>NC_086249.1:27904249-30304249 GCF_021018805.1 Prinia subflava
GTACTGATGCTTAACAGGAATGCCAAAGCAAGTTAAACGCTCAAAGAGTTCAAGTAAGAGATATCACTATCTTTAGCCGTAGAATGGAAACCTGGATTAGAATGGAAATATTCTTAACATTTCTTTCCATACATGTAACCTTCAATACGTCAGCTTTACATTATATCATGTAATAATAAGACACTGCCATTGCTAGGGTTTCATTACTGGTAGCACTCTTATATTCCCCCTTTATGTAGTTTGTTTTATGCATCATTTACATTTTACAGGGTTCTATTTTCTTATTTTCACATTTTTGTTTTTCATCATTCACATCCACTGGCTGACCTCTTTCCTCTGCTGAAAAAGGGACTTGAGCACAACACTGTGGGATTTTACTGTCCTGATTGCTTAAGGGCTCCTGTCTACTGCACACAACAGCACTGTTCAAGGTTAATGTTAACATTTTTCTATACACAGCCACTAAGGTATATTCAGTTTGCTACCCACTGTTGAAGAGCAGCACACTGCCTAAGCCACCAAGCTGTCATTTTCTATGCCACCCCTAAGCCCTGCCTCATCCTACAGTGTAACTCTAATCTAATGCTCTTCTTCCATTTTTTTTTCTCATGGCTATCCTGTTCTCCTGATAATTTTCCTTAGAATTAAAACTATATTCTCTACAAAACACCAAATACGTGTCTTACAGTCTTTGCAAGTTCAGAATAATCAGGTCATGGTTGCTGGTATCCAGGTAGCATTTAGCTTTCATTTCATTTTCTAAATTCAGCATGGTCCTGTAAATTTCCAAGGTGAATTTAGGGAAAAGAGTTGTAACATTTTTTACTTTAAAGGAAAAAAATAACTCAAGGCAAGCTTCTTCTAATTATCTTGCATTGATGCTGAGGAAAGGCAGTACATACATCAAATTTCCCAGCCACTCATGCACCACCAATTCTTAAGGTCTTCTTTAACAATGAGTGAAGAAACCAATAAAGAATTTATGATTTTCAGTCCCTGCAAGTGACTTTCTTGGACTTCATGGTCATTCATTACGAGATTGAAAATAACAGTTTTCCGTATTTTCCCTATCTATAATATTTTAAATGTGTTAAAAAGAATATGAGATTATACATGCTCCAGATTTTTTTATTTTCCTTGGAAATGAGTAGTTTGAGCTCTGCAGAACCTTCTAGGTAACTTCTCTGCTAGGATCTGGAGACTGCACCCAGCAGCAGTGCTTCTGCACAGCTGGACCTGCTAGCCACCCAAGATACTGCAAGCAGAGGAGAGAGAACTTTGGGCAAATGGATTCCTAAAGGTCTCTGGAAAATGTGGTTTAAATAGAAGGGAGTTTTAGTGGAGCAGAATTGACAAAAAAGAATAAGCCATTGATGCATTGACTGATCATTGATTGATTGATTGATGCATTGAAGCTTTTACAAGCCACGTGTTGGTGAAAGGGACTGGTGTGAACAGGCCTGAATGTCTCATTGCACACTAGATGAGACTGAAAGAAGAGGCCTCAGCATCCAATTGACCCCATTTAAAAGGAAGAAAAGTGAGACCTGTATTACAACATGAACTGGGAGTCAATGCCTAAATAGCAGCTGAGAATGTGTAATGAATGTGTAAATGGGAGTCCCTGTGTATTAGATTCAACTGAATCCTGTTATTAGTAATAGGCAGAAGATTGTAGTGCCTGGAGTTTCAGCTTTCTTTCCATTTGTACAGCAGTAGCTGGCCTCCACAGGCTCAGCTTGAGGCTTTCAGTCTAGGGTATTTTGTGCATAACAGTTTCTTATTCTCCTCCTCCATTTTTCTCTCCTTCTTTTATTCATTGTGCTTCAAGTCAAAGCTTTAGGCAGCAGATGGATTTAACAGCATGGGATCAGCAAATTCTTATTATGATGAACTGAGAGAGTGAAAACCCCTAACTTAGCTCTATTCATGCAAAGGGGAATAATTGCCTGTGAGTCAGTGGAGCTAGGATTTCATTCTGTGCATCCAGACTCCTCCTGAGTACTTGAAAGTGGAAGCTCTGGGAGTGTTTGGCACTTTTAAGGGTATTCTTACAGAGAGAGATTACAGAGGACATTAATGAAGTAAAAAATCATCAAGATGGTAATATTTACTTTCCTTGAAAAATCATCTTAACAAGCTGGGTATGATTATACTTATAAATCTACTTAAATTAAAGTACAGCAAGTTCTGTTTCTGATGTATCTTGACATCCTTAAGGACTACTGGGAATACTTTCTGGTCATTAGGATAAGCCTGCTCTCTTGGACAGCATCCTACACATTAACATGTAGGTGTTGGAAGCAAACAGTAGGTGGCCTCAGAACATTAGCATTGCTCTTCCCGGGAACAGCAGCAAGGCGAGGGCAGAGCCCTGCTGATCCTCAGCGGCTCAGTACAGCTCCTTCCCTAATTGCAGGAATCATGCTGCGATGTGTCCTGCAGCCCAGCCCTGTGGCTTTCTCCTGGAACAAGGCCACATGTTAAACCTGAATGCAAACTCCTGAGATCTAACTTTGCTTGGCTGTTTTAAACCCATTTTGACCATTGTCATGTCTCAGAAGTTATAGGAAAAACAAGTGTTGAACAGAGGAAATGAGAAGATCAGCAATTCTCATTATTTGGTGTGACATACTGGATGTATTACCTACCTGTGGTAGTGAAGAAAGACTGAAAATTCCACTTGCTGCTTTACTATGAAATATTCTCTACTCACATGACTTGCTTTTCAAATTTCCAGTGAATGCCTACATCTGGTGGTTTGGGAGATGAGGGCTCATTAGCCATAATGAGCTACTTCATTATTTTTCTTGCCTTCTTTAGGGAAGTTCTGCAGGCAATAAAGAATTCAGATCAAACCTGTGGGCTTCCGTGTCATGAGAGTCACCTTGCAGCCTTGGTCAAGGTTTGGTGCCCTCAGGTACAATCTGTATTGCTAATATCTAATCCTGGCCCTCAATTCCTGTGCTTCAGGAGAATCCCTGATCTCAGAATCCAGACCCCTTATATGGTGGAAGTCCATTTGCAATAACCTAACCTGTTCCATCAGTCCCCTTCCAGACTGCCAGATGGTATCAAGAGCAGGGAGAAAGAGAGTCTGTTATTCCAACTACAGTTCAAATTTTTTCATTGTTAACTTCCTGGAAAATGTACTGGTTGGAAAGCAAAACCAGTGAGACTCCAAGTCAGAAATACAACTTAATAGAAAGAGAAGAAACGAACAACAAAAAAGAGGTAAAAATAAGTAAAAACAAAATAAAAACAATAGTACAAAGAACCACTTACAGAGTCAGAATGCAAACCTGACACCCTGTTGGTCAGGGTGTTGGAAGCAGCCCAAAATAAGTCCTCCCAGAGTGACAGCTGTGGCTCCGTTGGAGCAGAGATGATCCTCAAGAAAGGGTCCAGTCGTCCTCTGGGAATCCAGTGGAAACAGGCTACCTTGGTGTTTGGGATTGCTAGTTTTATCCCAGTGGAAAGGCTTTGGCTCCTCCCATTGGGTGGAGCATCTCACAATGGAATGAAATAATGTTATCGGTCATGTGAGAGGCCTTAAATGGCCCATTCACAGGTGATGTCCCTCAGAGCAGGATGGGCGGAGGAAGAGATAAGGAAGGCACTGCCTTATCTGGTGTTATCAGGTGTCCCATTAACAGAAGGCATCCGCCCTCTTCCCCCCCTACAGTTACAAGAGATAAAGAACAATACTTCCCAACCGGTTTCAACAGATGAAAATGGAATACACATTTTTGGTTACATTTTTCAACCCAAAATAAAAGAGAAGCATTGTGCACTGTGGTGGTAGACATTCTTCCTCTCAATCCAGGCTGCTAGGGCAGAGGAGCGTTCTCCATCCCATTTCCTTGTGTGTTGTCCATGTTCATATATGTAAAAGCACAGGTTACCTCAGGGAGCGTACCCTTTCTCTTGAATGGGGGGGGCATCTGCTTTCAAGCAGAGTCTCTGGTCTCTACTGGTAGAGCAAGGAAAACTTCCTCTTTAATTTCCTCTCTAAGTTTCTTGTGATCCTCTTCAATTTCCTCTTTTAAATTCTGGAAATTCTTGATCAGTCTGTCCACAGAAGAGATATAGACCCTTAACGGGGAAGAGATAGTTTCTTCATGTATCCAGAGTGTGTCAACCAAAGTTTCCACTTTATCTTCTCCCTTCTTTGTTGCAGTACATTAGGGGGTCCCCGGAGGGGTTTGTTGGTGCTGTGGGTAGCGGCAGGCAGGTAAGGAGACTCCACATGGCTGTTGAGGGTGCCAGTTAGATGAGGATTTACTGGAGGCCCCACGCCAGGGAGCAGCATGGTTTCTGAGGGAAAGGGGGAGGGAAGGGAAGAGGAGAGAGGGAGAGCCTAGGGAGAAAGGGGACTAAGAGAGAGCAAGAGAGCACTCCTCTCCCCGCACAGTTTAACAGGGAGATTCAAAATGGGCATGGAATAAGACTTGGCCAATGGGATTACAGATACATGATACTTCAGGGGAGGGTTACAGACTTGGAATAAACCGTACATTTTCGAGGGGTGAGACAGAGTGTACCATTTAACAAAAATGTAACACTTCTTCAATGACATTACTCCCAGTGAGTTGGCATATGACACTCATGTGTTCCATACGAATTTCCACCTCGTTTTCTGTGCACTGGACGCTGTCAGGATTATTAGGGGAATCGTTCATTGTCTGACAAGATTATCTCTAGCATAGCTAATTCTCTAAGGTACCAGACACCTTTTGCCGTGTTGTTCCACCCTTCGTGGCCCTCTAAAAGCTTATCTTTGCATGAGTATCTTTCCCTCGCACTTGACAAGAGCTGTCTACAGAGGATGAAAGTTTCTGGTCTTCTCCTGATTTCCTGGTCAATATCAGCATCCTGGGAGAGGGGTCCCAGTTGTTTGGCTTCATTACTATCTGGTGCCACAACATTGGCCAGCACTGGAAAAGCCAGGTCAATAGAGGTTCCCCAAGGGTTAGGGATTGGGTGATTATCTCTGGTCCTGTTACTTCCCCTGGTTTTGAAGATCCTGATTCCTCTTCATCACTCCCTGCAAGAATTGGTTTGGTCTAGGATTTCTTCTTAACAGAGATGACTGCTACTGCTGTGGGTTGTCACTCTGGTGCAGCTGCAGTGTCAGTGGCCATGGTGCTTGTTGGTCTGCTCTCTTTCCCCTCCCCTGAAGATGCTGTACAGTAACTGTGTGTGGTAGGCAGTAGCCAGGGCCCAGCACAGCTTCATGCCTGTCTGGAACTGCCACAGCAATTTTCTTTCAAATATTCTGGCATTTTATCAGGGTCCTGTACTTGTTCAGAGGTGAACTTCCTAACCATTGGAGCAGAATGGTTTCTTTAAAAACTGGCCCATTTTCTCTCATCTTTCATGCTGCTCAGGACTATGCACCTCTGGGGTGGGTTTCGGAACAACGTCCCTAGAAATTTCTGTCCTGACTCTAAAGACAGTGTAGACCACACAGAGAGACACTGCAGATTTAGCAGCAAGGTTATGCTGTCCTTAACATCCAAAGGAAATTCAAAATTCTCAAAAGCTGTTGTAGCAGACTTGAACGAGGATTAAGACGGTGAAAGGCTGGGTAAAGTCATCCTCTCCTGTTTTCCCCTCCAGCTGGGTACTATTATTAATTGACTGCCAAAGGTAGCAGTCAAGGCCAGGACAGGTAAACAACGCTGAATTCACATCCCAAACGAACCTCATTGTCTTTGATGTTATCATATCATAAACTGAGGTCACACAATACATCACCAAAGCAATCCTAATCCCTCCCCTACCTTGACAAATATTATCAGGAGGAGCACATACAGGAATATATACTGGGCTAGGTACCACACCACACAAATAGATGGAGCACTGTAACCAGGGAATTCTGTACCCAGTACACAAATGCGTCAACAAAAATGTTATTTCAACTTCTCCCTTGAGCCCTACTTTGGGCATCAATTAAATGTGCTGGGTTTAGCCCCAGTAGGGAAAATGAACTCCAAATAAGCCACTCCCCTTTCCTCCACCCCTTCAATAAGGAAGGGATAATGAATAAGGGATTATGAGTTGAAATAACAATTTACTAAAAGCACAATTACAACTGCAGTGTTAATAGCAAAATTACATAAAAGAGAAGATGTTTTATGCACAAAAGGGTATTCACTACTGGGAACAACTAAAATGTACATTCTGAAGATATTTATGTCTCTGCCAGAGAGAAGAAATCCTGCAGAAAGCACACTGGCAAGTCCAGCCTTTGTAGAAAAGATCTCCAAACTAAAAACAGCAGTGGGAGTGCTGCCATGGGTATAATGAAACTTCCTAACAAAGAACTGTTTTATTTTGTGTCTACCTCCATCAGCAGAGCTGCCTCTGAACACCTTATCCATTAGGCAAGGTTGGACCCGCACACCCGGAGGGTTGGCTGACACTCCCTGCAAAGCCAGACTCCTAGGAATGCAGTGTTAGACTGTCCTGTCTGTCCTCAGGTACCCCACTGCCCACAGTGCACAGAGCCCTTCCTGTGGTGGGTCTGCTCTGAATTTCAGTAATGCTCACATTTAGCTGAAAAGGGAAATCCTCCCGAAATAACCCAGATCCTGACCTTCCACTTAAGTTCATCTGCTGCTGGTTGCACTTCAGTGCATGGGAATCCCCAGTGTCACCAGGACTGATTAGCCAGCAGTGTGAGGCAGAGGGATAGGTTGTACAATTTTCCCTCTCCATGAAATTATCATTCATGTGTGCGATAACAACATCCTTCATTTATTCATTAATATTATTTCAAAAGAACCCTGCAATTTCACTTGTTTTGCTGACCTAACAATATGAAATCCTGTTTAGTGAGTTATCACTCCACACAATTTCATTCAAAATTTGATAATATTTTTGTGTTTATTGGACTAGATTCACACTAAATTTAGTTGTTTAAGGCAACTGGCTTAGCTGTTACTATCTCAGTTCAAACTCTTGAGGATTCTACTCTTGTTTAAGCATCCACATTACATTCGCAGAGGCTGAAAATGTCTTAAATTGCAAGAAAATCTCAGAAAGCATGAAAGTGCAGTATCTCAGTGAAATATCACATCCTTATTCTTCTAAAAGTGTGATAATTGTTCTCATCCCACTGGTTTTACTCTCTGAGTTGATTAAATATTGGTCATCTTCAACAGCTTTGGAGCTGAGCAGAGCTGGGTCAAATAATCTTCATATGGCCTTCCTCTAAAGAGCTGTAGTGTTCAGGATATTTAAATCAATACACAAAATTCTGTGCTTTGTTTATATACTCTTTGTTTATATACTCTCGTCTGACTATGTCTGCATCGTAGAACACATCTGCCTTGCTATATAAAACAGAGGAAGCATCTTGCTGAGAGAATATCTTGCCATGAAGCCAGGGAGAAAGGCTACACAGCCCTAGGCCCTGGGTCTCTTCCAAGTTCAGTGGGATGAAGAATTATGGCCTTGGGTCTCTTGAAGACCCAAACCCATAATTCTTGCTCAGTTCACCAGAGTTTTTCCCTGTTCAGATCCATAGTAGATGTGAGGCTGTGGGTTTCAGCCCAGTAGGAAGCTGTTTTCACTGCAGGAAGTCCAGGGTTTGTGTTGCAAGCCCTGACACACCCGGAGAGGGGAGTTTGGGGAACAGGGCAGAGGACAGCAAAGCTGAAGCATCATGCTCAGCTGGTCAAAAAGGAAGCACTCAGGCTGTGTGCTGCTCCTGTGCAGCACAAAACACCAGCCCAGCCTGTAGGCACACTGGCAGTGCAGCACCAGCCCTCTGACTTGGAACAGTTTGGCAAGAGAAGCATAACCAAATCCTTTGTAGTCTTCTTTCTGCCTTAAGAAAATTCCCTTAAGTTTCAGGAAGGACATGGCAACCAACGCTGTGATTCATTTCACCTGAATATTAATACAGGGCTTATATTAATATTATTATATTAATCCAAGGCTTTGGTCTAAATCAGCATCTCTCTGCACTCAACAGCACATCCCAATCCTGAAATTACTTCTGAGCTGAATATCACTAAAAGTTGCTCATAAAGAAACAAAGGATGTTTGGGCTAAGCTTTAGTCTGGTTGTTGACAAATCTTCAGTAAAACATTGAAGTTCAGTGTCTTTCAGAAAGTAATAACAAACTACCTGTCTCTTAAATGAAGTACTACAAGACTGCAGATCTTTTTGATATCCATGGCTAATAGGTGCTGCTGTAATCAGAAGGTAAAATAACTGCTTATAACTGTGACATGCTGCCATGATCATTAATGAGAACAAAAATCATATTTATCAGAGGACAAAAAAAAGGCACAGAGCTTAAACTTGTAAATAATTCCATGGTTTTATAAATTTTCCCTCTTCTCCACTCCAAGTTAAAAGACAGGGTCTGGGTCATGATAAATGTGCTACCTCATTCAGACACTTATAATGCACCAGAGGAATTCAAACACAAAATGTTTTTGGAAAAGACACGTAGCAAAGCCTTGAGGGAAGATATGATTTAAGGAAAACCTTGCAGCAGGAGGGAGAGAATAAATGAAACACAGAAGCGGGAGGCTGATGGGAGAAAAAGGATAAGAATAGGACAAATTTTGTTTTCAGTTGCACGAGCATAAATTATTTTTACCCCAGTAGTACTTGCCTTTGGAAGGCCTACATTTTTTTAATTGCTTTTCTTTTGATAACCAATGACCAGCCAAAGCCAGGAAAGGAAAACCATATAGTGTGGCATATAGTGTGGTCAGTATTCTGATGTGGATTTACAGAATTTGTTGCATGGAGGATGGGTGTGTTCATTTTCTCCCTGTGGGACAGGATATATATATATATATATATATATATACACACAGATTTGGACTTAACAAGGAGGTGGAGGAGTCGGGTCGATTTTTTTCTTTAATGGACTAGCTGACCTGAAAATTATTCTGCCCTTAGACTTCATGCATATGTCTCTACCCTGCAGGTAGAAATATGGCAGGTCCAAAAGGCTAATAGGTAAGTTCTTGGAAAGCAAGCACATAAAGAGATAGTAAAAGGACAACACAGGGATTTTTCACCAATACCTTTAAACCACTGACTGCACGGGCCAGGCTCACATGCCCTCTTGAGATGTGGGATTAGGTCAGATGGACAACAGGACCAGGTAGAACATGTCTTATATTCTTACTCTCTGCACTTTACACCTTCAAGGCTGAACTCTCCTGCTTTGTTAACCAAAGTTTGCAATCACAGGATCTGGGCATACATGTGGGACACCACCCGCATTGCTCATGGTAAGGTGAAGGCCAGGCGTTGGAAAGAAGCTGGTGGAATGGGGAGAGCAGTGCTCTCACATGACCCTGACAGAGAGATCTAGGCATCACCTGCGGAACAAGGAGACCTGCAGGAGCTTCACTGCATTTATGGAAGATTTAACAAACTTGAAATTTTGCCAAAAGGGAAATACTTGGATGGCATTCAGAGACGTGTAGGGGGTGCAGACAGAGCAGAACCAAATGCCAGTTGACTGAAAGTTTCTCTGTTGTCTCATCTAATGTTTAATACCCTTTTCAAAGTGTGACACATACCAGGCAAAGTGTGGGAGGTAATTCTGTATCACTGGCCTAGGTTTCCTCCCACACAAAGCAAATGCGTTTTCTTTGGCCTGTGCTCAGCTTTCATTGTGAGGATACACAAAGTCAGTTCTTCACCTTTTGGAAGATGCATTTGCAATTCAAGAATGTTCTTGTGCACGCATTTGCACTGAGCAGGTATAACAAGCTGTGCCACCTCTGACCCTGAATCCTAAACAAGGATATATCATTATTAACAGAAGCCTCATAAGGGTTAGTGGACCCTCTCCCAAACTGCATTTCATTGCAATGCCATTGCTTACAGTCAGAAATCTAACTGCCCTACTACTGCCCTGACTACTTTGACAGATGCCAATTGATCAAGATAAACAAGCCAAGATACTCTTCCTGGTCTTTAGGTAGCCTTTTAGGAATATGTATGTATGCCATAGGTACCATGGCAGAGCTACCAGCCCCATGAACACATTGTGAATATGGTGCAGCTGGGACTAGCTACAGGCACTTAAATCTAGACATGAATATCTAGACTGCCCTCCGACTGGCTGATCTCTACCAAAGTGCCTTCTACTCTGCTCTTGATTGTACTGAGTAGTGTAGGGATTCATATACCCAGTCACTTGCAGACTCATTTGAGTGTCCAACCACCTCTTTAAAAATACATGTATTTCCTGCAAGCTCTTTATCATGGTAACCAGCCCTATGCAAATGTCTTTCCCAGGAAATTCCAATGACATTATGCACTACGTTGAGGCAACTGAATGAGAATTAAGAGCTTCATCATCTATAGCAGTATTTTAAATACCTACCCACTGAAACCTGCCTAACTAGTTTTCAGTGTCTACATATCAAGTGAATGTCACTAGGAGACAGAAAATGGATTTTTCACTACAAGATAAGCCTAACACTCTGATGAAGCCTCTTCTGGACAGCAAAAAACAGTCTTTCAGAAAACAGGGTGTTTTCATTTTGGACAAAGCCTTTGAGTCTGGAAAAAATCACTATGACATGATGAGGATTTGCTACAAATGAATACAAATATAAATGGAATTTGCCACATAAGTCCATAGGCAGCAGCTCTGTGGGGTCTTTATATGGTAGCATTTTGGAGGAAAGGCTTCCAGATGTTCACAGAATCACAAAATAGTTGAGACTGGAAGAGATCTCTGGAGATAGTCTGGTCCAACCTCCACACTACAGCAGGACTAACTACAGCTAGTTCCCCAAGTCATTCATGTACAGTGAGCTTCTGAATAATTCCAAGGATGGTGATTCCACAACCTCACTGGGCAATCTATCAGTGCTCAGTTACTGTCACAGCAAAGAAAGTGTTTCCTGATAGTCAGAGGAAACCTTCTGTGTTTCACTTTGTGCCAATCTCTGATCAGTGGACAGCACAGAAAAGACCCTGTCTCTGCTCTCCTTGCACTTTCCTTTAAGGTATCCCTTGAGCTTCCTCTTCTCCAGGCTTACAATTCCAGCTCTCTCAGCCTTTCCTTATATGTGAGGTGCCCCAGCCCCTTAATCATCCTTGTGGCCCCTTGTTCAGCTTTGTCCAGTGTTCCCATGACTCTCTAGTTCTGAGGAGCTCAGAAATGGACACAAAACTGCAGGTGGGGCCAAGTAGAGGAGACAGGCTGGCAATACTTGGCCTAATGCAACCCAAGATTCCATCTGCCTTCCTTGCAGCAATGACATATTGCTGGCTCATGTTCAACCTGGTATCCCCCAGAACCCCAAGGTTCTTTCCTGCCAAGATGCTTTCCAGCGTATACTGGTACATGGAGTTTTGCCCAGGGTGTAGGACTTTGCATTTAATGAGGGTAAAGTTTTAGTTCATTGTGGAATGGAATATCAAACGTAGAAGAAATGTAAGTTGACAAATATTGATGAGGTGGTCCAGAAATTCAGAAACCATTGACTACATAGTTGGTGCTGAAAGGAGCTTGGGGTGCTGGCATGCAGGGACAGTGGTGACTTTGGTTGGACTATTCAGAGGTACACTTTTCTAAGGAAGTCATATGAGGATTGGACGGTCTTTGGCTTTAATCTGGAGTTTGATGCAGTTTGCCCATGAAGCCTAAGAAGTGGGAGTGTGAGCAGGATTTCAGAAATTATCACAGGCACAGTTACCCTCCTAAGTGGTGAGAGGCAAGGGCAGTCCCCAAAGTAAACTCATTGGCTAAATCTACTTATAGTGATTTGAACAATAGGTAGGAATATGATGGAGTCCTGGACCTTTGGACTGTGAATGCTCTGGCCAAGACCAATGAGCACTCTCTTAACCAATAACTAATTTGAGTGGTACTGGCCTCAGCAAGAGCTCAGGATCATTCCAAACTTTTTGAATAAAAGGCAATATTTGTGCCTATCAGTCTTCATCCCAGAAAACAGTTCTGGGAATATCAGAGATAGGGAAGATTAGGGTACATATAGCAGCTAAAAATCCTCAGGTTTTGCACATGGTAGCTATCCACTGTCTTCTGCTTCCCAAACTGTATTCCCAGCTGGCCCCTACCCAATCTAATGATATATTCCATCCTTAGCCTAGAGCCCATCCACATGCTAAAGTTCCACTTGCCACAAAAACCTAACATAACAGGTCTGGCAAAACACCTCTTCTTGCTGTGCTTCTTTCAGCACAGATTTTTAGCTAACTCAAGGTCAGAATGCATTTGTATCAGAGTTTGTTTGCAGGCTGTCTTTTCACTATGCCGCGGTTAGTACGGAAGTTAAATATCTGGAAATTGGGAACTTTGGTGCAACAGAGTTGAGTGGAGGTTGTATATCTTTCTTCGAGGTAATATAAAGGAACATATGTGAAAGAAGTCTGTTAGACATCTAGAAACCCTTGTGCATCGCTGTAGAGGCAGAAAGACAGAGCTGCAGATGAAAACTTAACCAACTAACTCCACAGACATATATTTTCAAGCAGGCAAATCTCACTGGTTGCGTCAGGCCTTGTCAAACTCTCAACGTGCTCTGAAAAGAAAATGAAACAACCCAAGAAAATGAGCAAATAAACAAAAATACCAAACAAAGCAAACAAAAAGCCCAACCAGAACTGATAATTCCATCAATCATTGTTGTGTTTTCTCCTAGTAAATGTAAAAGGCAGTCCATTCACGCTGGGCTTTTAGAGGTTAAATACTCAGACCCGGAAGGAGTTCTATCATTTTTCTCCCCAGATCTCAAATTCCAAGTTTCTTCCTTAATCCTCAGGAAAAACCTACAAAGTAAAATATGCTTGTTAGCAAAACATTTCTCTTCTCATTAGTTCCCATTGTTATTAACATCACTTCAACTGCCATATGTTTTGCATTTAAGCCTTGCTTTAGAAACTCCTAAATCTTGCTTGGGAAGTATGAAAATAATTATGAATTCAATAAAATTTGAAGTGTAACATATTCTTGATAGAATTTTCATGTTTGCCATCTTGACAGATTGATGTAGTAGAATTTCAGTTTTACTGTTTCCTATTCAAAATAACATTATGTCCCCTTGAGGAAAAAATGAATGAAACGAAGACATTTTAAATCTTCAAAATGTGAGATTCTTTTTGTCACAGGATGTCATGTGCATGAAGATTCACAGCTATTCTGCTGAGTCACTCTCACAGCTGCACTGTGTTGATTCTACCAGTTCCAGTGCAGGAAAACAAAGTAGCACATTTCTGAGGCAGAGTATATGGGAGTCAAGACACAGAAAGAAATTTCCTAGCATCGTCATGCTTAGTTAGAAGATACTTCTGGCATTTAAGTTTGAAACAAAAGCATCATGTTGAACTGTCCCCACACAGCATTTGTATATGATTTTCACATGTAGGAAAGAGAAATGTTATAAGCTCTAACAATACCTGCTACATGCAGGTCTACATACACCTTCAGGGCCATGGCATAACACTCTATCTGTGCCCTCTGTGTGTGCTCCAAAGGACAAGGGAAGTCCTGATCACATCATGGAGATTGATCATGCACCACGCACATACAAAAGAAATGAACAGCAATCCCTTATCCTGGTCTCTACAGCACACACAAAAACTGAAGCTCCAATGCTATTTTAACTTGGCCAAGTTGAAGAGGTATTTAGAGAGATTTCAAACAGCACAACTTTGTTGTGAGACCACCAACTACATTACTGACACAGACTCAAAGCACAGACTTGCTGGATGCTCTTAATGAGTGAACTTTTATGAGCGTGTTTATACTAAAGCAGATCTTTATTTTTTTAACTAGGACTGCTGATATTTATTCCAAAATGTCAGAAGTGAACACATAGAACTGCAGGTTTCAGACCAGGTCTTAAGTTTGACATAATTTTCAGCATCTAAAAGTCAGAAGAGAATCCAAAAATGCTGAAAGCTGAGGCAGTGAAATAAGGTAGAAAAAAATACACAATCTGTCATGTGTATGCCATATACAGATGCAAAACTATGGTGGGTTGGCCATAGCTAACAGCTTAACTCTCCCCCAAGCTGCTTGCTCACTTCTCACCTCCCTGGGACAGAAGTGGAATAGGGTAAAAAATAGGAAGAATGGGAATAAAAAAAGCCTGTGGATCAAGATAAAGACAGAAGGATTGCTTACTAATTACTGATGTGAACTAAACACATTCAATTTGGGTAAAATTAAATTAATTCACCCCAGAGGAGGAGATGCTGCAGAATCTGTTCCCTCTGCTCTGTTAGCCAAGACTCCTTCCAGAGCAAAACCCGGGGAACAACTAAGAAAAAAGATGAGGTTTAGCCAGAATCATAGAGTTTGAAAGGGGTTATCACAGAGTTAATTGGGGTTAAAAGGACCTGTAAAGGTCATCTAGTTAAAACTACCTACAATGAGCAGGAACACCTTCAACTAGGTCAAGTTGCTCAAAACTCCATCCAGCCTGACCTTGAATGTTTCCAGGTACAGGGCACCTCTGAGCAATCTGTTCCAGTGTTTCACTAGCCTTATTATAAAAAGTTTTTTCTTTATACCTAGTCTAAATCTACCTCCTGTTATTTAGGTCATGCTTCAGTGAAATAGGTTTTGGTTTATTTGTCTTTCATAACTCTGCTTCTGTTTTGTCATCAATTGGCCAACCTCATCTTTGCAAGAACACACTCATCCTCTGTCCTAACCTTGCCTGTGCTTGAAGCATATGCCTGAAGCTTCCTACCATGTCCCACAATCTCTGTTTTCATTGGTCTCCTCACCTGAGGCACTGCTGATTCACCCTAATTGTCTGTTTGTCAACATGTTTTCAAGCTCTAAAGGGCACTGCACTGAACTGTGAGAGTAATTCTGGGTAGCAGTGACATCAGCTGTCAGGTAAATGAAGAAAAATATGCCATAATCCATGGTGTTCAGTGTTCTGCAACAGCAGGGGTTGGGGTGGAAGAGGCAGTGATACCTACACTGTCTGGTATCAGCACAGAAAACATTAGCCTGTAAAGAAATGCTCCCAGCTTGAGATGGTGAAGGTTGATGTAGACTCAGTGCAGCCTCCTTTCTATGTGGATCTATTTTACCAGATTCATTTCTTTTTCAACACCAATCGTACGTACACTGTGTACATGTGAAGCTTGTTCCACAGCATGGGCAGTAAACCTGTATAGTGGGGTCACCAGTCTGCTTCATCTTGAGTTTGGTGATGCATAAATGTCTGGACATACTTCTCTTGACTACAGCCATAATTGATGCATACATTAGAAAGTTATTGTTTCTTGAACTAGCACGAATGATAGCAGCTTTTTCTCAGACACCCATCACATCTCCTGAGGTTGCCATATGGTGGAGTTCCTGCCAAGTTTATTCTTATCCACACTCTAGTAACAACCCCATTTTTATATCTCTATTGGTCTTATAAGGCTTTACACTCTTCAGGAAATCAGACGTTGGGGTACCATCCCAGTGAAGTATCATTATGATTCTTCCCCTGCATAGTTCATTCTCCCTTCCCTTCGGGATTATTTGATGACACATTTCCTTGTTCAAAACTATGGGAGCCAAAAAGAACATATGGTCCATAGTTTATAATAAACTCCTGGCAGCCTGCCTCTACGGATGTTTTAGCACATTGTGGGGACTTGATAGCTTGCAACGTTTCCTTCTCAGACAGATTCATTTCCTGGTAGTTAGTGTTGGCTGTGTTGACAGCTGCAAGTTTGTATTGGGACAAAGAGACATTTACTTGTAATGAATAGCAGTAAAATGCCTGTGTGATAGAGCTTGAGAGGTATAAGGGTTTGCTCTAAGAACTGCTCTACTGGCCTTCTTGAGATGGCAAATGAAGAGCTTTTTCTCATTGTAAAATGCAAATTGATTTCCCCTTTCCAAGATCATTGATAAGCCTTTTTCTTAAATGCAGTGGCAGCCTTCATGTAAGTCCATCTTCAGGATAAAGGATTTCCAGTTTCTGAGCTTGTCTAAAAAAATCTAGCACAGATTTTTCTCCAAAGTTATAGATAATTTGAAGTTTCTTCTCTAGTCATTTTTTCTTGCCTTCTGATTCAGTTTACTGCCCCATGCATTGGGCTGATGCAACTGCATTCTGGTTTTCCTCTGGGATAAATAGGGACAGTTCCACAAGGGGTTGCTTTGAATGGAGAGGAAGCTGGACTGTGTCAGAAGAAACAGAATCTGCTTTACGTGAGATTGAAATCACATCATATTCATCAACAGAAGACATCACTCTGTTCATAGATATTCATGTCCATTCATATGTTCTCAAATCCATATTTTCCTTTTACCTTTACAGTGCTCCTACCTCTACCACAACTCAAATTATGGTGAAGTCATTTCCCCTATCAAAAAAATGAGGAGCTAGACCAGAGTCAGGATTAATTGCCTAAAGAGAAATGAACTAGAATCATAGAATCTTAGAATGGTTTGTGTTGGAAGGTAGCATTGAAGATCATCTAGTCCAAATCTAGTGCCATGGCTAGCAACAACTTCCACTAGAGCAGGTTGCTCTAAGCCCCATCCAACCTGGATTTGAATATTTCTAGGGATGGGGCATCCACAACTTCTGTGGACAACCTGTGCCAGTATCTCACTACCCTCATAAAAATTTTCTCATATCCAATGTATATTTATCCTCCTTCAGGTTTAAAAGCCCCTTGTCCTGTCACATATCTTTGTGAGAAGTCTCTCTTCCTCTTTCTTGTAGGCTCCCTTCTCTTCTCCAGACTGAACAATCCCATTTTTTCCTGTCAGTCTCCACAAGAGAGGTGCTCTAGTGCTCAAATAACTTCTGTGGCTCCTCTCTGGACCTGCTCTAACAGGCCCATGTCTTTCTTATGCTGAGGGCCCAGAATGGGACATAGCACCCAGGTGAGGTCTCACAAGAGCAGAGCAGAGGGGCAGAATCCCCTCCCTCAATTGCTGGTCATAACCCTTTTTATGCAGTCCAGTATACCATCGGTTTTCTGGGCTGCAAGTGCACATTGATGACTCATATTTTATTTTCACCTTATGAATAAGTTGCAAATAGGATATCAGAGCTACAGCATATCTGTACCAACACAGCAAACACAGCATAAGCCTTACATAAGACCCATGCTCTTCTTATGAACTAATGAATTATGAATTAATTGAGCAACTGGAAGACAAGCAGAATAGTCTGTTGTGACTAATAAGTCCCTGAACAGATATTCAGGCAATAGAATGACAGCCATGTGAAATTTACATTCCAATATTACTTTGGCCTTGGTCTTGCAAATTCCTGTTCAGGGACAGGAGCCTTTTGTTTTGCTGTTCTTATATACCCAGCCACA
Source organism: Prinia subflava (assembly GCF_021018805.1). Taxonomy (NCBI): domain Eukaryota; kingdom Metazoa; phylum Chordata; class Aves; order Passeriformes; family Cisticolidae; genus Prinia; species Prinia subflava. The sequence goes on from NC_086249.1 coordinate 27,921,570, forward strand.
TAATATGGATAACAAATAAAGTTCAAATTTTTTTTTCTTTTTTATTTGTCCTAGGAAAACACCCCACTTTAGTATCTTCAACAGGACTGTGTTCTCACAGAAACCCAACTGCTCATTCTGGCAAGGTCTCAGTTCAAGGAACAAGATTAGAGCACGTAAGAAAACCTCTATTTATTGCAGCTGGCCCAGGTGGTTCCCACCCTCAACCCATCCCCACCCATTCATTCCCTTTTCTGGCAAATTATCTTGGTTTTGGAAAACACCTCTTTTAGGATTTATGATCAGGATCATTCAACACTTCCAAGTGCAGGCAATTTCATTACCATGTAAATCCACAGAAAGGAGCAAATTGTAACCCCTGATGGAAAGGGAGAGACAAAGGACAGCAGTTCATTCTTTGGTTGGGGAATGCTGAGGGAAGGAGCCAGGAACTGGCTTTGGCACTATCCTTGGAGAGTTGCTTCAGCTGGGTCATGTGCTGGATGCCTATACTTCATTTGTTGACGTAAATTAGCTTGGAGCAGTTTGGACTTTTTCTGCCTATCATCCACAGATGCTAAGCATAGTCTGAGGGAAACAGACAAAATCTGCTACCTGACCTTTACCTTTTAAGATTTGTCTTCATAACCCAGCCTAGAGCAGGTTCTCTAAACTTATTCTGGAGTTATTCCTCCAAGAATAGATTTCTCTCCATCCTATGGCTACTTCCTAAAAGTGACATCTCCAGTCTCAGTGAGACATCAATGTTCCTCTGAAAAGTGAAATGGTAGACACCTATTTTGGAACCTAACATATATATTTTGCTAAGAGTATATATCCACATTTCAGACAGTTGAAGTTGGTTGAATTAATTCAAAACATCAAGCCTTTTTTGAAAATGAACCTAATGGAATTATTATTTTTGTCCTCTGCTTCCCATGGAAGCCTATTTCCTTTATTCCAACACTCTCATACAGGTCTCAGTTCATGTTGTTCTCTGAGAACAGGTGACTTGGGCCTGGACAATAGCAACTTCCTCTGAAAGTCAGCATTTAATTTCTTAAGGACTCAAGCTAGAATGTGGGAAGCCCAGCTTGCCCATACAGGGGCAAAGAATGGAAGAGAATGCCCTTGAGGAATCCTGCAGGCAGACAGCCAGTCAAAACCCCATTAAAATCCCATCAAAGTGATTTGACGACATAGTGACAAAATTATATCTCATCTTTAACATCTCATTATCCAGAGGCTCTCATGGCTCCTCTCAGGCAAAAGGCCATGAGGCTGATGCTGCTTGCTCTGATGAATACAGTCAGCACTGCCAGTGCCAATATTCCCCTGATCCTGATACCTACTGGAGTAAACTGGCAGGGCTGACAAGGGGCTGGAGCAGCTGCTCTTGTGCAGGTAACAATGTGCTGTGAGTTTATTAAAGCAGCCTACATCCTGCTGCACTCCGTGTCCCAGGCTGTGACTGTACCAAGTTGACTGGCTCCCTGGCAACACCAAGCCCTGCTGCTCTGCACAGCTGGGTGAGTAAGAAGTCTGGCCACGAGGATCGAGGTAGAGGCATCCATCATATAAATTGAGTTATAAGTGGGATGCTAGATGCTAATGGGTATTTATTAAACTTTTCTCCTCACTGCTGTTTTTTATCCTTCTGCTTCCAACAGGTCACTAAAGCTGCTGAGGACATACAGTGTGACAGATAATTGCTGAAGAAATCAAGGTATTTATAAAACTTTCCTTCATTTTCAGACTGAGCATTCAGGTATATTTTGAAAAGATGTTTTCAGGAGATGGCTAGGTATAGTAATGGCACAAATTACTTGCCAAGGAGCAGGGCATTCCAGACAGAGGAAGAGACACAGTCTGAGAGTAGTGACACACTGTGGTAACAATAACTGGTGGTGAGAACCTCTCTAACCCTCCTGAAAAATCAATATGTGACAGTCCTGGGAGCACAGGCTGGTTTAGGCACTCCTAGGAATAGAGAGAATCAAAGAATGTTTTGGGTTAGAGGATACCGTTGAAAGTCATCTAGTCCAAACCCCCTGCCATGGGCAGAGGCACCCTTCACTGCACCAGGTTGCTCAGATGCCCATCCAGCCTTACCTTGAATGTTTCCAGGGATGGGACATCCACCACCTCTCTGAGAAACCTGTCCCAGTGTTTCACCACCCACATTTTTTCCTTGCACCTTGTCTAAATCTACCCTCTTTGAGATTAAAACCATTACCTCTTGTTCTATCACCCTGTTATAAAGTCTCTCCCCATCTTTTCTTTAGGCCCTTTTTAGGTACTGGAAGGCTGTTAAAAGATATCCCTAGAGCCTTCTCTTCTCCAGGCTGAATAATCCCGACTCTTTCAGCCTTTCTTCACAGGAGAGGTGGGCTGGCTCTCTCATGATCTTTGTGACCCTCATCTGGACCTCCTGTAACAGATCCAGGTCTTTTCTGTGCTGAGGATTCCAGAGCTGGGTGCATTATATGTCCCTCCTTAGGACAGACACCTATTCAGTGTGTGTTAGTACATTGCACCTCACTGTCTGTGCACTGGGGGTCTGTCCAGTCCTCTGTGGGAATAAATGCATGTTTTTTTTCCTGGGGCAGGGACTTTTGTCAGCCTCCTTAAGAATCAACATATTTCTTGGATCAGGGGCCTATTCACCCCAAATTTGCACATAGGGTCTTTCAATCTGTGGAGCATGACATTCCAGAATGATCTGAACACTAAACTCTTCCAAAAATTTTGTCAAAGAACTTTGGTAGTGCCTCAAAACATTTCTCCATCACTTCCATTTAAAATTAATTCTTTTATATTGTAAAATAAAAGAATCAAATTTTAACTGATGAATAGGAAAGAGGATTCTAATAAGCTAATGAGTGAGGAGGCAAAGGAAGTGATTTAGGAGGGAGCTCTCCTGGGATGACCTGGAGGGGACTAAGGACAACATGCCTTTGTACAGACTGGAGAACAGAATCACTCATACACTGACACATCAGTTATGCAAGCAGCAGCCAGCTCTGATGGCAAAAATAAGACCTAAAGAGTGGGTGATTCTTCAGTGGAGGAGGGCACACCACTGAGGTGATCCTCTGTCTGCAAACACGCCTGTGCGATCGCACGGAAATCAATGCGGTTGCATGGCTACCACTGAGGACAGCCTTTGGCACAGCATTCCAAAGAGGTCAGTCACACAACCAGAGCAGTTACATCATGTGTATTAAATAACATTTGGACAATTCAGAATCAAAGGAGTAGCTCTCTCAAAAAATGCCAGTCTTAATTTCTGAGTGCCTCCTCTGCCTCCTTGCAGCTGTGCACCTGAATTAAGTATGCAACTGCATATTTACATGTCTCTTATTATGGTCCATTACTGAGTAGCTCTTGAACATGTTTTGTATAAGTTGAAAGGGAAAAATGTTTTAATGTGAAGGTTTGGAGGGAGAGGCAAAGAGAAGAACTTGTCAGGGCCTTGTTGCAAGGTTGTGGTGGGTTAACCCAAGCTAACCCAAGCTAGCAGGTAAGCTCCACCCAGTTTCCTCCCAAGAGGAATGGGAGAGAGAATCAGAAGAAAAAAAGCAAAAAAATCCTATGGATTGCGATAAAGACAGTTTAATAAGTAAAAGGCAAGGCAGCACATGCTAGCAAAGCAAAATAAAGCCTTCATTCACTACTTCCTATCAGCAGGCAAAAGCAGCCATTTCTAGAAGGCAGAGCTTCATTGCATGCAATGGCTATTTGGGAAGACAAATGTCAGACATCCCACTTTCTTTGTCTTTCTCTGAGCTTTCATAACTGAGCATGTCAACATAGGTTTGGAACAGCCTTTGGCTGGCTTGGGTCAGCTGTCCTGGTTGTGTCTTCTCCCAACTTCTTGTCCACTGCCAGACTACTGGGGAAGTGAGAGTAGGAAAAAGAAAAGGCTTTGACACTGGAAAAACACTTTTCAGCAATAGCTAAAATATGTTACCAACAATGATTTGGTCACAGATCCAAAACTGTGTTCTCCAGGCTGCTATGAAAATGATGAAACCCTTCATCTCAAGCAGACCCAGTGCAAAGGTTCATTTTTTTTTTCCTTCTAACAGAGTCGGTAGCTCAGCTAATACTACAAAACACTGCTGAGGGGTGCATTACACAAATTCTACCAAATTGTTCTCCCATCTCTGCTCACACTGATCCCTTTGCAGCCTGCATTTTTATCCCCGGAAGCCGCAGAGCAGAGAGACTAAGAGTGTATCCTTACTGACAAGTACCTGGACAAGGACCTGCCTCTCAGTTCCTATATTTTGCTTTCAAAATATTTTCGCTACTTTACCATCCTGTTTACCCAAACTCAGTTAATCAAAGTCTTAATTAAATAAGGATTAGTTTTACCCTCAGGACTTGACAGTACTATTTCCTGGATCCAGAAAACCAGAAGTCAATATCCCTTGGACAGCTTCCCAGCACAGCACTTGGAGAGAGCTGCACTGCAGCTTGCTGAAAGCCAGTTATGCTCCAAGATACCACACATCCCACACATAATGAGGATAGCAGAGCTGGCTTTACAACTTTGGTTTCTTGTCAAGTGTTTAATTCAGCAAGCTTCCAGTTTCCTCCTTAGGTTACTTAAAGGTATATCTCAAAATGCTCTTCCAGGCTTCGTGCATTTTAATGCACTTGAGTTCTAAAAGACTGTATTTATCTGAATGCTTTCTTGCCTTCCTGTATATCTCACCTGAAAAGGGAGCAGCACATGCAGTATCTTCAGTTAAGGTATCTTTCACTACTTGCACTTTTAAAGCACAGAATAGCTTCCAATACTGAATTTCCAGTAACATGTTGTGACTGGGAAGGTCCTTGCTTTCAATTTGTTTCCATATCCAGGAAATAGGATGATTCAGCAGTAGCTTCTGCTGGGAAAATTCATTTGAAGTGACATTCTTTCAGCTACAGCACTTCTCTTCCGTGGAATGTCATTAACGAGGTTGTCCTGCAGACAGATTGCCAGGATTGTTTTGCAGATTTTTTTTTCATAATAAGAATGTCCAAGTTCTATCTAATTTTATGTACCATGTAAACCCTATGTTTGTAAAGGCATAAATCTCAGTTTAAGCTCCCACAGTACCTACTTTCCCCACAATGTGATGTGGCTAGGTGTAATTAGCACTTTCTCTGGGGCTTAAGTAACTCATGTATTGAATACATAAAGTAAAAATGAACACGAGCAAAAGTTTTAACTAGAATTAAAAATAGCAAAATATTAAAATACTAAAATAATAACCAACTGAATTTCAGAGTTGTCAGAGTTGTCCTGATTTAAAAAAAAAAAAAAAAAAAAAAAAAAAAAAAAAAAAAAAAAAGCCTGTAGTGCATGATTTTGAAAGCAGATTACTTATATGACAGTTATACTCGTATTATCAGACACTTTCTACATTACTTTCTGTGTGGACAATTGCTGGCTTTTACCTAAAATAATCACAATGAAGTGAATACCATACATAAATCCCATTTGAAAATATCTGTCCAGTGTGTTTGCTTATTGTTTTGGTTCTTCTTATCTTGTCTTCTTTGCATGAAGAATTCCATTTATGTTAGGCAAGGTTAGAATTTTGTCATGGTAGATGATAGCTGAAGTTTTCAGAAATTTTGCCAAATAAGCACACACTGAGAAATGTTAAATTCAGATGTTTTGGAAACAAAATTTTGAAGCCTATGAAGCAAATCTTAGGCTGCCAAATAAATTTAGCTGTTACACATATGCTACATAGGTTACAGAAAAATTATTTCAAATGTTTTACAGATTTTTTTGTGCTTAAAATATTCAAACATTGTGCCCATTCAGACATGTAGCTAGATGCAGTTTTCAATTAACCCAAGAAATTACACTTAAAAAGGATGCATAAACACCCCTCAAAAGTGGTGTTTCTATATTGAAAATATGACTTCCCAGGATGATAGCCTGATATCTTCAGCTTCTAACAAATATAATATGTCCCCTTCAGCCACTCAGAGTCTCTGATTCAGCATGCAGAACACTCTCCAACCTTCCAGGATGATGAGGCTTCAGACCTTGAAACTGGTTTACTGGAAACATGTTACTGGCCCAAAAATGAGTGTTAATCACCTTGCAGCAAAACTGATCAAAAGAATAATTCACAGCAGGGAGAAGTCATTTATCCACAAGGACAAATAGAACACCTTTTTCTAACAGGAAGGGTTTTTTAAAAGGTTGTTTTTTTTCTGCCCAGAAGACTGGAATATCAGAAAAGAAATGGATTAGCAAACAAACATAACTGGATCAAAGGGAAAGTAATTTTCCTATTTGACATGTGACTGCTAATTTCTCTTGGAAAGTTCCTGCCATTGTGGCACTTCAGAGAGTTCCTCTGCTTTTGTCTTCTGATTCTAGAAAGTTCCTCATGGAACTCCATCAAAGAAAGAAAGTAACACAAGCACATCATGACCAATACCAAGAAAAAAGAAGCATGAAACTGCTACGTGTTAAATGCATTACTGGCAGCATTAAATTCATAAAAATACAGGAGAAAAGTATCATAAGGGCTTACAGAACACATGGATATTTCAATGTGATGAGCATTTATTGGGTTATTGTCTAAACAACCTTCTACAGAAGTAGTGAAAAAAAAAATTCAAAAGCATTTATGCAGAAAAACCTTGTCAATAATTATTAATCAACCCAAAAGTTGGCCCCACCACTAGATGGGTATGTACTGGGAGGGGGTTTACAGCTGCATGTTATTTTCAAAAGACAGGGACAGTACGAAACTGGATACCACAAATAGCAACAATGCAAAAAACTTAAAGATGCGTCATTTTTCAAAGATTATTCAGATGTGTTCTATTTCACTGGTTTCATCAGAAGAAGGTGAAGGTGGTATTACATTTTAAAAGGGCACTTTTAAGTAAAGTCTCTCTTTGATATTTTTAAAGAAACAAGTGGCATTTCTTTCAGTGAAAATTATTTCTTTGCCCATAATTTACCAGGTATATTCCTTCCAGAAAATAATACTGTTAACATTAATTTTTTTACCTTTCTTCATGTGGCACCTGCTCAAGACTTGCTTCTGGCTCTAAAACTTATCAGCAAAATGACCATTAGGTTGAATTTTACCAACAGCAACTAATGGCTGCTATCATTACTCCTGATAGCTCTGCAGTAAAAACTCTGTGGCCTGAAAGGTCTGACAGGTTTCAGGTGTTTTGTAGAAGTATTTATAATTGACATGGTTTCTGTTCCTGGGAATCACACAAAGCCTGCCATAAAAATACATTGCCTGGGCTGACACTGGGAAATATACATAAGAATATGCTTTTCTTCGTTTGAGCTGGTGACCTCACCTAATGGGATTTATAGTTGTGCTGAGGGAATTGTTGGCAGGAAAAGAATAAGAATGGGCAGAGACCATAAAGTACATTGTGACCTTACTCTTTGTGAAGAAGATTATCTCTTAACAGGGAATCTCTTAGACTGTGTGTAGAAACTTAGAGTTTCCTGTGCAGTTCTGATGAAAAGGAAGATTTTGCAGGGAAATATGCATGAAATGAATAATCTCAGTTCTATCCAGTGCACGCTGAAAAGCTCTGAGGGGAGCTATTGCATCTAGCATGTTTCTGCCAGGCTTAGTTCATCATCCTTTCCTCTGACAAGTCTCTGTTCTGGGGGACAGCAGGTTTTTCCTAGGGCAAAAGAACTACTGAAGCACTGAAACAGGTTGCCCAGAGAAGTTGTGGGTACCCCATCCCTGGAAGTATTCACAGCCAGGTTGGGCAGGGCTCTGAGCAACCTGGTCTAGTGGAAGGTGTCCCTGCCCATGGCAGGGGAGCTGGAACGAGATGGTGTTTAAGGTGCCTTCCAGCCCAAACTGCTCTATATCGCTGATACTATGATCCCTTTAGTGTTTGCTTTTCAGTATGATCAGCTTGCATGAATAGAGCAGCATAAGCAGACCCAAAGTACCTGAGGGGTGGGATTAATATCTGGCATATAACTTTTCTTTGCTGTTTTGATTTTACAGTTTTTCAAACAACAAAAAGCCATGGAGATAAGACATCTGGGTGACATCTAATTAAAGCATCCCAAAATCTTGAGAATGGATGAAAATTTTACATTTAAAAACAACGTATTCTTTTTCTTTTTTTTTTTTTTTTTTTTTAACTTGATTTCTTACTTTTGAAAATAATTGGGTTATGTATTAGGGGGCTTTTGTTTGCTTTCTTGCTTTTTTCATCTGTAAGATTTCTGATGAGGAAACTAAGATTCTATGGCATTCATCTGACTATAGTGCCTAGGATTCTAAATAAGAGAGCAAAACCTAGGACTGTAGAAGAGTAGGTTCAGCATAATCAGCTGGTTTAATTGTGTTCAAGTGATTTGAATGCCACAGTGTAGATGGATAACAGGGTAGCTAAAAAGCAACTCATGTTGCAGTTTAACCTGATCTGTTTGAGCTGGGTTTGTACCATGTTGAAATGAGCTACTTTGGCTAAGCTGACAGATGCAAACTGGTGAGGGTGTTTCCTCTGTTGCACTCTGTTCATACCAGTGTGAATATGGCAGCAGCAGAGACGTTTAGTCACTGGTTTAGTTTGTTGCCATTGCAGACATTTGTTGCACAGAAACTTGTTCATGAATAGAACAAGCTTCTAGATTTATACCAGCTGTGAGTTCATCTCTGAAACACTGAGGACTGAAGTGTCAAACCTCACTCAAGTGAGCTCCTTAGCAGTGGAAGAGGATAATTTGGAAATGGGTCCAAACGGGAGGAGAACAAAGCAAATGCTATCTAATCTGGGAAAATGTATTCCTCAGAAATTCCAGGACTCATGCCTGATTGACTAAGAAAGTACACAGAAATAATGTGTGGTTTTACTACTCACAGGGACCTATCAAACATCCTGGATGAATGGGAAATATGGAGGGGGAATAATCAAAGGAATAAAACGTACATTGCTTAAACAACAGTGAAAAATGTACCCTCTGTGTCAATTACATTATTTCTAGAGGGAAAATAATTTTCTTTTCTTTTCTTCAGTGCAAAATTTTGTCACTTTTTTTCTTTATAAAACTACTATCATCTAAACTCCTTTCTCTTAACATGTCAGAGCAATTTAAAATAATAACAAATTTTAAAAATCTAGCTTCATTTATTGCATCCCATAGATATTCTCATGTACTGGAAATTTTGCTCTGTGCTGCTAGGTTTAAAATTTGTATTTATTTGAAATGCACTGCATTTCTAAAAATTAAATCTGACAAGCTGCTGGAGTACCAGGGAATCTGCATAAGCAAGTTATAGCTGAACCAGAACATCACATGGCCTCTCCCACTGCCTCATGATCTCCTCTTTGAGCCAACAGTGCTATAGCCCCACACAGGCATTAAAGGGTACATAGGAAGCGGTGACAGAGCAGGTAGACATACACAGAATCTCTAAATATCAGTAGTAGTGACTACATGGGATATGAAGGGCCTCATCCAAGCTTCAAGTGACACAGAGAATCGCTTTTCTGATGGCAGGAAGGAGGTTCTACCCCTGGGATGATGGTAGGGAGGCTTTTTACAGGGAGAGCTACTATGGGAATGCAGGTGGGCAGCAGTTTTTGCTCCAGCTGGGACAGAGATCACAGCTGTTTGGGGAGAGGGGGATAAGGTCTAGGATAGTAATACAGCTTCCCTGCTTGAAAGGTGAGTCAAGTAAAGGAGACAGGATGAAGATGGAGTTCAGGTTGGAGGGGAGGAGAAGTGGTCAGGACATGAGATGAGTACTGGGGCACACTGGCATTTTAAGGGAGACACAAGCAGATGAAAGCTGTTTGCAAGGTTCTGTGTACCCATCCCAATTCATCTCTGAGAGGCTGTGCAGGAATCCTCCTTAGTCTGATACTGAGGACACCTTCCACTCACCAAAAATGCCTAACAGCTGCTCCAGCTTTTAGGGTGAGCACAGTTTTCACTGACAGTTTTGTTTACCTTCCTGAAGAACTGAAAATTCTATGGTTTTACCATGTCATTTTGGCATTAGGTCTTACCTCCTTCCTTTTCCTTCCTTCCTGTATAATATTTGTAGAAGATTATGCAACTTTGACTTAAAGACATGAAATGATGGAAAAGCTACCATATGTGGATTCTGCCTGGACTGAAAATTATTAGAATGATAAGATATTGAGTACAATAGAATTAAATTATTGGATATACACATATTATAAAAGATATTATAAAAGATAAAAGATATGCTTCGTCTTCACTCATGAGCAAGATTTTAGGTGCTCATAGTGGCAAAAAGTAGAAAAAGCTACAGATGATTTTGGGTTTGATCCCTGTATGGGCCCTTCACTTAAGAGTTGGACTCAATCATCCTTGTGGACTAAGAAAATTCTGTGATTTTGTGAAATCCCTGATCTTGCCTTTACTTTTATCCTTGCAAACCAACTGGTTTTGCTCTGTATTCTGAAGCCAATTAGGATATAAAATCACCCACATTTTTCCTTTTTCTTCACTACCACTAGTTTCAAGGCTAGTTACAACTAGCTCCATGCCAGCCTTGAGGAATCAAAATGAGGAAGGAGTCTGGAAACAATGATCTGAGACCCCCAGTAAACTGGGCTGATGGAAATGAACATGCTGAGAAGTCCATCCCTGACATTGTCCCTGACAGTGGCCAGCACTGAGTGAGCACTACCAAGACACTGACAAAGGATCATTTACCATCTTGTACATGATGAAGAGTAGTCCTGCCTGTGGACATTTTTCAAATCCTTTACTTAGTTCCTAATGTTTCTTTCAGTGTCATGCTGGTCAGAAAATCCTCAGTAACTCACTGAAGTCTGAAGTACACCATTTTGAAGAAGAGAATAGGATAAAGAAACCAAGCATTTCATCTCAATCACAGGAAAGAAACAAAGACAGAAAGACAGAAAGACAGAAAAACAGAAAAACAGAAAGGCAGAAAGATAGAAAGACAGAAAGAACAATTGTTACTGATATTCGTGTCACTAACCATTCTTGGACAATAACATGCAGGGACTGCTTAGGGTCATCACAGTCATTACTGCTTTGGTACCCTAATAAAACTATCTAGCATTAGTTTTCATTCTGCAATTACAAAGTACAGGCTTGTACTCATAATCCATCAATGTTGTACTTACTTTTCACTGAAATTAATTTTGAAATCCCTGTCAGCATTATCAGTATTTACTTTCTTCATCGTTCTTTTCTGAGAAGTGGCTAAACACATGGCTAACAAAACTTTTAATGATTTGTGTCAGATTTTAGGGTGAGCACAGAAGTACCTCTTCCCAGGTATTTACTCTGCAAACTATGTACACATGGCAAATTGCTCCTGGACTTTTTGATTCTTTCAAGAGGGAAAATTTATGTATACTTACATACTGCATTAAAGGTAAGGAAAAGACTACAAGAGTACTTTTTCATTGCTTTTTCCTCTTTTCTGCTTTAGTCATACTGAGGTTAGACTTCAGGCAAAGTCAGGGTGAAAATTTGTCTTACATTTTGTTCGACAAACATTATCTTAATGCATATTTAAAATCAATAGAAAAGTGCAAAGACATTTGTTGGACATTTTAATTACAGTCAAATCCATGTAGGCATGTTTTTTCATATATATGAAAAAAATCAAATTCCTCTCACATTTGGAAAGAGCTTTGGTATTGTAGTAGACCAAAAGCTGCCACAATGAAAATGCTGAAGATGCAACAATCAGAGGTGTTTGGGAAGAGGCATCTTGTAAGAGAGTGGATTTTCAGACCACTCTGGGTAGAACATGCAACTGGGTGGAATTAGATTAAGATAAATGTGTACTTCAAAGTAATGACAGACTTTCTTGGATACCTTATTCCATTAGAGAAACTGCTATTAAGCAGGGAGACTTACTAAATATTGCAGTGCTTATTAAACTTGTCAGCCCACACAAGCCTTCTTATCTCATACAGTCATCTGACATTTTAAATACCCCTCGGACTGCCTACTCTCATGTTCTCCTGAACCTCAATGATTTGTTTGGAGGGAATATTTAGTGTTTGATTAGCACATGTATTAAAAAGTGTAACAGTGCTTTTATTGCCCTATGGGAAGGATTACTGTAATCAACTTGAGATTTAAAATTCTTCCGAAGAGAATATTAAGACATCAGATATTCAAATTACAGACTTTCTGTGTCTATCACAGTGGAGAGACAGTTTCTGTTATGAAGCAGTCCTTAAAATAAGGTTTCTTAAAAGACTATAAAATCTCTGTCTGTAATTAGAAGTTTGTGAAATTAATTAGAGGAAGTTGTAAATTTTAACCAAGAGCTAAGTTTTTATACCAAGAAGGAGCAGTCAGTCAGCTTCATATTAGAGGAGCCACTTTAACAAAAGTCCCCATCTATCACAAATCTGTCTTCACACCCTTTTGACACAGTTATAAAAATCAACAAAATGCTAGAATATTTTGGCCAAGGAATTATGTAATTTTCATATGTACCAGATATAGAATTATGGCTCTATGTGCTCTATTCAAGGTCCTGAAGATTCATTCAAGATCTGTTCAAGTAGGAAGATCTCAAGCCTGTCTCATACTCCTCACTGGTGTCAGCACAGCATCTCACAGGCCTGTGGGGGTGTTTGGAGACCTGAGGAAACCACTTAGGGGCTTAAGAAGTACCAGCAATCCCCATTTCCCATGGGAGAAGTTCTGAAAAGCTTTGGCAGGCTAATTATCACTTCAGGTTGGGTAAACCTAGTAAAGCCTGGGAAAGGGTTGTATGGTTAGAGCAGTCGTCCCACACAGATAAGAATAAATACCAGCTGTATGTTCAGACAATGCAAATAGGTCAAGAAGTGGATGAGATTCAGTGGCTGGAGATTTGTGTTTGGAGATCAGGTGAAAAGAGGAGGGGAGGGGAGGGGATGGAAGGGGTGGAGAGGAAGAGGGCAAGGAGCTCGTGTTCATGTGAGCATAAGACTCCTCATGTTCCCCACCATGTATTTTATTGTTGAGCCAGTGGACTGCACTACATCATTCTCCCTCCTCCACTCTCATCAGAATTCAAAGTTCTTGATCAAAACCATCCTGTCTTCTTTTCATCCTGCAGCTGAAACTTATAATTTCTCCCGCTGACTCACTAGTATCACCAACCCTCCGATGTCCTTTTCCATGCTCCTTCCCATCCTGTTAGATCATCCTGACTCTCAGCAGAATTAGACCACCTAATCTGCACAGACGGTGATGTACAGATGGGGAGGTACAGTAAGCCCCAAGGCTGATCAACTCTCCAGCACATACGGCTGCTCACTTTCTTTCCCTTGCAGTTCCCTTCTGCTGAACTAAAAGCCATACTCCCTACTCTCTTTCCCACCCTTTCCCTATGTTTGCACTGTCTTACTGGTCTGATGCCTTTATTCTAGCTCCTGTGGTCCTCTTCTCACCTCCCACTAATGCTGGTGCAATAACTTTTCATGATCTTTGGCACATTCCCAGCCACTTACATTGCTCCCTGTATTTATCTCAGGCATTTTCCTTCTTTCCTTACCATCTTTCAATCACACCATTTTTAATTGGTGAGTATCTTTAGCCCCAGGCTACATATGCATGCAAGATCCATGTGTTCAGTTTTTACTAGTTATCTGTTAGTCTGATCAGGATATCTCCCAGTCTTCACCACCTCATCTACGTCAGGCTGCAGAAACCTTGCGGCAGATTTCAGTCTTTCCTCATTTCTTTAATGGGCTGCAGGCAACTCTTTCATTACCCAGCTATTTATCAGTCACAGTCTCAAGCTTTCTTTTATCTGCACAGTCATAATAAACAACCTTTGTGATTTTGGTGCCTGCATGACATCATTACTCTTCAACTGAGCCAGTGGGACATTCCTAGAAGCAGATCTGTTTGCCTCTCCTCACTCAAACTTATAAGTCACTCTAGTCTCACTGAATCTAATGCTGTCTTCACTTTCTCAGACAAAATTTTCAGATGTTACCATATCACTTTTAACTTTAATGTTTTCTTTTTTTGAGTTGCAGCAACTGATATGTATGATAAATATGCACAGATAAAAGAAAAAATTGCCTCTTTTATTCTCCATTCTTTATCTATCTATGTTGCATCAAATAACATATATGCATCATTATTTCAGTCTGACTTTTTATCTTTCTTATCCACATCCTCCTTTTGGGCTAAATAGTACTTAATATCAGCTCAAAGAACTGATCTATAATAATACTCAATCACATTAGTAAGTTTTTTAAAAACTGGAAGAGGTTGCAGTAGCAACTGAAGAATTTTTGTCATAAACCATGGTTTTCTTGTGAAATACAGAGGCTAGTCACTGCACAAACATCCCAAAAAACCATAGTAACTACCTGCCTCCTCAAAACAGCACCTAATGATGAGATTTATCTTCTCTAACTTTACTCATTCTAAAAGCCAAATCCCAAATTAAGGTAGTAAAAGAGAAACTAGCTTCTCCAGAGGACAGTTCATCCTGTTCTGAAGAGATGTCTAAATAGAGATGAATTAACTGTGAGGCATGACACTGCTCACTCTCCTTACCAAAGGATAATAGATGACGAGAGGACTGTCCTGAATGTCACACTCAAGACCAAGACAGGTAAAGTTAAATGGATGAACAGTATCTAAAGAGCTGGGCATCTGACATCCTGAACAAAACAGGGCACAAGCAATCCAAGAGATTTCTGGAATGTGCTGGTGATAGCTTCCTTCTCCAATTAACACAGGAACCAACAAAGAGAGGTGTTATGCTGGACCTTGTTCCCTCATGCTATGTTGAACCTTGTTCTCACCAACAAGGAGGGGCTCAAGGGCAGCCTTGGCTGCAGTGATCATGCAGTGGTGGACTTCAGGATCCTTTGGCAGTAAGGAGGGCTCACAGCCAGCTCAGTGCCCTGGTATTCAGAAGAGCAGAATTATGCATCTTCAGGGTCAAAGCCCTCAGGAGAAGAGGGGCCAGAGGAATATTTAACGATCACGTCCTCTAAGGTCCGGAATGATGCATCCCAACAAAGAGGAAATCAGGCAAAAATGCCAGGAGACCTGTGTGGATGAAAAAGGAGCTCCTGGACAAATCCAAACCAAAAAAAGAAGCCCACAGAGGATGGATGGAAGGAAGGACAGGTAGCCTGGAAGCACTGGCCCAGAGATTGTCCAAGCATTCAGGGACGAGGTTAGGAAAACTAAAACACTGAGAGAATTAGATCTGGCCAGAGACAGCAAGAGCAACAAGAAAAGCTTCTACAGGTACATGAGAGATAGAAGGAAGTCTAGGGAAAATGTGTGCTCTCTCCGGAGGGAAACGAGACCTGGCTACTGAGGATATGGAAATGGCTAAGGAATTCAATGAATTTTTTGCCTTGAGCTTCACCAGCAAGTCTTCCAGCCACAGATAAAGAGCAAAGTCAGGGACTGGAAAAAAACATATACTGTAGGAGGTCAGGTTCTGGAACATCCAGGGAACCTGAAGGGGTATGAGTCTTTGGGACCTGATGAGATGCATCTAGTGGTCCTGAGGGAACTGGTGGAGGAAGTTCCGAAGCCACTATCTACCATGTTTGAAAATTTATGGCAGTCTTGTGAAGTTTCCACTGGCTGGAAGGGGAAACACAGCTTCCATTTTTCAGTTCACAGGGCAGTCAGTCCCATCTTGATGCCCAGCAAGATTAAGAGCAGATCCTCTTGGAAACTTAGGCACATGGAAAATGAGGCAATTTGTGACAGACAACATGGTTTTATTAAGGGCAAATGATGTCTGACAAATCTGGTGGCTTTCAACAACGAGGTCACAGCACTGGCATTTTACAGTGCCTCACATGACATCCTTGTCTCGAAACTGGAGAGACATGGAATTGACAGGTGAGCCACTGAATGGATTAAGGAATTGGTCACAATCAAATGTTTTGTGGTCAATGACTCGATGTCCACAAGGAGAGACCAGTGACAAGAGGCATTCCCCAGGTGTTTGTACTGGGACAGGTGGTGTATAACATCGTTGTCACCAACATGGAAGGTGGATTGAAGGCACCCTCAGCAACTTTGCTGATGACACCAAGCTGTGTGTTGCCCTTGACGTGCTGGAGGGAAGGGATGCTGTCCAGAGGGATCTGGGCAGGCTTGAGACAGGAGACTGTGCAAACGTCATGAAGTTCAACAAGTACAAGGCTCTGCACCTGGGTCAGAACAATCCCAAGCACAAATACAGTCTGAGCAGAGAATGGATTGAGAGAAGCCCTGAGGAAAAGGACCTGGGGGTGTTGGTTGTTGAGCAGCTCTTCACAACTCGACAACTACAGAATCATAGTGTAGTTAAGGTAGGAAAAGACCTCTAACATCATCAAGTCCAACCATCAACCTAACACCACAATCATGGTCACCACTAAACCATGTCCTCAAGTGACATAGCCACATGTTCCCATATCTGTGTGTGCTTGCATCCCAGACAGCCAAATGTATCCTGTTCTGCATCAAAAGCAGTGTGGGCAGCAAGCAAGAGAGGTGATTCTGCTCCTCTGCTCTGCTCTGGTTATACTCCTCCCTAGAGTGCTTTGTCCAGCTCTGAAGACCTTCTGTACAGGAAAGATATGGACCTGTTGGAGTGACACCAAGAAGAGGTTCTTGAAAATGATCAGGAGGCTTGTGCGTCTCTTCTGTGGAGACAGACTGAGAGTGTTGGGATTATTAAGCCTGGAGAAGAGGAGACTCTGAGATCTTATTGGACCTTCTAGGACCTAAAGGTGGGCTGCTGGAGAGCTGGGAAGGGATGTGTAGTGATAGGTCAAAGGGGAATGACTTTAAACTGAGAGAGGGTAGGTTTGGATCAAATATAAGGAAGAAATTCTTTATTCTGAGGGTGATAGCCACTGGCACAGGTTGCCCAGGGAAGTTATGGATGCCCCACCCCTGGCAGTGTCCAAGACCAGCTTGCATGGGTCTTTGAACAACATTTTATATTGGAAGGCGTCCCTGCTCACGGCAGGGGGGTTGTAACTAGATGATCTTTATGGTCTCTTCCAACTTAAACTATTCCGTGATTCTATGAATAAAGAAGATTTTAAAGTAATTACCTCTTTCTTTGCTCCCTGACTCTAAACGTTAGCATTCTTTGTAGCTGTGTTACTCCATAATATAAGGGCAACCCTGCACTGCAGAACAGTGACGTTTGGCTTTGGTTGTTTCACAATCAAATTCACAGTGAGTCCTCTTGCTAACAATAAAAGCACCTGCCACCCACTCCAGGAATAACATTTGACCAGCTTTATATTCCCTAACAAGCAAGGGTCTTCTGGTATTTACAGAGTTTATTATTTCATTTGTTACAGAGTTTGTCAACAAAGAAGAAAAATGTTACTTTATAGTACATCCTCCTAAATAATACTTAGTTCCAGCTGGTTTAGTCCTTCTTCTATTTTTTTTTCCCCCATGATCTGTGAAAGAAGGTTAAGCAAGAGGAGCAGAACTTTATTTTGACCTTAGGGTGTAGTGTTATAAAATATTATATAAAAGATAGATACGGACTTGTCAGAGTCAATTACGGAGTCGCGTTGAAGTTAGAAAGCTCAGCTGAGCTGATAGCCAGCCCACACAGCAGTGAGTCATTTTTGCCCCATCACACACAAAAGCACGCAAGTACGGCATGTCAGAAGTGCGTCATACACCTCTCACCAATGGCAGCAGCTCCACTTGTAGACAAAATGGAGTTACTCACTGCACTCACCCTCTTCTGAAACTCCAATAGCCCATGCTCAGGATGTCACACTGACATTTCACAAACACAAAGAAGTTGCTTCTGTTCTGCTCAGCCAACTCAGTTCTGTATAAATACACCAGTCAGAGAAAAAAGAATGTACAGGATTGCTGCTTCAAATTGAAATGCCTCTGCTTAAAACCATTATCAATTGAAATGTGCTATTATTTAATATCTAGAGTACAAAAATAAAATTATATTTAATGAGTGTGAAGAGTGCAGAGGGACCTCAGGGATCTGGTGTCAGCCCACACAATATGTGATTGCCAGTGTGTTTATCAAAAAAAAGGACAAAGCAATGTCTTGGTCAAAAAGAAAGGCTTGATTCAACTGCCCACACAGAGACATCTAATGTCATTTAGGGTGTGCCACGGTGCCTGGTACAGACACCCATGGCTGTCACAGCACCTGGAAAAGGCTTGTAACCAGCAGATAGGCAGCCTTTATAGCATCTCAAGTGCCACAAATTGATGTTTAGGGAGCCAAAGTGATTTCTTATGTAATGGAGCCTTCTACAAACAAATACATCAGTTTGCAGTGATTTTATTTCCAATATCCAAATTACATGCCCAGTCTACTTCTGTTAGCCCTGACCCTTCTGGCCCCAGGTAGGAGTCTTGACCCGCTGAGATGCTGTGGGGGACCCGACACATGTGCACAGAATTGACCTGTAGGGCACATAAATCCTCTGGCAAAGCATCTGGATGTCAAATATGGTCTCAGACTACCCTAGACACCCATGCTGAAATAACTGAATTGTTTTTAGTGTCTAAGTTCCCATTCTAACCAATGGATGAACTACTACTAATAATATTAGTATTAATCAGTGTATGAACAGTGCAATGAATGTAAGCTACTGAGCACTGTAGAGATGCCTGCTGTTGGGTGATTTTCACTGTTTTCTGATCTTCTTTGATTGTTGTGGGGGCTCAGACTCTTGTTTCATCTCCAAACACCTACATGTAGATCTCTGCCTCTGGATGTGCATCCTACTGAGTTTCTAGATGCCCCAAATACAAATGAGGACAGTAATAGGTGGCCTTTATTGGTGCCACTGTGGGGAATATTCATTAGCACATCAGAAGCAGAGCTGTCATGGTACTGTGAGTGCAGCACCATGAGCGGCTGAAGAACACAACTGACTTAGGCATTCAGTAATTTCACTGGTCAAGAGTTCTCTGAGCTTTTATAGAATGAGGTACCCACAAATACCTCTAACACACACAAGTCACTAGAATCACCTTCTTGGGCTTGAACGGGGATGGATCAGGCAGTCCACCAAGCTACCAGTCTTCCAACTCCAGTTACCAGTTTCCTGCAAACTTCAGGCCCTTGGACAGCTAAGTTGAGGAAATATGCACAGTCACACACAATCTCACCCTAACTTAGGATACCACCATGAGTTGTAGTCAGCTGGTTAGTGCTTCCCATGTAATCACAGCATGCAGACTGAGAAAAAATTCTCAGATGTGAAGTATAATCTTTTTTTATTCTTCATTTAGGACATGTGATGAACAAAAAATTCAATATGATTCTTTACTGAAAGGTTCTCTACTTTTATCATGATGGTTCAGTTCCTTAAATTAAAGGAGGAAATAGAACATGAAATTTGATATAATAGGGAAATTAGGCACCTTCCTTCCTAATTGCACTTCTACCAACTTTTGCTGAAAGACTCTTGCTATTTCCTCCTACTATTAAAATAACATAGTTCTGTTACCCCAGTTCTCAGGAAATCTTCTGATTTTTTTTTAGTTCTTTTTTTCACTGGGTATGACAACAAAGAGAAAGAGAGAAAAATTACTATAGAAAAATTGTACAGTCTGAAAATTGCTTTTTCATTCAATGGGGACAAAAATTTTCATGTTCACAGAGTCATATAATAGTTTTAGCTGGAAGGGACCTTAAAGTCCATTAAGTTTCCAATTTTCATGTCACGGATAAGGACACCTTCCCTCACATCACATTGCTCAAAGCCCCATCCAGCCTGACCTTGAACACTTTCAGGAATGGAACATCCACAGCTTCTCTGGACAACCTGTTCCAGGGCTTCAACACTCTCACAGCAATTTTTTTTTCGTTTATCTTGTCTAAACCTATGCTTTTCAATTTAAGGCCATTCTACCTTACCCTATCACTGCATGCCCTTGTGGCTCCTTTTCCACTCCAGGTACTGGAATGTTCTATGAGGTCTCCCTGGAGCCTTCTCTTCTCCAGGCTGGACAACTCCAGCTCTCTCAGTTTGTCCTCATAGCAGAGATACTCCAGCCCCCTCCTCTGGACTCACTCCAACAGGTCCATTTCTTTCCTGTACTGATGGCTCCAGAGCTGGACCCAGTACTCCAGGTGGAGCCTCATGTGGAAAGTCAATTAAAAGGGCAGAATCCCCTTCTTTAAACTGCAAGGTTCACATTATAGGGCTGAGCATGTCATAAATTCATGAGCACACAAAGATGTGTTTGTGTATTACCTAGTCATATAACTGCACTCATATAACTTCACACAGGCTGCACATTATTTTCAGATTTACGTTTGAAGGGAGACTGCTGGCTTGCTGTAGAGATGCTGCAATTGCAAATTTAAACGGGGACAAGGTCCTCTTAGGAAGGAAGAAGAGAACACAATCCAATGTAGAATGATCTGGTGCAGAAATAGGAGATCTGGAATCTCTCCTTAACTCCTTTATAATTAAATGCAGAGAGTTTGGTGGTCTGTGGTCAGCAAAAAACCCAGAGAACTTAGATATGACCCAAAACTGTGTGTATGGAAGAGAAATACTAAGTGCTTCAAGCATTAAAATAAGCCTAAACTTCTTAGGGATATTGTATAACCCTGATAACTGATTGCTAATACTGATTAACTAGTAGCTGTGGGGTCCTGATTCTGGATCTGATCCTGTACAACATCTAGGAGCCAGTTTAGCACAAATCTGATCCAGCTAGAGACACTCACATCTCAGTTGGCAGTGGAGAGGTGTTTCCAGGTGTCTCCACAGATGCATTCATGTGACCCATCTTACAAACATCAAACCAGAATAAGATGAATCATGACTGTAGAGGGCAATCGAGGTGACTAACTCAGGTGGGAATACCTGCAAGGCAAACACTTGCAGGCAGTCAGATGAGTCCTGCCTTGACAGACCGGGAGCATTTGCAAGATAACCACAGGACTAGAAAACAGCCAGGAGGGAGTACAACAAAGATTACAATGCAATTAGTCATCCTGATAGCTACTAGAGTAACAAAAAATTGCTCAATCTTTAATTGTCTCCATCCTTCTTCAGGGGGATGTGATTTACTAGGCTTTCCCCTTTTCCCATGCTTTTTCTTGTCATGTTATATCAGTCTGGGCAGATTTTCACATAGATCTCAGGGGTCCTAAGCCTCCACATCAAGTTTTGGGAAATATTAAAAATAAAACTGAGCATTTAGTCTTACAAAAGTCTGGATGAGGACACCAGTGACTTCAGATACCATCAGAAAGGAAATAGAATTTAAAAATGAAAACAAAAACAACGAACCAACCAAAACAGCAACAAAACCCAAAACAACAACAAATAAAACAAACAAAAACCTCACAACAAAACCTACCAAAACAAAAACAAAACAGAAGCAAGGAAATCAAAATTTAAAAAAAACCAACAAAACCAAACAAAAAGAAAACCACACAAGAGAAAATCTAAGGAAAAAGTAGGTAAATGTAGTATAATTTTGGTAACAGCAATCTTAATCATAGTAGGACCAACATTTTTGATGGCTAGTACCAAGTCTTACAAGCACACAGTTTTTCAGACATTAAGTGCATTAAGTAATTCAGGAAAAATAAAAGTTGAAAAAGTTGTTGCTTTTTTTTCTTCAGAATCTCTGACTGGTGCAGAAAATGTGTATATCATTTAAGGACTCCTCATGCTGAGAATGCACTAGAAGTTCATGAAGATGTTTTTAATGCTATTTTCTTTACAGTGACTCAGCTGGGTCTTTGTGGAGGTTTTTTTACCCATTAGTGACAAAGCCAACATAATCAGCAAAGCTGTCAAATGTTCAGCTCAGTCCTTCCAGCTTTATCACTCAGTGATAGATGTGATAGATCTTATTTGCAACAACATTCTATAAAATTAATTGCCCAAAGTTATTTCCTGAGCTTACAGTTCATGTGAGTCTCCTGCATTTCAAGTAGTGATTTGAAGAAAAGGGAGATAGCCACTGATGCTTGATTTGTGGCCTTCCCATTGCAGGATGATATTGTGTGAAGGACTGTTTGGGAATACAAAATGTGTCATGTTCAAATGGGGAGTCCCAGATAGACTCACTGAGCTCAGTAAAATGACACTGAGAAAGATCATTAACACAATTGCTCTTTCAAGCTGAAATATTTTGGAGCATGTTTGGTCAAGTTGACAGCATCAACCATGTTCTCAATACTTACCAAAGAAATTCCTAAATTCTGTCCTATATCTAAGATACTTCAGACCATACTTTGGCTGCATGCATACTTTTAGACAAGTGGTAAATGTTCATCACCACTTTTTCTTTACTTTCTTGGCATATCTGTCTTATATTAGCATATCAACAGAGCCATAAAATCTGCTTCATTGTCCAGATATTCATCAGCATGTTCCCTTTTGAAAATGCTGTAATACTACTGAAATACAGCAAATCAAGCTGGTGCAGAAAGCTACAAGCACATTTGTGTGCCAGCTTTGATGATCTGCCTCTTCCAGGTTTCAGTGGGTTTTTATCTATACTGACATTGTCTCTTTGTAGTATGCAATTGTTAATAAAGTCTGGGAGATTATTTATGTTTTTGCATCAGCTGACCATGTCCTGTGGCTCCATGGCTGCCAAGAGGAAACAAAGCCCACAGACAGTTATGTCCCACACTCTCTGACCTCTCAAAGGACACAGATGAGTCATAAGCTCATGATGCCTTTCTTCCAAACTGCCTGTTGTTGTAGTTGCAATTGCACGGTAGATTTTAGATATTTTCCATCAGAATCAATATATACTGGCACTCATTTCTCTGAAGCCTTTATTTCTGACAAGATAATCACTGTTTTTAGCTACTCTTCTGGAACATGTAATAGTTTTACTAGTACTATACAAGCATCTCAGACTTTAGGAGAACTAGCTATTTTGATCATAGAAAGGCCAAACATGAGTAAAATCCTCTTTAGTCCTGGAGTTAACAGGCATGTTGTAAAGCTGTATCTGTTGGTTTAGAAACATAGACTATATTTTCCCATGTATGCCATATCTCTGCTCCAGCTCCCCTGGGCCTCATAAGAATCACACATTTTCTTGGAAGTGATACTTATCTTATGCCTCTGTTCCATAAAGTTTCTTACTACAGTTTACTACAGTTTTTACTTAGTCCACATTTTACCATTCCCATTGTAAAAAAGCAGGGTCATTAGGATGCAGAAAAAGACACCAGCAATGCTTTAAAACTTATTCAGTTTATATATATATATATATATATATATTTACACACACACACACACATATATATATAGGAATGATAGGCAGTCTGATGTCACTAGAAAATAATTTAGAAGTATGGACAGAGATAATATCCAAAGTGAAAATACCTCGATACTTTCTTCTCGGTTCGTCAGACAATGCTTAGCTCTCAGAGGTTTCAGACGTATATCTGTGTTTTGTGTTAATTTCCCAAGCTTCATAAGGCCAGTTGTAGGTCACTGGTGTTTCTTCCTAGCTTCCAGAGAAAAGTCCAGGTAGTTCACCACTCCAATGAGGCCCCCACTTTGTGGTTTCAGCACTCAGGGGGTATACAGGACAGCTAGGTCCTGAAGTGCAGGGTTGAGATGGGTTAAAGAGAACGCTGAGTCTTCAGGTGTGTTAACATTAAATTGACACAGATCACAGGAAAGGTCTGTAACAACCTCTAACAAGGCTGTTTACCAGGCAAGATTTAATATGGCACCGTTTAAGCTGTTGTCAATTTAATTATCCAAAAAAGAGTTAAAAGCTAACACAGAACCAAATAATATATCCTCACACCACTTCTATTCAGACCACCAAGTAATGTAACAGATGTGCCAGAATCTTGTGAAACAGCAAAAATTTTTATTGCATTATGTTAAAATAATTATTAAATTAATATTCATTATATTTTTACTATATTTTAGTTATAACTTTTAATTTCTTTTTATCTTTACTACACAATTACCATGCCTAAAAAATAAAACAAAGAGAAACACAAATCCTGTTTTGTTTCTCCATGTTCTTGAAAAATTTTTACTTATGCTCATCAGCTTAATTTTTTAATTTTTTCCCACCCAAGACAATTCCAACAGCTGAGGTGTGCAGAGTTTTTTTGTTCTTCAGTGCCGTGTGTTGCTGAATGCTTTCTTGGAGAATGCCTGGCTACAGAAATACCCCTTTTGGTGATAGCAGAAAAGGCAGCAGTGTTTCCAAATCACTCCAAAGCCTGGAGGACTCCCCAAAGAGCTCTACACCTTGGTGCATGAGAATCCCCCATGGCAAAGGACTGAAGGTGATCACTGAGCAGGCATGAACACCAGCAGTCCTCCAGTATTTAGACTGCTTGGTTATTTTTCTCCCAAAGCCACTTCCTCTAGTCCAGGAGATCTTCCTGTGCCCTCTCAGTGGTGACCACAGATTTACTCCTCTCCTCACCAGGGTTTCACTTAAATGGGATCTGGAGGTACAAACAGACTCTTGATGCTATCTTGTGCTAGACATTCCCACCAGCTCTAAGGGAGCATAAAATAATTTCAGCTGAAAATCTTCAACATAAATTTGTACTAAATTTGGTCGTTGTTCTTCTGCTACAGAGGACCCAGTCATAATTCTGGTAGAGATCTTACATCTAACTGACCCTGGGATATGGAATGGAATGGAATGGAATGGAATGGAATGGAATGGAATGGAATGGAATAGAATAGAATAGAATAGAATAGAATAGAATAGAATAGAATAGAATAGAATAGAATAGAATAGAATAGAATAGAATAGAATAGAATAGAATAGAATAGAATAGAATGAAACAACTATCACACCAAATTTTGAAGCTCAGATTTTCAAGGAATATTTTGATGAGAACAAGAATTATCCCATGCTCTAAAGATTTAGGTTTTAGAATTAAGTTCATTGTGGAACACAGAAAGAAAAAACCCAGGGACATTTTACTGGGAAAGAGAAGGCATTCATATGCCTTAGGTTTTCCTGGTATCAGAATTTTCCTGTTTACATGGCAAGGCATCATCTACTTACACTCTGCCTTCAGCCAAGCCTGACTGCATTGTTTAATGATGGATTTATGTGCTGCTCTAAAATACATTTTATGCTGATACCACAGACTGCACATAGGAGCCTTCCTGATCTCCCTTCCAACTTGAATTATCCTGTGATCTTGTGATTGCATAAGGACTTTGGCGGTCATCAAGAAAAAACTGCCTGTGGTAAGATGAACTTCAGATGCAACCCGGGATATTTATAGAGGACAAGTCACCAGAGAAGTACAGCTGTCTCTGTGTGTGAGCACTCCAATTTAGCTGCATTGGCTCATGGCACTTGTGTGTTCACACAGGCAAGTGATTCTGTCTGGTGCTGTCCTTTTTACAGTTTCGAATACAAGCAGCTGGGAAAGCCCGTACTTAGTCATCTGTCTGGTTGTCTCCTTCCAGGAACTCCACAGAATGCCCATATGTCACCCTGTCAAAAAATGGCATTGCTGTTATATGCTGAGAGCAGAGAAACAGCAAGGGGGATGTTCAGAGAGTCCAATTCTGAACAAGATCTTCTTTAAATAACCAAGGTTCTAATCTGTGCTATCACTCTTTATTTAGGTATAACAAAATGATATGACATTTTGACAAGCCAGAATCTATAAACATTATTTTTACACACTTAGGCCAACCATGCTTACATGTAAAGAGCATATAAACTGTAATAAGCCTAACTGTAATTGTTGGGGCCTTTTAGTGATGCCTATCACTAAGTAAAAGACAGATCAGATGCTGGTTTTTGTCAGCATCATTATAACCATGGAAGAACTATGAAACCAACTGCAGAGGTTGCTGGATCAGAGACAATTTTGGGGGATTTGGGTTTTGGATTTTTGGGACTTTGATATTGTTGTTGTTGGGGATTTTTAATGGTATCTTTAATCTTCTTGACATCAGGTGGAAAAGTAATACAACAGATTCAAGGAATCCAGAAGATGGCTATAGGATTCCATGTCTCTAGCAGAGATGACGGACACCTGGAGCTGCTATTCACTATCAAGGAAGAACTGGTGACAATATTGGCTATAGTGCAAATGAAATAGTGGCCTTCAGGGGCCTGAGGGGACAGAGAGAAGCTCTCTCTGTGAGCAGAGCACACAGCCAGGATTTCCA
Source organism: Prinia subflava (assembly GCF_021018805.1). Classification (NCBI taxonomy): domain Eukaryota; kingdom Metazoa; phylum Chordata; class Aves; order Passeriformes; family Cisticolidae; genus Prinia; species Prinia subflava. Next base: position 27,947,694 of record NC_086249.1, read on the forward strand.
GTCAGCAGACCTCAGGCTGCTCAGGAAGATCGGAGGTGGGCTTCCATGGGAGACAGCACTGAAGAGAAAAGTTGTTCAGGACAGGGCAGGTGTCTAAACAGAAAGATAGATAAAGTGATTCAAGTCCATCATAGAACCAAAATGCTCAGAAGATGATAGAATCATAGAGCCCTAGAATGTCCTGGGTTGGAAGGGACTTCAAAGATCATCTCATTCCACCTCCCCTGCCTTGGGTAGAGACACCTTCCACTAAACCAGGTTGCTCAGAGCCGCATCAAACCTGGCCTTGAACACTTTCAGGGATAGGATATATACAGCTTCTCTGGGCAACCTGCAATTGTGACTCATCACCCACACAGTAATAAAATTCCTTGTAATATCTAATCCTAATCTGCTCTCTTACAGCTAAAAGCCATTCCCCCTTGTCCTGACAGTAAATGCTCTTGTGAAAAAGTTTCTCTCTGTCTTTCTTGTAGGCTTCCTTCAGGCACTGGAAGGCCACAGTTAGGTCACCCCGAAGCCTTCTCTTTTCCAGGCTGAATAGTCCCAATTCTCTCAGCCTATCCCCACCTGGAGAGGTGCTCTATCCCTCTGATGCCTTGGAGTGGCTACCTAGAACAAAGGCTAGACAAGGTTAAGAGAATAAAAGTAGGTATTTATTAAAGGCCTTCAATAGGTACACCTTGGGCAGTCAAAAGCCTCTGAGAGGGGCTACACACAAGATGGATGATGGTCACGAGTTTTTCAGAGAGATATAAGTTTGGTCCATTTGTAAATCAGGGGTTAATCCTCCAATTACAGTTTCAGGAAATGAAGTCATATACTCCCAGTTTGCTCCCCCATCCAACTCACTTTTGGTTATATATTTCAGGACCTGAGGCAATACAGTGTCCTTGAAGTTCAGGCTTAGAGGGATTGTTTTGTCTGACCCAAATGTGAAGACAGTAACTAACACTTTGTATATGGAATTTAGAGTTATACACTAATGCAGTACAGGATTTGAAAAGTTTAAAGCTAAAATGCTAAGGCATCACCTCTAACCAACAGGGTGCCCCTCCTCTGAACTTGCTCTAACAGGTCGATATCCTTCCTGTGCTGGGGACCCAGAGCTGGGTGCAGTGTCCAGGTGGGGTCTCATAAAAGCAGAGTAGATGGGGCACTTGGTCTGTGAGGAGACACTGAGGAAACTAGACTTGTTCAGAATTAACTAAAAACAACTTGTCTTGGCTTGGTAAGACAGGTAACTTTCAGGGAAAGTTGAAGCTCTCCTCGGAATGGAGACTGTAAACCCCCTCCCTCCAAATTATTATAATTTTGAAATTAGGGGCTTTCAAGCTAAAATATGGGAATAGGAATAACAGTTCTTTACTAGGAATATTAAAATACAAATGCAGTAATAAAAAACCAAACCAAACCAAAAAAAAACTACAAGCAAACAAAAGTCCTAGAAAACCCTGACAGAGTCAGAGATACGACCTAACACCCTGTTGTCAGGGTGTTGGAAGCAATCCAAATAAATCCTCCTGGAGTAATTGATGTTGTTCTGTGGAGTAGAGATGATCCTGTAGAACAAAGGGTCCAGTACTGGTGAGATGGGTCCAATCTTCCTTCAAGAATCCAGTGGAAAAGTGGCTGCCTGGTGTCCCTACATCTCAGTTTTTATCTTGGTAGGAACAGCTGGCTCCCCTCCCACTGGGTAGATCATCTCACAGTGGGACAATGGGACAATGGGATGATGTAATGTGTCACGTTACTGGTGAGCCTTAGTGACCCATCAACAGAAGATATCCCCCCCCCATACTCCCCCCCATCCCCCGTCCCTGAGGGTGGACAGTAGTAGTAGAGATAAGAAACACTGCCCCACCTGGTTTTAACAGCTGGCCTATTATCAGAAGGCATCTGCTCCCCTCTCCCCTGGATTTACAAGAGATAAAGGAAAAAAAAACATCTCCCCAATAGTTTTCAACAGATGAAATAGAACACACTTTTTTTTTGATTACATAACCCAAGACAGCTTCAGAGTGACCTTATGGCAGCCTTCCAGTACCTGAGGGTATGTTTTCAAGAAGATGGAGCCAAGCTCTTGACAGTTGTATGTGGCCTGAGGACACTTAACAATGGTCACAAACTGTAAGAAGAAGGGTTCTACTTGGATATAAGTATTTTTTCAACATCTAGACAGACGGGTACTGGAAAAGTTGGTCCATAAAGGCTGGGGAATTTTTATCCTTGAAAGTTTCTCAGGGTCCAGCTGTAAAAAACCCTAAGTAACTGAAATAACTTGGTCTGACCTCCTAGTTGACCCTTCTTTAGTCAGGGGCTGAACTAGTGATGTCTGGGTCCCTCCCAGCCAGAATGATTTTGTGATTCTTTTTCTGCTGTTATGTTTTCATGCAATCAGCAAAAAATTCCGTGAGTGCCAAACTCTGGGAGCTATGAGGTACAATTCTCTGGGATCATCCAAGAATAATATGAAACGCAAGAGTTGCTGAGATCAACGTACCACAGTAAACCATCCTATCAAAAAGGAAAATACAGAGACTGTTATTATTTCATTAGAGGTCTTTAAACCTTGAAATTCAGTAGAGATTCATACCAAGTGGATTTGCAAAGCACAATGATGACAAGGGATAAAGAATGACATAAACTTATCTGAATTAAAAAAACAAAGCTAGAAAAAATTAGTTTCACTTAGAATATTATATAAAGGCAAATAAAAATATTTCCTACAAATACGCTTGAAATACAAAAACAAAGGAAAGCACAGGTACAATAAGACTCAATATTATTTACTAATCATATAGCAGATGATGCAGAGAAGGCTGAAGTATTCAGTAGTTTCTTAAATTTTCATTTGGGTAGAAAAAACTTGCTAACAATCCATGTGAATTTCAACAAGATAAGAATTTGGCTAGAATGCAGAAAGAACACATTAAATAATGAATTTGAGTTGGCAAGGCCTGGTGGATTTCACACTAGAAATTATGCAGAGCCTGTCTTCCCTCATCCCATTTTCCCTAAAAATGAAGAGGAACAAACCTAGTACTTATGTCACAAAAAGGAAAAGGACATGCACATGAATAAAAGACCCACCATTTAGAAATAATTTTTGAAACATCTGACTGCTGTCAGAGCTGCAGTTGTGTAAGTTGAAAATGTCTAACTTTGATGGAAGCATAGAAGTAAAGAATTAGCCATCCAGTATTACTCATAACTTAAGGCCTGATTAAAAGTAACCTATGGGAAAAAAACTCTTATTGAATTCAGGTTTTTATAAGCCAGACCAATTCCTTTAATATTTAATTTGAAAGAAACCTTATGAAAAATATGTTCACTTGTCAATTATGAAAGATGATTAATTCAATTTTCTGTAGATCTGCAGGTTCAAAAAGAGGCAACAGATATACTTGTTTAATGAGCTGTTAGGAAACATCTGTGCCTTAGTGTACCTCAAGTTTAGAAAAGTTCTGCAGGTACATTTTTTTCTAAAGCTCAGATCAATCTCTATTTTAAACTTTAGCATTAATAACTTGCTAATTTTCTCCTATGGGCCCTAAGAACATATCACTCTGTGTGCATCCTACTCCCAGCTGATCATGCATGATTCAACATAGAACATTTCTATGAGTTACATTCATTTAATGATCTCATAACTAATTAAATGCTGGGACTGAGGAGTATCTGCAGCTCCCCTTAATAGAGTTCAGAGCACACAACACCTGGTTACCTTTTGCTGCCTAGTTATGACAGTGATCTCAGTGTGTGATTGCCCAAGTCCATTCACATGTTCAGTTTCCTCAACAAACTCATTACTCAAATAGATTTTGGCACAATTTAGCATAGAATTGAAACCTAGACTAGAAAAGGGCTTCAATATAGACATTTCATTTCAGTTTCACCTTAATTTCATTTCAGAATTGATCTTGCCAACTCCAAGAGTTAAGTACTTGCTCCAGCTCCTACAAAAAAAAAAAAAAAAAAAAAAAAAAAGGGTAGGCATTTAAGGTTATAACTTAATTTCTGTTTATTCAAGTTGTCTAGAACTGAGACACTTATCCTCTAATCCTAAGCACTACAAAAAAACCACCAGCTGTATGTGAATCAATTAGGCTGCAACAATTCATGCCAGCAAAGGAGCTAGCATTCCTTTATAGATAATATAAATTAAACAAGTGGGATAATCTCATAGCTCTGAATCTTATTATGGGTTCCCAGCAGGTCCTGCTGTTTGGAATTCTAAGTGCTAAATGCCTTTAAAACCTCTGCAACACTGTGAATTTTGAAGATGCCAAAGAGTCTAAGGAAGCAGTCTCCTGGTCCCGTGGAGAGAGGAGCTCACACTGGGGCAGGCTTGCTGGTGGAACTTGTGACCCCACTGGGGACCCACCTTGGAGCAGCCTGTTCCTGAAGGACTGCAACCCACTGGGGACCCAAACTGGAGCAGTTCATGAAGAGCTGCAGCCCATGGGAAAGGCTCACACTGAAGACAGTGGATGACTGTCTCCCATGGGAGGCACCAAATGCTGGAGAAGAGGATGAGTGCTGAGACTTTCCCCTGAGGAGGAAGGAGCAGCAGAGCCAATGTGTGATGAATGGGCTCCAGTCATATTCCCCATCCCCCTGCACCACTGTCAACGAGGAGGTAGAGAAACTGGGAGAGAAGCTGAGACTATGAAGGAGGGAGAGGTGAGGGGAAAGTGATTTTATGATTTGGTTTTATTCCTCATTATCCTGCTCTGATTTGATTGGCAATAAATTAAACTAATTTCCTCACTTCAGGTCTGTGTTGTCTGTGCCAATAATGTGGCACAGACACATTATTGGCACAGAAGTTCTCTCTCTCTGCTTTTATCTCAGCCCAGGAGCTTTGCACTTTATTTTCTCTCCCGTGCCCAGTTGAGGAAGGCAGTGACAGAGTGGCTTTGGTGGGCACCTGATGTCCAGCCAGGGCCAACCCACTACATTTGGATGAGAGCCATTACAGGCTGACTTTTACTTTTCAGTGCATCCCTGAACACAAATTAAGCTTCATTAATAATATTTGGGCTTCCATGGCTAATGTTTTTTGGATAAACATGAAGGGCTAGTGCTGTTGCAGACACCCAGTGGTATTTAAGGCACCTTTGTGGGATTTGCTAACGCAACACAGAATCTGTGTAAAAGCTGTGCTGTTCTGGACTTGTAGCTGGTACCAAGCCAGCACACCTTAGATACACAAAGGCAGTGAGCTATCTTCCAAGAACGGAGCTGAAGTCCTAGTTAATGCTGTCAATAGATCTTCCTGAATGACCAACCTCTACATGCCTGCTTTAGGATGAATCATTCTATCCCTTGATTTTAATGAATAAGCCTCATCTGCCTAGGCAGATGTTTCTAGTAATATCTGAGGTGAAGGGTTGCTATGTGGAGGTGCAACTCCAAAAGGGCACAGGTTTGGTGTATGACCATTGTTACATCTGCCAGCCCTGAGCAGAGGTTTTGGGCAGCCTCAAGGATGCCACATAACACCAATGAACTGCAGTCAGCTGAAAGCTATAATTGTAACCTAGATACACAACTGACATATAGACACCTTCATAACCACACCCTAGTTTAAAGAAATTAATTTCAAAGTGAATCCTTCACACTTTTGTTTTAACTCTGGTTAAAAAACTCACCAAGCTTCGTGTGCTCAGGTGTCACAGATGAGATCAGCCAGTTTCAGGAAACTGTGGGATGACCTGAAACAGTCAATGATGCTTCAAGCAAGAGAAAGCAACAAGTATCCGTGTGGGGGACACAATGAGATTACACAGTGCCCATTATACAGTATAATGAGAAGCAGTGACACTCCGTGTAATGAGCAGTGGTGATTGCAGTGCGTGATCACACTCTCACTGACAGTCTGGGCGATAGAGCATGAACCCAGAGACCTAGTGATCTTGAGTTGTGTATTGCTCATCATTAACACCTAAATGAGTCATTAGAACACGGTGGAGACATTGCATGAACTTTTATTCACTATCTGCTGCAAACTGCGTTGTTTAGCTGTTGTTCTGACTATAAAACTCATTTCTATCAGAAGCTATGAAAAAAAAAAAAAAGAAAAACAAGAGTGAGAAATATTTCTGTTTGTTGAGGATAAATTGCCAGTCAGACACCCTCTTCCCTGTGATACATATCTGTCAGCTTGGTTAATTAGCAAGTCATCAAAGAAAATAACTTTTCACCTTCCATACAGCTTCAGTTATAACTACAATTTGACAGGATGGACTTCAGTTTAGTCATATTTGTGATAAACTAGGCTATGTTGTGCATGAGATTTTTCTCATCATCATTTGAAGGCATAAATAATGCTGGGGCTCTAGCTCAAAAATCCCATGGACCATGGTGAAAATGCTTACTGATTTGTGCCAGGTATACACTGACAAACTGTTGCTGCTCTGGTGAATCATCCTGGACATATTGCATTTCTTTTTCTGGGCAGTTGGTCTACTAAAGAATATTTGCAGCATGGCAGAGAAATACTGTGGACCAAAGGGGTGCTTTGGGATCTAGGATCTTGTGTATTTAACACAAGTTAAATGGTTGACCTCAGTTACAGAGAACAGGATTTGCTTTGCTTTGATTTGATGATTCCAGTATTTCTATAAAACAGTATAGGCCACGTATGTGTATTGATCAGCATTTCAGTGCTGCTCATAATTTTTTTATAAAACTTTTTTTCCAGTCTACAACATACATCAGCAAAAACCCCAATAGCTCCTTGAGAGACTTGAGAAAAATAACCAATCCTTGTGTGAACAGGGGCTTGTGCCTGAGTGTAAAAGCACATGCTATCAGTCTGCCTAAGATATTCTGAGACTGTGGCTGTGGTCTCTGAAATGGGAAAGAGCTGAACTATGCAGAGCTGTGTTGTTGTTTCCTTTAAAGGGAAAAAAAGAAATGTGGGGATTGTATTTGTCACATGCTGAATTATGAAGCAGATATATTTGATACAATATGTCTCCAGAAGGAAGTACAAAAAAGCCTCCTTGGTGGTGGCTGTTGTGTTGTCAGATCATGGAGGGCTGCAGCTGAAGCACCCATCTGAGCTAGCAAAAAGTAGATGGATCTTTTTCCCACACAGTGGTTGTTTTCCCCCTCAGCCTGGCCAAATGCTACCTTTCCTACCTTTTCTGCTTCATGTCTGCCTTATCTAACTTGAATTTAATCTTTGTAGTCCAACAGTCTTACAAATTAGCAATAGTGTCTTAGCACTCTCTGAGCCGGACTCACCTTATCTAACTTTAGAGATAATGAGACTAGGCTTCCTTTCAAGACAGTAACCAATTTTGAAAGTGTAGATGTCAATCTAGGCAAATGTTCTTCACTCTGTATTCTGCCCTGTTAGACACTAGTTATTCTGGGTTTCATATCTAGTACCTGTACAACCAATTTCAAAGCAGCATATCTTCAAGGCATATTATTAAATATAGGAATGTCTGCTATATAATTTTTATTAGAAAGCAAACTTACTTCCTTTATCTGCTTCTTTAAAGGTCTGCGTTGTGGCCAGGTCAATACTTGCACCTGGCCAGAACAAGCATTTTGGCATGAAGGATACCATCAAGGATCTCATGCAACTCTACTGTACATGCCTTTGGTGAAAGCACTCTTGAGACGTGGTTCACCTGAGCTTTATTAAATATCTATTTCAGAAGAAAACCACCACAGCAATTTCATCACAAAAACCATCTCACCTGCTTCACTAATTTACAATTACTGGGACTGTGAGCAAGTAGTTTCAGTTGAAAATATCACAGTCAGATGAATCAGCCCTAAGTTTCTCTGGCACCTTGTTTTCAATGCAGAAGACACTTACTACACTAAAAAATGAATTCTAAAAATACAGATAAATAGAATTACACAGTTCTTTTAAGCTTTACCCTAGTTTCATTATATTGACCCATACTGCCCTCAAGTAAAGGGTCAACAAAAACTATAGAAATGAATAAATAAAAATTGTGATAATTTTTTTTTGGAGTTTCACAGTGAGATTGCATCTTGCATACCCATTTCCTCTAGGATTTTAATTTCTCACAAGAACTATGTTTCATGTCTTAATCTACCCTAAATGCTGTCAGTGTTCAACAGACCCTGATGGCCTTTGCAAGACGTTGGGACTGCACAGTGATGATACAGCAAACTGATCTGCTTCTCTCAGCTATTTAGCCTCAGCATAATTACAATGAGCAAGAAACCTTCTTCAAATATTCATAAATAGTACACATCACCTTGCAGATATTCTGGAAGAACAGCCACTTGAGGCATCAAAGAATTAGCATGACAAAGAGGAATTAAGATAAATGCCTTCTGGCTTATTCCCTGTGTTTATGTACAGCCTGCCACAGTCATCTGTATTTAGGTTATAGCAGATGGAAGAGAATGTAATGAAACTGAAGAATCATTCTGCTCCTTGGCTTAACTGTGAGTCCAGAAACTAATCGTTCAGGAAGGAGATTACTCATGCTGACCTGAGATTTACTGGTCATCCTTTCTCTTTGCATGGGCATTCAAGCATGTTGATGTTGATAGATAGGCTTTGGGACGTAGAGACACACTGGCCTGTTATAAACCCTCCTTCTTGGATTTTCTCATCCCATTAATTAAAAAATAACCTGTGAACTTTTTCCTCTGAAGAAATGTGCCAATAAAACTCTTATACGAGCAAAAGGAGGAAGAAAAAAACCACTTTGTTTTAAACACATTATTTCCTTTAGTAGCCTAAATTACTTCATGAATTCACTGATAAAATTATTAGGTTCATGAAGGCACTGTGTTCTGCAATGCATGAAGATAAATGGCAATGTACTTTTCTTTAAACGAGTAACTTGGTGGTTTAATTAGTTTTTTTAATGTAAAGAGATGTTAAATGACACACTCTTATTCCCTGCTCTTTACAATAGTTTTTAGTGCAGTCTGCTTACCAAAGAAAATGTACTCCTATGTGTAAACACATAGATATTTATAAACACATAAACCAGTGAGTTCTGAAGGAAATTTCCTTTTGAACATATAGGCAAGACTCCATAAACTTTGCCAATTCTTCAAGCAGTAACTAAATCCATTCTGCACATGAGATCTGCATACCTGACTCACAGGGATGTCAGTCTTTCTCAGGCAAATCAGTGTTTGAGCTGATTGGTATTTTTTATTTATTAGATGTACTTATCCATTGTATTTCATACTTCTGAAGACTCTTCAGGCAGGGAACTGCTCCCCATTGAGTATCAGAGGTGTTTTTTTAATACAATTATCCGTCCTTATAGAATATTTCACAATACTGTAAACTTCATACCTTAATTATCTTCTGCAACACCTGCTGTTCTGTTGTTACCAAACCCAGTTAACTTAGGTAGACAGTGAGAATGTTTCTTCCTCTTCTGCTCCTAGATCCCTTCTTTCCCTCATAAACCCAGACATATTTTGTCACTTAAACCTCCTTTACAGTAACATTTCATCCTTAATGGCTTTCATAGGCAGGCATAGGTCTCAAACAGCCAATTGAACAAAATGAGAACATAATTATAATGCAGAAAAAAGCACTTGTGATGTTAACATATTTCTATTTTATGTTGGAAGGGATATGCCATCTTGCAGTCTGCATTTCCATTTACTGTCCATTCACTGTTCAATATAAATTCTGTTCAATTTCAGGCTTCATGTTTCACACAGCTTGTCATTCCTTATTCAGTCACTCTCTTCAACATCAGCATTGCCAGGCACATGAATAAGTAATTGCACATTTTAAGGCATGTCTGTGGGAGGGCATGAATGAGTTATGACCTTCTTTGATTTACAGTCAAGAGCCTCCAAAAATTCTGCTTTTAGAGTACGAATTCGCCTTGTTGCTAGGACCTAACTCTCTGGTAGCAAACCTTAAGCCTTCAGTCTGAGTTTGGTTTATCTCCCTTAATCTAGATTTTTCATTATGTCCACACAGAAAGCTGTCTCCAAGCCCCAAATAAAATCTTTTCTTAAAATAATAACTCATTTTTCTTTACTAATAAATCAGATTACTTCTCTTTGTCTCCTCCAATAGCGCATGTGGAGAGCAACTGCTCACTGTCTATTTTATAGCACTTACAACCAGAATGCTGTTATATACTTTTTTTTTTCTGGATTAAATATATCCAATATCTGTAGATCTTCCTCTTAAATAATTTTATCTAATTATTTAATTTTTCTTGGAAAGAGTTTTGAGAGCAGTCAAATTTTGTCTACATTTTGCTTAAACACAATGATCAAATGGTATGCAGCATTTTAGTAAGGCTTAGCTTAGCTAGGTGCTTAGTAGATGGAAAAAATTCCAACTCTATCGTATCATTTCCTCTTCTATCAATGCACAACACAACTTGTATTGCTGGAAAAAAACATTGCACTGTGCCTTAATTTCTTTGACATGGTAACTTGTTGGGTTGGTTTCTGATTTATTGCACACCTAAATCCTTTTTCTGCTTCTCTTCAGCTGGATTACTCATAATTTGTAGGTTTGTGCATTTGATTTCCTCTTCCTAACAGTCATTCTCCATGATCACCTGTATTGAATTTAATATTGTTGATTTTAAATTTTGTTCTCTGCAGTCTGCTGGAATCCCTTCACTTACAAAAATCCTTACAGGCAATTTTTAATGGTTAAGTTCTTTAATGACCTTAGAGTGGATTTCAGTAGGTCTGAACAAATTGTATCCGTCTAACTTCTCTAAATGCCTTTAATGTTTCTGTGCTGTATCTGGCTCTGCACCTCTATATTATCATTAAAATTAATTTAAGTACCTGGTGATGGCTGACAGTGCCGTTTCGCATTGGCTCGAATGAAGCACTGCATACCTCCATCATTTCTACTGTATCACTCATGTACACTTCTTCAGTGTTCCCTCTTTTTTCACTGCAACCATGGTGAAAACAGACAATAAAGGCAGCAAGCAAACATCCTTCCCTTTCAAAATGAAATTTAGCCCTGCTATCACAATGAGACATGAGCAAGCTGAAACGCATTTCTCGACCCCAGTATGCTTAAAATGTAAGCAAGGTCAGACAAGAAGATATATAATAACGGCACTTTCTTACCTAGCAAAGTTATTCCCCCCATTGAGATGAAAGGATCCTAACTGGGCAAAATATCTTCTTTTTCTAACTAAGCTGCACTAATTCTGGTGTACCAAGGAAGTGAGAGACATATTCAGCCCTCCTTGACTGAAAAAAAGATCTAATGAAACTTTTTTTTAATGCAGATAATGAAAAAATCAGAAGACAATCTCACTTTTCTGTTTTGCAGATTTTGAGTTTATTGCTGGCTATCAGGTGCATAATTTGAAATCTGGAAAGCGTAGAAGAAATATGAAACAGCATACAACCATATTATAAGTATGGGCTCTAACAGCCACTGCTGTCCTGATTCTAATGAACTGATCATGGGTGCATTTTTGTACTTGAAAAATTTACATTACCGGGAAAGTAGCTGTGGGCTAGAGCAACAAATCAGAGTACTATCTCCAAGACAGTACTTATTGTAGGAGATAAATATATGAGAGCCTCATGACCTCATAAAATAATTCAGGTTGAAAGGGACCTCAGGAAGCCTCTAGCCCAACCTCCTGCTCACAGAAGGATCAGAACAGGTTATTCAGATTTTTATCTCACTGACTCTTGAAAACTTTCAACAAAAAGCCACATGCCTGGACTCCACAACTTCTCAGGACAGCTTGTTCCAGTGCCCAGTCATCATCACAGGGAAGTGTTTCCTGGTGTTCTGAAGGAACCTCCTGTGTTTTTGTGTTTGTGTCCATTGCCTCTAGTCCTGGCACTGGGCATTACTGAAAAGAGCCTGGCTGCATCCTCCAAGGCATCACCTCCCTTCAGCTATTTATTGATGTGGTAAGATCCCTCTAAGCCTTCTCTTCTTCTGAAGAGATGCTCATTCCTTCCTCATCCCTCGATTGGGCTGTCTCCAGTGTGCCCATGTCTCTCCTGTACTGAGCAGCCCAGCACTCAACACAGAGCTCCAGATCTGGACTGACCAGCGCCGAGGGAAAGGATTGCCTTCCTCTCCCTGAATACCTTCCCTAATGCAGCCCAGGATGCAGCTGGCTGTTTTTGCAGCAAGGGCCCATTGCTGGCCTACATTCAACCTGGTGTTCAGCCTTTCTGCCTAGTTTCTTCCCGACTGGGTGGCCCCCAGTATATACTGGTGCCTAAGGTTGTTCCTCTTCAGGTGCAGGACTTTGCACTTCCTTTTATTGAACTTCATCAGGTTCCATTCCTCCAGACCATCCAGATGCCTCTGGGTGGCAGCACAACCCTCTGGCATATCAGCCACTCCTCCCAGTTTAATGTCATCAGCAAAATTTTAAGGGTACATTCTGTCCCAGCATTCAGTTAATTAATAAAACTGTTGAATAAAATTGAACCAGTGTTGACCCCTGGGGTGCATCATTAATTATTGGCCTTCAACTAGATTTCTTGCCATGACCACAATCCTCTGAACTCAACTGTTCAGCCAGTTTTCAATCTACTGTATTACCTGCTGATCTATCCCCTCTCTATGAGAATGTTACAGAGGAGAGTATTGAAAGCCTTTCTTCAACAGAGCCATAGTTTTGCACCTTCTCCTGATGTTTCTCCTCCAGTGACTTCTCCCATCCTAAGACACTATCAGATTAACAGTCACTGCTCCTGAGGTTTTCTAGTGGCTGGTTGGGGTGTTCAGTTGTTACATTTGAACTCTTCCATGACTTTACTATGTAAGGTTTACTATATAAACTTCTTTGGTTTCAGATGAGTCACTCCTGTGATGAGCCTATGCACCTTACAGAACAGGCTCAGACTCTATGCAAGAAGTCTACGGTTCTTTGCCTCACGTTTTTCTGGACTGCATTTGTGTCAAGCCCTGCAATCTTCTCTGCACTCATGTTTAACTTTTGCCAGCTGCTGGATTTGGAAGTGGAGACTTTCATAACCTCATGCCTTTCTAACCAGTGGCCTAGAAGTTTTATTGCAAGTGAGGTGTAAAAACGGCATGTTGGCAAAGGAATGAGTGACAACAAGCACTCGTGAAGGAAGACAAACTGGAAGAAGATTAGAGAGGATAAATACACTGACATGATCACAAACTAAGCTGGTATTAGCAGCGTAGAGGATACCAAGGTACAGATGAAGAACTGGGTGGTTCGGCGACCAAAATATGCTGAATGGTGAAAAATGGAACTATGGGTACCAACCATCTAATGAGAATTTTGTCTGAAAGCTGAGAAGTCATCTACTGGAAGCAAATGAAAGAGATGAAACTGATTATTCTTCAGGATAAGCATAAGCCACCAAAGTTAAAAAGGGTATCCTGCAGTAAATCAGTCCAAGAGTTTCCCATATGGAGCATGAAACATTGTGTAAGACATGACTCACCTAGAATGCTGTATACACTCCCTATTCATGTCCAAATAGGAATTTGAATTTGAAAAGCTGTAATGAAAAGCTAGGATAGTGGAGGAAATATGAGGGCTCTTAAAAGTGGGTGTTGTGTGTGACATGAGGTATTGAAATGTGACTACACTGATATAAAAATGAGATTATTTTTGTCTGACTTTGGGTTTTTTCCTACTTCCATTTTCAGTATTATCACATTCTCAGCATTATCAATTATTAGCACTTTTAATTTTCCAACAATCTCTGGAAAATTCCATGCAAAGAAATAAATCTCTGGGAAGTAATCTTAAATATTCCTCTAAAGAAATAAAAGCTTAGGCAGTAAGGAAAGGGAGACATATATGTTAGGAGAAAAATTACTACTTCTTTTTTGCATGTTCAAATCTTTTTATTATGTGGAATGACTGTCTAGTGTCTCCTACTCAGTGGTAGTTGTTTGACTTTTTGTAAGAATGGAAGTAACTTTTAGGAAAGTACTTGAATGAAAAGAGATGTGTATACTGGCAGGTAAGCTCAGAAAAGCATTCCTAGAGCAGTATAAGTAGAACTTTACAAACAGCTCTGCTATGCAACTAGAAAAGGCAAAAATTAACAACTGAGGAGATGAAATATCCATAAGTGACTTGTTACAAAACCCTAAAGGTGTAAGAAGAATGACAAACTTAATGTAACAAAAGGGTAGAAATATAAAACGGGATTTCTCAGATAACAAGGCAGTGTTATTCTAGAAGTTAAAATATGGTTTGTGTAACGACCAAAACCCACAGATCTGGAACCCAGATATCACCCTTGCTCTCTATTCCTCTTCTCATTTTATCAGCACTGATGATTCCATAACTAAAATCTCATCATTTCCTCACTGACTGATGAGGACAATGAGACTCCAGCTCAGTCTTCCAAAGCACTGAAGAGCCCATACAGTAAAAGTTGCTGGCTTGCTGCCAGATGAAAAAAAACTGCCCCCAAAAATCCCTATGGTGAGTGTTAAAAGGAACATTCGTAAAGTCAACTTTTTGGTTGTGTTGCAGTCTTGAATTATTTTCATGTACTTCCCTGTTGGCTACTTTTTCTGACACCTCTCATCACTTTTGCTTTCTAATGTAAATTACACCAATTTATTAGACTCCACTTTTCTGGCATGTAAAAAAAGCTCACTAGCTTCAACAGCACCTCTGAACTTAATTCTGCCTGACAAGAAAAAGTCACAGGCATATTGTGTGTGGTGGAGACAGAAAAAATAAATGCCCAGAGCAGCATGATATATCACGTGGTGATAAAGCAGAGTTAACAGCTGCTTGAACCCTTTGCAATGAAAGCACAGCTATGGCCTATCAATTTTCAGAAGACCTTGGGAGAGCTTTAATGTCCACAATCCGCAGTCCTACAGAGGGGAAATTTTTATCTGTTTGGTTTCACACAGTTTTTGGAAAACCTTGAAGAAGTATTGTGTACACTAAGGAAACCTGCAAAACCATATTAAAGAGTGGAGTTTTTGGACTGTTGTGTGCTGCAATGCTGGGGGAAGATCAGAATGACAGAACTCAGAGCTCAGGGGAGTTATTTGCCTGTTCACAGAGAGAATTTAGCACAGTAAGCCCTACAATACCCTTGCAATTTTTCTATTGTATGCTCAAAAAATTAAAGCTGGAGAAGAGTCAACAAGCAGTAATAAACTCCCACTCTGTAGTACCCTTTAAAAACAATTTTTTTAAATTACAAAAAAAATTGCTTTTGAGGATCCATCCTAATAGCCATTTTGTGGAAAGAAAGAGATGCTTCTGAAGAAACAGGAATTCCATTTTTTTTCTTCTGATCAGCTGCTGTCTAAACTCTGCAGCTAATTTATAGGTAGTGTTCTCCCTATGCACTTATTACATGTAGGTGCATCAGTTTGTGAAAATAGTTTGTGATTAAATAGATGAATAGCATGAATTCTGCCAGTGAAAATACTGATCCCTTGTCTAAGGGTAATTAGTTAATTTTAAAAAAAATTCTTTTTAGCTTTCTAAATCTTATATGAAAGAGCAAGCTAGGGTATGTAATTTGGACATCATTGCTCTGAGGGATTAAGGTCACTAGAAAGAGGACCATTTACTTCTTGTCAAGATATTCAGTCACAGTCAAGCTAAATCACATTCAAGAACCAATACTTCTTTGCTGGATTAGAACTGGTGCTAAATTTAATATTAAAGAAATCTGCAAGGTGATGGAAGTTCTGCATTTTCTCTTTCAGTTAGTGCTTAGTTCCAGCCTTTAAAAACTATCGGATTTTTTTAACTGCAAATCCTGTTTATGCAACAGGAGTTCTGGAAATCAAAGTGAAGTTTGTCCCAGCTAATCGCAATCTGAAACAATTCCAGAAATGTCTATATGGCTTCCCATATAGGGAACAGTGGGCTGTCAGAGCAATTTTAGATGTAGTGAAAAGAACACAGAGTGGTAATGATAATTTCAAAGAGTTTTCTTTATTAATGGTGCTGATATTTATAAAGTCAAGAGCCCCGTTGACTATCAGAGACGAAATCTAGTTTGCAGAACTAAAAATTAGACTTTTGTTTGTGAACTCAGTAGATCTGCTGCTGAGTCACTGAGACATAGAAATATGGCACCTCTTTTTTTTCTCATAGTCATTTTTTCAGCCCGTGCATTGTAAGCACTTAATGGGTTTGATATAATGGCACTTGGAAGGGGAACATAGATCTAAACTGTGTTGCAATCTGTATATATCCTAGCATTATGTTACCAAAGTAAGTTTTGCTTCTAGAGTAGTCAGAAAGTAACACATGAGAGCAGTTGTACCATGCAACAAGACAGGTGGGACTATTATTAGCATGGTCAAAATCAAAGCTAAAACATTCTTAGTGATGGTTCAAGCCCATTAGGGGTAATATAATCTTGTTTAATAATTAATAGCATGGTAACCAGTTTCACTAAAATCTGTCTGCAGCAGTCTGTGAAACTGATGAAGGAATTCTTGTACCTTGAGCCGTTCATGGAAACATAGGTTTTGTATGTTGATGGTCCCTTGAATACTGATCAAACAACAAAAAATGCACACTTTTTCATTTTGGTTATGCCCCTGAAGTCTCACAACACCTCTTCGGATTTGTATTGCACTAAAATACAACTTAATCTAAAATTAACATTCCTTTGCTGTTTGTGGACACACTGCATAAATAATGTGTGAAACCATTTATAAGCAATCAGTTACACTTCCAAAACTTGGGGACCTCTACCCCAGCCTACATCCCTTCTGACAGCCCACTGCTGACCACACTGACAGGAAAGAAACAAGTCAGACACCGGCTGAAGACAGAAAAAATACTTTGCTCATATTTACTTCCCCTCTCTGAGATCAGACTCTGGTCCTCTTTGCAGACCTTCTGCCACTCAGCCTGTTTCTGCTGAGATGTATTTTTCAAGGCAAAAAGTGACTTAGAAGACATCAGTGGAAAAGAGCAGCATTTCTCAGTCCTGGCTGTGAGACAATGTTCAGGCAGGACGAAACACCTGTCTGAAGCTGCTGCACAACTCAGTGTTGCACGTGCATTTAGGTTTGAGAGCATTTCTGTAGAGCTGTTGGACTGGAATAGGATGAGCCTCATTGCAAGGATACCAACACTTCCCAGATGCTTGGTGACAACTGCTCAAGGGCACTCAAATGATTCTTGTTGGAGTCCCCTGGGTTGGACTTGATGATCTTGGAGGTCTCTCCCAACCTAGTGATTCTGTGGTTCTATGAGGAGCCATTTTAGAACAACAGGCTTAAACTGGAAGAATTTGCCAAAGAAATGTCAGATTTAGCAGATAGAAAAGTGGCTGTGAAAAGCACGAGGTTGTTTCTTTACCCTGTAAACCCAAATGGTTTAAGGTGGCTAAATAAATCTCCTGGAAGTGAGAGGTAGAATGAGAGAAAACCAGAAAACAGTGCCAGAGGTTCAGGTTTTAATTCTGGAGTCAGAGAGGCTATGGAGCCCCACTTTTCTTCTGACAGGGCTGACCTTAAAGGATGAGTGAAACACACAGTGGCCCTGTAAGCACAGTTTCAAAGTCAGAATGGGTTTGCTACTGCTCTTTGGGACACCTGAAACACCAGGATGAAGAGAGACATAATGATCCAGACCAATCCAGGGTAGGCACTGATAATAATTGTGCTGGGAAAACTGGAGAGGAACTCACCACAGCTGCCTTGTTATTCACCACATTGTGCATTATTCCAAAACCAGCTCTGACAGACATGCAGAGGAAACCAACAGCTCTTTTAAGCAACACTGCTGTAGTAAATGGAAAGGGATGGAGATGGGAAAGCGAATTGCTACCACAAGGAGATGAAATTCCAAACAAATTAAACCAGTACGAAAAACCACAGTGCTCTTAAACAGGCATACCTAAGTGGAATGGTGGGTTAAATAGGGGAAAACCATTAGGATAGCAACAGAGAAACTGAGCTAGAGCAGCAACAACCACTGAATCACTCAGGGAACCACTCCTTTGGCTGAATTGACACAGAGGTTCCAATAAGCAAGGAAAATTTTGAGAGGTGAACAAATGGCTCAAAAAGATAATAAGCACAGGAATGAGCCAGGTCTTTAACATTTGCTAACGATGACCTGCAGCAACTGGACCTAAGAAAGAGGTATAAGAGTGAAACATTGTGTAAATAAGACAGCTAAATATGGTACAAATCCCAGAAGCAGAAAACAACAACAAAAAAAGGCAACATCAGCTCCTCCAACACTCATTCTGAAAAGTTTTGGAAGAAAAAGAGAACCACATACAAAAGAATATCTAACTGCAAGAGTAGCTAAAATGTTTTAAACTGCAGAACAAGACAAGCAAATGCAATACAATTAGAATGAAAATGAGCAATACAGATTCACACAGAGTGTTGTTAAATTCAGTGAGGCATGTGAGGAGGTGTATGAAAGAAACCTGGGGGACAGGGGTCCATTGTCTACAAAATCAACAGAAAAATGAAAAGGACAAAAACCAACAAAGTGCTACATAGCACAAGTAAGTAAGTAATTAGCAGTTGAAAGGATGGTGGATTAGGTGTGACCCTTCAATGGGAGAGAGAGAGGTATTAGCTATGTCATAGAACTTGGAGAGATCTAGCTCTCGAATACTGAAGTTAACACTATAATGTCTGATTTTAACAAACCTAACAGTTATAAATAATACATAAGAAATGGATAATGAAGGTTAATTAAGTGCATATAAAAATAGTATAGCCATACTAGCTGATGAATTGCTAGAAATAAAAAGCAAACATGCAGTTAATCAGGCCTTTAAGATCACTAGAAAATCCTATGGAGAGAGATACTTAAACTGGAGTAACTCGGATAACTATTAATAACAACCCTTAAGCTGGAGGAACTCGGATAACTATTAATAACAATCTTTAAGCTGGAGTCACTTGGATAACTATTAATAACAATCCTTTCTGCTTTATCTGACAGAGGTAGAACAGAAACACTACGAATATATTTAATTATAAGCTGCTTGACTTCATTTCCCTTGATTTTCATTTCATTTTATTATCATATCTGAAATGGGGTAGATGTAATATTTTCATAGGTCAGTTGTCTTGTCTGGTGTTCTCACTGATGAAGGTTATATCTTATTCTATTAATATGAATTTGATTTATAGATCACCAACCCATAAAGATGCGTATGTAATATAAAAATGCACATGGATATGATTTTGTCTGTTTATAGGACTTACTGTTCTGAGTGTCGAAAAATAAAGGTGAATCAGTTGGATATGCAAATGTAAGAATTTTAAAAGACTGCATGTTTATGTAGTGCTACAGCCAAGACTTTAAAACAATCATGAATAAAATCATGGACCTGGGGTAGAAAAAGAAATGGAATTTTTGGGTAGTCTCTGCAGAAGGAAGACAGCAAACATCAGGACAAGGCAGACATTACACTTAGGAAGATAACAGCTTTTGGCTCCAAAAGAGATCAAGAGTGACTCTGGCATTGTCCCATCCATATCCAATCAACCTGTAACTCCCTATGCAGGCTGCAATGGTCTTTGTGTGTGTTTTGTGGCCAAATTACCATAAGCTAATTTATAATATATATGTATGTGAATGTTTACTGTAAACTCTATGGAAGGATATTATTTCTTAATATATTTTTAAATAACACTTATTAATTAAATTAGTGCAAATCTGTGTTATAATAGGCCAGTAAATTTTTGAGGTGAATTTTAATCAATTGCAACAAATGCTAAGGGTGTTGAGAAAGTGAGCTGAGTTGGATTTGATGCCTGAAAAATGATGAGGGTGATTTTGGTGACTGTGCAAATTGTGTGGACTGCAGCAATTCAAAGCTTAGCAGGCTGGTACATAACCAGTACTAGAAGATATCAATGGTCTGTCCTTGGACTTCTGCAAGTTCTCACATCAGAAAACCAATAAGAAAAAAAGTGAAAGCCTTGAAGAAGATCCATTGCCCTGTCCTGATTCTGACCTCAAATGCAATGATTTAGAGTCTCAATATTAAAAACTATTAGTGGGAGCTTTGTCCCAGTAAAACATTTATTTTATATAAACATGAATTTCAGAAAGGCTTTGCTGACACAAACAAAAATTTTAGAGGCACATCCTTTATTTCAGTTGAACATTTGACTATTTCCCCCCAAACAACTAAAGTTCTTAACAATTCTGCTTTAAACTTGCTTTCTGACATGAGGTAGCAGTACCAGAACAAGTAGTCAGAACTAGCAAAGTGCAGGTTAAGGCTCATAGGCACTATTACTCAAGTGCCAAAACCTCATCACAGCACAGAAGCATTGGAATATTCCTGCAGGCATTACAAATGTCAGTATTTCTGCAGGAGTTACAAAACCAGGAGACTGCTATAAAACAGCAGTGTTAGGCTAATTTTTCCTTTCTTTTGAAGCCTTTCCAGTCTCATGAAAGAATAGAATGCTCCAGGGAGACCTTACTGTGGTCTTTCAATACTTAAAGTGCTCCTACAAGGGAGATGGGGACAGACATTTTAAGCCCAAGCCATGAAATCCTGATATAATCCTGCATAACAAAAGACATGGGGGCCTGTGGCCCATCCAGGTGACCAGACACTTAGAAACACATCAGGATCTGAAGGATCTGGAGGAAGAGCTGAGACTTGGACTGTGAGGGTACAACAGCCCCAGGGGTTCTTTTGTTCGTGGTCCCTTCTCTAAGGTACCAGCTTGGGTTGTTTCTGTGTTGCTGCACCATGAATAAATTGCTTTATGGAACAAAGCGATTTATGGGACTCTGCTGTGGAAGACATGGGGTCAACTCTGGGGTTGAAATCTGCAGTAAGGAAACGTGGTCTGCCTGTGTGTGAGTGTGGGATGTGTCAGGAGTCAAGCAGGGTCCCATTGGGCCACTGGAGCTGCCTGCTGTGAAGGGGCTTCGGCCCTAGCCTCTGGCATGGAGAGTGTGACTGCCAGAGAGCCTCATGAATGGCCAGACTGGTAAGTTTACCACCATCCAACCCTAGTTGTTCTGTGGTCTTCCAGCATGCTCCTTAATCTTTCCAGTTAGTTTTTCTTTTCAGTGTCAGGTCATGTTTCAGTGACACAGTTTTAGTTAGGACTGCACAAAGTAGTATAAGTGTTGCCATTCCTACTAGACCCATTCGTCTGTCCTCCTCCAACTTCACCTGCTTGGTCCCATGGTCTCTGAAAAAATGCAGCCTCCACAGTCACAAAGGCAAGACTGAAACAGGGAACTTCTGTAACATTGAGCCATCATGTTTAAAACACAGGGGAAAAGACAGGAAAATGTTTGTAATTTCAAGAGTCTCTGAGGAAGTCTTTAAAATGGCTTTCTAAAATCATGCTAGTGTGGAATAAGAAAAAAAAATAAAACAAGATTGGAAAGTTTTTAATGAAGGAAATTCCTGTAAAATTATGAAAGCTTTTTCAAACATTGAGACACAAATTCAAGAATGAGGAAACTCTACCATAAATATAGAAGCAGAAGAACTGCAATGCCAAGAAACGGTAATAATCACAGCTACTAAAAAATGACGGAAAGAAAAGGTCCAGTTTGTCCCAAAGGGTCACCAAAAAAGAAAAAAAAAAAAAAAGCTTTAAATGACAAAGCAGAAAGATATACACATATATGGATCTAAGACTGAAGATAACAGACGGGGTTAGGCACACGCTTGGGAGAGAACGCTCTGGAGCTGCTATTCTCTTCAACTTCCTTTTCCCAGAAGATGCAGTAAGTAATATCAAAGCTCACCAACCCTTCTGCTACAGACCCTCAGGAAGATATCCAAATCCCACCATGCCCCGTGCTGCTGATGCATCCTATGGAACTGAGCTGCTTGGACTTAAATTTTAGGCTAATGTCATGTTGTCTCTACATTTACAGGGCAATCCTGTCTGTAGCTTCTCTTCTCCCTTTAGACATATGACCTTTTGTCAAGTTCTAATGCTGACTAAAATGGGGGAATTCCATTTGGGGGAATCCCCCCCCAAACCTGCAGAGAGTTTTTGCTCTCCACTCTGTGACTGTTGCGAATACCAACCTTAGCAGAGTGGTTGAATGTATTTCATTCCCTCCATACTGCTCACACTGACCTGACTTTTCACGATTCAGTTGAAAGCTGCTTCCCAAAGTCCTCTGTCCTGAAAGTGACTGAACTGGGTTTATGACTGGAAATGGGAAAAAAAGACCCTTGAGTTCTCATTTCCCTTAAACCATGTGAAGACGCTTACAACACACAAAAGAATTTTCCTTCACTTAGTCTGGAGAGGACAAAAAATCTGTCCAATGCAAGCCAAAAGGAGGACATAGCAAGAGGAGTCAGTCAGTCAGGACAATCTGCCTGGCAAAGCTGGTAGAGGGCCCAGCCTGCTCAAGAAGCCTAGGCTAGACTTTCAGAAATGAAAAGTGAACAAAGCAGTAAGACAAGATAACTTGAGGTACAGATAGGTACCTGGGAGGAGAAAAGGGGAGCAGCAGCAAGAGAGAAAGAAAACGCAGGACTGATTGATTTTAAAGCAGGAAAAGGGTGGTGAGATTGGGAAGATATAGGAGCTGGGGAAAGGGTAAAACAAAACTTTCATGGTTTTGAAAGGAGAACTAGGGTTTGTTAGGCAAGGAGACTGCCTGCACATCAGGAAAGGGAGGTCCTGGGATCTCAGAGAAGCTTCCAAAGGCCATACCAGGACTGTCTGAGAAAGCAAATAGGAATGAAGCAATGAAGGGGTAGAAAAAAGATCAAAGTATGAACAAGGAGTGATACACGCAAAGGGAGAAGACGTGGAGGAACTTGATAGGATAGAGCAGAAGGGAACATGCATGGGAAAATCATCTTGAAAGCTTAGAACCCTAAAAACACAGCTTTTCCATACTCTAGAATGAAACCCAGATTCCTGAGCTTCTTCTATCTTCTGCTGAAATCAAGTGGCCATGAAATTCAATAGCTTCAGATTCATTTAATGCTGATAAGAAAAAGAGAATGACAACAAATTCTGATGTCATCAGTTTAAAGAGAGATGTAGAGAAGATTTAAATACATAACACTCACTATTAGTGACAGTCCACAGGAAGGTCAGTAATCCTGAATGACAGAATATTCGATTTTGGGGGTTTTTTTAAAAAAAAAAGAAAAATCTAGGACATGATAAGAATTCCAGGAAACTGCAGCTTAAGGTTGCCTAGTCATGCATCAGATAAATAGTAAAATCAATGTTGGTACAATCCAAATTCAACACTTTTTGTGTCACCCTATGCCACAGTTGTGAATGGCCACTTACTATCTCTAATGGACAGATGCGTTCCATAAGTGGATCAGGTTTTGCCCACACCAATGGGTGGGGAAATGATTACTAGGTTTCTCTTGACAAATAACGGCATATTATCAATTTGCATATCTCAGTGGTGTACTGGTGGCCCCTCTGAAATTTTGAGTGGAAAACACTATATATTCCATTGTTCCTCATATCCTACTTTAGAGGATAATTTTTAACTTTAAAAATTGGAACTGGTGTTGGTTTTCCTTCCCTACTGTGAAAGCTTAAAAGTATGATAGTTTGAATTGACTACTTCCTTATGAGTGCATTTTTCAAGTATCCTGTTTTCAGTAATGTACTAATTAAAATTCAAAAGTAGAAAAAAGAGGCTATTTTTGTTATGTCTTCCTTTCCAAATTTTCATCCATGACCCATACCATTTCTCCACAACCCATGTAGCCCCCGTCTACTGCCAGCCAAGTTTCACTTCATAAAGCAGATAGATTCCTTCCCTTTATGTTAGTTTTAAACATAATGCCGTCACAGCATGTTCCAAATTGCTTCCAGAATTCTTCCTTTGTTGTTCTGCTTTCAGTCATATCCTGCATGCCAGCCATACCAACCCTGACAGTATTTACTTTCTTATCGTTTGAGCTAATAATCATACTGAGTTAAAAAACAATTCAGAGCTATTTCCACAAACATACCTCCAGGCATTTTGTACAGTTAATGAATTCCAGTCAATGCATGAATAATTAACATTTACTATAAATGTAGCTTTGTCCTATACGATTTTGTCCTTTCTGCTACGAGAATGACAGAATAAAAGCATGGTTATTACTGCACACTGTTGAAAAGTAGTTGGAGATTCTTCTGAACTTGACACAATAAAATCCTAAACTAGATGCATATTTTCAACGTTAAGAGGACTAGTGCAGTGAATGATTTAATACACATAAAACCACCTCAATAACTTTAATAGATGAAAGTCACCTGGAGTGAAGGCCATCACAAGAGTGCTGCACCTCTTAATGTATTACAATAATGTTTCCCTCTTAAACACTACTAGAGTAAGTGAAGTGATGTTTAGCCTTTATGTTGTTTGCCACTGAAGACAGACACATAGTTTTGCCCCTAAACAGCGGCTATACCTAGGGTGATACATTATTCAGTGGGTCAGCTTTTGTTATTCAGTGAATCCAGACAGTAAGTTTCAGTTTACCCCATGACCTATTGTTCTGTCTCCCAACCCTGAGAAACATGATCCATCTTACATTGCAACTGGATGGCACCACTAAATCAGCTACCACTGACTCGCTGGTGGTGCTGTTGATTATCAAAGTCAAAGGGCCAGACTCCTGCTGCATTTGGCTTGCATGACCACGTTTTGGTAGCAGGGGACCACAGGGTGGCTTCTGTGAGAAGCTGCTCAGTTCCCTCCATATCCAGCAGAGCAGATGCCAGCCAACTCCAAGATGGATGTGCCCCTGGCCAGGGCTTGGCCAATTAGAAACAATGGTAATGTCTCTATTGCAATATATTTAGGAAGAAAAGAAAATGTTATTGTTCAGATATAATTGTGGCCAGGGAAGAATGGGGCAAGAATATGTGAGAGGAATAGCCCTGCAGACCCCAAGGTCAGTGCTGAAGGAGGGCAGGAGGCGCTCCAGGCACCAGAGCTGAGATTCCCTTTCAGACCCTGGTGCAGACCATGGTGGGACAGCTGTGCCCCTGCAGCCCATGGAGGTCCACAGGGATGCAGGGATCCGCCTGCAGCCCTGAGGAGCTGGATCCCAGACTGGAACAGGTGGATGTCTGAGAGGAGGCTGTGAACCCGTGGAAGACTCATGATGGAGCAGGGTCCTGGCAGGGATCTACAGACCCATGGAGAGAGGAGCCCATGCTGGAGCAGGTTTCCTGGTAGGATTTGTGACATCATGGGGGACCCATACCCTAACAGACCTGTCCTTGACGAAGTGCACTCCATGGAACAGTGACCCACATTGCAACAGTTTGTAGAGAACTGTTGCCTGCTGGGTGGACTCACAGTGAAGAAGTTCATGGAGAACTGTCTCCTATGGGAGACACCCTATGCTGGAGCAGGGGAAGGACTCCTCTCCCTGACCAGGGGCAAGAACAATGTGTGATGAGGTGAGCCCAACCCCCATTCCCTGTCTCCCTGAGCTGCTGGGGTGCAGGAGGTAGAGCTAGGAAGGAAGGAGGGGTGGGAAGAAGGTGTTTTAAGGTCCGTTTATACTTCTCATTATTCTGATCTAATTTTGTTAGCAATAAATTCAGATAATATCCCAAATTTGAGTCTGTCTTTCCTGTGATGGTAACTGATGAGTGATCTCTCTTGGTTCTTACCTCATCCCATGAACCCTTCATTATATTTTCTCTACCCTGTCCAGTTGTGGAGTGGAGTGATAGAAAAGCTTTGGTGGGTGTCTGGCGTCCAGCCAGGGTCAACCCACTATCTATGAATCATAGGTAATAGTGGGAAAACAAATTCATCTCAGGATGTAATTTGGTTGGCGTGATGGTGGTTATCAGAAAATTATATATTCTAATCAAGCAATCATCAGGTCTGACTCATATTTTATTTCCATGGGTCCATCATGTTCCAGTACCAGTACCAGTTCTTATTTCCCTGGTAAAGAAGAACATATGTGAGAGGAACAACAAGTGGATACAGCTCTTGGTAGTCTTCATGGAAGTGTCCTATTACAGAACAACTATAACCTGAACTTCCCATGAAAATTTGACTTAAGATAATCAGGCCTTCTATTAACATATCTGGCCTATTCTTAGCCCCTCCCAACCACTTTTAAACTTTTGGTAAATTGCACCAGATTTGAGTCCTACTCTCAAGCTTTGAGGTTATTATACTTTCAGACATTTTGTGAAAATCGAATGCTGGGTAGAGGAGCAGACTTCCACTGCTTTGGGAAAAAGACAGCTGTAACTGTTTTGTGTATACTGTATCAGCCACCTGACTGATCTCAGGTGATACCTCACATCTCAGTTAATACCTGCACACCATGAGAAAGCCCAAGACAGCACAGTTCATATTGTCTTGGGGACAACTGGTGGAAACTGGTGATGAAGAATGAAACATGACCTTTATCTTTATAAAAAGTTGCATTAAAGTTTTGAACTAATTTGATTCACCAAACCAAATTATTCCTTGGTTCCAAATTTCAGCTCATGTGGAATGCAGGGCCAACCCTGTGAAGCAGACCATCCGTTACTGCTGGTATTGGCAGAGAGCTGCAGGCTTGTTTTTATGCAGCTTAGACCATTCGTGACAGCTTTGCATTAACTTAAAAAAAAAAAAAGACAATAAGCTGCATAGCAAAATTAAATTTATTTTAAAACTAACAAATTCACTCTCAATTCCCTTCCAAAAAGTACACAACAGACTTTCCTTAGCTTCATTTTAATGTGACAAAAGAGACAAAGAAACAAAATTAGTGAGTTAGCCCCAGTCCCGTGATAAATTCACGGGACAGTCACCACCAGGACTTCAGAGCCTCCCGTTTGCCAGTGCATCACTCCCTCCACAGCCCGTCTAGGCCTTCTGGCTGTGACAAAACTAGCAGCTGCTTGCAAAAAACAAGCTGAAGGACAGAGATAACAGCACCTGAATGCTACATAAACATAGGGATTGTGGTAGCTCTCTCTAATAATATAAACCAATTATGTTCTTCTGGCTCTGGTTTCCATCTTAAAAAGGATTAGTCATAGGGTTATGCAGAATAAGGGAATTAGCCTTTCACCTCTGAAAAATGTAAGTTCAAATATTAGTTGAGGTCATGAATGAAAATCAGCTTCTTCCACTCCAGCTTGTGGTTATATATTAGGAAAGCTCAACACAAATTGGCAGAACAGTCCCAGGAGAGGAATAGCAACAGCAGCTTATGGTATACACTCTGTGTGTGTGTGTGTGTGTGCATATATTGTATACAAAGTACACATATGTATATACCTACTTACACCAAAGAACAGGGAAGGTGGAATAGAAGAGCATGTTTAGAGATAGGACGGCTTGGAAATGTTTTGAAATTCGACACTGAGTCCAAATCAAAAGATCTGACGTGTAGCTTTAGTCCCACGTCCTGTGATGACCCTTGGAGTAATCTTCCCCAAGCAAGAGTCCCCTTTAATCACCTCACACTGCAGTACCTGGTCTAAGCTGGTCCTCAAAGCTCCTCTTCAATTTCGGCAGAAAGACATGCATGAGGTTATCTATTCCACCTATTTTCCACAGCCATCCAATGATCACAGGCCAGTAAACGTGCACAATCCTTTGGAAGCTGATCTTGATTTCTCTCTCTCCCTTAGGTTGAGATGTACTCAAACTAAATCCCTTCCCACTCCACATCTCTGTTTTGTCCAATCTATTGACTGAAGCCTCAAAAATGGGCAACTCTTTTCACTGAAAATTCACAGCAAAAGGATCCTCTTACATGTCATGGAAATTCAGTGTGACTAAAACATCAATAGATTATTGAGACTGGGATGGTAGATCTCATTTTATGGGCAATTTGCAGCAGGTAAATGGGGTTGAAAAATTATGAAACAAAATAACCTTCCTCTAACTAAGGCTTTGATTTCTACATTAAAAGTATTAACGTTGCATGGGAAAAGATGAAACCTAGACCAGAAAATGCTAATAAGTGAATCTTCTGTTCCTACAGAAAAGAAAGACCCTTCTTGATCGGAGAAGATACACCTTTTTTGTACAGACTCATGACAGCAGTGGACAAGAAAACAGACTTTCATTTAAACAATGGGCACAGGCTGACTTAAAAATATAGACCTACGTAAAAAACCCCAAATTGTATAGAAATGGAAAAGATATAAAAGGTATGATACTCCAGCCCCTGCTATGGTGTACACTGTGAGAACAGTCAACTCAAACTGAGATAGTTAAAACTAGGAACACTATTTGAAAACTGCTTTTTAGCTCTAAGTGCCCCTTGGTTTTCTAGAAATGTGCTGAAATAGCAAACATAGGGGAGATGTCATTTCCTCTTCTGTGGAATACCTGAAATTCAAGAGATTTTGCCAAAGGAATCCTCTGTCCTGAAATTTCATTTGTGCTCATGAAAAGTTTTGACTTCTGTGATCAGTTACAGATTCAGAAAGTCAAAACAACAAATCACAGAGAGAAAAGTGCTTGAATGTATCTCCAGGAAGCAGTCATTTGTCTTCAGAATGAAAAGAAAAAAAAAATACAAACAAGAAAGTTTAGCCTCAGGCAGCAGAGCAATGCATGGAATATTTAATTGCTCCACCATTCAGGCAATTCCTGGTCTTACCCTGCAACACAAATAGAGTTTGCCTTTAGAAAGCTTCAGATTGCTTTCAAAAAGAAACACAAGACACAGTTAATTTTCCTAGACACTGAAGAAAATTACCCCAAATTTAAAAATACAAAGGTCTTAATTCAGCTGTGAAGAATATATCTCTTTTTTTGAGATGGAGAGCTTACTGCAGCAATGAGTTATTTCATATTAACTGCAACAATCAATAGGCTTAAATGCCCATTTTACTATCAAAAAGAATTTGGTTAAATTGAAATAAGGCTACTAAAAAGCTGAGTAAGATCATCCACAGATCATTTAATGCAGCTTAATCAATCATTTTACAAAGCAAATAAGATTAACATTTATAATTTATCCTTTTACAGACAACTCTAAATAATAATTCTGATCTACATTACCAATACTAATGAAGAGAGTGGAAATTCAGAGCAGATAAAGAACATGCTCTTTACAGGTTGCTGAGGCAGGAAAGGTACCAGTTTTATTCCTACCTGCTTGTTTTTCTACTGTCAAATGCCAGTGCATCCACAAAAGTCAGACTCTTGTTCCAAAGCCAGAATGCTCACTCTGTTTCACATTTTGTGGCAGGCTCAAACTTCAGGCCAAGCTCAGGCCACAGCTTTCTAATTTTTCTCTAAATCACTTGGCACACTTCTGGGAGTTATAAAACAAAGTAAGCGATGATACATAACAATTGTGTGTGACAGGTAGAAATACATTGTTCCTCTTCTGGGGACAAACAGCAAACCTGGATAATGCCAGGAGCAAAGCCTACCTTGAAAAGCCACATTTATGCTCAGGGGCAGTTTAAGCTTTTGACAAACAGTTGAAGATACATCCTGTAGTAATGACAGACAACAAAATGGTACAGTTCTCCTGAAAGCACTTACACAGATTCTGGAAAGATGCCCAGAAAGAGCCTGCGGCATGAAAATAAATGATAATATGTGTAAGTTTTCCATAACAAGTCTATAAGTCTAGAGTAGCACACAGATAATGGGTAGTGAGAATAACAACTTTCTGAAAGGGGAAATTGGAACAAAGGCAGATAAAGGGAAACACTGTAACACAAAAGTTATTCTTAAGCTATTCTTAAAGATCATTATTCACTAGTGAAAAATTCTCCTTTGCATTGATGAATACAGAAAATAGGCATTTCCTTGGATCAACTACCTTTTCAACTTCTGAAGAAAGAAAAAGAAAAATTAAGTTATCTTCTGCTTCTATCAAGAATGAGCCTGTCCTGTCAAGTGTACAATTATTACTTTCCTATGTCAGAACTGAAAAATAACTCTTTAGGAGTGATAATTCTCAGAAGAAGGTTCTTCTTTGTTTCAAGCCATGAAGCCATGATAATTCCAGCTGTAGTTTGAAAAGGATCATGATGCCTTACCTATTTCCTAAAAGCATCTGAAGTAGGGTTGTTTTCTTTTTTTTAATCAGTGTAAATAAGACTGATGGCACAAAAATCCACATGCATGACTCCATGTTCATTCCAACCAGCTTATCTAAAATTGACTAGAAAATTAAATTGAACAACAAAAGCTTTCTGAATTGAAAAAAAAAAAAAAGAAAAAAAAGAAAAAAGAAAAAAGAAAAAAGAAAAAAAGAAAAGCTCACAAAGTAATTTTTAGCATTTTGATTACACTGGTGCACGTCAAGTCTCAAGAAGCAATGTGCCACAGTAAGTTATCTGCCCTTAGAAAAGACAGAAACTTGTCCTGTTTTTCCAAACCAACTCCACAAGGCAGGTTACCTCAGGATCTAATGCTTGAAGAACTGAGGGGCCTTCCTCTGAAAGCAGGGCAACGATACAAGTGTGACCTGGATGGCCTGTAAACAATGTGAAGTAGGGCAAGAAACCCCTCCCGAGTTCGGTCTGCTGAGAGCAGCCCTCATTGCCGGCACCCGCTGTGAGAGCGCGGTGTCACGCTGCCAGCCAGGCACGGCGACACGCGGGCTGTGTCCTCCTGTCGCACGCGTCTCGATTGTTTATTTAATGCAAATGAGCATGGCAGCATGGTAGCATATGGTAGCTGTCACTTTGAGGGCCCAAAGGAAACTATATGTTTCAAGAGTAATTGCAGAGTGAAACCGTCGGTGCCTTCTGTCTGCCCCGCAGCTTGAAAGGAAAATGCCCCGAAACGCGCCCAGCTTCCGGAGCCGGCATCGGCGCTCGCACTTATCGCGCCACGGGGCTGCCCTTAGTCGCGACCCGACCGCTGCGTTCAAACGCGAGGCACAAGGCCACGGCGAAGGCAGCGCACAGCCCCTTCAGATCTGCTGCCAGGCCGACGGGAGGAATGTGCCACGAACACCCGTCTGGGCGCACCGTGTGCCTGGCGGCCGGAGAGGCGGGGGGAGCGCTGGCCTTGCACTGCCGGGAACACCGCGGTCCAAGCCGCGGGGCAGGGAGAAAACAACCAAACCAAATCCGCAGAACCAAAACACAAACAACCCCCAAACAAACGCTCTCCCGGAGGCGAATGGCCGCTGTTCGCGGCTGAGCCCTGGGGCAGGAGCAGCGCTTTGGGACACGGGCTGCTCCGCCGCCCTCGCCTGTCCCCGCGGCTCTCCGGCCACGCAAGCTGTCACCGCGGATGGCCGAGCGCGGCCGCCTCCGCTACCCGCCCCGGCAGCCCCGGCAGCCCCCGCCGCTCCAGCTCCCGCTGCCCGCCCGCCCCCCTCCCTTCCTCGGCAGGCGGGGCCGTGCCCGCCCCCGGGCTTCCCCCACCGCCTGGGAAAGGGGAGGGGGCTCTGTCCCCGCCCCATCCCGCCCCTCCCGGCGGAGCAGCGCCCGGCGCGCCCCTTAAAGCCGTTCCCGCCCGCCCGCGCGGTCAGTCCGCGGGGCCGCCGCCGGTCACCGCGGGGAGGCGCCGGGACAGGGTGGCCGCGATGCTGGAGAACGGCTCCCTGAGGAACTGCTGTGACCCGGGCGGGCGCGGCCGCCTCGGCTTGGCGGAGCGGGAGGCGACGGCGGCGGGAGCCCCGCGGCCCGCCTGGGTGGTGCCGGTGCTGTCCAGCGTGCTGATCTTCACCACCGTGGTGGACATCCTGGGCAACCTACTGGTCATCCTCTCCGTCTTCAAGAACCGCAAGCTTCGGAACTCAGGTAAGGGCTTGATCCCCGCACCTTGCCCCGGCGGTGGCAGGGAGCAGCGAGTGCCCGGAGTCCCGCCGCTATCCTGGTCCTCGCTTCCAGATGTCCTGAGGAGTCCAGCCTGCTTGTGGAATCCGTGCGGGCAGTGCTGAAGGCGCGGGACCGGAGCCCCATCCATTGGTTCTTGCCCTGTAGTGTGTGCAGGGACCCCCAGGCGCTCAGTCCCCTTCCCAGCGCACCGCCCCTGCGCTCCCCTGGCGCTCCATCCTGCCCTCCGTCCAGGAATGCAGGTGGCTCAGTGGTTCCTAATGAGGCATTATGTGGTCTCTATGGAGCTCCCGAGGAGGGGAATCGGTGACATCCGCTTAAAATACCGGCGACAAAAAGCCGGTCGGAGGAATGAAGGAGGGGCTTTTAAAACTTGCTCAAGAGTCCTAAAGATACGGTGCTGTGCATGCGTGGGGAAGCGGCTCAGTCCGCTCTCTGGAGCCTGCATCAGAGTTCACGGTAGTCTTTCACGAAATCGCTTTCTTGTCTCCTCATCGCATTTCCTTTAAACAGAACGCAGCAAATAAACTGTGGTGTTTGTCTCGGAGTCGTGTCTATAGTTTCTCCTTGTGTGTGCCAGACTGTTGCTCTGTGGCTTTCACTTGCTAAACTTTCTGGCTTTATCTCCTCATCTCTGTCGGGCCAGTCACATGTGTTTCAAACTACAGAACTCCGTAGTGGCACCGACTATGAGTTGCCTGCTGGCCACCTTCCCTGATCCGCGCACGTCCCGCTGCGTGCGGATCCTACACCCCCTGCGCTGCCCCGTCCCTGGAGCCCATTGCTGCCGGATGCGCAGAGCCGGGCGCTCCTGCGCTCGGCTGGATGCCGGGTGTCGGTGCACTATAAAGTGCTACCCCCGAAATCGCGGTGTGTATCTACTGCAGTTCTTACAGTAGTTAGCTGTTCCCGGAACTCCTCATTCCTTCGGGACTCGAGTTCCCTCTTCTTGCCGTGCGCACGCAGGCCGGGGGGACCAAACTTTGCTGGGAGCTGGCAGAAGTCCGAAGCGCTCCGTTCCCCGCCCTCGGAGCCAGAGGGCTCTGCCGTGGGTCCCCTGTGTCAGCGGGTGCTCCCTTGCCACGGGAAGGAGGGAGAGCTGCTGGTTTGTTTCTCCTGGGGCTGGAGGGGGTTTTGGTTTGGGGTTTTTTAACCAGTGTCGCTTCCCAAGCGCTGTCGTGTCTCACGTGCGGTGACGAGAGCTCCTGCCAACGGGGAGTAGGCGCTCCTTCGCCCTTGCTTTAAGTTAAATCGTACTTAGGGGCAAAAGCAGTTTATGGAGGGGTAAGTCTTGTGCTCCCCAATCACTGCACGTCCAGCTGCCAGCGGGGTATGCCGACAAGTCCCGCTTACACGGGGCTGAGCCATCACACCCCACCGAGCCTGAGAACGTCAGGAAGGGCGGTGTGTCTGAGCGAGGGAAGACATGCGGAGGCAGCTGCTGGTCTGTGTGCTTGGGCTGTGCGTCCCAGGGGACCAAGCCGAGAGAAGCAGAGCCCTGCCGAGGCCGGCAGCGCCGGAGCCCTGCGTGCCCCGAGCGGGACCGCGGCTGCCGAGCAGCGCCGGGCGCTGCCCCGGGCGAGCGGAGCGGGGCTGGGCTGTGCTGGGCTGTGCTGGGCTGTGCTGGGCTGTGCTGGGCTGTGCTGGGCTGTGCTGGGCTGGGCTGGGCTGGGCTGGGCTGGGCTGGGCTGTGCTGGGCGCAGCGCCGCGGCGGGGCAGGCTGTCCCGCGGGACCCGCCGTGACTCACCGGAGCTCTCCCGGCCCCCTCGGCGCCGGGGGAAGGCAAGGTCCAGAGGGATTCGCGCCTGGACTCCGCGGGGAGGAAGCGCCCAGGGAAAAGGCCCTCGCTGGAGAGGGCGGCCGGCCCGAGGCATCAAATCCCGTCCACGGGGAGAAAGAGGGGGGCTCTCTCGTGAAACGTTCCCTTAGCCTGAACAACAGCAAAGGGGAGGGGTTGGACCGGAAGAAAGTTATGCCTGGAAGAGTAAGTTTCAAGATATTGACTAAAGTACTCTGTGGTACCCTGGGACTATTGAGGAAAAAAACCCCCAAAAACAACACACACACACACACACACACGGGAAAAAAAAAAAAAAAGGCAGGCGCAAAAGTTATCTAGTTCAAATACCTACTAACTGATTTCCTTCTAGGATCATCCTTAATCTGATGTCGCTGACCCCGTCCCAAAGATCTCTTTATCTTTGATAAGTAATGTGAAGAACAGCAGGGACTTCCTTCTGCATAATCTTCATAAGGTTGAACACCTTTTAAATTGCCAGTTCTTAGTTTTGCATCGGGGAGACAGGACTCTTGGAGTTGAAACTGAACGGGCTTATCTTGGTAAATGTCCACAGAAGCCTTTTCAGGTAAAATTTCTTAGCGAAGAAGCAGAGTGGAAGAGGACCAGAAACCGATGTGGGTGGAGTGATAGGCGGGATGGTAAAGTGGTGGAGAGCTAAGGCAGTACTTGGGAGCCCTTAGCCTCTGAGAAGGAAAAAAGATGGAAAAGCAGGTGGACTTGCATGTTTCCTTTCTGAGCAAACAAGAAATGATGCATTGGTACTTGTAAGGGGAGTAAATGCAGTGGAAAGTGAAATGGTGAGGGGAAACGGCATGAAAGGAGTTAAACCTTGTCAGAGAAAAAAAAGGTGAAGTTAGAGGAACAGTTATGACAGGAAGACATCTAGATGATGGAAGGAAAAAGGAAGAGCTATAGCATCATGAGCACTCGGTTCCCTTTGAAGAAGATAATGAGAGATTTTTCTTGGATGAGAGTTTGGGACTTCAAGTAAGTCACAGGTGTGTAAGGAATAAATTAACCAGCTCTGCCTACTTCTGTGGCACAAGAGGAAATCATACCTTCAGAAAGCAATACAGGACTTTCAGCAGTTTTCCAGAATTTGTCAACACTCTTCTGTTCTAGACTTCACAGAGAGATCTGATAAATAGAAACAAGGTCATTATGCATCACTCTCCTTAAAATTAAAGCATGACCAAACGTAAATCTATTCTAATGCTGTTATTTAATAGGAGATGCAAGAATGGAGTGAAATAAAATAACCTATTAGCCTTTGGGCTTGTACCTATTATTAAGCAGGAGAGAAATAAAGAATGGGTAGGATTGGTGTTTCTGGACATTGTTCATTCACTCCTCAAACATGGGAATTTTGCCAGTCTTACAACAGAATTATTGTTTCAGATCATACAGAAGCGTCTTTCCCACATTTAAATTTGGTTTTGGGGAAAATCTGTGAAGACTTCCAAGTAATGCACAGCATAATTGGTATGAATCAACATGCTTGTCTTACATAACTGCACCCAGTCTTTCTGTGAGAGGCTGAGCAACTTCTGATCTCTCAAAGTGATTTAATTTACAGAAATTAATGCTTTTATCAGTTCTAATTTGGGAAGAGAGTAATTTCATCTAACACACTACAAAATTAAATAAAACTTTATATGTAGAAATAATAAAATTAAATCAGCTTGTCTTTCTATTTGAAATGTCAAATGTGTTCTGAATTTTCAAAAACAATTATTGATTTTGTGTGTCTTCAATTAAAAATGGCCAGTTGAAGGCAGCTTTTACATTGCTGAACTTTTGAAGTGTTAAAGTTTGCATGAGCTCAACAACCACTCCTGGATGATCAAGTATCCTGAAGGTGCATCAAGTCAATCAA
This sequence comes from Prinia subflava, assembly GCF_021018805.1. Classification (NCBI taxonomy): domain Eukaryota; kingdom Metazoa; phylum Chordata; class Aves; order Passeriformes; family Cisticolidae; genus Prinia; species Prinia subflava. Next base: position 27,983,044 of record NC_086249.1, read on the forward strand.
AGCCACTAGATGCTTTTAAGAACTTTAAAGATACTTTGCATAGCCACAGCTATAAATGTAACATTATGGGCTTGGGTAAGAACCTGGTAGGAAGCACTCTACAAGGTGGGAACCTGCAAGGCATCTCCCAGAGGACAGAGATAAAGCAAACACTTTCTACTTCATTGGCCCTAAAGCCAGCATAAAATCAGTGAGAAGTGAGAACTAGGCACATTAACTCAATATAATTTCAAATAGTAATGAGGACTTGGGACCCTTTGACTTTTGGCAGAATATTAATATTAACCTTGGTGCATTGCCAAAGAATGCATTAGTGGAAAGTGGTATTTTTAGTGCATTTTGTCAGCCCTCCTCACCCTCTCAACTATTTTCTTTTCTATATATATCAGCTAACACAGCACAATGAGACTCTGATTTCCATTTGAATAGCAAGGTTCTGTTTCAACACAAATTAAATCAAAATTCATATTTCTTTTACCCATAAGAACAATGATGTATTTGCATGTTTAGTTTTGTCTAATGTGTATGTGGTTCTAGAGATGGACAATGCTTCTCATATGTACATTTGTACAAAATAAACAATCCTGCATGTAGAATTATAGTATTGGTACTTAACTGTCTACTAAATAAACATGTTCAGCAATATAAGCAAGTCCTGTAGTCTTTTTCCATGCTCTTTCCCTTCCCATAGCCTTCACTCCACACCTCTGTGCTATAGCTGAAGGTAAGTTATCCCCATTGTTAAATGCTGCTTTCAGTTGTTCTTCATCTCTTTGGCCACATCAATTTTCTTTCTCTCCTTTATTCCTCCCCTATTCTTTTTCCTGCCCACTGGAGTACAAGATAGTTGTTTCCTGTTATGGAAACCATCTCTTACAAAACTGCTCTGGAGAAACCTGTTTCTGAAACCACTTGGAAAATTGTCCTTTAATACCAGCACTGATGATGACAAGAACATATTTTGATGAGCAGATAATGAGATCCCGTTCTGATGGTTTCAGCTTTTGTACTCCTGACTTCTTGAACCCTGGATCCATGGAATTCTTAGTTCCAGGGCTGGGTGTGCTTGGCCTTCATATTCTCTCTCACATTCTGCTTGAAGATGCTCAGTGCTAAGAAATTGATGGGAATATAGCTTCAACATTCACAAAAGTTCATTGAACCCAACACTTAGAATAAAGCTCCCCTATCTCTTACCATGATTCAAACTAGGTTTTACTTTATTTTAACTTTGTGATTATTAGTTGCCTACTTAGAGTGGATATCTTTATTTGTAGAACTACAGTTGTAATTTAATTTGAATGGATTTTTTCCCACCTGTTGAGAACTTTTGTGCAATATTAATGGGAAGCAAATATGTTGACCCCTCAACATTTTTTTCCATAGTAAACAAATCAAATACTTTCAGTTTCCTCTAAGTAGCTGCACTCTTCATTGCCCTGGGTTTTCTTAGGCCTTTCAGACCACTTATCAAAACTAAATTAATATGTCCTAAACAGAAAACTGACCTGTTCTCAGTAATGCAGATGAGGCACCACCAATACCCTCAAGAAAATATTAACATTCTCTTCTGTTCTGTCCTTTCCTGCATGGACAAAATGGACCTGGTATGCCTTGAAGCCACATTTTCCTTTTATGTGGTAGCATCATATAGGTGACTGTTCTTGCTGCAGTCACTTGCTGATGCAGCTCTTCTTTTTCTTTTGTTACACAATTATTCCTTCAGTACCTGACCTCATATCTCATGTTATTATACTCTATCCACTTTCTGGTCTTTTAGTCCTCAAGCAAAAAAAGATCTTGACATTTCCGTGTATCAGTGTAGGCTCTCAACTTTGTATTATCACGAAATTTCATTAGTTCTCTTTGTGTTTTGTGACATAATACTTCTGAAACAGACAAAATTAGTTCAATGTAGGTTACCTCCCTCCAGTCCAACAATTTTCTTTCATCATGGTCCAGGCAGTGGTAGCAACACAATGTAAGTGGTACCCTGGTGGTTCCAAGACTAGATCTGTTTAGAGCAACCTTCCAGGTCCAGAAAGTCCATCTTTTTTATTAAATAAAGATGATCAGATTAGTTGGTACAGGCACTTTGTATAAGCTCACATTACCTTTTATTCCATTTGTCTATATATATGCATCTTTAATTTTCCTATCCCTCCAATTTTGTCTCTCCAGTCTTGGCTACAATTAAGAACCCAAAGATTTCTCGATTCATTCTTCCTTTTTAACAATTTCCCACCTTGAATACAAGTGCCATGTTAGCACATACTCTATGGTAGACAAATTAATCTTCCAGAGGTGGCAACACTGTTTTACTGTTCTTATTACTCCCTGGCTAATTGCTTTTCTGACTTACTGCGAGCACCATTCATGCAAGAAGAAACAGCATTTGTGCAGCACCATAGCAAAGGAGGAGGAAATGGGTAGTAAAGTGTGAGAGCACCACAGCTGCAAGTGAGTCATGGCAACACTGCTCTTTGGGATGCAAGTGGGAGCCAAGCTCTGAGAGAAATCTAATCACTCAAGCCTGAGAGAAATCTGCACTTCCCTACTGGCAGTGAGGACTAGAGAACATTTCGGCCCCTTTTTACAGGTCCCACATGTAGCTCTCAATACTTTGAGAGCACAACACTATCTCTGAGATAACAGATGTCAAAAAATTCCTGCCATCAAGTATATTCAGTCTTTCTGATATTTTTGCTTTACTGTGGATATGCTAATTCCTCACCTGTCAGCTTGCCTTGTCCCCAAGACTACCATTATTGTCCTTAATAAAAAGTCTTGCAAAATCTTTCTTCAAACCAGGAGCCACTTTAACTCGATTTTCAGGGTCCCCCTTCCCCAGTAACTTGTCTTTCCTCTTTTTTACTGTGCTGAAAGGGCATTTTGGTAATTTTAGAAGTCGTTGCAAAGTCAAAGAAGTTCAGGGGGTTTGTCAGTTTCCATTTTATCCATTTTTGGTCTCTCTAGAAGTTTTCTTTGGTGGACATATATTTTACTTCTACCTTCATTTCTTGTCCCCAGTATCCTTACTGAGACAACTCCTTCTCCATCTAGATCCGGAACTTTTTCTTATATTTTTCCTTCTTTTGGATGCAAGTTACAGAGAATATTTTTGTACCTTTAATATGAAGAAATGCCAACCCTTCTCCACATTCAAGTCCCTAAGTGCCTCAATACAGCTGATTTCACTTTCCTAATTAGCTTCTTCTATTTATCAAAATGTGCAAGCCCCCTTCTTAGTTATGTCTGCTTTGTTTATTTTTCTATTTAATTTAACTAACATAATCTCATCTGCTTTCAATACAACCTTATTTTCTATGGCAGGCTCTTCAGGGATGTCTTTGTTCTTTATGAAAACAAAGGCTGGGGTATATTGGCAAATAGACTCTGAATTGAAGAAAACTGCTGGGTATATGTCCAGAACTCAGCTGCCATTTTTGTGCTTATTTTTCCCTTTACATATGAGGACCTGCATTGTCCTGATGTTAAATTGGCTCCCTTAGTGTTTTCCTACTAAAAGGGAGCTGTTCTCATCCTATTTCAGGTTTCTGCATTCGACATTGCACATTGTCTTTACAACTCTTCCTCAATGTAATCTGGGCTTTTAACAGGATATTCAGGCTTTCTCTCAACCTCTCTCTTCATTCCCCTTCTTTTCTGAAGACAATAGACCTTTTGGTTAGTGTTTCTTTTTCCTGATTACTGGTGCAATTCCATTGTAACAGAATTGTTTCCATAAAGGTTTATTTCTATTTCTCACTGGATTTGGATGGCCTATTTTATTGCATAGGTTCCTGGCATCCTTTAACTGACTCTTCTGCTTTTTATATTACCACTCCAGTTGAACTCCACAATGTTTGAGCTCCTATTTTCTATTTTTTTTTTTGCCACCACTTTCGTGAAGCCAAAATTGCCTTGCCCTGGGTGTTAAATGAAGAAACTATATGGTTTCTTCTCAAGCTCTCTTCCCATCTCTCAACCTCAAGGTTTTTTTATTCATTCTGCCAGCTTGGATTGCAAGCTGGTATCCCATATGCTTAGGTGAAGTCTGTCCATGAAGATGTGAAACCTCTTCCCAGAAAATACCTCCTCCAAATGATCAATACTCTAAATCTTTCTATATAACTTCTAGAACTATTCAGTCATGTGCCTGTGACTCATCTCATACTTCTAATTATGCTTCTATTCTCTTCTTGGAGAGGAAACAGAAAAAGTTCATCACCAATTCCATCCTCTTTTCTGTGAGACTTGGTTCAAACAGTAACCAAATAAGAAAATAAATCTTCAAAGTTACTTATGAAATAATAACTCTAAACTTTGTTAACCTGTAAATAATTCCAAAAGTAGAAGAGCAAAGTGAAAAGCCAGTATTATTAATTTGCAAAATAAGAAAATTTCTTTAACAAGAGAGGTGAATCTTGCAGGTAAATTTAGAAAAAAAAGTAAAAAGTGGAAACCTAAGATTGTTCTAGAAGAGAAAAAAATCTAAAGGATACAGAATTTTAAAGTATTTCAGAAACAGAAATTTTGTAAAGTAATTATGAGCCTAGAGGGATTGAAAGATTTAGGAGTACAAAAACATCATAAAGTAGAAAAATAACTTCTCTATCAATCTGCATCACAGGGAATCCTGTTTAGGGTAAAACTGTGACCTGGGGCAGGTTATCCTGCAGCCATAGGGTATTTTGAATCCTCCTTTGGATGTATTAACTTGGTAATATATTATTGCCAAGATACCATTTTCTGAACTATCATTTACTTTTATCCTGTACAGTAAGCCATTTATTGATAAGCAAATAGGAAGTTTATTGACAAGATCAGGTCCAAGATACTTTTATTTTAGAACGTAATATTAAGTCCTATTCCACATAGTAAGTGGAGCAATTGGTGTGTTTATCTGTAGAGGAAATGGAATTATAAGGATTTATTTGAGCTGCAGAAGTATGTTTTCTTGAACTTGTAAAGAGGAATCTAAGGGTATATTTATGTTGTATATTTCATTTGGCCCAAGTCCACTCTACCCATGTTTCAAGGGAAGGAAAACCAAAGGATGCTGTTAGTGTGATGCTTTTCCTGCAACATTGTGTTCAGGCTCTCCATAAGGCCTAGTCTAACACAGTCACATGGCTTTTGTTTGTTGGGGTTTTTTTCAGTTCAGAGTATGAATAAGTTTCCCTTCATCTCCTTGAAATAACCAAGGCAAACATATTCTCAGATACAGGAAATTAGAAGGAGCTCTTAGCAGCTGTATTACGGCAGTTCCAATGTGTCTTAGGAGCACTCCCTTTCCTGCCAGCTCTCTCCTGGACTCTGGACTGACATTCCTTTTGCAGGAATCGCTGACTGCATGAGGAATGACCTCTGCAGTAAAGTTCTATTCTTGAATGGACCAGCAGAAGCAATTCAAGGATTCATGGTGCTCTTTGGCACAATCAGCCAGAACCAAGACACCAAACCTCCCACACAGAGCTCTAAGACAACTCATTTTAAAAGACTAGTTTTTAAATCTATCCTTAGCAGATATATATTCACCAGGTGACTTGAATTGTTGTGTTGAGGATGCTATAGGAGAAAACTCTCATTCCATTAAATTGGTGACAACTTGTTCTCTGCCTCTACGAGTAAATTCTACTCCTACTCCAGTTCAGACCTATTATGAGTACTACTACCTTCACATATGCCTCAGATTTTAGCTTCTTAGAACTTATCCTTTACAAGTGCATATTATTACCTTGACTGTCAAGTACATTGCCTTGTTCCCAAGAATACATATGAAAACAGCCATGTTATCCTGAGCTGATAAAACCATTTCTTCATTTGCAGAAAGCCGTGCTAATGTTATGGCAATTTTAATCTTCCTAAAAATCAATCCAAACAGTGGATTAAAAGCAGGTTCTGCTTTTTAACCTTCCACCTTGATATGGGCATAAAACAGATTTCTTGACAGCAAAATCCTACAGAAACATATCTAAATCACTGTGGGTGCAAGACTGTGGTGTGTTTCCCCTAATAACCATAGTTGCTCTAGAGTCTTCTGTTTAACTTTTGCTCTCCATACTGATAAGGACTGAGCTATATCAGAGAGTCAGCATTTTCCTGACATTTCAGCTGCATATGGGGCAGCTGTGTCTTGACTTGAAAACAGATAAAAACGCCCTAAAAAAATTCATCAAATGACTAGAAGCTTTATTGGTTGGGATTCTTTTTAAAATTATTTATTAATTGTAGAGGTATTTTCTCACACTGTTTAATAAATGCTGCTTAAATTATGTCTGCAGAAAAAACATAACCCTTCTGACACACTTACTAGTTTTTTATGGACTTGGATCAGTTTCAATGTTTAAATACCTTATGAAGATAATTTAGTATGATAATAATAATTTATATGATAGATCCATAAATAATGTCATATTTTTGCTACAGGACAACATCTGCTTACCTGTTGGCTTAGACTTCCATATTTGCACAACGCAGGCAACAATTGTTGTCAGAAGATATCACATGAAGCTACTGGAACTAACAGTCTGACTAACAGGAAAAATATCCGCTTGGTATCTCAGCCCTTGCACATATAATCTTGTTAACTAATTGTAAGTTTAGAACTAAGAACAAATTTTAAAATATATCACTGCAAGGAAGACAGGAACCAGTAAGCACCATCCTCATATTTCTATGATTTGCTCCAATACTGCCTGAAATTCTCAGTGTCCTCTCATTCTAAAACCAGTCCCATTTTTCCAAATAATTGAAGTATACACAGCATTTCATTTGAGTGCAAATAGGGAAAAGAACCTTCTGTTAGATAGCTGTCATCTATGAATATATGTAATAATAACCAATCTAGGTATTTTTATGTCCTACTTTTCATTCAAGTAAAAATACCCTACTTATTGAATGTTATCCACGTAGCTTAACAAAAAATTGTCTATTCAAGATGCCCATTCTGTGCAGATCAGTCCATGGTGAAATTCATTGGAGTTGTGATCCTTAGGACTTTTAAAATATGTTCTTAGAAGTAGTCAACTCTAATTGGATTTTCTACTGACAAATAAAAGGCTGTTACATTACAACATGCTTCTTTTCTTCAAGACAAGTAAAGACACGCAAGTGGCAGAGTCACTACATGCCAACTGGGAGTTGTCCATCCCTCCTTTCTGTGAACTGCCACTTAAGGTTCTTAAGAGTCTTGGGAATATATTCAAGAGGCTAAACATTCCAATCAGCTTGCTTGAAATCAGTTGTTACTCACTGGAATGTACAGGGTGTAATTTTTGGATTTTTACAGGGAAAAAATATTTGATTAATAGGGGACTGGTATCTTTTTATGCCTTTGTCTTATGTTAGAGGTCATGACAGAAAGAATATATAAAATTCAAACTTCCCTGCCACAAGTCAGATAGTACACCATTATACTACAGATGTTTTACTGGCATAAAATATAGTGTCAGAAAGTGAGTGTTGTGCTGTGGAAATTTAGAGCATTCCTACTCAAGGACAAGAGGTCTCCCTGTGATATTTTTAAAGTGCCTTCAAAAGTACTTGTTATTAGATTCACAGGTGGGCTTAGAGCCCATGGACAAAAGATTATTTTCTGAGTCAGTTTTCATGTGGAGCAAGAATTCCCTTTCTTTTTTCATTCTTCCCTTTGCAGTCTTTAGAAGAATGTGTAAAATATTAATCAGATTTTGAAGCAGGGCTTGTAAAAGGATGGTTTAACCATACTGATTTGCCTAGAAAAAGATATCTACTGGTAAATGGGTTGAAAGATTTTATAAGGTTTATAAGGTTTGCCTATGATTATGGTGCTGGATATGAAACCTCAACTACACAATCCAGAGTCCAATTGCAGCACTGGACATCTGTTGTTTCAAAGTAGAAGAAAAACTAACTAATTTGAGGTGCTGTAATTATGGCTTTGGTTAGATAATCTGAAAACAATACAATCCTCTTTAGTCACTCTTACAAAACACCTGGTAGGCTAGGACCATAAAGACTGTAAAACTTGCTGTACAGCCAGCTTCCTGGTTAAAGATGAAGCAAGAATATCTGCTCTGCTTATAGAGAGCAAACAAAGTAGTGAAGTAGGTGACCTTCAAACACCCTCAAACATTCTCATGTAGTATCTATATAGTGATTTCCATTTGAGCCTGACTTAGTAAAAATCATACTGGTTCAGTCCAGCTTGCAAGTGTATTTATGGAGTAAAAGAGGTGTGACTTAGTAGTCAGACAGAAGCCACCCACTGCTCTCTTTCTGGATCACAGGCCACCAGATCACTCACTGGAGTATCTGCTAGAACTGCCACAAGGTGCTACTCTGAAGGGCTGGTTGCAGCCAGTTCTCAGTGCTCAAAGGTCATCAAAGTAGCATGTTGGAACAGGATTCTGCAGCCGGGGCAAGCTGAACCTGTGAGTACCTAGACAAGGAGGAACAGTCTAGCCTTGCTAAAGCCAGTGGGAATTGCTTTCTGAAAATTATTTAGCTAGGAGCTAGTGCCTCCTGTTTCTTTCTCTGCAGCTCTTACCACACTGCAAGCTCCTCCCCCCAGAGTTCTGAACCTTTACCAGTCTGTAGAGTTACTGGTCTGGAAATGTTCCTTGGTCCAGGTTCTCTGTTTGGCTCAGACTGTTTTGTCCAGTCAAAGATTGTTCAAAAAGTCCTGCTGTCACAAGGAATCCAAAGGCAGAAGTATAAAAAAAAACAAAGCCCCACTTATTCTAATCTGCACTGGAGGCCTCTTCTTCTGATCAAGCAAGTCTAGGTCACTGTTAAAGACCTTGTCTGGTCTCTGCATGCATGGTAACAGGTATGATCTTAAGTAACTTTTGCTATTTAGTAGATCATGTAGACTCTTCATCTGTCACAAAATTGACAGCATCTTGCCTCTATTCCCTAGTGAAAACAGTAAATATCCTGTACACTGATTCCTTACTGGAACAGGTCACCCTGAGAGGTTGTTGAGGCTGTGCCTGTAGACAGTGAAAGGCTGACTGGACATGGCCCTGAACCCACGATAGCTTATCCCTCTTTGAATGGGAGAGTTGGCCAAGATGAACTTCAGAGATCAAGTCCAACTTTCATGATTCTATGGCTATATTGGTTGCATGCTTATCACCGCTCATTTACCTATCTCAACAATATCATGACTTGCAGGCCCAGCCACAGCAGAGTTGTTGTCTTGTCATTTTTCAAGGCTTCTATTGGCTCTCAAAAAAGACCTTGATTCAGCAAATGATCATCACACACTTTGTCTGTATAGAGTTGGAACAAAAAGCAGCTAATACTTCAGAAGAGAATACACAATCATCTTCTGTAAAAGCATTTTATTTATTCATCTGTTCACATGCTGTTTACAAACCTATGAGTACCATTATAAGATGAATCATGTCACTGTACTTTGCTTTAAGACCTTGTTTCCTAAAGAAGCAGATGGCAGAGACTGGCAACAGCTTCTGAAGACATTCATCTCCCTATGCATGTACAGTAATGAGGCCTTCCAAAAACTCAGAACAGAAAGGGTAAGACATTTCCTTACTGAAAGGTTATAATGGCCATTTTTGTCAAGTATCATCTATTTTCTTCCTTGGTGAAACACAAAACAAGAAAAGAGGTTTACAAAGAAGGAACTCCATAGGCTGTTAGAAGCATTGGCAACTTGCCAACATAAGTGTTTTCCAATTAGATGTTCCCATGTCCTCTATTTACTGCGGTGTATCAGATCCTATTTTGTAAAAATCCAGGATCCTCCATCATGTTCTCCTTGAACACAGGAACACCCAGAAGAACATAGCAGGAATAATGGGCTTAGATTTGGTTTCTTTCTGCAGATGGAACCAGTTGAAGGGTACATGCTTTGCACATGTTTATCTCAGTAGCTATCACAGGCTGTGAGTCCTTCACCTGCAGCCCTAGGGAGCAGTTGAGCAAACAACTCCATTGTCACTTGCATGAATTTGGTTCTGTAAGTGGAGATCCCAACATTTACACTGGTCAGAAAGTCCTGGGCTGTTTAAATTGGTCTGCAGAGCTAAACTACAAGATGTGACTTATCTTGGCTAATCAAATCTCTTGGCAAATTGGTCATGAGTGTGTCCCATAGTCTCCAATAGTCCCCAATTTTATTCACTTCATATACCAGCTTGATAGCCTGAGTATCTTCAGTAATATCTTAAGCCTTATAGTTTAAAATAGAATCATTGACTATCTGAGATTTGTTGGTTTGTTTGGGTTTAACTAATTCAACTAATCTGCTAGCAAATATTAAAATAAAAGAAGACACAAACCAAACATCTTACGAAACAAAACATGGTTTTAGTTTGAACAAAACTATTTTCATTTTTCAATTTCCTGTCTTTTTTTCTAAAAGAAGGTGGAAGTTAAGTTATTCTAAGGACTTGAGCAATGTTTTGTAGCAGTAACAAAGAAAAAACCTACATAATTTCCTTTGACACAAATACAGTTTAAAGACAGTAGCAAAGATGAAAGTAATAATGAAGGTGATGGAATGAACTAGCATTTCACTCAATATAAATTAAAACCTGCCAGGGCACAATAAAGCTTTTTTCCAGAGTTTTTGGAAGTGAAATATCCTTGCTTTGTTTGCTTCCACACTTCAGTCTTTTATAGTTGATCTGGAACAAGTTTTGGGATAGGGTTTTTGTTTGTTCCTTTAACAAAGCAACATCCTATAAAATGCTACATATTTCACCTTTTTTTCTATGACATGCAATATTGTGCTGAGACACTGAAAAAGGAAGTTATTAAAAATTATAGGTTGCCCAGCTCTTTATAGGATCTAACTAGATTACACCTGTTGTATTTTACAGCTTTTCGTATTAGCCCCTTTGTCAGCAGTAAATGAGTTTTCATACTTGCAGTTATACAAGTAGGTTTCCTATTCTTTCTTGGTTGAAGCAATCAACAGCTGTGATTACTTCAAGAGAAGAAAATTAATCTGATATGTACTGGCACATAAAAAAAACCCCATGACTTCTTTCATGAATCAGTGAAAAACCAGTCTGTTTTTGTTAGCAATTGTGCTCAGCAACTGGGGCTTCTGAGGCTGGGCTGCCACTGGTGCCCATAGTGCTAAGCCCTCAGAGGGAATGTCTTGGCTTTGCTCCCTGTGTGATATCTAAACTGAAAAAGGGGAGATTTTCAACTAGAGAGGGTAGACCTAGATTGGATATTAGTAAGGTATTCTTTACTGTGAGGGTGGTGAGGCACATGTTGCCCAGAGGAAATGTGGATGCCCAAACCCTGGAAGGGTTCAGGGCCAGGCTGGGTGGAGCACTGAGCAATCCGATCCAGTGGAAGGTGTCCCTGCCCATGGTGCGAGGGTTGGAACAAGATGATGCATAAGGTCCCTTCCAACTCAAACCATTCTATGGTTCTACAAGTCTATGATTCTCTCAAGCAACAACATAGACCTTTTCTATTCTAGACTATCCTCAAGGCAAGAGCCTGACTTCTCTGTTAGGGCATGGATATAAGGGATCTTCTCCCCTGAGCCTGCTGCAAAATGCAGCCCAGTTTCAGATGGCTGGACACACACAGAACGAGGCATAGCTACACTCTGTGTTTAACAATAGATGGAAGTAAGCACTGAGAAGAAAAAGAACAGAGCAACCCTGCATGATGCTTCTATATTATTACAATTGGTGACTCCTTCCATCTCAGAGGATTTCCTAAACCTAGTATGGTGTGTCTGTTAAGTAACTCTCAAATGTTGTACTTCAAATAAGTACTCCTACAAGTACTTTTCCAGTCTTCCCTTGAACACAAGTAAAACTTCTACATCTGTAAAATCTGTTAAGGATTTACTACCTATTGCAGCAACCACTCTTTTTTGTCTGCTTTTAAAATAGCTAGCCTTATTTAATACCTCTAGCTCTTCTATTGGCTCCATCCCTCATCATGAGTATGCCACTATGATGTCATTTGGGAGAAGAAAGCTGGACCAGTGCTGCCACTTTTCCCAGAGTTGCCTAACAGACGTGGTATTATCTGACAGAGAAAACTAGGAGCAGGGTTCATGGACCTGGAGTGTTCTTCACAGTGTCTTGGAGAGTTCCTGCATCTATCTCAGTTTCCCAGCTGTTAAATAATGAGAAAGATTTGTTAGGTTTTTTTGTTTTAAATGAGCATACTGATAATGAGCACTCTACAATACAAGTGATAACCTGTGTATTCTGATTCTAGGCTGAAATTCTTGAACATAACCTAGAAAAAGACAAGCACGCTAACCCCAGAAGAGCAGCAGGGCTGGTGAGTAGGGCACTCTCTGGGGACTACGGGAGACATAAACTCAAGCTTTTTTCAAAGAAGGATTCTTCTATCATGGAAGTGTCCTCACCACTAGGCAACAGTGAAATCTCTAGTAGTAGAGCCTGTCTTGCTTCTTCTGCTTCCCCTTTTCTTTCTGAAAATATCCAGTACTGGAAAAGTTCTTGCAATCTCAGTAAGTGCCAGAAGCCCGGAAAAGTATTTATCACCCCGTGGATGTAGTATCTGATGCACGATCAGCGTTTTGCTCTGCCAGAACCAGCCCCCGGCGCTTTCCTCCCGCCCTGCTGGGTGATGCAGTGCTCTGTCCCTGCTGTGGCTCCCGCACTAGGTGGCAACAGAGGGTCACCACCGTCCCCACCAGCACCGGAGGAAGCCGCAGGAGATCAGAGCTCTGCAGCCATGGTTACAAACCTCAGGCCTTTTTACTGAGCTTTTAACAGCACGGCACTTTTGCACCTGCAGTCAAACTCAAGGCAGCAAACTCGCAGCAAGCACTGGTGTTCCCATATTTAACCAGAGGGAGAAGAAGAGTGAGTGTGCAGAAAAAGTGGAGGTTTTGTTTGGGGTAACATGCATGCCTAGTTGCCAAGCATCCCAAAATCATGATCTCAAAAACAACAGTGCAACTTAGGTACCTCTTTTCAGTACATCTGTGTCAACAACTGAGAGACCTGCCTAATAAGCCTAAAATTTTCCTCCTACAAATGTAGCTTCCAGCACTAACTCATAGTTGCAGATGTAGTGCCAAGAACACAGTCCAGTTCCAGTCCAGGAATCTGCAAGTCACTTAGCCAAAATCTCAAGGTCCTTTTTACATGCTAAGCTTTTGTCCTCATGAGTCCAGCATTCTTCTTCAGGCCAGCCCTGTTTAATATCTTTATCAATGATCTGGACAAGGGGATCGAGTGCCCCCTCAGTCAGTTTGCAGGCTACACCAAGTTGGATGGGGATGTTGATCTACTGTAGGGCAGGAAAGCTCTGCAAAGGGATCTGGAGAGGCTGGATTGATGGACTGAAGCTAACTGCATGAGGTTCGACAAGGCCAAGTGCTGGGTCCTGCACTTGGGGTCACCACAACCCCAGGCAGCCCCAGAGGTTGGTGCAGGGGCTGGGAAGCTGCCCAGTGGAAGTTCCTGGCAGTACTGGTCCACAGTGGCTGACCATGACCCAGGGTGTGCCCAGGTGGCCAAGAAGGCCAATGGGATCCTGGTCTGTATCACCAATGGTGTGGCCAGCAGGACCAGGGCAGTGATCATCCCCCTGTACTCAGCACTGGTGAATGCCATGTTCAGTTCTGGGGCCCCCTTTACAAGAAGGACACTGAGATGCTGGAGCATGTCCAGACAAGGGGAACAGAGCTGGGGAAGGAGGCAGCTGAGGGAGTCAGGGGTGTTTAATCTGAAGAAAAGTAGTCTCAGAGGACACCTTATTGCTCTCCAAAACTATTTGAAAAGAGGTTGTAGCCAGGCAGGGGTTGGTCTTTCCTCCCAGGTAACAAGTGAAGGGACAAGAGTAAAATGGACTCAAGTTGCGCTAAGGAGGGTTTGGATTAAATATTAGGATTTTTTTTTCATTGAAAGGGTTGTCAAGCACTGGAACAGGCTGCCCAGGGAAGTGGTAAAATCATTGTCCCTGGAGGTATTTAAAAGGAGTGTGGATGTGGTCCTGAGGAATGTGGGTTAATGGTGGACTTGGCAGTGCTGGGTTAACAATTGGACTTAATGGTCTTGAAGGTCCTTTACAAGCTGAATGATTTTATGATTCTAATTCAGTGGTAGGTTTTTCTTTGTACACACAGGATGATAATCATAGTGACCAATAACTCTAAACAGCTTCATAGAACACACGTTTCCTAAAAAAGAAACAACCTGGGTGTTCTATAAACTGAAGACCAGTTTTGATTCATTGTTTATGCTATATTTTTTGCTAGATTCTAAAATATGCTGTTCTATTCTATATCTATTGCCTGTCCCTTTCTCTTATATCAAAGTCTGCACTATACCTCATTAATATCTGAAATCATGAAACATAACTACAAAAGACCATATGACTGCCTTTAAACTGTCATATTCAAAGAAAACAAACACCCATCTGGCATTTGTTTGGAGCATTATGTTACACCTTCTGTTAGCAACACACTGTTGAGCATTATACCAAATTAACATGTCTTTGTAAATCAAAGCTTACCCTAGGTCTTGGCTTGTACTGTCACAGATAATTCAAATATCAGTGTGTGAAAGATTTAATTCTCTGCTCCACCTGCTGCTGATGCTATAGACCAAACAGGGTGAAGTCTATATGCAACATATAAAAGCTTGGTAAACAAATGTGTAACAACCAAAACATTACCTAAAAATCACCCCCAAACAACACCATGGTATATAATTAAGCATTTTCATCAGTTTAAAACCAAAGACTGAAGAAAAACCTTTAAAAAATAGTTATTCGTTGTAATTGCTTCTGGTTTTAGTAGAGACATTAAAAGTTAGTTGTCTTTTCAGAAGGCAGAAGCTCAGCCCTTAAAAGTTTTCATCTTACCAAAAATTTTGTTCCAAGAGTAAATTCCTACAACATCTAGTCATATCAAGATTACCAGAGGGTGTGACAGTTCTCTTTCTTCTGTTAGTTGTAGTAAGAAAACCCATATGCAGAAATGCTTCATGAAATACCGACCTAGTTCTGTTGCACCCAAAGTCAATATCAGAACTTATTTTCTTTTCTACACAGAGAACTGTCAGTGTTTAAAACAGCACAGATGTGCATCTCTTTGAATACCTGGCAAGACAGCTGTCTTTCAATAGCAACTGCTTGGGATCTTTCCATTCCAGTGAAAAAATGAATAACCTCTCTCTCTTATGAAACTGAAATCTAAGAACAAAGTTCATCAAGTAAATTCCAGAAGCAATGATAATAATTCCAGCTAGATTAAAATTCTGTGCTTTCTATTTTGTTACAAGCAGCAAAAAGTTACCTCTTTTGTTATATTATGAATGTAATTTAGGCCACTCTAAAAGCCCTAGGCTAGGTGTATCAAGGAACATTTACTTTCTCTAAGCACATAAACAATGCCTAAGACCTTTAATTTCTCAAAAGGTTGATTATTTATATTTCATGAATTAGGAAAGTTTCTCTCTACTTCTGTAGATTATTCATGGCAGTAATAAACAATAAACTTAATTCTGCAGTCATCCAGAAAGACAGAAAAATACCATTGGACCTTACTTTGCAGTGCACAGTGGGAACATTCAACCCTGTAAAAAGCCATAGAAGTGACAAATCACCTGAGGCCTTTATAGATATTGAACCATTTTTCTTCTGAGTTGTAAACTAGTAAATTAAGTTTTTGACAAGTTCCTTGCTCATTCTATTTATTCATTGCACCTGGAATTTTCAAGAAGTCCTAAATTGCACCCCAAACTTTGAAAATATCTTGCTAAATGTACTTTACAGTAGATTTCCAAATGTGATTGAAAGAGCTAAATGTCCACTCTATTTCAACTGAACAATTACATTTTGGGTAGAAGCTGATGCTGGGAGGCCTTGGAGTTTAGATTAATCTTAGTGCACACACTAGACTAAATTCTCTCTTTCTGCAAAAGACATTCTAAAACAGAAAAAAGAGGTTTTTTCCTTCCTTCTTTCCATCCTTTTTTCCTTCCTTCCTTTCCTCCAATTTAGAGCTTCTGACTTGTCTATCTTCTAATGTCAGATACCTTGATGAAAAAACATAAGAGAAAATCTTGTTGCCATGATGTAAATACATTCTGATAAAGGAGCCCCTGTTCTTTTGTTAGTTTTGGTTAGTTTTGGTTAGTTTTGGTCCTGTTTACCACGTGGTTACAAGAGACCTTCCCAGTCATCTCATCCCTGCTGTACAAAGACATCAGCTTTATCTAGGCCAGTACTGTCAAATACTTGTTTTATGTTTTCTGACAATATTCAGTGGCAGGCTCAAAGCAGGGTGTTCCCACACTTCCTTCTTCTTACCATTAAAATTTCTTTCTCTGTGTCTACTTTGAAACTTCCTTGTTGTGACTGAAGCTTGCTTGGATTCACAACAATCACAGGAATGGGTTATATTTTTCCTGCTTTGCTTATTTGAAGTTTTCATGGCCCACTCACTCATCTCACTAATTTGTTCAATCTTTCCTCACAAATCACAAAGCTGTAGCTATGGAAAGACTTGTGTAGCTTTTTAATATATTTTAAATATATAACAAGGAATTATCTAAAATAAGTTGTGTACCACTCTTGAGATGGGCTGTTTCTGAGGGTACAGATGGATAATCCTGCTTTCCATTAAGTTTACTTGCTGTTGTGCAAATTCTGATGAGCATGGTGGTCCCCTAAAGTGTGTGGGAGAAAGATAGCTCCCCATTCCTTAATTCAGGAAGTTACAGTTGTAAAGCAGATGGAGCAAACAAAGTAGATGAGAAATTCTGTCGTTTTTGATGAGTATATTTCTACATGATTGTTGTTTTTATGACTTCCAGTTAATGCCATTCTTAATATGACATGGAGTAGTACTTTTTTAGCTGAGGACTAGTAAGCTCAGAATTTTTAGAATGGAGCATCTAACTGCTCTTTTCAGAAAGTGATTATGGTCCATGCACA
The DNA here is from genome assembly GCF_021018805.1 of Prinia subflava. Taxonomy (NCBI): domain Eukaryota; kingdom Metazoa; phylum Chordata; class Aves; order Passeriformes; family Cisticolidae; genus Prinia; species Prinia subflava. The sequence goes on from NC_086249.1 coordinate 27,999,955, forward strand.
ATTTTTAAAATTGCTTGGATTTTTTCCATATCAGTTCATGCTGTGAAGGACTTCAAGGAAGGAAAATAAGAGTATGTAAGCCATATACAAAACCATACAAACCATATACATTTTCTGTTGCCTAAATGCCAAGAATTCAAAGTTAGTACCTCTATCTTCAGTTTCCTATCTCACTATTTTATAAAAAATACACTTAGATGCAATGTCAGAAATTTCAAACTGATGAAAAGGACATGGGTTAAAAAGAGACAATAGGGCTCAACCATATCACCCATATTCCCTTAATATCATCAGCAGAAAATATGAATACTTCCTCTTGCATGCACAGAACTTTTCTTTGTATAATTAAATATGCCTTTCTGCAGAGGGTGGTGAAGACAATTCACTCTTTCTTAGACAATCCAACAGAAAATAACTGCAGTATGGGTAGGCCATTCATGCAGAAAACATCTATTCTACAGAGTATTGTGTAGCAATTTAGAGCATACATAAAACAACACATCCTTTCAATAGCTATAGACCTAGTCTCTGTGTATCCTTCTCCTTTGGGCTTGCCAAGCCCGTTAGCATCCCAGTGATAGGTTAGAATGGCATAATGGCTTACCTACCTGACACAATTTAGACTTATTTTCTTATTCATTTTATCAATCCAGCCATGGAGTTAGCTGCACTTAAACAACTCAACATGTGCTTATGCAACAGCTCACTGATAGCTGTGTTTATTAAAGATAAAAAGAGCAAGAAGGATGTAATGCAGTCACCAACAGATTTGAAACATCAAGTTGCTGCAGATATTTCCATGGTGTTGCAAGTTACATTGTAAAATCATTTTCCTAATGGTCCTATATACTGGCTGCTTGCTGATGTCACTAATAATTTAGGATTGCAGACGTCCAAAATAATGTCATATTTTTCTTCTTCTTCATAGTTATGCTGGCTTTCAGACTTATGCCTCTGTGTTTTTCTTTCCTCCCAGGTAATGCATTTGTGGTGAGCCTAGCTTTGGCTGATCTGGTGGTGGCCTTGTATCCGTACCCACTGGTGCTCTTAGCTATTTTCCACAACGGATGGACACTGGGTGAAACGCACTGTAAAGCGAGTGGCTTTGTGATGGGACTGAGCGTAATAGGCTCTATTTTCAACATCACTGCAATTGCAATAAACAGATATTGCTACATATGTCATAGTTTTGCCTATGACAAAGTGTACAGCTGTTGGAATACAATGCTGTATGTCTCCTTGGTCTGGATATTAACAGTAATTGCAACTGTGCCAAATTTTTTTGTTGGCTCTTTGAAGTATGATCCACGCATCTATTCATGCACGTTTGTCCAGACTGCAAGCTCCTACTATACAATAGCTGTTGTGGTCATTCACTTCATTGTCCCTATCACCATCGTCAGCTTCTGCTACCTTCGAATTTGGGTTTTAGTGCTTCAAGTTCGAAGACGAGTCAAGTCAGAAACAAAGCCAAGATTGAAGCCTAGTGACTTCAGAAACTTTCTTACCATGTTTGTTGTTTTTGTGATTTTTGCCTTTTGCTGGGCACCTCTAAACTTCATTGGACTGGCTGTAGCCATTGATCCTACAGAGATGGCACCAAAAGTTCCTGAATGGCTATTCATTATAAGCTACTTAATGGCCTATTTCAACAGCTGCCTTAATGCAATAATATACGGTCTTCTTAACCAGAATTTTCGGAATGAATATAAACGAATTTTAATGTCACTGTGGATGCCAAGGCTTTTCTTCCAGGACACATCCAAAGGAGGAACCGATGGCCAGAAGAGCAAGCCTTCTCCTGCTTTAAACAACAATAACCAAATGAAAACTGAAACCTTGTAAATGTATAATAGCCAATGCAAGTCATGGAAAAAAACAAGATCATAGTTGTAATGTTCTGGTCATTCCTGCTTAATTTTGGGGAGTTTCCACTTGGATCACACTTTATGACTGGAATACTGTCTTCACAGTAAAGCACATTGCTCTGGATTTGTGATTTATACAAGATATTAATTGAAAATATGTTTCAGAATTAAAGAAGCAGGTGGGTGCAAGCTGTTTTGGTTCTGAGAGCTGAATCCTGCTCCAGACATATGAGGTATTTTTTACTTCAGCAGGAGTTTTGCATTCTTTATAAAAGATCAGGATTCATTTCTTAGAAGATGTTGTGAGTCTATGTGTACAGCAGCTCATCAAGATTCTGGAGTGGTTTTCCTCCCTTCTGTATCTGCACAGAGGATGAGACAGACACTCTATTTTCCACACATAAGCCAAATATTCCATTTCTGTGCATGTACTGGTGACAGTAATGGTGTCTTTGAATCCAATTTGTAAACTGGAGAGAAGAATATTTGTGTAAAAGCAAATATTAACATTAGAGACTTTCCTCACAGGTTGATGCCAAAACTTACATACATTGAGAAAAGGAATACAGTGTGTCTACTCTGTTCATCTTTTGTGGGTAATTTTATGGTAGATAATGCAATTGGTTGATTTCTCACAGATTTACCTTACACAATATTCTTCCTTTAGAAAAGATAGAATTTTCATTGAACATTTACAAAAATATTTATATAAAATGTCATTTGATGCACTTTAGCACACCTTATAGATTTGCAAAAGATTGGAAATTATAGCATATGAGCTGTGATCATCTACAGTGGCAACTGGACACCAGGCAGGATATCCTTGATCATCTCAAATGATGCTAGACCAAAAGAAGAAGCCCTTTTGACTATAATGGTAGCTGATATACCTGACTGACATCTGCATCTAATCTCGAACAAAACCTACTGCTGGTGTCTAACCTAAGACAACCTTCAAGTTCCCCTATAGTCAAGACATGTTTCCTTCCATCTGTGATGATAAACACACAGCCAAGGATAAGATTAATTGCTGTGTGGAGTACTGGTCTCCTTTCACTGACTTTAAGGGCAGCTTTGATTATTAATTCAAACTCCTAACTTTGGATAGCTAGAGAGGGATTTATCTTGCTTAATTTGCGATGAACCCAGTGTAGATGTTTTTACACAATCCATTTTCTAAATACTCACAGTAGTCCTTAGAGTTCTAGGAAATTAATCCTCTTCTTTTGAAACAGATATCTTTATTGATTAGGGGAGCTGATCTGCAGAACTCAGTAACCGTACCTTCATTGACTGTAACAAAGATCAGGTAGCTCACACACACATTTCAGGCAAAGATAGGTTATCTTAATTCCATAAACAATTTGCCTACACTTCATATTTGCAGTTCATAAAATAAAAATATTGATTTCCACTTTATTTTTAAACTCAGCTCAAATTCTAACTGGATTTCTTCTTCTCCAGGTAACACATTGTAATAGCGACTGTGCAGATCACAGTTTGGCACAATTTGGGTTATACTCCAGAGCATTATAGTAATCTACACAATGTGGTTGTATTATCTCTAAATCAAACTAGGGATCTGTGCACAAGCACACAGTCCATGAGCTTATTTTATCATTAGGCTTGAAATGCACATTATTCTTAGCATTTCTTAGCAGTGTGGTTCAGGGTAGATAAGCTAGGTCTCTGGTAAATCCATGTCGGGTATTGAAATGGGACAATGAGGAATTCGGGTTGCTATTCCACTACATTCCAGTTTGGGTTACCTGGCTATTATGAAAAATATTTCTGTAGTAATATTAATTCGTACAGCAAATATACTCCTTCTGATGCCATAAAGATGTATTAAATGTCACCCTTATGTTGCTAGAGTGATAGAAAAATATCAAAGAACCACAGTATTTTAAATGTTCTGTTTGCTTGCCAAAAACTTATGTAACGTACAGCAAAGTAACAAATGTGATTATTATTTTAGCTGCCTTCATGTTCTTCACATGATTTCTGATAATCTCAGAAGTTTAATACCCTCAGACTCATACCGTAATAGGCTAATAAGAAGCTGAAAACTTTTTGCATAGGGGTAATAAAGAGACGGGACAAATATAACCTCATGGCAGAAAATAAAAATATTGTGGCTAAAAGTAGCAATCATTGATAAGCAGGTTTTACCCCAAACATAATTTTGTAAGTCTGAAACAATTTTGATATATGTTATCTTTCTTAATGACTTCCACAGCAAGTTATGGAACACAAAATCAATATACATGTATATACGTGTGTAAAATTTCCCCTAGAGTAAACATGGAGTTTCAAGAGTTTCTGAAACTTGTAGGAAAGGACATAAAATTTGATTCCTGAAAATCCTGCTTTTTCTGACTTCTCTGAGTACTCAAAATTATGACTCGAAAGTCTAATTTGGTGGTCTGTCTTATAGGTGAACTATTATTAGAAGTAAATTGATAGACCTTGGTTTATCTCTCACTGGAATGAGTCAGAATAGAGTCCAAAAATTATTGGTTTACCTCCATAAAATTAATTTAAATGTTGGAACCATTCCTTTGGCCATAAAAATGAGCTGCTATCACTCTCAAATACTCATGAGAAGACTTAAAATATGTATAAAGTCATATTACAAATTATATCTGCTCTTAAAAAATTAAATATCACTTTCAGAATCCTTGTTCTGATATGTTCCCAACTATCCTATATGAAGCTCACACAAGTAATTGAATCGAATCACTGGGTCTTGGAATGGCCTGGGTTGGAAGGGACTAGAAATATCATTTCATTTCAGCCACTCTGACCTAGTCAAGGGTACCTTCCACTAGAGCAGGTTGCTCAAAACCCCATCCAGCCTGGACTTAAAACTTTCAGAGATGGAACATCCACAACATCCCCAGGAAACCTGTGCCAGTGTTTCACCACTGTCACAGAGAAAAGTGTTCCAAAATTGGATCCTTCCTCACAAGCGATGGAAAATTTTTGGACCAATGCTAAATTATTAGGTGTGGATTTTACCACCACAGCATTACCTGCAGGGGGCCCAGCACTGCATAGTGGTCGCAAAGCCAGCTTTGCTATTATTGTGCCAGGTACTGCAACTTCTTGAGTCCTGTTGAATGGACAATTCATACATGTTAAAATAAGTTTTATACCACGCATTGCTACAAAGAGTTGCATTTGAGTTGACCTCAAAATCAATCAAATCCATAAAATTTAATTTTTCCTGTAAGTCAATTAAATGCATAAAAAATATATTTAGATGACTAAATGCAGCTCTCAATGGTGAAAATCTTTGTGTAGTAATGTATGTTTCTACCTACATCAGAAGCCTTAAATTAATTTTCTCCCTTTTCTTACTTTAATTCAAAATTCATTTCTCCAAAGTTAAATTTGAAGGAAAACTCTATAAATGCACTGTCAAGAGAGTCGATATGTTTATAGCATGATTTGAAAGTATAGTCAGGAAGAACATATCAGCTCTGAACAGATTTTGAGGAAAATATTACTTTTGTTATATAAAAGTATTTACACCAGCATATCTGATATAGGCACTTTAAGAAAAAAGAGGAAAACAGTCAGGTAGACCCTGTGTCCTGCACAGGGTAACTGGTGAAGGAAAAACTAGGGCCTCAGGGAAAAAGTCTGTTTCCAGAAAATGTGGAGTGTTTTCAAACTTTTAGTGTTACCTTGATTAAAAAGTGTTGTGTTTTCTGTTAATTAAAAGAAGTAAATGTATGCTAGAATTGTTCTTACAGTAAATTTCAGATTAGAAAAAACCTTACTCCCGCGTAGATGGGTGAAGACCAGTTGTAAATTCTGTGTCAGTAAAGAGAGAAGTGGAGGTGTGGTAAAGTCTAAATGAGACTGAAACAATGCATTAGTCTTATCCTGTCTCTCTGTGCAAGTGAAAATGTCACTCTCAAGAAAGAATTAAAACTAAAGGCACGGTCCTATTACTGTTGACTTTGATGAGATTTCTCACTGAAATTATTGACCAAATGGGATAATTCTGCCTGGCTCATTCGCAGGGGCAGAAACCTGTCTGTGTTTCTGTCTCTCCACTTCTTCCTTTCAGAACATAGAAAATAATTTTGCTTTCATTTCCCAATTGTGTTTTAGTGAATTGCACCAGTCTGGGAATTTGCCAATGAATAAATATATATGGAAGATTGTATATATTTCTTAATATGTATATAAAACAGTTTTGGTCATCTGAACAATTTGTTGCACTTAAAGATGTTTACAGATTTAATGGAAAATGAGGAAGACGATTTATTTTCAGTCATCTATTGATATGTTGCTAGTTTAACTGGATCTTGCACATCATTATTATCTATAATAATAAATCAATATTTTACCTCAAGTTACAATGAGCATGCAGTGAGACCACTATGAATGTCAGCTGCAGAACACACAACAAATTCCTGTTCATTGTCTTGTTAGTAACACCTTCATCTGACTAATAAGTTTATTTTTTCAGCCGATATTTGTAAATATTTTTGTGGCATAAAATTGCTCTAGGTTAAGAACATGAAGGAGCTGTGAAAAATTGGATACTCCTGGTTAAACAACTGGAGCTGGAGGCTGAACCTGGAGGTGATGCACTGTGTGACCCCTGGACTCAGTCACAGAGGTGGAACTGTCCCATTCACTAACTGTAAAGACTCTTGTGTTCAGCCCTGGGGGTTTTACTCCTTGTGGATAGCTGGGAAAATCCTATGGAATGTTGCTGTGATTCACTCACAGAACAAGTTAACCTTGTGGCATTGCGCAGGCAAAACTCCAAATAGTTCAGTGGCTGCAGAATGAAGCCTTGAAATTTCTGTGTAAAGGGACAATTCTTTGGGAAGACAAAGTAGAGCTGGCCACAATGACAGCATTTTAAGAAAAAATATATTATGTATGAAATACATAGCAACTAATTTTACTCTTCTGTAAACCTACTGAGGTTCCCTTTACCTACAGTCATGTGATAAAATCAACTAAATGCATGTGAACTGATAGTACAGGCAATCGTGAGGTCTGTTGATGCCAGATATGTTTTATTTACAAACTAATTAATAGGTTTTGTTCAAGGAAGAAAAAAGTAAGGAACAACAAGGAAAAAAGCCTGTGAAAGCAATTCATGTGACTATAGTTTTAAATTGCTTATGGTAAATAACCAGTTGCCTAAATTTGGCGTAAGTGTAATCTTTACATCCCAGGAAAAAAATCCAAAAGGCTTTGCAAAAACTAAATTATACAGTCCTGTTGCAAGGCAAAAAATATTCTACTCTAGAAATAGACACTTCCCAATTCCTAATTTTCAGAAGTTTCTGTAAGACACTGAAGATACACAGAGAATGGTGTGAGGGGAAAACGTGGAAGATTGCATAATTGCAGATTTATATGCTTTTTATTTTGCCCACAAAACAGAGCTTGCCTGACTACTCAGGAAAACACACCTCAGAACTGTTGTTAAGGAACTTTAAAATAAAGATTACCTCTGGATTGAAATGTTCATATCTCTCTGGCAATCAGTATATGAGCAGATAGAAATTTTCCCCCACAGTCTCAAGAATACTGTCAGAATTCCAGAATCATGTTCTAGGCTGGGAGGAATCTCCAGAATTTGAATTGTCCTATGCCTTGCTCAAAACAGATCTAAACTGATCAAGTTGTTCAGGTCCTTGCCCAGTCAATTTTGTACATGTCTAAGAGTCAATACTACATAACCTCTCTGGACATCCTGCATCAGTATTTGATCATCCTCAGGGGATTTTTTTCCCCCTAATATCTATTTGGAATCTCCCAGCAAGCAACTTGCTCCCATTGCCTCCCATCCTATCACTGTGTGCTCTCAAGAAGACTGTAGGTCTATCTTTCTCTGATCAGCCAGTTGTGGACAGCAGCACGGTCTGCCCTTCATCTTCTCTTATCCAAGCTGAACAAATCCATCTTTCTCAGCCTTTTTCTCATATGGCCCATGCTCCACGTCCTTTATCAGCTTTGTGGTCTCTGCTGGACTCACTCCAGTAGACCAATATCAATCTTGTACTTTAGAGTCCAAGAGGACACACTGTCCTAGATTTGATCTTAAAGTCCCTGAGCGACATGGATCACTTCCCTTGCACTGCTGGTCACCCTTTGCCTAATGCAGCCCCCTGCTGTAAACACTTGCTGCTGGCTTATGGTGAGCTTCTTGTCCCCAAAGTAGCCCCACATCCCTTTATCCAGAGCTGCTTCCAGGATGGCTGAGCCCCAGCCTGTAGTGTTACATGGTGTTGTTCCATGCTACATGGAGTATCTTGCTCTTATGGAGCTCCATGACATTCCTTGTTACCTATAATTTGTCCAGGTGCCTCTGAGTGGCAGTCTTGCCCTTCAGACATTGACTGTTTTCTCCAACTTGTTGCTGTCTACAAACTTACTGAGGATGCACTCCGTCCCATCACCTGGGTTGTTACTGAAGACTTTAAGCAGGATTGGGTCTGTTACTGACCACTGAGGGACCCCACTAGTCACTGACCATTAGCTGGGCTTTTCACTACTAATCACAGATCCTCAGGTCCCCAGTTCTCAGTGGGGAACTGCGCCAGTTCCCCACCCACCATTCTGTCTGCTTAGACAGCCTTTATATTCCAAATTCAATGATAAAGAGACTATGGGAGTTTGTGTCAAAGACCTCATCAAAATCAATGTGTACAACTTCCACTTGCTTTCTCTTGGCCACAGCACCCATCTACTCTTCACAGAAGGCAGTGAGGAAGGTCAGGTATGATGATTTCCACTTGCTAAACCTGGAAAAACAGGTAATGCCTGGAAAAGAGAAGGCATCAGGATGATGTCGCTGTGGCCTTCCTGTATGTTGAGGGAACTTGAAGAAAAGATGGGGCAAGACTGTTTATGAGGATATATAGTGACAACACAAGGGGAATGGGCTCGAATTGAAAGAGAGTAGATTTAGATTAGATTATAGGAAAAAAAAAATCTTTACTGTGAGAGTGGTGAGGCACTGGAACAGGTTGCCCAGAGAACCTGTGGATGTCTCATGCTTGGAGGTGTTCAAGGCCAGGCTGGACAGGATTTTGAGTAAGTTAATCCAGTGAAAGTTGTCCCAGTGAGGTGAAACTTGATGATCTTTCACGTCCCTTCCAACCTGGACAACCTGTGACAAACCTTTGCTCGCTGCTCTTGATCTCCTTCTCATCTATTTTTGAGTTTAGAAATGAATTATGAGCCTATTTGGGCCATCATCTTCCAAGAGACTGAGGTGAGATTGACTAATCTGTAGTCGCCTGAATCCACCCTCTTGCCTTTCTTAGAAACAGTGACATCTGCCTTTTCCAGTTCTGAGGAGCATCCATAGCTGCCATGACATCTCACAAATGGTGCAGTGGGGCATCACAATGTCATTAGCAAGCTTACATGCATCCCATCCAGTTCTATGGACCCATGTATGCACAAGAGGCTTAAATGATGCCTAGCTTTCTTCCTCTGCAGTGGGTACTGGTTTGCTCTCATGAGTCTTGCTAGAAGGCTCAGGGACATGGAAGCCCAGAGGACAAGCCTTCCAATAAAAAATCTGAGGTGAAAACTTCAATGACTGCATCAGTTTTTTCCTTGTAACTTCTCACCAAGTCCCCTGCCCCGCTGACATGTGGGCACCCAGAGTTCTTACCCTTCCTTTATATTGTCCTAGTTGTCCTTTACCTTGGTCACTCCAGGTCTTTATGTGCTGTGTGAAGGTGATTACTGCCCAAACTCAATTTCAATCTCTGTGCTCCAGAGCCTGAAAAAGCCTTTCCCTTGCCATTCCATTTGCAGCAGCCTGAGATTGTGGCTGGGAGAAGGAGGTGCTGTTTTGTGTGACTTTAGGCGAGCTGGCGCAAGCTATCTTGATCATCCAAACTGAATGCACAGCCCAGGGTGAGAGAGGTTGTGCTGGCAAGTCGTTTAACATCCCTCAACAATGACATTTTGATCAAATACTAGAGCAAGTTGAGAAGGACAGATTTTTGTGAAGGAATCGATCAATCAAAAAGAACAGGCTTTGGGATTTTTTTTTCCTCCTATATTTCTACAGTCTAGGGACTTCTAAAGGATAGTTTTGACATGGAAAATGTTATTATCATATTCTGCTCACTTTCACTGCTATTCTGCTCTTTTTCATTATTCTCAAGCAGAATTTCATTGAAAGTCCATTTTGTCAGTCTAGCTCAAGCAGTTGTGTCTCAGTGTTACAGCATCCTTGTCAAAAGTTGCATAGCCAAAGTAAATACTGCAAACCTATTTTCTGTTTCCTTTACAATTCACTTTGTTTAAAAGGCAATGAACCAGAAATATTTAAAAGTAGTCTATATAATGTATATAACCTTCAAAATTTAACCTATATTTTTCATGATTTAATGTATCCACCAATCCCACATGCCTTAATTTATAAATTGTAATCCATAAAGTCAAGAGCTAGTGATCCCAATGCTTTCCAGATAGTAAACCCTAATTCAGCATTTAATCAACTGCAGCCTTTTTGTCATGCTTCAATTACTATGTCACTGGAAATTAATGCAAATTTTATATTCATAGAACTAAGTTCCTGCATGGGTTAATTAGTTATAGTCTAAGCACTTTACACAATAGCACAGCAGGAAATTGGAATTGCAAGCAAGATTACATCATTAAACATAGTACATCAAAGATTTTTCCTTTTGCCCTGAAGTAGCACTGTTCTTAAATTGGGTGTCACTGCAACACCATGAAAGCCATTCTGCTGCTAAATTTCAAGCAGATATTCAGTATTTTAGAGGGTTTTATACAATTAGCAGATACAAACTATCAAAAAAGGTACTTCAGGGATTGATCTGGATACTCTTGGGTTGGACATTAAAAAAAAAAAATTAATACAATGGCCTTAATAGCCCTTTCTGGTATAGATCATACATTGGTAGGGCCTTCAAATTACCTGTATCACAGCACTTTCTGCATATAGAGTTTGTGTGGAGATCAATTAAAAAATAAAACTACAAAAATTCCCCAAAAAACATGATCGTGTCGTATACACTGACCACATCTCAAATGGATTAGATGCAAGGAATTAGGTGGTTTCAAGTATCAATTTTTTGGGGAAAAGTATATAGATTCTAGAGTTTTATGCTCTGTCTTGTTTTCTGGCTGACCTTCCAAAAGATACACTTGCTTCTTGAACAACTACTGCCATCATCTTAACTTTTCCCATGCAAAAAAGTGCATTAATTGATCTGAAACTTTTAAATGAAAAATGGTGTTATTTGAAAGAATTTGATATGTTACTGATGCATTTAGTTCTATGCCCTTCCCCTATGCCACCTCAGAGAGCTTTGTTACAGCAAGGCTATTATCCCATGTCCTTTTTATCCTGATAGATTCTTCCTTATATGCTCATTTTCTTGGGACAGTATGATTGAATGTGGCTCTCCCAGCTACATATCATTATTTTTAAAAGGTATCAGAAAAAGTGAACTCTTCCTCATAGTTTGCTAATGAATAGCACCTGAAGTTGCAGGAATCACCAAAGAGTAGGCATGCAAATCATGACCCATTCTGTCTGTCTGGCCCAAGCCAGTATGCAGCAAGGGGGACAATATGCAGACACCACGGCTTTTTTTTGTTGTTGATCTTCTCGGACAATAAGTCTTTGTTACTCAAATTCATTCCAAAGAAGCTGTTTCTAATGAGAAGAGATTTTAAACATTTCATACTTTTTATTCATGGAATGAATATGAATAAAAATCATGAAAGGCATCTGTAAAGTCGTAAAAGTCAATCCATGGTATGAGAACCTCTTAGATGTCACACACCATGCATGTGATTTCTTGCCTGTACTAAACACTCTCCAGATCAGGAGAGGTCTCTGTAGCATAACATGTCCTACATGACTTCCTGAAAATGAAACCCAGGTAAGCATATTTTCTACCTTGGCTTTTTTCCCTTGATCCAACATATTTGCTGACATTATAAATCATACTGCCTTAAAAAACAAGAGATTCAACTCAAGAGCCAGACTATACTGGTTGTGAAGATTAATTTGTTTGTGCTGCTGTGATGCAAACGGTCCAACAAAGGAAGTATTTCTGCTCCTCAGAGTAACAACCTCTGGAAAGGACCTCAGTTCCCAACACATATGCAAATACACACTGGTCAACTTCTCACACCCTCCTCTGGGACACAAGCAGATGTCTATAAAACCAGGTTTTCTGAAAATGGTTCAGTAGGCTCAAGATTCCTCCATGACTCTTTCAACAATATTTGCCCTCCTCCTGCTCTAATGCTGCTGTGTATCACAAGTCTAGATGCTAAAGAAAACACCTAATTATCATGAGACAAATGATAAAACCACAGGGGTTAGACACAATCAGAGTAAGATGGGAGTATTTTGGAATGGAATGATGTTTAAGGTCACTTTCATTTCACAGACTATTCTATGATCCTTTGTTATATATTGTTCTTTTTTTTCTTTTTTCCTAGATGATATTTCTTGTAAGTACTTTGAATGGGATGTCTTATAGTTTAATGATACAAAGCTAAAATGGAGTATTTTTCATGGCTCCATAGAACACTCAAAGTAGACAGGTTTAGTCTGATGTCTTGCAACTCTTAGTGTTCCAAGTTTAGAACACACCACCTCATGACCTCAGGGTGAGGACAAGAAGCCAGCACTTCTGTCATCTTTCAGTTCTGGCTCCCTGGATTTGCTTCACTGAGGTTCTGGGCTTTGCTCCCACCCGAACCCTAGGGGCAACCCACAGCCTCAGCATTTATGGGCTGAAGCAGCTGAAGAGAGGATGGTGCTTCCAGCTTGTGTGGTTCCTAATTCCTTATGATTCCAAAGAACATGAATCCTTTTGGGATCTGTGCTCCTTATCAGTTCTGTACCACCCATATGTGTGGGTGAAGGAAGACCCAGCCTCCTCAGCTGCTGGGAGAGTTTGGTATGGTGGCAGCATATTTTTAAAAAATGGGTAAAAAATATCACTACAGATTTGTGTTAACATGTAATACATACACATACACATACACATACACATACACATACACATACACATACACATACACATACACATACACATACACATACACATACACATACACATACACATACAAACTCCCTGGAGCTGTTATGCCACAAAAGACTGCACAAGCAGTATGGGATTAAGCTGTTATATATTAAGCTGCAAACCCTCTGTGGGCCTTTAGGAGGGATATATTTAAGAAATCAAGACATACTAATCTTCAGTTTGTTCCATGAAGTGGGAAAATTTACTTGAAATTTCACACTCCATCCTATAATTCCATTTTCTTAAATTCATGATATAATGTTCACTTAAATTGGCAGAAATGGGATACAGGGATGAACAGTTCTGTGACACAAATGACATTTTAAACTATTTTATCTTTCCTCAGAAGTGCATGGAAAGAAGTTTATTTTTTTCTTCCCCAAGCATCACTGCCTATTTGTATTTTAAAAACCAGCATATGTATTAAAAATATGTTCCTTTTATTTTAAAGACCTTTTTTGTATTTAGACTAATTTCATTAGGATTTCTATATTATGAAAGATGTGTCTGCTTTTGGAGGGTAAGCATTACCCTCCAAATACATTCCTGTCTTCCAAGTGTCTGACAGTTCACTTGTCTGTTGCATTTAAGCAATTTAACTGGATAAATTGTAACACAAAGTATTTCAAAATTAAGAAAATTTATTTTTGAGAATTTCTTAGAAGAAAACACTTGGTAGGCAGGTTTTTTACCACCTTATAATTTATATGTGGTTTCTTTTCCCTTCAAACATACTGGTAGACCTCTTTATCCGCAGTGTGAAGCACCAGGAAAAGAAGAAGCAGGCACCCAAGTGCTCTTTAGGAAAACTTGATAAAATACTGCTCATAGCATCCATATTTCTCCTCTGCTGTATGAGATGTGACAGCAGTAAGGGCTGAATCATTTCCTATGGTTCTTCAGAGACAGTAGCTGATGGAAGGATAATGGCTCTCTCTCCACGTAGAGACAAATGCCTCAAATTTTACTGAGGCTTTCCTGGTCACCCAAGTGTTAAATTAGCTGATTTTTTAAAGGATGAGTAAACTAAGCCTAAGAGACTTTTTTTTTTTCAGATACTCTCATTCCAGGCAACATTGCAGAGCTTGTTCTGGAGCCTCTGTAATTCTTCTCATAGCCCTTTTCATTTATATTTACTGGATTGGCACTGGCTGCAAGATTTAACTTAGGGTTTTCAAAAGCCCATGATTCTTTCTTTGAAGATGCAAAATGCCCTTTGTAAAAAGATCACATCCTCAGCTTTGAACTTCAGCAGCAGCCTATTATTTTAACACTTCATTTAAATGTTAATGTGCTGTTTTCTAAACTTCAAACTGCTAAACTGCCGCATGATTTCCAGACTCCACAATGAAGGTTTTCACGTTGGAATGAGATTTCCTCTGGATAACACAGATACAAGTCTCCATAATTACAGAGAGAAAAGAGCAAGGCAAGGGTTTTGGCAGAGGAAAACATACCTGAGTTGCTAACTGAATAGCTACACTGAACTAGAGGACAGTCATTCTCAGGCTGCATAGCATTTAGAGACACTTGGAAAAGACCATTTAAATCCTCCATTCAGCCACAAAAGGAGATAGAAGCCTCATCCCATGCTGCAGTAGCCATCTATCTGTACAATTGATGCATTTATGCAAGATATACACACATGTACAGTCCCGGTTAGGTTCAAACTGACAACGAAAACAGGGATGCTGCCTTTTGGTGTAGGAGGGAGTCTTCACATAACTATGGAATCTGATCTGCAACAAGTTTATATTTTAAGTAAGTAAAAGATAAGTAAAAACTGAGATTTCACATCTTGGTGAAAGGAGAAGGAATTCTGTTGACCAGAGTGAAATCAAGCAAGAATCTCCAAGAGAACAAAGAAAACTTAAAAAACAAAAACAAAAACAAAAACAAAAAATTAAAAAAACCCCCAAAAAACCAAACAAAAAAACCAACCAACAAACAAACAAACAAAAAACCACAAAACAAACAAAAAACCCCAAACAAACAAAAAAACCTCAAACAAACAAAAAACCCCACACCAACACACACACACAAAAAAAAACCCCCAACCCCCCCCCCAAAAAACCACCCCACAAAAAAACCCAGCTGCCAATGCTGTCCATTATTTGCTATTTCCTTCAATCAGTGCAGCCACAAAATTTCAACCCTCTTTTCCTGGAGTAGGAAGAAACAAGCAAGAGAAGTGTAGAATATCTAAATGTACTCTGCATTTCTCCCTGTGTTCAGAGATCAGCTACAAGGGCACAATTGTTACACGTACTACATGCTCTTTATCCAACTACCTGGGTTCTGGAATATCCAAGAAAACAGTGTGGGTTTAGATTTGCCTGACTCCTGTGCATAAGACTGTCATGTCAATGTCTTTTTGGATTAAGCTACATATCAGGCATATTAAGCCACCTAGCACTCACACATGGGTGTGCAGGGTCCTACAGATTTCCTGGGGGCACCTCCTAGTTGCTACAGGGCCACATTTTTAAGCTGCATGATGAGTTTCTGGACTCAGGTCTTCAAGGTGCAGACAGCAGATTCACCAATTTGATCTTAATTTTGGTTCCCCTATAGTCCTTCATTTTAACAGGCTCTCATTGTTGTGGATATGGAATATCAGGTTCAGTTTTCCTCCACAGATGAGTAGAAACTTCAGCAAATAGATAAATCAAGAACCATGTTCCTATAAATCCATAACATACAAACAGTATGAGATATCTGAGATATCTGAGGCTATATTTTAAGGCATGTATAACCAAGGACCTGTGGGAAATGTGCAGATTTCTGGAGAAACTCTGGGACATTTCAGATGATTTAAAATGCCTTTGCAATAGCCTGGTAAGTTGGACCTCTTGTGAATGGTCAGACAATTTGCGTTCAGTGCCACATGGGTTCTATGAGTGGATCTGTCATAGACAAGAGCTCAGACATTTGACCCATAAATTTTAATTTTCATTTTGATGTCTTAATTTATGACTTAAACCTATTGCTAACTTCAGCTGATGTCAGATCTGACCCCACTGGAGTGTAAGCACCACATCTAGCCCTGAAAACAAGGAGTTAAAGAACAGCAAATTTTCTGCTCTGCAAGAAGGACTGGTGGACAGCAAGACTCCTAGAGCTGTTTGTTTCTTTTTATCAAAACCAGAAACAAAACCAAGATGAAAACTCATCAAAAGGGTATGTTTTGCACAGAAATAACAGGGAGGTGTAGTCATTATAACCAGAATCACAGAATCCTCTGGAAGGTAATTAAATGTTTTCTGACATACTCAGCAGTTCTAATTGAGGTCTGCTGGGCCTAAAGGGCTTTGAGAAATTACTATTTACTCTTTAATTCAGAAAGGTCCTTTTTATTTACAGCCATTTGGGTTTATTGAGTAACTACATAGAATATTTATAGTAGCTGCAGTCTGTTCACTGTTCGTTTGGAAACAAATAGAGCACATCTACAGCTGGTAAGTTAAAACCCTGTATTATGTCATCATGATGGAGGCAAGAGCCTTTTACACAACATTTACAGACACCCCCACAAAGATCTGAATCATACCGTGTGTGGAGCTGTGGGCAGCTCTCCCTGTTGCCTGTACCTAGTGACTCAGAGGGGCTGCTCTACCACAGAATAAGGAGGATTTTCTGTGGGGAATCTAGCCAGGAATCAAGCTAAATAAGGCATGCAAAAATCAAGAAAAATATTTAGGATTTTAAAACTTTGCAGCATTAAAAATGAAAGACTGCCTTTCATTAATTAGCAACATTAATATGTCTTTGCAACCTCATTATGAAAAACTGACACCAAAGAGTGAAACCTCACATTTACATTGTTGTGTTGAGTGGTTCCTGGAGATGTGGAAATCAAAGGGTAATTCCTCAGGCCACACCAGAGTTAGTTTTGAGTGTTGTCTCTATATGCCTCAAAATTAAGGATCTGTTTGACATGTTTTTCAACTTTTCCATACTACCAAAACACCACTTTTCTTGCAAAAGGCAGCTCGGAAAATGAGTGCTTTGTCTACTTTATTTTACACAAACATCTTTAATACAAACACCTATCAATCCAGGAACTACATTTAATACGAGAATGACTTATGACAATTAAAGACATTAATTAAAATAATTTACAATTATAATTGTCTAGTGTAACTTAAAGCATGTCAGTGGGTTTTCTTTTTCCTGCTATAGAATCTTAAACCTCTAAAACATACTCCAACAAAATTGTGAACTTGACTCAGCTAAGTGAGAACTGACTTGCTTTTTTGGACCATTTAGAAGCCTTTAGGATCCAGTGATGCGGGGACTTCCAGCTGAAAACTCGCATCCAAAAGACAAACAATTCCCAAGGCTGAGAGACACAACACAGGCTAAAAGCTTAATAAATTCAGCTTGGTTGTCAGTGGTAGGCAGAGCTGATCTGTGGAGGACTTGACACATAATTTAATACAGTGTCAGCTCTTTAAAGGAGAAAAAAGAATGGTTCCCAAAATAACCAAGGGAAACGTCTCCATCCTATCAAGAAGGGAGCTATCTTAAAGTTAGGCATGAAGCTTTTATCACTCATCTTCTCCCTTTCAACTACCTGTTAGGCTAGATTAAATCCCAACAACCACTCATTCCTGACTTTTCAGTATTTATAGCTCAAAGACAATTTGAAGCCTTGATGTGCTCTCAGTAGGAGACTCTTTTCCACAAAGGTCTAGATTCATGACTTGTATTCAAAATACCATGAGATTGGTGTCACATATCCTGTCTTTGGTTGAGGCTGACTCGGATGAAAATTTTTCCGTCCCTAGCCTATGCCCAAAGGCTGGTCATTGCTCTTCACATCCAGTGGCAAAACTGTCCCTGTAATTGCTCCTTGGCAGAATTAATCAATACAACTAAGGCTAAAAGAGATCTACTACTGAAGAGAAGGTAGATCATGCCTAATCAATTAGATTAGACAGCAGTTCCACAAGTACTTCTGCTGGTAAATAAAGGTTCGGTCAGCACCAGTAGCTCAATGAAGAACAATTCCAGCAAAGCTCTTCAAAGCTCTGGACACACACAGGTAACGGATGGGATATGAAATCACAAAGAACAATTTGCTTTTAGTCTTCTGCTTCAGGGATAAAAACTTGAAAAAGGATAATTGGAGTTTGGATTCATAGCGAGAGGATTAAAACCCTTCCAAGTGCCTTCCAGGCAGAGACTGGAATGCTTCAGGTTTGTGGCAAATTGTCCTCCAACCAGGCACTTCTGCTTGATGATAGGGAGTGCAAAAGCAGGTGAATATAATTATGCTGTTGGAACAGTTTCCAAATTTCTTGGACTCAGACCTTGGTAAAGTTACAAGTAAAATTTCCATTTCATTTAAGTAATTTGAGGAAAAGAAAGAAAAATGTTTTTAATGCAAGAAAAACTCAGCTCAGAGTACAGCCCAAGCTATATGTGATCATTAAAGGTCTCTCTCCTTTTCTATTGGTTTTCAGTAAAAAAAAATTGGTATAGCAATAAAATACAGCAAATTTCAACACACCGCTGAAACTTATGGAAATTCTCTCTAATGCTTCAGTTTCTGGACTTTACTATTGACCAATTTACTCCATAATGCCTCTGATGCAACAAAATCCTTGTTTGGTGGAGCACTGCTTGTGTACTTTTGTTCTGACTTGTTTAGATGCTAAACATTAAATATCAGTCAGACTTTCAAACTACCTTCCAGGATAAAAAGTCTCATTTTATTCTAATTGTCTAGAGGTGCTCTCAGTAAGGACCTAACAGATCACTATTGTTGAAGCAAATTAGGTCAACTCAGCTTCTCACTTCCAGTTATTGAGGAGTGAAAAAGGTGTGGGCTGAGATCTTCCACCTACACTGGATATTTCTCACTGTCCACCTTTTTATGGGAGAGATTGGGCTATAAATCATGATTGCTATGATTTGTTTCAGACCAGAGTGTACATAAAGCTTTGGGAGCATTGTAAAACAAGTCTTGGTGCACAAATGAGCACACTGGATACAAAGTAGGTTTTTGGACAAAAGGATGTAATCAAGTGATGCACTTTCAGACTGAACTGTTAGTGGTGCAAGTGAAAAGAAAGGCATCACAGGTCTTGTTTGCCTCTCTGGCATCAAGCTAAAGACAGAGTTCAGGTCTTGCACCAGTTTCTAAGAGTAAATGTATAGTTGATCACAAGGCCCATTCTTGCTGAGACACCAGGTTGCAAAGCTGCAAGATATCACAGCTCTGAACTTCCCAGCCTGGGGGAACTGGCACATACAGGTAACCAAGGGCAGCAATCAAACCACAGCTGAAATGCAAAGAGCAGATTTATTTCATTACCTCACTTACACTTTATTCTGTGATATATACTAAAATATTCCCGTCCCTGAGACACTAAGGTTGGGACTCTGACAGCCCAATTCAGCAAGCTTCGGGTTGCAGAGATAGTCTATACAATGTGAATAAGAACTATAAGTTTTACAAAGAAGAAAACTAAAATGAAAAACCTTTGCATTCTGCTTAGTCCTCTCTGTGCAAGTGTTAATATCTTCATTAGTCAAAATATGTCACTTGATCTTACTTCTGTTCAAAAACAATTGCTTAATTTCCTTATCACAGGCAGCAAGGGATGAGGGCTGGCAGAGACGGCTCCTTGTGTAAGAATGGATAGCACATACTGTGAGTAAAGATAGTTCTTGATTACTTTGACCTTTCATCATTATAACTTTGCTTAATATTGTAATTAGAAAATGTGCTTCATTTAGCCAAGAATGTGATAAAAAGTAATTCTTTCTGGGGTATTTTTATACACCAGAGATGATTAAAAATCAGTCAATGTGTGATTTTTCATTTTCTTTCCTATATCCCCTTTTTAACTTCAGCTCATGAGAACTATTAAGTTAGACCAAACCTTAATTTTGCATCCTTTTGCTTGACAGATTGAACTATATGACTAGAACCATTTAGTCCAACACCCTGGAATCATCATTTGGAACAATGATGACATTACAAGAGAAAAAGGGCGTGAAGGAAAGTGTTGAATCAGAGCATGAAAAAAGGGCTCCACTGATGGAGTAAGGAGACAAAATCAGTACCAGAACGGAAAGAGCATGAGATATATGAAGATAAATTTAGGAGTATCTTGGCCACTTGTGTAAAAAACTTTGAGATCACCTTCTGCCATTATCTTTTAACCAGTGCTTGAGATTTGCTTTTCAGTACATTCAGCAGGGTCAAGATTTGCTGAATATTCAGAAATTCTCCTGATTTCCTACTCAATATATCACATTAAGTCACCCATGTAAAAAAGCTAAAGCCAGGAACCCACTGTTAACGCTTGTCTCAATCCATCTTTTCTAAACATGTACTTCTACAAAATTTTTTGGCAATTGAAAATGTGAATTGGAGACTTTCCTCTCTTTCTTTGTTGCATCATTTTTTCTCCCAAACAGCGAAAGTTTTTTGACTTTACATGCAGCAAATGTTGCATTTATTCTGGAAACAGTGTTGATAACACAGAGATATTTTAGTTACAGCTCATAACAGCTTACACAGATTTAAGGTCTTTTCTGCTTTTCACCCCACCCCACCAATGAGGAGGGTGGAGGTTGGGTGAGGACACAACTGGGACAGCTGATCCCAACTGACATGGATATTCCATATCATATGGCATTATAGACAGGATATAAATCTGGCCAGGAAGAAGAAGGAAGGGGAAGGAGTTTGAAGTGATGGTGTTTGTCTTCCCAAGTTGATGTTGTGCATGATAGAGCTTTGCTGTCCTGGAGATGGCTGAAAGCCGGCCTGCCTATAGGAATTGATGAATGAATTCCTCAATTTGCTTTCCTTGTGTGTGTAGCTTTTGCTTCACCAATAAACTCTCTTTATCTCAACTCAGGAGTTTTCTCACTTTTACTCTTCCAATCCTCTCCCATATCTCAATGTGAGGAGAGTAAGCAAGAGGCTGTGTGGGGTTTAGGTACCACTTGGGGTTAAACCGCAACACAATTGTAAAGAGAGGAAAACTCTTACATCGTGGTCGGAGTTAGTTGTACACATTTTCCAAATCAAAGTCAGACAGGGTCATGCTGGCTGCAGAAATCCTGTGGAGCTGAACAGACATAAGACTGCTTGAGTTCTAAGAAACTCCTGCAGATCCTGGAACTGTGAGTGACATCTCATAAGTAGCTCAGGGTTTCTTGAAGATCAAACCATTTTGTAAGAAATCAGATACTGCAATGAAGGCAGACTCCAGATCCTACAGTGATGACAACTGCGTGGTCTTGGGGTGTTCACAATCAGCCGTATAGGAGGAGCAGTACTTGAAGACTGTAAGAGAAGAATGCAGACCCATGCAGTGGTCCCAGAGCTCTTCTAGGACACAGCTGCCATGCAGAGGCCACTGTGGAGGTGGCCCTGAAGGAGGTGGGTCAGTAGGGGCCATGCTCTTACAGAAATGGATATTGCTTCTGTTGGGGGAGCATAAGCCTTATCCAAGGAGCATTAGTGCGAGCTAAGCCAATTTCCATTTATTTGAAATGAAGGTGATTGACAGTTTACTTTGGAATTAGGTGTGCATATGTACAGCGCATAATAGTACTCTGCACTGTGATTATATAAGGCAATGCTCCCAAGCCTCTAGGATTTTGATCATGCCTCAATTTTCCTCAGTAGCTAAATCCAAACTCCCCTCTAGTCTTCTCGGTTCCTTTATTTAGTTTCTTCATTTGTTTGTTCAGACTTACAGAAATATAATAAAAGTGTCTTGCTGGTGCTGTATGCATTTTGACTGCATATTAAAAATAAAACACCTAACCAAAATCTTACCTGAAAAATTACTATGTAACCTGGTTTTGATAGACTACAGCTTCATATGTTAGCCCCAGGGTAAGCAGCATATGCTCTGCATTCCATGCCATGAAAGCACCAGTCTGGTGAGTTGTAACACAGCCCTTGCATTATTTCACGCGCATTGAATAGCAAAGGAAGATTTCATAGGAAATCATGATTGTGCCTTAGGCCACAGGGCATCAGAGTAGACTCAGAATCAAGCATTGTAAAGAGCAGTCTGTGACCCTCTGCTTTAAATAAGGCTTGTCCTCAACAGTAAAGAAGCAAACCCATGTGCATGCCTGTGTGTACCTCAAACCCAGACATCAGTCCTTGTCTACCCCTGTTTAGCAGAAGAGGTATGACCTCTGTGTTCCTTTATTTTTACTGTGAAGAGCTGTTGACTCCCTTGAAGGCAGTGAGGTCTTGAAGAGGGGGCTTGATAAATCAGAACAGGGCAATCACTACCCATATGAAGTTCAACAAGGAGAAGTGCTGGATTCTGCACCTGGGACGGTTCAACCCTGGATGTACAGACAGACTGGGGAATGAGGTGCTGCAGAGCAGTGCTGCACAAAGGGACCTGGGGCTCCTGGTCAGTGGCAGGTTGAACATGAGGCAGCAGTGCCCTGGCAGCCAGGAGGGACAACTCTGTCCCGGGGAGCATCAAGCACATCATGGCCAGTCGGGCAAGGGAGGGGATTGTCCCACTCTGCTCTGAGCTGGGACAGCTTCATCTTGAATTTTCTGTGCAGTTTTGGTCACCACAAGGTAGGAAAGACATTAAGCCATTAGAGAGTATCCAGAAGAGACCAACAAATATGGTGAAGGGTCTTGAGGGGAAGCCGTAGAAGCCAAGAAGCAGATGAGGTCTCTCGGTCTGCACAGCTTGGAGAAAACTAAGGGGAGACCTCATCACACTTTACAACTTTGTGAGGGGAAGAGGAGAGGCAGACAAAAATCTCTTCCCTTTGGTGATGAGTGACAGGACCTAAGGAAATGGCCTGAAACTGTTTAGGTTGAATATCAGGAAAAGATTCTTCACCTAGGGGGTGTTTGGGCACTGGAACAGGCTCCCCAGGGAAATGGTCATAGCCCCATCAAGCCTGACAGAGTTCAAGAGCATTTGGACAATGCTCTCAGGCACGTGATGTGACTCTTGGGGATGCCCCGGCTGGGGCCAGGAGTTGGATTTGATGATCCTTTTGGGTACCTTCTAACTCAGCTTATTCTGTGATTTTCTGTGATAGATAGATGATCTCTCTATCATGAGATTTATGGTTTGGTTGACTGCCTTTTTTCTCACAAATTTTCATCCACACTCTTCTTTTGTTGACCCACTTGTTCTGTATGTATTTTTTCCCTTTCATCCCTACCCAGAGATTTTCAGTATGACTCATTTCCTACTACATTGGAGACCTCAGATCTAGCCTACATCTTTGATATGCAAGGAACACTTCCTTCCTTTTGTCCATGAACACATTATACCCTTTAAATTAAAACCTTTAATCAATATGCCAATTATGTGAATTTTCTCTTCAAGTCTATTCTGTAAATTAAATCACATTCTGATCCTCTGCATGAATAATTTCAGGTTTACAGATGTATTCCCCATGGTTCTTATCATATACAGAAACCTAAAATGTTTGGCAGGCTATTCTATGATCCCCTTTGATACTCCTAAACTCTGTAAAAGAAAATATCTCTTCTAGTTTCTTGGTCTTGTCCAAGTCAGCAAGTCAGCTTTGCCTATACTCATCTGTAGTGCACTGTCCATTGCTACTCTTGGTCCTGGTTTAAAACTCTCCTCAAGAGATTTACAAAATAATTTTTGAAGTTCTTCTTCCCCTTTCACGTGTTCTCAACTCTGCCATCAGTCAAAGAATGACTCATGAAATATCCTTGGATGAAGCAGCAAAAGCCCTCCTGACAGCACCATCTGCTTAGCCGTGGCTTTGTCAATTGGATACATTTTTATGTGGATGTGCTTTGTCCCTTCACTGGAGGAACAGATGGAAGTCCCCAGTCTTCAATTTTCCTTCCACTATCTCACAGTCAGTTTGGATCAGTGTAGAACACTAGCAGGGCTCATGAGAAAAAGCTGAATTATGCCTTGGCCAACAGTCTGCATGTACCTCAGCAACTTTAAGTAATATTTCACCTCCCAGGTACTCTCCAGCACCTCTCTAGGAGCCTCTGGGAGTCTGGGCAGAGCTTTTCCCCTATGATACTCACAACGCTGACCTGCTGACTTTGACAGAGGCTTAGTAACTAGAAGAGATATTTTCTAGAAGAGAAATTTAGCCATTACAGAAATTTACTGATACGCTCATACACTCTTCTAGTTCTCTGCCCCTTTGACAGCATGGGTTGCCCAACTGAGCTCACTTTCAACCTGTCATGCAAGCTGTCCCTGAGCATACAATGGAACAGATGACATATAAATAGATATTTTCTCCTCTTTATTTAACTATCATGTTATTTCTAAAATGTCTCAATTTTGGAAAAAAAAATTCTATCCAAAACCTAAAAATTAGGCAGGATTTGCAAAATTTGGAAAGTTTTGAAAGATGAAAGTGGAACTAAAAACAAAGAAATAGAATCATAGAATGGTTGTATTGGAAGGACCCTTAAAGATCATACCTCCTTGTTGGGTATGGAATATTCCACTAGATCAGATTGCTCAGAAAGAAAGAAAAGAAAACACAGTATTTGCTAACTTACTTCATATATGTTATAATTTGACCTCCCAACATTTTTCCAGATTATATTTATTGAACAATATGTTTAAGAAGTCTAGAGTACTAAATTCTAATAGAACAACGCAATAACTACTTCATCAGACAAATCTTTATCACCGTAATCTGCTAAAACTATGACTTCATTGCAAGATTATCTTTGCTTTTTACTTTGGTCCTAGTCAAAACCAATTCCAATTAACAATGCCAGCTTGATTTTCCCATGCAGTTAACATGCTCTGTGCTACACTCCTGTGGGTTACATGACAATTTCAGTGGATTGTGACAAGAATTCATTTATATCAAGAAGCCAGAGTGTTAATTAAAGGGATTTTTCAAAGTCAGCTTATTTTCTGTCTTCATTTCTGTTAGTCAAAAAACCATCTTGGTAAGGTTAATGCATCAAGCAACACATATTGAGAGCACCAGACTGCCTGCAGTACAAAACCAAATAATCTGATTTCCATTATTTGGAAACTTTTATGTCTATGCAATTAATCAGAGGTAAAGGTGTAATTTAAAGCTACATTATTATTGCTGTTACAAAGCTCCCTATTTGCAATGTACTGGTTTTTTTTACTCCTCACTATAAGCAGTGGAAGCCCACAGGCAGCCTTGCCAATGTGTGGTTCCTGGCTACACTGAGCTCTTGCCAAAGAGGCAATTTAATTACTGACAACAGGCCTGCAAATTAATAGTGATCACTCAGGTCATGACTACGGTTACAGGAGATGGTTTCCCTGGGATATTCCTATTAATAAGGGAAGAAGCAGCAGTTCATAACCTGTCATACAAAACTTGTAGTTTTATTCTTTTGTGTAGCAGAGGTTTAATACACTCACCTGTCAAGCCCTTGTGGCGTTTTGGTGGTATCCACATGTATCCATGAAAACTAGGATTTTCATGGCATCATAACATATGCAGTACTATACATATCTCTTTTTGTCTGAAAAGTGTTTACCTTTAAGCATTCAGCAAGAAAATAGGTTTATTTGATGGTCCTCCAAACACACTCTACTGGGTGTATCATGTTCTGCTCTGCCTTTAGCAATGGGTGTTTTCCACTGATCACTGGGGTGCAATCCTTATTTTTGCAACCCAGTCAGAATTCTGAGATACCTCATTAGTGACGCTTCCAGGGTCACTTTGAGTATACAGCATTGTTCCCATTGTTTTCAGTAATAGCAGTGTGATCTTTCCCATAATTTCTGGAAAAGACATAATTTTTCAAAGAATTCTAGCAATATCATATTGAAAGATACCTCTGGAGCTCATCTGGAGTCACCCATAGCCTTGTCAAATGAGTTTTGAATTTTTCCAGTGATAGATGTCCCTTGATCTCTCTCAGAACACATCCTAATGTCACACAACACTCATGCTGAGGATTTTTAACTTATACTGGTTCAGTTTCCCTTGTTACAACCTTTGCAACACTGCCTCCTCTCCCTTCACTGCACATGTCCAAGGAAATGATGGTTTCATCTTCTCTACATTTCTCGTTATGAGAGTGAACAACTATAACTAAATCAGCCTTCAGCTTCCTTTGCCCTAAGCTAAACATTTCTCATCAGCTGAGCACACCTCCATGCTAGTGGTCCCTCACTCCATTCTGTCCAGATTGCTGATCTCTGTTGTGCACCAGAGACATCTGAACTGGACAGTGCAGTCCAGGTTCTGCTGTCTTCTTCCCCCGCATGAATGTCAAACCTCAGATGTTCAGTGCAGGGGATCACAGCTTGTTTTGGAATCACATTTGTAGAGCACTCAACACCGTGGAGCTCTGCACCTGTGTGGACTTTTTCTAAAGAAGTCTAAGGGGTTCAGGATTAAAAGGTTATGGCTTCCAGCCTGTAAATGCTTAACATCATGTATGAAAAGTATAGGAAAGGTGCCTTCAGGACTAGTGCATCAGTCAAGCAAAACAGGACTGAAACTGCTAGAACAAGCTTTGATAAAAGGAGAAAATAGAAAGTCATTAGGATATTCAAATTGTGGAAAGTTTGTAAAACAGGAAAGCCATGTCCACATGCTGACACAGAGGCCATAAGCTAAAGACTGTAAAAATAATCAAGATGTCTTTTCTGTAGGCAGAAGACAACTGTAGTAACCCTGGCCTCCTGCTGGTCTCTGGGCTCACTGCTGTGAGCACATTTACCTGCTACTGAAGGATTGACAAGAAACCCAGTGTTCCATCCACAGGCATAGGGGGACCAGGCAAGTGATCCGGGCTGCAGCTGAGCCCTGCAGCCAAACTGGAGAATTCAGAAATAAATCAGAACACCTTGGTGTCCCAATCTGGGAACGTGTCCTAAGCCAAAGACACAGTGAGCAAGAGAGAATATACCCAAATATACCTGGTAAAAGTTCTTATCCAGTTATTTCACCATGGTAGCCTCTGTGAAGAAAATTAACTCTACCCCAGCCAAAACCATCACAATCACACAAAAATAAAATTCTAGAACATGCTTCTATGCTATCATAATTTTATTTTCTTTTAAGTAATATGGTTCAACATTTCTTAACCTTAAAATCAACCCTTTTTTCTCTCCATAAGAGAAGTAGCCCACTATGAACAAACAAAAATACAATTGACAGTATAAGAATATAAAACTCTTTGACTATGACTGAAAGAACACACTATGGAAATGTTCATTTTCTTCTACATCATGACATGAAAAATAATTGTTATCACTCCCCTGCAAGGCATCCACTGTGATTTCTATTTCATAAGGATGCAATTATTGTGAAATGTTAAATCCCCCCTAAAAGATGCTTGAACTCACTGAAGGGCCATTAAAATTTATCAGCCTCACATCACAGAGGTCTTGATGATTTTTTCTGCCTTTTGGTTTCAGTTAATATGGCCTCAATGACCTCAACTTTCATTTAAATGTCAGATTAAGATTAGATCTCCGACCTGGCTAAATTTTGACAACCCACTTTGTTGTGAAACTAGACTGCTAGTCTGATATGACCAAAACTAATATCTTATCTTTCCAAGTACCCAGGGAAGTAGATAGCTTTGTTTGGAAAGACAAATAAGGACAACAATGGAAACTTATTTAAGACAGGAATCCTAGATGACAGTCGTTCAGCTCAGAAAAGAGAGAAGCTGTAGAGAGCAGCATCTTTGTCAGAGTATTTCTTCTGCGTCAGGGATAAGACAGATTAATCTGACTCATACTCAATGTCCTTTTATCAGTTTAATTTGCAGATCTTCACGTGTGCTAGTTTTGGCTGGGATGGAGTTAATTTTCTTCACAGTAATTTGTATGGGGCTCTGTTTTGGACATGTGCTAGAAGCAGTACTAATAACACAGAGATGTTTTAGTTACTGCTCACACAGGCTCAAGGCCTTTTCTGCTCTCACTGCACTCCACTCCACCCTACCAGAGATGGTTGGGGATGCACAAGGAGTCAGGAGAGGACATTGCTGGAACAGCTGACTCCAACTGACCCAAAGGATATTCCATACCATAAGATGACATGCTCACAGACAAAGCTGGGGAGAGAATAAGGACGGGAGGACATTTGGATTGATGGTGTTTGGCTTTCCAAGTCATCATTATGTGTGATGGAGCCCTGTTGTCCTGGAGATGGCTGAACACCTGTCTGTCCATGGGAAACGGTGAATTAATTCCTTTTTTCTTGCTTTGCTTGTGTGTACAGCCTTTGCTTTACCTCTTAAACTGTCCTTATCTCAATCCATGGATTTTCTAGCTTTTACTCTTTGAATTCTCTTCCCCATGCCATCATGGCAGGGCACTGAAAGAAAGGCTGTGTGGAGCTCAGTTACGAGCTGGAGTCAAACCATGAAAAAAGGTTAATCAAACTACTGCCATGAACATCTCCCAACAGACATCCCAAAAAACAAGACAGAGGATGTCATGTTATAATGATGATATTTAAAAGGGAATTTAAGTAATTTTGGTAACAAGTTAAAATTGTTACCACTATTTTTACTTTATTTTTACTATTTTAAAATATTTTATTTATTTATTTTATTATGTTACTATTATTTTTATTTCTAAAATTTGCTATAAAAATAAGATCTGCGATATTGCCTTTGTAGCAAAGAATAGCTTAGTTGCTTGGCACTACATGAGAAGTCCTGGCAGGCAGACCTGATGATGGAAGTGTCTTTCTCATCATACCTATTAACTCATTCAGTTTCCTCAGCTCATCTTAAAATTCAGCTCTTTGTTTCTAGTCTAGGTTTCAGATGCTACTAGTCAGCAGCATGAACTGTCTGACCAACCGTCATGTAAAAAATCACTGGGGAAATTTCCCAAACACAGAGTTCTAAAAAGAACGGTATTCAGAATATTGCAGTCATAAGCCTTTTTTGTTTCTGCTAGGAGCCTTGTGTCTTTCAGCTTTCAAAATTTACACAACGTCGCTTTTGAGGTTCTAAAAAAAAAAAAATTCCAATAGCTGTCAAGTATCGCATGAAGAGAACATAAAAAGACAACACAATGATTTCCATAGACCTTAAAAGTATTCTGTGTAACAGACTATTGAGGGATATCTATGCTTGAGCTGCCAAAATATAGGGTCTCTGGATCTGATTCAACTCCAGGAGCTGGCAGACTAGAAGTCTGCAACGAAAAATTATAGTCAGCATCATCCTATTCTCTTTTCCTGAGGACAAGCAGCCTAAATTCTTCAAAGCAAAAATGTCATTTCATGTAGTGTTCTCTTGTCACACTTGACTGTATCCATAAGTGAAGTTACTGCCTTGCTCATGATCTGTCTTCAAAGCAAACAATAAAATTGTACCTTCCCTCCTGCAGTACAGCTGAGATGCTCAAATCACCTTGCACCACAGATTCTGTCAGCCTCAAATACTGCCATCAGTGCTCCTCACAAACAGCAGAAATCAAACTGTCTGAAACTGCTGGATTCTAACTCTGTCCTCATTACAGGGTGGTCTCTACTTTTTGTATTTGGTGCCAATGCAAATGTTTCTTACAGGATTTTCCCTCACTTGCTGTAAGACCACGCTGATCATGCTCCCTTCCTGCCTAGGGATTTCTCAGCTGTGAGTCACAGCCCACTGTGCAACAATCACCTCTACGACCAAACATTGCTAAGAAAAACTACTCAGCTTGGATTTTCCACTCTACATCTCATTACTTAATGGGCAAAAGTGAAGGAGCATCCAGTACCATCAGAATTCAGGACTGATGAGAGCTTCCAAGTGGATAGTATGTCAGTAAGGGGTCCATAGGAGCCATAGCAGTTCCTATTACAAAAAGTCATACCAACAGCTTTAGCCAGGGCATTGATCAGGACACTAAAGTGAGCAGAGTTTACTGTTCACTGCATTAAAATCTATTCCTTTGTTCATTTTGCTATATACTGTTCCTAGCTGGTCGGGACATAAGCTCCACCTCTCCTGATTATACTTCACACTGTACTGAAGCAAATTATTACTGTTGTTCTTAATGGAAAACTCCTTCCAATAAAAACACCTGCGCACACAGATCTTAACAAGCACTGAATTGTTACCAAAATTAAAGGACCACAGTCCAACCCCATAAATTAATCCAAAATACAGTCTCATGCAAGCGTGCTCTCCTCTGCATCCCATCATACCATGCTCTCCTTCCCCTTAACTGATATACACATAGCTACATACATTTTAGTGACAGCTTCACCCTAAATTTCTCCATGGATTTCCCATACCTTACACCATTTGGAGCTGATGGAACTGTACATTCCCTTTGAGGAGTAACCCGTTGGACTGCAAGGCTCTAGAGAAGTGACCACTGGTCATCTTGAGTCGATTTTATGTGTTCCTGTTAATCCTAGCAACAGAACAGTAATGGCTATCTCCAATTTGTCTTCTACATGCTATTTCTTCATTTCTTCCTCTCTTAAAAAACCCAACAAACAAAACTGAAATGAAGGCACAGGGAGAATGATGGAAAAGAGATTTGCCTCTGCCCTGCCATCTGGGCTGTAAGTATTTTTGGCTGTCATTTATTTATGTGAGTCTTGAAGCTTGTCCTTGTTTTACTGCATTGAAGCAGATCTGGAGTACACCAATTCTCATTGTTGTTCCTGTGCTAAAACACTTCTCCAGCTTTCAATTCCCCTTTAGTGTTCTTATGTGGTACCTAGCTCTGATTTTATGCTTTTTTTCTTTTTAGTGAGTCTCAGACCATTAATTCTCTTCAACTCACAGACATCTAACTTTCACACTGCCAAGACGGTCTTGTGTCATTTAGTTAACTTTGCCTACAGATTGTTAAATGCTCCCCCATGAGTCAATTGAATTAACATCATCCCACAGTAATGGTTCACAGGAATATAGATAAGGTGCTTTCTCAATGCTGGACATCAACAGGATGGAGAAATGGGCTGACAGGAACCTTGTGAAGTTCAACAAGGAGAAGTGCAAAGCCCTGCAACTGGAGAGGAACAAGAAAATGGAGCCAGGCTCTTTTCAGTGCCAGGTCCAGAGGCAATGGGAACAAACTGAAATGTAGAAGGTTCCCTGTGAACATCAGGAAACACTTTTTTCTTGTGAGTGGTGGCACAGATGGGCTAGGGAGGTTGAGGAATCTCCATCTTTGGAGGTACTGAAAAGTGTCTAGACGTGGTCTGGGACAATTGGTCCTAGGTGATCTTGTCTGAGCAGGGAGGTTGAACCAGGTACCCTCCAGAGGACCCTTCCAACCTAAACCATTCTGTGATTCTGTCTAAAAGCAGTAATAGGTTGTTTTCCTTATAGAATCTTTCAACCAGCTTAAGAAATAGCATCAAAGTCAGGTTATTTTGTCACATTATTGGAAACTGTAGGAGGAAGAATGGGATCTATACACTGGTTCATGTTTAATGATTGGAATTGAGCATCACGTGCAGTTGGGATGAGGAGAAACAGGATTGCCAGGTTTTATTGCCAGTTCTCGTGCTGCTTTCATGGACAGAATAGCTTAATCCCTCTGTGTTTTACTTAATCTACATGAATAAAGAGATCACGTTTTACTCCCTTACATAACTACCACTGGATAATGTATGTCATTTAATGACCTTAACATGTTTTGAGATCATTATGTGAAAGACATCACACACAGTGGCAACATCAGTTATTGAAATGGGAATACTAGCAAGAGAAAGACTTGTGTCCTAACCCAGGAATGCATCCTAAACCATGAACACGGGCCGTGCAAGGAATTTGAATGTTAACAACACAACAAAATTAAGACACAAACGAGGTCCAATGCTGGTAACCAAAATGATAACTCACTTTTGTTTACTACCAAGGAAGACAGTAAGGAGGAAAGACAGAGAAGTAGGAAAAAGAAAGAATTAGAGAAAGCAAGGAAGGATCCCACGGACCCTTATCGCACCGGGTCCTCACCCGCACACCGTATGGATGACGCCCGGGCTCTGGCAGCTCGCGCTGTCGGCAGCTCAGGCGGGAGGAGCTGCCATCTGCTCCTTTCGTTTTCTGCGCCTAGCGGTTCGCTCCAACAGACCCCAGCAGTGGTGAAACGGGTTGTTTTAGAGCACTTCCACAACTAAAGACTAAATTAACATGTGGCTTAACATGTGAAATTGCTTTACATAAATATTACTGGTTAAATACAGGCAGTAGAAATGCGTGTGCTGCATATATGAATATTAACAATGCAGAGCCTATTTGAACATGGCACAGGCAGCCTCTAAACCTCAAAATAAGAATCTGAGTCAAAGCATAATTGTGTGTAAGCTCAAAACTCTGTCATTAGTGTTAGTTGTCTTCATTAAAGCAGCCTTCCTCCTGCAGCCACTTTAAGCCATGTATCCTTTCTCTGACCAGAAATCAGCACCACTTTGAAATAAATATTTGAGTATTAAATCATTACAGATCTTTCTTTTTTGAATCATAATGTTTAGCCAGCAAGGCAGTTAACTTTAAAATCACCCAGCCAAGGAAAAATTCCAGCTGAGGAAATGGAAAAGAACAGGTCTTGTTTGAAGAGAATGGCAGCTCTACAATGTTGTTGTTTAAAATTTTGGGGGGCTCCCGGGGAGGTCCCCCGGGAGACCCCGGGTCCTAGGGGTCGCGGGTGTTCCCGTGCTGGCAGGCAAAGAGACTCCAGACGGCTGCTGAGGTGCTGATGGGATGAGGGTTTATTCAAGGTCTCACTCCAGGCAGGGAGCATGGTCCTGCGGGAAAGGAGGAAGGGAAGGGAAGAGGGAAGGGGAGCGTCCGGAGGCCTCCAGGGGAAGGGGGGCAAAGAGGGCGAGACCCCTGCATTAGCACTCTTAACACAGAGGTTCAAAGGGGCGCGGTAACATTCTCCAGCCAATAGAGTTACAGATACAGGATACTGCAGGGAGGGTACAGACTTGGGATACACCATACATTTTCCAGGGGTGAGCCAGAGCAAACCATTTCCATAAAATGCAATTCCACACTACAACAACAGGTCTCCTGTGTTTGATGGCTTCAAGAGAACCAGGCTCTTTGGCTATGGGAGGGAGAGGGGGTATTTGCCACAAAAAGGACAAACCTGAGACCCAGCATGGAGGTAAAGAGACCACAGGAGGAAGTGCCTGGGAGTTTTGAAGCTCTGTTCGAAACAATGCAGCTAAAACTTTTAGAAATTATCTATCACTAAGTCAATTTCAATCACAGCTTTAAATGATTGACATTGTGTACTAAATTGCTGTTGGTGTAATCTTTACTTTTTTGGTATTTCCTTCTGTAAGAATTTGGCTCTTGTTCTTTATCATTAGGAGGAACAGTTTGATGAGATTTGGAAGACCAAGCCTCAAAGCAGATAGTGCGCAGATAGGCATACTTCAGAGTGGAGCTATTTTCAAATGGACAGTCGAAACAGGAGATATGCAGGTTTGGAAGAGAATTTTGCTGTCTTAAGCTGCTTCTCTCTTTCAGAATAACTGTCCTAATATTGCTCTTGAAATAAGATTTTGGCTTTGCAGTTTTGAAAAAACCAAAAGATAATAATTGAGTTTTTGACACTCTGTGACAACCCTTCACATGTTTATCCCTAACCTAAAGATTGCTTCTGGAATAGCAAATCCAAAAATACTCCATTTTCTTAACTCCTGGCAGAACTATTTGCTACACAACAGGAAATGGAGACAGGTCAAGTGGCTTCACACACAGAGAAGATATCAGACAGAAACTGAACCATAAAGAGTCTCTTCTAGAGACCCTTCTCTCTTCTAGAGTCTCTTGGCAATGCTCTTACCAAAACATTATGCAGCAGTTAAGATAGCAATGCTTTTATCTATTCCCCCTATGAACTAAAAGGAGGACACAGCCCTCCAGCCAAAGCAGCATGCAGAGGAGAAGTAAGGTTAGCATTTAAAGATGAGGTGAACATTTCAAATATTCCTAATTCTTTGACCTCGTTATGTTTTTACACAGTTTCTATAATAACAGTCTCCAAGAGCAGCTATGACAGGTGCCAATCTGGAACTACAGAAAAATAATGAAATAGAAGGCTTTCAGTCTAAGTAGTCTACATCTAGATAGTTAGTTATTAAATTAATATAGTAGTCTACACCTAGATAGTTGCAGTTATTAAATACTACAAACTTTTTCAAAGTCCATGTGTAGGAGTTTACTGACTAGGCACAAATGTACTTTCTTTCACTTTCAGCCCATTCTTTTACAAAAAACTGAATATTTAAGTACTTTTAGTTAGTCATTTCATTTTTTTTCTTGAAGCTGAGATGAAAGCTTGATTCAAGCTTCAAAAATTCCAACGTTATAAGAAGTTTTCTAAGCCATCTAAGATCTGTTAGCCATGAGGTAAGCCAATGCCACCAAGAGGTACTTTTAGTGTTCTCCTATTTCAGCATTGCTTTTTCAATTGATGATATTCCTGGCTCTTCGAGCATTTACACCAATTCCCCCTTTTGCAAAGGAGAGAGGTTATCTTTCTCTATTTCCATATATTACTTTCAATTGATGTCTGACACTGAATTAATCCTAAAAAAAATATGATAATGACTGTGATAATTATAATAGAGATTAAAGCCTCAAGTAGTGTAGCCAATCCATCAGTGACTAATTCCCAATTTCCTGCAGTATTTTGTTTAGACAATAGTTTCTGCAACCTTTTGTAATTCCTTGGAATGTCTGGTTCACTGACTCAGTGATAGGTATACAGGTGGTGATATTACTCAAATTGTACATTTTGCCAAGCCATTAAATTAAATCTAGTACAAGGTTCCCAGTTTCTCCAGAGGAAGCTACATTCCTTTGAGCTACTATTCAACAAAGTATAGAAATATGATCTTCATTAATCTTTTTATTTCAGACAAGCACTACCATACACTCTATAACCACCAAAAAAATTAACTTGATCCCAAGTACAATTTATTAAATGTTTTGTTTCAATCTTATCTGTAAAGGATTTGCTGTCTGCTGAACAGTCCAGTGAAGTGTTTCCTGATTTGGGGCTGGCTTTGTCCTGGTGAAGTGAATCCAGGAGTCTCAGCCAGCAGTTTTCACAGCCATGTGGATAGTCAGGAGAACTTGGAATTTCCTTAAGTGGTTCATTTTTCCATATGTGGACATATACCTAATCCCTGGGTTGATGAGGATGTACCTGAATGTCCAAGGTTGTTGAGGATGTTAAACAACAAACCTATGCAAAACTGAGAGCTCTTTTCCCAAAGATAATACATACTCTTTTAAATTACTATTTCTTATCACGTGGCTTTCTCCTGAGATAGCTTGATACAGCCTGCCTTAAATATTTTCATAAGAACTTAATCTTTCTTTAGATCTAGGCTGTATTCTGATTCTTAATAAGGCTAAAGGAAAAGCCTGAGGCCATCTTAGTGAAGTTTCTTGACAAATCTTACGTATTTGCCTTTTCAAGTTTTAGTTCATCCTTTCTACTTTTCCACTGGACTGAGGTCTCTAAGGAGTGTGGAAATTCCATGTAACTCCCAAGCATTTTGCATAAACCTTGAACTGTTTCAGCCACAGAATGAAATTCTCTGTCTGAAGACAAGCCCAGTGGTACCCCAAATCTGGGTATAATTTCCTTGAACAAAACTTTTGTTACTTCTTTAGTTTTGTTGGTGCAACAGACAAAGACTTCTGGCCATACAAAAAAGCTATCTACCAAGAACAATATCAATAACAATCTTCCCAGAGTAGTTCTAAAAATAAGTCTTGGTTTAAGAAAGTTTAGAGAGGTGGACAATCTAAAATGAGTTACCTCCCCTTAGTTCCATCTAGTCCCTTTCCACCAATAAGGAACAAATACAAGTAGAGATAAGTGAACAGATAACAGTTTATTGACAAGTGAAACAGCAACAGGCAAAACATAACAGTAAATAATCACTAGATAGTGATCACTAGACACTAAATTCACAAATTTAGAAAATTGCTAAATTTCACAAATCTCCTGGGAAGAAAGAGGCACCCTGCAGGGTGACCCAGCCTCAGGGATTGGCTCACTTTGCAAACTTCACTCCAAAACAGTTTTTGATAGTGTGTGGAAAATTGCGGTGCCGAAGACTGGTGTCCACAGAAGAGTCCTGCAAAAATCAACTTTATTTGAATAAAGGGTGAGCCTAGTGGGCCACACCCCTGTGGGGTCTCTCAAGTTTTTGGAGGATCCAGCCTCCTTTTATCCTAAAATCCCAAATGCATGTTGGCTCTCTTCCCCATTGGCTGAAGTACTAGGAATGTACAAACTTCCCAAACCACCTGCTATATGTCTTCCTACCCACAGGTACCCCAACACCCATTCCTCTAGAATATGATTGAGTCTTCTAGGTTATCTAGTTATATGGTCTTATCTCTCCTA
This sequence comes from Prinia subflava, assembly GCF_021018805.1. Classification (NCBI taxonomy): domain Eukaryota; kingdom Metazoa; phylum Chordata; class Aves; order Passeriformes; family Cisticolidae; genus Prinia; species Prinia subflava. Next base: position 28,036,246 of record NC_086249.1, read on the forward strand.
GACTCTCTCTAAGAAAACATGGAAAATTTTAACGTTTTCCCACATGAGTATGGAACTAGGTTCTGTGGGTCATGAACAGGGAAGGCTCTGAGTAGCTTACTGAGGTAAGAGATTTACTGGACTGTCTCAAAAGCTTCAATAGTCTTGGCTTGTTGCTGGATTGTGTCTTCCAGCCTTGCCATTTTCACTTCCAGCCTGAAAAAGAAGTACAGGCCTTATCACAGGAGTTCACAAGAGAACAAATCCCAAAGGAACAGAATGAAAAAAGTCATCTTAAACAAAAGCATCTTTGAAAATCATGTATTAGTGTCTCACTGGGATGCAAGATGACAGTCCTGTTGCTCTCACAGAATCACACAAAGTGAAGCCTTGCTCCACAGTCTTACCGTTGAAAGTGTTCTTCCAGCTGGAGGATAGCTGCAGCTGAAGAATCCAAAGATTCAGCCAGGCGGCCTTGCATGTTCCTCAAAATTTTTATTACCTTCTTCTCCTTTAGGGCATTCTTCCCTGACTCAGCATAATAATCATTCTTGTTAAGAGATTCTTTCAGGTCCTTGAGCTGTCAAACCACAAGAACAATCCCCAGTAGAAAGCTTTTATATATTAAAAAAAGTAGAGTGCTTTGACTCTGATGTTAACTTTTAAAAACTGTGTTACTTCTTCATATTTTATAGTGGGCCCTCTCCTACACTGATTTCCTAGAGTGTTTCCTAAAGACTGGCACAACACTTCTCCTCTCCTCTCCCAAGGATTCTGAACACACTTTGTAGCCTGTTCTGGTGTCAGGGTTTAGGAATGATATTGCCCAAATTCATGCTCCCACTTAGACTCTCCAAACCACACTGCTGCTCCCTTGCTCCCTCCTTCCTTTTCTCCTCACCCCTGCCACAGGAGGGAGAGGAGAACTGGTCATACAAAAGGTAAAGGTCATGGGTTCAGTCAAGAACAATTTACTGGAAGCAGCAATGACATAAGAAAACAGTAGCAGCAACAATATTCATGAAGAAGAGTGTTCAAGGGAGGAGTAAGAGATTCATATGCAAAATGCTCAGAACCAGTGTTACCCAGCCACTCCCTCTGCCACAGTATTCAACCACAAGGAAATAGACTCCTTTTCCTTTCCCCTTCCCCATGGACCGTACTTCCTACCCCACTTCCTCCATCCTCTGTCCTCCAGCAATGACCTGAGGTGGGATAGAATAACCTCAGGGCCCTAGCCATGCCCCCTCCCAGCTACTGCAAAAATTAACCCTGCCCTGCCCAGAAACAGGACAGCTGACTATTCCAACAGGATCAGAAACTCCTCTGCTTCCTAAAGTGATTTTACAACTCTGTAACAATGGTGATGGAGAGAAGAAATACTATAAAACATTAGCGCAGCACTCCAACAGGCCTCCTCTTTCTCTGCCAACACACAGCCCACTTTGCCAAACCAGAGTGGGGAAGCAAATTCTTTTCTGGAAGGAGTACCCATGTCCTTCTCCAGTTAAGGACAAAGTGACATCACAACTAACCATTTTTTTTTGTAGTTACCAGACTTATAAAATAAGTCGGGTCAGTTATGTGTCATTCAACTTACTCCTGTTGCAAAGTTGTGTAGTGTACTAAGACCACCTTAGTGCAGCCCTCTCCACTGCTACTTCAAGTGGTGTCAACAGGCAAACATCAAAGGCAGCAGTGCTGTTCCCTCCCCTGAACCACCTCCTGTTACACAAAAGTCTTAAGGAATTATTAGTTCCATGCTCTGTTTACTACAGGGACCCAGCCAAGGCATTTTCCATACCCTAGTTTTACACCTCTCCAGTTTCTCCAACAGCAGTTTCTGTTCCTTCCTGCTGTTGGTCTTCACAGTTCCAAGTGCAGCTCCTTCCAGGGAGTCTTTTTTGAGAAGTTTGTCAAGCTTCTGCCTGGCCAGTGTCTAAGGAAACAGTGTATCATAAGCATGGCAAAATCAGTGCGAACATGACAATAAAAGAAATGCTTTTACTGATGAAATTACATCATTAGATCAGTTGAGGGAGAGCTTGGCCAGCAGGTTGAGGGAGGCGATTCTCCCTTTCTACTCTGCTCTTGTGAGAACCCACCTAAAGTGCTGTGTTACCCTCTGGGGCCTCCAGCACAAGGCAGACATGGACCTGATGAAAAGAGGCCAGAGGAGGGCCACAAAGACGTTCATAGGGCTGGAACACCTCTGCCATGGAAAAAAGGCTGAGGGACTTGGGATTTTTCAGTTCAGAAAAGCAGGCTCAGGGCAGATCTTATTGTAGATCTTATTGTAGCCTTTTAACATAGAAAGGAGGGGAGATATTATTACCAAGGATTGTAGTGACAGGTCAAGGGGCAATGGTTTAAAATGAAAATCTGGTAGATTTGGATTAGACATAAGGAGGAAAATTTTCCAAGTATTGTGATAGAACACTGGACCAGGCTGTCCAGAAGAGTTGCGCTCATCCCTGAATGTGTTCAAACTGAAGCTAAATGGGTCTTCAAGTAGACTCTTTTTGCAGCCCTTCTGCCTCAAATACATATGAAATTAGGTCCAAAATACAGCTCAGGTCCAGATTAATTACTTCCTCTCAGCACTATTTCAAAATGAACTCACTACAAGAACACATGTGCTTACACTGATAGATTATATTTAGGGGTATTTGCATCTGTGTCTAAGAGTCACCTGTTTGTCCTGCTCAGGGTCTGTTTGAGTTGAAGAATCAACCTTTAGCTGAAGATCTTCTCCCTGTAATGTAGGAGGCTAAGCAAGGAAGAAAAAAGAGAAACAGTTGGGAAACAAATCCTCAGCAGGACTGCAGCATCACACTGCCTTCAAGCAGAGAGCATGAAGATTTCTTCCAAGGGTAGTGTAAGAGCCCAGGAAGAGAGCTAAGTACCTCATTCTCAGAAGAGGAGATAAAATGTTCCTTCTGTTCTGCCCTTGCAGCTGATAATAGAGATAAAAAATAAGATAAGAGTGTTGCTGCTGTGAGTGCTTTTTTCACTTTGCTTTTCCAAAACTGATTCACTCCAGAGAGGCCTACAAAAGTAACCATGTAGTCCCTCTGAAACTACCTTTGCCACGCTCCACTGCAGCAGAGCTCACACCCACTCTGTTTTGGTCTGCAGCAGGAAGCTGCACATCGGCCGACACTTTTCTTTGGCCCTCAGAATCAGTCTGCATAATTTAAACGACACATGTGAGAACTGGCACAGGCTGCTTCCACACAACCTTCCACCCTCAAAGCTTCTGCTTCAGCCAAGAGGCCTAACAAGAGAGGGATCAGGTGATGGAAACAACAAAAAAGGCAAATACAGTCAGCGCATTTGGCTTCTCTCTTGAGTAGATCTTTCAAAACAGGACAAAGTCCTAATGTCCAAGCTCGAGAGAACCTAGGCAGAAGAAATAGGTCTCTAAACTGTGGGTCATCCACAACCACTTGACATCAAGTAGATGCACAGAAGAAATCTGTGAGGTGGGAAAAAACAATTCTCACAATGCCAGCCTACTGGGACTTCAGAGGACTGTAGCCAGAAGGAAGATTTACTTCTTTGTCCTAGAAATCCCACATAGACATCAGCTGTAAGGAGGTCTAGGACATTAGCTGGACCTCACTTTGTCCCAGTCCCATCTCAACAGCTTGTCTGAAGCAGCAGCATGTCAAGGTCCAAATTACAACCATGTGGCAGAAGCAGGAGCAAAAGAAAATTACCCCAGAGGCCAGTGAGGCAGAGGGATACCCAGATTTTCTCTGAGAAGGTACCTCAGAATCCCAGAGAAAATCGTCTTCCTGTTTTTCTTCTCGCCCTGCTGGTTGCAAGACTCTGTCTTCCTTTTTCACTTCTCTCCATGCTTGTTTCAAGACCCCTAAGAAAAGATAAGCACATAATAGCTATGAGTGTTTATTTTACTCTGCTTTTCTCCACCTGCTTCACTCCAGAGAGGGTTTCAAAGGTAACCATTTAGTCCCTCTGAAATCACCTTTGCTGCGCTCCACTGCAGCAGAGCGCGCATCCAACCTGTAGCTGTCTGCAGCAGGAAGCTGGACAGCAGCCGACACTTTCCATTCACCTTCAGATTCAGTCTGAGTAATTGAAAAGACACACGTGAGAACTGGCACAGGCTGCTTCTCCACCCACTTCCACATTCAAAGGCTGTGCTGCAGCCAAGGGGCTTAACAAGAAGGATTGGGTGACGGAAAGAACAAAAAGGGCAAACACAGTGAGCACATTCAGCATCTCTGTTGAGCAGGGTTTTCAAAATGGGACCAAGGACATCTGCCCATGCCACAGAGAATGTAGGCAAAAGAAATATTCCTACAGACTGTAGATCATATGGAAACCCAGTTGACATTAACTGCATGTACAGAAGAGAGATGTCTGATGGAAAAATGAATCCTCACAATGCCAGCCTTGTGTAGGTTTCATGGTACTGTAACAAACATGGAGTTTTACTACATTATCCTTACTGCAAATCTAGGTTGGACATTAGCCGCAAGGAGGCCCAGGACATTAGCTTCACCTCATTTTGTCCTAGTCCCATCTGAACAGCAGCAGTGTCTGCAGCAGCACAATGTCAGGCTCTAAGGTATGAGTGTGTGGCAGAAGCAGCATCAAAGGAAAATGAGCCCAGAAGCCGGTGAGTCAGAGACCTCAGTATCTCCTTCAGAAAAGGTACCTCAGAATCCCAAGAAGAATCATCATCTTCTCCTGCTCCTCCTGCTGGTTGCAAGACACATCAAAATAGATAAGAGGCTTATCAGAGCTCTGAGTACATGTCACTCTGCTTTTCCAAATCTGATTTGCCTCACTGAGGCTTACAAAGGTAACCATGTAGTCCGTGTGGAATTACCTTCGCTGAGCTCTGCTGCAGCAGAGCGCACACCCACTCCTTTGTGACCTGCAGCACGACACTGCTTGCTGGCAAAAACTTCTTCTACAATCTCAGAAAAAGGCTGTGAAATTTCAAAGACACACATAAGAACTGGCCCAGGTGGCCTCTGCACCCACTTCATGCTCAAAGCTTCTGCTTCAGCCACCACACCTAAGGGGAGGGACAACATGATGAAAAGAACAAAAAGGGCAAACAAAGCCAGTGCACACATCATTGCTGTTGATCAGCAATTTTAAAACGAGACAAAGTCCACCTGCCCAAGCTTGAGAGAACCTAGGCAGAAGAAATTAATCCCTAAATCATGGGTCATACGCAACCATTTGACACGGAAAATTCACAAAAGAGATTTTTGAGGAGGAAAAAAAGCAATTTTCATAATGTCAGCCTTCTAGGACTTCAGAGGACTGTAACTAGAAGGAAGAGTTACTTCTTTGTCTGAGAAATCCAGCTTGGAGGTCCCTCACAGGGAGACACACATTAGTTGGACCTCACTTTGTCCCAGAGATTATCTGAAGCAGCAGCTGGTTAAGGTCCAAGTAAGGAGGGTGTGGCAGAAGCAGCAGCAAAGCAGGAGAAGTCCAGAAATAGGTGAGCCAGAGGGACCTCACTGCCTCCCTCACAGAAGGTACCTCAGAATCCCAGGAGGAATCACCATCTTCCTTTTTCGCTTCTCCTGCTGCTGCTGCTGGCAAGACACCTAAGAAAGATAAGAAATGTCATTTCTGCGTGTGCTTATTTCACTCTTGCTTTTTTTCCACCTGCTTCACTCCAGAGAGGCTTACAAAGGTAACCACTCAGTCTCTCTGAAATTACCTTTGCCACACTCCATTGCAGCAGAGCACACAACCAACCTGTTGCTGTTTGCAGCAGGAAGCCACACACTGGCCCACATTTTTCCTTGACTTTTAGGATCAGTCTGAGTAATTGAAAAGACACACGTGAGAACTGGCACAGGCAGCTTCTCCACCCACTTCCCTGCTCAAAGCTTCTGCTTCAGCCAGCAGGCTGCAGGAGAGAGATCGGGGGTGAAAGAGCAAAAGGAGCCAACACAGCCAGCACATTCGGCGTCCTCTTGAGCAGGGTTTTCAAAATATTATCAAGGACACCTCTCTGAGCTAGAGAGAACCTAGACAGAAGAAATTACTATCTAAAGGGTAGGTCATATGGGAACTGTTTGACATTGACCACACTTAGAGGAGTGAGAGGAACCAATCTGACTTTTATGAATGCCTGAGCATACATTATACATGAGGTGAAAAACAATCCTAGGAGTTGTACACCTGCTGGGAGTTCTGTCCATGGTGAGCATGCACCTGAGATCAAAGTCTAACAAACCCTCTGGAAAAGAGGTATAATAATAATAATAATAATAATAATAATAATAATAATAATAATAATAATAGCTATTAAAAACTGAGAAAATTTGGAAATGGAGTGGTTACGATCAAATGGACTGAGATGAAACGAGTTGATGAAATTATTTTCATTTCTTCCCTGATTTCAGGGTTTGAATTGGAATAATTTTGGCAAGTTTTGGTCCTTTTCCCTGCCCCTCATTTCATCTCAGCTCATTTGTTTTAATCACACCATTTCCAAATTTTCTCATTTTCTTCAATAGCATTCTTTTGATCACACATATATTCCAGAGCTTTTGTTAGACTTTGCTCTCTGATTTCAAGATTTCATTCCCTTTCGCGAAAGGAAGAATTTCCTGAAAGCAAGAAAGGGAATGGAATCTTGAAATCAGAGAACAAAGTCTAACAAACGCTCTGGAAAAGAGGTATGATCCAAACCAGTGATACCTGGGAAACTGGGCCGTGGGATGAGCCTGAGCACACAGAGGCAGTGAACTGCACCTCCACGGGGACCATGTTCTTCGGGTTTCTTGGAGAGAGCGGGGGCTCACCTCGAGGGTCAGCGCGCTAGCTGCCCGCTGCCTCTTGCTTCTCCCTCCCTGCGGTGCTGTGTCCCTGCCCGCCCCTGCCCTGCCCCGCAGTTTCCCGGGGGCAGCCGGACGCCGCGGACGGGCGGCTGTGCCCGCAGCCACGGGGGCTGTGCCCGCAGCCGCGGCAGCCCGGCCGCCCACGGAAGGGACACGCAGCCGGCTGGGCTTTGAGAGTCGCGCCCGGCCGCCCACGGAAGGGACACGCAGCCGGCTGGGCTTTGAGAGTCGCGCCCGGCCGCCACGGCAGCCACGCACGGCAGCTTGCGGCACACACACTCCGTCTGCCGGGCTGATGCCGACAGGCCGTCCGGGGCACAGGGTGATAATGATCTGTGCCTGTCTTCTGTTTCTCCTCTCTCTTTCCCCCTCTTTGCTCTCTTTTCTATTGCTCTTCGGTAGGAGCGCTTATCTTTCTTTATCAGTAAACAGTTCTCAGATATAATATTGCTGCACTTGTGTTTTATTTGTGTCTGAGAAATCTGTCAAAAAGAATCCTTCCCAGCTCCCCTTTTACAGCAGGACGGGACAAGGAGTAATCTGAGTGATGGAAAAACAGCAGTCCCCACAAAGCCAGCCTTTCACTGGTTTCAGAGGAGCTTTACCGCTCTGTGCTATTCTAGAAATGTACCTTGGAGATCTGCCACAAGAAGGTTCAGGACAACAGCTGGACCTCACTTTGTCCCAGTCCTAACTGAACAGATTATCTGAAGCAGGGGCTGGTTAAGGTACAAGTTACGAGTGTGTGGCAGAGGCAGCAGCAAAGCAAAATGAGCCCAGAAGCCAGTGAGTCAGAGGGATCCCCACTGTCTCCCTCAGAAAAGATACCTCATAATCCCAGGGAGAATCAGTGTCTTCCTTTTTCACTGCTCCTCCTCCTGCTTGCAAGACCCCTGAGAACACATAAGAAGCTCGTCACAGATCTGAGTGCTTGTTTCACTCTCCTTTTCCCAATCTTTTTCACGCCAGAGAAACTTACAAATGTGATCATTTAGTGCCTCTGAAATTACCTTTGCCACACTCCTCAGCAAAAGAGCGCATGCCCACTCCACTGCCTTTTCTAGCCCGACGCTGTACAGGGTTAATCACTTTCTCTAAAAGGTCACTGAGATGCTATGTAATTGTAATTTAAAAGACACGTGAGAGAACTGGCACCGGCTCCTTGTGTACACACTTCCACACACAAAGCTTCTGCTTCAGCCAAGAGGCCTAACAAGAGAGGGATCAGGTAATGGAAAGAACAAAAAGGGCAAACACAACCAGTGCATTTGGCATTTCTCTTGAGCAGTTTTTCAAAACAGGATAAAGTCCACCTGCACAAGCTTGAGAAAACTAGGCAGAAAAATAAATATCTAAACTGTGGGTCATACACAACCATTTGACACTGACAATTCACAGAAGAGATTTGTGAGGAGGTAAAAATCAGTTCTCACAATACCAGACTTCAAAGACTTCAGAGGACTGTAACTAGAAGGAAGAGTTTCTTCTTTGTCCTAGAAATCCAGCTTGGAGGTTACCCCCAGGGAGACACACAACATTAGTTGGTGAGCAGAGCTTTCAAAATGGGACAAAGTCTACCTGCCCAAGCTAGAAACAAACTAGGCAGAAGAAATAAATCTCTAAACTACAGGTCAACAGGAATTATTTGACATTGACTGCATTCAGGGAAGAGAGCTGTGTGATGGAAAAACAGCAATCCTCATAATGTCACCTTTCACAGATTTCAGAGGACTATAACCAACAGGGAGCTTTAGTACTCTGTGCTATACTAGAAATCCTGCCTGGAGGTCAGCCTCAAGGAGGCCCAGGTCATCAGCTGGACCTCATTTTGTCCCAGCCCCCAGTGAACAGATTATCTGAAGAAGCTGATTGTCAAGGTCCAAGTCACAAGTGTGTGGTAGAAAAAGAATCAAAGGAAAACAAGCAGAAAAGCCAGGGAGCCAGAGAGACCCCACTGCCTCCCTCAGAGAAGGTACCTTAGGACTGCAGAGGGAACCATTGTCTTCTTCTTTTGCTGCTCTTGCTGCTTGCCAGTCCCCTAGCCAAAGACATGAAGTGAGTCATTCCTGCAATAGTTATTTCACTCTACTGTCCTTCACCTGGTTTACTCCAGAGAGGCTTACAAAGGTAACCACTTAGTCCCTCTGAAATCACCTTTGCTGTGCTCTGCTGCAGCAGAGCACACATCCAACCTGTTGCTGTTTGCAGCAGGAAGCCACACACTGGCCCACATTTTTCCTTGACTTTTAGGATCAGCGTGTGTAATCTAAAGGACACACGTGAGAAGCGGCATGGGCAGCTTCTCCACCCACTTCCCTGCTCAAAGCTTCTGCTTCAGGCAGCAGGCCACAGGAGAGAGACCAGGGGATGGAAAGGATGGAAAGGGCAAGCACAGCTAGTGTGTTTGGCATCACTGCTGAGCATCATTTTCAATACAGGACTAAGTCCTCCTGCTCAGTCTGGAGAGAACCTAGGCAGAAGGAATAAATCTCTAGCCTGTAGGTCATATGGGAGCCAGCTGATACTGCACACATCTAGAGAAGTGAGCTGTGTGATAGGAAAACAGCAATCCTCACAATGCAAGCCTTTCAGCTTTCAGAGGACTGTAACCAACCATGAGCTTTCTCTGTGCTATACTAGAAATCCCGCTTGAAAGTCAGCTGCAAGGAGGTCCAGGATATTAGCTGGACATTAGATATTAGATCCAGGATATTAGATCCAGTCCCAACTGAACAGCTTGTCTGAAGCAGCAGCATGTCAAGGTCCAAGTAACAAGTGTGTGACAGAAGCAGGATAGGAAAATGAACTCGGAATCCAGGGAGTCAGAGGAACCCCATTGCCTCCCTCAGAGAAGGTACATGAGGGTTGCAGAGGGAGCATTTGTCTTCCTTTTTCTCTGCTCCTTCTGCTTTGTAGTCTCGTAAGATAAGAAGTGTGTCATTTCTGTGAGTGCCTATTTCATTTTGCTGTTCCTCATCTGCTTCACTCCAGGGAGGCTTGCAAAGTTAACCATCTAGTCCATCTGAAATTACCTCTGTTGAGCTGCACTGTAATGGAGGGCACAGACACTTTATTTTGGTCTGCAGCTGGACTATTATCCTTCTTTTCTCCTGCTTCTTCTTTTGGCACATCACCTAAGAAGTAAGATAAGAGGCATGTTGTTGCCCTGAGTGTTTATTTTCTAGTCCTTTGGCCCGTCCCTCCAAACCAGCATCCCAATGATTGAATATCATTCTGCTACAGGCCACAGTGATTTTCCTCATCATCTCTATGACAGAAAAGTATCTTACATTACTCTGACAATGCAGATGTTTCCAGGGGAATGACAGGAGTTGTCTCATAGCAGGAGCTGCCAATTTGCTCATCAGCAATACTAAATATAGAAAGTAAAAAGATACATTAGGTAAAATCCCCCCCAGACTTCCATGCACTCTCTGCAGGAAGAGCAAAAGCCAGGCATGTTCCATTCTATCCATATTCATAGACAACTGCCAAAGGGTCACACATCCACAGAATGTATTGCAGTCCTAGAGTAATGGAGACTGAAATCCTCATTACAGCCTTGCTGACAGTACGGGTGCCTAGTCTTATCAGTGGAGTAACTCACCCCTGCTACAGTCTGGCTACAGTCTCATCTGATAAATCCCCTCTCCATTTCAAGGGGCAATGAATTCACAAGCCCCCTGGCGGCTGACATCACCAAAGCCTCCACCTCAGCTAGATGTTATGCTAATGGTGCAGCTACTCTCCATGTCAAGATGGTTTAATGTCTCCTCAGTCCTGGTCCTCACTTTGAAGGGCTTCAGAAATTCCCATGGTTAGCCTGAGGACTTGAGAGTTTAGAGAGCTCCCAAGTGTGTTATCAAGAGTCCAACAAATATTGTGCTTGCATTCCAAGACCTGTGTTGTCTTCTAACAACCCTGGGTTAGCTGGGGCTTGGGTTTGTTTAATAAGCAGAAAAACAAACAAACAAAAAATCCCAATCAAACAAGAAAAGAAATTAAACATGTTCTCTAGATCAAGGCTGCTGTGCAGAATGGTGCATTATCACAACATTTATACTCTGCCAGAAGCCTGTAGGGAAAGAATGAGCACTACATATTGTAAGAGCAATCTTCAAACATGTTTTATTCCTAAAGGGGTTTTTACACCACCGTTTACACAAGCTACCTTCTCTCCTGCTTCGCATCCATACAGGTTGCCATGTGAGGCAGGAGAAGAAGAAATGAAGTCAAGATCCAGTGGCAGGAGTTCAAGGGCAATTATTTATAGCTGGACAAGACATGCTCACAGGAATTATGCAGTACATTCACCCATCCCTTGGCTACCATCACAGTGAAAGAGGGCTTTTTTCCTCAGCCTAGTTAAGGACACTGGGGATATAAGTTAGATCCCCTCAGAAACAAAAGGCAAGTAGTTGCTGCCAATGCCGTGGAACTTGGAAACACACAGGTGAACTCTCAGAGACAGCTAGAGGGAAAGGACAAAGTTTTCCTCAACTTTTAAATCTACTCTTGACATGGAAAGAAATACATCAGAAGACATTGCTGAGCTCAGCTTCTACAAAGCTGTCAGCACCTCATTAAACCCTACTGCTGTTACCAAAAAGGGATGTACATCAGCACAGACATTAGGAGAATGTAGTTGTTCTAACGATGATGTAAAACACATTATTTTGAACCATGTTAGTGAAAGTTTGACATGGGTAGAGTCCCTTGTATGACGGAGGAAAAAGAGCACCATGGTGAAGAAGAAGTTGTATTGCTTTCTTATTCCCAGAAAGAGTTGCAGCTTTAAGAGGGGTCCTAGGACATCCAAGAGATAACAGTAAATACATCAGCTTTTGCAAACATTGCTTAGCCAATACTTTAATTCCTCTTTGCTCCTTAAACAATTAATTTGCTCTCTCCTGCAGGCAGAATGAAGGCACAGCCAAATGCCTACAAGTGTTGGAGAATTCAGGTTGGTGGGACCTCAGGAGGTCTCCTGGACAACTACCTTCCCAGAGCAGACTCAGGGCCTGTGTGCCTGTGTGTGCATGCATGTGTGGGTGTGTGGCATGGCAAACAGTGCTTTCTTGCAGTCCTCAGCCTGGAAATCACCCCCTGAAGAAAGCAAGCATCCAAGCCCAGGTCTGCTTTCACAAGTCACACAGGAGATCCTTCTGGAAGACTCCTGGTCTTTTTTCAAAGCTCCTTCTTATGCCTCCCATCAGTCCAACTCAAACAGTGTGAAGGAGTCCCACATGCACTTTTGGCAAACACTTTACCTATAAACATTATCCTGAGCATTCACGTCAGCACCTTTTTCAAAAAGGAACTTGACCATTTCTTTACAGTTTCCAATGATCGCAAGAGTAAGCGGAGTGTATCTCAACTGAAAGGAGAAATCATCTCTCTTAGAATCACAGAGAAGTTGAGCAAGTTGACTTGGGAAGAGCAGCTTTACCCAAAGTCCAAGCTTACTTTATTCTCAGCATCAATATCTGCACCATGCTCAAGTAACAGCTCCACTAGAGGTTTGCTAGAAACCATGACAGCAAAGTGAAGGGCAGTGTTACTGTTTACACTTCTGTGGTTGAGGCGGCACCGTGTTCCAGCAGAATAGCTGCACAGTCTCTGTGCTCGTGCTCTACTGCCTGGAAACAAGACACAAAGGAGGAATAATTTCCAACATCTATGTTTCTCACTGTCAGAACTGCTGCACCTTCCTGACACTGGAAAGTATGAGCGTCATCAAAGATTAGAGAACATGTGCCCCTTCTGCATACCTTGATTAGTGGAGATTTATTCAATTTGTCACCAGGGTTTAGGTTGCACTTCTTTTCTACCAGAAACTGAACAACATCTGCGTGGCCATTTATGCAAGCAAGATGCAGAGGAGTCCTAGAAATTAAGCATATGCAGTTGTCCTGGTTTAAGTCCAGATGGCAATTAAGCACCATGCAGCCACTCGATCACACCTGCTCCCTCCCCACCCCAGTGGAACAGGGAGGAGAATCAAAATTCAAACTTTAAACAACAATTAAATTATAAAAGAGCGATAAATAGAGCAAATTAAATAAAATAATATTATGATAATAACAGCAAATAAAAAATCCCAAGAAAAACCTGTGATATACAATACAGTTGCCCACAACCCACAGACTGATACCAAATCCCATTCCAGAATGTTGACCTGGCTAAGCTCTGTCCAGCTTTTTGTGTACTTTCTCACTGGCAAAGCATGAGACACTGAAAATGTCCTTGACTTAGGGTAAGCACTGCTTAGCAATGGAGGCTGTGCAAGTCTACAGAGAGTGCAGAACCAGTGTGAGAGCCCGAGTTTCCCCCCTCCCCTCATCAGCCCTGCACCAGTTTTGTCCCAGAGACAGATGGGAGGTGAATTGACAGCACCGGGAAGGATGTGCTAGCTTTCTGTGAATCCATGCCCTGCTAAACCAAGTCACTCAGTCTGGCACCTGAAAAAGAGCTGCTCTGCTTGAATGAAGGCCCAATGAGCTCCACAGAATCATCAAATCTTAATATGGTTTGGGTTGGAAAGGACCTTAAAGACCATACAGTTTCAACCCCTGCCATGGGCAGGGACACCTTCCACTAGAGCAGGTTGCAAAGAGCCCCATCCAGTCTGAACACTTGGATAAACGGGGATGGGACAAGAAGAAAATCAAGTACAGGGCCCAGGCTCCAGAGCAGGGCAGGGCAGAGCAGAGTGGGGCTTTCACTGTTTCCTATTCCAGCTCAGGCAGGGCTCCTATAAGGCTGATGCTGTGGGGATGTCCCTGCTGCCAGGCACAATGCTGGGCTTTGCTGGCTCTTCCAGTCAAGGTGGGCGTGTTCTCTGCAAAACTGGGTTTGTTACCCGGTATGTAGCAAGCCAGTAATTACACTGAGAGAGACAAACTGACAGAGACAGATTGAGAGAGACACTGATTACACGTTTCAGAGTTACATGTGCCTGGGTGCTCACTGACATTTCATAAGTAAAGCACACCCCATCGGACTTTCCATGCCATTATTTATACATAGAAGTTCAGAATCACAAACTTTCCAAGTACAGCCCCTCTACTATGATTGGTTAATGCTTTCCATACAAGTTATGTAACCACAGCTAACTTCTATGCATGCGAGGGGAGGGGTCTTCACTTGGGCAGGGTCTTTGCAACATGTAGCTGTGATTTTTAGTATTATAATGAGGACAATACAGCCACAGTATGCATGGACCTTCAGTCTTTTGCCAAACTGGCAATGTATACACACAGAAATACATCTTGATTTACTACAGCCTTTACAGATGTCCTTCACTAATAGGTGCTTCTGCTGTCTGTTCTACTGACACAACAATATCTTGATTTACTACATCCTTAACGCTTGTTAGTTCCAGGATGTCCTTGGCTAAGGGATGCGGGCTGCTTCCTGTTCCACTGACTGTCTCCTTTCTTGCTGCTTAGGCTTGAAAGTAGGCAAAATACGTACATAAAGCCCCCCACCCTGACTCAGATAATTTTACAAATTCCGCCTTTTGAACAGGCAGAGGGCCTGCTGTTTGTCCTTACTGCTTGTCCCGGTTGTAGCCATTGATGCGGTGTTTGTTCAGCCACCAGTGCTGCCGCAGCCGGGCCAGGTCCGCGCTGGCGGCCGCGCTGTGCAGGTCGGCCAAGGCCATGGCTCGGGGCTCGGGCTGGGCTGGACACAGTGGAGGGGCCCGGCGGCCTCTGCCGAGCCCCGGGCGGGGAGGAAGCGCCTGTGGGGACGGGACCCGCAGATCCCAGAGGCGAGGCCCGAGAGACGCGCGCTGGCCCCGCCACCGGCACCGCAGGGCACTGGGAGCGCCCGGCGCGGGGACAGCGACCCTGGAACGACCAGGCGTCACACAGCGGAGCGGGGACACACCCGGAGAGGGGGACACGGCCGGAGAGGGGGACACGGCCGGAGAGCGGGACACGGCCGGAGAGCGGGACACGGCCGCCCCTGGCACGGCCGGAGAGGGGGACACGGCCGGAGAGCGGGACACGGCCGGAGAGCGGGACACGGCCGGAGAGCGGGACACGGCCGGAGAGGGGGACACGGCCGGCTCCGGCGGGGAACGGGGCAGCTGGGATAACGCGGTCTGTAGTATCAAAATCACAGCGTTTCAGTCAGCCAGAGACTGCCTCTTTTTGGGAAAGTCTGAAGAAGTATGTGCTGTAGTAATGAAGAATGTTAGTCCAGATGAAAAAAACAAAACTAAAACCAAAACCAAAACCAGAAACAAAAACAAAACGCCAACAACAAAGAGGAACTGGTGGTTCCCAGGAGAACTGTGTTTTCCCCTCGGCAGGCAGAGTTCTGGAGATGATCTATTCAAATTTCCTCTAAGCTAAGGGCAGGCTTTTGAATAGACGGCAAACTGGAAGTCTCCCGTGGTTTACCATAGCCTAATCCGAGTGATCAATAGTTAAGTGTATTTCTATCCTCTTCAATCCATTGATCATTTTATGTTAAAACATCAGTTAATTAATGACTACCTTTGAACACCAGAATTAGACTCATTAAGTTCATTTTAAATAAATCAATTACAGAGACAAAATTCCTGTTGGCTTGGGTGGCCTTTAAAAGGGGCAATTTAGAAAATGAGTTTCCAATGGCTTCAGTCTAGCAGTTGGCAAGAACTCAAAAATAAGCTGAGCCTCAACTGAGGTCATAAACACTTTAATAGAAACACTAAAGTCAGACTTTCAAGAGAGTTCAGCACCCCAAATTCCCAGCCTTTTTAAAAAACTGCCTACTCTCTTGGAACTAAAATACCTCACTTCAGAGGCAAAAACTCTGAGCCCTCTATCATGAGCGGAAGGGGGCTGTTCACTGCATATGCACAGACAAAGAGAAAACAAATAATCTCCTGAAGAAAAAGCCATTTTAAGGAATGACTTTGCATTTCCTCTTCTATCTAGTAGAAGGAAAAATGGTGAATGGCAGGTGGAAGAAAACTGCAAAGACAGAAAATAAATAACTCTTTAGGGAAATGCTAATACCCAACATAAACAATGATATTTGTTTTTATTTATTTTATTTTTACCTTAAAGGTAATTTTAAATATTGTAATAATATAAATGGAAGATTAAAGCCTTGATTGCTTTAATACCTAAATGCTAAATCCTGTTAATAGGGAAAATATGTCTGACTGCTTTTTCTAATCCTTTTCATGCTTGATTTTCAAAGTATATGGTAAAATTTCATCAGCCAAATGCAAGGGCCCCCAGTGAGGGATGGGAATGAGTTAGGCCACTGGATGTTTATAAAATAAAGAAGGGTTTGCTCCCAGTTATCACCTGAGTCTCTTAGTGATTGTTAGATTTCATCCTGCTTGATGAACAAGTTAGCTGTGTGCATTGCAATTACTCTACACTTTTGATCAGAGAATTTATTTATTGTTCTCAGAGCATCAGAAGTAATCAGTTCTATTATTTTTTTCCCTTTTATCCCTCACACTTCTTCACTTTATTCCAGAAATGCATTTCCTTCTGAAATTTGCACCCTAAGTTCTACTTGGGACCATCCACACAGTACCAAGCTTGTAAAGACAGCAGAATATCAGCCTTGATATTTTTCTTCATTGCAGACAAAACTAAGATGACTGTTTAGTATTTTCCATCACTTGCATACCAATAGAGTACCTGTTCTTCTGTATTAGCCCCTAGGTGTTTTTATCTGCCCTCTTTATTCACATTTCTTCCCAGGTTTTTGAATTATCTGATCATAATGACCGTGCAGGCTGGGATCCCTCTATTCCAGGCCTCCCTGAGATGCACAAGCATTGGGAGATGCTTGCTCTCATGACATAGCCTGTTGCATACTCCTTTATGCAACTCCTTATCTGCTAACTACATCCTGTCTTCTCAACAAACAACTTCTGTTTATGAAGGAACTTCCATCATGTGCTTATCTCCTTGGTTTGAAGCTTAAAGAACATTAGCTCCCTAATGTTGCTGGTGGGATAGATACTGCAATTGCCTTTCAGCTAGTCATAGTCTCACAGCACTTTCCTTCTACCAGTGTACAAATTGTACAAGAAAAAGACATTTTGGAGAGGAAGTGTCACTACCACAAGATACTTTCCTGATTTAGTCCCTTTCTTCCCATGGACAACCCTGTGTAAATCATCTTTAAGAGCACTCAAGTAAAGTTAAGACAAGTTATTTAGGTAAAACCAGCAGTCCTGAGGTGTTGCAGGACACCGGAGGAATGGCTGGCTCTGAACATCCAGGTGGGGAAGTGGTGGGAGAACAGGGACAGCTGTGCAAGGGTAGGTGCCCCTGCCGTGTGTGTGTGCGTGTGCATGGCCAGCCCCGGAGCCCACGCTGCCAGGAGCAGCCCAGCTCTGCTGGTAGAGCAGTGTCGTGGTTGGGGGAGGAGGTGAATTCTTCCAGGGGGATGTGGGCAGTCCAATCAGTGATCAGCTTTTCTGCTGGCACCTGGGTTGGTCACTCAGAGGTTTGGACACGCCTCTGAGGACACAAAGAGTTAAAAGCAGGAGTCTGGGGGGTTCGGCCTCTTTTTCGGATCCTGGTTCCAGCAGAGGGACGTGTCAGGCCTCCTTCCCCTGCCTGGCCACGAGGCTGGGTGGGGGAGGGGAAACACGTGGTTGGCTCAGGTAAGCCGGAGCCCCCGGGGGGGGAGAAGAGAAGAGACAAGACTAGAACTGAGCTGCCCCGTCCAGGATGGAGGGGTGGAAAACTGTGGAAGTGCCTTCTGTGTGTGCTCACCCCCCTCCTTCCCCCCAAACTCCGGGAGAAAGTGCTCAGCCACGTGGGGGTTTGCGGAGCCTGGGAGTGCCTCCATCTTCAGCACCCTGTAGAGAAAAAACATATATTCATGGGTGCACTAACATCTGGCCAGTGCTAACCCATGACAAGCAGGAGCAAGATTCCAGTGCTGGAATTAGCATAGCCTGACGGAGGACTGTGGGCATAATAAAATAATAAAACTCAGCATAACTTTACAGTTGAACTTGACTTTTTTTTTTTCCAAATGAAACTATTCTATGAGAATCATTCTATGATAATGTTATATTTATGAGGGCTTATCACATAAGCCCTGCTCAATACTCACAGCCTCTTTGTGAGCTGTGCTCCCTTTCATCTGCATTTTGTCTTTCCTCTCCTTTGGGTGGGTGGTTGAGATGAAGTGACTCACCACTGGACACCTTGGAATATTTTCAACAGACAGAAAGAAAGCTAATTTAATTTAAAATGACAGGAACAGTAGGTTTACCTGTCTAATCTGATTTATTACTGTTCCCCTGCCAACCAATTTGGATAAGATTCCAACCTCATGAGCACCTTCACGTACTTGGTCTCCTACAGGCATTTAAGAAGATTGTTCTTTCTATGGATTTTGTCATATGTGACAAACAGTGAATTCCCTCTCTTCCTTTTTTCCAAGCTGGTCCTTAAGAGATGGAGCACACAGATAATTTGGGAGAGCTAAAGAACAAAGATAAAGACTGGTTTAAGTCAACTTTCTCTGAAAGATTTTTTCTTCCCTGGAATTATGTCTGATGGAAAGGTTCCTTATAAAGAAAATTCACAACAGACCCACAGGGGGATACTTAAAGGGTGATCAGGATGTGCCTTTAAACATCCCTAATTCAACAACTGAATGTTGCACAAGCTAAATGGACTGCAGAAAATGGACAGGTTATTACCATGCAAACCTGTACTACAGTACTGCCACTGTCACTAAGAAAGCAAATCTTTGTACCGACAACTTTAAGCCTCAGAGGAAGGGCTTGCCCTAGATAAGCTTTCCTTGACCTCTACAACCTGCACAAGGTAGACAAGTTGGAGCCAGCCAAACCTGGCTTTTGGGGTAACAGAGAGCACAAAGAGTGAGCACTTCCAACACATGTAAAATGCTTCATCTGTTGTATATTGAGAAGTAACCTGGAGCTGCAGAGCAATCAGAAAAGAGCGAGGTGTAAAAATATGTTAGCAAAAACATAAATGTGGCCTCATGTGTGTATTGAGACCAGGGAGAGGAAACCACCACCATGCACATCCTGTGCTTCCAGATACAGGCAGTGGGCCAAAGCTCCCCCTTCACCAAAATAAAACCACCAAAACAAAACCCATCAACCTGAGGACTCAGAGGAGCAGGGAAAGAGTGAGGCAGAATGGTTTAGTAAGTAAACAGAGTGAGAATAATAGCTGTAATTGTATAGCTACCATTATTATATTATTATTGAAGCTTTATCTGCATTTATTGAAGCATTTTTCTTTTTTATATAATTATTAGGTCTGAACTATTGTTTGCTTCTCAGATTAGACTGTTAATATTTCAATCACACCAGCAATAAATTCTTGTTTTATATACATTTCTTCTGCAATTTCCTCTGTCCTATGCATTTCCTATCTCTTCTTTATCCTTTGCTCCTCCTGAAAATGAGCCAATGTGAAATACAGGTTTTTCCAGTGATTTGTTCTGGGAGGGTTGATCAACTTTGCAAACACCATCATACTGAAGGGAAGATTACTACCTGCTTTATAAATGCTGGAGCTCTACACAGTTTTACTATCTGAGTGTCATTATAATTTCAAAACTATCTCATTCCAACAGAATGCAAAATGCAATAATAACTACCTGTGAAATTTCTATGGCTATGTCCTGAGAGCAGTACAGCAGCAGCAGTTTTTCCTCTACTCTTATTTATTCCTTCTTATAATATATATGCATTTTCATGATTATTTTAACTAAAAAACTAGCCACATTCCAGGAAACAAGAATTTTAAAGCTGATTATATCTGGAGCAGGACAGTGATTGAAATAAAAATTGTATTTTCAACGTAGACTTTCTTAAAAATTACCATTCTTTGAGTTTTCATACCTCAATGCTTAGGGCAGGATGGAGAGTAAATACCACACATACAGAAACCCAGAATTAATTCTTAAATATTTTTCCCTTATCTAAAGCATATTTCTGCAGCATATCATACAAGCTAATTCTAGCCCAAATTGCAGATATTCAGTACTGTTTTTCTTGATGTATGTGCCCAGAAAGGAAGGCTGAAGGATGTAGGAAATCTAACAAGAAAATTTATGAGATGATTTGCAATAGATTAGTCATTTAATCAGAAAAATTAAGAGACATCTGACCTGTGCAGGGTAGTTTTAAAAAACATCTACTTCACAATAAGTAAAGAATTAAAGGTATGTAGGCAACAACTGTTCACTCATGTGGGAACAGATATTTTTGTTCTTTGCTTATTTAGCAATTAAAGAGGTGTTAATCAATTAGTCTTCTTATAATCATAATCACCACAGGACAAGCAAATATTTCATAGTTCTTCCTACTCTAGATCAGTCTTATCCTGAGCTTTTGGGTTATTTTGGACTAAAGAAGGCTTCAGCCTTGCACATGATGCCAGCAATTATCCCAAAGCATACGGTCATGTTGAAGCTTCACATCTCTGTAGTGTTCCAGTTCCAGCTGAGGCTACAGAAACCTGGATCCAGTGCAGATGAATGCTACATACAAGCCAAGATATTTATTTCCAAATTTCCTACAGCCTAATGCTTTCATTTCTTCCTTCCTAATATTTCAAACATTTCCATCCTCAGTCTGGGATTAGATTTTCTGGGAAAAAACAAACGCAAACCCGCAACCCCAATTTTGGCTGCCCTTTCCTTCTTAATAACTTCTGTATTGGCAAAGTGTAGGAATTGGGCATTTAAAACATCTTTTAAGGGTAGGTGTTGGATTTTCAGAACCAGAGCAAGAAATCATTTGTCAAAGTAATATGTTTTTATAAATATGTTTTGTTTCTGGCTGTCAGTGTTAGTTGTATTGTCTATGGCTCACCAGCACTTTATGGTTCTGAGAAACCCAAGTACTGCTCAAGACAGATGGAGTGCTGGGTTAGGGCAAATTCTTCATCTGACCCCAATTAAATCTCGTAGCAAAAATTATCCATGGCCCTAGAGAAAAAGAAAACCCAAACTGTATCATCACACAATTACATACATTTGCACCCTGAAATCTGTTCTTCATGTGTATGCTTTAAAAAACAGTATCCTGCCACATCCAGGGAATACCTGAGCCCTTCAAGGCAATTCATCTACCCTCATAACTATGTCTGCTATTTCTTGTCACCGTGGGTCTGCCAAGGCGAGTTATTCCAAAAGGTGGCTTTTCCTGAGCATCTGTCCCAGGAGCAAATAAGGATGCAGGCACAGGCCAGGCAAGGGATTAAATTCACCTTGTGATCAGAAGCAACTGTACAGAGAGCACAACACACCCTAAAATTGTCAAGACTGTGGAACACACCCAAGATCACCTGAAGGGGCCCAGACATGATTTGGCATATCACTCCCTTACATGAAGTTCTTAGGCTTAATCTGGGTTTTGCCTCTTTGTTTTAGGAACAAGAATATTCTTATATAGGACCTGCTTCTGACAGTGTGGTGAAGGCCATAATAGAGAAGTCTCTATGAAATCACCTTCTCCAAACAAGAAGCAAAATAATTCCTTTAAACTTTCAAGTCAGGAACTGAATAAGTGTTTGTCATCTAATTTCAGCTCTCCTACACATAATTCCAGTGAAGTCAGTGAAAGTTTAGGCATCTAAAAGCTATTTTGGATTGACTTCAGTCTTCTAACCTGTCAAGAAGGACAAAATTCTGTACGTCTCCAGCAAGAAGTGATCTCATTGTAATCACTTATTTCTACAATTACCTGTAGCTCATTAGGAATGAGTTATTTCACTTAATTTTTATTTCTTGCCCAGAAACACCATCAAGCAGCTAAAGGCAAGATTCAGCAAAGAGATAGGCAAAATAAACTCCTCCTATAATAAACAATTTGCTGTTTGCTGAGTTTTAAGTTAGTTACTAATCTTCAGACTTGCTAATGGCAAGACATCACCTAAACTTGTATTTTCATCCATTTAAGCATCCAGTAAAGTTTTTGTCAGAATTGACACTTCAGAACTCATTGATCTACTCTTTGTGACTTACTTTCAGCTTACTACCAAGAAAACTACACTAACTCAACACTGCTTTATAATTCTTGACCCACACCTGGTTGTCCTGCCAATGACATTGTGAAATTATTAGTGAATCAATTCAAAACAACCTTCCTTTGCAAACCTTGAAGTCAATGAACACTGTGCACAAAGTGCTTCAAGAAATAGCCCTCAAATGGATTTTGTCATATCCAAGGGATATTTTTACTATTTATGGCATGAAATGATGTGATGACTCTCTTACAAAGGAGTAAGAATGTTTAAAATACTACCAAAAAATGTACTATGAACTAACCCAAGGAAAAGGCCACCCACTTCATCCATGAGATTGTGCATGACTTGATACTGTAAAATTTCTCAGCTCTCCTCAATCAAGAACAGGTCAACTCAACTCAACTGACAACTCAAAGCCTGCATGAGTGTTACTGAATATTGATCTCAGGCTTGCTGCCTGCAGCCTCCTGAATCCAGAAACTAAGCCTCTGCTCCCTTTCAGCCCTGCACCCGTGAGATCAAACTCCAGTCAAGATGTAATCTCCACTGCTTTGCCCACCCCCATCCCCAAAAATGTGTATAGGATAATTTATTTTCCTTGTGACATGCATGTGGAAAACTGCTATTATCTCAGTTTCACCTCTGCTTATCTTTGTGCTTCTTTGTGCTGAATGAACCACTGATCCATGAAACCCTCTGGCTGCTGAGCACTGCTGCAGTCCTCACTCCCTCCCTCCCTCCCCTCCTTGGGCTTTGAACATTCGGCACTGCAGTGATCTTAGTGCCAACTCACCTGAAGAACATGAATCACCCCTCTTTCTCCCAAATCACTGTGAAAAAAACCCTATAGGAGATGTTAGAATTACAATAAATAAATGCTGGGCATTTTCTTAGGTTTTTTTTGTTTTTGTTTTTGTTTTTGTTTTTGTTTTGGGGGGGAGGTTTACTTGTTTTTTGTTTGGTTTTTTTGGGGGTTTTTTTGGGTTTTTTTGGGTTTTTTGTTTTGTGGGGGTTTTTTTGTTTATTTTAGTTTTTTTTAAGTTTTCATTTCAATTTTCCTCTCTGTCCCTGAAATGAAATTCTCAGAAGCTGTCATCCAGAAGGACCCTCCATTTCTTACTATGTAATATACTTTGTCCATTTAGTTTTTGTCAGAAAACAAAGGCAAATGGTGATTATTTCTTTTCAGAAAAGGATGGGATTTTAAAAAACATCTCAACAAATGAATACTTTTGGTATCACTGACAGATGGCCACAGCAAGGATGGTAAGTATTCAAGTGTTTGTGAGACCAGGATAGGCCCCCATGCTTTAGTTCTGAAAGCCAAGTGTCTGTCCCCTGCGATGTGTACAGTCAAATCTGCTACAGAGAGGAGTAAAACACAGAAAAAAAAATTAGGGAAATTCTGCCATTTCCACATGTGGTTTATAAAAACAAGAGGAAGTTACCCTCTCCTTTTTTTGTTGTTTTTTTTTTTTTGTCTGTGTGTTTATGCATGCGTGTGTTTCGGGTTTTTTGTTTGTCACTGAATGTATTTAGGAATTTGACTTTTTATTTTGATGTTCATCATCAAAATAACAAATTATGAAATTCACAATATTAGCACGTACATATTTGTTTCTTTCATAGGGCACAGGTAAATGATTGTTAGAATGATTGTTAGAAGTCTTTCCAATTTTAATAACACTTTTCTTTCAGCTATTGCAATGCATAAGTAGTTCATCTGTCTTCACTGCCTTGCCTGACCATATTCTCTGGACTACTGTCAAAATATCCCCAGTGTCCTTGAAGAACCTCGTAGACAGTCAGACAATAATCAACACATTATCTATGAGTCTCCAGGGACCCATATCCAGAAGGAAACAAAACAAGATCCCTGGTAACAGAGATCCCCAGAGGTAATGTGCTACAGAGAAATGCACTCCATTGTCTATGATTCAAAAGTGAATGCTTCAGAAAACAATATGACTGTATTTAGCCATTAGAAGGACATTTTAGCTAAAAGCAATCTGAAAATAAATTTATTTTCATTCTTTTTTGAAAAAAATTATATTAAAAATTAAATTTTTCTATGACAAACTTAAGGCAAAAAATGTCATGGGGATCTGAATCTCTTGACTATTTATGTCACAGGCCATGGATAACAAGTGGACAATTCTGATTGTCTCCTGTGGAAGGCAGCAAGATATGTTCTAGCAAATCCTTTATGATGAAAGTTTCCTGAGCACAAATAACTGTAACTGATTTTACTTTCTTGACATTCCAGGTATTTCTCAGAAGTCAAATGATTCCCAGAAGAAGGAGAGGAGAAAAAAAAATAAAATTCAGGGTAAGACTGTGATATCTTCAAAATATCCTCTCACTGAGACTGAAAATAATTTGAAAATAATTTGAAAATAATTTTTTTCCCCAGGCTGCACTATCCATGGCAATTTTATGCTTTAAAAAACACAGCAGCAAAATACTAACTGTAATGCTTTTGACTGTCTGCTCCTTCTCTCATTCATACATCATTTAGCTTCCTTTTAGGAGGTGAAAACATCAGCTAATCTGAGGAAGGAGACAACTGGTTTGAAGCAATTGTTCCATGTGATACTCTTCTTTTTTTGTATTCTCTCGTGTGCCATCATGGTACGTCAATAATTTATAGAGCATTTAATTACGCAGTAAAGCACAAGTGGGCATATTTTCCATAGCTATTCCAAGCACATCAACAAGGCCCTTTTCCCCTCAAGGTCTTGAAGCGTGTATAGTAATGGAGTTATAAAACTTTCCCTGGAGTACCTTATTGCTCTTGCTTTATGTTCTTTTAATTTATTTTGGGGATGCTTTTTTTTGTTTGTTTTGTTTTGTTGAAAAGGGAAATTTTGAGGCCAAACCTAGAGAATACCCTTACTGCTTTGACTTTATCGTTCCATGTGGTGAGCACATTAATAAATAATACAGTGCTGACCTGCTCTGAAGGTTTTTCTAAAAATCTTGCTCTGGCTTCACAGGAAACAGAACATGGGCTTCTCAGGGAAAAAAATCAGATGGCACTGGGCTTGTTCCTTGCTGATCTTGGGGAGACACCTGTAGACTGTCCATTCTTGGTATTCTCTTTGTTTGCAACAGAACCCTTGGAACGATGACACTGTCACACTCATGCTCTGAAACACTCAAAATCTCAGGTTTTCCTTCCTGCAATAGGCCCTGACATCAGGTAAGGGTCAGGGCACTTCCATTTCTATTTCTGCCACTAATTTGAAGGCTCTTGGAGTGGCAGGTTAATCCTCTGTGTTTCACTGTATTTTGTAAAATAAGCATAAAAAAAAGCTTGCACCAATTACACAGAAGTGTACCATGAGACTAATTATCAGTGTTTCTGAAGAACTTTTGTATCCTCAAGCCAAATGTATTATTGGCAATGTTTCTTACTCTTTTAAGTGCCAACCTGAGCAATAGGCACCAAATTCTTTCTTTTCTTAACGCCACTGAAGACAGCAGACCAAGTTCTGTTCTCATATCTGATCCCACCACATTTTAACTCAAATCTCTTCAGGATTACTATTGAAATTGAGATCTCATTTACATCTGCAAAATCTTAAAGAAAAAGCAAAAAAGCCTACCAGTGACAAAAGTTGAGCTCCATCTGCCTAGCACACTATTTGGCCCAGTTTCAAGTAAATCTCATACCTCATGACACATCTTTTGTGTCTAAAAGTGACACAATTAGAGATAATGAAGAAAAATATACTTTATATGTATACATTTATATATCTATATAAAATTTATATTCTTCAAAATGAAAGCGACCTGAAGCTGGAATCAGAATGCCATAAATATGTGGAATAAGCACAGTGATAAAGAGACACAGCAAAATCACCACAGAAAAGAAAGGTATGTACATAAGGGGTTTGGAGTGTTTGTCAGTGTCATGGGTTGGCACTGGCTAGATGTTAATGCACTTATGAATATATGTTTTTTCTCTAACAACTCCTGTGGGATGTGATCAGGAACAGAGCAGAGCAGGCTTAAATCTTGAAAACAAAAAAAAAAAACCCACTAAAACTTTATTAATTACATAAGAACAGGGACAGAAATACTTTTAAACACACACAGAGACAGAAATAAAAACTTCTTAGAACATTTCTTCTCTCAGTTTCTACTTCCCCACTCATTACTCTTCACAGACCAACCTTTGGGTTTTAGATCAAACAATCACTACTCAAAAACAAACTAATCTTCAATTCAGCAAGGGAGAGAGGAGTCTCTCTGGCACTACAGACTGTTCTCCAGAACACACAGGTCTACTCCTTATGTGTTCTTATGTTACCCGTGGCACTGCCCGGAGAAGTCTGCTAAGGTGACACTCTCTTTTTCCTATGTCCAGCGCTCTCACCGCTGTCTCATAGGCCAAAACTACATACAGGGCTCTTTTAAGGATGCTGCATGCCGAGCTCTCCCCTTTTTACCCAGGGGCCGGGGTTCCAGGAGCAGGTCTGCCCTGAGGGCAGAGGGCACCACCTCACCCTCCCCCTCTTTTCTCTGCTCGCTCCACTCTTCAAAGTGCCAGTCACTGTAGCAAAAGCAAAGGCAGCTGCATCTACTTAAAATGTAGTTTATGTTCAAAAGAGACTTAAGTTCAGTCCATGGCTGACATTATGCAAGAGAAGTCCAGCTCAGAAGGCTACTCTTCTCATTCTTCTATCGGGTTCTTTCTAATCATGCTTTATCATCTCAGTCTCAGGCCGCTTTTTTCTCTCTGAAACTACTAGTCATGAGAATCAATGTCTAAGAAAAGTTTCTTTCTGCTACACAAGGGTTAACAGTTTTTTCTTGGCAGGGTGCAGGCTCAGGCACTCTTAGGCTCTACAACTCCCACGTGGCTCAGCACCTTCTCCCGGAGTTTGGGGGGAAGAGGGGGTGAGCACACACAGAAGGCACTTCCACAGTTTTCCACCCCTCCATCCTGGCTGGGGCAGCTCAGTTCCAGTCCTGTCCACTCTCTTCTCCCCCCGAGGCTCCGGCTTACCTGAGCCGACCACGTGTTTCCCCTCCCCCACCCGGCCTCGTGGCTGGGCAGGGGAAGGAGGCCTGAGACGTCTCTCTGCTGAAACCGGGATCCAAAAGAGACTGAACCCCCCTGGAGTCCTGCTTTTAACTCTTTGTGTCCTCAGAGGCGTGTCCAAACCTCCGAGTGACCAATCCAGGTGCTAGCAGAAAAGCTGATCACTGATTGGACTGCCCACATCCCCCTGGAAAAATTCACCTCCCCCCACAACCACGACAGTCAGGGACGGAAGATGGTTGCAAGAATATTCTTGGTTTTATGAGTGACAAAGTTTTAAAAGAATAGGAAGAGTCAGATATATTTAAGAAGGCTGCCAAGTTTGGCCCATCACTCAGTCTACCAAACTGTAACTCCAGCCTTATCTATCAAGAGACATTGGTGTAGAAGAATTCTCTGTTTCCAGGTGCTTAGCAATATAATGTTATGGAATTTTCATACAGATTTTCTACAGCTGAGATTTACAGAAAAAAAAAGTCTGAACTTGTTTGGAAACAATGAGTTATTTCCTAAGCCCTAAGTGTGATGGGCTGATTAGTAAATTGAATCCCTATTCTGCTCACACTTGGGTGTGTGTCAATTTTCTTGCTACTTCTGTCTTCTCTCCAGTATTGTTTCATTAGAGAAAAAAAATTTACACAATAGCACATTTTGGGTGGACAAGAAAAAATCAAAGCCAACCCCAAACCACCCAGTTCTGCAGAGGGAGCTCCATTGATTTTGGATTAATGTTTAGGATTTTAGAATTTTCTGCAAAAAAATTCCTGTATTATTGCTGTATACAGGGCACAACACAAGCAGATGACATTTACAGCACTTGTCAACATCTTAAGACTCTTATTCAGGGAAAATAAATTAAAAACTGCATTTTGTTTTCTATTGAAATACACAGTAGGAAACCTTTCCAAATTAACTTTGAAAGATGCAGGTCCCTGTAAACACAGAGCTTTCTTTGGGACCACTGTGTTCTAGGATGATTACTTGGCTTGTGCATCTTGTTCCTGTATTCGGCCAAACAATTAGCTTGGCAACATGCCATAGCTAAACTTTTCCTTGGGAAATTTACTGTTGTCTAACTGAATGTGCCATGAAAATATATGAAATTTCAAACTGTAACAAGAAAGTAAGAGGGTTAATGATTTTCTGTGTTGCATTTTAAAAAAGCATCTCCTTGGCCTTGGTGTACAATGACATGCACTAATTGACTAAGTTAGTGAGCAAGATTTGGAAATGAAGAAGCCATAGAAATGTAAATAAAGCCCCTGATGTTCATTACAGTGCAGGAAAGAATTTAGAGAGGAAAAGGATACATTAAGTTCATCATCCTCACATGAAAAGACATTTCAGGACACATACATTTTCAGCCATGTTCTTAATAATAGTGAAGTAAATGTAAGTGTCTTCAGAAAATGCAATTAAAAATTAAATTGATTTGCTTACCCATTTTTCACTTTCATGGGAACACTTATGGTTGCCCAGTAACTGTAGTGGAATCAAAGGATTAATACCCAGTTTTCAGGGATGTTCTCTTCACTGCAGATAGAGAGTTGACATTTAGATCTTAAAACATCCCTTGGGAAACCTTGGTATAGAGCTATTAAATCTCATTGCAGTTCACTTTTCTAATCCCTGAATCATCTTCCCAATCTCCTTTTAAAATACATGCCCAGCATTTGTCATCATGCCAAGCAGACAGGTGTGTTTTGTAACATACCTCCTTTCCTTCCTCTGGGGGAATGTAGTATTTGACCCCAATTTCTAGAAAGTAATGGTCAGTGAATTACCATGTCATGATTTGGAAAGACAGGTATATGCCCAGGAAAGCTGGAGCTTCCCCTGGAATGGAGAATGTAAACCCTCTCCCTCCAAATTATTATAATTTTGCAATTAGGAGCTTTCAGGCAAAGATATGGGAATAGGAATAACAGTTCTTTACTAGGAATATTAAAAATACCAATATAGCAGTACTAAAATACCACAAGCCAACAAACAAAAATCCTACAAACCCTGACAGAGTCAGAATATGACCTGACACGTTGTTGGTCAGGGTGTTGGAGGCAGTCCAAATAAATCCTCCTGGAGTGGAGTAGAGATGTGGAGTAGAGACCATCATGTAGAAAGGGTCCAGTGGTGGCCAGATGGGTCCAGTCTTCCTCTGGGAAATCCAGTGAAAAACCAGGCTACTCTGCTGGCCTGAGTCTCAGCTTTTATCCAGGTAGGAATGCTTGGCTCCTCCCACTGGGTGGATCATCTCACAATAGGATGATGTAATTTTATCCGTCATGTGGTGAGCCTTAATGGCTCTTTAACAGCAGATATTGCCCTGAAGGGAGGATGGTTTGTGGAGATAAAGAAACATTGCCCCAGCTGCTTTTAACAGCTGGCCCATTAACAAAAAACGCCAGCCCCCTCCCCACTCCCAGAGTTACGAGATAAAGAAAAACACCTCTTCAACTGGTTTCAACAGACTGGGAATAGAATACATGCTTTTGGTAACATCTTGAATTGCAACCCAAGACAGCCACCCATCTTGTCTTTTAGTAAGGATACACATATTTTCTGTATGTATTATGGAGAGTCATGAATATACTTGGTATGGTTCAAAACAACATCGATAAATAATCAAGTGTAAGGTGACAGCTTAAGTATAGATATCTGCACTGCCCATAATAGAAAATAAGTGATACACATTTCACCCTTCTGTGTAGTTGAGGATTTTTGCTTGTTTGTTTGCCCTGAAATCCCCTTTAAAATATTTTTCTGATTTAATTAGCACTATATTATAGTTCAGGTTTATGTGGCAAAATGATTTGATAAGGTGTAAATAAATCATTATGTACAGCATCATGTATAATTATGTGTATGCTATGTAAGGCAACAAGAATTTGCTGGAGACTCTTGAGCTTTCATGAGCTTGAGTGTCTCTTGGTAACTTCTGCAGTGGTAGCTGAATATGAGCCCTGCTGCCCAAAAAAAAAAAAAAAAAATTGGGACAGAGCGAAAAAGGAAGCAGCAAAGTGGAGAAAATGCAGAGCAAAAGCAGAATGCTGATGAAAGAACTGAGTAGTCAGCATTTTGTGCGCTGGCACCAAATGGCACAGCAGTGTGTCCCACCCACAGAAACTGTTGGGTTTCAGCACCTCAGGATGCCACTGCAAGCTGGACTGGCAGCAACAGCCCTGGTTCTTCCATGGGCAAAACCTACAGCGTCAGGTGTCCTACAAAAAGGACTTTGAGGCTCAAACAGCGGGTAGAAACTCACCCAACCACTTCTTGCAACTCCTAATTCACAGTACAGAACAATGTCTCATGTCCACCTGTGTTTTGTTTGTCCTCTACAAGGGAGCTTGGTCCCTGCCCCAAGGACAGCACGAGGATGCTCAAGATGATGCAGATTCTCCAGGACACCATCTCAGCTATTTACAGTGGGAAGACAAAGGTGCAGCTCATTTGTACAAACTTCCATAAAGACAGTAGTAGAGTCTTCCCTCTGGCAATTGCTCCAGTTATTTACTTCAAAAGAGAAAAGTACTCTAAGAATGCACAAGTCAGATCTCAGATGTTTCAAGAAAGAGTGAAGTTCATATCATGACCAATGAGATATAAATCAATACAGTTAAATGCATAGCTGCTGCTTTTTAAAAATTATCATTCCATTTTTATTATTTCCTTGTTCTTAATTTTAGGTGCAGCTAAATTAATTTTTATTGTGCATTAATTTATTTGAAATTTAAGAACCATTTATCAGAGGAATACTTATTAGACTTAACCTAAGATTATCATAACAGCATAAGATTTCATATCCAATGACAACTAAAAATACTGTGATTATCACTTTGCTATGAGTATAGTACAATTAAATTTGAAATTTGGAATTGCCTAGGAGAAATTGTAACTTGAAGACATCAATAAACTTCCAGAAATAAAACATAAGATACTACAGGCCAGTGAAATAATGATGTTCAAACTTTTCTTATTACTGACTGGGATAATGATGATGATGAAGGGTGTGCTGGCCATTGCAGAATGCCTTTATCAGGAAGAAAGTTGTCCACAAGGACAGCTTAAGTTTTACAGACCATGAGTTTAAGTTAGCACATTCAATCCCACCAAGCTACGTCATTTAAAAATCCCGGTTCAGGTTTAGCTGATGTCTTCGGATGAAATCATAATACATTTTGGCAGCACTGGTAATCTGATGCAGAATAAAAAAGGGTAAAGTCCAAAGGTGCAGAAAGATTCTTTTGGAGTATGTACAATGCCTAATCTAGGATAGGAGGGTGTGCAACATTTTGTTTTAAGATAATGGGAGGCTGGGCAAGATTAGCAAATCTTGACTGCAAGCATTGGGTGATGAGAATATTCCCCGTGCCAGAAAAAGGTATTTTAAAAGTTCATTACAAATTATCAAGAAACTGTTTTGTCCAGCCTATGCTCAGCACATTTCCAAAATGTTAGATGCTTTTGGGGAAAGAAGATGAAGGTTCTTTCTTGTCTTCCTGCTTTTCCTTTAAGGAAAGTTCTTTTTCTTTCTAATCTTCATGACAAAGGTGTCCTATATTTGTTTTTTATTCAGTTTTTCTCTTTGTCATGTTCTTCTCTCAGTAAAATATGACATTTTGAAATTTTCTGGGCTGGAGATGTGAAACTGCTTTTTGCCAGTGAATCAATTTTATTCTTTATCTAAAGAAATGTCTCAGCTTTTTGACAAACAACAGAACTATTGTGCACTATGCAGAACAAACCGTATTCTCCATTGGAGGTAAACTAAAGCTGTAAGATTAAATAGTTTGGTATCTTGCTTTTGTTGAGGATGTTACCTGTATGTTTTCTGTGGATTCCTGATGGATGCCCAGAAACACAGGCAAGGAGGCAAAAAACAACTTTAAAGTTCGTATTGTGTTCATATGAATGGGAGTTGTTCACCACAACAGTGCTCTCATTGTGAAGGATTTTGCACTCAAAGGCACAGGAAAACTTCTGAGAATGATTCTTTTTCCTATCTTGTATATATTATACCTGGGTTATTTCTGATATATTGTGTGAGATATGGGGAAAATTGAGAATGGAAACTTTCCCATTGAATTTCCCATTCAATTCCCATTGAATTCCCAAAATAGGAATTTTGACTGGGGCCTAGATTCTGCCTAGAGGATTTATAGGTTGGTATTTATCCAGGAGTCAGAAAATCTGGATTCAGCTCCTCCACTGATTTCTGGATAGATGTTAGTATGTCACTTAATACTTAATTTTTAAGGCAGTTGTTTCTCAATAGTTTTAAATAGCCCTGCCACTTCCTTCAGGTCCCAAAGAGAGAATTTACAGTCTTGTGAAAATTTAGCCATTAATCTCTCCCCTCTACTGCTGTATCTTTCTCAACTCTTCTGATTCCCACATTTTAAGTTGCCATCTCTTCAAATTATAGTGGTTTTTTTGGTCTTGGCCTTTATTAGGATGCAAGAACAGTATTAAATATTTTTCCAGTGCCTAACTGTATCAGGCCCAGGCTTTGTGTTATTAGACATAAAGCAATACAGATAGAAAATAATTACATATCTTGTATTGAATTTTATTGAGGCCAGTGAACACAGCAACTGTCACATACTTAGAGTCTCTAAGTGTAGAAGTGAGTGAGTGTAACTACTAAAAATGAAGATTCAATACCCAGAAGAGAGTCCTGCAGCAAAATCAGAGGTGAGAACAAAGACAGTCCAAGGAACTTTCCCAGACATTAATCAGACATGCACATATGTGTATGTGGGGGGGGGGTGTACTGGGTTTGCACGGCAAGCTTTTGGTAGCAGAGGATCTACAGAGGTGGTTTCTGTGAGAAGCTGCCAGAAGCTTCCCCCATGTCTGACAGAGCCATTGCCAGCTGGCTCCAAGAGTGACCTGCCATTGAGCAAGCTGAGCAATGGTGATGATAAAATGCAGAAAGAAGAAAAATGAATAAATGCTGGACAGCAGCCAGTGGAGAGGAGTGAGGACATGGGACAGGACCAGCCCCACAGCCCCAAGGTCAGTGCAGGAGGAGGGGCAGGAGGTGCTCCAAGCTCCAGAGCTGAGATTCCCCTGCAGCTGCTGGTGCAGTCCTTGGTGAGGCAGCTGTGCCCCTGCAGCCCATGGAATTCCATGGGGGAGCAGAGATCCACCTGCAGCCCCTGGAGCATCCCAGCCAGAGCAGGGGGATGCCCAAAGGAGGCTGTGACTCTGTGGAAAGCCCACACTGAAGCAGGGACCCACACTGAAGCAGTTCATGAAGAACTGTGTCCCATGGGAAAGACTCAAGTTGGAGAAGTTCATGGAGGACTGCCTCCCATGAGAGGGACCTCACACTGGAGTGGGGAAAGGGTTTGAGGGATCCTGTCCCTGAAGAGAAAGGAGTGGCGGACACATGATGATGAAGAGGAGTGTGATGAACTGGCTGCAGCCCCCATTCCCCATCTCCCTGTGCCACTCTGGGGGAGGAGGTAGAGAAATCAGGAGTGAAGCTGAGCCTGGGAAGAAGGGAGAGATAGAGGGAAGGTTTTTAAAGTTATTTTTTCTCATTATCCTTTTCTTTTACTAACTAGCAATAAATTAAACTAATTTTCCCATGTGCAGTCTATTTTGGATATGAGGCTAATTGAGGAGTCATCTCCGTGCCCATACCTTTGACATACCTTGAACAGGATTTTAGAAGATGGGATCCAAGCATAGGACAGGGATTGTAACCAGTGGTAACCAGTCAAGTACTTAACCAGCTACTAAGACTGCTGCTGCTTTGGGAGGGGCTGATGCTTTGTTCAACAGTTTACACCTATGTTCTCATCATGGGAGGGTCAAGGTTGGGTGGGCTATGACCAGATAGTTCAGCTGGCAGTAATTGTCCTTTGTACTCCATGTGCACTCCTCTGCACTCTTCTATCAGCTCTAGTCAGCCACTCAGCTCTTCACATACTCACAAGGCTGGTCTAAAGCACCCTTTCCTTTGACTACATCCTTTAAATGCTATTGCTGTATAAATGTCACCAGTTCCAATGCTGCCCACAATCCTACCCACTGCAGAGCCTCATGCTGCTTTTTTACTCTGGCTCTTTTCCTTTTTTCTGCTCTCCTTCTGGCTCTGGACCAATTCCTTCTTTAAAATTCCTTTTGAAAGGTTCAGCTTGAGAACACTGTTCATTTAAGTACTGACAGTAGGTTCATACTTTCAAAAGTACTGCTGCAAAGCACAGGAACTCACCAACTTCCCTTGATGAAATGCCTCATCTTTTTTTTTAATGACTCAAGGAAAAAACTGTCTTGGCTCCTTTCCTCTCTCCTCAATGATTCAGCCACACAAATAATGTAGCAAGATGTGTGAAAAGCCATTCTGCAAACAAAATTATTTAAGCAAAATTAATCCTATGGCATTGCTTTTGTACAAGTCCTGTGTCAATCCTATGGGACGGGTTGAATTTAACCCTGGCTTAAGTTTGTATAAATGAAGACAACACTTATTTGCTGTCTGAGATGCTGTCACGAATTCTTCTTCCAATACATGAACTTCCATTCTTCCAGAATGCTACCCCTGAATGTGCAACATGGTCTGGCACACAGCATGTATCACCAACAGAAAATCTTTGAGAGAAAGATGGACAGGAGCTGGAGGGAGGCAAGCATCTGTTCAAACTATTCAAGGATTAAATTGATTGCCTCAAAATTAATTGGGCCAGAGAAAGGAGATAACAGGTTGGCAACTGAACACTGCTCAGAGGGATGTAAATTTCATAAAAAGGTTGGAGTACAGTGCAACATAATTTATAACAGTGAGGCAACCTATTCCACTGGGGTACAGAATTGAAAGAGCTGAAGAAAACAGTCTGCAAACCTAATGCAGGGAATTCTTGGTAGCTCAGAAAGTTTGATAAGAAAAGAAAGGATCCAGCACCTGTTTTTAGTAAAGAAAACACACGGATTCCTATAACCTTCCCTCTAAAAAGATCCTTATTTGCAAATATTGCCAGCATGGGTCTAAGTCAGAGCGGTATGTGGAAGGGTGGGAAGGATTTTGGATGTGATTTTGACTTCTCATTTCAGGGGATGATTGATTCATGTCTGATGTTGTACCCAGTATGACTTAGCTGAAATGAACGAAAAACATTCTGTGATAATTTTCTTCAAGTTTTTCCTTCCTTTAACCCTTTAAAAAGCAGCATAAAGTAACTCAATCTAAAATCAAAGCAAAGGTACCACCTCCCTTTTGCAGAGTGTATTTAGGCTGGTAATTCTCGTTCCACTCCAACAGGAGGATCTCTCCTGTTTCACATTCCCATGTATAAAATTTAAAACTAGCCCCAGCATCTGGCTGAAAGACTGCAATGTCATCTCCTCTGGGAGAAGTTTTTCCTGGTGAAGAGTGCTGTGGTGCGTTGACCCTGACTGGACACCATGTGCCCACCAAAGCCGCTCTGTCACTGCTCTCCTCGGCTGGACAGGGGAGAGAAAATAGAGTGAAAGGTTCATAGGCTGCGATAAGGACAAACAAAAACGAATCTTGAAAACACCTTTCCCCCATCCCTTCCTTCCTCCTGTGCTTAACTTTAATCCCTATTCTCTACCTCCTCCCTGACAGCTGTGCAGGGGCACTGTAAATGGGGCTCTGGTCAGTCATCACGTGTTGTCTCTGCCACTGCTCCCTCCTCATGGGGAGAAGTCCTTCCCCTGCTCCAGTGTGGGTCTCTCCCACGGGTGACAGTCCTCCACAAAATTCCTCGACATGAGTCTTTACCAGAGGCTGCAGTTCTTCACAAACTGCTCCAGTGTGGGTCCCTTCATGGGCACAGTCCTTCAGGAACAGGCTGCTCCAGTGTGGGTTCCCCCTGCACTCACAAGTCCTGCCAGCAAACCTGCTGCAGGGTGAGCTGCTCTCTCCCAAGCCCCACAGGTCCTGGCAGGAACCTGCTCCAGTGTGGGCTTCCCACAAAAAGCCTCCTTTGGCTTCCCACAAAAAGCCTTCCCACAAAAAGCATCTCCCTGCTCTGGAATGGGATCCTCCAGGGGCTGCAGGTGGATCCCTGCTGAATCTTTGACCCCCATGGACTGCAGGGGCACAGATGCCTCACCATGGGCTGCAGAGAAATCTCTGCTCTGGTGCCTGGAGCACCTCCTGCCCCTCCTTCTGCACTGACCTTGGGTCTGTGGGGCTGTTCCTGTGACATGTTCTCACTCCTCTCCTTTGGCTGCTTTTGACTCTTTCTGTCTCTGACCACAATTACTTCTGCACAATATATTTTTTCCCTGCTCCTGAATGCAATATCCCAGAGGCAGTACCAGTGTTGCTGTTGGGCTTGCCCTTGGCCAGCAGTGGGTCTCTCCTGGAGCCTGCTGACATTGGCTCTGTTGCACGTGGGGGAAGCTTCCAGCAGCCTCTCACAGAAGCCATGCCTGCAGATCCCCTGCTACCAAAAGCTGGCCAAGCAAACCCACTACAAGGGACTAATGTGAGAAAACTGATTTGGAATAATTCAAAATTTCAGGAACGGAGGCAGTGGCTGTTTCTGGAGGCTGTTCCTCTCTCAACAGGTAGGTAAGAGTACCAGAATATTTGACAGGAGTCAATGGCCTCTACACTGGATGGCTAGAGAAGCTCACACTGCTGACTGTTCACTAACAGTAAAGGAGGGCCCTTTCATCAGTGATTGCAGACTTTTTGCTAGAGGGAGAAGCAATTAAAGTTCTTTAAAATTGCCTATTCCTGAAGTATTTCTCATTATAAAGGACTGCAGAGGGAATTACAAATCTGTTATTTTTTCATCATGCGAGCACAAAATGAAACAGTTCCTTCTTCATGCATTAATGTGATACTGGCAAATAAATGTGAGATAAGTTTTGGGACAAAACTAATGTTGTTTGAAAATCTGTGCTACTCTAATGAGGAAACTGGGCAGATTAATAAAAAAAAGTAATTTGGTTCAAACACCAGAGCTAAGCCAACATGATTTTCATTCCTATTTCTTTTTCCTTCTTCCACCCTCCAGGGAATAGTTTATGCATTATAAAATGGGGGCTTGCCAGGAACAGGTGTTATTAAGTAAAGATCCCTCATGTCTGGTTATGTTTTACTCACTAAGATATTACATAAAAGGTTGGTAGTGCAAATAATGCTCTCACCTTTCTGAAAGGGGGGAAATGGTGTACTATCCATAATTAAAAGGTTGGTAGTTGCTTAGACCTAGAGACATTTAGTCTCCCTGAAATATATTCAAGAAATACATTCAAGAAATCTAATGTTCAGGGTGTAAATGGGATTGCAAGCACTTTTTTGTTCTCTGTAAATTCACCCCTGGGCCAGAGATGCTCAGTGGTTAGGACACACTGCAGATCGGTCTCTGCAGGTCATAGAGGTTTTAAAACTCCTTTTCTACCAGGGTAGGGAGATGTTCAATGTAGGAGAGCATGGGCTAAACTACTT
Organism: Prinia subflava; assembly: GCF_021018805.1. Taxonomy (NCBI): domain Eukaryota; kingdom Metazoa; phylum Chordata; class Aves; order Passeriformes; family Cisticolidae; genus Prinia; species Prinia subflava. The sequence continues at coordinate 28,073,551 of NC_086249.1, forward strand.
ACATTTTTAGGATAGTATAGACTGATTTTGCTTTAAATCTTCTCTGTTCTCTAAGTAAGAACACTGCTTCTCACCTGTGCTAGGGCACAGCCTGCTTTCAGAATTATCCAGGTTCATCAGTTCCTGTTGAATTTTGCAGTGGCTACTGGGGCACAACTCTGGTTTCAGCCACATTTTAAATTAAGTCTTAGGAGGAAACTGCAAATAGCAGCAGCATGCCTTCAGCTGGCTATTTGAAAATCAGTGACCCTTAACACTACTGACTGCATGAGAAGGTTTTTTTTACAGGTTTGCTAATTGCTCCCTGTTCCTAAAACTCTGATCACTTTATGTCCCCTCACTGATACCACTTTGCCAGCAGCCAGCAGCTGTTGACAGACATGAGCTGCTGAAGGCGAGCTGAAAATACCTCTTCTTTTTCACAGTACTCCTTACCCAGATTTTTTCATTTATGTCTTCAACAGTCTTCACTACCTGTGGTTTCTTTGTTTGAGGTTAGGTAATAAATTATTAATGTAACTTCAGATGCAAAATGCAGTGCCCACCCAACAGGGTTTGACAGAGATTCTGAACACAGTTTGATGGTTGCCTCAAGATATGCCTAAGGGTTTTTTCTGCCCTCTGAAAAGCAAAGTGATATGGATAGCTAACCTAGGAAAGTTGCAAGTCAGCAGGCACAAAGGGCCATGAAAACACGCAGCAAAGCAGAGCTAGCCCTGTGCTGGAGTTAGCAACGCCTTGTTCTCATCCTCACATCAGTTTATCATCCTTGTAAGTCAGATTTTTAGTAAAGCAGACTTGCCCACAGTACCAGCTTCATAGTCAGCATGGACCAACTGGGGGAGCCTGCTTGCAGCCTCTGGCTTGCTGACATCCTTTGGAAGTGGCCAAGGAGCTTGGGAACCTACTGTTGTCAGAGGTCCACCTGCCTCCAGCAGATCTATCTCCAGATTTACAAGAAAGAACAAAGAAAAGAAGCTAATAACTTGATCTCACTAAAGAATTGCAGAAAAGCAGAAATGGAAGAAAGAAACTCCCTCTTCCTCAACATTTGCCAATGCAGGCTATGCTTCTCCTAAATGTTACCCAAAGTCTCCTATGAAGTGCCTGTGATCCTCTTAAGACAAGTCAGTGAAACAGAGATTTGCATTTAAGGGAGAAGCCATTGTGACTGAACAAGTGCATTTCCATTAAAAAAAAAAAAATCTATTACAGAAATTGATTGCAATGCTCACACTTGGGCATATGAGAAGAAAAGAGACAGACAATGTCAGCCATTCATCTTTTGTTTACAGATGCATGCTTCCCAAAGGCTTAATTGTGGTAGCTCATTTACACTAGCCCTGGCAGAAGGCAGTGGTGACTAACAATGCTTTAATAAAATGTCACACAAAGCTTTTCCTTCAAGCCATGCCAGGGTCTGCTGAAGTCAGGGTGATGAAGTTGACCTTACCTATACTTAGATTTCCAGCCAGATGTCTTTCATGTCATGATTCTTTGAACCTATTTTGGTCATTCTGCTCTTGCTAGAGATGCATTGCTCCCACAGGCAGGACCCTGTCTTTGGCATATAGAGGCAGTGTCCCATGACCAGCCAGTTGTGGTCAAATGTATTCCACTCTTAGTCTTTGCATTGGCTTAGTGGTTCTGGATGAGAGGTCAGCAATGCATTCTGGTGAGGTTAACCAGTTTTGGAGATTTCAATCCCGAAAGTACACATTGCATCACAGTATGCCACCCTTGAAATAAGCAGTGTCCTGTAGCCAAGCCACAAGCCATTCTGCTGGAAGACATTTCCTCCTTGTTATACTCCCTACAATAGTATAAAATACACTGCAAGTTTCTATATGTTATATTTTTCCTGAACTTTAACTTTTCTTTTGTTTTTTCTCACTTCATTTCACCTCCTCATCATCTTTCTCTGTTTTCCTCTACATTTGTCAGTTTTATCTTCATAGCCATCCTGTATTATGGTTTTTGTTTTTCCTGCTTTTATATAATGTCATTATTTATTGATTTTTATCAACAATCCATCTCTTCAATACACTTCTTACACTTACACTTTCCAAAATCTTTGGAAGAGAAAATAAGTTCCATTCTGCTTCTTCTGCAAAACATCTATTAAATATGTTGATACATGTTGTATTTCTAAATGGTGTAATACATGAATGCAAAAATAAAAGAAAAAAATTTACATTCAGACTATTTTCATGTAAATGTAAAATATTTCTGAAGACTACACACATTTAAGGGATAATAAATTATTATCCTGCATCACTTCCATCACTTAACTTTTATTTCCTTAGTCATGTTCGCACTTTCCTCAATTATTTTTGTAATACAGCTCAGCTCAGTCACTCAAAGCTCTTAGAAATCACACCCACCTTGTTTAGTCTCTATCCTGTGTAAGGAACTGGAATTCAGCTGAAGAAGCGGCTTCAAAAATTGCTCTTCAATCTTCCAAATCATACATATCAGCCCTAAATACACCTAATACAAGTCCAACTGGCATGTTAATTATTGCTTACCTCTTATCTATGCTTGCAAACCAGCTGCAAGACCATAAAATTTGGAAATATGTTTCATCTCCAGCAGAGTTAAAAGCAATGCTTAGATTTCTGTATGCAGTACAGAGAGTTAAGAAATTAAAGAGTTAAGATTTTAGCTAAGGGATAGAAGCAATTTATATTGATTAGGATTTAAGAGATGAAGTAGAAGAGTTAATAATTATTAGATGCTTAAGCTAGAGCACAGGTATTATATTACTTGCTCATTTTAGTTGTGTTTGTAGAAGGAAATAAGATAGATGGACCACTGAGATAACAGGAGAAACCATGACTTCTCCTGGACACAGAAACTAATTGGAACCAAGGAGAGCTTGGACCATGCCCAAGAGGTCACGCAGCCTGCCAGCAAGATGAAGGTAAAAAGGTCACTGCGAGGAAGATGACTCTGACTTCATCCTTCAAGACCACTGACCCATTTCCATGACCACCACCCCAATCTGAGAGAATAATTGTGCAGGTGTAAAGGATTTTGGGCTTTATGCATATGTATAAGCATTTTTGAGTATGTAAATAAATAAGGACCTTTAGGAGGCTACTCCCGTGCTGCCCAATGTCAACATAAAACACACACTTTCTAACTTTAACTGGTTTGAGAGTCTTTAGCCTATGATCTCATTGATTTTGTGCAAATCAAGAGGATGCAGGACAAGATTGTTCCTGGCTAATTAAAGCCAGGAACTGGGATATAAGGATGCTGGAGAAGACCCCAAGATAATTTCAGGAAGGTGCGTGAACAAGTCAGCAGAGCTCTTCTGCTTCTGGGAGAAATGCGTACACTGGGTTTTTCCATGAAGATACAGGAGCTCACTCAGTGCCAGCTCAGCTCTCTCCAACCAGCCCTTTAGCTCTTTCCTTTGCACTAATGTGAAGACAGACTGAGAGAGCTGGAGCTGTTCGGCCTGGAGATGAGAAAGCTCTGGGGAGGAATTTTAGGAGCCTTCCAGTCAGTGCCTAAAGGGTCCTACAACAAAGTTGAAGAGGGGCTTTTTACAAGGCTATGTAGTGACGGCTCAAGGGGGAATGGCTTTTAACTGAAAGAGGGCAGGATTAGATCAGATTAGATGTGAGGAAGAAATTCTTTACCTGGAGGGCAGTGAGGCATAGGAACAGGTTGCCCAGAGAAGTTGTGAATGCTCCATCTCTGGAACTGTTCAAGGCCAAGTTGGACAGGGCTTGGTGCAATTGTTGAAGGTGTCCCTGTCCATGGCAGGGGGTTGGAACTAGATGATCTTTAAAGTCCTTTCCAGCTCCAACAATTCTGTGATTTTATGTAGCACAAGTAGCATTGTGGCACAGGAGTGATTTCAGACATCCCTTATTCAGTCTGGCAGCCACAACCTGGCTTCTTCTGAAAACTTTCCAGAGCAATAAATAAAAAGATTTCTGCTTGCAAACCCTGCTGCTGTACTTTGGAAGGAGTATCTGGAACTTCCAGCAGCAGATGGCCCTTCCACATCTTCAGTTACTTGGTGGACCTTTGATCTTTCTGAAGTTGTTTCAATGAGCCATCTGAGTCTGAATCAGAAAAAAATCTAAGGCTCATGAAGAAGTTTAATCCACCCTAATAACCCAGTCTTATGACATTTTAAATCCTCCTGTTGTTTTTATATTCAATAACAAGGTAGAAATCTTTTGCCATCCAACTTCATTATTGCTTCCAAGGCTTTTCTAGGAGCAGCATAACCGTTTTCCATGTGCTACAAAGGACCTCAATTAGAAGCGTGCTGGAGCTACTCTCCTCTCCCATGCTTGCAATGTGTATTCTTGAGTGCTGGTGTAACTGGTGCAGTTCCACAAAGGCATTGCTGACTTTTCTCAGAGACTGCTGCATCCCACTGGACTAGTCCTTTGTTCCAGAGAGGAAACACTGAGCTGTTTTTGAAGACAGTCATCTTCAAGTCAGTGAGAACAGCCTAAAACATGCATGCAGTACCTGTTTGCCTCCCTTGCTTGCCAAATAAACAAGTGGTGGAAGACGTCTGGAGGGTATGCAGGAATGGCTTAGTACAAGGGCACAGCAATTACAGGGAATGGCAACTGTTGGCTTGCTCTTCTAATTTGACTGTCCTTCCACATTGTTATCTCAGTAGAAAAGTACTTGGAATCACAAATTTAAAAGCACTTAGTTATTCATTTTTATGCAGAGTAATTAAATGTTCCCTTCCAACTCATCATGGAGGCCTTCAGCTCAAGGCATGTACATGTGTATCACTATGAGCATTTGGCTATTGCAAGAAAAGCTTTGCAGTGTGAGCTGCGTATACTTCCCAGCTTTCCCTGTCTCACATTAGCATTGGTTAAAAGGGAAACTTCAGGGGGATAGTGCTCCCCTCAGAGCTGATGAAGCACACAAATTCATCCAGTTAGTCAAGCAAAGGTAGAGCACTTGCATAAACTGTCTACTTTCTTTCAGGACTGAGGGTCTAGAAATTTCCACAGATATTTCTCCCTTTAGTACAGTACAAAGTGGAATTCCTTTTGTCTAACTTTGTGCATATTTCCACAGTTGTCTACCCTGAAGAAAGAGAAATGGTCACCTCCACAGGTGGTCTTTCCCACTGGTTTCATGGTTTGCTTTGACAGCAAAGGGCGAGCATTGATTTATTTTTATATGTCTGCCATTAAATGAACTGAAAATAGCCCATGAGTGCCTTCCATTTCTATTGCCACAGCTACCATATTGTCAGCCTTCATTGAACACATCTCAAATATCTTTTCCTTGTGACCATCTCAGTCTGCTGCATCTCCTTGTTCCATGGAAGATCCTTTTCATGTCCAGAACTGTGGAGAAAGCTGACAACATACTTGCTGTGTCAGCTGGTAGGTTTTCTCACACTGCTTATACTACATGGGCAGCAATGTCACTTAAGAGCAGGAATGATGTTTACCTTGAAAAGGGTGGGCACATGCAATCTACTTTTATTAATGAAGAACTAAATGAAAGGGCATATCTGAGATCCTGCTCAAGTTATGAGAAACTATTAATGTCTGATCTGTATCTTTTTCCAGTTTTTTACAAATCAAACATTACATTTCACAAGCGAAAAATCAGGATGTGTTGATCAGAGAACTGTTAACACCAGAGACTTATTAATAGTAACTACAGTACAAAAGCAGCTGTTTCCAGCTTTTATACAGCATTACATTTGCTTGATGCAGATAAAGAGAAATTACTCATGAGGCAATGGAAAGAAAGGTGTAGGAGGGTGAATCACATTGGAAGAATAGGAAAAAATGAAAGTGGGGGCAAATTTTCTTGAGCATGCTGTGTCATCCCCAGTAAAAAGTAATTTGCTATATCAGTGGAATGCTATTAACTCCTGCTTGGTTGGGCATAATGCATGGTGGAGGAGGGAATATTTCAGTCAAATTGAATGACGGTAATTTTGGGGGAAAGGGAATGACTCTCATTATTTTTTTTTTCTACAAGGAAACTCATTGGCATCTTCACATCTAGTTCTAATTTGCAGGCAATTAGTGCACAGTTGCACAACTGGAGCCAAACTCTCACTATTAGCAGAGCACAGCACAATTGTCTAAGGCTGAAAATAAGTGACCCCAAGAAGACCACAAGTTTTCTTGAGAACAGGATGACAAACGTTTAGCGAAAACACAGTTTATCTGTTAAAATTGTAGTCAGTTTTAGATGTGTTTCTTTTTTTGTTCCAGTGACCACCACCTCCATATTATGGAGATTACTCTTTGAAACAGGACTAAGGAATGCTCTGGAACAATCTCTACATCAGGGATAACAGGCTATGTCAAATTAGAATGAACTAATCTACTATAATCTGCATATTACACAGGACTGACTGTCACATTGGATTTTTGTGCAAGTTTATAACAAGAAATACTGCATGTGTCACTCTGCTTTTTTTCAGGATGACATCTTCCATTTCCTCTGCCTAGGGAGACCTTTTATTCCATAAGCAGAGATTGGAAAACAAAGATACTCATGTCAAAGTCAGACAAAAATATAAATTTAATACTGTGCCACAGAAGTTAAAATTAAGGACTTAACCCAGACACAAAAAGTGGCATGACTTACAGACACACTCTATTTTTCATGTGCAGTTTGTTTCCCCTTTGTGCTGCCAATATCTCTGCCACCTCCTGATGTCCAGAGGGCTGCTTCCAGCACAGAGGGCAATGATCTGAGCTCTCAGGGCCCCTTCATATTTACTCCTCCACTGTCCTTACTGAAGCCTTTCCTAGCACCCAGTCTGAGTCAAAATACAAAATGAGGTGGCGTGTTGCAAAATTTATAATCATCCATGAAACCTTTCACTACTTCTTTCCCATTTTTGGGGCACAAAACTGTCATGTGGCATACCTAACGGGCAAAAAAATCCCTAAATTGTCCCATTTTGTCAGTGTTATGCAGCTTTCGGGTACATAACCCATGCCTAAGTTGCAATTTAGGTATGTAAAACAGGCAGGGCACCCCAGGCCTATTTCCCTTTGCACCAGGCTGGATCTCCAAGAGCAGTAGTGAGGGAAGCCCCAGGCTGGGTGCTTCCATCACAAAGCCAGGACCATGTTCCCACATCTTGTTTCCCCTCCTGAAATCCCCTCCTGAAATATCGCTCAGCACAGTTATTCCACCGCAAATAACTTTACCATTTCACTGCAGCAATCCAAAGGACATCCAAATCCTTTGCACAAATACTGGGAGGAGTTTAATGGGGAAAATGTTACTCTACAAACCCTTTACACCCTCCAGCTGAAAACTTGTGCCCTTCATTCCCTTCATTTCCACTACAGAGGTCAGTATGACCAGGTCACTCCAAATCCCTGACCTGGTGCCAAGTCATCTATTTCTTTGAATTTTTCTCTACTCTCACTCTGCTCCCATTGCCTCTAGGGCTGTCTCAAAATGTCACATCCCAGGGTGTTCTTTGGGACACAGATGAAACCTTTGCTCTGTCACAGGAACACGTGCTGCCCTTGAGGGAGTTGTTCTCAATTCAGGCTCAAGATTGTGACTCCTAAGATTCTGCCACAAACTGCCCCTCGACCACACCACACATCTCACTGTACTTCTCCACGCCTTCTGACGGGTCTGGAGAGATTTGCTGAGGTGTTAATACCCAAGTACACAGCATTTCACACAGGATAACACTGAAGATACTTTATGCATAAACGCCTTTGCAATGACAAAGAGGTTTCAGTGAGGAGAAAAGTGCAGACAGTACTGGAAAGAGGGAGTCTGGTCAGCTTCTTGTTCCTCCCTGCTACAGTGAGGATCACACTTGACACTGAGACCAAAAGACTCCAGCTAGAAGGGATTTAAGAGGAGGGACAGGAAATGATTAATTATTTTAGTTAAAAGAAACAATATTACTTGGCCACAAGCCTCCAGGTAATGAAGAATTACTTTTTCTTAGCTAATGAGAAATTACACCTCTACAACATCTGAACAAGAATGCAGTCCAATGAAAGCAATTCTTCAAGAAAGGATGTCAGAAAAGACTAGGAAATACACAAAATATATGCACACCACTGCAAAAAGGCAGTTTCACTGAGAAACCATTAGAACTGGATTTAGAATAGTCCAAACTCATCTCAGCAATGGTCATGGAAGGTGCTGTATGTTTCTAATGTAGCTTTTTCAGTGGCAAGATAGGGCTTTCCTTTTTCTTTTTTTTCCTTTTCTTTTCTTTTTTCTTTTCTTTTCCTTTTTTTTAATTGGGTGGGGTTTTTTTTGCTTTGTTTTTAATAACTAGCTATTATTCCAAGATCAGTCTATAGCTACATTTATTAAAGAGCTGTATTTAGGTCCAGTAGGATGGGAGGATCCAAATCTGTGTTATTTCTGAAAGACTTTAAGGGGCACTTCACTACATAAAGGCATTGTAACCAGTTTCCCACCTGCATCAGAATGTGGTATAATAATCAAGTCCACATAAAGCTAGGAAATTAGGAGCCCTTTAAAAAAAACATCTCTCTAAACAATTGCCCTTTTCTTGAAGAATTTGAGGATGGCTTGAAACCAATAGAGAAAATTCTGACAGTGATAAACTTCAAATTTTAAGTGTCTAGAAAAATAAGAAAAAAAAGAGAAAAATAAATTAAAAAAAAAAAAAAAAGGAAAAAGAAAGAAGGGGTGCTTATAAGAGCCTTTATAGCTTTTTAGGAGAAATGTGTTCTTTTGCAAAATGGTAGGGCAGACTGGGGAATGTGTGCATGTATACCAGGGCCTTGCCCTGGCTGCATGCCAGGTGCTCACCAAAGCTGTTCTTTCAATCCCCTCAGCTGGCCAGGGGAGAGAAAATATAACAAAAGGCTCATGGTTTGATATAAGGGCAAGGAGAAATCACTCATCAGTTACAATTGTGGGCAAAACAAGCTTGCCTTGGGAAAAATAGTTTAATTTATTACAAATCAAATCATAGTGGGACAAAGAGAAATAAGAACAAAACTAAAAACACATGTTCCACCTACCCTTCCCTTCTTGGGCTCTACTTCACTGGTGATTTCTCTGCCTCTTCTCCCACAGTGGCAGAGGGGGATGGGGAATGGTGGCTGCAGTCAGCTCATCACACACTGTCTTTGCTGCTTCTTCCTCCTCACACCCTTCCCCTGCTCCAGCCTGAGGTCTCTCCCATGGGACTTCATGAACTGCTCCAGCGTGGGTCCATTCCAAAGGGAACAGTCCTTCAGGAACAGGCTGCTCCACTGTGGGTGCCCTGTGGGATCACAGTCCTGCCGAGAAACATTGCTCAAGTATGGGCTCCTCTCTTCATGGGGCCACAGATCCTGCCAAGAGCCTGCTTCAGTGTGGGCTTCCCATGGAGTCACCTCCTTTGGGCATCCCCCTGCTCTGGCTGGGATGCTCCATGGGCTGCAGGGGCACAGCTGCCCCACCAAGGGCTGCACCAGGAGCTGCAGGGGAATCTCTGCTCTAGAGCAACTTCAGTCCCTCCTTCTACACTGACCTTGGGTCTGTGGGGCTGGTCCTGTCCCATATTCTCACTCCTCTCCTTTGGCTGCTGTTCTCCAGCAGGTGTTTTCCTCTTTTTAATATCTGTTATCCCAGTCTCTCTCGCAGCTGGCATTGGCTCTATCAGACATGGGGGAAGCTTCTGGCAGCTTCTCAGAGATGCCACCTTTGTACCCCCACTACCAAAACCTTGCAATGCAAACACAATACACTATTACTTCCAAAGACAGAGAAAATTACTAAACTTGAGACCGGCCTCACAGGTCATCTGTTGTCCCCCAAATGTCCCCCATCTTCTAACTGGTGTAGTATTCTTCTAAACCTAACCCTGATTCTAGATTCAACAGCAGAATAAATACTCCTTCCCCATGCTGTTCTGTTCACATACAGAAGAGTGGGGCTCAGGCAACCATGCTGGGTTATGTCTTGTATTTCACTCTCTTCTTTTTTCAAATTATTCATGAGAAGATTGAAAAAGGATCCAATGTATTTACTCTTCCAGTCTGTGCAATCATTTCCAATAAAATATTTTATCCCTCCAGAAGCTCTCTGCAGTTTTGCGGGTGGATATTTTGTATTCCTTCTCAGGAACTTGGAGTGACTGGTAGACATCATGGCAAACTGTTTCTTTTTTCCTGTATTCAGATCACAGATCACTAACACATTCAGAGATGACAGGTCAGAATTCATGCAGATAAGAGCTCATATTTAAAATTCCCCTATGTAAACATTAATTTTATTAAAATCTGCCAGAAAAACCCTCCCAAACATTGAGAGCAAATGGAAAAGATTCACAATTTACTAGATACTTCAGTTATAATTTGATTTGAGACTTTATTTTAAAAAAATGTTCTTACTTTAAAGTTATCTGTGGATTATGAACAGCCTTTTGAAATTTTTATATCATATCATTACACATCTTTACGAGAGTTCTCCTTTTGAGATACCTCCTGTTGATCCCTGGATTTTTACTGCATACTTCTCACCTATAAATTCCAGAGCAACTCCAGTATTCCTAAATCCTTATTTTCCCAGTGGATTTTCCCAAAACTTGCTACTTTATGCTTCAAGGATAATCAAGAGCTTCTCCAGACTGGCAGGTGACCTCTACAGTTAGGACATTTAAGCCAAATATTTGCTCTTTTAGTCTCTCTAGTTCCATTTTTTATGTTTTCTTTATATTTTAGCAGTTAGATTTGGATGTCAGGGACCCAAACCACCTCACACTGGATCTTTAACATCCAGTAGTTTTTATTTCCAGTGTTACATTTTCTCCCTTTCCTCCTCCTCCACAGTATGTCCCCAATTTTCCTTCTGCTCTACTCCCACCCCCAACATCTCTGTCTTTGCGTGACTCCTCTCAGTGTAGGGCATTCAACTGCATTAACACACAATCTTCTTTCTCGTCTGCAACATTATTGAAGAAACTACTTGACAACAATAATTACAAAGATCCCTGGTTTTCCACCTCACTCTGACAAAAATATTACCCTTAGTGCTAACCTTGTATGTTCTTAATTTCATTTTCAGTCCCAGGAGAGCTTCTTCAGCCTTATCTGAATTCTTTCTGAGTGTGAGTTTTTCAACCACTGCAGGTCCTGCTCCCTGCTTATGGAAATTATGTGTTTTAATCCAAAGGCATGATAAATTAGATCAACTGCTTTCCTTTCAATGACTCTCCTAGCCATTCTATGAAAAAATCTGGCAAGATTTTTTTCTTTATAAACATGGTAATTTCTTTTCCTCATGCTTCTGAGAACCAAATCTTTTTCACCAGTAGGCTGCTCATCTATTTCTCTGCTAAACTGGAAAACCTCCATAAAAATAAATAACATTACACTAGCTTTGCACTAGGCATTTTATAACAGTTTATTCCTCTTCTTTAGAGGCAAGAAGTTCTGAATACTGACCTTAACCAATATTTTCAAAAAGATCATGTAGACTTTTTCTTGGTTTGGAGCTGTCTGTCCATTTTGAGACATCTTGGATCTCATTTGAAAGCATATAGAAGTACTGGCAAATTTAAAACCACTAACATTCTTCCATTCCCACTGTCCATGAAATGCAAATACAGCTTCTCTATCTTGCAGGCATATTAGGAGAAAAAAGATGTCACTGTAACCTAAAATCTCAGATATTGTTCTAATGAAGCAAATACAGGTAAACAGCTCCATAGACATGAACTAATTTTTTCTTCCTTCTCCTTACATTATTGAAAACCTGTACACTTCAGCTGTGGTTATATTACTTGTGCTAACACATAAAATAGCATTTTTTTATCCTTCCGTACTTTGTCCTTCACAGACTCGGGATGAGTTGTTGTCCCAAGGGCAATCACTGAAATGAGGAACATGAGCAAGATCAGGTTTCTGCAATACAAGCCTGACTGAAAACATGATCTACACTTTGGTGCCATGTAGGTCATGTAGGAGGGCAAAATGTACCCAGTAATAGCTGTGATTGTTAGTTTATGCTCAACGGAATCACAAGTTGATATCATATCTGGTACTCTCTCTTCTATTTTAACCAGCCATCACAGGTCTTATGAATCTTCCACCTCCTCAAACTATGAATGGCTCTTAGATTCAAAACTACAAAGTCTTCCAAACTGAAATAAAATAAAATACAAAGTGTCCACTGTGTAAACAGGTTGCTCAATGAAGAATAAATCTAATGAAGCCTGATATTACACAGATCTGTGACCTGTGATATCTCTCCATCCATCTCCTAGAAACTGAAGGGGTAAATGCTGGTGCAAGCTGTAGTTTCCTGCCAGGGTTGGGAGTGCTCCATGGGCAAGTGTGATAATCAAAGCAGCTGGCAGCCCCATAGCGTTCATTTAAATGCATTTCCTCAAGTCACAGTTTTGAGGAAACTTTAAAGAGTATCTTCAACAACATTTTCAAGGTGATAGCTATGCCCTCTGCCAGACTAGTGAATTGCCCTGAATGTGTCAAGGTCATTAAAAGGTGAAATGACAGGCAAAGATCCTAATGTGCAACTACGTAATTCATCGCCTTGGCATCTCAGGCTAAAAATCTCAAATTTCCCAGAATAAAATGTCACCAAAGAGAAAATAGTAAGATCCATATGTAATCTGCTTTGCGGGGAGAGAATAGAAGTTTGACATGTTTTTCTACCAAAGAGAAAATGAAGTGATAATTCAGGTGTGATTGTTTCATACCTCCCTGAGGAGTGGCTGAAAAGGATTCCCTCTGTAATAGATAAATGCCATGCTAAGGCACAAAGGTTGTAGACTAAATCTAGGTCTATAACACTGGAAATAAAATGCAGTTTTTAATAAGCGAGGAGAAATTTAAAACCAGCAACTGATGCAGCAATCAGAGTAGATGAAGTGCTAAGAAGGTGGAGACCTTGTGTAAGCTTTTAAACAGTAATAAGTACTGTTTAAATATACAAAGATACTTTTCTGGTAGCAGTACTGCTAAGTAACACTGCCCCAGGCTGCCTCCCACCAGCATCTTCACATGCACCTCAAAAGTCTCCTGGCCTGGACCTTCAACCAAACCATTCAGAACTCACTGCCTTGAAAATGTTTTAGCTGTTGGAGCTGAGACCAATGAGATCAGTGCAAGACCTGACACCGTTCAACATTTTCATCAACGAACTAGGAGTAAATATAAAATCTCTGCAGATAAGTTTTGTAGAGCTGGTGATGTAAAAAAGAGCAGAGAGAAAAATAGTAATTGAAACAGAACACTATTAAGAGCAAGCTGGTGTTGAGGACATGATTTCATTGAAATAAGTGAAAATTCGTATTCCTGGGAAAAAGAAATTCAATATTTATGCACCAAGGGATTTTACCAACAGTAAAATAAGAGTTATATTGGGCAGTGAGCACACACTGCAGAGCTGTCAGGAAAGACTAGAAAAAGATGACAAAAGATTATTTTTCAGTGAGAGAATTGAGTTGAATTAGTTTTCAAAGATAATAAATTATGTCATTCAGATGCTGGAATACTTTTATGGAAGAAAACACAGTGTTCTATGTCCTGAATGGAGCTCTAATCTGGTGGGGAATAAAACAAAAAAAAATTAAAAGATGTCTGGAAGCAAAAACGAAATTTAAATTATAAACTACAAACAAAATTCTAGCAGTGAGGGAGACTAAACTCCTGAGCAAAACAGCAGAGAATCTGTTGGATTTTCAGTCTCTTGATGTTGCTGCATAATGACCTGATGCCTTTTTGTTTCAGGGCTGAGATTCTGGATGCAAAGTAACCGTCTGCAATGCATTTGGCTCAGGCTTGGTGATCTCCTGATGCCCTTTAACATTTGTAAGCTCCATGAATGTATGTGAGTATTGTCTTTACACTTCCACAGCTGTTCCTTTTCTTGTTTCAGTCTCTAGCCAAATTGAGAAGGAATAGAAAATCTTTTGCCTAGCCTAACTAGAATCAGTTCATGTTTTATTAATACAATTTCTGTTCCAATAGCTGGATGAGGAGAAGTTGAAGGTCTTAGTCCCTTACTTATACTCCTGGGCTATATATGTTTTCATATATTTTCCAAATGCCAGTTAAGCACTGTATGAAGTACGAAATGAAACCTGCAATGTAGACGTATATTTCTACATCATTTTGCAAGATATATTCTGCTATTCTCCTCTCCTTTTGCCTGTGAGGCTTTTCAGCAGCATGTCATTATCTCCAACTGCATGATTTTTTGTAGATATTCATTTTGTCTCTATACATATTACAGGTCCAATAAAAATCGATTTAATAGGACAAAAAATTTAGAAATTCTCAGATTTGTGAGCTGTAGGCAATGCAGTTATTACAGGAAAGTTTGAACTCATTTACCTTTATCAGGCTTCAATTAAAAACACATTTAAAAGGCATGTGACAACGGCAGTCTTCAGTGAGGCTGCAGGAGATTCACAAGATGAGAAAGCGCAAAGAAAGTTCAGCTCAAAGAGAACTATTTCCCAATGAACAATTAACCAGTCTAAATCAAGATCTGCTGACAGAAAGAGGTATTGGACTGGGTAACATCTTCCAAGCTCAGAAAAAAGAAGGCTCCAAGGAGACCTCACAGCACCTTCCAGTACCTAAAGGGGACTTACAGGACGGGGACAAGTTTTTTCACAGTGTCTAGTGATAGAACAAGGGGAAATGGCTTTAAACAGAAACAGAGCACTGTTCACTATGAGGGTGGTGAGACACTGCTGGCACAGGCTGCCCAGACAGGCTCTGGATCCTCTCTCTCAGGGGCAGAGCTGTGCAGATCTTGTTGATGATGTAGGGAAAAATGTAAAGGTGTTTGTTGCTTGCCAGGAGCCACCTCATGGAAAGGCAGTTTTTGAGAACCCGGTGAGTGCATTTACACAGATATTACTCATAGATAACTGCAAAATAAATGAAAATTAAACTCACCCCAAGGTAATAAATTTACCTTTCTCAAAATTAACAGCCAAGAAGACTATAAATATTTATGAGAAAGGAGAAAGAAAATAGAGAAAAAGTCAGGTAGAAGTCATAATTTGTTCCTCTGAGTGTTGAATAGACACTACAACTGTCTGACTGTGAAATTTAGTCTTTTCTATCATTAGTTCTCACCTTTCAGTTCCAGAGTCTTCTCTCCATGTCTCTCCAGAACAGAAAGACCAAGATATGAGACATTACAAAGTCTACATTTTTAAGTGTTTCAGCATTTGGCCAGTAGCTCAGGGTCCGGAGTGTCCTGCAATGTGCGAAAGGAGAAATTCTTTGAATTAAAATGTTTTGAAGCATCTATCATATAAAGCTGGTACATACTTATTAATCTACCAATAGCCAGAAACAAGAAGATACCTTCTTCTATTATCTCTATTCAGTGCAATAAAACAAAAATGAAAGTTCTGAGACTCATAGCTGGGTTATAAAAAGCAACAGAGCCATTGGATGGGATATTTGAGACAAGCAAACATGAGGTGATGGCTCCTCAAGATGATCGGGCAGAAAGATTGGTTTCCTAATGCATGTATGTGTGCCTGCCCTGTTATTTTGGCAAGAAAGAAAGAGGAAATGAGAGGACAAGAGCTGTAGGTGTTTGTCCAATACAGCTGAGAGCTGTGCATGGAGCCCTTCTTGTTGCATGGCACTGATTTTGCTGCACACGTTGAAGCATTCCTAGAAATTTGGAATCAGTTAATCCCAGAGCTCCTCACATGGCTGCAGGGAGTAGGGATTATTCATGAATTAAGCAAATGAAGAGTGAAGCTATGCTTGTAGATGATATAGACAAAGAGACATGGAGGTTGAGATGTACACAGGTAGGGTGACCCCATAGCAGTAACAGAGTTCAGGAAAAAATTAGGAAAGCCTTAATAAAAGTTTCTATGATGATGTAATTTTCTGTTAAAAAAAAAAAAGCAAACCAAACCAACAATACAAATCAAAACAAAAAACCCCCAAATAACTAAAGAGAAAGATAAAAATAATTGCTAGCAAGGTGTTTCATAACACAGAGAAATGACATTTGCTCATGACATGGATCAATCAAACAGAAAATCCTGTTTTGTGCCAAACTTTGATGGAGATAATCGAACATGAGGTGACAATACCTTCATATCTTCTTGTATACTATTCTACAGAGGAGGATGTGTTGCATGGGTAAGACAGCAGCTAATAAATACCTGTAACTTTCAGCAAACATCACCTGAGGTGAGCCACCCCTATCCACATCTCTGTGTGCAGAGCACTGAACATCTGCCATGACTCCCTGATGGATGCTCCCTTCCTAAGTATGGATGTGCTGATAGGAGCCAAGGTCCTCCAAAGTAGCTATCAGACCTGGGCATCCCACTTGCATGCTTGACATGATATATTGCAAAAAAAGAACTTATACTGCAGACAGTTTTGGGTAACTGCCCCTCCAGTTTTGATCGTTTGATAAGAATACAATTGCATTATTGCTCTTGAAGTGTCATCCTTCACCAGCAAAGAAGGGAAAGAAGAAAGAAAACAGGAAAACAGGTATCAGTTATTCCCACCTGCTTAACTGCAATGGTGAGCTAAACCCTTGCTGATGCTGATACAAATCTGAACCATTTCCTCAGAGCATAGCGCACTGGAGATTATTTTACAGAGATGCTTCCGAGGCAATTCAGTGAGCTACAGCTGTCTATAAGTGAGAACATTGCAGACTTTATGGCAGGTACGTTCTTCAGGGGAATGGATTTATTTCCTATGTTTGCTTGTCGAGCCCAGCATCTTTTCTTCCGTGCTAGTAAGAACTTTACTTTCTGTTTGGTTTCAGAGTACTGTGATGGCTTTACACATTTTTCTCTTTTATTCTTTTATGTATTGAACATAACTACTACTCTTGCCATATCACTTCAGCTAACTCTAAAATAACACGGAAAGGGAGAGATAAACCATATAAACCATACAGTCCCAATAAAAAAATGCAAACCCCCCAATTTCTCTCATAAATACAGAGGTGTGAGAGTAAGGGCTGAAATATGGCAGTCAGAAACAACTGCAAAGCCAGAAGTTATGCAGTTTGAAGTAAAGTCTCCAGGCAAGCCAGGGACTTGTTTGCAGCCACAGGGTAGTTGACCTCACCGCAGGACAAATTGCACATTTCTTCCCCTAAGCCCCAAAAGAAACCAACTACACTGGGAAAATAATGTTGCAGCAAATTTTGCTGGCATTGCAGGGTCTGTAAGGGATCATTTGTCATCAAATTGAACAACATGACTGTTGTAGGAGAACTGTGATGCCAGCCTGGCCTCTGGCAGTCACAAGATCCATAGCCCTGTTCTATATAAAAAGCATTATAATTTAGGACATTGAGAAGGGTCATTCTGCTCCATTTTAATTAAGAAATGTAGTACTTATGATTTAACAAAGGAAAAAAGTTCTGTAATTAAATGTTTGACAAGCTTCTTACAAACTTGCCTCTAGAAAAAGCATTTACAAATGGGACAAACGCATAGAAACTCTGATAACTGGCACTGCATATGACAGTGCCAGGCAAGGCATGTTACTGAAATAAAATGTAACATGGCAGAAATGCAATTGCAAAGAGGAAAGATAATCAGCTGAGCTGGTTGAATCTGACAGAAACAAACTGCTGAATAGAGAAGGAAGGAAATATCTGGAAGAACAAGAGCTTGACTGGTGCAGATTTTTGTGAACAAAGCACACCTTCAGTGGGTAGTTTGAGGCTGTAGAAAATAGGCAGGACAGATGGTGAGTCCCAAGCCAGCCTATAAAGGCCTCAGGAAAGAGCTGAGGCCACTGCTTGTTGCTGGTGATTTTCCCAACACCAGATCAGGTCTTGTTAGTTACGACCTCCCTGAGTTGTCCCCCTGCACTTGGACTATATCCAGAAGGGTGTTCCAGCTTCCAGCCTGGATCTTCATCTCAGCTTCTTCAGCTGCATTTCTGCTCAGACATGGTCCACGCCAGAGCTGCTCTCATCCCACCACCCCAGCCCAAATGGTGTGTTTTCCAGAAGAGAGCCATGGCCCACCCTGGCCAGGTCTTTGAACTGAGTGACTGCAGACCAGAGGACACCTCTAGATATTTGAGACACAGCCCGAGTGCCCTCGTGAGCAACCTTTGGAGCTTACCTGAGGGGCTCTGCTGCAGTCACAGGATCATGGCTATTTTAAGGAGATTTTATCAAGGGCACACCTGAGACACTTCTCTCATGGAGTTGAATTAAATTGAATATACCTCATTTTGTTCCTTGGATAACTCCACTGGACACAGGCACATTTGCTTATTAGAATCACTGTCAACAGAATCCTTGAACTTCCCCATATTCTCACCTTTAAAATGAGCTGTGACACCTGGGTTCGATAAAACAAGCAGAAATTTGAGATTCACAAGAAATATAATTCAGATGCATTTACAATATTCAGGTGTTTTGAACGAACAAGGCAGGCATAAACAACAGCTTACAGCATGATGATGAGTACTAAAATTGAGAGCCAGGGACAGAGCTAGCCTTGCATTCTGAGGCAGGAAAGATCATTGGATACAAGGCACAGCAGTGATTTTCAAGAAAATAGCTGAGGTAGGAAGAGAATGGGTAATTTTAATAAACATGTGTATGAAATGCATTTATTTTGATCTATAAAAAGATCCTTTCAACCAAACTGACATGAGTTCAGCAATTAAAACAGAAATATAGAACTTTAGATGGCACAGAATTCACTAAAAATAGAAGAGTAAGGAATCTCCCAGTGACAGTGAAACATTAGGTTGAGAAGACACAAAATTTTCCACGGAGTGATCAGGAGAGAGCATTCAGATGCAATCACCCTGCAGAGGCAGCATACACACCACGGGTTCTAACAGAAACTTGAGACAACAAAGAGTTGTCAAGTGAGGGGAAAGCAAGGGGATGAATCTGATCCAACTATCCAGGCGAATAATCTCAGCAAAATTTTGGAGGTTAAAGTAAAGTAGTACCTGTGTTGCAAAAGCTGTGTAGTCTTTGAAGGGTGGCTTTTAAGGCTGACAAGGTGAAAGAGGCTAAGTTCCCATTGACAGACTTATTCCTGTATATAGGTGGGTCATATTTAGTAACAGTAAGTTTGCTGAGCATTAGGCTGACACCCTCTGGAGCCTACCCAGCAGCAGGAACAAATGGATTCTCTATCCTGTGGGCCAGAATTGCTCCAATAATTTATTATTCAATATGAATCCATTAAAAGCAACAATGTCATAGGCTTTGGAGGAGATGGTGTAGCACAAATGATGCTGAAAGACTAACAAATCCTCTCAATGACTTTTTTAACCCTGGGGAAGTATGAAAAAAGAGCACTGGACTTAGTTTCCCAGGACTTCGGTCTCTCAGGGTTGGCAATTGAAACCAACAAAAAAAAAGTTCTGTTCTGCAAAGAGAATATATTAGATGTGAAGATGGTCCAAAAAAAATCAATAAACTCTAAAATTCCCAACAGCATGTATATGCCAACATTTAGAGGGCTGGATACATTAAAAGATTATTTGAATTTTGGAAAGTTGCTGAAAACTAAAATATAGAACAATCAATTCTCTCTAAGTATCTAAGATACAAATAGAAATGTTCCCAAAATAAAACTTTGTTTCTGAGTACATTTGTAAGAAACTGAAAGGACTTCACTGGCTTCAGTAGTTTGAGTTCACTCATTCAAAGTCAAATAAATCCATCAGGTCAAGAGACAAATATTGTACGGCATAAATTATCCAGAGACGTAATGAAAAACATCTCACAAAATGCCACATCCACAAATTTTAAGAAGCAATTGAGTTTTTTAAAAACCACTAAAGAAACTATTACATAAAGAAAAGGAGCGCTGGGGAAGCACATGCACCTTTTACCTGCAAAATGACAGAAAGGCCAAAGCTCAGCAGTATGAGGCAATGATGCTGAGCCCCAGAAAAACTACTTTTCTCAGGAAATACGAGGCGGGTCTGCTAGGAGCTGCCAAAGCTGGTAGCAGGAAGGAAGTGAGGTTGCCATAGCTTCATATCCAGTGAGGCTGAGCACATACTCCTGATAAGCACATGACTGTGTGTATGCGCACCCCAAGCCAGGGTTTGAGCCAGGTAAGGGAAGAGGCCGATAAGGAGAGGATCCTCCGAGGTCGGATAATGCTTTTTATCATGCCAGTGTTCTCCCAAACACAACTGGCTCAGGTGTGGAAACTCCACTCCAGGGGAGGTATTGGGACATTGTTGTGGGTGGGAGCAGAAGCTTCAGACAAAGTTTACTATAGATGCACTCCCATTGAGTCACAAGGTGCAGAAAAGCCCCCTTGCTTTCTAAACTCCTTCTCAGAGAAAGGAGCCCAGGCACAGCTGGATTCAGTCCTGCTTCAGTGAGAAGACAAGACAGACTGCACTGGTCAGGCACAGGCATGGACAGACTGACACCAGTATTGACCATTCCCAGCTCATATGGGATTGACTGAACCCTTTTATCTCTACATTCACAGAATCAAAAAATTCCATTTTTCCCAATATACTTTGATTCATCTCTTCTCCCACTTTTGGTTGCTACTCCAAATTTCCATTACAAGTCCCATAAATACCCAAAATACACTTCCCATACACCCTACAGGGTGCTCCCTTCCCCCTTTAAGCAGTAATGCTCTCAGTTTATGCAGTGGTCCTACGAGATGTTCCCCAGTCAATCCTCTTTGGTGATTTTCTCACCTGGACCATGGACTGATTGCTGTGCGGTGAAAATCCTAGAAGAAGCCGGGTTGGGGCTCCATTTCTGTGGTGAGGATATTTTGGTTCCCCCCTCCCCTTTGTGCTGAGATTGGTCTTTAGCCACACCAGTGGCCCCTGTTCACTTGCCTTGCTGTGCTACAAGACAGGCGCCTAATCATTTGGTGCAACCTGTGAAACCTGTTCCTTTGAAATCAACCCTCACCTTGTAAGAACAGAAAACAAGGTGAATTTACTTGAAGTGGGGTTCATCCCCTCACAGTTGTGCCTCTGTGCTCCTTTGTGTCTGTGGAGATGAGTGCTTTGCCATATAACCCTGCAGATCCTTTTTCTGTAATTTGAGAGGCACCTCCTTTTGCATCAGAGAAACTTTTGCTGAACTCAAACTGAATGTCTACTTAGATGCTGCCTTCTACACCCCAGCTACCGTCTCCTTGGAGTGAATCTACAGAACTGTAAATTGAGATCAATTCTTAATTGTTAATAAAAGCATTTTAGGAAAAACAAATTACACCAAGAGTAAACAAATTACTGCTACCAGATGGTACTCATCCAAGAATTCTAGAATTTGGAGATGAAACCACCGAGTTCCAAGCTAAGTGCAAACTAATATTTAGACCAGTCTCAGTACATATGTCCAGGGCTGTAGTCAGCTCACAGACCTACATTAGCATCAGAACCATGATTCTAATTAGAATCAGACCTACAATCAGAACCATGTGGGAGTCTGGAGGGTAACTCACCTAACTGTGGGCAAGATTCAGACTTCTTGTGTCACATTAGGATGGTCCAGGATAACCAAAACATCTGTAGATAACACACAAAACCATGGAGAAGGTTCTCCTCCCTTCCTGAAAGCCCACCAAGATGTTGCAGTGGTTTCTCCCATGGACAGCATGAAAAATTAACTTCAATAGATGTTGTAGTTATATTGCTTGTTTTCTACCAGAGAATACTTTGACACTTGAGAACTCTGTAAGCAGCAGAAATACTGATAAATCCATACAGAACCAAATAAATTAAAGCAGAAGAACGGGAGGTCTGACAAGGCTCATAATACATTCCAGTAATTATAGAATGGTAGTGAGTGATGTATACAGCTTCTCTAGTCCTTCATCTGGAAACATTTTAATATAGTATTAATAAAATAATCACTTTTCAATTACATCCCTCTCACCTTTCACTCACCCTGAGATGAACTGAGTGGAAGCTCTTAGGCTGTCCATCAACTAACCTCATTCCTCATTTCTAGTCAAGAGTTTTCCAAGTTAACACTTTCCCTTCTCTGTCAACATCTTGAGAAAGCAATCCATCCTTACAGATAAGGCCAAGTCCAGAGCAAATATGTAGAGGCTTGTCCCATTTTAAAATGTCTGGAATTTTCTTTGTGGTTTTATATATAGGGACTGGAATTTCAGTGAGAACACCTGCATCTCTTTTTACATTTATAAATTATTTACTACAGCACTTCGAAAAAAATGCAGAAGCCTAACTTTAACTGTGCCCTCATGAAAATCCTTTGAGTGGAGGTGGGATTTTTCAAGAGTGTCTGTGTGACTTTAAAGTGAGATTTATTACCAATGAAAAATCAGCTCTGGAGCTTGCCTGTGAGTCTCATGTCAGTCACAATTGCTTGGACAACTTTGAAGGTAAATTCTCCATTAGGACAGCTATTTCTTCTAGTGTCGCAGTAGTGGGGACAGGCAGGATAACACTGAGTTTGCAGGGTAATTTGTAGTTTTATTGAAACAGAAGATTAAAGTTTTACAGAACATCAGGCAAACCCATCCTCTTATTTGCCCAATACTTGAGGATGAACAGTTACAGACAAGAAAATTATTCAGTAAAATTATTACCTGTA
This sequence comes from Prinia subflava, assembly GCF_021018805.1. Classification (NCBI taxonomy): domain Eukaryota; kingdom Metazoa; phylum Chordata; class Aves; order Passeriformes; family Cisticolidae; genus Prinia; species Prinia subflava. Next base: position 28,096,099 of record NC_086249.1, read on the forward strand.
GTGCACCTAATGATTAAATTACATTAAAACTGTTAACAATATCATATTGTAAAATATAAGTTCATGTACAGTATATAAATACAATAGCTTTCTGCTCCTTGTCAGGAACATAAGCTAATCACATACGTTTTGCAGTTTAATTTAGCTTGTGCTAAAGTACATTTCCATCTTAAATATATACCTTAATGTAAACCACACCTATGAAATCCCTCAGTTTCACTCCCTGCCTCTTAACTTGCAACTAATATTACAGCACTTTAAAAGCTGAATGGACACTCTTATTCAGAAGAGGTTTCTGTCCGAATGTCCTCTCTTTTAAATCTTTGGCAACGCTTCACAGGACACTCTTATTAGTCAGACTTAGTTTTTTACCACATGACATTTTAATCTTATCCAAAGCAGGACACTCAGATTCCTGACTCTTTCTGTCTGAAAGAGCAGGCCATGCAAATGTGCTGTATGAGTGTTAAAATTATAAAAATCCTACACTGTAGGAGAAAATTGACATTGTGCAAAATATATCAATAAACATTTTAAAGATTCAAAAGATACAACATTGTTAGACTTGGCGACACTGGCCAACTGCATAAAAACACTGCTTCATACCTGGCCAGTTGGTGGCCACTCACTGCTCTGGACACCTGTGCCTTGACAGGTTGCACTGCAGTAAGACAGAGCAGGAAGATGTGCATGGCTTTGTACTGGGGCCAGCCTTTCCAAGGTCTGATGGCTAAGATTAGAACCCTCAAACCTATCAGGCTTCTGAACAAGTTCTCTGACTTTCACAAGGATATGTTACATTCACTGGGTACCAGGGCCACCTTTGTAGGCTGTAGGTATCCAGCTCAGCTCCAGCTCAGCAAATATTCATCAGTAGAACCGTGGCAGTATTCACCTGCACCTGACAAAATCACCACCAAACTCTGAACTGGACAAGTCCTTCTGCACCCTGGTAGAAGCACCTACTCAGAGGTGCTCACCAGGACACAACTGAAGCAGAACAGATATGAATGGACTTCAAAGTCCTTTACTCTCCCAATACACAAGTAGAAAGATGAAAAACCAAGAGGAAACATAACTTGCATTTAAATCCTCTCAGTCCCACTAAAGATGTTTCTTTCAGAAGTATTTCATGTCAAGTAAAATATGCTGCACAGAAATATATTCTGTTGGTGTGTAGTGTGTGGGTTAGGTAAACAACAGATTCACTATGAAACAGATGGAAACACTGACATTTAATGTCTTTTAAAACAGATTAAAAACTAAGAAACCTTCAAGATGAAAAGCCGAAGTTACCTTTTCCTTTTCTGCTAACTACCTGTGTTTGCTCCACTGTGGCACTTCCAAAAGAAAGGTTGATTCTGTGGTATCACACAGGCAGAGACTCATCCCTTCCAAGTGCCTGCCAAGTATTTAACTTTGCTCATGCTAAAATCAAAATTAGAGCATTACTCAGAACTATTGCTTGAACAAATACATGCAGTTTAAACTACATGCTATAAGAAATCCCTATCAGAAATGCCCTCATCAACATGGAGATAAAAGTGCTCATTACAGTCTACCAGATGGTAGATGACAGTGGAAATATTCTTAAGAGAAAATATAAATATAGATATATTTAGCAGTATATTACTCTAGCACTGTAATGCCAAATGGTAGATTTCCAAATGGTAGACTTCTGAGGAATATACTGAAGGCAGGCAAAATATTACATATATTTCTATCTTAATTTGTATGACTACAGTGGAGAGGTTTTGGCATAACATATTTTTTTGGGGAATGTTATGATTAAAAATTTTCCTTAGAAAATTTTGTTTCTTCATAACAGGAATCAGTATGATAAATAGTTATGTTATTGCACAAACTATAGGGTTTTTAGAAAAACAAGACCAAAAATAGTGCTTCAACGTTTGGAGTGAAAGTCATCTATGAAGTGTGAGACAAAAAGTCAAATATGAATCCTAAAAATCAAGATCGTACATGGGGACTCAGCATGCAGGCTTGCTGAATAAAATTAATTTCTACCCAGATACCAACTTATGAACTTATTATTTTTCTCTTCCAAAACAGACAAAAGAAGCAAAAATACGTAAAGAGCATGTTACGTACTACTTAAGGCAGAACATAAGAATGCAAAAATAATTATTATATATTCCAATAGAAATATAGATATGTAGTCTACAGACTTCTAGCCACAGGTAATAAAAAATACAGTATTTCATACTTCTGTATAGTTGAAAACAAGGATAAAGAAATTGTGTAAAAAATGGGTCAGGGTAACAGTTACCAAAATGTACAAAAATAAACTGCTTATCAGGTGTGATGCTGAATGTTTTTGCATGAAAGTAATATTGCTTTCATAAACTAAACAAAATTTTGTAACTTTTCATTCAAAGTCCAGAAGAGATATATAATTACTTTCTAAAAAAATAATGTATTTTCACATGTATATCCTACATCTCCTACAAACTGTACCTCCTTACACAGTACCAGTAGTTGAAAGCAGGTCCTGAGTCAAGAATTTCTAGTTAAGGAATGAAATAGTTCACAGTGCCTGGTTAATTACTTTAACCCAACCACTAAGTCTGTAGCATTTAAATCTGCAGGAAAGCTCCCTGTTGTGTTAGCAAGAACTGTGGATGCAGGATAAATGATTTCTTCAACCGTCACATACGTTCCTGTTAAAAATCCCACAAATCCAACAACAGCTATAAAAACATCTTTAAATATTGTCCATAAACTTAGGTTTTCCTTGTAGAAAGTGAGGATTTCAACCAGAGGTGGCAGAATCAGTCCCAGAGTGCTGCTGCTGACGGCTCCGACAAAAGAAATCACCAGGTCTAGGCGAGGGATCAGAACAGCTACAGCACCTAAAGCACAACAGGAGAAACAGTGACTTCAGATTCAATGTCTTCCTGAGAAACAAAACTGCAACAAACACATCGTCAAGTGGTTCAGGCCTTTCACAAAGCTCCATCATTCAGTATTGTTCCAGCTCTTCCAGAGCTGGAATCAGCTCTGGATTGAAACAGCTCTTCCAGTTTCAATTCTGAATTTCTGCATGAGCTGGCAGAGCATCAAGTTGAAGTGTTCTTGTAGTTACAGAGTAAACAGATTTGGCCTGCAAATCGTAGAGAAATGAAAGATATGAAACTGCAGGGAAATGTTTTACCTTTTTCGTTGTCAATAGATTTTTAGGATGAAAGAATAAAAGCTGAGGAAGAGCAGAAGGAGCTGTTGCATGCTGCCCAGAAGACAGTGGGCAAAAATATATTATTAGTAACTTGTATAACTAATCTGAAGATCACATAAAATTATCCAAAATGAACAAAGCCTGTGGATGGCTTGGCAGTCACACAGTCATTTAAGTGACTTCTACCTACAAACTTGAAAAATTTTGGTTTGTACAATTGCATTCAGATTGTAAAATGTTGCTGTAATAGATGCCTAGTTAACTAAATAAGAACTCAGCCCTGCCAAGAGGAGTCTGAACACAAGGCCCACTAAGTCTTTTAGGCTTGGCCAGTCTCACCTCCTGAAACTCCAAGAGTTACAGAAAAAGAATCTGTCATGTTGGGCCAGAAATACTTCTGGTTTTAACCACTTTGGCTGGCAAGGTCCCCTAGAATTAGCTCAGATACACCAGTTGTCATGTCACATTTTCAGTCCTGGATTAGAAAACAGCTTTCAAAAGCCTCTATGTGACCCCTGCATGTGGTGGAAATATTTTTTTTCCCTTCCATGAATATACTGCCTCCTAACTATCAGACATTAGTGTAAACACCCAGAGCATCAGCCTGTTTGCACCCTTCCACCACATCTCATCAAGACAAAGAAGCAATCATAAAGAAAGGGAAAGCGGAAAAGAGGTGTAAAAGCCACCAGCTCACAAAAAATACCATGTAATATGTTTTGGCTCTTCCACAACTCCCTTCTTCACTCTGAAGACAAAATAAAAGTATGTTTGGTTTTAGAGCAACTTCACTGACCATATGTTATCCAGACAGTGTTTATGGAACAAACAGGAAGGAGATCTCCACATAACATGTAGGATGAAAACCAGAAGGTGTGTATTACCTTTATAACGTATAACTATGAAGTTGTGCTTTCTATTTGCAGAGTGTCTTTGCAGTGGGCTGAATGGCACCAGCTACATCAAATTCTGACACACTGTGATTATGAAAGGCAGCATACTCAAATGATGTTCCTGTTGATGTTCTCCATTGAGAATAACTTGGGGAAAACTCAAAATTCACTTAAGGAACACAACAGTTGTCCCTTGCTACCTGGCAACTGTTTGCTACACATCTTAATGAAACTTGCAACTATAGAGTTCTCAGATAAAGGAACTAAGACTAAAAGGTATAAACCTACAGAGGGACAGATAGGATTCTCTAGCCCATCCTATTTGAAAGGAACATATCATGCACAGATCTGCCAAAAATAAATCAATTAACTTGCTCCTGCTTCAGATTACTATAGTTTGTTAACATTTTGGGATTCTACAGAGATATGAGAGGCACTGTTTGGCCAAAAAAAGACTGGGCAGAGACAGAAGTGGAAACCTTAGAAACACCCTGGCATTCAAAAATACATAGAACAAGTTTTTTTATCGCACTGTTTGGATGGACATACTCAATGCCAAACAGTTTCTTCCATTACCTAATATGACATTTGAAGACTGGAAATGTCACATGTTTATGCATTATCCACGACAATGCAGGACATAAGAAAGGAATTATGCAAAAGTTAATAAAAGTCACCAAATACCCACCACTGTAACTTTTGCAGCCATAATTGCTCAAGACACAAGAGTAGGCACCATAAATGTACAAACAATACAAGATGAGCACTCAGACCAGATTGGCAAGTGTGATACTTACACAGCCATACAGAGTCCAAAAGTAATTGAAAAGTGCAGCTGAAGTGTATTTGCCATGTCGGGTAAAATTCTCAGCTAATGACTATGTTGAATGTGTTGTTCTGAAGTAAAAGAGAGGGCTGCACACTTATTATCTTGCCAATTTAATAGATGTAGTGGGTGTATTCATTAAATATAGATTTTCAACTTCTGCAATAGACCTCTTTCAGTTCCACATGTGTCCAGAGTTTAGAAGGCACTCATTAATTTATAGTTCATAGTTTTGACTCAAACACTTTGCTTTATTAAAATAATGAGACTATGTTTCATATTTTTTAATTGGAAAAAAAATCCAACCGTAGTTTGTAATTGCTTCAAGTTACAGAAAAACAAAGTGCTGTGTGTTGATTTGAATCTCATCAAACGTTTGTCTGACTCATACAAATTTGTATGAATCTGGATATTGCTGTGGGAGGAGGTTTGCAAAAGTATTTCAAGGTTTTAATTAGTGTCTTATTTATTCCCTAACAAGCCAAGAGAAATACAATGCATGTTTATTATCTACCAAAGAATGTATCCAAGAGTTAAGAAAGGGCTCCTTTTTCCAGAAGCAAACAAGGGGCATTCCTACAGGTAGGGAGCCTGATTTTCCAAGCCATTTGTAGGTTTCAAAAATACAATACAAGAAGAAATTCTGATCCTTTATCAGCAGTCATGAAACCTTCTGGTTTGGAACCTCTGACAATCTCAGCTGAAGAAGTAAGTTTGGTATTAGTAACAAGACACCTTTTTTTGGTCAACAGCTAAATTGTCTTCAGGCTTAAATAAAAGAGTGGGGGCCATATGAACAAAGAATTCTGCAGAAATAACAAGAGGTAGCATCACATTGCTTCTTAAACTCTGAAGCCTAATCTCAAAAACTACAACTTATGGTTTTTCCAGCCTCTCTCAGCTCTGTAGGACCACATTGGTGTCAGCTGAGACTTTTTGTGGGGAGGAATGCTACAGTACAAAGTTTAGATTTTCTTAAGAGACATAACACTCCAGTGGGAACATACTCTTTTATTTATTCTCTTTATTTAGTAGTGCTGCTTCTTTTACAACTTTTTCTCTTTGTTACAGAACCAGCATATTACTTGCCAGAGCTGCTTGTTGGGAAGTAATTCCAGCGAGATTACTGGGGAAAAACAAAGTTTTGCCATTTCCACCCAACCTAAATGCATCATACCTGCTGATGAAGTCAAATAGGTGATTACCATATTCCAATACTTCCTCCAGTAATCAAATATTGAGCTACCTTATTTATATCAGAAAGTAATGCATATTCCATGCTAAATCCTTGAGCTAGATGTGCACAACTGTAATTAGGATCTACGGATCTAAGTAAATATTGAATATAACTTTGGTCCTATCCATACACAGTTCAAAAGCAAAGCATATTATGACTTCATCAGGACACTTTAATCACAGAGCTCACTTAAAAAGCCTTTTTCCCATATTTCTAGTAGGACTTAATTAATTTATAAGCATCTTTAGGAAACCAAAAGCCAATTTTGAAATTTAAAATGCTAATAATAATGATAATTTTTGCTGTATTTTCCTTTTGCTCAATAATAAAGCTGTTTAATATTTCTTCACTGACATCATTAAAGGAAATTATTTTTCTGATATCAGATTTTAGATTTTATCTAGGTATTCAAACATAATTCTGACAAAAAACCTAGGTCAGTGGTATTCAAACGTTGCATCTGAAAAAAAGTAGACATGCATCACCAGATCAGTAGTATGGCCCAAGCAAATTGTCCTAACATCGGGTGTCATAAATAGGCATAGTCAAAAAGACTGGGGGCTCCTTAAGTACAAAAAATGTTGGCTATTACTAGGGAATGGGAACTTCACACAGCTGAAAAGCAAAATAATTGTCTCAAGTGACACACAACCAGTTCTCTTCAAATGCAGTGACAGTGCTGAGGAGGCCCCCTGCAGGAAGCCAGCACACCCCAAACTTTCTATTTGTACCACTTTTCCAGGCCCAGATAGCAGACTACAACATTGATGTATTCAAGATGGGTGTCTGACATTCATATGACTTTCTAAAAACACAAAACAAAATTGTATTCTTAGTACATAGATGTCTATGATATGGCAAAGAAAGGATCCCTTCTGGGAGTTAAAAAGGCTTAAATTAAATATTTGGTCAGGAATTCTGACTGTAGGTAAAAAGGCAATTCAAAATATCAGCCTGAATCCTCTTTCCCAATCTAACATCCCAGGCAGCACTCTGTCCATCTTTCTTTACTGCTGTAGTGCTCAGCCACTCAATTTGGCACCCTCTTCTTTCCTTCCACCTTGCTGCAGTTCTTCCTGGATCCCCTTCCTTAATGCAGCACCTTTATTTTTTCTTCCAACTCCCTCCTCCTCTTCTGCAACACTCCTCTCCACATTTCCCAAGGTTTTTTTTTTCCCTTTATCTCCTGTGAGAATGGAAAAACATTTCTCTGATAGGGACTGGCCCAGAAGGCTCAGCCAGTCTGGCTGCTAGGAGCTCACATGTGCAGGCTGGACAACTGGCAAGTCAAGATAAAATGATCTTCTCAAGTCCTACATCACAATTAAAACTATTCACTTTTCAAAAATAAATGTCCAAAATCTAACAAAATTTAATTTTTCCATGAAAGGTTGTTCATATAAATTAATAAAAAATAATGCCTTCCCTGAGAGAATGCCTTCCATAGTGGACACCAAAGTGTTTTGATACATATGTACAAAAGAATGTGAGACCAAATAGAAACTGTTACCCATCTCCAGATAAACCAATGCAAATAATAACTTAAGAACATTTGTTAATAATTTATATGTTGATGGTTAAAAAAGGATTTTAGTTAAAGATCCTGGTATTATATAACTGCAAATTAGAATTTTACTTTTTTTTTCCTAAAAATGGCAATTAACATAGGGTTTTAGCTGGTGTTTGTCTCAACTGTTGAGACATTAAGACTGTAAGATAGATATAGAGGATAAGGTTTTTTTAAAATCTATTTTAGATTGTCTTTATGAAAAGTAATTTTCTTAATCCAATTTTCTTAAATATGCTCAATCTCTTGCTCACTTTTAAATATGCTCAATCCCCAAAGCAAAACCAAATGGGATAAGGAACAAAGCAGAAGACAGATTGCAGTTATACTATGAGGTGACAAATTCTATTTGCACACTGGAGAGAAAAAGAGGGACAGCTTGCACACGGGACAACCACACACATCATCTAGTTTGGCTTTGTTCCCTTTGCAATGAAAAACTCCTTCATCATCATCTTCCTGCAGCATACAGAATGAGAGACAGAAACATAAAGTACTTCACATTACTTGCCCTCCCACGACACCACATTTTTGATTGCTTTGTCCTGTGTTAGTCAGAAAGACCGGACTCACACAGGAGAACATGGTTTCAATATCCTTATCCTTCATAATGGGAGGTGACACAGGACACTGTCCTGACACAGAGCAGGGCCCTGTTCAGGGAATGGGCAGATCCATCCCTTCCCCAGAGCCCTCCACTTTTCTCAAACATGTAAATAAATTCAGTTTTTGCAGCACTTTGCATCCAAGATTTCAAAACTGTTATCAAAAGGTTTTTTATTATTTTTATTCCTTAAGCAGAAAGACACATGAAGAATGACATCAGATCAAAGCGCAATTTAACAGCAGCATTGAGTCCAGTCTCCTTACCAGGCTACTTAAAATACCTACAGCCAGGGCAAAGGACTGGCACATACCACTGCTATGAGACATCTGTTTCAAGGCAGCATTCCCCCCTTGCTCTACGAATAAGATCACTCCCCTCAAGCTGTCTGTGTTCAATGTAACCCCAAAACTCAGGCAGTGCAGCTGGTTCAGATTTCAGCTTCCACAGTCTGCACCCGTTTTGAGAAAAATCCAGCGCCACAACATTCCAACACAGGAGGAGGCTGTGTGAGCAGGTGTAGCTTTACGGGGACAGGGATGAAGCAGCAGTGACACAGCTATGAGGAAATCCCTCTCCTCCTTGGGACCAGCCAGACTGACTTCTCTCTCTAAGCCACCTGTCTAAGTGGTAGTTAATGAACTGCCTGGCCTCTTCCTCCTGTTCTGCCTGCCTCCATTAGATCTTCAGAATTAATCTATTTTAATAAGCATCCCCCTTGGATGGTAACACACCCAGAAAACCAGGCTGTGAGAGGCCAAGGAATGTCCTTGTGCTGCAGTTTGTCCAGAGCTGCCGTACCAAGTGATCTTCATAAGACCAGCAAGCAGATGTGCTTGGTGCAGCACACACCAGTTTAGGTGAAAATCTAACTGACCACTTAGTTAACTACAATCCATGTGGTCAGAAATGGCACCTGTTTTAGGCTGACAGATCTGAAGCATTTTATTTATTCATTTGTCTCTGCAGTAAATTTATTTGAGCTTTGCTGCTGATACTTTATCATACAAATCTTTTTAGACATTCTTCAGTGAAATAATGCAACCAGCTGTTAACATGCATTTCTGGATTTGAGAAATGAATGTAAAGAATACAGCAAAACTCAGTAATACTGAGCTCCAAATGGATGATCCTAGATCATAAGAATGCTGACACTTCCCACTGGCAGTCAGTCTCCTGATTCTACAGGCTCACCAGAAATGAGTCCACAATTGAACTTCTGTCCTCTTTGTCTCACTCTGTCAAAATAATCTGTGGCTCTGAGAGAGCTGAAAGGTTTTGAACTGTGCAAGCAAAAATTAATGCTTGCTTATCCAAGGACAAGACTGTCTTTGCTACAGAGAGCAGAGGTGAAGAAAAGAGTCAGGAGGAGCAGTTAAGCCTTGAAGAGCCAGCCATGCTGCTTCCAATGCTGCTAAAGAGTTTTATTTTCCAATATTTACCATCACCATGCCATACTCCCCAATCTTTCTCTTGGATGCGCTGCATATATCAAGCTATCCCACAGGAAAATAAGCAGGGACACATGGCTGCTACTTTGTTGTCTCATAACAAAAGCAATAATAAATTAAAATAATTTCATATTAAAAATTTTATATTAAAAAGTTTGTCTTGTCATTACCCTTGAAAATAAAATTTTAATTATATACCTTTTGATTACTACATAAAGCAAGAAATAATGTGGTGAAGATGAAATTGAACATACTTAGCTTTAATCTCAAGCTAATATAGTTTGCTCCACAAATACATAAATATGAAGGAAAACATCGCCAAATACACCTTTAGGAATAGTAAAAATTACTTATCTTTATCCTTCAGGCTCCTTTTCCTGTTTCATAATAAAATTTTACATTTCTTTAATAAAGATAATTGAAGAAACAGAATATTAAGATGACAGAAAGTATCTGTTATTTTGGAATCCTTTTGTATGTAATAGAATCCATCAGGCTGCCATAAATTGTAACAATCATGCCAGGTAAATTATCTTCTCTAATCACCATCTAAGGACTAAACAATATATTAAGTAATAGAGTAAGTTAGCTCTCCCTCCTCTCACCAAGTATTAAGGAAACAACATAACAAGGAGATTTTGTTCTTAATAACCTTAAAGAAACTTCTGAATATCTAATCCATGTTTTTGGGGAAGGGGGGATTGTTTATATGTGCTACAGCTTCCACCAGCAGGAACACATTAATCTGCAGAAATTCCAAACAAGGAAGTGTACCAGACCAGTTTGCTTAACAAGAGAATTCATGACAGAGCTCAATACTAAGAAAAATCACAAAGAGGAGATTTAAGTGAGGACATACTACAAAAGAGAAATTTAGAAACATCACATAGACGAGTCTGGATGGTCTCATGAAAGGCAAAATTTTACTAAACAGACACATTTAAGGGATGCTACAGGCAATAAGAAAAGCTCTTACAACCACACCGATAACAAAAGGCTGAACGGAGGAAAGTGAGCCTGCTCCTGGATGGAGTGTGGGATTTATTGACAGCACACCCAGAAAAGGCTGAGGTATCCAGTGCTGCCTTGGCCTTCCAGTCCCTGGTGTCAGTGAAAGATCTCAATAAGAAGAATTTCCATCAGGGGATGAAGATCGAATCACGGATTTTTTGAGACAACTCAAACCTTAAGGATATACAGAACATGAAGGGTTGCACTCAAGAGTGTTGAAGAGAACTGGATATTTCCTTCTAACATCACTCTACATTGTCTTTTACAAGTCATGGAATTCGGGGGAAATCCCTGGGGAGAAGGGAAATTACATGTTGTCAGGAAAGGCCAAAAGAATAATACAGGGGAATACAGGCAAGTCATATTTACTTTGGTCCTTGGAAAAATCATGGAGCAAGTAATCTTGAAGCATATTTCAGGGCACATGAAGGAGCAAAGGGTATCTGAGAACAGAAAATTAATGGATTTATGTAAGAGAAATCATGTCTGACCATCCTGATAGCCTTCTTTGATACAATGTCTGAATTTATGGATGAGAGGAGAGCAGTAGATGTAATTTACCTCAATTTTAGAAAGGTCTTTGACACTGTCCTCCACAATATTCTCATGTCTGAATGGAGGGAAAACAGGTAAGCAAAAAACCTCAATGAACCAAACAACAGTTGTTAATGGGTTGTGCTCTACCTGGAGGCTGGTAAAAATCCTACAGCTAGTAGGGAAAGTAAAAGCTTCCTGTAACTGGTAAAAACATGAAATGATCACTTAAGATGACATGAATTATGTTCTTTAAACTTAGAAAATGATAATGCACTCACTACAACACTAATACCTAAATATGTCCCTGTATCACAAAGTACCAGTGTTGAAAGTGAGTTGACATCACATTTAACTAAACATTAATTTACATAATTAATTTTTAATCCTGATTCAACACTGGATTAAATTTGACATTTTAACAGTGATACTTCACAGTACTTTTATGCAAAATGGCTTAAAAATATATTAATTACTACTTCTTGCTAACTTCAGATTACACATATTTAAGTAGCTGAAGTGCTAAGTACCTTACAAGACAAAATGCTTTATTCCACAGAGAAATTTTAGCTATTTTCACGTGAAGTCACACTCTGATTTCACACAATGTAAAAGGCTTTTCACAAAAAGCAAATACATGGATTCTCATGCTGATTTTAAGTATCTGAATTGACCTGCTTATTTTGGGCTGCGAAAAGCAGAGGTTTTGGGTTTGATTAGCAGCTATAGCATATGGCATATACTCTGTTATTACTGATATAGTAATAAATAACTTGTGAGCTTGCTGCAACACATCAAAAAATATTAAAAAATAATGCCCTTAGAAGATAATCACTAACAATCACACTGCGGTGGGATGACCAATGCATTTCCAAAGTAATGCTTTGCAACAGCTGGTGTCACAGGCACGGGCTAGTTAAAGCCTGCTGTGGTGATTGATGACATAGAAACAAGAAGCTGCCAAGAGCCTTGGCTTCCTGGGGAGGATCACATGCAGTAGCTGGTTGAGGTTCAGCTCCCCGTGCTGTCAGGCTTAGGCAGATTAAGTACTGAATTATGGCCTGCAGTCCAAATCCATCAAAAAATGCAGTCATCTGCAGATGTTTTTAGTCTTAATTTGTTGGTATTTCACCTCACAAAATGAAGTTCAAAGAGAGCAGCTTGCTTCATCATATGGGTGAACTGGCCTCCAGCTCAGCACAGGGAAATTCAGGCACAGCTCGTGTCTGGAGCCCTGTGCTCTCCCAGCACCCCACCAGCCGTGCTGGCTGTGCTGGGGACACGCCTTGCCACGTGGCTGGGGACACTCACCGGGTGCCAGGCATGCCCAAGGGAAGGGGCACCTCCTAGGCATCCTCTCTTAGTTTTTCGTGACCCAAGTAAATCAATGCCCAACACAAATACACGATTGTGTATCAGAAGCATGTACCAACATATCCTTTATCTGTAATTTTCTAAGAGCTCACCATCATCTTTTGATGGGAGAGGAGAAATAATGACCTAGAGCTTACAGCAGTTACACAGGAATAGGGGAACTCAGGTTGGACATGTTCCTTGAGGGACTGAGGTTTAAGTCCCAAATACTGGGTTTTCACCTACAAAATTACCTTTCATTTCTTTATTTATCTAAATAAGGAATTGGGCTTGTGTTATGTGAGCAGAAACATTTTTTTCTGGCTATCCTCAAGTGCTTTACATTCTGTTTTAGGAGTGAGTTTTTTCCCCATACCAACTCTACCTTCAGTATTGCTTTTAAGTAGACAGTGAAATGATTATGTGTAAATATACTTTATAAATCAGTATAAACTCCTGCAGAATAAAAGGCAGTGCTATACATCAAGCACAGGCTATTACTTTGTTATAGTGCCATTTTTTAACTAGCAGACATTACAGCCACCACATCAACTAATACCACCAAAAAAAAAATCTTCAAAGTATGTAATACTACCTCCATACTTTGATACAAATACTTGCCTTAATTAAAATTTATTGGAATATTCTTGTGGGAATTATTATGTACATTTGCTGTCTGTGGTCCTCATATTACTAAAAATGATTTGCAATTAGTTATAAACTAGCTTAAAAAATTTACTTGTAAACTAGCAAAGAAAAAAGGTAAATTCTAGTACATTTGAAATTCATGAAATCCGTAACTTTTTACTGTCCAAAAAATTCCTCCAATAATTTCACTGTTAGCTCTGGATCACACTATTATTTATAATGTAATATTCAAATCTAGAGTAGTTTTGTAAAACAAAATATAGGAAAACAAAAACAAAGTATAGGAAAGATCTTACATTACTTTAGTGTTCCCAAAACACTGATCTGAATGCCGAAGCACTGTTTTGCTCTCAACCTAAATGGAGGGAGCACTTTATTCCTTGCCAAGAGCTTTGTAAACATTGATTTAAGGATGTGATTATAACCATGGAGTTAGAATATTGATCTACCCATTGTCAGCATAAGAATCAATTTAGAAAACAAGTGAAACACAAAATTGCCACAATTTTTTTTCAATTAGAGGAGATAATACTGCTGTTTATAAATCAGATGAGCAAGAATTTAATTAGTTTCCCTCTGGAAAAAAAAAAGTCATGAAAGAAACAAGAAAAGGGAACAATGAAAGTACTCACAGGAGGACAGTATCATCAAATGGTATTTGAATGGTCTAGGATGATTTCCAACATAAATAAAAGGACAAAAACCTATAATAGATCTGTATTTAAGTAAAAGGCAGCTTGTGATAAGGTAGGTCAGTATTGACTGTTGGTTTCTGGGCATAAACAAAAACTGATGGTTGGATCATCTTGAATGTAAACATCAAGTCAAAGAAAGAAACCCTATTTTATAGGTTGGGCACAGCTGAACACCATGGAGAATTTGGAGAACTGTTAACATGGTCAGACAACGCAGCAGGTCAAAATTTTGTTCTCAGTGTCATGAGCAAATATCCATACCTCAGTGGTAATGCTCTCTATTTGCTTTAATGAAAGTTTAGTGTTTTACCCCATGGATGGAAATACTCAGTCTGTTTACTGAGTAATTATATTTAATTAGCAAAATAATTTTTAATGGCTTAATTTTATAAAATGTGGTTATGTAATTTGCATGTATTATATAATATTGATTACAGTTCATTATAAAAATCATACTTCAGATACTGTATCAAAACCCAAAATGTACAAGAAGACATTCTGTATTTACCAGCACCAAGAACAGGTCTATGAGATCCTTTCCCAAAGACCTTGAAGGATCTATTACAAATTGAATGAAGAACAGTTTTTGTGCTAAGGAACATTCTGATTTTATCCCTTCCTTTTGTTATCACAAGACATTTCATACACTGTCAAGTACGGACACAATTTTGGATGAGACAAATCACTCAATAATTATAGTGTAAAAAAAAAAGTCCTTCAATGAGGAGAAAGAGAAAATGACAAGGTTTTATCCATCCCTCCTTCTCATGGCATGACTTTAGCAAGTATATCCATACAAGCAGGTCGTACAGCCATTTCTAAGCATCCTCCTCCTCAGAGTGAGGTGCAGTATTTCAGTAAGCCAGGAGAAGGAATAACACAAAAAAACTCCAAAATAGAGCAATAATGCCAAAAACTGTAACACAACAAGGATTTAATTAATTTAAATATGCTATAAATTTTTCCTTTTCTTTTTTTGCTCTAACACTTTAAAGCTGCCTTTATTATGACAAGCAATCTTTGAAGTCCTAACTCTGCAGTCTGGTGCAATCATTATAATCAATCCACAGAGGACTTAATTCTCAAAGTTCCATCGGCGTGTCAAGACTAAGAGTCTTGGTGCTTATTACACATGGTGAGGGTGGATGAAAGAAAACAAAGATTAAAAATTTGCTTATTTTGAATGCAGTTCTCAAAGCACAACAAGCTGCTACCACTCAGCAAGCGCTCTCCAATCCTTTAAAAACAAGGCAGAAATTTGAAAGCCTTTGTGAGGATCAGCTTATCAAGCCACAAATCATGAGTAACACTCAGACATCATTAATATTCTAGCTTTTATGCTTATTTGAAGCACTAGCAAAGAAAATGCCTGGAGTGACTAATTCCAGCTATGAAGTAATTTTTTTAAGAGACAATTGGAAGCAAGGCAATGTTTCACCCTTATTGAAAAGAAAAAGAGGCACTAGGATGCATGTATACAAACCAGCACAAAAGTTATACTTTAATGGCCCTGAGTATCTGATTTATTTCTGTTTTCAATATATAGTGAAAACCTCTCAAACATCTTCAAGGAATACTTTTGCTACCTTGCAATTTTCAAAACACTTACTTGCAACCTGCTTATCATTTGTGGTATCTTGAAACAACTCATGTACATTTGGCTCTCTGCACAACAATCTATCTATCTATGCTTGAGGAAAAATGTTATTTCCTCATTCAATAAATTAGGAAAGCACTTTGAAAATAAGTTGCAACCCAACTTTGCAGCAGTGGACCTCATTTTAAGAGAGTGACAATCAATTTTTAATTTTTTTTTCACTCAGTATATATTAAATACAGTATTTAGCTATTCGAATTTTAAAAGCTCTCTCACGCTAACCTAGAAATGCAGATGGGTAAGATCAATTTTCACACATTTTTACATGAGCTCATACCTTTTGTGTGATGCTGGCTGCACTTCCCCTGCCTCTCCTGAGACAGAGCTTGCTCTTCAACAAGTAGTGCTGGTACAGAAACATAATCAGACTTCTTGTCACTCTTCAGTTTGCATAAAATCCTACCTAAAAGCCCCCTGTCAGTTGAGTGATCTTCAGAATGCCACAAACATAGCACACAGAAGTATGTGTCAGTTCTCCAGTGAATTCTCCATGTGGACAGAGTCCACCGCAGGGAATTCACTAGACCATAGTTTGTCACTAGAGTCAGTATTTTGCTGGTCTACTTATAGGCCTTAAAAATAATCACCACCAGAAAATCAAAATCAAATGTCTGCAATGTGCAAATGTAAAACATACCGGGAGATGTTCAGCTGAATGATTTCCCTCTTGCTCAGTAGCCAAATCTTTCCATGTGCTGCATTTGTGGCTAAAACATGAAAGTGTGCACATCACTGCTGTAAACACTTCCCTAATCAGTTAGCTGAACTAGTGAAACCATTTTCTTCTACCAGCTTATTGAGAGGACAGCATATCCAAAGAGAAATTAAATCCCATAGGCCACAGCTGAGACAGGGTTCTCTTTTAATTTTGTTTCCCAGTTTGAGATAGAAAGCCATACTCCAAGGGAGAAATGGCTTCTGTGTCTAAGTTGCAAAGACTGGTAACAATCTGACTGGTAACACCTCTTAGCATTTCATTCCACATTTCATCCGTACATTCCTGAAGGGAATTTGACAATAATTTTCAGCTTCCTTTTCTCATAGAATTACCTAGCTCCCCAGTCATATTCATTTCCTTGCTCAGTAGAATGTTTGCTAGGTCTTAATTATAGTATGTATCTGAAAATTACTTTGCATTGTATCTAAATGACTTTCAGAAGTATTTTAAGTAAGGTCATGAGTCTCCCCGTTAAGTACTCAGACTTCACTGTCAATTAGTCAGAGGAATGTCATTGAGCAAACAGTGCTTAGCTGGTTTTGCTCTATGTTTTTTATCTGATTTTCCCAAAGCTGCATCACTCCCTAACTAAAATGTTTACTGAGCTCGCTCCTCTGGAGAGGACAGTGTTCAGCATCTCCCAACTTACTAATTAGCCTGCTTATCTTTACTGGCAACATAAATATCCTGTCTGCAAAGAGCAAAATCAATAAAGGGATTAACTGGCTATCCCACTCTTCTTTTAAGCCACAGCCACAGGGAAGACCACTTGACCAAACACATCACTCTGGGCTGATTGATGCCACTGAACATATAGACAGAACTTTATAAGAAAGTGAAAACAATTTGAGCTAAACAATAAAATTAGGCAGACACAACCATGGGACAGAGTAAAGATTACAAGATACAACAGCCTGAGGCAGATTTCTAACGCTTAAAATTCCCAAGATTTTACTGAGTAGATTCTTCAGACTTCATTTTGTGCTATGCAGAGAAATACAGAGAAATAAATATAAACTTCAGAAATGTATGTTTTTATTAATGGGATGGCTCACATAAGTAGGCTTCTTTATTCAGTGCTGCAAACCAGAGAAGTCATCCCCTGGGTAATGGACCCATTTGTTCTTTCGCTGTAAAGTGGCTTCCACAAAAAGACAGGCACATTCTGTGAAAATCTGTTTTGAGTTACAGAGTCACAAAATATGTCAAGTTGGAAAGAAACCATATGGATCATCGAGTCCCAACTCCCTGTTCTTCACAGATGCCATCTAATCTGGTTTTCCAATGTTAGGAAGACTTCATTTCCCTAGGCCATCAGACGCCGTCCGCACAACACTTTCAGAAGTTTGTTTTCTCTTTGCTGACTCACCTCTGCCCTGAAAGTAGATCAGTTTCATTTTTATGTTAGTCATTCACTGTTGATTAAGAGTTTATCCTGGGCTGTGTAGGCTAGGATTAAGCTAGAAGAGCAAGAGATCAGGAAGAGTAAATGATTTTAAAAGAATTTCTGAAGTGCAAGCTGTAACCTACCACTGAAAGGACAATGGAATACCAATACACTGAGAATTGGTAACAATGCAAACCCAAACCCAACCTACAGGAGGGCTTTGGCCATGACAAAAGCAATCACTTCAGCTGGCTGCTCCACTAAGAGATCACTAAGGTAAAAGACCACTATATAAATTATACTACAACTATGATAGCTTTATGTTTAGAAAACAGTTCTTTTCTTCTTTTATTGGTTTTACCTCTGTTGTTATGATCATTTTATACTTATTCATGCTAGTTCAATTTGCTTTAAACCTCTCCATCAGAAAACTGAAGTTTTTTCATTTTTAACTTCCATACCAAAATCAGTTCAGCATAACTTTTTCCTGAGCTAAGTGCTGTAACTCTGCTAAACACCACAAAAAAAGTTTTGTCCAGAATAGCTTTAATCTTTGCTACAATGTTTAAGATGTTTTCTTTAATTGATGACAACATTGACAAAGGGATTGAACACATACTCAGGAAGTCTACAGATGACACCAAGCTGAGTGGTACAGCTAACACTCCTGAAGGGTGTGATGCCATCCAGAGGGATCTGGACAAGCTCAAGCAATGGGTCCACAGGAACCTTAGGAAGTTTAACAAGACCAGATGCCAGGTGCTGCACCTGGGTTGGAGCAACCCCTGGTATCAGCACAGGCTGGGGATGAACAGATCAGAGCAGCCCTGCCCAGAAGGACTTGGGGGTGCTGGTGATGAGAGGCTGGACATGACCCAGCCATGGACACTCACAGCCCAGGATGCCAAATGTGTCCTGGGCTGCATCCAAAGCAGAGTGGGCAGCAGGGCAGGGAGGGGATTCTGCCCCTCTGCTCTGCTCTGGAGAGACCCCACCTGCAGTCCTGCAGGCAATTCTGGGATCCCCAACATAAGTCTATTGGAACAAGTCCAAGGGAGGGCCACAAAGCTGATCAGAAGAAAGGAACAGCTCTTCTACGAGGAAGGGTTGAGACACTGGTGAGAGTTGGGGTTGTTCAGCCTGGAGAAGAGAAGGCTCTTAGGAGACCTTCTAGCACCTTCCAACACCTAAAAAGGGCTTACAAAAGAGCTGGAGAGGGACTTTTCACAATGGCATGTAGTGACAGAACAAGGAGTAATGGTTTTAAACTGAATGAGGGTTTATATTAGATACTAAGAATAAATTCTTTAACGTGAGAGTGGTGAGGCACTGGCACACATTGCCCAGAGAAGCTGTGGATGCCCCATCCCTGGCAGTGTTCAAGGCCAGGCTGGATGGGGCTTTAAGCAACCTGGGCTAGTGGAAAGTGTCCCTGCCCATGGCAGGGGGTTGGAACTAGAGGGTCTTTAAGGTCCCTTCCAACCCAAACCATTCTATGATTCAAGTGTGCGTGCCCAAATGGAGGCCATCAAGAGCACTGGCTCATATAGTCCTATTGCAGTTGAAATGGCTTCCTGAGAGAAACACAGTTCACTTTTTGATCTCAACAGACACCACTTTCACTACTGGCAGGCTTGCCACTTTCAATTCAATGTACTGAGTGTCAAACAGTAACAAAGCTGCATCAGGATGAGTAGCTGAAAAGAGCGCATCAACTGATTCAGTTGTTGCCATACTAATGCTCTTCTGAAAACCCTGAATTAGCTACACTAAAAGAAATGGAGATGGAAAGAGATGAAACAAAAGGAAAAGTAATGATTCTCAAGGAAGGAAAATACCAGAGTGATGATAAATGTAATAAGGTAAGATACTGTGATTATCAATATTTGGACATCTATAATATAGCTGTGGAAAGAGTTCATTGGGATAAATGCCAAATAAAAATACTTTCAATTTTATTTCACACAGGTCTATTTCCTTCCAGAAAATTTTTCATGCCTTCAGAGAACAAAAATTTCACTTTTGACTTCAGACAATTTTGTTGTAAATAGTTATCAATAGAGAAACATGGAAATACTGTGAGGAGGATATATTTTCATTTTTAATTCTATAATAAAATTGATGCAGAATTGTGCTATTTTGCACCTAGAAGTCTCTGCCATGCAGAATTTATCATCAAACCAAAATCTACATATAAGAGACAGTAGTTGCACATCAGGACACAAATGACTGCCTACTTCAACATGAACTGTGTTTATAGCACAAGTCTAACAAAATATAGTCAGAAATAAAAAGATAGCCTACTCTACGCTACTGTTCAAATGCCTGTAAAATTGAACACTAAAAATGAAGCCTTTCAGAAATGATAGTGAGAAGGATCCAAAATTGTTTCACTTCTCCATTCGAGAAAACAAATTTCAATGTAAAGAAAGGCTTTTCCTGTATAATAATACAGTTTAAAATTATATAAAATAGAAACTTCAGAAATCTAGTGGTGTTGCTGGAAACCCATACTTTTAGAAAATATCTGCTTCAGTTAAGTATGGGGAGCAGCCTACAATGCTTGACAAGCTGCAATCAACACCACAGCACTGCTAGTTGAGGTTTAACTGTGCAACGTGTGATGTAGCAGGTGCAGAACGCTCACAGTCACTCTCCCAACAAGCACACTTCTTACATCCTAAGTGTTGACACAGTAACTCTTTGTAACACTAGTGGAACAGAACTTGGATGTTCTGGTCATCTTTCAAGCTTTTACAGTGTTAAAGACAGAAAGAAAGAATAATTCTATATCAACGTAAAGCACAGTAAGTTTGTTTCATTTTCTTTCCAAATTCAATTCAACATTTAGTTATCAGCTTGGGAATTACTTTAGGGATGAGACTGGTCCTGCTTTTTCTGTTCCCTCATAGATCACACTGAATTTCAACTCAAGTCTGTACCTTAAAAGAAGCCTGCCTAAGCACAACTCCCAGTACCCCTAACGCTGTCACACACATCCAACAGAGAAATCTTTCTGCATATTAAGAGACACAATCTGTTTTCTCAACAGGTTCATATTCAAAAGTTCTAAAAGCTTTGTAGCTGTTTTTATCAAATACTTTAACCTATTTCAAATAAACAAAAACAATGCAAATAAACTTAGAGGCCCTTCATAATCATGTGCATACATTATAATCTATAGATGTTCTGTAATTAACCAAATACTTTACGGTACTGGATATTAAATAGTCTAAACTTTACCTAGTCTCATGTTACCATATTATAGTGCAGATTGGACTATTTATGACCTTACTCAGTTTTGCTGACAAAAAACCCCAAAGTGTGGGACAAAATCAAAAGCATTATAGTACGACCTTAGAACACAGCAGTTTGCACTGACAGTTGTTTTAATGGATCATTTAAATAAAAAAATTCAAATACTAGGAACTTTCGAAGAAATTGGATTAAAGTTACTTCACAGTTGGCTCAGATGTAATACTCAACTGCAGAAAGACTGAAATCAGTGCAACACCATTTTATCCAATGATTTGCTGTGGTCAAGTTCTCCAAGATAGGTCCCCAAAAGTAGTCAGTATTAAACCTCCCCAGTATTGTATCTGTGTATTATGGCATCTAAATAATCTGACTGCTGTCCTCACAGCCTGACCACCTGCAGCTGTATAAGACAAACTAATGAGATAAACCTTGTTGGCACACTGCACAAAAGTATCAGGCTGTGTAAATCTGAGTATGGTTATGTTTTCATACAGTCAAAGCTAAATACCCCTCAGGCACCTCATCAAGCCTTAAATTGCTTCCTATGGATGAACTGAAATTTAAGATGACTTACATGTATCAGCACAAGGATAATTCACTACAGGTGTATGAATGACAGCGTTTAATGTGTCAGACACAGAGCAGTGTGACTTAAAGAACAAAAATAAATCCTCTGCAATATCCAAGGACAGCAAGAGAAAAGCACTAGGAAAAAACTCTGTCTCATACACATCAAGACTTTCTCAAATTTATGTTTAATATTTGAAATTTTTCTATTTGGCCTACTTATGGAAATCAAATTCTAAGGTATATTTTCCCTATTCTACAGAGCTGAATCTTTGGCTCAGTAGTCAAATGAAGGAACTGCTACATTTAATTCAGCAATAATGAAGTCAAAACTTGAAATGCTTAAGCAGAGATAGTGAACATTCAAACAACAGAGTTAATTACATGCAGATCAGACAGGTGATGAGAACATTATGAAAAGTGATTAGTCTGCACTGGGAGAAAAGAAAATGTAGAAATACAGTTAGATTTTTTGAAGGATGATGTTTCAAAAATTCAGTGACTAAAATCCAGATAGAATTGGGCAGGAAATGAAAAATAAAGCTTGATAAGCCTATTTATTTTGGCTCATAAGCATTTGCTTAAAATGAAAGAAAATTGCTTTTTTACTCCAATAGACTTTTCTGATTTTGATTTGGGTTAAAGTATTAATCCCATTCTATGAAAGGTATTTCAATAAATGTGCAATATTTTTACAGGAAGACAAACCCCCTTCCTATGTTACCTGTACCAGGGACAGATGAAGGGGATCCAAACTGCAGAAGTTCAAAATAAAGCCAGGAATGCATTCTGCATCCTTATTGTGTAGGTGAATGTTTAAGGGCCTGGTTTTGAAATTGTAATATGGACAAACTCATGGCATTTTGTAATATGGACAAACTCATGGCATTCACTGCCTTAGTGGCCTATTTGTGAGAGCAGGAGCTCTTACATTAGATCTTTAACGTAAATGCTTTTCACAAATCTTTTGACAACCAGAAGAGCATGTAGGCAATGTACATATTTGTATATATAGAATATGATTTGCTCTTTTGATAACAGGAAGGATCAAGACTGTACAGACAATCTTGATTTCATTTGTAATGTCAAAGCTTCGTAGCAAAAATATGGAATACAAAACAACACAATTTGAGACCAGACTTGAATACAAAACTTCATGTTGCATATTGAATGTGCTTGACTGCTTTAAAATAATACCAAATTTTCCAGGTCGAAATCCATGCAGTTTTTCAGCATTCACCCTATCATATTGACAAATATGTATTTAATCAACAGGAAAAAAAGGCTGGGAAAAACACTAAGAAAATCATTATTCCTGAGTTAACAAATACTTGACAGCATTTTGGTAAATGCTCATTTTCTAGCTGCAGGATTTGATTAAAATGTAAAACACTGAAGTTTTGCACATTTATCATTTTCCTTCCCCTTTGTTTCAATAAAAACCCTAAAATCCCATGTCCCATATCCAACTTACGTAAGCATCTATACTGACAGCTCCCATCATCACACTACTCACATTAGCTTTAAATAATTTCCTTATCAACCTTAGAAAGTTTAGTCCTCCACAGGTATTTCCAGTATGTTCTGCCTTCCATGGGTACCTTGAAAAGCTAGTGCCAAGGGCAATCATGAATTTCCTTCTCATCTAAGAAGAATGAAGTTTCCACCACATTTTCCAATGGAAATGGAAGCCTCCCGAATAACTCAGTTTAAATCAATGCAGAGATAATTAATATGTAAATGATACACACATGTTCCCTCAGGATGCCATAATTCTGGGGTTTTCTCTCAACAGGAATGTGATGGATACAAAGCATACTGAATCTATTTCTGTTTATCATAAAGTTTTTCTACAAAAGCAACCTGAGAAATGTCTCTGCTTTTAGAAGCATTATAATTAGTAAGGACTGGGGTAGGTACATATCACATGTTTCTCTCTCATTCCTTTATTTGCTCATTTTATCTACCAAGACAGAGAACTTCACAGAATCAGTTTTTTAGCTCCTCTGGAACAGGATAAGGTAGGAAAATTATTTCGTTTTGATTATATTTTATTTCTTTTTGTGCAGTGAAGAAGATCTGTCCATGATTACTTCAATGTCCAAGGTATCCTTTATCAGCTTAAGTAAGTATGCTTTATATCATGACTGATTATGAGTAAGAAATCCCTGGGAAGATTTCCAGTTTCATTTATTGGTTTAAGAAGCCTGAATTAAAAAATGCAGCAATGATGCCATAGATCAGGTGTACATAATATGTTTCTTGCAACATAGTAATTCCTAACTTGAGTGCAATGAAAATCTCTCCCCAGAGAACTTCAATTGATAATCCATTCTGCTCCTGAAAGTCACAATACAGCTCTGCCTCACACACTATGGGAAACCTCGCTTCTGTGGTTTCTTCTCCTCTTTGTGTTCCTACAAACTGAGCAATCAGATGTAAATCATCACCACACTTAAGATTTTTGCGTCAATTTTTTTTTTCCTAACTACTAAACAATGTACTGTAAATTATTTTGGCGTAAAGTAAGTTATTGATGCTATTTTCTGAGAGCAGGTTAATTTGCAAACGCAATAGTATTTTACAAATCCTTTATCTACTGTAGAAGTGATGTTTACCTAACTCATGTTTTCAAGGTGCTCTACAATCATGACGCATGTGAAGCACCAGCATCACTTTTCTGCACTGGAATTGCCTTTGGAAATTTGCAATTAGAATGTAATTTCATCACAGTATTGCAAAAGTAGAGAACTCAGTAATCTGTGACTGAGGCACTTCAACACCCACCATTTTAACAAGACCAGCTATCCTCTTGTTGTTTGTCACAACCATCTGACAAAACCCAGTAACTGTTAAAAGAATGAAAACGCAGACACTTCACCAGAAAAGCAAAAATAGCAGAATTGACTCTTCATGCAATGAAAAGTAGACCACATTAAGATCTAGTTATACCACTAGAAAATGAAAGGAGTTTTCATATGCCTGAGAGTACATTCCTGTACCAAGTTTAAGTGGGCTGACTTTGGAAGACTGATTCACTCACAAGAAGCACCTCTGTGTTTGCCTCATCATCAGATACTTCATGAAAAATGCTTATGTAAATGAAACAACCTTGAGAATGTTTTAGATGTATTTTTAAAATGAAATGTTTGTATATTTTTCTATCTCACTTTAGTAATTATTACCTTGTTTCTCCAACTTTCTGCTGCAACCACTGCTTTGCCTGTGTAGAAGTCAATCCCTCAAAGCTGAGTTGAGCTACTCTATGATTTGAAATCGCATTTGTCCCCTCCAAAGGATGCTGATGGCAGAGATGCTCCTAATTTTAGCATAACAGTCTAAAGTTGAACTGAATGAGTCTGGTCTTGTGATTTAAGCTAGATAGGGTAGATCTGTGTGACTCAGAAAAAAATAAGCTAAAATGTTATGGAGTTCTAACATACACCGAAACAGCATATTTTTAAAGTTTTTATGTATGCAATTTTGAGTCTTTTCTCAGAGATAAAAGCACCTCATCAGGAAGCTGTAACTTTTTCTGGTAGCAAAATATTCCTAGTTCACTCTTGCAACAGCATCTCTACTGCCTACATAAATAGGAACTAATGGATTCAGCTCCAGAACTCATTTTTGCCGATGGAAGTTTCAAGGCAACAGGAACCAGCAGATAAAGGAAAAAAATGCTAAGAAAAGGGGAAAGCATCACCCTCTTTAGGAGGCTGGGGGAAAGAGAAAGAGCAGCCTAGAGCAGACCAGTGCTACAGAGCTCCAGAACGAATGGCACAGGAACATACAAACGGTGTGTACCCACTCTTCATGAGCAGGAACCACTCAGAAACTACAAGCACTTGTAAAGCATGATAGACATGAGCCCAACACCTGCAACCACTCTGAGAGAGCTAAATCCTTTTATTACCTCTGCTGTTCAGGGCATGTATTGATTCTGAAAACATTTCCAAATTACTGCAAAGCTGAAGGATCAAATCTATCTTGTTAGCTATGGGTGGATGCTTCAAATTTGCTGAATAACCTCTCAGTAGGAATGTTCCTCACTGACAGGTATCAGGAACTAAACTGTGAAAACAATATTCAAACATCTACTGGATGTCAGAAATGTCAATCACCACTTTTCTTCAGTTACATTTGTTGCGTGGCTCAGCACTTCAGAAAATGAGATAATTGTCTAGATCTAGGCTATACTAATTGCAGGCTTTCATTCCTTAAAATGCTGTCATCTTATAAATATATATACCACATATACCTTACTATTTGGTTTGCCATAAATATAAAAATCTTTTATGTTTATATGATGAGTTTTAAGGAACTGGCTATCTTGTGTCCTACACATCTTTCACTAATAAAGATTTCTTAAGGGCTTTCATATTTGTCTATCTATCAAATGTTCCACTGAGTTGTGACTCATAATCTTATACAGGAAATACTAGGATTTAAAAATGCACTCCTTTTTCAACTAAATCTCATATCTACCCTTCTGAACCCATCCTCTTCCTCATTTCAAGTGTCTCCAAGAGTTAGACTGAATCTTCAAAGTATTGCATTAGCTTTAAGAACATGGAGAACTGAGAGCTAAAGAAAGTTTGCTCCTAAAACATTTGCTTTTAAAATGCTAAATGCATTTAAAATTGTGGTTTTAGACTCAAAGGTTGTACACTTGCATAGCTCATGAACATGCTGGTGCACGTTTGACAAAGAGCCACAAAGATGACTCAAGGATTGAGCATTATTCATGAGAGAGCTGAGAGAGCAGGGACTGCTCAGCCTGGAGAAGAGATGTCTCAGGAAGACCTTGTCAATGTGTACACTTACCTCATGGGACGAAGCAAAGAATACAGTCAGAATCTTCACGGTGCTGCCCAGTCAGAGGACAAGAGGCAGCAGGCACAAACTGAAATATAAGAATTTCTTCCTGAACATGAGAAAGAACATCTTCACTGTGACAGTGGTCAACACCAGAGCCAGTCAACCAGAGGAGCTGTGTAGTCTCCATCCTTGGAGGTGCTCAAAAACCACCTGAGTAGGACAACAGGGCTGACAAGCTCCTCTGGTGCCTTCCTTCCTACCTCTTCCTTCCTTGTCCTATGACTCTAGACTTGCTTTCATGTTTTCAAAGACTGTTTTGTTGTTTGTTTGTATAATGGAACTGCTTTTATACAGGTGCTATTTGTCTATTTTTTTCCAGGTTTTTTTCTTTTTGTTGTTGTTATTGGAAGTAATCCCTGGAAAGGTGCATAAAGCAGCACACATACTTATACACAAATAGATATATTAACAACTCAGAAGTTCAGTATTTTCCAAAAGTCAAAGAAACCCATATCAGATTCAAATAAAAACAATTTGACCAGATAAAGGATATAAAAGTTGCACAGACAGATTAGAAGAACATGACCAATTTAAATGGCAACACTGAACATAAAGTAAGATAGAATAAAGGCTGACTTCATAAAGTCTACACTGAAGAAGTACTTGCATGAACTTGGTAATAAAAGCATTCACATTTTTCAGTGTGACATAATAGCTAATGAAGGTGTAAGGCACAGCATGTTTTCACTAATCTGATTTTTGTATACTTATAAAATAAACAGAATGAAACAATTTAACCTATTGATGTAATGGATTTTACACCACACAGGAAGAACTAGAAGACTTTTCAAGCTTGTATGATTGTAAATTATGTGCAATTCTCGAAGACAGGCATTGTGAATACCAACAAAATACAGACATAAAAGTCTGTATTTTATACTGTCCCAGGTACCGTGTCTTATTATCTCGATACTGAGATTCCTTGTAAATGACCACAGAGTGCTTCTTTTTCTCTAGAGCCTGAACCTCCCAAGGCGATTAACTGCACTGTGAGAACACCGAGCAAAACCAAAGTATTTGCAATGAGTCACGTATGTGCTAAGTGGCAGCAATTCTCCAGAACTCTGAAGTACCTAATGATTAGGACATCTCCTGAGAGCACTTGGATAAGCAAGTAGGTGGCAAGAACATAAGATGGTAACAAAGGAACATCTAATTATCCTAGTATGTGTATGCATCACAAGCTCAGTGGCCATCCTCTACAGAGAAGGTAAGGCCTAATGCAGACAGTGTAAGTACCATGTTTTACAGCTCCACAAGACAAAAATATACACACTAGCATTGCTATTTCAGGGAGAAGAGATGATGTTGATGTAGATAAAGGAAAACAGAAATAATTATTTGTCCACATTAAAAAAAAAAAAAAAAAAAAAAAAAAAAAGATTTAATGTTGATGAAGCTTCAAAACTAACATGAGGTTTCTAACAATGGAATGCAATATTCAATTCTTCCATGAATATATCATATTGCCATAAGTTGGCAACTGACAGAATGAAGGTTTCTTATCCAAGGAAAGGGAAGATTCTGTTGTCACAAAAAGCTGGTAGAGAATTGAGTTGTAAATAGAATATGAAGTCTTTAAAATATCTGATATATTTGAAGTAAATTTTTCCAACAGTTATGCATGCAATTTGTCAGCATTCATAGCAGTATTTTAAAATGGAACTTAAACATATAAGTCATTAAATATTATTTTGCTACAATCAGAAAAAGTCCACAGGCTTTGTACACTCTCAAAGCGCAGGGTCTCTGGATTTGTCTGGACTTCTATTAGCCTGAGTCAATTTTAGCTTGTTTTAACTGTGAGAACAATTCTTTAGCCACCAAACAGTCAAACTGACTTTTGCCTAACTTGTTCTAGCTCAGTCCTGAGACTACAGTACATGTTAACAATCTATTAAGTTCATGTACTCATTGAGCAACCTTCCATTTTGTAAAGCAAATTCACATTACATATAGCTTTTCTATCATAGTTAAGCCCATTTGAGTATTAGTGTCACTATACCCAGACTGGTAACAACTGCACTCTATTTGAATTATACTCATATAATATTAGGCCTAATAAATAAAACCTTGCACCTGTGTAATGCTCTCTGTCTTAGCCCATAGCATAATTTGTGTAAAAAAACCTCCAAACAACAAACGTAGGAAAAAGTTGTAATTGAGATTTTAGCCAAACGTTTGTATTCTTATGTGTTGTTATTGTATCACAATAACAATGATGTTGATAATAGAACTTCAGTCCTAAGACACTGTATGTTTCTTTAACACAGTTACAGTTTCAGAAGAAACCATCAGATTATTTGATACTGATCAACAGCACATTTGTACTAACCCACTTCCACACTTTCTCTTGTGGCTGTTAAACATTTCTCTTTCTGACATACCACCTCATATACGCTGTTTCTTGTCCCATCATAACAATGAATGTGTTTCACTTCTCTAAAACAAGGATTCATCTTTTCCCATTCATTTGCAGGAAACTGCTACACACAAACAGATCCCAGATTTGTTCACCTGTCTTATCCTTCAGGATCTATAAAAACCACACACACGAAGGCTCAGCCCCAAACACTTCACTCAGTTCACTGGCTTGGGATCAGGTCAACGGCTAGGGAGATTTTTCTTTTTTTCCTACTAAACATCTAATTAAAGTTTTCAGTTATTTAAGGGTTTTTTTAACTACGTGTTGATAAGCATCAGCATTTATAAAATGGAAAATCCCTACAATTACATTATAGTTTTCAGCTTTCTCACATGAAGGTCATTGGAATGAAATGAAAATGGAGAGAAAATTGCAATTTGATCCATAAGACAGAATTACTACCTGATTATATAGCAGAGTAATTAAACTAGACTTAATTGAGATACTGCAGCATGTCTGCCACTGCCAGCTATGTGCAGTGTTAGCCTGGTCTTGACTAGGGTCTCTGCCTTTGTTTCTGTACTGTGAAAGCACTGTCTTTAACAGGACTCTGCATTTTATATTGAAATATACTTTTTACAAAAAAATTATCTCCTTATTTTAAAAAAAATTCTCCCATGTCCTGGATTGTAGGAGTACCACACCAGCTACAGACAACTTCAGGAGAGAGCAAATCCCCGCACTTAAAAGATGGAGATGCAAACAATACTGTGGAGGACCATAAAAGTTGGGAGCCATTCCCTAGAAGTACATGGAGTGTCTTTAGTACAACACTACAGCAGTGCTTGACATTTCAAAATCCAGGTTGAAAACCACCATACATACCGCATGAAAATCCTGGAATGGATGGGACTTGATGGCTCTGATAGCAGATGGTTCTGCTTTATATGCTTTGGAAAGGAAATCAATCACATTCCCAACATGAACAATTGAAAAGTCAATTCACATGCCTGTTAAAGGGAAAAGTTTTGCTTGGTTTTGAATCCTCTGCTGCCTTTTAGAAGGATGAGAAGCTATTGCCTGTATCTGTAAACAATTTATTGGAAAAGATCACAGAAGTTCAACCACTATTTACACTGCTGTAGAATATTTGTTTTCTATTTATGGAAATCTCAGATCCTGACTGCTACATTTTAAATGAGATATCCAGTTGCAAAATTAAAGGTCCGAATTTGTTTGCTCCCAAAAGCATAAGTACAACATTGAAACAGATTGTGCAATTTGTCTCCTAATTTCCAAATAAACATAGGAGACAATGCAATTAAAATCTGGAATGTAGAAGCACACACAAAAATCGATTTTTGTTCAGAATAATGAAAGATTTGGACCTGTACAGAAAGAAGCTAAATCCATCTGAGATAATCTGTGCATGCATTGATCAGCTTAGCACATAAACTACTAACAGCTGTATCAAACTGCTCTAGTCTCTCCATCCGTGTTAATGTTGTTGATTGGAACTTCCTTGGCACCAGAAAGAAACATTTCCTGCACCATCAGCACTCTCTCTTTCCTGGAGGTAACGGATCTCCAGGAAAAAACGATGGTATCACCTTTCTCCTGCCATTCGGCTGTTTGGCCCTACTTCTCCATGTGTAACCTGTCCTTGCAAAAACATGCCTTTCCTGCATGAGCTCCAGAAACTCCCAGATCCCCAGTGGATTGTTTTAAGCTTTGCCATCATCCCTCCTCACTGAGATAGAGGCCAGACAGACACATCACCTGCTCTGCAGCTCTCTGCAGTGGTGCTGCAGCCAATTCCAGCACCCACCCCTGGAGAGCAAATAATATCTCGCTCCTTTGCGTCATAGTTTGCACAGTTCTCCACCGATTTAAAAAACTGTGATGAAAAGCAAATTGCAACCTTCTGAAAAGGCTATGGAATTATGAAATTAAGGGAACTACAATTATATACTCAATTACCTGGTATTGTTATTTGAAAAAGCTGCCATTTCAGAAACTCAATTCTAAATCAGGAGCTGTAGTAAATTACTTCACTGTACATACTAGATCAATTTAAGGTCAAACTAAATTACATTTTAAGTAACTCACTGGTCTTTGAACAAGTCTCAAGATTCTAGTGCAACTTTAGGATTCAAAAAGTAACCAACAAGATAATGAAATTATCAACCTCAAAAAGTTCACATTCATCTGTAAACAAAAGCTTATACATTCTAATCACCGCCTTTGCTCCAAAATTTAAACTGTACCATTCTCAAAAGTACTACAATGCAGGAGTAAATCAGCACAGAAGAACTTCCATCAAAATGAAGAAAAGCACAAAAGAGTTAAGTTTTGTTTTGTAAACTTACTGGTACTAAGGATGGAAGATTTGTTCAGATATAAAAGCTGAAATTTATGTCCAATTTTAGAAATTCTTATGCTCTCAAAATGCATTACTATTATTACCAGTAATTCAGTTAATATTCCTGCAAGTGAAATACTTAAAAATATTACAAGTCTTTCTCCTTCAAAATTATTTTTTCCTATGCTTTATTTTAACAGTATTTATGACAAGAGTATTTTCAAAACCATTGAATTTTTATATTAGGAAACTGAAACTTTACCTTAGGAAACTATTTCATTTCTGTGAAACTCCAATTTTCCATGGTTCTATGCACATGAAAAAAATTAAATATTTAATACTGCTGCACAGTGTAGGAATTCCAAACAAATGAACTTTGTGATGAGAAAATGGCAAAAGAAACTAGGAAATTAGTAATAAAAGAGACCTTGAAAGGACATACAAGCACATTCTCTCTCAGGCCCTCTCAACACATATAAGTAGCCCGTTGAAATTTTTAATAGCCCAGGCAATACTGAAGATCATAGCATGAGTTCCAAATAGAGAACAACATAAGTATAAAAGCTTTTAAAAAAAGAGCAGGTGTTTTCATGCAGAAAAAGAACAGCAACAGATAATTTTTATCTTTTAATTTCCTGTGGTCCAGTGAATTGCATCAAAACCCATCCTAATGTTCAGTATCCCATGCAGGATTTATGCTTTCACAAACAAAGAACGAGGTGATTCTTGAAGCAGTTACTGACACCTTGAGCATTATCTCCAAACTATGCACTATCCCTGTGGTAATACTGTCAACCATTGGCTTCTATAGAGTCTCTTCAAGGTCCTCTAATTTCATAGTTACCTGAAGTGCATCAGTGAGAACACAGTCTCATGACTCCTGATTCAGCCAAGGAATTGATACCAGCAAGGGATGCATTTTATTGAGTCTGTCCATAGACATAGGTATCAGGACTCTGTTGTTGCAGATTTTTTTAAAGTCAATTTTAGAATTTCACTTTAACTTCATATATCACCTTTGCAGAAGCTCTGTCACCAGCCACTGGCTTGCAGCAGAGCTGCACTCTGAATTGTGAAGACTAAAGAAGCAGAACATGAACTTCTCAGCTGATTTTCCTCAAAATATTTCCTGCATCATCTATATGCCCAATAGCTAGGAATTTCTCAGTGAACTAAGCTACAACCCCCTCAGTCAGTAAAATACAGTATTAACTTACATGTGCCAGTATTCTACCATTTATGATTTTTTCTTTAACTTATAATATCCAGTCCAGTAGCCACTGTCCAATATCCATTAATGCTGTACCATTTTCAAGTACAACGAATTTGTGGAAGGAGAGGGGTATGCTAAATTGCCTTTGGTTGAAAAAAAGAAAAGCTACACATCACATCATTCCTTCAGATGACAGTGATGAAACTGAAATTACATGGGGTTTTGTTCATGACTTCAAATATGTTTGATGTTTCCTGTCTTTACTCACTTTACTCCATTTTTTTTTCTCTGTTATACATACACCATCCAAATTCTCCAGTGTCAGATAAAAATATTGTTGGAGGCATCCAGCAAGTGGTTTTCTTGAAAATTATTGATATAAGCACAATAGATACTTTAAACAGGTCACAAGAAAGTGGTCTGCAGGTAGGAGAAATACATTTACTGGAAGTGAAATGCAGGAAGTGCCTTGGTGCTTTAGTGCCTGAAAAGCTGCTGTGCGACTCACCACCAGTCAGGGAAAAAGGCTAACTCGTATTTTAGCTGTTATGCATGTTTTTTGATCCCAGCTATTATTTTGGTGATTTCTAGTCTTACTTCATACATTACAGCCAATAGTATAAGGAATGCTCACCTACTCTACTGCTGTGTGAGACTCAATGAACCTGACTTTACACCAGAGTGGTTAGGGTCTGCTTCATAAATTTTCTCTCTCTCTTATGTTCTCTCTCTCTTTATGTGTTCAGCATACGAAATACATAGGCATATATCTGAATATACATCATAGTCCATTTTGTTGCATAATGTATTTTGCAGTTTATTTCTGTGATATTATTAGAGAAAATTATTTTGATTCTCAGCTTGTGGGATAACTTTATAGCTGTATATAAGCCAGCAGGCAGCTTTATGGAAACACTAAGCCTTTCCAAAACACAGAACAACAAATACTAATGATATCCTACATTGAAACTCCTTCTCCAGTCTTCTCTAAAGCTTCAAAGGAGGTTCAGCATGTCTAGTGTTTGCAAATACAACACACAGAAAACCAGCCTTAGATGAACTATCCTGAAAATAACCATAGCAGTTTTTCTAGGATCTTTATAGTATAGCTATATACTATATTGATTCCAAGCAACGGAGCTGAATAAATGAGTCGCAAAAAAAGTTAGCCATAATTTCTCTGTGTTCTTTTTTATCTAAGAAAGACCCTTCAATAACAAGTAGAAACGAGACCTTGCCTACCTAAGGATCTAACTTGTTATTATGCTCCATGTGCTGGCAAGTGAGAGGGGCCATATTCAGCACTGAGAATTGAATTTGGAACTTGCTCCATGAACTTGCTCTAGGTTCACATCTTCTAGATTTAAGTTGGAAAATCAAGAACCACAGGATCCAAGATCCTTCTGAGAAATCTTCTCATGCTTTTTATTACACACAGTCCTTTGTTGCAAACTAGTTGAAGACTGATTATCTTTGGTGGATTCAAAATGTTACCCTGGACTTTGGTAACCAAATCAGTAATACTGTATTCTTGCTCTATATTTTGCTATCAAGTACTTTGTATTTAATCATAGCAATTATTTCTATTGTGCTTACCCCCTGTAATTTTATGTTATATAGAATGACAGTTATTTGAGCTAAAACAATTGCTCACAATAATTTGTGTGTTTATTTTTATTGTGATTATTGCCATTCCAGCTCTCTCATGGCAATAGCAGAGCACTCTAAGTTACGCATATACACCATTTAATAATTAAGCTGTTCTTTTCCTTGGGGTTCAATCACCTACTTAATAAAAAAACACAACAACTATGCACAGAATGAAAAAGTAAATGAAAATAATAAGTTATCTTTTTACTCCTCTGATAATTGCCAATGAAAATTGTAAGAGTAATATGAGAAAATAGCTACTGTATTATTTATTTTTGCATTGAACTATCATATATATATTTTTTTTCTTTTGGCAAGGAATGGCTTTTAAAGACATATACTTACCAGCATGTGTCAATAAGAAACTGCCTCCCCCAGAGCTGAATGTGGGCTGAAGTCAGAGAACACTTCTTTTTCTCCACATTCTCCCTCTCATACCAGTATGTCCTTGCCAAAATACAGAGTCCAGAACTGCACTGACACTTAAACCATAGAAAGCCAAGATTTATATTATAGAAAAACAAAGCCCTTTGTCTTGCTTTCTGACAATTTCACTGTCCTTTTTGTTGCCAGTGGATACTGAGCTCACGGCTTCAGAAATCTCTGGACAATGACTCCAAGATCCCTTCCCAAATTTTAATGTGTACGTCTAAGCCCAGCACTATTGTAAGCACAATTTAAACTACTTTCCCCTTGATGGATAAGAGAATAGAGACATAGCACCTTCCAGTACTTAAAAGGGGCTTACAAGAAAGCTGGACAGGGACTTTTATCAAATGCCTGGATTGACAGAACAAGTGGTAATGCTTTTCAACTAAAACAAGGTAGATTTGGATTAGATATTAGGAAGAAAATACTTCAAGAGGGTAGTGAAGCACTGGGAGAAGTTGCCCAGAGAAGTCGTGAATGCCGCATTTCTGGAAGTGTTCAGTGTCAGGCTAGACAGGGCTTTGAGCAGACTGGTCCAGTGTAGAGTGTCCCTGCTCAGTGCAGGGAGGTTGGAAATGAATGATCCTTAAGGTCCCTTCCAACCCAAACAGATGTGAAAGAGACTGTACGAATGTTAGCATTCTTTTGTTCTGGGTATGAAAAATTATCTTAAACATGAAGTATTGGAAAATGCCTCCTAACATCAGTCTTTTTAGTTTATGAAAGAGTAAACCAACAGCAAGCTTATCATGGCCTGCTTGTATTAACGTGTGGAACAAAATATGTGTGAGAAAGGATCCTTAAAACTAGCAGACAAAAGAATGGCACCTAAAAGCTGTAGCTTGATAAATGCAACACAGAAAAAGGCAAATTTTAAATACACTGGTGAAAGAGCAAGGATAGTAACTTAGTGGATTGATCTTTACAATCAAGATGCATATGCCCAACACTTCAAGTACTTTTCTCTGCTTTGAAGCAGACACTACCAGAGTTACATAGGACAATTCCTTTCAGCAATTAAAAAAAGATAAAAAGAGTTGTTTCTAAAACAATGATTCATGAAAATGTACCTGGGATAACCCAAAACATAAAGGATTCTGGTTACTTTTCTCATACTGAATAAATGCTAACACTGCCAAATAATTCATATTTTTTCCTAATTCCACAGCAGACTCTTGTATCCTCAGAAGGCAGGTTAATTTATCACTACTCCACAGTTTATTTGGCACAAAGATGAATAAGAATTATATCTTAGATATCCAGCTCAAAAGAGCCACAAAAATGAATAATTTTAGTTTTCATTCATGATTCTTTAACCTTTCCTTCACTTCAGCTGGCTGCCTTTCAATTTCTTCCCAGCTCATTAAATATTATTTTGACTTGACTTTGTTAAAAATTAGCTAACTGTACAGACAGGTCTTTAGTTAACACAATGAAGTCCAAAATTACTACCCCTTTTTTTCCCAAAAGTAATAAATCTAGAATCTGTGCTTCTGTAATCAAAAGTCATTCATGTCTCTGAGCTGTATCCTAATTCTACTGGACACTTCCACAAAGTAAGTAACTTCTAGACGTCCACCTTGAAGGAGGATCAAAATGTTAAATCACACTCCACATACACTTAGAATGTACATTTAACTGCACAGTAAATTCTTCTAGCCCAGTCTATATGCTTAAGTATCAGGTCTTAAAATTAAGCTCCTGCCATATTCTCAGTGGTGTACTTTGCAGCAAGCATTAGCAATCATTCTGCCTTCCAGCAAGAAATATAGTGTGTAGCTATCAAGTAGGGATAATTAAAGTAAACATAAAACACATAATTGCAGCTTCCATCACCACTTAGTCTTTAGAGCTGGAATACATCATGTCAAGTTGATTACTTGTCACATAACAATAATGGCTCATTTGATACATTTATAGTAATAATCCTCTGGCTTCCTGTCTGATATCACAGATGAATTATGTCCAACAATTAAAGCATGAAATAAAGGGAAAGGCATAGAAATAAAAATGGAAAAATAAATGCAGCAAAGTTATAAAATATAAAGTTTATGGTTACTGAGTAAGTAGTGGACAAACACAGAACAGGATACTGAGTGGCTTTTCAAAAAAAAAAAGCAAAAATGGGGGGTTGAAAAGTCACAGAGGATGCAATTACCAAGATCATGGTGAGGTACCAGTGAGGGGAGTAAAAAAGCAAGAAGAACAAAAATATGGCATCTGATCTTGTTCCAGCAAAGACAGAACCACTTTTGGGGGAAAATGTTGATGGAACAACTATATACACCTAATTCCTTTGATCTTTCCTAAAGACCTGACTTTGAACCAAGGAGTCTTCAGTAAGGAGGTTCACATCAGTTTAGTAAGACAGCAACAAGATTCAAGATGTCTTTTACTGAAGGAAGAACTATAGTTGAGATAACCTTATCACAACACCCCATATTAAATAAGAACATCATTCCACCTCAAAGAACAAGACACAGAATTTTTGACATCAAAACAACATTATTGTGACAACAGAAGAGCTTTATCAGTAAGCATTACTGCAAGTTAAAACACAATATGTTCCATTGTTGCTGAATGAAAAAATACACTAAATAGCTAAACAGAGAACAGGGGGGTTGTGATTAGTGAAGCCAATCTGCTCTTTTCTGACTGAATGCTAGAGCTAGCATGATGAAGAATATGGAATTACGTGCTGTGGTGGGATAAAGAAAACCAAAGCCAAGACAGAAGATACTCTACATTTGTAAGCAGTAAGATGTTAATTTGACTCACATATCATAAAAATATACTGTAAAGGTATTCCTCTTTCTCCCCCCATTCCCTAAACTCTAGAAAACAGCTTTTCTGTTTGTGCCAGGACAACAATCTGGGGCGACAGTGCAAGTCAGCTCTAGGAAAACCTCCAGGTTAAAAAAAAAACTCAAGGTAGAATAAGGTTTGCAGGATACAACAGAAGGGAACAAACTACAGAATCTTTGAACGTGATGAAAACAAAAGAATTAAAAAGTGAATGGGATGTCATTTGTGTTACAAGTTCCTTAGACTTTCTGTAGAAGCAAATTAATGTTGCTCATTATCACAACATCTACACTGATGGACCTTATCAAACAAAAACGTACAGATTAATATTCAACACTACTCAACTCACATCAACCAACTAAGTGAAGCACGGCATGCTATTACTTTTCATATGTCCATGAACTCAATATACTTTTCTATTCTGTGCTGTTTCACATCAGGAAGACATATGCCAATGTTCTGGAAAAAAATGGGGAAATTTTTAAAATGCCAAACACTGTTATCTATTTCTTCTAACTGTGCACTAAGAAACGGATGTTTTTCCATCTGCTGAATCCTTTACTTTCCCCTTAGGAAACTCTGGATCTTAAAGGAAATTGCAAGTTTACGAAGCACCGAAGAGATGTAAAATGCATAAGGGGTACATACAAAAATAGCTGCTCCACTCAGTAAGCATGACAGAAAATCACTGGCTTGTGTATGACATTTAAGAAGAAACCTGATAAATGACCTTCTCTTCTAAGTCAGTTCATGCATAGAAATATAATGGGCTAAAATAATGGAAAAACACAAATTCATGAATTATTGAAATATTACAAATAAAGTTCACTTTCTATGAGTTAGAGAACATATATATATATATATATATATATATATATATGTATGTATTTGTTATTTGGACAAAGAGTTTTCACATCACCACTTTAGTATATTTGTAAGCACACAGATGGAAAATATAGAGATGAACTAAAAAATAAAAGCAGGCCTGATTAGTTTTAAAATTATTGTTAGAAAGGGAAAATGGGATTTAACTGCAGGCAGCTGAGCATGATATTCAGCATCATTTCTCACTTTTCCCGAGAAGGACTCATCATACCAAATGCTGGATATATTTCTCACCTATACTACTTCAAACATGCCAAAAGGAGAATAAGCACTTCTGTGGTCCACTTCAACTTGTCCAGAAGCAAATATGTAAACCAGATCAGAGCAACTGTGCCCTTCCACCAATTCCTCTTGCTTCCAAGGAGTCTAGCTTGGATAACCACTGCAGCTGTAGAGGTGCAGAGAACAGAGTTCTCCATACTAAATGAGACAAATCTTAACACATGTAGCTCTTTGCAATTTATGCAAGGCATGACCTCAAATCTCCAGAGCAGCGACTGGCAGGTACATTTACACTGTAAATAGTATTAGGAATCTTCTACTTGTACTTCACCAAAAGTGAATACAATTTACAAAGGAGATTTCTAAAAGGACTCATAAATTGTTTTTAAAAAGATTAATAATGAAAAAGTTAATGCAAATAATTTAATAATTAAAATAATTATTGCTCCAGAATATGATCAGCTGCTTCAGAGTGCATGAAAGAATTGCTTAACTATTTGTTCTTCATTTGTTTTGTAAATTCTGGAACAAATGTCTCAGAATGAAAATCAAGCTAATTTCATGACAAGCCCTAAATTACTTTTTAGTTTTCTTTTTACATCTTTCAAAATTTTCTATTTTTCACTTCAATCACAAATCATAGAATCACAGAGTTACAGAATGGGTCAGGTTGGAAAGGACCACAGTGGGGTCATCTGGTCCAACCTCCCTGCTCAAGCAGGGCCATCCCAGAGCACATGGCAAAGGATTGTGTCCAGACAGTTCTTGAATATATCCAGTGCCCAATATTCAGGCCCATAAGTTTTCCTTCTTTCCCATAAAATTTTGTACAAAATCATAATTTATTCAGAATCCTAACTAATACCTGAACAGAAG
Source organism: Prinia subflava (assembly GCF_021018805.1). Lineage (NCBI taxonomy): Eukaryota > Metazoa > Chordata > Aves > Passeriformes > Cisticolidae > Prinia > Prinia subflava. The sequence continues at coordinate 28,135,383 of NC_086249.1, forward strand.
AAGTCTAACATACTCCAAAGTAATTAAAAAACCCCAAACAGATAAAGCAGGACTTGTTTTAGCTTTTCAGGAATTTACTTTACAACCTGAACTTTCTATATAAAGCTTTTAAAAAATGAAATTTTGCAATGCAACATCAGACCATTCTGTGAGTTCCTGTGGCTCTATTTGGAAAATCTATTTCCACATTAATGTCTCTACAACCATGAGCAATAAGAAACACTTCTAGCACCATTCAAATAAACCATAGCATTTAACCATTAATCATAAACCACAGGTATCTGGTGATTTATAGCTGACATATTAATATATACCCATATATTAGAATTGGGTAAAAAAAAAAAGAATATTTGCACAGTTAAAAAGAATGTAAGTTACTGTATGCCCATAAATTGATGCCTACACCAGTGGCATCATGAGTGGCATGATGATGAGTCTTATGAGTGGCAACTCACAAGACAATTCATAATGGAACATCAATACAAAGGACTCATGATCAGGATATATTAACCCTGAAATGAAGAGATTTCTTTTTCTTGCAAAGATACTCAAAAAGGTTGGAAAAATCTGTTTCACATATCTATTTTTCATGCCCAAAGAATATGTCAAAAAAACACAAAGGGATCATCTCCCAGCTTAAAACCAAAGTACAGGATCTTCTACTTGGAAGCAAGAATTATGCTCACCAGCTCCCCATATCCAAAAAAGCCTGAGATAAAACCCCAATACACAGTGGGGAAAAACTAACTGAATTAATTAAGTACTATTTTATTCCTTTGACAATTCATAAACAATTACTTTGTGGTAAAGCCCACTTTGATGAACCTGTTAGCAGAAGCCCACTTTGATGAACCTGTTAGCAGTCTACACAAATATTTATACAACGTCTGGAATTTTCTTAAATCACTAATTTAACTATTCCATTTTTATGTCATTAATATTACTCTCTGAAATGAACAAACTCTTATTAAAAAACTCTGTGTCTAATAACTGATACATACGCCTCTTCTACATAAATGATCACCACTTTATCCTAAGGGTATGCATTAAGATCTATTAGATCTTAAAACTCCTTCATGTTACCTCTCCTGAACCTACTCTAAGCAAGTATTTTATTGGCACAATTTCAAAAAACAGTGTAAGACATCTGGTAAACATCATTTTATCTTGTGTCTAATTGTTCAGCATGAAGAACTGCTCCTTTCTAAAATCAGGTACACTTACAATAGGGAAATATTTAGAAAATGCAACTGATAAGCTCAACTGAATAATGCATTTATTCTCCTCTTGGTAAAATTACACACTAAGCTCAGACTTAATGGCAAGCAGCTCAGTAACAGCTTCATTCATGCTCAGCTGGATCAGCCCTTCAATTAAATTTCTTTCATTTCAAGGTAATAATCAAAACAGCTGACAATTCAAGTGATATCCCCACATCCACATCCACAACCACATGCAAATGCAGTATTTCTTAATTTTCCTTTTAACAGGAGAACCACAGCTGCAGGAACACAGCCCTAAATTATGCCATTAAAAAATAATATTATAAACTTCTTGTGTGGATGAAAGATACTATTAATGCTCAACTCCAGTTTTCTCCATTGTATTTGCTGATATTCTTAAGCAGCTATTATCAAGTCACAAAAAAATTCCTTTCACTACTATCTTTAATAAATCAAACACAACTTATTCTTTAAAAATGAAAGTAATGCTAGAATTGTTCTTTTCTATTTTATTCCCTTACTTCTTCAAGGATTTGCTGCCACCTTTTCAGATAAAATATTTTCTCAGTACTACTTTTTTTCCCATACTTCTTCCAACACATCCAGCAAGCAGATTTAATTTCAGTGTCCTTTAGTCAGAAGACAAGAGGAGGCCTTTGCTAGACAGTGAAATATTTACATTTTCATTATAGCAGAAACTTATATTCTTACTCATTCTAAATGTTTTACCACAACTCCTACTGTGAGGCACCAGAAGTGACTATGTCTGATGCCATTTAGCATCAATACTGACTAAAGCCTGGCAGATCTTCTCTCAATCTCCAAGTTCTCAGCACATTTTGAAGCTGTTAACACAGGAGAATTAATTGCTTAAGCTGAAAAAAATAGTCTCTGAATTCTCACCTCCCAGAATCACTATGATGTCAGTACCAAGTAAGCAAAAGAGAGTAAAGAACACTCATGATGTAACACCAGTTTATTTCAAGCAATGGGCATAACTGATTTGAGTAAAAAGAGGTTTTTTCTTTTTTTCCCAGACAAACTGACCTCTGGAAAGGTAAAACTTACAGCTTTCTACATAAAAATATTAAATGATCTTTTAAAAATTCATCCAGGATGGTCCAGTTCCTTCAGAAGTAAACTAAAAAAGCTTCACATTTTACCAGTTAATCCCAAGGTGCTGGATGTACAATTCTGTCGTGTAACAGGCTTGGCTAAGGGCTGAACCTTGAGCAAGATGCCCAAACTTCACCCAAGCAGATGCAGCAAACACACATCCAAACTATATTTGTGACATGTGTTTTAAATACGTAAGATCAGGGTAAATACTTTCAACATTATAAAAATTCCATCCCGACAAATATTTCCAAGCACTGAGGTAATCTGACATCCCAATATCACAAATACCAAGGCAGTATCCGCACGAAATTGCACCTGCATATCTCTTCTAGTGCTGTCCAAATCCCTGGGCACTCTTGTTCTATTCCTTCTATTTTCCTATGTTCCTAATTTCTTACTTAGCCCACCACAGTGATGCTTAGTCCAACTTTCAATCCTATTTCTGCCTAGCTAGCTAGACAACCAGCTCCCACCTGCTTTCAGCACCCACCAAACCCAGTCCCCAGCTCTAGGCTGGACTTTAAACACAAGCTTAGCCCACTCGTCCACTCAGTGCACCACGTGCTCATCTGAGTTTGTAAAACAATGATTTGTGTCATGATCCATGAAGTATGGTGGGATCTTCCACCATATACAGTGAAATCCAAGCGAAGATGAAGAGACCTTTGTCTCTTGAAAATGAAATAGAACAAAGCAGAAGAAGCACAACATGGAAACCCAAAAATCCAAAAGATTCTTGTGATCATTCTGCTGCAACACTGAGTGTCCAAAAGTGAGCAAGTAAGTAATGAAAAGGCCTAAGCAATACAGATGGCTTTTGGCTGTGTGTTACATCCCCAGTCAATTGTCAAGTCCTTACTTAAAACAAACCTTATCAGACCAGAAAAAATAATTTAAAAAAAAGACTCCTGAGTCTGCTCCTTCCAAAAAAGTTTCTCATATACTCCAACAATAAAACAATGACATAATTTTTGAGTAATGCAAATGCCCCAAGAATTAGTAATAAGTGATTTCTCCTGTCTTCTCTTAAAAAGCTAATGTGTTACTAACAACACAGCTTAAGTTTCTCTTCTTAAAGAATTATTTTCAAGCAAGCAGATTCCCTCTAATCAGTGTGACCTCTGAATGGTCCAGACATTACAACATACCCTGTCACTGATATCAAAACCATTTAATTTCTAAAACTCAATTTAGAAGGTTTTGGAATTTTACTTTTTATTAAAGAAACCGTTTCTGAATCATTTTAGGAACCATGTTCTGCAGTTAGACTAAGTGCAGCTAAGTGAAAAGTGATGCTATTAAATTAATTCTGTTTAAAACCAGTGCTTCAATGAATAACGATAAACAGAAGATGAATGTAAGCATAGGAGTGTACACAATTGTTGGTGAAAAAGTATTACAGCTACTGCATGTATGCAAGTTGTAGAAATCAGTTGGGAAGCACCAAACATGCCATTAGGATAATATAATATATATGCAAGAGCCTGGCAAATATCAAACCTTTAAGAGCAAACTTTTAATGCTACTTTTTTGTGCCTTGCAGCAAACAATTTAATATCCTCAAATATCCCAGTAAGACCCGTAACACTTCAGCAGGTCCATTTGAGAGACTCATATCACAGCTGAGTTGCAATGGCATATACTAGGTACAATTTTACTATACATATTTTTCAAAGACATAAAGATACAGTATTCTAATGTTACATCTTTTTAATATATAGCTATGTCTTTTGTATATATGTATCCTTACATATATAGCTAATTTCCTTTATTTTTCTTTATACTTTCTTTTCTTGGAGATTGTTTCCCAGATTTCCCTTTTCAGACCACCCAGAAATTACAAATATTAATGAAAAAATTAAGAAAAAAACCTATGGGCTGAATATTATGAAGTAATTTATAATTTTCCCAAGTCAACCAGGAAAATGTGTCTTTAAGCCAATTCACCATTGGCTCTTCTCATCAGATGCATACATGAAACTATTTTTCACCTATAAATCCTTGAAGCCTTTGGCTGTAAGCAACAGTTTGGATCTCCAAGACTTTTAGCTTTTCAAATCTATTGTGATATCATTACCAGGGCAGGTGATAAGGGGCACATAAAGGGCAACAGAGAGTGAGCAGGAGTTGAGGGTCTCAAGACAGCAAGGCGTGGTTAGGACTGGAGATCTTACTGGTGACCTTTTAGTGTCCTGGAGAGACACTAAGAAGTGCTTTGAACCTTGAAGTTTTTTGATCTAGATGTCTCTCAAGTATTACAAGAGCTCATCTATCCTCAATCTTAAAATCTTAACGACTTGATGACTTGAAATAGAATACAGGCTATATGATGCTTCAGGAGATACGTACTTCATCATCCAAAAAAGGATGGGTTTTCTTTTGATATTTTTAATCTCACAAAGCAGATATACTTTCAGAGCAGCAAGTTATTAGATTGATGGTATTTCCCTTTGTTTACTGTGGTAATTAAATTGCACTGACATTAAACTGTTTTTCTCAACAGGCTTGACCTTAAGAAGGTCTCACTGAATGTTAAAATTCTCTTTGACAACAATCCTTAGGTGTCATCCAGCACATTAGCTACTGCATTCATCAAGGGAATGGAGACAATAAGCCAGATATCTTCTCTTTCATAAATACTTTCCCCTAAAACACAAAGTTTAGCATTTTTTTGCTTATTTATCAGTTTTGATTGTTTTTAAGGTATTAGCAGCTTATTTCAATACAAATGGTGAAGTCAAGAAGCCAGCTTTGTACTAGAAACAATTTTTTAACAATGTCTTAGAGAAAAGGTTGCTACATTATTGAGCACTTTGGCTGGGAGCTGTAAAGGCAAAGCTGAACTTCCCCCACAGTTCATTATCTTCAGGAGTATTGATTCCTAGATAAGACCACACTCACCATTCAATGTCAGCTCTGCTGACTCCTACTAGTAGATCTCAGCCAGCTGTGAGAAAGCAGGGACACAGTGGGAGGGATGGGAAGATTAGGGGACAAGCAAGAAAAACAACAGTAGTAACAGGCAGTGAAGGTAGCAGATGCAAAACTACTTTGGAGCACTATCACCTAAAATGAGTGGCACTTCATGAATTCTGTGACCGGGCATCCATGTTTGCCAATGCTACTTTATGGATACAGACCCAGCATACCTTTAGGCTTAATCCTCAGATCAACAAAATTAGAAATGATTTCTCCATGACAAGCATGTACTGAAGATCACATAGATAAATGCTGACAAATCTCAGTAATGTGTGTCTCACTTAAAAAAAAAATATTTGAAAAAGGGTTATTTTCCAGTTGGCAACTTTAGGGTATTACCGACAAAAGATACTGTTGTCAAATAATTGGTCACACCTATTAACAAATGGGGTTAAAATACAAATACAACATTAGTTTCACTTATTCATAGAAGTCAAAATGTAGTGAAGTACTGAAACAAAATTTCAGATTTGCTAGCCTCTGGAAAAATAAACAACAAAACATATATTTTAAAAGTAGGTCCCAACAAAATGTAATAGCAAGTTTTTTAATGGATGCTCTGTACATACTTACAGGTTGAGCAGACTAATAGTGCTCTGGCCACAAGCTCGCTGAGTAACTTCCACTTCTGCCTCACTCTGGAGGTGACAGCTGGAATGAGAATCTCTGCAGGGACGTAGAACTGAATCGAATACGTCACAAAAATCCCAAAGGAGTACAGAATTTTTACAGACTGATATAACCTGTTGAAAACATTTACAGTCATGTAAGTATGTAAGTTGCAAATTCTTCATAAAAAATTAGCTTGATAACAGCCCTAAGAAGATACATACATATTTATTTATTTATTTATTTATTTATTTTATATATGAAAAAATATTTTTCCCCCAGCAAATATGAATGTAATATTTTAACTGCCTAAGAAACTGCAGAAGATAAGCCAGCTAGAGTAAAACTTCCAATAAAGTGCAGACAGCCTTACCACTGTTACTTGTGGCAGAGTAAACAAATGACAAAGAGCTATCCATGCCTCCAACAGTTTTAAATTTGGATATATTTTTAATTCATGATGCATTAACTACAAGCATTTGTCATTGCTTGCAGCAAACTGACAGAAATTATGAGTCTCTTTGAAATTATGATTTTCTTTCTACGGACATTATAAAAATTTTGGGTGAGGGCTTGGTTCATTTGCCATGGGATGTTGTGTGTCACGAACGGCAGAGGGAATATTTCTCATAAACAACCTGTTTTGAAGATGATGCCAAGTAGCCCAAGTGCTGAAAACCTTGGCTTTTGCTTCAGTCCTTAAAAAGATGTTCAACTGAGGCAAAGCCAACACACATAAGTAAGAAAATAAAAAACAGCAGCAAGAGTAGGGATAGAACAAATAGAACCTTGATCTCTGTATCTCTCAAAGCCTAGCAAGGGTCACTTAAAGCATCCTCTCTTTGAGTACCACAGTCTGTATCTGCATTAGGAAATAAAATCCAGCCAGGACTGCTTTTGGCCCCTTATCCTGTGACCAAATGGCATGGCATGGCAAAAATTGCATCTGTACCACTCAGCTCTTTTCCACCGTACTTTCCATGATTGCATGATATGAGGAAGAAAAGAAAAATAAGCTCCAATAAAAATATTTTATATTTTATTTGACTAATAGGTCCTAAATTATCTGTATCAAAGGTTTGGCCATCACTGTACATAACTTAGGGAATCTCCAAAGGCACATTCAAGTGGACAGAAAAACGATTACATCAATTTACATGTTGACATAATGGTGCAGCTAGTTTAGAAGCCACTGTTTTTGTGACACACAACTTTTTGACTGCTGACTAGCTTTTAGAAATCTAGAGAGAACAAGAACTCTGCAAGACTGTCCTTATTCCAGAAGCTTAGACAGATTTTAGTTGGTTAAATTTCAGCTGACCAGATACCCAGAATTCACCTCTACTCCTCAGCCTTTAGACTGCCCCAAGCCTTTACAAAAGTAATTTCTAGAAGATATTCAAAAACAGGATTCAAAACTTTAAACACACTGTAGTTCAAAGTACGCATCTCCATTACCCTATTTTTCTACAGCTCTATGAGGATTAAAACTTTCAAAATTAAAAAAATACTTTTTTATTACTGAGGTAATTTTACTAGTAATTCAATATTATATTCCAATCAGAAAAAGATGACTCCTTAGGCTACCTTTTAATAAAAATCTAAATCATTCGTATGTGCTAAACCTCTTTTCAATTCTACATTTCAGATTTCATTACACCCATTTTAAGGGTACAAACATTGGCAAGTAGAGCAACAAAACTTGCAGAACAACACTTTGCTGGACCAAACAGAGCCGTAACTATGCGAAGCTTTCACTGGAACTAGTCCCATGTGAAGTCTTGTCGAACTTCAACACATAAACGTTTGTATGGTCATTAACCTCTGGGATTCACAGTAAGGGAACTGTTGCACAAGGACTGTCACTTAGATCTTAACAAAGAACAGATGGTGGGAAGAACCTTCATATTCAGCCTCAAGAAGACAAGAACCCAAGCGATAACAACAAAGAAGAATTTTTTTACAGTGAGGGTAATGAAGCTGTGGATGCCCCATCCCTGGAAGTGTTCATGGCCAGGCTGGATGGAGCTTGGAGCAATCTGGTCTTGTGAAAGACTTCTCTGCTCACGGCACGGGGATCAGAACAGATGATCCTCAAAGGTCCTCTCCAACCCATTTTACAAATCTGTGAGACCCAAACCAAGGACACTACCAAGTACTAAAGCAGAATTTTCTATCATTTACATCTGCAAATACTAAAAACTACTCTTTAAGTCCATTTTCAACATATTCTAAGTAGTATATTATACTGAGTGACAATTTGTACTTCCAAACACTATCTAAAATAGAACAGCACCAAGTCATTTATCCAAAAGCACTAATCTAGCAGGAATTTTTTAAGAATACCAGCAGTTCTCTACTGAAATTAAACTTAAGAACTTAACCAGTCTAGGGCCTGTGTATGCCTTCCAGTTAATTCATCTGTGAGGACATCAAATAAAACTCAGAAAGCAGCAGAATTCTAATTTAATTTTCGTTATGAGGAAAGGCTTATTTTTAAGACAGGGGTTGTCCAGCTGGAATTAAACACATAAGCCAAGTGTCACTGCTTAGATACATTCCAGGCTCTCTTGCCGGACTGTCTTCTTATAAAAAAAATTCCTCTGCTCCTCACAATTCCTCTAGTTCAAACTGGCAACTTACTGGCTTTTTATGTGAGGACCAAATAGCAAAATACTGTCCTATGGTTCACTGGAAATTTGTTTTGCTAGCCCAGTTAATTACAACCATTTGTCCCTCAGTACTGTATCAGGTAGACCCATGGTCCTGCAGAGCAACAGCATCGTACATCACAATCCCTGAGCACACCACTGAGCTGCTTCTCCTAATTTTGTTTGGTGCTCTGGGGTACTCTCCAGGGTAACACAAAAACAGATGACTTTGTTAACTGTGGATACGTGCCCTGAGTAGCTTTGAGGTTATTACACTTATAATGCCAACTTCCAACCCTATAGAGCACCAGTTTCCATCTCTTTTATTATCTGTTTCCTGCATTAGGCCTGCAAAGCCATCAGGACAAATATCATCATCATCACATCTGCACTGTAGCCAAGAGCTATTTGAAAATTCGTATGTGAACAGCTCAGTTAGACAGCAGGGATGCAGAATAAAGTTCACTCTGTTGCTTCCATGAGCACAATAAAAAGCAACAGTGAGTAGCAACCTTAGCTTATTCCACATTCCTCTCACTCCTTATTTTTTAACAGCACCTCTCTTAAGGCACAAATAAACCCAAAGCTACCATTTAAAACAAGCTTTTCACTAATCTTATAAACAACAAGGACTGCCATGTTATATTAGAAATAAAAGTATTTTTTCTTTCAGCTGCATCACATAGAATAAATAAACATTTGCAGATTTCAGTTTGCTTTTTTTTTTTAATGTCAGAGAATCACAGAATAGTTTGGGCTGAAAGGAACCTCAAAGATCATCCAAGTTCCAATCCTCCTGCCATGGGTAGCACCTTTCACTAGATCAGGTTACTCAGAACCCCATTTAGCCTGATCTTTAACACTTCCAGGGATGGGGAGTCCTCTCTGGTCAACCTGTTCCAATGCCTCACCACCCTCACACTACAGAATTTTTTCCTAATTTCTAATCTAAATCCACTCTTCTTTAACATAAAGGCATTCCCTCTTGTCCTGTCACTACATGCCCTTGTGGAAAGTTCCTCTCCAGCTTTCTTATAAGCCCTCTTTAGGTACTGGAAGGTGCTGTAAGGTCTTCCCAATGCCTTCTCGTCTCCAGGCTGAAAATCCCTCACCTTCCTCAACCTGTCATAGGAGAGGTGCTCCAGCCCTCTGATCATCTTGGGCTGTCCTCTGGACTTGTTCCAACAGGTCAACACCTTTCTTGTGTTTGGGGTTCCAGAGTTGGCTGCAGCACTGCAGGTGGGGTCTCAGCAGAGCAGAGGGACAGAATCCCCTCCCAGCCCTGCTGCCCACGCTGCTTTGGATGCAGCCCAGGATGAGGTTGGGTTTCTGGGCTGGGAGTGCACATTGCCAGGTCATGAAGAGCTTTTCATCCACCCCAAGACTTTCTCCCCAGAGCTGCTCTCAATCCACTCTCTGCCCAGCCTGTACCTATGCTTGGGATTGCTGTGCCTTGCTAAGCTTCTTGTGTATGTATGTACAATGAAAGGATATAAATATATATGATGAGCACTATCCTCAAGAGAGGGAGGGAGGGAGGCAGGCAGGCAGGAAGGAAGGAAGGCAGGAAGGAAGGAAGGAAGGCAGGAAATGAAAAAACATTAGGGCCCAAATCTCAGTTGTTACAATAGCAGTATAAAAATAGAGTAAGCAAACAAATAGTAAGAAATAGATGGAAGTTCTAGCAATGAAAAAAACATTCATCCTTCAAGACACATTTTTTTATACTTTCATGTATTAAACATTGGAATCAGTCTGGCAATTAAACAAAACCTAAGAATATTAAAAATGCATAGTTCACATTGACTTCAAGGAACAAAAAGGAAGAAAAGAGAGTGAAAAAGTAACACTTAAAAATTAAGAACATTCTTTACATGTGTTCTCCTCTTTTTCTTTTAAAGAATAAAAGAGTCAGCATTCAGCTCCTCAAAGCAGGGGGTTTTATTCCCATAATTTGAGATTTCACTACTTTACTAAGCTAGTACAACAGATAATGAGCAAGTAGATGCAAGTATATAACCTGTAAGACATTATTTGATCAGAATGAAAACAATAAAATACTTTTCAGTTTTAGCACTTCTGCACTGCACTTCTGCACTGGTGATATACCTAATTTTAGGACTTTCAGATGAAAGTGCTAAAAAAATAAACTATATTAGAGGATAGTTAGTGTATATCCATCCACAGGCAGATACAAAACTAACAATACAGCAGTTGAAATCATCTTCGGTGCATCTGCAGCAGGCGACATGTGCAGCCCTCATAGCACTGAAAAAAAAAAAGCTAAATAAAAACTGTAGTACCCTCGAGACACTGGCAAACATAACCTTCATTCTGCTGATAGGAAGTCATCATATACACTACCCATGGACTTGCACCTGAACTATAAACCTATTCATCTTTGATATCTTCAATTCCATTTGTTCACCTGCTAAACTCAGTGATTACACTAAAAAAGGGCACTATTTACCAGGATATCCAAGGTAAAAGTAGATCATTTCAAAACTGCATGACAGCTTGTTGCAAACTGCATATTCCCTCCTTCAACAGTCCTGGAACTAGTTCCTTCTAGAGATGGAAGGATTTATAATATCATTGACCAGTCTCCATATGCAAGTCCTTTTAATGTGGAAGAAGTTACTGGCTAGGACCACAGCTCTATTGCAGATACATTAAAAGTCTGAGCACCCTGATGGCACTGAGGCATGGAACAACCTTGGCAATATTTCTGCCTTCTAGCTTACTGCTTTTAAATCACAGAGGCACTTACCACTTATCCTGTGGCAGGTTTAAAGTTATGCTGCCTTTGACTTCATCCCCAAAGCGCAGATACCCCAGGGTGGCCAGGGAGATGTACAATGCCATGACTATTGCCATCCCGATGTTCAGTGCCTGGGGGAAACGTGTGGGGTCCTTCATTCTGTTTTCCAATGGCAGTACCTGGAAATACAGGGACAATCAATTACATTTTATGTTCTCAGAGTAAAACTACTTGTCTTCCCTCTTTCAATGTCAACTTCCAAAATTTAGGTGATTTCATAAATAAGTAAGATTATTCTACAATAATGTTTTACCGCCTGGATGGCCACAATGTTTTATGTACGCAACAGAAATACCCCATCTTGAAAAGCACGTATTTTGGTTGGAAAAAGGCATCAGTGTGGAATTATAAAGCAGTAATTAAAGGTTAGAAAAACTGTCAAGAGAAACTTACGGTGTCCAGATGAAAATACAATGAGAGTAATATGATTTTTTGTTTGTTTGTTTTGTTTTGTTTTTGGTGGTTTTTTGTTTGTTTGTTTTTGGTTTTTGTTGTTGTTGTTGTTGTTGTTGTTGTTGTTGGTTTGGTTTGGTTTGGTTTGGTTTGGTTTTTTGGTGGGTTTTTTTTGTTATGAAGTTTTCAGAATCCAAGGATATTTCTCCAATTCCCGTCAGGTATGCCTGCACTATCAGCCTCCATAGCAGACAAACCTGGAGCCCATGACTAACGCAGTCCCATGCTCTCTTCCATCTCTCTGACAGAAACAGGGCCAGGCAAACTAAGCACTGATTTTCCTAAAGCCTTCAAGCCTCATACAGTCAAGCCATCTCACTGGGCCTGCCACCACTTCAAAAAGTTAAGACACAGGCGTTGCAACCATTACTGCATGAAAATTTCTGAAGATTGCCTTTTACTTGTACTATACAGCATTCAGAAAAATAAACTCAGTAAGTTCCAACTTAAGTTTTTAGACATCCAAACAAAATTTCCAGGCAAGGCAGTAAAACCAAGTGACAAGCTCACATATTGCTCTTCCCACCTTCAATTTCAACAGCAAAACAAATCCTTTTACATCATTAAAACACCAACTGAAGGTACATGGATACTCCTAGACCAGCACAATTTCCTCACCTCTTTCAGGAGAACTGTACAGTCATCTCAAATACTCAGTATGGGATATTGTCCAAGATTAAGACACCTAATACTGTATGTCTATATCTAGGTGAAACATCTAAGCTTCTATTCATACCCTGGGACTTTGGCTTTAATATTTTTCATATATTTTTAATCCTGCAATTCTTTAGTGTATAACTCTAAACTCCATATAGAGTGTTAGCTACTCTTTTCCCACTTTGGTCAGACAAAACAATTCCTCTCTAGGCCTGGGGATCAAGGACACCTTACTGCCTCGGGCCTGAGAGATGTAAAAAAAAGTGAGTTGGGGAGGAGAACAAACTTGGGGTAAAATTAAGTCATTACCTGAAGGTCTAATTGGATGATTAACCCCCAATATGCAAATGGACCAAATTTATAAAAGTATGGAAACCCATCCATTTTTGGATGTAGCCCCACGGGGGGTCTTCGTCTGCCCTAAATATATTTGAAGGCCCTTTAATAAATATAACCACTTTTTATTATCTTAATTTTGTCTGCCCTCTGTTTTTAGGTAGTCCCAAAAAGGCATCACTATAATGAAGTTAGGTAATGAAGATCTAGGCAATACAGACAGTGAAATAAAGTTCCCAGTTCAGCTTATCTTTCAGTAGACATGCAGGTTATATTTGATGAACAGTGTGGCACTGTTAATTACAGAAGCTTGTCATCCCTGGTTAGCACTTATGTCGTATCTAATACAGACAAACAGTCTCAGTGCAATAGGCTTGCCCTGTAAAAGCTACTGTTCATCATACAGAATTGCTTTTTAATTGACTGAATATTTACTATTTAAGCAATATGAGTTATGAAAAAAAGCAGATTTCATCCTCTAATTAACTAACAAATTGACATATCTGAATTCCTGGCATATTTTCTATAGAATAATTACTCTTTTCCTCCTAGTCACCCACTGACATTTACTTCCTGACTTGTAGTAGCATATCACCACTGCCAATCTATCCCACATGGCTCTATTTCTCCTATATTTGAAATCCCAAAGTAATTTTACACTTGGAACCAAGAGGTCCCTAAAAAGGTGCACTTTTAGTGGCAATTTTCAATCCTATTCAATTAAAATGCATTATACATGTTAACTTCTTCATATATTTCAGAGCCTCCACTGTTGATGTTGTTTCTCAAGAAAAGAACCTGAGCTTGGACTATAACTTGATCTGCTGGAGAATACAAAATTTTTTAAAAAAAGAGGTTCAAAAATTAAATCAATTTTCAAATTAGTGTTGAGCAGCAAGAAGAATACAAAAAGCGATGGGGTCTGTAACAGACTGTGACCAGGATATTTGCCTTTTTAATCTTTTTACATTTTAACAGAATTCTTTTCACAGGCAGACAAGATTATCATAGAATTGTGTATCTGAAAATTAGTTCATAAATAAAGGACTAGTGGCAAACACTATGTTCAATGTGCTTGAGTCCAAAAGAAGCACTGAAATTTTCTTCTTTAATTTCTAACCATACTGAAATTTTTTATCTTTAGCATTTAAACCCAACCAGTTTAACATTCAAATCCAGAAGACCCATATTTCTCCAAGAATACAAAAGCTTAAAAAAATTAAAAGCAATTTAAAACCATTATAGTACAATGTTCTTAAGAATACACACTCTGCTTTTTAACTACCCAGTAAACCAAGTTTATTCATTAAACGCAATGGTATAATTTCCTGTATACTTATAAGTAAGTCAGAATAAACCGCACCCATTTAAACTCATGTTCTCATATCATCATCCTCTTTAATGTTACAACTTTCATTTTTGCTGAGTTTAAGGAAATGAGACACTAAAAGAAACACTGGATACTAAGACTGTTGGTGAGAGACCATTAACATATGTAGATCTTGAAATTATATTTAAAAATGGTAATCCTTCTCAGCTAATCCTTGAGTTAGTACTGGGACTACAAGTGCCTCCAGGCTGAACAGATGAGAATGTTAATGTGGCCTTTCCTGCATCACTCAGTCCAGGTGAGAGTGTCCCTTCCCAGCTCAGCACCAGCCTCTCCAGGTTCAAGTACCCTCTCTGAGCAGCAACAGCAGCAGCAATCTCAAGATAGCTGTCACTGCAGGAGATGCTTCCCTCAGTAAAACTGATCACCAAAGAAATTAAGCAAAGAACTTAAGCCAGATTTTATCGAGTATCCCGTATCACCTACTCCAGACAAGCTAAAAAGTTCTGTAATTCACGGGATTAACATGACGCCGAGTAACACCCAATTACACATACATTACACAAACACCCAGCTCCCTAAGCTGTTGAAGCCCAGCAGGATCCAAAAGATCAGTGGAGCGTTCACAAGGAGACAGAGGCTGATGGGAGATATGAAGTGAGCCAGTGCTTGTTCTGACACTGAGTCACTGGTGGGCAGCTGCTGCATATGTCTCTATAAAATATTTTTCCAGCCCCTGCACAGTTCCTCTTGCAATGACTTCAGAAAACCTAACATTCCTCTGAAAGCAAGAGACCAGGTTCTTTTGACAAATGCTTCTTAGTTCTGGCTTTGTTGCTCCCTTTCTGGAACCAGGAGGTGAGATGAGTTAAAGTTCAGTGTCAAAGATATATTTTTTAACCTTTTAGTTTACTGACTCTTTTCTGTGCTTCTGACTTCCATGCTGTGCCTCCTTCAAGCTCTTTCTCCTTCACTTCACGCTAATCCCTGTCATAGCCCTAAATGCCTATGAAATCAGATATTTTTGACTAAGCTTATTTTTTTCATAATCTCTCCATTTCCATGCTTTTTTCTTCCTCCTCATTGAATGAACTGTCTATCATTTTTCTCTGTCACCTGCTTCACAGGGTTTTTCCTATAATTTTTGAGACATTTGCACACATCACTACTATTATACTCCTTGAAATTTAATACCAGGTTCTTTTAGTTATAATCAACCTTTGGTTTCTTAAAATCGCAAAACAAACACAGTACATCTTGCTTTCATCCACCAAATAAATTCAAAAGTACCCATAATTAACTGGCAAAGAATCATAACTGAATGTTTGAAATAACCTAGCTAATCTGATATCATCCATTATGCAAAGTGCTTTCCCCTTCATTTCAAGCTGCTTGAAGTAGGTATAAACATCCCCAGTAACACCATTGCCTCCTCATCCCTTGCCTTGAATATCCTGCTACACTCACTGTCTTCCTGCAAATAAGATGCAGGGGACTGCCTAATTTTAATCAGAAATCTCTATTGTATTTTTCATGTAACTGTATCAAAAAAAAAACCAACCCAAAAACAAACCACAAGAGAATTCGACCTGCAGGCAGTGAGATAAACTTTTATTTAATTTTCATAGCCACTGAAAGATAATCTTGTAAGGGATAGCTTAAGAGCAGACATGCTTAATATTTAAAAACGTATAGCCACTTTTCCATTTCTCAGGAAATCCCATTAAAATGGCCATCCTTTATTCCCTGCATTTTTAAAGTAAGTATTTCAGGTAGACAGCTGTATAGAAGTTTTGACTGGCTTAAGTCAGAGACAACTCAAGAATTCTGGAAAATTAAAACAAATATATTTCTCAATTTACTGAGTGAAAAAAACTCTATCTCTAATCATGCCCTACAGCAGCAAAACAAAGCTCTGTTCAGTCAATGCAAAAAAGGTACCAAAGATATTCAAAATATGTAAACCTAAATTCTACTACCCAATCTCCAAAGTATTCAATCCTTAGCAAATCAATGCAGTGCAGGCCTGGCCCCTTCCTTCTTGTCTGAAGAAGGTACCAATGAATTCATCTGCTCACTGAAAGGTGGATTTACAACCACACAGCCCATGGGGGAACTGTCTGCAGAAGAAGTATAGTTACATCAAGTAAAAGAATAATAACAACATACATCATTATTACACTGCCATGTTTGCTTGCCTGTCCTAGTGCATCTTCTCTTGCACTGCACAGAAAAAGGCCCATGCAACATTCTGAGCAACAGCCTTCTATTCCATCCCTTTTAGATACATTTGTAAAGCTCACTCTCTTTAGGAAGCTACAGAGCATCACTATTTGCAACACGTACAATAAACAATCCAATTTTCCTTAACAGATCCCTCATGACTGCAAACAAAAGGGCAGCTACTATTATCCAAGAAAAAATGCAAGCCAAATGGTGACTGTACATCAATTTTTATAGTAAAAGTTTTATATGAAATAAATAAATCCAGAAGACAAGTTCTCACTACAGAACACACTACCTTCTGAAATCTGCTGAGCAATTCCAATCACTCCAAAAACCAATCTCCTCAGATTCCAGTAAAGCCCCCTTCAGCTCGTTTCACCAGGAAGAAGAATTACTCACCTACACAAAAAAACCCAAACCCAATCTACTGCCCTATTCTGATGGCCTTGATTTAACAGTGCTTGAAGGAATTGTGTAAATCTTACTTAGCTTGCCATCCAAACCTTGCATTTTTACCCTTAGGGGTTCTTTTTTTCTTTTATTATGTTCAAGAGTTTATTTATCACTTCATGATTATATTAATCTTTAGCTTGCTCTGAAACGTAACAGAAGTTCTGCAAGCTTTTGTATTATCATGTCTTATGTGACTTTGTGAACAAAATCAAAAAAATTTCTCTCCTACGCAAGTTGCATTTTGTTCAGTCATAAACATTTTCAAATATTTTTAAATATTTTTAAATATTTGTCCTGTCACAATCACTGAAGTGTTATATGCTTTGCTGGCTTTTACAGCAGTATGCAATTTTATCCAGCAAAAGATACATGTTAATAGAAGATTGCGTTTCTAATTTATCAGACAGTTCCAACCCCCAGTCACTTGGACTGCAGCCTACAGAATTTACAGTACTATGGTCTAACATGTTCTGTATAAGTTATGCTACTCTCAAAATTTCTACACGGTAAGTGATAAAAGAAAAAAATTACATAGAAATGCAAGTGTTACTGGAGGGTATATTTCAATCTACTGCAATAATACATAAAGATATAGTATTTGATTGTGTATTTTCGGACTCTTTCTGGCTCAGGAGGTAAAAAGGAAATTTCCCAAAGCTGCACTGGCACTTAAATGTTTATGCCAGCCAATGATCAAACCCACATTGAATTTAAGTACCCTCAAAATAAGTCATAATGATTCCTAAGTTCTAACCTATCTGTATCTGCTTCTTCATAGGCAAGACACAAAAAATTTACAAACTTCAACGGGTTTCAATGCAAATGATTTAAAATAAAATGTCTTCCCAAAAGGTCTTTTGTCTTTTATCTGAAATGCTCCTCCACCCATATGTTGCTTTAGCTTCTAAAGGGATACACAACAAAGTATACACATATTGCAAGGCCCTGAATGGGGCTGTGCAAATGCCATTACTGCAGAGGTGAAAAAATAAATTACAATGCTTTCCACTAAGGATTAATGAGTATGACAGGAAATAAATGGGATTAAGGATCTACAAATTTTTATAATTCTAAATACAGGAATTTCTCTGCCCTGGGATAAGGAGCCTTGAAAATACAGCTGTGTACACTCTAGATCAACAGTTAATAAACAACAGGACCCCAACACAGAAAGTGTTTAGCACGTCATACCTTACATTTTACATGGCCATCACTAAAAGAAATAACCATCCAATTCTGAAAAAAAAACCCAATCAATCCAAATAGAAGGAAGAGAAGACATTGATGATTTTACTTTTCCTAGAACAATTCCATACACTTGAGCTTGCCTTGAGAGCTCACCACCTTGACAGCTGCACTGCGCATCACCTCTCCCGTGAAGTGCTCACACAGCTCAAGCACAACGCAAACCAAAGAGCACACCAAGACAAGCTCAGGAACACACATCACTTCCTGCTATAATCTTCTCATTCCAAATGCCATCACCATTACAACATTTTCCCTTCCCACCTCTCCCATTTCTTTTAGGTTTCTTTCTTCTGCTGCTCCTGACAAATCAGTATAATTTTTCAACCACGGTGTTTATTAGGGAGCTGTTACTGATGCCTGCAGAAGTGTTCAGCACTACCTTATTAGGGCTCTCAACTCTGGGAGAACATGGATTAATGAAAAAGTTGAGGTCCAGGAAAGGTACTCTTCAGTGAACCTTCAAGAACGTTACTGAGTTAAAAATTCCTTTGACAAAAGGATATTAAGTCTAGTCTATAAAAGGTCTATCAATACCTAGTATTTTCAGCCATACAGTAAAATAACTTTTTTCCCCAGGTGTTGTCTCTATCATCCTTGCTTCAGTAAATGTAAATTATTCATGATTTACAACAGATTTAACTAAAAAAATAAATATGTTGGCAAAATATTAAAGAGGTAAACTAGAACTTAAAAGTTTATTTACTGTTACATGTAGACACAAACATGCACACACTGCAATGCTACCTTCATCAATGAAAAGCCTGCACAGAGCCTATTATAGATGGCAAAGTTAAGATGCTGCTGATTAAATGACAGACATGAAAGTCTAAAACCAAGTATGTAAGTACTTAGTCTAGCTAGCTGCTCTCTCTAGGAAAAGTTATTAACATTTCTGCCTCTTCAGGGTTACATTCAAAACCTTAGTCAAACCATGAAGACATACACTTAAATATGAGATAATTCAATACACTGCAGGTAAGTACTCACTCAGAACACAACACAACGGAAATCTTATTCAACCATCACAACTACATTCAAAAAAGCAGCAGTTTAGAAGACTTACAGAATGATGGGCCAGGGGAAAATCTGGCTCCAAATAAGCAAAATAAACTGGATAAATATTCCTGCCTGAAATTATTTAACTATGCTTCTTAATTACATGTAATATCAGCATAAGTAGTATGTGCAGCACTCTGCCTCTACTGCATGTGTAATTGAGGCAGATTCATCTAGGACAGGATCACATCTAAAAGGAAAACTAGCTTCTGTACCTCACTGAAGCTGTGTCTCAGACCCTAAAGCCCACCGGCCATAAGCTGGCAAGGCAGAGCATGACAGCTTGGCACCTGGTCACTCTGGCTCTTTGCCCCCTTCTCCAAAGTCAACAATCACATAATGATTAAAAAAAGTTTCAGGCTAGTAAGCAGTAAACTTAAAATGCGTTTGTTCTGTGATTGTGTAAATGCAGGTGTATCTTAGGCTTCCTACGGAAAAAGAAACATTTGAATGTTGCAAGCATGTGTGTGGGACGCTGCCTGAAAGAAAGTTATCCTAAGGGGCCTTCTGTTTGTGTTATTAAGAATTGCCTTTAAAAGAAGTAATGAAAGTACAATATGTACAAACAAATAGTTCTCCAGGGTGAAAGCAAGTTTCTCCATTTTCAGGAAGTGCAGATGACTGGTAAGGAATATTTAACTTCATAAAGAGATGATATCAATTGATACTTTATCAACATTCATCTGAATTGGGCAGATGTATCTTTTTTACAGTTTTGGATACAACATCTTTTATCTGGTGTATCTAACAACATTCTCTGTTTCTAACACATTTGCTCATAATTTTTGATTTTTGATAGTTTTAATTTGATAATTTTTGATAGTTTCCTGATTTTGCACAGTAGCTACAACACACTTCTTGCTGACACAACTAAAACCCACATTTACCATGTACGTTTAGTAGTAGGGCATCTCCACAGTCATCAAATCCAGTCAGCTTGCTTGTCCTAATACAAAAGAACTCCCACCTTTCATATTTTGAGGATACAAGCCTTTGCATCATCTCAAAAGAACAACAATTTAATTGATATACCTCGGTCCAAAGAGCTGATGCCGCAAGTAGATTTAGATGATGTCATGGTATCTGTTGAATGTCTGCTTCTGACAAATACAGTCTGGTCTTAAGGACAAGGAAAGCATGCCACTGGGTTTCTTTTTTTTTTTTTTTTTTTAAGGACAATACTAATCTGGCAAAAGAGTTTTTGACAATGAGAGGCTTTTATCTCAAAGCCACAGGCCTAACAAGCTCATCTGCATTACTTTCAAAATCCAAATAATGACATTTTAAAATGATAATCCACTTAGTTTTCTCTTTTTAAATCTTCTGGAATTGGTTAGCTGTTGCCTAATGTGATTCCAGAGCCTGTCTTCTGGTATACAAATACCACCCTATCTTCGGCTGCAGAGCTGTGATATCCAAGTTCAAAAGCAGTTTGAATAGACATCTTCAAGTAATAGGCCAAAATATAAGAAGTCTTATTTTCCAAACCTGAAATTAACATTGGAAAGTAATGTTTTTCTCTTCACTAAGCTAATCTGTCTGCAGGACTCAACAGGAGGGAAAAAAAAATCATACTCAATTGTAAAACCTGTAGTTAACTTAGCATATTTATATGTAATGGAGAAGGAAAATTATATTTCTTGCTTAAATGTTATGATTCTATTGCTTGCTGCTTCCTCCTGAAGCTTATTATAAAAGATCACTTCCACATTTGGATTTGTTTTTTTATATCTAGAACAAGAACCCCAACCAGACGTTTGACGCAAAACATTCATTAGGTGTAACTGGTATTACATAAGCACAACATTATGCAAAGCTATTACCTGCACATGGCAATGCTACAGACAGAGCCAAGCCTGAAGGCGTTGGTTTACACCCTTCTAAAAAGGGCGTTCAAGACTCTTAACTTCATTTTGGGCAAACTTAGTCTGAAGTTACTTTTAATTCAGTAACAAAATCTCACATCAGTTTTAAAACCAGGCCCACTCACCTTTGGAATATGAAAGAGCCACAGAAACATGGTTATTACAAAATAATGTTACATGTTCTCTGAAAGACACCTTCAAATCAACATCACCAACAGCTCCTGAATTCAAGAAGTAGCATTGGTGCTCTCTTCTGTACTGTGGCCTGAACACCAGCCCTGTGATTTGCCAGGCAGCATCATCTGGCACAGGGAACCCACAACCAGAGAGAACCAAACTACAGAGGGAAAGCAGCAAGCTGCACAATCTCCCAGCCCTAGCACAGCCCTATATTCAAAAAGGTTCACTGAAGGCTGAATATACATTTTCTCGACTTCTGAATCAACATTTTGCCTGCTGAAGTGAAATCTTCACTTGAAAGCTTAAACAAAACCAAGTATTTTATATGGTTTGTTGCATCCACTTAAGAGTACTGCATTTCTGTTGCCACTGCTGTTCCACAAACGGAACTGATGTCAGTAGTCAGTAGGATTTTCACAAGGTCACCCCGATGATCTTAAAATTGAAGCTTACAAGTGTTGAAATCCCAAAGCCACTCTCAACACTACAAATGGTAACCCCGAGACTGACAGTACTGAGCTCTCAGCTGCTGTTTGCTAACTCGGGGTCACTGGGTGCCCCTGCTGCCAACTTCTCTGTTCCTGCACAGTAATGATCCCCACCCAGCTGTCAAGAGAGCCACCATTTGCAGCAGCAACCTTAGACTAATCTGCAGTAACCCCATTGCTACAGACATCTCTAAAAGGCAGCAACTAAATTAATAGCACAAGCAACTGACTGCAGCACTTCTTAATCCTGTTACAAGCATCACTCAGAGTGTGATGCTTGTAACAGAGGAATTAACATTAACCAGGTCTTCAATAGCACTAACCTTACTCCTTCTACAGCAGTTGTAGCAACAAACAACTTGCCTGGACTTTAGCAAAATGACAGAATTGTTCAAACCTGCCATCAAGCAAGAGTCTAGACAGACCACATAAGCAGATATGAACAGCTCAATTCATCACATTCTTATCATCAATTCATCATATTAATTGTTTTTTTATTTTAATGAAAAATATCTCAAAATAGTTTTACAACACTGGCTGGTGAAATGTTTAAACTAGCTCTTAGTGTTATCCAACTGCTACTTTCTAGGCACCAGCCTGGTTTCTTTGAGATTCTATATTTCAATTATAAATAGTCCACCTTTGAGTTATTACAGACTCAAATCAGTAAAACTGAGGTTCTTCAAGCCTACTTATTTAGGGATGGACTACAGCCAAAGCAGCGATATTCCAAATTCCATACTGCCATTTTTCTTATAACACTATGACAGCTAATTAGTCCTAAGCTAACGATAGGTTTTAACCAAAATCCATGTTCATACACTCATCATCTGTAAGACAAACATGATCTCTCAAGATCAAGAAGAAAATTCTAGTAGGAATCTGCTGAATCATTGTAGCTCTCTGAAACACATTCCATTTAGTGAATAGGTCCTCTGTTTTATTAGTGTCATTAATTTTTATGAGTTACTAATGAACCATAGTAATATTTTAGGTGATGACAGGTGCCAAACAAAATGAAAAAAAATATATATATATATATATATATGAACAAAGGGATGAAAAAAACCCAAACAAACACACTGAGGGCAGTTTTCCTCTCTTGTCAGGTTCTGCTTAAGATGACTGCATCAGCCCAAAACCTCAGAATTTCACTATCCCTTTTTGTAACACCCAGTAATCTGGCAGCTCTCAAGATGAGAATTGGCATAACACACATTCAGATGCAAGGAAAAGGAAAACGAGACCTCATAACTGCTTCAGGCCAACTTATGTATAAAAATTAAACAATCAAAATCAACTTTTCTGAGAATTAAGACCTTAAGGCTTCTATTTATAATGCCATGTTTAGACAGCTTCACAGTAATATGAGATATTTGCAAGACATTCTAGAACAGAATCTAAAATCAAGTCTCTAAAATCAAGACCAAGATGACATAAATCCATTTTAAGTGCCTGCAGTCAGACAGAGTAGACTAAGGAGCCAATCTAATTAAATGGAGCTTTTTTTTTCCTTACCAGAACAATTTAACCACATGAATATAGGAGCAACAGTAAGACAGGGGCTAACAAGTTACCACATACCAGCTACACAACAGGTTTACTGATGGTAACTACCTGTAATAACTAGTTATCAATTAAATCATTCACCAAGAATTATATGAAATATTAATTATGTAAAGAGGAAATGTCTTGTCTTGCTTTAGCTCACATCTTTTTTTTTATTTCATGCTTCAACAACTTTGTTTAGTTCTGATTATTCAAAAATATGAAATAATTTTTTCTTCAAATCTTCTATATAGTGCATGTAAATATAGCATAAGTATGCACAGCAAACATTCTGCATGTCCAAAATATCCCTGAGAGGCAGGGACATCTTAATATCATTCTGCATATAAGGAACAGACATTAAGCTATAGATTTTCACTTTCATTTCAGTTTGTAAAGCCATGTTATATTAATGGTTTTGTGTAATATAAGCACACACATAAAGTGTGCACATAAAGCACACACGTAAACATTTAATTAGTTTGCAAACACTAATAACAAGGTGAAATCTTAACCATGCTTTCCACTTGCTTTGAAGAGGGAGTAAATTATGACCAAGTAAAAAATAGAGACAGCCTATGCAGAAACGCATGCAAAACCTATAGAATGCTAATATCTAATAATATAAAGTAGTATTTTGACATTTTAAAGGTATAAATAGAATAAACCCAAAATCATTAAGCTCTTGAATAAAAGAGAGAAAAAAATCTGGAGTTCTTAAAGATGTCCTTAGTAACAACCATCTACTGTGATGACACACACAGCAAGGGCTGTCTGTCCCAGGCAGAATATAACCTAAAAGTAACAAGCTTAGGGTAGTCCACTCTGATTCTTTGAGCCTGGGGAGGTTTCTTTGCCCAAGACCTGTAGGCATCAAATAATCTCAGACAAACAGCTGATTTCCTATAATGAAACTTCCAGATGACAAAAGGAAAGATGTTCAAATACAGTCAGATACATGGTAGCTGAACCTCTGCATCCATCAGTTCATATGTGAGAAACAGTGGAAAACTGTTTGAAAACACTTTTGTAACATAGTAAGCTAAAAGGTTTTCATATTTGGCTCTTCTGCCATCGATAACACAGCAGTAAGGTAAAATAATCTGGTTTAAGTAAGAGCTGACAAATCCAAAAAAGAAAATAGAACTGAAAATCATCTGTGTTATATGAGTGACAGATGATCATTTCAGATTAATTGCATGCTTAATTGGAGTTGTTTTAGCTGGGGTTTGTTCAGGGTTCTTTTGGGGGATGGGGTGGGGACAGAAGGAGGGATTGGTTGGCTGGTTGGTTTCTAATCTTAAGCATAAACTTTACGCGTAACACTTGCTTAAGTATGTAAATATATAACAAATAAAGCATATACAGTAATTTCCCAACAATTTATGACCTACCATTCCCAGAAGCCTCTTTAAAATATATCATGTGGAACAAAAGTGGTTACCTAATGAGAGGAATGTCTTTGCAAATAATTTGATGGGTGAAAGTATGGGTGTTAACATCTCTGAAATGGCTCTTAATGTCTCCCCTAACTCTGGGCAGCAGGTTTGTTGCAGAGACCAGACCATTTGGCTCCTGAAACAACCACATGGGTCTGCACAAGCCTGAACTTCTGAACTTTGGGGTAAAATAGTAGGTTCAAGGGGAGAGTATGTGGTCGGCAGTTCAGGAAGGCCATCTAAATAAATAGATAAAGTTGGAGGACTCCTCTGTCTCCTTTTTGGACATAAACCTTAGGTGTTTGTGGATTTTCCTGACACTTACTATTTGAGATTAAAGGCATTCTTGCAATTTGGGACAGGGTTAATCATCCAAGTGATGGGGAAGCTGTGTCCACAACTTTCACCTTATTTGACCAGACAAAATAATCCTTTTCATACCAAAACAGGAGATTAGTGCTTCAACAAAACCAACAAAATAACAACAGGAATAAAACTGCCTGTATCCCCAGCACAGAACCAATGATTCTGAAGACTCAGTGAAAAGCACTTACCACACCGATTCCTTCAAAAGCAAATACTGCAGTCCCAAAAAACAGTGGGTATTTCTTCCAGCCAACCACAGGAGGCAGCTTTCGAGGATCTGCTAGATCCTGAAGGAAACAAAGCAAAACACTGCATTAGCTCTTGCTACAATTTCGATTGACACATTATGTTATGCGAAAGAAAACTCAGTACATGTTGACAGTGGTGTATATGTTGCTATTTATAATCCCTGGTTTTCCTCCCAACTCAGTCCTTTACACACATTTATAGCCACCTTCCCACACAGAAACTTGCAGATGTATTTATTCTATGTTCTACCACTGTCACTAGAAATTTTCATATTTAAAGTATCCCATTGGTGTGCATAAGGGAGAATCAATTAAAACAGAATGGAAAATGAACATCTCACGTTTTATCTTCTGCAAACTTCTTAGTGTACTGCTCTTTCTAATCTGTTTTCATACTGCACAGACACTCTTCATAACCACGAGGGACACTAAAAAACATCTCTTCAATACAAGCCAAAGTTCTGCAGAATGATTAATCACTATCTTACCCATTTTTTTTTCAAAACTTCTCCTGCCTCCTTGCCCAGTCTATGTCTCTCATTGCCTTTCTCCCCATGCTCCATTTCCCACTCATCAAAATACATATTTTTATTATCTTAAATTAAGATGCTTCAAATACAAGATAACACTGCCTTTCAGAAACCATCAGTCAGTATATACCTATCAGAAACCAACTGCCACGTTCAACAAACACAACTTGTCACACTGAAAAAAACAAGTAATAAACTTTTTATACTCACTCTAACAATATACTGGTAAATAATCACCAGGCTGACAGCCATGGACAGATTGGCAAGCAGTGAAAGCAAGGACATGCTCTTAAGGTCACGAATGAAGACCAGGAGGACCAGGAATGGCAGGAAGCACAGCATGTATATTCGTAAATCAGTACTCCTTTTCTCAGAGGAACTGCTGGTGGTACTAATGTTCATGGGCATGGGAGCAATCTTACTTTCCAAGAATCCTTCATGGACCTTTATTAAAACAAAGAAACAAACAAAACCAACACGTGAAACAGCGGTGGCAGTGAGTATATGGTCAAATTCCTGTTTTCCTATAGGGAAGTTTGTGTCTCAGCTTCAGCTGTGAGTGACAGGAATTTTGAGATCCCTGTACATGTACTCTTGGTGCAGAGGGGAAGACAAGGCACCTCCAGCAAGTGTTTCACACTTAAGGCAAATGATGACATCAGGGCTTGAAAGCATCATTATCCCATCACTGACTAAAGAGGAAATTCACACATGCAGTTTAGATCAGAGTCCTTTCAGAAAGGGAGGGTTTGGGAAACTGGAAGGAAACCAGATCTGGGCCTAAATCTTAAGAGTTTGATTTTTTTCTAGGGAGAGTAAGGGAGTTAGATGATAAAATGTTATTGCACCTGAGTTCAGTGCCTAACAACTTTATGCCTTCACCACGCACATCACAGCAGCATACATACAAAATAATGTTAAAATATTAACATCTTTCATATTGGGTATTTCATATTTGGGTTTCAAAAACCCAAATCAAAAATTCAGTTCAAATGATTTTTTTTGTTCTTTTTTATTAATATACATTAACTCAATTTTAAAAACCATGAGCTCCAACAGAATTGAGAGTCCTGTATCTAATTAACTGATATAAATTAATGCCTATAAATTTCACACAGTGTGAAAGTGCATTAGATTTTTTGTACATAACATTACAATAGTCGCCTGTAGTGCAAATCAGAAGATTGAGTTTGGGACTACTCATGACTCTCATTGCTTCTTTTGGGAAAAAGTCAGCATGGCTGCAACTGCCAAAAATTTGTTTTGTGGAAATGTACACAGCCATCTGTGCTGTGTGCACACCAGAATCAAAACATCCCGAGCTGGTGGTTATTCTGCTTGCTGCAAAATGAGAACAGTTCAATTTGTTTTAAATCTCATCATGCTGTTTCCCTTAGGTATCCTTTCCTTCTCTACCATTGCATTCACCATCTTACAAATTAGCCTATGACTGTACTTAATCTGCTTATGCTGCATAAAGCCTTTGGCTTGATAGCTACAAAAAGATACCTAGACAGTGAAAAAATAATTCCTTATAGCACAGAGATAAACAAAAATGCTAAACCGATATACAGCTGAAAAAAATCACTTGATTTCCATTGTTTCAAACAATCCACAAATTCAGGAAAGAGAATTAACTTAAAACTATTCTGTCTGTAACCAAAAGTACTGTACTTTTTTTTTTCCACAATGAAAAAGGGAAAGCTAAATGATACAATTCTGCAACCACATGTTTTCCAGAAATCTCACTTTATATGAAAACATCACTGGTCATTATGGAAACACTAATGGTTTCTACCTTACAAGAATCTAAACTGTCACTTGCAAGACATTTAACATCTGTTAGTTTTCATTAAGATTCCATTTTTAGAAAGCTACAAAGAAGTTCTAATTACATTTAGAATTGAATTCACACAGCTACAATAACTTGATTTTGCCAAGCAGTAAGTCAAACACTTAACCAAATTACTTCCCTAATGCCACATGAAGTAAAGCTCTCTGTAGAAGTTTCTTGCTCTCCCATCATACTTAAAACAAATACAGAGCAAGCACTCTAGGCCTTCCACTTTAACAGGTCTTGTGTGTTTACTTTCTTGCATGCACTTGCAGATAGCCAGAGCTGCTCTGCACACAAGGACATGTGAAAGAGCTTCAAAGAATCACAAAGTGATTTGAGCACATCAACTCTCTGCTGCAATAAATACTTAGCCCAGCATATCTTCAGTTTATACAAATATCTGTAGCCTGATGAGCTATTAGAAAAAAAAGATAAATAAAACATTTATTCCTTTACAAACCCAAATCAAACAAGAAACCACCAGCAAGATACAGTTCAGGTTATAAAATACATTTTACAATACCACAATATCAACCAGCTTCTACTCAAATAATTTCAAGCATTCGAACACTTCAATCTTCTCTTAAAGACAGAGGCATTCCCTTAGTACACATAAACTCCATTAGAAAAGTGCCTGAAGTCAGAAATATTTTTTTCTTATTACCACCACCAAATTCCAACCAGACATTCAACTGGAGTTTACTGGCTAATACAGCTGGAAAAATGCAATGTACAATACTCTATAAAATGGTATTGAAATTTTGGCCCAATGTGATCAGATACCCTGACACATGGATGTGATGAGATCACATCTCCACCTTGTGTTAGGTAAGTGTGGTCATACAAAATAGCCTTTACAATTATCTGCCTTTTGCTTTCACAAGGGTACTGAGGAAAGCACCGAGAAAGAATACGATGGCTACTCACAAACTCTCCATAACCTTCCTCAGGTGAATGGATACTGATGCACAATCAGCAAAACACAGCTGACTAAAATTCTCAGACTGACTCCCAGGCCCTACCTTCCCACCTCCCATTTGCACCTTTCAGATATGAGTTATATTCCTGCAATAAACCACAACACTATAACCTGCTTTACAATATAGTGAGCGTGCTAACCCTTCTCCCTACATTGTTCCCTGCTCCAGAATTCACTGGAGAAGGAAATGAAGGCCAAACAGATTCTCAAAACCCTCATGACTTGCAGGAGCCTGTAGCAGGTCTTGTTCCTTGAAATACAGTTTAAAGAAAAAAGTCAGGGCATCAAAGACATTCTAGCTGGGAGAGGAAAACAATAAAAAAAATATAAATGGTGACATTCTGAATCTGCTCAGTACAGATTATTATTCTGCATTAACTAGATTTGCAGTCACAGTTGTCTTAAGTCTGAGACAGGAAAGGCATCTACTTCTTGAATGTTTTCTGACAACTTTCTCTTGTCCTCCTATTTGACCTCACCAAGTACAGAACTTGACTTCATTTTCTAGACAAACCCTTTGCAGTCCTCACTGCTCCTAAGTCCTCCAAAAGCCACTTCTCCAAGCTGAGCAAGCCCAGTTTCCCCAGCCTTCAAGGACAAGTGCTTCAGCCCAAATCATTTCAGCAAATTCCCCTAAACTCTGTTGAGTCTGTCAATGACATTCCAGTACTAAGGATATCAAAACTCAGCAGAGTATGCTACATATGGTCTAACAAACGGGAAGTGAAGGATGACAATCACTTTCCTCCATCTGCCAGCAATTCTTCTGTTCATACAACCCAGGATGCTGTTGCTTTCAGGTCAAATTGCTGGCCCTGAATCATGACCTCTGAATCTGTCCATACAAACAGCTTTTTTCCCCCCCAACTAGTTACCCATCCATCCATCCATCTGTCCATCCATCTATCTATCCATGCATCCGATAACAACCTTACTTGGATACAAGTATGTAGTCAGAGACAGCACGGAAGAACTTGCTAAATTCAAAGCGGCATCCAGTGCTTTTTTATTGTACAAATTCAGACTCACGGACACAGTTATACTGATAAAAATGCACAGTTTATTAGGAGGACACAGTTTATTCCCTTTTGTGAACATTCCTTTAAATCAACTTCGTATCAAGAGAAGACAGAGCAGTACCACTTATGGGCTTAGGCAAGACCAGAGAAAATATCCTGCAAAGGTGGATTTTGAGATGGGACAGAACAGAGATCCTATACATTAACTCAGAAGAGGCATACCAGGTAAGATCCAGCAAGGGTTAATCTTGTGGGAGAACTAAACAAACAGGCACAAGTTACTGATGAGTTACTGAGTCAGACTGTAAAATGCAAAAGTTATACAAAGTAAGGATCACTCTCTCTTAAAATGGAGCAATTGGCTGTGGGAGATCTGACAGCAGAGTAGCAAAGGAAAACTTTAATGAAGATGAGATTATACAGACTTTTTCAGGAGAGGGCTAACATCACCATGACTTTGAAAGTGTTTTCCTAAATTCTGCTTTTAAAAATTGATCAGACAACATTTAAAACTGTTCCAAAAGTACCAAAATATGAGTAGCAGGAAGAATTTTGGGTTTTTAAACTTTTTCATGTGCTTTTTAGTTCTGTGCAAATCTACTGCTGATTGTGCTAGGATGGACTATGACGCTCTTTCTATCTAACCTAGTCTCCTAAATATTAGAATTAATATTACCTCAGATTCCTATTCTGGACAATAATCACTTTCAATCTCCTGCTGCTCTCTGCTAGTGCATTACTGCATATGGCAGTCATGGTGAGCCAAGAACAGCCAACACTCTATGCAATCATCTTTGTCCCAAACACAGCAACATGATCTGGTATCAAACATTTCCTCAAACCATACAAGGAAATATCATTATAGTTTTAGAAAGGAAGCAGCCACGGAAGTCTCTAAGCATAGTGATGTCCCCACACACAAGATTCATCAGTAGTTACTTCAGTTACTCAAACATTAATTTACCATGCTGGTGTGATGTCTGAAACAGTTTTTTTCACTCATTTACACAGCCCAAGCATAGCATTCATCAGCTTCAGCTGAATCCAGGAAGATCAAACACTTGCACAAATCTAGATATCAAGTTCCTTCTCCACTCAGAAAACTAACACACAATTAGAGGCTGCAAAAAATCAGTTGAACCAATGAACACTCTTCCTTGTTACAGGAACTATCTCAGAAGGAAGAAATAATTCTATTTCCTTAATCTTTTCAACTGAGATCACTGTTTCCTTGCCTTGTTTCCTTTCCTTGTGTCCCAAACCACACTGTGTCATGCAATTTTATGGACTTTTCAACATCTAGTAAGCTCAAAACTGCAGTCCTTGAACTCACTGGTTCCTACTAATTTCTTCCTTTCTCAGCTCAGAGCAACAGCCAGTGCAAAACACAAGGTCAGATCTGGGACAAAATCAATATGTTACCAGAGAGATAAAGGCTATATTATAACCCTGTAATTTTGCATGAACAGGCCAAATAAATGTTTCGCAGTTCATTTAGTTCTGGCACTTCATTACATACTGTACTTTGCAACATTTTTAACACATCCAGTTTTATGACTAAGCATGGTTTCCAAAGTTTTGTGAGGTTTTTCCCTAAAAAATGGAAAAAATCAGAATTCCACTACACAGTATGCTACTGATGGGTCATCTTCAGGGTGCTAAAGATCTAAAAAAATGCTCACATTAATCAAGAAGGTGTTTTCATTTCTTAGCTTTATCAGCAAACAATGAAAGAGGACACTTTTCCAGAGAACTCAGCAAATATACATGAGACAGCTGATAAACTTTCCTTCACTAAAAAGGGTGGTCAGGCATTGGAAGAAGTTGTCCAGGGAAGTCTTGGAGTCACCACCCTTTTAAGTGTTCAAGAAATGTCTGGATGTGGCATTTAGGAACAGGGTTTATTGATGAATGTGGCAGTATTGGTTGCTCTCAATAAAAATCTTTGCAAAGCCAACCTTCCCAACTCCATGCCTCAGAAATGCCAAGACACTAGATGAAGGGTCTTCTGCTGTCCAAGCAGGAAATGCAAAGCAACTATGGGGGGATCATGTTTTTTGAGCACAGCTTCTCTTTTCCTATCGTTCCCTAGCCTTGCTGCATCAAGATTTTTGTTCCAGCTTTGCTGTTCTTCTCCAGTCTGAAACATTTGCACCCATAAGCCTCTTATGATCTCCTGACAGAGTTAACCACAACTTTTGTCACCAGGCTAAGTTTCTTTGGTGCTCCTGTAAAATATTCCTTAGGAAAAGCTTGACTTGCTATTCAGTATAACTGAAAATAGGATCTTGGAGCACAGTGTCTGGGAAACACTAATGTAACGCAGAAAAATCCCAGTGTAAGTTCCCACCAGTTTTGATGGGTTTAATTTGCACACAACATGCAAATATGATTACATTATATATAACATGCAAAGTACAGATTATGATGCAGATGTATTGGTCAAGGTGTGCTATTAGTAAGATTTTTACTATGTTTTTCCTTTATCTGAGTTCTCCCCTTCCCCCCTCCCTCTGTCCACCTTCCCCAAACCATTTGATTTAGGCTGTACCAATTTTTGTTCTTTGGTGCCCTCTACGGGACTGATTTCTGCAACAGAAAGTTGCCAGTTCCCCTCACAGAAGAGCAGGTACAGGGCAGTGCAAATCAAGCACATTTGGAAGTGGAAGTTCTGAACTGTTAATGACTTTAATCCACCCATCCATAGGGTCCACGTCACAGGTCACTGCAGCTACTGCTTTTGCAGCAGTTATCTTCCTGTAAGAGCTTTTTTTTTCCTCAAGAAAGTAAAAAGTTTCCTGAAAAACATTTTAGGGGTTTTTTTTTCTTCCAAATCTACAAAAGCCAAGGTCAGCAAGTATTCAATCTCATCTTTTGCCTAAGGCCACAGCACATGCATAATCAGTTGATCAGATAAGTATTTGGTAAGAAAGGTTTTAATTTAAACTTACATTACAAAGTATGCATTAGAGATCTCATTTCAGAAGGCTAGCAAAATGACATCAGATAGTACTTTTAGCTTTAGAGATAGATTCTGACAGTAAGAGTGTAGTTTTTAAAGCTGGGACATTTTTTTTTCTCTCACAACATACAAATTACAGAGTACTCAGCTTCCAAATACACCAATTAGCCTCATTGTGACACATCTTCATCCACAGAACTTGGAGCACTTCTTAAACACAGTATAAATACTCATCCACAGTGGGATGAAAAAACCCAAACTATCTTCTATGTGCCAACTGCCCAAGGGACACCCTTCTTCCTAATTAAATTAAGGAAAGCTATGCCAAGACACCTGTTGCCTACATTATGGGAAGAGTAAGAATCCATATGGACAACTAATGCTCAACAACCTACCACACCTTATTCCTCACTTCACTACTCACAGGAGCACACACAGAATCAGTCACAGAAACATTTGGGTTGGAAAAGACCCCCAAGATCACTGAGTCCAGCCTTTGACCAATCATCACCTTGTCAACTAGACCATGGCACTGTGGGCCACGTCCAGTTGTTTCTGGAACACCTCCAGGAACAGTGACTTCACCACCTCCACGTGTAGTCTGTTCCAGTGCTTAACAAGCCTTTCCATGAAGATGGATGCCCAACCTGAACCTTCCATGGCACAACTTCGGGCTATGTCCTTTCACCCTGTCACTGGTTGCCTGGGAGAAAACAACAACAGCCTCCTATCAGGCAGTTGCAGTGAGTGATAAGGTCACTCCTGAGCTTCCTTTTCTCCATGTTTAACACCCTCAGCTCCCTCAGTCACTCCTCATACTCTCTAGACTCTGCCCCAGCTTCACTGCCCTTCTCCAGACTCACTCCAGCATCTCAATGTCTTTCTTAAAGTGAGGGACAGAACTCAAGGTGGTGCCTCATGAGTGCTTGTATGGATACAGGCCCAGATTTAGACCCCTTAAGCTTTATGACGACTGACTAAGCAGTCTCCTGAGCAGAAAACACAGTGGAGCAGAGCCCATGGAAGAGGGAGCACCACAAGCCCAACGTGTCTGAGCAACCATCCTGTGCTGGCTGACCCTCCACATGCTCAGACACACAAACTGCTGACTGCAACAGCCCAGTGTGCCCCAAGGAAGGACCAACACCCACCAGGACCCCACCAACAGAATCCCCCTGGGAGAAAGAGCTTAGAAGGGCTGGAGAGCAAGAGACAAAGCAGGTGAATGAAAGCAGGAGCAGCTCTCACAAAAGTGACAGGCATGGTTTTGTTTGCTCTTGTCGGTGATGGATGGCTGTAGGGAAGAAAAGGGGTACTTGGGTTTTATTGGGGTTGCTTTCAATGTGTAAAGCATTAGGGGTTGTGGCGATCCATTTGCAATGTTTAGTTGACTTAAGCAACTTCAGGAATAAAACTTGAAAGAAAGAGATGTGACTAAATGTAAAGCATTCACAGAAGAGCAAGAACAATTTTAAGATTGTATCATGTCTCCCATCTATTAGATAAAGGCAAAGCAGGATAAAAATATTCAAAAATATAAAAGGTATCCACAAATAGAAAAGAAAAAATTACTTATAGCTAGAACATGAAATAAAGAACTTACAATATCAGTAGAAATCTGAAGCTTCTACAAAGAAGCAGCTGTCTAACAGATAAAGAAAGCATTTGAACTGACTACTGAGGAAGCTGTAGAAATGTCAATGTCAGGCATTTTTTGGAACAAGAATCAGGATTCATTTAGATACAGAGGATTCTGTGAATAGAAGGGACTAAACAAGAATCAAAAAAAAAAAATCCAGTAACATGAAAAAGATAAAATATGCCCAGGAGTTTGGGGAGAAAAAAAAGGGAAGTCAGCAGAAAGACTAGGGAAAAAAATCTGGAACAACTGGCTCCTACACCATTTTATGCCTTATTTTCCATAATTTCCACAATTAATTTTTAAACTCAACAAACAAGTCAGGAAATATACACTTTCACAAGATCTGAATTTAGTTCATCTTGCCCAGTGCCTCTTTTAACCAAAAGCTTTATAGGAAATAAAAGTAAGGGAAAATGAATCTAAACCCATAACTGCTCCCATATGGCCACATTACTCACTTGTTTCACATTTTCTGCCAAGAACACAACATAAACGCCACAAAATCCTAGCTGTGTTATCACTAGGAAAAAGTCCACAATACACCTGAAGAAGAAAAAACAAGCATATATTATACTTAAGATCCAAACAATCACCCATTGCTACCTAATACTGCTCCTTTTCAGAGTAGTTCAAATGCTAGATTCAAATGCTACATTAATCTCACAAGCAGTGCAGTGCAGGTTCCTCCTGTGTCAAAACAGGGTGGTGATCATTGAAAGACCACCGTGGCTCAGACTGTTTTTGAAAAAAGTGATACACAGTGGTGGCCTGGAGACAGACCGTAATGAAACTCTGCTAGAGTCAAGCACAGAGCAAAGATCTGCCCCAGAGAATGGATCTGCTGCAGCACAGAGTCTCTGGAGACCCAATTGCCCATTTGAGGCTTGAAACTCTTTGGTGCAATAGAAAATTGTCATTATATATCAGAACAAACCAATTTTCCTTCTAATTGAGCTCTACTCCACCCCTATGAAGTCATCACAACACATCTTAAAACACTAGCTCACTAGCAAGATGTTGCATCCTTGAAACTAACAGAATATAAAAAATTCTTCCGCAAGTGAGGTAAAAACCATTTTAAATTAAGGCTAAGCAACATGCCTGTTTCAGATACACAATTTCACTACTGTGCAGTCATACCATAAACTCTACAAACAGCAACAGATGGCAAAGCAAAAATAATGTGTTTTTTGTAAAAGAGCGATAAAATATATAACAGACACAACAAACCATTTATAAACCATCTTCATGTCTTTGTTGAAAAAACAGTAAATATTTCTACATTTTTGTATATTACTGTTTTCCTGTTATTTAAACAGGAACCAAAGAATTGGTTTGCTTCCTCTCAGAATACATAAATTAAACTAATTAACCTTTGCAGTGTCAACTTGCAATGCAGAGAAATGTTGCGAAAAGGGAATCAAAACTTAAACTACTTCACTGGATTAGACAACACAGAATACATTTCTAGCTATAAGACATCTCTTCCTATATTACTAAACAGAATTCTTTTTCTTCAGAGCTCTTGTAGAACTGAAAATTGAAATGCCTAATAAAGTCAGACATTCTCCAATCTCACCACTACCAGCTGGCAGCAGGAAATAACAAATCACACCGCATAAAAGCATTTTTAAGGAAGGTAAAATCTTAGTAAAATGGAAATCTCCTAATCACTCCAAGTGTAGCCATTAAAATTTAAACATGAATTTCCTCAATTAAATTCTAGTTCAAACTTA
The DNA here is from genome assembly GCF_021018805.1 of Prinia subflava. Lineage (NCBI taxonomy): Eukaryota > Metazoa > Chordata > Aves > Passeriformes > Cisticolidae > Prinia > Prinia subflava. The sequence continues at coordinate 28,171,383 of NC_086249.1, forward strand.
CCGGCCCCAAGAAGATCGTTTCTGAAGAGCAGGCAGGGGTCCCACTTCCATTGCACAGCTAACTGTATCACTATATCCCAGGGAGGATTTCTTCATCCTAAAATCAAGTAGTGAAGAAAAAACAGAGTTACCAAAAACTATGAGAACCTAGAACCCTACTTTGAAAATACTGTTGGTCTTCCATGATTATAACAAGTTGTCTCCTGTGGCAACACTCTGCTGCTGCTGAATTTCAGAGGTATGGTTTGGGCTTCTTTACCCCAGAAAGAGCTATTTTGCACTCTACAAGCATGTGAAACACAGTGTTTCTTCCCTCTAGTTCAATAGCATTAAACGAGCTTCTTACAAAACAGGAGGTTTTTTTGATAAACTACTGCAAAATCATACTATATGAGCTTAAGAAATTAATCTCAAATCTAAAAGTCACAAAGAACTTAAACAGAATTCAACTCTTGTTGCACAAGCAGTTAATCACAATTGATTCAATGATCTTATTTTAGTCATCAACTTTAAAGACCATTCAAAACTACTGAAGAAAAATTCAGGAATGACAGGGTCCATTCACAGTACAATATCGTATTAATGTGGTAAAATAGATTTTCCAGTACAGGAACATGAACAGTTTTGTGATTCTACTCAGTTCAAAAGTTCATTGCACTTTGAAACATGAGACCCTCCCACTGCTTCTCTTTAACACTTGACAGTACAATAAAAATGTTTAATGAAAGTCACTACTAATCAAAATACTCTGTCAGTCAAAACTGAGTAACTGCTTCCTTGCAGTACAGCACATCTCACTTGGGGAATATTTAATATTTACCTGCTCAATACCATCATTTTAAGACATTCCTTCAGCTACAACTACAACTTCTAAGAATCAAGTTGCCACAACTCAGAGACAAGCTCACATATAATCATGAAACACATCATCAGCATTTCTTAGTTAATCTTTTGCTCCTATAAAGTATTTATAAACTGTGTATTCATAAATTATTTACATTTTTCAAAGCTATGAAGACTCAGAAGCTCTATGAATATAAGAAGGACTGAAAATAAACAAAAACTGCAATCAGAAAGACCTGATTTGCCAGCAGGGAAGAAGGTACTGGGCAACACAAGTTAAACCAGCCTCACTTTGTGTATGAGCAGAGAACAAATAGGTTTTTCCAGTGTGTTGCACAAAGCATAGCTATCATTATTAGGTGCAGACTAAGAATTTGAGAAGATTCTAAACTGATAGAAGAAACTGCTACAGCATCAGACTGTCCTGTAGACCAAAAATAATAAGCAGAAAAGAGGAATTAATAAGAAAAAATACTTCAACTCAGCAACTGAATGAGTAGTTCCACATTTACCTCTGACATAGACAGTGGCTGCAACGTACCAAGATGTGCATACAGTGAACAGATATAAATCCTATGAGCACAAGGCTGATTGGTCCAACCTGGCATGGAAAAAAAAAGGGATGACACAGGAGACACAGAAATTTTCATGAAAATATGCTGCGGAAAAAATCTTTACATGAAAAAATTTCACATTGTAGCAAATAAAGTAATAATTAAAAAGTTCTGCCCCTCAGTGGGGTGTTGCTGCTGATATTTTATGTCATCCCTCAGTTTCAGTTCACTGCTTAAGAGAAGGCTGTCCAGGGGTGACCAAGCCATAACTTCCAAATAAGTACTTCACTCCTCTAATTGTTTCACTTGCCAAAAAAGGTTTGTCAAGAAGACTGCATAGACTGCACAATTCAGGGGTTTGAACCACTTGGAAGTGGCAATGACAGCAAAAATTACAAGTTACAGATAACTATCAAATTACATCATTTGTTTCAGAATAGAAGCTTGACCAGAAGTTTTCACAGAAGGAACTTGCCTTACACACATGGAACTTTCACTCTCAAACTGAAAAACCCGTACTATGGAATTACAGGATTATTTAGCTGTAAGGTGAAAATTTCATTTGATTAAATTTACCCTGCCCTAGGAAATGAATTGTTTCTTACCAGGTATAAACAACCTGGGCTATATCCTATTTCTGAAGAAACACTAGATGGATTTAACAAGCTGATGCTTCATCCTAAGACATACAATCTGTCTCTAGAGAAGTTTGTACAAAGGTAAGACAACCCCACAGAAACAACCCCATGAGACATCACAGGAGTCTGCGTAAATAAAAATATTTCTTTTTCTGAAAAACTTATTGCTTGGACCAGAAAAAATACTTTGGCTAAGCAAAAATGCAACACATGCAATGAAGTCTTCAGGGTGAAGCAGTAACTTTCTTTAAAACAATAAAATCTTAATCTTCAGTACTGATTTCCGTAAATTAAAGAGAAGAAATGACACAACTCTATTAAGATGGCAGTGACAAATAAGAAGTATTGAGATTTTAGTTTTTCAGGACATATATCTGTAAATCCTTCTAGATGATCTTTCTAGTCAATGAAAAAAGAATCCTTACCACAATGCCAGCATTTTTTATTGCAAGTGGAAGACCAAGAAGTCCAGTCCCGATGTTTCCCTTGAGGAGGTGAGTCAGTGTTTGTATAAACCTGAGGATAAAATGTCACATTAGAAGTACACATAGATGGGGCAGAGGGCAAAAAACAAAAAACCCTATTATTTGTCTATAATAAAGTGATAAATTTCAAGTTTCAATTTACAATTTACAGGGGTCCAGCTATTTTAAAGGAAGTCCAGCACATTCAAATAATGTTTTTATTCATCCTTACATGTGAGCACCCTCAAATAGAACACACAAGTCTGCTCTTCAGTTCTTTACTCCAGCTTGTCAAATGCTAATTTCTCAGCAATTCCATAGTTCTTTTGCTCAGAGTTAAAATTACCAAGTTTTATCAGTTATTTTAAAACCTATAACATTTGAAACAATCATCAGCTGCAGATCACAATTTTGTCAGCCAAAGCTTTATCCAAAGGAAAAAAATCCCAAAACATTTACAAGCTTTTCTAATCAAACTTTTGAAACGGGTTATTTCCAGAGTCTCTCAAAATCTGTTTCAAATCATGATTGGACTTCGAGTAGCCTAATCACTTTACAAATAAAACCTTGAAATATTTTACAGCCAATACACTGTGACCTTCAAAAGAAGTGAGAACCTACTCAAAATGGGCTGCTTTTGGGGAGAATTATGCAAAGCCCTTATGTATAACCACCAAACTGTTATGCAGGTGCAAGAAGACCCCTTCAGAGTTCAGAAAACTGCTCATAAGAAACAAGTCAGAGGCAGGAAATTTGAACAAGCTGATACTTAAGATTAACACATACGTAATGCCTTCTTTATTATCAAGCTGGTAGTGTGTCTTAACTGGCAGGAAAGTATTTTCATGCTCTTCATCTGATATGCCATCTGAGTCTTCTTCATCAATTAATGGCTTCATTACTTCCATGCCTGTACAACAGAGTTAACATGACATTAGCTTTAGAAACAAGCTTACAGTTCAGAAGTAAAACATGATTTAAACTTTCCATGGCCCTTGGTTTTAACATGTTCCTAACTATAAAGATGATTTAAGCAGCTATATAGAGCACAAGTTTGCACAGGATATTCTCTCTTTAAAGTGGCACATCATCTAATTATTATTATTATTATTATTATTATTATTATTATTATTATTATTATTATTATGGCCAAACACTACAGTTTTTCATTAAGAAAGGCAACTTTCTATCATGTAAATTATACTGGTTTAAATCACTTTGCAAGCTAATGCAACACAAAGCAAAACAGAAAAGTCATCCAGCATTACAAAAAGGTGAGATTTGTCTTAACCACTGGTAGCTACTTCAGAATTAAACACTCAGTCTGCACTCAGAGAGGTAAGACAGATACCACAGAAAGTATCTCCATTCATTGAAGAAAGAACTAAAATACAGGAATCAGGTTGCATGCTTTGAAAGCTGCAGTTACAGGAACCTTTTAAACTAGCACAAGATTCCATCTAAATAACAGCACCAAGTAACAGCAAGCAGTCAGTAGTGAACAAAATTGCCTTTCAGGCAAAACTAACTGCTTATGCCAGTTTAATGTTGAGGAAATTATAACCATTTTAAATTACTACAGTTAAGCAAAGCAAATCCTGCCAAGAGCAAAAACATTATTTATCCTACACTTGCCTACCACAGTATTCATTCATAAAATATACTGAGTAAGTCTTAAGTTCCATAACTTTCACCGAAAAACAGAGAAATCCCTGTGATGTTGACATTTTGTATTAAAAACAAACAAACAAACCACACCACATTTACATTACACAACAGCCACTGCATGTCAGGGTTTTGGTAGTGATGGGGCTGCCAGAATGGTTTCAGTGAGAAGCTGCTGGAAGCTTCCCCCATGTTAACAGAGCCAATGCCAGCTGCGCCCAGGATAGATCTGCTGCAGGACATGTCCAAGCCCATCAGCAATGTCGGCAGCACCTCTGCAATAACACAGTTAAGAAGGGAAAAAATACCTGCCAAGCAACTACAGCGGGAGAGTGGACTGAGAATATGCCACAGGAACAGCCCTGCAGACCCACGGTCAGTGCAGAGGGAGGGACACAAGGTGCTCCAGGCTCCAGAGCAGAGATTCCCCTGCAGCTGCTGGTGCAGCCCTTGGTGGGGCAGCTGTGTCCCTGCAGCCCATGGAGGGCCATGGGGGAGCAGAGATCCACCTGCAGCCCCTGGAGCATCCCAGCCAGAGCAGGGGGATGCCCAAAGAAGGCTCAAGGGAAGCCCACACTGGAGCAGACTTCCTGGCAGAGGACCTGTGGCCCCATACACAGAAGAGTCTAAGTTTGGAGCAGGTTTGCTGGCACGTTTCTGACCCCATGGGGACCCACACTGGAGCAGTTTCTGGAAGACTTTCTCCCATGGGAGGGGAACATGGAAAGAGTGTGAGGAGTCCTCCCACTGAGGAGAAAGGAACAGAAGAAACCACAGGGTGAACTGATCACAGCCCCCACTCCCCATCTCCCTGCACCACTGGAGGGGAGGAAGTAGAGAAATTGTAAGTAAAGTTGAACCTGGGAAGAATGGAGAGATGGGTGGAAGGTTTTTTTAGATTTATCCTTATTTCCCATTAGCCTGCTCTGATTTGACTGATAAGAAATTCAATTAATTGACCCAAGTTGAGTCTGTTTTGCCCATGACTGCAATTGGTGAGTGATCTCTCCTTGTCCTTTTCTCAACCCACACACACAAGCATTTGTTTTATTTTCTCCAGCTAAGGAGGGGAGTGATAGACTAGCTTTTGTGGAAACCCAGGGTCAACCCACCACAGCCATTACACAAACCATTAAGGTTGTTATGAAGCCTTAGAGAGATGTCTAACCCACCAGCAGAGCACTGAAGCCAATGCTAAACAACTTCTAAAGAACTGTTGAACAAGTATAAAAATCCCACAAAGCAGAAGGCAGTTTATCCAAGTCATTAAAATTAAATCATATAGCTCAAACTCCCCTGAAAACACCACAGGGTTGTAAAAATTTCATGTCTGAAAAGTTGAAAGCAGTAGTGAGAGCACTTGACAGAAACAAAGATGCCCAGTCAAGAGCAAAAATCAGAGGTCACAGACTCAACCAGAAAGTACACTGTAAAGCAAATTTATACTCAGTGATATTCTAATTATACAAGTCAGGATGAACTTCACATTTCTCTACACAGCACACAGCCTACAAATTGATCAAAAGAAGGATCACCAAAGTTCCTTCCCTCTACTCCCACAGCATTGTGCTGAGTAGTTCTCGAGGATGCCATGACCATCCTCCCCCTCAGCTCTGAGTCCCTGTCAGGCTCACTTGATGCTCACAAAGACCTGTATACCCTGGATCTGGAGTAAAAGTTTGCCTCCTCAGGGATCAGAGGGAGCAGGAAATTTCACCCAGTGCACAATTGATTAGGTTGACTTTCATTCTTTAAAGTATTGATTCTAAACTAACAATCTGAAGTAACAAGCCAAACTACAAGTGTGCGAGTCTGTGATCACATGAAATTCAACAACATATAAAAGAAATAATAATTAATTTTCCATCTTTGTCCCCATCACATTTTGTAGGATGCTCTTCATAATGCTAAACAATAATGTCAACATGTAGCAAGTAGAGCTCTTATTTAGCTGTAGCAGGGCACCAGCATGACCCATAGGACCAATAGCTTTGGTGAGTATCAGCAACTGCTCAGTCAAGGGAGAAGAGTAAAATTTTCTTCTTTCATTGCAACCTGAGACTGGAACGCTTGGTATATACATATATCTACACTCTTTACCATGATGACACAGCTACACTCACACCATGATGACTCTGAACTTTATTTAGACATCCCATTTTACTTTCTCTCCCAACTTCCTGATCCACCTTCTGATCACAAAGGTAGTCTGTTAAGAATAGATTTAGACATATGCAAGCATTCCCTCATCTTTCAAGGAATAAAAATTTTCCTAATACAAGCTATTTTTCTTCTGAAAAGTCATTTCCCCATGCTTAAAGCCATCTAGTCATCTCAGGGTTATTGTTATCACTGTCCCACTGCCTCATTCACCCACTTTCTCAGAAAAGGCTTAAATCAGATCAGAGAATGTCCATTTACAATATGCACACTAAGGCTGAGAGTTTGCTGTTCCTATTCTAATGTAATAATGCATTTGAAAATAAAGTCCATTAGAAGTTCTAAACAGGCTACAGCAATGTGAGTTCATCAACTCACACTGTCATAACTATACAGGTTATGACTTACTACAGGTTCCTCTGAAACACTGCATTATATAAAACATTCCAACAATGCTACTTGGTCTCTATCCTACCCATAAAATACTCTTGAATTGCTTCTTTTCCTCATCATTCCTCCTTCATCCCATGACTGCTTTACAGTTTTGGCCTAAATATGTGAACTCATTGACAGTAATGGTACTGAGACATTAATGGGAGGTTTGGATCCTGTGACTTTCTAAGCACGGGTTTTCATTTGATAATAGATCTCTACTGTTGAAATACCGTGGTTGTGTCCCACAGTACATACCCACAGTGACATCCACATTGAATGTGTCCCATTTTGTAGTCTAGAGAATATGAGACAAAAAAGCTTGAGTTTTGCATACGTGAATCTAGCTTGAAATTAATTATTCTGCAACATTTGTAGTCACTGCCAGAAAACTGGCACTGATTACCCACATTTACCTTGATTCCTTCCTACAAATATCCAGTATGTGCAATTTAAATACAATCTCAAACTGCAGCACAAAAACAGCATATGCATGTCATACCTGAATCAGAGCACACCTCAGCCAACTTAGATCCATGCTCCACCAAACCATCCTGGCTGCATCCAAACACACTGTGAATAACCCAACCCAGTGCCATGGAACTCACTGAAAATTTTCCATTATTATTATTCAGCACAAGCAAGAATAAGGAAACTCATTTCTGCACACCCTTTTGTTGTCACTTAGACAAAGCGCCAGCCAATTTTCAGCCCTGTCCTTCCATCACCCAATATGCATTTCTTTTCTCCTTGTTCCACCACAGAGATCTTTTCAGATCAAATGCTGTCTTCTGATTGTCTTTAACAGTTAATTAAACTGATATTGTTTTTGCTGTCTTCTGTGAACATCCATGAAAGCAGAGTGCCAAAAAGCTCTGCAAATACTCCTACTATCAACCAAGGCAACACAAAGTGCATTTCAACTTCTCCCAGCATTATCACTGCAATGCTGAAACTAATTCCTTAAGCCACTAGAGAGACAAATCTCTGATTCATTATCATTCATTATCTCTGCTACACATCACACTGTAATCATGCATAAATGTCAACACTGTATCCTCAAAGATCCAAATTTCAATCACTAATCAGCCCTTAGTTAAACAATGAGATTAAATCCGTAGTGTTAAAATTGTTACGACTACTATTTGCAGTTTTGTATCTTCATGTGTACTTTTCTATCCCCTAGAATTTGCCAGCATCTTGCCAACACTTATGGACATACTGCCAAAGAAACTTTTGAACTTTTACTAAGTTTACTTAATTCTCAAGCTTTCCAAGCACACTGAAGAAATTCTCTGGCTCAAAAGTACAGCAAAGAAATTAATTTTCACTGAGAACTTTAGTCAATTTTTCTATACTGCTCACGTAATTAACACTTCCAAATTTAACTGAACCACTCAGCACCACAGGGGATAAAACTGATCTCCATCATTTTCATTTTATGGAAGAAACAGTGACAAAAGAATGAAGCAGTTTGCTAACCAGGCATAGCAACCTAAAGGAGATATTAAAAATAAAAGCCAAGTACAATCTTCTAATGTTCCTTTGAAGAAGGTCATGCCCCAGACGAATTCATGTCTAAAACCCCTTTTCCAAATGCAATTTAACAATACAGTCTGGTTCTTATTTGCTTGGGATTTTTTTCCCTTCAGGTTTTTGAAGTCAGTGTCAGCAAATGGAATGAACTGGATTTGACATACAAGCATATAAAGATTTGGGGGACAGGATATAGCACACCATTGCTTGCATCAGCTGGTTTTACTCATTTAACAAGAGGGAACACACAGGTCTTGTTGGAGCAACACTTCACATGCATGTTAAGTGCTCAGCAAAAAGCAATAGGCAAAGGAGGTCTTGTACACACTTCACTGCTCAGTCAGCTTCTACACAAGAACGAGCCCACAGGGGCCAGAAACACTGCCCAGGATTCACAAACTGTGAACTGTGTTTATTAAATAGAGGATGACCCAGTGCCTCTGTAATTGTGATAAAGATTCAGTTTAGCAGGCAGCTGTTTTGACTGCTCCATAAAAGAGAAAATCAGCACCACATCATCACAGTAGCCTAAAATGCAGGTTTATGCTAATATTTTCCCACAGGCTATGGAAAGTCATATTCATGATCCTGGGGCATACCCAGAGCTTCTGTCACTAACCAGGACTGGCTGCTCTTACGGGACAATTTAGTGAGTGAATCTATGAACAAGCAGACACGTTCAAGGAGTTTTCACTGCAGTGTTAACACAGAAGAAGCATTTATATCTGGCACCAACCACATCTGTGACAACAGGAGAGGCTCAGTGTTCCAGTAACTGCACTCAGTTCACAGATGATCAGTGTATTACCTCCGTGCTGCAAGACGCTCTTCAATTCAGCATTCAGAACCAGGGTTCTCAAGACAAATTTAAGCACAAAGAAAACATTGTCACTAATTATTTTCAAAGTAATGCTCGGTTACTCCCTCAACCACAGAAGGAAATACCTGTTTAGCTGCTTGGGTACTTTAGCCTACAAATATCCCTCCCAGCAGAAGACATGTAACCATACAGTACAGCTTTGTCCACACAGCACACATGATCGGTGCCTTACTCAGTCACATGCTGCCACCACCTCCAAAGAAATTACAGAGCAAGACAAAGTCACTGTGAATGGTACTGCCAGAGGCATGCTGGCCCAGATGGATAAACCTTTGTAAATTTTCCTAGCTCAAGGGGGAAATAAAGATAAGGCCATTAAATCATACAGAAGCCAGCTCCCTTTTTATTTTCCACTACAGCTACTCCTATTGAATATAAGAGGCATAAAAACAAACAAACAGCTCAAAATAAAATATTCAGTTTGAAAATTGAAAATCTCTTCTGGTTTTAAACGTCCTGTTATAAGTAATAATTACTTTTTCCAAAATAGTCAAAGTGAGCATTAGCTTTTGTTGTGTTTATTTGTCAAGAACTCCAAGCTATGCATTGTGGAGTTATTTGAATCCCTTTTTATTTCTCTTTGGAAAATAAATCTTGGGTTATTTATTTCTCTCCATTACAGACTGTAACTCAATAAAGTAGATTTATTTAGCTTTATGGTAGAATGTATTAATCTTGAGAATGGTTATTTCTAAGCAAATGTTGAAAGTCAATAATGCCCCTGAATAAGCAGGAAGAACTGTTTGCTTTTGCGTCATAACTGTAGGATCCAGAAGGCTCATAAAATGGGACACATGAGTTATTAAACCAAAGTGCACACAGGTCTGCATAGCTATTACACACTTTCAGAGGAGCAATTTTACCCCAACCCACAATGGATCACTTATTTGGACAGATGCTAGTCTTAAATAAGCCACTATCCTGTCTAGACCAAGCCACACATCTCTACAATTAACACACTCTTAAGTGACAACGCATTGGCAAGACCAGTTTTATTGAGTATTCAATAGCAGCGAACGATCCAAAAGATTTTGGAATTTTTATCAGGTGTGGAAGTGCATTTTTAAACAGTAAATCCCATAGAAAATCCCGTTTCTATGAGTTCTGACAGAAAAATTGCCCAATGTGTCAGCTTCTGGGAGAAAAAAAAGAAAAATTTATTTCAGCAACCTTTCCTCCAAAGCGACAGTCTCTCCAGGCAAGATGGATCAGCCTTGGGGACAATAAAATTTGAAGCATGTCTTCTGAGTTCTATCATTGCCACTGCACAGGACAAAATCTGCACATTTCCAGCAGGGGGAACAAGGATGACCGGGGGACTTGGAGCACCTCTTATGAAGAAAGGCTGAGGGAGGCTGGGCCTGTTCAGCCTCAAGAAGAGGCAGCTGAGAGGGCACCTCAGAATTAGTGCCACCTGAACCAGAGGAAGAGCTTCTTTACAGCGCAGGTGACCACGCAGGTAACCCAGAGAGGCTGTGGGCTGTTCCTCTCTGGGGATACTCAAACACCATTTGGACGCAATCCTGTGCCATGAGCTCCAGAATGGCCCTGCTTGAGCAGGGAGGTTGGGCCACATGAACCCACCGTGCTCCCTTCCAACCTGAGCCGTTCTGTGGTTCTGTAAACACAGCTCTGAGATTTTCCATCAGTTCAGCCCAGCCCCAACTATACTTTATAACTAAACCTGCTACGTGCTAACTCGTCCATCCATGGGGAAAAAGACGAGGAGATGAACATCTGAGTGCCCTCCATCAACTAGATTTAAAGGTGGAAAATCTAATATACAGTAAATAAAATAAATACAATACCGCTAATATATAAACATACATACGGCCGGGAAAACCCAACCCAGTCTTCCACGGCAGATAAATGCATCACCTAACGATGCAAAGAGAACGTATTTCCATGAACTTCTATGGAGGCCGCGACTTCACCAAGAAACCGAGCGCCAGCCAGGTGCGACTGACGCTCCCGGGGAGCGGCCCCTGTCGCCCCGCAGAGCCCCCGGCTGCGCTGCGCTCCCCTCAGCCCGCCCGGCCCCGGCGACTCAGCCCTCGGCCCCGGCGCGGCGGCGACGGTGGAGACACCGCAGCACGGCGCCCACCCCCACCGCAGGTGGGATGGTTCATCCCGCCCGCCTCGGTGCGCCGAGCGCCGCAGCGCATCCCCGGCGGGCTGAACCATCTCTCCTGAAGCGGAGGGGGGGTAGGGGCTAGCCGGCCGGTCCCGGCGCTCACGCCCCCTCCTCTCCGTCCCGCAGCCAGCCGCCATCCCGCCGCCCCTCGGCCACTGCCGCCGCCGCCGGGCTGCGCGGCTCGGGTCGCCTCACCCAGCTCCTCCCTGCCCGCGCCGGCCATCGCCCCGCCGGGCTCCGCTCGCCCTTCCGCCGATGTGGAGCCGGCCGGCGCGGCGCATGCGCCCGGCGGGAGCGCAGCGCGGAGGGCGGCGGGCAGGCGGGCCCTGCTCGGGCTGCGGGGGGCGGTGCCGGCTCGGGGCGCGGCTCCGGCTCCACCGCCTTCCTCAGCCCCCTGCCCCGTTAGCAGCCCCTGCCCAAGGAATCCTGGAGTATCTCAACTTGGAAGGGACCCATAAGGGTCTTCCACGCCCACGCAGGACCACCTAAAACTAAAGCCTGTGACTAAGAGCACTGTCCACACGCTCCTTGAACCATGACATCGTTATCATCAGTGATGCTCCTTGGCTTTGCTGCGGCCCCAGCTGCGGTGGCCCCAATAGGCGGTGCCCCTCGGCAGGGCAGGGGAGCCCGGCTTCGATGGGGCACTGCAAGCTTTGAGCCGTAATTAACCAGCACAGACTGCAAACAAGGCTGGGTGTGAAGAGTTCAGCAGAGCTTGACAGCTTGAACGCTTGGAGATGAACCACTAACCTCACACCCCACCTTAACCTAACTCTTATGCTGTTTGCTCCCAGAATAACCTGCCAGTATTTCTTCATCAGAACTACCTATAGCTATGGCTGATTTGACATAAGAAATAAGGTTTCCAGCTGCTGCTTTCCTAAATAACGTGTGTTTTTGGTTTTTTTTTTTAATGGAGAATACAGGATAAAGTAATTTGATTTTTTTCCTACACAAGAGAAATGCAATCTTCTGAAGCTTCTCATAAACTTCAGTCATCTTCAGACATAGATCATTAATTAGTTTATCTACGATGAAGACTTTCCAGTGAGAAATGCATCCATTTTCAATTGTCAAATTTATGTGATTTCCAAATACTCCTCCAAACTTTCATTTATTTATTTTGGAAATTTATTTAATCAAAGGGTTCTCACTGGGCAATCCAGGACTGCAGGTTATTGATTTAAGGAACTGACTCACTAATTACAATATTTGTGTCAAGCATTTATGCAATATTCTACTTTGTTTCTAACAATGCCAAACTTTGTTCAAGAAAATATATAACTAACAGATCTTCAAAAGGTGTATTAAGAATGTTCATTCCTTCTACCTTGTCATTTCATCTCAGGACTTGACTCACAATATGTCCTATGTAGACATTAAAGAGGTGTTAAGGACATGATACATCTTTATTTCACATCCTACCCAATGGAAATCACTTTGTTTCTACTACTTGCTGCTACTTGCATGAAAATTCTTCTGGGAGCAGGTTGTTTTGTGCTTGGAGAGATTTTTCTAATATGCTTCAAAAGTTACATCTAGCATGTGAGTAACCAGTGGTGATCAATGGATATTCAGAAATACATAGGAGATACTATAATGTGATAGAAATTAACGACTTTATAATCTGCATTTTGTTTCTCTTTGGTAAGAATAGAAGGATTTGCTTTGGTGCACACATCTGATTAAATTCTAGACACCCAACCATCAAAGCAAAATTAGTTCAAATGATGTGAATATTTCAGACACCAAACACTTGTTTACCCTAAGTTTCAGATTCTGAATAGCATATACAGCTTCTGTCTTAGAAACCATAGATTCAATTCATGTTGTTTTTGATGGTCCAGACCAAGGCTAGATAGGTTACAATACCCAGCTTCTTCTGTTTTTAATTTTTTTAATTAAAAGCTAACCCTGAAATCTTTGAGGGCCATTTTCAGTTTGGTTTTTGGTTGTTTTTTTTTTTTTTTGTCTTGTCTGCTTAAACCCTCCTTGTTAGAATAGAGGCTCTGCTAGGTCTATCTGAACAAAAATTATACTCTGGCTAAATAGCCAGACTTTTTTTAGGGAAAAGATGCAAGAACCAATTAAATATACAGAAATACTGTTTCAATATGCAATCTGTCCTCACAGATGCCAGCTGGCTTTAGCTTTGGGGCTGCTCAAGTCTTGAGGGACTTCCATTTCTTCATGGAATCTTCATTTTGTGATGCTTTATGTTTGGATTCCAGACCATCCACTGGCAGTGAGTTCCATAATTTAATTATGCATTGTACAAAAAAATGTGCCTTTTGAGCCTGCTACCTGATATTCACCAGATAACCTCTAGACTTGCAATACAAAAATAATTACTGGACTTTCCCTTTCTAAGTCATTCTTGACAGATCACTGCCATACTCTGTCTCCTGTCTCTTTTCCAGGCTGAATAGACCTAATCTATTTAAATCTCCCATCACAGAGATGCCATTCCATCTTTTCGTAATTTCTGTTCCCTTCTTCTATGAGTTCTAGGTCTCCCATGTGCTATTGCATTTGAGGACACCAGAACTGCAACCATATAAAGACACTAAAACCCTTCTGCCTACATCTGAGGGGGTTTCACTCCTGGTTTTTGTAATAACTTGTATTTTAACATCTACTCAGGTACTACTTTGCAAGGTGATTACTTTGCATGATGTTTTAATGAGCCATTGGTAGGCCTCAATTAAGTTGCCATCCACCTGTCTGTAGACTATAATTCTATCTGGTTGGCAAATGATTGACATTCCTCTAAGATTTATATCACTGGTTGATATCTAAGAGCACATTTCAAAATCACCTTGAATATGAATATGGCATCTACATTTCATGAGATCCTGGATAGCAAATTGCTCATCTGGGTATCAAAGAGCAATACCTCCTGGTAATTCATCACTGAACATCATGGTTCAAACAGAAAGAGGGATGTTTAGGCTAGATATACAGAAGAAATCCTTTACTGGCAGGGTGATAAGGCACTGGAATAGACTGCTCAGAGAAACTGTGGGTGCCCCATCCCTGGAAGTGTTCTGTTTTCAGCAGTCTGGTCCAGTGAATGACTTCCTGCACATGGCAGGGGGGTTCATAGACTCATAGAATATTCTGAGTTGGAAGGGATCTGTCAGGATCATCGAGTCCAACTCCTGGCCCTGCACAGGACACCCCAAGAGTCACACCATGCGCCTGAGACCATTGTCCAAATGCTCTTGAATTCTGTGAGGCTGGTGCTGTGATCACTTCCCTGGGGAGCCTGTTCCAGTGTCCAGTCACCTTCTAGGTGAAGAACGTTTTCCTAATATGCAACTTAAACCTCCCCTGACTCAGCTTTATGCAAGGTTGGAACTTTCCAACCCAAACTATTCTATGATTCTAGGATTATACAATCTGAAAATATGTAAATATCTCTATCTCTTTTCATTTCCTTAGTTACAAGCATGAGCTTCCTTTCACAGCAGTTCCTGATGATCAATATGCTGATCTGCAACAGCCCATTTCCAAGGGTTCTTATTTTCCTTCTTTTCTTGGTACAAAAATTGAGCACTGGACATCTTAAACTGTGGTTAAAAACTCAGTGTCTTAATGCAGCTTTAAAAATTTGCAGTTGATAGAAGGAGACTCTTGAGCTTTTAGAAGGCCTTGGTTTGATGTATATTGAATGGGGAACTGTTTTGTAATAACTTGATATGAAGTTTCATGCCATGCCCACTTTTCTTTGCTATGAAAAAATTTTGAAAGGAGGTCCAGATGTTGATTTCCATTTTATTTCCTAGAATCAGAGAATGGTTGAGGTTAGAAGGGATCATTGAAAAATGATCTGATCCAACCATCCTGGCAAAGCATGGCCTCATGGCATCTTTAAATATTTTCACAAAGGGAGACTCCACAGTGTCTCTGGAGAGTCTGTGCCAGTGCCTGGTCACCCTCACATGAGAAAAGTATTTCCTGGTATTCAGAGAGAACCTCATGTGTTCAGTTTGTGCTCATTGCCTCTGGTCCTGGAACTAAATGCCACTTAAAAGAGCCTGGCTCCATCCTCTTTGCAGCTTCCCTTCAGTTATTTGTAGATACTGATGGGATCCCTCTGAGCCTTCTCTTCTCCCAGCTGAGCAGTCCCAGCTCTTTACATCTTCTCATCATGAAAGAGATGCTCCACTCCCTTCATTCTTGTGGCCCTTGCTTGGACTCCCTCCAGTCGGTTTACATCTCTCTTGCACTGAGGAGCCCAGCACTGAACACAGCACTCCAGATGAGGCCACACTGGTGCTGAGCAGGGGGGAAAGACTGGTCACCCCCTTGCCATGGTGTCAGTACTTTGCCCAGTACAGCCCAGGATGTCACAGGCCATCAAGAGTTCCCTGCTGTCTCCCATTCAGCTTGGTGTCCACCAGGGCCCCCGCTCCTCTCTTGCCAAGCTGCTTTCCAGCTGGGTGGCCCCCAGCATCCACTGGTGCCTGCAGTTGTTCATGAGGTGTGTGGCTGAAGATGGCAGGCATGTTGTCAATGTCACCAGTTAAGAACACAGATCATAAAAGGCCCATTGTGTTCAACAATTACACTTCAGACTCCAAAACTGCTGCTCAAAAGTTTGATTGCTACAGCTGTAACACAGAAACGTTAGATGGCACCCACTGGAATCCATAAAATATAGCTGTTTAGTAACAAAACGTTAAGATCTTGGGATGTGTTGACTCTCCCTAAGGTTTGATGAAGAATAAATATGATTACAGGAGATACTGCAGCTGTCAAAAGTGCTGGTGGCAGTTCATACTTTAAATAGAAATTATCAGTACATTTAAAATACCGGAAACATTTGAGAAAGCCACCAGGATTTTTCCCAACATGAATCATTATCATGTCAGTAAAGCAAGGTATTTTATCTGTCACTTAATGAAAATAAAATATCTTTATTTGCATATAGATCTGTGTGTGCTGGGACTTACTAGTCAAGCATTGCCAACATCAAGGTTTGCTTTTGTTGTTTAATTTGGTGGGCTGCCAGTGTCAACTTTCTTTCGGTACAGTTCAAAGTCAGAGTACAGCATCCCTTCAATAAGTAGGTCACTTGGGAAAATGTCACAAATGTTTGTATACTTGTGAATCTTTGTCAGCTCTTATTCATCTTTAAATTAAAAAACAGATGTTCTGCATGATAAACATACCCAGCTGCATTAAAGGAGATCATATAATAATTTTGGGCAGTGCTTCAGATTCACAACACTTCTCCATATTACCCTGCTAACTTCACGACTCCTACAATCTGAAAAATAGTACTTGAAATCTGAGGGTGTCCAAGAAATATAGCACTCCATATACTCTTAAGCATCTGCATAGACCTACCTTGATGCTTGTGAAATTAGGTAGATGTCTGTAGTTCTGCACATGACCAGAGACACTGTCAAATCTTGACATCTGCCTCCAACTTATGGTCAGTTGTGTCTCATCCTGGAGTATTCAGTAATGAAAGGATCAGGGAGGTCTTAGTCATGGCCCTGTCCTGGAGTTCTAACTAGATTTCTCCAAGACTATGTCCCAGAATTGTCAGGGAGCGACTGACAATCTCTTCAAGTCAGCTCCCAAAAAGCACTGTGGACAAGAATGGACAAAATCTGTCTTCCTCCATTTCCACAGTCCCCCACAGTATTCCAGCAGGCTTTACACCTTCAAGCAGCTCACATGTTCTCATGTAATGTTTCTAGGGCATTTAGTATACTCACAAGAACTGAAAACAGATGACAGGAGAGGGGAGAAGAACTGTGGTGGTATAAGACAAATCATTCCTGTTTTAAAAATTCTACCATTCATAGTTTCTCACAGCTAGATATAATTCATCAACGTAGGTCTCTTGGTGCCCATAGCTGTAATATTGCCAAAAGTCATGGCCCACCAGCAGAGCCTATGAGCCACCCTCCCCCTCCTATGATTCACACCAGCTTTGGGAACTAGTACAGCCCATGGCACAAAGCATTACTCCCAAGGCTGCTCTAATTCATGAGGAAGCTCCAAGGAACTACAGCTCAGAGCAACTAAAAATCCACATTGCAGCCTGCACTGCAGGGACTTCTTTCATGTGTCTTGGGAGGATTCTCCTTCCACCAGCTGCAAGGCTTTTACAGCCCTTGTATCCCTGTGAAGCACTGTTCAAAGAGGAGTGTGAAGAGGAGGATGATCATCTGCCTGCTTGAGCTTCGTGAGGTAAAAGTAGTTGTAGGACACTGTAAACCATAGCCAGTTAGTGATTAAAATGTGATACTGAAAGTACTTTCTAAAGCTGAGGGAAATATTAATTATAGGAATTTAAAAATAGCTGCATAGATATTTTCCATTTACTTCAGAGGACAAATCAAATCCAATTAAAAAAAAACGCCTCCTGGAAAGGGTTAGAAAGCACGAGATGTTAGGAAATCTATGAGCATTCAGACAACTGAGCACCAGAGTAAGGACATCTGTAGGATTTTCCTAGGATCAGTTTGTTGCTCTGAAATTTGCAACTGCTGTATACATACAAGTACCTATATTGGTAATGATTTATTCAGTGAACATGGTAATCAAGCTCTTTCTCATCTGTTCTTAGCTTTATTTAATGTCTGTGAAAACAAAAGTGTACCATTTGGCATTTATCTTAGAAACTCAGGTCAGCCACTCATATTCAGGAAGCATTTAGAAGCTGTCCTTTTATCCACAGGAGCCACCCGACTGAACAGAGTAAAAATCAATGACACACACCTTCTTTCTAGCCAGACTCAATGTGAGTAGTTTAGAAAATAATTGATGGCCAGTTTCTGCCTGTGTAACATATTCAGTGTGCAAGCGAGCAAATCTCTCTGTCTGGACAGCTGCACTTTGGTGTTGTCCTGGAGAACAGCCACCATTCCACCCCCTGCCCACTGGATCTGCATAAGCATGGTTTCACATTCTGCCCCTCTTCTGAGCTGCTCTGCTTCACACCTTGGAGGTAATGCTCATCCCACTGTGGTGGGTTGACCTGTGCTGTCCACCTGAAGCCCACCTACCCTGCTCACCTGGACAGGGGAGAGGAAATATGATGAAAGGTCTGTGAGTTGAGATAAGGACAGGAAGAGATCACTCAGCTTTTACCATCACATGTAAAACAGACTCAGCTTGGGGAAATTATTTTAATTTATTGCCAATGAAACAGAGAAGGATAATGACAAATAACAAAAAAAAAAATATCCAGAAACACCTTTCTCTCAGCCTTCCTTCCTTCTGGGACTCAACTCCCAGGATGAGGGTAAAGGGGAGGAGTAAAAAATTCCCTTCCATTCATGGAGTGTCAGTGTCACAAATTATCAGCCATTGTTTCATCTTTCTGTTTAAACACAATGAAATGGTGTCTTCCATTCATGAAGAAGTTCTGCTACACTATAATTAGAAGCTAATTTTAGTACATGACAAAAACCATTTTCCTCCTTAAAGATCTAACTCTTTGTTAGCTGCAATGTTTGCTTTTGAATTGTCAGCTGTATAAAACTCCATTGCAAACCCCATAAATAAAGCATTTACCAGAACAAAAGGATGCACTGACAATGTTGTCTTTTTCTGGAGTACTGACTTTCAATGGTATTTATCAATACAGTGAACGACTCCCATTCTATACAAAAGTTCATTCTGCTCTTTATTTCACAAGGATATTTTCAAAATAATGAGCATATCCATCTTTTACAAGTGCTGCACATTTAGACTGAAGTAAATAATAATTCATATTAATTTAATGTTGAGTATTATACTTAGTTGTGGACTTCTAACAATAGAATGGGTACTAGTACCCATTTACAGCTACAGTTCCGTGTGTAGCATAAAAAGAAATGACACCATTAACTTTATCCTTTTTTTTTCCTTTTTGCTCACCCTTTTCATTATTCCTTCCTTCTCCTTTCTCAGCTGCAAAGTCTGAGATAAGCGTGATGTCAGCAGCAAAAATAGCAAAGCATTTAATAGTTAAAGATGAGACTACAAAGAGGGACTGAGGTGACAAAGAGCTGCTTCATGGAAGCCATGGCTGCTCCCAGTAAGATCTCTGCATCTGGTAAGGTCTCTGCCCCTGCTGGTTTGCACCAAAGGATTACATACAGTCTGGAAATAATTCTTATATGTATATGTATATGTGTGTATATATATATATATGTATGTGTGTGTGTGTAGATATATAGATGTATAAATATAGATATATTTTGAAATCCACCAATTTACATCACCAAATTATGTTCTAAATAGGAAAATTTTGGTGGAGACTGCTATTGATTAACAAGGGGCTATCATGACTTCAAAATCCAAAAGGTAATATCCTGGTGCCTGTGTGCCAGCCCTGGTTTGTGGGTAGGCTGCATATCCCAAAAAAACAGGCACATAGACTGACTATACCAGTAAACTTATTAGATGGTGAGTAAAATCAGTGTTCTATGATAATCTATATTAAATTCTAATCCAAAACCTGGCATAATTCAGAGCTGAGCTTGCACTTTCCCAGACACAACTGGCACATGAAGTATTCCCAACCAGGTTGTACATGGCAATCTCATTTTGGAGAGTCGTAAACTTTATGTATATGGGATCCTACCTTATCACCGTGGAGGCCCAACCAGGAACACAGACTGGGGACACAGATCTGGGTGCATCAGGAGCAGCAGGGCAGAAGACCCTGCCCTTAGTTTATTTTTCCATTATATATCTGTGGCAAGGTGACCATGGATTGGAGAAGGGTATCGCCACCTCTCCTGTCACATTGGTCCAGGAGGCTGTCATTCAACCTCCCCTTGTCTTGGAGAAAGTATTCATAACATTGCCAATATTTACAAAACATGGTCCTGTGTTTACAATTCACCAGCGTGAGAAACTGCACGTTTCTCCTTTAATATGAACGCTCAGCAAACCAGGAAAATTCATGGCAACATCTCACCCTTTTAAGTATATTAAAAAGAAAACAAAAAAAGAAAAATGAACAATTCTATGACAGGAAAAAAGAAAGAAAAAAAACCTGTATAAAGTTCACCGACCTTCATTTAGGTGACGGTGTGAGGGCTACATGTTGGTCTGATTCTGCCTTTGCTACCCAGGGTTTCACCCTGAACCCCTTGCAATAACTTGCTCAAAATATCTCGAGCATAGTCTAACATAATTCAACCAACACCCTCATATTTTTAAATTTTTATAAGATACAAGGGAATATACGGTGCAAAAGGCAGGAGCATTCCAAGAAAAATTTAACCACTCAATTGAAAATTCTGAACCCCAAAAGTTCTGTCCCAAAAGCACAACCCCCAAACAACGTGCCCTTTCCCCACAGAGGTCACAATGGCTACCATACATAAAACTGAACCGTAGCAAACAATTCCTCTGAGTCCATGATTAACAGTCCGCTGGCTCTCAGCATCACACTGCTTCAGTCTGTCCTTGTCCAGCAGCTCCACAGGATCCAAAGTCTCTATGGAGGCCATATAGGAAAAGAGAGGATGCCAGTCCGTGTCCATGTCAATCAGATCTCGAAGAGGCTTCTGTGATGGGTGGCACTAGGGTGGCACAGGGTGCACAAGGTTTCAGGATCAAACAGGATCAGTCCAATGCACCTGAGGCAGCTCAGCAGACTTTCAGCGGCCACCTCCATGGCAAAGATCCCAGAACCTGAGGATAGAGAACTTAGAAAACACAAATTGAGCAATTGACTTTTTCTCAAAGAATGCATGCAACATAGGATGTGGACGTAGAAACCCACTGCAAGGTCCAAGGAAAACTGACCATAGCTATGTGGCAACATCAACACTTCCTACACTTGATATGATGGCTGTACACCAGCCAGAGAATTTTGCTCTTGTTCTAGAGCTTGGGAAACTGTTTCGTCCCCCTGACGTCTTCGTCTTTTTCTTCGCCTCCGAGTTTTCGGGCTTGGCGTGGGCTCATCATGACCCACTGCTTTACAAGTTTCTGCAGTATGGTCTGGACCCACACCTTGTGCGCAGAAAAACAAGGGAGTCACTTTCTGTGCCTCCTTTTCCTGTTCTCCACTAGGCTGAATATCTGCCTGTGTCTCATGTCCATCATTCTGCCTCTTTTCTGCCGGCTGTGAAGCAGCCGTTGGGGTTATCACCATAGAATCACAGGTGTTTAGAACTGCACAGGTCTGGACCATCTCCAGGACAGTAGAAGTCTCTGGAATGGTTTCCAGGAGCCTCTGGCAAGCAGAATTAGCATGGCTTCTTGCTAATTGCTCCAAAATTATCATTGTCAAAGTTACATCCTCGACTCTCGTCTTTAAAAATTGCATCAGACGCGATATAAATTCATTAAAAGCTTCCTCTGGCTTCTGTGCTATGTCTAAGAAGTCTTCCTTTGGGGAGAAGGATAACTTGGTTTTTATCAGTGCAGATATCCCTATGTATCTGCACGAATCTAAAACCCTGAAAGAAAGGCCAGCTTGCACATCAGGGCAAGCATATTGACTCCTCCCCATAAGTAGGTCAACTCCGACCCCAAACAAGGGATCATCTCGAGGCAGGTGGCTATTTTTGACAGCCATTTGTCCAGCTAGGAATTTCCAATTTCTTTCAAAGGTAGAAACCTGTTGAGGTTCAAGCATCATTGTTGCAAGACCTCTTATTACATAAGGAAAGATCAGATCCTCAAATTCTGCACTGATCCATTGAATTGCCTCAGTGAAGCTTATATTATCTTCTGCCACGTCCCTTGATAAGGGAAGCGGGACTGCCCATGATGGGTCATCATGGATATGATGCTGTGGAACCACGTCCACAGGTCCCTGAACTGGCTCGGGCAAAGCTGCATCTTCAGGCAGCAGCTCCGTTAGGTCAGCAGCCTGGTTCACCTGCGGACTAAAAGCCTCATCCGATTTCATGTCAGGAAAAGCGTGCACATCAGACAACGCTTTTGCCCCGTTATCATCTCCCACAGCCGACCCGGCCCCGTAGGGCGGGCGGGCGGGGGACAGTGACTCGCTCAGACTCCTCTCTGAGCGGGGGGGCGATTGTCGCGCTGGGCAGGGAGGCGCGGCCGATCGGCCACAGCTTTCAGCTCCTGTTCCATCAGCCGATGGGTCGGTGGCCGGGGCCAGAGCCGGCAGCAGCTCTGCGGCTCCAGCGCTCGGCCCCGCCCCCTCTGAACGGAGGGGGCATGCGGGGGGGCTGTCCATCGCGGGTGGCCCCGCAGCAGCGGGCAGCGTTGCGCCCAGCCCTCCCCCTGCGGCGCCGGACCGGCACCGGACGCGTGGGGCGGGGCGCGGCGCGGCGGGCGGCGGCGGCGGCTCCGCTGCGGGCACCGCACAGACCGCCGGCGGCGGCGACCCCGCGCACAGCATTTGGCGCGGCGGGGGGACGGGGCAAGGAGGGGCCGTCCCCGCCGCTCTCGCCTGCCGAATCCTGCGCGGAGCAGGTCGCGGCGGGGCGGGGCGGGCCGGGGAGGCGGCGCACGGCGGCCCCCCCGGCTCCCCGCAGGGGGCCCGAGGCGGCGCGGCTCCGCGCGGCAGCTGCAGGGCGGACCCCGCAGCGGTGGCGGGCAGCGGGGGGGGCGCCGCGGCACGGCGGCCCGGGGCGGCGCGGGCGATCCCCCGCGCTCGGCGTGGGACCCGATGCCGAGCGCTCCGCCCCCTCGGCACCCCAGCTCCCCGCCCGGCCAACCGCGCGGGGAGCGGACCGAAAAAAGCTTCCCCGCCCTTCCAAAAACCCCGCTGGGCGCGCCCAACCCCCGACATGGGGGTGGGGGTCTCCTGCATCGGCTCTAACCCTGCATCAGAGCAATCCTCGTCAGAAGCGACGGAGCTCACAGGGGAGCCAGTCCTGCTTCCTGTCGAAAGCCCAGAATCAACTTCAAAGTCCTCTCCAGCCTCTTTTAGAAGTGGGAAGACTGTTGTCCATGCCCGTAAAAGAGTGCCTGCCTTAGAGTTTCCGTCAAGGACGGCAGAGAAAAGGCTTTTTCCCAGGGTTCTCCATGGGCCAATATAAAGTGCCTTTTCAGCAGTATAAAAAATTCCAAGTTTCTTTCCCCAGCTAAATAGTTCTCTCACGTGTTTCCTGGTTAAGTCAGCGTCACAGGACAACAAAAAGGAGTGGAGCAGTTCCATCATCAATCGTTCTTCTGAGAACATCGTGGGTTTCTTCTTCTTGCAGCTGTAGAAGGCAGATTTTTTTTCTTTCTTCTTTTTTCTTTCCTCACTAGCTTGCAACTTGACCACGTGGGCGCCAGTTATCACCGTGGAGGCCCAACCAGGAACACAGACTGGGGACACAGATCTGGGTGCATCAGGAGCAGCAGGGCAGAAGACCCTGCCCTTAGTTTATTTTTCCATTATATATCTGTGGCAAGGTGACCATGGATTGGAGAAGGGTATCGCCACCTCTCCTGTCACATTGGTCCAGGAGGCTGTCATTCAACCTCCCCTTGTCTTGGAGAAAGTATTCATAACATTGCCAATATTTACAAAACATGGTCCTGTGTTTACAATTCACCAGCGTGAGAAACTGCACGTTTCTCCTTTAATATGAACGCTCAGCAAACCAGGAAAATTCATGGCAACACTACCTCATGCTCAGAAAAAAAAGATCATGCCCTGTCTTGGTTACAAGTACAGAATTTGTTCCCTGGTATAGATGCACTGAAGAAGGGATCAACAAGCACGGGGTTCCTGAAGGATTTTGTTTGTCTGTAGCCAGAACAAGAGCAGAGCAAGTTCAAGGGGGAGAGAGAAAACAGATGTTTGCTGTGCAAGGTGCTTCTTTCCAGTGTAAAGCAATGCTGTGAATCAGCCATGTCTGGTGTAGCCAATGGACACAGAAATGAATGCCAGAATCTTCTGAGCCCAATTCTCCCTGCCACTCCAATTAAAAATGCCTGCAATGTCCTTTTTCAGTCACAGCTTGCTCCACAACACCAGACCTAGTGATAACCACTAATGAAAATGGGACATAGTTATTTTTTCCTTAGCTTGTTCAGACAAATTAAGACAGTATGAAAACAGAAATATTAGCTGCTGACATTTACCAGCTGGTTCTGGTGGCACAGCAGTGGGAGGCTTGAAGGAAAGTATGGATGTGATTTCTGCTCAGTTCACTCAGTGTGAGTCAACTTCCCCTCTGTACACTACAGCACTATAATTAGTAGCAGTTCAATTGCATTTCACAAATTAAAATGTTGTGTAAATTGTTCCCCTATTCAGCACAACACTTCTGCTCCTGAGGGATCATCCAGGCCAAGGAAGCATCCTGAGACTTCACGGAGAAAGACTATCACTTCTTGCAGAGTGGAGGGGAGAGAAGCAAATGAGCAATATCTATTTATGTATCTGTATTCCAGGTATGTGGTAGTTTGTCAGATTTTAGCCAGAAGTAGGATTGAAACTAGATGATCTTTAAGGTCTCTTTCAGCCCAAACCAATCTATGATTCTAACACTTTGCTAATGAAAGACTGTTAATGTACGAAAGAAGAGACAGAAGCAGAGGAGGAGACAAAATATTGCTGGGACAGGAAACCATCCTGGACAAATCCTTCCTTCACTGTATAATAAAGCTTGTTTAAGAACATGGGAGGAGAGACTAAAAGATATCTGAGTGCCTAGTCAGAGTACATGGTCTTTAAATGCTATTAAGCCCTCCATGAAGGTTTTAAAACTCTGTACTGAGGACACAGATATATTCATAAGTGCATTAACATCTGGCCAGTGCCAACCCCTGACAGAAGGCTTTTTAACATGGGCTAATGCTCCTGTGTCAGCAGCACAGCGGGTCATGTAACAGAAGTGGCTGCCTTGTCCTTCCTAGATACCACAGGTACAACAGAAGACAGCAGCTCTTTTGGGATCTCTCCACATATCCTTAATCAGGCTCTAACATCTACAGCATTATTTGAGGTTTGACCTCCAGGGTCAGACAAGGCACTTACTCTTTTTGGGGGTGCAGACACACCTGTCTGAATTTGGGCAGCAGCAAATAATGAACAACACTAAACAGCAGGGTTGCAGTGGTGAGCTCAGGGTTGGCAACCCTTACTCTTAACACTGGACTGCAGCTGGGCAACTGTTAAAATATCCGTTTTTGTACGTGTCACGGGATTGAACTTTGGAAGCTCAAATTTATATCTGCCAGAATATGCTTCTACTTCTCCAAAGCAAAATCCACCTTCTCCACGTACCATATTTAAAGCACAGTTTCAGCAACAGGTATGCAAGATCTATTACCCATCTTTTCAGCGTGACTATTAAAGTGCCTCAGACAGGAAAAGTTCTTAGTGCTTGGAGGTTTTTTTGATAAATAATCAGTTTTATGGTATTTTTGGTGAACCAAATGGGTACAGAAGTAAAAAGCATTGGTAAGACTCAGCGTGAGACTAATAATAGAATATTAAATTATAGGAAGATCTGAGTCAAGATTTGAGATTTAGGCTGCTTCAATGTCATGGCAAACATTATTAAAACTTTTTAAAGGAGAAATAGTGACAATATTGATTAAGTTTTAATTTTAACAACATGAGTTAATGTCTTTCTCTTTTGCAAAAGAGAGGGAAACTTTCAACATTTGGCCATCATTTAGATCATGCTTTGTAGGGAGATGAAAGAATTTCTCTGGGAGATGGTCTGAAGTTGTTAGTATTGCTGTCCTGTTTCCTTGAGGATAAAGTAAGAAGAAAGAAGTAGCAAGGAAAGCAGCAAGGATGGCAAATGCAGTGTCAGGGAGCAGCAGGAGCAGGTGAGACAGAAGGCACAGGTGACAGTGAGGGACAGGACAGTGCCCCACTCCCCACTGACATGGTCCCATCTCACAGCACCCAGCCAGAAGAGCTGAGCAGCGCCAGCAAGTCAGCAGGGCAGGATCTGCAAAAAACCAAGGGCAAGGCCCTGAGCTCAGTGAGACCACGTCAGAGCTGGCCTTGGCCACAGGCAGCCAGACTCCAACAAGGTCTTGGTGTATAGCTTCTGCTTTGGGTGTTCTTATTTGGGTTTTTTTGGAAGAATGTTAGTGTGATTCACTCAGCTGCTCTGTGCACAGGCCAGCTCTGTCAGCAGCATTACCAAACACGCTTTCTCAGCTAAAGGAGAAAAAAAAAAGTAAGAGAAGAATAAAAAACACACAAAAAAGTACAAGTGAGGGGGAAAAGGCAAAAGAAGCTCCAGATCTAATGTTAAGACATTGCCAAAGCTGGTAAAAGTGGAGGTGAGAGATCTTTTGGGTCCCTCTGTCTGTCTCAGGAAAGTCACTCTGACTCCCAACATGGGACATGCCAGTGCAGTCATATTGGATTGCACTTCCAGGTTCTACCAGGATGTTACAGAAGTCATTTGTCACAGGTCCAAATTATACTGTTTGTGTTGCTATATTAAAAGCTTCAGCAAAGGGTCTAGGGTTAAACTGAGTTTTTTCTTATTTTTTCATCTGATGCTCCTAATTTCTTACGTTACCAGCTTAGTCCTCTGGTTACTCAAACCACACCCTTTTTGGCTAATATTACTATGTCTCTTTGTTTCTAATTATTCAATTTCTTTATTTTTTACTTGGTCAGTTTCTACAAATAGTTTTAGGTAACTGGCTGGATCAGATTCCTGTTATCCTGGCTAAAGTTAAATATAAAAAGCCACAGAAAGCTTTGAAAATTGCAACTTTTTCTTATTAAAAAGTGGATCCACAAATTGCTTGAAGACATTTCTGTATTGTGTAGTATTATGATAGCACAGTCTTATTATTAACACAGTATTAATCTCCACGGGGAAAGACATGAAATTCCATTATATGTCAATTCAATAGGAAAAAAAAAAAAAAGAGAAGCCGAGGAAGAACTGAAATACAGAGAAAAAAAAATCAGCTTGCCTGAAGCTACACAGAAAGTCTGCGACATTGTAAGGACTTGAATTCCATCCTCCTAACACATAGTCCCCATAAAAGCCTTTGGCAGTTTTATTTGTAACAGACCTCATGTAGATGAGTTTATGTGAACAGTGTTCATTTCCATCACCACTGGAGATGAAAGAGAATTTCCTAAGGCAGAGCCATTTAGAGGCAAAGAATTAACACAGTTATTTTTAAAATATCCCACTCCTTCAACAGTTCATCACCATCACTATCAATTAATAAAAAAATTGCAGTTCAATGAATAACCTCCCTGTGTACACTGGTAAAAGTGATCCCAGATGTGTTAGTGTGCAGCTCCAGGGTGGCATGTCACAGCCGGCAGTGGTAGCTGATAGGAGTTCCCTAAGTGCAGCCCCAGTTCAAGCTCCCAGTTCCTAACCAGCTCTTGCCTCCCATCTAGTGGCTACATCCATGCAACAAATAGTTCATTCAGGTTTTTTGGGTTTTTTTAATTAAGGTACTGAACAAGTAAGAATCTTGTCTGTGGTGGAATAATGTAAAAAATTATCACACGTTTTCAGAATTTTCTAAATAACTTTGCATAACTCTTCAGAGTAACTTCAGTAAACTCAGTTACTCAAATATTGTTGGTTCCTTCTAAAGTCACTACCAGAATTTCCAAGCTAGGAGATTAAAAAAATAAATTGAGATGTGGAATTCTTCTCTTACCTCCATGAGTGTGAAGAAGCTGTGTTCACAAACCTTTCATTGACGATGTAAAAACAGAAAGCTTACTTCTCATCTCCAAAGGCAGGGTTAAAATCCTGTGTGGAAAACTGTCTCCAGAACAGCAGCCTGTAGGGGAAAAAATAGGAGACGAAAGAAGAACAATAAAATCCCAAAAGTGAGCACAGACTCTTGACTTTACATCCTGCAACAACCACAGAACCTGGAAGGGACCTCCAAAGATCATCTAGTCCAGCCTTTCATGGGATGGGGAGCCTCCCTGAGATTAGGACCCTGTCCAGTCATGTCTTGAAAATCCCTGGTGAATAAGGAATTCCCTCCCTCCAACCATGAGCCAACCCCCTCCTGTTTTGCAGAAGCCATCTCCAGAGGAGGCAGAGCCTGTAGCTACATCACCTGAACAAAGAGCGGCACTGGCTGAAGTCACGCCTGAGTGTGGCTCACACAACCAGAGCTGCAGCAAGGAGGTGGCAGGAGGGATGCCAAACAGCAGAGCCTGGCTCCTCACTGCTCCCAAAAAGCAAATGTGTGTTTGCAGGGAAGGCTGCAGCCAGAAATGCCACTCTGCATCTGTAGTGTACAGAGTGCTGTATGTGGGGGAGGGAGGGCAAAGCAGAGATGTTGCTAGGGGATAACAAGGCCCAGGACCAGCTTTGGTGTAGCTGGCTTCTCATCCACTTGGGATTGTTACTTTTATAGGACATCTATAAATATTAATCATCCATCTTGTTGGTGAGTATAGCAGGCAGAATACAAAGCAGGGAGTTATCCCGTGTGAGAGTATGCTGGCATGTATTGCTAGTCAACAGGTGTTTGTAGTACTTTAGTGGGAAATATCTCCTTTTGAGTTTATTTCAGTATAGAACCTATCTATTTCTGGATTGTATTCAGCATCTAAGCCCAGCTCAGAACTGATAAAGCCTGAGATACTTTATATTACCGGCATGTACTCCTACTAGCAATAACAGTAAATTAAACAAAGCCTGGGCACAGTCTTTAGACACAGCAAGTGATTGTTTAAGCTGTTTAATTGTTAGGATATAGCCTGGGGTACTTTTATGCTCAAAGTTTCCTAAACAACTCCCAGGCATAATTTAGGACTTGGCATATGCCATGCATCATTCTCAATTAAATTGTCTCCCTATTTGGAAGGGGAAAAGGGCTGGAAAGTTGGCCCCTGTGCGAAAGAAGTCATTTAACATGGTACTACAGGCATTGCTTTTGGCTACATCCACTCTGCTGGGAAATAAAAGAAGCAGACTAAAATTTTAAATAATGTTCCCCTAAATATGTAAGCTCTAGGGTTTCAGGAGCTTCTAAAAATAGCTTCCCATCATCATGGGCTGCAGAAATCAGATTCAATTTTTTTTTCAGGAAGCAGCTTGCAGAGTTCAGAAGTTCTACCAGTATTTGGAGCCATTGTTTATAAAAATTTAAATGTGGAATTAATTTCTTATTTGCTTTGCTGTTCTTCAAATAAAAGACAAAAATTCCCTGATGGTGTCTATTCTTGAGTAAAGAATTGTGTCCTGAATCTTTATGGAGTAGTGGCATAGGGAAGCATTTCCTTGGTAAAGTCACCAAATTACAGAATCACAGAATGGTTTGGGATGGAAGGGACCTTAAACATCCCCCAGATCCAATCCCCCTCTCATGGTCAGGGTCACTTTCCAACAGACCAGGTTGCTCAGAGCCCCATCCACCTTGGTTATTAATTAGACCAAATAGTTAATTAATTAACTAATCTGCACAATTATTTAACAAATATTAACTTAACAAATATTAACTAATAAGCACAATTTAGTTAATTTCAATTCCAAAGAGCTACAATAACTCTGAGAATGTGTCCAGCATTTTTAACCAGTCCTAATTAGGTTGTATATGTCATGAAGACTATGCAGAAAGAAAAAGAAGTGATTTACCTAGAGAATTACAGGACTTATCAGTGTGCCATTGGCATGTAAAGAATTAATATTGAATGATTATAGGTGAATGCACAGAAGGCTGGAAATTTGCAGAGTCCTCTAACCACTGCCCTTAAATGTACCAGGTATCCTGGTTAAAAAAAGTACTATTTGAAGTACAAGCAGCCTGAAAGAAACAAAAGTACTGCCTGAAAATGATGTGCTAAAATTTCTAAAACTCCCCAAGGAATTACCTAATTAAATTTAATTCCAAAAATCAGCCCTTTTTTCACTTTTCAAGTCTCACTTGATCTATTTCTACTTTACAAGTTAAACGGCAGATTTGCAAATGGATTTGACTTATTCTCAGTCTCTTTTACAATCCTTATTCTCTTCTACACCCAATGTGATATAAAGGAGCTTCACCATAGGCAGTCTGATCCAAAGTCTGACAAAGAAAATGGTAACCTTCCCACAACTTAAATAATTGTAGTGTTAGGCTCTAAATAGTGACAGATCTCAAAGCCTGAAGTAGTAAAATGGAGGGATGTATCAATTAATAAAGAATCTTATACTTATTTAGGCACAACCATTTCTGTAAATACTTCTATAAATAAATATCTGCAGAACTAATACTTTGAGCCACTTAATTTAGCAATGATTTCCTGCATTGAAGCTAATAAGATCTCATTGGAATAAATATTATCATAGCTGATCCAAGGCAGAAGCGTAATCAAGCAAGATTGGGGAAATAACACACTAGTATCTTAAACGCTAGCCATATTTATTTAATAAATGATGCTTCAGGCAGAGTCCCCAAGCAAAATATCCTTAAAGCCCAAAGATTTTTGAACCCTGTTTCCACTACTGAATGATGGATGTGCAGATCTGTAAATCTGTAGTAGGCAACAGTCAGAGATAAGTCACAGAAGATTTTGTTTAAAAAAAAAAAAAAAAAAGTATGCTAAAAATTATCATGGTATGCTTTCCTTTTTCCACTGAAATCAGCTGTTTTTCTAGAAACAGCATTCTTCTAGACACCATACTACAGTGATGGCTGTGGTGTGACTGGTGCTGTGCCTGAGATAGAGTTTGAAGTCTCTCTGGCAACAAAGTCCCAGCTGTGTCTTTGTCTCAGGTAGTAGTTTTGTGTTGAGATCGACTGCAAAATAGTTTTGCAGATTTCAGCCAATGAAGGTCTTTAGTGTGATGTCTGCACAAAGATAGCATATAGTCATCAAGCTATTTTGCACATGTCAAGCCCATTGAGTTTGTATCCAAAGCATATAACTTGCTATGTTTGGAAGCTGTCTAAATGGTACCTGATTTTCTAGTGATGATCATGGTTTTGTGTTAACATGTATTGTAGTGCAAATAGAGGTAAGCAATGCTAATTCCATGCGGGAGAAAATATATCACTATGTTACACTCTAATAACCTTTATAATTGCCTCTAAACAATTAGCTCCAAGCCTTTTTAGCTCCTTTTATCACTATGAAGATATTGTGACCTTAGTCTTTGTCTTGGTTACATTAATTAATTCACATTACACTCTTGGCAATGACTGGTGATATTGACACAGGAGACCATTTTATTTTTCTGGTGCAAACAATGAGATGCTCATAGGTCCACTGAGGGTAGTTTGGGAAGCAGATGTTAGAGATGAGGTGTTATTTGTTTGTATCAAAACACAGTTCTCATCTGTGCTGCTTGCAGTGCTGTTGTGGCAAACACAGGGCTCATAGGCAGTGTGTGAAGAGCTGTGTACATTGCCCTTCTCAATGCCTTTCTTCTGCTTGAAAAAGTTAATAACTTCTTCAGTTATGCACACATTCTGCAAAGAATGTCGCTGTACAGGAACTGTACATCTCTAAGTCTTGAGCTGCTTCTTTTCAAACTCAGGGCAGTTGGAGCGGGAGAAATGAGTTGAAGTTAGTTTCCATTCAGCAATGAGTTGTCAATAATAAATAGTTATAGTTGTATGCATTCTTGGGCTTGTAAGACTTGATTGGTTTAGCATTTAATCAACACAAGTGTCTTTATCTATTGCAGTTGGTCTCATAAGAGGGGGGGAATTTCTAAGCTGGGAGAAAAAAACCTAAATATTCCTAGATAGAGAGCACATGCCTAAATGCTATTTAGGTACAGCAGGACAGGATGGTAACAGAACATGTTTTAGTATAAGCCAATAGTACTTTCAAAGCATGTATTTGAATATTTTGCTGGAAGAAAACTAGTTAGAGGTTCCAATGGCATTTGTGTGAGTGATGTTTGCTTAAATAAATGTTTGCTTTTATTAACGATAAAGAGTGGGTGGTTTTTTGTTTCCAACTGCTTGTATTAATGTTCAGCCATAACTAGGCCAGTTTCTTTGATAATATTCCATTGGGCTTAATCCCTACAGGATGAAGACATAACTAAACAATAAATGGGACTCTTCACTCTTAGGTGCTATGGCTCCTTTCTAAGGTTGTGTTCCTTGAGGAGTCCTTGGTTAAGGAATAGTACTAATGAAATACTGTCATGGCTCCCATTGTAGTATTTAAACTGTGAAAATCACACCAAAAAGGCAAAAGTCTAATGTGACAGAAAAGAGCTGCTAACAGTATTGCTCTATGGTTCCATCTGGTGACAGCCTTACTCTGTCATCAGTGGTCTGGTGTGATTGCAATGGGATCATAAGCATCAAAGGAAGCTTATCCCAAAGTGCTAATGTGGTGAAGGTGAACAAAACTGTTCCCAAGTCAATAAACAATGTTGCTTTTTTTCTTCCCCGATTATTTTATATTTTTTTACAAGGACAAGGGATCAGCCAGCCATTTAGGCCACCTGCAGTCAGGAAATGGACTTGTCATTTAATGCCATTTGCAAACTTACTGAGCTCAGTCATAAACTAGTGAGATTTCTTCCCCTGCTGCTTCCTCCTGGAGGATTGTCCCAGTCTTCTGAGTGGGAAGAGTCAAATCTACATGCAAGACTGTGTTTCTTTGGTCAGCATTTTCCTGAATGCAGAGTACAGGTAAATCAGCATTGCTACTCCTGAAACACAGAACTTAGGAAGAAGCAGGCAGATAGGTAACAGTAACAACTCCAGGCCATTCACATATGCTTCTTATTTTAAAAAAAGTGCTTTAAAAATCTTCATCAACCAAGATAATCTCACTCCGTGTGGTAGGACAAGGGAACATTGCACAACAACGAAAGGATCTTCAGGTCCTTCAGGAATCGAAGAGGATCCTCACGTTTTTTCAAGGATATGATCTCTTATGTAAATCAATGAAAGGAACTGATTCCTGAAAGGAATTCAATAAAACCAGTGGAAATAAACAAAGTACTATTATCCACAGTAACAGAACAGCACCACTTCAATTTCACAATCAAGCAAGCTGAAAAAAATGCCTTGTTTTTCATGAAGAAAAAATGGGGGGTTTAAAAAAAAAACAAAAGAGAGATCTACTTTTAAATTAAAATATCTCCTCCACAAGTGCAAAGACAGTGTGGTTAGCATGCAGTTTGGAAAATCTGGAGAGATATTTCCCTGGTGTACCTACCACACCCTTCCCGAAGATGAATGACAAAATGTCCAGTTCTACTCTAAACACTGAGAACTGTCATTCCAAATTAAGTGGGCCAAGTAAATCCTGGATTTATGACAAATTTTGCTACTTAATGCTTAGTGAACTGGTCTTTCACCAACAGAAGGTCTGCAGTAGATAGGTCACAACAGCCTAGGCTCTTGCCCCTGTTCTGTGACTTAGCCTGGAGCTGAAGGGTGCACCGGGGACAAGCTGGAGAGTACTGATGACAGAGGAGTCATGCTGTGGCCATGCTATTCAGTCCTCTGTATTGTGTTCTAAAACTCCTTGTAAGTTAGATATATATTTGTTAAAAATTAGGTGAGAAGTTATTTGGACAGAAATTATTTTTAAAATACAGTGTTCCAGACTAACATGGAATGGAAACCAACTTCTTATAGAGCTTTTGCATTTTAGTTCTGTTTGGTTCTAGCTTCCTTTCAGAAAGCACATCTCTTACAACTCTGGCCTCAGAATCATTTGTCTCTTTGTGTCCAGGGACAATGCAGTTTTCACTGACTATTTTTTAATTTCTCTTTATTTGCACAAAATGTTTCCCACCATGTGATAAGCGGTGTTATTTTGCTGCACAGTCCTAAACATATTCAATGGAGTCCCCTTGGGGACAGAGGAATGGAGCCTTAGGATCACTAATTGTGTTTCTAAATATGTCTCACAGTAGCCTAGCAGGCTGTAAAGAATTCCAATATCTATAAGGAAGAACTGCACAACAATAAAATCTTATTGACAAAAGCCAACACGTGGCTAATGCAGAAAAATGGTGGAAATCTGCCAATAATGGCAATGTCATTTCTTTCCCAGCTGTTCTTGGGGGCAATGCTCAAATTATTTTTCTTATTGACCCCTTTCAGAAAAAAAAAAATCCTTTCCTGCTCGCTATTTATTGACCATATTTAGAACTGAACAGAATGAAATTATATTGACATAGGTTAGCCTGTAGGGTTTAATTATCACTGCTGAGAAGTCTGATGCCCAGAAGGCACAGCTGCTTTCATATGGCATGAGCTGGTAGAGTCAAAGCCAGGAGGAGAGCCCAAGTGCCAGTGATGAATTCTGCATCTGACGAGCACGGCTGCTGGAGACCTCCTGGAGTTAATCTGAAGGGTTAGAATGTGCTCCTTGCCAGAACATACCACATACCACACAGCTTTGTAGAGTAATGCCTTGAGTTAGAATCAAAGTGAAAAGAGCCAGGCAGGGAATATTGGTGAATGGCTCTTTTTTGTTCTACAGAGAACAAGGGCAGGGCTCCGGTGTGCTTCATTGTGCATCAGGTATGCAGATGCACATGAGAATCATGTCTTCATCCTTCCCACTGCTTTGTTATCCAATCGCTGACTACAGTTCAAGTAACTCACCCAAGTCAAGGGCTTGATTACCATCAAAAGATGCATGAACTGCTAGCTCTGTGATACAGAGAAGTGGGTAGTAGGTTATACTGTTCCCTTCTGAAGAATCCGGTGGTCAGATCGTAATTTGAAGAGCTTTTCCAGAGAAGTCCAGTGAGGACTAAGAAGTGGTTTTGGATAACAAAAAGAGGAGCTGCTTGCTGCCTGCCTTCCAGCGATACCACTTTACCCTTACATATTCTTTTGTCACTTTCTTTATCATAATTTTAGAGAGGATGAGACAGATGTAACAGGGCAGCCTTTCTCCAGAGAGGAGGTACTAGAATGGAAGTAATACAGCCAAGTGAAATTGCTCAAGCCCTTCCCATGGAGTTCACTGGTTTGGTCTCAAAAACATAATTCAGTGGCATGAGAGATACCTAAGCCAGTTCTGAACAAGGCAGCTGAGGTACCAAAAACTGCTTAACAGCCCTGTTTGAGCCTGCAGCAGTCAAAGAAAGTGGAGCAGACTGAGAAGGGACAGCAGTGTGCAAAGGAAAAGGGAAAAAGGCTGGAGAAGTTTGGCCAGCAACCAGCATCTCTTGTAAGCTGTCCATAAAATGTCTTCAAGTACAGGCTAAATAGTTTTTCCAGAGTTTAATTTATGTATGTGTACTAGTGTGCTACTCTGGGGGGAGCTTTGGGGGCATTTATACCCCCAGTCTTTCTGAAAGACTAATTTGGCTACTAAAAGTAAATGACAAACTAATGACAGAAAAGTACTGTAGAAGTGGTCTTTAAGCAAACTGTAAAAGCTGTATAATGTTCACATATGCAGCTGGCCTGTGCTGCTGTACGACCACTACAGCACACACAAAATCCAGCACTCCTGACACTGCATAAGAAACATCCTCTCCCTACCAGAACTGACAATAGAAGATGGTCCTGTGTGATCGATTCTCCTTCTGTAGGAAGGGTTCACACTATTTGCAGGTATTTTTTCTATGTAGAGGTTGCTCAATTTTGCAGTAGCAACTCCCTGAAGAAGTTTCTAGGCTGGCCAGATTCTGCACTCAGGATACTAGTGAACTCATTTTTATTTCTTGGTAGCCATGACAGACTTCAGCTATATTATATATAACATATTCTATATAACACATAATATGTACTGTGTACCTTATATCTATGTATCTCACCTTGCTGTTTGAAACTATCATGTGCAATAAAAAGATATGGAGCATCTATGAGCAGATGAAGATCTAAAGAGTTATTTATGTTTTCAGGCCTGTAAGAATCCTTTAAAATATGGTTTTAGATTTCAGCTTCATAACAAGTCAAGCCTGTTTGAACCTGGAACTGTGAAGCTCTGCTTGGCATAAAAAATCAAGGAAATTTTGATACTGTTTACTCTTTGACTGGGACTAGGCTAGATGAATCTGCTGCTGCTTCAGCATCAGATCGCACAGGAGTGGAGAGGCAGAAGCAGACAAGAAGGATTTGCAAGTGCTTAATGAGGGGACATTTCTCACTCAATTATTGGGTTTTGACAGCTTATTTTGAAATCTTGCAGTATTTGCATGAGGCAAACAACAAAGAGCATTCACAATTTAAACTGACACTATCCATCCAAGTTTTAAAATATGAAGAGCTTCAGTACCGGGGAAACACTTTATTCTTTAGATCTTTTTACTTTAAAATTGTTAAGCTGGTTTATTCCCCTAATTACCCTGGCTGGGATTTATATTTCCATTTCTGTGAAAAATCTTCTGATACTAGTTCTGAAACGGAACTTTCCACATATGTGGGGAAAGGCATTGCTCATCTGATTAACTGTGGAATTGGCAATGTGAAAGGAAACAGATGAAGTAATATTTTTCTCTGCAAATTTGCCTGAACCAGACTAAACTCAATGGCCTAAGTAATTAGTAGAAGATAAATGCAACAGAGATAGCTGTAGTATTTCCAGATGAAAATATCTTGTCAAGTTAGTGCTTGACTTGATGACACTCATCTGATGTACAGTGATTGCATATTTTTTAATTATCACAGTTCTCTTTTACTCATTTATTGTTCGAACAAAACTGCTGAAGTAACTTCATTTTAAGTCTAAAGCCCAAGAATTAGAAATATAAGTTTCAATTTTAAATGAAGCTAACATGATTAATTGTCAATTTTTAAAATTTCCATTAAAATATGATAGGACCTGACAGCATCAATAACTATTTTGTGTATCAGTAACTGTTGTCTGGAATAAAAAATTGTAAAGGAAGTCAATAAATGTGATCTGAGGACTGGAGGTTTAGAATTCACATAAAGCACGTGTGAGGTTGTCAGAGTGGTCCCACTGAGTACATACACACAACTGGTGTTCTTAAAGATTTGTACTTGCATGTCATCTTATCCAAGAACAGACTTTCAAAATAGCTTATCTTCCATTTAGGCTCAAAAAATACACAGTCAGGTATATTTTGGTCCATTTCAAGTACTGAAGTGGTTTTGAAGCCTTATTTCCACAGCTTTCTGGAAGCTTGAAGTGTGCAAGAGTGTGGTTCTGATTATGGTGCTAATTCTGGCCTGCCAAAGATATTTGGAAAAATCCCAGCTAGCTCTCTGCCAGGCAATACTCAAGTGGATCTGGGAAAGATCTCCCAAAATACAGTGTGGGTGAGACTGCACCAGTTTTTTGCCTTACTCCTTCAGGGGAGAAAAGCTGACAGCTCCCAAGTGCTCTCAAGCCTTGTGTCCAGCTGGCAACATGTAACTGCAGTTTAATGCGCTGAAGACACCAATTGCTCTGAATCAGCTCTTACACCATTACAGACACCCCAAAATGTGAACATGCAGAAGAGTAACCTCATTGAGAGCTACAGGGGTACCAAACAACATCTGGAGGAGACCAATGTCCGAGTCTAAAGCAGTGTGGATGCCGATGGACAACTTGCCTTCAGCTGGTTAGACTTGGCCAAGACCACACTCATTTAATTGTGCGAATGTGCCCTCAGCATACACTCTGGATAGTGATGAGCTGTAGCTCTGAGAACTGCAACCCTCCTCACAGCCTGAGGACACATTTAAGTGTACTTTCAAGTTAGTCCCAAATCTTGTACACCACCTGCAGATCTACAGCAGCTGAATCAGAAAGTATGATAAAACTGCTAAGTTAAAGTTGCATCTTCAGTTTTGGAGTTTTGTACAGTTTAACTACTTTTTTAATTTTCAAATTTATTCCTCATTTAGATGGTGAAGCTTTCTACAGCAAAGAGAATTTTTTTAAATGTTTGGAAAACAACCTCCTGACCAGGCTGTAAGCCCAGAAGTAGAGCTACGTAATATAAACCATTACTAGTAGCACCTTGACACCTTGTTTAAAGGATAAGATTCTGCACCAATGCTCCATTCGTTCTGCTGAAGTAACCGGGCCTGCACTGATTTACACCAGCTACTGCTTTGGTCCCTTTGTAAAAGTACAGCAATTCTTTAGACATATCCATGGTTGATGGTACAGGTCTTTATGAGTTAGCCCAGCTGGTATTAATTTCTCCTTGAGATTTCTTATTTTTAGATCTATACATTAAGTACCATTAAGCAGTCTTTAATTTTAAACTTTTATGTCCCATTATATTACTTTTAAATTGTCAGCCAGATGATATAACAGGTAACATGATGGACACATCCGGCATCAATTAAGACTTAAAAGCTAATAATGGTCTAAAAATATAGATGATTGGAATTACGTGAGAACAGTTTTGTCAGAGCATCTTTAGACAAGTGTAGGTCTATTATTCTAATGGTAAATGATCTTATCCTATGGCTGTCTTGCTCTTCCCAAGTACAGCTGAAGGTCAGACAGATATTCCAGCCTTGAAAGTGGAAGAGACCAGCAGAGGGATTCTTGTTTTCCAACTAAAAGTAGAACAAAGATTCATTCTCAGCTATGTTTGTTGCACATTGATTTGGGGCACTTTACATCACTCCTGCATAAAAAACATAGAGAAGTTAGAGCAGGTAGAAAGGAGACTGAGGGATGCACGCTGAGACTTGCAGCTTTTACATCTAGAGGAGTTCTCCATGGAAATGGGAGAAAAGAGAAGATTTGTGGTTTGTTGACTAAAACCTTCACTGGAATAAAGTTTCACCAGAAGTTTTTATCATTTTTCTAACTTTTATCTTTTTGTTTTCTCTGACTTTATCTTCTCTGTACTCAGAAGAGTTTCATTTCCGTCTTGTCAAGCTGCCTTGTTATTTTTCAATTTAAAAAATACAAAAAATAAAACTTAAAACTGTTAAGATTGTTCATTCTATTGCATTTAATGCCAGAAGAGGAAAAGAGGAGAAAGAAAATATTGTCAAAACTATGAAAACTTCTACCGTATTTTATTTCTAAAAGCTGAAAAAACAGGAGTTTTTTGTTTAATTTTTGAGATCAACAGATGTCTAAATGAGGAGAGACAACCCACCCTCCGTTGAAGGAATCCAGCTGAGAAATTAATTTCCATAGGAAATTAGGCTGATACAGAGATTTTTTCAGTATTTTTTTAGTCTGACCAGAATAACTTCTGTAATTTCTATTCCCCTTGTTGCTCTATTCAGGACTTTGCATGAGCAAAAGTTAGTCTCCATTTTGTTTAATTGGAACTTTGTTACCTAATCTATACAGAAATGATTGAAAGTGTTGGACATAGCCCTATAATGTCTGTATAAAGAAATTCAGTCTCCAAAACTTCCTAGCTGTAACTTAGGTGTTTCTCATACCTCTGTCACTATACAGCAACTTCAAAAACATCTCACCCCCAAAAACTGAATCAGTAGGTATTTAATACCTCCCACATAGAAGAAAGTAAGTGACAAAATAAGTGCTTAGGCTATTTAGGCTATTCCCAAAAAGAAAATAAAAGTAATTCTTTACAGAAAATAAAGTTTACAAGAAGAGGTTTCTATGTGCACATGTGTACATGCATGTGTATGAAGAAGATTCTAGTCTGACAGGAAAATCACATACTTGGCAAAGAAAAGCTTCTGAATACAGGGCTTGCCTTTCTGGGTGGATCTGAATGGCTGATTGTCACATGTAATGTTTTGAAAGGTTTGAAATATGTAATTTTGTAAAATAGCAGGGCCCAGATCCTGTCCCATCTCTGAGAAAATGGCCTAACAAAGCCCTGGGTAAGAGCTAGTAGTTGCCATTTTTAGGAATGACCCTCAATTTGCCTTGTTCTATCACAGGAGTTGTCCCCTGAGATATCAGGGATCCAGAGTCTGGAAACTGTTATGCATTAAGCAGTCGTGTTCCTATTACTGTCTTTACCAGGTCACACTGCAACCAAGGAGGTAGAAAATCTATTGGCATTTTATTCAAGAGCTGTTCCAGCAGCAAAGCTCAGAGCCACATCTGACTGATAGTCAAAGATTGCACCTTTTCATCCACTATTAAGTACTTCTAACTCCCCACATGCCGTGCCTTCAAACTCTTTGTAATTAAGTGACCAAACCACAGCAAATACTAGATTACACATTTTTATGCTGTTTCATACAGATGTTAGGTAGTGTGTGGAGCAATAAACATCAGAGTATACCACAGTTTATAGGAGTGGTAGCACTGAGTTGTAAGAGCAGCTCTGCATCAACAAATACCCGGAAAGTCTTAATTTCTGCATGTGACACAAGGAGGCAAGATGCTGAGTTGTGCCAAAGCATTGTTATTTTCCACTTCCACTCAGCCTCACACTTCTCCACGGGCAAGGATGTGTCATTCTCTGAGGAATACCTAGGACACCTCCTACCAAAACGGAGTTAAAGCAAAATGCAGATGGCCCAGTCTCCATACCACACCTCAAAATAAGCTTTTTATATTAATAAATAAACCATTAGCATCTGAAACTCATTTCCCAGGTAAAATATCTCAATCATGGCACTCAAAAGCAAGCTGGAAAATATCTATCTCCAAAAGATGACTTAACAGTAGGAAAGGTCTCTGTGAGCAGAATTAGTCTCTCCAGTGGAGGCACCCACATATCCATCTCACATGGATTCATTAAGAAGCTCCTGACAAGATTCCATGCCTTTAATTGTCACAGACAAATGCAGCGTGCCAGGTTTTGTTCTCCCAGTGTCATTCAGTTTCAGTATTGGGTGAATCAGGCAGCAAGGAAAGGAAGGTGGTAATGGCACTGCAGAAACCACTGCAGTGAACTGTCATCTAGGCCCCTATGTACTACTGGCCAAGAAGGATAAATTCAGCAAAAACAGGTGCTTTGAAGGATGGTCACTTCAGTCAGAGGAGGAGAGGATCTGAGGGGAAAGCATAGAGATGGGCTTGTTTAGTCTAACAAAACAAGAGCTGAGACATAGCTGGCTGAGAAAATAAACAGTGAGCAGAAAATATATGTAAGGTGAAGCAACAACATGTATTCATAACAGGTTATGAATAAGTTTTAGTCTTCAAATTGGAGGAATGTCTTTGAATTCTGCCTGAATTAAAACTATTTTTCAATTTTCTGGTTAAAAAAGAGGATGATACATGATGGCTTTCTATACCATGAGAACTTGGACCCACTGATCCAGAAAAGCTTTTCACAGATCCCAAATCTCTATTTCTGTGCTGAATTTTAAAAAACCCTCTCTCTTGACAAATTTTCACAAATATCAAAAACGTGAAGAACTACACAGTGTTCAAAGACCTGAACATTTAATGTGGAAAAGAAGCTATTTGTTTGATTTTTATT
Source organism: Prinia subflava (assembly GCF_021018805.1). Lineage (NCBI taxonomy): Eukaryota > Metazoa > Chordata > Aves > Passeriformes > Cisticolidae > Prinia > Prinia subflava. Next base: position 28,212,808 of record NC_086249.1, read on the forward strand.
ATTAGATTTTCATGTCTATTTGAAAAGTGACATCTACCTAAATGCCTTTGCAAATCACTTTCCAATTCATGTCACAATTTCAAAACTTTGTGAATAACAGTAATGGAAATCTGTCCACACCACTGACTGTTACCCTCTAAATAATATCAAAGATCAAATAGATGCACCAATGAACATGTAGGTCTAATGAAATCAAGTATTATAATGTTATAAAAGGAGCAATAATTATGTTTAAACAGATTATACTACATGGAAAAGGAAATTTTTATTATATCATTCTTTTGATTTGAACGAGAATCAAATTATACCTGTGAAAATGCTGAATGCCTTAATGCATAGTTAAATGCACAAAAATAGCTGGATATTCACCAAGGAGCAGTAAGTATTCAGGTGGGAGCAAGATCTTGATATAGCCAGCAGCATTAAGCAATTATTTATAGGTAACAAAATAATCTGTCAATAGAGCAAAGGAAAAAAAAAAAAGTCTTTTCCGGTTGTTACTGTTTGGAATCTGTCACCAGCTTTCCCTTTGATCTGACCTTGTCTCACTGGGAATGGTGTGCAGTGTTTGTTCAAAAACTCAGTTGCTGTAGAAGCAGTGCAGCTGCCTGGTGACCACTCCATCCTGGGGTCTAGTGCTAACACTGGAGATTGCTTCATGAGAAATTTCACAGAAATTGTCACCAAGAAAGTTCAAATGTTTCAGAAAAATAAATATGAATCAAATTTGCCTGCAAGGGAGAGCTGCAAACATTACTGCATATGTAATAAATTTCCTAATAAATGGTTATTTCAAGAAATGTAGCATTCTTTTGTGACTCCAGTAGGTGAATGCTTATCCATAACCACAGGTTAGAAACCCTTTTGATGTGCTTTTGCTTGATTTACAACTGCAATATATTTGTAATGGTTAATAATGTATTAATTATTTAATAGACCTTCAAGAATCTAAATACCTAAACAAGTTTAAAATTTTGACAGTCCTGGCAATGATGATTGTGTCAGAGGCATATAACATATTCCCCATATTCCCCAAAAATTATAATAAATTGTGATTCTTGGAATTTTAGAAATGTGTCATGTACTGCAGCCATAGATTAATTTTGGTCAAAAACCAGTGCATATCAATGCAGTTGATGAACAGATTTTCTCACACAGTCCTATCTCAAAGTAGTGAATTAGCAAATCAGAACATTGACTAGCGTGACAGATATCTGTAGTGTACAGAAGTTACTAAACCACAAACATATGCTTCAGTAAATTAAAAATAATAGAGTAGGGAAAAACATTTGGAAGCAGTAATTTTTAAAAGGTTCAGAAAAAGAAAGTAAGCATCATTCTCTGTGCCTCTGTTGTCTCTGGCAGCTCCCTTGATCATCATCCCACCTCACATGCCATAACCTCTCACAGTCTCTGTAAAGTTAGTCTTGTGGGGAACTTGAAGCACGGAAAAAAAAAATGAAAGCAGAAGCTGGATTGACATGTCCACTCTATAAGGCCTTACTTCACTTCCCTGAGCCTTCCTCATGATAAACAGAGGAAGAACTTGAAAGTAACTCAGTCTTGAATATCACTGCTATTCCTCCTGACTCCTTCTACAGCCCCTGCCGTATGTGAAACACCAAAATTCCAGCTGAAAGATAAAGAGGTGTAAGATGAGACAAGGGGTTATATGTTAACCTCATCGATTTTTGTAACAAAGTGCTTTTTATCATGGCTTTGATTTTGTAGGGTTTATGTTCTTTTGAAGGTACACAAGGTGATGGAGTGGTATATTTAGTGTCAAAAAAAGCAAATGTCAGGAATGGACTTGTCAGGGAAAGCTGTAGATGGGCTTTCTGGGGACTTCTGATTTCCTCCATTAAGTTTTTCTGCCCTGCTTTCCATGCAACAAAAATAACATGGCACTTGCAATTCAACCAGAATCCAAGAAACAGAGATGTCCAATGGAGATTTTGGCTGTTTCCTTAAGTTTACAGAGTATACAACTTTACAATGAGAAACTAAGTATTTTTAAAAACTATTATTTATCCTTGCAGGAAAATAGAGAGCCATTAAATAGCAATGGCAAACATTACCAAGGTGATGAGAATAATATTTAATTCATTTTTATACTCGTGTCTGATGTGATTTGAAAAATACATATACTATTTCTGTTAATGTAACCTTGGAACCAAGACAAGAATGAAAAAAGCAGCCTCTGTTTCAGACCTTTCAGTATGCCAAAAGAGTTCAAAAACACAGTAAATTATGCAGCTGTCAGGTGACATGTGGGAGATAGGGCTCAGAAAAGTTCAAGCTCCTCTGGTTTACTCCAAATGATGTTTTCCTCCAAAGATGATTAGGCTCTTAGGAAACACCTGCAAATATAGACCTAATTAAAACCCTGACTTGCCTACAGAGCAGCTACCTTGCAAAAAATGCTCTTTCTGTAAATCTGTGTCCTTATTGCACTTCTCTATTTATTCTCTGAAATTATTTTCATTTTGCTCCTTCTGTGAACACTTCCCTGAAAAGAATTGTAAAGTCCATGCCAAAAACTGGAAACTGGCTCAGCCTGATAAACTTCTGGCTGCCTTCTAATTGCAGAGCACACCAAAATTCAGAACAAACCTTTTATACTGAAAGCAGATAAAACTAACATGAAATATGAAATATTTTCACTGAATTTTTCTAAGAAATTTTGAGAACACCTGGTCTCATACGTAGTTACAGTGGGGGAGATTTCATCTCCTGCACAAGACCCTGTATTTGTGCCTCCCAGCTTGAGAAACAGGCAGGAGGACACCAGTTCTTGTCAGAGCTGGTCTCACTGCCACTCTACATTCGCAATCCATATTATTATCCATACATCCAAATGATCCAAATCTATATTATCCAAATATGCTGAATATTCTTCTTTTTACTGTGAGGGCTCATCGTCTGCCATTCACCATCAGCAATAACCAGACCTGCTCTCAGACCTGCCCGCTCCCGTTGCAGTGGGCTCTGCTGCCATCAAGTGGAAACCAGCATGAACTCTAAGGACCTCATCTCAAAAACCAGGCGGTGCTGGTGTATTAACGCCTCAGGAGCCCCCTGAGGCTGCGGAAAGGGATGGATGGATGGATGGATGGATGGATGGATGGATGGATGGATGGATGGATGGATGGATGGATGGATGGATGGATGGATGGATGGATGGATGGATGGATTGGTGGATAACCCACAGCAGAGCACGGCTGATAGCAAAACTGGCTCCTCCAAAATATTCTGGAGTCTATGCCATAGAGCAACCACTGAGTAGTCATGCAAGTCTGCTCTGTGGCAAAGGAGCACCTACTCATCCTCTTTGAAGTGTTGGAGTCAGCAGGGCGATTTCTAATGCACATACAGATACCCAAAACCTTGCACAGACTGAGATGTCCCTCAGAGCACCAGGCAGGGATGCAGCAAGGGCAGGAGAGATGGGGACTGAGCGTGAGAGTGAGGGCAAGGGTAGTGCCATTCCTGACCACAGAATCATAGAATCACGGAATGGTTTGGGTTGGAATGGACCTTAAAGATCACCCCATTGCAGCCCCTTGCTGAGGACAGGGACACCTTCTGCTAGACCAGGGTGCCCAACCTAGCCTTGAAGAATTCCAGGGATGGGACATCCACAACTCCACATGTCCCAGAGCACCCAGTCAGAAAAGCACAGCAGATGAAGGGACAGGGACTGAGGTCAGCCATAGCCCAGGGGTGGCCAGCCCAGCCAAAGGTGACAGGCAGGTCTCAGTCTGTCAAGTCTGCCCCCCGCCTGAGCAAACAGCACAAGTATAGGCTGGTCCCAGTGATGCCTTCCCATCACTGCTGCTGAAGCTGAGCTGCCTTGTAGCATAAGCATTCAGACCGGCACCACGATCCCCTTCACTTCCCCTTCCTCTGGGCATACATATATCTCACAAAAACCTTTTTGGTGCAGAGAGTGACTTCTCTGTTTGACAGTGCATAGACACTTACCTGGCTGGCTTCTATGTGCTACAACATCATGTAGAGTCATATTCAACCCACAGGTGTGGATAAGAAAATATGCTAAGAAAGAAAATCGCAAAATAATTTCTGCCTTGTAGATCTTTGTGCTAGTACGTATTGCATACTGCAAATGGTGCAGGAATCTTTTCAATCATTAAGTGATGAGTGCAAGAAGAGCAGCAAACAGCAAGCATTTAACTCTTCATACAGGAGCAACCCCATTTCCCTTCCAGCAGCAGGCACAAGGTTGGCCAACAAATCACATCACCAGCCACAGTAGCTATCCAAGCACCCTAAAATGTTAAATCAATGTTCAGCTGTCATCTATCACAATGATAGATGTGATTCTGAGGATAGCCTATCTCTGACAGCAGGTTTCACCTGGGAAGCCAAAGACACTTTCCCTAAGCCAATTTAACCACATCTGCAGACAAAACTGCAATTCCAAATATTTAGAATTAATGCTGCCCACTGAGGGGTAGTTTGTTTTCCATTTAATGTAGACAGTTTATATTGACAATCTCAACTCTTTTAGGAATGAGATGACACCTCAATTTTTCTGGTTCATGTTTGCCCAGGATTCAAGGATTCAAGAATTCAGTTCATCATACAGATACATTTTGGCAAATTATTTATCCATGTCTGCATTTATGTGGTGTACGGGGAAGTAGTGCTGTGATCCCTTGACACATTTAATGCTGGATTTGTAGATAATGAGAGAAGTTCTATATACTTCTTTAAAGTGTGAATAAGACACAAAACAGTCACAAAGGTCCTCGGTTATTATGTCATATAAGCCTTTTTATAAACTGATCAGGTTCCATCCTAAACATACTCTTCTATTCCCTGTAGTCTCCTTAAATTTACTTTCCAGGGAGTTAAAAATTTTCCTAACTTAGTTCTTTCACATGTTCATTTAAGCTTTTTCACCAATGTTGTCTTTCATTTTAAATCATCATATTCACTCAGTAAATATTTTCTCCTTTCTTGACATGTCTATGTGGATGTATTTAAATGGAGTAACTGTATTACTTGGTAACTTTGGTTGGGAAAGATAAACAAGCCAAAGTCTCGCCAGCTTTTTCTGCATTAGCAATATCAAATAGGCTTGTACTTGCCTTCCATTGCACAAATGTGTATGACCAAGTAAAAGAACAGCAATTGAAAGTAAGAACCAAAAATACTGTGTAAAGGGAGAAGGAACTCAAAGCCCAGTAAATAGGGGTGGGAATGTGTCTCTGTTCCACAGCCATACTGAAAACCGCAGCAGGAATTTGGTCTGAATGGAAATATAAAAAGATTTATATTCACCAAAGAAATACAACAAATATTCAACTATTTTTTTCAAATAAAACTGAAACAAATAGTTTTGGCTTACATTGAAGTCTCTTATTCAGTCCTAAATGAAGTGTTTAATTTTGTTCTCTTTTTAATTATTTAGTCTTTTGTAGGCACTCCACTCCTTGCACTCCACTTTCTTGTTCAGAAAAGAACTCTGTAGGTTTCAGGTAGATAATGTCAAAACAAACAATTAAGCAATACCAAATATTTCATTCTGAAAATGTTAAAATTAAATGTTTTGACATTTCCCCAATTCATCCTCCTCTTTTGCAGTCTTAACTATTTATCACATTTGACATGACCCCACAGTTTGCTTACTAGAATGTCCATTTTTGGCAAAGTTACTGATCCTCAGAACAGAAAATGGTCCTTATCTACCTACTGGATCTGCCTCATCTTACTCCTCATCCTGTCAAAAAAGCTGGTTTATAGCAGTATCAGCAAAATGACAAGTGAGATGTAGGGGGTGAACAGGTTTCAGGTATTATCTGCTTCTCCAAATAGAAAAGCTACAAAATACCAAATGTAGTAGCAGATGGCAGGTTAAAAAAAAAAAAGTATTTTTACCACAGAGTTCCTTTGTACAGAATATTATGAAGACTAAGAAGTTTACATGGAGTAGAGGGATAAAATTATGGAAAAAGAAAGCTTAAGAGGATGGCTAAAAAAACAGACATCACCTGTGGCTCAGAAAGTGGCCAAGCTGCAAACTGTTGAAGGCTAGAATAATGTTTTGGCAAATGATTGTTGCAGTCCTCTGTTCCCTGTGGATGTACCTCTGGGCATTTTCTGAGGAAGGATACTGAGCCAGACAAACCCTTGATCTGACCTATTCATCTGGTCTAAAGTGCGTTCAGTGCAAATAATGCAAAGGAACAGAATTAATGAAAGAACCAAGCTTGGCCACTCTGCCTGTTGAGCACAGCTGTGTTTCAATGGTCAAACCGTATTAAAAATGTCACATTTGATGTCTGCAATGCTCTTCTGAGTTCCTACTGAAAACTGAGCATCTGCCCATCTGGGAAGCTTTAACAACATGGATGTTCTGTTTTATTTCCCTATTGGTAAGGGAAATGATAGCTTGACCTATCAAACAGTTTACTGTACCATACCAGTCTACTTTATTTCTTTTTGTCTTATAAAGTGATTCAGATATGTTGAAAACAACAGTGTCAATAAATAAGCAGCAGGCATCTGCTAATGTCTTCTGCCAAGAAAAGAAGAGTGGGGAAACGAACATAATTAAATTTAGACATTTACTCAATAGCTTTAAGCCCATCAAACACCAATACTATAGTTCCCTTCACTTTGCATAAACATTTAGCACAACATTTAGGGTGAATCTGTTCCTCAAACCCAGCTCTCCCCACTCAATGTTGATTTCATTGCATCCTTTCAAGAAAGGGCTAAAAGCATTACTCTGCTTTCTCTTCTGGAATTAGCAGAGAGAAAATTAAACTGATTAAGTTTTTTCATTGAAGCCTCAGTCCTTTAGCTGGGTTCTTAAGCATCATGGTGACAGCTGTTGGTCTCACTTGAATATGTAGCCTTGAAAATCTGTTCTGTGATTAATAAACACTATGTTGAAGTCACTGTCAGGGGAGTTGAAGAGCCAATGTGTGGATCACTGCAAGAAGAGTCAGGCTACACAGAGGAAATTCCTGGTTTTGTAACACCTGCAATAGCTTTTCCATTAATTACAACTCAAAACAGTAATTGTTTTTGTCACTTTTAGAGACATAGGAAGTGCCTCCTCAAAGATAAAGGTAGTAATGCTACACTATGTTTAAAAGCTAAGTTAGTTCTTGAAGCCTTGATTCATGGATTGCTTGCTAGAAGTCTGTACACATTAAAAAAAATACATTTGGTATCTTCTGATTCTCAGCTGCATTACAATTGCAAATACTCAATATTGTCTAAATGGTATTTTGTCTGTAAACAGCTCCTGATTTCATTACTGGAATGGTGTAATTCTGTAACTGGGAGTTTATATCCATGATGGTGAAGGGGGTGACAAATGTCACAAATGTCATGAATGACATACCAAAAATCAGAGTAAGGTTGCAGAAGAAACATTATGTGACGACTCAGTGCTTCAGGACTATGTTAATTAAATATTAGTCAGGGCCTGAAGTGTCACATTGAGAGCTCACTTCAATTTGTGGCCCCAGTTACAGCTACAAACAGCTGGAAATGTGCCCAGTCATACACAAAACACACTGCTGAAGTACTTGGGCACAGCTCTTCAAGTTGTGCATGCAACTGCATGAAGGGAGAGAAAATGAGGAAGAAAAATGAGGGTGGAGAAAAACACTGGAGCCATAAGCATTTATACCACAGAAAAATGCTACTGGAAGAGGAATAGTGAGAGGCGGGTAAATGTGGAGAAAGAAGAGAGGAGGCCACTGTTATTAGGGAAGGTGCCAAGAGAAATGGTGGGCTCAGGATGAAGGAAGCCCACCCCTGCCCTGCACTGCAGTAGTCTACCCTTGCCTCTGCCCTAGTGCTCCCAATGCAGTGCCAGCCACAGAGCCTGGACATCCCCCAGTGAGACTGGGATTTGCTTTCAGCCTAAAAATGAGTTCTAAACTAAGTCAGCTGTTGGTGCTACAACTGAGGAGCTGATACTGAGGGTTTTTTCTAAAGTGGGATGCTGTATTGATGCAGCAGTGGCTGCTAGTTGGGTGTTCAGGAAGTGACACCTGGGTTCCTTATTTCACCAGGGAAAGATTTCACTTCTGTTTCTCAATTCTCATTTTGTAAAATGAGATTATCTCCCCTCCACCCTAAAGGACTTTGTGACAGTAAACATATGACTGGACATTCTGGTTATAAAAAACGCGTGGAAAGTTGCAAAAGGAAATGAACACCTTTTGTTTTCAGAGTAGGCTTTAAAGTTTTAAAGCAATAAAGAATATTGGTCATTCACTGAATGAGGGAAAAGTTGATGATAAAAGACAGCCTGCAGGTAAAAAAAATGTATTTAATAATGCATGTGATAATTAAAACACATGTAATAATGGAGCTGGACAAGAAGTCTGACATAGGATTGTGCAGTGCTCACCTTGCAATTTTAATAACATTCATTTACTTCTGACTGGGTAGCACACATCAGAGATATCTCCAACCTCACTCCTTAATTGCTCTAAAATATGTAGTAGGTATTTGCATGTAGTAAGATGCACTTTTTTGAAAGTATCTTTTTTCTAAGCTGGTATCTAATACTTCAGAGATTAGAATCTCAAGAAGCACATAAGGAACTGAAATTACTAGTTGCTGCATTGTAGCTTTGTGCACCAGCTAGCTCAAAAGTACAATGGTAGAGTTGATGAATCCATATAAACTTTTCTGACATGCAGTCATACATCTACAAATAGACACACACATGCATACCCCTACCTCTCTCATTATAACTTTCTCTTGGTCTGAGTCTCTCTCATTGAGGGTTTTGTAGAGCTTTAAAACAACCTCAGTTATGTTCTCCTGTACTGTATTTTTCTTCAAAAGTGTTTTCCAGTGTTTCCCATTTCCTCCTGGTTTGGTGTCCTCTGCAGATCTGACAAGAGGGCACACTCTCCTTTCCAGACTGTTGGTAAAGATGCTAAATGGGACAGGTCCCAGGACAGATCCATGTGTTAATGGCCTCCAAGGTAGAGTGTGATCCATTAAATGTGACCCTTTAAGCCCAATCATGACACCAGTTTTTCTGATTTTGTTTTATCCCCCTGCTGCTCACAGTGCCCTAACTTGAAACATACTTGTTTTATCAATTTTCCTGTCCACATCCCTATGTAACATCAAAACATCAAAAGACTGGTAGTAGCAAACATCAATAAGGTGTACATAGGAATTTGTATTCTCCTGGGAGACAAAGGAAGTTGCATCCTAATATACGTCCTTACAATAATACTAAGTAGTCCTGTTAATGCAATGATGGTGAAAATGCCACAAGACAGACAAAAATCCAGGTTCACGGGGTGCAGGAACACAAGAGGACAACAGTCATTAGCAGAGACATTGAAAGAAAAGAAAATGCCTTAGAAAAAAGGCACTGAATGCTAATTCTCTGCTGATTGTCGTTATTTCAGGGAAATGGGACTCTTTCCAAAGTCAAGCACTTTGTGCATTGCTGTGCAACAATGAAAGAGCCATTTGGGGTCAGCAGTAACTGTAAAATGAATGGACAGCTAAGGAGTGCCTCATTACTCAGCTTGACTGAAGACAGGGGAGTATTTGATGATCACTTTTATATTCTGTCTCTGAAGCTGACCACAATTAAGCCAAGCCAAAATGTTGATGGCTAATGGGATGCCACTGAGATTTAAATGTTATGTAGAATCCCATGGTATGTAAAGTCGGAGCCAGTAACACATTTCTGTGGTCTAATTAAAAACAAGTACAGAAATTTAATGAACACTGTCTTAGTGCAAAACATTGTCCTAATGAGAGATGATGGAACACTTCTGTGAGCTAAAAAAAAGCCCAGCTGGCCAAAGGATCAAAAGGTCAAACACATTTCACCACAGTTTTTAGTCTTCTCCAGGAAATATAAATGGAAGGAACTCTGAGGAACTTAAGCAAGAAAAATAGCTACAGTAGCACCTGAAACTACAGCGGGCAGAGGAATTTCAATGGCATTCATTGAGCCTGAAAGAAAAAATTGCACACTTCACTGGGTGAAATGTATTAACCTCTAAAAGGCAGTGAGTCAATAAAAATGATTTAAGACTTCTTTCTGGCCTGAAATTCTGTAAAATCTATGAATACCAGATGACACCTGTGCAAAGCCAACTGCTTTATCATTCACACCATGATCTGCTTTGTTTCCTCAAGTATTAAATGGACAATGTTATTCTTCTCTATCTGCCTACTTGCACATCTTAAAGAGTTTGTAATGATATACCAGAGACTCTGACTTGTTGCTGCCCTCCATGCAACCTACTTGAACCACTTGTGAACTTGGGATACATGCACAGAATTGCAGCTGTGTTCTACCAGCACGTGATAAAAGTGAGAATACGACTAGGCCCTGGTTCTTTTATTTTTACCAAATTCTTAATTCCAAACTATGGATTTTCCATAAATCCCATAGTTTTCACAACACTGCCAGGTCATAAACAGCAACACTGACTTCAGATTGTGACCCCTGGTGTAGTCCCACCATAAGACACAGAAGGAGACAAGGACACCTTTGAGTGAAACAATTGCTTAGCCATAAAGTTTTGAAAAGATCTTCCATGAGCTAGGGAAGAAAATACAAGTTCCTCTTAGGGAGAATGAATAGTTTTCCAAAAGTCAGACGGATGGGAAGGGTGACAGGCAGAGACAGGTTTGTTTGGGAATTCTCTCTTGGTGCTCAACCTTTGGTGTTATGGAAAGCACTCCATGTCTCTCCCTGGCTGCAGCAATCAGCTGCTTCCCTGGAAGATCAGAGGGGATTTTATTGCCCTGTGCCACAGCCCAACCAGAAGAGTCCGTCTGTGACTTGTGAAATGCCAGGAGCTTTCTGTTTTTACCTCTGCTGCTTTTCCCTGGCTTTTTTCCACTGCAATCTGACAGTCACCTTCCTGTGCAACTGTGCACTCTCATATCTCAAAGGTGTTGGGGCAGAGTTTTGTACCCCTCTATCCAACATGCTGTCATCCTCCCAGCTTTGCACTCCGTGCTCTGGACCACAGCCATTGCTTTGGATTTCTTATGAGAAGAAATTGCTACCACTGTGTGAATCACTCTTTTTGTTTTTCTCTTCCTCTTCACCCTTTGTTTTCTGGCTTGAACACGAACTGCCATTAGGAGATAGCAGTGATTTAGGTAGCCAACCAGCATTACCCAGTTATACATTTGCAAAAAGCTGAGGAGACCATTAGCATGGGCAATGTGTGTGTAATCAAACCATGCTCTGAGCAATATGATTAGCACAAGAAATAAGGATGATTAATAAAGAGGTGGAGTGCATCAGGGTGAAACCACACAATTACTGTAAAAGAATATCTGGGAGAGAAAACCAGACAGAGCACCAGAAGACTCTTGGGGAATGCCCACCACTACCACTAGTACCAGAACTACCACTTCACCTCCTAGATAGCTGCCATGCAAGATTCCCTTTTCTGTATCACTTTCCCTTTTTTCTTTCTCATATTCCATTTCTCCTTTCTTTTTTTCCTTTTCCATTTTCTTTTTCCATTTTTAAATTTGTGGATCTTTTAGTCTTTCCTTGCAAATGGCTATTCCTGCCAGAGCTGATGTCCCCCAGTTTTTTTATAACATCATATTACTCTCTGTAAAACATCTATGTAGATGCTGCTGGATAAAACAGCTGGGTAATGAGTCACTTCAGTGATTTATTGCTGCTGCCTGGAGTTCATAGGGTTTCCACTTTGAAGCTTTCTAACAATTTCCCATGAATTAATACAAATTAGTACCTAACAACCCGAAAAGATCTTGCTTCTTCTTGTCTGTTCTTTGTACATATAAAAACTCTTGTCGACAAAATTCTGTATCTTTGTTTCTTAGCCAAACACTTCTTTCAAAGAACTGTGCTCTTTGCCTCTCTTGCTTTCCTCTAACAGCCTGGAAGAATTCCTGCTGGATAGTTACTGTTCCAGAAGTACTACAGGTCATCTCTGAAAATTGTTCTGCTACTCATTTGTGAGAGACAGCAGGCACCAGTAGACAAGGCAATATACAGAGACTCAAGTCTGCTGGGGTCTGTTCCTGTGCATGACTCCCTTTTCTGTATTTTTTGGCAAGATTTGCCACCTTTGGGCCCTAGTTTCTTTATCTGTGGTAAACAGAGCATTGATACAAGGTTTTTACAGTTATCTGCAAAGTACTTTGACTCTAAAGATGAGAGGGGACTTAGATAAGTATGGGTGTTTTTGTTAGATTGAGCTTGTTGGCAATTTAATCTTTATGAACAAATAGGTCCTAAAATTAGACCATTGTGAGGTCAGCTTAGTTCACCAAATCTGGGAACTTGGTGACAAAGGAGAAAGGAAGCTCCTGGAAAACACATGGAGAGGTGCTTGGTCAGGTTCTTCTGCTGTTCTTTTATACAATCTGCTTAAATGAAAAATCTCTCATTCACAGCTTATTAATAGAAGTGTGACATTTCACCTGATTTATCCATATAGAAAGTAGAAATCTAATTCAGATATCTAATTTTCTGCTATAGTTGAGAGGGAGACATTGCTGGATGAGTAGTCCCTCCAGCTGTTAGGATACCACCCTGCACAATGGCATCTTAACCTGGTATCTGTTTTTCTACTAAAACTACTGTAACTGCAATGCCCTGGCATTATTTGTACAGCTTTCTAGTTGCATTTCTTTGGTTGCTCATAATCTTTTTGTGAAAAAGCAGTCTGCTGAAATCTCCCTTCTCAGTTTTTTTTTTCCAAGACATGTCTTGTTCAATGACTCCAGAAATTCTTTTTATTATTCCTTTAATTCATGCTTTGACATTTTTTCCACATATGTGAATTTTTTTCCCATTTCAAGTACTTTGAATCTGAAGATCATCTATTTATTGCTTGTGTGATAGCCTGAACTTCTCTTGTATTAATCATGTCCCATAACACAATAACTTAAGCGAGTTTTGTCAGCCTGTTTTCATGTTAATCCTAAAAGAGTGAAAACAGTTAAGACATCAGTCACTGGACTACTCCTTAAGGAATTCCACTCCTGACTTTCCTCTGCATAGTGCATTCCCCTTCAAAGGCACCTATTGCTGTCTCTCCTCTGTCTAATTCCTATTCACCTGAAATTTCTTCCACTAATTTGCATCTTTTCCAATTTCCCATATGGCTGGTAGGCCAGACAGATGACATCGATGCCATTTCTTTTGTCTAGAAAATAAGTTAGCAAAGAAGGATGTCAGGCAATTCAAATGCAATTCACATTCAGTAAACCCAAGCTGCAATTTATCTCATTCTCCATTTTTTCATTGTCTTTGGGTTTTTTTTCCATGGAAATATGTGCCAGGGCCCTGAGGGCACTCATAGTCCTTAATTGCCTGATCAGCCTTGCCTGAGGCCTCCACCCACCCCTGCCAGCTCCTCTGCAACTGCCAGCCCTCCTTGTTCTCTGACAGTATTTTCTTAAACTTCTCATACCTTTAGGATCAGAATAATGTGCCTGTAGTTGCACAAAGAGCCATCCCTGGGTTCATCACTGGGTTTTTATGCTTTCCCTGACTTGAGGTCTGTGTGGATGTACTGCTGTTACACCAACAGCTTTGTGTATTCCCAGGTTTCTTTACAGAGGAAGATCACACTCTGTCCCTGACCTGAGCTCACCAATTTCACTGACAGTTCCGTGTGTGCCTCATTTCTGGCACACACGGAACTGTCAGTAAAACTGGCAGTTTAACTTCTACATTCTTAAGCACAGAATGTATCCTGCCTTTGCCCGTATGTTGAGCACAATCATCTTTACTAACAAGTGAGAAGTTGTTAGTAAACAGCAACAATTAATGCTTCATCAGAAAACTTCCTGTAGACCCTCCCTCAGCCAGGTTGTTAGGTATATGCCAAACTTAGAGGCCATTGAGAACATTTGAATGTTTAAACACTTCACTATACTGGAAACCTGCACCCAGTTGCCAAGGTTGCTGTCACAAGATTAGTGACATCCTGCACTTCAGCTCACATAATGCAGTCTTCAGACATCTCAAGGAGCTGACACAGGTGTCAAGACACTTTCCAAGGCTAAATATTGGAGCTTGCATTTTAATACAGTACATTATTACCAGCAAATATTCTCATCTAGCAGCCATGCACCATATGTTTATCTAGTTTCAAGCAGATTGCTAACCCCAGACAGCCTTAATTCAAATAAATCACGGCATTCTCTTAATATATTGGAGACTGCATCTGTTATCCTGCACCTGTCACTGCTGCAGCAATAGAATGATTTATGGCTCTCAACTTCAAGGTGTTATGAAGTGGCAGATGGATAGATGCATGTGCCACCATCAGTTTGGGGACAGGTGGAAGTGTAGCAGTGTCATAAACTTTAGAAGTTTCCTGATAATATCAAAGCTCTCTTTTCTTTTGGGAAACACACCTAGAAACTGGTTACTCACCAACATTTCCATGACTGTTTGATAACTGGAACTGTGCTTAACATCTGGTTTAACTTGTCATATATGACAGGAAGTTCACTTAAAAAAATTGTCCACACCGGAGAAATGAAGATCAGTACATAACTTTGAAATACAAACAAGAAAAAAACCTCTCTAATTATTTATTGTTTGCACTAAATTTAAAAATGACTTTGGTGTAATTCAATGTGTGTGTGTGTGTGTGTGTGTATTTGTGTGTATGTACACCTTAGAGAAAACAGACCTCCTACTTATTCAAAAATGAGCAATGAAAAATATTCATAAGTTGACAAATAAAAACAACTGCAATCTTATTTTTAAGTTGCTCTTTCTGAAAGATAGGATTAATTTCACCTAGCCTTAAAAATCTCATAAAAACATGTGTATCTCTTGTGGCCCTATGGATAATGAAGGGCAGCTCCCTTCAGGTTAAAAATACATGCCAAAGAGAGCTACCTTTTAAATAAATGCAAAGTACTTTTTTTAAATTGCGTGCCAAAATTTCGTTGCTTAGAAGAAGATCAACCCCAAGACTTTTCTAAACATTAAAGTTAGAGATATATTAAGGTTATGACATAGCATGACTTGCTCAGTTTAAGTTACTAATTCATCTATTTGCCCTATTTTTTTTCACTTAGTCCTTGCCCTAGCTTTCATCTACCAGTTGATTGAATAATCATATATTACCAAGAACCTCTTCTTATGTCGGCTCTTTTCAAGGTATTTAAATATAGCTGGTAATATTTTCAATTATAGACTGTTTGAACACCATGAAAATAAATCAAGTAGCTTGAATTATTGCCAAACATCTTGAAGATATTTACTTCGAAGAGTCTTCGGGTTTTTTATTTTATGATTTCAGCTTTCATAATTATCCCATTGTATGCTTGGAGAGCAGCAGAACATGGTTTTCTCCATTGTCACATAAGCATAATACCTTAGACAACAAGATGAGGCGGATCAGAAATATATTTCCAGATAGTCTTTCTGCTCTTTCATTACCAAATTGGAGCAACTGAATTTCTAATGCCATATAATGTTACACATTAGTAAAGGCAGACTATTTTTGATTGTGCTTTTCATTCATACCAAGAATCTGTAAATGACACCTGAGCTGATCTGAAATTTTCTGTAAAAAATTGTTATATGAGAGCCTTTCATTCATATTACTTTTTGATGGTTGCTTACCTCCTTCCATGCCAACTTGCTTCCTCAGCAGCCACCAAGGGACCTAGAAAAATTTCAGATTCCTCAGCTTTTGATCTTTGTGACTACAGAGAATTAAACACAACAGTGAAATTCACTGGTTCTTTAGAAAATTAATGGCTGACTAATGAAAGAACACTTGATTAGTTACCTCTACATTTCGGTTCTTAAGACCTTCATCCTGTCCAAAACAAAAAAACCCTGTTAGAGCTCCAACTGCAAAACTCCCAGACTCTTCTATGGGCCACCAAGCAGGATATGGTGGAACAGAAGACCTCTAGATACCTGGAGTATATCTGCAGCTAAATATTAAGGAATTATAATTCCATTAAAAGTTCTGGAGTATTAATTACTTACCCCTGTTCTCAAAACTATTTTTTTAAGATGCAGAATTTGCTTTTTCAGCAAGCTATGAACTAGACACCATGCACTAACAGATGTTACTATATATCTCAGTAGACATCTCACAGCCCACTGGAGTTTTCATATTTGTTTGATGCCATGCTGCAAGATTTTCAAGGTTTTTATATATGCAAATTTGCAGCTAGAGTACTTTAAAGGCTTTTCAGAATGGCCTATAGACATCTCATTCCACAGATTTCAAGCTTGCTTTTGCATTCTGTGTAATGAAAACAAATATTTCTGAAGTTGTCATTATTGCCTCTGTGGCAAATACTCTGCAACAGGAGACCATGTTCTGTAGAGTCTAAATTTCTCTGTATATTTCAAGAATTACTGATGTTTTACAGTTGGGCTTTAGAGCCTAGAAGATATTCAAAGTGCAAAGTTATTGTCAAACCGTGAGCAAATTAGCACCGTTTTCTAAAAATTGCATGTATGGATTTCCATCCCTGAATGGAAACTGATCTTTAATATAACATAAATAAACTTTACAGCGGGACAAATTCTGCCTTAACAGAAACACAGTAAATTCTCTGTATTTTCCTGACAATTAATAGACTGCAAATCAAGACAGATTTTCACCAGTACTGAGCAATGGAAAAGTACCAGTCTTGGGGGAGATATAGTTAATTTTTCCTATCAAAATTGAGCTGGCTCAGACAAACCACAATTCTCAGTCAACAGCTTTACCCATATGAGAAACAAAATACGATGCCAATCTTATGCTTTCAAGTGAAAATACATTCTCAATGTTATTAGTTATTTAAGGATGAGTCCAAAACCTGTGGAAGCCTGCCATGTATTTTAATAGACTTCAGAAAAAGTCTTTCAGAATCATGAACAGAGTAATAGTAAATAGAAAATACTACAGAAAGCAATCTCAGTGATCGTTCATTATTTTAGAATGCCTACCACTGGAAAACTACATATAGAAGTTATAAACATATTTCTGATTTATGAAACTACATATGCAGAGAAACCTGCACACAGACATAAACGTTCTTCATGTTTTATCTTTTGTTTTCTCCGTTGCACACAGGCTATTTCAACCTGAAACTCAGCAGCCTGAAGAAAGTCATAAAGTTGTTAAAAATTTTAATAAAATAGAGAAGACAAACAAATCATATGTCTGAAAGTCTGATAGAAAGCTTAGTTGAGTTTAAAATGTTTCTGTAGATTACCAACAATTACATACAAATGGACTTATTTAAGAAATCAATGGTTGTCAGATTAATATTCTTGAAGGAAATTACTAATGTCACCCATTTGCTGAATTCAGTCATATTTTTTGTGATATTTATTTCTATTCTAATAGTTCTAGATTCTTTGAATACAGTAATATTGTAGTAATTCTAGGCTTCATGAGAAGCTAAATTAAGTTTCTAATCCCTAGAGCTAAAGAGAAAGCAAAATGCCAAGGCACAAAACCAAATAACTAACAAAAGGATCAATTAAATCTACAGGGGGTTTTTATCCCAAATCATACTTTCTAGAACTACTAGGATTTAGCAGCTGTTAAGAACTACTGTTAAGAATACAAAAAATGCTAATCTTGCATAAATTGGGGTCTTATATTCTCATTATATCATTATATGATTATATTCTCGTTCAGGCTTCGTTAATCGATGTAATTTGGGGCTGGAAGTTGGATTTTGTTGGTGAGCCAATTTTTTTCTTATGCTACTAGCAGTCCCTTTATTTCCCTCCTGAGATGTATACTTGTCTCAAAAGAAGACTGGAATCCCAGGTCGTGCTCCCAAAGGAGTTATTTGAGCAGAGTCAGTCAAAGAGAGAGCAGTAGCAAATGTTAATACTTGGTTCAGAAAATATGACCTGCTGGAGGAAGTTGAAACAATCAGGACAGCTTAGACTAAATGAAAGAAAAGACACTATGTTTGTATGCTCTTACATAAAATGTTGCCAAAAAGCAAGCTCATTCTGCATTCCTCTGATGGACAGGAGGAGAAGTCACAGGATTCAGCTGCAAGAAGGCTCTTTTAGGTTAGATATTTATTAAATCTAATTTGACTTGGTTTTACAATAGCCCTTTAACATGTCCTTCACAAACCCTATCAATGTATGTGTGTTAGGGGAAAAAGCAGGCCTACAGAGAGGATATTCCTTACATTAGTGGTAACAGGAAAATATTACAGCATTCAATTCTAAATATGAGTAGCCTCTAGGTTCTTTAAAATGTAGAAGGAAAAAACATCAAGAAGGCAGAAGAGTAGAAATTAAGAGGTGACTTACGGATGTTTTTCCTATACCCTTCAAGTGTACATTTTATCATAATGAATTAGTAATCATAATTATAGTTATAATAATGCAGGATTCCCCACATGCTAGAAGTATTGTGCCATCATTCCCATCCAATTAATAAAAATTAATAATTCTTTTCTTGAACCGCACTAATCCAGTCCCTTTTACGGGAAGTTTCATATAACAAGAGTTTGACGTAAAGGGCTCAATATGCCAACCAGTGAAATTATAAATAAACTTCTGCCAATTGCAACTTCTTTTTTTACTTCACTAGAAAAATTATGTAGTTACATTTACTTACTCTTTTTACATGGAGATATCAAAATACTTGAGAAATTTAAATTATCCTCACAGCAATCCAACAAAATAGCAAAGTGTTAGGGTGGCCTACTTAAATCATAAGAAAATTGAATGACAAAGACTAAGTCACTTTCCTCAGATCATGCAGAAAATAAGTGACTATCACTAGAGCAAATTAAATAATTCTTCTTTTCTATTTACTAGATAGTGCTTCCTCTCTAACTATGATAATGTCATGATTGCTTATTTATGGCAGAATCATGCAGCAGTAATTTCACTACATTGCAATAACTGATGGAAATAAAATGATAATCTGGTCCATCAGGTGTGGCATTTCTACTTCTACTGTCATTTGCTCCTTCTCTCAGTTTTAACATACAAATTTGATGTTCCATAACAGCATCTGAACAGATCAAGATTTCAGAACATCCAATTCACTGAAGCTGAAAGTAGAATACTTCACTAGGGAGAACAGACTCAATGCAAGTGGTTAAAGGTCAGCTGCAAGATATTCTGCTTTCTAAACTGCATGTGGAAATCGTATTACTTGTGCAGTATCATAATAGAACAGCTTTCCATTAGACAAAAAGTTGCAATGCAGAAATCTCATGGTGATAATACCGTCTTTCAATAATGTAATTACTTCATTTACCTTACAGCTTCATTTAGGTTGGAAAAGATTGAGTCCACCCATTAATCCAACACTCTAAGTTCACCACTAAACCATGTCCCTAAATGCCCCATCTACACATTTTGCATACCTCCAGCAATGGTGATCCTACTGCTGCCCTTTGCAGTTTGTTCCAGTGCTTGACAACCCTTTCAGTGAAGGCATTTTTCCTAACATTCAATCTAAAAGTCTCCCCTGCTACAACTTGAGGCCATTTCTTCTCATCTTGTTGTTTGTTACCAGGAAGAAGACACTGACCCCAACCTCTCTACAACTCCTTTCAGACAATTGTAGAGAGCAATAGAGTTCCTCCTGAGCCTCCTTTTCTCCTGGTTAAGCACTCCTCACTCCTCATTGAACTTGTGCTCCAGACCCTTCTCCAGCTCTGTCGCCCTTCTCTGGATATGCTCCAGCACCTCAATGTCTTTCTTGCAATGAGGGAGCCAAAACTGGACACAGAAGTCAAGGTGTGGCCTCACCAGTGCCAAGTACAGGGGTACAGTCACTACCCTGGTCCTACTGGCCCTACTGTCACTGATACAGACCAGGATGCCTTTGGCCTTTTTGGCCACCTAGACAACAAGCACTAGCTCATGCTGAGAGACTGTTGATCAGCACCCCAGGTCCTTTTTCACAGGGCAGCTTTCCAGCCATTCTGACCCCAGCATGTAGCACTGCCTGCGGTTGTTGTGACCCAAGTGCAGGACCTGGCACCTGGCCTTGTTGAACCTCACACCATTGGCCTCAGCCCATCAATCCAGCCTGTCCAGATCCATCTGCAGAGCCTTCCGGCCCTCCAGCGGATCAATACTGCTGCTGTCTGTAAACTGACCGAGGGTGCACTTAATCAAGACTTCATTTTGGTGAATCCCAGTGAATCAGTCTTGGCTAAGTTTACATTTAGTTGTCTTCAATATGTTTTTGTCTCTTGAAGAATTTCGAAACTATATTAGGTTCCTGAATTATTGTTTCTAGGCTTCATCCATACCTCTTACAGCATAAAAACTAAAAAATAATAATAAATGCTTTACACTTCTAGTTGACATTCAATAACTATTTTTTCCTTATCAATCCTTATAATTTATCATCAACTTCTTAGATGTTTCTGAATGTTTTGAGAACTCCAGTTCCAAATTACCTTAGCAATGAGTGTGTATGAACTCATGTGTACAACATCTTCAAGTACACCAGATTTCTCAGAGCCCTGTCCAATCTCACCTTGAATGTTTCCAGGGATGAGGCATCAGCTCCAGTCTGGGCAATCTGTTCCAGTGTTTCACAGCTCTTGTAAAAAATTGTTTTCTTTTACCTGCTCTGATCTGACCTCTTACAGTTTGAAAACATTACCTCTTGTCCTATCACTTTCTACAGGTCCTATTAAGAAGTCTCTCTCCATCTTTCTCCTTTTAAGTACTTTTAAGGCCTCAATGAGCTCTCCCTGGAGCCTTCTCTTCTCCAGGCTGAACAACCCCAATTTCTCACCTTATCTTCATATGAGAGGTACTTCACCTCTGGTTTTCTTCGTGTCCCTCCTAAGCTTCTGCCCCAACAGGTCCGTGTCTTTCCCATACTAAGGACCCCAGTGCTGGACACAACTCTGTAGGTGGACTCTCATAAGAATGGAGTAGAAGGGCAGAGTCGTCTTCCTCAGCCTGCTGGCCATGCTGCTTCTGATGCAGCCCAGGATACACTTGGCTTTCTGGGATCCAAGCACACATTGCTAGGTCATGTCCTGCTTTTTATCCACCAGTACCCCCAAGTTTTTCTCTACAAGGCTGCTCTTGAGCTGGTCATCCCCCAGCCTGTGTTGATACTAGAGCTTGCCCCAAACCAGGTGCAGCACCTTGTACTTGGCCTCTCATGAGATTCCCATGGGCACACTACTTGAGCTTGTCCAGATCCCTCTTGATGGCATTCTGTTTCTCAGGGATGTCAGCTGCACCACTCAGCTCGATGTCTGCAAAATGCCTGAGGGTGCACTTGATCCCACTGTCTATGTCATCAGTGAAGACATCAAATTGCACTGGTCCCAACATAGACCCCTGAGGGACACCACTCACCACCGATCTCCCTCCAGACACTGAGACATTCTCCACTTACCCTCTGGATGCACCCATCCAACCATTCCTTACCCCCTGAATAGCCCATTCATCAAATCCATATCTCTCTAATTTTGACAGAAGGATGTTGTGGGGGACCCTGTGAAAGGCTTAGCAGAAGTCCAGGTGGATTACACCAGCAGCTCTTCCCTCATCCAATGATACAGTCACTCCATTGAAGAAGGCCACTAGTTTCTTCGAGCTCCTCCCTGTCCTCCTTGTGC
Source organism: Prinia subflava (assembly GCF_021018805.1). Classification (NCBI taxonomy): domain Eukaryota; kingdom Metazoa; phylum Chordata; class Aves; order Passeriformes; family Cisticolidae; genus Prinia; species Prinia subflava. The sequence continues at coordinate 28,234,405 of NC_086249.1, forward strand.
CCCTGTGTGTCTTGCTGACACTTGAACCTTTATGCTTCATCCTACTAAGCCATTCAGATTATTGTAGATAGAAACAGATCTATAGCAGATGGAAACAGACTCTGGTTCCTTAAATGAATGGGTTTTGTCCACCTAGCAGAATACATGCACTAAGTTTGTCCAGCTCTACTTTGCTTCTTCTGAATTACTATGCAAAGTAGTTGTATAGTGTTATTAATAGCTCAGTGGCTTTCATTGTGTGTTCACTTAGCCATCTCTGTACTCTGCTTCTCAGAGGTCCACTTAATATGGTTAAGCAAATAGTTCTCAAATATCTTAAACTTCCTTCAGTGAAAAGCTTTCAACAAAAAAACCACATTATTATAAAACTGGATCCATATATTCCTTTGCAAAAAAAAAATACAGCTAATCAAACAAGAGAAGTGAGTTAGTTCTGTAATATTTTTCAAATAACACAATATCTTTAAGAACACAAAGGTGTTTGTTATTTTATTTCTGAATTCTTCACAATGACTTTTTTTGATATTAAGGTGACCATAACAGTTCATTGTTGTCACAGCCTTTAATACCTAACAGCCCTTTAACTTTTGTGTGCACTCCAGTCTCCCATATCTTTTCACAGTAGGATCTATATATTCTCCCTGCTCTAAGGGCACTAATGAGTCTGTAGTTCTCTTTTTCTCTTATTTTGCTTACTTTTTCTAGGAAGACAGTATGATTAATGTCTCCCTGGAAAATGTCAGGCAGCATTCACTCCACTCTAAGTCAGCCAAACCAGTTCCCTTCTAGATTTATTAAACAAATCAGTCCTTCTATTACTACCAGCACAATTATTACTCATTAGTTGTACTGCAGTAACACTGCAGCATCTCACTTCATCTTAAGGCACTCCAGCAATATATAGCAAATAACTGAACCTGTTCTCATGAAAAAAAAAAAAAGAAACAATGGATATGACTAATACACAAGAGGAAAAGCAAACTAATCATAGGTAATATTTTATACCAAATTCATTACAGACGAAAAAACAGAGACAAATAATGTGATTTTGGTGACAGGTAGGCAAGATACTCATTATATGTAATTACAAACAAATGCTGTCTTCTCCAAAATATGAACATGCCATTCTGGAAAAGACAGTGCATCCTGGGGCAAAGGGAGAATCCTGTCTCTTTTCTCCAGGCTGGAAGGCTTATAGCAAAGCAGACACAGAACCTGCAACATATTTGTAAATTCCTTCCATCCTGAATGGTGATTTTAATTACCAGATGTCCATGCTCTCCCAGCTCTTCATAACCAGCTTGGTATTTGGATACTGTGATCTCTTTAAGGGCATAAACAGAACGTTGAATCCTCAGAAGTCCCTACTGAAACAGAACTTGACTCACATTAGTTCTTTCCAGGAGTTCTCATTTTTTTCATATCCAGTATCATCTGCCCTCTGGTGCATTCACATACTGAACAGTGAGTATGGTCACAGTGCTCAAAGGGCAGTAATATTCTGAAAAATAATATTCTGAAAAGAAACCTCAATGGCACTGTATGGATGCAGCTTTTACTTTCTCCTTGGTGCCTCTAATGCAAGCTGTTTACTTTGGCATATTTGAAAGACCATGCTGTTATTTGTCCTAAAACTTGCTACAGATTGATTTGATTATCACACCAAATTTTTTCTGTTTCTTTCTGTCTTCAGTCCTAATAATTCAACTCATTTATCAATGGCAATGAAGGAATGCAATGCCTCTTGCTGTGCAGCACTTGCAGAAGTATGAGTCAAAGAACTTTATCAATTTACGTGTCCAGAAAGTGCTATGAAGCACTCAGCATGGTTCCTACATGTTGTGTTTCTGAATTCACACGACTGTAACTATTCTATTTTGCCCACTTTTCTGACTTTCACTGTATTTTCAGAGCAGTCCTCAACACAGATACATTCAGCCTGCTAAGGATACCCTGCCCTGATATCCGCACTGAAAAGCAGATGACCGGCAACAGAAAAGTTAGCTTCAATCCTTTTTCAGTTATAAACTTATGTTCTCTTGTTAAGAAATTAAATCTGAGGAACTCAGAATCGTGTGATCTAAAAATCTACCTGCACTTATTTTCTACAACATTTAACTGAATTTTCAGGTGAAATCATCACAAATGTAAATAAAAAGGATCAGTGTTCATCTGGAAAAACTCTGCTCATGGTTATAATTTGAATTCACTTTCAAACCTCACAGCACCTTGAAGAATTACTCTTTATATTGCATTGGACACAGTCTGAACCAGTGTGACTCATTTGCCTGTACTAGAGATCTTGGCATATCACAACACAAGAGCTCCTAATCACAGAGTCAATATACAGTTAATTTGGAAAAGGAAATCAGCCTGCCATACAACAAAGTTAATAGGAGGTGTGGATAAATCCTGAAGTGTCTGAAAGACCCACAGAAAATAGCACTTAATCAACAAGGGCAGGTGATCTGAAAGGAGGTGTGCAAAAATGAGCCACTAACACTGGAGTTTGTATTCAGGAAATCTGATGTCACAAGGACATCATTATTGTTTAAGTTAATCATAACAGAAAATAGTTGGTTTAACATGACAAAATAATGCAGCTAGCAAGGCAGCAAATGCACTGCTATAATTTGGCTCCCTTTATACTGGTACTGCATCATATTGTAGCAACACAACTTCTGCTCTGCAGCTGCAGTAAATCTACAGCAAATACTTTTCTATTTTCTTTGCAGCTTTAAAAAAACCAAGAAACTGAGAGAAAGACTGTAAATAATACATAATTGTCTTTATTTTGTATCTTATCTAATAAATATTTTCTTATTTATCAAAGAGGGGTAATGGATTTTTTTCTCTATACCCTTTTAAGTCTGTATGTTCATAAAATTGCAAACTGGATGCAAGTTTTACAATCCTCTCATTTTTACAGTGATTAGTATGTATTTCATCATAAGTATTTTTTCATTTTTTCCTTCTACTTCAGTGATGAAGAATCTCATGTACTGATATACAATTTGGTCCACTACAAACCAGTAAACAGGGCATTCACATATTTTTGATACTTTTAGTCTCAGTGAAATGAAAACATAAATGCACACTAAAGATATGGGCTTGAGTTTAGATGTTTCAAAGGAAAGGGAAGAAAAGAGGCACTATCTTGGGCAGCAAGACAGCTGTTATGTTAAATACAATGTCCCATAGGATAAGGATTGCCACAGCCCCTGGGTCCTTTTAGGAAATTCTCTCTCTTTACAAGTTCATACTGTGTCTATTAATGCTACAAATGCCCTGTTTTCATCCTTCCTGTTGCAATGTGTTCATATTTTCTCCTGCAAATAAAGCATACCCTGTAATCTGTTTCTTGAGCAGAAGTAAAAGCAATATATTCCAGCCCTGTAACATCCTAGTTTCTTTTATCACAGCTGGGTGGCAATATAGACTAGAAAGACTAATGACATATAATGAAAAAATATTCCCCACACATTCAAACAAATTTACCTACCATTTGTACATCTCTCTCAAGTAACTTGAAGAAATTCAGACAGTCTTTTTGGATAAAGCGAGTTAAAACCAGTGGGTACCAGACAACCATGATAGTAATTAGCTGTGATTTTTCTTTCAAGCCTATGTCTACCTCGGTTATTTAGATTGCACTTTATCATTAGACTGCCTTTTCTTTTAATGGGTATACTTACATTGCAGGCTCTGTAAACCGATTATAACAATGTTTTTGAAAGTAATTTAGTCTTTAAATCTATGAGGCAATGAGGACCAAGATGCAAGACCCTTTTCCTGTCATCAAAGCATGTTCTCTTCCTACCAGTCACTAGAATCTATCTCTCTTTAATTTTTTCCCTCTGGTTTTGAATTCTTGTATACACAGTGGCTTGATCTAGCTCCAATAAAAGTGATAGAAAGTACAGCCTAACAGAGACCCTCCCAACTTTGGAGCGGTCAGTTTACCTTGACTATTTTTTTTCTTAAGTTTTCTAACCTCAAGGTTATGATGCAAGAAATATCTCACAGCATTAGCGCCAAAGTCCAACATTTGGCTTTCTAATTTCTGAAAGACAGAAATCAGACATAAAAAAGATACACACTCTGGTAAAACCAGGTTCCAGTTCAAATACAGCTCTGCATCTTGTGTTTCATACTGCTTTCTCCAGTTGGATCCCTCAATGTGATATGGAACGTCAGAACACTGTCAGTGTAGTGTAAAGGGACAGTGTAAGAAAATTTTCATGTTAATATTTCTGGCAATGAACACAGGAAAGCAACAGTAACATTATGTAAACTGTGATAATTTCTAAATACTTCTAAAATTCTTCAATTATTATAACAGTCAGTCTATTTGTACATCTAATTTGTTCATCAGAAAGAGGAGACAATAAACTGAATCAAAAACTTAAAAATGTACTTAAAATGTGGCAGCCATTGAATACAATGCGAGACAATGGGAGAGGAAGAGGGGTCCAGCAAAGCTGGTTGCTATTCAAGGATCACTTCCTTCAGGCTCAAGAAAGATCCAGCTCAACAACTTAGAAGTCAAGCAAAGGTGCCAGGATGCCAGTACATGTGAGAAAGGAACTCCTGAGTGAACTCAGACATAAAAAGTGTACAAGAGGTACAGGGATGAGTTAGGAATGACAAGACCAACCCAGAGTTGAATCTGTTGAGGGATATGCAGGGCAACAAGAAAGGTTTCCATAAGTACGTTTGCAGCACAAGAAAAACTAGAAAAACACGGTCCCACTGCTGAATGGGGCAGGGGAACTGATGACAAATTACATGAGAAAGGATGAAGTTTTCAGTGACTCTGCCTCAGTCTCCACTGGTAAGCCTAGTCTTTGGAAATTGCTGGCATCCCAGGCCAGATGAAAAGTCTGAGACCTGAGAGAAAACATACCTTCAGAAGAGGAGGATCAGATGAGGGAGCCATTAAACAAATTGGATGTACAGAAGTCCATGGTGCCGATGGGTTTCCCCCACAAGTAGTGAAGGAGCCAGCTGATGTCACTGCAAGGCTACCCTTGATTATCTGTGAAAGGTCAGGGCAGCTGGAAGAGGTTCCTGAGGACAGTAAGAGAGCAAATGACACTTATCTTCACAAAGAGCACTGAGAAAGATTCGGAGAACTACAGGCTAGTCAGATTCACCTGAGTCCCCAATAAGATGATAGAGAAAATAATCCTGAAAAACATTTCCAAACTCATGAAGAACAAGAAAGTGACTGGGATTTACAGCATGGATTTACAAGGGGGAAGTCATGCTTAGACAACCTGATAGTAACCTAACTTGATGGATGAGAAGTGAATGTGGCTTAGCTTAACTTTCATATGGCTGTTGACACTGACTGTCTCCATTAATATCCTCATCAACAACCTGACAAAGTACAGGTTAGACAGACAGACAGAAAGATGGATTGAAAACTGGCTGAAGAGCTAGGTCCAGAGAGTTGTGGTCAGCTGCAAGAAGTCCAGTTGGAAGCAAGTCACTAGTGGTGTGCTCCAGAAGTCAATACAAGGGCCTATGCTTCTTTAATGACCTGGGTGGTGGGACAGAGTGCACCTTCAAAGAGTTCAAAAATAATACAGAACTGGGAGGACTGGCTGATAGTCCAGATTGGTGTACTGTCAGAACAGATTGGAGACATTGGATGAGAGTAACCTCCTGAAGTTCAGAAGAGGGAAGAGGAAAGCCCTTCCCCTGGGGAGGAATATGGCAGTGGACCTGTTCATGCTGTGTCGGTGGGCTGACTGACTGACACACAGCTGACAAGGCACACAAGGACATTGGGGTGACAGCAGACAACAGCGCTGACCGTGAGGCAGGAAATGTGGTGTGGCAAAAAAAAGCCAGCAGCTTCCAGGGCTGCATTAGGAAAAGTGCTGCCAGCAGGTGTAGGGTCCACTCAGGGCTGGTGAGGCCAGATCTGGAGCACTGAGTCCAGTGCCCCCCAGTACAAGATATGAACTTACTGGAGTGAGTCCAGAGCAGGGCCACAAAATTGATTAAGGGAATGGAACTTGTTTATAACAGGAGAGGCTGAGAAAGACAGCATGGAGAAGAGATGCTTCAGGGAAATCTCATCAATAAATAAATTTAAATACCTGGTGAGAGGGAATGAAGAAGAGGCAGTCAGACTTTTCACACTTGTTCCCACTGAGAAGACAAGAAGTAATGGGAACAAATTAAAAAACATGAACTTCCATTTGCTTTTGTGCACTCTGCTTGAGCAGTGGGATTGGACTTCATCTAAGGAGATTCTTTCCAAACTAAACAATTCTGTGGTTCTGTGACAAAACAGCAACAAAAAAATCAACTGATTTATCCTAAGTGATGCTGTTCATAAATTAAGACACAGTGAAACATGCTGAATGCCTCATTCTCAGGAAATAATAATTTTGGTCTTACAGAAAACCTAGTATTGTAAATGACTGAAAGAAAAGCACAGTGTTTCTACAGAAACACTATGTAGCTCTGGAAACCAAAATCCTCTGTAGAATTATGAGTATCAGTCATTTTGAATTATATTAGAATACATTATTGTGAGCGAAGATAGAGTGCTAAATCAAAGGAAATACAAATTCTGCTCTCCTTTAAAAGCCCTGCTTCTCTCATTAAGAAAGCCTTAAGAAAATTCAAAATTACAGAACTTACTATTATTGAAGCACAAGATATCTAATGGTAACTGCCAAATAAAGATGGTGAGGTTGAACAGTCTGGTAAAAAAGAAAACATTTTTAATATATTATACCTCCTATGATGTTTGTCCTATTTAAGCAAAATGAAAAAAATTCTGAATTTTGAACTGGGAATATAGTCCATGCCATCTGATTCTGTTTTCTCTGTTTCTTAGGTTTTAGAACAGGCATCTCTGTATAATGTCTGATAAATGAGGCTTGAGATCCTGTATACATTCTTAGGAGTCACTACAATGCAAATAAATGGCATGGAGGGGACAAAGTGAAGAAGAGATAGAGAAAAAGAAATAAATTTAAAGTGTAGTCCCTGTTTCTGGTTGGAACAGGAATGGAAGGCTGGTGCTTAAGCTTTGGGAGAGTCATAGCATGCTGGAAAATCTGACTAAACCATCTGCAAAGCTGTGAATCAGAAGACCAAAATGATCTTTTTTCCTCATTTCCCAAAGAGATAAAACCTGTTGGTTCTGAGGTCAGGCAGAAGAAGGCAGGGTTTGGCTGCCTGAACACTGTTTGGTACTATAGTAGACACTGTAAGGTAAGCCAAATACCTAGTATGTATGAAACATAAAGGAAAATATTCAGGGAGCACAGGAACCCATTCAGATGAGAAAGAAATCATTTGGGGGCACATACCATTGCATTATTCACAGTTACAGGGCTTCAAAAGATAATACAAAGCTCCCTAGATTTCAATATGCAGTCACAGAGAAATAATCATCTGAGAAAGCTGCATACACTCACATTAACTTTGTGCCCCAAATAAAAGCTAATCCATAGTATTGCACAAGATAATGACTGTTCAAGATGTTAGAGAAATACTCACATATAATATATGGATTCTTGAACAAAATCCTATGGATTAAGACAGAATTAAGCCACTAATTATTGGTATGACTGCAACCTTGGCAAAAGGTCTGCCAATAATAGAACAGAAAAAGCCTGGGTTAGTGATCCTACTGGCAGAATTACTGCTGAAAATTCACAAGTTAAGGCATACACAATGTATTGTATGTATTAACAACGAACTGTAGAACTCTCAGATGGGTTTGCTTCCATACTTCTTTTCATCCAAAATTATAAAATAAGAACAAAACCTTCAGCTTCCAAAGTGAAGTATAATGAATAAAAAAGCTGAAAGTTAGTTTTACTTGAAGAGGAAATATGCCTCTCTTAGTCTGAAATCACTGTTCTCTGAGAATAAATGATATTCTAGAATGAGTGATGTCTGAGTATGATCTGTACAATCCAAAGCAACCAATACCAAGTTTGCCAAACATTTCTCATCTAACTAGCTACAATTTCTAAAAGCATCAGAAAAGAGGATGAAAATAAGGGAATGTAAGAACACCAAAAAGTCACACAACCCTAACTGCAGTACTATCTTCCTAATCAAAATTAGTTATGTGTAACTCATCTAAAAAATCAGTAACTTCCAAGGGAGGAAACCTCCTTCATTAACTGCTGTTTAGAAACAGCCCATTTAGATCTGAAAATAAAATGTGCATAAATACACTGCCAATAATCATCTGGCTTTGGGGTTCTCTGAGAGGTTGCAGTTTTTTACAGGTAAACCAAATAAACAACACTTGAATAACTACTCCTAGGAAAATGTCATGCTTTTCAAACAGGTGTTAAGTACCTATCACTTCCTGTTCCCCCACATTCAAAACTGTATTCAAAAAGCAGTCTTTTCAAAAAGAAAACAGCAAGTCGAGGAATCAAAACTCTATTAAATAACATCTTTCACTTTCTGAGACGTTTTGACAAGCTTCTCTATATTGTTTCATTAGCAGCAGCATTTTTAAAGAAAGAAATGTCACATTAAGTAATAGGACTACATATCCAAGCTACCTTGCATTTTCTGCTATACTAATTTCTCGAGATGGTGGAAGGTATCACATTGATGTGAAAAATGTTTCCTGAGTTTAAGATTCAGTTCACTTAGCTTTAGACATATAATATACAGTTTTCTATGTAAACTAAGCATCACAACTTCCTTTAGAGGCACTGGACAGAAATACGGACTTTGAAGGCAATTTTCAACAACCTCATTTTAGTTATAAACATACAAAGAGATTAATTGGGCCTAGAAATGCTTATCTCTGTTCACAGACAGAAAGTCAGAAATTTCAGCTGTAGACAACAACTATATAGATCTTTCCAGGCCTGGAGACTCAGTTTAACTTCATTTGACCTAAAATCATAGAATAGCAGAATGATTCATAACCAGATTTTGAGGAATTTCTTCCATGCCTAAATGACATCTAGATGTTTATGTTAACTTTTGTTTAAAGGTACAGGTACCTTAAAAACACATATGTACCACATATGTTTTTATGGAATACATGTATTACAAAACTGATATAATGTAAGTGAAGAATGGCACCCAGTTTGTCTGTATTCTACTTCTCTTCCTACATATCCTTTATCTTGGACTAAAAAGGCAGTGAAAAATCTTGGTATATACAGCATGACTTTTATCATAGCAGTCTTTTATTTCTCCTTGTCTATTCTTCATCTCTATCTTCACCTTGTCTTGACCTCGTTTAAGATATCTCTGTTCCTTCAGGAAGGAAGGTTGGACTAGGTGACCTTCAAAGGTCCCTCCCATCTCAAATTATTCTATGATTGATTCATCGCCTTCTATTATAAACTTTTTATGTGAAGAGTCTCTTACCTTAATTGGGCTTGAGAACTAAACCAGTTCCAATTACTTCCCATGTGTATTGATGTGGACATCAATAACAAAAAAATGTGAAATTACTATAGAACCGTTGACATATTATGAGCCAGCTGCTAGACAGTAACTTCTTGAAAACTCTAGAACACAACTCAGTATCCAGAACCTACTTCTAGAGAAAAGATACTTCAAGAAATAAAAATAATGCAATTGAACTTGACTAAAATAAAGTGTTTACACAATTGGCTCCAAAGTACTATAATACATTATTAAAATCTATGCTTGGCCTTGTGTAAACAGCTACAAGGAGTTATTGAGGTACAAAGGATGAGGCCTGGGAAAAATACTTGACAGAAACAGGTAAACAAGAAAAAAGAAAATCCTATGTAGTAACAGGCAATATGTCTTTACTGAAGCTAATAGTGCAGAAGTTTTATGTGCAAAATGAAAAATAACAAAAAGGGAATTGTAGCAGGAAACACATAATATAGAAATAATCTATTCTCAATTGACCACTGATTCCTTTAGGTATTTTTCAAATGTAGTTGAGTAAAATCCTCTTCTCAATTCAAAGATTTAGTCTAAGGCCACTTCATTCTGTGTTCCGCCAATTATTCAGTCTATGCCTTTCCCAAACTATGCACATACCAAACATATACCAACAATAACTGGCTTTCCAGACAGTACAAAGGACACAGAAGTACAAGCCTGAGTGCACACTAAAAATGATAGAAGATATTTCCAAATTCACCATTTGTGTAACATGTCAAGTTTCATAACTAAGAAAAATAACCTACTAGACCCTGAAAAAATGCAGATGGCAGAAGCAGAAACGTACCCAGCTTTGGCTCCATGTGGCAATAGCAGTTGACTGGCCATGTGGCTTGGAAGCGCTCTTAGAAAAGAAAAAGAGTAACATTCACTTCCCAAAACTTAAGGAAAGGACAGCAATGTTGTGAATCTGTTTAGACAGCACTCTCTAATGCTGCAAATACGGTTACTCTCTTTGCACTGATAAAGAATTCAACACATCACAAGAACACATGCTTTTTTCCCCCCAAAGGTTTAAAAAATGCAAGAAGAACATTGAAAAAATCTTTATCAGCATGTGAGTTGGTGTTTTGATCTATGGAATTCTTTTCCACAGAAAACTTGGTGGGAGAAATCCTTTACACTCTGTAATAAGCACCATCAAAGCAGCTTAATTTTAAATGGTCAGAACTGGCTGATTTTTTAGCACAAAGATGCTAAACTACAAAACATTTATAATGTTTCTATACAAATAAACTATTATTTAAATAAATATATTATAAAGTGTATTAAAGACCTAATTTTCAGATGTGGTAGTGCTTAAAGACCATATAAAAATTCTAATATCCCACTGATTCTGAAAATCTGAATGCAACCCCTCTGATTTCAATTCAACTCTAGCCATCATTTTGTAAAATAATCAATTATATGTGTTGAACCACACTGGAAAACGGGATGAAAATGCATAACACCATTTCATTACAGCATATTAACAGAAACATTAGTTTGGCTTAGATTTATCTTTCTCTGTCAGGCAAAATAAAATTGCATTAAACTACTTTTAGCAAAAGAGAGTAAGAAGAACAATCTGTGAATGAAGAAAGTATACGAATAATTAATGCCATGGCCACTGAGTTATTGAATCCCAGACAGAGAATTGTTGGATGAGATGACTTGTTAGCCAAGCCAAGACTTGGCTTGGTTTCTTTCATATTCCATGCTCAGTAAACAGGAAATGGTCACTGCTGCAACAGCTGAAGATAAAGTATAGATAAACAAATGAGAATATAATTAATAGTACATCAAATTTCTCTGTCTGGAAATTAATCAAAATAGTTTGCTGAAAAGTGTATGAAGGCTATGAAAATTTTCAGAGTTGAGTCCAGAATTCATGAGTTAAAATAACCACCCTTCTTCTCTAATTGTTGAAAGTTACAATCATAAATTTGGCCTAGATATTTTCTTTTTTTGCAAACCATACAAAACCATACCATACCAGTAACCATACATAGGATGGCCAAAAATCCATTGCTCTCAAGCATCCTCAGATACTTCAGGTGATCTGTTATCCTCCTGAATAGCTACATTGACATAAGTGCATGGCTTTGGCAGGATGCATGAAACATTTCAGAAAAATTGCTACCATGTAAGTGTGGCTGGCCCTGTCTGACTGTCCTATATACTCTGTAGAAATGGGAATTTTTAGGGTTGGAGAAATGAAACTAAGATAATCTTGGACATCACCACTGGTGAGGTTCCAGATGACTGGAAGCTGGCCAATGTGATGCCCATTCACAAAAAGGGTGGGAAGGAAGATCCTGGTAATTATAGGCCAGTTAGCCTGACATCAGTACTCGGTAAAGTTATGGAGCAGTTTATATTGAGTGTCATCATGCAGCACTTACAGGATGGCCAGGGTATCAGACCCAGCCAGCACGGGTTTAGGACGGGTAGGTTGTGTTTGACCAACCTGGTCTCCTTTTATGACCAGATGACCTGCCTAGTGGATGCAGGGAAGGTGTGGATGTTGCCTATTTGGACCTCAGCAAGGCCTTTGACACTGTCCCTCCCTCAGCACACTCCTGGAAAAGCTGGCAGCCCACGGCTGGGACAGGAGCACTCTTTGCTGAGTCAGGAACTGGCTGGATGGCAGGACCAGAGTGTGCCGGTGAAGGGTGCTGCATCCAGCTGGGGGCCAGGCACCAGTGGTGTCCCTCAGAGTCTGTGATGGGGCCAGCTCTGTTCAATATTTTTATTGTTGACGTGGAGGAGGGTAGTGAGTCTTTCATCAGTAAATTTGCAGACAACACTGAGCTGGGAGCATGTGTTGATCTGTTGGAAGGTAGAAAGACTCTGCAGAGAGACTTGGAGTGGTTGGATGGATGGGCAGAGTCCAGTGGGATGAAGTTTAATAAGTCCAAATGCTGAGTCCTGCATTTTGGCCACAAAAAAACCCTGCAATGTTATAGGCTGGGGATGGTGTGGCTGGACAGTGCCCAGGCAGAAAGGAGCCTGGGGGTTCTGGTGACAGCAGCTGAACATGGGCCAGCAGAGTGCCCTGGTAGCCAAGAAGGCCAAGGGCATCCTGGCCTGGATCAGGAATCGTGTGGCCAGCAGGAGAAGGGAGGTCTTTCTTCCCCTGTACTCGGCACTGGTGAGGCCACACCTCGAGTGCTGTGTCCAGCTTCGGCCCCTCAGTTTAGGAAGGACATTGAGACGCTTGAGCACATCCAGAGGAGGCAGCGAGGCTGGAGAGGGGCTTAGAAGCCCTGTGAGGAACAACTGAGGGAGCTGGGGTTGTTTAGCCTGGAAAGGAGAAGACTCAGGCATGACCTTATCACTCTCTTCAACTTCCTGAAAGGTGGTTGTAGCCAGGTGGAGGTTGGTCTCTTTCACCAGGCAGCAACTGACAGAACAAGAGGACACAGTCATAAGCTGCACCAAGGGAAATATCGGTTGGATATTAGGAAAAAGTTTTTTACAGAAAGAGTGATAAAGAACTGGAATTGTCTGCCCAGTGAGGTGATGGAGCCACCATCCCTGGATATGTTTAAAAAAAGATTGGATGTGGTACTCAGTGCCATGGTTTAGTTGCAGTGTTAGGGCATAGGTTGGACTCAATGATCTTGAAGGTCTTTTCCAACCTAGGGATTCTGTGATTCTGTGAAATACCCAAAAATAATATCAGTGAGGTCTATCTGCCTGTTGAAGGAAACCTGAAAAATAGTATTGTTTCAGTCTGAAGAATCTAGACTGGATATAAAGATGACTAGAATTGGCCTTTAAAGATCATTATGGCTTTGAGAGAAGTAGGTAAAGTAGAAGGTTCTTTATAATACTGTGAATTGAGTGGGGGAAGCTATTTTTAGTCCTCAGTTTTATATTTGGGTTTTCAATTTAAACTACAGGGAATGTGGAGAGCTGTAAATATTGCTTTAATATCTCCCCAGCTGTGAACTTTCTCTGACAAAATAGAAAATAGTAATATCACCTTATATGTTTGCAGCTGCCTTTGTCCCAGAGGGTCCTAGGACATCAACAAACTATTCATAAAGAAAAGCAGATTCACTCATAGATTGCAGCAATCAGGTATTAGTTAGGAATACAAAACAAGTTAGAATAGGAGACTAAACAAGGATATTTTAAGCACTGATCTCACACAAATACCTGTGCTTATAACCTTATGATTGGAAAACCCTAGAAGATAATAACTTAATTATTCAACAGTTGAATTTGAAAAATAAGCAGCATTGGAAAGGGAACAAAAATTGAGCCTTTCCTGAGATGTAGAGGATACAGAATACAGCATTTCTAGTCAAAGGAAATTTTTTATCTCAGTGTTCCTAAACACATGCAAAGATGTGCAAGATAACTGTGGAGGATATGGAAAGTTTTAAAGAGATGGAACTGGAATTGTGTTAAGGCAGAGGAAGAATATTCAAGATTGTGAAAGGATCACTGTATAACAAATCCATGGTGGCTCTAACATTACTAAATAATCATGTTATTTAACATCATGGTAATGACCATGTTATTTAGTAGTTGGCAATAAGTAATTAGCAACTAATAATAATTTTGTTATTAGTAATAACCATGTTATTTAGTTATTTAGAAAACAATTACGCTCTTACTGAACCAAGTCTTTTCTGCAGACCTTTGTCCACAGTACATCTGGTTTTATGCAACATTATGAGAGTAGCTAATGAAGTTCTGGAAATTCCATTCAAATGTTCTCTTTCATAACTGATGCAAAAGTTTAAAAGGAGGATTGATTCTCATTTAGTATTTTTTCAGTTCTCTGTTTCAGATAACCTGTAAGCCTTTCCTGCTCCAGTAGCAAGGCAGTGCTCCATGAAAGGCATTGTGCTTATATCCACAATGGACTTGACAATTAAGTAACATATGTACATCATAAAATTGCACAAAAGAGCATAAACATTGTGTAATGGTTATAATTTCTCCTTCAAATTCTCCTTTTCCCAGCATCAGTGTATGTACAGCTAGCAATTAGCATCCCTAACAACTCCTAGTACACAAATGTGATTTGGGTCCTTACTGGCAGAATCTCATTCCTCTTACCTTAAAAACTACTGTTGTCCAACTCCCTTCCTCACGTGCTCTGTACCTCCCTTGTCTTTCACCTACCTAGTCTTTCCTCAGCCTCTCTCAGCTCTTCCCTTAATCCTGGTGTTTCTCACGCATCACACTGATACCTGTAAGGACTGCTACAGGACCATCTTCATTATCAAGTCTTGTGTTTCAGATAGGAGGAAGCAAGCAGAAGATGAATCTCATTGCTCAAGGGCCAGAGACACAATTAAAACCAGGGCTGATTTCTTTCCTACTTTCTTGTTTACCACTTTACAGCAATGGCAGCTGTGGCAGTGTGTTCATTTAATCGGTTAGGCTTTCTATACTTTTGTACTTGTTGGGTTCCCTGTACCCCACCCCTCGATTGTTCCTTTGTTTAACTCACATGACTCCTGCACCTGTCATGCGACACACGGTTAGCTGCCTGTCATTTTTCCCGCCTTTGTAAATCCCTCCTATTTTCCCCTGATTAGTCCAAGTGATGTTCCATTACACCTGTATCCCCTGGCAACCTACCCCGGTTGGCTGGCAGTGGCTGGCCACCCCCTTTGCCCCCCCTCCAAATCCTTTGGACAAAAACCCCCCACACCCCTCTCCCCCTGAACAGTTTCGGGCTGAGGAGGTGTTTGCAATAAACCCTCTGTTCGTCTGAAATTGTTTCCTCCTTTCTTTCCACTGCCTGTCGAATCTCCATCGCTCGCATAAGCCTCTGCCAGGAAAAGAACCCACAGGGTCAGTGCTGCCTGCGTTGCTCGCACACTGACCCCCTACCACCCTGTCGCTGTGTCTGGGCCAGCGGCGACAGACCCCGTTGGCTCTCTGTGAGCACACCGACAGAGGCAGCAGCTTCTAAAGTATGCACACACACACGAAAACAGAAAATCCTGATCTAATTGCTGTTTCCTAGACAGAGCAATGGAAAAGGTAACTTGTCAGAGGCTGAAGTTCATGACACTCAACAGTGATGTTTCCTGTTTCCTTGTTTCAGAAACAGGCTCTTGCAAATTATTCATAAGTAAAACATAAAATTTGAAAATGTCCAGTAGCCTGAGGAAACCATTCCCTGGATATACACCCTGCTGTTGGTATATTCATTGCTTTGCCTTAAGACCTGCTGGAGGTCAGGCTGAAGCCAGCAGGCAGCATAAGGCAGGTTTGAATGTACTAGTGAGGAAAAACACAGCCCCTACCCCAGCTGGCTCAGACTAGTTGGGACAGGGAGGTCAGCAGGAGCACTTCTTTAAGAATAACTCTTGTCTTATGCCCCAGAAATGCCGATCAGAAACTTGACCAAGAAACCCTCAAGCCATGAAGGGGCAAAGGCCTGAGTTAGCTGTAGCATTTTTCTTGCCAAACCTATTATGTTGGAAGATGGAATACTTAAAGAATGCCTCTCCAAGAATCTTTTGCTCTAGACAGTCAGACACCCAAAACAAGTGTAAGATTCAGACATCTTTCTCCATGGGTCCTGCACATTTTTTCCCACTAATTTGATTAGATATCCTAAATAAAAAATAATCTGACCATGGCTTATATCTGTCTGGCCAGTTAACATTTTGGATAATAGCATAGTGCTTATAATATAATAATTAGTTGTTCCTGATGTCACCCTGGTTTTGAAGACTTTTTTAAGCCTTCTGTTATGTTCTTCATATTGGAGTCAGAAGTTTCACATTATCACACTTTCTACTATAAACACTGGCCATGTTTGGCTAACTGTCTTTTATTGTTTACATACTTCTAGGTAGGAGGAGAAATGTGATTGACAGTTAGCTCGACCAACGTGGATTGAGAGGTGGAATTCCATCCTCCAATCCACGGGCACCATGGGAAATGTATAAAACTGGGTTTTGTAAATAAACTCGCCCTTTTTTCCTGCTTCGCTCACCAGCGTGTCCTCGTGTGGTTCTTCCCGTGTCCACTGTGACATTCCTGCAATAAAGTTGCAAAGTACTCTTATGAGATGGTGGTGTTCAGTTTGGGAGAGAAAGTCAAGGACTACGGTTCTACCCTTAGAAGTAATGGGGTTACTCTGAGGAACAATCCTCAATTTCAGCTTGTAGAAAATGTAGAGTATTTCTGTTAGCTTGAATTTTCTGGGAAAGCTTTGCTTGCTTTTGGTTTTTTTACCAGCAAGGTGAAGCAAAGTTTCCATGGCTGCTGGTGGTGTTATACATTTGGATGCAGCTGGCCCTACAAGGAGCACTCACACTAACTCAAGTCTCACCACTGAGAGCTGCCAACTGTTAAGCAGAACGGGATGTTCAAGCAGATGCATATTTGCTCAGCCTAGACTCAGCCTTGAGCATGTAAATGCTCAGAACAAGCATCTGCAGAAGGCAGAGACACCAAGAAAATGCTGTGCTACTGTTATTTACACTCTGACTAGAATTATGGCTCTCAAGGTCAGAAGGGTGAGTTTAGATGTTAGGTTGATAAAAAGCTCTTTTCTGTGTCTAGAGAAAAGCAAGAGAATGACAAAGCCAGTATCCAATGTGCCTACCTCTGAGTCCTCAGCCAAATACCTCTTTACAGTCAAGTAAAATGGGGGCTTAACTTTTCCAGGCAAGCCAAACAGCTCAGGCCTCATAATGCACTTCTATAGAAGGTAACACAGCAATACTTTTTAATTGCTTTACTACTGTATCCCAATAGTAATTCTGAACATAATGACAGTCAGATAATTAGAAAACTAAACAGTGACTACAAAGATAAAAGAAATAAAATTAGTTAAGGCAGAGGACCTGATCACCCAAGCATAACCTGAAAATATCATCTTAATATAACCAATATAGTGCTGTATTCTATATGAATACATCCTTATGCAAGTGAGCAATGTGAACTCCCATGACAGAAACCCCAAATGACAACTTAAATGTCAGCACTGTTAATTATTTCTCTACAAGGCATTTCAACAGAATATTCACTTAATGTGATTGATTCAAGAAAGAAAACCTTACATCTATGCAACATTACAAAACTTCCAATTATCTACTCTTCGGTCATTACATTACATTATGACCAAAAGCAGCTTGTACAATTGTTAGCACATTTTGTGCCATTGAAAAGTAAAATTGCCAAACTATCATAAAATAATTTAAGTTCAGGATGAAAACAAACCACAGTTTGTTTCCTGTAATCCCCTCAGACAGTGCAAAGTCAAATTTATGCTTCTAGAGTGTTTATTTCTTTTTCTATAACTTGCCTATCTTAACCAGAATAATTTTTAATGAATTCTTATGTCAGTATGGCACAATACAGAAACTGAGGCAACTGTGGCAGGACATGTAGCAACAGATGAAACATATGGTCTCAAATTTAACAGTCTTTTTTTAATTGGAGACAAGATCACAGACAACAGACTATCTCATTTCTCATTTGATAAGTAAAAACAAGTTAACCAAGATGTATTTTTGTCTATAGAGCTAGAAACCATCCACATGCTGTCAAACCATAAAACATCTTTTTATATTTTTGTGTTGCACTAGGAATAACTACAAAGAAAAGACTATACCATACTGAAAGATGTTGCAGTAATGCTAAACACCATTTTGAGTTTCCAGCAAAATTTTAGCAGTAAGCTTTAAACAAGCAATTATTCTTTTGTGCGGACAATATCTAGCATTATACAGATAAAATTCAACTAAGATCTTGGTCCAAAACAACCTCATGCAATGCTCCAGGCTTGGGTCAGAATGGCTGGGAAGCTGTCCAGCGGAAAAGGACCTGGGAATGTTGGTCAATGAGTGGCTGAACATGAACCAGCAGAGTGCCCAGGGGACCAAGAAAGCCAATGGCATCCTGGCCTGAATCAGCCATGGTGTGGCCAGCAGGACCAGGGCAGGGAGGCCACACCTCCAATGCTGTGTTCAGTTTGGGCCCCTCACAGCAAGAATTCTGGACATTGAGGGGCTGGAGCGTGTCCAGAGAAGGGAAACAGAGCTGAGGAAGGGTCTGGAACACAAAGCTCCAGCTGAGGGAGCTGGGGGTGTTTAGCCTGGAGAAAAGGAGGCTCAGGTGGAACCTTATTGCTCTCTACAACCATCTGAAAGGATTGTGTGGCCAGGTAAGGTTCAGTCTCTTCACCCAAATAACAAGGGATAGGACAGGAAGAAATGGCCTCAAAGTTGCCCCAGGTGAGGCTTAGATCCTCCATCAGGAAAAAGTTCCTCACTGAAAGGCTTGTCAAGCACTGGAAAAGGCTGCCCAGGGAAGTGGTGGGGTCGCCATCCCTGGGGATGGTGAGAGAACTGTAAATGTGGTGCTTGGGGCCATGGTTTGGTGGTGAACTTCGCAGTACTGGGTTAGAGATTAGACTCCATGATCTTTAAGGGTCTTTTCCAACCTATGTGATTCTATTGCTATTTTTGTCATCATTAGAGACTGACACAGAAAGACTAAATTCTGCCACAAAAACAGGCCTAATGGCACCTTTATTTCCTGTCTGCATTCTCCCAGACACTACCCTTAATTTTCAGGTTTCCTCTTACAGGATAAATTCATACAATTCTCCACTCCAAGGTTTCAGCCTACAGTATGACATATCAATTGGTTTACCTGGCAAATCCTACTGAATCCAAACTCTTTCTGTTCTTTCCTTCAGTGATTTCATAAGCTGCTTAAGAAAAGAGTAGTTTTCAGTTTAAACTAGAAACAAAATACTTAGAAACAGTACTCTTCATCTATGTCTGTATTATGTCAGGATTTATCAGCTCCTGCCAGTAAATTAGTTAGGCTCTTTCAGAATCTTCAGGCACATTTTATGGCTGTCTCATTTTCACAGGCAGAAATTCCTCTTGCAAAGGAATTTCCTCTTTTTTAAATGTCATTCTTCTGTTATTGCTTACATCTTAAGGATTTTTTCACAGATTTTATTGTCTCTCAGTGACTCCTGCATAGTTGTTGATGGATGGCTTATACTCAGTTATTCCTTTTCTTTTCTGTAAATTAAGTTGGGGGTGTCTATGTGCATTCAAACTAACATACAGAATACAATTAATAAACTTTTATAGAGCTGCTATGAATCCATCACATAAATATCACTAAAATCATGTGGTTTCTATGCTAAAGAAATGAGTTTGTTTCTTATGAGAACTATACTGAGCTTACTGGAACAAAATGTTCAATCAAATCTGTCATCTGAGATTGCAAAGTAAGTTGTGAATATAACCTGTAAATACAGTCTGTATTTAAAGTTAAACACACAAATACATTTAGCTTTTACCTGCTATTACATATTACACTACAAACCAAACACATGTTAAAGAATTCAAGTGGCAAATACCTAGGAAAGATAACTAGTAGGCATATAATCATTTATCACTGAAATGATATAAAAATTATGCTACTCCTTTAACACCACCACTTTTATTCTGCTGTGAAAATATTCTATATTGAATTGCGTATTATTGGTTTAGTATTAAAAACTCTCAATCCCTAGGTGCAGAACCCAACATTTTGACTTGTTAAATTTCGTCCCATTAATCATTGCCCAATGTTCCAATCTGAGATCCCTCTGCTCAGCAGCTTCCTAGCTAATGTCTAGTTCCCCTTGTTTTTGTAAATAGGTCAGTGTTGTACCTTGTCTTGTTTTACATTTGTTCACACTCTGTTGTGTACCTGCCCTGATTTACTTCATTTTTTTTTCCTGTGGAAATACACTTATAGCTTTCCATGAATTTTAATCTAAAAGGTGATTTGAAAGTAGTTTTTTATTTTTTGGCTGGCTGTCATAATTTATAAGGCATGTTCTTTAAAGTCAACAAATAACAGTTCTGAGTCTCATAAGACAAGTTCTAGTCAAGAGATTATGTGGATGAGCAAAAGCATATAGAAAAGGTCAGCAATTTGATATGGGATTTTTTTAATATAGTGGGAGAGGTATTTAGATATACATAAGAGAGTTAGAAACACAACTTCAGCAAGTGGCAGTGGAATTGTCCTTCTAAAAAGCTTTGAAAATGTAGATAAGTAATTAAAAAATTATTTTTCTGTATTTTTTTAAGTTGCCCCCATCCCAATTCTATTTAGGCATGACAGATGGAAGTTAAATTTCTGAATAACTGATTACCACTGAGAGAGGGTAAAACAGGGAGGAAATTAAAATATATACACTGGGAATATGGCTGAAAAATTCATTTTGATTGAGCACATGAAAAAATGGAAATTTGCTGGCAGTTGCATTAGAAATTACTTCTAGTATATAATATTTAAATCGTCTTAAATCTCAGTATTTAAAACAAATAACCACAAATATCACTATTTTAAAAAATGTCAAAACTATTTCAATTATAAGAAATTATATTTGAAATATCACTATTTTAGAAAATGTCAAAACTATTTCAATTATAAGAAATTGTATTTGAAATATTAACTCAATTACAGTAAGAAAATAATGAAGAAAAGTGTAATGAAGTATTAGAAGTGTAACAAAGAAAACATTTTCGGGTCTGAGAGTGCAGCAACTGGTCCCACAGCTTTCTCCTGTCATCCTGAGGGGTTTGGCTGCAAGGGAAAACACTTATTTTCTAGAATGAATAGGCAAACCTCATCAGGGAGTTCCTGTCATTGTGCTAGGTGACCCTTCCTGGGCAGGGGAGTTGGACAGAATGATCTCCAGAGAGATGATCTCCAGAGGTCCATCCCACTTCCTAATAATTCTGTCATTCTGTGACTTTCCAGAAACTCTGCATGTAATTTTACTTTAGTATCTTATTTAAAAAGTAAATAAATAAAAAATCACATTTCACAGCTTGAAACAGCATTTCTGCTGACACCAAAACCATCTGCCACAGCATAGTATGTAGGAATCCAATGAAATAGATTATTCCTTAGAACTAGTATGAAAACTGTGGTTCACTTGGCTAATTTCAGTAAACATGTTAAGAAAAACAAAGCCAAAGCTGGATATGCAGTGCACAGAAACAGACTAGCAGGTCCTGGAACTGCTCCATGAAATTTCAGGACAATACATACCAAGTGAATGGTACCATCCTGGTAGAAAAACCCGCTGGTGTTTGAAGAGATGTGAACTCCCCCAAATTATTACTGTAAAGAACTGAAGTAGCTGTGATTCCTAAAAGCATTTTGTTGTTCAGTAAGACAGACTGAAGGCCACAAGAATGGAAAGACATCAGGCCAAGGTCGTTTGCAAAATAATCTGAAAATCATTTGAAGCCCTTTGACAAAAGCATAGCTAGTCATTCAGGGAGGAAAGGGCCTTTTCGTTATCTAGTAATAACAGTGTTTTAAGGGGAGGGGGGAAAAAGAGAGAGAGAGCATCTTGCCTACTGATTTCTTAAATTATGTTAAAGGAAAAGTACATGTTCTTTACCCCGGGGGAAATTTTCCCGTGGTGAATTTGGCTCCAGCTTCCTTCGGCTCGAAGGAGAGACGCAGGGAGTGAGCGCGGGATGCCCGCGCAGCTCCCCCCGGCCCTGCCTCGGCCCTGCCTCGGCCCGGCCCCGGCCCGGCCCCGGCCCGGCCCCGGCCCTGCCCCGGCCCTGCCCCGGCCCCGGCCCTGCCCCGGCCTCCTTCCCGCCTCGCCCGCCGCCCTCCGCGTTACCGCGGCGACGGGCGGGAGCCGCGGCGGGACGGGCGCCGGGGCTGCCGGGCTGCGGGGCTCGTACCGCGGCCACAGCGGCAGCGGGGGCGGCAGGAGCGGAGGGGAGAGCCCGGCAGGTAACGGGGGTGGGGGGCGGCCGCGGAAGCCCGGCGGTGCTGTCCGTGCCCCCGTCCCCTCAGGGGCCCGGCAAGGTGCCAAGGCTGTCCCTGTGCCCGTGTCACCTCAGGTGTCGGTCTCCTGTGGCTGGTCCTGCGGCAGGATCGCCTTTGGTGCCCGGTCCTTTTTCAGCCCGCGCCCCTCCGGCAGTGTCACCTGCGGTGCGGGTCCCCTGTGGAGACAGCGCCCCTTTGGCAGTGTCACCTCAGGAGCCTGCTCCCTGCGGAGCCAAGGCTCGGAGCCGTGTGCCATCGCCCACACCTCTGTGGGTGCCCGAGGCGTGAGAGCCCCACTGCCCTTCCCCGCGGGGAACTGGGGCTGGGTCATGCTCCCCCGCCAGCCCTGATGTTCCTGCACACAGGCAGGCGTGCCCCACACCCCTGTGTCCTGCTGGACCCACAGAACCGGGCTGGCCTCAGCAACAGCGTTGTTCTGATCCTCCTGCCCAGGTAAATGCGTGTCTCGGACTGCATCTGCCGGGCAAGGGAGTGACTAGTCAATGGGAATCCGAAATTGTGTTTGAGAGCCTGGGTGGAGGTTAATCACAGTGTGCAAAGGTACCAGTGTTTGATGAGCTCAGCCACGGATCTGTGGCACATTTAGATACACCTGCTTCCGAGTGTTTTCCCAAATCATTGGCATCGCACAACAGGGAATGATCCAAAACAAATTTCTGTTTGGAGACCCAGGGCTAAGTTCAAGCTCAGCACCACCTCTGCTATCTCAGTGCTGCACCAAGTGCAAAAATTGCTGTCAGAGAGCTGAGCTTACTCCCAAAGTTTTTGTCTTGCCCATTCCAGCCTGCAATTAGAGCTTCACTCCCTTGTGCTTGTTGTTTGCAATGAGAAAATTCCATAATATGAAAGGAAAGCATGGAACTCTGCAGTTTGCACTACTTGGCTATGTAAATGAATGCATTTAAGAATCTGAATTACTTGATTTTTGGTGTTTTAACAGGTTAAAACAACAATCAGTGTTATGGAGGAGGACTTAGAAGTGTTCCAGGAACAAGCTGTGACTAAGTATGTAATGACTTACTGTCTTGGGAGTTGAATATATGATGGTATTAAATTATGTAGGTTTATTAAAAATGTGAAATGCAAAATATTAATGACTTTGGAAGCAAACTTGATTCTCTATGTCTTCTGCTTTCCATGCAAACTGGAGAAGTTGCTGATAATTAAGACAAGACATCTTACTGCTTGCATCTCACTGTTTCTGTTAGTTATTTAAATGTTTTATTGTTAGTTATTTAAATGTTTTAAATATTCATACCTGAACCAGAGGCGGGGGGGGAATGAAAGCTATGTGGGGTTTTATTAAGATGTTACGAAACGTTATTTCAAACTTTTTTTTAAGAAGTACTTGAAGTTGCTAGGCTACAGTGATATAAACTTACTTATCACAGCTCCTAAAACATTAAGAATCTTGAAAAAAATTCATTGCTAAAGCCATAGCCTTGTTTCGCACAGATAATAACTACAACGGTTTTCTCCAAGTATTAAGTGCACTTTTCATAAGAACACATAATCATTTCTTATTTTTACATTGTCCAAGTGTAGTTCTTTTAATTTTAATCTAAAAAAATGTTAGTAGTTTTTTACTCTAAAAAATATGTTAGCACAAATTCTTTCTGAAGAAGTGAGAACATGAGTAAGATTTGATGTAGGACCCCATCTTGTTCAGTATCTTCAAGGAACACACAAATATAAGTACTTCCTCACTTAATGACTTAAACAGAATATTTATCCATCATAATTTTGTAAGGAAACTTACTAATTACTTTTCAAATTAACCAGCATAAAAGAATTTCTTAAAATAAAAGAAGCATGATCTATTGTATCTTTTTCTGCCCCAATAAAGTTTTTAATGGGATTTAAAGGTGTACTGTGTCATACTGAAGAATAATGCATGCACTTTTCGTGATAGATATAAATTGCTGCAATAAAATATTCTGATAATTGTGGTCTCCCCCCCTTTATTTTTCTTTGAGGAAATTCTTTTTTTCATATCATAGTTATATGATTTGTAGAAGTAGCCATATAAAAACTTGAATTAGAAAACCCCAGAGGTACTGCAATTCTTTTGCTACAAGTCAGAAGCCTATTTCAAAAATTCAGGATTCTGTTTTGCTTTTATTTTAATCAGTATATGAAATTTTGGGCTATTGCAGATGAATCTAGAGGAATTTGTCCTATCATAAACCCTAATTCTTCCTAGCTAGCTATTTCCATTAACTATACAAAGAATCTGGAAGAGTCGTTTAGGATACTCCTTCACTGAAAGGAAACAATTTCAGTCTATGCTGACAGTATTCCAGGGATAATGCAGTGCCTTTAAAATTTGGGAAAATGGCTGAGTAATGGTGGTGAAAATCATGACAATTACATTCCAGCTGCGAGGACTCATAAATCACAAATTGTCTGTCCATAGATGTGTGTGATTCAGTATGGCTGAAAGCTGTTAAATAAGTTAGTTGTAGTTCTTACAATGGAACTTTGGGGTAGAAGATTCTATCACAACTGGTTTGTATATTTCCTATTTTTAGAGCAAGGTTTGTGATAATAAAATGAATTAATATTGACTGTAGAAGCTGTGGTAAATATCCAAACCTAATGAATATACTATGTAAAATTGAATAAGTTTTGCTTGTGTTTGCATAAATGTGGCCATACTTATTTTCCTATTTGTAAGCAAGTGTAAATAATAAGAGAAGAAAGTATAAAGTCCAGGGAGACAGTATGAACCAAGCATTCTTAAATCATCTGTTTTTAAATAACAGCTTCATGGACAGTACCATTCTTTCTATGTCTGTTAGCAAACTATTAGAAAAAAGCAGACCTATGCAGAACTCCAAAGCAAAAGATGGATAAATAGAAGTAGAAAGGTCTAACTAGTGCAAAAATCGTTTGTGATAAAGAAAAAGGCCTGGAGGTGGTAAAACTTTTTTAAATTTGGAAACATTTTGTTTTGCATGAAGATAAATAGTTATTAATGACAGTAGAATATGACTCATCTCTATTTTCACTTATATGGAGACAGAATAAAAGAAGACTAAGAGCTTGCCCACACTACTTTAAAATGAGATAACTTTAAGTGTTCTGAGCTGTTTCAAAGTAAATGAACCAAAAAAAAAAATTAGCTGCCACTTGCTGAAGTACAAGTCATTACTTCCCTGTATGATGAATCCATTCAATGTATGCATTCAACGAACTGGGAATACTGAATCCACATGGGTAAAAAAACTTCTTTGCTTATGAGAAAATTCATTCTTTCTGTGTTTGTTTACATGACATCTTATTAAACAAAAGAAACCACTGCATTCCACATCCAGTGACCAAAACTAATTCTCATGACTATGGTGCCATATAATTAGCTATATTCTGAGGGGCTAATTAGCATTCTTTTCAAAACACTAGTGGACTACAGCAATAGTTACTGCAGCAAGTAGCACCTCTCTGCTCGTGGGTGGAGATGACTGCAGATCAGTGTTCAGTGCCAGAGCCTTGTTACAGAGTAGTTTTGATAGAGCAGCAGCAGTAATCTACAACTTCATGTACAGATTTCCTTTTGCAGCTGCAAGTGTGCTTATGGGATCCAGGTAAGGAATTAGAGAAAGTGAAGAGAGACTGAGAAGCTCTTCCAGAAGGGATTTTTCTTTCAACAGCTCCCTTTTGTATAATGATGGCTCTAGGTTCAAGAAGCATGCAAGAACATTTAAGAGAATTTTTTTTTAGCAAAAAATGCAGAATTTGCCATGTGCAGGAAGGTCTGAAAGAGGCAGGTGAAATTTAAGAGTGAAGGGTGTCAGCCATGGTGGATCTGAAAGGGTAATCTGATTATCTAGGCTAGAAGTTGTGTTCTTACTTGCATAACAATATTTAGATTATCCATATGACCCACAGTAAGGCAAGTATCTGTTTCTGAAGGTTGATATCACCTAGCTGAGTCATTGCTGGTGGTTCATCAAAGTGCTGCTATGTGACATTTGAGGAGGCTGGAAGTGGACAGGTCTTTGCAGCAGGATCAAGGAAAAGGTAGTCCTGATATAGCAAGTAGATCTGATAAAGGAGTATAGCTTTATCTTCTGTTTCCAAATTCCCATTTGGCATTCCACACAGAGGCAATCAAAGTTTACCCATCATTAATGCTACTTTTGAGATGGGTTCCAGGCAATTGGGAGGGAGGTGTTTTTCTTTTGAGAGACACACATCACTTGCTTGCAGTTTGGTCATTGTCATCCTATGATTTGTATTAAATTTTAAAATGGCACTTGTTGCCATGAGTTTTTCCTGGTTTGGCTGAGCGTTCATATTAAAGGAGAAGTCTGTACCTTCTCACGCTCTTTTAATGTAAACATCAGCTATGTTCTATAAACATAGCCATTGTTTTTACATTCCCTGCTGGGACAAACAAGACTGTGTGACAGTCCCCTTAACCAATGTGGTGGGAAGGTAGGAATTCCTTCCTCCAATCCACAGGCCTAATAGGAAAAGTATAAAAGTAGGTTTTTGTAAATAAACCGGGTCTTCTGCCCTGCTGCTCTGTTGCACCCAGATCTGTGTCCCCAGTCTGTTTTCTGGCTAGGCCTCCACGGTGATAGGCACTGACAAGAGTTTTAATGTTAAAAAGTCACTAAGATTTATATGTGCAGTTAAAAAGCCCTTCCAAGCTTAACATCGATAGTTACGGTTTCAAGGATTTGTGGATGTAAAAGAAGTTTTAAAGAATTTAACTTTTTAAAAAATCATGCTAAATTTTGATTATGATATTATAAATCTAAAAAATTCACTCAAATTTCCTGTAATAATTACCAAAACAAAGGATGTGCGCAATTTAAGCACCAGATGAAAGATTTCTGATAAACCCATATGCACATTAAGGAACTGTGTCTTCAGTTTAGTGCAGTCAAAAGTTTAGCATGCAAGCAAACTCAAGATTGATGAAGTGAGGTTCCACCTACACTCAAAGGCATCATTTAACTTTCCCATTTCTTTCTTTCTGTTGTTGAAAAGTGGTTAATTCGATCACAATTAAAATAGAATTGTAGCAATGTAAATAAATTTTGTTTTCTCCCTTATTCTTTGTTTGAAAAAATAAATCTCTTTATGTTTTTAGAGCTTCTCCATGTGAAGCTGAACTTCAGGAATTAGTGCATCAAATTGACATCATGGTAAACAGAAAGCAAGTAGAATGGGAAAGCAAGATGAGAGCTTTGGAAGCAAAGATGGATATCCAGGATCAAGAATTAGCAAGTGCCCAAATCAAACTGGATCAAAAAGGTCAAGAGGTATCTAAGAATATCACATTCTATAAAGAAAGTATTTATTCTGGTAGTTTCTTGTTAGTATGCTTTAAATTCTCTATAAGAAGACCATTTGTTCTATCATGTAAAAATACCAAACACCCCTTAAAGGTCACTAATTATCCTTAGTGTTTTGTTTTAAAGTGTGCTTCCGTTCTGAAAAGTGATTGTAAAAATGTCATTGAAAATCTCATATTTCTTCTATTTCCCTAAAGTCTACATCAAATATTCTCGGGTTAGCTGTAATAAGATAATTTGATGTTTTTTCTAAATGCCAGAACTTCCCATTTCATCAGAAATTTTAAATGGAAGAATGCAGTTCAAATAGGCTCCCAAAATTATCTCTTTGTTACTCCTGTTAATACCCGTTTTTTAATATTTTACATTATATATCTTTGTATGATAATTTTATTCATTGTGAAGGTTCAAAATGTATTACTACTTAGACTTTCTTATGAACCCTAAAGCCCCAGTATACCTGATGTTGTCTGTACTTCACAGTCTTTTCTGCTGAATAAGTATTTGGAAGCATTGAGAAATCCTTACATAGCATTCAGTTCTAGTTCAAACCAGCTGAATTTCGGTGTTTACAGGAGGACATTCTTGTGTGAGCTAGGTGGCTAAATTGCCCGTGGGGGTTTTGAAAATGGAGTGACTCTCCCTAATGAGCAATTAGGAACTTGCCCTTAGTCCCTGCAGTCAGAGGAACCAAGAGAATTCAAGTAGCCCATCCTCAAGGCATCAGTTTATTTGCTGTACACAGACTTTATCTGAAATACTTTAACATATCCTACCAAGCTTCCAGCTGCCCCTCCAGAAAAGCACAGGTGCAATGTCTGCTCTCTGTCATATTTCTCAGGTCTCTGTGAAACTCACAAATGGCACTGCACTTAGGGAACTGAAATTAATCTACAGTGTCTTCTGGTAATTTGTACATAAATACTGGAAGGTAATTTGTATCATTTTATAAGCCATGCAAGGAAAATTTTCACGATGGGTAACAGCATAGTTGAGTTAAAAAAGCTTTCAGAAATGAAATTTCTGTAATGACAGACTTGTATTATGATTAAATCATAACATCACTGTGCAATGAGATTTTTTTACTATAAAATCCCTAATTTGATGTTGACACAATCTGGGTCTATGGTATGCAGTTTTATTATCAAGTTACTGAATTAATATTTATTTTTACTATCTCTCCTTAAAGCAGTGGTCTTCTTTCAAAGTTTGAAATTACTTTCCCAAAAATTACAGATTTTGAAAAATGTCAGAAAAGGTACATTTGGATGCTTATTTTAATTTTAGGTGGAACTTCTTCAACAAGAATTGGAAAACTTACAGAAAACTAAAAATGAAATGGCTCAGAGTTATGAAACTCAGCTTCAAGCACTGAAATCTCAAGTAAGAAAAATGTCAGTTTCATTATTTTGTGATTGCAGTGTAAAAAACTAGTACAAGCCAAATTGTATAGATGTGCCATTATGGATTTGGGAAAGATGAATTGTGTCATACAAATGATGATGACTACAGCTTCCGAGCAGGCTCCACTATGATTTATGTACTGTCATGTCAAAACTCTTTGGATGGATTTTGATGTGGATGTGGCATCTGTTATGAAGACAGATACTTGATTTCCTAACTTCAGACTAATAAACTAAAGCCTTGGTGAATAAATAAAATAGGTAATTGGATTCATGCTAATATGAATCTGATGCACGTTAGGGATTTTAAGATTCATACTGTGCCTATCATGTCTTTGCTATGCCTTTTTCTGGTGTCAGTTTCCCTGATTTACTCAACTGTTCAAATGGCTTGATGGCTTTCCATAAGGTGTGGATTTCCATTTTATCAAAAGTGGAGTAACCCACATAAATGATGTTGGGAGTTTGTTCTGACTTTATTTATTTCAGAGTGTTCTTGCAGTCCAGAAAGCCAGTTGTATCCTGGGCTGCATAAAAAGAAATGTGACCAACAGATTTAGGGAGGTTGTTCTCCCCCTCTTTTCTGTGCTGGTGAGGCCCCACCTGCAGTGCTGTGTCCAGCTCGGGGTCCCCAGTACGAGAAACACTTGGACCTCTTGGAGTGACTCAAGAGGAGGCCACGAAGAAGATCAGAGGGGTCTGGCCCATCTCTCTGGTGAAGACAGGCTGAGAGAAAGGACAAGGGGTTTCAACTGAATGAGTGCAGATTTAGACTGTACCTGAGGAACAATTTATTATTTTTTTCAGTGGGATGATAAGACATTGGAACAGGTTGCCCAGAGAAGTTGTGAATGCCCCGTTCCTTGAAGTGTTCAAGGCCAGACTGGATAGGGCTTAGAGCAAGCTGGTCTAATGGAAGGTGCCCCTGTTTGTGGCAGAGGAGTTGGACCAGATGATCTTTTAAAGGTCCCTTTCAACCCAAACCATTCTATGGTTTTATGATTCAGTTTGGCTGTGTTTGCTCAGCATCTGCGTTTTTGTTTCTTTAGTATTTTCTACTCCAGTCATGAATCTAAATTCTTAGAAAACTTGAGCTGATTCTGTTTCTTAGATTTTAACAACTAAGGTATAAAACTCTGCATTGTTTCCTGCTAGCTTTGTGTCCCTTCACTGGTTTCTCCTACCAGAGATGTAGTGTTATAATTCAGAATTTCCAGTCACCACACTTATTATATAGTGATATCGGATTGCATAAATTGGATATCATTATTTTCATTTAGAAGTGACAGTGCACCTGAGTCCATCAAATTAATAAATGTATTACTTATTTTTAATGTTATATTGTCTTTAATTCATATTTTCTTTTACATATGAGAACTAATTTGGAAAAGAGTTCTGTATATAGGCAGTGAATGCTTTGGCTGTTTTGTAATTAACACTTTTAATCATCTGGGAAAGTAGCAAGAAATAAACCTGGTTTATAATTTACACAAATTACAGAAAAGCATCGTCTTAGCATGATCATTGTGAAGATAAACATCATACAATGAAAAAGAGTGTGACATTTTATCCATAAGTAGTAAGGTATCTTTAGCAATGCAGAACTATCCTCAAAAATATAGCAGAGCTCTCTTTTCTTTGTAACATTTACTGCAATACTTTTCACTTCCTTATTATTTTTCTTATCCCATGCTAGAAATACTTGGGTTTATGTTACATGTTGTTGCTAATACCATCACTGAAATTGAACCTTCTGAAATTGAAAGTCCAGGCCATTTTTCATAAAGATTTTTATTTTGAAGTTTTTAATTAGCCTACAAGTCCTTTCCATGGGCAAATGCAACCTGTTTTCCCTTTTACTTTTTTAAAGAAGCTGACATTTTCTAACCTACAAGCTTTTCTCTTTTTTTTCTGGTTATATTTCTTGCCCAAATTTTCCTTTTTAGTTACCACTCAGACCACTTAACCTTTCTTTGAGTTTTTTGATTGCTTCTTCTTCTATCTTTATAAAAGAACTTTGCTTTTCTAGCTCTTAAGAATAAACATCACTTTCCCAATCCATGTCTCCAAACATTTCATTCTCTCTCAGTCATCCTATTTATTTTTCTAAAGGTTCCAGCACTGATGCCATTTGCATTTAATTTTCCATTCCCCGTTCCTCTCCTTTGACCAAATGATATTTCTTCATGAAATATCCACCTCGCTTACCTTGACTGAAAAAAAGCCTGTTAAATGCCTGTGTTAAGGAGCCTGCCCTGATTCCCTATGTGATAAACAGAAGTCTGCTTGTCAGACTTTTGTTTATCACAATTTCTAGCACCTATGCTAGACAGTAGAACTGTCCCACTCCGCTCCTCTAGCTTTTGCCTCATCTCCTTATTGAGTTTCTTTCCTGAGTTACAGTGCTGCAGTGTCTGCAACGGAATAGCTTTAATGTCCCCAGTTCTCAGCTACACAAACTCATATCTAAAATATAGACCTTCTGTGACAATATTAATCTTTGGCTTATCTCCTTTGATTCCCTTCTTTTGGTTCTTATTCTCACTTGGAAGTTATACCACCTTCTGAACTGTAGAGCCTTAGGAGCTACAATTTAGTTTTGCCCAAATAGAGTGTTACTGTTTACCAATAGCATTGTATCTTTCTCTGCAAATGTATTCTTAAAATCCCTCCCAAGATTTTTTTTTCCTTCTTGATCTTGATAGAAATGGTAAGGATCACTTTTTCTAGCTATCAGAATGCTAGGATATTCAGAACAAATTTCTTTCTGTGGTCCTGTGTGCTTTTAATCCTTGGTACTGCTAAATCCAGCTGTTTAATGAGCAGTGTTCCCTCTGAATTGATTGTGTGCCTGTTGAATATAGTAAAACCTATACTTTTCTTTTATTAGGGAAATAATTCCTGGTATGTAACCTGAAACTCCTAGGCCACACTGTTGCATTCATTCAAAAGTGCAGCATTTTGTCATAACTAAATAGCAAAAATTTTTGAGGTTCATCTGCATTACTTTGATCCTTCTTTTTATTGTCTAGTAGGTATTCTCTCTTTGAAAGTGATGGAAAAATGCCTCTTTTTTTTTTTTTTTAACATGTACAATATGCGAATGGAACAACTTGTGCCTTTTAAAGCAAATATCTGGCCTTTAACAGTAGTTTTGGCTTTTAGTCTAGTTTCCAGTCATCATAACATCCAGACTATAATTTACCTTTAATATCCTACTGTCATTAAATATCTAAGACTCAAACTAAATTTTCTCATTTTGACCACTCTGTTCCATTTTGGACTGATTCACTGAATTGTTGGGTCCTGTATTTCCTGGCCTTTTTAGCATACACCTTCCAATATCTGTCTTATCTGAATTTAGTCTTCCCAGGCATTACATATGCCATAATATATTTGAGAGCAAAACTGTTATTAGAAAAACTATATCTTCCTTCCAAGGTCAGTGAGTTCCATGTTGTTTGAGCCTGGATACTCTGACTCATTTTAAATATTTTATCTTAATTCTGTTCTCCAGGAAAGTCAATTTCAAATACAGGCAGCTTCACTGCAAGACTTTTGATTTGGTTCTGAAGGTGATAAGTCAGCTCTGTATGCCCATGTTATACAGAGTTACTATCCAGACATTCCAAGTTGGTGAAATCTATGCCTGAGCCTCTTCATATCATGACACTTTCTAATCCAGGACAATCTGTCTTCTTGTCATTTTTTCAGTTATTTTTTGCTGTCTCATATTATGATTCTCAAGTTCATGTCAAATGGGTCTGTGAAGTTTCCAGATTATTTTTAATTAGTTTCCGTTCTCTATCTTTTCTGGACTTCTTTTGCCATGTTCGTTATCTGAACGGACCTCAATTGCTCATTCCGTGTTGACTCAACAGGATTCCATTCCACTTCCAAACAGTAGTTCACTTTGAGCTATTAACAAAAATATGAGATTTTATGGATTTTTTTGGTATATACAGAGAATTTTATTTGAGAGTCAGGGTGTTTTTTTAAAGTCATATATACTTAAATGTAAAGGAACTGCGCAACAAGAGACATGAACAGTATTTATTGTAAACTTCTTTTCTGCACAATATTCTTCCCTATGTTCTTTCACTCAACTTTCCTCAAGATCACATTTTTAGTGTTTCCTTTATCAATATCCTTAAGTTTGCATTTTGTTTTCAAAACAAAATGTACATATTCCTACTAAACAGTATCACTTTTCTGTATCAAACCTGTTAACAGGTGCTAGACAGACCCTTTATTTTGTGCAGTGTAGTGAACTGATGTGAAAAATGTCTGTTTTTCTGGAAAGGCTGGTCCTTCTCCTAGTACCTTTTCTTCTGTGCCTCTGACTCCTAAGCCAGGCTTTCATGTTGACATCAGTAGGCAGTGTCTGCTGTCTATTTGGGGTCTAATTCTGAGACCCACTCAGTGGTACCAGAAGAGTGCCATCATCACACACATAACATTTCAACAATTTTCATCATAAGAAAGAAACACGCAAGTTTAGAGTATATTAATGATAATCTTTCATTCTGGCTAGTGAAGCACCCTTTAAAAATGTCAACACAAGATGGCAGTAAACAAGTATAGAACATTCCATATGAGCACTGTACAGGAAATGACTCTGTGGGTGACTGTGCCATGGAGAACTGCAGCAGAATTGAGTAGCTGACAAATGAACCCACTTGAACAGTTAACATTTCTATGGGAGCTTAGTCTTGTTCTTCTGTGATGACTTTATTAATTGATTTTACCTTTATTAATTGATTTTTTTTGTTTGTTTGTTTCATTGATTACACGTTTAGACTGCTAAAGCTACAGTTCGTGATTCTAGTTTAAAGAAAACTTTGGCCATGTGGTCATCCTTGATAGATTCTGCATGTTCAACTCTACTTTTGTTTGTAGTTCTCGAAGTTGACACATAGTTATGAAAAGCTACAGTCACATCAGTTAAAACGAAAAAAGCTCGAAAGCAGAGAAAAATGTGAGGAAAACCAGGAAACATCATCTAACCCAAGGAATTTATATGTGACACTGGAGGTAAGAATAGCTTTTGGTTTTATTTTAATTTTAATATGCTTCTAGAACTAATTTTTGATTTAAAATTGTAAGGTTTATTTCACTCCTAATTTTACAAAAAATATATAATTGTCTTGTTTTTGCAAGAATGGTTCTTAGTTTTAATATTTTTTAATACCAATATTTATTGTAAGTTTAACTATAAATTAATTTTACTGTTTTCCTGAGGAATATATGTGTACTGGATAACACAATCCCTTGTGGCATGAGAGCTTGTAGGATATGCAGGATATTGTCACACAATGCCAACCATTAATTCAAGTTTTATAGACCTCAGAACAACCTTGACCACACTGGGCTACATAGAAGAAAGGATTTAGGATTGGAAAACTGCTTGTTACACATACATCTTGTCAGCACCCATGTGCCTGAGGCAATCCATGACCTTGACCTCAGTGCTTGATTTCCCTAGGCAGTGTATGAGGAAGGATTAGCATCCTCCAGAATCCAAGATACCTACTGAGGGACTAGATAATAGGTGCTGAGGACAGGATTCAGTCATATTCCCTATCCCTTTGGACACAGGCTGGATTTTAGTGGACTTATTCTTGAATACAGGAAGACACTGATTTTTGTTCATAATTCCCAGCGCTGACCTCTCACAGCTTACTTTATGATCTGCAGAATTATCAGGTATTTATTAGACCATCGGGAAAGTTAGGCAAGATAGAGAACTTGTAGAGAGTGTGCCCACAAGTGGTGTCTTCTCTCCAAATACTCCTCTGGCTGCATTCACTGGGGCAGAAACTGATATTCAGTATTATTTCTTGTAACTGAGCAATATAGCTATGTTAATTTTAGCTGCTTCTTTTTTACCTATCCAATAAATTTCCTAATATCCTGAGCTAAATGAAACAACTTCAGAAGGAAAAATTCAGGAGCCTATTGAAAAATAACATTTGTCTAGTAGGTAGAAAACTAACATGGGAAGATTATACTTCAGGTTCTCTCTTGAAAGATTTTTACACTGAGTCCTCCACCTATGGGAAGAACAGTCTAACCAGTAATCTCATGCAGCGTAAGATGATCACAAAATTCATATTTTCTCTGTCCATCCTTTGTGAAGAGCATAATAAAGTAGTGTGTGCTCCATGTGCTTACTGGGCTGGGTGCTGTAGGCAAAGCCAGGAGAGTGGTACCAGTTGATACAGGAGCTGCTTGCCCAGGTGCTAAGCACTGGGAGGACTTACACATTTATGATGTAGATGATTTGGACACTTTGAGGACTTTGCAATCAAAAAATTCAGCTCAGTAGATTTTAAGTAATTTCCTACTTTTAACCCAAATTAAGCAGGGTCTTAGGATCTGTATTTTGGACTTGCCTTCTATAAAGATACAGGACTAACTTCTGTGACCTCCAGGTTCCTGTATCTACATAGACACATCCCAGCTCTACATGATGTTGGCTGTCTCTTTCACATGGTAGTTCTCACCATCAGAAAAGCTACAGTGCTTTGGATTGCAGCATAGCTGCCAACATCAGCTACTACAAGAATAATAAATGGATTGTACATCTATCATTGATATATCACTACTGTCAGCTAATTTGAGAATAACCTTACTCAAGATTAAAATGTGAAAATAATGTAAGACAATGCTATAATTTGATTAATTATGCAGTATGAAAAATGAGTACTTGGAATATATTCAGCAAATTTGAGTATTCAGGAAATAATTAGTGTGGTGAAAATCTACTAAACTCAGCAGTGCTTTAGTAAAGCCTTGAACCTGAAGTCCTCATTAAGTAGTCTGAAACTCCATTTGTATCATGTTTTATAAAATAGGAAGATGTTTATTGTTTTAAATGCCAAAGCAGATATTAGGAAAGCTATGAAAGAAGATTTGTATTAATCTATGTTGAGAAATAGTCAGGGTTTTTTCAGTAGCAAAAAACCCCCTTATTGTTTAAAATTTGGGGAATATGCCAGTTTAGCTTAATTATAAAATATCATCTGTCTTTTTGGAACAACATTTCCATTAGTTTTCAATATATAAATCAATGTACTGGTTTTTTGCTAAATTTTCAAACTAAAAGAGCAACAGCTCTAGTAACTGAAATTCTCCTTGTTTTTAGGATATTGCCTTTCAAATGTATTTGTGAACATGTAATGTTTGGCTTGAGTTAAAAGCAAATTCAAACACACTATAAATATGAATGTAAGTCCAAATACAAAAACAATATTAGGTAATTCTAATATAGTAGAATTTCTAAAACAGTTTTTTGTTTAAACTAGATGAACTCAGAAGCTGAAGCAGCAACTTTAAAGAGAGCAAGAAATAAAATTTATTCAATGTAGCTGCTGTCCCGTTAAAAACAAAGGCAAAAGGGAGCATTTTGTGTCTGAATGTTAAGGGTTTGATTCCCTGCTGATGATCCTGCTCAACACTGATATAGCTTTAAAGTCACAGGAACTATTACCCAATAAAATTTGTGTATCATAGTAATAACTAATATTTTATGGTTTTTATTCAATTGTTATGTTTACACTCGTTCTCAGATCAATAGCCCTTAAGACTGGTCTTTGTCTGGTGCGGATGACTGGATGGCTGGTTTATAGAATTGTTCCTTTATTAACTTCTTTCCAAAATTATACATATTTCTTCAAATGATACAAATTACAAAATTCTTTAGATTGAGGAAAATAGATAATTTCTCTATGTTCACTAGCCTTGTTTTGTTGTCTTTCAGGAATTTGAGGCAAAATCACAAGAATGGGAAAAGAATGGGACAGCCTGTGTAAATAATCCTGTTTATGTAGATATGCAACCAAAATTATTGCCCGAGAAATGTAATTTATTTCAGGTAAAATTCCTCCCTTCCTGCTATAGGACGAAAATGAACTCTTCGCTCATCTAGAGCTTATTTTAACTTAATTTTTAAAAACTAAGCTTACAGTGAATCTTACAATGCATTTCTATATTAGTAGTGAATATAGGGCAAGGCAGAACCATACTGGAAGATCTAATGATACATGCAGTTATTTTAGTTTAATTCTCTCATGAAAATGATAAAATTAATAAGGATCATGATGAAAATGCTAAGATTTCTTTAAAAAAAACCCCAAACAATTGCAAAAAACAGTGAGTGTTCTTTTTTACTTTTTAAGCATATTATGGAGATACTTTTCCATGCTATTTACTAATATGCAATTAATTGTGACACGTTATTAAAAAGTATCTTACCAAGCACGTAGTGTATGCCATTACAGTGTTGACACAAGTATAAAGTTCCTTCAAATCTGATAGCCTTCATTGTTTTGAAGATCATAAATATACACCAGTATCATTTATGCAGAAAAATGAATTTTCATATGCTACTCCAGAATTACTCTTGGAGTTGTTTGTTGGATCACTTAGTCCTTTTTTTCATACTTCGCAGCCTTCTAGTTACCATGCAGTAGCTTGGTTGACTTTATGATTATTTTTTACTTGCCAATTTTCTTATTGCTTTTTTTTAATATATAGGCTATTGATATTATATATATATATTTTAATTCCTTCTAATCCAGAAAAAAAGTGTTATTTAATGTCACGATGTCCTATGCTTCTCTTAAAACAAAACAAAACAAAACAAAAAAAACACTTGCAAATTGACTGGGCCACAAGACAGCTTGGAAATTAAGTAAGGGGAAGCCAATTATGTTGCTCACTGGTAATTCCCTTTTCCACTGTTACTAAGCTCATTGGATCTTAATCTAGTGAAACACTTTCTTAACAATTCCTGTGAGACTCTAAA
The DNA here is from genome assembly GCF_021018805.1 of Prinia subflava. NCBI lineage: Eukaryota > Metazoa > Chordata > Aves > Passeriformes > Cisticolidae > Prinia > Prinia subflava. Next base: position 28,272,165 of record NC_086249.1, read on the forward strand.
CAGATCCAGAGTTACCAAGGATGACAGTTATGTTTTGGGCCTAGCTGCTTAGAGCATTATATTCCAGCAATTGTACTTCTCTACAAATGTTCTAAAAAAGCAAGTATTTGACTAGACAAAACTATTGACTGATGACATGTTGATTGTACAGTTAGACAAATCAGAGTACTCAGGGTGATCATTCACATTTTTCTGTTGAAGCTTTCATTGCCATCATGAACTTGCTTTGAAGACAAGTTCCTTCACAACTGTGATATAACACCAACTGGTTTTTGTAATTCAAGTCTGATGGACTGTTACTCATCGCTGTTTCAAAAGTGTTAATTGTTCCTGCATCTTTGCCTCAAATTCATCTTTCATGAGGTCTTTGATTTCCAGTTGGAGTCTTGCACTGTCTTTCACAGGATGCAGTGACACTTTTGTATATCAGAACCCATAACTTGGATGTCAAAGGGACCTTAATTTTTTTTCTACAGACAAGAAACTTAATCGGCAATTTTTTTTTGCTTTTTATTTGATATGCAGCCAATGGTCCATTCTGCTTAGGTTCTCAGCCAACACAAATTACAGGGCCATAGTCAATAACATCAAAAACTGTCTAAAGTATGACTTTTTGCAGTCCTTGTCAGTGAAATATGGGATTTGTAACCCTATTTATTTTTAATTTATATTTTCTTGCCCAATTTGATCTCTGCACATGATATATGATTTCCAGGTCATATTTTGTTGTCATTTTTCAAGTAATTCTCAGTCTTCTGAAAGATTAGTACTGCTTGTTAATCTCCCAGTAGTGGGATTCATGTGGATAGTTTTTTAAACAGCAAAAACAGTTGCCATAGTAATTATGCTTCTTCACAATGCCTGTGGATTCAGAAATACTGGCAATACCAATTTTCTGAAATTTTGTGTTTAGGATTTTAATTGGTACAAGAAGCTGCATGGGATGTAGGACTCTGCCAAAGTAGGAATGATTCTTCCTCAAGTTTAAGGATAATGATCTCAAAGAAGTACAGTTCCTGTAGTAACTGAGCTGTTTATACACGACCTATGTAAAGGTGGCCATCTAGTCAAAGGTTAATATCTATCCTGAGGCACACACACACAGAGCTCCCACTGAGTTCAATGAATCAAAGAGGAACATTTCTCTCAAACTATTTCTCACAGGTAACTGCCTTGAGTAGGTCATCATAATCACCTTTTTCACATTTGAGGCTCATTAACATTAAGTACTAGGAAAATACACAGCACAGGAGAAAAAAATCCTTGAAAAACTCCTGTGCCCTTGAAGATTCTTGAAACTTTTTTTTTTTTTTAATCTGAGGACAAGTAATTCAAACTGTTTGAATTGTGCCATCTTTTCCAAGCAAATCCAGGTGAAGACGGAAGTAGCCTTATGATTTTGGTAGTAATGATTTGGTCCTAGCAATTTACATACAATTATTGAGTTTAATTTAAAATATTTTCTTGTTTTATAGAAGCAGACCCAAAACTATCAACTCCGAATACGCAATAAGAAACAAAACCAAGAAGAGTTAATTGCCCATACTCAGCCCAAAAGTGAAAATGATGACTTGATTATTGAAAAGCTAAAGGCAATTGTGAATGAAATAGCAAGAAACAAGGATAAACTGGTAGAAGAAAATATGAAACTCCGTGAGGATCTAAAAATGTACCAAAATCAGTGCCAGGTAGTAATAGTTTTTTCTGATGACTCTGGAATTCATGTTGGAAAATGAAGATGAGATGCCTATATAAATGTACATTAGGTGTATTCATTGCATGCACACAGAATTATCTGGGAACAGCATGGGTTGGGTTTTTTTAGTAAAACAGAAATAGGTTTGATTTGTAGAAGTACATTTTTTCTCTTGTCTATGTATCTAAGGTTTTATAACTTTCCTATATGCATAGCATCCACATGAACTTCCCCTTGTTTGGTTCCTTGTATATAAATGACTTCTGTGAAATCTCTTTATCTGATTTACACCTTGTTATTCATTTTGCCATGTACATAGTAAATAAGTATCTACAAACATGTATGGTATACTTTGTTAGTTTTGGAAAAAGATTATGCAGTCAGTTTTTAAAAATTTTTAAGCTTCTGGCTATGTAAAGAACCACCAGGTTTTATCTTGCCCCTAGATCACTGTTTCTCAGCATAGCACTGATCTGTGAAGACAGCCATTTGCTCCTCTTCTTTTGGTCATGGTGTATGAGTTCTGACAAGACTGAGATAATACAAGATCTTTACAACCTTTTTTATTGTCTGTGTTTGAAACATATCAGGAATGAGATTCTTGTTGATATTTTTTCTGGTGACATATACCAGTTATGCTTTTGCTTATTTATTTAGGCACTTCTAGGTTCAGTAATATATTGAATTGCCTATAGTAACTTCAAGTCTTTTTGGAGAAAGGTTTTTTCTGTTTATAGACAGTCTTGCAGAGTGCTAACAGCATATGCAATATACATTATAGGAATTAGCATATATGTGGCAGAGGTTAATTTCAGATTGTGTTGTCAGGTATTGTCAGAAGAGCCAAGTTTATGCATGCCATTTGCACATTAGTTCACTGAGTCTTTTGCCTGTGTACAAGTTATCGGTGTGCAGTTCTGTTTTGGGGCCTGTTAAAAAGGCTGCCATCAAAAGCAGTGGGACTAGAATATGCAGTGGAACAAATCATGGCAGGCGTAGCAAGTGGATGCATGCTGTATGATGGAGAGATTGTGCTGTACCCTTGAAGAAAATCTTCAAGCAGGAAGAATTTTGGAACCATGTATTCAAGAGAATACAGGAGCTGTAGGAAGCTTGAAGACACTTCAAGTTGAAGTGGAGCTAAATGTACATAACAGTGTCATCTAAAGGGCAGAATGTTGCAGAATAACTGTGTTGGTGGTGTGGAATGCTGCTATGTTAGAAAAGATGCATTTGGAAATAGTTGCTTGAGGAAAACATTGATGTCAATGTATGGTGAAGAGGGGTAGCTCAGCGAAAATATTTTTTTAGGAATGTCTGTATGAGAAAGAAAAAAGTACAAGGCCTGTTGTCAGCCAGAAAAAGTAAGCAGGTTTGCTTGAGGAGAATTAGATGGAGGATGGCAATAGTAGGACATGATATGGGTAAAGGAAGAAGGAGTAGATTAAATCTTGGTGTGGAGAAGTCTGATGGCAATGAAAGCAAGAATTGTTGTGCCTCATATATTCCTCTATGCCTATGACAATTTTATATATGCTTGTAATTATTTCACTTATACTATTAATTAGCAAATAATATGGTGAAACATGGAAGAGCACTTTGTTGACTTTACAGAAAACACAAAGTTTAAAAGATCTAAATGGAGACTGCAGTCTATTTCTCTATCCTCTGAATTACCCAACAAACTTATCTGCAGCCATAATATGAGAGGTAACCTGAAAACATCACACAAGGGGCTTGATTCTTGAAAAGTCAGCATTAGGTCAGCTGCCAGACACTAATTTACGTGAAAATACACCGTATAGTTGTATTTAAGAGGTTGAATACTGTATTTGGTTTGTGTTGGGAAGGTTTTGGTAATGGGGGCACTCCAGCTGGTTCCATGATGGGCCCACAGCTGGGCAAGGCTGAGCCCAACAGCAGTGATGGGGCACCCTAGGGTTATTCTATGTAAGAGGAGCGGGGAAAAAAAAACCCCTGTTCAGTGGGGAGAGAATATGTGACAGGAACAGCCCTGCAGGCCCAAGCAAAGTGCAGAAGGAGGGACAGAAGTCGCTCCAGGCTCCAGAGCAGAGATTCCCCTGCAGCTCCTGGTGCAGCCCTTGGGGGGGCAGCTGTGTCCCTGCAGCCCATGGAGGGCCATGGGGGAGCAGAGATCCACCTGCAGCCCCTGGAGCATCCCAGCCAGAACAGGGGGATGCCTGAAAGAGGCTGTGAGAAGCCTGTGCTGGAGCAAGCTCATGACAAGACCTGTGGCCCTTTGGAGAGAGGAGTGCAGGGTTGCTAGCAGGACTTGTGACCCCACTGGGGACCCACACTGCAGCAGCCTGTTCCTGAAGGACTGCACCCCACAGAATGAAGCCTTGCTGGAGGAGTTAATGAAGAACTTCAGCCTATGGGAAGGACTCTCCATGAGGAAGTTCATGGAGGACCTTGGGAGGCACCCACCCTGGAGCTAGGGAAGAGTGTGAGGAGTCCCCCTGAGAAGAAGGAGCCGCAGAGACAAGGTGTGATGGACTGACCACAGCCCCAATTCCTCATACCCCTACAGCACTGGAGGGGAGGAGGTAGAGAACTGAGGAGTGAAGTTGAACCTGGGAAGAAAGAAGGCATGAGGAGAAGGTGTTCTAAGATGTAGTTTTTATTTCTCATTAACCTGCTCTAATTTGATTAGCAATAAATTAATTTCTCTGAGTTAAGTCTGTTCTACCCTTGGCAGCAACTGGTGAGTGATCTCTCACTGTCCTTATCTCAGCCCAAGAGCATTTCTCTTGTTTGTCTGCCCTGTCCAGCTGGGAGAGGCAGTGACAGTGTGGCTGTGGTGGATATCTGGCATCCCGTCAGGGTCAACCCACAGCTTTGAGTAGATTAGAACAAGAGCTGATCAGGAAATTTGGGGACTTTGTTTTGATTTGATTTGATTTGATTTGATTGGCAAGCTTTGTTTTGATTGGCAAGCTAGTGGAAGCAAAACTTTTCACAGAAGGGAAGAATAGGTTTAATGATTTTTTCAACTTGAAACAGACTCTTTATATGAGATATTTTCTAAAAAAATCCTAAAGTTTTCTGCTTCAAAATTAATTTTCATTTTAACCAGATGCAACAGTGATGCATATCTAATTTTTTTTAACTGATATGTGAAACTGTGAAACTCTTGACCTGAAGTTCTGCTTCAATTATTATTGCAGCTGCTGCTGTGGCTGCTGTTGTTCCTGCTACTATTTTAATTCACAAGAAAATACAATTTATGTAAATATGTGTGGTGACTGCAGTCTATCACAGAAAATATGACTTGTGCCACACAATTGTGCAGAATTAATTTCCCTTATCCACCCCAGAATGAAATCAGAGGGGTAACCATCTCCCAAATTCATATGTTACAAAACAATTGTGGCTATTTCTTGAATGTTGCAGTCATGAAGATGAGAATAAGCAACTCTTACCAACAACTTTAACAGTTCATTAAGCTTTATTTCACTTGAATATACCCAGAATTGCATTTTGATGTTTAAAAAAGCTCTCTTGCCCTTAATGTAACAAAGGATAAGATGAATGAGTCCATACATGCAGCTCCCCCCACCAGAAAAAACCCAAAAATGCAAAAGCACTTCATATCTGTCTTCAGCAACCCTTTCAGCCAGAGGAAGACCACAGGCTTCTTAGAAGGAGGGTCATTCTCATAGGAGGCTCTAAGGGAAATAAACCTTTGAAGTTCTTCCTTACAGTGCAGTTTCTGGAATCCAGTTCTCTTTTGAAATTTTGAAGGCTTTATTTTTGTTCTTAAAGATGGAGGCTATATTCAAATAAAATAAAGAAATTATGAAAAATGTGAATGTTTTTAGTGCAATAGTTTGAAAGGTAAAGGATCAATATCCTTGGAAAAATCTTTTTTTTTAATGTGAAAAATGCTTTTGGATATTAGGTGAGAAGAAATACATATTCTCTGGATATTACTATTGCAAGCACTGATTATTATTGTTACTTTTGTTATTTGTGGGTTATATTTCCAATTTCTTGTATTTAGTATATTTTCAATATATTTTTGTGAAATTCTGATTTTTTTGGAATTCATGTTTTATCATGCCAAATGTAATACATGTCTTCAGGTTGTCTAACATGCTGTCAATCAGAAATTAAAGACAAAACAGAATAAGGTTTGTCAAGTCCCTCAAAAATATCCTTTTTTGATTGTTTGAACATTTTGTGATGTTCATTTAAATAAGCAATTAACTCCATGCAGATGGAACAAGTTTTTGAAGATTTATGCAGCCTTGTAGTTTCTAAAGTTTATAAAATTGGAAATGCTGTTAGAAAGATAGAAAATGGAAGCCACTTAGGGCACCAATTTTGGCATGTGAAACGTGTTCCAGGATGCAGAACCTACTAAAACAAGCAAGCTGTATCTTTTAGATGCATTTAGTACAATAAAGAACTTCTGAATTATGTTTCCTATGATAATTTCAGAGGCAGACACATTGGAACATTGCAAGGGCTAAAGAATATTCAGAATCTGATTTTTAGATAAGAGGAGCTGACATGGAAGCAATATGTTTTTCAGAAATTAAAATCATGTATGTCTAGGTATTGCATATGATGTGTTAAAACCCAGCATTTTAAGCTAATTTTATTTAACTGTGCATTTGCTTGTTTCTTTAGAACATGGAGGCAGACGTCTCAGAAATGAGAAATGAGCTGCAGTTAAGGGATGGTCTCTGGAGAAGGATACAGCTGGAATGCCAAAAGTTGTATACAGAATTATTGAAAATCAAAGAGTACAAAGATATGCAGGAAACTCAAATAAAGTATGGATGATGAAGACATATTTAAATTAACAAGTACTTCTGAGCTAATGCCTTTTTTCTTACATTTGTTTTAAATTAAGTCTGTTTGAAAAGCTATTCTGGATTCAAATGTCAGCTTCTAAATTTTAGACTGGATGTTTTCATTGACAATTATATCAGACAATTTCAGGCAATAGATGCAGACTCTGTTAAAAGGCTGTAATGATGCCTAGATTTTTACAAATCAACACATTTCAGATATTTCTACCTACATCTTTACAGTCTTTTTTTTCTCAGTGTTAGAATACTTTGAAAACAATGCAATTAAGATTCTCCCTAATCTCCTTTGACTAAAATAATCATGGGTTTATGCCTTATCTTATCTGCTGTAGTCATTTCAAATTATATGAAATAACAGTTTATAAGAGCCTTCAGGATTCTTTCTGCACACAGTTGTATTGTCCTTAATTCCTAGACATTTCCCAAAATCCAGCATGGTTTAGGCCAAATGTTGGTTATGTTTAGGGGTATTTTTTTTTTTGTCAACAAGCAGTTGACAAAAAAAATACTCCTAGTTTTACACTGTGGAGAGGATACTGCAAGGTAAAGAGTATTGAATGTTCTGGTTGTTTCATGTTTTGTTTATTTCTTACTTGAAGGCATCAGTCGTCTCGAGTTCAGCTTACTGAGCAACTAGAAAATAAAAACACTGAGTTATTGCTATTTGCAGAAAGTGAAGAACACCAAGAAGAAGAGCTGAACAAGGTACTTCATATAATTTCCAGGTCTTAACTGCAGTAGAGGATTTTTAGGAGTGAGTACTGACCTATGTATTTTCATATACTGTAGAGAGCAGGAGGATGCATTGTAGGTTCAGGAGAGCATGAAGTTTTTTACATAAAAAGATTTCGTAGATGGTTGCATTTAATTGTGTAGCTGTGAAACTGCCATTCTGATTCTGTGCCTGCCTACTTCACTGATATAATGGAAGATACCAATGCCTACACATTACTGTGATTCAGATAATACCATGCAACTAAGAAAGCCTTCAAATCTCTGATTAATTATTAGCCTGTAGAGCTAAGCTGTAATTTGTAGGTGGTCTCAGAGGTGGGATATGCAAACAGATCGACTGATACAAGTCACTGTGGCAGGTACTCACACAGGGCTAAGCTTGGTGAGATACCTGCTGCACAGTCTAGGGCAGAGCTCTCTTTGGAACCATGCATCACATTGCATTGCACATTTCATAAATGCTGTGAGCAAGCAGCAGTGGCCTGGCACTGTGGAACAGTGGGTGGCTTGGCAGGCTGAAGTTCTTTGGAAGTAGAGGATCCTCAGAACTCGTCTTACAAGCATGTTGTGGTTTTTCCGAGTAGCAATGTAAGCAGAAATCACAGAATTGTCAGGGTTGGAAGGGTCCAAGCCCCCTGCCACCTCGAGCAGGTTACAGGAATGCTTGCCAAGTGGGTTTTGAATGTCTCTATTTGGATGCATCTGACCTGGCTTCATCAATTTTGGCATGGCAGTCATGGTCTAGCTCTTAGGTTTTTTGCATCTACATCTATTTTTTACAATTCTAATATTTCTGTGCTGTTTGCATAAATAAAAAAGAAATGCAGTCTGTTGCTCATTGTGTATAGTACTGCAAAAAGGTGTTAAAATGGGTTCAAAGGTTGTTACGCTAGTTTTTGTTGTTTTGTTTCTTACACAATAAAACAATCTGTCATTACTAAATTTTTGGTTATAGTAGAAAAATTAGGAAAACAATTTTTGTGTTGATACTTTGCAGAACGCTACACAGGAAGTATTGAAGAAAGTTTGACCTTAAATTTTACATGTAATGGCAGGAAAATTTTTCATAAAGTGATTTGCCATATATACCCTTTATTTCTAACAATTAAAGAGCCTCTGGATTGGTTTATTTATATTGCTCCTAAGTTAATTTAAGCTTCATCAAACTTTTTTTAAACCTAACTTAACTTAGGTGCTGTATAAATAAATAGTACTTAAATTTATTGAATGGATATTACCTTGGATATTCTTTACCAGAAATTCCAATTCTTAATGTAATTATTACTTTCTTTTATAAGGTCAATTGGAGTGTATTGTATTTTGTTCACTTCTAATATTAAATAGGCAAATGAAAGTACAAGAGAAGTGTTGAAAAAATATGTGAAAATAAACAAAGCTCTGTGCACTTCCAAAGACATTTTATTCTACAATCTCATTATCTGAATCAGTTAGAAGAGTTGGTGTCTCAGAAGCAACAGCAGAAAAAGTCACTGATAAATAGCACGTGATGCAATCATATTTACTGCACAGCAGTTTTCCTTTTTGAAATGTATTTGCTACAGATAAGAAACCATGTTTATCGAAAGGAGCAGTCCCATTGCTTTGAGCAGGAAAGAATGAAGACTGAAATCTCTGACCTGACAGAGGAGCTTCATCAGAAGGAGATCACTATAGCAACTATCATGGAGAAAGCTAGTCTCCTGGAAAGACAGTTAAAAATGGAGTTAGAGACAAAACACAAATTGTTAACAAAACAACAGGTATGCAAGTAGGCAAAAGCAGCCCACATCATTTTACTCCACACTATTGTTAATGACATTCATTTTCTGTGGGAAAAAAAAGACATCACATTTCTTGCTGTAGTTTTTATCAGTGGTGCTGTAATATCTGTGAAGTATTACAAAAGCAGCCAAATTGATACTGGAACAAGAATCACCAGTAAATGTCAACTGTACATCTAAATTGAAATTCATTCTGAGCATCATATCTAGTTACCATTTTAATGTGCAAAAGATCTTGAAAACTTCCAGTTTGTGCTTATTATATATGCTTTAAGTTTCTAAATTTTCAGTGTTTTCTAAAGCTTTTTGAAGAATGTTACAAATCTGCATAGAAAATTCTAGTAATTTTATAGCTGGAAACTGTAAGATACCAGTGGGGATTTTTATGGCAAATTCTTGTTTCAGAAACAAATTTGTCATCTTCGTTACTTAGTTTGTAAAACAAAAGAACCATCAGATTTAAAGGTTTCTGGGAAGGTCTGCATTTTCTCAGAGGGTCACTATTTGTGAAAATTGTGATTGAAGTAATACTTTACTTTTGACAATAGTAAAGTTAGTGTTTGGGGAAAATGAGAGATATCTCCTGCTGTGTGTGAAAATGAGAAATATCTGCTCTTTACCAGATATTTCCATATCACTAAAAGAGTAGATATAATTTCTAGATGTCATGAATAGGATTTCATCCAGTCTCAGTGGCCTGTAAAATCCGTCCCTCTTTCTATGTAGTAACTGCATGTGAACTTCCTGTTTCCCTAAGTCATTACTTCTTTAAAAAATGTAAATAAGTGCAGAGACATTGCATTTCTATATCTTTTATAGGTGGTTTAATACTTCTTCCAACTTTGGTATTGCTATAGTTACAAATATTATATTAAGTTTTGTAATTCCTAATGTACATTTTGTAAAATTAAGCTTAAATTTAACTATACTCAGAGTTATTCCAGTTGTGAGTAATATTCTTGTCTTTGACTAAGAACTTAATCTTTTCCTAGTTGTTGGAACTCCGTTACCAAGTTATCAAATCTGAAAACATACATCTAAAAGAAATGGTGGAAAACCAGGAGTGTGAAAGTTGCATGGTAATTTTTTTTTTAACCTATGAAGTATGCAAATTAGTTATTTATATTTATTGTAAACGTAGATTAAAATCATGGCAGATTTAGAGATTTCTGGCTTGCATAACTTAAACGAATAAATAAAAATAAGGTGTGCAACATAATCAAAACAAAGTAGTATTCACACACAGGTTGAAGATGAATATAGATAAGAGTAATTTTTACCTTAATTGTATTAAACTACAACTAAGCTAAATTTTTCAGTAACTGTCTAGACACTAAACAATTTCTGGGACCTTATTTTTTTGTAAGTGATATAATTTATTTAAGTTTAAACAGTCATCATTCTCACAGACAAAAATACGCCCCTTTTCTAATACCTTACCCCTTTGTTCACATGGTATTTAAATAGCAGTGTGGGAAACTGACACATTTTGCTGGCACCCAGCTTATTTTCAGTTTAGTATTTATATCTCTCTGAACAGGGGAGCTTTAAAAATTTAATTGATAAGAAGTGTGCCATAAGATTATCTAGAACTATGTTTTATGAAGGTATAATAAATAGTATATATGCTGTTTTCCACAAAAAGCTCCAAAACAGCCCCTGCATACAGAATATATGCAGTTACTGTATCTATTACTAAAAAAAATCCCACTGGAATGTTGTTTGGAAATACTGATGTAAATACATTTGAGGGGATTTTTAGCCTGTTAACTGACATGAAAGTATGTCACACTTATCCACACCCTTAAAACAGCATAGATGTCCATCAGTGATGTCTTACCTACACACATATACACGCTGTTATGGATATCTGTGTGTGGATATATGAAATATTATTGTGGAGGCATAGATGGATGTGTGTGTGCATGTCTAACTCCTCTCTGCAGTGACACTTTTCTTGAAGATTGAGAAGAGCTGTGTGACAAGGATCCTTGGAGACATCCCGTTTGTCATATTTTAACAGCAAAATCCAGTTACTACGTATACCAAGGTCAACACATGTTCCAGTAGATTTGTGGACTTAAAAATTCTTTTCTGCTTTACTAATGTATTATGAGGATCTAAACATTAGAGATTGTGATATATTTGATATTAAGATTCCAGAGGTTGGAGAGATTTTTATGGACATGTTTTTGCTGTACAGTGGAGTACTACACAGACCTCTGAGACCAGTGCCAGCCCAAGTCAGTATGGTGTAATGCATCATCAGCCAGGGTTACTTTCAGGGTTTATATGTCAAAAGCAATGTAGCTGGGCCAGCTCAGTTCATGCCATTATAACATTACTGCTGATTCTAGAGCTATTAGTGGTAGGATGACTTAGCGCTCTCCTTCTCCCTTGGTTCTGCCACTCTTCCCACTTGTGAGACGGAGCTGAGCCCCTGCTCCCCCATAGCTGCACAAAATATTAAATTTTCTTATACCTTCTGGCATTTCCATGCTGGCTTGGCTCATAAATTCCCCCTAAAACTAAGCAAGGTGAGGTTCACAGGAAGAGATGGCATCAAATCAGTGCAAGGAATAGACAAGCTTTCAAATATAGGAGTGTACTAAGAACCAAATCTGTAATGAGTTACTGAGTTCCAAGAGAATAAGTTAAATCTAGGAACATATGAAAGCACAACTTAATGAAATGCAAGAGGTTTTAGTCTTTTGTGTGTAATCTGATAAAGCTTTTGAGAATTTCCTGGTGACGACAGTATGCTGTTATTGCACAGATATTACACAATGCAGTGCAGTACTCTGCAGAGAGAGAGTTCCAAAATAGCTGGCTCAGGTATGCAGCATAGGCTTTGTGGATTAAGTGATAGGAGGGGAAAAAAGGAACAGAGTATCCTGGCTAGACAATTTCCAGAGCTAATATCCATCTTCCCTTCTTGATATCCTAGTGCATGGGGCTCTTTAGCCCCTGATCACGGTGCACATGTGGCTTGCACTCTCACTATGTTGCCTTGCACACCATGTGGGCTAACCCAGCTGAGAAGCAGGGTCTAGTGACAGGGACAGGGAGCACTGTGCTCAGGTGGCTTTACTCACTGCTTCTGAAACTGAAGGTGACTGTCTCAACACTCATATTAAACTGTGCCTGTACACATGTACACTCTGTCTCTAGTATAGCAATGAACTCCTATGATTTTGCTTGTTATTTTTGGAGGAATTGTCACTGGAGGGAGCAATACAGTCTGCAGCTATAACTATTATGGTTGCTTTTATGTCATCAGTTTTACAAAGCAAGCGATAAATTTACAACAATAATATTTTGAATGCATGTTTGCTGAGAAATTTTAATTTGTTTTATTGTGTTATAGAGGCTGTTATCCCTTCTTTTCCATTTATCTACTGTGATTTCTTTTTCTGGAGGCAATTCTCTTGGTTTGCCCTAAATGTTGCATGATTATATATGGTAGCTAGGCCTTTTCTTTAGCACAGAACATTGTTTTGTGTTTGCTTGTTAAAAATATACCCATTTGCTGTGGAAAAAATAACTACATAATGATGGTATTATCTCCTTTCACAGTGTATAGATTTATGTAACAAAGAACATGGAAATTTCACAGCTTCTGTTCAGAAAATGAAACGTGAGAATTTAAGACTACAAAATAACCTTGTTAAACTACAAAATGACACAGAAACATCGATACTGGGTTGCAAGGATACATACAGGGAAACAGAGCCGAGCTACCAAACCCATTCAAAGATGCAAGAAAAGGAAAAGAGGTAATATTTAGATTGTACACATTTGTGAAACTTCTTTCAAGTGTTTTGGGAGGTATGAGTGGGCCAAACTGTTAAGTTTTTCGCTGTTTCTTTTCATCCAGAACTTCCACCAATATAAATATCAGACCTAGTTAGTGTGTTTGTAAGGACTTCCTACATTTTTCTGGATGGCTAATGGAAATTGGCAATAAATGAAGTCCCAGAAATGTTCTGTTTTAGTATTTAGCGCATGAAGTTTACAAACTTTTTATGTGCTGCTCAAGCTATTCTTATTTCCAGGTTTTGCAAATTACAGCAGACCATATTTTTACTACCAAATAAAAACAAGGAAAGGACAGAAAAATCAACATGAGAAGTAAACTTCTCGATGGGAGGTTCTCTTAATAAGCAGTTTGAACTATAGGCCCTGCTGAAAAGCTTTGTGTCCTCTGGTCATTTGTTGGAAGTTTCATTAAATGTATTTTAATGCCTTGTCTGGTTTCAGCGTTCTTGGGTGACCTAATTTTTAAAAGAAACATAATTTCAGATGCCCTGAGTAAGTCATTACTACAATAAAGTCCTTGTTTGGGAAAAATGAGACTTGAGAATATTCAGACTCATGGAAAGCTGTAGTGCTGACTTTCTTTTTATTTCCCTGTATTCAGAGAGCCATTGAATTGCCTTAAGATATATTATAACATTAAAAAAAACCCTCCCTGCTAAACAGTATTTTACAGTACAAGAAAACAAAAATTAATAGGAAGCTAAATATGTTGATTATTTGTACTGAGGAACTGACATGATAGCACTAACATAGAACAGTTCTGTGAAATAAAGTTTAAATATTTGGAGCCAAAATTGGACATGTTAAGATTTCAAACTCATGCATTTAGGTTTTGGAAAAATTTAAAATTATTTTCTTTCTGCAAAATAGAGTAGCATCCCAGTATATGTAGCTCCAGTTTTGCCTAAAATTTCTTTTTAAAGAATATTGTTTTGTGTTGGAGACAGTACTCGTGTGTATATAAAAATAAATAAATGTATATATGTATGTATATATACATATATATATGTGTATACATAATACACACATACCTTTGGAAGTGGCAGGTATGGCTGATTTCCTATGGAGATTCAAATTATGTTGAAGATGTTGCTGATTCAAATACTTGTAAACTGAGACACAGATTATTCTGCACCAGTAGGTCTCATAACTTCACAAAATTGGTCAGTGCAATTTTTGCTTATGCTTCAACTCCTCTCAAGTGAGGAAGAAGTAAGATTTTTTTTTCCCCATTTTCTCAGGAGTTACACTTGCTGTACATAAGAGACTGTGAAATTTAAATTATGAGAACATAAATATTTGAGACAATAGAACTATGCATGTAATTTGCAGGATTGTGATTTCATAGCTGTTGGAAGATCAATCAAAGCTAAGAGAGGCACTTGTGAGAGTTGACCTTTTTCACAACAGAAATCTCAGCCAGACTACTGAAAACAATATAAATTATTATTATTATTATTATTATTATTATTATTATTATTATTATTATTATTGTAGTTAATATGATGAAATAAATATATTGAGCCTGGATTTCAGGATCTCAGTCATGCATTAGAATTCCTAAATGAAAATCTATTCAGATAAATAAATACACAGATTTTAAAACATGCAAATTTGACATGTGCTGTGTATGCACATCACCTAGCCAGTGTTTTTGTGACTGAGCCCTCTCTGTATTATCAGTTCTCGGTTCCCAAGCAGGAAACTACCTCAGGATTTTTCCAGAAAACTACAATTAAATTTTCAGCCATCAAATGTATGCAGATAAACTTGGAAATTGATGTTGGTTAAGTTAAAATCTGGGATATGTTTATTTTATTCTGAGTGTAAACCCTGTTATTTCTGGTTTAATTTGCAGTTCTGTTTCCATGGTAATTATGGCACTGGAGAAAGGGCACAAAAGACTTTTTTTATATGGTAAAAAATTAGAAAGCATGGTGTTTGTGTAAGGGACGGGTGTACATTCTACAATATTTTTCAGTTGAGTCTCTCAATCAGTACTGGAATTCTGGGCACAGGCACCATCATGCCTTAGAGAGGAGACCTCTAGAGAAAACACAGGAAATTGCAGGAAGTTATACTGGCAGTCCAAAAAGTGGCACAACTTCTATTTTTTTCAGTATACATCAAATTTCTAAATATTACAAATTATGATTAATTATTAAAATTAGAAATTAATATTAGAAATAGCATCTTTTTGCTAAAAAAGGACTATGCGCACATTCTTCCTATAACCACCTTAATTACTTATTGTTTTCTGATGTAATTATCTTACTTTTAATTGTCATTTACATAAGCTTTCCTCACTCTCAAGATTTCAGTCCTTTAGTTCGACCTTGACCATATGCAGTTGATTTAAATTTGGGCATGGTCAAAGAGGACTTTCTCTGATGAAGCTGATATGTTCAGTTTGTTTTTTCCAACATTAAAACATGCCTGAGTTCCAAAATGAAAAGCTATTTATTTACCAGAAAAACTATGCAGAAAATAGGTAACTGATCAAGCCAAAATACACTTTCATCATGTAGGAAAAGTGAAGGGTAAATGCTAAGACGATGCCTGCTAAGGAAGCTGGGGATTGCTTAATGGATGTGTGTTTGCAGTGAATATCTGTGTTAAGGAGGTTTTCACTACTCTTTGGAGATCATACAACTCTTAGTCACACTCACCATTGTATCAGTCATTGCAATAGATAAAGTGGAAGCAATGAAAACAATTCTTCAGGAAAAGGCTTTTTAAAGCCTTTTAAAATTATTTTAAAATTTAAAATCAAGCTAGCCATTATACTTGCCAGGTAAAAGCAACAGCACGAATTCTTGAAGACATTCTGGTCATTGAAGATCTGCAGTTTTCTTTTCAAGACTGGTTATGTCAACCAGCAAAGCTGTGTAAGGAATTTGGGGGTTTTTTGCATCATTGAAGTCATTGACCACATAGGGACCAGGCAGATTTTATGTATGAGTCTGGAAAATAGATCTTGTCTATATAAATTCCCTTTTTGAGGACACTGGTCTTTCACTACTTGTTCCCCATGTCACCATGTCAACAGTGATATTATTTGTGTGGTATGTGTACATATTAAATACTCTATGACACTAATCCCACCAAAACCTTAAGTTGTTTAGCTGCAGTAATAATGTATTTGCATTGGTAGTGTTAACAAATGGACAGCTTTTTACAAATTTGCAGATGGTTACATTTAAAGTATATCTGTGTTCTTAGATGCTATTTTGCACATGAACTGGTAGAAGTTTAAACCACAACTGTGAAAACCATCCAGAGTAAAGGCCCAGTGTCCCTACCAAAGCACCACAATGCAGGTGTCATGTTTTTCCAAAATACCAAGCAGCCCCAGCAATGCTATGGATTGCACTAGGAAAGGGAGAGTGGGAGTTCCTTTAGAAAAAATCAATTTTTTTTTTGGGGGGGGGGGGGGGGAAGGGGTGGTGCAATATCTGTTTTTGTTATCTAAAGGCTACCATAACCCAAGTCAAGTGGGCACTCGAGTCTGAAAATTCTGTTCTTACAGAAGTTATAGCACAACAGTAATAATTGTTATTAAATACATAGAGAAGCTGTTCTGGGGGAAAAAAGACCACAGATCACATAGACTTTACTATGGGTTTAGAGAGAAAATTACTTCCAAAAAGGTCAGAACACGAGATTAAAAAAAAAAAAAAAACAACCCTGTGATTTTATTATTCACACCATCTATCTTCAGTTATGGCAAGCTTTTTTTCACAATGCCCTTCATCCAAACCATAGATGGAATGGACTTTAAAATAGGAAGAAAAATAAAGAAAAAAAGTATTCTCCTGTGCCAAAAGAACAGAGTATATTTATGTAAAGAAAAGCATAATAGAAAGGAGAAAACTCTGCCTCCATAAAGGTAAATATTTTAGGTGATTTAGAAAACTGGAAGGTTTGGTGAATAGTCTCAGGGAGTTTTATGTTGGCATGTATAATAATATTATTATAGTAAAAATTATAGCAACAAATAATAATACAGCATCATGCGTATAATTTGCTTTGCTGTAACATTCAGAGTGTCTCAATCACAGGTTTTTTTATAATCAGAGAAAAAAATATGTTCTTCATTAGTTCTCTGAGTTGTTCTGCACAGTTCATGTACTGAATACTCAGTTTCATATTTGAGGTCTGTTGTGGTTTAACCTGGCAGATAAACAGCACACAGTTGCTTGCTCACTCCCCCACTCACAAGGAAAAAATTGAAATTAAAAAAAAGTAACATTCATGTTGAGATACAGTTTAATAGAACAGAAAAGGAAGGTAGTAATAACAACAACAATAATAATAATAATGCTATAGTTAGAATATAGGAAACAAGTGATGCCCAATAATAACAGTGCAATGCTCAACACCTGTCATGTGATGCCCAGGCAACCTGCCCCCAGCTTTTTACTGCTGAGCTTGCTCCCATACAGTCTGGAATCTCCCTGTGGTCAGCTGGGATCAGTGTCCCAGCTGAATTCCTTCCCAAATCCTTGTGCACCCCCAGCCTCCTCACCGGTGGGCTGGGCTGAGGAGCAGAAGAGGCCTTGACCCTGTGAAAGTGCTGCGCTGCAGAGACTAAAACATCCCTGTGTCACCAACGCTGTTTCCAGCACAAATGCAAAACACAATCCCATAAAAACTACTGTGAAGAAAATTGACTCTATCCCTGTGAAAACCAGCAGAAGGGCTTATGTAAAAGCAGGTCCATCAAGGCTCCACAGCCACTCTGTACCAACACCAAATATTTAAATTAAGGCTAGAAAATTATGTGATCTTCCTGCAGAAAACACTGTCTTTTCCCTGTACTTGGCAAGTTCTTTGTATTTAAAAAGAAAAGAAGTACTGAGTAGCACTGCATACTCTTGAATATTTTCTAAATTATATTTTAGTGACAGAGAACATGCTCTTTAAAAGCTTTTGTAGCTGCATTTCAAATTAGTAGAGTGTTTTAGGATATTTGCAATGATAGTATCTGTTCAAACTGCTATCATATTTCAGTAGTTACCTCCCAAGATTAAAATTCCATCATAAGCACAGACCTCAATACAATGGAAATTTTTATCTCAGCTAGAAATACTGTAACATAAAATTAATAGAATCTGAACTAAGGTTTTTTGCATGTTTTGGCATATAATACAAGGAATGATGCAATTGAAAATCAGTATAATTTCACAGACATCTGGCCAAGCGAGTCTCAAAATTTTCTGCTTTTATCAATACAGTATCAGAATTGTTCCATTAACTATTTTGAATGGGAAGAAAATGGTTTCCTTTTTTTGGTTTTTTTTTTTTGGTTTTTTGGTTTTTTGGGGGTTTTTTTGAAGTTGCTATTAACCCTAATAGTTTCTTGCTTTACAGAAATACAATTATTAGAAATATGTACTTGCACATCAATTCTGATCACTGAGATACAAAAGTTTTGGCACATCATAACAAAATGCTTAAAAATTATTTTTTTAAGGATTTCATTTATTGTTACAAAAGCATGTTATTGTGCAATTTTTTAGAAAGTGTATTTTTAAAATCTAATATTTTTTTATATTAATCTCCAAAGTGTTATCATTAAATTAGTGGCAAAACTATCATTGCAGTAAAAATGCAGAATCAAAAATTCCTGAACTATTTTTTGTTTAAGCATTTATTCTAAATTCTAGCCACTTGAACGTGGCTCTTTAACATAATATTAGATCAAAATTGACTAATTATCCAACCACTAATAATAGGTTTTTTCTCTCCTCTCACTTTCATATTTCATTTTGTCTATTTGTGTGGCTAAATTCACTCTAGTTCCTAGACATGGCCAAAGAGTGCTTGCACAGCTTTTTCCACTGGAAAACCAAAAGGAATGGTAGCCATTAGCAAGGGATAGGTAACAAACACTTAAGGAGCATTTGCATCTTCAATACCTGAAGTGAGTTTGTGTTTTAGCTCGTTCTGCCAGTTATACCAACCAAGGCAAGGTTCCTCAACATAAGCTCCAGTGAAAGGGTTTAAATTAGGGTGGTTTAATTCACAGCTGAAGCAGACAGAGACAGCACACTCAGACTTTTACAGTAACCTAGGTGGAAATTGCTAAATTGCTGCAATTTGGTAATGCTGAATCTTATGCCCATAACTTCATGCACGAAGCAGTTTGAACAGCTAAGTAATCAAAACTATGTAAATAAATACAACGAAAACCCCTTGGCTTTGCTGTGATAGCTTAAGGGTTTTAACTGGGTTTCATATTTCATTTTTTTTCTTTTAGACCTTTCCAAAATAAAGATTCATGGCAAGTGGAATGTCAACAGACTGCTATGCTCACTGCTGGTGGATATCACAGAAACTGCAGTCCTGCTTTGTATGGCCAAGGCAATATCACTGGTTCAAAAAGTGATAGCACTTTACCTTCTCATCCACTTCACAGAGCTCATGAAAGGAAAATAGTTTATAAACCTCCATTACCACCAGTGGGGTGTCCTTTGGGCCTTCCTGAGCCACTTCCTGAAGTGGGCAGAACAGGCAGCTTTCAGAGCCCTGCTTACAATGTGGGAGAAATCAAATTATTGGTAAGTAACTATTTTCCTATAACACATATATTCTCAAAAGTCCACCTGTGGATCAAATGCAGCCTTGGAGGAGCCAAAAATTAGATCACTCTTGTTGTCATTGTTACTTATACAGTGCCAGCCCAGCAAAAATGGAAATATCTTATCCTAACAGAAATGCAGTTTTTCTGGAGATTAAACCTCCCCTACTGAGCCATACCTCAGTTCTAATAACGATGGTGATAATTACCTGCCATTATGTGACTGTGAGAAAGATTTCTACATTTTAGCTTGTTGGCTTCTATATTGGGGCACTTTGCTTTGTATTGCCTATGTAACAGCACTCTGCTTCATGTGTATTTCCATAATACCTGCAAACTTACTGCCTGAAGTGCTGTTAGACAAATCAAGTTCCTATTTGATCTACAGCTATTTGATTGATGGATGAAATCAGAAAAATCACAGCAACTATTTTCCATATGTTAGCTATTGTATTTGAAAAGAAACAGAAGTTATAACTGCTATGATCCTTATTTTTCTTGAAGTGCAAGAGTAATAGGACAACATTCTTTCTTTTAGCCTTCATAGGCTGGAGACTATCACCCTCCATGACAAGTGGGACAAATCTCACTTTGCCTCACTCACAACTTAAGAAAATATTTCCATAATTATTTGGCTTTAGAGCTCCCTTTGAATTTGAGCTTTATCCTCTTCCTTAGTATCTTCTCCTCCTTAGGCCTCCACTACAGGCCATTATTGTTTTGCACTTGACAATTAGCACTTTCCTGACCATGAAACCATACGAACGGTAAGTGATGGAACTAAGAATGTAAGTGAGGACTGAACTACAGGCCTCCCTCTGTCCAGCTGTGCTACATGGATCTTTGTAACCAGGAGATCTCAGCTGAACCTATAGAGGGGCAAGAGGGAAGAGCAGCATTTACTAGGGGGGATCAACAGGCAATTGTACCTGTGGTTGTTGTACCCCAGTTCTGCTGTCCAGATTGGGATTGCAGTGCACCCTTCTCTGACTGTGGTCCCATCAGCTCTGTCCCAGTAGTCTGAGAACAGTGAGAACCACGTAGTCCCAGGTGTTTGACCTCACTTCCAATTTTATATTCTTATGTTTCACCGGAATTTTGGGTAAATGGCTTTTGGTTTCTCATGGCTTGAGAGTTTTCCTCTTTAAACTGCTAATCATGAAAAGAATCATCTGGACTTTTCCAGATGAGTCTGATAAACACCAATTCTCTCTTCTGTCAGAAGTGTCAGACAGAGACACCAAATCACAAATCTTTTGTTTCCAGAAAGCCTGAGAAAAATGTGCATTCGGAGACACTTCTGCCAGCTGCAGGGAAACCATTTCCCAGCCAGCATGCAGGCCAGGGTCAATGCCAAGACTTTCTAGCTGGCGTGTGGGCAACTACATAACAAAACTATTAGTTAGAGATATTTCTTATGCAGAGTCTAGGTCCAAATCAGTGGCATTGAAGCAGGTAGAAGTTCAGACCACTGAAATTAAATTGTCACTCAGGCTGACATTGGATACCACAGCTTTAGTGCAGAAATCATTCAACACTCTGTTACTCCAGAGTTCTGTGCTCAAATGGAAAGCTCTTGCGTTGAGGAGAAACAGGGGGAAAATACAGAGCATATTAAAACAGAGTTCTTTGACTGAGTTCTGAGGACTTGAGTGGTATAGAACACAGGGACAGGATCCACATGAAATCTCCAGTATCTTTAAAACTTCAGAAAATGTTATAAGGCACTGGTTTTCTGAAGACTATTTGTGGCACAAATTGAAAACATCGGATTTCCAGGTGATGTCCTGATACATACCAAAATAACTCTCTTGATATTGAAGGGAGAGAGAAAAGAGTCTGTAGGGCTTTAGACAGTGACATTTTTCACTCCTCCTGGTAGAGAATCTTCAGACAAAGATTAGTCAAT
The DNA here is from genome assembly GCF_021018805.1 of Prinia subflava. Lineage (NCBI taxonomy): Eukaryota > Metazoa > Chordata > Aves > Passeriformes > Cisticolidae > Prinia > Prinia subflava. The sequence goes on from NC_086249.1 coordinate 28,293,529, forward strand.
GTTCCACTGGAACCTCTGCCTTTTCACATTCTTACTTAGAGGTTACATGCATAGCAAGAGCCATTCTTGCCTTAGAATAAACTAGAAAACTCAGCTGAGATCCACTGGAAATTCCCATAACCCCAAAAATTCTTGTTTCAAGGGTTTCCAAATCTTGGGAAATACTTTTTCCTCTAAACAATACTTTAGGCTGTGCTCTCTTTCTGAAATGAACAACTTCAGAAAGTGATTGGTTGATGTTTTAGTCATAAATACTTTCTCATGTTTCTCTTCAGATGATAGACAGTTGTTGTTTGTTCTGGCTTTCAAGGCTTGGAAATATACAAGACTTAAGCAATAATAATTTAAAATTTAAATTACACATTAGGAAATTTTCTAACATTAGTATGGGAACTTGCTTAATAAATAGGCTGCAATGGACAGTTGTGGAAATTCTACCAGTGGACATCACTGGGAATTATTTTGATAGTCTTGATCCTACTCTGAGGCATGCTGTAGTCCATGCCTCTCACTCCTAGGTATTACTATTACCCAACTAGGTAGACCCTCCGAAAAATCTAATTTTCTAGGCATCTCAAATTTAATTTTCATATCTGAGCAAACACTCAGATGTTTAAGACGGGCATCTCTACCTGCTGCCTAAGATCTATTGCAGTGTAGTACCCCCCAAACATCCCAAATTTAGACACTATGAGACTAAAATTAGCCAGATAAGTTTCTACTCTTGTTATTACAAAGTCTTTCCTGGAAAGTGAACGCAGCTAAACATGAGAAGCCTCTAACACTGGGGTTTGGCCACTCATGATTTGACTGGTAAAGGTTAAAATATCCCACATGTTAAAGCTTTCTTGCTGCCCTGCTGCAGGTGCATCCAAAAATGCTGGGATAACTCATGGGGCAAGTAAGAGATTACCTCTAGACAAATTAATTAGGCAGTTTTGTCCCTCTCTCTCTCTTTCAGAGAGCTCGCTTCCTGAAAGGCTCCTCCCCAGCAATACAGAATTTATTCTTAATCACTTTGAGTAGTTCTTATTTTAGGAGAGGCCATACTTAGCACATATTTCATCTACAGAAATATGCATCTCTGTCAGGTGCACTCCTTCATTTCCAGCAAATGATGAGGCAGAAAGGTGATTCTCATTACTGGTATACACCAAAGAAATAGGAGATCAGCTGGCACTGTAGAAATGAAAAAATAGAGTCCTTGTTGCCTTATCGCCCAAACAAGTTTGATGGGAATCTTACAATGAACTCATCCCTATCCAGTTTCAGTTAGATAACCAAAAAAACATAAAAGCAGTAATATCTGAGAAAAAAATTTAAAACCAGGGCCCATAAATCTCATCTGAGACATGGATTAAAGCACTTTCTTTGTAGTTTTTCTTCCTCAGAGGCCAAAAGTAAAGACAATAAAGAACATAATGAAAGAACATACCAGAGGCTTGAAAGGCAAAGTGCTGCTAACAAGGAATGTTGCCTTTTAGACTTGCTTAGATAAAACCTTCTCTCAGAGTGCATGAAAAACAATGCATTAGGGACCCATCTAAAATCATAGTCTGTGATGTCTGACCCTCGGGTAAGGAGCTGTGGGGAGCCATGACCTGCTTATTCTAAGTAATAAACATTTGTCTCTCAACTCTGAGGAAAATTCAGAAATGTCTCATTTGGAGTTTACAGTGCATTTCAAGAAGAAACACATCAAAGTACCAATTGAAGTGAAGGGCATGTAACAGGTTGGGAAGACAGCTTGATCGTGAGGCCAATCTGTTTCCAATGACAAGTCAATAATTGTAAACATTGTTACCTTGAATCTTTTATAAGAATCTTTTATAACTTGATGTAAAGTTTCTGAGACTGGCACCTGTGTAAATCTGCAGTCCATAAGGAAAAGTCTGACATGACATTTTCCTCTAGGTGATGACACCTATTAAATTTGTATTTCAGATTCAGATTTTCCCAGTTTCTCATGCTTCTCACTGCAAGTATTTTATTTGCTCAGCATTGAATCAGTTTGCTCAGCAGTGATTTCATAGCTGGTATTCAGTAAGGGAAACACATGGTGATTCTTTAAATGAAGCCTCCAAATGCAGTGTATTCTTCATAATCCAAAAGCCTTCTTCAAATAATTTAAAATAGTGCTAACAGTTCTGTCACTGAATCTTGACATCACAAGGAGATGTATGCGTGACTTAGCCCATGAAGGAATTAATGGCATGTAGCCATGGCATTCAGAATGTCAGGAAAAACTGTTCATATGGGAACAGTGATAATTTATGAATGGGAAATCATGCATGTGTTTATGAAGAAAATCAAAGGTAGGTGATGTCCCTCCATTTTCTTAAACTTTAGAGGATTGGCATTCTTTCTTGCTAGTACAAGGATTCAAAGAGGGGTCTTATAGGACAAAGTGATCCAATACCTTTAAGTTTCTTATTTCTTATGTTAAATTAAGTCACTTTTTCTTGCCCATCATTTTAAAACATTAATTTGGAGGGACTGAGAAGAGGAAGATTCTGCTTTTTCTGTGAATTTCATTTTAGGAGTCCTGTATATCAGAAATCCTCTCTAACTCAAGAAGAATGGTTTTAAACTCAGAATTTAAGTAAGCTATCACTTACTTCTGTACTTTGAAAAGAAAAGGGACTTCCTATAGGAAATCTCTAAATTTCATCTCAGAGTCTGCTGCAAAGAGTTTGAATGGATTGGTGCTTTAGAGCATTTTTCTAATTAATATCTTTTAGTCTTAAAAGCTTGTAAGAGCAGTTTTCAATGAAGTTGAAAACAAAGACCAAATCTGTCTCTAGTTGCTGTGGATATAGGGAATACCCCATTCTGATACAGTGGAGCCTGGAGTAAAAATTTGTGGATGTAATAGAACTGTCTTTTCCACAGAACATCTGAATATTTGAATTCCTGTTTGATGTGTTGACATATAAACTTCAAATGTTTTTAAATTCTAGAAAAAAAAACCCTGAAATTCTAGACTAATAACTCAATCAGTAACTAAAACTATTTAGGATATGGTTTAACTAAGATTAAAGATGTCAATCATTTTTCCCAATATATGACAATATAAAGATAGATTACCTTTATTTTAATATTAAAGCTCCTATACTAAGTTTCTTCCTCAGCCAAATCTTAAAAATTCATGTCATAAAATTGCATTTATCTCTACAAAAAACACATTTAATGTATTTAAACAGGCATAGTATCTTCAGGAAAAAGAAAAATTATTTTATATTTCTTTTGATAAAGATATTCCAATGAATGCATCTTAGGTATTAGCAAGAAAATGAACAAAAATTGGTGCTTAAAAATTTAGAACTTGTTCCAGCAAAGATTCACACATGTCCTTTGCCTTACACAACTCTGCATCCCATGACAACCATCTAAAGGCTCATTATTGCTATGGTTTGTGTCTGAGTCTACTAAATGCTCATTAAATGGAAAGAAGATTTTTCATTGAATTACTTGTAGTGAACAAAAATTTAGTACATTCTCCAGAATGTCAGGGCTTGGAGTTTCTTCCTTTCCTCAGAAAGCATCATGTCACAGAAGCAGAGAGCTAAAATTCCAGGAGACAGTCAACAGTATCCAACACTAATTATACTCTGTAATTCCAAAAAAGATTATTGTCCTCTGCCCTGGTCTACATTATACAAATAACTAACACAACCTGTAGTGGATAGGCTTTGGAGGTTCTGCAGCAGTTTAATTCTGTCTAGTGGGATATTTTAATTTTTAATGGCCAATTTACATCCTCATGCTATGAATATCAGAGATGATCAAACACAGTGTTCAGTTCATGCCATTTAGGCACATGGATGCCTTTAAAAATGGTGCTTTCTTGAAGAGGAGTAAAACACTATAGTGTTATTACCTGCTATAGGTCAAGATGTTTTTCACATCTAGAATTTGATAATGCAAACACATTGTGGCACTTGCTGGTTTTTCCTAACCATGATTTTCTACTCGTTGCTCAGTCTCCCTCTGAGATGTCCTTCCTTGCAACAACAGAAAAGTTCCGTCAAGAGGAAGAGAAACATGCAAGAGAATTTGAAGAACGTTTAAATTCACACCTTGAAGAGCTGCAAAGATATTCTGAAAATACTCTAAAAAAATATGCCAGGATGCAGCAAAGCAGGCATACTTAAGCCAGTCACACAATTAAGAAAAGCAAACCAAGTAATCACTCATGAGTTTCTCAGAAATAAAATCTGCAACTAGCTGCTTAATGTATTTAGGCACATTGCCAATAGCATGTATTTGTAACACCAAGTTTTCAAGAAAAATATCTTTATCCTACAGTTTTAAGTATATTGTAACTTGACTATATTACAAAATAAACTCTAAACATATTCTAAAATATACAGGTGGGTTTTACACAGTTAAATTGTGTGCAGCAGAGACCCTGTTGCAGCACTGTAAATTAAGATACAATTCTGTAATGTACAGAGGGCTAATAAGTGGAATTATTCCCTTGAAATTCAAATCAACCAAGAGAAATTCTCTAGTTTGTACAGAAAAATAATAAAGGCTTTTAACCATGTCTCAGCTCCTGGCATGAAAAGCTTATCTATGCTCTGGTGGTTCTTGGCTGTGGAAATAGCCCCTGGGCCTCTGGAAATGCTGCTCCGTGAGAAGAGCATTAAAAGACTGAGCACATGTTTTGAAGCCGTCCATATTGCCCTTTTACCAGACCTACAGACTTCTCCAGGGGAAGAACCTGATCTCAGACACTTTACATTAAGACTTTACCATTTTTAAAACTTGTATTCAAAAGTACTTAGTTTGGATTGAAGTTTTGTTACCATGTTGGCTCATTGTTTAACTATACTGGAACAGCGAGGAATTCACTTCAGGTAACTTGTGATCAGTCTTAGGTAAGGGCCTAAATTCTTTAAATTTTCCTACATCATAGGAAAACATTATATAACCAAGCAGAGTTAATTCAACTCCATGTGTTGAAAATCTGCATTATATTGAGATTCCTTTTATTTGCAATTCATACTGAATTCTATTGCTGTGCAAGCGAAACAAAAATTACAGACACTGTTGATGAACCACCAATTTCAGTGAATGAGATACTGAAGAACTGCTTTCCAGCATATACTGTTGCCAACTTCCTGGGAAAATCTGGATAAAAATAATACCAGGCTGTCAAACTGCTCCAGTTTGTGAGTAAAAGAAGTCTCATTAATATTCAGGACCATGGCTAAAATGTAAATTGTTTTTTGATGCTATATTTCCACTAAGACAAAATATACTACATCATACTTACACAAAATACCAAGATTTGAAATACCAGATTGGCTCAGCTTGCAGTAAAATGAGCAATGAAGATGAGGACATCAAAGAATCTTTTACAGGAAAATTCCGGAAAATTACTAGACTCAGCTGGAGGAACAAGGACTGAATAAAAAGATGACGGAAGGACATGTGAACAAACTAAATATATACATATCCTCAGCTTAGGGGGAGATGCAATTTTAAAATAATTAATGAAGAAATTCAGAAACCTATGAGTATAAAGCTAAATTTTAAGCTGGGAAGGATCTGTAGAAGCAAAAAGACAGCAAAATACTGTCTTTCAGAAGAGCAAAATAAGTAGCCACTTAGCTAGAGTCTTTTGCCACTCTCAGATTCAAACATATAAAATGACAGTCTGCTCTGGATCTTCAAAGAAACTGATCTGTCTGCCTCCAGTTCAGGTCTGAGGACACCTCTCAAGGTATGGCCCTGTGAGATGATGAAGAATGAATGAATGAAATCATCAAAAATGCATATCATGGTTTATTTTCCTAAAGCTTTTTAAGATCTGGGCACCCTACTGATTTTGGCTAATAAAATACCAGAGTCAGATTCAGCCTGGCTTTTGTGCAATGCCATATAATAAACTCTGTGAGGAGCACTGAAAACTCAGAAGTACCTGTATCTGAACAGACTACTTGTTACTGTTATTGCCTGCTCAGAGAGCACTGTGCCACAAATGTCCTGAGACATGGTGGATCAGGGTGCCATTTTTTTGACACCTACTCACCAGAAAGGTTCTCCTTCTCTTTCTCAGCCAAACAGCAAAAGTTGCTCATCTGACAATCCCCAGTTTAAATGAACCCATTGGTACCACAGTATAGGTGGAGCCACGCCACTGGTTTGAATACTTCAGTTACATTAAAAGGCAGAAACTCAACTGACCTGGTGAGAGGTTTCTGAAGGAAGATACATATTCCTGATGTTATCATGCCAAAAAAACTTTTTAAAGAATGATGGACAGCAGAAATAATAAAGATGGGGAAATTACTCCTTTGTGACCAGGAGTTGGACATGGATGCATATTGTTAAAAAAGGAAAAATCAGAAGGGTCCAAGGCTATAAATTCCTGGAAACAACAATAAAAATGAAAAAGATGAAAAAATAAGTATCAATCATTAGGCTCATTTGACAGGACAAGGTGCAATCTCCGGTAGCTGCAAATTGCCAAAAAAATACAGAAAAATTCTATTCTACTTTGTGAATAGAGAGGCAATGAAAATTTTTGTAAGCTGCTGGACTTTGATGATTTTTCAAAGCTGTACTGAAAAGCAATTTTTTGGCTCCCATTTGAAAGACTTGTTTTAAATACAAAGAACAATGGTTCAGGCTGCCACCAGCTTGGGTTTTTTTGGGTTTTTTTTTGGCTGAAGGAAAAACAGAGGTCAAAGGCACGCAGTTGCCAACATGTTTCATCAAGATGTAATTTTGAAATAGTTGGTGGCATAAGAGCATTGCTGTCCAACTCACTCCCCAAAACTTACTCTGAGAGGGTTGAAACAGCAGTTACTGAATACTAAATAGCCATTTAAAAGTGGCTTCTATGGAAGTTGGATATTTAGCATATTTTCTTCCATTTCTTACTCTCTCCTTTCATGTATGTGAAATTTAGGAGTATAAGAATGGCAGCATGTCAGGCAGTGGTACTCTGAGCCAGTCTAGAGAGGAATGCAAACTGCAGCAGCAAAACACGGTGCCAAATGAACACAAAAACCCAACAGTCACAGGCACGGCTCTCTTGCTTTTCCGATGGGTAGACTTAAACAATGGCAAATAAATCTCTGCTGTGAGCAGAGATGGTACAGGAAGTGCCTAACCTGCAGTGTCACTGCTCTGGCTTTATTGTGGTGTAACTGGTTCTAATTCCTGGTTTAACAGTGGTACAACAGTGCACAGAGTCAAGCCACCAGCACTTGGTAATTCAAAGCTCAACCAAACGCCACTGGTGGGAATGAGAAGGAAGCTGTCAACAGAGGCTGCTGAATGCACGAGCCGCAGGTGACTCCACATCTAAGGCCTGCCATGCCCGTCATCAAAGCCTGGATTACACAGCCAGCTCAGGTGTGTGCTGCACTCCACTCACTCCTGCTCTCTCTGCTCCAGCATCTCCCACTGACTCAGCAGCTGGGACGGTGCGCTGGGGAGAGCTCCTTAGCTTGTGTCATTCCCTTCTGGCTTTACAACCTACAACAGCCAATTATACCATTCACAATCTTTTTTCCCCCCATTTAATTCCATTCAAAATAGCTAACCACTAGATTTTACACACAAACTGCCTTGTGCTAGGGACATTTGGTTTTTTTCCTTCTCACACACAGCTTCTGCTGAGATAATGCTAGGTTAAGCAGAGTTCATTGGAACTGGCCAAACCAATGTGGGAACTGTGTGTTGTTTTTCCCTCAGTGTGGGGATCAGATCTCAAAGTTCACTGTGTTGTAGTTACTATTTAATCACACAGATACCCTCAAATCCATAAATAGCCTGTAATTTAATGTACTGCATCTAAGTTTCTGCTTCTGGATTGAGCAGGGCCCCTAGACTGTGATATGCTGCATTCCTGTGCCCCTTCCTATACCAGCAGATCAATTTCTTTCACCTCTTGCACAGCTACAGGAGTGTTCAAAGCTGTACATGAACCATCTGGGCACTGAATACAAACGGTCTGAAAAAAGAACAGTGCATCTCTGGTGTGTGCATTTAAACTGAACATCAGTGAATAAGTAAATATTTTCTTGCAGATGGATTGAAACGTGAGACCAGGAGCCAATCTCTCTGCGCTCTTAAAACAGGTGTAGTTCTTCCTTCAGACCACAGGCAGTGAGCTGGCATCTCTCCCTCGGCTTTGGGGAGCTGGGGCCACGTGTAACACAGCCGGGCATTTACCCACTGCAAGAACACTTGACACGATCGCTTTGTTTTCTTAGCACTTCGCAGGCGTTTATAAAACTCCATTCAAACCTTGATGTTTAACTGTTTGACTCAGATTTGATTTATGCTTTGAAAAATTTGGTTTAAAAAGCTGCTTATATAACTTGATTTATCAGAAGGCAATGGCAGGTTTTTAATGACTTCACCTGATAATGAGCACTCTTGGAAACCATAAGACACTGCTGAAGAAGTGTCTCAGCATGAGTTTTCTGGAAAATGCTTGTAATAAATCATTCAATTTTGCCCACAAGCTACTGTATGCTGGGAAGAGGTTTGAAACCTTATTTCTAAAATATTTTTGAAGGCAACTGACAGTTGCAGTAATACATACAGTTAAAAAACCAGAGGCACAGTTACACTTTGGGCTGAGAAGCTCACACAAGTTGACATTTGGGCAACCACCATTAATTTACTTCCCCATTATTACTCAGTGATTTTTGACAGTTGCTGTCTGCAGAGGCTTCATACCTTTTTTCAAAATCCATATTCTCATATTCAATACTAATAAAAGGGAATTTGGTAGAAAATGTCAGAATCCAACTTCATTGTTTACTAGAGAAAAAAATATTGGTTTAAGTTGAACTGTGAAATCAATTCCAGCTTCTAAAGAACCACTCAGAAAGTGTACCGAGGTTTTCCTCTCAATTAGCACTCAGTAAAATTGTACATTTCAGAGAATTAAAATACACGTCTCTAATTAGCTATAGGTTCATATTAATAGACATTTGTCTCTGAAAAGATAATTATTGTGACCCGAAGAATTTACAGATGACAAGAGATAAAGGAGGAGCATAAGAAAAAGCAGCAGAAATGTAATATCTCATTAGAGGAGTAATCATAAATGTTATCTAATCCAAATGACCTTTTACCTATTTACTTGTTATCAGCCAGTTCATCAGTTCATTACTCTTATGTCACAGACTCAACTCTTGCAGAAATGAAGGTGGGGCAAAACCACACAAGGACTCTGAACAATTTCAGGGAAGGCTCTCTGAATTATAAAATCATTGCCTGGGCTCATAAAAAAAGCCCTGGAGGTAGAAGGGACTGAAGTAAGCTACTACTCAGAGATGGGGAAGTCACAGAAACTTCATTAGAGCCATCACGAAGTATTACAGAACAAGAGGGGTCAGAAAAACCCTGGTTAGGAATCTGTGGAAGAGGACGATGAGGAGGAATCTGTGTAAGAGGTTATCAGAAACTGCATTTCTAATCCAGAGACCCAAGACACCTGCAGGACACACATATTTAAATTGCACAGACTTTTGGTCACTTGGTCAGGCACAAATTTTATTCAAGCTGAACAGCTCATTTGAAAAAGGTGCAAACTGCCAGAGCTCCATTGCAGCCCTCCCTGACTGAGGATAAAATAAAAATAGGACAAGGATTTGGTGCCTGGGAGAACAGAAACAGCTGGGAGATGACAGACTAAGCAATTACCTCTACAGATTCATCATTTCAGAGCTCCCCAGTTGAAGGAAGTGGTTGTCAGTGCACAGCACAGATAATTTCAGTGTCAGCACACGGCTCGCTGAGCACAGGGGTTTGCCAGCAGACTTCCTGCTGGTCACTCTGTGGGTAAACGCTCTTGCAGTCAGACCACGCTGGCCGTGCTGTCTGTGCAGTTCCTTGTGCAGATATCCCGACTATGGTGCAAGCTGTGGGGGGAACAACCTCACAGTTCATGCAAACTCTTTCTCTAGGCTTTAGTAAACTTTGTATTCAAAAACATCTCAGTCTTCAGGGCCAGTTTGATTCTAGACACTCCTGACAGCAGTAGTACCGCGTCAGGAGCCACAGTCACCCTCACACCATCAGGGATCCACACCAATCCCAATGGAGCTGGTTTATAGCCAGCCATAGGCTCACCCTGCTGTGGGAACGTGGACCTAAGGGCAAAGTACACTGCAAGGACCTGCATCTGCTCACCTGAAGTGTTTTTTTTGTAAAGCAACTTTGGCTGGCAGCAGCATTCTGCACAGGAGCAGCACATGGGGGTGATGCAGGAAACACAGGCCCCTCTTCCACTGGCACCTCAGTGAAGAGTCCCACTGGCTTCACTGGGAGTATCCCTGAGCCAAAAGACTACACAAGGGAAAGATTCAAGGAGGCTTTCACTTTCAGCACAGAAATATTTCCTGCCACGCACTAGTGCACTGCAGCATCACATTCTTCCTTGTTTGGCCTGCATTTAAGCAGCAGTGAAGAGTTTTCAATGTCCTTCCCCAAAATCTTCTGAAGGTTAACACCTATTAAGTGCCTTAAAATACTTGGATGAGAAAGGGCTGTAGTAGAATACAGGGTCATTGAGGCATTTTGATGAGATTTTGTAGCCTAATTTCCTAGAATTAAACTGCCCAAGCTGTGCTCACAGCCTCCTTCCAATGAGGGGATGGGGGCATGCCACAGCACAGCAGCTCACTTCAGCAAACAGATCAGAGACCAAAGTTACACTGTTACTCCTCCCTTCTTAATAAATAATCAAGAGCTGTATGTAAAACCACCTTTTTATTGCCACTTACACACAGTTTCAAATATTGAACATTCAGATAAGCAACTATTTGTGTTTATGTAGTTTGTTATTAGTTACTTCACCATAACCTGGCAGAAACTGCCTATCCAAATTCTTTAAGATTCCATCCAGCAGATCCTGAAGTATTCGCTTTGCATGTTGGCATCTCACACCAAAAAGAATTTCTTTTTCAGTGAACTATATAGTGGTTGATGAAAAAATCATTACACAATGTAGGCTTTCACAATGTCACATTTTTTTTGCAAAATAATTTGAAGATTCCAAGTAAGACTTCTTTTATTCAAAAAATAAATATATCCTTTCTGAATCAAAGCACTTCATATGACATTAAGTACAAAGAAGAAATGTACTTCTTTGGAAGTTCTGAAATAGACATACAAGAGCTCATGGGAGCAACATTATCCGTAACAGTGATAAAAGCTGAAAGCTGATTTTTTACAAATTTATAGCAGAACACTATTTCCTTTTACAATATAGAGCTTCAAACAGCTTTAAGAAAAACACCATTTTTAAAAGTCTGAAAGGCACATAACTCAGCCATAAAACGTACTGGCACATTCACTAATACGTTTTATGTTACATTCCTAAAGAGAATCCGTGGGACTCTAGCCAAAAGAAAGACTGAAAATACCAGCAAGATCCTTTGCAAAGTACTAAAAGAGTGGCAGAGAGTTCCTTTTGGCTCTTGGTGAAATTAATATCCCAAAGCTAGAGAGTCTGAAAAGCTGCATCATTCAGTTGTATTTGGACGAGTCGCTACATAAACAAACACAACAATCAGCAGTACTACGACAGCCAGCGTGGGAAGCACCACCGTGGTGATCTGTTGCCGGGCCTCTTGCATTGCCTGTTTTCTCTCCTTTTTATCTTTGGAGGTCTCTTTTTTGGGTTTTCCTCTAAGCTGCCTCATCCTCCTCCTTGGATCTTTTTTTGCTGAAATGTGGGACCAAAGGGAGTGGAACAGCAGAAGATTGTCCAAGGTCTTCTGAAACAAGAGGCTGAACAATTCCTTTTCTGTTGAGTGGTTGGCTGTGCAAGAAACTGCAAAAGAAGGAAAACAATTCTTTTGAGCAAGATCTACACATATTCCAGTCATTAAAAACATTTGCAGCTCCACTTGGTAAATCTTTCATCCAATGGACACCAATGCAGCTTCTTTGAAGGAAACAGAAGCATGGGGTTCAGGTCATCCACGTAACACTTTCCCCATACAAACCAGAGTAGTTCATCATGGCTCAGTGTATCAGTCCAAGAACCCTGAACTTCTACTCCGTGGAGCCAGAAACACAGCCCAGCCCCATACATTTTATCCACCACGGCAAACAAGGTAACACAGCTAAAGACTTAACGAGAATAATCTGAATTAGTTTTGCATCAACACAGGGTTCCAGCTGCTCAGTCTTGAAGCAGCAGGAGGCTCCCTGCTTAGGGCCTGTGGCTCCCAGAAATCTGCAGGACAAGGAGGGGCAACCACATACCCTGCCACAAGCATTTATCATCCACAACAGGTATTTCTTGGCATAAAGGGTACTCCAGCAGGAAGAAATGGGGAGAAAGAGGTGCTTAATTTAATACTTCTGGTTCTGTTGCCACACAACAAAGTCTACATCATAACATGACTCAAGTACTGTCAGTGTTATTGCAGCTGTCATTGACAACAGAAAAGAAGCCCAGGCAATAATGAGTCTGCTAACAAACCACTGGTGTAAACAAGCAGTCATCAATAAAGTAGAAGGTAGTTATTCTAAAGTATCTCCTAGACAATTTTTAAATACAGATATATCTACAAAGTGAGATTAACAAAAACACAGCACAGTATGAAAGCCTCTCTGAAATGAGGGTTAGTAGGGGCTTAGTATTTCCATACCCAAAGTTTTTTTGCCCCTGAGCTGCCTGGAGCTGTGCAATTCCCTGACTGAGCAGTGAGGGTGGATGTCAGCCATTGGTTATATTCTTCTCCACTACACCCCCCAGTCCTGCCATGGTACAACAACTGGACACAGACCACAAGTAAATAAGCACAGATTTGGAGGGTAATAATTACTGGTATCAAATACTGAGTTGAATTGAAGTAAGTTATGAACTCAGGTTTTCCATCACTCTAATATATTCAGAATAAAATGTATGTAGAAATTAGTGGGTTACTGCAACTTTGTCTTTTCTTTCCCTCTTCTTTACATCAAAATGTAAAGATGATTTTAATGTGCTGCTCTAGGTGAGAAGCGTACGTCAACAAGCAAAGGTGCAAAGCTCAGTTCACCCCAGACATGATTTCTTCTTAATGTGTCATCTCTGGCTGATGCTACAAGTTGTCTTATGACTACTTTTTTAAAAAACAAGAAGAGGCTTCACTGAGAGTGAGATGCTTTCTTTTGGTGTTATCACTCAATCTCATTCATCAGCCTGATCACAAAAGCAAAACTGAACTAAAACACTCACATACAAAACAAGAATCCTCACCTAGGGGTTATGTGCAGCCACAAAGGACTTTTCATCCTTTCTCACAGGTAACAACCTGCCTGCTGTGAATCTCATCCAGCCAATTACTTTGCATCATTTAAGGTACAATGTGGAATAACTCTGCTGAACTAATGGAAGCAACCAGACTATCATAGCAAGCCTGTGGTACTAGAAAACAAGGCAAAGAATCAGCGCTTCTGGCTTTATATGGTCCATCCTGGATGCAATCTAAACAAATAAACAACACCAAAATGACAATAAAAAACTCCACATCTAACAAAAAAAAGGCTCAAGCATGACAAGATGTCAGTGTTCAGCTGGATTCATCAATTGTGTATCCCCTGCCTATACATCTTTCAGGAAGTCGTTTTCTGATCATAAACTTCGCAAATTCAGCTTGCACTCTGAAGCAAACCCTTCATTTCCATTTTGATAAAATACAAAAGGGGAATTTTGATGCCTAGGATATTTTTCAAAAGAAGAAACAATAAAATTCAAGTCTTAAAAAGAATCAATTGTTTCTGCATGGTACAGTATTAGAATCAAATATGTGACAGATTTACAGACCAGAAGTGGTCAATGAACTTCGTGATGGGGAGGTAAATGGGAATTGGATAGAGCAACTACACACAACACCCTGTTCCCATCTTTTAATCAAATGGCCTATGTAATTTCTAAACTTCCATAACTTTCTTCTCAGCAAATCCTCAATTCTCCCTGACTCAGGGCAGAGCTTTTGGTATTACATCACCTGCAACCATGGGTTTCTGGTTTGGTGGTGTTGTATATCATTTCTCTAACTAACTCCTGAATTTCCTCTGGGGCAAAACAAATATTTTACCCCTTCCCTTTCCATTCCCTCTGCTGCTCTGCTCACAAGATTTATTACCAAAAGCTAGAAAAACTACTATGTAAAATAAAGTTTTACATTTGTCCTTTGGGATAATTAGCCAACCAGAACATTTCAGGCTGTATTTTTGTATTATTTTCTATTTCCACTGTTAATATACATCTGCTGGTTTTGTATCTGGATTACCCATGAGACCCAAGGAGTGATGGACAGTAAAAGCCTCAGGGACTTTCTGTGTACCACAGTAACAAAGAGGAGTTGCCATGAAACCAACCTCTCTAACAATAAATGTATGCCTTGCTCTGTGCAGCATCACTTACTACCCAGACATTAACAACATCAGGATGGATTTTTAAGTCTCTTTTGAATGAATATTTCATTCTGAAGCAGAATTACACCAAGTTAATTACATACACTGGCTAACATCTGACAGCTTAGAACAGAAAGCCTTCCCGCAAACGTCAGCATCACTTGAATTGCAAGCTGACACTCTCCAGTTTGGGAATCTGGCATCCATCTCCAAATACGTTTCCAGTAGACTGTGTCACTTGGCTTTGCTACTGGCAGAGATGGACTCGCACAGAAACTGACCCAGAGTTTTCAGAGAAATGAGCCTTAGGGTTCATCGTAGCTGAATCATAAAATGGAAGTGGTGAATCCCTGCAAGTTGCTGCCAGGGTCTGGCTGCCACCAGGGGCCCAGCTGTGACTGCCAGGATTGCACAGTTGCTGCAAGAAAACAACACCTTCCCACAGGAAAAGTCCAGGATGTTGCGGATTCTGCTATGTTCATCCTGGAATGAAACAGCCCTGAAAAACCAGTGCTCAGCTGGATATGAGCAAACTCTACAGCCCATGTTGTACAAGCACATTCAGAGTGCTTTACACTGCCAAGCCTCTTACCAGCCCCCGTGGACTTCACTGACTACTAAAAATTATGGGAAGAAAGAAACAGATCCATAAAGCACATCAACACAGTGACAGGGGCAGGATTACAACATTAGGGTCTTGCTCCCTGTGGCGTGCACAGTCCACGAGAACAAATTATCTGACATTACTGAGCTACATCCTCTCTCAGCCAGCAACCACCCTGCTTGTGCTCTGGGAAGGCTGGATGCCAGTGAAGAGAGGAAGGAGATAATACAGCATTGGGATGGGTGTAATTAACAATCTCATTAGCACTGCTCATTTAAAACATCTCAGAGCAAGCCACTGTCAAAAGGTCAGTGAGAAAGTGATGTCCCACAGGTACTTCAGTCTTATGCAAACTCAAGCCTTGGACCAGCTGCAGAAGAACTGAAAGCTCACCTCTCCTCTTCAGAGAGAAACTGAGCCACCTCTCCTTGCCAGTCTCCCTTGAACAGGGGAGGGCTCACTGCCACAGGCTGCACACATCCCATCCTCCTCAAGCTACTTCCCATGGGTATTAACTGCTCAAGTGGCCCAAACATCTGCCAAGGGGGAAGGTGATCACCAAACTGGTTCAACTACTGCCTTAACTGGAAAGCCAGCAACTCCCTCAGCTGGGACACAGGTAGAACACCAACAGAAGGGACTAACACTCTAGCAGAAGTGGCATACCTGTAGTCCACAACACTATGACAGCAGCCTGGCACTAGCCAGACAGTGTAACTTCACCTTACTTTTATCAATTTTGAAATTTAAAATTTGATAATAAAATTGCATGGGGTGATGAGGTTATTTTTAAATTCACTGCAGCAAAGTTTCCCCCCAAAGCAGAAACCTGCTGGCTAGAAAGAAACAACCTCGATTGCCAAGTCAAGAAAATGAGTGTTGACTTGGTAAAGTTGCTTGAAACGTCCATCTCACAAAGCTTACCTCAACTTGATACTGAAGAGCTAAATTTTCCAGGAGAAACACTAAAAAAATTCAGGCTACTGAGGAGAAACCTAAAGACATTGTTCTTCAACATAATACAAATTCACTAATTTAGTATTCTGGATTGCTTACTACAGCAATTACATTCCTCTCTGCCCATCACCAGCACTGCTTTTTATATATAAAAATGTTCTTGATTCTGTCTTCTGGGTTAAGTTACTCTGAACTATTTCTGCAGAGCTAACCTAAAACCTAAAACCATGAATTGGTGGACTGGGTCACTGAAGTCACTCATACCAATGCTGAAGTTATTAGCCACCATCTTAGACCAAGTCAATTGTGGCTAAGCAGGGATAATTTTACACCAGAAGGTTGTAATGGAACTTGTAGGGTCTGATATCCTTTCAAAATACACCAACAACCTCCAACCCCATCTACGCCAGTCTGTCATATCCTTTTTTTGGTAAAACTAACCCTGACCTTCAGTAATCTGCAGTTAAAAGCTCCTCACACCACACAAGGCTCTTCCTTTGAGTCTTGAATGGCAGCCTTGACTCAGGCTCCACCAGTGCTCATGGACTACTGCAAATTCGCATATCCTTCCACATGCAACACATGCACAAAAGATTTTGTTTATCTGCACTTAGGGTAATTGCATGTCGTGATGTCTAAAGAACTTATTATCACCAGCCTCACAGCATGAATGTATTAACCATGTTAAACTGATTCATTTTTCTCCAAAACCAAAATTAAAAGTGTATGCAAGCCAATTTGGCTCAACCTGGCTTCACGATCCTGCTACTGACACTGCAACATTCTTGGAACAGCAAAACAACTTGAAATTCAAACAATCTGACAGGAATTAATTTTTATAATTTAAATTTTCCCTTAGGAGTATAGATGTTACTGAGACATTAAAAATAAAATCAGCCAACAAACTAGCAGACAATCTGGACACACAGGATTCAGACTGCCTGCCAGCTGTTGGAAAAAAGAACACAGGACATCTAAGCAGACAATACTCTTCAGATTATTTGAGCTTTAAAAAGCCCCCAAACCAGTAGTTCCCAATCACCAAGCATCAGAATTGAGAAGAACCCAAACCAACATACTTATCAGCTTGTTACTTATTTTTGCTGCAGGGCTGATTACTTCAGGGTCATGCAGCCAGAGCTGCTGCACAGAGGCTGGAAGAACTATCGGGCCCAAGAGCTGGAAAGAGGAGGAGGTCGGGACCCAAAAGGCAAGAGGAAGCCTGGCCAGTAGGGAACCACTGCTCAGCACTGTGTGGTCATTAAAAGAGGAGAGCTCCCCATCCACATGACAAAGACCTTCCCACCAGTGAAACGGGATTGTTCCTTGAGTGCTGCCAAGCCCCAGGCCATGGCACAGCGCCCTCTCCTTGCACAGTCCCAGCAGAACGGACACAGGGGCTCTGTGTAGCCAGAGCAGCAGTGCAAGGCCCGCTACACACAAAGCTTTAATCCCCCTCACCTCATGGATCTTCAGCTCCCTGCAGCCGAGGCGGTGACCGCTGCAAGGAGACGGCAGCTCCTGACAGAGTAGAAGGAACCCAGACGTGCCACCCCAGCCAGCACGGGGAGCCCAAAACCCCTATCATCCTTATTTCCATCCTTAATAAAAGTGGGGTCCAAGCAACAGGGACACTTTACTTCCTAGCTTTGAAACCAGACAAATGTTTTGGGGTTTTTCAATGAATGGCTGAAATGCATGTAATACTGTTGCACAAGCCATAAGTACTATTTAATAAAGGACAAGTCTTATTTTAGGCTACCCCATAGAATTATACAATCTACTGAATTGGAAAAGGCCTCTGAGATCATCACGTCCAACCTGTGACCAGACATCACCATGTCAAGTAGACCACAGCACTAAGTGTCACATCCAGTCTTATCTCAAACACCTCCAGGGACTGTGACTCCACCTCCCTGGCCAGCCCGTTTTAATGTCTAATCACCCTTTCTGCAAAGAAATTCTTCCTACTGTCCAACCTGAACCTCCCCTGGTGCAGCTTAACTATGTCCTTTTGCCCTGTCACTGGTTGTCCAGGAGAAGAGACCAAGCCCACCTGGATACAACCTCTTTTCAGGTAAAGAGTGACAAGGTCACCCCGAGCCTCCTCTTCTCCAGACTTCTTCTCCACAGAACACAGATATTTTTTTTGATTTTTTTTTTTTTTTAATAATTACTTCATAATTGATTTTACCTTGAGGTGACATACCACATTTTGGATGGGGAATTTTCCTTCCTGAAACTCTAAGGTCTGGCCATTGCAGGAATAACATCAGCAAGGTCACCAGTTTCTAAGGTGATACAGATTAGACATGCAGCTGAATGGGAATTTTGAAAAGTGTTTTAGTAGGAGTCTGGGACAGATGTACAAGCAGGAATACCGGTGCATGGAGCTCTAGATGAGGTCTCCAGAGAGTACAGTTCTGTACACAGCCCGTCCATCCACTGAGGTCCAACTCTATTTTACCTCACATTTTAGTTCTGGTAGATATGTAAAAAATAACAACCCTCACATCTTCTCTGGAGAACATGTTCATCACTTTGTGTGGCTATTATCTGGGTAGAACTTGCAGGAGCACTTGGACCAGTTTGCACCCAGCTCCCATGCAGAGACAGAAGCTAAACCTGCCCCTGTGTTTGTGTCAGACCCATTAGGCACCCAGCGCCTTGCAAGCCTGGCTCTATGCAGGAAGCTTTTTGGGGAGAAAAAAAAGGCAAAAAGCTTGACTTTAACAATTTTTAGGCAACTGCAGTAG
The DNA here is from genome assembly GCF_021018805.1 of Prinia subflava. NCBI lineage: Eukaryota > Metazoa > Chordata > Aves > Passeriformes > Cisticolidae > Prinia > Prinia subflava. The sequence continues at coordinate 28,312,237 of NC_086249.1, forward strand.
TAAATGTCCAGCAGTATTTCCATCACTTTCAAGCACAATTATTATACTTCATTTTTAACATTAAAGGTAAAATTATAATTTAAAAAACTTCATTATTTGACTGGTTCTATGTAACCACTTGTGTGACTGACAGAGCAATTATTTGCCGATTTGACTATGAGTTCTGAACCCTGAAGAGTGGGCTTGCCCAAAGGATTAGCAAAACACTTCAGCCCTAGTCACATCCTCCATCCCTCTCCCAAACCTCCGCAGACAACCCACAAAAGCAGCTCCATGATGAAGTGAATATTCCAGGTACAGGAGAGCTTCTTATGGTACTGGAATACAGTTCTGTGCAACCACTAAGGAGGGGAGCTTATTATCAATTGCTTAAAAAAACCCAATTTTTAATTTGTACAAGCCATCCCCTAACAAAACAAGCAATGACTGCAGCAATACCCAAAAAAGTAACTTTCCTTCTCCATGATCAAACTGCTCTGGACCATCCATTCCTTTTAAAAGCTGCACAGCAGAATTGATGCATACCTGAAGATAATCCTCCTTGCAATGCTAAATTTGAGCCCTTCTCTTTCAGTGACACTGTCACGATTTCAGAGTCTGCTAAAAATGAAGAAAAGCATTAAGAGAAAAATTTTTGCTCTGTGAAAAATGGATTTTCACGTTACAGCATGAGGCCAATTCTTAACATCATAAAAATTTACTTCAGTCTATTTGACTGTAGCAAGGAATTACAATTAGCAAATAACAAGAACCCTGTTTTCAAGGGTGAAAGCTTTTAATTATATACACAGCAATATGGAACCATTAAGATTCTGTTTGAAGTCAGTTTAACATTATTTTTTAGTGAGAGGTGATGGCTTTTTTTCTAAAGCTGAATTGACCCATCATTACTGCAACATCACATTTACTGTAAATGCAGCTTTGAGAGTCTTGAAACTACTCACAGCATTTGGAAAATGAAAGCCATCACTGAATGCTGCCAGAAAGTCAGAGAGAGCAAGGCCACCAAAGCTGAAAGCTATTTCCATACGACTCTCACAATTCTAAGGACTTGGGTATAGCAGGCAATCTCCATTGGAAACAAGGATCCCTGTGTTTGGGGAGGCATTGTTAAACAGAGGCCAGGCAACGTGCAGTGCCATCCTATCTGCCCTGAGTGCAGCCAAGAAACTGAGCAGAATGCAATTAAAACAAAATAAATAAAAAGCAAGTTCTTTAGCTCCATGAACAGGTGGATAAATAACCCGTATTTTTCCTGGTAGAGAACCAACATCAAGACAACTTTTCCAACAGGCAGTTCCAATGAAGAAATACAACTAATGTTTACTGAAAACACAAGAAAAACAAATATGTAATTTCTGCCACTGCATGAATAAATTCCTAGGGGAGGCTGTAAAAGAAGAGCTTGCCATTCTGCATCTCTACAGCTACAGATGATCTTGCACATAAATGCAGTAAACCACAATGTCTAGCATATGACTCGGTATTATGTGTTTGCTCAGCTGTTTTCATAAAAGATAATTTTCTCAGCTGCTCCTGACAAGGCTCCTTTGGATACAAAACATTTATCTTTCTAGCGTATTTACAGAAATTCAGTCAGTTTCTAAACAGCTACACTAAATAAATAATAAACTAGTCACTGGTGTCAGAGCTCCTCAAAATTTAAGTTCTGCTTTCCCAGGCCAACCTTTGGCATATGCCAGAAGAGGCAGCAACAGGAATCTGGTGTGAGAACAATGTTTCTGTTTTCCAGTCCAGGTGTGTCAGCCCACCCAGATCTCAAGTGTCACTGCTCACACCTCAAGCTGAACTGTCACCAGAGGGTACCAGTGCTCATCTTGTGAGATGATGACAACCTGGACGGGAAACACAATTTTCCTTCATGAGGTCTGGTTGTTGCTTCCCCTGTTCAAACTGAGGGGTTCCCAACACAGTCACTCTGTGAGACAGCATCATTATTAAACGCCTTTGAGACAGATCCCCAGGCATGTGCCAGGCACAATGCCAGCAAGTCTGAAGCCTGATGTTACAGTTTTGTAATGCAAACAGGAGAGTTGAGGGACTGTCACTGCTTTCATTACAATTCTACTGTCTTTAAAACTTTGGCACTGAAAATTCAGTCCAGGCTAATGATTGGCAGGCAGAAAATCCTTGCCCACAGCAAGCAGGGATGGAATGCTAAATCTAAAACCACAGAAACCACAGAGGCAAGAGCTGAGCCTGGGCAACAGGTGTGTACTTGTACACCAGTGTGTGCACTGGAGAGGGGAAGGATGCAGAGTGTCTGACAGAAGAGAAAAGCTGGAAGAACAGTCCCAAGATAGCACCAGTCTATAACATCCAGAAATGTGTGCGTCTTGACCACAAGACAATCTGTGTGTTCTGGATCAAAACTATTTGTGAAACAGTTTGTTTCTTCAGAAGGCACAAAGGAAAATCTTGCTTTTCTAGCTCAAACATACAGAACTATCTGGCACAGGAATAAGGAAGATGGATGTGCACTTGGGCTCCTGAAATCCCCCTGAGAGTCCCACAGGGGAAAATGGACAGCACTGCACTGACAACAGCACTTACCATTTTATTCTATACAGTATCTCAGAGGCATTCACAGATTTAAAGCAAGCCTGACGCAATGCCAGAACACACTGAATGAGGGGTTCAGATCTCAAACTCATCCCCTTTGGGGTTTGTCTGAAATTCTGGTTTTTCAAGCTTTTCTTGGCACGGATAGTTTTCCAGTAGGAGGCTGAGGAAAGACTACTGGCAACATGCCTGTCTCTCCCTGCTTTTACACGCGCCAGGGAAGGACTGCATGACATTGGAGAGTAACTAAATCACACAGAAATCGACCCAAATACAATTGATGAAGTGGGTACCTGTTACTCCCCTCCTTATTTGCTTTCCAAGCTTTATTTTAGAGCTTATGTAGTGCTGCCATTTGGCAGATTTCATTCCCACCTCTGCTGGTTTCTACACACTCTCATTTGATCTGGATAATCAAGTTATCAATGAATGAAATAAAAGACTCCACCTTACATTGAAAGAGCAATACAGGTTTAGGCTAGAGCTCTTCCTCCAGCAGCCAGAAATCTACAACTTTCCCAATTCCTTTCAGTTACTGAAGTGTTCTCAACATTAGTGTGAAAACAATGCAATCAGGACACCTTTTTTTTGAAGGGGGGTGGGGAGAGGGAAGATAAGAACTGAGACTTGCAACACAGGATGGGTGGGGAAGTTTTTCTCCCTACTACTGGTCTCAGTAAAATCTCATTCTGTTTACTCCCCAGCTTAAACCTGAAGTCTTATTACATTTCACTAAACAACGCCACATTACAATAAAGCAGTTGGCTTTCCTGCCATGATTGATAGACTCTTTGCAATTATTTTAGGGGAAGGTACATAATTACATACAGCTGGATTAGGCTGATCAAATCCCTGTTAGTGTCTGTCAATATACACATAATAAGACAGTGTGACATTAATGTAAACTAATTTAAATGCAGAAAGTTTAATTAAGACTTAATAAAATTACAAACAGAAAGAAGGTTTTGCACAGTCTCACCAAAGGGAATTGCTCAGCAAAGCCACCCTATAAACACAAACCTGTTTTGCCTCATCATCTCTGCAACACTGGTTCTTGCACCACCTATTTATATATTCTTATTTACAGTTCTACTGCCAAGACTTTCCCCCAGCTCAAAAACCTGGAAGCAAAAGCAAATGCTGTGGAGCCATGTGTTTAACAGAGTCCATTATGAGCAAGCCCAGGTAATCAGGGAAGGATGTCTCAGAAGGTCCTCTACAACACTCAGCAAACAACTATTGATCAGTACCACAGTTCAGCACAGTACAATACAAGTGACCTCCTTTTAAAGCACTTACCAAGACCAAAACATCACCTCCCCCTATGCAACACTAGTCCCATTCATCCCTCTCATTTAGTCCTGTACAGCCTCCTTTTCCACTCAGGTTGTTTTTAAAGCAATCTGCTACATGCACAGCACTTTTAGAGTCACCAATGATACAGGACACTGCATTAACCCCAGTAAATTTAGTGCAAGACTAAGCTTCACTCCCTGCTGCGTTTTTCCAAGGGTAGTTACGCTCGTTCACTGCCTTAGTTGTCCTTTTCCTACAACTCCTAAGGATGTGGTTGCAGCTGATTTCCTAATGATAGCTAAAACACTGAATGCTTGGCATGGCACACCAGCCCTTTGTGTAAGCCCATGCATGCAGGGCCAGGGAGATCTGGGTGTGGATGTCAGAAGTCCTGTTGTCTACACGTGTTCCCTTTCCCCCTTCACTCAGTGATAATGACTCATCCTGCACATGCACATTATCAGCATTTCCAATCTAGATGCCCTTGCTGTGTCTGTGCCAGGCGTTTTCCAAGACAGTGATTCAACCAGAAGGGTGCAGTAGCAACACTGTGCCACTGCAGACCTTCTCTCCACCATCAAGGATGCCTGTGCTTTGTTATTAAAAAGTAGGATAGCAGATCTTACACAGAACAATTTGCTCCTCCCCAACACACTTACTTTTCCAAGCTAAGATTTCCTGGTATGCTCCCTGTCAAATCAATTTGAGTATCTCATTAAAGAAAAAAAACCATTGCAGATTTTGATCTATTTTTATTACTGTGGCCATTTGAGCCTGTTGCTCTGATCTGGTTTACTTGAGGATTCCTTAGCTGCTATGCTCAGCCACTTCTCTCTGGAGGACCTACAGTGTTTCAAGAAAATTAGAAAGTTCTGAATAAGATATGGGATCCTCGACACGGCCTTGTCCAAATAGGCCACAAAAATTCTGAACGAGTCCATCTCACAAACATGAATGTTTCCTGCAGAATGAGGTCTTGTCAGCAGGGGAAGAGGAAGAGGGAAACAAGGAAAAACCTGAGAAATGTGCTAGAAAGGATTACAGTGCAATCTCCTGGAAAATATATTAAAACTCAATACCGTATTAAAACTGATGAAAAAAACTTAAGCCCTCCTGTGTTCAATCACATTGCTCCATAGCTCTTGGCCAACCTCCCCATGTTAGAGACAAATCACTGTTAGATAACCTTTTCTGAACAAGTCTATCACTTATTCTAGTTTATGTTCTGTTTCCTTTGGCAGCACAGGTTTTTAAGTCATCGTTCTAATCCACAGCCTCTGGTAATTTTTCTTTTCTGTTCTAGGGCAATTCTTCAAAGCATCATAAAGGCAAATTTAATAAGCACCTCAATTTGTATTGCTTTCTATTTATAATACTGCAAGCACCTGCTGCTGCTGAGATCTAAGCATATATCTATCTTACTCTGCATAGACTGATTCAGATTAATCTTAATAGTTTCATATTTTAAAGCAATTTCAAGAAATATTGCTCCAAGCTGCTGGGTGGATTGGTTATGGGTTTTTTCTCTTTGGGGTGTTGCTCTTTTGTTAGGTTTGGGGGTTGTTGGTATTTTTTCCTTCTGTGTTTTGTTTGGATATTTTTTTTGTTTGTACTGTGGTACAGTTAGTTCTCCCCACCTATTTTTATTAACATACCACTGACCAGCTCTTAAAAATACAGCTCACTTTGCTTCCTTGTTTAAATCAGCCACATTTGATACATGTATTATATATATATATAAATATATATATATATAACTTTACTGGAGTATTGTCAATTCAATAATTGACAATAGGCACTCAACAATCAAACCAAGTTGCTCCTGGAACTCCAACAGTGGGAGTCAAGTCAGCACTGAGGCTCATGGATGTTTTGGGAGCTCTGCATGTGCAAGGGATGGGTGTTTAAAGGTTCCTGCCATTATCCAGTACATGTAGGGTTTGAATCACGTACTATTTGACCTTCTCTCAAAATAGGGATATATTAGTTTTTAATCTTATCCAAGTGCTTGCAAACACCAAGTGACAGCTAAGACTACACTGTACAGAAGTTAAGTCCTACATCTGACCTTTCAAGAGGGGCTGAGGAATCATGTCCTCAGGCACCTCTTCAGAATCTGTCTTCCACAGCTTACAGACAGAATATTAATGGCTGCACCCTGGGCTGTGGACACCCTGGTATCTACAACATCAACACCGACCACTCTTGCTGTTATTTCATTTGACAAGATGACAGATAGGAAGTTTAATGCAGTGAGGGGAAAAGAAGAAAAAAGTTATGATGCAGTGCAAGTAGGTGAGCGAGATAATGAGGCCCAGACAGAAAGTGCAGGAGAGCCCCCTCAGTGCACAGAAAAAAAAAAAGAAAAAAAAAAAGAAACACAATGAAAACAAAGACAAACTAGCACAGAGAAGAAAAGCTGCATGGAAGTAAAATAAAGACTGAAATAAGTGGTTGGTAGAGTCCATCCATCAGAGAAGACAGGCATCAGTGATGGGTCTCACCCCTGCACTGTGTGTCTTTGCTTTTAGTGGCTGACAGCTGAGGTTCAGACTTCTCATCCATCTCCTGCCTACGTATTTAGGTGCAATGGAGCAGCCTCCTCCACAACCGGTCAGGAGACATCATGGAAGACTTCACGGGATACTGTGCAGACAATTTAATCTCAAGAGTGACTCTCATTCCTACTCCAGAGGGGCTGTGCTATTTGACTCCCTGCAGTATATAATACGGCTTTATAAGGTAGGATTTTAAGTATTCCCATTAAAAACACACCTCTTTCTCAACAAAAGAGACTCTGCTGTTTTTATTCACCCCAACCATGGCAAGATGGCTGTTAACTTCATGACAAAAGCATGCCCATGAATGTGTAAAAGTTTCCAAAACTGTTTTTAACTGCATTTGTTGGAAAATCAAGCAAATGGAAGAGCTCAGACACAGGAAACATCATTGTAAGATAATCAGGAGTATGCCCTCCTCTTACTTAGCAACAACAAAAGCCAATACAGACATTATCTTGGGAATCCATGGATTTTTAAATTTTCTCTTAACATGAGAAGATGATTATACAGATTTCCTCAGAAAATAAATGAGGCACAGGGAGACCTTGCATGTCATTTATAAAGAGGAGATGCCATGTATCATTCAGCTGCTGGCTGTGGATTCCAAATTACTGTCCCAAAACATCTGTAACCTTCATGTGTTCTCATCTTCTTTCACAATTGCTTCTTGTCATGTGGGGAGGTCCTGAACTTTTGCAACAGCTTTACTGAGTAAATCAGCTATAAACAGACGTGCTATTGATACTCCAAGCCAACAGCTAATCATGATTTCTAGTCTTCCAAGCGAATAGGACAACTTAAAATGGCAAACATTGCTCTATCTACTCATCCATAAATTAGGAGTGACAATTGCAGATTATTACTCATTCACTCAGAGCATTTGTTTGGCCCTGAGAGAACTGGCTTTATTCCAAGAGCTGGCAAACATTGGTTAATATACATGTAAATGTTTTATTTCTCTTGGAGTAGGCAATTTCACAAAATGAAATACCGAATTAAAGATGACCTCAGTTCTTCTGCTGATGCCTGTCTCGGATGCAGTGCTGCTGGAAGCCTTTGCAAGCTAGTTCACACCAAGTCAACAGGGAAAAAGACACCTTTTCTTTTCAAAGTGAGACAATTTCACTGTGGAAACATGAAAGCTTTTATATAAATATTAATCACCACATTTGTCCTGGAGTTAAGTGGATGTAGACTGGCTTATATAAGGTTGCAGTACTGACTTGAAAATAATGAGTGAGATGTACTAAAATGGTTTTGCAAATACTGCTCCAAAGCTGTTCCTCTACACAAGAACTGTGGTGCAAGAAGTAGATTAGCGACCCAAATATTTAATCTGAGGGTACTATAAAATAGCACTTCACTCCCTGAGAGTGAAGAAGGGGAATTCTGTCCTTTGAATTTCTGGTCTAAGTATAAAGAAAAAAAGATGTTAATTTCCACCAAAACCACAACTAATTTGAACTAGGGAGAAGAGATGAGACTAATAAGAAGAATGGAGGTTCAATACAGAGGGGGAAATAAACTAAGTATCTGAGCAGAAAACCAGGCAGTGGTTTAACAGCTTCTTACTAACCAGACCAAAATCTAAATATTCTAAATAATACCAAGTGTACTGTGCCCATAGTCCTGAGCATGGGTTCCCAAAACCCAAGAGAATCAACAAGCACATTCTGTGCACTTTGAGGTGAGGACAGTATACACCATCTCCAGCAGGACTCTGAGAACCATCTTTTTCCTAAAAAGGGCTGGAGGCACCAGATCTGCTTACTCCTCCTATGATAGGGGCCAATAGCCATTGCTTACCCCTCTTTCCCACAGAGAAGTGAGATTTCTTTTCACAAATTAAATGGGATTTGAAATTAGAACTACAACTACAAAGCAAATTCCTGACAAGGGGAAGAGAGAAGCATAGCCTCTTATCTACTGTGCTGTACCATAAGTATCACCTCACTTTCCTTGAGGGCACACTGAAGTTTCCATCAGCTGAGGATACTAAAAACAGTTCAAAATTGTTTATAAACCTAAACAGAAATGACAAGTATTAATATATTTCACAACAGCAAGTACAGAAATACAAAATAAGGTACAAAGCATGGCTGAGATCACAGTAACTTGATGGAACCCACAAGCAAAGAGCATACAACAATTAAGAAACCTCCAGCTATCAAGACAGCTGCAGTTTCAATTCACCTCCTCTGAGTGAAAGGAATAGAACATGAACAAAGACTGATGGGAAGCAACTACCAAGAGATGACATCTTCAAAAGATTCAGGACTATGTTTATGCGGCAAGAGCTGACAAAAAGTTCAGTTCCCATTTGGCAACTCATCTTGATTGCTATTGGAGCACTCCACAGGTTTCAGCCAGGTCTGTCCATGGACACGAACATCTATGGATACGGAAGGGACACCAGATCTGTATTTTCTGGAGATAAATACATCAAAAACTGCAGACATTAGAATTGCTCTGCTTCACATTCTGCATTTTAACAGGAAAACAATTTAGACATTACAGGCCACCACATTAACCAAAGCTACTTTTGAAATATTTTCCATTATTTCTTCCAGAAATGGTATGTTTCTTTTTCTTCTCACCTGTAGAAAACTACCGCTGGAGCAAACACTAACACTACACTAACTAGTACTTGACATTACTTTCCTTTGAAACTTGAACCTCATGCTGCACTTTTCCATGCTGCCTTCGCACAAAGCCCACTCTCCCCCCGCTTGTGCACCACCGCTTACACGGCACCTGGAGATCTCACAGGGAAACCTGCTGGAACAAAGGGCAACACAACAGAAGGCGACGGTGCAGGCCTCAGCTCTGAAGAGGATTTTAAAATTTATAGCAGGGTCTCACTTGGCTGCTCGGTGCTGTACGTGGCTGCAATGAGTACACAAGGCAGGCGGAACTCTAAGAGAGGCGCCTCTATAAAAGGCGACAGCACTATTACCAGATAAGCCACCAGTTAGACATCACTGATTACCACACTGGACAGAGATTTTAACTCACCTAGAGAGCAGACAGCTAATCGGATTTCTTAATGGGCTTCTCTCAGTTTCACTGGGGCTGATGTGTGCTGCATACAGGATTTGGAATGAGATTTCTTCCCTGAATAGCACATACTGCTTTACTACAGCATTCTGTTATCATCTTGGCTTACGCTTATATAAAATTCCAGATGGAAGTTACGTGAACAGTCATTAAGAGGTTAATCATTAAATTCAAGCTATGCCAGGGCAGCAGCTAAGCTGACCTCTTGAATAAATTGAGCATGGGTACAGGTTACATTGATTTTCCTAAAGAGGTTTCATTACTTAACTCTAGATTTGTGATTTCTTTTGAGAGTAGGAAGTTAAGAGCTAATCCACATTTACTATTTATTTCTACCAAAGAGAAACCAGCCCATTTAAAATGCAGACAATACGATAGATCTCCCTCCCTTTCATTGTTCTCTCCCCTCTGAGAGAACTTCAACTTCATACGATTTCAAACCTTAGGGAGGAGGGGAGGAATTCACTAAAAAAGACAAACCCAAAAACCTTTTAAAAAAAACAGTTCATTTTTATTCTACAAGCTTTTCCTGCAGCACTGAAAATCCAATGTGTATTTTCTCCCAACTAATTTTATCCCTGTATTGTTCTTAACAACATTAACAACCTTTCCTAGAAAGGATGGTTTATTAGCATCCAAGTGAAAAATTTTGACTTGATGAAGGGATGGGGACTGTTCGGAACCCAGAGTGGGTAAAAAGGCACAAGGTAAACATTTGAATATGCTACAGGATACTGAGCCTTTCTGTTATATTTTTTCCTTTCTAACTCTGATCTTCCTGTTTTTATTTTTAAACAGGTATCAGAATCAACCAGGTGACTATTACAAGCTACATCATTAAATCGAAGAGTTTCCTCTTCACCTCCTTCAAGTATGATAAGGATCATCCATAAAAACAAAGTCATCTGAGTTCCCCATTTCCCACAGGTACGCTAAAATGCTCACTCAACCATGGCAGTTATGTCCATGACAAATGGTGTGTGTTACAGACTAAGGGTTTCCTAACTTTCTGAAATTACAGTTTCAACTTACATCTTTGGGAATGCAAACTTATTTAAATCTAAGGAAAAGATCTAAGAAAAAGCAAGGAAGAGACAAAGTTATTCATAAAAGTAAAAACACGCAAAACCTCCAGAACACACATTTTTTACAAGGGGCAATTTCTTACTCTCCTGTTTTGAGAGCCTTGCCTCTTTCACACTTAAGCAAAGTTTTCCCAAAGCAGGCATCACCGACTGCCTTCATTTGGAACTTTTATATAAACCACGTTGGAATAAGAAGTGGAAAGCCAAAAAGGACATTAAATCACGAGATAGATACATTCTGGAACCTTGCATGTATCTCTTCCAAGAGAGGAATAACGAAAAAAATTGAACATAAAAAAGAAATAACAGTAGGCAAGAATGTGGAACATGAAAGGCTTTTTGTTTAAGGTCCCTCATGTCTTAAGAATTTATTAAAAGATTATGTTAGAGCACCTGAATTTCAGTGAATTGGTTCTGAGATGGCTCCTGTTGCAGCAGCTTCTGCTGGAATATTTCACTCAGGCTGTCAGCCAAACCTTCGCTATGCTGATGCCAAATAAACAATACCCAATTTCAACGACAGATGCTGTTGTGTTGACACATAATTGATACGTTTATATTCAGGGCTCCCTGGAATTCTGAAACACGTTATTCACAAGAAATATAACTGACAGCAAAATTCAAAGGGACTAGCACATAGCTGGGGCCACTGCACTGCTGGTATTGCGAGACTGGAAGGAAGAGACTGCCAACTGTCCAGGGTGGTCAGGAACAGTGGACACCGAAAGTTTTCCAGGGCAAAGGAAAATATGGAGAGATATGGCCCAGCACTAAAGGTTAACCTGCTCAGCCAGAAACCTACATGCCCAGAGAAACAGGAAATCTGAAAGTTTTCAATACAAGTCACATATCCATTTCCTGCAGAGTTTCTAACTGTGTAGGAGATGGAAGTCAGAGAAACAACACAGCATTGAATAACAAATATGTCCATAATCTCCTTTTCACTTTGACTTCCTTGGTTTCCTAGGCAGGAAACATTAGCAACTGTTAAAAATATATTTATCAAAGGTACGTTCCAAAGAAAATGTTATATACCTTGATCTTTGCATGTTCACTCTCCTGCAGACAATTTGTAATAAACTTTCATAAACAGCATTTGTTTCAGAAAGCAACTACATCCCTCTTCAAGCTAAACACACCTTTGCATCCACTGTCATTCTTACAGGAAAAAAAAACCAATGATATTACAATATATGCCTACAACCTGATTTTTTGTTGTTGTTTTGGTAAGAGAGCGTCATATTATTTTCACACAATGAATAAAAACATGGACAGAAATATTCAGCAAAAGGTTTGCACCAACTCATTTCACAAGAAAAAAAAACAGAAAAAAAAATTGGCATAAAGGAGCAAATAAATGCCACATGGCAAAATTTGCAGTCATTTATGCAGATAGTATATGCTGTTCAGCAAACATGCAATGTGGTGTTCTGTACCATGATGCCTCTTTTTAATTGAAATAAGGTTAAGCTTAAGAATACCTTTGAATTGCACTATATGGGGATTATCAAACACATTTGAAGATTGCAGACAAACTAACTGAATACATATTTTGTTGACTGTTTCTTAAAAGGTATTTTAGAACACTGATCACGGCCCAGAAAGCTTCTTCAGTGTGATACACTTCTGCTGCTTGTGAGGCCCTATCTGGGTCTCAAATATTGTCTGTACTTCTCTACCAGTACCACAGGAAAGATTTCTTCCTCCAGTCAACTCTTTTCTTTCCACTGTATGAAAAAGGGACTGATGTTAATTCTTCAGACTTTGCACACTGCAGCTCTTTCCTTTAATTCTTCCTCTCCTGTGCTTCTAAGGGTTGCTAAGGGCAAAACTGTCACAAGACCTCTCTTCACACTGATTTTCTCCTTCAGGAGTGCCCAGCACAGAGAATACAGATAAAATTTTACAAGGGAAAAATGCATTTATCATCAAAGCTCCTATCTCTCAAACCCCCAAATTTTCCAGTTAGTTCAGCAACACAGAATATATAAAATATCCAGGTTTATATCCTTGCAAAAGAAAAAAGTGCTTGAAAAGGTCAAGGAAGTGCATAAAGCAGAAAAACTTTAGGGGTCAGGGGTTCTTTTTTCACTGTTCTGTGAGGCACTGGAAAAAAAAAACAAAACTATTTTGCTGAAACATATCCAGGAGTTAAAAGTTTAGCAGTAATTGCACAAGAACCTTCTCCCCAAAACACCTCAAAACAACCAACTAAAAAAACAAACCAAAAAATACCACAGAACAAAAAATTTTAAAAGTCCACCCCACAGAAATCACATCCCTCCCCAAACCACACAGAAATGCTGTCAGTCACAAAGGATAGCTGGGACCAATCCCACTGACATTTGGGCATTCCAGGAACATAAACAGAGAATCATAAAATGGTTTGGGTTGGAAGAGACCTCAAAGATCACCTTGTTCCAAAGAAAACATGAAAAAACCAGCTAAGCCAGCTGTCAACAGCTTTGATTTACCAGAACCAGACACGGGCTATGACTGGGTGCTACACTGCAGGCAGATCCAATCCTCCAGTGGGGAGGATTGTCTGTTCAGGGGGGATCAGATGCAAAGCAGCTACAGATGCCATGCCTAAGCCAAAGAAGGCCAGTCTCTCAGCAGTGCATTTTACACTGAGCACAGCATGGAAATAACAAAGCTCAAAGGCTTACACAGAAGATCCTGCTCTTGTCTAATTACTTGGAAGGGTGTGCAGAAAGGTGTAGACTGCAAGGCACTGTACAGCTACACCGTGTGTGTGTGTGTGTTAGGAGGGGTGGGATTAGTTCAGGAGGAGATCAGTGTTAAAATGCACAAACCAACTCGAATATTTCTATTTGTTACTGAATTTACTCCAAAGATTTATTCCTACATCTCTTTTGGGGTGTTTGAAAACTCCCCCTGCTCCTCCCTTAAGCACACACTAAAGTCAAAAACTTTCTTTTTTTAACAAAATACAACATCATGTTCAATAGTAATAACCCATCCTGTTATTAACAAAGGCAAGAATTTAAAAAGTCAAATGGATTCTCATTCCTACTTCTACTGTTGGCTTATGCATTTTGTTTTGTTTGGACACAGAACAGAAAGGTTTCACTTTCTCCCAACTCAGGAAGGAAGTGCTATAGCTGGAAGACATGGGAAAAAAACAATAAAATGATTGTATACAAATATTTCTGTATCTATTCCTCAATTTATAGTGCAATTTAAAAGAAAAGCAAAAGTGTGTTTGATGAAGATTACTGTACAATGAGTTTAGCATGCTCAGTAAATTCTCAACAGAAAGAACTAAGTCATCTTCAACTTTTACAAGACTGTAAAAAGACTTAGAAATAGTTCAGACAATCAGATTTCAGACACCATTTCCTGTACTCTTAAGTATTTCTGTTACAGCTGTGGGAAAGACTTAAACAATGGAGGGAAACTGTTTGCTCTGCAGACTGAAATAATAATTCAGCAGCAAAAACCAGCATCAATACTTTTGAGTAATGGTATCAAACCCTAACATTAAGGCAAGAAATTGGCATGCAGCCTTTTCCTCTATGCTAAAATACTTCATCACAAGTAACTCTAGGACTCCGAGCCTTCAAAATTACTTCACAGGTTATAACAGCATAAATACAAGCCTCTCCTGTAACTGTTATGAACACAGAAAACTCAAGTTTTTCTGATGCTGTGCCGCATTAACACCTCAACCTCTCAAGCCACTTCAGACACATTTATCTTGCAGTTTTGTCCTAAACTATGCTAGAGTTTACTTTCCATTCAAAGTAGGCTGTGAAGGTTGAGTTGATGGCCAGACCCAGCACAGTAGCTGCATAGTTTCTAAGCAGACCTAGATTTGCAGAGACAACTAACCACAGATGAACTTCCTGAGCCTTTTTGTGGCCTGACTGCAGGCTCAGAGCCATATTTTATACTGGCACCAGTAAGTCTAATAAAAGGCTCTGGGATCTCACATCTTATTTGTATCATGACAGCCATGTACCTAATCTGTGCTTGAGGGTGCACTTTTATAAGTAAAAACTCCATCCTGCAGCTTCCTTCTTTTTGTTATGCTTCTAGCTGGGTGCCATAGTCAAGTAAAATATTTATCTTGATACAATGATGCTATTGACATATAATTACAAGTAAGCAGCCATGTTAAGAACAAATATTTGATAGGCAAAGCTCTACAGTGAGTTTTAGTAACAAATTTATATAACACACCTCCCCCTCCAGACCTGACACTAAGCACTGTACCATGGTCACAGAACTCCTTTCCAAATATACAAGCAAAGCCAAGGTGTCAAACCAAACTGACATTGGGCGAAAAAGCAGTGAGGCCAATTTATAAACCAAAAGGGGTCTGAGAAGGAGATGGGATATACACCCTGAGGTCTAGTACCTCCAAACCCTGATTATCCATACCTCTAGCATGATACAAAGCCCAAAATCAACATGACCTACACAAGGGTTTTATGCTTAGCAACTAATAAGGCTTGAAGAGCCTTATCAGAGACCTTTCTCAAATGACCCTATCTGAAGGTAGATGGTACTTAGAGTGTTAAAGCCTACCCAGCCTCCTCCTCCCATTTAACATTTTTCCCCAAGTTTACCATCAAGTACACATAGCTCTTCAACTCTTTAATTGTAGTACATCTTTATTCTTCATAATTTTTTTAGACCAGTCTATGGAAAAAAAACCTCAAAACACCAAAAAAATCCCAACAGTACCAACGCAGAACACAGCCACAATCAAAATGGAATGGGTTTGTTACTGCCAGAGTTTAAGGGGTGCCCAAGGAAGTAAACATAAGGCCACATCATTCTGCACTCCCCCTCACCACACTAGCTCATTTTAGCCTGAAAAAGTCATTTGTGCCTGCAGCAGGGCAGGCCACATTTCTACTCTTCATGTGACAAAGACACAAACACATTGGTTCAGGCAGAAGCAGCTTTTGCACTGATGTTGCTCTTTATTTTCCACTCTTTCTGTGAAATACAGAGACAATTTCTGAGCAAAGCCTTTCGGGAAAGAGCTTTACTCAAAATCACTAGTCCTCTGTCTAGCACAATAAGAGCAGAGAATGCAAATTAGTTTCAATAAAAGCAGCTGGCAATCAATAAGAAAGGACTAGTCTCTAAGAGTAAAACTGGTTCCTCTAAGGATAAGAGTTAAAAAGAGGAAAAATGTAAGAAGATGTATAAAAGAAGAATAAATGCAAACAACATAGGTAGTGCACAGGAGAAAAATCTAACAATGTAATAAAAAAAAAATTAAAAAAAAAAATCAGACCAACTGTCAAATAACAGCTGGGGGTAAATAGGAAAGAAAAATACCAGTGCAAATAAAAGGACCATGAGAAAAAGTCTAATGGAAAACATGTGCAATCCAAACAAGATAAAATAAAAATCATGAAAGGGATCAGAAAAGAGGTTAGCTGGCACTAAGGCTTAGGGCATCAGTCACAAGTTCACATTCTAGCCTGATTCACAGGCTTTGATAAGTCCAATAATGAGTTTCAGCATTCCTGCTTCCACACATCAGGCCATTGCACAAAACCTTGTAAACCTGTCACTTCTGACCTCTGCCATAACACAGAAAGTCAATACCCACCTGAGCAGATCAGAACCCACCCACTCTGTGTGCAGACTCCTCTGCTATGTCCCTTTACCTTCAGGTCCACAGGCACCTGCAGAGGACTAGGAAAAGCCCAGCATTATTGTTGCTACCTATTTAAAGAAAAAAAATCCAAACACTCAAGACTGAATTTCACTGAATTTCCATATTATTGTGTCTCATTTTTATAAGTCAGTTAGACACTGCATTATGGTCACAGAAGCAGCTCTTATAGACAGGGGAAAATACAAGTGCGGCCCTGTTAGCAACCTCCACTCAAGAGAAACCTAACAATCAAGAGCCGTGCACACTGCAAAAGTCAGTGTCACAAATCACTTATCCTCCATCTCCCACCTCCAGATCCAGCTCCAGTTTCTGCTTGATCAACATCTCCCACCGAACCCTGGTTAAGGTGGAAGTAAGGTCCCTATCTTGGACATGCCTTTAATACAGCATATGAGCAAACAGGAAGGCAGGCAGGTACTTAGCAGCTTTTTATGCCCAAAGAACCTCACCACAAAACTAAACAATGTAACTCCTCTGGCCTGGAGAACGCAGCCCTCGGCTATGAATTAGCTATTTAAATAGCACACATGAATTACATGAATAATAAATAGCACACATGAAAAAATGGTGTTTTCTACACCCACTGGAAACTGCAGCGGAAAGTTCACTGCACTGCACACTATTTCATTTACACTGAGTTTTGAGCAGCATACTGATGGACTAGAAAGATAACCCCTCGGACAAGTGTCACTCATATACTTAAAATTATGCTTGTGCTTTCAGAACTTCAATGCAGAATAATTTGATTGGGGCACGCCATACCCTTTGAGAAATTCTACAACATTTCTAATGACAACAGTGGTCAGAAACTTCTAGGTTCATAGACACTCAAAAGCTCCCACTTTTAAGAAATTGGGAAGTGGCTAACTTCTTTGCATCTAGAATGGGTGTACAATACAGCAAAGAAAGATAAAGAAGACCAAAGAAACCCTCATCCTGAAACTAAACTACTGACAGGGCAAAAGAGAACAGAGAGAATGTTATCACACATTCTCATCCTCTCAAGATACACATGTGTTCAAAGGGCTCACAAATATCTCATCTCTGGCTGCTTCGCCCACTTAATATACAAAGCCTGGTTCCTATATTACCTACAGAAATTATTTTATGGTTTGTCTCAACAAGTAAAAATATCTCTCAAAAAAAACCCCCGAAAACCCAAACAAGCAACCAAAAGGAAAAAAAAAGAAAAAAAATGGCTGGGGGAGGTGGTCAGATTTTACAGATTTTACATCTACAATTTCATGGCCTGTAGCTACTGATAAAACAATTACAGCATTTTAACAGCCCATGTCCCTAAGGTGGCAAGCAGTTAAGACCTCCAAATACTGAAAAAGATGCCCTTCCATATTTGCATGGCCTATCAGCCACAAACAGGACTAAGAGCTCAGCAAATCCTCACACAGGCCACATCTGCCAACATAACTCTCAGAATAAGCAGAAAGGAAGGTAACTTCTCACCTATATGCAGGGCTTACTGGGAAGCTGTTACTGCTATAATTAAGAAAAAAATTAAAAGCAACAAAAAAACCAAAACAAACCAAAAAAGAAGCAACCCCAAATGGCACCACAGACACCTCGGGATCTTTCACCCTTTAAAAAACAATCTCACCTTAATATACAGAACTTGTGGGCTTACAGCCCTGCCACTGCTCTAGTGGCCCTGTACAGCCACCAGCCTTGGGGATCTCCAGAGAAGACAACAGGCAAGATCTCTTTGCAGGACAATTTCTCCAAGCATGACAGCATTTCCATAATGAATCAAAAATGAGAGAAATCTATACTGGCACACAACAAACTGCTGCTGCACATCATGGACCTCAATCCACCCAGGGATGCTTCTTGCAGTGCATGATAGAGAGATTAGTATGGAGACAGAGATCACTTTATTCTGAGGCACCTGGACCTGAATGGGATGCCAGATCCATTCTTAAAGGGCTCAGATGGCTTTGGGAGCAGCTGAAGCACACCTGTAGTAGTCAAAGCAAAGCCCAGCCCAATTTAGCAGAAGGAATTTGTGGTTAGTTCCCTCAAACCCCAATAGCACTGCAAAAGATCAATGCATCTCTCTGAGCACAGTCCCCACGACAGCAGTGCTGCCTGCCGAATCAGGACCCATCTCCTGTGACTGTGAGGAGTCAGAGAATGACAGAGGAGTTCATTCAGCTTCTCCTCACCACTGCTTCTTGGTGGAACACCACCACTGGGACAAGCCTTGTTGGTCTTCAAGTAACAGCAAACGGAGAAAACAGAATGGAAAAGTTGTGAAAATGAAAAAGGAAACTGTGCAAAAGCATTTCTGTGTTTATTTGGTGCATGGAACAACATGATTAGATTAAAAAATATATATTGGAATTATTTTGCTACCATAGAGATCTAGCAGTGACCAGTGAGCACACAGTCCACTCTCTCACTGCTACTGCACCCACACTGCCCTCCAAACAAGCAGCAAAGAGCCAGTGATCAGCTGGGGAGCATTACTGAGGGCTGGCACCTCACACAGGCCAACTTCCACCCCACGCCTTGGGGCAGCTACAAAGCTCAGATGGTGTGCCACAGACAAGAGGTGTGGACATGCAGTCAATATTCAACATTTGATGTCTCACACAAACCAGTCCCATCAGACTGTGAACACCAATCATATCAAAAAAGGTGTCATGTGTGTTCAGGACTCCCTAGAAGAGCTTTCCAGTGTCCACCCTGCTAGCATCTGAAGCTGCTCAGCTCAGCAGATCTCTTGCCTTTATCACTGTGAGTCTGCCAGTGCTGTCCATGCTCCTCTGTGCTGCCCTGCATTTGTGGCCAACAGCTCTGCCAAAAGCTCTCGAGGAGCACAACAGAGACCCATGCAAGTCCAGGCTGGAAAATGCACTAAAGAAACAGGTAGTTCCTAGTCCTCCCAGAATATTGGACAGTATTTGACAGCTTCACCTAAAATTCCTGATGGTAGATATTCTAGGTTTCCCAAAAAGCATGAGGGAAACCAGCAGCTGAAATTGCTGTGCAAGGAACAATTCAGTTATCTGACAAAAATCAGTGAAATCAACAAAGGTTGAGAACAATTTTCTTCTTAGCTTCATGTTAGGAGGTCTTATAAATAGGCCACTAAAAGGCAATTAAGAGAGAGAGGAAGAGCAAAAAAGTTATTAAAAATGTACCAACAAGAAACTCATTTCACTTTTTTTTTCAACAGGGCATCGGGGAATTCCTCTAAGACTTCTAGTGCATTTCAAGGAGGAAATTCTGAACGAAGCTAAAAATAACTGACAATGAAATTTTCAAAACTGAGAGAAACACGAAAACCCCCAGAGGTTCGACCCAGGGTGGCACCACCCCACAGACCGACAAAAATGTCATGCAAATTTCAGGCACGATAGGGACCACGGAACAGAAATAACTCTGAAAAGAGAACATTTAAAACAGTCGACAAAATAAGAGAAAGGGCTGAACTATAATGGGTTTAGAAACGTAGCAGAAAATAAATTTTTTAAGGTAACCAACAATAAGGACAACCACAAAAATATGCTCCTAACTCATGACAGCTCATCACAGGGACAAAACAGGCACCAACAGAGTCACAGTGCTTTTAAAAAGAGACGAACCCCACGTTTTTACATTCAGAACAGATTGTTTTCTTTCTTGGGTCACCTTTAATGCTTTCCCGACATTTTTTTTTCCAATACGCTGCTTAAACACAGGTCTCGGTCGTTTCCCGGCACAACTGTACTCGCGACTGGGAATTGAAATTAAGTAGATAAAAAAAGGAAAAAGCAACAACACACAAACCCCGAAAGTCTTCTGCGAGTCTTCGGAGCAGTTCTTTTCCTCGCCAGCCTCTCCGCGGAGCTTCCCGGGGGCTGCCACCCAGCCCCGGCAGCGTGACCCGGCGGCGGCTCCCTCCCGCCGAGCCCGGCCGGCTCCCGGCCCCCCGCCCGCCCTCCGCCTTCCCAAACTTTCCGGGCTCACCCGCGGCGCCCCGGCCGCGGGTCGGAGCGCTCGGAGCCCAAGTCCGCAGGAAGTTGTCCCGCCCGGGAGCCGATCCCGCCGCCCCGCGGCTCCCCCGGGACACGGCGGGCTCGCCCCGCGCCCCGACACGGCGCCGCCCGCCGCCCGCACCCCCGGCCTCCCCCGGGACAGCGGGCGGGAGCGGGGCCACCGCGCGCCTTACTTGGAGTTGCGTTCTCCCGAGGGACGGGCAGGGCCGGGCAGCGGCGGGAGAGGAGCAAGGTCCGCAGCGCCGGCCGCCGGCAACTTCCCCGCTCCGCCGCCACACGTGGAGCTGAGGAGCGGGCTGCGCTCCCCGCCCGCCGCTCGCCGCCCGCCGCCGAGGACGTGGCAGCTCCGGCCCTCCCCCGGCCCTCCCCGGCCGCGCCGGAGGCTCCTCCCGGCCCCGCTCTGCGGAACCCGGGGCGCCCTCTGCCGCCCGCCCGGCCCCGCCGCCCGCGGAGCCCGGCCTGGCCCCGGTGCCGTCCGGAGGGGCCCCGCGGGCCGGGGGGCTGAGTGCAGCACCCCTCAGCTGTCCCCTCGGCTGTCCCCTCGGCTGTCCCCTCGGCTGTCTCCTCGGCTGTCCCCTCGGCTGTCCCCTCAGCTGTCCCCTCGGCTGTCCCCTCAGCTGTCCCCTCAGCTGCTCCCTCAGCTGTCCCCTCAGGTGTCGGCCCGCCGGCCGCGCAGAACGGGGGAGAGAGGTTTGTAAAAGCAGAACGTCAAAATAGGTGGGATCAGGACAGCGATTCCTTTTTTTTTTTTTTTTTTCCGTGTACCAGCAGGAGGAAGCGCCTGTTGAGTTGATGAAAGTCTGCGATAAGGGGCCGAAAATGAAAATGGAGGGCAGGCTGCACGTCCTCCGGGCGCAGGGGCTGCCCGGGCAGCGCGGCGGGACTGGGTGTGCTGAGGAGCCCCGGCACGCAGCCCGAGCCGCTGGGATCCCTGCAGCAGCGGCTCCCCAAACACCCGCAGCTGCTTCCCCGCTCCCATGGCTCAGGCTGACTGCCACAGACACTCTGCTTTCTCACTGCGGAGAAGAGACCTCTCACCGCCTTCCTAAACAGACACAAGCTGTAACTGGGGGAAAATAGCAGATCTCAGACATCTATTTGTCTTCTTGTCAGGATTACACATTTTGAAAATAAAAGACGTTTCTTGGGATTGCAATGGTTGCAGTGTGCCTGACACACAGCCTTCTGCTGAAAAGATTGGTTGGGAGGAATCTTGCCCTTC
Organism: Prinia subflava; assembly: GCF_021018805.1. NCBI lineage: Eukaryota > Metazoa > Chordata > Aves > Passeriformes > Cisticolidae > Prinia > Prinia subflava. The sequence goes on from NC_086249.1 coordinate 28,333,701, forward strand.
TTCCAGGTTAATAACAGCTGCAAAACTCTTTCCAAGCCTAGTGGTTTCATCCTTTTCCTCATGCCTTTCTTAAAGTGTTTCCTGTGAGAGCGTTCTTGCCAGGCACCTTAGTGTAACCTTAATAGACCTTCTAATTGAGTGGTCTTCGACTGTCATGTTGTTACCTCCTGATGCTCTTCTTTCTGCTGCAAACATCCATTTCTCAGAGTGCTGGGCACAGTTTTAATCTCGAGGTGCACTGCCAATTTGAGGTTAGGTTCTGACTTTGAAGTTGTAAAGAAGTGCTGTTGCTGATGTTCAAATAATGCTGAACCGCTTAGGGCTAAAGCAGAGAAGAAATAAAATTGTGCTTTTCTAAAACCTCTCTCGCACTGTGGTTATCTCAAAGGGCTTTATTAAGTAATATCAAGTAAAGGGGCACCTTTAAGCATAGCAGTGATTCCATGCACAAACATACCTTTGAAGGGGGAAAATTTTGGCATTAGAGTTATCTATTCATTTAGTAGGGCTATTATGTATGCTTAATGATCACTTGCAGTGCCGTGAGAAATATCCAATAATGGTCATTGCTTAAAACCATTAAGGAAAGATAAATTATGTGTGTATATTAAATTCCTCCTTGGGCTGACTCTAAGTTAGAAAATGCAGCCAAGTCGATTTAAGGTTAAAGTGAAGGTGTGAATCTTTGCTACATATTCCAGGAAAGCTGTTAAACTTACAAAGTACATAATTTGATGGTTATTAAGTTACATATTTATGCTAAAGTACTCCAACAACAAACTATACTGGAACTTTAAAAGTCTGAGCAGTAGATCTCTCTAATGCTGGCTGGCACACAAATACTTGCCACTGTGATCACTCCAGCCTCAGCAATGCCCAGCAACAGGATGTTGCCATTTAAGAAACAGATTCCTGTCTAAGCTTTAAACAGAAGACAATGCATGGGCCATATAGGTTTTCCAAGCTGCATCTGTCCAAAACAGATATGATTAAGTGCATTTTTGTTTAGCTATTGATTTATTCACCTGGCTTCCTCAAATATCGGATATATGTATGTCTCTTGTCCAAGAAAAATAGGGCTCTTTGGAGTATTGATTGCAGCACTGCAGTCTGCAGTACAGCTCAGTAAAAGGTTTGCTTCATATTTTAAGACATTGCACTGTTCTACATAGTAGGTAAGAGTAGGTAATAAACCCACACGTCCATTGGATGTAGGTGTAAAAATCTGCTGCCAGGATGATAATCTTTATTATTTATTCTTAGTGTAGAAAAAAAATCTTTTCAGGATGAGCTATCAGTGTGCAGTAATCTCCCCCTAAACCTGCTCAGAATTTATAGATTTGTTTTATGCAGTACTGTAAAAGAATGGGAAATGCTATTGCCAAATTCAGTATTTTGTCCCTTTGTTGTATCCTACTCCTGTGACAGTAGCAGCTTAGTCTTTTAATAAACATATGTGGTTTTAAATATGTGCATGTATGGAGAGAACAAGAAAAAAATCACAGATAAAGTGCAACTGAATTGCAGAAACTGTGGTGTTCATTACAAATTCTAATACAAAATATAATCAAATGGGTTCATATACATATACCCTTACAAGGCCCTCTCCCCTGAACATTGCTTCCTTCTTTGGGAACTTACAGTAGCAAAACCTTACAGATCATTATATCCTTCCCACCTTGCAAAATATTTTATGACAAAAAGAAATGGATGTTGCTTTCCAAGACTCTGTTATTTGTGATTTTCACAGTCTCTGGCAGTTTTGGACTTTTTCTCCAACAAGTGGCAGAACCACAGCACAGATACTTTCCACCTCTGTGCAGTTGCACCCCTGCGTTTTGATGGTGTCTTTGCCTTCCAAGAACTCCTTTGCCTTTCTTCTGATTTCTTTTTGGTTCCACACTTTCTTCAAATTTACTCTGAGTTCTTGTTTTCCTTATTTTCTGTTCATATCGGTCTCCTGTGAGAGTTCCCCTAAATCTCATCATCAGAGTCTTCTTTCTTTCATAAGATTCAACAAGGAAATCTCAGAGTTACCTCCAACACTCAGACTAGATGATCTGTCAAGCTTTGTGTGGGACAGAGGTGCCATGGAAGTGCCTATTTATCTTTTTCTCACTATGAAAAGTACATAAGAAGTAGATCAGATTTAGACATTTAAAGTGGGGTGAGATAAATTCCATCTTATGATACTTCTCTGTTGCCTGTGAAGTCAAAGACAAACTGAGTCATTTCAGTACTGAAAGATAAGAAATTTTTATGTCCTGGTAACAGGGATATCTGCAGTGATGGATAATGAATGCTTTCTTTTCTAACTCAGCGGCTACCTCAGAACACAAGTGACCATTAGTTATTATTAGAATGCAGTTTGGTAGTTTTGGACAAATGAGAAATCCACCTGGCTTTTAGTCTGTGTTTTCAGTGATTGCTTCATGATAGATGACACTCGCTGAACTGTCTCAGAGACTATAGTGCTCCTTCTCCTCTGGAGAGGAGATCTTTGGAGCTCAGTCTGTGTTAGAACAAGTATATCAAAAAAGTGCTTTAAGGAGCACAGCAGCTCAGGACTGGAAGTAAATATGTATGGAACAAGATCCTAGGAACAGACTGTTTAACTGAAGTTAAAGCTCAACATTTTCACACTAAGAATGAGATTCGAAACATGAAAGCAAATTAAAAAGGGAAGTAATATACATCCTGAAAAAATTGTCAATAATAATGTCTAAATTGAGGCAGGATGCTTTCCTGTTTTGGGCCCAGAAATTATGATGACCTCTCTATATATGGAAAGCCAAAGTAAATGATCACTCTCAGTGCTTTCTTCTGACTTCACAAATTATGGAAAAAGCTCTTCAAACAGAAAACTGGGCCATATTGACAAAGTAGCAGAAGCTGGTTTGTACTGTCACCATCCTGCAGAAAGCCTTTTTCTGAAACCTGAATAATACTTTCACAGTCACAACAGTTTGTCCAGCGTAGAGCCTAAAACAACCTTTAGAAGATATGAGTTTGGATACAAAATGAAAGACTGGATTCATCTGCTGGTGTTAACTTGGCATAGCTCCATTGAAGTCGGTGGAATTATATTGATTTACAAAAGGAGCAGATCTGATCTATAAACATTTGAAGCTGAGACTAACACACACTAAGACACTATCCCTTTTCCCTAGTAGTCCAGGGAAACTCTTGGAAACTCCAGTCACAGCAGAACTCTTGGACTTTAGGATTCCTTTTTCAGCAGAACATGATATGTAACATTCTTAAAGATATTACAGAAATGTGATGTCACCAGAACTTTGGCTGATCTTATCTGAAAACCGTAAAAATATTATTTAGAAATGTCTGAGAGAGAATTTATATTTCATATGTTGGATACACGCCAGTGTATTTTGCAGGCTAATTCTGTAGTGCAAGTGTAGTCTTTTTATATTTCATCCGCTGTCACAAGTGATCAAATGACAGATAAAAAATTTACTTGATAATAATTGAGTATGTCATCTGCTTTCAAACGCACACGGTTCCAAAACTGAGAAAGACTGAACAAGGAGAAATGTATAGTGTCTCATTATACTTTATCTCTCAGGTAGCTAAATATTGTGACTAAAAGTCAGACTAGACAGTTACATCTGTACCGTGTTTTACAGAAGTGGAAAGATAAGTCATAGATGTTCACAAGGCTTTCTTCAGTACATTCTATTGAAAAAAATGCTTTAGTTGATCTGCTTATAATTTTTCATGCTGTGTCCTCTTTTGGCACTGAGCTCCATGCAATTTACAAAAGCAACACCTACAGCTCTCTAAATCACAACCCTTTTGAAAGTTGATGTCTACATATAACATTCCCACATTCAATCAACCTAAATGTGTTAACAGCTATGTGACTTACAGTGAATCCCCAAAGACTTATGCTTGAGAAAGAATCTTCTTTGTTTGAAGGTGTCTCTCTCTGAAGAACCTGTCATACCAGCCAGACTTTCAAACTCTGCTCTATAAACACCATGGTGCAGTGCTGAGCAACTTCCTGCTTGTTAGTAAGTGCTTTCAACTCTTACTGAACTTTTAGGAATTGTAGGAAGCTGATTATTTACAGGAAGAGCTGAGGCTTTTAAAGAATGAAGTGCAAACTAATTTTATTAGCTTACGTGCTTGTGGTTACTTTTAGGTATAGTTTGACATTTTCTATTTTTTTCTTCTTGACATAAAAATATACTTAACTGGCAAAGTCTTTCTGTCACTTCAATTAAGATTCTCACACCAGTCATCAGCTTCTTCTGTTTCTGTTGATGTTAGAGGACAAAATGTTTTGGAGGAACCTATGTGTAAAAAGCTTTAGTTTTTAAAGTTAATCTGTAGTGCCATGAATTTCAGCAAATAATTTGTTTCCCTTATGTATATAAATGTAGTAATGCTGTGAGTTATTTTATATTTTTCCAAAATCATAGCAGCCAAATATCCAAAGGACCAATTTGGTTGTGGACTTTTCTCTAAATAATCACTGTATTTCCAGACCAGAGCTGTTGACTGCTCAATGAGCTGTTGAAAGATTCAGTAGCATTTGGCACATAGATATTGTTTACAGCATGCCCTTCATTCTCTCTGGCATATAACAGAGCCTTCTGCTTCCTCTTGCTTCCCTGATGATCATCTTACAATGACTCTGGAAGTCAAATAATATAATTAAAGGAAGGGTGGGTATCTCCAGATAACATTAGAAAATCACATAGCAGGATTATCCAGCTTTGTGCTTAGCAAGTTTAGTGGAAGGATGGGTTCTGTGCTTTTTGACATAGATGTCACCATAATTCTTTGTGATGGGCCTTCACATTTGATGATATTGCAAAAGAAGAGTGGGATAGATGTAACCTTGAAATAAATTACAAATTGTGGGAATAATTAAACAGTGTGGTGCTTTCACAAGAAAGTGGTAAATCACTATAACTTTGCTTTTTCCAAAGTAAGAATTGATATCTTTTTTACAAAATATATTTAAATCATCTGGAAGAAATTTACAGCCCCTGAGATTATGGGCTGGAGACGTTGTAGTTCTTTTTGATTTCCAGAACCATGAATCCATGAAGAGTTTCTTTTCTTTGTGTATCGTGGCACAGTGAGCAGAATTGTGCCCATAGTCCTTGCTTTGCTCACGGTATTTGTAGTTCTGTATTACACTAATATGTGTCATTAAATGTCATCTCTCAGGACTCCAGATGATTTCCTGAAGTAGTTAGGAAGTTTTCTCTACCTTGCCCCCTCACTTGCCTGGGCAAAACTGGCTAGATTTTATTTATTTATTTATCTTTTATTTATCTTTTCCTCCACCAAACCCATCAAAAGTGAGATGCTGGATGGCGTAGACTGATGGCTAGAGAGGGTGAAGATTTCACACTCTCTGGCTGGAATGTCTTGTTCATGACCCAGCTTTGGGCCTAAGGAAGAGAGATCAGTCATAAGATGAATGTTTATGCATGTTTCTGTCAGAAAGGAAGGGTTGGGGGTTTATCCTTACAGTTGGGTGGAGGAGTGGAGTAGATTCTAGCTGCAGATGGGTTCCAGTAATATCACTAATGATATCACTATGAAACATTTTCATACACAACACAATTAAAAGAGAATGTGTGGTTCCTGTTGACCTGCCTCTGAAAAGAAGTTTGTAACTCGACTGTAAGGTCTGAGGGCTATATTGCCATGCAGATTGAACTAGGCAGTAACGACCTGTTCCTCATAAAACTATGCAGGTTTAATTCAAGCCCCTAAACCCTTTTATTTATTAATATCAGATGTGGAGATTTTAGGAGAAGCATAAGGAACTGTCTTGTATCAGCAGCTCTTTCTGGGCTCAATTCCAAAGTCTTTCTCCACATCATATCCATGAATATAATATCTAGTATTATATCTGTGGACATTCTTAATAATTCAGTTCCTTGGATCCCAGAGGCCAAATTCATAACTTTCTTTTTTCCCCCTCAAGGTTCTATACTTATAATGCAAAGATATATATTGCACCTTTTTTTTTTTTTTTCCAGTGTTGTGAGAAGTGAAGGGGGGAAATGCTCATACCCACTTCTCCTTCAGTCTAATAACTTCCATGAGGAGGTGCTACTCAGCATGAGGGACTACGGGAGCAACCCCACCAAGCTGGGCTTGGCATGAAATTCTATTTTGAAACGGACCCACATAGAAGCCCACAGTCAGGGGTGGGGGTATTTGAAACAGTAAATTCCTGATGGCTTCAGTTTTGGAGTTCTGGCTCTGGATCTTTTCTCAGTGGAGATAAACATGATTATACACTCTAGCAGGTGTTATATAATCTCTAGTCACATTTGGATTCACTGCTATGTATATTGGATACTTCCTCTCATACAAAATATTAGAGATTAGTTCTCTTCACCTCCATCTCTGTAGCTGGGGTTTTTTCCCTATAAAATTCAATAACAAGAAAAAATCCAATGCATTTATACTCACAGAAAACCAGTCATGCAAAGCATTCGTTTATGAAAGAGAGATGGTTACACTGAGTCAATACTAATACAATTACCTACTTGAACAAGCTCAGTTACTCAATGCATTACCTAATACTGTCTTTTGAGAGTCTCACTGGATTGTTTTTTCCTTCAGGTTCTCTTTCTGTATGCTTTTATTCTTGTGTTTTTAAGAACCACCAGTAGCTAGAAATGTAGAAGTACACAGTGTTGTCATGGAAAAACTGACTTACCTACACAGATAACTTACCATCATGGTAAACAAAAAACAGATGCAAGATTTGCAAACTATATTTACAGCTCTGAGACACAGTAGGCTATTTGGTAGAGCTGGGAAATCTTTTTTTTTTCTGTCAAAATCTTGAAATAACCTTTCCTTATTTCCAATGGGACCAAAGTTTTTCTTATTCCAAGTGGGACAAAGATTTCCAGGGCCAGGGAGATGAGTGGGATAAAAATTGTCTCTATTAAATTTTTAAACAACAACAACAAAAAATTCTAGATGACTTCTCATGTTTTACCTTACTCTATTCCAAATGTTTTGCTTCAATTTAATTTTTTATGAGTTTCATCACTAAATGGCAAACCATATTGAGGTTAAACATTTCTGACTTGGAGAATAGGGAAAGAGGAAGATTTTTACTATTTCCTAATAAAAACTGATTTGAAATTGGTAATTTCACATAAACTCCCCTACTTCTATAGAAATGGTGCTTTCCAAACAAAATATTAAAAAGTGTGACTAGCCTAGTTTATCAACAATTCTTAAAAATGAAGATTTTTGGTTTCGAGTTATATCTGTGACCCTCTGAAATCAAAGGGAACCTTCTGGAGACTGTATTAATTATTTTTGCTAAGTGTTATGTGTCAAGTTCATTAGAAAAGCACCCCAACAACTTTCAATAGGTTTAATTTCATCTTAGGGACCTACTGAAGTTTACCATAGCCTGACATTGTTGCCCAGGAGCACTGAAACAGGAGCTGATTTAAACTCTGCATCCAAGGAGAGTGGTGATGTTGGTTCTTCCCCTTTACTCATAGTTAGAGGAGGTTGCTCCAGTGCACTACACCTGTAGGGTTGCACTTGATCCTCCAAAACTGTGGATTGTCCCAGAGTGTGACACTGATCACAGTGTGAAGTCACTTCAAAAGGCACCAGAATCCAATTGTGATCCCCATAGGAGAAGTGAGTGGTAAAGATGCTCCTCTGCCACAGCTGTTCATCTCCACGTAGCGTTATGAGCAAATTTAGGTGTGTGTCATTGTGCACTGCCTGCTTAGCATTCATCTTAAGTTTCCATAACGCACTAAAACTCATATCCTCCCTGGGGAACAGACAGGAAACCCATTTCTTCTCCAGTGCCCATCTTAATCACTAACTACAGTCATACTCTCTCAGGTTCCTGTGAATATCAATTATTCTACACAGAGTGGAACAGCTTCAGCAAAGGTGGTGGGACAGACATTCAGAGTGCTCTATCACTTTGACATTATGGCACCTCCATGGAAAAACAAGCTCAAACCTTTAAGGCAAATGAAGTAACTGGGGCTCTTCTGACCTGGGCTTCATTCAAACTCAAATCCTTATCAGTGACTTATTAGGTAAAAACACTTATCAGGAGCATCCAGCAGGCCCAGAAGAGCTCAGCCTTTTAAACCTAATCCAAAGCAGTTTGGTAGCAGTACACTGGTCACAAGACCACAGCTGGTAGTGGTATGCCTTCCTCTGGAGTTAATCATTATTTAGAAATAATGGTTGCAGTGGTTTCAGTTTTGATCAAGCAGAAGGACTGAGGGTAGAGCAGCCCTTTGCTGTGTCATAAGGGGAGTGTGAAGCTCCTTGGGAAAGTCTGGAAGCCTGCACCTGCTCCATCACTCTGCAGCTCACCACTGGGATAGGGCCAGTTTTGCTGAGCTGGACAGCAATGAGCATCTGACAGCTCAGAAAGCTGGGGCTGGCTCACACACAGCCACTTCCAGATGATGGGTTGGGTCAATTGATACTTTGGGAGACATAGTAAGAATACTCTCAGTTTGAGCAAGGCTACACTGTTTGAGTATCTCCCTCATTGGAGAGAGAGCTGAAAGCTGCATAAATGACAAGGCGTGATTAGCACGAGAGAAAAGAGATATACACTCCAAGAGAGTATATCTTTTGGAGAGAATAGTTTAATTCATTTTCCCTTGATCTTTTTGAAGGTTTGGGGGGTTTTCCCCTTTATTGTCACATATCCCATTTGTAGCCAAAGGACTCTACGCTTCCACCCTTTCCCTATTTTTCACATGCACTGCATAGAGTGCACAGCTATGGGTGTAACTTCACAGTTGTGTACAGACTGCATCTGTTCTCCAAAGAAGAGGGACCATTACTTTGCAAAGACTCAGGAATTAATTACTCTTTTTGAGAGTAAAAGAGTGCAGCTGCACACAGGAGAGAACCAATCCCTATAAGGTTACAGGGTACTGAGGGCAAAAAACCAGAATAGATGGATCAGATGCCTAGCAGTAAGCTTCACTTCATTGCTTGGATTCCGAGCTGTCTGGAGCAGAACAGGTTGTTTGATTTTTTTTTTAAATTAGGTTGCATGATAAGAACAATAAGTTGATAAGATAAATAAGAACAATTCATAGTTCAGTACTGCTCTTCTAGGCAGTACCTAATCTTTTTCGGTGCAGGGAAACTTAGCTTCTTTTTTTTAATGTGTCATGCACAGGAGGAATTCCTCATGTTTTATATCATCAGTTGCTGCTAGATTTTTTTCTGCCACTAGTATTCAGTCTTTGTTGTTGCTGCATTTGCCACAGCTCTAAGTGCATAATAACAATACAATACATATTGGCAAAAATGTAGTGACCTGTCACTATGTAACTTGCTGCTACAGCTGCTGCAAGAACAGTTTTCTCTTCCTGGGGTGGGGGAGGGGGGAGAACCTTTCCTAAAAACCCCTTAAATAAATCAAATATTCCTAGTGTGCACCTTTTACCGTCAAACTTTCCTGCTTTTAGGGCAGTTTGCAAGTGTTCAGGGCACTATTACAGCCTGTGAGCGTGCAGGGCACTGTTGTGAACATGGTAATTGATGGAGGGGCTGGGCCACTCCTCTGTCACAAAGGGCCACACCCAACAAGAGCAGAAGAGGCTGGAATCAGCTGGAACCGACTGGAACTGGCTGGAACCTGCAGGGTACAGCCACTATACTTCCAGACTTGTAGCCTCTAGTCTGCTGACTTCCCTTTGGAACAGCTCTTGGACTCTCATATCTCCCCATTAGGGCAGCTCTTGGTATCTCTTATCTTCACACTGGGACAGCTCTTGGTAACTCTTGTCTTGCCACTGGTACAGCTTTTCGACTCTCACATCTTCCCACTGGCACAACTCTTGGACTCTCAGATCTTCTACTTTGTATAGAGATGTGTCATTGGCAGCCTTACAATCCTGCAGTGTTAATCAAACCAAACAGTGGGCTTATTTTGTTTCTAATACAGATCCAGAGCCTTAATTACTCCAGTATTGTTTTAACTACCTCAGCACGTTCTTATCTGTTTTACTGCACTTCATTTCATATTACAGATTTCCAGTTGGAGGCTTGACAGGAGGCAGAAGCAATCAAACCATATTGTCTTGCATAACAGTGGGGAAACTGCCATGTCTCTCATGCAAAAGATTAATCATAGACTGTGTGCTGTCTTTGTTAAACGAAAACACGTCTCGCTTAAACAGCTTAAAAGTTACATCCTGTGGGATGCTGTCAGGGTGGGTATTGGCGATTGATGAGAGACGGGAAGACTGATTCGGTGATCAGAATTCGATTTTACTCAGGTTTTCCAAAAGCTTATATACTATTTCAGACAGGTTAATCATTTCTACTACAATAATCAGGTTAAAAATCACACAGAAAACTCATGCATTTTACAACAACTCTTTGCTTGCAGAAGTTGATTGAATCTTCTCTCTTCCCGTAAGCAGGTGTAATCCCATCTCCTGTAATTTTCACAGTTCTGTTTGTTCCTGCCATGGCATCTTGGTTATCAAACCAGATATGCTAATCAAGTCTGTTTGACTCTCTGTCTTGTGTATTCCCAGATCTCCCCCTTCTGTATTTACCAAGAATACCCCCTTGATGGCTTTATTAACTAATCTCTGCACACATTGAAGCAAGCAAGGTATCATAACTAATACAATTATTATTAAAATCATTACATGCATTCCTATCCTAAGAAAATCTTTCAGCCAGGGTGTCAAACCCCAGCCACTAAACAAGTTATCTAGCCAAGATCCAGATTCTACCTTTAGTTTAAATACACTATCTTTTAGCTGCTGAATGCTTTTATGGATAGATTCTGAGTGATCAGAAAGATTCATACAACACATTCCATCGAAATCTTCACATCCATGGCCCTGAGCAAGGAGGATGAAGTCAATGGCTGCACGGTTTTGAAGGGTAGCATGTCTTATACTGTCAACATCTGTTAATAAATTTGATAAAGCTGAGCTGGTGGCATTTGTCTGCTTTGCCAGCCAGCAGGCTACCTTATTTAATTGACTTAAGGCCTTTTTTGCAGCCATTCCTGGCAAAAGCGAAGAAGCCAAATTCATCTGGGTCTCAGACCACAAAGACAATTCATCATCGCAGTATTCATCAAAGGCATGCAGAGTGCGCCTTATTCTGTGGGGATACTTGTGCTGCAAAATCATGGACATATTAGGTGTTAGCACAGTCAGTCGTCCCAAACTACAGGGACCTCCCTTTATGTGTGAGGGGATAGCAGCCCAGGCCCGATCCCCACAAATCAGAAACATTCCTGATGGCAGCCACAGTGGGGCGTTACTGGATTTAGAAGGGCTGCCAGAAGTGTAATTGCACCAAGAGGTCTGATTTTTATATGCAGGGTGATAGGGAGAAACATCCCAGGCTTTTGACTGGTTTTTTCCTGTGTAATCAAAATTAACACAAAAATCCATTTTTACAGAACCCAGGAGTTCTAATTCTTGTGGCTCCAAGGGTGTTATTGGAAGGTAAGGAGTCCACTGATCCCATGTATCAACAGGATTTGAGCTCTGTACTATGCTTTTGGTAATTTCTGGTATTGGCCAGCCATCTAATGGCAAACCGACTAAACAGGTTGAAAATGGATTTTCTGGGGATGCAGTGGCCAGGCATAAGGTATCTTGTTTGGTTGCATTAGCCAGAGTTATCCAAACATTTGTTTTGGGTTGATTAATAGGCCAGGCTGTGCTACAAAAGGCAAGCAATGCTAACAAGTATAGCATTCGATTTAACTCTATGGTGCCGTTGTTTGTTTGTTTAGAACTATGTTGTGGTAAAAGGAAAAAAAAGAAAACAAAACCTTTTTTAGCTTATCTCCTTTTGGTCCTCGTTCAAGGCCTACCTTTTTGGTGGTCAGTTATAACAAAAAATTCAATGGATTTATACCTGTTTTACATTACGCTTTTGCCAAAAAAGGCTCTGTGATATCACCAATTCCCACACCCTTCACACAGACATCAAACCCAAAAGTTCACAGTTTCCTTTCTCGATAGAACAAAGGATGTCATCAACTGCAGTCTGAGTGGGGTTCCTCCTCCTCCTCCTCTCTCGGGGGCTCGGTGGCGGTGGCGTCTTGGCCTCCGTCAGCTGTCGGTAGAGGTTCTCGGAACGGCTTCACGTTTTTTGCCGGAATCCAGCGGGGTCCTTTTTCTGAGGAGATACAAGCATAGCCCCTTCCCCAGGTGATCAAAGGGTAAGGGCCAAGGATTTTACCAGACTCTGGGTCACGGATTAGTACTGGTGGTTTCTCTTTGCAGGAAAGCGATGTGGATGATGTAAAATGCCTAGTCATAGGGGGATTTAAGTCTGTCATTGAACAATTCAAGAAATTAAAGACATACAAGGCTTTGCATAATCTTTCCGCAGGAGTATCCTCGGCTCCCCCTTTTTGTTGTAACAGAAGACGTTTGAGAGAGCAATGGGCTCGTTCTATAATTGATTGTCCTGTGGGTGAGTGAGCTATGCCCCTTTTGTGGGTGATACTCTATAATGAGAAGAAGTTTGCAACTCTACGGGAAATATATGCGGGTCTATTATCTGTCTTAATCTATTGCGGAATTCCTAAAAAGGCAGCAGCGAAATGACGGCAGGCGTCTTTCCCTGTCTCTCCCGTGTGAGCTGAGGCAAACAGAGCACCTGAAAAGGTATCAATAGAAGCATGCACGAATTTCAAGCGGCCGAATTCAGGAATGTGTGTCACATCTGTCTGCCAAATTTGTAGGCTCTGTAGACCTCTTGGGTTGACCCCTGTGTTCACATTAGGAAGTGTGCAACGCTGACAGTCAGGGCATATAGAAATGATATTAGAGGCTTGTGCTGGAGTTAATTTAAAAAGTCTTACCAAAGCCCCAGCATTTTGGTGAAAAAAGGAGTGACTCAGTTTAGCTTGCTCTATTTTGTTAGGCAAAACATGCTGCACTGATAAAGTTAACAGGTCTGCTTGGGCATTACCTTCAGTGAGAAAACCCGGTAGATTGGAATGTGACCTGATATGCATCACAAAGTAAGGAGCCGTCCTCTGGTCTAACAGAGAGACCAGCAGTTTTAACCAGTAAAAAAGAATGTCATTTTTAACATTTTTCAAAACAGAATTCTCTGCTCTCTGTACAATACCTGAAACATATGCGGAGTCAGTAATCAGATTAAAAGGTGTGCTGAATTTCTGAAACACTCTGACAACAGCAGCTAATTCCACTATTTGTGGAGACCCTTCAACCACAGCAATATCAGATTGCCAAATTCCAGTTTCAGGGTCCCTCCATACAATCACTGATTTACGGGTTTTCCCAGACCCATCTGTGAATATTGTCATAGCTTGCAAGGGAGTCTCACTTCTCTTTGGCTTGGGGATTAAATTAATAGACGAACTTAATAATTTGTGTTTAGGCGGATGGATAGATATCTGCCCTGGGTAATTTGTTAAAGCAATTTGCAATTTTTCAGACATCTGTAGCAACCAATTCAAATAAAACATTGTGAGAGGTAGATAGATAATATCAAAATCTTTCCCAGCCAAAGAGGTCAGTCTTTGCCGAGCCTTGACAATCAACATGGCCATAAGTTCATCTTGCATGGAAATAGTCTTGGGCATATTGTTAGGCAAAAAGACCCATTCGATAATTAGAAGAGGATCTGGTTTTTCTGAGTCCCACTGAAATATTAATGCATAAGGCTGTTTATTAGGATTCAGAATAATTAGCCACAAAGGCAACTCTGGAGCCCACCTAGCTGATTGCCTTTGAGAGATAGCATCAGCTACTTTTTGAAGCGCAATTTGTTCTTCTTTGTTTAAGTGTCTGGGTGATAAGAGGTTAGGCTCTCCTCCCAGGAGGGCAAACAATGGCTCTAAATCTGCATTTGAAATCCCAAGCAAGGGACGGACCCAATTTATTGTTCCTAGCAACTTCTGTGCATCATGTAAAGTTTTGATTTCAGTTGAGATTTGCAAGGGTTGTGCAGAAATAGAATGCATGCTTATTCGCCAGCCCAAATATTTCCAGGGAGATGTCTTTTGAACTAAAAATCAAACTGGTTATCACAATCTTTGTCAAAAGCATGTAAGTCGTCAAAAGCATTTAAGTTTAACAGGCTATATCTGAGCACTAGAAACAATTCTCAGTAAATATCATGATAGTCAGGAAATCATCATATATCCTTATTCTCAGTGGCAGTAAGCCACTGTGCTCTAATTCTTCAGGTGGATCAAACTTATATACACACATTAATCGTTGAATTTGTGCATTGCTTCTGATGCATCTTGATGGATCACATTAACAGCAAATACCTCGTCTTTTATGAGATGCACAGTACTACAGTATCTCACATTCAACACATTTGCATTCAACCTAGGTTTGATGACAAACTAGACAAGAGAAGGAGAGAAGCAGTTCTGCATTAAGTTCTCACTCAAAGGCTGTAACCATTTGTTTAGAGTTCATCCAGAACAAAAAAGACTGAAAACCTAAAAGAGCTTTCTGCAGTCTTCTCAGAAGGGGTGCCATCCTCGGCTCCCCCTTTCCTGTTAACAACTTAAGAGACATTAATTTACCAATTTTTTTTTTTTTTTTTTTTTTTTTTTTTTTAAGTTTTAAATGACCTCTATACAAAATCTGACTGCATAAAAATTCCCTATTGAGATAGAACATTTCCCCCCCACAAAACTAGCGGCGCAGACAACACAAAAGGACTGACAGTTGCCACCCTCCCTTCAGGCCCTGTGATCTGTACTGGGTTTTGGCTTTGATAGCCTTGACTGTTTCCTCCCACCCCTGAGAGGATCTTGGGGGACAGGCATTAATGGCCAATCATTAGGCCATTGATTTTGGGAGATAAGACTGATATCTGCGCCCGTGTCAATCAGTCCGGTTAAAATTAACTCTTTACCTCTCAGAGACACCTTACACCTGCACGTAGGACGTTCAGGAGTTATGCGCTGGGTCCAAAAAATTTGTGGTACCCCCGTTGAACCAAACCCGCCTCCCCTCTGATTAGCTATCGGGGGTGTGGATAAGGGGGCTGCTGGAAAAGGTACAAGCTGGGCTATTTTGGTCCCTGCTGGGACCACGCAGGGGGGCTGTGGGGTCTAAGCCATGATTTTTATTTCTCCAACCGTGTCAGAATCAATAACTCCTGGCAAAACAAATAATCCTGTTACTGAGGTAGAAGATCTACCTAAAAGCAAAGCATGGTGACCTGGTAGCAAAGGTCTGTAAATTCCTGTGGGGAGACAAAACACTGAGGAATTGGTCAACGTTACTGTATCACGGGTTGAAATGTCTAATCTGGCGCTCCCTGGGGTTGCTGGACGTAGGTCGGAGATGGTCTGGCGGATGGGGCCTGCGCTGGCTGGAAGCTGAAGGTTGGCTCTGGCTGTGACAGTTGCTGGGTTGGCTGTGGGACTTGTGTCTTCACGCGTCGCTATCCCGCGCTGTGAGATGATTTGCTGTAAAAGCTGGCCATTTGGTGAAACTTGAAGAGGCATTGATTAGCGAAATAAAGGCAAGGTCTTTGTCTTTAAGGGCTTTCTTTTTTATCTGTAACTAATTGTTATGCATATTTGAAGCGAGTCAGTCCGGATCATTTTCGGGGTCGGGATCAAAAGACTCTCCGTCACTGCTAAAGTCAGAGTCCCCATAAGCGGTTAGCGTTCGGCGGCTCTGGGGTCGCTGGTGGGATCTCGGTGGGGGTGCAGCTGGCAGCTGGGCTTTATCTTTGGCGTTCGTCGGGGAGGGGGTGCGGACGGGGGACGGGGAGCGGGACCTGGGCAGGTTTCGGTCTGGCACGGCCTCTGGGGCCGTCTCCGCGGTAGCCTCGCAGGCTGCCTCGCTCCCCCCCTCTTTTTTAACCGCTTCCATGACCGCCCTCCATGCAGGAAGCAGGCGCAGCTCTGGCTCGTGGCCAGGCAGCGTAGCCAGGTCGTAGAGCTTTACGCCGACCTTGTCCCAGTAGCGGAGAGTAAGAACAGAGGAAGGGGTGGTATCGGGGAACATGCGTGACACCCATCGTAGGAGCGACTTAAGGTCCTGCTTAAGAATGGGGGATCCATGCTTGCTCAGCAAGCGCTGGATGGTTTTCTTAACGTCTCTTCCGTCGGACATGACCTGTCCCATACCTTGAGTTCCCCTGGCTCACCTGTCACGTCCGGCGTACAGATGATTGTAGGCCCAAACACGGTTCTTTCACCGCCACGATCAGTTCCAGGGGCGTCGCCAATTGCCAGCAGACCGCCGGTTCTTCTCCTCACACGGAGCACCAATTATTGGCGATTGATGAGAGACGGGAAGACTGATTCGGTGATCAGAATTCGATTTTACTCAGGTTTTCCAAAAGCTTATATACTATTTCAGACAGGTTAATCATTTCTACTACAATAATCAGGTTAAAAATCACACAGAAAACTCATGCATTTTACAACAACTCTTTGCTTGCAGAAGTTGATTGAATCTTCTCTCTTCCCGTAAGCAGGTGTAATCCCATCTCCTGTAATTTTCACAGTTCTGTTTGTTCCTGCCATGGCATCTTGGTTATCAAACCAGATATGCTAATCAAGTCTGTTTGACTCTCTGTCTTGTGTATTCCCAGAGGTGGGGGCCAAAAGTCAGACGTCTAAAGAGTCGAATCTGAAGAAGCAGCTTTTTTTTCCCCTTGTAAATCATACCATAAATTGCAGCAGCTGATCTGGGAGCACGATGCTTACACGAGACTGCTGCTGCAGCTAGGAAGGGACAAACTGTTGCTGGGCAGATTAGTGGGGGAAGCCGGGAGCAGCTCAGGTGGAGAAGGAATAGCCTGCTATTGCCAGGCGAGGGAGCTGTTCAGGTGCAAGCCTGAATTTTAGATCCAGGCATCATCTCTGGAATACAAGGAGCCTAATTGTGTAACCTGTGAGGGCAAGGTGCTTCACTTCTAGGTCTGACAACAGCTTGGAAAAACTACATAGGTGCTGTCTCCCTCTTCACTGTGTTTAATCTGAAGAGGCAGGGATATGTCCAGAATTACTAGACAGAAAAGTGGGAGTAGCAAGACATGTGAAGAGGCAACAGAAGTTTATTTGGAATGTTTACCCACAGATCTGTAACAGAAGGCTTCAGAAGTACATGAAATCGCTGTATGGACTGATTTTCAATCCAGGAGTGTAACTCCTTCATATTGCATTTACTGTGATCCATCTTGTCCTAAATATCTGAATTGAAGGTAATGCAGCACAGAGCACTGGATTTTATTAATCTCACCAAAGTACAAAGAAATGGTTAAACATAAAAAAATTGCAGGTGGTGGGGAGGAGGCAAATAGAAAGTCCTGGCACAGAGACTTATCCTCTGCTTGCAGGGAATGTGTATAATCTTCATTAAAAAATTCAAAGCCTGCTTGGCATGGATCCTAGCTGTGTAGCGGTTTGTTTAGTGATGATGGAAAGCTCACCCTACATTAATTCCTAATGGTTTATTGCAAAATGTTCTGTAATGATGACGTGCTTGAGCTGTTAATTGATTATGAAATGCCTTGAGATCCTTATGAAAAGCATAAGATACAAATATTATTGGATCATGCTGCTCATTAACTTCAAAGAAAAGAAATGTGCTGTAATTCCAACTGTCCTGTAAATCTCTTTGGTTTGGAAATATTTTTATGTCATCCTTCTTTTCTCTGATAGCATCACTGTTTGCTGCTTGTTTAAATTCCAGTACATTCAGGGAGATTAAGGGCCTGAACCAGTCTGACTGAAGTCAATCCGAATTGTTCCCACTGAATACAGAAGGAGCTGGAGCAGTTCTTGTTTGTCCTGTTCAAATCCAAAAAGAAAATCTGTGGAAGAGTGTAGCAGTCATGAGATTTTCCGAAGACAGGGGACGTGAAAATTCTTGTTTCTGAACTGAGAGAACTGCTTTATCCTAGAACTCAGGTCCCAGCTGTCTTTTGTTGTCAAAAAAATTCTGCATAAATGGTGAGGTGTAGGAGACTGGGACAGCGTTTGCTCGTTTGCTGTGATACTATTTCATCTGGAATACTAAAAATACCATTACCTCCAAACCTGGTTTCAAAAGGAGTTTGAATTCTCAGGGTACCACTGAGACGTGGTAAGGTGACACTGGTCAGTGCACAAGGGCCAGTCCAGGAAAGAAGATTAATGAGTGGGACTTTTACTTTGTTCTGAATGGGGCTTAGGGAAGAAGCTTGGTAGTGATCTTCTGTGTAAGGCTGAATATCAGCTCTAGTTTTCACACTTGCAGCAAGTCCATCATAAATGAGAGCTGAGAATTTTTATCATTAATACATTTGAACTAATTTAAGTGGGGACATGAAAGCTGTAGTTTTAAGCATTTTTAATTTATACCATTTCAGAAATAATGCTCTTGCCACCAGTTATTTGGAAGCAAACATGTGTTGCAAAAAAACCCCCTGCAATTTTATCAGAAATAGTGTAGACTCCTAATTACTGCAGAGCATTCTGTCTAGAGAAGTCAGCAGACTCCCAGGTTACTCCAGACCTCAAATGCTGACAGGTAGCACTGGCACTCTGGAAGGTGAAAGTGAATTCTGGATAGTCATAAGTAAATTCAAGTAATGATGTCCCATTGTTCTTTTACTTTCAATTAAAAATAAAGAGAGAGAGAGAAAATAAGAAATACCCCCAAATGTAATGAAGTATTTGCATATAAAAAGACCTTTAACTTGCATTCTTTACTCATAGGCACTCTTTGGATGCTCATCATTCTTTTCTGTTGTTAAATTTACTCAGAAAAAAAATTCCACATTTCTGGGGAAGCAGAAGTTCATAAAAAAATTATTGTTGTTCATTTATTTTCACAGGATGCAGACCTTTCTAGACACAACAATTGTTACTACACATGAGCAAGAGAAAAATGTAGGATTCTGTGGTGGTGTGTTGTTTTGGGTTTTTTTAAATATCCTAGCTAAAGTTTTATAGATGCTATATCAGTAGAAAATCTTGCTATAGCAGCAAAGGAAATGTGGATGTTTTCAGTTTCTCATCCTGAGTGTGCAGCTTTGTGACTAGATAACCATGAACAAATGATTTCTTCTATCAAGGACTAAAGTTAGTGTTATTTCTACTAGAGTAAATCTGGAATAACTCCACAGAAGTCAATGGAGTCACAATGCTAATCCAATATTGTTTCCTCATCTGTAAGAGAGGTTAATGACATTATCCTCTCGTGGGGAATATGTCAAGGATATTTAGTTAATGTTGACTCTATAAAATGCTAATTGATTGTTAGTGCAAAATTTGTACTTTACAGGTGAAAGAAACAGCACACAAGGTACTCATGCTTAACACACTCTGCTAAAGATATACTGGCTTTCATTACAACACCTCAAACAATTTTCCCTTTAACTTTTTCATTTGGGAGGGAATATTGATCCATTCTATTAGGAAAGCAACCAGATGCATGTGGATAAATGAACATCAAAAGATTACCAAGCGTAGCATGTGCATATGTCCTAGACTATGCAGCTTGCTTGTGTACCAATCCAAAGAGAGCATTTAAGGTTTAAAACAAGCAGCTTTGATTCTAACAACTAATTTGTTGTTATGTATAGACTGAGAGAGAATAAAATATACGCACACAAAATGGTGGACAGATAAATAATTACTGCCAGAAGTGATCTGCAGCTTTCAGGCAATCCTTTCAACATTTTTCCATCTCATTATTTCTGTATATAAATGAGAAGTGTCTTTGTAAGAAGCAGCAAGGATGCCAGGCATGAAAGTCCTGGTATATATCCATCCAATGCAAACAGAAACATGACTGTAATTCTTAGTAACTCAGAATTTATGAAGCGCTCAATGGACACCAGCACAAAGCAACTAGAAGCATGTAAAACTGCAATAGCAATAATTTCCACCTCTGTTCTGAGGTTCATGCTGGTAATTTTTCAAAAATGGGTCCATTATTCCCATTTTGCAGATGTGGAAAGGGATGGCCCTGTGGCAAGTGCCTTGCCTGAACAAAACAGCTGGTGAAGGAGGAAGCCATGCAGCTGCAGGCTGAAGTGCAGAGATGAAAAGGGCAGGAGTGGGAGTCGCATTTCCAATAGCAGGCATCCCACAGAGCTGCTTCCATAGCTGCCTTCTCATATGGAAAGAGAACCTTGGCCTACCAGCTTCCATCATGTATCCACTTACATTGGATTAAAGGTAGAAGACAGAAGGATACCACATAACATAGCATCAAAGAGCTCTTCCTTATGAATGACCAACTCCATATTGGGATCTCCTGGATTGTTTCAGGTGCTACCCTTCTCAGTAGTGTGTTAACACTGATGTTTTGCATTGCATCTTCAACTAACAACCTGCCAGTCTCCTTTGTTATCCCCTGTACTGGTGCTGCAATGATGAGGAGGCTGATTGAAGAGCTCCATGTTCTTATCTTTCCAGCAGTCTACCCTATCTATCCTTTTCAGCTGCAGTCTCTTGGATGAGGTCTGTAGGACACAGCTTTCCAGCACAGACCAGCTCGAATTTCTGTACATTCTGCAGGGACTGGTGAAAGCAGACAGTAATGGTTAAAGCTTCCTTCTGTCTCAGCCACTGTGCCCCGTGAGACAATATTTCCAGAGAAAAACATTGTTAACCAGTTCTGTATTAACCAATGATATTTTTACATGGAACTCTTGAGCTGGCAGTGTAGTAGAGTGGCTTTGGGCACCAGCTGCCAAGTGTTTACACAGGATTTCACATTCATGCCATGAGAGCTACGCTGCTACTGGTCCCTCAGCCATCACAAGACACAGCTTGGGTTTATTAACATGACATAAGGACATGCTAGACTTACCTTTGTTGCCAAAACATTTGCAAGGAAAAACCAAAATTCTACAACAATCTTTGGAAATCACACACTGAGAAAACATTTTATTTCCAAAATTAGGGTTTTGTATATTCAAATGCTAAAAAGAAAAGCAGCAACAGTATTTCCTGTAAGGTTTTAATTTAGAAAAGAAAATAATCAAGTAACATTTTCTGTAGCCTCTATAAATTAGCAATAGCTCTGATTTGGCCAACTTGTCCTGAAAATGAGCTCATTAAATCTAATTGCACACACTGTATAGCAAAGAATCATATGAAAAGAATCTCTCAGTTTTATGTCCAATTACAAGAATACTCTGTGGTGTTCAGCACTGATTCCAGTGGTGGATGTCTGCCAAGATACATTTAACTAAAATTAATACACTCCGAGATAGAATCAGCCCTGACAACAGGGAAGTCATCTATTAGAGGCAATAACTCAAAGATCACAGCAAAATTGCATGTTAAAAGAAATCATAAACTTGGGAAAATACTGATTTTTATTAAAATTTATCATCTCTGATTTAAACAGATGGCTTAGTGGAAGAGATTAAGATATTCTTAAGATTTTGTAACTTGACCGTAGTCAATCAAAATGAATGAACATACCATTTTCTACCTGCCTTGCAAGTAGAAAATAGGGCTAATATCCTCCCCTGCAGTCAAAAGCAAAGGGAAAATGCACAACTAAATAATGTGAGGATAAGATCCAGAGTGCCTATTTATGCATCACAAAGCCTGGGCTCAGGGAACCCAAATAACTAAATTATGCATGTCAATTCCATATTCCTAGAGAAAATAATTAGACACTATGCAGGGTAGCCCATAATGCCACACAAGGGCTTAGTGACTGGCCAGTATGAGATTCTCAGGATAACAGGTGTCTGAGCAGTCCCCTGTTCCTGAACCTCGGAGCTCAGGACACGCTGCACAGAGCCTCCCCCCACCGCAATGGCCTGACTGAGCATGGCTCATCCTTTCCAGGTAAACGGAGCGGCTGAAGGACAAACCTAACCTGGAGTCTCAACTTACTCATTAGCTTTGAAAATTCATCTCATGATTGCCTCATGTAAAATGCAATGATCATTCAGAAAGCACAGCAGAGAATTCAATCTTTGCCTGATTTCCAGGTCCCCGCACCTTTCTCCCTGGCACTGCTCTGTCAGCTTTCTTTCCAGTCTCATTCTTGGATGTGCAGCAACCCCTTTGGCACAAGATGTGCACCTAAGAGGCTTTTCTAGCCTGGGACAGGGCATGTTCAGGCTAAGGATTAACCCGAAGTCTCCACTGCCCTGGGTGAGTGCTTGGACCACTAAGTAATAGCACTGAAGGAGCAAAAGCAACATCACTTCTGTAAAGGGTAACTTGGCTGCCATGCTTGACACTGAAAAAAATACAGTCCTTATGTGATATATATTTAAGTCATAGACATTTCTGGTTATATCATGGTAGACTTCTGTTTTCACCAAGCAGGCATCTGCTTTCACAGAAAAGAGCAATACATAGAAGTCTCATTTGAAGTGGAGAGAGCTTCCAAGTCAAGCAGAGGCAGGCCATCTTCAAGAGTAGGCTTTCTGTGGAACATGGGATTTTGAAGATGAATTTCTTATGTTCTTCCCAACTTCTTGTCTCTAGGCACTGAAGGGATGTCCCTAGAATTGCTCCTGGCTGCAAAGCAAAGCATGATACCAGCTATAGGGCAGTTGCAACCAAAGGACAAACTTGAGTTTCATACTTAAAACGTTACCTGCATGCCTCTCGTCACATTTGTCAGCTC
Organism: Prinia subflava; assembly: GCF_021018805.1. Classification (NCBI taxonomy): domain Eukaryota; kingdom Metazoa; phylum Chordata; class Aves; order Passeriformes; family Cisticolidae; genus Prinia; species Prinia subflava. The sequence continues at coordinate 28,356,311 of NC_086249.1, forward strand.
AGTGCCCAGTTTGTATGGTCTGAAATGGGCAGTAGGCTTCAATATCCCTGTCAGATGCCTTCCCTCTGTAGATCAGGATTTCTTGCCTTTATATAGTATTAATATTAACCTAATTTTGTACCAGTCACCAAAGTTCAGCTTTTTTGAGTCCCAGTCCAGTGTCTTCCAGTAGCTTATGCATTCTGTTTTCACTTGATTATTGTTTTTTTTTCTGCTAGTGTTTCTTTTATAGAAATAAAATCAAGAACATAAATCTTGTCTAATTCTGTCTCCTTCATTCTTAAACCAGTGTTCATTTTCATGGAATAAAACTTAGCCTTTGGCAGAGGACTGAGCAGCAGACCTGAGCACATTGACAAGAGCTGATTTGCCATACATGCAAAGAGTTCAACCTTGGTCAGTCTCTTTCATCCGAACAATCTCAGTGTCTTTCACTGATTTGTGCCTGGTTGTTCCTTGCCACCTGCACTGGAATGAGATGCCTGACCAGGCAACTCCGCCTGTCTGAGAGGAAGTTGACGGATAATATGCAATAAAGCTTTATTGTTTTCCCAGTATGTGTTTACTCTGCATCACAGAGAATCCATTTGTCAAATATTAATTGAATTCTCCAACATTTGGCATATTTGCATAAGTATTATGAAATAGAGCATTATCTCCCTTTGTATTATACCCATTTCCCTTAGATGGTCTCTCTTTGATCCATTAATCATGTTTCCTGTATCCTCCCACAAAACTTTATTGCTCACATCCTGCAGAACCCACTCACAAAGAAAGAAATTAGCTATATGTAAATCTAAGGTTATTCCTTTGCCTCTATAAATGTAAAATAATTAAATTATCCTCTAAAAAGGACAGTGATAAAATTCCAGATGAGCATTGATTACCCAAAGAAGCAGATTGAGGTGATTTTATTGGACCAGTGGGAAAAAAGTGGTTTTGCTCTACCAAGGACATTACTGGTGAAAATGATACTGCTGCCTATGTCTGTCTCTGCTACTGCTGCTGTCCCCTTTACTGACTTCAGTATTACTATAATACCTGAAAAAAAGGGTTAGATTCAATAGACGCCTCCAATTTTAGGGCTCATACTTGTGGGTACATCACCTGGGCTTTGCTGGAAGCTCAAGGTATGACCAAAAGATGTGAGCACACGGTTAGGGAACCATGTAAAGTCAAAGGTGCAGCTGTCCAGCTACCTTATAGGAAATACTGAGAAAAGGAATATATCTTGAATTCCACCTCTCAGATCTTTAGGGATATGATTTTCAGAATATGTATCTTTGGCCTCAAACATCTACTAAATATTAGAATCCACGTGAAAAACTAAAAAAGCCCTTTTGAGTACACTCATGTTGATGTGTGTATATATGTATATATACATATATATATATTTTAAAAGACAAAATTCCTGAACCTTGTTCAAGTTTAGATTCTGAGCCTTTCAGTCCTGTCATCAGAAGAGCTTGGGCATATAAAGATCAGCAAAACTAGAAGCTCAAGGATCTTTAGGATTGAAAAATATTAACAGCTTCTAGACTTAAGTAGCTTAGCAAGGCTTTTCAGGATCAGGATTCAGGGACTTAGCTCCATTTATCAGATCTATCCCAAAACACCTAAGCCAGCAGTGCAGGCATAAAAATCTCTCATCTTGCAGAAAACAGAAGCCGAGACTCCAGTTTACCAAACTAGCATCTAAATCATCAATAGCTTCCTTACAATTTGGTTTCCTCAGACTTGACTTTAAGTTTGATTCTTTGCAATCACTGAAGACCCTTTGTTCTTTCACCCTTCCTTGGTTTCTATAATATTTAGCAAAATGATGACAGAAAATATCTCCATGTCTTTAGAGAGATTAGTTTCTATTAAAAAGAGTAAAATGGGAGCAGTAAGAACCAGTATATCACTACCCCATGTTCACTGCTGTCTTCTGAACTCATTTGTTCACTCTTCAGCTTTTCCAAATTTTTTCTCTTGGTGCAGATTCATTCTCACTTCTTGAAAATTTATCTCTACCATCCATTCCTTTTGTAAGATTCTCTTTGAAACATATTTCATCCATAAAGCCTTTTAATGACTTCATCTATATAATCAGTTTCTTTCTACTAAAGAAAACATCAAAGTTAATCTGCAGTAGAAGTGTAATCTGCTATATCACAAGTCTGTCTGATCATACAGTCTCTTTGATTTACAGCATGAAGGTCTTGATCAAACCAGGATCCGCTCTTTTACACTGTGAACATTTTTGCTGGTATTTCATAAACAATATTAAGACGTTATAACAGCTATCCAGGAAAAATGACATGTACTTACCCAAGGGGCGATCCTGTATCATATCCTGTATGTCACCCACTGTACAGGTGGGTTGTCAGAGAGATAGCACAAGCTAACATTAAGCAATGGGAGTATCTAACACACATTTTTAATTGCTTTATGTATAAATGACTACTAAGACACCAAAAAGGATTCTGAAATTCTGAGCTCGAATTGGTCAATATATTGGCAGGTCCCGACAATTTCATGCTTTATGATTTTATCCAGAACCTTAATTAAACCTCTTCTTTGGAGACTTGTAAACTTAAAGCCTTAAGCTGTTCTTCAGGATGTCTTTGCATTTTTTTTTTTTGTTTATGGCACAGCATTTGGACGCCCATCTGAGAGAAACTGAAGCTTGTGAAAACTCCCTGTAAAAAATGTAATAAACATAAGCCATCAAATGGAGGGTGCAAACAATACAGATGAAGTCAAATTAGGTTGGAGAAAAAGTAATCATTTTGAAATTAGAAAAAAACCCTAGTTTTCTCCTTTCACCTTTACTACAAGCTGAAAATACATTGCTTACTACTAATATAAGACTAAACTAAAGAAGTATTTTTCATCACATAAGGAGGGCTTTCTCTACAAGGTGAAATTTTAAGGCATTTAAGAGATCTTGCTTGAGTAGAATCTGTTATTTAAAGAAAATGTCAGAAATCCCAGGTTTCTAATTGAAACTACCTGCAATAAAGAAAGGAATGTTCAATATAGTTTCTGAAATGGAATAGAAGGAGGTATTAGATGAAGAAACTCAGGAAGGTTAGCCAAACAAGATATGGCACAGTAGTTGACAAAAGCTGGCAAAGACCAGCTGTAAACTCACTGGACTGAGCATTATTGGCCTATTAGTGCACAGAGCTGCTATGCATATTTTAACAACTGGAGAACATTCTGTGTATGGTTCCCATACATATATTTTAGAAGGCTGAACATAGGTTACAAGAATTTTAGCAAATTAATGTGCACACACCAAGTGTGCATTGTAGAAGTCTACACATACTGGCATCACTGAGTAATTGGGCAGACTGGTTCTGAGGATATACAACAGGTACACAAGGCTGCTTTCTGGCAGTAAAAACCTGAACCCAGTTCAGTTCTCTTGGCTTCAAGCTTTGGGAGAGTTCATTTGTTTGAGAGTTTGAGAGCCCATTTTAAAATGACCTTAGGCAGCACTGTGGTTTATGCATGAATGAGAAGTTCTTAGTCACTTGTTGCTGCTCTTTCCACCCCAAGGCTGGTTGTTTTTCAGAGACTCAAATCATTAAACTGGGCTGAGCATGTTGGGTGAAATCCCAGGAGCATTTGTGACAGAGAATGAGCCTGCTTCCCTAATAGGAGCTTCTGAAGCAATGTCATAGGACAGCATGCCTTTTTTTTTTTTTTTGTCTGTATGACAACACCATATATGTCCAAAACCACATCTGCATTTACAGACATTTTCTTCCAGAACAATAATTTTAGAATGTACTCTGTATTTAATTACACATAATTATCATTTTGCCAGCTACATAGCCTTTTATGCCTCATATTTTACTTCTTTTCTCTTTTCTTTTTTAAACTGTAGCTTTTTTTTTTTTTTTGACAGAATCTGTACCTTGAGAATTTATACAGGCACAGCTCTGGATACAGTTGCTTTGGTACTGGCAAGTGCAGCTTTGCAGCTTTCTATTACACGACACGGAGTATAATAACAAAAGCTATTCTTCCACATCTGTCAAGAAAATTTATCTCCAAATCAGTCTCAGGCAGAAACTATTATAGACTGTGCTTGCACAGACTGACCATGGTAGATTAGTCAGCCTCAGAAATAAAGATTAGCCCTTCTTCCTTCTTAGGAAACTCCATGTCTTTTTGCAAAGCTTACACATTAATATACTTATTGCAATCTATTTAACAAAAGCGCTTTGCAGCTTTGAAAATGTATGAACCGGAGGATTACAGACATTTGTAAAACCATATTCTGTCAGTTCCTGGCGGTCACGATAATTAGACATCAGGTGCCAGGTGCTAAAAGAAAACAGCATGGGAGAAGTAATCACACATCAAACCAAAATGAACCATAGGGGAACATTTAAGACTATATGACAGTGTGGAATGTGACACTGAGGAATACTGAATGCAGGGAAAGGCCAGTTCAGACTGATATAAATCCTCATTTCATTCTGATACTTCAGTTATCAGCAAGACGGAGACTAGGAGCAGAAAACTGCAGTAATGTATAATAATATGTTAGAGGACTCGCCAGGGGGATTTCGTGTCTGAATATCACATGTTTATTAAAGCTCTTCCTTCAGGGTTTTTCAAGGAGAATACTTAATTCGTGCAAGGTGCCAAGTCCTGTGCAAGGGTGAGCTGTCAGGTGTTTGTATTGTTCCATTACTAGCTTGCAGAAAACCTTTAAAACCAGGGCTTCCCTCCTAAAGATGCAGAAAAACCTACAAAGTCATCTTTCCCTTGTGTAACTAAGAGACATGAGTAGACAGTGAAGAATTTCTGATGAAGAAAGGAGCAAGTGTTCCTGTGTGGTAGTAAAATATACAGGTTGCTTATACTGGTTTGCTTGACCTGCCCATGAGACAGGGAATATTTTCTCTCAGGCCACACAAAGTCAACTCTAGCCTCATGGATCTCATATTCAGACCAAATGGCCCACAGAGCACACCGAGGCAAGGTGCCTGTGCCAAAATCTCTTGACTGATCAAAATCTCTTCACCTACTGATAGAATAAGCCTCCTCTGAGATAGGGAAGTACAAACAGTCCGCTCTCAAAAGACATTTTCTGGAACAGCACAAGGCCTGTACTGTGATTTGAGCTCCTGACTGCACTGCAGGCCAACTTATCAGTGGCTTTCACAGTCATACAACCCCTCTTCAAGCTCAAATGTATGAAACTAATATGATTTCTTTCAAATCTGTGTTTTCATGTAGATTCACTCTGAGACATTTTTATGTATGAAAAGCATTCTTTTCCTGAAAAGAAATTCAAATTTTCCACCGGCTCTCTTGGGACTTTGTAGATAACTCCTGCAAGTGTAATTCCTTTTCCACAAGAGGAATGTGACCAATAACTGAAGCTCAGTACCTCCAGTTTTATATATCCCTAAATAAATGTACCAGTATTGCTGCATCACTATTCACCATTTATAAAAGGAACACTATCTACTTCACAGGGCCAAGGAATTAATGCAGGTCTGTAATACTGTAATTCAAATGTGTATAGAAAAAAGGAGAAAACATTACAGTATTAAAATTCCTGGTTTTCAGTATAGGTATGTAAATTAAGCAGTAGCAGATATAATTCTGCAAGACAATGACAGAAAACACCCTTGAAACAAAATTCTTACGCAGCACATGTAGGTTTCATAATATCCCTTTTATTCAACGGTGTAATTGAGGACCATATATTTGATCTCTTTCACATTTTATAAGAAGAGGATTCTAAAATCCATAATCTCAATTACTCTCTTAATAGACTGTCTTGACTTTTTTTCACCTGTTGACCTGCAGGATAAAGCTATTTACAAGTGATGTTATTGAGGAGAGCACTGCCATAATGAAAATGCTGAAGGACAAAAAAATCCGATAAGGAGACTAGAAAACACATTTGGAAGTGCACTTCTCAGGTCTAATTTATTCAATACGCATACTGTGAAACAACTGTGGGTCTAATGTACAATCAGGTATTAACTTGGAACCAGCTATTCCAGCCAGTAGTCTGCAGCAACTTGCAGAAACTTGTCAGAAAGCAAAAGTCTGTGAACAAGAAGGCACTGCAGCAGTGAAATGAAGAAGGCAAGGAAGACAGCACATAAAACTGCTATGTTACCTCCTCTCCTTATGTCTTTTCTTTTGCAACTGTGTATTTTTTTGGTCTGTTTCCTGTGCAGCCATGCACCAAACCATTAAGTCTTACTGAGTAACCTCAGCAGTCCTAGTTTTAGTCCTGTAGTGCACAATATGGTGGGTTACTATGACAGGTAGCTCCTAGTATAAAATACTTTTTCCTTTTTCTATAAGAAACTGCCAAAAAAGTAGCTATATTTTGCACTCAAGTTTCAGCGCAAGACGATTATCTCCTTTGTGCCTGATCTGTTTTAAGTCACAAACATTTCTTCCAATTTTGTAGCAGCAGCTCAGACCCTTGGAATGTGCTCCTTGTGAAGAAACAGACTAACACAGCCTCTCTTGCCTCATCTGTATGTGTGTCCTCAATATAAATAACATTTACATTCCTCATAAATCAAGGATATCTGATGTCTCCGTTTTCAAATCCCAGCTGCTGCAAATGTTACACAAATGATAAATGGTTCCTTTCAGAAAGAAAGGTGAAGTGTGAGGAAGAAGTAAAAGAATGGTTTGGATTGGATGGGACCTTAAAGATCGCCTGCTTCCAACCCCCCTGCAATGGGTAGGGACACCTTCCACCAGACCAGGTTCCCGAAAACCCCAGCCAGCCCCGTCTTGGGGGATGCAGCTTCCAGGGATGGGGCAGCCACAGCTTCTCTCTCACTGGGCAGCCTGCGCCAGTGCCTCACAGTAAAGAACTTCCTCCCAATGTTTCATCTAAATCTATTCTCTTTTTGTTTAAATCCATTTACCGCCTTTGTCCTGTCACTACGTGCTACCAGCAAAGAAGCAAGCATTGCATCAGACATACAAGGGGCAGGCGACAGTCAAAAATTAGGTTTATAAAGGAAAGGTTTAGCTCCAAGGTTGAGGCAGCAACACAGATGTGCCTGTTGTAGAAGCCACGTGAAGCCCAGAAGACAGGCAGAGCAGCACTGCAAGTACAGGGGCACTGCCATAGCCTGAATGCGGCTGGAACTAAATGATCTTCAAGGTCCGTCTCCAAGCCAAACCATCATTTTATGATTCTGTGATACTCCTTCTACAGACACAGAGCAACCAAAAAGAGCGCTGAACAGCTGCATAGAAGTAACACCAGTGAGGCAGAACTAGTAGGATTCAGTTCTATTCCGCTCCCTCAGCATTTCAAGCTCGGCCGGTGAGTGCCCCTCCCACACGAGCACTTGGAAACTCCGACTGCGAGCTCCGGGTGCGGTGTTGTGACGGAGCCGTGGTGACGAGCGCCTCCACGTGCGCGCCGAGACTGCCGCGTCAGGCGAGGGGGCACTGTCCGCTCAGCCCGGCCATGGGGAAGGGTCGGACCGGCGCATATGAACGCCCAGCGGCCCCTTGGGGCAAACGCGCACCCCACCCACAGCACCGGTTTTATATTGGGCGCGCGCGCCCCCCGCCGCCGTCCCGAGCCCCCATTGGCCACGACGGGATCGGGGCGGGGCTCGGGCAGCCGGGGCGGGCGGCGGCGCATGCGCCATTGGCGGCTCGTTGGGGCGCGGGGTCACGTGGCAGTGGCGGTGGCCGTTGGCGCCAAGGCGACCGGGAGGGCCCAGGCGGCGGCTGTGGCGGTGGCGGTGTGTGCGGGGCGGCGCTGCTCTCCCCTTCGCTTCCCTTCCCCTGCTTCCTCGCTTATCTGCTTTCCCTTCCCCCGCTGGTTTACTTTGTCGTCCCTCCGCGCTGTCCCTCCTCAGCTCGGGCGGATCCAGGTGCGGCCCGGCGGGGGCTCCCGGTGAGTGGCGGGAGCGGCCCGGGCGGACCCTGGGCCCTCTCCGCCCCGCACCACCCGCCGTGTGCTGCGCCTGAGCCCGGGCAAGCGCGGCGTTTGCAATCTCTGCCTCTGCTCTAATCCTTTACAGCCAGGCTTTGCATTGGCCATCCTCTGCATTTTTCCTCTCTTTAGGAGTGTGCATGTGTGAGAGAGAATGTAGTAGTTTGCTACTTAATTTTAATTGTGCCATGATAAACTTCTCTACCTCGTCGCGTGATTAAGGGCGGACTGGCAGGAACCAGGATGCTAATGTCCCTCTTTATGCTGTAAAGAGCTTGGGGCTGGTTGCTTTAATAAGCCTTTACCCAAAGTATCTTATGAGTCCTCGGCTTTACACCTCACCTGTCTTCTTTACAGTCTTGCTATTTTGTCTGTGATACTGTGTCTAAATGTACCAAGATCAGTGTACGTGATGCTGAAAATAATTGTCTCCAGGTGTGACATGTTGGTTAAACTGTTAGTGCTATATGAATTGCTCACTAGTTTTTTTTAGAATTAAACAGGGGCTTTTGAAAGTCTTTGTTTGCTTATTTCGTGGGAATATTTCCAGGGTTGTAAATATTTAAAGATCCAGTAAAAATCTTGCTTGATTCAGGGGAAATTTAGATTAGGCTATTTATCAGTTGAAAAAAGTATTTTTTTTAAATATGAAAATTGTAATTACAAGGAAAATGGGAAGCAGTCTATAGAACCAGAAGATTCTTGTTTCACAGTAAAATGTCGAGGGAAACATAATTTAAAATTTGTCTTAGGAAAGCTTGAATAAAATATCGTTAGTGAGCAGTTTCAGCTTTCCAGTGAAATGCTTGGTATGCAGACTGTTGCTAGAGCTTCAGAGCCTGTAGGGCAGAAAACCTTGGAGTACAGCCAAAAACATAAACAAATTTGCTGTTATATCTTATCTACAACAGTTATGAGAGTATTTCAGTGCAAATCACCTGAGTGACCAGCCTGCTTTACTGTGGGGTGTGCTTTTCAGTAGTTTGTGGGTTTGTTTTTAAATCTCCCCAGTAGCGGAATGGTGTTCACTCTTTGCTTTGCAAATGTTGGTGGCTGGTCCACAGAGTAGACTGTGAATGTGATCCTGTTGCAGTATCACATATGTTGTTGCAGACTTTATTTATTGATAAATAAATACTGTTTATTGAGTAGTATGATTCAAAGTCATAGCATTATCTTTTGTGGCTGTAACAAAGACAAAGCCAATGTTGTTGATGACATTTAAGAGTCATTAAGGTTGGAAAAGACTTCTGAGATCGTCGAGTCCAGCCTCCAGTTGTGACAGACTGAACAGTTGCAGCTCTCACATGCAGATACCCTGATAGAGTTGACAACATTATGGCAGTATCCTGTTTTCATAGCTGTTTTGCCAGTGTCATTTATTTGTCTTTTCTCTCAATTTCTCTTTTTCTTTTCATTGTTCTCATAGAAGTTGATTATTCAGCATATCCAAAGATGAAGAGGAAACCTGCAACAGCTGGGACATTGAGGCTTAGTCCTAATGAAGAAGCCATGTTTCTGAAAGAAGAATATGAAAGAAGAAGAAAACTAAGGCTACAACAGGTATGCCTGTATTTTTCCATGTGTTGCGTTTCATTTGGTGACGTAACAAATAATTTAAGAAAAGTAACTGAAAAGATTCTTTCCTGTAAGCTAAATTTCAAGGGATTAGTATTGTAGAATGGTGGAATATTTTATATTGGAGAAGACCCTTGAGATCGTCGCATCCAACTACTAATCCAGCACTGCCAAGTACACCACTAAACCATGTCCCCAAGTGCCATATCTCATGTCTTTTGAACTTTTCAAGGGATGGTAGCTCAACCACTTTCCTGGGCAGCTTGTTCCAGTGCTTGACAATGCCTTGTGTGAAAAAAAAATCCTAAAATACAAAGTGGAAAATAATAAACTATATTTACTAAGTTTTCAGTATAGTTGTTGATTTTTTTACCGGCATGTTGAATTCTAGTAGGAACCTTTCATAAATTATTGTGTTGTATTTTTGGAGGGAAGGATATTCCAAGAAGTTTTTGCAGTTTTGTCACTTATATATCACTTTTTGGACTTTACCTGAAGCATTTAATTAAGATTAGGTTTATTATTTTATATGTTACTTTTGGAAAAAGGTGCCAGCAACTTGAAAGTATTTTCGCGACAGATAGTAAATGAGATGGAAAGATGGAAGGAGGGTAGACTGTCTTGTGGAAGGTCTTGCTGCAAAAAGTATTGTGCTTTTCTTGAATTGCTGACAAACATAAATGCTATTTCCACAGGTCAGAGAGCAGCAGAAGTGTATCTCCCACCAGATAAGGCAGAAGGTAAAGCAGAGGAGAGAAGAGCAACTGCATCAGTTAGAGGAAGCACTGAGAGCTGAATGGCAGAAGGCACAGGAGGAGAAGCTGAAAGCCCTGGAAGAGCTGTATCTATCGAGCTTAAGAGCGATTGGGGAGGGTCACCGACAGGCTAAGGAGAACGTAAGTGAGCCTCATATTTATTGTGCCATGGTTTCACCCCAGCCAGAGCCAAGCACCAGGCAGCTGCTTGCTCACTCCCTCACCAGTGGGAGCAGGGAGAGAATCAGAAGGGTAAAAGCCAGAAAACTCACGGGGTGAGATATGGACAGTTTAATAGGGAAAGCAAAAGCCACACACAGAGCAAAACAAAACAAGGAGTTAAATCACTGCCTCCCATGGGCAGGCAGGTGTTTAGCCATCTCCAGGACAGTCCATGTTTTCATGGATCCTCCGGGTTCCTACTGTCCTGGAGATGGCTGAACACCTGTGGAGAAGAGGAAAATAAAGATGGTAGACAAGGAAAAGTTACTTGAGTATTTTTACCCTAATACAGTAGAAGGCAATTTTGAGCTTGTGCTTCTTACCAGCAGTATGTAATGTGAAATACCATACTGATAGTATGAGATGTGAATAAAATACTGTATTAAGCGATTACAATATTTTAATGTTAAGGAACCTGACTTAGAAGCTCTGGCAAAGCAAGCAGAGGAAAGGAAGCAAAGAGCACAGACGAGACATAGAAAAGCTCTGATAGAGCAGAAGCACCAAAAAGAAAAATTACTTCATGAGCAAGCCAGGTATGCAATAGTTACTTTGTTTCATTAAGAATGAACTTTACAGTGTCATAAGATGAAAGGCAAAAGTGTTGATGCTTCTTGCTTGGAGCTTTTGCAATATTGAAATTTTATGCGTTAGAGAATAAATGCTCATTGACAAAGTTTGTGGCTTTTGATAAAAGCTGTAACTTTAAAACCAAGACAAGAATGTCAGATATTCAGGTTGGCCTTACAGACTCTCCAGGAATTCAGTGACATATGAAATGAATTGTTGTCAGGCCAGTTCCTGATGGAGAGTTAACCACCTGGAAAAAGGTCCTCTAGTGCATTTGTCATGGTCTTTCTTCTTAGTTTTTTTTTTTTATTAAGCAGATTGGACCAAATTTGAGCTGGCATGGAAAATGGTCTGTGTCCTCTTGGGCATAGTTGTGCTTGAGTAGAGCTAAGACCTGTAAATTAAACAGTTAAGTATGTCTCCACTCGAGCAATTAAAGTATGTTGAAGTGCACAATACTTTCTGGAAACTTTGGTCAAAAGCAGGGATTTTGCATTGCTTTTGGGGTGCTTGTATATATTAACATTTTTTTGCATGACTTGAAAAGGTAATTCTTAACGCTGCTTTCCAGCCTAAGTTCTGTTGTTTTTTTAATATGCTTCCCCATCCCTATGGCCTGAGCATTCAGTGCAGGTACTTAAGGAGGAATCTGATTTTAGGTTTACCTTTTGTTTTGCACTGTTCTGTCACTGCTGCTTCAATAATTTTCTGTCTCTCTTCTCTTTTGTGGTTTGTTTCGTTTTTGTCCCCCAAGACGAACAGATGCACGTAGACGTGCTCTGGAAGTGGAAAGACAAAGAGCAGCCAAAGTTGCAAGCATGCCACCTCCTCCACCACGTCCTTTTGAGGTGTGTATCTGTGCTATAACAGTGATCACAGTCTCAGGGGTGCCATATATATCTCTTGGTCTGACTCCTCACAACAGGACGTCCAGAGCTGCTATTTGCATACTATAGGAGGAGTGGTTCAGCAAAAACCAAGAGAATGAATTAATTATATATTAGGAGATTTCTTGCTACTAAGCTTGGGTAGTCTATTGATCTCTTGTTATATGTGAATTTTATTTTTTATAAGCATACTCTTATTTTTCTAAAGGCTTTTTAGACTTTCATCATATCTCATTTTCATTTAGTAGCCCCAGTGGTATGAGACTTTACAACGATCTCTCTCAGCATGTACATTACAGGCCTCCTCAACCTTCTGTCATACTGATGCAGTTAGCAGCATTTTGTTTAGTTCTGTAATAAAGACAATTCTGTCTTTTTAGCTGCGGGGAGCTTTGTTGGGTTTTTTCCTCCCTTCAATTTCTTTTTCTCATAGGCAGTACTAAATAAAGGGGAAGCTCTTTAATTTTGATAGGAAACCATCACTCAAGTCTGTTGGGGAGGCTGCAGCCTTTTGAGGTGTGGCTTTGTACCCCATTCATGCTGCTTTGATTTCATGGAACTGGTGTAGAATTTCCTGTAGGATTGCAGATCTGAACTGCAGAAAGAACATAACGTGCATTTTTACTTTGGAGTTAACTACTAGAACTTCATGAATGCAGAGTATGTATGTTTGAGTTGCCTCATGTGGTGTTGTGTCCTTTTAGACCTTTAGGTTCAGGGGTATTCTAACTACTGACAATAAAAGAAAGGGCTGAGGTATACTAGCTCCTCTCAGAGCCAGTGAAGCTTTCCAAACGTTTCCCAGCTACATCCCAGCATGTTATGTACAGGTTCGAGTGCAGGATGATAGGGGTTTGATGTCATATGTGGAAAAACTGAGTAACAAGTTTGACCCTCCCAGGTTTAAGAATGATTAGAAGGAATACCCATGGCCTTTCATTAGTTCAAGTTTCTCCCTAGATTTTCTCATCGGGTGCCCAGTGATTTTCATGTTGTGTAAACTGGAAATGAGTGAAGATAAAAACAAATGTTGTAAGGGAGTGGTAGAGTTTGGAGTTATTTCTGGTGAAGCACATCAGTCAGTATTAAAATTCAGTACATGTAGAATAAGGCCCTGTCTGGTACAGTTCAGGTAAATTCACCCCCTTTCACTTTGCTGTTCCCCTCTGTGTTGTGCCACAGACTCACAGGGTGTGTTCCTGGTGTGTCTATTGTAGAGCAGGTGAAGTCTGCATCAGTCCAAACTTTGACTCTTTTTTCCTGGGTTTCAAGTGCTTCTGTTGGTCAGTTTGGCATTGTTGGGAAAGCATGAGATGCTGTGGCTTTGCTCTGTAGTAACTTTTGCAGTTTAGGATGTGTCTTATGTCACATTTTATTTACCCCTTCCCCACAGATAGTCACTGCAGTTAACCTCCATAACAACTAAAATGAGAAAGTACTTAATATGTAATAATACTTTGATCTAGCAACATCAGTAATGCATCTTCCTTTCCATTTTAATAAATGCAGGATTTTCTCCTGATTCTTTAGTATTTTGTCACCAGGGGAAGCAAGAAGGCTTTGTTCCCAGGTTTCTCCAGGTTCTGGCGAAACCATAATTGCATATACAGTTGTGTTGGATGATGTCTGCTCCTTTTCAAAAATTAACACGTTTCCATCCATTAGCGAATGTCCTTTACTCGCCTTTTCAACAGATGCAATTTGTAACCGGTTTTAGAGTTTGCAAACATCTGGATTTTCTACAGTGTGAAGATTTTGTTTCTGTTATGAAGTTCATGTGATAATGGCAGATTGAATCAGTAATTTTGCAGGCATGTTGAGTTTTTGTTGAGGAAAGAGATTGCTCTGTTTCAGTGTAGCACAGTGTGTCAATTTGTTCATTTAAAGACCAACTGACTTTAAGCCTTTTTTCTAGTTCTCATATCTGTATAGATTTTAATAATTTTCTGGTAGACCTATGTCTGGGAGGGCACAGGGCTAAGAATAAAGTTATTTTCTTCAAGGAGTTATTGGGTGCCGTTTACTTCATGGGGAAAAATTCTAAGTAATTGAAAGATTGAGAGATTTTTATTCTTATTTCTGTTTCAAGAGAGAGAAAACAAATGATATTGACTGTCAGTTGGGGGAGAGTAAATCTAGGGCTTTGTCTTGCAAATGTGTTACTCAAAAGGCACTGAATTTAAATTGTCGAACTTTAAATCCTGTGAATTACAGCAAATTACAGGGTCATCTGAATAAGTTGCTAGGTTTTTTTGAATTAGTTTGCATAAGGAGCTTATTAAATACAACTGTAATCATACTCTGATGCTCTGTTGCAATAACAATTGACTATAATTTCATAAAAAGGAGCTAGGGCACTTTTGTTCATGGCACGATTACTTAGAATATAAGAAACATTCTCTAAAGATACTCTTATTATTGTTATTTTACCCGGTTAGAAAAGAAGTATATTTACGCTAATAACCGATTTTGGTTCTCAGAAATACAGATTTTAGGAGTTGAGGCCGTATTTACTTAGACCAAATGAAAAGTTACTTAATTGAGTTAAACTGTAAACACCATTTTATTGAAAAGTGTTGCAGAGTTCTTGTAAACTTACTTTTTCTTACATGATCTATTAGATTTTTATGGAATGAAAATAAAACCTAAAAAGTGTTACTATACTCTGCTTGAGTATTCATAGCATTTTAAGAGTTGGGGTCATGGGTTTTTTGTTGGGTTTTTTTTTCCCATTTCATGATACTTTGCTGCTCCAGTTTTGCCAGACTTTAGTACAGAATTATTTGCTTTTTGAAGGAAGGAAAAAATTAGAGAGGAGTTACAAAACCAAGATGGAAGTATGGTATTTTTTTTAAGCCTAAATTGCTTTTGACATTAATTGGAAAATTACAGCCTCCAAAATAATTCTCATATCTTTGCAGCTTTTGAATAAAATTCTGGAGGTTTGATTTGATTACATGTAATTAATAATCCTTTGTTATTGATTTGGTTTTTTTAAATTTATTAAATAATTCAGAAGAGGTGAATTTACAATTTAATTGTACATTCTGAAAGTAACCCAGTACAGGGCAAGCACTGGTGGTAATCTGGCTAATGAGCTTTAGGCCTGAGACTTGTCTGCTTTTATAGCTATAATCAGTATCTGCAAGTGTTCTGGTTAATGTTAATCTGTTACAATTACTATGATTTCTATTGATTAAGAAGTTTAACCATTTATTTTTTTACCCACTAGAATAACATGCAATAATATTGTTTAAGGACCATAAAATAAGTTACTAAGTTCTGTTGGTAAGGCTAAAAGTTTTACCAGTTTTGAGTCCCTTATGACAAGAAGGACATTGAGGGGCTGGAGCATGTCCAGAGAAGGGCAGCGGAGCTGGGGAAGGGTCTGGAGCAGAAATCTGATGAGGAGTGGCTGAGGGAGCTGGGGGTGTTTAGTCTGGAGAAAAAGAGGCTCAGGGGGAGCCTTGTCAGTCTCTACAGCTGCCTGCAAGGAGATTGTAACCAGGCGAGGGTTGGTCTCTTCACCCAGGTAACAAGTGATAGAGGAGATAACCTCAAGTTGCACTGGGGGAAGTTCAGACTGGATATTAGGAAAAAATTCTTCACTGGCTTGTCAGGCACTGGAACAGGCTGCCTGGGAAGTGGTGGAGTCTCCATTCCTGGAGGTATCTAAAAGATGTGAGTTGTGGCACTCAGGAGCATGGTTTGGTGGTGGACTTAGCAGTGCTGAGTTAATGGCTGGACTTAATGAAGGTTTTTTTCCAATAAGAATGATTCTATGATTCTTTGATTTTCATTTAAAGACAGGACTTTCTACAGTCTTCATAAAATAGTGATAGTCAATACTGAAATTTTGTATGCCTCTTCTTAGGCAGAGATAAGTTTAAGATATTCCTGAGACCTAATGCTGCTCTTTGTGTGTGTGTGAATGTCTTTATGGTCATGTTCATTTTAGACCACTCAAGCTATGAATCTTTCTGGTTTAGTTAATGTGGATGAGAACACATTTTTAGAAGGTTGAGGGAAGAGGAAGCTGAGAGAAAATTAATGGAGATGTTAAGTACAGAGACAGGTCCAACAGGATACTGAGTTACCTAACTTGGCTACTTTGCTACTGAGAACATGAGGCTAAGCCAAAGAGGGAGGGCCTGATGACTCATTGTTCAAACTTCCAGAAAAGAGTTGAAATGTGTTAGTGTACCCAAAATTTCTAAAAAAACAGAGCAACTAAGCATTCTGTCAATAGACACTTTTCAGTGAAGTTACAGAAGATGCTCTTTTCTCTGCTCAACCAATAAATTTGACATAATAGCTCTGAGTTTCCTGAAGCAAGTCTGTACTTGACAAGTGTTGCTTTGCTGTTGGGTGTAATTATATTGTGGGTCTGTGGCTGCCCTGCTCTGAGGTGAATGTGACAGCTGTTGTAAGTGGGATTTGTATTAATGCATTAAGCTCAAGTGCTTTTAAATTAGTGCTTTTGAAACATGACACTCATGTGTGTCAGTTCTGTGTAGGGATTTGCCTAAGACTGTTAGATGCTCTCAGTTACTAAAGCCCTCTAGATTTGCCTTGTGCTGATGTCTTTTATTAATTATTACATGTATATAAGGTTTTAAACAATATTTTCAGGACAGAATTTGCTGGGGTGGGTTTCTTTTAATAATAATTTAGGTGTACAGATCATTTCTGTGTAGTTGCTTTGGTGGAGGTACTGTTCTGTGATAGAGCTGTAGTTGTACTTCTCTTCCTAGAGTTGTGAAGTGAAGAAGATCATTGCCATGAAGCCCTGCGGTGCTGGCAACTTTTCTGTCACACGTTACCATATTGCTGAAGCTCTGGTGGACAGAGAAGTGCACAGAGAGCAGGTGATTAACCCCAAGTGTGTGTGCTACTCTCTTACATATATGTTTCTTTACATTGCATACATTGTCTGGATATCAGCTGTTGGATTTTCTGGAACCTGTTTAAAGATATGAACTTATATAAAGCAGCTGTTACACTGCTTACTAAAGAGAATCTCAGATGGACAGGCTTGTAAAGCCTGTTTCGTGCTCAGTCACTTAGGGAATCACACCTGGCAGTCCCTTGTGTACAGGCTTTTATTAGAAGGTCAGATCACAAGACTGGAGTAATGTTCAAATACCCAAACTGGAAGACTTGTGGCTTATGCTGAGTTGATAGCTGCAGTTGCTCTGCTTTTCTCTCTTCCCTCTTTTTAGCAGCGTACTCCCAGACTTGCCTTATATTTGCCTTGCTTACTTGGAATGACTTGGTTTTTTCCTAAGTGTATTTTTATTTTTATATTAGTAAGAATTTTCTTCTTTGAAAGTTACAGGTTGTTTCTGGTTTCCCAAATGAAATTGAAAATATTTCAGGGATTTTTCCCCTTGTTTAAAGCAAAACCATGAGAATAGAAATACTCAATCTGTAATGTTGATCATATCATTCATTTTACCATGTATTGTAGGAAAAATAACCACTCTGCTATAACAAATCATATAAATGATTGTCCCTGGTACAGCTTGAAACTGGAGCACTTTGTCACCTAAACTTATGTAACTATGAACTTTTTTCCAAAGCTAAAAAACTATTTTGGTCCTGCTTGCAACATAAACATTCAAGGATGTTTGTATGGCATTGTATGTCTTTAAGTGCTTTTGCTGCAGAATTATTAATTATTGTTACATATACTTTGAACTGTCAAAGAATTTTGTGAACTAAACTGTTGATTGACTGTCAGCCAGATGCTCATTTAGCTGCTGAGGAGGAAGGGAGACGTTTGGAGGAGCTGCAAAGGGAGGCGGAGAAGGAGAGAAGAAAGCAGCTTGAAAAGGCCCATGTTAGAGGAAGTCACGCCTTGAGGCAGATCCAACTGGCCAAGGTAGGCAACATAGTTATGCCTGTTTTTAATGTCAGAACAGCCCCTGTTAAGTAAGTTATAGGTAGGTGATTAATAAAGGAATTATATTTACAGGAGGGGAATTGATGGACTAAATAAAGTTTTCAGAATGCCTCTGGAAAAAAAAGGAGTCAAGATCTATTTGCTTGTTTTGGCATCTGGAAGGAGTGAGAATGAAAGAACATCCTCTTAATTTTTGTTATCTGAATGTTTGACCAGTTATTAACCAATAGGTAATAGTCAAGCAAAACTTTTTCCATGGGTGATGAGTTCTGTTTTTCCACATTAGCTTTAGTTGGAGTTGGTGATTCTGTACTTCGGGGAAAAAAATATTGCTAAAAAGGTAATGAGATTTTTTTTTTTTGAAAATTTTTCGAAGTTTTCAAAGACTGACATTCTGTTAGTGTACAAGTCTGGAAATGTTGAAATAGTTTCCTTTAAGAAATAAAAATTGAACTGTGTAGAAAAGTCTTTGTACTGAGATCTACACCCAAAAAATTTTTAATGTCTGATAGATTCACAAGTATTTTAGTGGCTAGAAAAAGAAAAGCTTGCTTTTTATCAGCTAGGATATGATTGGCCCTGAATGAGTAACCAAACTAAAATGGGGATTTTGGGAAATATTACTGGTGCTCCTGAAATTAACAGAAAAAAAGCCCCAACAAACTTTTTTTTTTTTTTTTTTTTTTTTTTTTTGATAGCTCTCACTTCTACTCAATGTGCTAAAGAGTATTTAGTTTACATCTTAAAAAGCAGCAACTGCTGAATGGTATACTATCAAAGGAAGTACTCATTTACCTTATAAAACAGGTTTCATTTTCTTGAGGAAAGTTGGCCTACAGGTGTAGAGTCTGATCCATTTTTTAACATCAGATAATCTAGGCAGTATTGATGACTCCTGTGTCCAAAGGGCTGACACAGCCTTCTCCTGAGGAACCACTTTCTCCCTAGAGTAAGATTAACTTTGGACATTGACCAAACATCATGGTAACCAAATGGAAGCACTTTGTATCAGTCTTGATATACGGCTGTCTGAATGTCAACACTGAAGGTTTGTGTTATCCCTTCTTTATTCTTAAAGGAGAGGGAAAGGCTCCTGGAGGAACTGGAGCAAATGCAAGCTGAGGATCGGATGCGCAGGAGACAGGTTGTCGCACAGATGCCACCTCAGCTTTCAGTGCCACCGTGCAAACGCAGGGAAATGAAAGAAGAATGGCAGAGAGAACTGGAGTCTGCCTTTGAAGAAATGTACAGTGAAGACAGGAGTAAGTTCTTGCTTGGAGGTCGCTGCACCTGGTACCCAGTAAAGGAGAGGCTGCTGCAGCTGCCTCTTGCCAGGTCGAGCGGGTGGCGAGGCCGTGTGCGTATTCACAGTTGGCACACACACAAACAGCCTTCCAGGGTACATCCATACAGCTGGCCATGCAGGCCAGCAGGGAAAACACAGCACTCACATTGAGTACAAACAGAATAAATTACTTCCTTCTGTTTACTGCTCTGGCTGATCAAGATGAAGGCCTTTTAGTGGGATATATGTCTGTAATATGGTATGGATCCCTCCAGCAGTTGGTCTTAGACACTCAGTCTTACTCAGGAGTTGTCCCCTGTATCCCAGGTCTCTTATCTGGCACACTGCAGAGCCTCCTCAGGTCTACCCAGTGATTCATGCTAGAGCCTGAAGCCTTAGAGTTACCTCTCATACTCATGTATGCACTCAAATGCACAGGTTCTCAAATAGGAGCTGTGGATCACTTGGTGAATAGATTTAGACACCTGCTCTTACCTGGCAACTGGCCCTTGATCCTTAGTCTTCCCAGCTGCTGGACATGTGAACCCCCAGGATCTCTGCTCCACTCCGGTTGTTGCTGCACAGACCCAGCTGGGCATGTGAGCGTATGCACAGACATGCATATGCTATGGATTCCTGTGGGAACTGACCATATATACACAGTCTTGTGTTTTGGTGGGGAAAAAAAA
Source organism: Prinia subflava (assembly GCF_021018805.1). Taxonomy (NCBI): domain Eukaryota; kingdom Metazoa; phylum Chordata; class Aves; order Passeriformes; family Cisticolidae; genus Prinia; species Prinia subflava. Next base: position 28,376,147 of record NC_086249.1, read on the forward strand.
GTTGGATTAAATCTGTTGTGAAATAACCTATTGATCTTTGAATTTCCTGGGGATTTGTGTGTGAGTGTGGTCTTGCAATGATGTTTGATTTGTATTCCAAATGGTCATTTTGTTTTGTTGTGCTCTTTTAATTAGACATGAAAGGAGACCTGATTTTGCAGTTTGAGCCACAACCTTTGCCAACCCCTTCTGACAGAGCTCAAGATAATGATCTCGATCTCTCTTTGGAGCATGAATCTGCTTATGATGCTCAACCAGTGCTTCCTTGTGATACTCAACAAGAATCAGAACATGTGATAGAAGAGGAGATCCCCAAAGAACCAGAAAGTAAAACTTCTAAGCTTCATATTTAACTTAAACCTTTTCATTATATATTAGAAAAGATTAGTCCCATATATCAAATAAATTCTAGTAATAAGTAAAATGCCTTAAGAAGTAAAACTTCTTAATGTGCATAAAATAATTCAGAATAATTTGGTTTATGTTTAGCTTAGATGATAATACTTTAATGATTATGAATTTAGATATGAAACTGTGAATTCTTTTTCTGATATGCTTCATTTCATTAATATACTGAGAATAATTTTCAATTGTAAGGACTACACTGTTGGTAGCCATAATCATTCCTATGTAATTGGTATAAATCATGGACTGATGCTGATGCGTGAGCTTAAATATTTTCCATTTTGAGATATTTCAAAGTTGAAGCTTTATAGTCTGCCTGTTGTGTTTCCTTTATGCTCAGGTTTGTGGCTGAGCAGCTGCGTTCTGTGAGTAGGCTGGAACGGATGCAGAGTGTGTCCTGTCTGCCTGTGGCATGTCCAGGGTCAGTGGTGTGAGCCACAAGTGTCTCAGTGAACTTTGCTGCTTGGCCCAGCGCCTCTGCATCCCTTGGGTGTGGAGTCTGGTGTTTGGCCTGTGGTGCCAGTGCTGATAGAAAGCAGAGGGGGGATAGTACTGCAGATTTCTGCAACAGTTTGACTATGAAACACTGCATCCAGCTTAGTCCTTCTTTTATAGCTTGCAGAGGCATATTACTGTTTCTCTCTTGCAGGTAAGAGAAAATTTTGCTAATATTTAAAAAATACACCAAAGCTATTTGTCCAACTCCGTAAGCATTAAAAGAAATAGAGTTGGGGTTTTTTTTATGATACGAAGATATTCATTACCCAAAACTCTTAACAGTATATATTCTTTATAGGGTATGAAGAAGGAAAAACTTGCCAACTTCGGTCAAAACTTGCCTTGAAGAAATTGTTGAACAAAATTAGAAGCCAAAAAGAGGAGTGGACATCAAAAAGTGAGAAAGAGAGTCAAAGTGAATATGAGACTATTGAATCAGGCACAATTGCTAGTGAAAAGAGATCATTATGTGATCTAGAACTTAACAAGAAGCAGCAGAAAAATACAGTGTCTGAAGCCAAAGGTACAGAGTACATACTTGCATCAAAGTTTGTTGGGTAGGAGCAAAAAGACTTGTACAGGGGGCTATGACAGTGACTGTGACAAAACTGTTTAATGAACTTTCAGTGTTAAATGCTTTGTTGGGTTGAATGACAGTACAGTTTCCTATCTGTGCCCACAAGACTCTCTGGATTTGTTGAAAGCACAAACAGGAGAGGTTTTTGCTCTTATGTCCAACTTGTCTGTTAAGATCTTGAAGAGAACAGATGTTGAAAATACCTTCCCTGTCTTTCAAATCTCCCTCAAATTGTTGTCACACTTGGTGTTGCCGTACTTTAATAGGTGTTTGCCTCCAGGGATAGAGTTCTCAGTGCAGAAGTCAGAATTGAAGCTGTGTACCTGTTGAACTGGAAAAGCTGCTTTCTTTGGAGATTCACAGCTATAAATGCCCAAGACATGCATAAGCTGATGAGCGGAGGTTTCTTCTGCTTTTAGGCACCATTCTGAAAAACCTTTTTGTTAGAAATGGAATTTATGGCAATTGGGCATTGCAGTTGGTTTGATAGCCAAATCATCTTGGGGTTACTTCCCATATCTGTCCTCGGTGCCCTTCTGGTTAGGCTAATGCTGAATTGGTCATCTTGTAAACTGAATGGGATTTCTGAAGTTTTAAAGTGATTAAGTTGTGGCATGTGTTTTTGGTTGTTTGGGTTTTTTGCATTTGGGTTATTTGCCTTCATAAGGTGCTTTTTTTTTTAAACAAGATAAAGTGATTTAGTTCCACCATGCACAAGACTGTGCCAGCATAATGCCTGGGGATTGGAGAGCGCAGTGTGAGTGAAACCATGCCTTGGGGAAAATGTGCTGCTATTTAAAGCTAACAGTACAGGATTGAGACATGCTTTTTCTGCAGTAGCCAAATGTTGGATCATTTGCCCCGAACTGCCAGTTTAGACCCTCTTTGTTCCAAGAAGTTAATGTGTGGCTTTTGATTCTTCAGGGTGAACTTGCTCTTGGGCTCCCAAGTAATATTGGAAGTAATTTTCAGTCCCATTGAAGCTGGGACATTACTATGTATTCAAGAAAGACACACAATAAGGAGCTATTAAAGGCTTAAATAATATAAAAAACTGATTTTCTGGCTTATGGAGACAGGCAGGGTAGTAGGATATAGATCTTTTCAAAAGGAGCCTTATGCATTTTGTTGAGAGATACTGGAAAACTGTAAAGCAGGATATAAAGAAGATCCAAGGCTCATTCTGACTGCAATTACAGCTAAGTAACCATGTATATTTTAGACCCTAGGAAAAGGTTGGAAAATACAGTTGCAGATGAAAAATCAGTTCTAATCAATCCTCAAGAACAAGCAGCTAAAATCAGAATGGAAGAGGCAGCTAAAATGAGAATAGAAGAGGAGAGAGAAAAGTGGGTAAGTGTGTTTGTATTTATTCCTATCTCAGTTGTGGTGTAAAAAAATGATTTACAGAAGATTTTAAAATGTTTCAGGTTATACAGCAGCTATATGCACTCTTAACATTTAAACTTTTACTGTAGTATTTTCTATACTTCTCAAAAATGATGAAGGTGTAGCTGGAATTTAGAATGGAGTGGAAACCCCCAGTTTCTTAAAATCTAACAAGTGCTGTAGGCAAATGTAATCATGATTAAATGAGAGTTCTAGTTGTACATTAATACTTTTGTTTTATAAAGGGAGGATATAGTCAGCAATACACAACTCTGAAAACTTTAACCCTGTGCACTAATGTGTGAAAGTCTATGGAATTGTGTTTAGAGTGACAGGAAAAGCATACACGCCTTGAGTAATTTTTTTGTTGTTATTTAGGAAGCAGATGCAGAAAGTTTTTTGTCTCTCTGGGAATGCTATATTTATTACATTTAGAAAATAATAACTTTGTGTTATTTCATTATCTCTTTTGTGTGTGTGTTTCATTGTGTTTTAATTTTTGTTGTATCCCTAGAGACCTACCAGCTGTTATGTGGTGGTTTACCAATTAAAAAAAAAAAATTGAAATTTGGGTCTGTGTGCAGCCTTCAATTGCAGTTTAAGTTCAGAAAAAAGGAAACAAAAAATAGATAAAATAGTAATATTAAAAAGAGAAAAGTAAAAGCAACAGATCCTTTATGAAAGTGTGGCTACTTTCTTTTAATGCCTTGGGGAGGCTGACGTGGAACTGAGACTAGACAGAGCTAAGAGAATAAAGCAGATATTTATTAAAAGGCCTTTAATGATGCAGCTTGGGCAGTACAAGAGCCTGGCCAGGGCTACACCCCAGGTGGACCCAGTCACAAAATGGACAACTGGTCACAAGGTCTTACAGTTTTATAAATTTTGGTCCGTTTGCATATTGGGGTTTAATTGTCCAGTTACAGCTTCAGATTATGAAGTCTTGTCCCTCTTGTTTCCTCTCTTCAGTCCACCGTTGTTGATGCTGTTGGGCCTAAAACTTGTAACACTTCACCCTTCATTTCCTCCCACTTTGCACCTGGCCAGGTGTACGTGGTTCTGTGCCCACATGAACTGTTCTCAGGTCCAGCGTTTTCTTGGGTTGCTATTCCTGATATCCCCATTCACACTGTCATTAAAGGCTGTTGTCCCCTTCATCTTTGCCAGTACTTTGAAATTTTTTTTGAAGCAAAGTACTTTGCTTCAATTCTAAAAGCACATATGCTGTTGCTAAGTGTGGATTTAATTGAATTGTAGCTGATAGGTATATGGAAAGAGAATAAAAATAAACAGACTACTTCAGAGGTTTATGGACTGCTGTCAAAAGTGGTTATACATTAGCTATTTCAGAAGCTTTTGTAAAGCTTGAATTAATGCTTAGATGTGTTGGAGTCTGATGAAAAACTGAGTAAAATGCAAAATAGATTTTTCAGGTAAGTTAAGAAAAGGACTTCTTTTGCAGTCTTTGGAAAATGATAACATCTTGAGTGGATTCTGATTTTATCCATTTTATTAATTTCAGAACAGATAACAATGCAATAGTAAATGGATTCAGGGATTGGTAGAAATATTGAGCCAGTAAAACAAAGTTTTCCTGTAGATTTTGGAACTACTTTTAAAGACCTATTGCAGTTTGGAAATACTTGTCACTGTAGAATAGCAATAGAATTTCCTCTGTAATTTGGAGCAAAGGTTTGTCTGTGGTGGTATGTGTGAGCAGTCTGGTTTCTTTGTCATTCAGTTCTAGAGATTACCCCTCATTTTTCTTTTTGATAGAATAAGGAAATAGAGAAGCAGAAACAGGAGCAGCTGGCCTTGATTAAAAGAATTGAGGAAGAGAAAGCCCTTTTGGAGGCTGATTATCTGAAGATCCAAATGCAAACCTGTTTGGAGGAGGCTAAGAAAAAAAAAGAAGAGGAAGAGCAAGGTCAGCTGGTGCAAAGCCACAGGCTCCCTTCCACAGATCAGCAGAACCAAATGGAACATGAGGTGAAGAATTACAGAAAATTGTGTGTAGGTTTTTATTTACTATTATAATAAAAATGAAGAACACCATTTACCAATTTTAAACTATATCAATTAAGACAATTTTTATTTCTTAGGCTGTGAATTAGAAATTTCTATGTGTTAAAGCTTACTTTTCTGGTGTACAAACTTCTATTTCACATGGTGTCACTGGACCTGAAGGAGTGGCATGAATCTGTGTCAAGGGAGGTTTAGGTTAGATATTATGAAAAAAAATGCTTTTAACCAAGAGTATGGTTGGGTGCTGGAACAGCTCCCAGAGAAGTGGTCACAGCACCAAGCCTCTCTGAGTTCAAGAAGTGTTTGGACACAGGTACATGCTGTGGCTCTTGGGGATGGTCCTGTGCAGGGCCAGGAACTGGACTGTGATGACCTTGTGGGTCCCTTTCAACTCAGATATTCTGTGCTTTTATGATTGTGACTTTGCTGTTGCATTGTCTCTATAGTCTGAGGGGCAGCACATCTCTTTATAATAGCTGTTAGTAAAATCTAATTATAGTCAGCTAATGATTGTTCATGTAGACATAACCTTTTTCAAGAAGGAGAAAAAGAAGTAGTGGGAAGAAAAGATACAAAATCTGCCTCTGTCTTTGTTTAAATCTCAAACAGCTGCTTAAATAAGAGGAATTTATGGAGGATGATGAAGGAAAGTAATCTTTTTTATATAAAAAATCTTGCTTCAATTGCACAACTGGTACTCTTTTGAGAGCCTGATTGCCTTGGAAGTGCACCTACATTGGCTCTTTGTTCCCTGAATTTGCAGAGTATTCTTACCCCTTTAGGCTGAGCTGCTGTAAGCATCATTGACTTTGACGGTGTGTGCAGAAAGAGGCTGTAGCTGTGGGCCATCTGTTCTGGAAACTCCTTTAGCTTCATTGCCTCAGGCTGAAATCTCACAGACTTTAAACATGGTACCCAGTGGCTTCTGTAAACTTAGGCAGAGGAACATAGAGCTTAAGGTTGCTGCCATAATAGTTTTCTGTGAGTTAGTTGTATATGTGCAATTAAAATTACTTCATTTTGATTAGACTGGAAAAGAAACCAGGAGTCCAACAGAAGACAGTCACAGACAGATGATACGTAATTTTCAACAACGCCTCCTGCAGCAAAAAAGGTAAGTGCCTTTATGGAATGTAAAGTGTCTTTGTGGAATGCCTGTTCAAAGTAATTTGAATTGCCTTGATTATTGAAATTGATGTTTCTTTTGGCAGTGCTCTGAAAAAATCATGCTTTTGCTCTGTTTAGGTTGCACAAACAAACCATTGAAGAAGCTAGAAAGAATCTGCAGGAGTATCAGAATACACTGAAGCAAAGGTACTTGTCTACTTCTGAAATACCTCTGAGCCCGAGCGAAACAAAATCCATGAACTCAGAGCCCGTGTCAGAGCTCCTGCAGACGCGAGGAGCACAGCCAGCACAGTGCCAGGCATCAGAACAGGCTCACGCCCAGGAATACGTGCAGTCATTACCTGTGCTTTCAGGAACATTGGGCGTGTTGGGAAAACCATCTTCACAGAAGCAGGAAGAGCAAGTGCATAATATTGGTGCTGGAAAATCAGTGCAGTTTTCAGAAGCATCGGAATTGCATCGTGGAGAGTTACACTTGCCCTGTAACTGTACTTCAGAGGAACAAGTGGGAACGTTCCAAACTGCCAATAATCACATTAGAGAGCCATTCCACTCCCATTTGCTGCCAGGGCCAGTCAGGAAAGAAGTGACTGCAGTAAGAACAAAACCAGAAGCACGCCAACATGTTAGATTTGTGTTGCCTGCAGAAAGTTCCTCTGAGTATTCAGAAACAGCACACTCTGAAGAGATATCTCAGAAGGTATCTAACTATCAAACCAACACGGAAGCTGGAAAGGAGCATCCTTTTAAGACATCCCTCATGGCAGCAACAAAGAGATCAGCCTCAGCTGATCCTTTAGTCTATCAGCAGGGATCTGTAGAGAGCAGCAGCAAAACTGATCAACTCCTCAATCTTTCTAAACCCACAATTCTAGCGCATGAAGAATCTAAAGCTCAGGGTGTTGAGGAATTCTTGATATCAAAAGCAGGAGATTTATCTTCGTTAAATTATTCTGGTATACTGAGTTTAAGGGACAGAGTGTTGGCCTCATCAGAAAGCATCCAAGCTCAGCAAAAGTATTTGAAAGAATTGCAAGAGCAGCTAGATGCAGAAAGAGAAGCTCTTCTTTCTGAACAGAAAATACAAGAAAAACTACTTTTACAGAAGCAAGATAAATTGAAGGAACAGATGCAGAGACAGCAAGAGGCTTTGAAAGAATTGCTAAACAAGCAGGTAAGCTTTATATAAACACTTTGGATGGGTAATCTTCGAGTAGGTGATCAAACTTAAAAGTCAATGCTACAGTATACCCCATGGAGTGTTGATAGTTTTAGGTGATTTACCATAATGAAAATTTTAATTAGGACTTGTAATTTGTAATCAGTACTTTTCCTCTGTAGAGCTCCAAGAGCAGTTTTGTGAAGTCTAACAGAAGTACTGTGAAGGTCCGTGCGTGGTCTCTGAACATAATGCCTTTTGAAATTGTTATGTTGTCTAAAATACACATAGGTAGAGTTGCCTTCGTATCTATAAGTGCAGCTCTATGTGTAAGATAGCCCTTGTATTAAAAATATTTAAGTAATACCTGGAAAGGTATCGTAAGCATCTTGAATAGATAATTTTTAAAGCTTGTCTTTTGGTGTGTAACCACTAGGAAATTGGTTTGGCAGCTGCAGTCTTGAGTTGTAATTTGCTTGTTTCTCAGGAACAGAAGAAAAGTCCAAGTTTATGTCTGAGCTTCTAAAGAACCTCCTTTTGCCTTCCTTGTGTTTTTTTTTAAACAGAAGCCATCTTAGAAGAATAACCGTTCCTTATAGCTCCTGTCTTTTGATTTTGCAGTCTCCAAGCAGCTAAAATTCTTGAATTCAGGAGCTGAAAAACTAAAAGCAGACTTTCAGGAATTGTTCCTGTTAAAAATGATGAATACTCTTGGTCTAATCTCACAAAGGCCTTTAAAATGTAACTAATTGTGTTTTAGCACCTTAGGTTTGTAGAGCTCAGTAAAATACCTCCATGTCCAAATGTTTTTGTGAGCTAAGCAGATCTGTCTGGTATTGTGCATAATCGAACTACTTTCTTAACATGCTCAATATTATCCTGCATGGAATACACACAAGAGAAAATGCTCTTTTGATAAGTGAGAATAAATATAATCTTATATTAAACTGCTTCCCCCCTTTTAAGGTGAGGCATATGTGCCCAAATGAAGAGATGACAGAGGCACAAAAGCCTGTCAGGATTAAGAGAACTGACTTCTTCCCAGTCTCAGAAAACTACCAGCAAGAGAGTGGCAGGAATAAATCTCACAGAAGTGAAACAATTTCACGGTGCATTGGTCCAGTTGAGCAAAATGGTAAGGCTGTTATGTTATTTTTCATTATAATTTTTACTGCTTTACAGCTGAGATGGAGTTCTCTTCCATCTCTCCAAGTTAATTTGGGGGGCGTGTGTTTACACATATTATTGCACTGAACTTTGTTTTGCAGAACAATCTGAGAAAGTTCTCTGTAGAGAACAGAAATGGAGATCTTCCAAACCACCAGTGACAAAAGTCAAGTTAGGGCTTGGTTTGAAACAACATGAACTTAGTGTTATACCAGAGGCAGACACACTGAAGAGTAGCAGCCTCTCTTTGGCAGGTAATGTATAAAATATATAGTAAGTGCTGTTATGAGAAGTAGATTGGAGGAATATAATATTTTCAGAGGAGTCTTGGAGATTATTAGGAAATAATAGCTGATACTGTTGCCTTTCTTAAAGTATAACATATATACTAGCAAAGTTGTAGTTCAGAAAAGTTTATTCTGTGAGTGTCTGTCTAGAAAAACATAACTTAAACAAAATTTCACCAGGAAAAGACAATTCAGTTGCTCCATGACCTGAGTTCCCTGTTGATTTTTCTTTTGGGCAGGATCTGTGTTAGTAGGCAGTTGTAATTTTAAAGAGAAGTTGGTAGATTCTGTTTAAAGATTGACCTTTTGATCATACCAAGAAAATGACTGTGAAATCTTTCAAGTAAGGTGTTAGTATCAAGCTTCTACAGAAACTTTTAGACCATCCTTTGAGGTTGTTTTTTCTAGTTAAAAAACACTCATTGCAAAAAAAAAATTGGAGAGCAATAAAAATTTTATAAATATATTTGTTACAGTCTGCAGACAATGCTTTGCAATTCTGTATAAGGGACATTATTTAACAGGTACAAGAAACTCATGTTTCCTAAATGTAAACATTTGTTTTGTTTTTTCAGTGTCTCTTCACATCTAAAATATAATGCATATTTTACAAAGTTTTTTATGTTGTATTCTTAAAAAGGCTCTGTGGAACAGTGTGGGTAATTATAGGCCTGTCAGACTGGCATTCATTGCAAAATAATGAAACAGCTGATGGGACATCCTTCAATTAAAGAAAAGTAATTAATGCTAGTCAGCATCAGTTTATGCAGAACAATTCTTGTTGGACCAATTTGATATCTTGATTAGACAGCAAGTTCCATTGGGGAAGGTTTTGTTCTCAAAAGCACTTGGCTTAGTAACTTACACTTAGCTGTATAATACTATTATATTCACAGGTGATTTATTCATATATTATCAAATCATTGGTCATGGTAGGTAGTAAAAACTTGAGATTTTTATTGGATTGAGTGGCCAAAAAGGGCTGTTTTGTGGGCTGGGTTGTAGAGAAAAAAATCTTTAAACCAGAGCAGAGAAGTTGTGTTACCTCTGGATCTGGAGAGGTTACTGCAAGTTTTCTTGGATTTTCTGTGTGAAAAAAACTGAGGATTCTTTTGAGAAATACTTTGGTGGAGTTAGGAATTAGTTTCTGGGAAGTCTGTGATCTGTATAATGCATAGACTGATGTGATATGGCTAAATTCATTAAAATGGAGACCATACAAATTCAGCAGTTTACTTCTGTAGAATAGAATGTGCATCTTGTTCCTCATCAAATGCAAAACACTTCTTCCTTTTTATACCTAAACTGATTACAGATATTTTAAATTCAGATAAAACAGATGATGGTACTGGAGAAACCTCTGTGATTCCAACCTCTGGGGAGTTTGCATATGTGAAACGTCACAGTCACGCTCTTCATGAAGGCACCTTTCCTGTGGGCATAACACACTATGAAGGAAAAGCCTCCAATGGAAGTCCAAGGCAAATTAATCCATCAGGGAGATTATTAGAAGAGTTGCTGATGATGGCTGCCGAAACTTCATATGAGTCAGGTGAGGAAATCCTTTCCCTTCAAGAACACCATTCAGCATTGCTGATTTTGCTGCTGTTTATTTGTAGAATATGACCTCACTTGTTAAAGAACATGCAGTGCTATTGAATGCTATTGAATTTTGAGTGTAAAAAAGGGTATTTCAGTAAGCACTTGTTTCAGAATGAATAAGTTCTTCTCTTTTGGGTTTTTGTGGTCCATTACTGTTCTGGTAACAAGTCCACACTGCAGTACACTTCATTGCTGGTCAACAGTTTCTTGTCCAGGGCATGTGCTTTTCATCTGTAACCTTTAGAATTGTAAAGGTTTGCAGGTATTCCAGGTGGGAACCTGTTTTGGGCAGACCAGTGACATTCCTGATTCAGTACCCAGTGATTCTTGTATTGATAAAAAGGAAATCGGTGCTTAAAAAGACCTCTGGAGTGTGTAGGTGTAGACGTCCACTCCACTGAAAGATCAGCATGTATAAGGAACTACTTTAAAATATGGTTGAGACAAAAAATAGAAGGCTGAGGTCATCATCAGCTCAAAAAATCTTTGAAAGAATCACGTCTTAGGTGTGACAGGCACGAAAAGTGAACATTGTAGAACATTTCAAATTTAGAAACCTATAAGGATCATCGAGTCCAAATCCCCTGCTTCTCCCAGGATTAACTAAAACTAAACCATTGCCCAGTTGCTCCTTGAACTCTGGTGGCCTTAGTGCTATGATCACTTCCCTGGGGAATGAATCCCAATGACTGACCACCCTCTCAGTGACAAACCTTTTCCTAATGTCCAATCTGAGCTTGCTCTAATGCAGCTTCATTCCATTTCCTTGTATCCTGTTGCCTTGTTTAGTGTCAGGTAATTATTTTGTTTCTGCAAGTTCTATGTTGTTTGGAAGTTGTGACTGTCAGCTCACAGTGCATTAGCTTTGACTCTCATCTTGTGAGACTAACATAATGCCAGAGTTGAGCCAGACACCTGGAATTTTCAAGTAGCTGTGACAGCTCTCTTGACTAGGAAAAGTCTGTGCATAGCCAGTATTCAAGAGAGATCCATTATGCTTTGGTCTTTTCTAGTAGCCATCATAGGCATTTCACATGCTCCCCTGAATATGTCAAAAGGAACAACAGTGCAATATTGTAAGGACTGCTTTAGCTTTATTCTTGTCTGTCTGTGAAGAGCTTTTATTGAACAAGAACACCTTTGAGGGTAGGCCATGTTCACAGGTGCCAGAGTTATTTTAATTCCATAAAATAAAACAAACTGTTTTAGTTATCAAGGAAAAGGTTTTTGTTAGAAAGTTTTGTGAATGTTCAAAATAATTTTGTAACAGGGACACTGAAACCTGCCAAACATGTTAGGGTGACTTGAGTGGCTTTATAAAAGAACAAAAATGACTAGTTCGTAAAACGTTCGCTAAAGCAATTTGAAGCTTATTACAAGATGACAGTGTTGCATGCTCCAGGACAGTTTTCAGTACCCATCTAAAATGTTATTTGAGCTGCAGAGGAGTTCTCAGAAACTTGGCAGGTTTCATATGCCCATCATTACAAGCAATACAACTATGTAGTACACATCTCCTGGTTCTGCTAGAAATTTCACCACTGGCCCTAAGCTTTAATTTTTCATTTAGTTTACATTGAGACACCATTTCCAATTCAATCACATTTACTTAGAATTGGAGTTGTTTTCAATAAGTACATATAAGCTCATTTTCCTTCAGCTGCTTCTTTATTTCTCAGAATGCCCTCTCTGAAGTACATCTATCTTTGAACTTTGATTGTCTTGAAAACATTTTGTCTTTTAACAATATGTGAAGAAGAGACTTGTATTTTCTGAAGTTGTAGAACCATTACTAGAGCAGCTGTTACCAAAATTATTATAAAATATCTTGGTGTAGTGTCTTTTTACATTATAGAATATTATATATGAACAATGCAATAGTTTATGTAAGAGGATTAGGAAACTTTATGTGAACATCTATATTAAAAGAAAAAAACCCAAAGCTTTCCGTGAGTATGTGTTTAGGAGGATTGCCCTCTTGAGCAGATCAGCAACCAGCAACCAAAAGTGCCATCAATAATCTTGATAACATACAGGCTGTGAGGCTCTCTCTGGTACTTTCAGTAACTAGTGTGGTATTTCAGCAAGAAAATCTACAGTCCCTTGCACTTTAAATACAAAGTTTCTGAAGGGAAAATTTAGGGTTCATTTTAGGTTGTTGGTTATGATTTTTTATTTAATTTGGTTTTTAATTTTTTTTTTCTACTTGATTCTTACTGGAACATGTTTGCATTTTTCTCATGTTTTCAAAATGTAATTGTATCTCTGCAGGTAAGAGCAAATGAGTGCTTTGTGTGATCCTTGACCTTGCTCCTTGAAGATGCATTCTTGATGGTTTGAACCTTTGACCGAATGAAGGAAATCTTTACAACTTATGAGCTGTGCTGCTTTCATGATTACAGAACCACTAGATGTGGACAAATCCTTAGTCACAACTCACATGCTTTTTCAAGTCAGACATAAAAGATGAAAAGAGAAAGTTGTTAAATCTGCTTTTTGCATGCAGTTGCTTTATCCAGAAAGGTGAGTTTCCTTTGATAGGAGAGTTGCCTTGGGTAACAGGCAGGTTTTTTCAAAAGTCTATAATTAACTGCCTATATAATTTGCCTTTCAAATTTAGAGGCAGCCATGTCTCTAAGATGGGTCTTAAGGGAGTGCTTGTGGTTAGGGGGATGAATCCCTGTGCTCAGTACTGAGTGTTGCTGTGCCACACAAACTGAGCGGCTGGTTGCAGCCAGAGCACGGGTAACTGCTGAGATGATGTTGCACTGAGTGGCACCAGTGAGTCCAAAATCTGAGTTGCTCTTTTACATGCCACTGAGGCATTGATAGGGTGAGTTGGGAACTTTGAGCACTTGATGTTCTTTCCAATCCTGTTCGGTTAGAATGAGCTAATAGAATTAGAACTGTGAATCGGGAATTGCAGAGTAACCCTGCAGGTGAGGCAGGCAGTGGGATAGCATAAACCTAATTTTCCTGAGGAAGTTAGCCTGGAACTAGTGACTAGGTTTGACACATACACCTCTTCCACCGTTCTCCTTCAGGAAATATCAACAGGCTTGTCTCTCTGCACTCATCTGCAGTGGTTCCCTTGAGCAGTGTTCCAGATTACCTTCGCGTGTTGCTGCTCTGTACAGGGGTATTATTCCAAGCATGACTTTTTTTTTGTGATCCAAGCTAACCTAAGATTTCAATTTATTTTAGTAATCACAAATAATTGTCCATAATTCAGGATTTCAACAGACTGTCTTTTCCATTACCAGTTTAGCTTTTTTTTGTTTGTTTGTGTACATGGCTGGATTTGGACTAATCCCTCTTTTTATATTATCTTCACTGAGTGGTTGGATTTTTGGTCATTTGTCTTTCAAATTGCACCCTAAAATAATTGTTACTATTTTAGTGCCATTCCTATTGGGGAGAAAAAAGTATTTGGGATATTACAGATTTAGCTTCTAAACATAAATTCTTCGTGACCTTGTGGTGGCCAGGAAGTTAAAACATGAAAGTCCCATGTTGATGTCTGGATGCTGTGAGGAGCCAGAACCTTGCACTATTATTTTAGAGAAGGGAGAGAAGACTGAAAACCCCTCCTTTATGAATCACCAAAGACAGGATTTTTAAGGATATTAATATAAAGAAGTCATGGGATATGAGCATGGATTTTTAATTAAATAATTTGGTTTATAGCATGAAATTGATACTGTTCATCCCTAGTATTAATATCACAAGAACAATGCAGGTTATTACAGTTCAGTAATGAAACATTTGTAACATAGCCATCCATAGCATTTATATCCAAGAGATTATTAAATGCTTGGATCTCATCTCTAGTGTGTCCTGAATTACTGCCTGTCGTGATGATATTCTACAGAAAATAAAATAACTTCCTTTAGAAAAGTATCTCTAATCTTGATGGAAAGGTATCAGGAAATGAAGAATTATGTGGTAGCTAGTTCCAGCATTTACTTTATCATATTTTAAAATAAATAATCTATTTCTAGTTTCTGAACACCTGACAGTCATTTCTGTACGCTGCTTCTTGTTATCACTTTAGGTTTAGCAATCTTTTGTACTATGCATTTTTTTCTCCTATGTAGATATTTAAATAGCAATTGATTCGATGATTGCAGTTTTCATGCTTCTTCAAGGAATTTTCTTGAAGGCCTTGCTCATTTTCAGGATCCTCTGTCTCCTGTATCCTGCTCCAAGGAGGAGAAGCAGACTTGAGCAGAGTACTTGGTCTCTAAATAAATGTTTTAGAAGTATTTCCTTTCATGTTTGTACTTTCTCCTACTGCTAGGAGTTTGTACTCCTACCCTACTGGGTAATAGTGGCTATAAGAAATCTTGGATTTCTTTTTCCTCTCCCTGAAATGAGTTTCAAAATGTTTAAAATTTATTAAAGATTATTAAACACAATCTTTATTATTGTCCCATCATGTCAATCCATCGCTGTTGTTGCTTTACAGAGGAAACATCTCCCTTTTTTTTATAGTGTGAATTAGAACAACCAGAGTTTGCCATTTGGTAAGAAACTGAGTTTCAGCATATACAAAGTACAAACTAGTGTTAGGCAGATCTAACTTGTTCTGAATCCTAAGCAGAGAGTCTTACAAAAGCTGGGGATTTGAAAGGTCTGTCATTAGCAGCCCTTTTAGAATTGGGAGAAAACATACCTACTTCACTTGTGTTTCATTTCAGTTTCATACTTAGCACTTCTTTCTTGAAAATTACTGGAAATAAGAATATGTATTTGTGATGATTAATTTATAATCATAGAATTGTCAAACTTTGAAGGTGCTTATCAGCACTGAATGCAGAAATTGCATTTTTTGGGTGCTGCTGTGGTGGTTTTCTTGCACAGATCTTACTTTTATGTGTAAGAGCATTATGGCTAAAGTGACTCAGTTCCATGGTAGTAGTCATGCTGTAGTTAAGCAATTCAGTGTTTCTAGTTTCTCTGATTCACTGGGAATGTCTGCTTTTCTTTGTAGTCATTGTAATGGTAGATTGTAAAGGATTCTCCCCTCTCCAGTGAAATGATTGTGGTAACACTGGCAAAGCCACGTTTCACTCTGCTAAGCCACAACATGAATTTCGAGCTCTTCCTGCCTGCTCTGTGGAGAGCAGTCAGGGTAGTTAGAAATTGTAGGCAGGCCTGTCTAGGACCACAGGTTGCTGATGAAACTGGTGGTATGGTGGAGCAAAAGCTGTTGTGCAGATGAAAGTGGTTGAGAAGGGGCAGAATCAGTGCCCGAAGAGTGAGGCCAGCAGTAGTGGAGTGTTACTGCCCTCTGCTGTGCACTGCTCACTATGAACTCGAAAATGGCTTTTTGTTCCTTATTGCTTCTGTTACTTTTGTGTTCAGCCCAGTCCCAGGATTCTGAAGTGTCTCAAGATTCACCAGCTGTCGCTCCTGAAGGTGCAGAGAGACTTAGAACAAGTTCTGGACCATCATTCAGGCTTGATAATACGGTTGGTCATATCAAAATAATCATATAATCACTATTTTGAGATGTAAGCTTCTTTTCTCATTTTGAGTGGCTAAGAGTAGATGCACTGTTCTAGATGGAGCAGTAAAACAAGCACCAAGTAAAGTTACCACTGTGCTGCATCTGGTGGCTCTGTCCCTGTTCATACAGCATGGGATGCTGTTGCTCCCCTGTCAGGGCACACCATGAGCTTACACTCAGCTTGCTGAGACTCCTTTTTTGCAGTGATGCTCTTCAGGCACGCCCAGCCGGGACTGGTGCTCTGCCTTCTTCCTTCCCAGGTGCTGGACTTTACCCTGCTGAGTTTCATACCTTTCCTGTAGAGGCAGCCTCGGAGGTCCTCCTGGATTCCAGCCCTGCTGTTCAGTGCATGGGATGCTCTTCCTGCCTTAATGTATCTGCAAATTTGATAAAAGTGGTGGTGGTGTCACCTCCTCTGGGTCATTCTGAAGGACAGGGCCCTGTCTGCTTGTTCCCCACCTCCACAGCGTGTGTAACCCTTCAGTCACTGACTTCTGAGCCTGAATATCCAGCCAGGTTTTTACCCTTGTTACTGTCCATCCATCCAGGTTGCAACATCCAGATTGGGATGATAGAATATTGTGAGAGTGTTAAAAGCCAAAACCAGCACCAGTCTCCCTCTTTTCTCTCACTGAAAGATTCCATCATTTTGGTAGTGGGTAAAAACAGTATTTAAAACATCCTGTGTATTACATGGATGTATAAAAGTACCTTAGGATGTGGATGTTTCATATGTGTCTGTTAAACACATATATACATATATAGATGTATGTATATAGTAGTACATAATGAAAAATGTAGCAGAAGGGTTTCCTAGGTTTTTTATTTTCTTAGGCTACATTTAAGTCAGAGTTTGAGAAGAACTGTTCTCATGTAATTCTTCAAAATTTTGAAGTACAAGAACCCTCATTATCTGCTTTGTGACTTTGTAGAGCTTACCTTAAAATTAAAGAAGATAATGCTTTAGAAGATTTTGTATATTTTAATTTAATTTCGTAGATTTAGATTTGAAGTCTCCTGTATGCAAAAAGCTCAATATTGGAAGTATTTGTAAAGTTCATGAGTTTTCAATGTTTTGCATGTATGTCCCTCTGAGATCCACAATTCTACTAAAGTGGATCTGTGATGAGAAATAGCCAAATCTGACCACCAGAAGTTAAATCCATCTTCCAGGTGGCATGATTTGTATGCAGTTCTGAGAGGCTTTATGTGAGAGTGAGTGTTGTGTGTGTGTTTGTGTGAGAGAGAGAGGGGAGAGGGCTGTTGGGGAGTGACATGCCGGGGACGTGGGGTGTGAATGTGTTGTTCTGAGCGAGGATGAATCAGCATTTGCCTGATTGTGCACAACATGAAGGCTCCTACACTTGAACTGAGCTCAGAATAAAATGTGTGGGTTTAAAGCTTTACCTCTGAACATGTGAATACGTGGTAATAGGTGTGTTACTTTATCCTAGGATAAAGTGGAAGTACCAGGTGCAGAGGCTTTCATGCAGCGAATACCCTGTGATGTAACTTCAACAGTTTCCACTGGCAGCTTTTCAGCCAGTGAAATGGTGAACACAAGCCCCATTGGCACTGGTGAGTTCAGCTCTGTTGTTCTTGTAAAAGGAAAAACTCTAGTGTTCAGGTTTTGTCGTTCTTGTAGAAGGAAAATTGTGGTTTAATTTTTTGGCAGAATGGGTCTAACTCACCGAATGTAAGTTCTTCTGAAATGATCTTAATGTCAAATTTCACTGAAGGTTGATTAATACATCTTACAGAGTTGAGTATAACCAGAATATTTTCTTAGGTACTCATGATTTTTTACTTTTACAATAATTTAATATTATTATACATCTGCTTTGGCAAAGGCTATTTTGAGTTTTATTATGCAACTGTAACACTGGCAGCTTTCAAGCGGCAATTTTTGTTTGAAAAATCATCTTCAAATGATAAACTGATAAAAGTTTCCTAATCAATATATATCACAGATTATTGCAGAGCTATGATTGTCTTGCTGTTAAGATACTTGTTCTAGTATCTGCTTGTCACAGCACGAATTCATAATGACTTAATTGTGAAAATGTCAATTGAATGCCATATTGACTTTTAATCGTTTTCTGGGAAATATGTGTTCTTACCATTTTTTGTCTGTAGTTTTTCCTAAAATCAAAACCAATTCCTTTGTAACAAATACGTAAGTGCTCCTGA
The DNA here is from genome assembly GCF_021018805.1 of Prinia subflava. Taxonomy (NCBI): domain Eukaryota; kingdom Metazoa; phylum Chordata; class Aves; order Passeriformes; family Cisticolidae; genus Prinia; species Prinia subflava. The sequence continues at coordinate 28,394,086 of NC_086249.1, forward strand.
CATTATTACCTGTGAACATGGAAGTGAGTTTAAAATCGATTAGATAGTGACCCTTGGATTTACTTACTTTGAGGCGTAATATTGTGTTATTCTGACACGCATCTGATTTCTTAAGAAACATATGTATATGTGTTATTCCATGTTTATAAATCAATCTTTGAAGATTACAGTTCTTACAGCCTGAGATTTCAATGACTCATTTTAAACCTAGTGTTTCAAACAGATGTTATTTTGAGTAGTAAACTTTATAACTCAAGTGACACATCTGTGTTTTATTGATGTAAGAAAGCTAAAGTAATTTCTAAGATAATTTTCTTGTAGTTTTTCTTCTCTATTCTTTTTCAGTTGTGAAAGAAAAATACCAAAAGTTTTGTTATTCGACCAAATAAATTTTTCAAGTCCAGCTGTGTCTTTGCCATACACTCAGTGCTTAGTAATGACCTTTTCTGGTAACTTTGTGCAATGCTTCTGTAAGCTTATGGATAAAGAACGGTTGGTGTATTGTTTAGGAGCATGATTTTGGTTGTCTTGATCCCTCAGATTTCTAGTGTTCATATAAAGCAATTTCTGTTTGAGCACAAATAAAACCACTGTGGGGTGTCATAAAGATATTCAAGATCACATGAAAGGATTGGACACATTTATATGCAGTAGGAGGTAAAGATGTGCTAGTTAGCATAAAATAGCAGTATTCATTCTTCTCTGATTTTATAATTTCATTATTTCCTAAGTCTGCATTCTGTAAAAGTGCTCAGCTGTGAAAGTGCTATGTACTGACTGCTCCGTAATCAGATATTAGCAACTTGCATTTCTGAAAATGTGTGGTAAGGTTTGTAGGAGCGTTGACAGGAGACAATTAAAGAGACAACACCAAAGGCATTTGTATATCTGCAGAATTCTATAGGCTTTATTTATTGTATTTAGAAACAACATGTGATATGTCCATTGTTTGGGGGGTTTGGAAGCTTTTTTGGTTGTTGTTTTTATTTTTATGAGGCGCTGGTTTTGGGGCTGTAGGTGATGTTTATTTGTTTTTAAAATAACCTCTTTTCTTATAGCTCTGGCAACTGAACTCTGTTTTCCTGAAACGGAGAGACATTTTCCAAACTTCCATCACCAGCTCTTCCAGCCTTTGGAACCAAGTGTTGACTTTGATACATCATCATCATCATCATCATCATCATCATCATCCTGTTCTCAATACAGAATTTCTGAACACAGTAGAGATTTTAGCAAGGTACTGCAGTAAAACCTCCAGTGGAGGAAATGCTTTGGCTGAAGATTTTTGTAAGATTTAAACGGATAATCCCTATAGCACGTAGGAAAAACACAGCAGTATTTTTATACATTTAGATTGCTGATTGTAGCAGAAATGTGACCCAAAAATTAAAAACTAATTTTTTTTAACCTTCATATTTCTGAGAAAATTAATCTTAAATCAAAATTGTTTTATGCCTCTAGACTTCAGAATTTTCAACAGAAAGTCCAGACGTGTCTGCATTTCTAGAACGGGAAAACTCCGGTCAAAGAAGCAGTCTGCCTTCTAGTTTTGAAACAAATGGGCAAAATGTTGTACCAGAAGAAGGGTCTGCTAGAGGAAATGTTACTCCAGGTATGTTCAGTGTGGTCAGATCAGTGCTTTCAAATTCAGCTTTGTGCCAGTGTATAAATACCAGCCCTTAGGGTGGGCTTGCAGTGTTGAAATGAGGACAGATCTCACTTCTCTCAGTCCTGCTCTGAAATGTCTTAACTCCGCTGCACTCTCACACACAATCTCCTCCACCACCCTTAATGGTAGAACTAATTTTTTTTTGAGTTCATTCCTTCAGCAGTTGTGACTGTGATACAAAAGCAGACCAGCATATTCAAGTCACTGTAATGGATATTACATTACTTATTCCTTCTGGGGTTATTTGGTTAGCAAAGAAATATCAACTCTGGCTGAAACTCTCCTTTTTCAAGTATTTGTTAATGTATATCCATTACTTTGGAGTTTGAGTAAGGTAAGGAGGTTCCAAAAATCAAAAAGTAATTTAAACACAGGGTTGTTGGTTTGGCAGATGCTGTTTTACTGAAATGTCTCCCCAATAATTAATGTTGACACCCAGTCTTTCTCTTTGCCCAGCCTCATCTGGGGAAAAATGGCATCTTGACCATCTTGACTTCTATGCTCAGATAAAGAACGATAACTGAGGGTGCAATAGTGTACTGTGTAGGAACAGTAGTCTCTGTTCCAGTTTAAATGTTGCTTTCTACTTTGAAGATTTTCTGCCCAAGTAATGGTGTTTCAGATCATTTTCTTTCTGGCTTTGAGACTTCATTGCAGGCCCAAAAGAGACTCAGAGGATTTCCATTTACAGAGTATAAGCTGTAAAATGTTCTGACTTCCAGTGTAGTTGTGTCAGCACCATCACAAAGTCCATCCCTAAACATACCCTGAGAAGCAGCAAAAAGTGTTTCTTGAAGTTTGGTGTACAGTGTACATTTTCTGTAATGTTAATGGTATTATGCTGGAGGAAACTTTAGCAGTGTTTGAAACATTTAAAATGTTTCTTCCTATTTACTAGACTTCTTGTTATACATTAGTGAACAGTCTTCTTGCAGAGAGACTTAAAGTGGAAATTTTGTTTTGTTCGCAAGCAATTTGATTTCTGACAATTTTTGAAACAGGATCTGAAGAATCTTTTCACCCACTGCAATTAGAATCTACTCTGAGTGATGACTGTCAGGATGCTGATCAGCCAGGGGATATTAACACTGTGTCACAGAGACCTTTTGAACAAACCTCTGGAATTAAAAACAGAGGCAATGAGAACTGTATTTCACCTGCAAGTGGATATGAAGAGCTGTCAAGAAGTATGGGGTGTATTAATCTCCAATGTTCAGTGGAAGATATGCAGAATGAAAGTCTGATTCACCTGGAAAAGCAAAAATCATTTTATCAGCTAGATCCCACACCAGTTACAATGGATGGAACTTTCCCTCAGCAGTTAGTAAAAGAGACAATGTCTTCTGAAAAATTACCTTTGGAGGCATTTGATAAGAAGCAGCAGCTTGTGAAGTTTCCTGAAAAATCAATTCATGTAGGTGAAGTAAATAAAGCTGTGGAGCTGCATTCTCAGTGCAATATGGATATAAAGGAGCCAGATCAAAGCCTTCCAGAAGGACAAGAATCTCTGAGGGTTCTCAGAGAAGCCAACTTGGAAGACTCAGACATCCATTTGCACACTGTTGTGCAACAGAACAGTTCTTTATTCCAAAGACATGAAAAACATTCTCATCCTGTGCCCAGAAGCTCATGTCGTATTCCAGTCTGGGTGAGTAGAACAGATCTCTAAAAGCAGGGGTTTGTTGTTGCACAAAGTTATCTTAGACCTTCAATATCTGAAACCTTGGCAAATGTTGATTTTACAATTCTAGTTCCTGTTTCCTGGAGTTTTGCCCTACTCCTTCTTCCAGACTGTAGCACTGAGATTCCTAGCAGTAGTTTCAGTGAGCTGAGTTCCCTCGATGGGTGGAGGAGCTGCAGCATTCCTGCTGCATCTGCTCCTCTCAGCACCAAGAGATAGAACTCCTGCAGCTGGGTTACATGGCACGAGTGCTCCCTGAACAGCCTCCATGTAGAAGCCTGAAGGAGGTAAATCAATCAACCAAAGCATAAGTAAACTTAAAGAAATAATGTTGATGCAGCTTTAAAAAAAATTTGCCGTAGAACTAGGTAATTTCAATTTGTGGAGAGGAGGAGTTTTTGTCCTTGGTTGCTTTGGGTTATTTGTTTCAGTTTTTTGAATTCTGATACACAAATGTTCTTTCTGTATTTCATTTACTGCTTGGGATAGGTTTCCTTTCTGCCATATGCTAAATGAGCTTCCTTTTTCTGACAACAGTTGTTGCTATTTCTGAAAATACTGGGGTTTTACTTTATTTCCTTACTGATGTTGTGATTATTTTCTAGGAGTCTGAGTCAGGGCGTGGTATTATGGAAGAACCTGAGCTCACTCTGATAAGCTCCAATGATATCAGTATTGTAGAATCAGACACTGGACATGCTAACCAAGAGAAGATGAAGGAGGATGCAATGGATAGTTCAGCATGTGTGGGTCAGTCTGAATGTAATGTTTTTACTGAGGTGAGCATTATCTAATGTGATTCTGGTTTGAACTTAGTATTAATCACAATAAGGAGAGGCCCCACTGTAGCAGTTCATCCACTGTTGCAAAACAAGAGATGGTTGGGTTCTCCAGGCTTTGTAATTGCTTTGGATCATCTTGGTTTGATGTTGTGTTTTCCAGACAGATCCAACAGATCCTAAATTTGGGTATTCCTTAGAATCACTACCTTGTCATATTGATCTAGATAGAGTTTGGGAAGATTTGCTGCAAAAACCAAAACCATCTTGCTGGTGTTTGCAAGATTGAATTGCATCTTCCTAGATGAAAACTGAACGAAAGAAGGGTGTGGGGTAAAATAAAAACTACAAACTAAACAGGAAAAAAAGAAGGAGAAACCCCTCACCTTGTTAGGATGGAGCCCATACTGGGCTGACACAGCAGTTAGAGGCTTATGGGGAAAATTAATTAGCTCTTCATAACTTAATTAACCACACTTAATTAACCCGTGGTGTTCTTTTTGCTGCTTGCTTATTTAAAGCAGAGGCTGTAAAATGCAGAGGGGCTGGGCTGCAATGAGACAATAGTTTGGGTGCTGAAGCACTGATGTAGAACCAGGTAATCTGTGTCTGTTAGATGAACAGATTGGATTAAATCATGCACTAATTGCAAGAAGCATCTAAAAAATTCCTAAACGTGTCTAAAGATGGGTTTTTATCAAGTAGTTGATACATGGGTGAGGTGGAGGCTGTACTGCTGCAGTGGGTGTCATCTGCCTCTGGGAAAAGGGAGGAAAAGACAGAGCAGGAAGAGAGTGATGGGGAGAACTGGGGAGAGCAGGAGGAAAGGAAATTTGATTTGCAGACCTGTATGAAGAACACGCAATGGAAATCTGGTGGGCAAAAGGTCTTTAATGGATGTTTTTAGGTTTTTTGAGGGGTTTTGTTTGTTTAAGTTTTAAAATGTTTTTAGAAAATGGCTTTTTCATACCTGTTACCAAGATCCATTTCTGATTTTTCTTTGGATCAGGCATAAAGGCAAAAAAACACGTCTTTATTTGCAGTGGGTCTATGCCAGTGCTACAGCAGTACTGCTTCACTCAGATTTGTTGTATATTTTAAGCATTTCCAATCCAATCACTGATCCTTTTGAAACAGGAGAGAGAATTTTTACCTCTAGCTCCAGATGCAGATTTTTCAGCATGCACAAGGCCTGACAGTTCTTCCAAAACCGAGAGTCCCACTGAGAGTCACTGTCCATCACATCTGACTGCAGGTAATTATGTGCTACTTCTATACACTGAAGTTGAAAGTATTTTTTTAGGATTAAAATCATCAGCAAAATACACCTCTCATGTGGAAAACAGAGCTGCTTTTACTTAGGCAAGTGCATCTTGCCTATGCTGTTCAGGCTTGATCTGTAGTACCTTTGACCAAGGTGGTTTAATGTGTGTCACATTGACTTGTCTCTTCCTGGGCCAGGTTGTCTCTCATGAAACTTCTTGTTTGGTATTGTAATGATTTAATTTTGAAGAAATCTATGTTGTTTTCTGATTTCTTGTCATAGCTTATGTACCTTTGATAATTTCTCATTTTCTGTTAGTGCCCCAAGTCCTGCAGCCTAAGAATGATAATTTTTTTTTTCTCCTATTCTGATGATAAGTCTGGAATAGTAAAATATTGACCTTTTTTGTTGTCCAAGATGAAGTGCAGTAATGTGAAGGTCCAGGAATTCACAGAACTTAATTGTGTTAGGGACTTGTCAGGTCTGCAGTATGTTCTGATGCATCCAGATGCTTTTGATGCAGTATTTCTCATGGCATTTGTCTGGGCAGACCTGGTGACCATTACTGGATTCCATAGGTCTGAACTGGTGCTGGTTCTGCAAGATGCCTCATCATTCAACGCCATTCTCTTAATGCCTTTTACAAGAGTGCTCAGCATTTGAGGAGAAGTACCTTGAAATGCATGACTTACTGCTCATAGTTAACAGTGAGAAATGTGGAGACTTCTCCTTTTCTTTCACAGTGATGGAGCTGGAATTTGCAGCTACGCATGGAAGTTTACAAAAATCATTTTTAAAAAGAAAGCAGAATTTCATTCAGGAATCTCTGAAAAGAGTAGAAGCAATAAAAAGTAAGGAGAGAGCAAATGAAAAGCTGGAAGCAAGAAAGCTTCGAAGAGGAAAGTCTCAGAATCTAAGAAGCAGGCAGAAGGAGTCTGGTCTTCTCTCTGGTAGGTTTATCTGAGGGCAAGACACAGCATTGGGTATCCCTTCAATTGCTGTTTTATATCACAGAATAGACTTTATATTTGCTACATGTTTGCTGTTGTAGACTGGCATATTCTTTGTTTTCTCGGGGAATTAGGGAGCTTTTTTTTCCCCCACTGTCTGGCTGCCTCCTCAGTGTTTTAAAGGCCCTTACAGGAGCTCTTCATATTTCACAATCAGCTCACCTTTAGCATCGTAAGGTGCCTCTGCAAACAACAGCTGCTTGTCACAGAACAGCCACGTTTAGCAAACTCATGCACCTCTAGTGCCTGCTCCTGGGGACTTGCAGGTTTCCTGTCGAGAGCTGTGGATGGCCTAAAGCACCTGCAGCAGCCTCAGGAGTGAGACTGGGAGGATTTATTTTAACTCAGGATGTCATCTCTGTTGCTTCCATTCTACTAGCTTGTTTTGGGTTTTGTCATGTCATTTAAAAATCTTTGAAAATCTCTCATGCTTTTAAGGTAGCTAAACTAGAGATTTAAATCTAAGATATGTTTGGCTTCTTTTTTTCCCCTAGGAAAAAATGGTGCACTTGGCAACCAGTTGAAAAAAGTAGGAGAAGTGAAAATATCTTCTCCAGAGGATAGGAAGTCTGGAGAAATTGAAATGTACCAGCGTACATCCAGGTATTGCATGAACACATCTGGGAGAAGTTTAATTAAAAAGCAAACAAAAGAAAACCCAAAAATAGTAGTTAATTTGTGTTTTGTGAAAGCTGCTGCTCAGTCTGTGCTCTTCCAGCTGGACCCAGTGCTGCTTAACACTGCACAGGGTAGGAGCCAGGTGTGTTTGATGGAGGTGATTCCTGCTGGGAAAGGTCCTTCCCATTGGAAGGTGGCACTGAGGAATGTCACTCTGCTGGTGTCACCCTGCTGAGGCAGCTGTGCCACTTAATGCCTGACGTGGCATGAAATTTGATGCCAAGTTCACAGTTGCACTTGGGCACTTCGGAGCTGTAACAGGCAGCAACTGCAGCTCTGAATGGGGAGGGGCTTTGTTTGTTCTTGAAGAATTTGAAGTGATTCTGGATTACTGGAGAGTGCAGTCAAATTTTCCCAATGGCTAGCAACTGAGCCATGGCAAACCCCTAAGCTTGTTAATCTACTCCATCTTTACCATTGCCCTCCTGCCCCAGACACTGATTGATTTTTCTATTTTCACAGACTTTATAATCAGCTTGCAGAAGTAAAAGTCAGAAATGAAGAAAAAACAAGGCAAGAAACTTACGCTAAAAACAGAGAAAAGGCTAAAGAGTTTCAAAAGGTAATAGTTTGCTACAGTGTCCTCTTGCCCTTTGGTCTCATGATTTCACTGAGCTTCTAATCAGAGTAATTGAGATGTGGAGTGAATGGAGCTGAAATGGAGCCTCAAACCAGCCTGGATGTTAAGTGATGCCATTGGTACATCCCATGTAAAAATTTCCTTGTCAACAACTGAGCTCAAGTTTTCTCTAAAAAGTGTTTCTCAGGCTGAATTTTTCCATTCAGGCTGAGCTTAAGCAAATTTTTCTATTCAAGGCTGAGCTTGAGCAAAAAGGCTCCAGCTGCTGGAAAGTCTGTGGCAAAATAATGGCAGCCTTTTTATTCGTCCAACTTGACCCAATTTCAGTTTAAGGCAACATTCTGGGTAAGGTGTTTTTGGGCTGCTTTGGTTACGCTCAGTAGGGTAAGATTCCAAGATGGCCAAACTTGAAAGGTGCACAAATCTTGTTGGGGTTTTGATGGCAGTTGCTGTGGAACAGGGTTGAACAAAGGCCTGGACTTGTCAATCAGTTCCTTTGCTGGGCCTCAAACAATTGCAAAGGAAATGCTTGATAATCCTGACAGGCTGTGACTGCTAGGGGAGATCCAGGTCCAGTTCCTGCCTTTAGCCCTGACCCCCTCACCTGCATTGTGGTGGAAGGAGTTGCTGCTCTTGCTACACTGCATTTCAGATCCCATCATTAACAGGGAAGAGAAATAAGCACATTTCCCCCTGCCCTGTGAGCTGTGGCCTCTTTGGAATGGGGGAGGCACTGCCCTCACTGCTGTCCAGACCAGCAGTGCCCATTCCTGCTGTTCTGGTTACAGGCACAGGACCCAGTACTGTGGTCTCAGGGTTTCTTTCATTTACAGAAAATGCTGGAGAAACTGCGAGCCAAGAGGACTTGGAAAGCACCATGACAGGCACAGAGTGAGCAGTAAGGACACAGTGATCCTGGCACCATCCAGGCCACTGAATGGTACAGCATCAATGCTGAACTCTGAAGCAATTTTGGAACCCTCAGCTTTGAGCTGTAGGCAGAGTACCCCAATCCGCTGTAGTCCCCTGTTCAGAGCTCACCACAGCAGCAGATGGACTGTGCTGCTTTCTTCAATGTTTGTCTCACATTTGAGTTACTGGCCTGAAAGGCCTTTCTTGTATATTAATATTTTAAAGAGATCATAAGTTCTGTAATATACATGTGTAAAATATTTTCAAATAAAGTTTTAAGGTTATTTGAATCCTTGGGTGACAGGACATTTTTTCTGTAAAGCTGGAGTTTGTAATCTGCTCTTTGCAGTGTGTGATTGAATTAGCAGGATGCTTTCCTGCAGTCATGACATACATCTTGAAGTACTCGAATGGGAAAAATCTCACACTGTTATTTTTCCGGAGAGGTTTTGTAGCCCTGTCTTCTGAGCTAAGCACATCGTGACAAATTCAAAGCTCAACTTCTGCTGTAAACTCAGTTGTAAACAGGTTCAGTACCAAGGGTTTGTTAATACCCATTCTGGTTGAAATGCACCACAGCAAATCACAGAGTAGTTAAGGGCAGGGAAGAGACCGTTAAAGGTCCTCTGCTCCAATCCCCCTGCAGTGCTTAAGGCTCTATAAAGATCTCCTGGAGCCTTCTCTGCTCCAGGCTGAACCCCTTCATAGGAGGTGCTGCTCCAGCCCTGTGCTCATTTTTGCAGCATCTAAATCTGCTCCAAGGAACTCTTATAAAGCTGATTTTTGGTGAATTGACTCTACACTTCTTTCAGTCTGCTGTAGTTGTACTGCAGCAGTGAACCATAAGCCAGAACCAGTCTGGTAAACTCCATGGAGGCCAGTGGAGGCTGTTTGTAATTCTGGGATCATCAGTAGAGCACGGCAATTCTGCAAGGTCTGCTGAGGCTCACACACATCAACATTTCTCTTCCTCTCTCCAAGTATCGAGGGAAGAGAGCAAGCCAGCATTCTGCTACCAGCAACGCACAGGGGACTGACCAGCAGCCAGAACTTCAACCCTTCGTTGGCTTTTCAGTGCAGCAACAGGAAACAACCGCAGGCTACAGCCCAGAGCCCCAAACTTCAATGCTGTGAGATTCTGTACACAATGAGCACCTGCCCAGGGCTTTGGTGCAGCTGAGCTCAGTGACAGGGAAGTGAGGGAAAAGACCTGATAAAGCCACTTCCAGTCATCTCTATACTCTGTTTTGCTGGGCCTTCTTTAACAGTGAACAGGCACCTTCACCACAGCTCCCAGGAGGGCAAGAAGCAAGTCACAACATGCACTACTGCACTGTACAAAACAGGAACAAGTTCAAATGAATGTTTAATTCAAAAAAACTGCAATAAACACTCTGGAGGTTCTTTCTTCATTTGGAACAGCTGTGCCATTCTTTGCAGCAGGCTTGCAGCAACATCACCAGGATCTGAGAGGAAAAATACCTATTAGCACTTTCAATCCACATAAAACCAGCTTTTCTAATATCCAATCTAAACCTCTCCTGGCACAATTTGATGTCATCTCCGCTCATCCTACTGCTTGTTAACTGGCAGGCCAAGCCCCACTTTACTACAAGCTCCTTTCAGGTGGTTTTACAAAGCAGAAGGTTGCCCCTGGGCCTTCTTTTCTCCAGGGTAAACACCCCCAGCTCCCTCAGCTGCTCCAGAGCCCTCCCCAGCTCTGCTGCTGCCCATCTCTGGACACACAAACAGCATAAACTGGGCTGCAAGACTGCTCAAACCACAACTGTTGCAACCCTGCAGTGTCCCATGCTGCAAGTTCTTGCTTCAGAGTGGAACTGAGTAGCCCCTCCTCTACATCAGCCTCAAAACCCCCCAAAGGCCGGAGGACAAGGCCCAGGTCACCCAACCACATGAGGGGTTGTCTCCTCACAAATAGACCATGGCACACATGGAGTGTCCACGGCATCCTGCAGAGGATTTCAATATGCGGTCACCGCGTTAAGAGCTGCTGGTTTTTCAGCCATGCAAACCCTCTTTGAAGTGACCTTCAACTTCTTTACAGCACCAGCTTTTTTGGTAAGTGCCCTTACCTTCACACACTTTGGTAGCTCATCCACGTGGTATTTCTCATCCCTGTGACAGGCAGCAACTTGATAGCAGACCCTAGGAGTTAGAGAGTCAGGTTTGGTTGGTATAGGGGAAAAGTGCACCTTGAGTCAATTGGCTCAGAACAGTCTTTGTCTCCCTTTTCTGCTTATGTTCCAAAGAACCACTCTCTCATCAGGGGCTCTGGAATCCTATCTACAGATCTCCCAAGAGAAACTTTTGTTCCTCTGCAGTTAAAGTGTTGAAGGTGCTCAAGGATTCATCCCTACACCTCCGCAGGAACTCGCTTTAAACAGCAGAAGGGAATGTTGTGTCCTTCCTGTGTTAAAGCTTTATTCCCAGCAGACTTGGTGCCACGGCATGTGGCAACACAGGAGTCTGGTGGATTTGCTTTATGGTCATGTCCACAGCTCACCAGAAACAGCGACATCCCAGCAGCCTTGGTAATGACCACATACTCCTCTCACCGCTCTTACAGGACTTCACTCAATAACCCAGCTGCCCATCTTTCCCAGTGAAGGACCAGTCAACCCTGCCAGTTCATAACCCAAGCTGTGAACAAGCCTGAAGTATGGCACAAGCCCCAAGTACTGAGGAATTCCTCACAACCAACAGCAGTTTAATTAAGACACCAGTACTACAGATGGCTGCACAACTGTGACAGTATTGAAAGTATGTATACACAGAAGAATGACTCACATATGTATGATCTGCTCAGATACTGCCAAGATCTGCAGTGATCACTACCAAGTAATCTCTGGTACTACACAACTATTTCTACACTTAGTTCTACAACAGTTTAGTAATTCCCATGTTTACAATCATACAAAGCTAATACACCGACTGTGAAATAGTATGGAGCAAGTAACTGAGTGCTTACCTGTCAAACAAGTTACTTTAATTTTTTTTAATTCAGGGCAGTTCACGTCCTTTTGTATCCTCAAGCACCTGTTAGAAAGAATTGAATGCACTTGCTGAGTGCCAGAGGCCAGCAGCCAGTTTTCACACAGATCACCAGAACAAAGACAAATTATAAGCTCTATTTTCATTTGTTACATGAAAATAGAAAGTAGGTACACTGAAATCCCTAAGAGGTTAAAGACTGTTTTGGCAAAAATACCAGGTGTAACAAACACAGCAGAATGAAAACCAAGGATGCCAAATGCTGCACTGGTGTAGCACTGCTTTTTGAACATCCCACCAGGAAAGGCTGCTGGGTGCAGGTGCTGCAACACTGCAACAGCTACAGACCTGCAACCACAACAACTTATTTTACATTTGAGCTTTTGTATACATCAGTGTGTGTCAGGGAGCAAGAGGAACTCTTCACAAAACTGCCACGTAGCTGAGAGGGAGAACAGGCTAACGTGAACAGCAGCTTCAGATTTCTCCTACGTGAAGATCCATACTTTTTCCAAAGTACTTTGCTTCTTTAACTTTGAACTCTTCATTCTACAGAACAGAATCCAGGGATTTCAACAGTATAGCAGTAAACTGACTGAGCTGCTCAGGAATTAACTCTTTAAACCCCATACATAAAGAAATAACCCAAATATTGCTGCTCAGCATGAAACTGGAGCATCTCTCAATTCAAAACAAAAATGCAGCAAGTTTATGATGTTACTCCATAACAGACATCACAGTGCTCTCTCTTCTTACCTATGGCCACTGAAACAAGAAATAATAATCACTCCTGCAAAATTAACGAGGGAATAGACTGCTTTAAGCCATCCAGAAAACAGGCAGCAAAAAAATTGTGTTACAAGTCAGATACCTAACACAAAAACCTGGGCAAAAAACTAAATTCAGCCCATGTAATTCAGAATGTCAGTTGCACCTGAAGTCCCAGAACACACAGGACTTTAGACTCCAACCAAGCTTTTCCACTTGAATTGCTTTTTGTTTTGTATTCCAGGCACAGTTCCAGTTCATCCAAAGGAAAACACTGCGCATTCCCGCATTCCTTGGACTCTGCTCTAAGATTTGTCTTGCAGTTTTATCCCACAGAGCTAACAGGTAGTTAAGTGGGTAAAGCCAAACCACAAGTTTATTCTGTGAGGCGTTTCCAACGACAAGAACCTACAGAAAAGATCCTATCGGGATAGACCTCAACAATTCTGGTACTATAAATGAACACGAGAGAGAAATAAAAATCCAGCAGACTGGAAAGGTAGCTGGTATAGATCCCAGTGTCATTTTATCTTGTTGTAAGACATTCTGGGAAAGGAAGAAGGTAAATTATACACTAGCACCTTCTTCATATTAGGAAGTTTGATTTACAAAGTCAGTTACCTGAGAAGCAAACATCAAGGGGAATTAACTACAGAACTCTGCAGAATCTTCCCTATAATGAAGTATATAAAGAATATTTCTACAAAGTGTAACTTACTGGTCAACACAAAACTATCAGTTTAAGCAGTTTACCTGTTCACCTTGGTTTTGACTGAAGAATTCCCATGAACATTCTTTGAGCAAACTGAAGTTACAATAAATTCTTCCCTTAACAGAATGAATGATCCATTAAGATACAGTGGATAACAGTCCCTGAAACCCTCACAAATAAGCTTTGTCTGAAAGACTTCTGGCCTACTGACAACCAGAGCCCCTCAGTCATTAGGGTATAGGCAGAACTTCAGATGTCACACTAACCCTTGAAGCAGCTTCAGACTTCTGTGAAATGGCATCCTGCATTTCTTCTTTCACTTTTTTGAAGTACCTGACACCAGAAAAAAACAAGTAATGTTACAAACCAGTATGTATGTGCATACAAATCAGCAGAACCTACAAAAGCACAGAGTAGATATGTTCAGAAAGGCTCTTCTCACTCACTCTTTTCAGAGCAGTTGAACATTTTGCCAATCATCACAACAATTTTCTCACAGCACTCTAAAGTTTGGGGAAGATAAGCTTTCATGTTTTCTGAAACAACACTGCATTTTCTCAGTAAGTTTCTCAGTAAGAAAGGAGCAGCACTATAACCAGCTCACCAAGTTTAAGAGAGGCGGCTTACACCTGAAGCAGGCAAGGATAAAAAAACTAGTCACATAAACTTACCAAGATGCTAGTTCAGTCTGGACTTCAGGTGAACTTCCTAAAAGAAAATAAATTGTTGTATTTAAGTAACTTTCAAGTTTCCTCAGTATTTTAGCAGTTTATCAAGACTTGGGTGCTTTTATCTCAGTATGAAGCCAGGCAGAAAGCAGTCCAGTTACACTGGCTGAATGCTGATGACACAACAAAGCATTTTATCTGCAATCAAACCACAGCCCAGTTTATCCCAAAACTACCATCAAGGTCCATATGCAGTTGGAACTGGAGCACTGTGCCACAGAAGGTAAAACTAAGGGAGTTACGTCACAAAGAAAGCATAGAAGAGACCACCTTAAGACATCTTAAAAATATGTTTTCAATAAACCACCTACAAGAATTCAGCACTGCCAAGTATTTTTCCTCTACCAGCTAATTCTACTTCTTTCAATACAGAGGCTGCAGAATTGAGGCACCTCAACTAAAGATTATTGTTATTATTAAAGATTTCACAGTAGCTGCATTTTAAAGTATGTTTGCAGAACTGTCCCACTAAGTGAACTTGTTACAGGTCTCATTGTCACCACTGCAACTGAGTATACAGCGAGGAAAGCAGAACCTGTTACTCTTCTAGCCACGTTCTCAAATTCAGACACACAGCAGGTTGTGTCTCGTTGCTGAAGAACGAGGCATAAAAATTTCACCATATCTTTAGAATAGCCTGGGGTTTTTTTAGCCTAACCAGGTAACTTGGAAAGAAACCTGTCTCTAGTGGAACTTGGATTTGTGTTTCAAAATAGAATACTTTTTTTCTTGTCAAAAGGCAGCCAAGAACTTAAAACTTGAGCCTTTGTCTTCATACAACCACCTCCACCTAGGAAAAAAACCAACTGTTTCCTCAATACTTACAACTTGAGTAGAGGCTTTCCAATCAGTTCCACACATCACAGGAATGAATGCCCTTTTAAGAAAAAATATTTAGGAACAATGTCACTAGCTTAACTATACTTTTAATCCATAACAGGTTAAGTTTTTTGATGTTGTATTTTGAAAAGCTTCCCACTAAGAAACACTAAATCTACTTGTATCAACAGAAATACCAAGTTTAACCAGCACATGTGCATGAAAACCAACGATGCCAGCTGTTGAAATACTGTAGCACTGCTTTTTGAACACCCCATCAGGAAGACACTGCTGGGTGCAGATACCATACAGTGCACAAATTAGTCTGATCACTCGCTGTGGGAATTTTCTAGACTGAAGAAATCCAGTAGTCTTATGCTGAAGCTAAGAAACACGAAGCTCACCACTTTTGCTACTGTGCTGCACAGATGTCCACTGAAGGAATGGATTTGTGAATCAGAAGGTCAGCAAACAGCCGTAAGAATTCAAGAGATCCCCAAGAAGGTACTGTTGCTGCAGTGTGAGTGTGCTCATCTGCAAAGAAAGATACAACCAAACTACACTTCTGAAAACTCAGAACACCAAACTCTAGACTGATCAGCATTTGAATGAATGAATGCTGTTAGAGGCCATGCAAATATTGTCCCTTCATATAAGTAACACAACCAATATATGAATCAGCTGTGGGTTGCAAAAGAAGGGTTTTTTCTAAGCACTAGGTTCCAGGTTTTTTGCCTACAGCGGAAGACAAAACCTGATCAAGTGCTGGAACAAACATTCATTTTTTTACAGTTTTTGAAACAGCATTTGAAGCTAGGTCCCAACCGACTATACACTTAGTGAGCAGTAGAAGCTGACAGCTACCACACTTTCCAGTTCTAGAGACAGGTAACTGAGGTATTGTGGAGAGGGGTTCAGAATCACATGCACTCCCCAGAACAACTTACACTGGGCCCACCTGACATGCTTCCTAGAGCAGTTCTCTACCTACAGCAACAGCCAAGAGAGATGCCTGTTTCTATCCTCTTATTCAAGAATGTTTTTGAAGGTTTCACTGCTTGCCCACCCTCAGCTCACTGTTTCGCATGTTAAAGGGCTTTTCCTATGCTGTATCCTTACAAGGTGCTTTCTTCCATGTTCTTTCCTACACTTCCAAAGCCATGCAAACTTGGCAACATGTCCTACAGTAAGAAGTTTTCACAGCCATGTACATGCAAGACTCCCAGCTGCTCTCTGCTTTTCTTCCTGTTCTTGCAAGGGCTATGAAATAAGCTGGAATTTTACCACAGCCAAGCCACCAGAAGCTGCAGCTGTACAACACACCCTGGCACAGAAACTGTGGGTGAGGCACCATGAAGACACTGAGGGGAAAGGAGTTCCTCAGCATCTTCAGCAGAGAAAATTCCAGGCAGTGTTGTCCAAATCAGATCAGAAAAAGTTGTCCTGCAGCATTGGACATCAGGTAAAACTTGGTTTTTAACACAAACTGCACTTTGAAGTACTGAAGAACTCAAGTTTTTGTTTAAAGAGAGGCTACAGACTAATTTGGGTCAGGCTGATGAAAGGTATGTAGCACTGAACTCATACCTTGGAAGCTCCAAACCACACAAGCTTCTCAGCTGTGGAGCACTGCAATGTATTTAACTATGGAGTGCTGCTTTTTCAAAGCCTTGTGTGAAATAATGCAGAAAAATCTACCTGAAGGAAACAATACTGAAACCTAAGTAACAGCTTACCCTGTGCAGCAAGAAAACCAAGAGGTGTTTAATCTTCCAAAAGCAACATAAACTAGAAGGGAAGGAAAAAACAACTGCTAAGAACTGTCATATACAGTCAAATAACTGAAGATTCCTGAAGTCAAAGCCAGATTTCAACAATCAAATTAACAGCTGTAGTAAGCTTGATTTTCATGTAAATTTTTCCAGTTCTAATCAGAATTGAAACTTAGTTCATTTCTGAGTCACTCAGCAGTTGAACAGCCAAATTCATCACATGAACTGCAGAATGAGCAGGGCTCCACACACCCCTCACTATGCCCTAGCAAGCAAGAACCCCATTCCTAGATCCAGGATGAGTCTTTCAAGCCCTGGAGTGTTTCTCAGGGAGGCATCTGAAAGAGTTACATTAATTCTGGACCAGTTTTAGCTGTGATCTTTACATGCTGAAGAGTAACTTTTGCAGTCCTAGAGCTATCAAGCTGCATTTGGGAAACTCCCTTTACAAACATTTGGGACCTTAATTCATGAATGTAAATAACACAGCTTGACCTGCTCTCAGTACTGAGCACCTACTGCAAATCTCCTCAGACTGTCAGCTGCACTGGAAGGAAATTCAACCAGCACACAAAGCCTTTTTCTGACAACATGCTTGTTCAGCACAGATCACTTTTACATCCTGAACAGCTGCCAGCTGCTGACAGCAATTTGGTTAAAAGTACCTGAATAAGGCTGCGAGGTGACTCCTTTATAAATCTTGCTGATTCACAAGTGAACATCTTAAACATTTCTTACTTCAGCTACCAAAACTGCTGCAGTAGGACTCAGGGACATTCAGATCACTTCTGAACACTAGCCATGTCTCCTACTGGCTAAAACACATTTGAGAAAGGTATTTGCAGCTGGGGCAATACCTGGTAAGTACTGATAATAAAGAGCTTTTAACTTCTACTAAGACACGTTCACATCTAAAGCCATTCTGGACAGAGAAGGGCAAGAGGGGAAAAAAATTTAACTCAAGATTCACTATACTGCTACAGATTATACAACTTCAGATAATTGTATTACATTAAGGAGCAGAGAATGTTTTCTGAGAAGTTATTCCACATGGAATAGACAACCTCCATCATACAAAATTGATCATTCAAATGCATTAACCACATTTTGCAACAGGCTTTTGTCAAAGTTGACAAACCACTTCTGCATTTTTGTTGCTGGCACTTGACTTGAATTAAATTCTACCTTCAACCTTTTAACTTTTGAAGCATTTTAAACCTGCACCTCTAAGACAGAAAAACAATCTCTCAAGGACCACCCACAAAGAAGTCAGCTATGAAAGGCAGGCATCCAAACTGCTTTTAACTAACTTGAGCATACAGATGTATGTTTTCTATGTACACATACTTTTCTATCCTGTGCTGTTGTTCCATTGCAATATTTGGCCCTTTTCTTCCCATTTTTAATTATGTAAATTCCATAACCCATTGGTTAACAGAAGTCAATTTGCAGAAGCCAGAATTTCAGCAAGACCATCAGCCACTGAACCAGGAATGTTATAATTATACTCTTGATAGAGAACAGCACAGAAGACACTTCAAAGCTTCGCATGAGGACAACTCATCCCGTTTTTGTAACTGTCTCAGACACAGGCCCAATGTACTCACAGTAAGCTGAATGTGCCCAGGCAGCTTGTGGAGAGCTCACCACCGACTCCAGAACAATGTTTTCACACAAACAGGCCCGTGAAAGAGGGATCTGAAAAACGCCACTGCCACCTCATTTGTCCATCTGCCGTTCACCGAGGTGAGCCTTGCAGAGGCACCGAGTTCTCTTCAGCACCATCCTCCTCATCCACTATTTCAATCACTTCAGGTGGTTTTGCACAGTTTCTTCCTGGCTTTGACTTTTTTTTACTAGGAATTGTGCTGCTTAGAATGAAAGAGCTGTTCTCCTTAGAAAATAAAGACAGAAGTAGTCACAAGTCTAGTTTTGAGATACTTAAGATATAAGATTTTAGTAGTAAATTCGTGGGTTTTAAGAACTCTGCAGAGAACTGCAGAATTCCTATACATTTCAGCATTACATTGAAGAGAAGAGTGTGGACCATCAACCTCCTTCTGCATTAACAGATCAGGATTCACAGAGTCACAGTCAACTCTGGATCTAAGCTCAAGAAATTAATACTAAAGACATTATCTACAGATTCTTTAACTTTGGAACAGAAAGGCTAGAGTGTTCCTGAAGTTACAGAGTGCTTACTTACCACTACTCTGGCATCAAGGTGTTCCTGAGCATCAGAATTAAAGCTGTCCTCATCATCACTGAAATTAAAAAACATTAGATCAAACTGTGTGGTTTTGTAGTACTTTAAAATGTGTAAGCTACAAGCCCTGAAGTGAACAGGAGCTGAAAGACAGCATTGTACCTTGACACTGTCTTTTAGGCTTTCTCAAGGTTATGAGTACATTTACAACAGCAAGCATTCTTGCTGATTTAGAGGTCTTTTTATTGCACTAAGCTAATTGCTTGACCCTGAAGACCAAAGATTACTCTCAGATTTTTAATAATGTAAAAAGCTATTAAAAATTATACTTCAGTCTTTTTTTAGAACACTGTACTTTATTTGGGATAACATTAGAGGAGTGCATTTCAGGAAATGCTTTATTTCAATTTCTACTAACAATTATTAGTCTTCAGATGAAATTACAGATACTTTCTTCTGAGAGAACCTTTAAGTCACATCTACACACACAGAACCCTAAGTGGCAGTGTTTTGTTCCCAAAATAAACAGTGCTTTCATAGGTTAAAAGGCAGGAGTCCTGAAGTTGATACACACACATATTTATGTCAGTTAAGCACAAAATAGCAAGTAAAGATGAACTTACTCTGTCTCCTGAATAGGGGAAATGGGGCCTTCATCATCCAAATATTTGTGTTTCCGTAACATCACACACTCTTTCTCCAAGTCGTCACTGGCCTGAAGGGCTTTCAAAGCTTTTTTAAGATGTTCTTCATATTTAAGCACTTTAATATAATTGAAATATCCCTTTGCAGCTGCTTGCTGTAGAAAAAAATACTCGGGTAAGATCCTAAAAATACCACTATAAAGCATTTATATTATGAACTAAGTCGTAACCTATCAACATCTCTATATATTCTTGCATGGTTTGCTTTAAAAGGCAAACCTACAACATCAAGTGTCCTGTTTCATTGTTTTATTCTAGTAGAAGCACAACATAACTCGTTTCAATTCACAATTTTTAGACTAAGAAAATATTCATCCCACAAAACAGAGGACTTACCTCATAGCCAACAACCATCTTTAAGGGAATATGTTTCTCCCCATAATGTTTTTCAACAAAAGGGAATTGAAAACCTCTGTCTAGAAGCCTCCTCTTTTGTTCCTGAGGTGAGGCTGTCAGTGGGGGCCTCCCTGTGGGCATCTTTGTGCTCTCATATTTTTTTTTCCTCTTTTTCTTCCCTGCATGAATTTTGTATTTTCGGTGTGCAGCTGCTTTGAACTTCCTTCCCCTGAAGTGATAGGCAAAAATGGCCTTTAAATTAAGTTTTGACTTCTGCTGCTTGGAAACTTCCAATGATTTCCCTGGACTTTGGGGACACAGAGAAGAATCTGAGGAGCTTTCATCATCAGGTACTCCTGTAACAGATGCAGCTTGTTGCCTTGAAGACTGAGATCTCCTTTTCCGCTTTGAAGGTGCAATGGAGCACTCAGGACGAGCAGCAGAGACATCACTGAAGAAGAAAAAAGTATTTACTTTAAAAGAAGGTACACTTTTATGATACATTACACAGGTTCTCCACAGGAAAAGTTCTGAACTGGAGATAAAAACTCACATTTCTGAATCACTGCTAATCACTAAAACCTCAGAAGCTGCTGCTGATTTGCACATGCTGTTAGGATGAGCTGAAGACTCCCCAGGAGCAGCCGCCCTCTGCCTTGAACGGGAACGCTCTGTTCCTGTATTCCTTTGCCATGAGTACACCTCCGATGGCTCCTTCTGCTGATGGCTGATCAGCTCCTGGGCATCAGGGTAATCAGAGCCAGAAGCCTGGGCTTCATCTGTATCAGTCATGTTTCAGTTTGCCCTAAAAAGCAATGAGAATTTAAGAAACTAAAACAATTTTTTTATTTATCAGGTAACAAACTTTCCTCTACTCCGCTCATGATCACAGGGTAAACTCACAAGATAAATCTCGAGCAAACTTGAGCAGAGATTTTCCTATGAACTATGACCAGTTATATTTTTCATACTAACATTTAGGTCACAGCCACTCACCTAAAGATATTCACAGCATAACTGAGGTCAGAAATTTTTTAGAATCTTTTTAGTCCAGCTCCTGCCCAAAGGAAGGCAAACATCAGCGGTGCAACAGATTGTTTAGAGACTCACTGAGATGAATTCTGAATGTTTGAACCCTCTCTCTGCTAGGGGTAAGTTTTCCTCCAAATAAGCACACATACAAGTAGCCATTGGCTTCTTATACTTGTAAGGACATTGCAGTTAAAGACATACATCAATACTTACTTCACTGTGGTTTAAAACCTTTAAATTAACCCAAGACACTGTCATTGTGAGAAGCAATACCATCTTCCCTGTTTTTTTTGTAAGCTGTAAGATACCTAGAATCTTCTGCCCTTAACAATCCATCACCCATTTGTTCACTGGCTATTAATCGTCAGAGATCAGCCCCAGAACTAAAATGTTAATTTTCACTTGAATCTGCAAGACAACAATCTAGCTCTTCAGTGGCCCGAGTCTATACAAAAGCGACTGGAACACACAGCAAAGGAACCTGGTTTTTCCTCTGTAACAGCCTAAAGTTATTTTACCTGCTTGTCAAGTCATTGACTAGCCCTGTAGACCTGAATCTTTTGAATTTTACTGTGCTTTTTGGAGTTTTACTAACTCATCATCATACCCTTCAAGATTTCAATTGTAGTTACACATAGTTTAGCATCTGAAGTCATCCAATGTCCTCACATAACCTGCAGCAGATCATTCTGAGGGCACATGCACTCAACCAAAGGATCAGCCAGCATGACTTTAGGAAAGGTAGGTCCCAACTGGCCCACCTGATCTCCTATGACCAGGTGACCCATTTAGTGCATGAGGCAAAGGCCGCGGATGTTGTCTGCCTGCACCTCAGTAAAGCTTTGGACACCATTTCTCACAGCATTTCCCTGGAGAAACTGGCTGCTCATGGCTTGGATGGGTGCACTGCTCACTGCATTAAAAACTGGATGGATGACTGGGCCCTGAGAGTGGTGCTGAATGGAGTTACATCCACCTGGTAGCTGGTCGTAAGCGAGGTTCCCAGGGATCAGTGCTGGGGCCAGACCAGGTTAATGTCTTCACTGAGGACCCCAAAACGCGGTTCAAGTGCATTCTCATTCAGTTCGCAGGAGACACCAACTTGGGTGGGAATGTTGATCTGCTGGAAGGGAGGAAGGCTCTGCAGAGGTGCCTGCACAGGTTGGATTGATGGTCTGAAGCCAAGTGAGTGAGGTTTAACAAGGCAAAGTGCCGACTCCTGCACTTGGGTCACAGCAGAAAAGGCCTGGGAGTGCTGGACAACAGCAGCTGAACATGATCCATGCTGTGCCCAGGGGGCCAAGAAGGCCGATGGCATCCTGGCCTGGCTCAGCCATGGTGTGGGCAGCAGGAGCAGGGCAGTGACCGTCCCCCTGTGCTGGGCACTGCTGAGGCCACTCCTCCAATGCTGTGCTCAGTTCTGGGCCCCTCATGCACCAGCTTCACCAGGCCTATGCGCGCACACCACTAACGCTGCCTCACCCATGGCCTGAACCTGAACCACGGTTCACCCGAACACAGACCCAGAACCAAAACCAAGGCCCAGGACAGCGGCAGCAGTGCCGCTCTGACCGCACCGCTCCTGCCCAGTACTCACAAGTCGCAGCTCAGCATCCTTTGCAGGCCACTACCGCAGCTCCGGCCTGGTTCGCTGGGCACAGCATGCAGATCCCTTAGGAAAGGAAAAAAACATCTAAACTTGCTGAAGAACCTGACAAAGGGCCAGGCACACCGCTCGCCCCCTCGCCAGGCTCGGCTGCCAGCGGCGTGCTGGGGCCGGCGCCACCCCGCCGGCACCGCTCCGCGGGGTCCCTCCCCGACCGCCGCAACGCGCCCCGGTCCTCGGGGCACGATTCCACAGCGCCCGGACTGTCCCTGCAGCCCGGGTCCCTCGCTCGCGGGCCCCGGCAGCACGGATGGCGGCGGATCCGCCCGGACCCACCTGCGTGCGCCTCCCGGTGCCCCGCCGCAAAGGGCGGGCAATGGCCTCCCCGCACCTTAAATAGCGCCGGGCTCTCGCGAGAGGCGCGCGGGCCGACGGGAAGGAGGACGGGAGGGAGGGGGAAGGAGAATGGCGCCATTCTGGGAGTGGCAGCGGGGCCGCGCCCGGGGGCGGAGCCGACCGGAGCCAAGCCGAGCCGTGCCTAGGTGTGCCGTGCCGTGCCGTGCTGTGCCAAGCCGTGCCGTGCCTTGCCTGGCTTCGCCTTGCTGTGCCAGTCGCGGACGGCAGGGCAAGTACGTGCGGTCGGGCCATAGCGGCGGTCGGTGCGTAGCAGAGATCGGGCAGGTCCCGGCTCCCTCGGCTTCCCGCCCGGTGAGAGGCTCCCGTTCCCGCTGTGCTGCTTGTCCTCCCCCGCGCTGCCCAGGCTCCTCCGAGCTGGCTGCTCCAGCCTGAACAGCCCCTTCCTTCCCCTCGCAGCCATGCCAGGCGTGCTGCCGGCTTTAGCGCTCCCTCGCTCCAGTACTCTTCGCTGCCTTTGCCTGCTGGGACGCTCTCTGTCCCTGCGGACCCCAGCCTCGCCTAGCACGCCTGTTAAAACCCTGCCGTGACCTGTCCCTTCCCCAAATCCCAGCCGCTCAAGCAGTTGCTTCTGCTGCCCCGAAACCTCCTCTGCCCCGCACGGGATCTCCTCTCAGCGCCCCAAGAGAGAAATTCGGCTTCTGCATCTGTGGATGTCTTGCTCTTCTTGGGGTCATCGCTGAATTTCTCACAACTGCCATCTTCAATTTTTTCCACTGATATTTCTTCCCCCACCACTCCCCTCCCCGACTCATGTCTAGCCTGCTTATAACCTCTCCTTTTTGGCTTTAACCCTCCAAGCTAATGTCAAATCAGGTTTTGATAATAGACACGTCACACACATAATTAATCTCATGGTTCATATTTCATCTGCATTCTTCTGGCACCTGGCTAGTCTCTCTGATGTTTTCTTCCCCCTTGTAGACTTTTAAGTCTTTACATACTTGTTGCCTCCATTCTAGCTGCAGCATCTATAATAATTCTATCATCCCTTTAGCATTTGTGTTCTTTCTTTGAAAGTCTTCTGCAGCAGTTCAGTGTCACTGCACCCCTCCGTGATGGATCTTAACTGTGTGCTGTTGTCTCAGCTTCTGTCTGTCCCTCACCTCACAATTCACTCCCCTGTGAATATGTGCAGTGGTGAGCCACAGATCTACTCTTTTGTGTCTTTCCGGGTAAGAACTACTGTCTTGCAATCAGATTTGGTTTATTATGGTATATCAATTTTTTCCACAGTCTTTCCCTCTTGGTTATGAGGAGCTAACTTATTTGAATACTGTACAAGTCTTGCCTCTGCCTTTTGCACAAGAGCAGTTCTAGCTTGTCTTCTCAGACTGTTTCAGGACAACCAATGTGCTGAGTGCTGGCACAGCTTCCTTCTGGATGTGGCAAAAGGTTCTTGAGGGGTTGAGGATTGTCTAAAACAATGCTGCTAAAGCCATGTTCTCACTCTCTGGTTATGGCTTATTACTCCCTTTCTTGGTGCACACTAAAGCTTTGGGGTATGGTTCACACCACATGACATTAGGCTTCTCCCAGAGGCACCAAATCCAGCCTGCTACTTTCTCCTCCAGAGCCAGAGGAGGGACAAAGTCAACTGTGAGATAGATAAGATCAACTAAGGTGAGAATTACTATACACAGGTTGCAGTCTTTCTTCCTTTCTCTACTCCTTGCTACAGCAATAATTTGGGGTGGCTGAGCATTGAGCTCAAAGAATTCAGTTAAGTGACTGCTATGATTTCCCCACTCTTCTTATTTCTTTTTTTTTCCCACTGTTATTTTTTTCCTTTATGCAGACTCAAGAGGCTGATGGTGTAAGGACAATTACATTTTTTGACAGTCACAAAAGTTAAGATTTTTTGAAAACAGAAGCTAGAACTATATATAAGAAGCTGTCTCACACTGCAGTCCTTCCTAACAAAGACTCACAGGCCTAGGAATGTTAAGTTAGGATTTTTGTTTTTTCATTCAACACCTGATATCTGGGTAAATGGGACCCATTTTATTTTTTATTGCTGTGTGCAGCAAGTAAGTGCCTAAGGAGTTAATGATTGCTGCAGCTGATTTTTAGGTAGTGTACAATCACTTGTTTTCTGCCCTGAGCTAGTGGCTGCCCTTGTAGCTGGCTTTGCTGCTGCAGGGCTGACTGAAGTACAGTTCATTTGTGAAGGGGCCCTTAAACTCTTATTCAAAATGTCTTGTTACAGGCTCTGTACCCATACAGAGCCTGATATTGCAGAAATTGCTGCTGTTGATTTCTATTTTGCTGCTAGCCTGTTCCCCTCTGGAAGGGGAAACTCATGCCCAGAATCAATTGGAGACCATGTCACAGCTGGGGTTGAAAGTCCACCATAGCCAATGCTGGAAAAGTAAACATTAAGGTTGGAAAGACCTTAGGAGGCAGCTGATGTGCTCAGAAAAGCTCAGGTTTCTTTCAAAACTTTCTTGTGAGTCCAGGCTTACAAAAAGACACCCAAATCTCCTGATCCCTTGAGCTGCATTCAGCATAGGATGTGTTTTCCCTACACCCAGTTGTCAGCCTGAGGACTAATATATGTAGTTTTCTGAGCCAGCTATAGGGCTGAGAGACACATCTTCTTCCAAAGTGCATAAGAAATTTAACATGACTACTGAAGCTGTCAGTCTCTCCTGTGTGATGGCAGAACTACAGCTCTATTTTTTCTTGTATTCTTGAGTGAAATTGAAAAATAATTAACGTGTTGAAAGGAGCATGATTAAATTGTTAAACTATTATCTTTGTTGGCAGACCAGTCACTCTGCAGTGTGCTGCACTGTAACTTCTTACCTGAAGAAATCAGCACTGATTAGGAAATGGCCAAAGTTGAAAAGTTTGCTTTTCATGTCCCCAGTCTGGAGGAGCTTGCTGGGGGTAAGTAGTGCAAAGTGTGACTTTATACTAACTCGTAATGTACTCTTCAAACTTATCTTCCAGCTCATACCAAAGTCTTTCTACAGCTAGTACATACAGAATTCCCTGCTGTTAGCACACTGAGAGGTAAAGAACAGCCCTATTTCTCTATATGTGATGATTCTCCTAAAGCAAACAATGACTCATCCCCCAAGCCCCCAAGACATCTAAACACACAGACAGGCTCTCAATCCCTTTGAAACTGCTGCACGTGCAGATTTGTGTGCAGGTCATGAAAGTTTGATCACTACACACCAAACTTCTTTACACATACATAATCATCTGTCCTCCTCTACCCTCTGGTATTTCTTTTTCAAGACTGCTCAAAACATAGCTGACAAGATGCAGTGTATCATGGCAGATCCTCTTGCTTGAACTTAGTTGGCTCCTCCTTTGGTGACTGCCTTAGAAAGGGTCTGCAGGAAACATCTTTAGTTTACTTCTTTCTAAAGTCTTTGCAAGATGTGCTCGGAATAACAGAGTGGTGGAGTTTGGAAGGCTGGGTTCAGCCCAGTTGCTCATGAGCTTGTTTTCTTGACCTAGTAGGAAGACATTATTCCTTCTGGCAGTCTCTCCCCTGCAGCAGACACACTAAAGATTTTTTGTCTTTCAGATTGATTGTCAAGTTCAGTTTGCCACGTTCCTGAATCTGTGTGGTTTGACATTTCTGTGTATTGAGAACATGTGGTCCCAGCAGTGCCCTGGGTGGTTCTCAGTGCTTTTCTCACCCAGTCAGACTGGGGCAGTAGGCCAGGGCTGTAACCCAGACCTGTAAACTCTGCACGTACTTGCAGTAGAACAGTTTGAAAGAGTATCAGAAAAATTAAATCACAAAGCAGAATTTTCCTTTTTTTTCCCCCATCTGTCCTGAGGATCTCCTGTAACCTGGGAATTGTGTTGCTGTTCAGATTTTGGGTATAATTTGAGGAGTGCCCTTTTACTGTTCTTGTCCACTTACCAGAAGGTACAGAGATGTATTTAGAAATGTACCCAAGTACCAGCTACTGGCCATTTTGGTCAAGAGCTTGGTAAATCTGATCTCGAGAAGTAAGGTATGGCTGAAACCCTAACTGGAAGAAACAAAGGCACAGGAAAGTCTTCTGTGTAAATAAGGAACCACCTGATTTGGGATCACAGACTGGTTCTTTAGTTGGAGGCATCTGTCGAACCAGACCCCCAGGCATGAAATAACCTTTCAACATGGTATTTGAAGCAGTGTGTGTGAAGACAATCCCACACTAAAGGTTTAGAAACAAACACTAAAGGTTTCCAAACAATGCATTCGTCTAATCTTCCCTGTTGTTTGAATGACTTTGCAGATTCTGAGCCTAAATAACATTGATATGAAGCAAACCAAAAGTTTTAGATTTGGTTCATTATCACCAACATCATTCATTATCTGTCTTACTGTGACAATGGCACTTGCCAGAAAATCCCCACAAGAGCATAAACATGATAGGCAGTATCCCATGGCAGTAGAAATTTCCAGATAGCAGAAACAGTTTGAGATTATAATCAAGCCATTGCAAACCATCTGGTTAATGTATGTAAAGAACTGATTGCTGCTTCAGCTAAATCTTACTTCCTTCTTTGCTCCTGCATCATATTTGACGTGATCATAATTGATTGCTCTTTGAAGCAAAACCACTGCTGAATGTGATTGAAGTTTCCCCATGTCACTTCACATTGTGCTGCTCCTAGTGCTACTTGGAGCAGTCAATGTATTTCAATAAAAATGGTTTTTAAATTCTTAAAATTAATTAATGTGGCGAACAATTATCTGAACAAACTTTTGCTCATCTCTGAAGCTCAGAGTAATGTAACAACTGCCTGCAGACATTTAAATCAGTGGGGTTACTTAGGGTAAGCATAAGTAATGTATCTGGCAGAAATAACCCCCAAACAGATATGTTTATTGTTGTCAGAAACTTGTCAGACTCTTGGTAATTTTTCATTGTCAATAATTTTGCCATTATTCTTTATTACAGTTTTGCAGAAAGGGCTTAAAGAGAACTTTGCTGATGCTCAAGTCTCTGTTGTAGACTGTCCTGATCTGACTCAGGAGCCCTTCAACTTTCCTGCTAAAGGTAACCCACCATTCCTGTCTTCCACTAAGACTCCTCCAGTTCTTTCTGCACAATCCTGCTTAGTTTTGATCCTCTGAAGATGTTGAGAGAGCTTAAAATGTTTTTCAGATAAAGAATATACATGAGAGGGGAATTAAGTTAGCTTTCAGATTAAGAATTTTTTTAGAACCATGCCAATCACTGAACCTGTGGAGTTGTGCTTCCAATAATTTTTAAATTCCTGGCATTCATGTATGTCAGTGAAGTGAAGCTGTCTTGTTCTAAATGGGATTCTTCTTCTTGGACACTAGCTGTCTGGAAGACAGACATGTCATCTGTGCTACTCATCTGAGTTCCCTCTGGCATCAATGTGGAAGAAACACCTCCAGGCAGTTATTTATCGCTTCTGAAAATGCATATCCAAATAAGTGGTGGGATGAATTGTCCTGAGACAGCTTTCAGCTTTGCTGAAATTTTGCAAGTGGAGTCCCAGCAGCGGTCTCTACTGTGTGGTGAGGGTGTTACTGGAGAACTAGCAAATGGAAGGTGTTGTTCGCTCTGGCAGATTTTTCTTGTGCTTGAAAAATGTTATTTTACAACATGTTGCGTAGCATTAAATGCTACTGTGAATAATTTTAGGGCCTGGACTTCTTAATAGTTCAACACTTTATCTAAGCATGCTAGGGAAATAGTGTTCTCAAGGGTTTGAGAAGTTTGAGAAACCAGTTCTTTGGTGGGTTAGAACGTGTGCTTATTGAAGATTATTGGGAAAAAAGATTTTACCAAGCTAACTGGCTGTATTTTTTCAGGAATCTGCGGAAAGCCTAGGATAGCAGATGTGGGAGGTGTTCCTTACCTCATACCTGTTGCACAGAAAGAAAAAGTGAGTTTTTCCCTGTAGCTGTGGGGTTTAATACATTTGTCAAAAGAAATGCAATAAACAAAACTAAGGACTAAGAAATACTAGGATCTAGAAACTAGGATTCTACACTTGTGAAAGACACTTTTCAGTGTTTAATGAGACTGATTCTGATGTGTGTTGTATGTCACAAAATCTAATAAGAACAATAATTCAGTCTTTGAATAAAATGAGCAGCGAACATACAGGTAGAATCTATCTTGTAGCAAACAAATGGAAATCTACCAAATTTGTTATTACTTAATGTTATGTTGCGTTCAGAAGCCATGTTCAACCTAATTATGAAAATTTTAATGAGGGTAGGTGTTGTGAATTAAATGCCTCCAGGACCACAGTGAACAGAATGACAATGGTAGATCAGAGCACCACACCAAAAGCATAGAATAGTTTGGGTTGGAAGAGACCTTAGAGTTAATGTAGTTTCAACCCCTCCTGCAGTGAGCAGGGATGCCACTAGGTCAGGTTGCTCAGGGCCCCAGCCTACCCTTGGACACTTCCAGGGATGGAAGTATTGTTTTTCTTTTGCAGGTTTACGATCTAAATACAGTTGCAAAGGACATAGAGCTGCCTGGAGCTTTCATTCTTGGAGCTGGAGCTGTTTCATCCAGAGTTCTTGGAGTAAATGCTGAGGTCAGTATGTAAGTGTGATGGTTCTCAATGAATTCCTCAAGTATTGTAACAGTGGAGCAGTATCATGCTGGGTATTGCCCATTTACAACAATGTATTTAATAAACACTTTCCTGCCACAAACACATAAAACACGTTAGAAGGAATTGAGATGAGGGGCATCCACTGAAGTGCATACTCCTGAAATAATAAAGATTAATTTTTAACTTGTAATTCTTCAGGAAGCATGTGATTACCTTGAAGCATGCAAGAAACATGGTTTTTGAAACTGATTGACAAAGACCTGACCAAAGGTTTTCATTCCAAGATTTAGAAATGCTTTTCAAACTTACTGGTAAATGCCTTTGAAATACTCCCTGTCTTTTGCCCTCTTGATGATTTTGTTTCACCATTCTGAATTTTAAGTATACCACATAGAAAATTATAAACTACAGGAGGGGTAGGCAAAAACTATTGCCTATGGAGACTTTGGTTAATCACAGTTTTTTCAGGCATAAACCTTTGGTGTTGCTGTCTCTTTTTGATGGATTTATTGGCAGGTGAGATCGTCCATATCAGCATTAAATTTGGGCCACTATAATAGTGGTTGTTACTGTACACTGAGGGAGTATTACATAGAATTCCCATACTTGCATGCAGATGATAGATCTTTTTTTTCTTTCTTTTGTTTTTTTTTTAACATTAGCATTCATCTTTACATTACATTAGGTTTGATTGTTCAGAAAAAGTAGACCTGTTTTCTGGACCTTTCAATTACATTACAATATTAGTGCATTTTTCTTACCAGTACAGACCTCATCCTGAGAGACAGTTTTTCTTGGGATCATGGTCCAAAGTTAAATGACATTTGAGTTCAGTTCATCTGGCTGATTCTGATATGTTCTTACTGACTTATTCTTATATGTTCTTTTCCCCAGCTTATCCCTATTGTTAAAACTAAGAGTGAAAAAAAGCCTGCTGTAAATGGGAGCTACGTTGCTCAGATAAATCCTGCAGATAAAGGGTGCCTTCTTGAGAAGTACAGCAGTAAATACACTGACTGTGAGTTTGGACTGTTGGCCAACCTTTATGCCAGTGAGGGCCAACCTGGTAAGGTACATACTTCGATCAAAGGTGACTTTTCAGTGCTTTGTGACTGAATGGAAACTCATGGTTCTCCTATCAGTGTTCTGTGATAATAGTAAAGTAATAATTTCACAAAAGAAACATGTGAAAATAAGGAACTGATGCCAGTGATTGAGGGGAAGAATTAGTGGAGACAGATGCACTTGAATTTTTGAGGGGTAGGTATTAGTTTACTAAAACTTTTCCATCATAAATCATTCCTCCAAATCCAATCCAAGCTAGCAGTGACTTAAGGTAATGGTGCAATATACTTGTGTAAATGAGACATGGGCACTTAGGTAGTTTTTTGCACAAGTGCTTCTCCTGACACAGCCAGGTGCTGGCAGAACAGTTGAAAACCTGACTGCTGCATGGAAACGGAACAGTCTTCTCTGTTATCCAGTGCTTCTTTCGGACAGAGTGGAAGCCAGCTGGTGGACAGAAGGGAGTTGCTCAAGTCAAGTGCAGCAGCACTTGCATGGAAGCTTATCTTTTCAAGAAGCGATCTTGTGTTATCGGTTTGGGAGAATTTCAGGACAGCTTTCACAGATCTTTTTGAACTATTGCAGCAGGAGACAGCAGTGACAAACTGACTTTATCTTCCAGGTCATTGAAGTGAAAGCCAATGGAAGAACCGGGGAACTTAACTTTGTGTCCTGTCTGAGACAAACTTTAGAGAAACACTATGGAGAAAAGCCAGTTGGGATGGGTGGTACATTTATCATTCAGAAGGGGAAAGCAAAGATTCACATTATGGTACGTTGTTCTCAATGTATGTAACTTTCTTTGTCCTCCTGAAAACAAAAGTATAAATCAAGGTGTAACATCTTAGTTCCTTCACTTTGGTTTGTATTTTTAAATGTGTGCATAAACTATTAGGATGAGCACTGTATTAAAGTAAAGAGTTGACATTACAAAATCAGTGTTACAAAACCAGTAATTCTGTTTTAGTTGGCATTAATGCCATCATCTTTTGAAATCTGTGTGCAGCTAAAGAACTGGAGAACTATTGTAAAATGAATTGAAATGAAATACATGAACTCAGATGATACTTATAAGAAGCATTAAACTTTTTTAAAAATAACTGAGCTTCTAAAATGTACCAGGAGGAGGAACATCTTCACTTCAGTAGTTCTTCCACTACCTGTGCAATTAAAGATGCAATATTCTGGTCGCTTCTGTTTCTGGCAGAAGCAGAGTGATGGACACTGGTGAGCTTGTTTCAGTCAAGAAGGAAAATGAACAGAATAGTGGGGAGGGAAAAAGCAAAGTTGCTAGAGAAAAAATATCCTGATACAAGTGTCTTCCTTTTACTTAAAAAGCTTTTATCTTTCCTCTAGCCTCCAGAATTTTCTGCCTGTCCCCTGAATACTGATGAGGATGTGAATAACTGGCTCAAATTCTTTGAAATGAAGGCTCCACTGATTTGTCAGCCAGTGATAGTTTCCAGAGATCCAGTGAGTCTCTTTTTTCTCATATCTAAGTATAGACTGAGACCTGTAATGAACTTTGTCTTGGATGTGATTTTCCTTTCAAGAACAGGAGTATGTATATATATATATGTATTGTGTTTGACCCTTCCAGAGCTGGGGCAATGATTGAGAAGCTTCTCATTCTGTGAATTGTTCGAATTGAGGATAAGTCAATCTGCTCTGAAACCTAGTGGTTGTTCTTAGTGGATTAAGTTCATGGTTGTGTTCCAGTTGCATGTGAGCAAGTTTGCATTCCAAACCCAACAGTAAGGTTTACATGCACTGCTGGCCACACTGGGAGAAATGTAGTCTGAACCACCTACATAGAAGGTGGTTCAGCCACGTGTTTATGTGGTTCACTTTCATAAGAACTCCCTCTGCTAATGCTATGTCAAAAGACATGAAGCATGTGTCCCGTTGCTGATGTAAATTGAAGTCTGCAAAGCCTCATGCTGGAAACTTACCTAGCATCTTTCACAAGCACCAAATTCAACAGGAAATAATTCAGGATAAAAACCAATCTGGTTTCAAAAACTGTTAAGGTGCTCATAATTAGGGAAAATGTTTTATTTATTTAAACAAAATTTTATTTGTTTAAAAGTAACTAGAAAACCATAGATGAAAATTACTATTTTACAGTGCAGTCATAAGTAATATAAAAACATTTTTTCCAGAGGTAAGTGGGACATACTGTAGGCTTAAATATGTTGAGGGATGTGATTTTATTGTGTCATTAGCCTAAGGCTAAACTGTGTGTATCTTCCCAAAATCCACTGATGCATCCTTTGAAAGCGGCCATTGGCAGCTGCTCCGTTCAGAACTAACTTGTCTGTTGGATCCATTCAGTGCAACTTGTCTGGTGGATGCCTCTGGGTTTCTCCGCTCTGCATCCACTGCAAGCTCCACAGCACTTGGCTGGGCCTGTGGTTTTGGAAATCTTTGAGTGTCACTACAAAGACAGCAGTAGACGATGACATTCCAAGGCCATAGCACTATTCACCAGTACCCCCTTGCAGCCCAGAAAACTAATCCTGTCCTGGGCTATGTCAAACTAGGTGTGGCCAGGTCAAGCAAGGTAATTCTTTCCCTCATGAAACCCCACCTGGAGTGCTGCATGTAGCTTTCGAGTCCCAAGAAAGATGTAGAGTTAGAGCAGGGTCCCAGGAGGGTCATGGAAATGAGCAGAGGCCTGGAATACCTCTTCCTATGGAGAGAGACTGGGAGCAGACATTGCTCAGCCTGGAGAAGAAAAGGCTCCAGAAAGACCTTATTGCAGCCTTCTAGTGCTTAAAGGAGGCTTTTAGAAAAGATGGAGAGAAACTTTTTACCAGAACATGTAGTGACAAAAGAAAAGGTAAGGATTTTAAATTGAAAGAGAACAGATTTAGATTGGACATACAGAAAAAATTATTAGGCTAAGTGTGGAGAGCCAGTGGAACAGGCTATGCAGAGAAGATGTGGATGCCCCATCCCTGGAAGTGTTCAAGGCCTGGTTAGATGGGGCTTTGAGCGAGCTGGTTGAAAGGAAGATGTCCCAGCCCATGACAGGGTGGTTAGAATAGACGATCTGTGAAGGTCCCTTTGAACCCAACCCATTCTATGGTACATAAAACTGGTGGTGTTGATCTCATGGTTTAGGATGTTAGTTGCTACTTTATTCACTGTTCTTCCCGTGTTCATTTAAGCTGGCTCTCAGAATTGGAGCAGAGACAGTCCCTTTATCACATGGGCCTATGGCAACTCAGTGCAACGGGGTTTGATTTCCAGTGGGGGTTCCTTGGTGTCTTACTGGTTTCACAAGTGTCTTGCAAGTTTTCATTGTTTAATGTTTGGAGATGTGTGAAAAAAATACACACCGGGCTAGACTATCCCGTGACTTTTAAATGCTGTTCCCATGACCGCGCTGCTGACGGGCCTGTGTCTGTGGCCAGGGCTTCGACCTGCGCGTGGAGCACACGCACTGCTTCAGCCACCACGGGGAAGGAGGGCACTACCACCAGGACACCAGCCCGGACAGCGTGCAGTACCTGGGCTACTTCCAGCCCGCCGAGCTGCTCTTCCGCATCGACAGGCCCCAGGAGACGCACCTCGTCGGGAGAGACTGAGCCCCGCGGGCCGCTTTCATCTTCCGCAAGGACAAATGCTGATTTTTGTAATGCTGTCAATTATGCACACTTACCAGATTTAAGAATAAATATGAGAACAGTAAGCTGCCGTCTTCTTAATTGTGTCAAAGGGCAGCACTCAGAGCATACGTGTTGCTGGAGTTATGACACAATTCAAACGGTAATTTAGTGGCAGTGTTATTGTATATTTTCCTCTTGTTTGGTTGAGCTTCCTGCGTGGCCATAGCTGATGGTGGGGAACCAGAGGTGAAATTATGTTTAGAAAGGGACACGAAACCAACTTCTGGACAAAAATAAAGCCCTAGGAGAAAACCCTAACAGCTCCAACTGTCTGCCCTCGGCCCCGCCCCCTCACAGCGATGGCCCCGCCCTCTCACGAGCGCTTCCGGAGGGAGCCGAGCCCACTCGGCTCTGGCCCCGGCCTCTTCCGAGCTCTCTCCGGAAATGGCCGATCCCGCCCAGCGCTGGCCCCGCCCCCTCCCGGGCCCGCCGGCGCTGGCCCGCCTCCTGCCGAGTGCGGGCGGGGGTCGCTCCAAGATGGCGGGCGTGCCGGCCGTGCGCATCAGCATCGAGTCGGCGTGCGAGAAGCAGGTGCAGGAGGTGGGGCTGGATGGCAGCGAGACCTACCTCCAGCCGCTCTCCATGTCCCAGAACCTGGCGCGCCTGGCGCAGCGCATCGACTTCAGCCAGGGCTCCGGCTCCGAGGAGGATGAGCCGGGCTCGGCGGGCCGCGCCTGGGCCGAGCCGGGCGAGACGGAGGATGAGGAAGGTGAGAAGGGCGCAAGGCCGAGCTCTCCCGCCGGGATGAAGCCGGTGGAGGCCCGCCGAGCTGTGGCGGTGCCGGCCTGCAGCTCCGCTGGTGCTCGGGCCTGGCCTGCCTTCCCCCAGGGGTTCCTGTGGTGGGCTGGTCAGAAGATTCGTGACCGAGCCCCGGGAAATTGGAGTGGGAAAGGACACCAGCAGATATGATATCGTGTTGTGTTTCGTGCCGTTATGCTCTCTCTGTGGTTCAAAAATGAGCCTTACACCGTACCTTTTAAAAGTCCTTTGTTTTTCCTTCCTTTGTTTTATTTTTAGGGTTGGTAAAGTTTCAGCCATCCCTCTGGCCTTGGGATTCAGTGAGGAACAACTTACGAAGTGCCTTGACTGAGATGTGTGTGTTGTATGATGTCCTTAGCATTGTGAAGGATAAAAAGTTCATGACTCTAGATCCAGTCGGGCAGGATCCCCTTCCTCCAAAACAAGTATGTTGTACCTAGTTGAGCACTTGGTGTGGCTTGATGCTAAAGATTCTATTACAGAGGATTCTTTTTTCTTGTGAGTGATCAGTACAGAATTTATCAAAATGTTCCTTTTGGTGTCCTGGTGCAGTGCTTTGACGGTCAGAGTAAGGCTGGGAATGGGAGTTGATGCCAATTTCAGAACCCTCTTTGCTGAAGCTCTAGGTCAAGATGCTGCTTCCAGCTGTATA
The DNA here is from genome assembly GCF_021018805.1 of Prinia subflava. Lineage (NCBI taxonomy): Eukaryota > Metazoa > Chordata > Aves > Passeriformes > Cisticolidae > Prinia > Prinia subflava. The sequence continues at coordinate 28,429,485 of NC_086249.1, forward strand.
ATGCTGGTATAAAAGTGATTCTGAGTAAGTTACTGAGCATCCAGCAAAAACAACTTATCAGTCACTGTCAGTTTCCACTAATAATAATAAAAATAAATATTAATTAAAATTATTATTAATAATAAATAATAATAAAAATAATCGTTTGTGAATTAAAACACGAGTATCTCGTTGTTGTTGGTGCTAGAATCCTCAGTTTCTACAGCTGATTTCAAAAAAGAAGTCACTAGCTGGAGCAGCTCAGATCCTGCTGAAAGGTGCGGAAAGATTGTCCAAATCAGTTGCTGAAAATCAGGAGAATAAGCGACAAAGGGACTTCAACTCTGAACTGCTAAGACTGAGACAACACTGGAAGCTGAGAAAAGTGGGAGATAAAATTCTTGGTGATCTGAGCTACAGAAGTGCAGGTAAACAGCAGGATCTTTTTCACAAGAATGGATATTTTATGGAATTGTCTTTTTGTTACTGGAAAAAGAGATGGAACGTCTTAGAATAAATAATTTCAATGTGAATTTTTTGTATTGATGAGACAGGTTTATAAAGGAAGAAATCTTGTTTTCATATTAGGGAAAATATCTTGCCATCTTCAATCCAGAAAGTGATTTTAAAGGCTAACTGTGTAGTATTTTACTAAGAATTTGTTCACAAAAACAGTGCTGCATTTGCAATGTAATTGATCAGTTGACAGGCAGACTTTGTAAATCCTTGGCTTTTATCTACGTTTGGCGTGTAAAGCATTTTAAAAAAGTTGGGTTACATTTTTTTTTTAAATCAAAGATCAGAAAATCCTAGAATATCTCAAGTTAGAAGGGACCTAAAAGGCTTATGATGTCTAACTCCCTGCTCCTCAGAATTCACACCAGGTAGAACTAAACCATGTGACTAAATACCTTATTATACCTATAATTCCTACACTTGAGAAATGGAGCTGAGAATATGCCTTAATTCATGGATTGCATTTAAAGGGGGTGAGCAGCCCATGGTTCTAGAGGCTGTTATGGAGTGACAGGGTGAATACAGAACCTCACAGAGCTGTGGATGTTGGTACAAAGCAGGCATCAGAACTGCGTGTGTTGGGTTCCTGTTGTCATTGGTGAGGGAGGGGAAGGACAAATTCAGATTTGTTCATGAAGAAGCTGTAGATGTACCCAGGCTATGTATCTTTTTTAGTTGATTTACCCTGAACTAGGTGAACTGTGCCCTGGATGAAAAAGGTGTGAAATTGAGGCAGATGTGGGTATCTGCTTTTGTCAGTTCCTGAATGACTGGCTATAGAGCTATCTTTTACAGTCAGAACATGGTCATAGTTTTAAGACTTCTAGCCAAACTTCATCAGAATTCCTTTAAATCAGTAATGCTGTTGTACTTTTAACTACCTGCTTGCAAAACTTCACACATTCACTTTTTGTCTCTTTTTAGCCAAATATCTTTCTTTTTCTCCTTCTTTGCACCTAATGACTCAATTTCAAAGAACTCTTGGCTTTCTCCCATAATTATTAACTACTCTGTGTTAACTTAGTGTAAAATATTACACATTGCACAGTGGAGGATTGAGATGCTGATACAGTGCCATGAACTTTTTAATTTACCTGGGGTTTTTTTAAGAAGTCATTAAGAAATTTGAGTCAAGGGCAGCTCTGAGATTTGGAGACTCAGAAATACATATTCTTCCAAAACAGAGATACAAGCTTTTTTTATTTGCAGAAGGTGCTTAATATTTAATGTGTATGTCTTTGTCCTTCTTTTCTCAGGCTCTCTTTTTCTTCACCATGGCACATTTGAGGTGATAAAGAACACTGACATTGACCTGGATAAAAAGATACCTGAGGATTACTGTCCTTTGGATGTTCAAATTCCAAGTGATTTAGAGGGATCAGCATACATCAAGGTTTGTTAGAGAAACCTTAAAAACCTAGTGGAGTTTTGTTTCAGATTTGTATTGCTTACAACAGAGAACAAACATTAAATACTGTTCTCTCTTGCCTAGGTTTCTATTCAAAAACAAGCACCAGACATTGGTGACCTTGGGACAGTCAATCTCTTTAAAAGACCCTTGCCAAAATCCAAACCAGGTATAGCTTATATGTTGTTTTATGAATATGTTCTCAAGGAATGAGTTTGCATATGATGCTTGTTTGAAAATTTCAGCTTGCAGGTGGGAAGAGGAGTGAATAAGACTTCCCTTATTGAAACTGAAATTTTCTGTGTGGGTGCTGCTTGGGCTTTGGAAATCATGCTTTTGAAGCATGCTCCTTCAGTTTTTCATATGTGTTTATTCAGTTCTGAAACAAAATTATTGAGGTTGTATTTTGAGTATTCTGGAACCCCTTTTGTTAGACATTAAAAGTTTGAGCCCATAAGTGAAATCAAACCAAGGTGTTTTGTTTCAGTCAGTTACATCCCATTAGTTCAGCTGAACTAATGATTGTTCACTCTTAACTCTGCCCAAAATGCATCCTTTGTGTCTGTTGCTCATATGTTTTATCTGGATCTGAAGCTGTGCTGGTGGTGTGTGTGAATTGCCAACAGTTCACCTGGCAGATAGTACATTGATTCATTTAGTATGTGCCAGTATGTGAAGTTGTAAACTTTTGGATTAAAAAGCCAAAAAAAAAAAAGCTTTATTCTTTAAAGCTAGAAATAAACTGACAGGATTGTGTTTCATATGGTATTGAGGGCACATTATACAGCTTGTGTGCTTACTCACTCCAGAATCTCCTGAGAATTTGGGGCCTATAAACCCTGTGAAAGCACAAGCATGCACTGAACATTATTGGATAGTTCATCATAGAGTGAATTTAATAAAGCCAGAAGTATCATTGAAAGTAAGTTACAACTTAAGGAGCTTAAGTTTCATAAGGGGAGTTCACAAAGCGCCTGGGAGAGTAGTACAGTGTTCTATAAGGGTGTTGCACTTCACAATATACATATATGTAAAATTGAATCAAAATTAGTTTTAGTTTTACCTTAAAGTACTTGCTTAACTGAGATAAAATTCTGATAATACTCAATTTGGTTGTAAGGTACTGACTGCTTTATCTTAGTGATCACACCTGGCTACTGCATAGTATTTGGCATCTGAGCAAAGAGGTGGCTTCTCTTTGCTCTTCCCTCCTGCAAACATTGATTTACACTTTCCAGGTTCTGCACACTGGCAAACCAAGTTGGAGACTGCACAGAATGTTCTTCTATGTAAAGAAATATTTGCCCAGCTGTCGCGAGAAGCTGTTCAAATTAAATCACAGATTCCTCACATTGTGGTGAAAAATCAGATAATCTCCCAGCCTTTCCCAGGTAGGAGGCTTTTTAAGACTCTTGACCTACAATTATTTGCTTAAATACTATTTGCTGTCACCTTTTTTAATGCTCTGTCCTTACAAAAGAAAAAAAACCTCCAGATTTTCAAAAGTATTGAAAAACAGAATTCCAACTAAAGCACAGTATTTTCTAATGTATTCTGTTTTCCTTTGTGGTTATGTTTTTTTCAGCTGCACTTAAAACTGTCAGCTGTAGTGCCATGTGCATGTGGCAGTGTAGAGCTGTGCATAAGTCATTGCTCCTGGACTGCATGTAAAAAGAAATTAAAGATTTGAGTTTATGGGTCCTCAGAAAAACAAAAGCAAATGCTCTTCAGTGAGGATATTAAACAGCGTAAAGGTGGCTTAGAGTCAGTGGTGAATCCTCTGTTCTTACAAGGGGTACACAACTGATTGTATCATGCAAAGAATATATTTCTGAATTGCTTAAAATGTGTGTCATGGTTGATCACTCCTTCTTTGAGAAAGAAATGGGGTCCTGGGGACTTTTCTTTTTGTGTTGGATTGAGTCATAAAAATTGACGTGAAATGTACCTGGTGAGTTCACAGTTGCCCTGTCGATGCTTCAGTAAATATCAAGTTTTACTTGCCTTTGCTGTGGTGCTCTCCACCATCATTCTTTGATTTTTCTCTGATACAGTGACTTCTTCTTGTAAAACTACAGAGTATAAAATATAAAGAAAAGCAGTTATCAGCAGCAACCTTAAAAATTCTCAGTGCTCGCTTTTTAAAATCTTCTTTTCCATCTGCTTTGTACAGGTTTGCAGTTGTCTATTTCTCTATGTCACTCTTCAAATGATAAAAAGTCACAAAAGGCTGCTTCTGAAAAACAGAATCCAGAGGATCATCTCTATGTTCTGGAACATAATTTGCATCAGCTTATCAGAGAGGTACTGCGTCCATGGCTGAAGTACTGAAGAGTTTTTGGGCTTTTGCTCAGCCTTCTGCCTAGTGTGGCACTGGTGTAACAGGCGAGTGCCACTAGGGGCCAGTCCTTCTCCATCCAGTGGTGGAAGGCAGCCTGCTGCTTGGTTTCCATGGGTGTGCGTGGTTTGGGAGTTCCAGTTAATGCTTTCATGGAATGCTAGTTCTTTACTTAACATCAGACCAGGCTGCTCACTGCAGAAAAGCCGTGCAAAGCTTTTCTGGTAGAGTTCATCAGTTCTGCCTTCTTTTGTCCAATAGTGCTTACCAAACACTGTCTGCGAGCATCTGGTCAGGCCATACCCTCATGAAAGAACAATCAATCTCCGTAATAGCTTTGTTTGTTTTAAGGTCCACTTCTCTGCTTCAGCATTTCAGATTCTTGTGTAATCTAGCAGAATAACCTTGGATACAAGGTTGAGGTTGTCTCTCTTCAGGAAAGAAGCATCTCTAAGTAGAATTGAAGCTATGTTCCAGAGAGTGTTCACCTCCTTAGAGCATGGCTCTGCAAGTCATGCAGTCATGTGGAACAGTCCAGTATTTTAAACACTGATTTAGGATTCATGGAGCTTTGGCTCTGTGCCCACTTTTCCTGTGGATTTCCTTTCTTTACTTCAGATGTGTTGCTAAAACTTTTGGTACTTCAATTTCTTTCGTCTAAACCCCTTCCTTTATTTTAACTGACCATTCTTTCTGTCTCCATAGATACATATAAAGAATACTTAGTAGGAGCTACTGCCATGCTATCAAATTTTTATTAGCTAGCACTTTTTTTTTTTAATTCCTATAAGGTTTGAAAGACACCTATAAATGCAGGAAGCAAAGTATGAAAAACTGTCTTTAAAGTGCTTTTTAACTGTTGATAAAGTTAAAAAGTTGCACTTTTTGAAAGTATGTACACTCAAACTGATGTGAAGCAATGTATTGTAGTAGACATAGTATTTCTTGCAGGTATGTTATTTGGTCCCTTTCTTTTATAACATCTGTTGATTATTGCAGTGTCACAAGCAAACCCTGAGCTCGACAGTGATGCCACATCCAGCTAGTGCACCTTTTGGCCATAAGAGAATGAGACTTGCAGGGCCCCAGGCTTTTGATAAAAATGAAATCAGTTCTTTACAGTCAAATGAAGGACTTCTGGAAAAGATCATAAAACAGGCAAAGCATATCTTTCTGAGACGAAGGTGGGTCACAAGATACTCTTGTTACAGTAATGTGCCATTGTGCAGAATACAATTGGTCTATTTTAACTGTTCTTAAAACTAGCTGCTGTTTCCTTCATGGTTAATACATTCTTTTTTTGTAAGTACTAAGAACCAAAAATTATGAAAAAATATGAGCCAACAATATTCAGCTAGTAAAAAGAAAAAATACCAGATCTCTTTGAGATCTTGTGACAATTGCAACATAAGCTGGTGGTAGTGGTCCCTACTTATCTCAAACTGGATAAATCCTTTTTCAGTATTCTTTGCAGTGCAGTAGCTGAACTGAGTAATACCACTGCAATACTGTTGTATATGGAATGTATGAGAAATGTACAAAATAAACAAGTGTACTTCATTAGCACCAGAACAGTGCTGAAATAGAATTTTGATCCAGTGTTTCTGTTAAATGTAATATCTCCTTGCTTCCTGTAAGCAAGATAACAGCACAAACTGCCTGGATTATTGTGTGTTGGAATATGGCTTTATCTTCCAGAACTGCTCGAACCATTGACAGCCTGGCGAGTCGTATTGAGGATCCTCAGATTCAGGCTCACTGGTCCAATATCAATGATGTTTATGAATCCAGTGTCAAAGTTCTAATAACTTCTCAAGGTTATGAGCAGATATGCAAGTAAGTATGAGAATGGATGTCCTTTTAGTTGTAGAAGCTGAAGCAAAGGCAGCATGTATTCACATTGCACTTTAAAGGTTTAGATTCTCTTCAGACAGACAAGTAGGAGTCCGTTATTTGTATGTTTGTTTTTCTGACTTGACTGTGGGGTGAACAGTCACCTTAACAAAACTTCACTCACTTTACTCTTTAATGAAGATTTTTAGTCTATTTTTAATTAATACTGTTTCCTTTCAAAGAAGGAATTTAAGATGAGAGTGGACATTTGTGGGGGCGAATTTACTTTGTTAGAGATGACTCAATACAAAGTATCATTTGATGTGCTGGATTCTAAACTTCCAGTCTGGTCATGGAAAGCTAATCACTGCTCAGTCTTAGCTTGGTTGCATAGGTACTGAATGTGGAACTCATGTAATTCATGCAATAATTATGCACGTTGTTACTGACATACGAGATTTCATGTTATAGAAATAAATGCCTGCAGACTGATCAGCAGTGAATTCATTAATGCATCAACAGTGTTTTTTTCTATTTGGAGCAGTGCCCTCTGGCTGTGACCGCAGTGTGGGGCAACCTGCAGTCATTGGTACATTGCCAGTCTTGGTTCCAGAGTACATAAGTTGCCCAAGTCTTTTCTGTAGCACAGAACACACCATTTTCCCCCGCACAACTGGAAGGAAACTTGGGCACAGGGGCAGGCAGGGAGCTGCAAGGCTTCCTTGACCTGAACAGATGGTAGGCCAGGTCTGGGAGCATGCCACAGAATGTCACCAGCCATATAGAGGGAGCTGTTGTGACTGATGAAACTGGAATGTTTGGACTTGCTGTCACATTCTGTAAGCTTTGCTCTATTTGTCAGGAATTCTTGTCAATGACTGGGTGGGATTCTATGTTCTTAGTTTCCTGTTTCCTGAAGTGTTTTAATGCTTTTTGAATAAATACGGATCTTGTCTTCAAAGATCCATTCAACTACAGCTGAACATTGGAGTTGAACAAATCAGAGTTGTGCATAGAGATGGAAGAGTCATTACACTGTCCCATCAAGAGCAGGAGCTGCAAGATTTCCTTTTATCTCAGGTAGGCTCACATATGTTATTCTTCCCTTTCTCGTGATGTTTGGGAAACAGAAGAAGTTAGAATCTCACTTTTATCTGTGTAGAAAATATTAAAAAGTTCAGATTAAGATAGTGAAGATGGGAAGCTGGATGACTGAATTTTCACTGTTTATGTATAGTCTTTAGCAACTGTTACTAAAATACATAGCCATTTTTTACTAGGGTCAGCAGCCATAACAATTTTTTCCTCCTATTTAAAATGCATTTCTGTATACTGCTCATTATGGGTAAAACAAATCAGCAGTAATCCTAGCAGACAATAAGGTATTCTATGTATGAAACTTACTGTAGCTAAGTTCTTAATGAAGCCACAATTACTGTCATTTCAACATTGTCTGTTGATGCTCACTTTGCATCTGTCGTTACAAAATTAGCTGATACTTGAGTGAACTCTGTTTTCTTAATTGCTTAGAACAACCTGCTGGTTTTATTCAGAAGTAGCAATCTCCCCAGTATGCATTATAAATAGTCAAAATACAGGTCTTTAATAACAGTGGTTGGCCTGTTGCAGTTATGTAAAACTCTGTGACACAGAAGACAAGTCAAAACAGATCCTGCTGACGTGGTGTCTTTTTGGTCAAGTGTTGTCAGACTTGTTCAGAGAGAACTGCTGAAGGGTGCTGGATACTCCTTGTTGCAAGGGTTAAGTCATGATACAGGGAAACAGTAGCATTTAAACTCCTAAGCTGTTAGAGCGCAGGGCTTACTCTTGAGCATTAATGGAGATAATCATATATATTTTTCTATGTTTTATAGCAGAAGTCTTGTTTCTGTTGGAAGACAGGATTGTTTACAAATCAATTTTTTGAGACTTAAAGATTTTTGGAAATTGAAAGCAATACTTAAAATGGCTAAGTGCATATACCTATGAAAAACTAATTTAACTGCATAGCAGAGTGGTCTTCTCCTCCTCTGCAGAGGAACTCCTCTAAATTCAAATAACACAAAGCTCTACTATCATATTAAAAAAGTTGCTCTGAAAATAGAGAATGTAAGGTCACTTCTGTAAACAACTATTGTACAGAAAACAGGCTTGCTAAACCTCATAAATGTTTGTTGTCTGCAAGTGTTGAACAGAAAACAAACCTCTTGTTATGTTTCAGATGTCACAGCACCAAGTACATGCAGTTCAGCAGCTTGCAAAAGTCATGGGATGGCATGTGCTGAGTTTCAGTAATCACGTTGGTCTGGGGCCAGTGGAGAGCATTGGCAATGCATCAGCAATAACTGTGGCATCACCAAATGGAGACTATGCCATTTCAGGTAGTGTTTCCTCTTGCAAACAGAAGTCAGATCTTCCTGAGAGTGTTTGTGGAATATTTGACTATAAATTGATATGATGCTCTAAAAGTTGAGAGACTGTCTCTTTTGTGTATGGAATTGAGATCTAGATAGAATCAACACCTTGCCCAGGAAGCCATTTATTATAAACCTGATTTAATTTACACAGGCTTGAAAATAGTTCTTATAGTTATGAAAAATTTTAATATATATTATATAATATATGTTATATGAATACATTATTTAAATATATAATTACATATATTATAAATATTTGCTTAACATATAAATACATATAATTAATTGTATGTATTATTATTAGCATAGAAAAAAGAGATTACTGAAACCATCAGGATCCTGAGAGAAGGGAACAAGATAAACAACAGGATCACAATTCCAAACTTAGGGAGAACAGGATTTGGTCTCTTTAGGGATCTTTTTGAAAGAATCCTATGGGATATGATCCCATGGGATGGAAAGAAAAGGGGTCTGGGAGTGCTGTTTGATTATTGTTTTCAAGGGTGACCTCTTTCAAGCTCAAGAATGGTCATTCCAAATGTTCAGGAAGTTGTGCAAAGGTGACAGAAGAGCTGTGTGTATGAACAAGGAGCTCATGACTGAACTCATGACATAGGAAGGAAGCTCCAAGAGATTTTAAGTAGTTGACCTGGGAGGGATGTAGATAGACTATCCAAGCATGCTTTTATAAGGATAGGATAGGAATCTGATGGAGAATGTACAGGGCAGCAAGAAGAGCTTCAACAGGTATGTCAGCAGCAAAGGAAAGATTAGGGGAAATGTGGGACTGCTGTTAAACAGAGACAGTACCTGGTGGCACAGGACATGCAGGAGGCCAAGGTACTCAGTACCTTCTTTACTTTGGTCTTAAGATTGGCCTTCAGAAATGGATCCGTGAGACCCATGGGAAATTTTGGAGCAAAGACTCAGCCTCAGTAGTGGAAGACCATGTTGGAGAACCTTTGAACAGGCTTAGACATACACAAGTTCATGGGACCAGTAGGGTCATATCCATGACTGCTGAGGGAGTTGATTGATGTCATTGCAAGGCCACTCTGGATTATCTCTAAAAGGCCAGGCTCAGGAAGGGCTCCTGAGGACTGGAAGAAGGCAAATGTTACATCCTATATTCAGAAAGGAAAATGTGGGGAACTACAGTCAAATCAGCCTCATTGCAATTACTGGGAAGATGAAGAGGAAAAATAAAGTCTCAGAAGAATTTTCTGAACATACGGAGAATGTGGTGGTGGGGAGTAGTTGGCATCAATTTATGAAAGAGAAATCATGTTCAATCAAGCCTGATAGTCATCTCTTTATAGAAGGTTAGCTTGGTAGATGAGGGAAAAGCTAGGGGATACCTCTCCCAACTGTTTATTTAAAAAGCCAGCACACACCACTCTCAACATGAAAACACAGAAACCCATCCAAGCCAGCAAAGCACCACCAGCCCTCCATCAGTCTTGCAGAATTTTGTGCAAGTAATGAAAAATTAACTGCCTAGTGACTCAGATCCTGTCTATTTGAGATAAATCCACTAGAAACAAAACATTTTTCAACAGAATAGTGGGGAATACATCCAAGGAAAGAATGAGCAATGAAGCCTTTGCCCTTCCTGGCATCATTGGGGAAAAAGAAATGCATTTATAGGGTGTACATTTTGGGGTTTATTAAAAGTTTCTCTGTTTTGATCTAACCAAGAACATGCAGTGCTAAAGCAACAAATCATAGAGAGGTGGGAGGAGAGAGAGAAAATCCAGAGAAAAAGCTGTGAAAAAGAAAGGAGGGGAATTTCCCTTGTTTGATTTCAGCATGTTTGGAATTGAGTAGGAGTAAAGTATAGAGTACGCAAAGAAGAATATTTAGTATGAGAAATTCGTACAGTGTAAAAATGCTCATTGAAATCTCCTTTCGCCACAGTACGCAACGGTCCAGAAAGCGGCAGCAAAGTCATGGTTCAGTTTCCTCGGAGTCAGTGCAAGGATCTCCCCAAGGGTGATGTCCTGCAGGACAGCAAGTGGAATCATCTCCGGGGACCATTCAAGGAAGTGCAGTGGAATAAAATGGAAGGGCGTAACTTTGTGTATAAAATGGAACTCCTCATGGCTGCCCTAACTCCTTGCTAGTGAAGCGTCAGCCTCTCTCTGAGGGCTCTGAGGTGTCTCTGTGCAATGATAACTGCCAGTGCAGCAAAGGGAAATGGGAACTGTGGGCCAATACAAGAAAGCAAAGTCAGATTTATTTCCTGTACAGAAATAGCCATTTTGGTATTTGTAATAAAACCTTTTTCAGTGGCATATAAAATACATATCATTTTTTGTAAAAGTTCCTTTCAGCTGTGTCTTTGAAAATTGCTCTGTCCAGAGTGACATAGATGAATAATTGATGTATGTTTTATTTATAAAATTAAATTTGGTAGTCCTTGAGTTGAAACATTCTTGAGTTGGAATTTGTTTGTACATTCATGGGGATTCTGGGTGACCCCTTTATTTTTGAGAAATATGTTTACTTGGCAGTTCAACTTGAGAGTGTTACAAAGTCACTGCCTGTGGCAGAAGTCTTTCCTCTCTGATGGCCTGTGTGATGTTGAGTACTTTGCTTGTTTTTTGACCTTATTTTTTTGCAAGGATATAGAGGAAAGGGTCTTACTTGGCTTGCAAGGTTCTGACTGTTTGAGTTTGTGGGTGACTTGTGACTTAGTGACTGGATAGAAGGAGGTAACTCTCATGCAGTAAACCTCCACATTTGTGCATCTGGGTCTTTCTCCTGCATTCTCCGTGATTATCATCCAGGGAAATAGTATCTTCCTGAATATCAGCTCTTTTGAGTTCTTTCAAAATAAAAAAGTCACATTTTTTATAGTTTTGGTTGTAATTTTAGCCTTCTTGAAACTTACAGTATGGTGTTCAACAAAACTTTTGTTTGGTACTTAAGTGCTAAGGGTCTTTTTGCAGCAGGTGTGAACTGGTTCATATTCATGTCCATATTGTCTTATGAGTGTCTGTCTGTATGTATATATATATGAACTCCTTGCACATAAATATGTTTGAATTGAACATCACACTTCCATGGTGACAGTTATTTTGTATTCTCAAGTATAAAGAATAATTGTAGATGTTGGAGTCTAGAACATCCCTCTGGCCACCCTGGAGGGTTTGGAGACCGGACAGGGGTGTCTGGGATCTGTACAAGGGGGTCAACCAGCCTCACACAGAGCCCAGGAGGACATTGCCTCTGATCCCTGTCCATGGGAGTGAATGCCCACATTGTATGAAGAATCACAAGCTGAGAGAATTCAAAATAAGTAGTATTTAGTTTATCATAGAATGTAAATGTAGAATCTAGGATTCTCAGTATATGGGGTTGAAGAGGCAAGATGGAGGAATTGGGGAGTGGCCCCTGTGCTCCTTGTTCTTGCTCTCGTCCCCCATTTTCTGCTGAGTTGGATCTCAAGGATTGGTTTAGAGTAGAAATGACATGTTAGCATAGGTAGTAGGCATTGGTACAATTTTGTAAATAAAAAGTACTTTGTGGACAGTGGTTGGGTCAGGGGTACTGTACATAAGGTGCGGGGCTCTCTGATCCGCCCCAGTCTGCTGCGTGTCCTGCTCTGCTGGGGATGCCTGGCAGAGCTGAGACAGAACTAAGATAAGGTACCCTGCCAGGGAAGCCTGGCAGAGCTGAAAAAGGACTGAGATAATGAAGAATAAACAACCTTGGAAATGTGCACCGGCGTACTCAACTTGTCGTCTCTACCTCTGGTGTGAAACACTTAGGGCAAAGAGAAGCCTGAAAACCTTATTACCTCTGGGAACAGCAACCCAGAGGAAACTCCCAGGGAACAGCAACCTTGGGGGAACCCTTAGTACCTTGGGGAACAGCAACTCCAAGGAGAATCTCAGGGAATCAATAACCCTGAGATGTAGGAAATTGTAGCAGCAAGCTGCTGCTCAGCATGTGTCCAAAGCAGTTCCCGTACTTAGATTGGTGTTGGCCATTGGAGCATCTTGTTTCAGTTCCTGGGAGCACTTGCTTCTGTGTGACCAAACTAAGAAAGAGAAAGGGTTTTCCTTTCAGGTGCCCATGTGTTACCCAAGACAACTGATGAAAATTAAAAGCCCTAGTTGAAAATAGTCTCCTGATCTTGACACAGGGCTGAGCCCAATGTAACCCCCGTGATGGCAGGTCCTGTACTGCTGTGCCAGCAGACACTGTAGGATTCCAGACAGAGGGGCGGTGGTTCCTTGGTGAACAGTTCAGCCAACAGCCTGATGAATGTGTTCATGCATCCGACTCAATGAGGCTGTTCTGACTCCTGCCAGCGCAACGAATCTCTGATTAATAATTAGAAGATGAATCTATGAAACTTGAACATGTCTTTATACTTGATTGTTCTTAACCTAAATTGACAGGTCTGCATGTAGCGATAGCCTTTTCATCAAGTAAGTTCTTCGTTACCAAGTAATCAGATCACTGTGGAGCTATTACAATCTCATGGCTGCAGGACCTCTCTTGGAAAGGACACCTGCTGTGTTGCAGAAGGGCAAGCTCTGTGTGTTAGCATGAAAACACTTGTCAAAACTTCTAGGTCTAGCTGGAAAAAAGAAAAAAAAAATATATATAAAACAACAAAAAATCATTATTAGAGACCTGGAGAGTCTGTGTTTTGGTGTTGAATACACAGGGATTCCTAATTTTAATGGAAAACAGACTGATTAGACATCTTAACAGACAGTCTTGAAACTTGGTAGTGCATCTTTGATTATGAAATTATGACATTAGTGAATGATTAGGACCTTTTCAACTGATTGCCAAAACTTGGACATCTCTTTAATTCAAGTTTAAAAGTAAAATGCCTTAATCCCTTTGATCATCTAGAATGCTCTAAGTATTAAATTTTGCTACTGTTCTGCAGGGAATTTACAAGTATAGTAAGAATAGCTGTTAGTTTCTGAATTTTTACTGTAACAACCTTCCGTAAAACTTTAGATGCTGCAGGGTAGCAAGAAACTGCTAAAGTTTAGCCTCATGTTCTGTACCTTAAATATTGATGTTAATAATGCATATTGACAAACATAATTTTCAGGAAAATATGAGTATTTTTAAAGTAACGTTACCTGTGTAGATTAAGCATATTAAATTGTGGGTAAAATTTTTGGGTGAGAAATTGTCGATAAGGAAAGCTATATACAGGGTAACTGTACTGATGTTCTCACTGAATACTGTTCGAGTCCCTGCTGCTCATACGGGATGTTACTGCCTAAAAGTGAGATTGGCATCAGGTTCAATAGCCAAGGATGGTGCCTGAAGTTGCAGTGACTTCAGCCAAGCTGAAAGAGGCAGAGCAACTGTGCTAGTTGTAAACTTACTTTGTAGTAGTATGTTTGAAGCTGAAGAATTTTAAGTGTTCATTTCCTACTTTCATCCCAGCTTTCAAACATTGTGGTTTCAATGTGTGTGTGACCTCTGCAATCACAGCAATGCACTGGAATGGTCATTCATGCCTGGATACATTTCCTGACTTCCTCTGGCAATTGCAGTGTTCAGGTCAGTGTTAGCAGATAATAGTGTTTTACGTGTAAGCTGCACTTTTTGTATGTTCTAAATCTGGCAGAGCACCTGCTATATATTCAGCTCAGCCTAATACCTAGCTTCACATTCAAAGTGTTTTAATGCTTTTTTAAATTGCATTAAAAGTCTAAGATCCATTCAAAGTCTAAGATTTAGGGCTCAAAAAGAACCCCTAACAATGTTTTCCATATTCTGTAAGCATACTTTACCAAGTAATTCGTTTGGTGATTGAAACAGTTGCACTTACAGTTTTCCTGTTGTCAAAGCCTCGTTCATTCAAATTATGAACACATTTTATTATGAAAAAAAAAAGACACAAAATATGGGCAACATACATTTAAAGCAGAGAATTGGAATAAACTGTTACTTGTCCGTGCTGTATCAGATACTTATTTCATTTCTTACCTTTTTTGACCTGTTCCAGATGTAGGAAGGAGTAGACAGCTGAATCTGGTGCCTCAGTTTATGAGTGGGAGAGAGTCCCTTTGTACTACAAATGGCCAGCTCAGTATGGGATGGCTTAAAGGTATTGTGCACAGGGTGATTTGGCTTGCTTGGCACCTAACTGCATTGTTATGCAGGTGAGAACTTTCCTGAATGTTTTTCCAAATGGAGCCCATAGCACCTCTGCCCTTGAGCTTCCCAGTCCCTGACCAGAGGGAAAGCTCTGTCAGCCTGTCCTGTAAAAGATTTCTGCAAACAAGTGAGACAAAGTGTAAAACAATAAAAGGTAGTAGCAACAGTTTGACTCAAACAGCCACGTGGCAATCTACAGGTGCAGGACTAGGCCATGGTGTCTTCCAAGTTCAAAGTTTATTTCACACTGCAAAATACTCATTACAAAAGCAAAACAATGATTTGGAATTTGGTCAGTTTACTGCTTTCTCACTGACAAACAAATTTTATTCCACCCAACAGATCTACAGGTGGAGAATTGCAATACATGCAGTATGCAGGCTCAAGAAAACATTAGTTCGGTCAATTCATGTTTTCTTACAACATAGGGAAAGCAAAGGTAGCTTCTCAACAAGAGCAATTTTAGAACTGTATTTGTAGATACTATATTTCAAAGTAATGCTATTTTAACTTTTCTTTTCCGACAGATTCTTCATCACTGGGCTAAGTTTGCAAAGGACTTGACATCTTTTACAACAAAACTGCTTAGTACCATCCCACTGGTGTTGTGTGTCAGCATTTTATCTGACCCCTCTAATCTTTATAGCCAGTGTCCTCTTTAGTGCCTGCCTGCACTGTTCCTTGTACAACCACCTGCTCTAGTAATGTCATAAAATGTGTTTTAACATCCATCCTGGGGCAGTGTAAACAATGGGAAACGCAAGCGGGAGAACTTTGACCAGCTCAGCATTCTTTCAAAGTCAGTTTTGCCTCATGAAAAATTGCAGTCTTAAGAGCTTCAGGAAGTTCCTTACACCCAAAAGTAGCAGCATAGGTGCAATAAACAGGATTCAATGCTTGCAATTAATTTTTAATGTAATACTGTAATTAGATATTTTATTTATTATGTTGATGGATGCTAATGACCACTCTGTCTGTAATAGGAGACTTGCTGTATCCAAAATGCAGGTGTCCTTCAAGACCATGATAATTTCCTTTATGGGTTGATCTTAGAGGCTTGGTTGGTTGGTTGGATGGTTGGTTGGTTGGTAGGTTGGTTGTTTTTAAGAGTGGTAGAGGCTGTAGATTTTATTAGCTAGCCACAAAAATGTTCATGCTCAGCATGAAAGCATACTCTTTTATACTCTGACCTTGACTAGCAGAACCGAAAAACCTACCAGGTCAAAACAGCTCCATCAGACACTGCTGATTTAATTACTTTGCAAGTCAGGATATTTCTGCAGTAGTCTCAAACATTTTATCTTCTAGGTTTGTTCTTGCTTTCTTGGCCAATACTTTCTCCTGAGGTAGAATTGTTATTTTTATTATGAAACAGTCCTTGGCTAACACTCAATGGTTTCCAGTTCAATCTCTTCCGTCGTACTTGCTGTAAATAAAAGGATACTGTTATTGATTGGCAAATGGATTGGAAGACCAACATTCCAAAATAACTGTGCCAAGACATTTTAAACTTTTTAATATGACCTCACGCTTGCTCATCTAAAATTAGGTTTTAATTACATCTTTTTAAAATATTTAACTGCATAAAGAGGTTCTCACAGTCTTTAAAGTGACAACGATTTCTTCCAGTTCAAAGCTAAAGGCACTAAGAAAACGAAGTCCATGGGGCCTGTTCTTAAATCTCTCTTCATGACTTCTGAAAGGAGGGCTCTTCTGAGATAGAACTGGGGCAGAAATTAGGTCTCAGCATCAGACCATTTCCTAGATCACACAACAAGTTTCTAGACTGAACTCTGCTGTATGTTACATGAATATTTCTATTCAATTCAGCTTTGTGGGAAGATTGGCTTCAGCTGGAAGAAGAGGCTTTATCTAAACAAAATCCTGTATATTCTGGCATGATAGGTAAGTTTTCAGTAGCTACAGAAGCTAGTGAGTGGTGTACGCACCACAAAAACAGCAGCAGCCCTTAAGAGCTGTAGGTGAGCAACAGAAAGGAAGAGGCAGCTCAAACCAAGTTAATTTCTTCTTAAAAGAAGAAATTAGGTTTTGCAGAGTTGACTCAAACTCTGGGCCATGAGTCTTAGGATGCTTGAGTGTCTGTGTTGTCTAGTAAAATACTGATAGCTAGGCTGCTTGTTGTAATGTAACACTTATTATAGAAGAAATACGGACCTTTTACCTAGAGGGCAAGCAACCACGAGTGGATCTACACTTAAAAAGAAGGGAGGTAAGCATCTGAAATATTTTTAAGTGGTAAGGAAACCTCCCATTTCAAAGATGTGCCTAAGAGCTTGATCCTAGGCCCTTAATGTGCACCTTGTCTTTCTGCCTAGGCCAAATATCCCTGGCGGTGGCTTGGAAATTTCTTCTCTAATATGTCCCTTCAGTGTAGCCCTTGTGTTCCCCTGACTGCTTTTCATGACTGTTGTCTTTGGTGTCAGGTTTTGATATTACTCAGTGTTCACTGGAGTCTGCAACTGGATCAAAAGTGAACAGATGAAGAGGGTGTTTGAGAGGAGGAGATGCAATCTTCCACTGAGGATTGAACTGAGGTGGGGCCACTCCCAAAGGTCATTTGAATATTTTCCCCTAGGATACACCCTGCTGATGTGAACTATGAGAGAGTTGCTGATGCTCTTGACTTTGTCTCCTGCCCTTTGATGGGGGATTATTGCAGTCCTGGCCTTTTCTCCCCATGTGTTGCAATCAGCAATGTTGGGAAGTATTTTATTGTTTCTAATGTGAAACATATAAGTTAGATGTCCTGTGGATTGTTCTTCAACAGCTGTTATTCAGTTGCCTCAGCTAGTAAGGAGTAAGAAGAGGATACTCATTTGAGCCCTTCAGTCTTGTTTCTCAGTCACCCTGTTTAGCACCTTCATGGTACAAATTTTAGGCTCAAATTTCAGGCTTGAAGACCATATACTCTGACTACATTTTTAGAGAAGTACCTGTTAGTTTGTGTGTTGTCTTCTTCTGAAATAGATGCAGAGATTTATTACACAGCCACATGAAGCAGATTAGAATGGCAGATACTGCAGCAAGAAATGCAAAGAGAACTGCTACAAAATGCAAATCTTCATAGATAATCTCTGTAGGGAAAATGGAAAAAAAAATATTATTATAAAATTGATTACAAGCAGATTGATGCTTAAACACAGGTAAAGCCAAGAAGGCCTGTCTAGTTTGTACCGTAAACATTGACTACGATGGTGCCATAGGCATTGGTTCCATGCTCCTCCATTACAGTGACAAAATAGTAGCCAGCATCTCTCATGCCCACATTTCGAAGCTGTATAGAGCCATTTTCAAAAGTAGTCACTCTGTCCTTGTAGGCCGTGGATATGTTGACGTAATTCCCACTTCTCCACTCAACAATGCTGGTGGTGCCCCAGCTTGACACGTGCTTCCACTCAATGGTGGCCACGCCTCGGCAAGAGTATTCAACTGAGAGAAGGATGTTCTGTGCCACTGTTGCATTGATGTTGGGTTGTGGGACAACTAAAGACACTCCTCCGGGAGCTGAAAGACAAAGGAGAGTGATGAGTCTGGTGGTGATGCTGCACTAACTGTCCAGGGCAGGTTGGGACCTCTGGATCCTGGGGATTTATCCTACCTATCTCAGTGATCTGTTTTAAGAGAGGATAGATGATGCTTTTCAATATCTTTTGCTTTCTGCTTTCCGTAAAAGTAACGTACTTGAAGACTATATACACATTTATAATTTGTGATAGCAAAAATGCTTCCACCATAGAGGACACATGTGTTTCAATGTTTTTACACCCACATAGAAAGGGACTTTGGATAAGCATAACGTTTTCTGAAAACTCAGCAATGTTCTTTTGTTCATCAGTAACTGGCTTTCTTTAAAAATCCTGCATTTACATGGAAAGTTTAGTCACTACATTCAAGCTAGTCTATCATATTCATTAACTACCATCCCCCAAAAGCAAGAACTGTAGTAGGCATAAGTATGTGAAGTCTTGGCAAGGACTTTGTCGTGTTTTCAGGATGTGTAATCAACATTAGAAATATCAGCTTCTTAAAGGCGGCCAGCTAATAAAGCAGTGCAGATAAATCACATGTAACCAAAGGTACATAGTTTCCTGAGAAGCCAGGGACTTCAATGTTCCTGATGATATCTGGGCAAAAATGCACATCAAAGAATATTTAATTCTCACCTACTTCCTCCTGATGTGATTACAGAGCTGTTCATGACAATGTGAAACTGAACCAACGGCTTAGTTTAATGTGTAACTGCAATAATTTCTGCTTACATTTGGTGTTTCTGCATGAAGATTTGGATGAACACCAACATCAGAGTTTTAACTGGCATACATTTTTTCTTTTTATAAGTGGCTTGTTTGAAACCCTTGGCTAAAGACTGAAATCCTGTTATCTACCCACAAGAATCAAAGCAGACCAAAGGCAAGCTAAAGCACAGAATAAGGGTGAATGCTTTTTCCTGGTTTGGCGGGGAGCAGCTCACCTACTTTACTCCCTTACTGTGGGAACAGGCTGACTGCAAGAGCAAAACAAAAAAGAAATGCTGACCTGTAAATGTCTGTAACCCAGTGGGGGAGTGAGAATGAGACCCTCACCTACATTGTACAACTGCAAAGCAGGACACCTGGGGACAATCCTGGAGGTTCTGCAGAGTCTTCAGGGATAAGAATGATTAAGAAAGGCAAAGAAAAAATCTCCAAGGGAAAGAAAATATGTTTAAAAAATCTTAAAGTAAGAGCCCTCTGTGGCCAAAACGCCACAGCCACCACAAATGGAAAAGATGGGTGAATTACAACCTGACTTCACTGCATTTGGGATCTGTAGCAGAATTCACTAACTCTGCTGGTCAGTGTAAGGTAGGGGAGCTAAAGAAGCCAGTTCAATTCCCAGGCCCTCATGTATGCTACCAAATAGGATCTAGGCTTTTCCAAGATAACACTCCTGGGCTCCCCCCTTCATGAGCATCTTCATACTCATGCTGCTCAGTCCCCCTGCAGGAACGTCACGCGTTCCGGGCAGCTCAGCGCATCCCCAGCTGAGCTGTGATCTGCTGTTCAGCCTGTGTGCAGGAGAGACTAACCAGAGCTGTGAAAACGAGGTTTGTGCCAGCTACAGAAACAGAACAGCCGGGAACCTCTGGTAATCGCTGCAAATTGTTCCAATTGTTTTCTGGTCCATGTGTTTATTTAAAGGCCTTTCCCACTGTTTCTGACCAGACAGGAGCTGAGTATCTCCCCTCAGTGACCCTTTCATGTTTTTACAGAGGCTTTCTTTTGAATATGTGATTGCAAGGTAAATGTTAAAAAAAGAATTCAAATCTTTCCATTAAATGATTTGCAAACATGTTCTGTCCCTATCTGGCATGCAAAGCTAAAAAAAAGTAGTGCAGTATCTAACCATGCAAAAATGTTTTTGGTAGGCAGTGTGCCTAGATCACCTGAACCGGTCTAATCCAACAGAGCTGCACCAGGCTGGAGAGCAAACATCACACCCTCATTGCAGTGCCCTACACAAGATGACTGTGCTCTCCTGCTCGCAAAACCAGCCCCTTCACACCCAGTAAAACTCACAGCCAGGAGAAGAGCATACAGGGGCTGCTCAGAGCTCACTGAGTTTGCCATCCTGGCACGCTGCTCTACTCCAAAGTATTTGCCTGGCCAAGAGTCAAAGTGGGAAGTGTGGCTCTGCGTACCAGCCTGGCCGTGGCAAGCTGGGCCTGCAGTGTGCTGAGCAGTTAGTGGGAAAGAAACAGGCTGGCAGCGAGGGAACTCCACGCAGAAACTCTAAACTGGGGGGACAGCTCCCAAAGGGGCCTCTGAAACCCTGCGGACTCTCTCTCCACCCTTTGGTGTCCCGCTTGTGGTCACTTCTGTCGGTGGAGCGCCGTGACCAAACCAAACTCGCTGGCGGCACTGACACCTCGGTCCCCAGGCGAGGTGGGGTTGGCAGCAGCCTCCTTCGGGTCCCTCTGGCAGAGCACCCGACTGCTCTCTGCGTGTTGCCCCATCCTCACTCAGCTGGGTTGGAACCCACCTTCCCTCCTCACCGCCGCGTTTCCCAGCGTGACCCGACGCCCCTCGGGCTGTTTCCTAACCGGGGTTGTATCCGCCCCCCGCCTTGTCCCCTCAGTCGCTGGAAAAGCAGCGGGGGGACGGCGGCTGCTGGAGCCGCCCCTGCCGGGAGCGGGCGTGAGGCCGGGCCGTGGGGCTCCCCCCCCCGCGGCCGAGCTGTCCCGCTCGGCTCCCCCGCTCCCTCCGGGCAGCAGGAGCGGGGACGAGCCTCCCTGACCGTGTCCAGCCCTCAGAGAGCAGCGATGCCTGCCTGAGTCTCGGTATGTCCCGTCGCCATCCCCTCCCCAGCCGCTCCCGGTTGCGGACGGGCTGGCAGAGCGCTGGCCGCGGGCGGGGATCGGCGGGCGCGGGGCTGAGCTGAGGCGGCGAGGAGCAGGAGGAAAGGGCCGAGGGTGGGAGCGGGGGAGGCAGGGACGAAGTCGGACACTTACTCTGCAGAGCCCACCCGGCGGCCAGGCAGAGGGTGACGGTCCCCATGACGACGCCCCGGCTTCGACAGCCCCGCAGCGGTCTCATCAGCGGGAAGCCGATGCCCCAGGAGTTGCATTTAAGTGGCTGGGCCGGCCGGCGCGGCCCGACCCCGGGGGCTGCCTGCCCCAGGCCTCTCCCTCGCTGCTCTCCCTCCTCTTCCTCCCGCTCCCGCCGCGCTCCCCCGCAGCGGCCCCCGGCGCTCCCCCGCCTCACACCCCGCGGTCTCCGATCCGGGCTGGAGATGCAATTGGCTGAGGAAGGGAAGGCTCTGCCCGGCCGCCGGCCATCGCCCAGCCGGGGAATGAGCGCGATGGGCGGCCGCGGAGCCGCGCAGCCCTGCCCGGCCCTGCCGGTGCCCGGCCGGAGCCTGGAGCCGGGAGCCAAGCCCGGGATCGGGACACTTCGCGGAAGAGGCTGCTTTTAAGTGTGATTTGGCATCCGCAAGGGAAATTCCACTTCGGGGCGTTAAAACTGACTTTTTTGTGATGCTGCAGGTGAGACGGGGGTGAGGGGAGGGCTGGAGAGCAGCACCTCCGTTGCTCCCAGAGATCGTCTCAAATGACCACGCTGGAAAATGAACCTGATTCCCATCCCACTATAGCTGGCACATGCACTAGGTGCTCCTCTCTCCCTTCTGTTGCCGTCCAGAGGAGGTCCCCAGCAATCCTTGTACTTCTTTCGAAAGCACTGGACAGTGTGAGATAGTGGAAAACATGATCAGAAAACATGAGAGCGTCCCAATCCTGAAAATTCATCCCTGATGCATGCTCAGAGGCATCCTTGTATATGGCTACCAGAAGCCATATACACTCCCAGAAGACCTGCCCCTCTGACCAGGGAGAGTTACACACCAGATCAGCCTTTTTGCAGATTTCCCATTCTTTTTCCTCAGGTGCAAAAAATCTCCAGACCCACCAACTTCTGGTGCATCTCCTGAAGCGTCAGCAATGATACTCAGATGAAGGGGCAGGGAAAGAGAGGTCAGTGAGGATGTACTGCCCAAGTGTTTGATCCCATGTAGGTTTTGCAGCCTGCCCTGGTGCTGGGATTGCCTGGAGGTATGTTTGCACTCGATCTGCAGAAGCTGGCTATGGACTGCTTCCCTACTGTCTCATCTGTCTGAGCTGCTCCTGTGCTTTGCCAAATCCCCTCTGCTGCATCAGGCCAACATTGTGCCTGGGTGTCCCTGCTGGAAATGTAATTGCATGAAAAAGTGTGTAGTGCTTCCCCTGGGAGAGATTCTGTCAGATGAAGTTTCTTCCTGATCCTATCACTTTATGGCAGTTTTATTCCTCAGAGCATTAAAGAGGATCTCATGGTGATGTGACTTTCTGTAATTTTACTTATTTTATTTCTTTCAGCCTTTATTTAAGTTATTTTTGAGCTTATGGCCCAGTGAACTATTTTGGAAGCACAACTTATGAGCTACATTCTCATATAAAATTAATTGAACCCTGCATATTTTAAATGTATTAAACTGGTTTCACTGAGCAAATGTACTCTATTGGAAAGACAGGTATTAGTAATTAAATTGAAATATAGGCTTGGAGCTCCTCTCAAATTTTGGCAGTTTTGGCTACCATAGGTCAAATGTTCAGTCCTCTGATAAAAAGAAGTCCTGTGTTTGTGTTCAGCATCAATAATTAACAGCAAAGATCTTTTAAATTCCTTCTTTTTAAAGGGAAAATTATGAAATATCTAGAGGTTGGGGTTTTCAAAATAAAAACTGCACCTCAAGAAATACATATCACAAAGTGCTCAGCATTAAAAAAGTATTCAGTTGAGCTATTACAAACCATATTTATTTGAAAGCTGGCTGCTTCCTCTCTCCCTGAGAGCCCCTTGGAAGCAATGCTTCCTCCCTCTGTGCTGCAAACATTCCCTCTGCTAGGGTGGAGGTTTCTCTTAAGCAGAAATGCATTGGGGTGTGAAATGGTAGTGTTGGGTGAGAGCTGGGCAGGGTGGGGGCCCACTGGCAAGGCAAGGGAACAGCAGAGGGCAAGGGCAATTTTCAGGGCAGTTTTCTTGCCTGCAGCCCCATTAACAAGTGACTACAGAGAGAATCACTTGGCCTCAAGGAATCATAGAATCAGTTTGGCTGGAAGAGGTCATCAAGCCAACCATTAACCCAGCACTGCCAAGTCCACCACTAAACCATGCCCATAAGAACCACATCTACATGTCTTTTAAATACCTCCAGCCAGGTGACTCCACCACTTTCCTGGGAAGCCTGGTCAAGTGCTTGACAACCCTTTCAGAGAAACAATTTTTAGTAATGTCCTCTGGCATAACCTGAAGTCATTTCCTCTTGTACTTATGATGGCTGGATTATTGATTAGCAACCAGTCTAACTGAATTTAACCTTGATGTTTGACCCCTCTGAGTCCCTCCAGCACCTGCCTGCCTCCCAGCACCCCAAAGGCAATGGGGGGATGAGCTTCAGCATATATCACCTGCTGTTGGGCTGGAGTTTGAAGAGGATGCTGTGGACATCCTGTGCTTTAGTGCAAAGCTTCAGTGGGGGAACGGTTTCTGCCAGGTGTGAGTGAAGGGATGCACCCTGCCTGGATCTTCTGCAGGATTTGGTAGCTAGCTCAGGGTAACTTCACAGAAAAGCCAGATTGGAGTGTTATTCCTAATTTTACTTACCTTGGCATATTCATGATGTATTTTCCTATGAAAGTTTTTTATTAAAATCCTGTCCAACCACATTCAGATGAGGCTGATGATATGCCACTCCAGGCTGTAAGTTTTTCATCCATTAATGCCCCTCTTCTGGTTTTATTTTTCTCTGCTTGTCAATCAGCAGTTCTGAGAAACATAAATGTATCAAGTAATATAATACACACTGTAAAAAATTAGGCTGTCTTTGTTTAATTACAAAGTGGCCTTTAGCTACCAGGCTCTGGGAGTGACTTACAAGGTCTGTAAAAGATTTAGTTTGCCATCCTACCCTGCTGTAGGCATCTCCATATTTTACTGCTCCATGCTCAGTATTTTAAGTGTTCTCCCCCCTTCCCTTTGCTTATTTCCATTATTTAAAATGACTTTTTCCTTTCTTCTCCTTGCCAGATGTGAAAGAACAGTCTCTCAAGTTTGTCTGGAGGGCCTGATTTCTCTTTCTGGTGCCATTAATAATGGAACAAAACCACATTAACGATTGCAACAACAGCCAGATAGGAGCCAGAAAGCTCTTTTTGCTGTCTTAATATGCTGCATGAGTACATTGAAGTGCTTTATACAGAAGATTTGCTCTTTTTTTCTCACCCTTTTGTACTGATGTATTTTTTGGACTTGATAAAATGCTTGGCCTTGTCTTGTGCTGAAGAAAAGATAAAAATGACCAGAGTTAAATATGCAAAGAAATTACAGACCTGAGATAGCCCTTTAGAGGTAATTTCATCCTGCAAGAAACCATAGGAGAAAAATCAGTGAAGAAATGTTAACAGCGACTGCAGGACATTGCATCTGCCTGGTCAGACAGGCTGCAGAGAATGCTCACCATTGTTTTTGGTTGATGATGCAGTGAGCTGGCAAAAAGCTGGCAGAGAGCAGGAGAGAGCTGCAGGCTTCCAAACCAGCAAAGAAATCTGCACCTCGCACGGGAGTAGTCAGAAAATAAGTAACATTCTGGTGGCCCCCCCTCTTTCACATGAGGCTAGTCATCTGGGCTTAGCTTATCCTGGTCTTCAGGAAGTGAGAAGAACATTTGTTGTGAGGTCTTGGTGTGTAAAGACATGCCTTCCATTTACAGAAGATGAAAAAGGATTTTTCAGCATCTGAAGTAGAACCTGGTCAAATCTGCCTTTGCATGTCGGTGGTTTCTTTTTGCCTTTTATTTTTTCTGCAAAGGCACAGTACAAAAAGCCTCTTTCTTACCTCAAATCAATCAATAGCTATAAGAAGAAAGACAATGGGCAGTTCTGTCAGAATTCATCCACTTTTTAAGCTATCTAGACTGCCTAAATCTTCTTGTAGGTTTGGCCTGTGGGTTTGCAGGTTAGGGAAATAGAGGAAAAAAATCAAATGATGATGCAGAAATGTTTATCTGAGAATGCACAGATGCTTAGTAGAAGGGAGACATTTGGAAACAGTTTTATCAAATGGGAGGTGCTCAAAGCACACCTTTGAATGGGGGCGGCTGACATCAGCCCATTGGGTGCTGCTGTGGCAGTAAATATCTTCCGAGACAATACATCCTCCCCTCTATGTTCACAGAGAGTTGAATATCCCCATGTTCTTTCAATGGGAAACCAAAGCACAAAGTTGCTTTTTTCTAGGAAGTTTATATCAAAACAGAGAAAATAAATCCTCACTATCTTGAGTCTCTGAGGTGGTCTTTATCCTGCCTCTCTGAGCAACCTGTTCTAGTATTTCACCATCCTCACTGTAAAA
Source organism: Prinia subflava (assembly GCF_021018805.1). Lineage (NCBI taxonomy): Eukaryota > Metazoa > Chordata > Aves > Passeriformes > Cisticolidae > Prinia > Prinia subflava. The sequence goes on from NC_086249.1 coordinate 28,455,066, forward strand.
ATTTTGTTCTTTATATCTAATAGAATTTTAATCTCATCCAATTAAAAAACAAGTTGTCTTTTCCTTTCACTACACCTACTCCTTGGCCTTCCTCTCACTCTATCTTTACACAGCTGAGCAGTGTCCCTGTACTCTTCCCAGGATACCTGTTCCTGCTCTGCTGCCTGTGCATTTCCTTCTCGCTCTCTAGTTTCTCTAGCAGGTCTCGACTCAGCCGTGATGGTCTCGTGCCCTCCTTTCCTGATTTCTTATACTTGGGGATTGAGAGCTCTTATGCTCTATGAAAAATGTCCTTTAAGATCTCTCAGCTCTCTTCTGCTCCCTTGCCCCTGAGGGCAGTTTTCCACAGGGGTCCTATTGACTAACTCTTTGAAGGATTGGAGGTTATTTTTCCTAATTCAGGGTCCTGATTTTATTCTTTGCCTGACCTTTATCCCTCAGGATATGAACTCCACTAGTGCATTATCACTGCAACCCAGGCTGCCTCCAGTCTTGATGTTGCTGATTAACTTGTGTTGTAGTGGTAAAAATAAAGTAAAATAATAATGCAATTCCAATTAAATAAAAAAATTTATGTTCCACTTTGGACACCAGAAGTTCAGTCATTCCTTCAACCCTTCAGCTCACATCAATGTCCCAAGTTAGTGTCTATTGGTTAATGTTATATCATACAAAGAATAGATAAGAAGAGACTTTATCACAAGGAAGATTCATCTGACCATTTTCCAAATTTCTAGTTCAACTTTGCTGACCCACGGTATTTTTCACTGTTTTTCAGTATCAACATAAATATTCTCAATTGTAGAATTCAGCAAAGTGAATGGCACATCTATCCACTAAGTGAAGAATGAAAACAATCTCAAAAAGAGAAGGGACAAGTGCAAAAGGGTGTCTTCCCTTTTTTGCTTTTCCCCCCTTTTTTCCCCCTTGCTCCTCTCCATTGCTGTCCATTACCAGAATAGCACAAGCTTTTTTCAACTCAAATCTTGGGATGCTCCAGGTGCTCAAGCCTGTCTCACATCTCTGGTTTGATAACTGTCCTAAGATGCAGGATATGTACATTATATCTTAATCTGATATGTACAGATTGGGTGACAAGTAAAATTAAACATGAGTTATAATTACTAAAAGAAATAATTAAGCATGATTAAGTTGGTCTAGTTGAAATGGAATGTTTAAATATTCACACTTCAGTCTTAACTACGCTTTTTATGTGGATCACCTAAACAGCTCTCCAATTCATTTGGCCTAAATTTGGTGCAAAGTATTTACTTTGACCTGCCCTGTCAACACAGCTGTGTCCTCATGGCATCTGAACTGCCAAAACCAGAACTGGTTTTTTTCTACCACTGCTTAGGCTCACTATGGGTTTGCTGCAGCACTGAGCAGGGGCTAGCACAGGGTCTCTCTAGAGAGCCAGGCTCAATGATCCTCGCTGCATGCAACCTCCTTGTCTGTGCTGGTTCCTGTGCCTGGACACAGCACCTGCAAGGCAGCTGGGAATACAGAGCACTGAAGGAAATTGAATCCCCTCTGGCCCTGCAGAACAGCTGCTGAAGTATGTCAGGCATGTGGCCTTTCAAATAATGACTGTGATTGAGCAATGGTGGTATAATTATGGTGTCACCCGTGGAAACAAGTACAGGTAACTCAGGGCAGTCACAGCTCAGACCCCTGCACAGGCATAGTGGGTGGGTTCCCCCTGGAGCACCACACACAGACATCACAACACCAATTATAGCCTTGGCCTTATGCCCCACCTCAGTCTATGTGTGTGGAGGACTTCAAACTGCTCCCAATACATCAGAGATGGAAACTTGATTTTTCAGTGTAGGATGGGTAGGTGGCTGCTGGAGGAGGTCATGCAGCACCATCACCAAGATAAGGAGACTTTCTTCCCTCATCTTTGAACAGACCTCTTGGGTTCCAGGATACAGAGTCTGCTGATGGAGGATCCAGTGTAGATTCAGAAATCCAAATCACACTGTTCTTGACTTATTTTTCGGAGTTCAAAGGTGGCTCTGAGCAGTGTCAGCATTAAGAGAGACGTCACAGTGGTTACCTCAGTGGTACCTGATTGCTCATCTCCAGCAGGGCTGGGAGAAGTAAGGCACAAAAAAAGTTTCTGGCATTTGTCAGTCTGAACTCTGGGCTAGACATCAGATACCCTAGGGCTACACTGAATGGATTCCTCTTAAAACAGAGGGATAACTTTGAGAAAAGCTTCCACTTTCACTGTAACATTTTCAGTGATGGCAAATCCACCTCAGCCCTTACCAACTTGCTCCACTTAATGGATTTTACATTTTAAATGTTTAGCCACATTTATAGCCCTAATTTGTCTAGTTTTAACTTCCAGATGCTGAATGTTGTCATAAACTCTACCTATGAGGAAAAAAAAAGGAGACAAAAATAGCAGGAGCATGCTCTGGGTAAGATTGATCTTACCTAAATCTTGACATTGCAGTGCATACATTCCCTCAGACCTTGCTTTGAAGACAACACAGCCAACGGTTGGTTTTAGGCTGTGATGCACTTGATCTCTCTGTAGACACCTGCATTGGATTGTCCATGAGCCCACACTGACCTGCAGCTCATTTGACCAGCTGAGCACACGGTGTGGAGTGCTCCTCATTGCCCACCCAGTCACTGGTAAGTGCAGTTCCATAGCTGGGAATCAACCTCACAAGAGGTTCTGGTAGTGGGTGGTAATTTCCTGCTTGTAATTACATTTCAAACCTGCCAGTTGCTAATCTACCTAATGCATGCGGCATTGATTTTGTATGATTCTTCTTTGTTAATCAAATTTCAGTCTGATACCATCTCAGATGTTGCAAAGATGAACTGTAAAAATGTCAAAGAAAGGCAAGACAATAGAAGCCTCAGGGTATCTCACTTGATCTGGCCAGCCCAGGCAACAATAGAGTACTGCTGGATGCTGGTGTTTGCTGCTTTGTGTAGCAGCTGTCTAGGCTGAGGAGTTAATGAAAACTGAAACTGCATAGAGTCATTGTCATGGACACTTCTAAGGGTCAAAGGAGGTAAATCCACATGTGGAGAGGTAAACTGGGGCCCTCCAGTGCCCAAGTGAATTTTTTATAAAGGAGGGAAAGAAAAATAATGGAATACCGAACTGGAGGCTGTAACCCATGAACAGAATGGCTTCATGGCAGCTGGGTCATTATCCCCCCATGCTAGCAACACCTCAAGGACCTTGGGTCTGCTGGACTGGAACAACTAGGTATTTGGGCATTAAGTATAGGACAGAAGTACTTTTGTATTTAATTTACTTACAGCTAATTGCTTCCAAAACTTTGTCCAACCTTGATGAATGTTTTCTTTTCAAGCTTGCTGAGGGATGTTCAGAGGAGAAAGTCATTTAAGAATGGAAAATGGTAAACATTCATGAGAATTACAGTAATTGTGTCTTCATCATTTTCCTCTATTCACACAAAGCAGAGCACTGTTAGTGGTATGAAATTTCAGGATGCCTTGCAAGGGCCAAGTGTGGCTGAGTATGCCAGATACCCCTGCCAGCAAAGATTCGTGTTTGAAGTCTCTGTGAGTTTCTGTGGTGACGCTGGGTGGTAGCAGGGTGGCAGTGGTGACATCCTTCAGCAGTGTCCTTTGCTGCTCTCTCAGGAAGCTGTGTATCATTGCCTGCCATGCCAAGCCTGTTAGCACAGAAAGGCTTCAATATCAAACTTTGGGTCTCTGCAGGGTAAAAGCAGGAGAAGTTGAGCACAACGGTGGAGTGAGAAGGTATCTCCGGATGTAGGCATTTACCTCTCAGAGCTGCTGTGTGGGATGCATCCTGGGCTGCATCAAAAGCAGTGTGGCCTGCAGGGTGAGGGAGGAGATTCTACCCCTCTGCTCTGCTCTGGTGAGACCCTACCTGCAGTGCTACATCCACCTCTGGGGTCCCAGCACAGGAAAGTTGTACTGAGTGGGTCCAGAGGAAGCCACAAAGGAGATCAGAGGGATGGAACACCTCTCCTATGGAGACAGTCTGAGAGATTTGGGGTTGTTCAGCCCAGAGAAGAGAAAGCTCCCTGGAGTCCTCATTGTGGCCTTCAAGTACATTGAGGGGGCTTATAAAAAGGAAGGAAGGGGACTTTTTGTATGAACAGATAGTGACAGGACAAAGGGCAGTGTTTTTAAAATGAAAGAGGGAATTTTTAGATTAGATAATAAATACTTTACTCAAAAGGTTGGTGAGGCACAGGAACAGGTTGCCCAGGGAAGTTGCAGATGCCCAGTCCCTGGAAGTGTTCAAAGCCAGGTTGAATGGGGCCCTGAGAAACCTCATCTAGTAAGGGGCATCCCTGCCCATGGCAAAGGGGCTTGGAATTAGATGATTTTTAAGGTCTCTTCCAAGCCCTTAACATTCTATGGTTCTATGGTCAAGAGGTAGGGTGATGACCTTGGCATGAGGCCATTGGAGTTTCACTCTTATCTGGGTCATGCAGCAGGTCTGTACCCTGGTTCAAATGCAGCTTTGATCTGCTCCACATAGGGGGATGAACAGGTCCTCAAAGTAGGTCACCCCTAAATCTCTCAGGGGAGTATGCTTCAGTCAGCATCCAGCAGCTGTGATTTAACGAGAGCCCTGTTCTCCTGGCTCTGAGGTAATGATAGCTTTGGTGCCTCCCTTGCCTAAGCACAACCTCACACACTCCCACTCAAATGTGTGAAAGATTCCTGTGGTGACTGCCTAGGGCCATAGTCAATGGCAAAGCTTTTGATATTTAAACCGGTTTTTTTCTCCTTTTCTAGACACATTATAATTAATATTTCATGGCAGTCTCTAGAGACAGGAGAGAATTTCTGGTTTAACAAATATATCAACAAAGTATATCAGTTTTGGTTTAATAAAGTCCTGGAACAGGACTGCTGTGCATTGGAAGGTTAGTGTGCCCAGGTGTTCACTAATACTAGTACAAAACAGAAGATTATGTGATATTTTTCTGATAAGGAGCAGAAACTCCACCTTGCTGAGGATGGATATTTTAAAAGAGCTGAATGATCCCCCACACAGAGCAGAGTCCTGAAAGTCATATCTAGAGTGCAGTGCTGACAGTCCTCCTCCCAAGCCAAGGCAGTTGCCTTGGTACAATTCAGAATCTAGTGACTCCTTGCTGAGCTTGCTGCAGTGGCACTAGTGGAGCTTCTCATTTAGTGCATGGCACATGCTGGAAGTAAATCACAGACCAGCACCTTGTTTTCACCTCAGCAGTTCACCTGGCTGTGAGGGTTACTTTGCTACAGGATATTTTGTTTATCCCAGTAAGTATCTTCCTTTCAATAGTGGCAGGTGTTTCCACTCACAGCAGCTCCCACAACCACTTTGAAAAGGTACTGTGAGTGTGGCTCCTGCTGGCTCTTGTGGGTGGATTGCAACTGACCTCGGTAAGATGCTGCACAGCTGCTGAGGGAAGTATAAAATAACAGCCATCTGTGAGCCATTACTATGGAATCCTCTTGAATCTTTAATTTAGCTCACATCTTAATGATGCCATCTCACTGGGGGATGTTCTCAGTCCATCAGACCTCAGGCTAGAGTCCAAACTCACCATTTATCTGGGTTTCTTGTCTTCCAACCATTAAGAATTTATGCAAACAAGGTGTTGGGGGCTTTTCTGTACTCATCTGTGGCTTGAATCTTTTGGGATCTTGCCTTCAGGATTTTAGGATTTTGTGCCCCTGCAGGAAAGTTTAGGATCAGTTTCCAGCACCTTTCTGTCCAGAGGACTCACAGTCCTCCGAGTTCTCACACACCACTTTTTGTATGTCACACACCATCCTGCTGCCATGCTATGGTAAAACCTTGACACGACTGATATAACAGGTTTTAGACAAAATTCATCCAATAGTCTGTCTGGCACCTCTGTTTTTCTGTCTGGTTACCTTTTTGTAAATAGTGGCTATGTAAATCTTCGTGAATAGTTAAGGACTGTAGCTTTATCTTGCTTACTTGTTACTGCCCTACCAAGTTGTGCAGAGGGGATGTCTCACACATTCCCAGGCTGAGGGATCCACTGGCAGATACTGCAGTGGGGAAAGACATGCAAAAACTTTTGCAGTATGAAGGAAAGCTTTGTAAAGCATACAAGGAATGGTGCAGAACTGACATTACTGCTGCACTGCTGTGGCAGTTGCACTGCTTTCAGTAATTTTTGTTTTCAGAAATTTGATGTGCTCCCCAGGGATGATTATACTAAACCCCTTGATGTGTAATGGAAAAAGGTTTGCTCTTTTTTCTTTTTTTTTTTTCTTTTCTTTTTTTTTTTAAGTTAAGAGTACTCAATGTATCAGACATTAATTTATCTTCTTTGTGGTGAGAAAAGTATGTGACTTGGGAACACCCTAAGAGTTGGAGCAGGATTACAGCTTTGCTTTCAGTTGGAATACCAGGGGCACCTTGAAGCAACCACTGCTAGGGCCCAAGGTGTCCCATGGTCACCACCACAAGATTGTGCTCCACCACCATGTGACTTTAATCACTGCTGACTTCAGACTCACATATTCTCCTTGGATGAACAGAATGCCTCTTTATTTCTCGGGGAGAACTTTAAATAAATCATTAGTGGAGAAAGCAAAGAGCGATGCTGTCTGTGCCATGCTCTAACTGCAGAACACACTGTGGCCTTTCCAGTGAAGGCCCACATCTAATCATGGTTCTCTTCTAGTGCAGCAGCTGGCAAACACTCCAGTTTCTCCACCTGCTGCAAGGGGATGAGGATGGCGGTTCCCCCCGTGACATTGCAAACATCCCAGCTGCGAGGGAGGAGGTTTCTCTGAAACACAGCCTTGGCTAGGTGTGAAACAGCAAGGATCGTGCCCAAGGTGAGAAGCACGGTGAATGTTTTAAAAGGGAAGAGCTGGCTGTAGGTCCCGTTCACCAGGGAGCAGCCTGGGTAGCGGATGATGGGGGGGATGCTCAGGGCAGGCTCCCCTGCCAGTAGCCTCAGCAGGAGCCCAACCAGGAAGCCAGCAGCTGATCCATAAGTGTTCGTGCTGGGTGCAAAGAGGGCACAGCAGAGCTGGGGGAAGAGGAGGGCGTACACCAGCTCCCCACTGAGGAACCAGAGGTCGTAGACAGAGCTGGAGTAAAAAGCCAGACCAGCAGCCCCGGCCCCAAACACCAACATGGAGGTCCTCATGGCCCACAACACCTCTGTCTCTGAAGCCTGTAAAGCAGAGATTGCAGCATTAGAGACACAGTGTTTTTTGGCGGGATGGCCAACAGTGCCCTGGCCTGGGCTGGTTCTCCTCAAGCCCTTGATGCTTTCAGGCACCACTTGCCAGCAGCAGCCAGGCAAGGCAGGCACCCCTGGAGGGGCCCTCTGATTTTAAAGGTCACGGCTTTATGCTGTTTCCATTAACACCTTAGTCCAAATTTCATACTAGTCATGCTAGAATGAGCAAAGCTCATCAGTGTGGGTATTGGTACGCCTACCAAGGATATGAACACCCCTGGCTTATGTTTGGAGCTCTACCTCCAGAAATCAGTTCAGCAGCTGAAGGACACACACCTCCTGTCACAGAGTAGTTTAGAAATAGCCATGAAACAAGACTGTCTTTCCTGACACCAAAATTACTGAATGCTGCAACCAGGTACCTTTTTCCTCAAGATTTTCCTGTAGATGTTGTGAGCGAACATGGAGCCAGTGGAGAGAAGAGCTGAATCTGCAGAAGACATTGCAGCAGCAGCGATGGCTCCCAGACCAGTAATGGAGATATATGCAGGGCAGAGCTGTTGTAAAACAAGTGGTAGTATCATTGCTGACTCCCCTCTCTCAAATGGACTTGGAAGACCGTAGCTTGTCTGATTCCAATCTTTAAAGCAAAACAAGGAACAGTCACAACAAATCCTTTGTGGACATTTCTGCTAGCTTTGAAATTGCGTTTTCACAGGGGCCGGTCACAGAAAGGCTAAGAATGAGATCCACTCAGTGTTTTAGGACTTAGATTGATTTTTTGGGGTTCTTCTGTGAACTTTTGTGATTCCCCTTAGTACACTGCAGCTACCACAAGATCAAAATTTTCCCTTTTCCTCAGCAGCATCTATAGAAATAGGTATGCTTTGTGTGATTCCAGAATTGGCTCAATTAAAGGTTAACCCCTAGACACTGCTTATGACAAGGGAATTGAATGAAGTCATGACTCCAGCTGGTTTCCTTAAATGTTCAGTGATCTGGCTGCACCTTTACCCTTGTTCACAGCCAACAGAGGACTCCTGCATGGAGGCCGTGAGTTTACAGGACTGAACTTCTTGATTCCTTCAAGCAAGAACCTTATTGACAGTCTAGTAATATTGCTGGGTCTTACATGCCTAAGGCATGAACAGAAGGAAGCATAAAATTTCTAAAGTAGGATTATATAAGGTTTTAGAGAGTCTGCCTTCATCTTTCCTCAACACAAAGTCTGGAAAAAGGTCATTTCAGCATAAGGAAATAGCTTTAAAAATATCTTGGAGCTGTTTAAATGTCTGTAAGTAGTTGTGCAATGTACCTCAGAGGGCTCCACATTTTCTGGTATGGATCACATATCTTGGTGTTGAGGACCATGGGATGGGGTAATTTGAAGTCTCCATCAGGACTTCTTTGGATCCCATTTTAATCACCTTTGCCAAAACCACACTGATTGCTCAGAGACAAACAATTCATTTTACCTGTTGATGCTGCGACTGCCCCAATGAGCACAGAAGGGATGGCCATTGCAAAGCACCCGAGCCCAGAGAGGTAGGAGATGAGCCTTGCCTGTCCTGTCGAGGCAGCAGAGAGCACCCTTTGGAAGTAAGTCTGCCACGGGATGCTCCCAAGCACCTGAAACATTTCATCTGTTACCAGTGGTACCCACCAGGCTGCTGTAGGGCATTATCCATAATAATCTCTAGTGTTATCAAGTTCTCATTTCAAGTGCATAAATGTTGCACAGCTCTAACTCTTGAGGATATTTCTGATAGTTGAGAATTCCCTTTTCCTTTGTTTTCATTGCAATGGATGTGAAATTTTAATGAAAACAGGTTAATGGTTTGGCAGATGGAGAAAGCTCAAAATGGTTGTTTGGAATTGTGAATCAGGTAAAGAGGAAGTGAAAGTTTTTCAGGAATGCAGTTTTTGTAAATAAATCTACCCAAACTTAGTTATTCTGCTTTTAAAATGAAAAATAAAACCATAATTTTAGTTTTCTTAGCACACAAAATTAATCTGATAAAATCTGAAGACTCTGTCCTCATCAGACAAGATGTGTCCCTATTATCAGTTTAGTAAGAGCAGCACAACCTCCTGGAGGCTATATTGGCAACTCAAAAGTTGTGCTTGCAGTGGAACCAATTGCACTGTGTTTGGTTATGACCTGCAGTCATGTCATTTCAATTTTTTTTCAAATAGAGGGAATTTTACATATTTATGTTAAAAGCACACTATTGAGGGTGCAAGACCAGTATCTCAAAAGGCAGGAAATTACTCATTTAGGTGCCAGGAGAGGAACTGGCTGCCTGGATGGTTTTACCCAAGAGGTATGTTCCTCCATGTGGGTAAAGGATGGAGCGTCCCTGCTTCTTCTTATCCCACAGCTGAGCCCTGGGTCTCCCCAGTCCATTTAGGTTGCTGCAGGGGATGCTAAGAGACAGTTTTACATCTCCAGCCTGTGCCAACTGGCCTTGCAAGGTAAGGCTCCTGGCTGGTAGAACTCACAAGCTTTCCAGACAGAAAGTCCCCACACAATTCCTCCTCCCAACCACTTGTCCAAGAAATACCCCATACCAAGTAGAAGAAGTCATCCAGCCACCTTCCAAGAAACTGTTTTTCTATCTTCCCAATCCAAGGGTCTTGGTAAGATTGATGGGTTGCAGTGTAATAAATACTTTCTGTTGCAGAATTCACCAGGGCAAAGGGGATACAGATCCACTAGGATAGAAATGGAAGTTGTTAACCATTTTCCCAGTGTTCTTATTCTTGGAGAACAGATATTTAAGTTAAGGTAGATATAGAATGTAAACTTACATAAGATTAAGCCTAGACTTAGAGTCTTCCTTTCTCCCCCTTCCTTACTCTAAATCTACATATTTCTGGTTCATAACATCATCAAGAACATGAGTCTGTAATTCAAATTAATTGGTATTTTCTGTAGACAGATCTCTTTCCATCCAAGATGGTTCTAGACAGGTTCTGCAAATTTCACTTTTGTGCAGACTTTTTGTGTTCACCTAGCAAGGCCAGTGGCTTGTGTGAGCGCTGTCTGAAATGCATATGGTACAAAGACTTGTAAAGACTGTCACAGTTTTCAGGAAACCTGTTCTCCTAAAGAGGAACTGCAGGTCAAGGAAGTTAGTTTTGGTCTGAGACATGCTGGAAAGAAGAGCAGGACTTTTCCCTTTAGTTAGAAAAATGGTACCACAGAAATGCACAGGACTTGCCAGACTGAGGGTAATGAAAACCATCTGGATGACATCGGTGTAGGCAACAGAGTAGAGGCCTCCCAGAAGAGTGTAAAGTATGACAGTGCATGCCGAGACGGTGATAGCCAAAGAGCCTCCAATATCCAAGATGACCCTCATTGTTGCTCCTGCAGACAAGGACAGCAGCCAAGTATTTTAAGACAGATTTCATATGTGCAGAATACAAGATAAATAAGGATATGTTATTCCTGTGGTGCCAGTACAAGGTACTGTATGAAAAATGCAGTCTACAGAGAATGTGCACAGTGGGAACTCAAGAGAGCCCATGATTCATTCCTGCTCTTGCTGCTTCACCTTGCTGCATGGCCATTGCCAAGACACTTTGCCTTTTTACATGTCTTCTCCTACTGGCAAGAGGAAGGTACAAACTCACATTGGAAGAGTTCTCTGTTATAATGAATATATAGCACTATTTGTTTAAACCTGAAAACATATTTTCTAGAAATGATAAATGCTTGCTCTTCTCACAAAAGGAGACATGAAGCTCAGCTTTCCACAATTCCCATTAGTGTATTACACTCTGTCAGTCCACATGACCTTTAACAAACTTAACAGGAAAGCAAATATTTACCCAGGGATGCCAGGATAGCTGCAAACCAGAACACCTCTCCTAGCAGTGGTGGAATGAAAAGTAAGGTTCCCATCATGTTCCCATAAGTTTCTTGAAGGGGGTCCATCACGGTCACATAATTCTTTGCTCTCATTGGATTTACAAAGAAGAAACCACCTATCAGAAATTAATGACATTTTGGTAGAATTTTGCATGTTTTATATTCCAGGAAAAAAATGAGTAATATAGTATATGTGTATCAGACTCACCTAGTGAATTCATACATAGTGGACCCTAAAGAATGATCCAGCCAACCAGACCCAGGGTTTAAATTCACTTGCTAAATGTGGGGTTTCAGCCATTCGAGAGGTTCCATCCTATAAAGGATATCTGCTAACAGCTGATATATATGACCATCCACTTTTGGCACACCTAGATCTTTCTGCAGTGGCTACTGGAGGCCAGAGAAGAACCCTGTGGCACCCCAAATGGCACAAAGTACCTGTGTGACTGTAACAGGAATTTAGCTCAGTGGAAACCCATATATAATCTCCTCTGCATCCTAAAAGACCTACCAATCAGAGACATAAAGGTTTCTAAAAAGCATCTGTGGAAGATGTCAGTAGACAGAGTGGGGCATTGAAGACTCATACTTGGCTAAAAAGGAGGCAAAGTTTTGTCCTTGGTCATGTGATGCAACCTGTTGATATATAGTCCTTTTCTGATCACAATTTTCATTTTGGTAGCTTCATTGTCTCTTCCCAGTGCTATATTGTTTTAATCTGCGCACTGAGCTGAGTCCCACCCACCTTCACCTAAATATTAGAGCTCAGATGTGCATCCATTTCATTAAACCCAAAGAATATGTATTGTGTCTAACCCTGAAGCCAACAGGACTGCTTGTCTGGGCACTACTGACCTGAGCAAAGATTGCAGGATCAGACCTGCACGCCTCAGTTTCATTATAAAAAATTATTCACATAAGCAGTGCTGGCAATATATTTCCAAGCCTGATTCATATTCACGTCAGTTGGACTCTTTTCTTTGACTTGAGAATAAAGGGTATTGTTCTTTTAGAAATTCCTGTGTAAGGTCTGCACAGGTTTCCTTGCTTTCATCATCCTGTGTCCCTAAGTTATGGTATAACACAATGTGGCCTGAAAGCAACTTTGGTCTTGGCAAGACAGCTGAACCTCAGCACAAGTCCAGTAATGCTCAGAGTTAGAAATGGCAACTCAGGTATAGAATACTGCACACTTAGCTTAATTTCAACAAAAAAATGACCAGCTATAAAGTGGCATAAGCTGGAGGCACAACACATTCATCCTGAGACTACTCAGAAGAATGCATTTTAGTGGAAAAAATCAAGATACTATTATTTCATCACATGGAAATTCCAAGGAAAAAAATTAGATACCAATACTCTCAATAGTCTGTGAATTAGAGACCATGTGAAAAAAGCAATATGCACATAGATGCATTTTTCTAAATCCTCATACAAGATTTTTGTCCTATAAATTACTACAAGAAGACAAAACTCTACACTAGCTCCAAGCTACCTTAATTTATGTTTCAGTTCAAAGGATACCATTATAAATGCTTATTCTCAATATATGGGAGACTGAAAAAAGAAAATCACATTTAAAATATACCCTGTATTCTGTTACATATCTTAATATACTGCTATGATATATTTTTAAAGCTCATGTGTCCTAATTACACGAATTATTTACCAATAACAAGGGACAAGGCAAATCCCACAGGTGCCTGCACCCACAGTAATCCTTTTGAGGGCAGGTAGACAATTTCAGCTGTGCTGTTGATGTATGCTCCTCCAACCCAGGTGGCTGAAATGATGGAAGATGAAAAGGTCAGAATTGAGAGACATATTCTCAGTTAATCCTGCAGAACACTCAGAGAGTTTGTAAACATTTTTCTCATACAAATATTGAATCACACTTCTATTTTCTTTGCTGTTTTCTGCTGACTAAGGGTAAAAGTATTAGAATCGCACTCTAAATAATTTTCCAGCTTCAAGAATGGATATCTGTGTGTGCATGGAAAAGCTCAATGTTTAAACATTTAGAGGCAGTTGGAATATAGTAATTTTTAATTACATTTTTTTTTCTCTCAGAGGAAGACTTTTGCTAGAGGAAATGAATTGCCTTTGTATAATTGCCCTCCTTCAAGGCCATCACTTAGAGGGTCTAAGAAAATAGACGTTAGGGAAAACAAATGGAAACAGACAATGGAGGCAGATTACAAACCTACAACAATGACTTAAGTGTCTTAGCCAGGCAAATGCCACTGGGGGATGCCTTTACAAAAAACAGGTCAGGGAAACAAATTTCAGATTATGCCAGGCAGCAAGGATAGAAAAAGGAAGTTGAGGGAAACTCTTTAAGAGAGAGAGCAATGCTCACCATGAGTAACAATTTATTTCACACAGAACTGGACTTTTCTGTGAGTAAAATTCTTCTGTTACATTGGATAACAGAAACTGGTTCACAATTAAGACCACAGTCCTCCTTAATGAAAAGTGGTGTATTCTTTTGTAATTCTTAAATTAAACTCTTAACAAAACTCTTAAATTAATCTTTTTAATTTAAGAGAATCTACATAAGCATTAGGTTCTGCTCAGTGTGAAGAGGTTTGCAAGAATCCATCCCAAAATGATTCATGAAACCATTAACTCCTTTAAAGTCACACTTAGGCAAAACCTACCCTGACATTAAAGGAGTTCACTTCCTTTGAAAGAAAAGTCACCCAGATCTATGCAATACATGTGTTTTAAGAAGAATCTTTTAAAGTCTTTTAAGAAAACTTACCTGTTGCAGTAAACAATCCAATGAAAACATTTATATTCCTGCCTCCAACCATGGCCATCTCTGTTGGGTTCCTGTTCTGCTGATCCTTTCTGCTTTTCCAAGACGCCCAAATTCCAGTAGTTAAAGTTAATGTAAAAAACACACTCAGAGATACTAAGCCTGGTATATTCACAGCCATTTTCTGTTGCTTAATTTAGGTTACAGAGAGGAATAATGGTGAGATGATAATGTTCTTTGATCAAGTACACAATCATAAAAAATCAGTGGATAGCAGTGCCTTGTAAAGAAACTGCTGAGTATTTGCTGGACTTTGCAACAATAGAAGAAGTATGAAACAGAGTGATAAACCCAAAAGTCTCGAGAATGAGATGCGGAGTCTCAGTCTTTGGAAAAACACTGGCAATTCTGCAGCCTTCCCTCTTCTCCAGTAGATAGCCAATCTTATTTTTGTGAGGAGCAAAGATTAAGAGCACAGGAATTAGTGTTGATATGCATAACGGAACACTGATGTGAGGGGTATTACTAGATTGGCTTAAAGTAGGAGAAATGTTATATTTTGTCTGATATGAAAGAGAATGAAGATACTCCATATTTCTCTGGGTGCTAGGCACAAGGCTAAAGCAGCAGATAAGGCTGAGAATTTGTCTGTTTAAAGTTGACTAGACTAAATTCTCAGCAATGATCAAAATAAACCTAGGAAACAGTAAAAAAAGATTTACCATTGACCAATGAAAGGAGCTACATGATGATTCTCAAAGGAATCATTGGAAAATGGTAGGAAAGTGAGGTGGTGTTGGAGTCTTCAGTGAAAGTCTAGGAATGATACAGACTTTTTAACTTTGTGAAGTTCTCTGTAAACAAATAATTCTGGGAAAAATGCTCATATATGCATTACAGAATTAAGTTGGTTACATTTATTGTACATTTATTGTAGAGTTGCCACACTGATATCTTTTTAGTTGCTCTTTCAATCTTTACCATCTGTCCACATATGGATTTTTATAACCAATTCTATGTAAAATCTGCCCATTTTAGGGTACGTGTATACCTTTCCTGGATACCTTTGTTCATCTGTGGAGTGCAAAGCTCCTTTCCATGGGGAAATCTCAGATGTCTTCTTCTCAGATGCACTCTGAGTGAAAGGCCAAATCTTTAGGAAGGTTTTCTGCAGTGCAGCAGCTCCTGCAGACAGATAGGAGTAGCTGTGCATGGAAGTGACAGTGGCACAGGCTAAGCATACCCCATTGGCAGGACACGGTAGGAGCACACAGGCACATAGGTGATGGCTGTGAGAAGAAAAGGGGAGAACTGCAGGAACTCCATGTTTTCTGTGATGCCTCTCTGTGCAAGGGGAAATAAAGGTTTTGGTAAGATATGCAGTGATCTGGAGGGAAGACTATAATTAGTGTTTAAAAAGAAGTGAAAATTAAAAGAGATGAAAAAGCCTAACAACCAGATGCTTACTTAACCTGCCTTAGGAGAAATATTCCTTTATATTTATAATCAAATGCTATTTTCACTGAGTAACGACTTTTAAAATTGATCCAATTATTTTAAGTACAAAAAGGGACACTGCATTTTAAAGGCACATTTTTTTTCTATGGTAATTAGAAACACTCTGTTCCACCTCAAATGAACCTGCTACAAGGTCCCAGAAACTGCAGCTCCATTGCCAATGGCAGTGGAGCCATTGTTTTCTCTGGTTTGCCTTCCTTGCTCAAAATGGGTGTTCCACAAACTTTTAAAAGAGTGTACACATACTAAGTTTTTTTTCTATGAACAAATGTTTTGCAGCACATTTTGTACACAGAAACAGGAAAAGGTTGAAGGACCATGTGGCTGACGGTGAATACAGCTAGATCTCAGCCTGTTCTGCAGTCAGACACTCCTGGATGAGAGTCAGACACCCCTCATGAGAGGGTCAACTAAATTCAACATGCCCAAAGCAAGCTTTGGATTTGTTCTTTGACATCTGCAGAGAATGTCTGGACTGACCCTGCTTTTTTTATCTCTCGGGGAAAAAACCCAAAAATTGTCAGGCATAAAATTCTCCAGAAGAAACTTCACTTAAAGATCCAGAGGAGTGAAGGGCAGATGTGATAGGACACAATTATAGAAAACATTGCATGATTGGGTGAAGGAGAAAGAGGATGTGTAAGGTAGTTCATCTGAATCTGGAGAGGTTTTGCTGATATACAGTGCAAGGAAGAAGTATTGTAAAAATACAAGCTTATACCAAGAAGACCAGTTCCTCACTGAATCTGTTATTTTATCTGTTATCTTTTGCCATTAAATGACTCTCAGCTAATGTATCTATTTTAAGG
This sequence comes from Prinia subflava, assembly GCF_021018805.1. Lineage (NCBI taxonomy): Eukaryota > Metazoa > Chordata > Aves > Passeriformes > Cisticolidae > Prinia > Prinia subflava. The sequence goes on from NC_086249.1 coordinate 28,471,233, forward strand.
AGAAAAAAAAAAAAAAGAAATCTCACCAATGAAGAAATTTTTGAGGTGGGCTTTGCTCCCTGCTCATGATGAGGGGCTGCAGCTTTGGGTGCCAGCTGCTGTGCTGTTCACTTCAAGCTCCCAGAGTAACCCATGGGGAGAAATACACAATCTTAGGGGATGATTGACTGACCTGTTTCTAGTCTTGTGAGGCAAGACAGGTCTCAGACTGATAAATTCATGGTTGCTTCTAAGAGCAGTGCCACTGTACCCAGTAGATGTTTCAGAGCTTGATTCGAATGCTCACATAGAGATGACTGGTGTCACATGAGATGCTATAAAACCTGTGAGATGTCCAATTGGCCAAGCAGAGGTTACAGTCCCTCTTGGAGACACCTGGCCCTCCTGGAATAGCAGCCAAGATACTCTAGTGTATCTTCAACAGTTGTGAACTATGGGGATACGAGTTCTTTCCAATACCTGAAGGGAATATAAAAGCCGAGGACTGACTTTTTACAAGGGCATGTAGTGACAGGACAAGGAGTAATGAATTCAAACAGAAAGAGGGCAGGTTTAGATTAGATATCACAAAAAAATTCTTTACTGTGAAGGTGGTGAGGCACTGGCACAGGTTGCCCAGAGGAGCTGTGTATGTCCCATCCCTGGAAGTGCTCCAGGCTGTGTTGGACAGGGCTCTGAGCAACCTAATACAGGAAGGTGTCCCTGCCTGTGCCAGGGAGTTGGAACTAGACGATTGAAAGGTCCCTTCTAACTCAAACCATTCTGTGACTCTACAATACTCAGCTGACCTCTTAACTCTTACACCTTATTAGTTGACCTCGATGGGACAGACTCTGACATGGGTTGTTGATAAGAACAGAGGAATACCTGAAAGAAAGTGAGGAGTGCTGTGTACCAGTGAAGTTTTCTATGTATTTTAGAAATCATCTGCACTGTAGTGAGCACTTACAGCTTTGTAAGTATAAGCACTGTATGAGCTACTCAGCTTTGAAGCTGGCCAACAGGAAGAAATAAAGATGGACAAAGCAATAGCCTCTTGTGCCCAAGACCATGCCTTTGCTCTGCCTCTCTGGGTTAAATGTGCTACATTATTGCTGATGGGCTTTAGATGGCTCTCTGTGGGCCACGGGCTCAGGACAAAAGGGATGCTTCCAGATGAGGGAGGTCCTACAGGGAAGGGCATTTCTGAAGGGTGGCTGTCACTCCTCTGGAAAGGGTCAAGCCATAAGAGCTGGTGCTCTGTAGGAGATGAAATAAAGCACTCTGAGAGTCTGGAAAGGTTTGGGGTTTTTTTAGTTCCCTTGGGGGTTTTTTAAAGTTTGATTGTGTAAAAGAGTTCACCTGGGATCAGAGGCACAGGACTGGGACTGGGAGAGTAGAGCAGAGGCCGTGGCACTCTGTCGTCTGCAAGGATCAACCTCTCAGTGCTTTACTTTGCTGTGCCAAAAAAAGCCAAAAAAATCGAGAACATCGAGTACCTGGGCCTGAGGCATCTAAGTAATTTGCATGAAAATGAACTGACAGTTCCTCTTGAAATTAGAAGGTATGACCTAGTATGTGGTGTCTAGCCCAGGTATTTGGATTGTGTCCTTGACCCTGACAGCTAAAACACAGGACTGTTGGTCTCCAAACATTTACATTTTTCAGATGATGTCCTTGCTCTAAAGTTTTATTCCTATCCCAAGTTAGTCCTAATTGGAAGTGGCTGATCTCCTCCGTGAGTTTCAAATGCAGGACAGAGAGGGATAATTTGATGCAGACCAAACATATTTAAGTCCTTCAGTCAGAGCTGGTGTAGTGTGATTGCACAGTATAGTGAATTAATATCAAAATTACACAAATATTTTTGTCTTTATGTCTGGGTAGTTCTTGTCTATTAATTATTTAAAGTTGATATATACAGAAAAGAAAGAAAGAAAGAAAGAAAGAAAGAAAGAAAGAAAGAAAGAAAGAAAGAAAGAAAGAAAGAAAGAAAGAAAGAAAGAAAGAAAGAAAGAAAGAAAGAAAGAAAGAAAGAAAGAAAGAAAGAAAGAAAGAAAGAAAGAAAGAAAGAAAGAAAGAAAGAAAGAAAGAAAGAAAGAAAGAGAAAGAAAGAAAGAAAGAAAGAAAGAAAGATGGATGATAGATAGATAGATGAATATAGAGAAAAGTTAGATATAGAATAATGAGTTCCTTAGTTTTACTAAGTTCTTCATGTATACAATACAAAAAACTTTTCAAGGACAAAATTTCTCTTTTCCTTTGCTAGGAGATTTCCCTGAAAGAATTCTTTCAGTTTTGGGAAAATACCCCAAACCAATAACTTCAAATCTGTAGTAATCCTAATTCTGAAGCGCAATATATTCAGTTAAGCCAACTCTGTTCAAATCAAAGTTCTTGTTGTATTTAGTATTATGTATTTTGTTTTGAAGCCTTGCCCACCAGAAGAGCTTGAGTTTGCAGGTCTCCTTGTGGTGCTTGGCATGAGGAGCTGCCCCTGTTGCAATGCGCTGGCTGGCTCCTGGAGAAGGTTCTGGTGATGCTTCTGAGAGGACAGGCTCTGACTCCTGTAAAAGGTGATTTGGGGGATCCAAAAAAGCATAAGCTGAAATAATTTCATCTAAATTTAGTCACCTTTATGTATTTTCACTAAATGAATTTTTAGCATCCTTGTGTTTGCAAGAGACAACTGTTTGCTTTGGTCATTCACACCTTTGTGTTGTTAACCCCAGATGAGACCCTTGGATCTCTGGACATCTGTGAATGGGTTCTTCGCTGCATTTCAAATGGCACCAGAGGTTCCTGTCCCTGGTGGACAACTGAACCTTGCTCATAAAGGCTTGCCCACTTGTCTTGGGCATCTCTTTCAGTGTGGGCTGGAGGAAGGTTGCCTCTCCCCTTGGCCCATGTATCTTGATGCCTACCCTAGAAGAGACCTCTTCATGGTGATTCAAGTTAGATGATTTAACTCTGCTTTCTCTGTTACTCCATTTATTTTCCTATTGGAGGTAGTTTGAATTCACAAATTCAAACTACAGACTTCAGACTACACAAATTAAACAAGAAAATAAGTTCAGAATAGCAATATTTAATATTTACATAAATCAATGAGGCCAGTGGTAACACATTTGGCAGGACAGAGGGTGTTCCCAGGAGCACACAGACATCCTCAGGGCAGGACAGCCTGGAACAAGCAGATGGCAGCAGCACAGTGCACTTATTTTTCTGTGCTGGAGGTGTGCCAGTGGGTATCAATTCCTCTCTTGGTGCTAGCACAGCCAAAGTTGGCTTTATCCCAGAGGTGAGAGTCAGGTAAGGGATGAGGAAGGGCGGGTAGTTAGAGACTGTAAAGAGTTCATAGAGCCCTGTTCTGATGATAGAATCTCTCTCCACTTGACTACATGTGAATATTCTTATTTCCCTCTGCCTCTTTAACTCTTTTCCTGGTTTGCTGTCTGCTGTAAGTGGTTGCACTGTCCATGCTTCACTGCTGGCAATGAACATGAGCTTTTTAAGCCACCTGGCAGGTTTGGATGCATCTAGTGATGGATTGCAAACTTCAGCAAGTCTTAAGCTTTCTTCTTTACAGAAGTCGCATTTAAGTTTTATAGGTTAAATTTCCTGCTTTTAGGGGTGAAACTATGTTCCAAGGTGCATATGCTTCTCACCTAGGCAACTGACATTTTCTTCTTCATTTTAGATAAGGAGAATGTGAAGCATTTTGCGTGCTGCATTAGAGAACAGCACAAGCAGTCGTATGTGTCTGCAATAAGTGTGTTTAAAGAGCTTGCTCCCAAGTTACAGTGCAGAAATATGAACAACTTTGAGAAAACACAAATCAGCAAAAATAGACTCCCAGTGCTCTAAATATATTCAGGTTTCATCGCTGCCTACATGCACTCAGGATGGGTAAAGATTATTTCATGGTTTGGCTGACAGAGGAAAGACAGTTCATGTCCAAGAATTAACCTTTGAGGAAGTCACTGAAATGATGACTTTTCTGAAATTTCCCAGTCACGGACATCAGCTCAAGATCAAGATCTTGCTCTTGAGTGATGATGGGGAATAATGCAGTTCCTGGTTGGTATTACTGTTGCTAAAAAACTAAAGCTGATGCAATTTGCTGCCTTCAGATTATATCTTCCATTTATTACTAAGCTCACATAATTACTGCATATATCTTTGTTTATCTTTGTCGAGTTAATTCTTTGATCCATGTGCTCTGTTCTAGAACAGCCCTACAGATCTGTGTAGAAGTTTGTGAAATTCTTAGGCAGTTTCATGAAGACAAAATTGGTGGTGAGGTGCTTCACCTTTTGTTAAACCAGACACTTCTAAACTCTTGCTGCAAACCCTACAGTCTGTATTGACCCAAATGCTCCACTAAGGCTGCCACAATTCTCAGATGCCCCTGAAGAACCGATTTAGAAGTGCTCTGGGCTTTGGCCAAGGAGTCTGACTCTAGGGTGGCAGAAAGAGGCTGAAAACCATGTTCTTCAGTTGCCTCTGCAGTGTCTCAAACACTGCTCGATATATTCTCTGCTCATCCTCATTCAAATCTGTGAGTACCCCATTCAAAAATCAGAAGGAACAGACGGGAGAGCTCATGGTGGGATTTGAGGAGGGTGGGACGTTACTTACATCAGCCACAGAGTGCCTGCTTCCTGCAGCTGATAGATGTATATATTAAGAACAGCTCCATTTCCCACATACATGAGAGGGCAAGTGGTGATCTTTTATCTGAGGACTCTTGTGCTTTATACACAAGTACAGCAGTAAGGGCCAGATAGATTCATGTTTTTGCCAGCACCTGAGGTTTAGTGGGTATGTTTAGAGAGATGAAAATGTGGAGTCTCAGACTGAAAGGATCTAGCTCTCTTCCACCCTGACTTTATTATAAAAAACCCCATTTTTCCCTGTGAAACACCTGAACTTTATTTTTGTTGTCCCCCCCCATAAATAAAACAGTACAGTGCACTATCCTTATTGGATGTGAATCAGCAGTTCGGGGCTTGTCTTGGCATTCCTTGTAGGTCATTCACATTCCAGAAATATTTGTCTGAAAGGCAATGAATGAAAGATGATTAATTAATATTCCAGGGGATATCTGACTTAGTGCAAATATCTTGTACAATGAAAATAAAAAATGAAAAGGAAGCAGTAACGATAAACAAATTTCGAAGATGTTTTCTTCCGTTCTGTAAAGTAACAATATCACTACATCTGACCAATTTAAAACATCTCTACGTTTTGTCTATCACTTACATATGCTGCAAGGGTCATTACATTTTATCAAAAAGGCTTCTTAAATAGGAACAGAACCATGCAATCAGTATGTCAATATGTCATACTGGTCTGCTGTTTAGAAAAATTTGAGGGCCAGGTTATCCCTGACAGACAGAGAGTGTTCAAATGCATCTGTACTGCCCAGAGGAGCTCGTCCATGGACTGTGCAGATCTCCAGCTCACGTATAATTACCAAAGCCTGAAAAATAAAACTGGAAAGAACATAAAGCACACTTTTACTGCGCACCAACCTTTCTTCTCCTCATACATGTGCCACATATGAAGCCAGTGAGTCCATTGATGACTTGAATGAAACAAAGAATAGCTTCAATCACACCGATGGCCAGGAGAATAGAGAAAAGGACGATATTCCAAAGGATGATGTTTTCAGGTTGCTTGCAAATACTCCATGTTGTCTGGTTAAACAAATAATTGTCTCTGTGATAGAGGAAAATAATTGGAAAGGTATTAGAAAGTAAAAACTTGAGAATGCTTTCTGTGTTTTCTGGCATTTTATTTTCTGAACTTGATTGCACAAAGTGAGTCACAGATGGTGCTATAATTGGTAAAAGCTGGTGATTCTCCCCAGAATTCCCTTTGCAGGGATGCAATTGATAGTCAGGGAAGAGAGCCACATCTGTATTTTGTTGCATGCACAAGAATCTCCTCTTTGTTGCATGGCAAAATTATGTTAATAACTAAAGGAAAGATCCGTAATGGTTTTAAAATGTGTCTCCACCTTCTCCATTCCTGCTGTGGTATCTCAGCCCGGTTCCATTCATTATCATAAGCTCTCGTTTGAAGAGTATGGTTGTCAATGTTGACTTTAAAGATTCAGAGAGATTCAGAGAAGATTTTTGCTTTGTTTTTCAGAAGCAGGTAGAGCAGGCTGAATTCTTGGTAATTTAACAGATTATTGTGGCACAGTAAGCAAACATTTCCTTTTTACTCCAGTGGGAGTCACAGCACATGGATGTTTGTACGTGATCAGTCCTTGGTCAAAGAGATGGCCAGATGGAACATACTACTCAGAGAAGTGTGATTTTAGGTGTACTCAGGGTGAGCCATCAGTTCATTTTGGAAAAATCCAAGGTCACTTTAAGAAGATAGGGGAGGGATCAGGGAAAGCAAAACTGGAGGAGCCTGTAAGCCATACTCACTTCAGAGTGTCATTTCTGAAGGGGTAGAGGTATTCTCCATCGCCTGTGTCACACAGAGGACCCCCAATCAGCCCCAATGAAGAGATGACCACACAGTATGCTCCTCCTGCAAATCCCAGCACAGACAGGATCACTGACAGCAGCATCTGAAAGGGAAAATACTTTTAACATTGTGTACACATAGGTTTGAGTAGCATGGAGAGCTCACAGTGAATGAGAAATAATTCTCTTTCTTGTCTCTTAGTTTATGCTGAAACTACTACTGGTACTAAATTGGTGGGAATAAAAAATATTTTACTTTTTCTGGCTGCTGTAGCTGTCCTAGACGTTCAAGAACTTATTCAGAGTTTTATGCTATCAATTATGAAAAATCTGGTGAGTTTTCTTTCAAAAGCCATCATGAGGGCCAGTTCTGGATTGATCTGTTCTGTATCATGTTCCTTGGCATTTCCAACTCTTCAACTTTCTTGGGCCTTGCACCAAGAGAGCAAAGCAAGCAACTACTGAACCAGGTATGAAAGCAACAGAAGATACATTAATTTCTTTTGCTAATTGATGGAATGCAAAAAAGCCTTTCTTATTGCTGTTTTCCTTCATTTTACAACACAATGCCACGTGATTATGACTTCTCATGTTGAGAAATCTAATTGTACTTCATGTGGCAACAAACCAGCAGTGACTTCAAATTGTATGCAATGCACTCATGTTTTACATCAGCCACTCTCACAGAAATGTTACCTTTACTCCATTCTGGGGTAGTTTTCTAGTAATGAATGGGAGGTATCTGGTTGCTGTTTGTCTATAGAAACAAAAATCCCAGGAGGTGCTACTGGTGGTGCATCTGGGACATGTTTCCCAATAGTCTTGTTAAGAATTACTGTCTGTTGTTGTTCCCAACTCTGCCAAGTGGGGGAAGAAACTTTGGAGCAGACTGATAGAGCCAGGGGAAGACCTGGAGCAGGGAGAAGGCAGCAGGCCCTAAAGTCAGGGCAGTGGCATGACCAAAGGAAATACATTCAAAATACTCTCATTTGTGACTCAGGTTTGAAGCCAAATATCCCAAATCTCATAATTTCCCGTTGCCAGCAAATACCAGGTGAAATCTGCCAGCTCACAAGGCAGGTAGAAACCTTCTTCTAGTCCCAGTTGTTCCACAGAGTACTGCACTACAGAGTCAAATGGAAATATCCACCATCCATGTTGGAGTTTTTTGACAAAGCCTTGAAAAGGCTGTTCATTGTCTGAACACATTCAAGCTGGTGAATGCAGTTTCCAGCTTGCCAGCTGACTGCTTTCTGTAGAACTTTGCACAATGCTGGTGTGTGAATTGGCTAATTTTGTGGGTTGTTTTGCCTCTAAACAATATTTGAGTTAAATTTTACTGGTATGTCTCATGGGATTTATTTAATCATAACTGATTAACAACTCAGTCTTTTCTTGCAAAGCTGGATACTTTTTCAGTCTTCATCTGCATGTTAGCTGAATTGCCTCTTAGCAGAGCTCCATTGTCAGCAAAATGTAGGTCATTTAGTCTATTATCCTGGACCAAAGCAGTGTCTGGATTGTAGCTGATGCACTGTCTCTCACAATAATGTCACCAACCATGCCTTGTGGTGAAGGTGAGTGGCTGATACTCTCTTTGAAACTCCTACCTATTCTGAATCACTTTTGCCCACTTGTTTTTTCTTTACTTCGACTGTGCATTCCGCTTCTTGGTTGAAGGATCTTAATTATGTTAACAATTAATTTTAGTACAGCATAGCAATATAGGGCATCCCAAAGATAATTATGAAGAAAAAGTCAAATGGTCTTTTGGTATTACTATGTTTTATGATAGCAGTTAGTACTAGTAGTACTTGTCAGTGCTATCTGTGATGACTATGCTCTGTCACATGATTGTCTCATTTGGAATCTGTTGACTGTAGGACTAGAATCATCCCAACTATCTTCCTTACTGTGTACAAGATCAGCTAGACAGAGACTTTACTCATCACTGAAAGAGGAGGCTGAAGTTGCTGCAGCTGTTGGACTGGCTCTCCTCAGCATTTTCTAGGCATGCAGTGGCATTTCCCCATTTTATCTACTGATCTGGAGACTTTTCTGCAGGCTTGCCTCATCTGTGAAAATCCAAGAATTTTATTAACCATTTCATCATCTCAAACTTTCAACATTTTCCCTAGTTGTACTTCTCATTGAAATATTTAATTTCCTCATTTGTGTCCTTAATTGCAACAGGAGGCCTAAGCTAGGACGCTTGAGTGTGTTGAAATTTGTTTCCCATGATATTAATCTGTTCTGTACTCCTGGAAAGGTTTTGCTGATCATTTTTGCTGATTTTCTCTGCTTTATCCTTCACACAATTGAATTGTCCCTGGTGAGCTGATGAAGACTCTCAGAATTCATTCTTTTGAATGTTTACATCAGCTACTTTGGTGAAGTTAACCCAAGTTCCTCCCGTCCCATCTTGTGCTGCTCTTTATTACCCTGCTTCTTCTTCCACATACATTTCTTTCTTCCCTGGTTCTTTGTCTGGAAGTGGGTTTTTTTGTTTGGGCTTTTTTGATTTAATTGTTATTCTGTCTGGTTATCTGGATATCTTTGCTGAGATTTGTTTGTCTGGAAAGCTTCTATGGCTATTCTTGTTCTACTAGTAACTCTTAAGGAAGACTTAGCAATACTGGAGTATATATTTGCTGATGCAATGAGAGAAGCTGTATTTTGGGTGGGCCTTTTTCGTCATCATGTCAGTGCAGTGGATGATTTCAGATGTGTACGTGTTAAGCTGCAAGACACTGAAGCTTTCTAAATCTATTACTTCCCAAATTCATTACTCCAGAGTGCAAGGACAAGAAGCTTTTGATGCATGTTTGTAAGTAATAATTTAAAGTTGATTAATGAAAAAACTTAATGTAACATGTAATCACTGTGAACTGGAAAACTCACTAAAGTGAATAAAAAATATGAGAAACACAGTAATATTTTTACTGTTGAAGATACTTTGGCAGTATGTAAAGGCTTTGATGAAGTCTGAAACTATTAAACCAGGAACTGTGCAAAATAAAATAGAACAGAGCCCCTGCCTTGAGGAAAATGCTATGTTTTGATTGAACAATGATTCTGATCAGTAATAATGCTTTAACTTTTTCTTTTTACTATGACAAGCAATTCTGCAATTCCGAGTATTCAGTGTAAGTTATCATTTCATACCTAAGATCTCCAAAGCAGAAAAGTTCCCAGACTAGCCTTTGGGATATAGAGGCTGCTGAGTAGTTCCATGAGGGCTATTTCTCTGCCAGTAGGTGGAAGTAGTTGGGGAGCCCTTATCAGGTCCATCCACACCTACCTCCTAAGGAACTCTGGCACTTTGGGAGCTTGCTGATGTTGTGAATGTTTGAGCCAATCCTAGGAGTCCTCTGCTCTCCAGGGCCTCACACCATACCCTGCCTTGCATATACAGCCCTCATAGTCAGGACATCTGAGCATCCCTGCTGAGGATGTCTCTGCATTTTCTTCCACTCTCCACAAAGCCAATTTTGCCTGAAGTTTCTTCCCTTGAAGAAGCAGACCGTCAGCCTTCAGATCTCCCTGAAACACTCACCTCTTTCTGAATGTTTGGAAATTACTCTTCCCCAAGAGCTGTGCAGGGTAAACTTGTTTTCAGTGTTGTTCACAACCACTCATTCTTAGCTCATCTTCCCATCTCATCCCTACTTTGAGCCATAGTCTGTTTAAAACATAGGAGGTAGAGCTTCACCCTTTCCATCTCACAGAGGTGTATGACTCCAGAGAGGTGTGTGTTCAGAAAGACAGCATTTTTATACATATACTGTCCTTGCTGAGCCCATTTTCCAGTTTGGTATGGGTAGCTTCATCACTTGGCCATCAGTCACTTTGTGATATAGTTTAATGGGCATGGTGCTATTCATTTGAAGGTTGGACTTGATGAACTTGGAGGTTTTTCCCAACCTTAATGATTCTGGGATCTCCTGATTCTACAAAATATCATAGTGCATAATCAAATTACTTTCTTAACATCTATTTTATTCCTCCGTAACAGAAAAAAAAAGAAGAGGAGGAACAGCTTGTAGGTAACCAATCAGTGATGGGAAGGTGTAGATAGGGTACCTGGCACTGATGTGCTGCTGCTAGGAATGGCTCAGACAGTGGAGGAGGAGGGGGAGAACAGAGGATCCGGGTGGGTCTGTGGATGTGGGCTGCTGGATGACACTGTGTTGCAGGGCTGGGGAGTGAACCCAGCCAGCCTGGGGAAGGTTGACTCTTGGCTCTGTAATATTTAGGGCTGGGATGACGGATGGAGAAGAGACACCTGAGATGTTGTGTGAATGTCCAGTTCAGCTGGATGACCCCTCGTGACTTACCAGATTCAGTGAGTGTAGGAACCAGTACGGTGGCTGTTTTTCATCACTGCTTTCTACATCACTCAAAATCAAGCAAAGCAGCTGGCTCAGGCACTGTTTGCAGGGTGCCTAGGATCTCACCCCAGCTCTGCAACTGGCCTGCTTGGCCATTGTAAGCATCCTGTCTGTGCATGTGGCATTTGGTAAAATCAATGCAATGGCTTGGGATGTGCTTGCTAACATCCTAATAAAGAATGCTGTTTTGGTATTATGAGTAATGAATTAAGTAAAATGTTTTAAAGAAGCAAAGGTTTTCTCATGGATCAGACTAAATATTAATTGAAGAGTACAGAAGAGACATGCTTTATTGCATGGAATCTCTCTTTCCAGGCTGCTTCTGGGAAGGATGCAGACTCAAAAAAATTTGTAAGTCAGTTTATTCTTGCCAGTAATGATAGCCACACAGAAGTCTGTGTCCAGGGCTTGAGGATGAATGGAGATGCCTTTATAACATGTTGCTTTACAATATTCTTAATTATCAAGGAAAAAAATATCTCTGACCTTTCTTTAGACGCCTAAATTGCATTTTCACATTTCACATGCATAACATTTGGGCACATGTGAGCTACTAGTCAGAACTGCAGGACACAGTGCTGGCTCCTCAGTGCCAGATGCAGCAGCTCACACTTCTGGCATGGACCTGCAAATAGGGGACCTGTGTATCCCTACAGAGAAAAGCAGGGATGAACCTGTGGAAAAACAGATTGCCATGGAAGGGTATAGAGGAAACAGGACTCTGGGGAAGCAGGAGAAACAGGCAAGTCTTTAGGATTGCCTTGAGCAGGGAAAGATGGAGCCAAGTGTTTCTTTATGTGATGTAGTCCCCTTTGCCCTCAGCACTGTGCCTAAGGGCTCCTGCACTGGCCCTGGCTGATTTCCCTCGTTTCAGCAGCTGCAACATCATAACGTTCTTGTTGGCTGGCTGAGCTCTCAGCCCCAGCCCAGGGACGCTGTAGATCAAGCTCCTCTTCTACGTTTCCCTGACATGGCTGCTGACAGTGCCGTGATGGTTTGTCACTGCACATTTCCACCTGCTGAGCAGCCATTTAAAGGCCTATTGCACCAACTCTCTAGTGCCATTTCAACAGCTAAATATCCACTTACCCCACATCTGTTAGCGCAACATCCTGCTCCACCTGCTCCCAGCATCATGAATGCCGGCAAAATAACCTGAAAGAAAAGCACAGGCTGAATTGGAGTGCAGCACTTCTGCTGGGGTGGTTTTTAAATTCTAAGAGCTTGGGCATCATGTTCCTCAAATGTAAGTCACCTTCTGACTCTTCTCTGGGAGTTACCCCTGCTTGGATGTTGTTGTTGATGAAGAGTTACTCAGAAATAAGTGTGGGATTACAGCTAGAGCTGTCTGGCAAATTGGTGGTACATTGACTCTGGTTGCTGAATCCATACTGCTATTTTCAGGGTATAAAAAGGTTCAGCATGGTATTGTTGGGGAAAAATTGTGTCAGTTTTGAGAAAATTGAATTTCTGCCCCAGAAAAGATACACAGCTGGACTAAGAATTGTGTCAGTTTAAAGCTCCTGAGCATTCAGCTCTGGATTATAATTAGGAAATCAGCCTTAAGCTTCCTGAAACAGATCTGACTTGGTTTTTTTTTTGTTTTTTTTTTTTTTTGCTAAACTTCTGGAAAACCTACCTTACCTGGTGGATTTCAGCCAATAAGGAACTTCCAGTTCCTTATTTTTCCTCATATCAGCTTTCTCCATGGTAATTATCAGGTGGAGTTGGACCAATACAACACAGTAACCATCTGTGACTCGGGATATAATGCTGCCTCACAGACACTCTGGAGTTAGGCAAAGTTGCCTTTACTTTGGTAGCCAGAGGGCGAGAAAGCTTTTGTGGGTCTGACTGTGCAGCCAGCACACTCCCACTGCCTTGTCTCTGCACACCAGGGCTGGTCAAAGCATCTCAAAGAACAGCACAAGTAAAGGAGCACTTAAGAACACAGGAAATGGTTACCTTAAATTAATGAAAGAGGGAGAACCCAAATCAATCAATCAAACAAACAAACAAACAAACAAACATACATACATAAAAGGTAAAAACTGTAAAAATGGCCTAAATGGCCTGACTAGATGCTGGCAAGATTTTTTCTCATGTAGGACAGGAAGAATAGAATGTCCATGATGAATAAAGCCCAAGGAATTTATGTATGTAGTGTGAATATCTCTGTTGAACAGTGTGGGATAGTGTTATGAAACTTGCTTAGATTTGTAGGCTTCTAAATATTTTTCAAAGGCTTTATTATCTGTTGCCTTTTATGCACAGCCCAGAGGCAAACTACAGCACCTACAGTGATGGCTGGACCACATCTGGAAGCCTGCAGGAGTAGAGAACTGAGGTTAAAAAGGTGCTCCTCTTCCTGCAAAGAAGTCTGCTCCTAAATAATCACAAATGGTCCCCCAAGGCAGCCTCAGCCAGTGTTCTACTGTCTGGCACTCAGAAGAAGAGTTAATCCCTCTGCCCATCAAACCAACACTCCTTTTCCTCTAGGGCTGTTATTTTTCTTTCGAGGTTTCCCATCTAAGCAGCAAACACTTTTGTGTCATCTATTAGCCTGGCTCAGGATGAAGGGTTTGTTTGGCAGGGTTTTTTTTTATGCAGTGCCTGATTATAAACACCTGCCTTTTGACATGGGAATGAGAATTTTCTGGCTTTGGCTGTTGTCAGTAAAACGAGAGCTGTGTGTGAGCCATGGCTCAGTCAGGCATTTCCTTGTGTTGCACACAGTCTTTCCATGAGGAAAGACATTATTATGACACATAGAGCCAATCTTACTCTCTTTACATCCTAAATTTTTGAAATAAGAAAATTGAGAGGTTTTCATATCATATAGTTTCCATTAGAGATTCAGCAGAGGAGAAGGAAAGGGTGGAGCTGGCTACTCAGCCAAGGAGCACTGATGATCTATGTATCAGTCTACAGATGAGGTTCCCAGGTGGAGGGAGGCTTCCTGGCTCACAGAGCTAAGCCAGGCTGTTCTGAAGTTTCTCCCACAGTCTTGACTCTGGAGGCTGCGTCCAAGTTGTGGAGAGATCAGGCAACCTATTGGCATGACTTGCCTCAGTTTCCTTTGGTAAGAAGCTAGGTGCATGGGGGAACATATTGCAGCTTCATCTTTCCTCATTGTAGTGTCAGGATATGGACCAGACTCCAGTTGTGGGACATTGTTTTAACTCCTTAGGACACTGAGAAGCCAATCTTGATTTTCCCATGCTTCCAGCACCTGGAAGATGGAGCTGATGATAATGCTTTCTTTCCCCTTACCTGTGGGCATTTCCCATGCTGTTTTCTGGAAAACGTGTACACTCAACAGCATTGTTTGTGGATCAATAATTACTCCTAATGCCATGTTTGAAGGTCAATGCAAATTTTTCCTCTCCTCTGACTAGCTGTTCTCATTTTTGATGTATGTGGTGCTGGCCACAGGCAGGGCTGTGTGGAAGCCTTAGAAGAAGGAGTGTTTTCAATGAGTCGATGACGCTCTCTCGTCTAACATCCTCCTTTCCTTTCATTGAACGCCAATGACTCCTGGGCTTGCAGTGATACGAATTTTCCACAAGGTCTCTCATGTAGTTCAACTTCTTCCTTCTACAAGCTCATGCTTATGTTCAAGCTTAGCATGAGTAATAGGCCCAAGTGTCAGCCACAAGAAGAAGCAGACAAGCTGCTGGTGGAGAACAGTTTGTTGAATGATCTTATACCATGTCTCTGCTTTGAGAAAAATGAGTATGAACCAGATCCACTGCAGGCTTTCTACAGGCTTAAGCAGCAGCTGCATCATAGTCTGACTGTGAATGAATTTATTTTTTTTTTCTAAGTTAATTGTTCTTAAACATTCTTTTTATTTTTTGGCCAGCTCTGTGCCAGTTTGCCATCCTCCCAGCACTGGTTGTATGCATGTTACTTGCTCAGCTTTTTAACTGCACTTGGGTGGATAATTGAAAGAGCACAAAGGGAGCAGGCTTTCCGATGAACTGGAAAGATAAGTATTCCCCAACATGTTCCCTTCTAGCCATGGATAGTCACATAAAAGTGATCTTTCCTGAGACCTGGAATGGAGAACTAATTACAGAAGAGCACATTCAAACCAGATCCAACCCCAAAGAAGGTGGGTGGGAGTGTGGGAACAGGAGGCATTCAGCTTATTAAACCATTTGCAACCCCACATTTGTAAAGTGTTAGCTGGGTCTCAAACTAACACCTGCTGAAACATGTTTTTGTGAATTGTGTGTACATAAAATCAGATGGAGGAGTAACGTGGGGGTGCAGACAATAGTGAAAACTCACCACCTCCAGCTGAGCTTAGGACCTCAGCTTTGCTTTCACTCTTGGAGGATGTACAGTCCTGTAACTCTTCTCCTTAGTGAGCAGTCAGGCTTAGTGCTTCTTTCTAACTTGGAGTCCTGATATTTATTTCAGGAATGTTTTGTATTTCTTTGACTAGGTACTTCTTTTGCCATAATGCATTTTCTCAGTTACAAACTCAACTTCTCATTTAAGCTGTTCACATGTTTATGCAAAACACATTTTTATGACCTTGTTGGGGTTTTTTTTAACTGGGGTTTTCTTGGCCCCAAATTTAAAACAAAACAGAACAAAACTCACAAGAAACATTCATCTCTTACCAGTATCCCAGCTCCCAGAATGCCGTGGAAAAACCAGACCAAATCAGTTATCTCGCTGAGCTGCAGTACTTGTCCATTGGGGAAGTACAGGAGAATGTTGGAGACAATGGCACATACTGCCAGTGGGAAGAGGGTGATCCCAATGCACTTCGAACACTTCCCTGTGCACATGGCAGCTCTCTGCTTAGGAAAGATACAGGGAGGTTTAGGTTACTGCAGTGCAGGGAGCACTGGATTTCAGCAGTTTTATTCTTTAATGAAAGAAGAATCAATTTCGTAGAAAAAAATGTTCCAAGTGAGACTTACACAGATAGTCCTGTTCTACAGATCCTGTTCCCTTCAGAGAATTTATTTAAAATTGAATTATCCAAAGATGGGATGTTTCATTGAATTTATTTAAAATTGTAGGACTAAACCTATGTTGGTAGGGAATTACCAGAGAGTTTCATTTTGGTTGTTAATGGACAATTGTCTGTCCATTGGGAATATCAGTAACAAAACCATGACCCCACAAACAGATACCCTGGCTGGCAGTCAGGGCTAAGGCCTTCAGTGGAAGGAAGGGTGGATGCCCTGGGTTCTCTGGGACCACTGTCTTGGGAAGCTGATCTGAAATCTCTTGCACTGAGGGTCTAGAAGAGCAGGAAATAGATACCAAGAGAACAGATACCATGTGAATGTTCAGCCCTGCCTGGGCACTGGGACAAGCAGGGAAGCCTCCCCAGGGTGCCTACCAGCTGCATTTCCTCTATTTCAGTCAAAAACACACTCTCAGCAAGAATTGGAGAAATATTTATTATTGTTTACTGAGACATGCTTGTTCTGCACATAAGGGTAGATAAGACTGTGGATTATGGGCCTGTTTGGCACCCACCCTAAAATATCTGAAAACCTGCAGTCTTGTCTAATTCTGTGTCTATTTGCAAAGGACAGGTCAAAAAGCCATCCCATCTCATTTTGAGAGATCTGTCATTACATACAGTAGCTTAGTAGTTCATAGCACTCAGGTTCTTTTTTTCAAATCAAAGGATCAACATAAATGAGGTATTGGTTGAGAGAGATCTCTGCAGGTGTCCAATCTGACCTCCTGCTGAAAGCAGGACCACCACCAACACTAGGTCACTGTGTCAGCCACAGCTTGGCGTAGCTGAGCTTTAAAAACTCCCAAGGATGGAGCCACCGCTGCCTCTCTGGGTGACCTGTTGCAGGGTTGACCTAATCTCTTGATGAAAAAGTCTTTTCTCATGTCCAGTCTGAATCTCCAAAGCTGAAAAAAAGCTGAAAGCTGAAAGCTGAAAGCTGTTGCTCCTCATTATATCCTCTCATACCATACCATCACCTCTGTCACCCCCCAGTTTTTTGTAAGCTGTTATTAGACCCCTCTTCACCAAAGTCTACAACTTTAGCTCACACAGCACCCATGCTGTCATCTACAGCCAGAGAGAAAAGCCTGAACAGTAGAAAAGTGGATCCACAGATATATCTCCATGTCAGTTTGGAAATTTCAGACTACTGGGTCAGGGTTTATTGAACTTGAATACTACCTTCAACTTTATGGCACAAACTGATCACAACTTCTTTATGATGTTTTATCATAGCTTTATTCCAGCTCAAGGCTTTCAAATGCATAAAAATATAAAATGTGCATGAAAATTCAAAATATCAAGCTGTGGATTTCTGTCGTCAGAGAGAACTGTCAGTTTATGACAAAAAGGGTGTTTTTGTCTTGTAAGTTACCAAATGCAAGAGAAGGAAAAGGACGTGGAGACACACCATTTCATGCACACACAGATGCCTTTGCTTGTTACGTGCAAATAGTTTTTGTAATAACTGAGGCAGTAAGCAGTGAAATGTCCCTCAATTTACTCATGTGCATTGGCTAATGCAGGAAATTTTATGACAAAGATTGGTGTGGAGAAGGTATTAAGCAGGCTAGGAACACAGAAATCAATCAAGGTTGGGTTCCCAAGCAAGAAAAAGGCCCTGGTGAAAGGTAGCTTGAAGCCATTTGAAAAAGCCAGGCTAAAACAGACTTTGATGACAGAATGAAGACAGTGAAGAGATAAGGTATCAGGTGAGATGTCCTCAGATCTCTTCAACTGAGAGGGAAAACAAAAAGACTTTATGGTGTTCCATACATTGCTGTGAAGCAGCTGTGGCTACCTGAGACTTTTTCTGAGTTTGCATTTCTATAGCTAAAAATTTGCATCATTCTCTGCTGCTGTAAGTTCAACAAGAGCACTGTGCTTATATGCCTTTTTTTTTTCTGAGCAGTTTGCAGTCATGTTGAGCTTTATAATCCATCTTTAAAATAGGCTAACTGGCATTAAACTATTCCAGATGGGATCATTTTTAACAGAGATACTTCTGTATTTATGGTTGTTATGTGTTGTTTACACAGTGCTCAAAATTTGGCAAAGCATTTTGCAAGTTTCTGGAAAAAGCCTTAGCTCAAAGAGCTATAAACAGACCAACAACGTGCAAGTAAAAGATGAAGTAGGGAATGGGAATGGAGAAAAATTGAAAGAATACTGTATATTTCACCTTTCTTTCAAATAACCCGTGTCTACATTATTTTTTCACACTGATTCTTGCCTGCCTGCTTTCCTATCTCATTCTAGCCTTAGCTTTTCCATTTGTTTGCCTAACCTCACCTACTTTCCCTACCCAGAGAGAAGCAAACAAGCACAGGCACAGCCTAGCCTCCTTCTACAAAAGCTGAGCCTTGTAGTTGAGTTAGGAATTCTCTTCTGCATCTTTTGTACATCGCCGGAGGGCCCAGTTCTTGTACGGCACGAAGCAACATGATGCTGCTTTGGCTGGAAGGACTGGGGGTTCCAGCCCATTCGCTCTGACCTATCTCAATACCACTTCAAACTGCAGAGACAACTTACCTAAACAACAATCACCAGACCTAGTGAGAGCCTCTACCACCAAAATCAATGCCGCTTTGCCACCTGTGCACATCAGAGGACCTGCATGTGTTATTACACCTTAGGAAAACACTCTGGTTTGCCAGAAGCACTTAAACCACGTTATTGATTCACCAAACAAAAACACATTCTACAGCTTCATTAAGCGAGGTGGCTAGAGCAAGCTTCTAATTTTTAGTGAGGCTTGTAGAAAGTTTTGTTTTTAAATGCTACAGTAAGCATGTAAATACTTTTGCTTACCTTCTAAACAGGGCTAAGATGGCCTCCAGAGTTCCCCACAGCCAGCTTCAGGCTTTCCAGCTCCTCTCTCTTAGAGTGTGGCTGTCTGAGCGAGGCACAGCGATGTTTTTGGGTGATGGCCTCTACTAAACAAATAGCTGTTTCTCTCTGGGAATGAGGAAATACCCCAAGTTATCCCTGGTTGGCCAGCGCAAGGTTGGCGTGTTACCCACGGCTATTGACTATTTTAAGGCAGTGTTCCAATGGTCAATGCCTCAGCCCCCGGGACACGTGGATCAGAGCAGCGGAGACCTTTTTGCAGCTGTAACCATTTCAGCCGTGTGGAGTTTGGCAGAAGAGGAAAGGCAGGAGATGGCAGCGAAACAATGAGTACCTGGCAGAAAATGTGGTTGGAGCATGAGGTGGTGGCACAGCAAAGTCTGGCCATTGGTGTGGTGTCATCTTCTGCACACCAGGCTGTGGCTGTTAAAATTCACTACTGTCTGTGCTCCAAAGCGTGCTCTTGGGAGAGTTAGGTGAGGAGAATAGGATGGGAGGAGAAAAAAATTCACAGCAAGACAGGAGAAAAAGGAGAGAGGAGGATAGACAGGCTGGGGAGAAAAGAGAGATGTGACCAAGGGAGGGAGCAAGTAAACAAAAACCTACACTATTCCAAGAACGAGAGAGTTGAAATATGGAGGGGAAACTGAAAATTTACTTTGGCAGTGGAGAAAATAAATGTAGAAGAGACACTAGGGATGGGCCAAGAAATGTAAAACACAATGAAGAGTTTTAAGACATTAAAATTTAACTTTGAGAAGACTCAAACTGAGGATGAAGGGAGTTTCTTTTGTAGAAAATATGGTGATAATAATAACTGTTAAAACATGTCCAAACTTGCAAACATAGAAATATATACGTTACTTGGTGGGTCAGATTTGGCCCCAGCTGTGCTGAGAATATATCCAGATCCCTCCCTTCAACTGAAAACATCACCTCTCAGACAAGTATTTTCATCCTCACTCTTCACCTTCATCCTCTAAACTTGCCAGAAAAGATTGTGAAGGGTAGAATTCATCTCATGTGACTTTGGGCATAGATGTCAGCCTAGGCTGTGCTTATTTCTCATGAGAGAAATAGACACTTCTACGGAAAAGAATCACAAGATCTATTTAAGGAATTACTGTAGGATTACAGTAAATCATTAATGGTAAAAGAATCTCACCACTTGTTCAGATCCAGATGTCAGAATCTGTTATCAGATTAACTGCATCTGTGAGGACTACCAGCATGGCAGAGTGACTGCAAAAGCACCGGAAATCCAGTCCCTTATTGCATATTTAATATAAATGATAATATCAAATTATCACTGATTCACAGCCAGTGAAAATCTTGAGTGGGCTCAGAGGGATCTCAGGCAAAGAACTATTAAAAGTCAGATGTTGACAAGGAGGAAAACAGAACTAACTCACTGAATCCAGTGCCCCAAATTTCAACTGACATCAGTAGCAACAGCCTTTAACCATGTCTTTTGTGGCAGTGCTTCAACACCAAGGGAAAAGAAACTAAGCATCACACAGTCTTCAGACAGGACAAAGGAACCAGGTCTAGTGACATTTAAATCAGTTTAAAAATTAACTTTAGAACAACTTGAAGACCATCAGCAATTTGCACTGACAGCTGGAACAACTGGAGGGACCTGCCAGCTTATGTAGAGAGTTAAGATGCAAATGAGGGAACTTCATAATGATACTTAAGCTGAACCCTGCCCCTAAATCTCATATCCTGGTTACTTGGAGTTTTTATAGACTTTAAGTCCATAATATCTCTCAGACACTACCTTTCCCATCTTCACATGCCCAATACCCTAAGCTGGGCTCAGCATCCTTCATTTTGCTTCTGCTTTTCTCTGGTTTTGCCTGGCTCATACTCCTCCAGAATGATGTGCAAACCTCACCTCTGTAGTTTCTCACCTATACTGTCTCCCCAGCATTACACATTATTTTACTTTTTCATTTTCTTCTCTGCACTTTCCAAAGTTTGTCTATCGACAATGTAGACTTTAAACTGTTTGAGGCAAGTTCAGGGTTTTCATCTACATTCATATAACACTTATGTTCACAGGTGCATAACCAAAGACTAGTGCTTCTAGTTGCTACAGAAAAAATACAATATTTGTAAGCTATATTGAACTCTATTCTTTTACTGATTTAAGAATATCTTTAGATGTGCTCATGACTAAGTGAGATCTACATGCAGTCTTTGGTGAGTTCTGTGCTAAGTACTACTCATTGTGAGGCACAGGAAGAATGCCAAAAAAAACATAAAAAAAAAATCTGTATTAACACCAGGCATCTTGACTCCTAGCTGTTTTTCTAAAGCGACAGACTCACCCAAAAGAAATGAAAGCAAGCAAGCTATAAAACCCTTAGAAACACTGAGCTTTGTCTGTGAAGTGTTTAGTGGCTAAGCTGAGTGTATACAATTGTGTACAACAATTTTGCCCCCTGCAATATTGACTTTTAAGGCAATGAAAACATTTTGTGTTCCACTGATCAATGCCTCCTGATTATATTGACTTACTGTACACCAGCTCTGATCCTCCTTTTATTTCCACCCTTTTAGCCATAAATTCTTTATTAATCTTCCTGTTACATGTAGTAGCATGGGAACTGAGAGAGGAACTGTAAATATGCGAAAAACCTTGTACATCATGAAAGGAATGAAAACAGTTTCAGCCTCACAATTTCCCTGAATGGTGCAATGTGAGAAGCTAAAGAATCACAGCCCCGTGCAGGTTTTTGAAGGGCATATCTGACTGCTCACTTACTCTATTAATTGATCTGCCCCATTTGGAGCGTAGCTGCTGCGCACTTAGGAAAAATGGCCTTTTTGCTGTTGGTATGGTGTGGAAAAAGGAGAAAGGCAGCTCTGTTCCTATCTATTGTATGAAACTTAAGTGATTGCTCTGAAGTCACAGCTTTATTCTGAGTACACGGTGACACTCCACTCAATTTAATTTATTCCATTTTGACACAAATTATTTCTTGCTGTTCTTTCCTCTGAGATTTTGCTGTTAATGTTCCCTTCAACTGAGGGAGAGGGAGGTTGATTTTCCTGACATCAGAGTGCTGTTAGGAAATTTACCTGCTCCTAAGAAGCTTTTTCCTAGATGAGCTAGCTCTCAGAAGGTCCATGTGCTTGGGCACTGCAGGTAACCTGGCCTGAAGCGCCAGCTGCCCCTGCTTCTCCTGCAGCAGGTAGCTGAAGCTACCTGCCTGCATCCAGGAGTTGCAGATGCTCTGTTAGGGTAGAAACAGGAAGATGGAAATGGCACTACCAACGTTATTCAGGTTTTCCTTTATCTGGAGTATCTGAGACCCACATGACCCAGGCCACAAAGAGCTGATTGCACAGCAAGAGTATTGAGGAAGCTGAGAAACAGCTGAGTACAGAAAGGCTCATGACTTGAATCAGATCAGCGAGAAACAGAAAACATCTACTTTTAATGGCTGAGTGGTGCAAGTTAAGGTTTTTATATCAAGGATATCTGTGAGTCTGAAGAGGTAGAATAGAAGTTATTCTGAAAAATTTTGAAATAGGCTCTCTGCACTCTTTGGTAGTGTATTCACTGCATTGCACCATCGTGTACTGGTGGTCCCAACACACAGCATATGCTGGACATACACTTTGCAGCAACAGCAGTCACATGGATGGATCTTTCCTTCTCTTCTATTTTACCTATTTTTCACTTTCCGTCTCTTCCTTCTTTTCTCTTGTCTCTCCTTTTATGCATAATCCTCTTTCCTGAATATTTAGACTCTTTCTCCTCCCTGAGATGACACGCTGTTAAGCACACTTTTCCCCTTGCAATGGCAGCACACACATCATTGCCCCTAGGGACACTTGCACCACTACCAAGAGACAGAGCTTTGGGAATAAACCCCATCATTATCAATTATTCTGTGACCCCAGGGCACCCCTGAGTGGCACAGCCAACCCTCTGCAGAAGCACCTTCTGGGGTGAACAGTATGGTCCCGAGACTACACCTGGTGAGCTCTGCCCATCCGACAAAGCATTATCCATTGCTTGCTTGCGTGTATATATGTTCATCTGATTTGTAACAAAGCTTGTTTTATTTAATTACCTGAGTGGTTTGCCCAGGGACAGCACTGTACCAATCCCAGTGTTTACCAAAATAGCAATGAACTATGACCTGTGGCCAAGGGTTGTTTGTATCCCAACACAGAACAACACTGTCCTTAGCCAATATTAAAATAATTAGAGGTTTGTGCTTTCATTTTGCTGGTTTCATGCAACGCTTCTTTCTGGTTTTGGCTGAAAGGAATTTCTCATCCATATGTTTTGACACTGGAGTTTGCCCAAGAATGTGCTTAGGAAAAGGGTGAATTAGGAGCTAAAAGTAGTACTGACTGTAAAATGCCCCTATTTACCTGAGCAAACAGGAGAAATCTTACTGGTGATCCCTCCCCTCCCTTCCTCTCTTGCCCTGAACTGTCCCAAGTTTCTTTGGAAGTCTTCAGTAATGAAGAACAAATATTGGGAATATGCTGAAGATTTATGTGGTTTGTCAAAAACTGCTCATATATTTTTTTTTATAGATGTTTGACACTGTCATGAGGGAAGCTTTCTGTAGTCCAGAGTGCTGGTTTTGGTCAGACTGAAAGATGTAGTTTATCTAAGTAACTTGAAAGAGATTATAAATTTCCATGCAAGGCTGAAGCACCTTGGGCAGTGATTCCCACCAGAATGAAAGAGGAGGGCAAAACCCAGGAGGTCAGAAGTGACCATTAAGTGTTTTGTTCTTGCAAGGGGCACTGTCCTCTCGTTCATCAGCTCCATCTCATTTTGTGCCAAAAGGGAAAAAGGAAAATCAATGCTAGCTCTGTGTGTGGAGTTGTGATGTTTTGAACATGATCATGAGGCCAGGTTTGTAGCAAGAATTACTGCTTGCTAGTAGGAGTACTTCCTATTTACTTTGCCCGTTTCAGAGAAATGAATATACACGGAAAAACTGGATAAGCTTTTGGAAATACAGCTAGTTTTCAGATCCTGAGGTTTGTTTCTTTCCAGCTGGTGCAGGCTGATTGAAGAAAGGACAATCCATTCCCTTGCTGACTCCAAAGCTGTTAGTTGTTTGCATCCATTGTGGGACAGGATAGTATTTAAAATCTCCATATACGTCACAGAAGGGCCTGAGGCGATGAAGTCAATATTTCTCAAACTGGGAAATACTGGCATTTCTTCTTTCGGGCATTTCTTAGCACTTCATGGGCTTCTGGAAGGGATTCTCTTCTTTCACAGACAAACACATCCTGGATTTTCCCAGAAATTAAGCAATCTTCTTCTTCAATTTGTTTGTTTTCAAACAATTTGTGTCTTCAAATTGTTTGTTCTTTGCCTTTTCTATGTCCACTGAAAGGCAGATTCAAAGCTTTTTTGAGGGTGAGGGGATGTTGAGGAAAGAGGGCTGCAGGCACTGTTTTAGTGTGCAAAATTAGGCAGACATAATTAAAAGTCCTTTCTGAAAAGCGGTGAACTGTCTGTCTCCAGCCTTGGAGATACATAATCTCCAGTCCTGGAAATATTCAAAAGCCATCTGGGCATGGCCCAGGGTAGCCAGCTCCAGGTAGGTCTGCCTGAGCCAGCATGAGGAAGACATCTGAAAACTAGACTTAAAAAAATGAAAACCAAACCATCTGGAGTATGCTCTTATCATTCCTTGGTGGTGTAACCCATTTTTTATATTAGGTGTAGGCCTGAACTGAGCTAAGGGCAAGACCTGCATTAACCCTGTGATGATGGCAAAACTCCAGAGGCTGGGAGAAAGGCAAGAACACCGGGAAGTGATAGGAGGGAAGATCCTGGGTGGAGACAGGATCATAAAGAGCTAGGTGAGAGATGGAGCTCCACATGTTACCAAAATAAAAACCTGGAGGGCCTCCTCCAGGGGCCACATTTCACCCCGTACAATGCCAGGGCTTCCTGCCTGTGTGGTTCCCCAGCAATGGCACAGAGGGCAATGACCCACGATGTCGATGGCCATTAGAGGGAGCTTAGAGCAGTCGAGGGAGGAAATGCAGCCCTGGAAAGGAGAAGCAGTGTATGTAAGAGAGCTGGTTCAGCATTTTAAACTTATTTTTAATATCCTTGAGATGCTTAATGAGATAAGGAGGCATTTCCCTATGATCTCGAAGAAATAGAGCTGCCTCTTCCTTGGAAGAATTGCTTTTTGAAAGAGGCTGGGATTCTTTTAAGGATAGTTCAATAGTTAAATTAAAGCATGTGTCTGGAGGTGTCTTCTATCAGGCATCCTCGTCCCATGATAAATTTAAAAAAATGCAGCTGATGTTATTCCAAGCATGTTCACTAGCTGTTATTAAATGGGCTGGTTGCTTTTACTTGGGAAAAAGCTAACAAGAATACTATTTGTGTTCATACAGCAGTCAGAGGGAGGTTCAGCAATTGCTGGATTCACCCAGGACATTGCAATTCCAGCTACAACCTCATTCTACTGACGGGCTGAAACAGACCCTGAAGCAGGTGAGGGATGCAAATGCCTGACTCTTGGGCTAGCCCGGTACTCCCTGACCCAGGATCTGCCTCTGCAACCCTTCACACTCTGAAGTAAAGGTGTGGTGGCTCAGATCGGCACATCTCATCCCAGAGCATCCCACTCCAGCTGTGCTGCTGGCCTTGGTCATGTTTCCTACTCTCTCCACTGAGCCAGCACCAGCCCTTTCACAGTCCTGTGTAGGGGTTTTCAGCATCTGGTTGGGACCTGCTTAGGTTTTTTACTTCTGTCTGCCTGTCTAGTCAGGCATTAGATAAAGGAACAAATTACTATGGAGCACCTCATCACTGCATGTAAGCTCCTCCTAACACTCAGCCCCCTGGCACTTTGGGGAGAATGAAAACTAATTGTGAGAGACTCACTGGGTACATGGGAGGGAAGAGGGATGAGCTGTCACCAAGCCCGTGCTCACTTCCTTCCTGCTGAGCAGCTGATGGACAGCAACCTGTTACCACCAGGAATTTGCTCTACCTATCCAAATATTTCAAATTGTTCAGGGATATTTTTGACTTCTTCTTTATTAATGAAATATTTTCAGTACTCATGACTGCAAAGAAAAACTTCAAAGCTTGATTTGCTCAAAAACTAGAGGGCAAACAAGGAGAGTTTGCATTTACTACCTTTTGTAAAAGACTTCCTTTTTGAGATGCTGACTTGAGATTTTTAAATATCTCAGAACAGTAATATTGTGCTTTTTTTGGCTAACAGGACACTTGTAAAAAGCAGCTGTTGCAAAACTCAACCCGTGTGCGGTAAGTCACTACATGCATTGGTTTTTCTGGGTTTGTGCTCCCTTCCCTGCTCTTTGTCTGGTTGATCTGGCCGGTGAGATTAGGAGCACTGCAGGGCAGGGAGGATCCCTGTCTGTGTATTTGCGCTGTGCCTTGACACTTGTAAAGGAAGCGAGTAATCATCACTCTTGCTGCTTTCATGTCTCCTTGCACAATAGAAATAATTAATAGTAATAGCAGTGCTTTGCCTATCTGCGGCCCCTTTCATCTGAAGACCTGAAAGTGCTTGACAAGCATTAACTAAATTAGCTTCCAAATACCTGGAGAGGGAGTCAGATGTAATCATCCCCACTTTTAGATGAGCATACAGGACGAGAAGCTAAGCTGACTGAGTGCTTACAGTTAGTCAGCTGAAACCATGTTTCCTCCATTGGGGGAGCTTGCTCAGCACTTGGGAGGCTCAGGCTGCTTTTTGAGGTGTTCAAAAGTGGGGTTTGATGTCCACTTTTTACTTCCAAAACATACAGCCTGTGGAGCTGTGTGATCTGTCCTGCAGGAGCTGGAGGATGCATGTCAGGCACTGTCATTCGTCAAGTTTAGCATTTGAACTACTAACCTGGCCTAGGAAAGAACAAAGTTCTGCTGACACCATGTTGGCAAAGCCAGGGTGACTCTGAGTTAGTCCTGATTTCAGAAATGCAAGCGGCCCCTGGCCGCTTCAGAAACAGAAACGCTTCAGCTTGAATCCAGGGGTAGTGCAGCCAGGTTTGCATCATGCTGCCTTTCACTGCATAACCCTTTTGGAGAGGAATCTGTACCAGAATTGGCAAATTTGATCAGCCTTATATATATAGTGTGGGCTTACCAGGCCCTGCCACGGTGTTCACAGCCCTTGCAAAGAAAGATGCTTCGAGTCCTGACCCAAATCTGAAGTCTTAAATAGATAGCTGTTAAAACAAGGGTGCTCTGCAGCTCCCAGGACTGTACTCAGAAGGGGAAAGGAAGAAATTTTCAGTATCAACTGTGTAAGATCTGCTACTGACATGAAATTATAAATGATATTTTGAAAGACCACAGCAAGCTCTTCAAAGTGGTAGCTGGGCTGGTGGACAAGAGAGTTTTTTTCCCATAGACTATAGAATTTCTAATGCTGCTGAAATTATTTTCCTTTTTAATATCAGACCTGAAAGGCTTCCATTACAGGAATGGTGCTCTGGCTGTAATGTAGGCTTCTTCAAATAGGAAGTACCAGAGTCACTGAAGAACAGTAGGGCTGCTCCTTATTGCAAAACTTTGTAGACTCAGATGAAAGACAGTAATAGTGTTGGCAGTATATCCCATAAGTCACATGATTTCACTGTGGGCAATCATCCAGGTTTCCACAAGGTTGTGACATTTTCTACATTTTCTCCTTTCCAGCTGAGAAATTGGCCAGAAGTTGTCTGGACATCAGGTAACTCCTGTCAGCTCCTCCACACAACACCCTCCCATTTAATCAGCAGACCCTAAGCAAGGTGTCATAATCCTGCTGGGAGTAAGCATCTTAATATCACTCTTGGGAATGGGTTGCCTGGCAGAACTGAGTTTCCAACAGTTTGGAAGCCACTTGTGCAGATGCAATCGCATAAATTCTTTCTTTTCTGCTTCCAATGCTTGTTACTTTCCTCTCTGCTACCTGCTCTAAATAGTCCTGGTTAGGTTTCCAGTGCTGGAGTTTATTACCACAACTCCCCTATTTGCCCAGAGAGAAAATGAGGCAATGATCTCATAGAAGGAAAACAAAAGGGTCACATTTCCTCTAGAGTAAGTAAGTAGGTCAGTGCCACAAGATGTGATGGAAGAGGATCCCCTGATGCCCACAGGCGACTAGAGGAGGCTGGACAGGCAGCAGAGGTGCCTGGAGGAGACCTCAGGTGGACCTTGGCACTGGCCCTCCTGCTGGCAGGCAGCCAAGGTGTGTGTGAAAGAGTTTCACCATGCAACCAATCACAGCATCACCTCCACTAACACTGGAGGTCCAACAAGACCCTGATCTCCACCAGCCTCGTGCTCAGGGGGAAGTCTGTGGGCCAGGAGGGCTGTTCTCTTGCTCCCAGCTCTGGCTAGCAAGTCCAGAGACCAGGCAGCCTTGCTTTGTGAGCATCTGGACATTGCATGCCCTTCCTCCTTCCTCATTTGTGTAATAGGGTTAATGAACATGTTCTGTCCCACAGTGCTGACGTAACATTAAGCCCTTTCATGTTTGTTAAGTGCTACAATAGGCAGCACCATAGAAACTCATAAATAATGTACCTTGAAGTTCTGTCGAGGTATTAACCTTGTTTCAACAGTGCAGATTTACATGAGTTACCACACACAAGAAGCTTCTCTTAATTAGGATCAAAACTTACTTTTTTTAGCTTTGTTTTAATGGCTTTTAAGGATGAACAATTTTTACTTGCCCAGCCTATTAGGCAATTTATTGTAATCTCTTCAAGCTTGCAGTTCCTTTCAGTACACAGTTAAATGTCTTTCTTCTCATCATTGCATTCCTTTACATTCTTCAAACTGAAATTTCTTTAGGGATTTTTTACAAAGGTAGAATTGTTTTCTCTGAAATCTAAATTAATTTATGTTATTGTACTTCGTTGGTGGTGTGAGAGATTCTGGGTTTGGCTCAAAACCTTAACAGAAAAGAAAGGATCTGTGTGCTGCTTCTGATACAGCACAGGCCCTACTTTCCATTTCACACCTTGCCTCAAGATTTGTCTACAACTGGTAATGTAGCAAAGTAGCTGTTCTGCAAGGAGACTGTCCACACAGAGATGTACAGAGAAAATTATTCTGCACTAATGATCTCCAGACAACCATTGCAGTAAATGCCCAGTTGTGACCCTGAGCTGGGGGCATGGACTGAGCCCAAATGGCTGGAAGGCAATGCCAGGGAGCCGTGTGGGCTCTGACATGGGAATCTGGAGGGTTGGGTTCAGTTTCCATCCTGCCACAAAGGCTTCTGGGCAGACATGAGTCAGGTTCACCGTGTCACGTGTGATACGGGATATAGCTGCACTTCAAATTTCTTCACTGATTGTAGATCCTTGTAGATCTTGGAGTTCCAGCAGCTTTTTTGTCCTTCTGCCTCCAACTGTTTCAGTACTCAGACTTGGAATGCTCCAGGGAAATGCTGTGTGTGCCAAGGTAGCCTTTCTCACCAAAGTCCTATCCAGAACTCCAAACAGAAATTCTGAATGCCTTTTGAGATTTACAACCTAGCAATGTGAACTCAAAAGATTCAAGTAATTCACATACACCTTGTGTGACTACCCAAGATAACATCAGATTCATATTCTGTTCACTACTGCTGCAACTCAGAAATTAAATAGAAAGTGCAAGAGAAACTGGTTTTAAGTGATGTACAAAGAGACATATATTTAATGTGTGTTTGTCTCTGGAGAGTATGGGACAACTGATGAAGGGAGAGGATGACTTGATTGAAAGGCTGATGCAAAACTTAGGAGGGTTCAGTTCCCGAATATATCACAGACAATCTTAGCCACCTTGGGATGGTCACTACAGGCACAGCTCCAGAGCTGGTGGCAATACTAGCTGAGGGTAATCTTATGCTGGAAACAAGAGACTAATTCTCCAACCTAAGTTGCAGTGGAGACACAAACCAACACAGCAGAGGCATCAGGAAGGCTCAGCTATTAATGGGAACTACTACTATGAGGAAGAAGCAGAGAAAACAGAGTAGACAATCACAGAGTAGACAATCTGCATGAACATCAGCTCATCATCTGCTCAATGGAGAAAAAGCTGGGCTTCAGTCAGGCAGTACTGGATAAAGTGCTTGTCTATGATCTAATTTCAAGGAACTGACAAAGGTCAGCACATCCATCATCTCTCTTCATTGATCTTACAGCCATCACAATTTAAGTATTTTATTTTAATCACTAATATTAGTTGGCACAAGTCTGGGCTTTAGTGCACTAATTTAAGATAATTCTTGCAATAATTCCTGATTTACTTGAAAAGAAAGCTCTATTGCTGATGTTTTGAGGCCCATTCACAAACTGGTATTCAAGATGTTCACTATTCAGTCCTCTGAACATTGCTTCTCATTGCAAAACTCTGAAACCCAGCCGTACTCTAATTTTAGCCTTTAAGAGGGACAGAAAGTCTCACAGTAACCAACAGCCAACCCCTTTGCTGAAAGGATCCTGGACAAAGTGACAAATTTAATCCCATGAGCTCACTGCTGGAAGGGAGCTTCCCAGAAGTTTTCCTGATGCAAGGGCAAAACAGCTGTTCTTTCATCTTTTTCTGAGTCACACCCACAGCACCTCTCCGGAATGCAAATGTGCCTGGGTTTAGTGACTATGACAAAGTAATTAAGTGTTAATGTGTGGATGCAAAGGGTACACAAGTTGCCAGATCTACTAAGAGCTGAAGCCAAGCTGAGGCGTTTACCAGACTTAACAACACATTGATGATATGGGTTGCTAATGTCTACACATAATTCCTGTTACACAAGTAAATTTTACAGTAATAGACAAATAAATTAATTTCATATTTGAATTTTAAAGAGTTATTCTAATAAGAAAGCAGCCAGGACCCAATCCTAGATGCATGAGAAGCAATAGAAAAACTAGGACATAGCACCATTATTATTTAAATTACTATAATGCAGTCAGATGCCAGCTCAGAACTGGACACTCCCCCTTCCTATTAGCTGTTCCTATTCCCTATTAGCTTGATGTATTTGTATTATATTAGTCCACATTTCCCGAGATTTAAACATATGGCAGAATTCTTGAGTTACAAAAAAGCAGACAGACAGGAAGTCACAACAACACTGTCTAGATTAAATTGGCCTGTACCCAGTCCTTCAATATCTCAAATGGCTGATTTAAGCAATTAAACTTCACACAATCTCATTCAAAGTGCACAATGCCCTATAAATAAACATATTTCCTACTCGAATGCAAATGCTTGCTTCATTATGACAATGAATATTTGCATAACAGGCACGAGTTCTCGTAAATGCAGGTGTTTGAGTGACAGGTGATGAAGTTTGTAACTCCCCATGGCTCAGGAGAGCTCCTCTGGGCAGTGGAAATATTCCTAGGCCCTGTGAAAAGATGACAGTGGGATCCTGTTAACTCCAAGTGTCACCTTGGCCTTTTCACAGGTTTGTAGCCCAGCAGCTGGCCTGTCTGTCCCACCCACGGGGAATGTTCGATGGCTGTGCCACGGGCTGGCAAAGCTCTGTCCCTCTGTCCTTGTGTTTTCTTTGGCTTTCTAATTCCACCTGTTAAAATCAGTGCTTTTAGTCATCATCAATTGAGTAATGCAACAAAGTGACACAATGAAGCAGTGGAAAAGGAAGATGACTTTTAAGTATCAGTGTTTTGGAAGAGAGGCTACAGATTGATGTGAGAAGACAAGAGGGGTTTGCAGCAGAAGAGTGAAGAGATCAGCAAGGTGTCCAAGGATATCAGGAAGTCTGTAGGTGCTGCCTCTGAGGATCAGGATCTCTGTACACACCTGTGTTGCCCTGTTGCACAACACCTGTGTTGTCCTGCCACCTCTCCTCTTTTGCTTTGTTCATCAATTAACTGACTTGAGAAATTCACATCACTGACTTGAGAACATCAACCTGTATCAGAGAATTTTGGGGGCCAAGGGACTCCTGCTTTTATGACTGTGTCAAGCTGGTCATTTGCGGTTTATCTGACTGTATCCTTAATCCACATATACTGGGCTTTCAGTCCTCATAGCTAAAGAGATGGAAAGCATAGCCTAAAGCCACCAAAAGCTTCTTTAGCATGATACTGCATGTGTCTGTGTGCCTTGTCTCTTAATTTAGGTGAGACCTATCAAGGTCCAGGTGGCTGGAGCTGGGCTGCTGTGAGCAGCACCTAATTTTTTGAGTTATTTTCTGTGACTTCAGAGACACTTGCGTAGCAGTGAGGAGAAGGGAGCTCAGCACAGCTGGCCACAGATGTAACCATCACTGCCACGTGCCAGAGGGTGAACCTCACCTGGCTGCCACATAAAACCTCATTCACATCACTGAGCTACATCTCGGTGGATAGCATTCAACCTGTGACTTCCAAATCCATTTCTGAAGCCTCCTGCACCTGTAGTCATGGATAACCATTAGCTTCCACAGGAAGAGGTCAGATGGTCCTGGACCTGAAAGGGGAATTTCACAACTGTTAAAGCTTGCAATGAGTCTCAAGAACTGCATTCTAGAACTGCAATGGTTTTTATACCTATAGTCACTTAAAAATAAAGAACATAGCAGTATGATTTTACAAAATGTCTTGTCACCTAGATGATGTTTTTGGGATCATATCCTAAGTGGTTTAAAATATTCTTTTCTATCCTAGCCTATCAAGTATATGTTTACACTGGGCTTTGACAAGTTGGTAACATAGATATCCTCTTAGAAGATGTTAAGCTGTAAAGCAAGGGAGTGATTTTCTAGAGAGCTACGTGGGCATGTTAATTACCAAGGTTAATAAAAGGGTGATCTTTGTGTGCCTCAATTCTTAGGTGTCCAAATGGGAAGACTTTTATAAGGGCTTTAATTTCCAGGGATGCTTGTAAAAAAGTACCTCATTTTGGGCACTCTAAAACTGCATATATTCAAATCAATTGCAGCCTTAATAAATAGATGAGAAAATGCTGAGAGGTACTGGTCAATTCTTTTGCTCTCTCTGATAATACTGGCTTATACCTTAGTGTTATGTCATTAAAAAAAAAAAATTGAAGGCAACAAGATGCTTTTTTTAGAAATCTCAGACATCATAAAGAAATTAAAACAAAAATTGTAAAAAAGGGTTTTTACAGGGGTGTCAAAACCACTGACCTCTCCTCTGCTCCAGTATGCCATATCACCTAGTCTGGAAAAAGGAGGACTGAAAAGCATGCAAACTTCTAAAACCCACCAACTGGCTCTAGCCTGGACAGGTAAGTGAGTAATTTAGTCACTAACCAAAGGATTGGCAAAGGTCCTGCCATGACAGCAACCTTCTCCCTGCTCTGCATAGCCTGGCTCTCTACCTATCCCAGTCCTAACCTGCTGGAAAGGAGGAGCTTTGCTCTGTCCCATCCTTATTTATGACTTGTTGAGAGCTGGGAGGGAGGGGTGAGCTCCGTGTGGTGCACCCTGCTGCTGCCTGCCCGTGCCAGCCTCGCAGTCAGCACCACAAATGCCTCTCACACGGCGCAGTGGCCGCCTCCGCGCCCTGGGGTTCCTCTGGCTGTGGGCACTGGTGGAAGCAAAGACCAGAACTTACTACCTTGGGATTGTGGAAGAGAACTGGGACTATGCACCATCTGGGAAAAATCTCATCACAGGGCAAAGCCTCCTAGAGGACAAGTAAGTGACTGGGGGCTTTGAAAAGCTGGGGATGTACCAGCAACTCCGAAACAAAATTGGTTAATGTGGTAATTTTGCTGGAAATGTCTTAAGACGACATTGTCCTTGTTTTTATTCTGATGATGTTGTCACAGGTGGGAATTCAGCTTCAAGGAAAGAGTAGACTTTGATTGCTTCCTCTTCCAATGTAGTTGATTAAGCAAGGTGATGGCATGTATTTGAAGAGGATGTTAATGAACTAATTTTTGTCAAAATATCATCAGCTACAGGCTCAAAATTCCCCATCTGTATTTCATAGAGATGCAGGTATCTCTGGGACTTGGTATCAAAAAGCAAACTGCAACTTTGCTATAAACAAGCACACTTCACAGTAAAACACAAAACTGTTTACTGGCATATTATGTAATTTTAAGTATTTTCTCTGATAAAATTTGGGGAACTTGGTAAAGTATTCTGAAATTCAGATGTGTATATTACCTACGACTGAGATACGAGTCCCTATATCCATGCAATCTATACAACTGTGGGGGCTTCCATTTTGGAAATGTGTTTAGATAAGTGCTTAGCTATACAACAGTAAATGGTCAGACAGAATTCTGGGTGATGTCTGAAACTGAGGAGTGTAGGGGAGCACTATGATGAGTCGTGCCTTGGCTGGTGAAAACAGGTGTCTGTTCTCATGTCCACACGGCTGGGGCTGGCTGTGTGTTCCTCCCACAGCAGGAGGGCTGGCCTGGATGTTGGATGGAGATGGCTTCAGTCCCTGGTGCCTGTCTAGAGAATGATTTGGGTTGGAAGGGACCTTTAAAGGTCCTCTTGTTCACCTCCCCTGCCATGTGCAGGGTCATCTTCATCTAGATCATGTTGCTCAGAGGTATGTCCAAGCTGAATTTGAATGTTTCATAGGATGGGGCATCCACTACCTCTCTGGACAATGTGTGCTGGTGTTTTACCACCTTCATTGTTAAAAACTTTTATATTTGAATTGGCTCTCTTTTAGTTTAAAACCACTGCTTCTTACATCATGGGATTCAAATGTGTGGGAATATTTTTAACATTTCATTGATATTTTTGACATACTAGAGGTATTTTGGGGATCCTTCCTCAGTATCTAGGCTTGGGATTGGAGTGGGAGCTGTGAGTAGGTAAGGAGGTGCTACCAGGTTCGGAGGCTCACTGGGAGCTAGATGTTGTGTCCCAGAAGCTAGAAATGGAAATGTACTTTCTGACTTTTCAGGAAATCCCAAGCGAGACTGGACATGTGGTCAGTAATTTCAGAATCACTTGCAGATGAATTCCATAAAAGAAACTATTGTGTCACAAGAAGGAGATGAAAAGGAGTTTTATTTTTCAACACAAATTTATGCTTAAGCTTTTAATAGCTAGAGATCCCAGACAGCATGCAAGTCAATAGGTGTTACATTTATAGGTAGAATTAAAGGTAACAGTTTGTTCCCAGCCCATGGAAACAAGCTTTACTGGCAAAAATTTTCTCCATTTATACTAAATACCTGAATGTCTCATTTTCCTAGTCTTTTTAGCAGAGGATAGCTTTCTACACTCACTAAGCTAGAAGATCTCTAAATATGAAGTAGTTTAGCTTTAACTGAAGAGCAGCTACTTATAAATCCACTTCAGTGGAGAGGTATTCAATAGAGATACCATAGAGAGATTGGAATCTGTTCTGTAAATTGTACTTTTGAGGCTGTCTGCAGTTTGTGCTCCCTGAACATCAAGTGGCACATTTTCTCTTAAGTCTGTGACATAAATGCAATTTTTTTTACTAAATGGCAACACAGGGACAGAAGATCCCTTATGTCTTCAGTCATCATGCAATGTAATAATTACAGAGTGCTAATTACAAAAGGTTTACCCACAGAGGATTTTAATCTAGACTACACATTCAAAGCTGGGGAGATGTTTGCCATGAACTTCCAACATGCAGAATAATTAAGTAATTTTTGTTATTTTATTCAATTTTTAAGCCATATTGAGTTGAGCCAGGATGAAGAGCTGTGTTCTTGAATAATAGTGTGTCTGCATAAGCATGTAGGTTAAATAGTGAACCAGAAATAGGTATTTTGACTATTCAGCTCTTTAGGATAATCTCTAATGTAAATTTAAAGCAGTATAATAATGGGCTACTTTTCAGCTAATCAGTTGGTTCCTATGGATATTATAAAAAAAGTCATTCCATAAGCAAAGTTTAGGGATCAGTTTCCAGGCAGAGATATGAATGTCTTTTGAGCCAGCTGGCTGAGCTAAGCACTTCTCACCTTGTGAGACATCCTCACAGCACCCAGCTGATGGGGCACTATCCCAGTTTTATTGAGACCAAAGTGAAGATAAAGAGGTTGCAGACAAGCTGATTATCTTTAAAAGAATTAGTGCATACACCAAAAGGAATGTTACCTTTGATTCCAGCTAGCCCACAGAGATATAATCAAAACCACTTACTCTTCAGTAGTTAATGAAAATCCTGAATTAGCAAGTGTGCAATGGAAAGTGTTACATTACCTGGATCAGATAGTGATCAGATAGTGATTTAGGAGATGATTTTCAGTGTTACTTGCCAAAGTCAATAATATCTTCCTCAACCTTTAGTTATCAGTAGTAAATAGGATAAAGGAGGCTTTGGTAGCTGAAGTGTGGGGCTAGAAACCAGGTGAGCCAATTCTGGCACCAGACATGACTATGCTGCTCAGTTCCCGCTGTGCTGGTGCTGAGTGAGTTGCCTCTGGAGCCAGGAATCCCAGTGCTGCATCAGAACCTGCCTGGGTGTGAGCTGAAAAGACTGCCTCTCATCAGAGCTGATTAGCCCAAATGAGCTCTGTCTTAGCAGAACTATTCTGCTTGGATGATAATCTTTATTATGCCTTGTCTTGCTGCAGTGCTCCAGAACCAGCCTGCTGCTTGCACAGAATAAGTATCTTGCTGGACGTCAGTACTTTTAAAGTAAAAAGACTAATGAGGCTGTTCACCTCTGCCCTTTGTCTTGTCTAAGCTTGAGGCCTCAAGCTGTTCTACTAATTCTCATAATTTGGAGTGTTGTGAGTAAAACCAAGACATTTCACTCTCTGTTCTCCCTTCAGAAATTAAACTTACATTTTCTGGTGCACACAGGGCTTTGGAAATCACAGGTTCAGATTATGGCCACTGAGCATAGGTGAGCTGTGAAGGTGGTCAGCATCCCTTCCCACCTGACATAATTGGCAGAAGACCTGACATCATTAAACCATGATGGACTAGACTCACAGGCAGCAAGATGCTGTCAGTGCTGCTGGATGTGCTGCAGATCCCAGCAAGATTTTTGTGAGTTAGGGCATGGGTATTGCTGCTACAGGAGAGTGAGCTTGGATGTTTTCTGCTTTCTTTAATGGTCACATGGAAAATGGCCTTTCAAGAGGAAAATATACCTAGGTGTTGTGGCTTGAAATCCACCAGTCATTCTTTCCCCACTGTAGCTCAGCTGTCAAGATTAAAGTTTGGTTGATAATCCCTTGAAATCAACTTGATACTAGTTTATATGATGGGTGGTTAAATCTTGCTCTGCTGGTGGTAGATGTTAGTAAGCTTTGCTGATGTAGCAGCTCATCCCCTCTCTTTAGGCCACCAATCCTACATTTATCTGGGCCAAGTCTTGTACCCACCAACACTAACGGGTGTTTTTTGTTACCACAGCATCAAACACAGTTTGTGCAATTTGCCTATGAGGAGATCCCACCCAGAGAAATGACGGTGAAACTGTCGTCACAGATGCTACACTAATGGTTGAGTCATTATGAGGCCAAATAACCCAATTGCAACAGCAGAAATGATCATTCTGGGAAGGGTCAACATCAAAAGGGTATTTGAGGTGAAATCCTGGCTCTAATGAAACCTCAGAGGAGCTTTGTTACTGACTTCAGGGGCAAGTTTATTGCAGGAGGGAAGCTGTCATACCACACCAGTGACACCTCAGAGCCTCACCTGAGATTTTATGGATTTTATTGACCTCTGTGGCTCTTGTGGGTCAGAAAAGGCCTAAAAACCCCCTTTGAGGGCTTTGTGTCTCTGTCTTTTGAGGACACTCGACTTTGTTGTTGGATGCTTTGTGGTCAGGGCTCCATCTAGAAAGGTGAGTTGGTGCCATGGTCCCCCTTCCCTGGCCATCCCTCAAGCACAGATATTGCACCAGCCTGGGCATGGGAGTCATGGTTTCTTGGAGGCTTATCTTGAACAGATTACATGTCCCAGGGGTTAAAACAATTGTGGCAGTCTGGAGCCCTGTCCTGGCACTGTCCTGGCTTACTTCAGCCACAGGAAAAATCAGGAACTTTGAGGAAATAAAATGGTTATAAACCCGAACAGAGTACGTAAAGAGGGTGGAGAATAAGGAAGGTTTCAGAATCTACAGATTTTAGGGAATAAACCTATAAAGTTAGTTGTTTAAATGGTTATGAATCTAAAGTCTATGGGACTTTAATGGGACAATGACACTAGAAAGAAATTTTGCATTTGTATACATTTGCACCCAGGAGTGTACAGTATCTATTGGGAATGGTAACCACACGAGAGAATTTGGGACTCCACATCTAGTAGTTATTCTGAGTGCTGTTTTTTTCACTCAGTGGTGATAACAGGAGCAAACAAACTCAGGAGGCTTTGAAATTTATCTGTGAGGATCAGCTCTTCAGTAGCTGTTTTCCTGGTCATGCACAAGGTGTCTTCCCATTTCTTACTGTTCACTGTAACACAGTGCTCATGTAAGCACCTCTTGGAAAACATAACCTCTGTTTGGCTGTAGCCTTGAGATCAAAGGTAACATAAACACAGTAAAATTATGGCAAAACATTTGTTCTGTATGATAAAAGAAATGGGTGTAGAAATTACACTTCACACATGGATTTACCTTGAAATGGCAGATTGTCTGCATGTCTAGCCTTGATTTGAAGTAGAATCTACATGATGCATTTGTTTTACTCTTTCTTTCTGTAGAAGAGTTGTATTGCTTGTCATTGCAGGAAACAGGATGCCTATAATTATGCTTACACTTATTTTAAAGAACTAGAGTTAATTCCTTGTTAATAATTCCCTGTACCACTCAGGTGCATTTCCAACTTCTCTTGGAGCATTGGAAGTGCTGAGAGAGATCAAACACCAAAATGAAATTAGACACAGAAATGAAGGCAGGATTTGCATGGTATTCTTAGTCAGAACAAGACCTTTTATGCTGATTTGCAAACCTGCTTATCTCTACATGTAGCTTCAAGACTAGCCTTGCTGCAGGAGATCGAGGAAGGAATTTAGGAAATTTGCAGGTACTGCCCCAGAGGATGGAGTATTCCCCTTTGCTGTAAGGAGAAAGTCTGTCTGAGCATCATGACTTCATGCTCATGAAGTGCAGGCTGACAACTGAGTTGGAGGGAAATAGTTAAAATTTAGAGGAGCAGCTCTTACATCTGCAGAAGATCAGAAAGACGGAAGAGATTCAGAGAGCATCATCACAAAGCCAGCAGGAGGATGAAGCAGTTTGAAGTGAGAAGGAGAGTATGAAGAGGCAGGGAGAAGCTTTGTCTTCTTGTGACAAGAGAGGAATGACAGATAGGAAACATTTTGGCATGAGGTCCAGTGTCGATATTCCTTCTGCAAAAGGACTTAAAGCACTGTAATGTGAAGCACAGCAACACTTGTAAAGAGGCATGGAGCTACCAGCTACTTGGGAAGGCTGAGGTGGGCCCCTCAAATCCTCCTGGATGAAATGGGGCAGCCTGGGCGCCTAGAATAGGACTCACAAGAACCTGAGTGCTGAGTTTTCAGGCACTGAGGGCAACTGAGAGGATGTGCTGAAAATATATCTCTGTACACACAGAGCATCACTGCACTGTGACTGGCTGCAGCTGATACCCATTGCAGCCATTTGAATAGTCTTCCTTTCAGAAAGCTGCCACTCTATTGGAAAGTGGAAAAGACTTCTTTTCCTGACTTGTGGAGGCTTTAAGTAGGAGGCAAGCACAGATCCAGATATTACAGCATAGCTTTAGGCACTGAGACTTGCTCACTGCCTAAGCCTAGATAGAGGGTTTTCTCATGGTAATTTCTTGAACTTCAATAACTAACTGGATTTTAGGATCACCTTCTATGCATTTAAAGAAGCTAGGCTCATGTGAAGCATTAACAAAGCCTGACTAAGAAGTGCATTTTTGCAGGGTACATTTCTCCTTCTTCAGAAGAGAGTGTATCCCAGGGGTGCTATGAGAGTGTGCAATGCTGTCTAGATGTAAAGACATTGTCATCATGGCAAAAGCATGGTGCCACTGCATTACAATCTTTGGTGGCTGGTGAAATTGGAAAAAATCTGACGAAAAATATCTCCTGAAAATAGGAACTTTCTGAAAAAAAGTCTATTTGATATTTTTCTAGAGAAAATTTCTTATAAAACATTTTAAAAAATCAATTCATAATTTGAATTAGGGCATAGCCATGTGAATACATTGCCATGAGGTAAGGAAGCATGTACATTTACACTGCACTCCTACTGACACCACCTCCTACTCTGTGGTAAACACTCTGGTAGCAGCTCTTCCCCCAGGCAATAGAAGGTATCTTCTCCTGTGAATGTGGTGTGACTTGCCAGGTCTTGCTATGTGCACAGACTACAGACCTGCTAATTCACTGAAAATCCAGATTTCTTGACAATTCGCTCCTTAACCCTGTTTTTGGAGTGTATTTATCCAGCATACATTATTCTGTGAAGAAGCAGAATGAGATGATTCTGTCCCTTCTCCCCCATCCTATCCCACTGTTTCTGCCCCAGCAATATCTTTGGCAATGTTTTAATTGCTGCCAAAATCTGTGGCTTCTTATAAAGCACACATTTCAAATGAAAAAGTGTACTTTTCGGAGGCTTTTATACCTGGATCATTTCAGTGGTCTGTTTTAGACAGTGATTGTGGAGGTACAATGAGCACGGGTGGGGGTTGTTGTGTGTTATGGTGTCATAGAAGTCACAGAATCACAGAAAGGTTTCACTAGAGGGAGAAGTGGATGTGGTCGTGAAGAACTTAAAGCAAATCACGCCTTTCAACTTATGTGACATCTACCACTTTGGTTGCTTGCACTTCTCAAAAGAATCTAAACAGAATTGGTTAAGCAAGTGAACTGATCAGTCAAAAACTTCACAATAAATATGAAATTGCTTTGTTTCTGCCAGTGATACTTCAGGAAAATTTGGTTCAACTTTTTAATGAATTTTTTAGGAAGCATGAAAGTTCAGACAGTCTTCAGGGGGTGAAAAAGCTCATGGTCAATTATGGTGAAATTGGTCATATAATCCCCTGCTTGCTGTGTAGCAAAGGGTTTAATTTCTGCCTTCCTCAAGTGTTATAATTAGGGGTGAAGATTGTATATCATATTTACCAGCGGTAACATGGAGAGAATTAAAAACGGATTTTATATCATCAGAGATAGGATGAACATGGGTCATCAGTGTGATGTTACAGTTAAAAGGACAAAACTGATTCCCAGTTATGTAAGAAATATTGACTGGGAGCGTCTCTGGCCCTAGCTGGAATATTACTTACGTATTGTGTGAGTTCTTGTGTTCAGACTTCAACAGAGATAGAGAAATATTTGCTTTCAAAACAGAGCTTTGCGTAAGATTTGTGGCATAAAGAATGTCTG
This sequence comes from Prinia subflava, assembly GCF_021018805.1. Taxonomy (NCBI): domain Eukaryota; kingdom Metazoa; phylum Chordata; class Aves; order Passeriformes; family Cisticolidae; genus Prinia; species Prinia subflava. Next base: position 28,512,235 of record NC_086249.1, read on the forward strand.
TGTTCTTGGTTTGTCCAGACGAAGGGTAGGAGGCTATTTAGTCAATTAATTAAAACTTACGCAAGTGTCTGCATAGAAAAGAATTTTCTGATGGTAGGTGGCTCCTTTGATCTGAGAGAGAACTTGGCTGGAACCAGTGGTTGGAGTGTGGAGCTGGGTGATATTAGACTGCAAATGCAATTTAGGCCTTGAAGGAAGCAGGTATTTAAAAGGTATAATATGTTAACCACTGACTATATGGTGGGTTTTCCATCACTTGAAGTTGACTCTGGAATGTGGAAGTTATACATTTCATGCAAAACACATTTAATGCTATTCTTCCAGGGAGTCAAGCTGGTTGATTAGAATCTCTCTTATTAACTTTTGCAAAAATCTTTATTTGGTTTTATTTTCCTTCTGAACAGTCATACTTTCAGAGGTGAGGTTTCAAATCTTCAAAAGAGGGACAAGTCATTAAAATTAAGCACCTTGATGCTTGAGTGGTCCTGATGTACTTGGGAACTTTAATTCCACCAGCCACGAGATGTTTCCCAGGGAACTATTTATCTGCACTGCAGGCACCAGTCATTTTATCAGTTCTTGATATAGGTTTACTGTCTCTCAAATTTTCCCTTCCCAACACTAGGTTTGCAAGGGTGTATGCAACAAGAGGAGCCAACCGGATAGGACGTGTGTACAAAAAGGCTATTTTTAGGCAATTCACGGATGACACTTACTCCCAGGAGATCCCCAAAGCAGCATGGCTGGGGTTCCTTGGTCCGGTCCTGAAGGCAGAAGAAGAGGATGTCTTTATCATCCACCTGAAAAACTTTGCTTCCCGCCCATACTCTGTGCACCCACATGGAGTCTTCTATGACAAGGACTCTGAAGGTAAAATTTGGCTTGCCTTTTCCTCTCTTTTTCCCTGGGGTAACTAATATCATGGCTCCAAGTCTGTCCAAGTATTTGTGGTTATTGACATTGACATTGGAGGACTTTGTCACCCTCTCACAAACTCATCAGTAATTGCAGCTGATGACTAAAACCAGGAACAGCCTCATCTCAAAACTTTTTGCCACTAACTTTTGACACCTGGGATAAATCCAGTACTGAAACAGGTTAGATGGGTCTTTTTGACTGAATTATTTTTCTGAATCATAAGTCACCAAAACATCTTCCCTCCTTCCTTCTACCTCTAGTCTATTTGAATAGATGGAGTTCTTGCCACCAAATGTTTTCCTGTCTTTTGGCCTATAACAGACATGATCTAATTTTCAGAATTCCAGACCTATGCATGTGTATTTTTGTTAGAGGATTGTGTGGCTGTGCCTACATTCAGTATTCTAATCAGTTTTCTGTGAAAAAATACACACTGTTAGATGACAAAATTCTAGATGACTGATAAGAGTGAAGGGACTAGGAAAAAATAGAGCCTGTTAATGCAATTTTAAAGCTTTATCTACCAATAAAAAATTAATTTTAACTCACAATATATTTGTGGTGAGATTGACAGAAATTCTGAGTTTTTCGTAATTTCTCAGTGATTCTGTATTTGTGAATGCTGTTATTATTTTATAAATACAAGTTAAAATAGAATAAATTGCACATTTATTTAACAAAAACAACTAAGGGATGGCTAAAGTCTTCCTTTTTCCTTTTTATGTATTAGGAGCTCTTTACCCTGATGGAACTGGTGGTAAAAGCAAAGAGGACGACTTTGTTGTTCCCGGTGGAAATTACACATACACATGGCCAGTAAGGAAAGATTATTCCCCAACTTTGGCAGACTCAAACTGCTTGACTTGGATTTACCATTCTCACATTGACACACCAAGAGATATTGCATCTGGTTTAATTGGGCCTCTGCTGGTGTGTAAAAAAGGTACTGAGCTAGAAGCACTGATAGAGCAAGCCCCTCTGCCTAGCTTGGCATCTTAACAGTCATTTTTGCTTACAGGTTTAAACATGATGGTCTAGAGTCTATCCCTACATAGCCCATAAAAAGGGGCAAGGAATAGATGGGCCATTCCAGGAGCATCCCAGGGTAGGTATTGTAGCTCTGGGACAACCCCCTTCCTGCTCCCCTTTGGCTTCATGATAGATTTGCCTCGGCTGGTGGAGGGACTGCAGCATGCTCTGTGACCATCCCTTCATGGCCAAGACCAAAAAATAAGTGTTCCCAAACTGGGGAAGTTTCAGCATGAACAAAGGACTTATTGCTCAGGAGATCAAATTAGAGCTGGGTGGGTGAATTTGACATTAGTGTTTACATATTTGAAAGCCCAGTCTTTGTAATTTTTTTCCACATAGAGTGTGTATTTATTTTTGTTTACAAGTTATATCTCACAACCATATGGAGATGTGCACTGAACAGCCTGTCCTGCATATTTTATAGCCTGCTAATATTGTGCTTGAGCCATCAAGAACCAGCCCACTCCTCTTCATCAGCTGAACCATTGCCACCTCTCCCCTTGGGCACATGTAACTCTGCCACCTCTTTTCAGTAACTGCCAGAGTACAAGATCAGCCCTGATTTCATATACAGCACTTCTAACTGAAGTAGGTTCTGTATATGAAAAAGAGAAAGACTTTAATGTGGAAAAGACAGGCCTGATTTCCAGCTTAACTCACACAACTAAGATGTCTCAGATTTACATTCTCCTCAAGAGTCTCTCCTGTGGAGAAATCCACAGAACTGAATATGTGACACTGAGCTGATAACTACGAGACAACACATGAAGCTAGGAGACTGCATATTCCAAAAAATCCTAGCCTGAAAGGCCAGATTGTCTGCATGTTTGGCCTTGAATTCATGAAGGTGAATATGTACATGATATTACTGCTCTAGTCCTCCAGCCGGTGGCGATGGACACAAGACTGAGAGCAAGACACTGAGCTTCCTCCCGCAGAAGGCAGAGGAAGTGAAAGTTTTCATGGGATCAGAGATAGACTGATTGGAATGAAGTCTACACCCTCCAGTGGATAAAAACAGACAACTCAGTATCAGCAGGCCTGTAGTTTCAGATTGCTCCTTGAACAGATACTGGGATAAAGATATTGAACTTATCTGGAATAAATTCTGTTCATCCTGTCTTCAGCCTTTTTAAATTTAAGTACCTAGCCCTAGATAACTCTTATGGATTCCTTGTCAGTCTGTGGAGAACGAGCCACATTTAGAGGTCCACTCTGGGGGTATGGTTCAGCCTTCACGTCAGTGCAACAGACATGCAGGCTACCACTCATCACTCCTTAATTCCTTGTCAAAAAAACATGAGTCACTGGTTTCTGGATAGATCCAGCTCATGACCTGGCTCACTGTGCAGGAACACAGATGCTAACTAACACTGACTAAGGGACAGGGCTGGGTGCAATGGGACAAAGAGTGGGAAAATGGAACAAAGAGTGGGGAAATGGGACAACAGATATTGGCAAGTGATTTTGTGCATGTCAGACAAAAGAGATACTGAAATATTAGCTTGACTTAGCTTAGCCTTGCCTTCTGGAGGCACTCATCGGTTCAAAGTCTGTTGGAAGGATGTCAAAATGCCTTAGAAGAACAAAATTAGGTGAAATTCATCCTGCCCTGCAGACTGTGGTCAAAGAACTGTATTTCCTTGAGGGCACCAAGATTACTATCATTTTTAAATTCAATCCCATCCTAGGCTTTTTTTATCACTTTCCTTTTTGTTTGCAATTTAGGAACTGCAGATGAGACCACAATAGAAGGGACTGGTGCTGCTAATGCTTTTGCCCTGATGTTTAGCATTGTAGATGAAAACTTCAGCTGGTACCTCGATGAGAATATAAACACCTTCTGCTTAGAACCAGACACAGTTGACAAAGAGGATGAAGGTTTCCAGACCAGCAACCGAATGCATGGTGAGAAGGACTTTTGAGTAAATGGTGACCTACAGCAGTGACCAGGCTCTTTTCAATTCAGTAGGACTTTCTGTCCCCTGTGATGCCTCTCCTTTATCTGTGTCAGCAAGGAAAGGGTCAGAATGCTGAAGTACTGTGTTGATAAAAACCTCTCCCTAAAAACAGCATGACACTTGCAGAAAGGAGATTTGGCTTTCTTGCCCAGCTCTGACATTTGTTTAGCATTTTATCTTAGGCAACAGATTTAAGCTGGTTTTTTGTTTGTTTTTGTTTTGTTTTGTTTTTCCCAGCTGTGAAAAGAGCAAAGAAGGCTGCAGAGCAATTTGAGATGTGTATGTTAAAAGAATTCTCAAAAGGCTTGTGGATGGTGGGCTGGCTGGTATAACCACTCCTGCCCTTCAGAGACATATTGGCCAATAGTACTTTGTGTTATTTAGACATTTGGTGTAGAAAGTTAATTCTGGATATTTCTGTATATTTTGTTTGTTCCAGAGAGCCTAGGAAATAAAATATTTTGCAAAATATGAGTCTCATTCTCCTAGAGTCCTGATACATTATCAGATGTTGAAGCTGAGGAAGACAGAGCTGACTTCACTGATTTGGCTGATATAATTTTGAAATCTAAATTGCTTGAGCCTGGCATATAATGGTATATTTATGACTTAGGACAAGAGGAAATAGATTTCAGCCATGCTAAATAGCTGCAGAACAAGTTAACTTCATTATCAGGCCTTTTTGGTGATGACTTGGCCTTTGCAACATCTTGATATTACCCAGGATGTTTTTCACAGACACAGACAGACAATTTGGGGCATTTGATCATCCAGAGCAGTAAGACATATGTTCAAAATGCTACTCTTCATCAAGCAGCATGTGAGGGCCTTATTCAGTGTGAACATTCATGTAATTGCTTTTCTGGACCAGGAAAGGATCTTCCTTAGAACTGGGATCAGAGGCACTTTTCTTTCACCTCTCATAAAGTCTCATACTTTTGTTTTTAGCTATTAATGGTTACATATATGGCAATCTCCCCGGCCTGGAGATGTGCGCTGACACTTCCATGTCGTGGCACTTGTTTGGCATGGGGAGCGAGATAGACATCCACGCTGCCTACTTCTATGGCCACACATTCACGAGCAGAGACCAGAGGGCAGATGTCGTCGGCCTCTTCCCGGCGACGTTCATCACGGCCGAGATGACTCCTGGCAGCCCCGGGAGGTGGCTGATAACATGCCAGGTCAATGAGCACCTACGAGGTACGCTGCTATAGATCTCCCTCATCAGCCTCTGTTATGTTTGGAAGAGAAAACTGGGAGATGTTTCCAGGCAAAGCGGGATTTGACACTGTTTTTGTGACTTTGGAACAATTTGCAGCTGTTCACCAGATAAAGATCATGATTATGAGTTTAGTCACCAGAAATGATACATGTTGGGCCAAATCTTCAGCTGGTATGAATGACTTGGCCATGTAACTCATGTGAGGAAGACTTGCTAGACCCAGCACTATCACCATGCTTCCTAGGTGAACCCAAGACTTTGATGAGCAATGAGAGGAGCTTTCAACACCAATTTTTCAACACTTTTTTTTTGTTGTTGTTGTAGATAAGTACTTACACATAGAAAAATAATCATGGCCAGCTGAACACTTAATAGCTTTTTGCTTTATGGAAATCAGGCAAAACTTGGCAGTGTTTTCAGAAACCAATTATGTGAAGGCATTTGATGGTGACGTGATATTTGTGCAGTCCAAGACCCCAAAAGCATGTATCATAAACTAAGTGTCATGGCAGCAGGCAATGAATGTATAATTATCATAGCAGAGATGAGTTGGGAGAGTTTTTACACATTGATTCCAGTGGGATTAGCATCAGGCAAAACAGACTCAATTCTGGCAAGCAACAAATACCTTCAGCAGAAATAACCAGTCTGTATTTGAATGGAAGTCAGGGGGAGATGATGCTATTTTGCAGATTTCTGGAGTACTCTGACCCCCAAAATCATTCGACCATCCTTATGCAGATTAGGAAGTTGAGTAAGTCAGTCCACTAAAGAGTGTCATGGATGTCCATGTGTTTCACCTATTGCATAAAGTGTACCACCTTCCAAAGAAAGGGTGTTGGTATCTGGCCCATTGTAGGCAGAGAATGTATTTTGAAATAGAAATTTACTGTAGTAATTGTTTCCCATCCATGTAGCTCCCAGAGAGTTTTGAATGTCCATTTGTATCCATGAGATTGCTGACTCTGCAGCTGGTCAGGGGCTGTCTCCAGACTCTTTCTCCTCCCAGGTGGCATGGAGGCACTATACGATGTTCAGATCTGCCAAAAAAACCTGTCTCACTCTTCACCAATCAGTCATAAGAGAAGATATTACATCGCTGCTGAAGAAGTGCTCTGGAATTATGGACCTGACGGTTATGATAAATTCACCGGGCAGGGTTTGAACGCCACTGGCAGGTAAAGTTTCTTGTCAACTCCCATTGTGCTTTAATTTCAGGAGTCTGTGTGACACTGCCCCAGTGATTCACATGGGCTAGGTCCTGCACTGTAATTAATTTTAATTGAAAGGGGCGGGGAGGAATGGATTTAAACAGTCTTGTCAGGAAGCTAGATGAATAACTGCGTCGCTTCAAGGTGCCTTCTGGAAGCACTTATCTTACTCCATTAAATCCATGGGGAAAGTGAGGCACGCCAAGTTCAACACATTTAATGACTCTTCTTCGAGACTCTTCAGGCAGCTGTCACAATTGCTATCAGTGCAGTTCAGAGGTGCCACAGTGGCAGAATTTCCCCCCCTCATATTACAGATGGAGAAAAATTGCATTATAGTGTTTCTCAGAAAAGCAAACAAGGATTAGACACACATTGTGCACAGTTCTTGCCCTAAGGTAAGTTGATATAGATACCTCTCTCAGTAAATCAGGGTTAAACATAAAAGTCTAATGTACAATGAATGCTCATTTGTTGGCTAATTCAAATGAGTAATATCTTTCTTAGTGTGCTAGAAAAGTGTATGCAGATTAGTAACTTGGGGGGTCATTTCTCCTGTGTCTGGATTAATAACTTTATCTGAAATGAAGGGTTCTGCTTGAACCTTCAGTTGTTTAACCAGTCTGATTTGCTAATTCTACAGTGAATCTGCAACATATTTCACACAAGGGACTGACAGAATAGGAGGGCAATACTGGAAAGTTCGCTATGTGGGATATACTGACGCAACGTTCAGTAAGAAGACTTGGTCAGAGGACATGAAGCACCTGGGAATACTTGGTACAGTGAATATTTTCCTCTCCTGTAAATACATCAGGTTTGAATGTAGAATCATCTGGACTGAGAGGGAGATTTAGTGTATGCAGCTCTCTCTCCATTTGGTGGAAATATGCTGGAGAGCAGTCCTAATACCTTCCCTCACTCTGTTTTTTAAGGTCCTGTTATAAAAGCTGAAGTGGGAGATACGGTGCTGGTTACTTTTGCCAACAAAGCCAGAAGAAGCTATAGCATTATGGCCCATGGTGTAAGCTTCAGCAAGCTGTCGGAAGGTGCTCCCTACTTAGATGGTAAGTTTTGGCTGCACTACTGTATTGTCACATCCACAATACTTGAGTCCAAAAATCTGCTGCTGAGCTCTCTAGGTTTGCCCTTTTGTGGATGCTAGGGGACAGAAAGGATGATTTGATAAGTTTGTTTCTACCCTTCATGTTACAATGAAGGCAACTCCACAGTCTGCAAATGTGATGGTTCTTTGGATATGTGCCAGACAAGATATCTAAAACGAGCCAAGGTCTACGTTGAACAATCCAATTTCTATTAGTTCTAATTTAATATTACTCCATTGCAAGGAGTGGATCTCCTCTGGGCACACTCCAGAATTATGGTTCTTAGGATCTGGAATGATGGCCCAGCTGAGTCTTCGGCTATAGCTATGATCATGGTCTAAGCTGCATCACTCCCAATTCTCTAATCCAAGCTGAGCATTGCCCTTGCTTTACTCTCAGGATAGTCAGTTTCAAAGGCAGCTTTTATCTGATTGCCCTGGAACATGAAGCAGTAATAATCCTTATTAATTCTCATAAATACATAAATGCTGAAATGGAACATTTATGATATTCTTCCTCTCATTTTGTGCAAGAACAAGGTCTTATCGTCTAAGTTTAACTATTGAATGTTAAATATCATGTTTAATTGGTAGCCACCTCTTACAGTCAGTGACAAGAAGACGCTCTGGAGATGTGATTCTGTCTCCACCAACCACAGAAGTCTAGAGTTTGAGTTAGGGACTAAGCTTGAGATGGTCCAATTAAGGAGAGATGCATCCCAATCATAGCATCTACAGAGATAATGCCGTGGTCTCTGAAAATATTGTTGCTGCATTTTCAACACTGAAAAGAAATGTAGTTTTCTGGTTGCCTAAATTTCTTTGTTTCCACTACAATGCATCAAAAATAACACATAGGACATAATCCCTCTTTTGAAAATTGTGCTGAGAGAGAACTAGGTCAACATGTAACACTCATCATACAATAAAATCAATGCAAAAAGGCTTTATTAAATTATTGTCTCTTGTTGCTGACCTTACAACTCAACAAATTTGCCAGGAGGCAAAACACAAAAAAACAACTGGCTTGAGTTCAGCCTTGAAGTTATCTGCACAGATCCTAATGCCACTCATATCTGAGATAGTTCTCCAATGGAAGTGCAGCTTTCTGCTTGCAGAGCTGTTGTGCTTTCATTTAACAGCCCCTGGTCATAGTGCCCTTCACCACTGCACACTTCAGTGTGTAGCAGAATCAACCCCAAACCTACAGTTCAGCTGTGGGTGAGCTGGCACACCTCTGGATCTTTGGAGAGAAACCTGACTCCAGATTCATCAATAATCTTTCTGCCCCTTCTTCTCCCCTTTTAACTCTTGTGCTGTGGATTTCCATTACCTCTATCTGCAAGGGTATACATACAGGAGTCCTGCAGGTATACATGCAGAGGCTGTAGGTTTATGCTGAGGGTAAATAATTTTTCAGAGATTGTGCATTGTCTAAATGCACAGCTTACTCATGTAAATAAAAATACTTACATCTAGACGCCTGCAAATATAGAGGGTTTTTTCAGTGCTCTCAGGAAATGCCCTTGTATGTTGCATTTGACACTTGTCAGCCTCAGAGGGCTTTGGACTCCAAGTCAATGTTTGTCTCATTGAGGATTGTTGCAGGATGAATCCAGTAGTATCAGACACTGTGGAAGCTATACTCTGCTTTCTGTTGCAGTTTGCAGCTGTGCTCAGATGTAATAGTGCTATTTTCACTTGTGTCTAAGTTTCTAAGATTTTATGTGAGTACTAGAGACTGACTGCTGAGAAAATATAGACAATGGATGGCTTAAGTGTCAAAGAAAATCTAAATCCACTCTTTACATGGTAGCAGACAAAGGCCCAAATCCTTTAAAAGTAGCCTCCAACAAAGAACAATATCATCCACTCTCTGGAGATGCTGACAAAGGCTCCTGTGCATTGCTACAAAATCAAAAAGAAACAATTACCAGGATCAGATTTGTTCTGAATTTCTAAAGAGCCACAGCTTCAGCTACACTCAAAAATATAATTGATTTGTTGGTGCTTAATGAAAAGCAGAGTCTGAGTTTGTGCCACAGATAAATTCCATGATAGGACAGGTAAGATACAAACATTAGAGGAAGCCGTTTAAGCACCGGGATGAGCTCTGCTTGTCTGACTGAATCCAGATAATCCAGCGTAGCGTCAGAAGGTGTCTGAGTGGAGCAGCTAAACTTGTTCTGTGGGGAACGGGCTTGGTTGTCCCCATGGCACAGGGCTTGGGTGAGGTGTTCCCATGGCACAACTGCCCAAACTATGGATGGTGCTCCAGCTCTGGTGACAAGGTGGAGCTTCTCCAAAGAAATCAGTAGCTATTCCTGACTTCCATCTAACTGTCATAGTCAGGAAGACAAAGCCTTCCTGTAACCTTGGTGCATCCCAACTTTCTCCCTACAGGCTACCTGAAGCCAGGAGCCCACGTCAAGCCAGGTGAAAGCTTCACGTACAAATGGAGGGTGCCTGAAAACGGAGGTCCAACAGAGAGTGACCCCCCGTGCCTGACCTACCTGTACTATTCAGCCACCGATGCTGTCAAGGACACCAACTCTGGCCTCGTGGGACCTTTGCTGGTCTGCCGGAAGAACACCTTGAATCACGACGGGACACAGGTGCCCAGTGGGAATATCTGCTTGTCCCTAACAGCACTGGGGGTTCCCGTACAAGCAGTCTGCCAGTTCCCAGCTCAGTTTACAGAGATTTAATAAATGTCACTCCTCGGGGTAAAAGCTGATCTAAGGGGATGGTTAAGAAGACAAAATTGTCATTCCCTAATATCCTGGCTCTTCCCTAGCTTTTTCTGTCTTTTCTGTCTTTTCTATTTCCAGGCAAACAATAACTTTTTTCACACCACATAATGGACATTCTATTTATCCTTCTGGCTTATGAAAAGGTGCCAATTCCTGTCTCTATGCAGACTTAGTATGAAGGTGGCTTCAGGGAAAAGAATGCTTTGTTATAAAAACCTATTCATTTTTATTGAATAGACTTTTTTAATATCTTGTCTTCCTTCTTGTCCACAGAAAGGAATAGACAGAGAATTTTACCTCCTCTTTTCAATCTTTGATGAGAATGACAGCTGGTATCTGAAGAAGAATATTGAAGCATTTACTGGAGACCCTTCAAAAGTGGATGAAAATGATGCTGATTTCATGGAATCCAACAAAATGCATGGTACAAAATACCTAATATCTGTTAGTGATACCTTTAATTCAATCATATTAGGAAGAGTTGGCAGGGTTTATCAGCATTCATAGCTCTCTGCACTGCAGTGGAAAGTGAGCTGGAAAGCTGTCAGTCAGCATATGGCCAGCTCCTGATGCCCTTGGAGTGCACGTTGAAACCCCAGTCACAATGGCAATGAAGGCACCCATCTACCAACTACATCTGGAAAAAGGGAACAGAGCATTGGTTTTAGACACAATATGTAGTGCTATAAAAAGGCACAGTGCCAGAGACAGGCATCAGCTGCAGAGGAAGACAATGTTCATTAGTGTTTTAAATTTCACTGCTGGCCTTGGCACTGACACATGCCCTGCTCTGCCATTTCCCATTTGGGCCATGACCACCTCTGGAAGAGGAGATGCAAAGACTAGGGGAATGGTCAAAAATATTTTACAGCATCATTTCTGGATGCAAGTATCTGACTTCAGCATGGATGTCCTCCAAGGTATCCCTGGGATGACAGACTTGAGCAAATCACATAACCTATCTTTGCCTTAGATATATATTGTTAGAGAACTCTGGGGCTTTCTGGACCTATTTTATTCTTCTGCTGTGAGGTGGATCTCATACTGAAGTTTTGTTATTTTATAGCATCTTTCACACATTAATCACAGAGAACATTTGAGGATTAGGGAGTTTAGCCTAAAAACACCCTTGTAAAAGAAAGATGTACATTTAGGAAGTAAAGGTGGAAATTAAAGGTCAAAATCACATAAAAAGGTTCCACTAGAACTGCATTTGTAACTCAGACTCTTTATGGCCCTCTCCATAGCCTTAATGACCTGGTTATACATTCTCCAGGCTGAAAGGAGGTCCCAAATTTGTACACTTGGCTGGTGTCTGGGAGGTACACTGAAAAGCTTGGAGGAGGAGTGCTACATCACTGCAAAGGGCTATTACAAGATTTGACAGGCTAAAACCAAGAGGTAGAAGTTCTGAGTTTATAGGATTAGCATTTAGATGTTAATTTGGTGTCATCCAATGCTACCTCTGCTTCACAAAATGCCCCTTTGGTGACTTGCTGAGTTGTGAGTCTCTGGCCAGGTAGGTGGTAGGAGGCTCTGTGATGCATTTCTGTGGACTGCTGCTAACCAGGATTTTTCCTTCTCCTCCAGCTGTGAACGGCTACTTGTATGGCAATCTGCCAGGCCTGACCATGTGCAAGAATGACAAGGTCTCCTGGCACCTCATTGGGCTGGGCAGTCACTACGACATGCACGGCGTTCAATTTCAAGGAAACACCATCGACTTGAGAGGGACGACAAGGGATGGGCTGGCCTTGTTTCCTCATTTATCAGGGACAGCACTAATGCAGCCAGACCGTGTGGGTACGTTCATGAACTGATTTTGGTTGTGTGGCACTTGCAGATAGCAGTCAGCCAAAGTAACAGGCAGCGAGATGCTCTGCTCTGCACAAGGAGGCTGAAAGCGTGGAGAGAGATCCTGGGGACCCGGCATAGCTGAGAATTCAGGCTGGAATACTTTTCAGGGAAGGTGTATAAATCAAACATGCATGTGCACCAAAGACCAGAGGCTTTAATGACCTGGGGATGGGCAGAGCAGCAGGCAGAGAGATAGCTAACAGGATTCTCACAGAATTTTATAATTCTCCAAACAGACTTTTTTAGAAAAGCAAATTCCCTGCCATGTGGACAGTCAGCATCACTTAAGGTATTTTAGGACTTCAACAAAAGCTTTTCAATAATAGTCTGTCTTTAGGAGTTTCTTCAGAAGCTTATACATTAAAGATACTTTTAAATTTCATGGATAATCCAGTGATTCACACTTCAAACTAGGACAGTATGAGTTGTTTGCTGGAGACATCAAATAATCTTCATAATATAAAGTACAATGTTACTTTGCTTTGCATTGGTGCAACTCTGTTTAAATTAACAGAGTCATCAGGGTTGTACAAGGCTATGCCAAGGGCCATCCATGCTCAGAACACCTGAGAGAAATGTACATTGGTGTTGTGTATGTGCCAGGTTAGACCTCTGTTGCAGATACCTGTAAGAAAACTGAATTTTTTCTTACACAAATCCCCAAAATTTCCACCATCTGTCATGAAACTGCACTGCTGGACTCACACAAAACAATTATTCTAAGAGATTATTAATTTTTGGCTAACCTTCTATGGCAATAAGGAAGAGTGAATGGATTACCAGGTCTTTACAATCACCAATGCATGTGATTTTTTAAAATTACATGTTATTTTATCTTTTTCATCACTTTTGCCAATGAAGCATGGGAAATGGACTGAGATCTGATCTGGACAGAGCTATGCTTCTAATTTTGGTTCTGTCACTGACTCACATACAAAGCAGTTGCGAAAGTGCTTTCCTCCTTCACACAGTGCTAACAGATGGAGCTGTACAGGACATTATGGTCAGCTTCTGCTTGAGTATATGGGGAGAAGAGAAGGAGATTATAAATATTAAAATCTGCCCATGGACATACCAAAATGTGCTCCCATAATCACTACCATCTTTGACCACCAGAGCTACCAAAAAAAAAGATCCATGGTGGCTTGGCCTTTCATGGAAGGAAGGCAAAGGGTCAGAAAGTTACAGTTTACCTCAATTGTGCATGTAGATAAATGGTTATAAGCAGGCATTCCTTTGAAGTGGGTCTGTGTCTGCATAATTAGCCTGATTACATCAGACAAACTTCAGGGGCTCAGTGGAGAGTCTCTTGCACTGAAGGCTGGTACAGTGACTCTGTGATCAGGGACAAGGAACCAGCACCTCTGAAACACACCTCTTGTTTCTCCGTGCCTTTACTGAGTTTTGCAATGAATGCTTCCTCCTACGTCTCCTTGTGTTCCTCATGGGCATGTCTGCAGCATGGGCTCGCTGGCAGCAAAGGCTCTCTGGCAAGCTTATTCCTGCTGCCAGACATCTAAGTGCTTTTCAGAGTTTCCTTGGCCAAGCTAATCTAACTCAAGTAGTTAGAAGTAATTTATGGTGATTTTTGAGCAAAGATGGAGCAGCCTAATTTTTCCTGTGGAGCAAAACAAGGTCAAGTCCTCTGGTCCTGCACTTGGTTCACAATAACCCCATGCAATGCCAAAGGCTATGGGCAGTGTCTGGAAAACTTCTCAGCAGAAGAGAACCTGGAGGCGCTGGGCAACAGCAGCTGAACATGATCCATGGTTGCCCAGGCAGCCAAGAAGGCCGATGGCATCCTGGTCTGTATCAGCACTGGTGTGGGGCAGCAGGAGCAGGGCAGGGATTGTGCCCCTGTGCTGGGCACTGCTGAGGCCACTCCTCCAATGCTGTGTTCAGTTCTGGGCCCTCACTGCAAGAAAGACATTGAGGGGCTGGAGCGTGTCCAGAGAAGGGCAGCGGAGCTGGGGAAGGGTCTGGAGCACAAGTGCTGTGAAGAGCAGCTGAGGGAGTGTTTAGCCTGGAGAAAAGGAGGCTCAGAGGGGATAACATTCTCTATAACTGCCAGAGTGTCAATCTCCTCTCCCAAGTAGTAAAAAGTGACAGCAAAAGAGGAAATAACTTCAGGTTGCATCAGGGAGTTTTAGTTCATTGGAGCAGGAAGTGGTGGAGTCACCATCCCTGGATGTATTTAAAAGATTGTAGATACGGCATTTAGGGACATGGTTTAGTGGTAGCCTAGGCAGTGCAGGGTTAATGGCTGGCTTGATAATCTTGGAGGTCTTTTCCAGCCTAGAATATTCTATCATTCTACTTAAACATCCTTGCTTGACTTTCCATACAGCACCATAGATTAGGATTGTCTGAGGACAGATCAGAGATGTACACAACCTGATTTGCCAAGCTGCTTGTTAGGATTTTTAATTGCTTAAATGCCATGTGCTTTTCTTTCCAGGCACATTCAAAGTGGTTTGCAGGACGTTTGATCACTTTGTTGGTGGGATGAAACATCTCTACGAGGTCAGCAGCTGCCGCAACACCACCCAAGCGCAGCAGCAGCGCGAAGCCATGAGGCTCTTCTACATTGCTGCAGAGGAAGTTGAGTGGGACTATGCCTCAAATAAGAGCTCAGCACCAAAGATTTACAACATCAGCAGCTATGAGGAAAGGTACACCAACCCAAAAAACAGCTGTGGGCACAGGACACACTTATAGTGGAGGGGAAACTTTGAAGAGCCTTACAATGATGCCAGCCTTGTATTTTTAGGAGGAACTCTTTGCCAAATATGAGAAAACGTGTTTACAAAGTCACAGCCTTTCAGACTAGACTAATTCATAGGCACTAGTTTCAAATGCTTCATTTCAGAGTGTCTTGTAATGCTGTTGAATTCAAGAAGGCTCCCAAGTTTGTGTTCCAGCCCTGGCTCAACCTTACAATGATGCCCCTCAACTCTCTCCTCTCCCTTACTCTCCCCAGCCTTTTCATCCCAGAGTTCTGGTTTTCACAGAGGATAAAGTCAAGCACCTGTTCCAGATGTGAGCCCCTGTAGGCAATGCAGATGCATGAAGGGGGTGCTGAGCCTGCCTTCCTGCGGCATGGTAGCCCCTAGATCCCCCGAAAAGATCAGAACATAAGTAACCCTGCAAGTGAATCACTGTACTGTGTTAAGGAATAAAAAACTTGTAAAAAAATACACATTCCAGATCATATTGCATAGACTGGTCTCTGAAGACACTTTGGTGAAAGCAAAAAGGAACATAGGTCAAAAATAAACCTTAGACAAGCATCTGGGAAAGTGCTCCTTATACAGAGGAAGAGGAGTCTGTAAAAAATACACCTGAAGGGTCACAGGTGATGATGTGAGTTTAAAGAAAACATAAACTCCAGTACTGTGAAAAGCTGCTGTTGCACACATAGCTCAATACACAGTAAGCAGTATCCCTGGGGCAGTTTTTGGTTTTATTTAGTATATTGTGAGCCAACCCTGCAACTCCCCTGCCAGAGGCACGTTGGAGATGAGCTGCCAGGAGACAGCAGCTCCCAGAAGAGGGTGAATGCTCAGCCGCACAGCGGGTTGTGAGTGTCCTCTGCCGGCAAGTCAGTCCTCTGAGATCCCATGGGAGCAGCAACAAACTGAGAGTAAGCCTGGAAAGCGTCCTCTTCCAGGTGCAGAAGGGAAAATAGATTTCTCCCTTTATCGTCATGCTGGGAAAGCATCCAGCTTTCCTGTGCAGTACACAGCAGCGAGAGGGAAGGGTAAAGTAGCTCCCTCTTATCTCAGATGAGGGCATTTATTTTAGAAGGTCAAGCTTTGTTTATCATCTTCCTGTGGCTGACTAATAGCCAAGATAGCAAAAGCAGCCATCATGAAAAGAGGATTCAGGTTTCCAGAGACAGGCAGTATCTTTTATCAGAGCAAATGATGCAGCTGGAGAGGGCAGCTGAGACCACTCTCATCTCCACTTTACCTCTGCTCTGACAGCTCTAGGGAAGGATTTGTGTTCCCAAAATTCTTGGAGAGTGCAACTTATCCTCAGGTTTACCTGTGTGAAGAGGGTGTGCATTCAGTGAGGATTATCACTCTTGCTATTTGCTATTTAAAACTTCTTGCATCTCCCAGAGCCTTCAAAACCATCAATACATTGGATCAAGATGTATATTCTCATTAAATCTATTGTGACTAATACAACAGTTACTAGCTTTCAGATATGTACACTTTAGTGCTTTTATTGCCTTTTATTTTGCAGCTATGGGCATGTTTTTCTGAGCCAAGCAGAGGACTTGATTGGTTCAAAATACAAGAAGGTGGTTTACAGGGAGTACACAAGTGGCAGCTTCACACAGCGCAAAGTGAGGACAGCAGAGGAGGAACACTTGGAAATCCTGGGCAAGTAACTCTCACGTCTCACAGACCAAGCCTGTGGTCAGCAAGAGGATTGCTTTCCAAAAGCTCAGATGTCTTACAGCTTTTTAAAGAAGGAAAATAAGGAACACTGATGCCTATTCCAGTTACCAGTGATTTTACACACTATTTATGTAATTGCTGAGTGTAAAGATCCTTTCCAAATTAAAAATTCATTCTTGAACATGAATAAGGAATATCCTAAGGAGTGCTATAATGGCAGTTCCAGGATTCACCTTAACTTCAGAGCTTATAACAAGAGGGAGACTCTTGTAAACAGATTAAGACGATATTAAGGAGATGGATTTGTATTTGCAATTGGGGAAGACATAATTTTACCCATCATAAAATAACCATCAGCCCATGATTTTCATGGGGTGAAAAGTGGGCAACACTTGGTCCTGAAAGAGTCACAGAATCATAGAGTATTTTGAGTTGGAAGATCATTGAAGTCCAGCTCCTGGTCCTGCACAAGATCACTCCGTGTTCCTGAGAGTAGACACTTCCTGAACTCTATCAGGCTTGGTGCTGTGACCACTTCCCTGAGTGGCCTGTTCCAGTGCCCAACCACCTTTTCCTAATATCAAAACTAAACCTCCCTTGATACAGTTTCATGCTGTTCCCTCGGGATAAGCTTCTCTAGGAATATATTTATCATTTGCTTTTTTGAAGGACAAGAGTAAAAAAAAAAAGTTAAAAACACAGCAACTACCAGCTTGAGAAATAAAATTCTGAAAGATTCAAAATATCCTCAGGAATTTTCCTTGAAAAACAGCTGTCCAAAGACCTGTCTTCAGAGAGAACAGTTCTCTTCATTGACTGAAAAGAGATTATTTATACATATTGAGCTTTCCATCAGCTGAGATAAACCAATTTTGATGGCTTTCCTGGAAGAATAGAAAAGCCCAGTGGTTTTGACAGAGACCTTGGCTCTACTCCTCAGCCAAGTTTGAAAGTTTGTTGAATTCAGAAAAGCAGCATTAATCATCATGGCATCTTCTGTTTGAATTTAGGGCCGTTACTCCATGCCGAGGTCGGTGACTCCGTACTGATCGTATTTAAGAACAAAGCCAGCAGGCCTTACTCGATAAGTGCACATGGGATAGAAGAAGTGGGTTGTGAAGAACAGCCTGAGACACCAATTACCCTCCCTGGTAAGGCTCCCCCCACCTTTTTTTTTTTTTTTTTTTTTTCCCTTCTTTTCTTTGAGCTACAAAGGCTGTATATAAAAGCATTTTAGCACAAGAATGATAATCCCTCTTCCAAACTTGCCCATATCAATATGTTCTCCCAGGCATAATATGTTCAATGTTTATTCAGCTACAGTTCTGAGGGTTTATGCATGTAGGTTCTCGACCAAGTGTGCATGTTTGGGCAGAGAATGAGCCTTCATTCCTATCAGGGGTAGAAACAGGAATGCAATATCACTGGACAACCTCCAAAAGAGAGAGAAGCAGGCCCATAATCATAGCAAGAGAAATGTGAGCCAGTGCTGCATTTGTCTCCAGACCAACACTTTAACAATGTTGTAAAAACTTTCAAATTCAGAGGTAAGAATTGCAGATGTTAATGTTAACTCTGCCTCTCCCAAGCTATACAGAATTGGCATTTGCATTCTGAGTCACGCATAAAATGCAAAATGTACCTGTCACAAGAATTAACAGTCTTTGGAAAAGTGTACCAAATATGCCTCAGTTTCTTGTGAGGAAAACAGTGGAAAATAGCTTTTCATATAGAAAAATTCGAGTTAAACTTTTTGAACTTCAATTTTTTGGTTGGATTTATGTTCTAGTAGGAAGTCAAACCCAGGCATTGTAGGGAATCCAGTGTGTACACACCTTTGCTTTTCTAACACTCATGCAATTTTTTTACGGTATTTGTGAACGTCAGTGTGAAACTAAATGAAAAGAAATTTTGATGTAATAAAGCTCTTTGCAAGCTGAAATTTCTTTCCTTTGCACAGCTGTACAGTACAATACAGTACTGTACAGTACAGTACAGTACAAACACACAGAAATTCATGTCCAGATATGACCCAACATCTCCCTTGCTGGAATTTGATGAATGTATACCTGAGGTTAATACATGGGGGAGGGGGAAAAAAAAGGAGCTGATTTAGATACAATTCTCTTGTCTTGTTATTTGCTCCATGACATTGTTGATGCTGTTAGGCTGGTGGTTGAGATGTAACAATGGGAACATTGCTGTCATGTCTGCTATGTCCACATGGGAGCAGGCTTGGGATGAGTTAGATGAGGAAAGGTGTCTGTGTTTGAGAGAAAGCCAAAATTTCCTCCAAGACCTAAGGACAGACTTTTCCTTAGAGAGTTTGGAAAAAGCAGTTAACATAGAAAATAAATCGCTGAGAACAAGAAAAATTTCTGGGCACCTCAGTGCCCACCACCATCTAGAAATCCTCACTGTGTGTCTTCCTAGGCCAGGCTGGATTACTCACCCCAAACTTGCCAAAGACTGTCCAATTCTACTAAAATCTTAAATCAATCATCAGATAGATTTGCATCCTGACAAACTGTACTCCTGAGAGCACTGCCAGCTCCTAAAGAAACTGTGGGGGGCATGGTAAATAGATGCAGAGAGCATGTCCATAGCAGCCTATGCTAAATCAGCTCTCATCTTCCTCAGCTTTGTTCTCTCCCTGTCCATTCTTCCATTTACCCAGAAGGAAAAAGGGAGAAAACATCAGTTTTCCTCATGTTTACCACTCTTTTCAGGGATTATGCCTTATTTACACTTCAAAGATGGGTCTTCAATGCCTTCTGAAGTGTGTCAGCTTTTAAGTAGGGTGGAGATTTTTTCCATCTACAGCCTCCAAACATCCTGAGGTTAGGAAGAAAAAGCAAGGAAGGGGTGGAGGACCGTGACCAGCCTCCCTTCTCAGATCATGCTCTCTAAAAAGAGGTGATGATATGTAATTAGATACAGGAGGATGACAAACACTTCCCTAGCCTATGTCTTCATGACATGGACTTCTTGTCTCCATGACATGGTGCTTATCCTGTAAGAGTAAATGATATTGCAATGCCTACATGAGACCTGTCTCATATTGTGTGAGAGTTGAGAGTCACCCTTTTTTGTTGTTTTTGTAGTTACTGCTGTACAATAAAACCCACTGTTGCATGATGTATGAACAGTGTAGTGGCTCAGTGACACAAAACTGGGCTCAGTCACTTCCCAACCCTTTAAGCTTGAAAACTCTCCTTGCCTAGATGCCTACAGCTACTGGCAGCTTTTGGGTTCTAGCTGTACTAAAACCATGGTTCTGTGATTTCCTGGTTTTCACCTGACTCATAGCATGTCCCATGATGCTCTTGGCTATTGTCACCCTGAAAGACTTTTGTGACAGAGATTGCTTGGTTCAACATTTCTCCACCACTTAAAAGGGCAAGGTGTTGACCACCTCTTGGTCTCCTACCCTTTCTTGCAGTACCAGCAGAAAAACAAAGCAGGGAAACACAGCATAGGCAGTCCATCTGAACACAGGCATTTGTGTTCACTGTAGAGAAATGATCCTCACCCAAATAGATAATTTCCTGGTCCGTTTGTTACCATGTTTTAAAAATCAAAGGTCAGGGAATTACTGCTCAGGGAGGATGTGGCAGAGATGGTGACATTTGGGATGGTGACACAGTAATTACTGTGGAGCAGGGGCTTATCTGGAAGAGGAAAGAAACCCCCTGCTGCTCCCAGACAGCAGGTTGGTACATATTCAGCTCTCCTATCTGGGCCCCCAGCTGACACTTTTCTGCAGCACCCTCTGCAAAATCCTGGTACCAACCGCCACTTCTTTTTGTCTTTTTCAATTGAGAAGATCCAAGAAACCTTTTCTGGGCTTGGCTCCCAGCTCAACTGACCTTAAGCCAAGATCACTGAATTACTACAAGTTTTGCCAAGGGGAAAGATGAAGAGTCCTGTCTGTAATCTTCCTTCTGTGGGATGCCACTTTTGTCAGTATAATTTGCAGATATTTTCCAGAGTAGTCTGCCTTCATTTACACCACTGGAACCTTACTGACCTCCTGGAAGGAAGAATCATATCTCTATCCCATTGCTGCATGCTTCCACAGGTAGTTTTGATGCAGACAATTGTTTGATGAAGATGGTAGGATGCTATTAGATGCTATTCAAACCTCTAATACTTAGCTGCTCAAGGTAAAATTGTTCTCTCTCTGTTTCAGGGGAAATAAACACCTACAGGTGGAACGTTCCAGAACGATCCGGTCCTGGCAAAACAGATCCAAATTGTATCACTTGGGTTTATTATTCAACAGCAAATTTTGTTAAGGTAACCAAGAAATGGCCATTAAAGCTTGCATTGCTTTGGCTAACACATCGTACCTTGAGTAATGTTTCTGAAAGGATCCTGCTTCTCAGCTGGGAGAGGACCACAGGCTAGAGACACCATTAACAGAGCTAGACGCCCTCTTTACTAACACCTTTGCATATGCTTGGGTAATTTAATCTACAGAAATCCGAAGACATACATCACAGTAATGTGATTTCCTCCTTAAAGGATAGTTGAAGGGATTTGGGGTAAAGACAACACATTACACAAAATCCCAGAATCACAGAATGAGTAAGGTTGAAAGGGACCACTAGAGGTCATTGCTTCAGTAAATTACCCGAGAGGCACCCAGAGAAAGAGGTTTTTAATCAGACTGACTTTTTCTCATCTGCTAGGAAAAAGCAATTTAATCTTCAGTTAATCTGTATGTATTTCATAACTGGATGAACTGAAAATCTGTAATGCATATATATTTATTTTATTTCTTTATTTATTTTATTTCATTTATTTATTTATATTATTTAGGACACATACAGTGGTCTGATTGGGCCTCTTGTAGTTTGCCGAAAAGGAACTTTGGATGAAAGAGGTCTAAGGAAAGACATCGATCGTGAATTTACTCTTCTGTTTATGGTCTTCGATGAAAATGAATCCTGGTATTTGAAAGAAAATATTGAAACATACCTTCATAAGAATCCTGATGATTTTAATTCCACTGAGAACTTTGTGGAAGGCAACAGCCTGCATGGTATGTAGGACTTGGCAGCAGCAGCCAAGAGGAAAGAGGTTTATTTTTCACAGCCCTTTTAGGAAGACATTGGACTTAACCTTCAGTTACCAAACCACGTGACAACTTCATAAAGTGCGATGCTGGACACAAAAAGATTTCACGAGGCCCAACCAAGACATATTTCTAACAAGATCGTTTACTCTTACACTCTTGGGAAGAGGTTGCCCTGCCAGAATTCCCTTGTCATTGGGTGCTGTGTTCCTCCAAGTCTTGTTTTTTAGGAACGTAGGGATGATATTTTAAAACTGTGGCTGTGTTTGCAGCCAGTCCTGGAGCCAGGCAGAATAGACTGGATGGGGACCCACACAGCCCTGGCAAAGCAAACTCTTCTTTCTACAGCTGGTATCCATTTTAGGAAACATTTCTATTCCCTCTTTTTCCATGTAGCTTCTCAACATAAACCCAGTTTGCTCAGGAGTTCAATCTCAACCAGGAAACAGTTTGATGCTCTGTAAGAAAAATATTTGCTGATGTATACTTCAATAATTTGGAAACTGAAACAAAAGTATGACTGTCTCCCTGCAGTGCCAGTGGTCACTATGGACAGCATTTGTCCTGACAACACATGCCTGTCTCCTCTCTGCCCGAGCATTCCTTCTCCCCTGAATATGCAAAGGGTGCCTGTAGTGGAGGTTATAATTACCCAAACCATGGACAATTATTAATAATTCCTATTTTGTCTTTCTTCCAGCAATCAATGGGAAGATTTACAACAGTCTCTTGGGTCTAACAATGAATGAAGGTGATAGGACAAACTGGTATTTGATAGGAATGGGCAATGAAGTGGATGTTCACACAGTTCACTTCCATGCACAGACCTTCATCTTCAAGGTTGGTAAAATAAATCAAAGTAAAACTTTTATAGTGTGATGGGAAAATTATGAGAAAAACAAACAAAATATCCATATTTCTAGCCTGGTTTTGTCACTTAAGCACAGAGCCCTGGGCTGATGCTGAGGTTGTTTTGCATTTGTAGGAAATATGAAATGAATGAGATCCTTGCAAAGCTTCTATTACTCTAGTAGAGGACATGCTTAGATGGGTTAAAATATGTGATTACCCATAGAAGTAAGGAAAGATACAGGGAGAAAATTATGTTATGCTGGAAGTTGTGGAGTTGTGCTGGGTTAGAATATGGTTTTATGCTGTGACAATTTGCCACTGGCAGGACTACCTGAAATTTTCAAAGAAACACCTTTGCTCAACCAACAGCTGGAGTCATCAGGAGGGGTCTGCTGTTGTTGTATAATGGATTAAATAAGAGGTGTCCACAGATCTCAGTTTCTCTGGATGATTCTCACTAGAAACGTACAAGAAGCCTTTGATCTGCCTTAAGGAGCTGAAAGTCTAACTGGAATATTTCAGTTAGACTTTCAGTTAGACTCGCCCATGGGGGAGTATTTGAGGCACTACTCTAACAATTCTGGTTTGCTTTGCCACAGACAGATAAGGACCACAGAGGAGATGTATATGACCTTTTCCCTGGGACCTTCCAGACAGTTGAACTCGTAGCAGAAAACCCTGGAACGTGGCTTCTGCACTGTCACGTGGCCGATCACATCCATGCTGGCATGGAGACAACCTACACCATCAATAAATCAGGTGAAGTACCAGAAACATCCTAGGACTCAGAGGTGGTATTGCAGCACAATTGGATGGAAGGCAGGGATGAAAAGAAGAGGTGCTTCCCACCTGTGCACTGGTGGGAAGCACCTGCACTGCCATGGACAGTTAGCAGTGATAAGAGACAGGACAAACATTCCTAATGACATGGCAAAGACAGCAATCTTTAGTGCACTTTTCTGCAACTTGGAAACAGTTGGTGATTCACAAGTGCCCTTCTGAGACAGTGGCAGCCTAGGGACAATTTGTCATTTAAAGGTGGTGTAGAAAAAGCTGTTTTTCAGCCTTATTACCACTCTGTGAGGGAAGGCCCACAATCTGGCATGGTGCTGGTTCCTTCCTGTGACCCCTGATGACTTGCAGAGCTATTTGGGCTCCTCCCTGCACAGGCAGACACCAGCTGGGATAAAAGGAGCTTCAGAAAATGGTTGTTCATCTTGTCCAAGAAATAGGTGATCTGTTGACTAAAAGAAGATGGCAAACTTTTTGAGTGGTGCTTGTCTCTTCCAAGACATGTGAGTGAATCCAAAAGTGTTTTGTGAGCCTCTCCACATCACATAACTTCACCTGACATCTGTATCCAGCATCTCCCACCTAGGTCTCCACTGTGCTGGCTACACTCCTCTAAAAGAGTTGAAACAATGCCAGTAGGCACACCTTGTACCTATAACCCTGTAGTAGCACGATGCCAAATGTAGATGCCAAATGTAGCCAAAACGCTCCTTCCTTGGATATGATGAATTTATTTGATTCCACATATTCATGTGGGTTGTGAGATCTCAAATGGACAAGCAAATGCAGAACTGAATCATGAAAGTTTCGGTTGGAAGGGACCTTAAAGACCATCTAATTCCAACCCCCTTGCCATGGACAGGGACACCTTCCACTAGAGCAGGTTGTTCAAGGCCCCATCCAGCCTGGCCTTGAACACTGCCAGGGATGGGGCACCCACAGCTTCTCTGTGCCAGTGCCTCACCACCCTCATCATAAAAAATGTGTTCCTTATATCCCATCTAAATCTACCTTCTTTCAGTTTAAAAGTTACTCCTTGTCCCATCACTACAGTAAGTAGTGGAGTTACAAAGATGCCTACAGAGAAGGGGAATGTTGCCCATGGAACTGCCCAGAGGAACAGCTGTGATGATCTAATCACAATTTCTGTTCAGATCAACGAGGTAGAAATAATGAAATAAAGTCAACTCTACTTTTTCAAAAGAGAAGAAATATTTATTAAGGCTTTCAACTTAACTATGCTTTTTTTTTCTCCCTGAGAAGAGAGACAAGAGTGGGAAGTTCCTTCAGAAGGAGGACATACAACTGGAGCATACAATACAACTTCTGCAACAAATGGAACCACTACAGAAGGTAAGGAATTTTTTAAAAAATTTAAATGCCATTAAAAACTCTTCAGATTCATGTAGCAGATTTCTCAATAATGACTCTCTTTTACCAGATTATGACAACAAAGTGAGCAGTTTTTTCGGCAAAACTTTAAGTCCTGGAGAAGCCAGCCTGATACTTGCAGCTTTTTTTTGCATTGGACTTGTTCTACTGTCAACAGCATTAATCTTCTTCTGCTTCATCACCCACCAAGGAAATAGAATCCATTACACAGCTCTGCATGATAAAAGCGCATTTCTGGCAGATTCCTTGTAAATCCCCACTTTTAATATCGTTCACAGGGACTCACTGGATTTCACGACATAAAACCATAGAACCAATAAGGTTGGAAAATACCTCTAAGATCATTGAGTCCAACCATTAACCTAATACTGCCAGGCAACATGATGAAAATAAAACTGGAGCAGGGCATATGCTGACAGTCCTACCCCATGGCCAGTGCTCACAAGAGTGAACATGAGCTGAAGGGCTCAGCTCCAAGAGCCATGTACCACCCATCACCATTACCACTCCTCTGGAGTTCAGATGAGCATTGTCCAAGATCCAATATGGCAGCTGAGCAGAGCAGCACACCTCTTGGAAGCCACAGGGTTTTCACAGGAATAAGGAGCAGGCAGAATGGCATCCATGTGCTCTGTGCAGAAACATGGGGTTCACCCTAGGAAATAAACACCACCAGGGACTGGCTTAAGTTGTCAGCTTCTGAAGGAGCAAGTGCTAATCTCCAGGTCCTTGCAGTTTCCCAAAGTCTGGCTCAATGAGTTCATCACCATTCAAGTGATTGTCCCTTTTTTATTTTTCCCTGTTAAATGAGGAAACTGTGGACCAGGGACAGATTTCCAAAGACCTACAAATAAATTTTAGCACCTGATGGGTTCAGCAGTGCCCCTGTTGTTAGTTTCCAACAGCTTTTATTTATCTCAAAAAATCTAGGCCTGAACAACCTCCAAGAGATTAATTGACTTTGTAAATGCTGCTTGTTACAGTCCTGATTCTGTACCTCTTCTTTGCACTGAGCAGCACCTCTCTCCCTACCTGTAATGAAACCATCACGAGGATGATCTTTGTGCTCTGTGAGGCAGACAGACAGAATCAGGACATGTTTAGTGATACTTGAATGTTTATAGCTCATTTTTCGTTAGGTTGTGTTCATTCTTGCCTGCTCATGCCTGCTATAGCTCTTGCTGAGAAATTCCAGAGCAAAGACCTTTGTAAAACTGTTTACACAAATTTGGTTTTGAATGTAAATTTAAGTTGCTGTTTTGGTTTTTTTAAATTTTATTTTTTCCACTTCTGTACTTTAAAGTATGTTCAAAGGTAGGAAATTTTACTGTGCATCAACATTACTGTAGCTTAAATGTGTCCTGCATTTATGTCTAGTCAAACAATATGTTGAGGGTTCTTGGATGTTTCTCAGTAATTTCTTTGTTTTCCTCAGTCATTTGAAAGCACACATATGAAGTAGAAATGCAGAACTGAGCTCTTATAGAATTTACATCATATCAACAAAATCTCCTTCTCAAAATCTTCCATTTGAGCTGGCAAAAACAGATACTCTAAACTCTTTCATCTTCCTGTCCTGTAAACATTAAAATTGGGGTCTCCTGTTCTGTGCAAAAATACTGTCTGTGCAGAACTTTTGTTCTCTGTGTACATATAAAATTAAAGCCTTTCACTTAAAATGCACTATTAAGAAAGGAAATTATTTGGTACTTCACTTCTAGGGTAGCTAATGCACCTAATGTTTTAGAAACAGAGTCATAAGTATCTTTTGACTGTAGAAACTAGTTTGCCAAAGTGATTACATTGATAATAAAAAAATCCAGCTATTTGTATGAACCTTCTGGCACAGTTCATTTCCTCTATCCTGCACCTCAGCTGGACAGTGGCTGTGGAACCAGGACAAAGGCTCCAAAGGGCCCCAGGACATCACTGCTGCCGGACCAGGTGACACAGCCTGCCACAGGGATCAGGAGACGTCACAAAAAGCAATGAGTTTACCATTGCCTGCCTGGTGCAGGCAGCCCTGTGCCAGCTGTGCCCTGACTCCCGTGTTGAAGGACAGCATCTGTGTTGGGCTGAAGCACCAGCAGAAACAGAGTTAAGCAACAAAATGAACAGAAGATCAAGTCAACAAGGCAGGGATGTTCTCCATGGAGTGGTACAGGCCCTCAAAGTATGAAAAATCTGGATTATAACCTGGAGTAGCAGTTGGGAACTGTTCTAAATCCAAAAGCTTGAAAGGTGACAAATACAAGGTCAACCTTTAAAAACTTTCCAGAGGACAAAACACCTCTGTCAGCCACACAACAGGAGCTGGCTGAAACTGTTCTAAAAACAAAACCAGGAAAGTGTCCAAAGGAACAGAAGAGAACATGGGAGAATTTATACCTTTTTTTTTTTTTTTCCCCCAAGAAAATTGTGCCTTAGGAAGGACTCAGTGCATAGGTAAGAATTGTGGATGAATATAAACTGCTTACATTTCCATAAGATCTTTGAGAAGGTCTTCATTGAAAGCTTATTGAGGAAATGAAATCACCATGGGATGAGGAGTCCATGGAGGTTAAATAACTGGTTAAAGGATAGTGAAAAGTGGTCAGATTTCACGTTGCAACTCACTCATGGGGTGCTACATGACTTGTAGTACATGCTTGTCCTTGCTCTTCACTATTTTATCTAAGTGGTGTGAGAAAGAGCAGACAAGTTGAGTGACAATCTTAAGCAAATGTAGCATAAAAAATCGGGGGGGAAAAGGACAACATTTAGTACTGATACGTTTAGAATACTACACGTCGAAAAAAGAAATCCTAACCTTATATGTATCATACTGTCTAAGCGTCTCCAAAATGGGATCTTATTTGTAATACTTTCATGACAACATTAGCTCCAGTGTTGTTTAGTGGGCAGAAAGGCAATTAATATCAGTACAAATTAAGAATAGAACAAAACAGAAAACCACTTGGTCCCATTATATAAATGTCTGGGGCACCTGCATCTTGTATACAGCATGAGTCAAATCTACTGGCCTCATCCAGCAAAGCAGCACAAGACCAGCACAAAAAGAACAAGAAAGGGAATCAGCATTGTAGAACAATTTCCATATGAGGAATGATTCCTTTGGCTTATGGCTTGGAAAAAAGAAGGACAACTGAAAGCAAATAGGATAGCAGTTTTATAAAGGGGAATTTGAGTGGAGAAGGGAATAGTTTGTCCTTTTTGTAGAAAGCAATGAGCTGGGAGATGATTACATGAAAGCACAGCACAGGAGGTGGTGTGATTTTCAAGGACCCAATTTTTGAATGAAGATTAATCTAAACTTTGATTATTACCGTTTCTCAAAAAGGTGACTGCTAAAACGAATATTTGTCATTATGGTCTGAAAGACCAAGATATTACAACCATGTCTTATAAAAAATTATGTCCTAACTATTGCACAGTAACAGAAAACATTCGTATTTTAGATATTCAAATTCATAAAGAAGATTTCTTTCCCTCGTCTCCTTACATATAGAATCCAGCACCACAAAAAAAACCAAAAAACCCTGTGGGAGGTGGGGAAGCCCAACAGGAGAGTGACACTCTCCCTTGGAGGGAGAGTGTGTTGTAATAATCCCACAAAGCAAGTTTTCCCAGTTAGTTCAAAAGTTAGTTGTTCTCCCCTCTCCCATTGGCCAAAAGTTAGGCAGTGTTCCCCCATTGGTCCAAAGTTTCTATCCCCCAGTCATTGGTTCAAAAGTTTCTTCACCCTGTTCTCGGACAGAGATTGGTTCATTCTTGATCCTTCCCCTGATTGGGCCGTTCACAATCCCCTCCGTGATTGGAGAGTTCCCCAACCTCACCCCCTGATTGGTGAACTTTTCAATCCTCTCCCTGATTGGAGGACTTCTCAATCCGCCCTGTGATTGGCCCTAAGGGAAAACCACACCCCTTTCCAACCCCATAAAAACCCAGGGTTTTAGACTCTCGGGGTCTTCGGGCTTCGGATGTCGCCGGTTCCTGCCTCCGAATAAAGAAGCTCCGGAGATCTCCTGGCTCCCGCCTCTCCTTTCTGCGCCGCCTGGGCTCTGGATCTGTGGGCGAAGCTGCTTGCCAGCTCACCAGCTCCCTCTCCCTCTGCTGGCACAGAGCTGCTGGGGTTGCCTAGGCGACCCTCTCACAAAAGAGCTAAATCACTGCAGCGAGCCTGTGCCTCTGAGGCTGAGAGTGTCTTTTTAAAGACAACTTGCCACAGAAGGACGCGGCCCGCCGAAGACTCCACAGAGCTGACCTCGGGCGGTCAGTGGGCTTCGGCCACACACCCTCAAGCCGCGTCAAAACCCCACCCTGCTAGCCACTTCATTGATATTCTTCCCCTGGGTGACTATATATTATGAAATTCAACAGCATCCTGTTGCTCCTCTGACAGTATCCTGGTAAAAACATATAAAATTGTCAATGTGAGAATTATTCTCCCTTTTCAAGGAGCACACATTAATGAATTACAGTCAAGTATAACCATCTATAATTAAATTCCCTAGATAGAGTACTGGTTGTGCAGTAGCTACTCTCCCCCCAACCTCATGGTTATCAGTCTTGTAAATTCAATGTAGATCACTATGCTTCATTTTTCAGTGTTCAGCTAGTATGAACAAAGAGTGATTTCTGGCAGTAGGGTTTTAGGCAAAGATTTTTTTTTTTTGCAAAAATGCTACAGGGAATGTTTTTTTTACTGTGAATAGTGACTGCTTATGCAACCATGTTCTTTTCTAAAAACCACAGGAAAGGGAGGCATGCTTTCCAGAAGTCACTTTATGTTGACAGATCAATCACAGATTTTTTCCCACTCAAAATAAAGGTTAACTAGATATACTCTGCAGAATCTTAGCCACTTTATATGCAATAGATTCTTCATGGGGCAAGCATGGCTTCTTCTGGGACTCCTGGGCTGAGGATACTCCAAGCTCACAGAGGTCCAGAAACCAACAGGAAAACTACAGAGGGGCAAATAAATTAAGGCTTATTGAAGGTGGAGGCACCCCACTGACTCCCCCAAAAAACTGACCTGAAAAGCAGTGATCAAACATTTTGGGTGTGGAAAATGCCACAGTACATGATGCTAGGCAGGTTAGGGGCTTGGAGTATCTGTCAGACTGTGGTGGGACTCAGATGAGTGCTGAGACAGCTGGGGCTCATCAGCCTGGAGAAAGTGCCTCAGGGGCTCTCCATAGTGTGTGCAAACAGCTGATGGAACAGCAGCATGGACAGAGTCAGGCTGTTCTCGGCAGTGCCTGGTGAGATGATCTGAACTGATGGGCATAAACTTGATACAGGTCTCCATTCAAACACTGTGCCCGGGCTGAGGCAACCACAGACATGAGTACAGGCAGGGAGAACCATTAAGAACCCTCCTCGTTGGGGTTCTCGTGGATGAAAACCTGGACACGAACAAACTGTGCTCAGAGTGCAGAAAACTAAACTCATCATGGGCTGCATCAGAAAGAGTGTGGCCAGCAGGCCAAGGGAAGTGATTCTGCCCCTCTACTTTGCTCCATTGACACTCCACCTGGAGTGCTGTGTCCAGCCCTGGGGCCCCCAGCACAAGAAGGACATGGACTTGATCCAGCACATCCAAAGGAGGCCACAGAGATGCTCCGTGCAGGGGCTGGAGCAGCTCTCCTAGGAGACAGACTGAGGGATTGTGATTGTTCAGCCCGGAGAAGACACGGCTCTATCTACAGAGACCTCACTGTGGCCTCCTAGCGTCTAAGGGGGCTTATAAAAAAGAGGGAGAATGACGCTTTACAAGGATATGCAGTGATAGGAGAAAGGGGAACGGCTTTAAATTGAACGAGGGTGGGGTTAGAATAGATTTTATGAAGAAATTCTTTATGGTGAGGATGGTGACACAGGCGGCACAGGTTGCCCAGAGAAGCTGAGGATGCCCCATCCCTGGAGACGTTTAAGGCCAGGCTGAATCTGGTTTAGCAGAAGGTGTTCCTGCCCTCAGCAGGGAGCTGGAACTAGGTGATCTTTAGATTGCCTTCCAAGCCGAGCCCCAGGCCGCCTGGCACTGCCCGAGCCCCGCTCCGGTCCGCCGCCGCCGCTCCGCGCCCCCCGCCCCTCGCCGGGCGGGGCCGGGCCGGGCTACGGGGGCGGTCCCGAGCAGGGCCCGGCCCAGCCGAGCCCAGCACAGGCCGGGCCAGCCGTGCCGAGCCGTGCCCGCCATGGCCATCGCGCACATCGCCACCGAGTACGTCTTCTCCGACTTCCTGCTGAAGGAGCCGCCGGAGACGCGCTACAAGGGGCTGCGGCTGGAGCTGGCCCTCGACAAGATCGTCACCTGCATCGCCGTGGGGCTGCCGCTGCTCCTCATCTCCCTCGCCTTCGCCCAGGAGGTCTCCATCGGTAACTCCGGCAGTTCCCTTTCCCGGTTCCCGGCGCCTGCCGCGGCGGACAAAGGGCTCGGGGGCGGCGCGGAGCCCGGGCGGGAACGCGGCGGGGCTCGGCTGCGGGAGGGCTCCCGCTCGGGGCAGGGCAGAGGGCGCCTTTGGGCCGCGGGAGGGAAGCTGCCTTCCCGGAATACGGCCGGCCCGGGGAGCATCCCTGCAGCAGGCTCATCCAGGTGTGCCGGGCATCCCGGCCGGCCCTCCCCGCGCTTACCCGCTGTGCCCTCTCCTCGCCGGGGCATTCCCTGGCCGCTGCCGTTCTCCCGGCGCCTCCCGAGCAGGAGCCCTGTCAGCCCGGGCGGCACATCTTCTCCCGTGACGGGGGTGATGGGGGAGCGCTGAAGCCGTGCCGCCCTTTGTTTCCCAGCGCGGTTCGGACTGGAGCAGCCAGCGGGATGTGCCCCGGGATGTGCCCCGGGATGTGCCCCGGGATGTGCCCGGGTGCTGCCGCTGCCGGCGCTCGGCGTGTTTGGCAGTAGGATCGCGGTGTCGCCCCGCAGCTGTCGGGGACAGGTGCCACCGAGAGGGGCTGTCAGAGCTCTGCCTTTGTGCTGCAGGCGGCTCGGAGGGGTCACCCGCAGGGCGGGCAGTGGGAGAGCTGTCTAAAGTTTTCCGCTGCTCCTCTGCCCTCCTGCAGCTCTTCCAGTTCAGTTTTCAATTTCTGCTCGGTAGATGAAATTATACTTTACAGGTAAAGGGCCAAGTTTCCTAATTATTTTACTATCTTTTTATTTACCCACCTTCCTAAGTTGCAGACGGGATCATGTAGCAGCCCTTGGCGTGAGGAATGGAATTAAATGATCTTTAAGTGAATCACAGGATTTCCAGCCTTTCAAAGAGATAGTTCGAGTCACTTCATGTACTTGTTTCTTGGCATTCAGTGTTGTATACCTGATCTCCATCATCTACAGGATTGAGTCAAGTGAACGTCAGGAAAGTGGAAACTGGAATGGGACTTTGAATGTGTGCTGTATCTGTGCACAGCCATCACGAATAGCATTAGTGTGATACCACCCTGCTTGAGAGATAAGATGCCCCAGATTGCTGTATTGCAGCAGATTCATAAAGCAGGAATGAAAACGTGGGCTGCATCTTGCTAGTGTTTCTTTTTGTTTATAATCCTGAGAACCTGTTAAAAGAAAACATTGGGTTGGAAACTGAGCATTTTTGGTTGAAAAAGAAATAGGCAAATAAGTATGAGGAGTAGTTGTTTTTGCTATTTCCGGGCATGGGTGAAGCTGCACCACGTGCTGTCCGTACAGAAAGTGATAGTAAATCTGCCATGCTGCTGTGGCAGCTGTCACCTCTTTCCCACACAGCCCTTGCGGCTCAACGGGCTGGCTGCCTATGGGACAGCCCAAAACTGCTTCCATCCAGGCATTTCGGGGAACACTGAGGATTGTAGGGGCTGGAAATGCCTGGTGGGCTGTGCTGTGGTGTTCAGCCAGCGATAAAATAGGCAGCAAGGTTTGTTTTTAAACACTTTGTGATATAATCACCTTTTAAAAAAGGTCAGGAGTGCTAAACTGAGGGAAAATGTCAGGGTCTGTTTTTAGGTCTGAAGAAGAGCAACTCAGAGGTGGATGTGAAAGTGTTTGGTGGAAATACCTGCCTTAGAGTACCAAAACTGAACACCCTTTCCAAAAATGAATGCCCAGCTCCTATTTCTATTGGGATAATTGCACTCTTCCCACCTTGGGTTCTCTTGGCACCTCATCCTGTCACCTCCCCTTGCTGCTCTGCTTTCCTGTTTCGTTGCAGTGTGCTCTCAGACACCTGCAATTTCCCTCCTACACGTGGTTGCTCTTAATTGTGTGAAATTATGATAATGTTTACAAAGGCTATGGAAATTTTCTGAAGCCACCAAGTAACATTTAGTTTGGATGGGAGTTTCAGGAAACAAATGAGATTCCAGCTGAGTCACAGAGGATTTCTCTGCTGGAGGTGTGGAAAACCCAGCTGCAGCACCCAGCCAGTGAACAGTGCTGAAACTCTGGGGTTAGTGCCTGCACCCCACTTTGGCACGCTTCAGGGCCAGGAGGAGAACTAACCTGAGTTTACTTTTGGCTATATTTGAGAAACCCATGGTCAGTTGTAATTTTGTGAGGATTTTAAGCTGGTTCTGGTAGTAGTTAAGCAGTGATCGAGCTGTTGTCTGCGATCCCTGGGAATCTTTGCTGCTTGAAGTCCTGCAGTTGTTACCTCTTTGCAGCTAGACCTTGTTTTATACAGTTTTACATAATTTTATGCAGTTTTGTATATACTGGGAACGGGAAATGGAAATAACAATAGGATTGTGAGGATTGTGTTCGACATGTATATTCCTTATATTGTGGCTTGATATTTTTCCTTATATTATTTGGCAGTTCTTGGGTAAATTGTACTAGAGGTGGTCAGGTAGTGTGGTAACAGAAACCATCTAAATACAGCTAAGTCACCAATTCTTCTTATAAAGGGAAAAAAAAACCACCTGAAAAATGGGACACCCTCAGCAGTGTATGAGCCAGACATGCACAGAATTTTATCTGTGCCATTATTAGTAAGACCAACTCTGAGTCAGGATTGAGATTCCAGTTAATGAACTCAGATTGTGTGTATTGCAAGATGTGCTTTCTTACTGTAAACATCTTGGCTGAAAACACAGATATTTATTCCCAAGGTGCTGCTTGGAGCTGGATGCTGCAGCCCTAAGCAGGTACAGTCAGATGAGCAGAGAGGAAATTGAAAACAAGCTGCTTCATTTTGGCCTCTGCCAAAATTCAGCTTAGCTCTGGAAAAACTATCAATGTCTGTCTCAGCAGCTGAAAAAGAATGTAAATGTGAGAGCTGTCCACTCAACATCAAACATTTTCACCTTTTTCTGTAGGAAGGCAACAGTGAAGTGCTCCTCCATGCTTGTCACCAAATGATGTCTGAGCTCCTGCATTCAGCAGCTTCCAGGCACAGCTGTGCAATGGGCAGCCTGCACTGCTGCATTCACTGCAGCCTCGTGTGGGAGCTGATGGCTGGGAAGGGACACAAAGGAGGGAGAGAGTGGAGAGGAACGGAATTTTGTGTTGGCTACAGCAGCCCTTACTACATGTTTGGTTTGGGTATTGGTTGTGCATGGCTCACACGTAGCTGGGATAAAATAAACCCACATGTTTTAGCATCTCTATCTTTATCATACAAGAAAACAACTTGTAAACCTCTCCAGGACACAGAAACTGTCACATCTTGAGTAAAGACAGCTGAGAAACTTGGTTATAATCATAATGAAGGCTTGGGTAGTGATGCTGGCTTATCAGCTGTGGCAGGATGCTGGGCTAGGAAGTAGCTGACTGTGAGCCAACCCACAGCATCTGCATGAATCTGTCAAAATGGAGATTTGCTGCACTAAAACCTTATTTCCCACTGGTGCTCTCTGCTGCATCTTACCATGCTGGAGGGTGCTCAGTGGTGGGAAGGTGGAGCCTTGCGTTATGCTCTGCACATTGCAGGGTTAATGTCCCCATTGACCACTTTGGACTTGCCCAGTGGTGACAATCCTTACTTGCCCTGCTCATTTTCCATCTAATTTATGGGCACTTTTCCCACCTGGTTTGTTTTTTTTAGTTTCCATCCTTGCAGTTGGCTGCCTGTGGGATTTGAGGTGCTTTGGCTGGCAGAAAACACAGAGTGAAAGGTATTTGTGAAAGGAACTCTGGGTGCTGCATCCCAGAAGCTTTAGTGGGAGATATGATGGCACCAATTCCCCTTACTGCATGTCCTCTGTCTCTCTGTATGAGTTAATCATGTGTCTGAAGCAGTCATAAGAATAAAATGTATAGAAAATGGAAAACAAAACCAATTGTGAGACTAAATCCCAACAAATATACTGAAGAAACCAGTCTTAACTCTTGAATTGGGCTCCTTTCCTCTCTTGCTACCCCTCTCTGGTCCTCCCTGCTGATGTCCCTCTCCCTTCATGTTCACAAGTTCTTGGGGAGGCTTTTAGGAAACAATCCTATCTTGTGACTTCATAAGAGCTGGGGGCTAAAGTTGGTTTGGGTGTAATTAAGCCAAAGACTATTACTGGCAGCTGCTGGCTGAGAGCTGGAAAAACCCCTCCCAGTGCTGCTGGAGCAGGCTGTATGCTGGTAGTTGATATTTGCACATTTAACTCAGCAGGATGCTGTGAAACCCAGGGCATTAATGAAGAGCTGAGAGAACAAGTGTGTGAGTAGCCTCAACTCAGAGTAGACAGGCTGAAAACTTCTGACAGCAGAGGTGCAGATCCCAGCAGGATACACTGTGCTGCTCTTTGGCATGTAAGAAGTGCTCAGGAAAGAGCAAAAGTTCCAGCATCAGGCACAGGCCTGCCTAGGCAGCCAGGACAAACTCGGAAAACATTTGCTTTAATGTCAAGTTCTAAACTGTCATTGGGTGAGCATTTTCATCTGTTGGTAAGATTTTTTCTGTTTAATTCCTATAGAGCCAGTTTGACATTTCCTGTGCAAATGATGGCAAGCTGCTTTAGCTGCCAGAGTAAATGTAAAAAGAATCCTGGACCTCTGGTGCTGCCTGAGATATGGGGTGCCACCCATGCCAGCAGCAAAGCTAGAGATCATTGCTGCTGTGTTTGCAATGCTCCTCCTTCAGATGAAGTGAAACTTCTTTTGCTTCGTTTTCCTTACATCTCACTGGTGGAAATTTAATTCACAATTCTTTTTCTCCATGAATCACAAAACTTATCACTCTGAAGGCTATCCTTGATAAATACCCAGCTCTTTTCCCACTGCATGATTTTGAGTCTTCTCTGGGGGGTAACATGCAGCCCTGTAGAGAGAGAAATACACCTGCTAATTCCTCTGACCCACTTCACTTAAACAGTGTACCAGCTGAGCTT
Organism: Prinia subflava; assembly: GCF_021018805.1. NCBI lineage: Eukaryota > Metazoa > Chordata > Aves > Passeriformes > Cisticolidae > Prinia > Prinia subflava. The sequence continues at coordinate 28,548,111 of NC_086249.1, forward strand.
TACATTCTGCTGGTACTTCATTGCCAAAGTACCTCTGGGAAGAGATTCTTTTCCCCAGTGCACCCATTTGCTCCATGCTTCCTTCTTCAACAGATTCTGTTTCACTCAGCCTTCCACTTTGGTCATGCCTTGGGTCGGCTCCTAATGCGTGTGTGTACACCTGTACACCCACATGTACATTTGTTTCTTCTTTGGTATGCATTGGGATCCCTTTTTCCATTCTTCAAAATATTTTTTAATGTTGTTGTGGAGGATGTGCGGTGGATGGTGCCTGGCAGTCTGTACATTGTCTATGTGTACCTTGATTTTCTTGTTTAGGTTTTCCTTTAGTGGCTACTAAAGAGCATAATTCTTGCTAGATCAAATCAGATATTTGGGTATCATGGCAAGTTCATTTTGCCTTGTGGAAAATTTTAATAATAATTAATGGCCAGGTTTTCCTCCAAGCATATGCAAATTTTTTTCCAGTGACTGCAGTGTATTAGAATCCAAATAATTACTTGCTGAAGGTTTAATCCTGACAACTGCAATCATTTGATCCTGGTTCAAGAAAAATAGTTAAGCCTATGATTAGCATTGATTCTTGAAAGTCCTGTTTGCTAGTTGCAGTTTCTTAATTCGATGTGTAAGTCAGCAGAGAGGTTTTGAGCCACTGAAGAGGGAACCAGTCTGGCTTGCTGGCTTTACCCTCTCTTTTGTAAAGGATGCAGCCAGAGGATGCTGATCCCTCAGCTCATTCTGCCTTGGATGCAGCAAAGCAGCCCAGTATTGAACAGGGATTCTCCTTTCAGTTTGAGATTCCTTGTGGTTCTGGGAGTTTCTTCTCATACACAGATTTCCTATGCAGGAGCTGCAGAAGAGCCAGTTGCACGGGAAAAAAAGGGGCATTCCTGGTACAGACATGGAGGCAATAGCTGGGAGTTTGTTGGCAAAGCACCCATGAAGACGTGCCACAGCAGGGTGGGGTGACAGCCTGTCCTTGCTGTGCACTGGCTGCAGTGACTCAGGCTTGTACTCTGCACTCCTTTCCATGCCTGAAAGTAATTCCTGCTGCCAACAACCAGCTCCATCTGTAATCTTAGCACTCTTGGAAAAGTGTCATTTTATCATATGTGGCTGTGCACCTGCTGATGCCTTAGTTTTCTGCAGCTCTTTTGGGTGGTCTGTCTTTAGGACAGCCATCATAAACAGCATTTTTTTTAATCGTCATTTGTTTGCAAAAGTAAAAGCCAAATCCCTATTGCTCCCTCTGCAAAGACAATTTTGTATCGTGAAATGATTACAAAAACAGAGCATTGCCAAGTGTAATGATAAATTGGCCAAAGACTGTTGTGACAACCGCTTAACAAATGCTGCTATTTGTTATTCCTCATCCTTCATGCTGTATATTTTATCTCCCTGTTGTTATGGGCTTGTTTGCTGCTTTTCTGTTTCCCAAGCTATTACTTGTGGGAGCAAAGGACAGGAATGGCTTCATGTCACCAAGGCAGGAGGCTGTTCCTCTGATAGCAGAGGACTGTTAGCCTCTCCTGAACTAGCCCTGTGCACAGCGGGTCTCTGGAAGGCGTGTAGCCCTGTGCCAAATTTCTCTAATAGAAACTACAGATTTGCTTTTAAACTTCCTCCAGAATAGCCCAACATAAAGTAAATTATCTCTCTATATATACTGCTGTTACTCCTTTGGAGGAGAGAAGGAAGGAAGGACAAGAAGATTAAAAATGGTGACCATTTTCTGAGGCATGTAATGGTCTGTGTTTAGTGTGGAAGATGCACAAAAACATCTTCCCTGCTTAAGTCCTGACATTACTACCCTTACTGCAAAGTTGTCATTTGAATTAATGAGTGTTCACGAACAAGACTGCAATCAGTTAGTTAAAAACCAGGACAACAAGTGGAGTGTCCCCCTGCTTGAGGCTGATCTCTGCTCGGCTCCCAAGTCAGGTTCAGTGTCCCTCCTGAGACACGGGGGATTGTGAGTGATGGTCACTGCTCTGCTGCAGCCCTGCCATCGCTGTAGCTATTCTGGCATGAAGTTGTGCACATGACATTTTGGAGAAGGAGCCTGGCTGCCTTTTTCATCACTAGTTTTGGAGAAGGGACCTGCCTGCCTTTTTCCTCACTCCTGCCTTTTAAACACTCCATCAGTTTAAGTGGTGTTCTACTCGTTAATGAGAATGAACACATTATTCAGGAATGTGTTTCTTTATGTGGATACACAAACATGAATAAGACAAAGCATCTTTCTGAACACTCCATTGCTCTTCTTTTGAAGGGATCACTTGTTTGCTGCGACACACTGGGCACAGCCACCAGCACAGAGATTGGTTAAATGATGAGAGCAAGGCATGAATGGTCCCCATCCAGTGGAGAGCAGACATTAAATGCCTGCTTTTTTTCTTTGCTTTCTTTCCCCTCTTTTTCTTTTTTTTTTCCCCTGCAATATATTTTTCTTATGTTTGCACAACTGATGGAAATCATCTGGAAGACAAAAACTCCCAAGGCTTTGGGGGAGTGCAAGGGCTTGCCTGGTGCCAACTTTGCTAAATCACATGAGCTCTGCTCTGATAAACAGTAACTTGTTTTCCATAAGGGAGACTTGTGACAGGTCGAACCATGATGATCAAACCATGTCCTTATGATACTATAACCCTAGAAATAATTGCAGTAGTGACTCATATGGAAAGGCTTCTATTCATAAAGCTCCTTGACTATGCTACATTGTAAAGAGGATGTACAAGTTACCAGGCGAGTGCAGCTGGCTCCTTTTGCGAAAGAAGTTTTTATTCTCTGAAAACTAAACTAGCAAAAAGGCAGGACCAATGATACAGCCTTATATTACATACTTACTCCCATGAAGCACACAGCAATGCCATTAGTACAACTTAGATGATTATGTAAGGGGAAAACTAAATAACAATGTTTTCCCCTGTTGGTCTTTTGACATTGGCAAAAATGTTGGAAGTGTCATTCTTAGAAGAAATGTTTGTGGAAGAGCCATGTGTAATTATTTGGTGAAATGACTGTCCTGTTGCCACATTTATGAAAGTCTGGTGGAAATGTGCGTCTGTTGGGGGGATTATTTTCACTATCAAAGCTTCAGAAAGAAAGTTGACCCCTTCATCCTGTTTTACTGGTGTTTCCTGAGGAGCCACTGATACTGCATGTCCCATAACCACTCCTCCTGGCTGAGGTATGCTGTGGGAGGAATCACCTGGCGCCTGTGACTGAGCAGAATTTGACCCTAAGGCTGGCAATAGCTGCTCTTGCTGTCACTTAGGGCCTTGATCTTCATTTGAAGCTCCTGAGAGCTGGAGAGGTCCTGGGAGGAAATGGGAATGACAGTGTTATTATGCATAATTTTGGACACAGCACGTCACTGCACTGATGAGGAGGGGCCTGGCACCCTTGGCAGGTGTCTGGGGCCACAGTTTCTCTGCCAAAAATTACAAGAGGAAATCCTTATTTTCACAGATATAACTTGGACCCCTCCAAATAATTTGCAGTCTCAGAGGCAGAAGTGGCAGCACCCTGGGAAAACCTGCCCTTCCGTCATTGCAAGGACTGCTGGGCTGCAAGAATGGTGTTTGAGGGCTTGTTACAGTAGACATGTGAGCTGCAGCTTGTGCTTTTGGGAAGCTGTGACACAATGGTGTCTAATGGCATCTGTTACCTCAGGCCTGATCTGGTCAAACTTTGTTAGTTCCCCTTTGGCCAACCTGAGTTAAGTGCTAGTGAGAAAGGTCTTTAAGGCCCTATTTCCTGCAGAAGTTACAGAAATAGGCCTGAAAGATAGGTGTTCTAATATGCTGTCTCAACCCTAAGGAGACATCCTTAGATGGGTCTCTGTGGGAGTTACAGCCTTTGGGTGCAATGGGAACTCAGGATCTTCCTCCCTGCAGAACTGCTGTGCTTTGTCTGATCGTTTAACCTGAGAACTTTGGATACCATAACATCTTAAATGTGGGCTTTTCTTCCTAAACTTGTTTTCTTCTCTTTTTTTTAATCTTTTGAGGATGCAATAACTTTTACTTTGTTTTCCCAGGTGCTCAGATAAGCTGTTTTGCACCCAGCTCTTTCTCCTGGAGACAAGCTGCTTATGTGGACTCCTACTGCTGGGCAGCTGTGCAGCAGAAGCAACCATCCCACAACAACTTAGAGAACATACCCCTGTGGCTGCATAAAGTAGGTATAAGTCTCCATCTCCTGGCAAAGTTATTCCCACGTAGAATAACTTTGCCTCACTTTTCTTGTTTCTCTGCTCTGCTGTAGTCCTAGCCTTTGACTTGATTCTCTATTTTTACAATGTTTTCTTCCCCTTACTTCCAAAGAGGGTAGTACTAGACAAGGTATTTTCTGCTTTTAAATGAAGGGTCACCAGTTATCTGACACAAGAGTAGTGTTAATGTTGCTGGGTTGCCCTGGAGTGAATGCTTCACCTGGCTTTAGCCAGGAACTGTTTTAAAACTGGAATACAAGACACAACAAATGCCTTAATGCTTGTATCAAAAGCTTATTTTAGGAAAACTGGGTAATAAAAACATTTTGTATTTTTACTGTGTTACTCTTGGCCAGTTGTGCATGGAGAGAGACTTGTGGCAGATAGACATTTTGGGAGAGATGAAATTAATCACTGGTACCAACAGGTTTAACCGCTGTCTTCAGCGTGCTCTTCTGCATGTCCACAGGCAAACCATGAGCTGGCTTTCATTGCTCGAGGTAAAGCAGCATCCTGTAAAGCACAGAAAGAGATTTATTTTGTGGGTTAAAAGTGCAGTGGGTTTTCAGATACTTGAGCTGGCTCAAAGCAGCTGAGGTTTGGCAGGAGTCACACACTGAGTTAATGCCATGCCAATGCCTGGAGCTGACTCAACTCGAGAGGCAGCTTCAGCCTGCTTGGGCAGTGCTGATGCCAAAGACAGAAATGCTTGTTGGGCTCTGCAAATTTGTGTTCTGCCTTCCTCAGCCCTTTTATTACTTGCCCCAGCAGATAGATTCCTGGCACCTGGAAGCAGAGGAGAACCTGGTGCTAGAGGGAGCTCAGGTATGAGACCTGCAGCACCTGTGTTTCTGGCTTTTGCTTCTATATCCTGAGCCTCAGATTTTATTATGCAGTCATCTGGTGGTAAAATCTCTGAGAGACTATCCAAGGCTGTCTCTGATTTGTTTGCTAACTCAAATCATTAATTGAGGATTCACTGTTGGCTTCCCCAGTGAGCTCCACAGATAACCTTGACCCAACAGGCATGTGTTTCGTGAATATTAATGCCAGACTTGTTGGTTTCTAGCCTGAACTCTTCTTTGCGCAGTTAGGGCTTCACTTCAGCCAGACCTTTTGCAGAGGCCAGTCAAAGCTGCTGGAACATCTCACAGCACTGCAAACTCCACCTGCAAACCTGGATATTTTGTTGCCTCTTTCTCTTGAGGGAATAAGCTCTTGTTACCCAAATTCTTTATGCTGAATTTCATGTGATAGTCACCTGCTGATAACACAAGGTCTGCTTGTTTGCCAGCCACGAATAGCTTAGGCACTCATATACTTTTATGATGCAACCCCTGTTAATTTGCTGACTAGTGCTGTGTCAGAAATTGCTGCAGTTCCTCCATGACATGTATGTGTGTGATGTTTCCTTGTAAATATCCTGCAGACTGTCTGTAGGATGTGCATTTGCACAGCTGAGCCAGGGCCTGTAACAGAGGCTGGTGACTCATCTTCCTAGATCCATGATTAGCCACCCACCCTTTTGATCCAGACATTGGGAGCTGCAGGTACTCTTTGGAGGTCAGTATTAACTAATATACTTCTGGTTGTTCATCAGCCTCCAAGCTTTACCAGTTTACAGGGAGGGAGTGGCGTTACAGCAGTTTAACAGTGAACTTTGCTTCCCACTGTGGTGTCTGAGGGCTGCTCTCTGCATCCAGGGCCAACAGCTGCTGAGTGGCTTGGGATCGCTTCTGCAGGAGGACTTGGGTTCTCCCCCCAACCTTGCACTGCAAAGTATGTTAATAATTAGATAGTATGTTAATAATAGTAGATAATAATTTTAAAAATGGCTGGAGCAGAGCCTTTTGGGAGCACAGTGGTGTTAAGGAGAAAAGGGAGACTTCCTATGCTCAGGTTAGTGGAGACCTGACTCTGCAGTGTAAGGACAGGGATGCACACAGGGGGACAGCAGGGGTCATTAGGCCCAGTTCTTCTTAGAACAACACTTAAAACTTTTTTCCTGCTTTCTGGGAAGCAGAGCTTTTATTTGCAGGGCATCTCAGGTTCTTTCCAAAATTCTGACTCACTTAGTATCTCACTGTATTGGCATGCTGGAAGGCTCCATAAAAAACAGTTAAGGAGGCATTATGTGAAGGTTTTAGGGGAATGAGACTGTAAGCCCCATTACTGATTAAAATGGATGGGTTTCCTTCTGGCATGCTCTCTGTGCTCTGTAAGAAGTGCTGCCTCCTGGGGCAGGGCTCACTGTGGTACAGGGAGGAAGTGGGAGCAGGTAGCTCTCTGGTGAAGAAGCCAGCTTGTAGTAACCTGCACTGCTTTTCTTCTCAGCATCTGGTTGCTCTGGAGGATTGTCAAACCCAGGCTGCATTACAGAAAACTGAAACCTTACCATCTCCCTCCTATTTCAGAGTTTAAGTTTGCTCTGGGATTTTTGGTTTTTTGAACAGTAAAGTTTCAGGTTTGGGCACTCCCCAAAGCTTGACACCTTTACTGGTTGTCCTTTCTGCTCTAGGATATCTCTCCCAGGGGTTGAGTTCATCAGTTTGGAAACTGAAAAGGAGCATGCTGGTCCTTGACTCTCTAGTGGTCAGTGTGCTCCTAGAGGGAGCCCAGGACCTCTCTCTATGGAGAATGGGAGTTCTGAAATTTCCAGTGATACTGGAAACTCTTCACACTGGATTAAATACCTGCAGATAGATAAATGTAAAGAAGAGTCTGAGTTGGTCCTGCCTACACTGTTACTTTAATGCTAAGATTTCCTCCTCTTTGTCAGTGAAAGAGCTGTCAAAATGGTTATATGGTTGAGTCCTCTGACAAGAATCCTCTTCAGGTTTATCATTGATGAAACTTACTCTGGTCAGGCTTCACTGGTCAGGCTTCACTGAAACTAGATGTTTCATTGCCTCTGTTGTTTTATTGCCTCTGTTGTTTTATTATGGGATTTTCCATTTGGGTTTAACTCCCTTAAGAGGTTTCTTGTGTCTGTCTGAAGTGCCAGAGCAGAGATGTCGATTTCTAGAGGTGAGTGGTAAAGACAGACAGTCAGTGGTGATGGGGGGTGGAGGAGTTTTGTATTTGCCTGCCCTGTGCAGACAAAGATGAATGCTCCAGCTGACAAGTTACTTTGGTAAGACTTGTCTTGATCCTTAACTGGAAGGAGAAGAGAAGCTTTTGGCCATTGTGTGTGGGGGAGGAGATTGCACTGTGAAGCCCTTTTAATCCATAGTGCACAGAGAAACTTACAAAAACTCAATCAGGAGAACAGTGAGCATTGTCTTACTGGCTCTTGATAGCAACCGGGCAAGTTGAGGGGTGGTTGAACACTGAGTGATGAGCACTTCATAGCCCTGAAATTTGGATTGCTGGGGTGGAGCTGCCTATGATCAAGAGTCTTCTAGGGATTTTTTTTAATTACTGTATTTTCTAGTCTGCTATTAACTGGGGAGAAGCAAAGAAGATAAAGGTAAGCAAAGAAGAGATGAAGGGTTGTTGAGAAGAAGAGGATTTGTGCTCAGAAAAAATGCAGGCAAACAATTCATCTGCTTGAAAGAAGAGGTCTGCACATGTGGCACAGCCAGGAGAGGTCAGTTGTCTGACTCAGATCTTTCAAAGTTCAGGACAAGTGCGTTGGGACCTGCTGAAAGCATTGCATACAGAGAGTGGGTGTGCAGTCTTTGTATGCATGAAGTAAAATTATGTGAAAACCCTCATTTTTTATAAAAGAAGTAAGATTTACCATGGACTCTTGAGTTGTTCTTTGAGTCACTTGTCTGTAAATAAACCAAAACAAACCTTGGGGTTATTCATTTTATTGATGGAATAGTTATAATCATGACTTTTACCTGGTTCTAGTTACTCATTGTTTGTAGAATTTCTTAATTGACTGAGGGCTCCTCATGTTTCACCTGCAAATCCTTCTCAGAGAGATTAAGGACTGTCAGAGCAAGGAAACCCATATGCAGGTGCATTAATAAATAATTGTTTGAAGTGTTGTGCTAGAGCTACTTCAGTCTGTTGCTGATGGAGTCATCCACTTCACTCATAAGAGAGAAGCAACAATATGTTGATTTAAAACAGTGAGTTAATATAGTTCAATGGTAGATGTGACAGTGGTTTATTGAGATTCAGTGGAAGGATACACTTCAGTATTTAATGCATGGAGGATGGAATGAGAATTGTTAGGAGACCTTCCTGTTGAGTCATGAGATTCAGAAAAGATTCCTTTGTGTTCTAAACTTCTCAGAGTGGAGTTCAGTTGGGGCTGGGTTCAAACTTAGTCCCAGACTTCTGAACATTTTATGGTCTAAAGGATTATATGTGCACTGTCAATCCTTTATATCACTTAGCTAGGATTTCAAGCATGTTATTAATCACCTACAGATGGTGTTTTACCGCAAGGAATTTCTCAGCCTTGAGGAGTAACCTCGAGAGGTATCCCTGCTCAGGGGACAACCTGGCATGCAGTCTGCAGCCATGCAGGAAAGTTTAACAGGCCCAGTTTAAAGGGCTGCCTACCGCTTATGGAGTGTGATGATTGACTTGTGTACCAGCAAGAGCTCTGGGTCACTGTTCAGGCAGCCCTTGGCTACCACGTTGCCATCCCAAAGGCCAGAATAAACTGGATGCAGCCATCACAGCCTCCACTGGTGGTGGTGACTAGAACTGATTGAAATGGGAAGTACAGTTGTGAAGCTGTATCAAAACAGAAAGTATGTAACAGGTGGGGTAAAGGTCATGTAGGGTTTGAGATTCACTTGTAGGTTTGGAGACAGGCTAGGATCTCATTGAGAATGGTCAGTCATTTATAGCTGTTTCTGCTGAACACCAGTGAGACACCTCTCATTGCTGCAAACAGGAATAGGGTGATATCTAGAGAGAGTTCAATGCCTTTGCTTCTGGAAACATGTAATTACTGCCATTAGCCTGTCTGGGGACTAGTGCCTTTGCTTGGGCTCCTTCCAAAATTGGAACTGAAGAGGGAGATGTCTCACCATATTCATGTATTTTTAATGTCAAGTGAGTGAAGGCACTTCAGTGCTTCATTCTTTTAATTGTCTGCCAATTAATTTTCTCAAAGCTGTTACCCAGACCTGTGCAGCTGAAGTTTTGTGCTATTGTACTTAAAGCTACTCTTTGATCACGGTCAGGTAGGTGGAAGTCAGAATTCAGTCACTCATATAGTGTTTGCCCAGAGGAAATAGGGACTGAAGTTGCAGTAAAATTAGAAAGCTGTTATTTTCCAAATACCTTTAAAGTTATTTTCATCTTCTTCCAGCCTTTTTTATCCCGACCCTGGCAAGCTTTCTGTAGATTAGGTCCTTGAAAACGCCTTTTGTGTCACTCCACCAATTCCAGCTCTATTTTTTTGCATGATCAAAGCATATTTGAAGTTATAAAGCAATTATTTTAAATGCCCTTTTAACTTACTGTGTATTTACTTCATCTTAGCACAGTTGAAGCTGGTGATGACAGACTATTTTGTGCTTTATTCTGATTTTATCTTTCACCTTTGAAAGAGTGTGGTGCTTATGCATCTTGAAAAGACAGTTTTATGATTCCAGCACCTTACGTGCTTCTGCAAATGGACTGCTCAAATGCCTTTTCTTCTATACCCGTGCACATGTTCTTGCTGAACAGTAGCTGAGTACTAACAAATTTACTTAAACAGCCTGGAATGTGCTCAGGGCTGACAGGCTTGTCAAGTGTCATGACCTGCAGCAGTACAGGGGCAGCCTCTTGGCTTCCAAGTGCTCTGCTTCCTTGGGAACCTGCTGTCCCCCCAGTGTGCCATCAGACTAAGGGCCAAGCAAGGCAGGAGAACCTGCTTCCAGCACCCTTAGCTTTCAGGAGCTCAGCAATACATAGCAGAAAACATACAGGGCACTGCAGTTTGAGTCCCTGCTGCACGCACCGCTCGTTTTCTCAAGTCTCATACTGAATATGCTGAAAAGCAGCTTGATAACTACACAGCAAAGGAAAAGCTGAGTTTTACTTTTGGGCCAGCATCTTTCTCTGGCGTACCTTTGACCATACAGTTGTTAGGATTGGTGACACTTCCTTCTACTTCAATGCTACAAACTACCCAAGATTGAAGTGGCATTTCCTCCTTGTGTGTTCGGCGCCTTGGGAGCAAATAAACCATAAAACCATAAACCATAAAAGAAAGGTGGATGGCATGTGGTTGTCTGTGCACAAATACCACAGAGTCCTCTTAAAATGGGAATGATGATGATGTTTGACTGTCAGATGTAATCAGATGAACTGGACAACCCAAGTCTGTTGCTCTGAAACCTAGGACTCATACCAGATGACTTTGCATTTTCATTTCTGCCTGTCATTCAAGACCTCAAATTTTAATGATTCAAAACAGTTTGCTGGTTATCTAAGCCTACTTTTAACAAATAGAACAAGTGTATCTTTCATTTTTTAAAAAGCCAGGATCTGTGAATGACGGAGTTGTGCATCAAGTGCTGTGGAAAAGATGACAAATACAGACTTTTGTTTGCAAACAAGAAGCTGTGCTAATAATCGTGTTGCTGCTCTGGTTTTGAGACTGTTCAGAAAAGAGTTGCATAGAGTTTACTTACGCTGCCATAAGCTGCAGCTTTGGGAGTGATGAGAGCCTGGAAAGAGGAAGCCCAGCAAATGCATAGCAAATGTGCCTTTTCCCCAGCAGTGTGGTGCTTCTAGGTGAGGAGGCAGTGGTGAAGGAGCTGGGGAGAGGAGGAGGTGCAAGGCAAGATGGTAGAGGCTGTTTTTTTTAAGGCAACAGCCTATCGAGGGCAGGCTAGAGGGAGACATTTGAGGACATCTGGGACAGAGCAAGAGGACTGATGCTTGTGTACTACACAAGTGGACAACTTCTTTTAAGTTATCAAGGAAGAAGGGGAGACTGCAACAATGGAGGTTTGGGGCTGTAACTTCAGTGTGAAAACTGTCTTGCCTCTTACCGCGTCCTGTAATACTCAGGGTAAGGAGATTTCTAGGATTTTATGGGATACTGCTGATAGTATTTCCAATTTTGAGGGTCAGAAAGGGAATTAATAAATCTTCCTATGCCTGTAAAATTTGAAATGAGTGAGTACTAAAGCCAAGCAATGTAAACCAATGTAAGGTGTTTTGGTTGCTCCTTACTAAATCAGATGTGTCTTTGTTGTTTCTTTCCCCACCTGGCACCAGTGGAAGGTGGCTCAGAGGTGTATGACACAGGTGTAAGTGAAGTCATATAGGGTTTACAGCTATACAGGCAATCTTAAGCCTTTGTTAAGACCGATGGAAAATGTGTTGCAGCAGCTTAGATAAGTATAAGATGGGTTCTAAGACAGATTGTTTCTATTTCTACACAATACAGAATTCAGAGCCTGGACATGAAACCATGAAGTTTTGGGTAAACCAAGGCATCAGGACTCAGACCTGGTGGCATTGTCCACAGTGATAAACAAGAAGACCAATTTCTTGTGCTGTTGATGAGATGTCCAAAACACATTGGACATGCCAGAGCTTTATATCTCAATTGGAAAGTCTGCACCTGGGAGAAGGAAGATGATCTGATGTTATCTGTTGTATGCAAAGAGGAAGGAGAGGCAGTAGTGAGGGCAGAGCTCTGCACAATGGGTAGGGGAAGTCAGTCATGCAAGGTCTAGTACATCATATGCATTCTTGCTGCAAGTAGGAGTAACACAGGATTTTGTTTTAATGGTAGATGATATTAGAAGTAATTTTCCTGAATAAAATGTTCCATAGCATCAAATTACTTACTTTGTGCATGCAAAACTTTAGTCTCTCTTGATTAATGCAAACACAAGTTAACATAGTTATATTAGTCCAGATTTCCATCTCGTTAAATACCTGCAAATGTTCGTGTAGCTTTTCCACTTGCAGTGATTAATGACTCAGTTCAAGCTTCCTCTAACAATCTCCACTGGCTTTGCCAATGAATGTGCATGGGCACATGGCTGTAACACTTGTGATGTCTTACATCTGGTTCATATTTGTTCAACTAATTCAGAGTTCCTTATGAAATGATGCTGGATTTGAGTTAAGTGTGCTTGCTGTCAAAAGCTGAATGGAATGAATTGGAGGTTGGCCGAATTTGCAGTACAGTTCATTAACAAACTGCTTGTCTAATGAGGGCTTACATCATGTCTCTGCAAGGGTAATGTTATGTATGATTTTATACTTCGAATATAATGTCAGAGTACACAGAAAACAGCACCTTTCCTGCAGCTGGAAGGAATGAGAATAAAAATTGCATGAGAGAAACTACTTGTGGATGAATAGAAGAAAGATGGAAAAACTTAACTTGTATTTTATACCTGCTTCAGCCCTTTCCCTAAGCAGTTGTGACCGTGTAAGGGCTGACTTTTCAGTGCTGCATTAACACCAGACCATTCTGATGCTGTGTGTTGGTTTCCATTTAGGTGTTATCTGAAAACATTTTAACACCCTGAAGTATTACAGCCACACTTACATCCTTTACATTCACTGGATGTCATGCACTCTGAACAGATGTGTGTTTGCAGGCAGAGGCAGAGCTCCAGCAGCTCTATTCATTAATCTGACAGCTAATGGAAAGCAGGAGAGACTATGCTGGTGTTTGGAGTGTTTTAGTTGCTATAAACAGTGGTGACACGTTGGGGATGGAGAGTTAGATGACATTATCTTCTTCTTTCACTCAGCCCCTCTGATAGCTGCTTTGCTTTGCTATTTGTTTTTCCCCAGGTTAATGCTGTCTTTCTCAATGTCAGCTCCAGCAGTTCTGAATATGCAGAGGATTGAAAATGTCATCAGGATCATGGCATCTTTATTTGCACACTTTTTTTTTCCTTCGGTGGGGGGAAGCTCTACGCAGCAGCAAAGTTACTGGAGCTGTCTGAAAAGAGATTTTGCTTCTCTGCATATCCCAAATAATCACAAAATTGGGTTTTAGTAGAAGGATTTAAATAAAATTATAGGGATTTAGTAGACCTCTAGGAAACCTAATGCTTGTGGGGAATGATGGTGATTGGCTGAATTACTGCTTATGCAGGTGAAGCCTAATCAGGTTGGTTTTTTTTCTCCCTGCAGTTCTTCCCATACATCCTTCTGCTTGTTGCTATCCTGCTGTATCTACCATGTTTGTTCTGGCGCTTCACTGCAGCACCTCACCTTTCCTCAGACCTGAAATTTATCATGGAAGAACTTGACAAAGCCTATAACAGGGCAATCAAAGCTGCTAACAGCATTCGAAGTGGAGACCCCAGGGACCCTACTGACTTGATTCCAGCTGCTAATGACAACTTGACACAGAGGTAAGATGCTGGGGCTTGGCTTTCTCTGCCCTTTTCTTCAGGTTTGTAACAGATGTGACATCTGCAGTCACTTACAAATTTATTGCAAAGGTTTGAATGGTGACCTGACACAATTTTAAGTTTGATTAAAAAGAAAGAATATCTCTGAAATTATTACTTTGCCACTTGGAGCTGGAACTTGCCATTTGTTTTTTCCAAGAAAATGAGCTCTTCAGATTACTTATTACCTGAGATGTTCTGATTTCTTTAGTTGCAGTAGGTATTAAGTAGTTTTGCCCATCACAGTGTAAGAAAAGAGATACTTCAGTCCTCAGTTCTCAATATTCCTGACAGTTGCTTGCACACTGTCAAGTTACTTGTCATGTCCTGTTCTTTAAGATAGAGGTCTGCAAAGCTTCTGATCAAAAAAATGATTAAAAAATCCAAACATCAAAACCCACAAAAGCGACCCCCTCTGCTTCTGCTCAGGTTGGTGCACTGTTCCAACCAGATCCAGTTCCTGCTTCCTTCTAGGTCAGGGTACCTGTTTGTCTCTGGGGGCACAAGTAGTGCAGTGGGGACTGGGGTCTCTTCTTTGAAGTGTGGAGTTAGGTCTTGACAAGTAAAAAGCCTTCTAGTGTTCTATTATTGAACAAGTGCTTGCAGAGTCTGCTTTTCCATGTGGACTTGTTTACTGCACATGTTCTCTGCTTGAACAAAAATATTTTGCTGCCATGAGAGCCATCCTTTATTTTCCATTTTCCAGTGTTTGAACTCTTTGTTTCTTAAGTGACTTTTCTGTATTAGAGTGTTGATATTTTTCATTTATCTGGTATCCTAGTGGTTTCAATAAAACTACCCTTGATCTACCTCAATAAGAGCATGTGAACATGTTGGAGTAGGTCTGGAGGAAGATTATCAAGATGATTGGAGGGATGGAACACCTCTCCTACAGATACAGGCTGGGAAAGCTGGGGTTGTTCAGCCTGAAGAAGAGAAGGGTCCAGGGAGACCTTAAAGCACCTTCCAGTACCTAAAAGAGATATACAAAAGTACTGGAGAGGGTTTTTTTAGAGGGGCATGTAGTGACAGGATAAGGAGGAATGGCTTTAAACTGAAAGAAAGTAGATTTAGATTATGCATCGGGAAAAAAAATTCTTCCCTGTGAGGATGGTGAGGCTGGCACAGGTTGCCCAGGGAAGTTGTGGATGCCCCATCTCTCAAAGTGTCAGGGCCAGGTTAGGCGAGGCTTTGAGCAACGTCTTCTACTGGAAGGTGTCCCTGTCCATGGCAGAGCACGGGGATTAGTTGGAAATAGATGATGTTTCAAGAACCCTTCTATTGTGATTCTATGATTCTAAGAAAGTTTCCAATTCTTTACCTCTTTTAGAATACTAGGTTTTGTTGATATTTGAGGTGAGTACTGCAGCATCTGATCTATATGATTTGATTTGACTTTTTCTCTCTTTTTCAGTTTGTGGGAAATATCTGAAAGCTACTTTAAATACCCAATTGTGGAGCAGTACCTGAAGACAAAAAAGAATTCCAAGTGCTTAATAATTAAATACATTACATGCCGTTTGCTCACACTAGTAATTACTTTCATTGCATGCCTCTATCTGGGCTACTACATTAGTCTCTCCTCTCTGAGTGATGAGTTTCTCTGCACTATCAAAACTGGGATCCTGAAGAATGACACAACTGTTCCAGAAGTGGTTCAGTGCAAGCTTATTGCTGTTGGTGTCTTCAAGGTGCTCAGCTATATTAACCTGATAGTCTATCTGCTGGTGATGCCCCTGGTGGTGTATGCAATGTTTGTTCCATGGAGGTGGAATTCAGGTATTCTCAAAGTGTATGAAATCTTGCCAACTTTCGATGTTCTGAAACTTAAGTCGAAGCATTTTGATGACTTAAGCCTTTACCTCCTCTTTCTTGAGGAGAACGTGAGTGAACTTAAATCATTTAAATGCCTTAAAGTGCTGGAGAACATTGCAGTTTCTGAGAAGTTTGATGTCATGCAGCTTTTGGTAAACCTTGGTACTATTAAGACTGATACCATAGATGGGAAGCCGGGGACTGCTGAGTTGGAGAAGCCTGAAGAAACAACTTCAGAAGAGGAGGGAAAGGAGGCAACAGAATTACAAGGTGAGCTGATCTAGATGTGTGTTCCTACCAAAAGCTTATTCACGTATTCTGTGGAATAATGGACCTGCTCATTCCCTGCTCTGCTGCCTGCTGTGTAGGTGCTATAGCCTCAGAAGATTGTGGTGGTGTAGGTCTATGGCACAGCTAAACCCTGAAGTGTTTGTCAGCCTGGTGCTCCTTGCTGACATCTCTGCTCTGGCACTAAGCTGTTTGAACTTCAACTGCTTGAGACCCTCTGCACAGTAGGAGGGCTCTAGGCTAAGTTGTGCTTGAAGCAGCTCCAGTGAGAAAGCTGGTGGTTTCAGGACTTTTTTTCAGAAATAAGCTACAAACTGTAGTAACTGCTGCTTCTGCTTTTATTCAGGCTTTGGCAGAAGTCTTGGGTGAATAAAAAAATAAGTCTGATACTCAGAAATGCTGCAAAGGAACAGAAAATGACAAAAGAAGGGAAGTGGGACTGGGGTCATTAAACATGCTCCTGTTCCTGCTTTCATAGAGAGCAAGGAAGACTGACTGCAAAGAGATTTTTATCAAAATGGTCCCAGTCAGTCTGGATTGGTGTGAATTCTCTGTGTATCCCATCAGTCTGCAGACATGGTCAGCTTTGAGCAGGCACTCATGTAAGATACAGTCTAGGATTCTGTCCTAAAGAATGTGACATACCTTAATTGTGAAACCAGTTCCTTCCTCAACTGCAGAATTAGAGAAGCCAAATATCCAGGGAGAGGTATAAACCAAAAGTGATGATGCTTTAAAACATTTAGAAGCTTACCTGAGTATGTGAGCACAATGCCAAGGGAACGTTAAAGAGCTGTTTCAAAGGCAGGAAAGGAATAAATCTATTTTCTCTTCAGAAAGCTATGGCCTGTAATTAATAAAAAAGAAGCAGTGATACCCAGGGCTTATCTGTTCCTCTGTACTTGGGTCAAGCAGTTGTGGTAGGCTGAGATTTGGAGAAGCCAACTTATACAACAAGAGAATTCAGAACACACAAGCAGAATTATTTTTGAACCAGAAGAAGCCCTTCTGGCAGCCAGCTCTTGTGCAGCAGCTTGGAGTAATTCTGACAGCATATTGTTTTCCTCTCAAATCTGCCTGTTTTTGAAATGACAGGTGGCTTTGGAAGTAAAATGTAAGAGCCTAAGGTGGAGATCTGGGCTCAAGGAGCTGAAAAAGTTAATAGAAAATCTGACTCATTTCTATCTGAAAGCAGGATTTTTGAGATTGTTTTTATCTCATGAAAATACTTCAAAGGTTTATTTTTGTCCAGATCAGAACAAACTCATGCTTGAAGCTCTGTTAAAATGCAGTGCAGAAAGAAGCTGCTGTGTTTGTGACCAGCTCGGGCTGGCGCAGCCCCTCTGCTTCTGCCTGGGGACAGCTGCAGACTCTGCCACCCATCAGCAAAGCTTCACCCACAGCTCATCATCTTTTCCTCTGTCCCTTGGGGTGTCAGAGTGTTTTAATGGGAGCTGTGTTGACGAACCAGTGGTGCATGCTGGCTGTGGGAGAGCGATGTGCAGGGCACCCTGGTGCTGGCGTGGGCAGTGGAGTCAGCACGGGCATGGTGGCGGTTCCTTTGTGCACCAGAAGGTGTCGAGTGGTTGGATGGCCCTTTCTCGTCTAAACCTTGACCTTCTCTTCAGTTCTGACAGACCGTGATGCAGGTGGCAGTGTGAATACGAGAGAGGACAAGAGACTTCGCCAAAGACTGGTAGATTCTTCATGCTGACCTTCCCAGCTGCAGGAGCCAGGAGCCCCTTCTGTGGCAAGGCTCCTCCTGTGCCTCCGCTGCGCCCAGCGCAAGGTGCTGCTCCTTGGATGCAACGTTCTCAATCGCCTGACAGCTCCCCAGAGGCCAGACTGGTTTACAGACTATTTGTGATGTAATAATCAGGAGTCACATGCCTGAACAAGCATGCTGTACGCTTCCATTATTTATTAAAAAATCAAACCACACACAAGGAGGAACAGGAACAAAACAATTCTGTCATGAGTAACAAGTGATGTGCATTGAGTGCAGTTGAAGCTGGCAGCTGGGCAGAGCTTGCTCCATGCTGGATAGGGATGGGAAACATAACCCTGCAGGTAGCAAAAAGATATGGCCACTTTGCATTCTGAAGTGTTGCTCTGCAGCAGTGGCCATCTCAATTCTGGGGGTTAGGTGACGTAACTTTGGTCTCTCTGACCTGGAGAAGGGGGCTGGGAGTGGGGCTTTGTAACGAATCTGGTTAATCTGTCCCGGATGGTGGCTGCCTCTGATACTGGCTGTGTCTTCACGGGAAAAACAGAGGTTACCCTGTTCAGCCTGAGATGTCTCAGTTAGTCATCCCAACATTTATGTCTGGGATTAAGTACTTGACACTGGTGGAAAAGAAACTACAAACAGTTTTGGTGTTAAGAAGGTACTGTAAATTTTAGGGATTTTGATTTTTCTATGTATTAATAAATTAATAATGTCTTAACACTTTTTTTTACAAAATGTAATGATGTGTAAGCTAAGTGTTGTTTTAATTTTTATCCCTCAGTTGTTTTGATCTTAGTATCAAACAAATCTGCCTTGGAGTTTTGGACTGAAGATCAGTGAAGTAGGTTCTATTTTTGTAATGGTTTCTTGAAGTTGTTTTGTAGTGTTTTCATGTGTAGAATTTTTCTAAACATATTTGTAGTATCAAATGCAGTATTAGTTGTGCTGTTTTCCAAACCACATGTGAGAAGACAAACTAACATGTATTAAAGTAGCATCCAAATGCCTCGGCAGAGCCAAGCACCCAACAGCCAAGGTGAGGTAGATGTAAATACTATGAAAGGTTGTTCTCCCCCACACACATTGTGACTATATTTTAATTAAAGATGCTTAAGTGTACTGGAACAGACAAAATTAGGGCAAGTGTTTGTAAGTTGGTTTGTTATTGGACCGTTTGGGGAGAGTAGAATTCAGCTTTAATGTTGGCCCCTCTGCCCAAGACCTCAACCTTCACTGAGTATTAAAATGACCTTTGTCTTGAAATATTAGATGCAAGGTGAGGTGGGTGGGGGCTGAAGCACCATAGTGGCAGTGTGTATCTTTCACAAATGTGATATATTGACTTATTTTCTGTGTTGTCATTGTAAGTGAAATGACTTACCTGTCACATCTTCCAAGCTGTCTTTTTAAACAAAGGAGGACTTCTTTTATAGCTAGGTAGGACTTCCAGTTTCTAGTTCCTTAGTGTCACTCACTTTTGTGTTCTCATCTGTTAGCATTCTCCATATGGTTGAGGACGAGGGACAAACAGGAGTAATTGGTGTTTCCATTTTTGCACAGAACTCTCTGTACTGCAGCAGATTTCAGAGACTGAGCCCATACTTGAATCCAGCAGCCGCTGTTGAACAAGTGGATCTGAAAGTGGTGCTGTGCTACACTTAGGGCTACTATTACAAGAACTTTTCAGTTTTCTTACGGCTTTCAACTAAGACAAACCTTATTTTAAACGAAGTCTTTAAAGCCATAGTTTATGCTACCTCTGCACAGGACAGCAGTACAGCTGCAATCCTAATGTCTCTTGCATCACCAGCATGAAACAGGGCTTATGTTGGACACTGGTGGTCCACACTGCTGAATTTTACTGCCATACTTCTGCCACCGAGCCTATGATCCCTTTGACCTTTACTAGATTCTGTCTGGCTGTGCTGATGTGTTGCTGATGGTCCTTTATACGTAGGCAGTGCAGATGCACATTGTGCATTGTATGTCTTGGACAAGGAGCTGTAGTGCAATACTGAGATTTTGTGATGTGGATGTGTTTGAACTGTTTGATGTAAGTAGAGTTCTCAGTCTTTAAAATTCAAAGCTCCTGAAAGCCACGTGTTCATGTTTCGTGTTGGATATGTACCTAACTTTTTACTAATTCCTCTTTTGTATTTAGAAATATGACTTGCTGCAGTGATTCTGTTATTGTCCTCTAAAGTGTTTAATAAAATGCCTATCAATTCTCCTTGGTTGTTAAAATAACTACAATAACTAAAATAACTGTTTGTGAACTACAACAGCATAAGCATCTGAAGGTTCCAGACACAGTCACACGTTGCCATAGTGCAAATACATGTGGTCTAATGCTGAGAAAACATTTTGGACAGTGGTTATAATTCTGCTCTTTTAATATTTTTTTCCTCACAAAATTGTCAGAGCAACATGAATTGGTTCAAAAATCTGTTTAACCTTGAAAAACTGTTCAAAAAATGTCAGCACATGACAAATAGCATATCCATTATGTAATTTACCATCTACAAATTGGTCACAGTTTCAGCACGTACTTTTCAGCTCTCTCTTCCTGTTTTAAAATGTGTTTCTGAATGGCCCAGCTCAGTTCTACTTGTGTTTTAGTGGCACTGCTCCTGCTGTGTTTTGCCATTTTCAGAAGATGGGCTGAATTGCAGTTTAGGCCTTATGGAAAAGAGTCCATCTTCAGCCTCTTCATCACTCCACTCTTTCTAGAAAGAGCTACATCCATCTGTCCTCTTTTGAATAATCCAGAAAGTAAAATGATGATGTCAAGATTCAGGCTTGGTCCATGCCATTCCTTCTTGCCCCTTCCCTCTCCCCCACTTGGGTATTAATAATCCTCTAAATGCAGGAGAGTTACTAATGCAGAGCAGCTATTCCTCTGCACACTCTTTGCCTTACAGAGGCTCTTGTGAGATATAAAACTTGTGATTTAAACTGCAGAGAGCAAGTAAAAATGTTTATTCCATTAGCAGATGGTACGCCTCTAAAAGCAGCTGTACCCCGCTGCTTTTCTGCCTCTGGATGTCGCCAGTCACTTTCAGAGTAAAGATATATTTTATGTCCATTTTTTTTTTCCTTACTGGGAACAGTGGATATTTTAGGAGCAGCTTTGGTGACTAGTTTAGTGCCTAAGCCTAGAACCCTGTTAACCAAGGATGTCCTGACTGCACGCTGTGAACAGAAAGACGGAAATTGGGTCATGAGTGGTTTTCTGAAGGTGAGGTTGTAAGAGGGATTTAACCCCTAGTACAGGCACAGGTGAGTCTGTCACAAAAAGGGGGAAGAATCAAAGCTGTGTCATTGGAATAAACTTTTCTAGGAATCTTTTTTTGGAGCACCACTTTGCACAGACCACATGAGAATGGCACAAATGAAAACCTGGCTGTAGGTAAGGGGCAGTTTGTGTGTTTCTGTCATGCAGGCTGCGTGGCCAGAAGCTCCAGAAGAGTGCTTTCTTCATAATGGAATATTTGACTTGATATACTAAATTACTAGAGTAATGCTAAAAAGTAATCACTCCTATTAAACATTTAAAAAGTATATTTCTGAAGTGACACAATGTAATGAAAATATTATGGTGTTACATCATTAATATTCAAACATCTATTTGATTCATGCCATGTTATCAACCCTTATCTGAAGGACTGCAACAAAGAACTTGCACTATAACATTATTTAATCTTTTTAGGTAGTAAAATTTGCATCTTCTCTTTTGTTTCTCCACATTCTTTGATGTGAGTAATCTCAAACTTTTTATAATCATTAAGACTGACCAAACACCTTCATGCAAGAAACATTCCTGGCCTACTAATTAATTCCCACCCGACCCAGAGGCTGCTGAGTTAGTCCCCTTAAATCAGATTCTCACTTCCCACAGAGTCCAGGGAAAGTGCTAGGTGCCTTTGAAGGCATTTGAATAGGTAAGCAGTCCAGGGATGAAAACAGCCTAGGCTCACTCTCCTTGTGCTACTTTGAATTGCTTTAGCTCTTGCACACTTACAAACTTCATGTACCTAAACCAACAGCAGTGATACCTCTCCATCAGCAACAAAAGAATTGGGGCTTTGTTTGCTTTTTCCCTCTTATCTGAGCTCAGTTGGGATGAGAGAAATATGTGCTGCTGCCCAGCTCAGAACAAGGCCTCTCTGCTGGGAACCTGAGCTGCAAGGTGAGAAACACAGCCTAGGGCTACTGTCTGCTTGTCTTGGATAGGGCTTGCACTGCCCAACAGGAATGCCAGGGATGAAGCTCGAGGGTTTGGTTCTTGTTGTACTCCTTGTTCAAGTGTCAGATCATTCCTGAGCCCTGTCTCAGGACTTCTTCAAGACAAATTCTGGGCAAATAGCTCATTTCTAGAGCATCTTCCAAAAATCACTAGGGATGAGACCATAACAGTTTGATTATCACCACCCTACATGTCCCTCTAACATATGCCACTAAATTTTGTAGCTTCAGAGGCTGATGATGTGCTTTTAGAACATCTGACACATACCCTTAGCTTCATATTATTAAAATTTCATGACCTCTGACAAAGCTGTTACATCACAGTGTTTTTAACTGAAAAAAAAAGCCTACAAGAAAATGTAATTATGTCTTAAAATCCTCATATTCCTGTGACCTTAGGCGCTAAGAGTCAAGCACTGTGTACCACTACATATCTGGTCTGCTCTAGATGGACCTAGCTCTACATGTTGTGGAAATAAGTGAGCTGACACCGTAGAGCCACCAGGAACCATTTGTTAGACCTTCAGTTATTTTATTGGTGTCTTGGTTTCATATGGGATACAGTTACTTTTTTCTTAGTAGCTGGCACAATGCTGTGTTTTGGACTCAGTATGAAAATAATATTGATAACACACGGATGTTTTGGTTGTTGCTGATCAGTGCTTGCCCTCAGCCAAGGACTTTTCAGTTTCCCAAGCTCTACCAAAAAGCAGGTGTACAAGAAGCTGGCAGGAGACATGGCCTGAGCAGCTAACCCAAAGTGGCCAAAGGGATAATCCGTGCTCAGTTTAAAACTGTGGCAGATGGCCAGGAGGTCCTGATTTGTTTTGTAGATAAAGGCAATTTGTTTCCTGGTCAGGACATTGTGATGATGACTGGATTCACCTCTGCCTCTCTATCATTAAATGGCTTTGAGCCTAAGGCGAGAGGTGGGAAGTTTCATCGCACCATGACTCAGAAATCCCTTCAAACTTACATGCCAGAGGACAGGCTATGGAGGGCACTGTACCCAGAAGGAAAAAAGATAGGCCAAAGAATTTCCCTGTTTCCTTAATGCCAGTCCAAACCTTCTCCTGAGGCCACTGTGCCATCCCCAGGAAGGAGCAGGGGCTGCCCTTCTGTTGGGCTGTGCAGGATGGGGAGAGCAGAGGAGGAGCCCATCCTCATTCCCCTTTGGTGGCACAAGGAAGGTCAGGAAAAAGAGAGCAAGCCACCAGCCACCAGCACTGGACACCGAGGCTGAGAGAGGCACAGCACTCCCAGCCAAGCCTCTGAGAGCTTGTGCAGGAACCTTGGCAGCTGCAGAGTGTTGACAGCCCGGTGGTTTTGACACAGGGCTGGCAGACTGCGTCAGCACGGACCTGGCTGCGCTCCCACCAGCACTCAAGGGCTTTATGAATAAGGCAGATGTGAATAATAGTTAGTCTCCTGGGAAACTGCTATTCTAAAGCGCTCTCTGTGTGTCCATGTGCAGTTTCTAGGTCAGTCTAAGATGTCTAAGACATCCCTGGAGCTCTTGAAACAACCGAGTGCACACACAGGTCACAGTTCGGTGCTGTGCAGATGTATCTGTTCACATCCAACAATTGTACAGCTTCATCCACATGTTGCTAAGCCCAGCATAGGCTCCCTACTCAGTAGCTTCAGTGCACAATTGTAGCCTGAAATTTGGAACAAGCAGACAAGTCTGTAGCTGGCAATGATGTCATGGTCTTGTAGAGTGATCTATTAATGACTTCTATGTAGTTCATAGCGAGACCGTCTTATTTGTGATCTACCCAAACTGCATGAAAATGCATCTTGAAATTTCACATGCGATATGCATAATTTAAGACTCCCCATAATAAAATATCCTGAGTTGGAAGGGACCCATCAGGATCATTCTGGACAGGACACTCCAAGAATCACACCCTGTGCCTGAGAGCATTCTCCAAATGCTCCTTGAACTCTGTCAGGCTGGTGCTGTGACCACTTCCCTGGGGAGCCTGTTCCAGAGCCCAACCACCCTCTGGGTGAAGAACCTTTTCCTGATATCCAGCCTAAACTACCCCAGACTCAGCTTCAGGCTATTCCCTCATGTCCTGACACTGGTGACCAGAGAGATGAGATCAGTGCCTGACAGAGATAAAACCATGTTTGTAACAGCTAGTGGTGGCTAGTTAATACATTCATTAAAGAAATTAGAGGTTTATGCTTCTCAGAAAACTCCGATTTTGAAGTTTCTGGAATCTCCCAGTACTTCTTCTATAAGAAGGGTGGAAGTAAATAAAGATAGCTTGGAGATGGTGTCTGATATCCTTTGAAAATGCCAGAGAAACCATGGAATTACTATTCCCGAAGTTACCTTTTTATCTCCATCAGCTGAGAAGAGAAATTCATCCCACACTTGACAGGAGAAGGGGTGGGCTGCCCTACAGTCAGAAACAACACTGACCAAAGCTGAGGTTCCTTTCTTCTGTGCAGGAGAAATTTGTCATCTTTTCCTTGCATGATCTCAGTCTGCTTCGAAGAACAGTCCTCCTTTTATGTGTAAAAGGAGGAAGTGGTTTCAAGCATTTGTTTTCCCCTGAGTGCTATTCAGAATAGCACAAGCTGCGAAATACATCACAGCACTGTCTTTGCTCCCCTGCGATGTCTCTGCATCATTCCACACAGAGAATGTGAATAAAACACTAGGAATGTTTTTAGAAACTGAGAATTAATATTTATGAATTCCTAGAACATGCAAGTTGATTTTCTTGGGCCTGTTACAATCGTTTTCTAGGAAATAGAAAAATAAGAAAGCAGTATTTTTAATACAAATAACAATTCACTTCTGAGTAGAAAAACCCCAAACACACTAAACCATAGATGTTGTAGAGCCAGCCACTCAAAGTTTTGGAGATGCCAGCATTAACTTTACCTTTGTAACCCTAACAGAGTTGCTTTACTCATGTGCCAGATATTGCATTCTCTAAATGCAGTTCATTTTCCCATAAAACACCTGTTCTTGGGCTATGCAGATCTCCTGCAATGAACAGCTGTTCAGTGCTTTGTGCAGAAACACCTCCCAAATTTAAAAGATATCAAAAAACTCCAGCTACAGCAGGCAAACACACACCAAATGGAAAATTAAATATAATCTCCACTCTGTACACGTTGTGTCTCATTTTACCATTATCCTCCCTTCTCACCCACCAAGATGGCATCTGAATGCAGTTTATGCACCAATGGCTGTATTAGAACTTTTAAAGAACCCTCTGATCTGCAAGAGAGATGGGGTAGAATGAAAAAATGCCCATGAAGCCTGGATGCCCAAGTTAAATCGCCCAGAGCATAATATTTTTGGAGTACTTAGTATCATACTGCACTTTGTGTGCGCAGAGCACAACCTCCGCACTGATTTCAGCAGCACTGGTGATTGCCAAATGTCTGTCCAGAATCCCAAATCAGACATGAGGAAAATGAAAAATAGCTAATGATGAGAAATTACACTGTACCACGTTAAGCACATTGCAGCACACACAGTGTATGATATACAGTTCCCAAGGCTACCATTTCTGGGGCTTTAACCATGTCCTCCTCTTCCATGCTGTCCAAGTCTCTCTGAGACTTGTACCTCTGCTGGCCACCAGCCACCCGTTCATTCCTGGACAGGCTCCTGAAGTTCACTGTCCAGTCTATCTCTTCCTTTTATCCAGTCCATCCCTCCTGTTTCTTTGAATTAAACCAAAGAGCTTCAACTTCTTGCATCCCCCCCTTGTGCCCAGATTCAGGATTGAGCAGAGCCTGGAGGAAACAGGTTTGCCACCCACTGCAGGGGTGCAGGATCCAGAGCTGTAACTACAGGAGCCCTGCTCAGACCCACCAGCACCATTTGAATGGAAATTTGAGGACTTTGTCTGTTCTTCATATAGAGAAGATGATAGCTGCACCCAAAATGGTGACTCTTAAGATGATTCCTTCAGCTTCAGAAAGAACATCTTACTGAAGTACTCAGCATCCTCAGAGATTTATTTGCTAGTAAAGTGCTGGATTCTGCTGCTGCTGGAGTGGGGAGCACGGTTCACAAAGTCTACACAGTTGGGAGAGGAGAGGAGAGGAGAGGAGAGGAGAGGAGAGGAGAGGAGAGGAGAGGAGAGGAGAGGAGAGGAGAGGAGAGGAGAGGAGAGGAGAGGAGAGGAGAGGAGAGGAGAGGAGAGGAGAGGAGAGGAGAGGAGAGGAGAGGAGAGGAGAGGAGAGGAGAGGAGAGGAGAGGAGAGGAGAGGAGAGGAGAGGAGAGGAGAGGAGAGGAGAGGAGAGGAGAGGAGAGGAGAGGAGAGGAGAGGAGAGGAGAGGAGAGGAGAGGAGAGGAGAGGAGAGGAGAGGAGAGGAGAGGAGAGGAGAGGAGAGGAGACTTCATTCGAAAGGGACCTACAATGATCATTCAACTCAACTCCCAGAACAGTTCAGGGCTGATCTGTTGCAAGTGTTGAGGGAGGAAATGAGATTTGCTGTAGGGGGTCAAAGAAGGCAGGAAGAAAGATTTGACTGCTGAGCAGTGATACAAAATATTCTGGCTCCAGAGGAATTAAAGGGCAGTAAAACAGCACTGGATTCACAGTGGGAGACTGATAACCACTTGTGCAAGGGCAGATTACCTGCAAGGAGTGGTAGATATTTCAGTCTCTTTAAACACTGAGGTGTGAAAACCCTGCACAAGGCTTAAAATTATTTCAGAACTGTAAGTTTATTACGGGACACTGAGAAAAACAGCTTCACCGTTTTTTTTTTTTTTCATTTATAATAAGATTTTTCTCACTTCACTGCCGAATGCTACAAGTCAAATGTGGAATGGGGGCACTCAAGTGTGATGTTCAAGCTAATTTCCACAACACAAGGAGGTATTATTTTCTGTGCAATATAAGGTGCAGGTTTGGGAACACCATTTTTTTTTTTGTTATTAAAATCCATATTTTCTTCTCCTAAAAACATTAAGTTCTAAAATCTACTTCACACACTTGCAGTACTGAATTTTCTTAGCCACTCCAAATAGCCACTCCAAATAGGACACATCTCAGCTATCCTTAAATTGTACAATCACCAGAGGATAAGTTGCAGACAGATGTTCCATTTTTATTATCTGCTATCAGAGATATCATCTCTTCTCTCAAGGCAGTTCATTTATGAACTGATTCCAGAGAACTAACTTTTTGTTAGGATGAAATGTACCAAATGCCTGAAGTGACAAGTACACTGGTGCTTTACAGGGTAAGAGAGCAACATCCAAAGGCAAGTTTAAAAGTCAAGCTGTGTGATCCTTTAGCTGCAACTTGACAATGGAATTGGTTCTAGTCCAATTCCACAGTAGCACTTAGTTATCCATTGGCTAACTGTGAATGACATGTCCAACTTTTTGTATGTTTTTTGGGTTTAGTTATCTATTTGAAGAAAAGCCATCTACTTACTTGAAGAACAGGCATCCACTCTTCTTCAAATCTAGCTGAGAAAAAGTGCCTGTGGTGTAACAGACTCCCGTTTATCAATGTCTATCATCTCCTCCCCTTCTCTAAGTGTATTTACACCAAAAAAAAAAAAAAAAAGAAAAAAAGGAATAGATCTGTTCATTCCTTCTGAACAGGTCTTGACTTTTCAGACCTCAGTTCAGAAAAGATGCTTTCCTATTCATATAGTGACCTAAAGGTCTACATGTCAGCCATTTCCATGCTGCTACAAGGAGACTCAGAAAAGGAGAAGGGAGATCTGATATGATGAGACTGTTGTTTAAGTACCAGCAAAACACACACACCGTGCTAGTTCTAAAAAGGCTTAGTCATGCAGGTAACAGCAACACACATGCAGAGAATCCCATCCTGTGAGCCAGTCCATAGTCACCTTGACAAAGACAGAAGTTCTTTCCTGGGAAGAGTTTACTTTCTCCCCTCTAGGGTCTCCACACCATTGTCATCAGCCTGCATCAGACATGCAGCTCTTTCACACTGCCTCCTGCAGAACCTCCTTCGTGGTTTTATCACCTGTTGTGTGGCCAGGGCTCCACATCTTCCCATGATTTTAGCTCTAGCCAAATCTATGTGCAGTCCAAGGTCACCGTTTAGCTCACAGCTACTATTGGCTCAACTGCAGAGATGTCTGTCTTTCCTGACTGGATGGTGGAGGGTGGTGGAAAGACATGGGAGGCCTGCAACCTCTTGAAGTTGCCATTTTCTGGCCAAGCCAGTCGGTAGGATGGGACCGTGGAGGGAAGCCTCTGTTCTGTGGGCCTGGGGGGCTTTCTGCACATGTTGAGCAAAGCCTTTAGTTCCGATCGGAAGCTGTCATTGAGCCAGCAGTAGATGAAGGGGTTGTAGCAGGTGCTGCTCATTGCAAGCCAGTGGAAGGCGAAGTACAGGGCATTGTTGGTGTGGATGGTCTGGCTGGAGAGGAGGACGACGTAGCAATTCAAAGGGAACCAGCAGACTGCGAAGAGGACGACAACGAGCATCAGCATCTTGATGGTCTTCTTGTTCTTTCTGCGAAGGACGACGTACTGCTCGGTGGTGACGTCCCCGATGACATTGCGCAGCCAGAGCTTCTTTGCCACTGTCACGTAGGCAGCAGAGATGATCAGAAGGGGCAGGACATAGAGCAAAATGAAGGTTGTTAAATCAAGGTACTTCCAAAAGAGGTCAGCAGGCTCGGGGAAATCTGGCAGACACAGGCAGCGGGTAACATCCTCACTGCAAATGGAGAGATGGGACAGGATGAGAGGCACATGTGGCCAGGCACGGTGGGATAAGTACATCAGAAACAAGGAGGCAGCTGGGGGAGGGCTCCTGCCACAGGGCCTGAAAGCAAACACTGTGTTTATCTCACAAATGTCACAGCTGAACAGAGCTCTGCTCCTCGAGGATCTGAGCCATGCGGCAGCCAGTGAGCAATGTGGTGCTTTTTAATTTCTTATGGGCATTCATGACCTTATGATAATTTTATGAATTTCATCAATTACAAAATTACCAGCTGCACATAAGCAGGTTTTATTTTCTGTCCTTTGGCAAATACGAACATAGTCTCTGCACATATTAGGGACCTTTCCCTCATTAAAGCACTTTCCAAATACTAAGACTCTTGACAGCTGAGGCAGGTTTATCTCTTTCCTAAGGCTAAAACCTGTTGGGTTTTAGTGGGTTTTTTTGTTTGACTGGTTGCTTGGTTGGTTGGGTTGGTTTTTTGTTTCCCATTTCTGGTCTGCCCAAACAGGTCAGATTGGTATATGGCATAAAATGCCAGTGTATAGAAGTAAAGGGTCAAGCCAAATTCTCTAACTTCTTACCCTGTTTTGTGTGATTAGTGGGACAGAATAAAGAAAAAATATTTCAAAATAAAAAGGACAGGATATCAGACATTGCAAAAGGAATCAGATGAAAATTGTAGTTTAGATCCATATTTGACTGACCTTGACATATGCTCAAGGTTTTCAGTAGAATATACCAAAGTGTGACTGCTCAGAGTTTGGCCTCCAGGGAGTCTGTGGAGGACAGCAAAGCACATCCTTACCTGTATTCAAAGATAAAGAGCTTTTGGTAGATAGCATGTGGTAGGGAAAAACAAGTTGCCATGATCCAGATTACAGAGATGTAGATAACTCCTTTTCCAGTAGATATGCGAGGTTTCAGGGGGTGCATTATAACCTGTGCAAAATAAACCAAAATCTAGGCTTATTACACTTCTAGAAAAAATTATACTTTTTTTAAAATACAATCTTCCAGCCTTAAATCTATTGCTTAATGTGGTAATTTACCATGTAAGCAGTACAGTCTTCATCCAGCTCCCAATGACTGTAAGCTGTACATGAAAACCTGAATTTTAACACCATGAAATATGGTTCAAGTCAGATCCTAGTCCAACCCTCAAATTTCAGTACTTCCATCTAGGTGGGAAAAACTGTATACCAGGAAATCAGGAAGTGTTAACACATGTTCATTACAGGTTCAATTTGCTTAAAAAAAAAAAAAAAAAAAAGAGAGAGAGAGAGAGAGAGAGAGAGAAAGAGAGAGAGAGAGAGAGACGTCTCAAACTCTTATCAGTGACCCAAAGAACCAAAGGGTTTAACCAGACCTCCATGGGAATGCTTCTGATAGTGCATTTTCTGGAAAAAATCTTTCTAGCAGAAAATGCCAACTGTTGGGTGACTTCAAGCTGATACTACCCAACTGTCCCCAGTTTTAAACCCATTATCAACAGCAAGCCACAGCTCTGCTTGTGACAAACACCAGTGTGCTACAGTCAGATGTCCAGTGTTCAGGGTAACAGGAGGTGGGACACCCCAGATCATCAGGAGATAGAGCTGCGAAAGTCCATTAACTAAGATGTCCCTTACAACCCTGGTGCTGGACAAGCCACCCCAAAGGAGAGCTGTCCACATGAATTCCTACCAGGACCTTGATCTTTCTCCTTGTTTGAGAGGTACTGGATTATCTACTGCATTAAAGCTCCCTTTACTCAGCTGGAAGAGATAGCAAGGGGATGGATACCTCCTACCTTGCTGTGGGTTTGAAACTGTTCTGGCAACAAGAACTGCCCCCCTACTCTGTCAGGTCCTCATGAATCTTAAGGTACTCTGGGAGCTGAAAGGGAAAGGACATGGGATCATCCCTTCTCAGTTTATTTATGCCCTCCCAAGCTTTCCATCTCTTTGCTTCAGAGAGGTCTCACCTGGTGCCTGTCCACAGCAATGGCTGTAAGGGTCAAGGCAGAGACATGGAGGGAGCAGTACTGCGCAAACCTACTGACATGGCACATCCCCTTCCCAAAGATCCAGGTACTGTTCACAAAACGAGCCTAAAAAAGAAGACCATTAGTTTTGTGTACCCCAGTACACAATTCCTTGTGCTGTGTAAAAGACACATATAAGATAGCACGTTCTTTGTATAACTATGTCATTTTCTGATTTCTGAACCCTGAAAAGGTAGATTACTGCTGCTCGGTGGCCTGGCAATATCCTCCAGAACAATACAGCAGCGCAGTACCAAAGATGTTTGGTCTGTTTTATTTACAGTGTGTCCTTCTGCAGCCTCACTGAGTCAATGCATTTGCTCTTCCTTTAATCCCTCCTTATGGGATAGGGCTGACCTGTACATCTTATCTCACTTCAAAAAAACTATAGCTTTTCAAAACAGCTTGTTAAACTAGCTGAGCTTTTATTTTTTTTCAAGAGATTTATAGCATTGCTTTCAAAATACTTTAGAAAAAGGAAGGGGAAAAAAGATCAGATGCTACAAAATACTAAGCAATCACTGCAAGGTGATTACAGCTCAAGTACTATCAGGGCCACATTTAACAAATGGGTAATTTTCAATCTTCAACTAGATAACAGGAACCAGAGAAGAAAAATACGTGTGGAGTTTCCCAAAGGCAACTCCAGTGGCTGTAATTTGGAGTGGACAGATATCTGCAGAATATCCACACACTGCCTAAAGCAGGAAAAGCCACCAAAGCACCTTTATGGCACTGTAGAGTCCAGAGAAATTGACTTTAGTCAGTGGTGGTGCATCCCCCCCACACAGGCTGCACCATGTGTGAGAAAGGCTGAGGTGCTGCCTTTCCCCCGGGCGTTCCAGGCGCCTCTGCCCCCTCTTACCAGCG
Source organism: Prinia subflava (assembly GCF_021018805.1). Taxonomy (NCBI): domain Eukaryota; kingdom Metazoa; phylum Chordata; class Aves; order Passeriformes; family Cisticolidae; genus Prinia; species Prinia subflava. Next base: position 28,579,339 of record NC_086249.1, read on the forward strand.
TGAAAGGTGTGTTGAGGAGCGTGATCATGATATCGGCTACGGCCAGGTTCACGATGAACAGGCTGGTGGCAGAATGCACACGCTTCGTCTTGATGACAACGTGGCAGACCAGGACATTGCCGAAGAGGGAGAAGACGATGATGAAGGAGTACGCGGCGATGAGCAGGGCTTTCACCGTGCTGCTCTGCGACTCCGCTCCGGACCGCCTCCTGTCCACAAAGCGCTGCCAGTCGGCCAGGCTGTCATTGTCCCAGGGAAAGAAACCCGACATGTTCGGGACTACAAAAGTCTTCTCCAGGCTCCCATTGAGGGGCACCTTTCCTGAGGTCACAAAGGCGTTAACCAGGTCGGGGAGGGCGAGCCAGACTAAACAGGACAACATCTCCGGAACGCCGCTCTCTGCTCCTCCGGTTCCGGAGCAGCTCACTGGCGGAGCAGAGCGCGCCCCGTGCGCCGGCAGAGCCGCGCTCGCCTCGCCCGGCCCCGGCTGCAAACACGGCACACGCAGGAGCGGGAGGATGCTCCTGCCTCCCGCAATGTGCTTCTCTCCCGCTCAGCTCGCCGCTACTTTTGCTCCTTCAGCCAGCTTTATATCTCCAGGCGAGCGCCGAGCCGGGATCGTCTGCAGTCATTGGGCTGCGTGACATAATTTGTACTCCGACGCGCTGCTTTTCCACGCAGTTGCGCTCCCGGGAGCTACTCCGAGGTAGGTACATCTGTGAGAAAGGCAAAATCACTCTCTTCAGATGTCAGAATCCGTTTTGTCTACCAGCAGCCCAGCTCAAGCAAATTCTGTGCTGTTTTTACACCAGCAGCATGTGTGCCAGCTCTGCTCTCTCCCAGGACAGGTCAAATCCGAGCTGTTTTACAGGTCTGGCAGGGAAGTTTCAGCCCATTTCTTAGTATAATTAGAATGGAATGGAATGGAATGGAATGGAATGGAATGGAATGGAATAGAATGGAATAGAATGGAATAGAATAGAATAGAATAGAATAGAATAGAATAGAATAGAATAGAATAGAATAGAATAGAATAGAATAGAACACATGAACTGTAAATAACAAGCTGCCTTATTGTACTTGGAGTATTTGTCCAAAGACCTTTTTTTTTCTCTCAGAGAGACACAGAATACTCATTTTTTCCTTTAGCAGGTATTTCCTCTCAGCCAAAGGAATAGAAGTCTGATGTGAAACTCCTTTCTAGGGTTTATAGAAATAGAGGTAGTTACAAAGCTGTGACAGGACAGAGAACAGCAACTGCCTCAGCCCAGTGAGTCCAGTATCCCAAGCAAAAGGCAGCTGTCTGCTGGTCCCCAGCACTGATGAGAGGGCAGCATGTGTGCTCCCTCTGCCTTCCTCACAAACCACAGCAGGAAAGAGAAAATCAGGACCAGGAGACCAAGACCCACAAATCTTACACAGGAAGGTGTGCTACTTCCCAAGTGCACATGTGCAGTGCTGCACCTCTGCTGAGGACAGATCTGTTTGGGTGGTGTCAACTAACCCCAGCCAGAGATGGTTTCATACCTAAAAGGCCTTATTTGACCATTACTTAAACGACCATTATCTGAAAAGCTTGTATTGTAAGCTGGTCACTCACTGGGGAAAATAACTCTTCCAAAAGATGTTTGTGACTGCCTCAGTGAGCTGCTCAGGCTGCCTCTTTTCACCACTCCTCAGGAGTTGGACACAGTAAGACACGCAGAATGGACAGCCCACAGTGCTACTCTAAACACTGCTGCCAGAGTGTTTCTTCCACAAAATTGTCCAATTTGAGCTCTTTAGGCAATTCACCTCAGAGAAAACCTCCCAGTGAACCTGCTGGAGCTGCTTAGGTGGCAGTCACACCTGACCATTCAAAGAGAAGAAACGTGTCTCACTCAGGAGCACTGTCATGAAACCAGTCTCAAGTAAAGGCCCAAGAAAATAGTAGAAAGCAGGACAGAGCAGGATTCTTATAGGTTTGGGATGAGAACAGAAGGGTCACTGGCATGGTCCTCTGCTTGCAATGCTGCTCCAGCGTCTCCCAAGTCCCCCTCCTTTCCAGAACTGCTGGCCAGTGCATAAGAGCACTTCTGCCACTCAAATACCAGCTCTTATTATTTCACATCTATTACATTCTGTTCTCCTGTACTATAATCTGTATTATCAGTTTTGTTTATTCATGCTCCTTAAATTTCTAGCAGAGTACCATTGCACATGTAGCTGGAGCTGCTGCTGCCTTTGAAGACCAGGTGCATCCAGGAGAGCAGGATATCTTCTCACCTCCTAAGCCAAGCTGCTGGTCAGCTCCAGTCCATCCTCCTCTGAGCTGCACTCTGTGTCTTGTGATCCAGAGGAGGTGGTCCAACCACACACTGGGCAGGCACACCCAAAATACCCACAAAGGGTCATGGCTGACCCCAGTGGAAGCTCAGTGTCAGGTGTCTCCCATGCTGCTGGTGTGTCTTTCTCTGCTTCACAACACCTTTCAGATTTAGTTTGTATTTAAAACATGCTCCAGTATCAGCTGTTTAGGCAGCTCATGTACATTTAGTTGTTACTAGAGAATAGGCTATAGCAGATTTGGCAGCTTGGTACCTGCTCCTGCCAACTTCATCCTTGTTCAACAATCCCCATCACTCCAACAGTAAAACAAACAGCTGCAGAGGAATGTCAGGATTTGGCATTTGGTTGAATGTGGTTTTTATAAAAGGTACCTGTGAAATGATGCAGTTTCTGAAGTGAAAAATAATGTCTGAAATAAAGCTATATGGATAGATCATGAATTCAGGTAATTAAAAAAAGTCATCAGAAATACCTGTGCATGAGTACTCTTAACAAGAATATAACAAATCAGAAAACAGGCCTCTGGGAATAAAGGATTATAAGAATATAAAAAAGTTTGAAAGCATTCAGAAAGAGGGATAATGCCTTTTTTTTTTTTTAAAGAAACAGCACAGTGTGCTTTTCTCCCTGCTCCTGGGAACAACCTTTCAACTACCATGGCTTTAATGAATTTTTGAGCTTTGCTGAATTTTTGAGCTTTTCTGGGGCAGGGGAATTCAAGTTACATGGGTGAGAAGTGATTTTTCAAAAACTATCCATTATGACCTCTGAGAAATCGTGTTGATTTTTGGAGCATTCTGCCCCCTCGTATAACCAATCACATAAACATTTAGGACACACATCTCTCTGCAGTAGACTCTTTCTCCACACACCAATTACACATTTTCCCCTCAAGTGAAGGCTGCTATGTTTATCTTCCATAGATAAAACACAAAGCCACTGTGATTTTGACAGCTGACTGAAAAAGAATCATGAAAAGGGAGAAAGAGCCTTTGATATGATTCCTATTATTCATATACACTCAGCTAAAATCTTTTCCTAAGGTGTGTGTAACATCAAAATACAGAGTCCTCTTTCGTACATCTTGAATTACAGAGCTGAATTCATTCCCACATACTGTGATGTTTAATAACACTGCAATACTGGGTTTAAGTTCTCTTGATAGAGTTGAAATCATTACGACATTTTACAGCTTCAATACTGAAAACTGTATTCTGTATAACTATGACTCTGAATTCAGTTTTCAACTGTATCCACAGCAAATTGCAAGTAAGTACAAGTCCCACTGTACTGAGACTGTGTCCATATTCACACCTGCAGACTACTATAAATTTACTTCTCTGTAAAATTCAAACCAAAGAGATGGAGTTTTCTATAAAAGATATAACTGTCATTTTTATTATCATCCCAAAAAGAAAACAGTTTCAGAGTTTTAGAAAGAACTTGCACTTTCAGGCAGTACTTTAGAGTACGAGATCTTCTAGCCTAGTGCATCAAGCAATGTAACAGACACGATACCAAATTTGGTGCTGCTGAAAAAACCCAACAAACCCAAACCAACAGAAGTGAAAATGAAAGGTAAGCCATCATTTACAGAGAAATATCACATAGAGAAAGTCTTGTAAACTGCTTTCCATTTTCTTCACAAACTTCCAGTCTCTTTTGCATAGTGAGCCAGAATCACTTAGCTCTTCTTGACGTTGCAGGGCTCATGAATGGATCATCCTGCAATTTGCAAAGAGATACACATTACTAAAACTGGCGGGCATTCCGAGTCATAAAAAAGCAAAGTCACCTTTAGGTTAAACTAGAAGGCCTGGCCATACAATTCCATGTTTCTGACAGACCTGTTTTTGTTGGTTTTGATATGAAAGAGGTCATTTATTGACTTAAAAGTCCACGTGACGTATGTGCAGAGAACAGAAGTTTATGTCAGTATGATTAGAACAGCTTCTTTGAAATCAGGAACAATCTATATTTCAGTTGCAAATATAGATTTGCAGCATACACCTCAGCAAAATTATGTCTATATATACATTGCACATCACAATTTACTGATATTTTTATGAATCGAAAATACTGTTTCTTTTTGCATATTCAAGCAAATGTAGGTTTTTATTTCAGGTACAAGAAGAGATAGCACAGTGGGCAGAATGGACAAGAACACAGTATTTTCTCTGAAGTAGCCATCATCTGACACTGTTAAGGAATGGATTCTGAGCATGCATGACAGACTGTGAAAATAAACTGCACAGTGCTTGATAGAGTGTCTTCTATACAGTCCAAAACTGTGCAAAAAGTTCTACTTGTTTAATTGTGGAAGAAACCATTTCCTAGCAGTTCAAAGATATACTGCAAGAACAGACATGTTAGACTTGAAGACAGTGTTTTAATTTTTTAAAAAAGTGTACTTAGATAATTTGCAGCAATAAAATGCCCTGAAAAGAGCTGTTTTGAAACGCAAAAAAAACCCCAAAAAACCACTTCCTTTTTACAAGAATAAAATATATAACTAAATGAAAGAATATAGCTAAGCACTAGAAGAGATTATAATTACTTTTTTCTCCCAGGCAATTCCAGGTCCACATTTTAATAATGACAATTCACTGATTAAAAATTGAAAGAAAAAAGGATTGGCTATTTTTCTGAGGTGCCTTCTAGCCTTATTTTTGATAATTATGCAGGTAGTCTAATCAAAGGTGGTTGCAATAATCTAGTTCTGTTAGTGAAAGAAATAATAAATTCAATTTCACTCAGAAATGCTTTACTCAAATGGCTGTAAAACAGTGAGCTATAGAAACATAGCTGAAATAAAACTAAAAAATAGTACTATATGCCATACCTCATCTGACTCAAAATCAACTCCTCTAGATGCTTGGCTTTGTGAACCTCTTTTACTAAGTGAAGACACAGTTGGCAACCTTGAAACATACAAAAAGAAAAAAAAAGCCAGCACGTTCTCAGTCACCAGACATTCCAGTAACTTCCCCTTTAAGCTAGACCACCAATATACAAAATAAAAATAAATAGACATAACAGTAATAGAACAATACAAATTCTTAAAACAATATATTAATACTAAAGTTCTGATCAAGTTTACCTCAATCAGTAATCTAATTTTTTCTGTTATGGAAAGATAACCCATATTAACAAGTAAGAATTTATATAAATTCTCTAAGCAGCGTTATGATTTTCCTAAAAATCTAGTAGTCAGTCAGATCCTTGGACTCTGCTGACTGCCAGTCAGAAATAAGGCACACATTGCATTCATGAAGCAAACATACTGACCTTTGATTTACTTTGGAAGTAGAAGGAACAAAAGAAGTGTCTTCTGCATCAGAATCAACATCTATAATATCCTGAAAAAAAAAAAAGTATAAAGTTTTTCCACAGAATTTATCCCTACAGAGAGAGTGCATAATGTGTCAGTACTATAGCACAGAACCTCTGGGGTTTTTTTCCAACTATACACTTATTTAGTTAGAATAATATACACTTGAGAGGGCTCTGGGCTAGAACTGCACAGATTTGCAAATAAAGCACAAGTTTATTCTTCACATCTTTGACCCTGCAGAACCCACCAAAACACTCATGTATGTATACCTCCTATCTTAGACTATGGTCACAAATCAAACATGGCTTTTCTCAGACAAACACCATAACAAAAAAGGATACAAAAGGTCTAGATTGACATGTAGAAATTTAATGCAGGAACTGATAGCTTGGGAACATCTGCTGATTTAAGCTAATGTTTTGACTGTGTATTTATTTTTCAAAGTAACAGTTAAAGACAGCACAACTTCACTCATACAACAAGAGTCAGGACTTACCTCAGAGTAAGACTGCAACGAATTTAAAGACTGGCCTGTTTTTGAAGACCTAAAGGCTAGAATAAAACATATGTAATACTTTTAAAATGCGCACACAATTAAATGCAAACAACATTATATAGTTATTTTTATTTAAGATCTGCCTAGCATGTATTTAAACTGCAAAATACCCTGTAAAACAAACAAACCAACCAACTCAAAACATATATTAAGTCTGTCAACACAGGGATATATAACCCTCTGTGCAGCTGCAGGTGCTTCCCAGTCTGGTTGAAAAACCATCAGTAACATTGGTTATGAGGACACAAAACGTACTGAAACTGTCACTGAAATTCCTGTATATCTAACAGGTTAAATATGAACACATCTGCTAAAATTAATTTCTTTGCAATATTTCAGGTCATTTGCTGACCAATTTAAAATTAAGGCAATTTTCTGATTGATGTAAAATTCAGTCTACCTTGGGGTATTGTGTGGGGGGTTTATATGTAGATTACTGAGCAGTATTTTTTCTTTAATTCTCAGATTACCTATGCTGTTTCCTCAGTGCCTTTCCTCTAGAGCAAGGAACAGCTACTCTCACATATGTAGGCATCTTAAAGATAAGGTTTTCCTCTCTAGTAAAAACTGGCATTTCCAAAACTTGCTACAATGTAAGGCTAAATGGATTTGGATGAAAGCTTACAAATTGTAAACATCAGTCAAATTTTACTCCCTGAGGAACATTCTGTCTAAAATCTTAAGTCACATTCTTTCTATGCTTATTCCTTAAGAAACTGCATTATGTAATATGTTTCCTGTTTGCAGTTCTAGTCAGAAGTTCCTAACATTTTCCATTTTGCCCTATGACAGAAGAATATCACTATATTTTTTCCCTTTTCTTTTTTCTTTCTCTCATCACTGTTATTCTATTTCATTAGGGCTGAAAGAATCTCTCACAGCTGAAATGCACTAATAGAATAAAAGACAATTAAAGCACTTTATCAGCAGAGCAGATCAGAGTAACAGATCACAGGCCTACCATCCATGATAGACATATTCTTGCCAGGCACAGATACAGGCTTGTAGGATCTGCTGCCAGAAGCTGACTCTTGGCTAGTGGTTCCTGTAGAGATAACAAACAAAAAGCAAATCTGTTCAGCAGTTATTTTTTTTCCTCTTTAGTTTATCATTACTGTGTGGGAAGTCACTTGAAAAAATCTACAATTCTCTTTACTCCTTACTTTCTCCTTGAATTAAAGCCCTCCTTACATGCAGAAGAACTGCTCTGGGTCAAGTATTCAAAGGTCCACAGACACAACCTCTTAACACACAGGGCTCTACTCGGATGGGATCACAGCAGTGTTGGAGCACAGGCTCACAGAACTAGTTTAAAAGCACTAACCAAATCAGACTCAAGATGACAGCCTTTGTTTCAACTCAACCTGCTCTCAGACATTTGGGCACATTACTGAGACAACTCAAAGGAGTGATTTATTTATTCATATATATATATCTACACAGTGAAAGTACATCTATAATGGAAGTACCACTACCACTGTAAAGTGTACAATCACACTCAGTTTAGGAGCTATTTAACTCTTTTTCCTTAAGAAACACTCCCCATTTTTCCAGTCACTAGAAACATTGAAGTCTTTTGTAAATTACATTAGGAGAGAGACAATCTGTATCTCCATTTTGCAATGATCAGATGCATTACCTTTAGCAGTGACAAAGGTCTATCCATGCACTTCACTGTACAGACCTTCCCAATAATGCATCTTTTAGGAATCTCCTATGCTTCCACAGCTGGGAAGCATGGTATTTTTCTTTAATCACAGGGAAAAAGTCACAACTTCAGCCTTGTAAGGCAGTCAATTGTATGTAATAGGATACCACAAGTATTTGAGAGGAGATTTTCCCCTAGTAGGAGTTCTTAAGCAGCAAATGTACACTTGATGGAAGCATCAAAAGAGAGTTGGCTTTTAAAGAAAAGAGTCAGGAACTGCAGTACGAAGACTGCAAAGTTTTTCTTACCTCTTCCTCTTCGAGACGAACCTCTTGCTGTTGAATTCTGTCCTCTTGCACCTCTTGCCCTACCTCTTGCCCGACCCCTTCCTCGGCTCAGCATTGAAGAAAGGCCATCACTTGGGTTACTAATGCCTGAAATCTCCATATCCATGGAATCTTCGTCACTGGAGGGTGCAACTTCCCCCTCAGATCGGTTGGCTCTGGCCCTGATCATTGCCTGAAGTGGAACAGTAATTACAGGAAAAAGAATCTTAAATCGAGAAACACACCCTTGTTAAATCCTAGTTGTGTACAATAAATATACAACTATAAATAAAAATGTGTCATTCTAAACCAGTGAGGCTTATCCAGTGTTATGGAAGGTGAGGACATCTGTGAAAATACTTGGTTTATTTAATTAGATGTCTACATATAAAGTAGTTAGCTAAGATCTGATAGCAGAATGGAGCTCGTTAGTGTGACACGCTGTCAGTGATGTTTGGTGAACAGCTCAGGTCATCCTGTGTCAGCTACACGTGCCTGCTCAGAGGAAGCACCACATGGGCTTCACTGACTTGAACTTTATTGATGACAGTGGGTGCTTAAGACAACCATGTCAGGTGGTGATATCCCAGATTAGGAGAACTGAATCTCACCCCAGGTGCCTTTTATCTCAAAATTTCATTCCAGTCCCACATAACTTGCAAAGACAATGGAGCACCCATGCTATCAGTAGCTGGCAATTTTCTTTGGAAATACATATGCAATCAAAATACGAATGTGTGGGAGATATAAGATTTAAAATTGCTGATAAGGACACAGTACCTAGGGGTTTACCAATACTCCCCATTTGTTTCAGCAATACCACCCAATATAGTCCATCCACATGTCCACTGGTGATGAGGTCACAAAAAGCTTAAGCTGAAAGATCATTGAAAGTCACCTGCCTGGTCTAACCTCAGTTAAAAGCAAGAATAATGAACATTCAGGTTCACAAATCTGTACAAGAAAAGAGACCTCAAAAGCCAAATTGAGCAGTAGCTTAGGTACATATTATGCTAAAAAAGAGTGAAAACAGACTTACTAAGCTTTAAAGGCTGACAGGCACTTTTTGGCAAGGACAATGCTGAAGTATTGCTGAAGCATTGCTAAATGACTGCATTTATATGCAGAAATCAGAACTCCATTTTTCAGCCTATGTTCAAAATTCAGAGTAATTACCTCACGGACTTCCTTATCCTCTTCTTCAGTATTCTTTTTTCTACTCTCCCTGAATTTTCGCACCTGAACAAAACCACAGTTCTTGTCAAAATAACAGTTCATGTCACACAATAATCAAAATACAGAAAGTGCAAAGCTTTAATCACTGAATCATTATGTCAAGCTTATGTGAGAAGTGAAGAGTCCAGGAATAACTGAACAGTTTGTTTAGGGCCCTTTCATGCTGTCCTGTGAGTTAAGACTCTCACTTTCTGTTACTAACAGGAGCTACATCACTGGGAAAGAAAGCTTGGGACATGACAGAGACACTGCATTTAAGAGAAGGAGAACATAGTAATTTTGACAATAAGGGACACTGAAATATGAATAACTGGAAAAAGAGGTAGAGATAAGGAAGTAAGACAGAAAATAACTATCATGAGAAGAGACAACGTTGCAATACATGTACAACAAAGGAAGTTCAACTCAACAGATTTGGGAAAAGATAGAAGGCATGACAGAAAGAAGATATTAGTTCTAAAGACAAACAACAACAAAAAAAACCACCCCAAAGTGTCATAGAAAGCCTGCAGGCACTAATTGTTCATGGCCTTTCAACTCCTCATGAACTAAAGCAATCAGTAAGAAAACAGGTAGATGCAGCCTTACTTCCTCATCAAATTATCCTTTAGACAGTGCACAGATAAGCTGCATAACAACTTCTTCTACAATGTTCAGTATTACAGCTGAATACATGAGCCCATCTGGAAGCTCAACAAGTTGACAAAAATGTCTTTCAAGGGTTGCTCAATATACATAAACCAGGGCTGTCTCTGGGATACCCTGAGCTGCAGGCAGTTAGAAGTAGAGCACCTAAAGGATAAATTTCCTTTATGCTTGTCCTGTTCTTGTACTCTTTCCTAAGCCAATATGAAAAAGCTATGAAGAGATTATACCTACCATCTTTCTCACAATAGTGGTAAATATGTAGTTCTACATGTATTAGACAGATTTTTTTCTATGAATGTGTGTGCAACATAAACCTCATTTTCAGTACAAGTTTTGAAATTCTGTATTTGAAACTTCATCATAAACTGATCATTCATTTATTAATTGCAGAAAACAACTAGAGGCAAGTGTAGCAGATGCTCCACACACAGGCAAATCTATTAAACCATGTTTGAGCACTGATTTTTCTATTGTCTTGACCTCTCACAGAACATTACCTCCTCATCTATTTTTTCTTCCTCTGCATCGGTGCGACGCTCCTTGAGAAACCTCTGTGTTTTTTCTAGCTGAAATTTCACCAGCTCTTCTATGGCATCTTTTTCCTCTTTGTCCACAAACTCTTGCACTGCTTCTCCCATTCCTCTTTCAGTTAGAAGTGAAAGCTGTACTTTCTTTAGAATTGGGGAAAATAATTTGTTAAGAAGCATCTGCCATTAGAGAAAGCAAGCAATATTCCAGCTGTTTCAGATAAATGTTACATTAAGTTGGTTGCATAAACAGTAATGTGCATTGGATATTTAAATCAGAGAAAAGCACAGCAATAAGCAAATGTTACTTGTCATAAACCAGTTACAACTCTCTTGCTATTAGCATGTCACACCAACTTTACAGAGTATTTTTCAATCTAGTCAAAGTGTTTTTGGTGAATGTCAGAGTATTTTCAGGGCTTCCATTAAAGAAAGCAAAAAAAAAATCATATGACATTAAAAAGGGAAATTATAAAATATAGAAAAATACCTTCTCTGCTGTCTGGAAATACTGCTTTACAAGATCTTCCACCCTCAGTGTCATTCCTTCAGTAGGTCTGCTAACCAATTTTCCAAAATTAAGATCAATGCCTGGAACAGAAAAGCACAGTGGCATCATCCACGTTTACAGCTTTGAATTTTTACCATCCCACTGACAGTAGCAGGAAAAAAGGTTAATGTAGGCCTCCTTAGAATTGTGGTCCCTTTTATATGTAAAGCTTTTTATTCTTTCTAGAGTTTATTCATTGGAAACATGGAGAAATATAATAATTGTGCAGACAACTCCACCTCTAGCAGATAAAAAGTGTTTTAACTAACATATGTCTGGAATTATGAATTGAATACTGTGTTCTGAAGGTTAATATAACTGAACTCTAGAAGATCACAAATGGAAGAAAATCATAGGAGCCATCAAAGCACAAAAGATTTTTTAAGTAACCCATTTACTAGAAAAGAGATTTTCCTCCACAGCACACTGATTTTTGGGAGAAAATGCTCATAGCTTATTCCTCCTTCTCAGGCAGCACGGTAGGGATGGCAGGATGAGAGGGATAATCATCCTGGGTTAGCATATCCCACACAAATAACATAAAGTGACTAGTCTGCTCTCAACTACAGACTGAATTCCTGAAGTCATCTGTACAGAACCACAATGTGCACATGGAATGAAAACATTGAGTGCTTCATTAGCCACTTCCCTTGTATTAGAGGCTGTCTAATAAAGCAATGCAAAAGCCATAGCATGCTTTTATATTCCCTTCCTGAAGCTGGCATGCACATTAAGTAGGAAAAATAAATTAGTGAAACATGGTGGCAGATATGTAGCTACTGTGTATTCTGAAAATGTTAATGAGATTACACAACTATAAAAAAGGACACCAAAGCAAAATAAGCCAAGATCAATACAGTGCAATTTTAAAAACACCTATTTTAAAAGCAGTTTTTATTCATGAAATGATGTTCTGAACTTCATAGAACTGACAGTGTTCCTTAAAACTGTCACTGGAACTGGACAATGCACCTACAATGCACTAATGCAATCCAGTAAGACTTTTTTAGCACAGTAAGTTCCTGTACAAGCTGAATCTTGATTAGCAACTATTACAAATCCAGTGTTTGGAAAACATCTAATAACCATTTATTAAAAATTTTAGGCAACAGTGATAAATGCTGCATAAGTAACAGGTATTACTGGTTTTGCCCAAATATTTTAATAGAAACATATCTGGAAGAGACAAGGCAAGAGCACCTCATACACATAATGAATTAGGGCAAAGAAAATGCTATCTTACATTTGGACCTTTTTTAAAAAAGATATGAACATCTCTTAAGCCCATACCCTTCGTTACTATTTTAGGTATGAACAAATGAACTAGTATAAAATAAAATTAAAATATAAAGGGAAAAAGCACTATACCCATCTCTTTTCCTTCAGACCATTCAAACTCAACTGTCTTATTCCAAGAAGTCTCAGGAGTGAGCCATTTAATGCCTTTTGTGGTAATTATCACAGAACCATATCCAGTCTTGCATGGGCCTGTATGTATCACTACAAGCAACTCCATAAGGTGTAAGGCCAAAGGAAAATGAAACTGTTCATGAATAACTGTCAGAAGATGCTGTACTGAGTATCAGAATTTTGGACAATCCCAGAAACAGAAAAGAAATAGTTGTGCAATAGATACACTTATTTAAGACAACACATCTTTACTCCTCCTGTAACACAACAGATGGTAGACACCAAGGCTTTGCAAGTGCTGGGCAACAAAATACAGACAGATGAAGGAAAACAAAGGCAAGCCAATGATTCCTTCTTTCACAATCACCTTTTTTCTCTTTTTGTTCACGATGTCTGAAGAAGTGTATGATGTCTTTTGGGTTAGCCACCCTGTGCATGTACTTCTGGCTGAAACGATGAACGCTGAACGGTTCAAAGCCACCTGCATAATCAACCTAAGTGAGGAAAGGACAAATTTAAATATGAAACACAAGAAATGGGGAAGTCACACAATTCAGAACAAATTTGTTATGGTTCAAAGGAAAAAATTATTAGTAAGAAATAAGTCAACCCAGAATTAATGCCTTACTATACAGAATACTTAATGGATAATAACAGCTAATAATAACATTAACAGAATAGCTAATAATAGCTCATATATCTAACTTGTTCTTAATTTGTTTCATTTACTAGCCTTCACAACAGTTTCCAATTGGGTTAGGAATGCACACAGGATAATATGACTTTAAAAAACTTCACAGTAAGTAGCCACTTTTGATGCCCTTATTCAGAACTGCAGTGAAGTACATTTTTGACCAATCTCATCCTTTGCCTTAGAGTACTGGCTACACAGGTAAACAGAAATATGGTAGGGGATTTATATTGGCCTGTACACAGCAAAAAAGCGTATACATTATGTGTTTACACAAAAAGCATGACTTTGCTTTGAAACTTTTCACAGTGACCTTTAAAAACAAAGCAATCCAAGCTGAACCATTTCTTACTCTTAATCTTATGATAGGCTTCTCTGGCTGGCGGGGATTTCCCAAGCGTTCTCTTTCTGCAGTGTCCAGCATCAATTCCACCTGTGAAGGAGAATTATAAATCCGGTTCCACTTTGTTCTCTTACAGATGCCTCAACATTTGAAATGTATCTTAAAATACATCCAGTTGCAAAGGGAGCTATCAAAATAAATCATTATAGAATGTGCTCTCATTCCTGAACACATGTGTACCAGTATGCAGCCAAAAGCCATTAAGAATGACTGAGAAAAACAAGACAATGAAAGGCTTATCCTTCAGATACAGAGTAGTCCAGCAGTATCTACACCACTGATCTCATATTTTATAGCCACTATGCTTTGTTAAATTTCTAGTTCCAGGGAAAAGCAGAAAGAGCCATATAAACCTAAGAACTAAGCAATTAACAAGCTTGCTTAGTTACTTCTGGCACTTCAAACTGCATGGCTGAGCTCTCAGTGTTTAGGTCAATGTATCTATACTGGTTCCAGAGTGCACATCCAACACTGCCCCACTCTTAGGTGCAAGCTTTTGTACAAGGATGACATGGACACCCAACAAGCAGTTCCAGCCTACTTTAATAGGTCATCTCAATCAAGGAATCTGGGAGCCAAGGCTGCAGAGTGAATGTCATGGAATTAGCTTCCTATGGAAACACTGTCTGTCTTAATATGGGGCAAGACACAAGATTTCTCATCTTCCAGTCTCAAAACCAGTCACAGATCCCATCCCCTGTCCACACACTGTTATCCATACACTGTTAGCATCACAAGTTACCTTTTCCATGCAGAATGCCTGTATTGCCTGAGTAACATTAGGATTGTCAGGATTAAAAAGATCTGGATGATCAGCTAGAACAATATCCTCTATATGGAAAGTTCGCACTGTCTCTAGGGCAATCTTCTCCATTTTCATTTTTTTCCCTTTAACATGCAGCAAACCAATGTGTCTAGAACAAGAAAGGTAACTTACTAGAAGATAAAGAGAACTATGGTATCAAGATTTGTTTTCAAATTCATGTTTACTTTTCAGGGACAAAATTTCAAAATGTATAGGAAGAGCTGTACTTCAGAGTTGGCCCTGCAAATCATCCATTTTATTCTATTTAGATTGTGCTTGTTCCATATACAAGCACCTGCACTCAGTTCCTTGTATTCCACTTCATCAGGATGTAACTCCTCCTAACTAAATTCCATTTGTTTCAAGTGTTAGATTACATTGTAAGCAAAGCAAAAGTTATACCAGGCACTCATTCTATCTACTTTGTTTATTGTGTCACACTCTGAAGCTAATCCACACAGTAATACAAGTCTTTTCATACTGGATACAAGTATTTCTCTGTTCTCAACAGAACACCTGAGACATGGTAGACAAGGGACAAACAAGAACCAAAAGAAAAGCTCACGCACTTCTTCACAGCTTCTCCAGGGGACAGAGATGTCACCACTGAACTTCCTGGCTGAGAAATGTAGAAACGTTGCTGTTCATTTTGGAATGGAGCTATTTTGCACTCATGTTCATGACCCCACACAACAAGATTAATAAAGTCATCTAAAAACTGCTCTGGGATGTAGTTGGTAGCTCCATGTTTGCTCCTGTTCAAGAGAAGAGAAGAATAATGGATAGGCAAGGGGAGAGTGAAGAAGGAGAAAAATGTCAGTGTGATTTAAAATGATACAGGAACTCCAGCAATAATGTCAGACATACATGTCAGGTCTTCCTCACATTTATTCCTTAAACAGTTGTTTAGTGTTTGCTTAAACAAAAGGGAACCTTACATAGCTCACTTTACACAGCTCACTGTTTCCTGCTCCCCCCCTTTTATTTGGATCTCCCTTTTATTCTTACTTAGCTTGTAAGACTTCTGGTTTTTTTTTATATGAATATAGAAAAAATTATAGCATCTCATGGCAATCAGTTTGGTTGTTTTTTGTTTTTAAATGGTGAGGTAAAACCCACTGAATTAAACAGACATGGGACACACCACCCCAATCCCTTTCTGAAGACAAGGGAGATGGGGGAGTGAGTTCCTTCAGTCTACAGGACAGAAATCAGTATATAGGGTAATATGAGCTATATTTATTTACATCTGCCTCACCATCATTTGAGTATGAGGAGTGCCCTTTTCTTCAGGAAAAATCAGAAGAAAGTATTTGGAAAAGAACTCTGCCTGTTCCTCCTACCACTGCTGGGAGAAGTCTGTAGGCAGACCGAACATGTTACCTGTCTGTAAAGCACAGCAGTGCAAGGGAACACAGGGTACTTGTTGAACTATGGTTCAAACAAGGATAGAAAATACAATAAGAAGGTTGGTGTTCTCCCAGCTCTAACAAGCAGAAATGACTTAATTATATGCATATTACACTACAAACCCTCCACTGCCTCTGACTATAAAAGTTTGGGAAGAGATCTCCCAACTCCCCTAACTCATTTATTTCAAACCTTTTTCTTTACAATTCCTCTCAAAAAAGAGCTGTAAAACAATGTTTTCACTTGTAAAAATCTTAAGAAACCAGCCACTCACAATAAGCATGAACTAAAACAGCTGGCTTGTTCACCTATCCTTTTCCAAGCAGTTTAATGAAGTAACACAGTAATTTGCTGTAATTCATTCAGCACTATTACCTATTTTGATGAATCACAAACAAGTTAAACCAACTATCTTCATCTTCCTTTGGTCTCAGCATGGTTACTTGCTTATTGACAAACATACGATACAACCTCTCATCTGGAATAGCTCCTGAAGTGGAGAAATGAAAAAAAAAGAACAAGTGTGGTAAATAAGTCTGTATTTCATAGCATTTTTTACTAGCAACTCTACTAAAAAAAGAAGCATGAGGAACAAAAACATAGCAGCCTTCCAGTATCCAAAGTGGGCTTACAAGAAAGCTGGAGAAGAACTTTTCAGAAGGGAAAGCAGTGACAGGACAGGGGAATAGCTTTAAACTGAAACAGGAGAGATTTAGGTTGGATATTACAATGAAGTTCTTTACTGTAAGGGTACTGGAACAGCTTGCCCAAGAAAATTGTGCACATCCCATCCCTAGAAGTCATTGATTATTCCCTTGATGTTTTTAACTATGAAAAAAACCAAACCCAAACTATACTTAGCCAGGCTCATGAGAGATATCAACAAATCCCATATGGAGTGCCCATATTTTGTATAAAAACAAATGCTCTCTGAATCAGAGAAAGTCAGAAGATATCATTCTCGTATAAACACAAAGAAACAGGTCATGAACATCTTCATGCAGCAACACTGGTAGTTTAGAAAGTTGTTGCATTCCCCAGTAACACCTTTGGCATGAAAACTTTTATATTTTGATATTAGAACATTCCATCTACTACTAACCTTTCAAACATCTAGCAAGCTTTCAAAGTATCTCATTGAAAACACAAAATCATGGCCAACTAGGACTTAATTTAGAGCCATAAAAGTTGCTTGGAATTAAGTGTTCAAGTGTTTAAGTGTTTTTGTCTCATGACTGGACAAAAAAAATAAGGGTGAAAAAATAAGATCTTAATAGTTAGCTTTTCTAGATAGAAAGCAGTCAAAAATAGCCATTTTAAGTAAGAAGCGAGGGTAGAAGGGAATTCAAGGGAGAAAATAGAAAGGAACAAACCTGAATCTGAAAACTTATCACAGAACCAATTTAAAATATGAAACTCTTAAGTTTCTTTAAAGAAGCTGAGATTACCTATGGCCAATGTTACTTATGAACCACTTCAGACAGACACATAAGACATTACACTTCTGCTCAGACAGCTTATGTTTTTAAATATAACCAAAATGGCACATGAACATAGGGTGTTTTGCCTAAGTAGGATGAAATAAGCTTAATACACAACAGAGAGAATTTATGAGTGTGATTGCTCTGACTTGATACACTGGCATGATGGTTGACTTAAGCAGGGTTCATTTAACATCAATAAATGTACAAAAAACAAATTTAGCAAGATTCATCTAAATGAGCAAAAAAACCCGTCAGCCAGGGACACAAAGCAGGAGGAAAAATCTGACACTGTCACAGAATTGATATGCTTTAATTTAGAATCACGTAGACTTTCATGTTTGTTGCAGCCTTATATGTTTGTTCCAATTTTATTTAGACCTATTAAACTTCAGTAATGCATGAACAGTCTAGTCACAGTCTGGCAGACAAATACTTACCCAAGCCATACAGAGCAATTTTTGTTCTGCCTTTACGCAATAAAACGGGACTAATATCTATTTTCTCCACGGAAGTTGAACGTCCAAAGTGATTCAGCAGTCCTGCACAGCTTAAAATATCCAATGCACACAGTGAATCTGCCTGCAACAAATATTAAGAAACAAATACAAAACTTTGAATAGAACATTAAGTGTTTCATGTGTAAATGAAAGTCTCAAAAGTAAGAAAGAATATCTCTCCTTAAGTAACTTCTGCAGTGGAAAAGCCCCATAATATATATTAGGGGTTTTTCTAGTACTCTAGAGTACAGAAGCAAATCCCTTTTCCTTAGAAGTCATTTCTTCATTTGAACAAGTTCTTCATTTGAACAATATGAAACTAAATTTTAAATCATTCGGAAAAACAAAACCCCAAAAAACCACAAAAACCAGTCAGTCTCTAAACTACTACGAAAATTCTCTGGTTAAGGTAACTACCTTATAGTAAGTTCAAAGTTAAACTGCTGCTAAAACACTCATCTCCCTGATACACTGCTATTTGATATAAAATGCAAAAATATTAATTCAACACATACATTTAAATGGTTTCTAAACATCTTTTTCCTGCTTACTTTTAGTACCTTGTTTATAAGTTACCCTTTCACTACTATTAGATTATCCTTGCTGGAAATGCATGATGCATATCAATTACATAAGCACAAATCAAAATATCAAAATTCTGCTTCTTTAAGAAAAAAGCTTTCATTCTCTGCAGATGAAATGTTTTAGAAACTTTCTGAAAGACTGCCACTTCATGGCATGAGAAGTGATTCTATTCTCAATGACAAAAACCTACATAAATTAAGAAATTAAACACAGTTCATATGGAACTCGACTCATTTCCATGTACTTTTTAATGTCACACAGCTAACTTGTTGTCACTTATTAAGAGAATTTCTAAAGATACAGAAAATATTTACAAAGAGAGTGGAGCAACTGACTAAAACTAGTGTGATCTCCCAGAACTGTATTTTTATACAAGGTTCTATTTCTATATCTTTGTCATGCAACAGTACAATTATGATAGTAATTACCCCTGTGGGATCATCATGATTGCCATGAATGCTAAAAACTGGGATAGAAATGTTGAGATTTTCATCCTGATAATTCACCCAAGGAAACCTGAACAAAAAAGGGAAAAGAAATTAAACAATATCTGCAAATTTGTGTATGATTTTCAATATTCTCTTCAAATTAACTACATCACAAATAGATGTGGTACAAATCAGAATGAAGTGATTATGAATAAGCCTAAGCTTAAGCATAAGAAGACTCTTACTCATGGTCTGGAATGGCACTTTCCATGGGGAATAGGGTAGCAGAAGAAACATATTTTTTTAGAACAAGAGGTGAAAAGAACTGTACCAAAAAAAAAAAGGGTAGTGGTAGTGAATTAGGCTGTGCAACCTTTGCTTACACACAAGGAACTCTGCTGGTTTAACCAAAATGACTCACGTGAATTGGTTTACTTGAATTGTACCTGCAAAATGGAAACTATACATTATATAAATATATCAAGAGTCACAGCACATTCAGAAGCTTCTCAAAATATTGTATGCATTCCTTTAGACTTAGATGACAGGTGAACTTATCCTGTAATCTGCCCCACACAGATAGGCCTAAAAATTCTAGGTTCCAGTCAAGGAGGATATAAAATAAAAATCACAACACACTCACCCAATACACAAACCAAGCCTTACATGATAATTTATAGTAACATACTTACTTGCTGTAATGAAAATTAACCGCCTGATCACTCAAAATTTCAAACTGAACAGGACGATCACCCATGCAGTATTTTCTCAGTGACTCCAAACAAGAGTGTATTGTTTTTCTGGAGGGTTTGTTGTCGTGAAAAAGGTCTCCACCTAATAAAACAAAGTCCACCTGTATGTAACAAAAAGCTTTATTATTTTAATACAACACTTCATATTACCTTGAAAGACTTCTAAGCAAATTGTTTAAGTTATTTCTTCTAGGGACTTCCGCATACTTCCTCAAATATGAGAAAGTATACTTCCAGGTAAAAGAAGTTAGTAGTAACAGAAACAATATTTAACTTCTTCATTTAAAAAAAGTAATTAAATTATTAATTAAAACAAAATCAAACTCAAAAAGACCCATTTATGAAGAGTCATAGGAGGCAACAACTGACAGTGGTAAAAAAAGGCTTAGTGTACTATTGTAATAAGAGTCTCCAAATTGGCTACTGAACATGTTTTGACAGGCATGAAAAGCTACAGTTTTCTCACTGCTGCGCTACCTACTGCAAAGAAATCAGTAGCTATCACCACATTACTTTGAGAAGGTACTAGCTGCAGTTTCTGCATACATTGCATATATTTAGCTTTTGGTAAAACATTAGGAAAAAACCTCATCAAAATAACAAAGAATCTGACTGATGAACATCCAGTCCTTAAACATGGAATCACAGAATTGTTTAGGTTGGAGCTCTAAGATCATCAAGCCCAGGCATTAAGCCAGCACTGCCGAGTCCAACATGAAACCATGCCCCTAAGTGCCACATCCATACATCTTTTAAATACCTCCAGGGATGGTGACTCCACCACTCTTCTGGGCAGCCTGTTCCAGTGTTTGACAACCTTTTCAGGGAAAAATCCTTCCTAATATCCAGCCCAAATCTCTTCTAAGATGCAACCTCAGGCCATTTGCTCTAGTCCAATTGCTCATTGCTTGAGAGAAGAGATCAACTCCCACCTGGCTTCACTCTCAGGCAGTTGTAGAGATCAATAAGGTCTTCCCTGATCCTTCTTTTCTCCAGGCTAAACCCCCCCAGCTCCCTCAGCTGCTCCTCACAGCCCTTGTGCTCCAGACCCTTCCCCAGCCCCGCTGCCCTTCTCTGGACACGCTCCAGCCCCTCAAGGTCTTTCTTGCAGTGAGGGCCAGAACTGAGCACAGCATTGGAGGAGTGGCCTCAGCAGTGCCCAGCACAGGGGGCGGTCACTGCCCTGCTCCTGCTGGCCACACCATGGCTGAGCCAGGCCAGGATGCCATTGGCCTTCTTGGCCACCTGGGCACAGCATGGATCATGTTCAGCTGCTGTCAAACCAACCCAGGCTCTGGGGATGCAGCAGGCTTTCCTAAGAAGTGGAGCCAGTCTGCATATTGGGCCTTCTGTTCCCATCAGAAGGGGATCTCCTATAACAATCCATCTTTTTTTCTTCATGGAAGGAGTTTTGATACTGGGCACAGGCAACAACCTCAGCAACACCTCTGTGCTAGATGAACCACTGTCCTTGTTCAGTTCCACTTGCAGAGCCTCACACCTGCTCTGCCAGGGCACGTGGGGATGTGGGGCAGTCACGGAGGAGATGAACCTGTTGTTCTAGGCAGGAACTTGTTGTCATTGCCTCCTGTCCCTTAATTCCGTGAGTTCATCCAGAGGGAGTGTGCATAGGGAATCCCCTGGATCATGTGCTCTGTATGCCTGTCAGGCTTGCCCCAAGGAAAGTAGGGTATGATTCCAGTAGTCTCTCATACACACTGTGTCTGGACAGGGAGTTCTGTCTGGGCAGCTTTGTCAGCCGTGGTGGATGCAGAGAAAGGCCATGGCTTTCTGCCAGATAGATACCACCGCTCCCTGGTGGGGCCGGCAGGGCTCAAGTGCTGTTCCTGCACAAAAAGCCATGCCATGGCACGTCTGTTTGCTGTGTTGGAGGTGCTCCTGCTTGCTGCCACTCTCCGTGAGCTTCTTTTACAGGTGTGGGAGGGTTCTTGGCTGTCACTGCTCCTGACCCCACCCAGGTCTCATCAGCCACTGTGGGCTCATGGCAGCTCTCGGCTGCCCCGATGTTGCCCCAGCTGAGGAAGCCCCTCTGTCCATGCCACATTCTGCTGCCGGTTGTGCAGGCACCGGAGCTGCTCGGCACCAGAACTGCTCACTTCAGCAACTCAGCACTGCACAGCACCCCAAAAGCTTCTAACACATCTCTACTGATTTGTCAGATGACCGTATATCACTACTCTCACTCTCCTCAACTGTTTCTCCTCCTTTCAGTGACAAACCCTCTCAGGATACCGCCGAAACTGGTGCAGGCAATCCAAAAACACTGCTAATGCAACCAAAGTCATGACTCAGGAAGAACGCTCTCAGAAAGAGACAGGCATTCTCTTCACTAAATCAGAAATGAAACTGAATGCAACAAACAGTTCAGCCACTTGGTTTGGTATTACTAGAGACTGTACCAGGACTAAGATTTACAGCTTCTGGCAGACTGAACCATATTTTCAACAGTCTTAGTCCTTCCCTCTCCAAAAAAGCAGCACTTACTTCATTTTTTTGAGCATGGTCCAGAATTTCATTAAAAGTTACAAATGTATCATTTCCACGCACTGGATCCTTCTCCAAATAGCCAAGATGAATATCAGTAGCAACGAGTATTTTAAAGGTATCCTCACCATCCCTGGATAAGACAGGAAAATTTGTGTCAGAGAGCAATACACATAGGGAATTTCTACAGAGTCTTTACTAAGGTAAGGTGATCTGTCCAAAGTCACGAAACACAGAGATTTGCCATAGAACTCTGCCAAATATCGGTCCTGTAAGACTGATATAGTATCAAAATTGATTGAAGTATCAAAATACTTCACTGCTTGTATTGCAAACAGCACATCCCCAAACCATCCAGTTGGCAGATTTGTTTATCCCAGTCATTCTCATCCAGTAAAGGGCTGCAAGAACCCCTCTGAAGTATCTAATTAAAAACTAAAGAACCCTTTGTATGTTTTTTGTTGTTAAAAATACTTGTTAAACAGCCTAATTCTCCTTTTTTACACTGGTAATCTACCCGTGAATGAAGGCAAGCATGGTGATCATAAGGACCAGAGGGAAAGCACAACTGATGATCCCAGCTCTTCTTAACTCGTCCCAGACATACAAAACACTCGCTGCCCGATGTGTCAGGACTGCGGGGAGCTGCAGACACCCGGAGCTTACTGTGAGTTGATGGCGCTCATCCTTGTGCCGAGGTTCCTCACGGGAAGGCTCTGGCACAGCGCAGCCAGCTCAGGGAGTGTCAGCTTCTCTCTTCACAGAGCGTGCGCGAAGCGCAAGAGACCGAGCCAGGCGCTGGGCCAGGGCCGGGGGCACAGCGAGGGGCGATCACGCCGAGCGATCGCTGACCCGCTCCATCTCCCGCTCCCGCCGCTGCTCGGGCCGAGCACCGCCCCCGGCCCGGCCCGGCCCGCTCCGTCACGTCCGCGCCGCGCGGCCCGGAAGCGCTCGCCGGGCCCCGCCCGGAGCCGCCGGCGGCGCTGCGGCCGCAGGTACCGGGGCCAGGCGGGGCGGATGGGAGACCCGCGGGGCGGGGATCGGTCGGTGTCTTGCGGGGCGGTGGGGCCTGCCCGGGGTGATGTGCGCCCCGCCGAGGGGAGCGGGGCCGGTGCTGCGGGCCGGGCCGGGCCGGTGGGGCGGAGCAGAGACTCTGCCCCAAAGTCGGGGTTGCTCTCCAGACCCTTTGTTAGTGAAGTGAGCAGCGTTTCGAGTGCACTCGGCAAAGCCCCGCGCAGTGTCCTGCTGCAGTGTGAAGGTGGTGCCGGTCGGGGATCGGGGTGACGCGGAGCTTTTCTAGCGTGAGTATTATCTGTGAGTTCTGGCAGAGCTGGCAAAGCCCGGGTTAGCGGAGGGTCACCGAGTTTTCCCTTGAGCTTTGCTGTTTGTAGACATCCGCATCATCCGTCAGAGAGTTCTATTGACGGTGCACTGATAACAGTTACAGTCAGTATAAATATTGTTGTACATCTGCTGCTCACAGATGCTGACTGAAAATGAGTAAAGACAAGCAAGCTGATGAAGATGATGATGACAACGAGCTGTTCGAAGACTTCACAGAGCATTTTAACCAACTTGAACTGCTAGAGACGCACAGGCATTTGATTCCTGTAGGAACTCAGAGCTGTTGGTCAGGACAGTCTGATGATGACGATGATGAGCAAGAAAGAACGGAGGAATGGTACGAAATGCAAGAAAAGAAAATGGAAAAACATCCAGAGAAATTGCTGCTCTGGGCAGCTGAAAACAATCGGGTAAGGCACTTGCTCTGTTCATATTTATAGTTTACAAGAATGTTAATTTTGAGCTCATCTGTAGTCTCATCCACAAACAAAAATTTACCCATACTTGTCTTTCTTTCTCTGTGCTGCTTTGATGTGGTTTTGCATGCCACAGTAAAACATCCCCCTTTGTAGCCCGTACACACTAAAACATCTCTGGATCCCTTGGCTTTTAGAAGCCAAAATTTTCATTCCAGTTCAAAGTTCAAGTAACGGCGCTTTTCTTTAACTTCTGTAAACTGAAAGCATGGTAGGCTTTTCATGGCAAATAAGCCTTTTAACTAGGCTGGAGAGGATGTATCTGAGATTTTATAAGTGCTTTTGACACTGACAGAACTTGCTTTTCCATTGAACTTCAGGACCATCAGAGCCATACATCTTGTTTCATAGAATCACGTGCAGTTCCATTTTCTTTAAACAGCTGAGTACCGTGAGGAGGCTCCTGACGGAAAAGCTGGCTCCAGTGAACGCTCGGGATGAAGATCAGTACACTCCTCTCCACCGAGCCGCCTACAGCGGGCACTTGGATGTTGCACACGAGCTGGTGGCCCAAGGCGCCGACGTTCACGCGCAGACCGTGGACGGCTGGACACCCCTGCACAGCGCCTGCAAGTGGAACAACACCCAGGTGGCTGCGTTCCTGCTTCAGCAGGGCGCTGACATCAACGCGCAGACCAATGGCCTGCTGACACCCCTGCACATCGCTGCAGGGAACAAAAACAGCAGGGAAACCCTTGAGCTCCTGCTGATGAATCGCTACGTGAAGGCAGACTTGAAGAACAACTTGGATGAAACTGCCCTTGACATTGCAAGGAGGACTGATATATATCACTACCTTTTTGAGATAGTAGAAGACTGCATAAATGCTGTGTCCCCATAAGAGCTTGTGAATGTGAGGTTTTCTGCCTCTTTCTTGTTCATGTTCTGCATGCCCATCGGTGGTGGTCTGTGTCTTTGCAATGAGGTTTTAATATAAGATACTTCAGTATTCTCCTCAGGCAAAAATGTCACTTCCTGCAGTGCAACTCGGTGGTCACGCTTGTTCTTTGAAGCGCTACTGCTGTTAGTCAAGGTAGTCAGAAAGTCTCAGTAATTTCTGTGAGTTTCTGTTTAATTAGTGCAGATTTGGAGAGGCCTTTGTAAGTTGTCTGTAGTGTCAAAGCAGGAGGGAAAACTGGAATATTTACTTGATGTGAAAAAATTCTGGCTTGGTTATGCAGAGTTTATTATAGCTCACTTGAAAATTATTTTTTGAGAAATTTTAACTTTTTTAAAACTGCATGAAAGCTCAGAATGAATGTAACTTATTTGGGTGATACACAAAATGTTTAATGAACCTAATGTAAGGCTTATTATAAAATAAAATATCTAACCCAAAGTATTTTGTCATATTTTGAATTGAAAGCCCATTTATCAATGCAATTAACTGTTCATAAATCAAACACAGTATTCATAGGATAAGAAAGTAGTTTTAGTTTATTTTTTTCCCGGTGCTTTTCAAGGAAGTGACTTTCTATCAAGATCCTGTTTACTTTTCCCTTGCAATTAAGTTGCACAAAGACTTAATGTCAAGAATGTGGCATTAGTTGGAAAAAATGAGCCACAACCATGTGAGGATAAACAGCCAGCATACTGATGTGTCTGATTTAGTTGCAGGTAGTTTAGTATTTTTCTTGCACTTTTGAGTTAATACACTAAAATTTCCCACGATAAGGGCATGCAGTATGATTTTCAGCTTCAACTTTACTAGCTGTAATTTAGAAGTGGAGAAAGTCACTTCTCTGTTAAATGAAAATTGAATGTAAGTGCTGAGGTACTGTCACTGTGAGAGCTGTAGTAACCACTTCACTGTCCTGTGCAGATGCCTTACAGAGTCATCTCAAGCTCCCTCTGCTAACACATACACCGCACAATTGTAGCAGTAGCAGCAGGGTTGGGGTTTGCTGGCCCACATTTGGTGCTCTGATCAAGCTGTTGTGAAGGGTGTCTTGGTCACCCCCCTTTTAGAAGCAGTGTGTAATGTTCGGCACTTTCTGTTGGAAAATGGAAGCACAGCTTCTGAACTATGAATGGTGTAACATGATTTTAATGCTTGTTTTTGAAACTTTGGTTTCAGGACATCTGTGGAAGATGAATATACCTTGAAATGTATCAAGGGATAATGGAGGCGTGAATTACAAGGCCACTTCAGTCCAATAACTATTGTCTGAAGATGCCTCTTTTTATGACCAAACTAATACTTTTGAGTAGCAGTAAATATACATCAGTTAGACTGGACGCTGTCGTTCTTCCCCTCAGTCCGGCAGTGCCTCGGGCGAGGATGACATGGCATCCTTCCGTCGGGCAGGCCCGTGGTGACAGCCCATAGTGGTACGGAGTTTGTGATGTGCGTGCCCCGCTACCGTGGCCACGCTGAGTGGCACAAAGGAGCAGCAGCTCTCAATGACACCCAGACCTGTCCCTCATCCCGTGCCCCTGCTGTCCCTGGGCTGGCCGCTGGCTGCACCGTGCCCCTGGAGCCGGCCGCCGCCGAGGCGCGGCCCCGCCGGGGCGGCCCCGCCCGCCGGGCAGCCTGGCAACCGCGGGGCAGCAGCCCGGCACAACGCCCGCGCGCGGCGGCCATGAGGGCGGCGGGCCGGCGGGTGCCCGCGGCGGCGGCCGCCGGGGAGCCGGCCAGCGACGCCCGCGGCGAGCAGCCCCGTGAGCACGGCCGGCCCCGGCCCCCGGCCACCCCTGCCCCAGCCCGGCCCACCCCGCGGTGTGCCCCCGGGAGCCCGGCCGATCCCCGCGGCTCCTCGCTGATGTCCCCCAGCCGCGCGGCAGGTGCTGGCCCGGGTGCCTTGGGGTGTCCGCATCCCTCTTCAGCTCTTTGGAGACTTCCTGCAGCGAGGACATCTTCTTGCATGTCTCTCCGTCTCCGGCCCTGCCTTGGGATGTCTGTCATGGGGAGGCACAGTGGCCGTCTCCCCGAGGGGCCCTGGGGTGCCTTTGTCTCCCAGCACACCCCGTCTGCCTGTACCCACCAGGGTCCTGTCCTGTGCCATCCTCCTGCCCTGAGGAATTGCTCAGCGTTGAGGAGGGAGTAGGAGTGGGTGGCCTGGGTGTAGGAGTGGGGCCTGGGTGAACACTATCATATCTTTGTAAATGATTTGGTTATTGCTCAGCATTGGGGAGTAGGGCCTGGGTGAACACTATCGTATATTTGTAAATGATTTGGTTCTCTGTATTGAAGGCGGATGCAGAGTAGCCTAACTTGGCAATTGCATTCAGCAAAGTTCATCAGCATTCAGGGGATTTATAATAACTGGTTGTTTTGTAATATATTTTACTAACAGGGCAGAAATGTGTGTGTGTTGAGCCTCCTAGGAGAGTTAAAGAAATACTGGAGGAGCACTTTCATTTTCAGGAAGAAGAATGCAATGTTAAACATCCAGCTGCAGGTAATCTCCTTTATCAGCAAACAGCAAATGTTTGTCAGGAGAAGTGATTGTTTTGAGAAAATATGGCAAAATTACAGAACATTTATGTAATTATGTGCAGAACATTTAGAAACAGCAGAATTGCATTTGGTCTTTATTACTCTTTTCTCTTTTATTTGGTCAGAAATTATGAGACCAGAGAGAACACAGATAATTCCGTATGATATATCAGTTTAATAAACCAGAAACCATTGCCAAGCAGTAGGGAGATTTTGTTACCTTTTTCTTTGAAAGAAATGCTGTAGTTATTAGAATACGGTTTTTCTTATGTAGGATTGAGATCCATTCCTAAACTCACTCAAAATGAATTTAAAACAGTTGGATTCACAGACAAAAATGTACCTAAATTAGGTGATGCTGTTGGTGTCCAGCAGATGTAAAGACCATTTGAGCCTGTAATTCTTATTGCTGTGATTAGGCTCTGTAGGGAATTACAGCACACACCTGCAAATGACTGACTTAGGTAGCCTCTGTGTGTAGTAAGAAGAGGAAAAAAGGTACTTTGGACATTCTTTTGACATGTCCTAAACACCTGTCATTGCATGTGTCGTGCTCTAAAAGTGCCTGTTCTTTTCCTGTTGACTGAAAACGAGTCCTGAACACAGAGGTGAGTTGCAGATGTTATCACTGGTCTGCTCAATCTGCTTGTGTGTGCCTAATGTTGCTAACAGCTGAACACAACTGTTTTTTCTGCATCCCTCTGCCAATGGATCAAAATTGTCTGGAGTATTTCAGTCTGGTTGAATAAATGGATGCTACCTTATATGTTCTCATGACTTTTGAGGAGTGTCCCAAAGAAATGTGTGTTACAAAGGCTTAAAGTACTAAAGATAATAGAGAAACCTACACAAATATTTGTTGCAGGACTGTATAATATAGATCTATAGCAAGCTCAGTACAGAAATTGTATGTACAGCATAATGTTATAGGAATAGCATAACAATGATAAATTATAAATACAATAAATATAGATGCTGGTGTACAGATTATTCAGCAAGTGCTGAATTCCTTTTTCAGCCATTTGGACAATTAGAGATCTTTACAAAGTGGCCTGGGCTCTGATAGACAGCAGTTGTCAGGTTGGATGGTTACAGATTTACACAGTTTATTGTTTAAAATAAATCAGATGGCAAGTAAATTGTAACCTTTCCACAAAATAAATTCACTTTTAATTTTTTTTTGATGGTAATGGCTTTGATTTTTTGTTTTTTTGGTTAGTTGGTTTGATTTGGGTTTTTTTGGGGGGTGGGTGTTGTTGTTTTCTATATTTTTGTGAGGGTACTTGGTATTCCAGTATGACCAAAAAAGGATGCTGACTATATCAGTGGTATTACTGCTGTTTCTTATTTATTATGGACAAGCTGTATCCTGCTTCAGTTAGGTGCCTGAGTAGTCCTAAGAGCTTCTATAAACAGTAGAAAGCGTTGTTGTACCTTTGACAATCTGAATTGCCCTCTAAAGATGTCAATCTCTTTTCATTAACTATGAAAGAATATTATTGTGTAGTTTTATATTAATTCTAGAACAAGCTGAGGTAATCAGTTATAAAGCTATTATTTTGCCAAATTGTTAACAGTGGCTCTGGAAGGAGTTTGGAATGTGAAGAACAATTTCTCCATTAGAAACCTGAAACCAGTGTCACAGAACAGCAACGATTTACTTTTACAGCCTGAATTCTACTCAAGACACACAAGAATGAAAAGTAAGTGTCAATAATAAGAAATTTTCACTGTAACACCTCATTTTTAAGTTGCAGGGCATCTTTCTGCAGAGCTAATGCACCTCTTCCTTTAGTAAGTAGGCAACACTGAAATCTTTGCAGAAGAAATCTGTTCAGGATTGCTGTGTTGAGTCACCTTATTTCATATTCTGAAATCTTTTGTAAAGGTTCCATGTCTATTTTGTGGAATAATCACTTGGTTTCTATTGATAGATGGTGAATGTTGTTTTCATGTTCATTATGAACTTTACTGTTCTTAGCATCCAGCCTTAAGAAATTCAATCGTTTGGAAAGCACTCCTCCAGCACACCACCTGAAAAGAGCTTGATCTAGCTATTCTTTCCGGCATTTTCGTATTTGCCTGCAATGGTCAGCTGGTGCCCTGGGAAATGTGTTTCTCTTTACAGTCTGTAGAGTGTGGCTTTTGTGGAGCAGACATGTTCTTTATAGATTTTAGCTTAGTGTGTGTCCACATTCTCTCCTAACCTAACTCTCTTTAAACTCTAAGGAAACAGAGTTTGTTTGCTTTTTAAATGGAATATTTTTAGTGCCGTGACCTTGCTGAATATATGAACTCAGCATATTTTGCCATTACATGAAACTCCTTCCCACATTCTTGGGGGGTAGTGGTTTAAAAATACAGGAAGCTGCATGACTAGCACTCCTTTCTTGCTATCTTGATCTTGTGAGATCAGGAGATAGTAGCATCTTAGTTACAAGTGCAGCATGGATTAAGCTGTTACTGGTATTGGAAGTGTTTAACCAGTACAGCCTTCTGCCACGCTGCCTTTACTTTAGAGTTACTTACTTGTAGGAACACTTTAGTTATAGAGCAGACCTAACACCTACAGAATGACTTGAAGTTTTGAGATGTTGGCATTATTTTTAAGCTCATGTACCTCAGGCTTCTACTGAAGGCAAGCAGAGTTTTCAAAGATCTTGATCTTCACCATTTCCTGTTCAGAACCGTGAAGAAAGAAGAGACTTAAAACAAAGCAGTTTATTCAGATTGCTGTAGGTGCTGCAAATATGTTGATTTTCCTTTGGCAATTTGGATGTACCTTCATTCTCAGGGACTGCTGCTAGAGACAAGTGGTGCTCTCCTCACTAGCTATGCTGCCTGTTTTGCAGTGGGCAGGCAGGCATCATGAGAGAAAGGTGGCAGAAAAGATACATAATGGAAGAAGAACTGGATGCAATCTGGCTTCAGCTCCTATGTTCACCAAACCATCCCCATTCATGCACTCTTTTCTTTGTAAAGATCTGGGGAAGAAAGGAGAGACTAGGGGGGAGATGGAGTGGGTACAGGCTATAGAAATGGACAAAAGGGAGATGAGAGAAGATGAGCCTGCTGTGTTTAGTGCCAGAGGGAGAGAAAGCAGTGAAGGAAAAGGAAGAAGCACTGATAAGGGGAATGAAAGAGGAGTCACAGAAGGTTAGAGATTCCTGAAGGAAACAGAAAAGAGGAGAATATAGTTCAGGAACACAGAGATAGAAACTGTAATAAATGAAGGGAAAATATGCAGGAGATATAAATAGAAGAGAGAAAAAGAAAAAAAATATATTGCTGACTTTACTTAAGTAAAGGCACTTTGCTTCTTCCTTTTACTGCCTTTCCCTAAGTGACCAGTGGTTTGGAGAGCTCACTATGTGGTGTTTCATCCATCCTTAGAGATGTTGTCTTTTTTATAGATTGCTGAATGTCAGTGCTGTGAAGACCTGAGCCTGCTTTGATGTGTCAAATCAAACATCAGCATAACTAGCTACCTTTGGTAATGTTGATGTTTATTTATACAATTTTGAATAAAGTTCTATTTGAATATAGAGCTAGTCCTTTTTGTTGTTTTATTCATATCCTCATGCTATTTTTTAATCTGATGTTGTAAGTAGCCAAATATGATCCATATTTCCACCAGTGATGAAAACGTCACAATCCAAAGATTACAAAATGTTCTTGCTGAAAAACATGCCACTGTGGAAGTCAATATTTTCACAGTTTTCTCTTTTGCAAAGTGATTCTAAGTTCCAGTAGATTATTTTAATGTCATTGAAAAAATACCTGTGGGCCTGATATTTCTGGGTTTGAGAGAATTTAGCCTGCTAGCAGCTGCTAACTTTTTTCCCCAAGGGAAAATTTCTCAAGAAAGCTTCTTCTCAAAACAATCTCGGCAAACAACTATCCTTTCTCAAAACAATCTTTCTCCAGGTGGTGTTTTGCCTTCTAGTTCTCAAAAAAAAAAAAAAAAAAAAAAAAAAGTTTTAGCTGTTTCTCTAGTTTAACCAATGGGATTAGAGAGGTGTCGTTCCTATTCACCAATCATGTTAAGTCTGTATCGGAACACCTTATAAAAAGTAGGAAGAATTAGACAATAAAGCTTTTCTATGCTCTTCACCTTCTGAAATATTTGGATCTCTCATCTTTTTTTTTTTTTTTTTTTTTTTTTTTTTTTTTTTTTTTTTTTTTTTTTTTTTCCTACAGTGACAAATGCCTATTAATGCTTTAGGCTGAGTTCATCCATTAAACTGAGCATTTCAGAAGGCAAGCGTTTGTGATTTGGTATCTAGCCTGATTTGATGAAAGTTTAACATAAATAGACCTCTCTCCATATCAGAGCTGTCATAGTATCAAACAACCACTCATAGTATCAAACAACCACAGAGACAGCATGGAACCTGAAATAACTTGCCACTCTCACTCTTAAACCATTATTACAGTGAGGTAACACCAACTGAATATTAGTTTGCTTTGTATTATCATAGTGACTTTTTACTAACTCTTCAGCTCTCCTTTACTTTTTTAATTTATTATTTATTATTTCATTGCCAAACTCATCACTACTTTTTGAAACACAATTTTTATCATCGCTTATATCATTACATCATTGCCTGTATTAGTACTAGTGGTTAAACACATTTTTCCAAGGTTACATCTACATTATTAAGTAACGAAGCACAACAGGAGGGGGTCGAGGTTTTAAAGCAGTTGGTATTGTGAGCCCCATAACTTGATTATATGTAGTTTAGGATATTTACTCCAAACTAGGGCTAGTTTTGTCTCCTGGACTGAGATATGACCCCAATCCCAGATGTTCAAAGATGTCCAAAGAGAAGTTTTACCACAAATCCTTGCTCTCCATCCTCAGAGATGCTCACTGGGTAAAATGGGAGCATCAGTGTTGGTTGCACATCACTGCCTCTTGCCATTGTGGCTGCTTAAGGTGAAGTCCAGTGCTCAGAAAACTCAAGGAAGATGGAAATTATTGATAACTGCTTACAAATATCCATGGAGCCAAATTCTGGCTTGCTAGTACCCACACATGTGTCAGATGTCTGAGGATTGTGTGGGACTGCCAGGAAAAAATTCTGCTCTGATTTCCACTCTGGTCTACACTGCTGAACAACAAAGCTGTGTGCTTCAGGGGAAGTCTGAAGAGTGTTCTGGACAGGATCCTTCATACGCAGTGTGCATAGCACATTTGTTCATGCCTGTGCCTTGACCTGGAAATATCAACTTCACATGATTTTAATCCAACATTGCTCACAATCACAAGTGAAACTGTAGCAAATATTTTAGCATTGCCTTTGCTGCATATGCAGAAACATGAATTTGTTTGTCCAGAAACTGTTCAGGCATCAACTTTCAACTGGTTCTTCTATCTCTCATCATATTTCTGAATTTTAAACTTCCAAGAAGAAAGATCATAATCCTGCATATGAAACACTAGGTAATCAAATTACAGGCATTTAAACTTCATGATGAAATACGAAGTGTATCATTTATCCAGAACAAAACTTTTATCACGCCTTTTCATAGAGAATTTAGGTTTTTACTTGGCAAAACTTGCATTAAGACCATAGGCACTATTTATGAAGAAAAGACTTCAACATCATTCTTAGTGTCATTTTAGTACCATACAGCATCCTCCCACGCTTTGAAGCTGATCATATTTTCTTATGATGAGAAACTCCACAAGGTTTCCCCAGCTGACAGAATGTCTGCGTTGATAGCTGTGGCTGAAAACACAAGCATGTCTTACAGCATCTTTTCAACTGTCTTTGTAAAACAGTTGACAAATAGCTTCAAAGACTTTTCTAGGCTTAAATATTTCTATAGTGGGACAAAACAGAGTGAGTCAGAGTAGCAGAGGAGGCCAGTTGGGAAGTTCCAGGCGAAAATATTTCCTGCTGTTAGTGATGGCAAATATTCAACCTTCAAAGAAGCAAAATATTTTTTATTTTGCAACAGCTTCATTACTAACACACAGCGTATTATTTTAAATTCCTGACTATCAGCAACATGAAAACTTGCTGTGACTTTCACGGAGCAGTTAAAGCACTCCCAAGCTGCATATGTAGTGCCGAGAATCGTGGGTGGTCCTCGGTCCAATGGGGCTATCTCCTGGACTGGTTTATCTCCAAAGCAGACAAAACCAGATGTGTTCCCTGTGGGAGGCCTTCAGGCATCTGGCAACACTACTCAACCTTCATCATGTTGTACTTCTCAGTGGTGTCCGTGGAGTTTTTCCCAAGTCAGAGCGAACAAAACTGCTTGACAACACCCTGCCAGCACAAAGTAGCTGATGTGATCTTGCCATGGATCTCCTGTGTATTATTATTTGTAATGAGGCAAACTGAATTTGACATGGGATACTGCCAGGCTGGTATTTACTTCTCTACACAAGAAATGAGACATTTAAAAGGGAAGAGAAACATCTGACCTACACACAGATCTGAGGACACCTGACTTTCAACCTTGGTCCTGACAGTGAGGTCACTCCCTGTATCCCTCACTCTACAGCAACACATCACATCTGGCTGCTAAATTTACTACATCAAGATTTCTAGGAGTCTGCTAGACTTGTAGATGAAGGCACAACTGTCATTACCTTCAGTAGTGACTATGATGAATATCCAATTAAAAGGTATTTCTGCTCTTTCCCATATTGAGAGGGTTTGAAGATGGCAGCAACAAAACAGTCACATCTGTAATTTGTAAAATTCTAAAATATATCTCAAATATACATTTCATTTTGCTCTAGATATAAATTCTATAAAGATTTTTGAACTAGTGGACTACATACAACATGTAAATAAACATATGCTTAGTTTCCACAGTGGCAGGTGTAAAAGGAAAATTAATTTAAGGTGACAGTATTACTCATAGAGATTTACGCTACTGTCCTCTCATCTTGAAATTATTAAATTCTTATTTGCCATAATAAACCAAATATTATTATAGTTCTGGATAGCTATGTTGTATATGCAACCACAACTTACTGTGGATTTCAGTAAGAGCTCTTTTTAAGATGCATTGTAGAGCTTTTGCTAATGTTGTGTTGAGGAATACAGAAAGCCATGTCTTGATTTCATGCTAAATAATGCAACAGATTTGTCTCAGTGTAGCACTAGTCTTAATATGGATGCCACTGAAGTGCAGATGAAATTCACACTGAAGTTTCACTGTGAGACTGCAAAAAATCAAAAGTAACTAGGCAACTCTTGCTCTGAATCCTCACAAGGGAATTTTTTTGGGGGGCGTTGTTTGGTCTTTCAAATTTTTCACTATTTGGCTTATAAAGATTTCCATGTTACATTGTCCTGAAACATTTCATAAATGCTCAGTTAATGCCAACATTTTTGTTGACTTACCATAGGCGGGATCAGACCTTTCATCATCAGTCTAACTGGTCAGGCTTTGAATTTGGAATGCTTAGCAGCAAATCTGCAAGTAATGGAAAGAAAAACATGAGTAGATAAAGGCTCCTCTGAAGTCACGCATCAGTGCTGAAAGCTCCTGAAGGAAAATAAGTACTGTCATTGCAGTTGATATGATCAAATTTATCGAGTGAATCAGAATTCCACAGAAGTCAATTGAGCTCTCCCACTCTTTTTCACAAGTCCCAGATTTCCCATATTATTGGAAAAATGTCTGAATAAACAAAATAACTAACAGTTGTGGGTTTGGACCATTTTGAATCCTTGATTAATGCAGACTAGGGATTATGTTCATTTTATGTAGTGTTCATTGTATTGGGTGGGCTCTGGATCTATGTACAGCTTAAGGCTTCACAGGAGTCTGCTCTTCCTTAGGATTGGATATCTGGGCTTGTTTGTTTGGGTGGTTTGTGGTTTTTTTGGATTTTTTTCAGTTTTCGACTATAGGAAAATAACTTTCCCAAATTCCCATTAGTGCCGGCAATGATTCACCTCTTCCACTAGGGTGGACTAGTGTGCCCTGGAGATCCTTTCCAATCAACTCTGTATGTTGAAGCAGGCAGCTCCAGACACCAACTCCAACCACAGCTGCTGGCATTTCTTATATTTTTTGAGTGCTTGCAGCATGGACCATGGCAGTACTATGTACACAGTATGGAATGAATATGTACAATAGGTTTATGGATGTACATGACTTAGCTTCTAACATAACACCACCTTCACACACACAACTGTGCTGAATTTTTTTGAGTAAACACGCCTGAATTGCCTTTCTTACTAATATGGAGTCAGGTTGCAGTGCCTTGAGGTATGTGGTATGTAAAATCTGTGCTGAAATCCAAACAGTCAGTGAGAATTTATGCCTGGTGTAACTCTGCTGCCTTCAGAAGATATATATGAGAGGATCTTGGATCTACAGCTGTTGGATATGAGCGTGTGCAATGTCAGAGCTGGAAACTTGTTCAGTTCTGTACAAACACTGTTTGAACTGTGTGAGTCAACAAGCTCTCAGTTAACTAAAGCAAATTACTTAGGAAAAAAGTTTTGAGCCTGTGTGATGTACTTTTTCACAGCAATTCTGTGAAGCAGAGCTGGAAAATGTAATTTTCTGGTAATGATGAGGTTTTGTAGTTTTTAAAAAACTGTGAGATTTTAAAGTAAACATGTATGAGTCTAAGAAAGCTGTTAAGGAGCAAAAAGAATCCTCTTTTAAAAATTATTTTCCTTTAGTTTTCCAAATTGTTGCACTTCCTAGAGGTGCTTAAAACTGATTGAATTTGATAGGAATTCAAAGCTACTGTGGCAGCTGTCACTTTTTTCCCCCTAAATTAGTGACTTACTCAAAATTGTTGCCAACCTCACTCTCTAAATTACATCTGTTTTTTTAAAAAATCCTCTGCCTCTTCCAAGGGAGGCCACAGGATACTGCATGTAAATAATAGCTCAGGTGGTGTGGGAAAACCCTTTTGCCAGAGTTTGAAACCTCTGGCAGTTTCGGGTGTGGACTGGAAGAAATAAGTGAGAATGCACACGGGAAGCAGCAGGGCAGTCCTGCTTTCTCACGGGCAACAGGGCAGGGGAGACCTGAGACTGTGGCAGCCTTCGTGATGTGTATGGCAGGGCTCTCCTCTCCCCGCCCTCTGCCCCATGCTCCTGCATGTGCTCATGTATGGGGTTTGTGTGGCAAGGTTCTGGTAGTGATGGGGTGACAGAGGTGGCTTCTCGGAGAAGGTGCTAGAAACTTCCCCCCATGTCTAGTGGAGCCAATACCAGGCAGCCCCAAGACAGACCCACCACTGGCCATGGCTGACCCCATCGGTGACAGCAATAGCACCTTTGGGATAATGTATGCAAGAAGGAAAAAAGTTACTGCACAGAAGCAATTGCATGCAGAGAAGAGAGGAATGAAAATATGTGAGAGCAGACACCAAGGGCAATGCAGGAGAAAGGGGTGGAGGTGCTGCAGGGGCGGGAGCAGAATGGCCCGTGGTGAGGCAGCATGTTACCCTGGAGCCCATGGAGGACCTCGCACCAGAGCAGGTGGATGCACATAGGAGGCTCCGCTGCTGAGCAGGCTCCTGGCAGGATCTGTGGCCCCCTGGAGAAAAGAAGCCTATGCTGGGGCAGGCTTGTTGGTAGGACTTGTGACCCCACTGGGGACCCACACTGGAGCAGCCTGTTCCTGAAAGACTGCACCCTGTGGAAAGGACCCACGCTGGAGCAGTTCATGAAAACTGCAGGCCCTGAGAAGGACTCACGTTAGAGAAGTTCAAAGGACTGTGGGAGGGCCCCACTGGAGCAGGGGAAGGATGTGAGGAGTCCTTCCCCTGAGGAGGAAGGAGCAGCAGAGACAGCATGTGATGAACCCCCTCTTCCCGTGCTGCTGTTGCAGAGGAAGCAGAGAAAATGTGAGCGACATTTAGCCCAGGAAGAGAGGGGTGGGGAGAAGGTATTTTTCAGTTATGGTTTCATTTCCCATTTCCCTAGTCTGATTTGATTGGCAATAAATTCATTTCCCCGAATCGATTTTGTTTTGCCCGTGACTGTAACTGCTGAGTGATCTCTCCCTGTCCTTATGTCGATCAGAGAGCCAGAGTTATATTTTCTGTCCTCTGCCTCGCTGATGAAGGCAGTGACAAGGAGGCTGTGATAAACCCTTGGCACCAAGCCGAGGTCAACCAACCAGAGGTGCCAGGGTGCGGGCGCCCTTGTGAGCGTCCCTACAACCCTTCCGTGCTGGGCTGGGGCTCTCACCGGGGACCCCTCCTGAGTGCGGGGACACAGATTCCCTCTGCGGCCCCGAGTCGGGCATGAGCAACCGAGCGGCCCGAGCAACCGAGGGGCCGCAGCTGCCCGGCTGCCGCGGCGCTGCTGCCGCACGGGGGAGGCGGCGAGGCCGCGCACTCCCGCCGGGAGCCCGAGCACCGCTGTCCCCGAGGGCGGAGCGGCAGCGGCGGGCGGGCCGAGGGGCGGCACCCGCGCCGGGCGGTGGCGGGCGGAGGACGGGCCGGCATGGCCGGGAGGGGCGGCAGCACCTCCCCGCCGCCGGGGCCGGGGGTGGGGGCAGAGCGGCGGCGGCGGCAGCAGCCCCAGCCCCAGGATGCGCTGCCCGGCCCCGGCGCCGCCGGTGCCCTGCGAGGGGCAGAGCGGCGGCAGCGGGCGGCGGGGATGGATGCGGCCCCGCGGCGCTGCCGCGGCTGCTGCCGGCGGTGGCGGCGGCGGCTGCGCGGGCGGCGGTGGGCGCTGGCGGCCGGGCTGCTGGGCGCCGCCGCCGCGCTCGCCCTGTACTCGGCGCTGCCCGAGCCGGCCGGGGCGGACGGCGAGGCCGTGACCGTGCTGCTGTGGTGGGAGCCCTTCGGCCGCCCGCGGCGCTTGCCTGACTGCCGGCGGCGCTACAACATCAGCGGCTGCCGGCTCAGCGCGGACCGCAGCCTGTTGGGCGAGGCGCAGGCGGTGCTGTTCCACCACCGCGACCTGGCGCGGCACGGCGCCGAGGGGCTGCCCCGAGGGGCCCCGCCGCGGCCCCCGCGCCAGCGCTGGGTGTGGATGAACTTCGAGTCGCCGTCGCACTCGCCCGGTCTGAGGGGGCTGGCCGGGCTCTTCAACTGGACCATGTCCTACCGCCGCGACTCCGACGTGTTCGTTCCCTACGGGTACCTGTACGTGCCGCCGGCGCCTCGGCCCTTCGTCCTGCCCCGCAAGACGCGGCTGGTGGCCTGGGTCATCAGCAACTGGAACGAGGAGCACGCCCGGGTGCGCTACTACCGCCAGCTGAAGGAGCACCTGCCCATCGACGTGTACGGGGCGCGGGGGCTGGCGCTGGCCGAGGGCGGCCTGGTGGAGACCGTGTCAGCCTACAAGTTCTACCTGGCCTTCGAGAACTCCCAGCACACCGACTACATCACCGAGAAGCTCTGGAGAAACGCTTTCTCTGCCAGCGCCGTGCCCGTCGTCCTCGGACCCCGCAGGGCCAACTACGAGCGCTTCATCCCCCCCGATTCCTTCATCCACGTTGACGACTTCCCCAGTCCCCGGCTGCTGGCCACCTACCTGAAATTCCTCGACAAGAACAAACCCAGCTACAGGCGGTACTTTGCCTGGAGAAAGAAGTACGAAGTCCACGTCACCTCGTTCTGGGATGAGCATTTCTGCAAGGTCTGCGAGGCTGTTAGGGCAGCTGGGAATCAGATCAAGACTGTTCGAAATCTGGCCAGCTGGTTCGAAAGCTGATGTTCCTGGCGGGCGAGGTGTGCCTGGACAGCCTGGGCCAAGCATCACGGTGTCGGGAAGGATGGGTCTCCCAGAGATCGTGAGCCCAGGTAGTCGGCATCAGCCACACAAGGCTGGCACCAGTTGGAGAAGCATACAGGTACAGGAAAATAAGCTGTGAAACGCCTACCAAAGGAAGATTTTTTTATTAAACAGAAAATTATGAAGATACAAAGAGACATTATGCCAGATGATTCCTAAAGAGCAAAGTTACATTTCCAGAAGTTGTACTGTTACAGAACTTTTGAAGTTTTGCACAGCTCAACATAAATATCCGATGCCAAATTCCTCAGCTGTGCAGCTGAAACCAATTTTGATGGCTATGACAACTTCCTGGACCGTGAAGCTTTCCTCTGCTCACAGAGGATACGTGATCAGTGCTGGGTTTCTGTAATACTAAGACAAAAATGAATGTTTTAAACTGTTTTTTATGCGTGTAAAAGCTATTTACAGACAAATTCTGAGCCGCAAGTGTTGAATGTAAGAATCTTATGATACAGTAGCACCTTTTAGCAATGCTTGAAATTGCAGAAGCCCGCTAATAATGCTTTGAACCAAATAATTGTTCCGTTTAGGAAAAAGTGTATGAAGGGGACTGAATCTGAGTGGACAAACAGCTCAGATGATGTAAAGTATTTCTCCTACTACTTGCTGAAACCATAGGCATGTTTATCCTGTATGAAAGTAGAGTAGAACTTTAAGTACAGGAAAGCTGAGACTGTAGGGAAGAAAGTTGGAACACTTCCATCCTCCCTTTATTCAGGAATTAGAAAATGTTTACAGGTATCTGCATGTTTTTCTCTGCAAAATTATTGCCATACAGGAAAATGCAGGGAAAGGCTCAGAATGGCAGGGATTTTATTACTGTAGTAAGTATATATACAGAAAGGCTAACTTTTTGCTCAAGTATCAGTAGACAGTGCTGTGGTGTAGCAACTCTTTTGGTTTATGGCATGCGTTTTTAAAAATTGTGCTGGGGGACAGACTAGTCAGAATGCTGTTTTGTTGTTTTTAAAATAATAATTACCAAAAAAATCCCCAAACTCCCAAATCACTTCCATTCAAAAAGAAAATTACTGTGGAGAATAAGATCCACACTTTTGGTAAAATACAGTTTTTGTGCGAAAAGACTATAAAAAGGGAAGGATTTCCTATTTCCTCTTCCTTAGGTTTTCTGGCTCAGTGTTTTAATCAATAAATAGGTTCTTAAAGTAGAACTCCCTTCACTCAGTGCCTGTCAGGAACATTTACATAGTTCTTCCCTTTTAGACTCCCACCTTTTGCTGTAGTAGTGGGTGTGTGGTTACTTTTTGGTTATGTGTAATCTTGCTCAGCCAAAGCCAGAAAGAAACTTCAGTTACCATTACACATCCTTGCCATGCTCAACCTCCCTGTCCTCTGCAGCTATGAAGTCTGGTGGCAAAAAAAAGACAATTATAAGAGACCTGGCCAAATGAATAAAGTATTCATTCCGCTGCTTTTTAGTCCATGGAGTTACTCAGAGTCTTCATTCAGAATAAAATCATGGGCACAGAACAGGTGGGAAAAGAAGAAAGTCAGTGGCAAATAAAAGATGAGCATCAGAACAGGCAACCTCACTGGCATTTGGGAGTCATATTTAGGTTAGGAAAGGATTAGATTTGATTTAAGCTGTATGGGATGTTGGATGAGTGCTTTTAAGATGTATGAGCTGGCAGTCCACTGTAATTTATTTCAAGTTAGATGTTCCCCCTGATTAGGTAAGCATGAAGCCAAGGATTATTGGAAAAAACCTAATAATAATGAAGTTCATTAATAATTTGTACAGTTTTGCCGGTTCAAATCTTGCATGCTTCTGCAATTATTCCCTTCTGCTTTTGTTCAAGGAGGGTTCGCTGAAAGTACTTGATTAACCTTTTTGTTGTCAGTGCCAGGGTTGTTGTAGAGTATTTATTGGGAAGGGAGTAAAATCAATCTATGCAATGTGGGATATAGTAGGAATGATTCCTAATGCTGCATTTTCACTTCAAGAGGTATAAAGTGATTGTTTAAGGTAAAACAGTGTTCTTCATGGCATGGTCATCTGTTTCTCTCTCAGTAGTTACTACTCCCATAATACTGGATTTGATATTTTTAAAACTGCAATTTAGGTATAATATTAACAGTAATATCTAAGTGTCAGGATGATAAGCACCCTCTTTTCCTTTGAATTTTTTTTTCTGTTCAGTTTTTTTCAGAATTCACATAACTGTATACAAAACCCCAATCTTAAAAGTGATGAAATAATATTTAAGATTGGCACTACTTTTTATCAGTCTGCTGAAACTAGTGCATTTTTTTTCAGTTTTCCTAATATTTTTAGCATTTTGTGAAAGCTTCCAGGCACACAGTTCTTCTGTGCAATCATTAGTAATGCCATATGAAGATGATCAGGCTACAGGAGCACGGGAATTTCTGGAGATCGCAAACATTAATATTTTTTCTCAGCCTCTCTGAAAAAAAAAAAAAAGAGTTGAAATATTTGAGGAAATATTTTTGTAAAATTCAGAAAAGAGCTACAAAGCAATTAAAACATTATTTGTGTAAAGTGATCAGAATTGCACGGTGTTTGTAAATTGCACATTGAGGATTTTCAAGAACTATATGGTGAAAACTGCAGATTTGTAATAATTATTACAGAGCACTTGCATTGGGAGAAGAGGAGCCTTTTCTAATTTCATAATTCTTACTTGGGTGTTGCAAATTTGTGGCTTTCCATTTGGGAGGAAACTCAGCCCAGGCCTATAGCTGCTGAAGTCAGTATTAAAGAATTTCTATCAATCTCTGGGTTTTGGTCATCCACATCATGAGCTAATAGTGTACTGTTACAAAGGACCAGCTCTTGTAATGCACTTTGTGGAGCTCTACTTCAATGATAAATATAGAGTTTGCCCGAACAAACTGGTTTGTACATTGGGTACCAGACACCACAAGGCATTACAGATGATGTATACAATCCAGTTGTAAAAATTGGGGAAAGCTATCCTCTGTTTTAAGTAGAAACATTTCCTTGAATATGTTTTGAAAAAGTTTTTATTCTATGCCTTAAAATATTGGGGGGTGGAGGGAGAGAAAGGAAGATCATTATCTTCTGGGTTTTATAAGGAGAAGAATTACCATTACTTTTTGATTATGATGTAAATCAAATAGAGAATTATGTGATCCCTCAAATTGCATATTGTATCTCAGGGAATTTTATACTGTAAGGTGTCTTGATCTTGATAGAATGAAGTAACTTTATATTAATTATATACATTGACACTCAATAAAATTAAAGGAAGTAGTGCAAAAGAACCCTTTTTTTTTGTATTCTGTTGTCTGTGTTATGAAGGCTGAAGAAAATTGCTTTTTAAGGAGAACAAATGTCTTTTCATGTTTGTTTCATAAATAAAAGTGGCTGATTGTCCTCAAAGTAGTCCGACCATCTGAGGTTAGGCATGAAACCTGGTTCTGCCAGGAGAAAAATATTTGCATAGGAGAGGCTGTGCTGAGTTATTTTCTATATGAAAAGGTGCATTTATTGAAACTAGGTGTTGGAAAAATGTCATTTCAAACAAAATCAAAAAACAAACTTTCTCTTGATACAGAGAATTTGAATGTGGTTGGATTCTTTTTGGCCCCCCCGCTTAAATTTCAAAATGAGGCTATGTTTATTTTGGTATTTAGCATGTAGTGCTGTATCTACCTTTTTAGCTACAGCTTTTTTCGTGGTTGTCTTCAACTGAGCAACAAAAGTCCAAGGGCCAATAGCTGTTTTCCCTGAGCTAGTTTTAACACTGATTGCTGCACAAGTGATGCCATACCTGTCTCTTCACTCACCTTCTGTACACCTTGGTGCACAGTATTGAGAAAGCATTCCTGAAAATTCCTGCCTGGCTAGGGAGGGGTCAGAA
Source organism: Prinia subflava (assembly GCF_021018805.1). Classification (NCBI taxonomy): domain Eukaryota; kingdom Metazoa; phylum Chordata; class Aves; order Passeriformes; family Cisticolidae; genus Prinia; species Prinia subflava. The sequence goes on from NC_086249.1 coordinate 28,622,337, forward strand.
CTTCAGACCTTGCTTTTCCCCCTAAGGTGATTGAAGTTGTATTATTATCACATTTAAATTTTCTAAGCAGAGCTTAAACTGACTGCTTGCTTACTCCTGCCTGAGGAGGAAAACATTTTTTTGCTCATTTTCCAGATGGCACTGAACACTGGGTTGGGGACACTGGTGTAAATATTTTTCTGACAAATATTTGGTACCATTTGGTCAAGCTTGTTTGGTGACTCTTGATTGAGTTATGCCTGATTAAACTCACACAGATCTTTATCCAAGAGTCATATACAATGGTGTTTGTTTTAAGAGAGTAAATATCCTTTTGTAGGGCACACAGAGGTGACTTAATCTAAAATTTGTTGACGAGAACACAGTGACTTAATGTGGATTTAAGTGTGTTTAACTAAAGATAGCTCAGGATCCAAGTACAACAGCCTGTTTTTAATCAGTAAAAAAAGTCATTATTTGAATAACTTACCTGTAGCCAGCTTGGTTTATGTAACCAACTCAGTTTAACAATTTGCATAATTATATGTTTTCTTCTGTGTGGTCATTTAAAAAACAATACCCCAGGCCAGAATTTCTATGTCTTCTTTGCATTCTGCAGTTTGGGTTTTTTTTTATGGTCTTGAGCTAAATACTTAAGCTTAATTTTGAAACAATGGCAGCTGTTCCTGAGTCTCACCCCAAAGATTATTTGAGATAAAAAAAGTTGAACCTGTTTTTCAGGAATGCTGTGAGAGCTGCAGGGATTTCTTTCTGCTGGCACTAAAGGTGCTCAATGTGTTCAAGAAGCATCAAGAAGCTATGACCCCCTTTTAACTGAAAAAATTTCTCTAAAGGAGTAGATAGTTTACTGAATTCCTTCAATGATTTTAGGTCCATATAATTGCATGGGTTTAATGTTTGCAAAATATTTAAAACTGGACTTTATTTCAGGAATGCTTAATATTTTAATAATATTCTTTTAATAACTATGAAACATAGTCCCAAATTTGGAACTTGAATTTTTATTTATCAAAACATCTTTTGAAGTTAATCAACCCATAGGTTGGCTGTATGCATTACGGAAGAAAATTCTGCATTTGCCTCCTTGAATTTGCCATTGATTTAAACAACGCTGTAGATATTTTGGATTATGAGAAGCTCAGTCCAGGAAAAGACAGAACATTAGGGAGCTGTTGCCCAAGCTGTGGCCTACTATGGCTCTGAGATCCTGATCACGTGAATGCCTATGACTGGAAATTGGCCACCTTGCTTTTAAGCAGAAGGCAGGAAGATGATTGCAAATAGAAAGCGTAGATTATCGGATTGTGAATATGTTTTGGTGCATTTGTGATGCTGCCAAATAACTAAGGGTAGTATAAAAATGATTGATTCATTTGAAGCAAGCACAACAGGACTGCATGAAATACAGCAACATAATTGTCCTAAAGGCAAAGGTGGATTCAAAATGGAAAAATGGTACTGAAATTTAAAAGGAAAAAAATAAAAAAGACACGCAATTGTGGAAAAGCATGGGTAGACATTTTGAGTTGTTAAGTGGGAACAAACAGAGAATGTTCTTGGAAGTGCTAGCCCTAGCCCAAACTGAAACCAGAAAACAATGGTTCAGAGTCATGCTGGTGCTCATGCTTACACCTACTTCTGAATAGGAATGGCCTCCTGAAATTAAGGCAGAGCTCTGAACATTTTTGTTCCCCTTCCTGTCCCAAGTGTATGTTTTGCTTGCCTTAATGTTAGTTTTGCTTCTCTGTCATTTACATGTTACTCCTCAAATGTGCACAGACCTGAAGATGTCTTTTTAAATGTTTTGTTACTTTAGAGAAGGAGAGCTAAGAGGAGATAAATTAATCTATGGATGTTTGCTGGGAATTTTGGTTGTATTTTGCAAGAGTTCTGGGGTAAGTGCAAGTGAGCAGTACAAGCTGAATACAAAACAGAGGAGCGTGTTTTAGGGCAGTATCTTGTTGGAGACCCCAGCCTGGACTGAAACATCTCATCAGTTTTTGAGGCTGAGACTTTATGCTGTGAGTTTTCCATTTAGTGGTGAAGATTATTGTATCACATATCCCCAAACAGTCCCACTGATGTATTATCTCAGAATCAAAGAATCATAGAGACAGACTATGAGCAGAGACAGTAAGTCTGTGCTGTGAAAAAAATTGTCAGATTAATTAGAGCAGAATTTGTCCTGAGTTCAGGCTCTGATAAAGCATATTAATGAGAATCCTTAATGAAAAAAAAAAAAACCAAACCAACCAAAAAACACCAGGTTCACCACACTGTCTATTATGGTGTCTGTGGTGAGGAATGTTTCCTGTGCTGTCTTCACAGTTGAGTCATTTTTTGTTGCTATTACTGAGGTATTTATTAAAGTAAAGATTAATCCACAGGAGCTGCTGAGTTTTTAGTAAAGAATTTTTAATGGGGCTACTGATACAGAGGAGATGAAATCTGGTCTCCTGCTCAGGGTCAGGGAGAGAGGCATTCTGGAGCAGCCCAAAGGCACCATCACTGCAGGTAGTATGAGTGAGTAGCAGACCTGGGCTTGACTCCATGTGGGAGATGGAGAAGATAAGGTAATGTCACCAAAGTGGTGGGGATTTTTAAAAGTTACTAAAGTACTTTGAGCCCCACTGCCTAAAGCATTTGAGAAATACAAGGTACTTTACAACAGAGCACAAAGGGAGACACTTTTGGTCACAGGCATAGACTTTGCCATAGTCTGACAATGTTCCTGTGACTAAAAGCTGCAGACACAAGTCAGAAAGGCCCCATAAGGTTTTTCCCAGGTAAGCAGCCAGAAGAGAGCAGAAGAAAGCAAGGACATCACCAAGGCTGTAAAATAAATGTGTTAGTTGAAAAGTTTGCAGCAGCCTCACTGGCAGCCCTAGTGACCTGACCAGGACAGGAACTAGGGGAGGATTCCTCTAGGATTTCACATCTGGAAATAATTTTACCCTGAGCACAGAAGCAAAATACACAATCCTTTCATCTGGATTGAGTATCATCAATAGGACCATTGGGGCACTGAGGAACAAGTGAAGATACATCTTCAGTGTCTCAGAAGAAAGATGAATCTCACTCCTCCTCTTGTAGATGTATGAGGCAGAGGCATAAGCTGCATTCTTTGCACTGCTTAATGACTTGTGACATACTGTGGGAAAAATCCTTTTCTGAACATTGCCTTAAGGGCAGAAGTAGTTTTAGCCAAACTTTTTTTACAACCAATGGTCTTAGAACTTGACAAACTCTCACAACTGTCCAACCTCTCCAGCTGGCTGAGTTATGGACTCTTCAAACTGTTTGCTGGCTGTGGGACAGTTACTCATGATATTTAGGCATCTGAACGGGGTTTTTACAGTTTAAATTCTTGATTTCTTCCTTTTGTTCTGGTGGTTGATTTGTGTACCTGTCACATTTCTGCAATGGATCAACCTCCACATCTTGATCTCATTTTCCTCTTGATGGACTGCTGGTCAGCTCAGCTGCTTGGGCTGTTATCGTGGTCTGATGGGCTTTGATACTTAACAGAAAAGTAGCATCATGAAACAAAAGGTATGTATGTTGTTTTCTTTTTTTTGGTGGCCTTTTGGGATTGTGAGTAGTCAGGCAGTTGGACAGAGAAGGAAAGTGAAATGTAGAACTGAATGATGTTATCCTCTTGCTTTACCTAAAGCTAATTATACCCAAAGAATGTAAGAGCTTCTTGAAGATAAGTGTCTCTAAAAGCCAGATTGAAGAAATTCTATTTGGCCTGTGATGTTACCCATGACAGTGGTAGAAATGGGGATGTAGAAATCTCCATTTCCAATTTTTCTGAATAGCTGCTTCTCTCCAAATTCAGGTTTGATCCTTGACTGGCTCAGAGCACTCCCTCATCTTGTTCCATGGCTAGTTCACCTGCTTGATCTGGCTGAACTGCAAGGGGATCTGGATAGTTTTAACTTGCCCTTGAGGCCGTCTGCTTTCCTCTGGCAGATGTGTAGGGTCCAGAGGGGACAGTGAGCTCTGTGTGTGAGTGCTGGCATCTCAGATCCCATGCTCACATCTGCCTGGGGGATGCAGAGACAGACCTGACCATGCTGTTTAACTCCTCCCATGTCTCACTATGCCCCTGCATCTTGTAACTTGTCTTAATACTTGAGCAGTGTTACTTGTGCTGGCTCTGCACAGAAAAGCTGTGAACCAACAGCAGATCATATCTTGGCCCTACATCCTCAATCAGGACCACAAGCCAAACCTACAAGCCCAGATGTCTCTAGGTACACCTTTTATGAGACATCGGATACTTCAGAAAGACTTTTATCTAGGCCATATCCTGTGTGTTTTCTGATTAATAAATTCATTTATTTTGCAAATGCTACTTTAAAAAGGCAGAGTATTATACTGGCCAAAGAGAAAGTAGTCTGGGGTTTTTTTCCTCTGATGTTAACTATTGGAGTACATGCAGGCTGCCAAAAATTGCTGGTTGCTTGGGATATTGTTCAGCCACCTGCTGCTTCTATTGTTCTGTCAACATCCATGTATCCTGTGGATTTCAAAAGTGGTTTTGGTGTTTATGAAGTGTCATCAGCTCTTATGCAAACTTCTGCTTCTTATCGGTCTAGACCACATTATGAGCTATGAAGCCAGCAGCTGGAGCAAGACTTTAAAAAAGAGATCAGTTTCTCTGTCATGTCCATCTCTCTTGGTCTAGATTGGGATCTGAGTTTTAAATCATGCCAGGACAGCACACTTACTGCACTGCTGTACTATGCTCTGCTGCTTTTGCATATCTGGCACAGTCTAGCAACTTTAATGCTGCCACAAAAATATATGCAAATGAGCAAAGAAATAGAATAGATTTCATGAGTTCAGATGAAACTGTCACTTTATAACCCTTTGGTTAAAACTTAAGAATGCAGGGGGTAATTTCAAATTGTTTATCTGAAGTTACATAAATAAAAGGTAACTTTGGGACTAGGAACCTGTTGCCTGGTGTTAGAGTGGGTCTACTGTCACTTCCACATAACAGTCTGAATCTGGCACTTTCAGCTTCAAGATGGACTGGATGAGAGCCCATGTACTAAGTCAGGATTGGTTTGACAGAATACAGGTAAGAGGTGGACAACAAATTTCATCACTTGCTCATTTTTGCTGCTCTTCAGATGAAACCAGAGATCCTAACCAGTGCTTATTTCTTTTCAGCTCTGATGTGTCATATTGATGCATATATGGATTCCTTATGGCTTAAATACAGACTTCAGTTTGAAGGGTGATATGAAACATGGATATAATTTTTACATTTTACAAATGTGTGTGTGTTGCAAGATGCTTCAGCATCAGAGATCCTACAGGCAAAGCAGACTGCTGTACCAATAAGGTTTGGACCCAGAAGGACTCAGGCATTTCCCTTGATACTGAAATTAAACATGATTTGTACATCTGTAGGATTCTGTGTTTAGAAACATCTGCTTTGACTCCTGTTTCTGTCCAACCCTACTGCATTCAGCAGGGTGTTCTCAGGAATGCTGAAGTACTCTCTTGGACCTGCAATAGAGATTTACCTGTGCACGTGCAAACGCTGAAGGAACGTGGCCTGGGTGACTGACAGGTGTGTAAGAGAACAAAAAGATGCCACTGCAAGGGAACACTGGCTTTGTTCTCACTGAAGGGTCTGACCACGTAGTGCCTGTTTTTTCTCATGGTGTTTACAGCACATTAAAGCCTTTTATATTGAGCCTTCTGAAATGCTGCTTCTGCATCAAAGGGAAAGTATCCATTTGTTTCTGTGACATCTCACCTCTCTGGTTTTACCAGAGGGTTGCCAATCATCTGATTTTACAGGTACTTCTCCATTCTTTTAAAAGAAAATAATTTCACTTACATCCTAGGTTGGTTTATATGATGAAAACTCAGCATTACAACTAAGTTAAAGGAAGGTCTGGCTTTAGTGAAAATGTCATAAAATGTTATCTTTGTTTCAGCCTCCACAAAGTCTGATATAAAACAAGACAGAGGTATCTGAGGGGTCCTAAGTCCTGTGACCAGACATGGAATCTTTCTTGATCTTTGATCTTAGGACAATATTCTAGATATTTTATGATTCTATGTCTTCTGTAAGAGGTAGTCCAAGAGGCACAAGTAGATTTCATCCTTTTCTTGGTGTATCACCCTACGTGCTAGTGCTGTGTTTTCCTACATGGCCACAGAAATTATCACAGGAGACACAACAAAAAGACTGCTCCAACACCAACCAGAAGGACCATGCTGACGTGATGTTTATTCTGAAAGCAGAAGAAAGTGAAATAAGGTCAAACTGCTCTTTCCATGTGCAATGTTTGCATTGCATTTGTGTAGTAGTATGTTTATATACCCCTGGTATTTTGCATCTCTTTGATCTTTGCAATCTCACACTTCGCAGCACAAACTGAACTGGGTGACTGCCAGGGTCTGCAGGAAGCAACAGTGCATTGTGTGCCTTTGTTTGCAGTGAGCATGACCTCATGGGTTGTGTTTCAAAGTTCCAGAGAAGCCCATAGCCCCAGAGCAAAAGAGAGGTTTCTCTTCTTCACTGCTTATACATACCTCTTTAATATAAAGGAGAGATGTCAGATGGTCATGTCTTGTGTTTTGATTTTCAGGGGACACACCATGATTTTCAATAACCTGATGCTCTACCCATCATGTGCTACATTTCATTGCCTCCCTGGGGACACACACTGGCGATGGGGGATGCATTCGTGTCTGCACACAGCAAAGTGTGTACAGTCTTGGGGGCCATGAGGAAGAGGAGGGGCTGTGTCAGAGCAATGGGCCATTGCCTCTTGGAGCAAAGAGCAGCAGTGACGGTGGCAAGCACCAACACCCATCCTTGGCCAGGTTGCTACATATTTTGGGTAAAATGAGGTGATTTTCCTCATCTTTGAAGGTGGTGTTCCCTATTCTCTTCAAAGGCTAATAGAAAATTAGTTTGCTCTTACATGCATGGTATCCAGAGCAGAACCTCAAACCAATGGGCTAAAGCGAACAGAAGAAACATGACCTACCAAGTAAAGAACAACTTTCCTTGATCCTCAGCCCAGCTTTGGAGATAAAAGTGCCCTGAAGAGTAATACATATATCAGCTAATGGAGCTCACTGCAGGCAATGTCCTTTTACAGTGAAGGTGGGCTTCTAGTTCAAAAGCTGCTGCCAATTTTAAAAAAGACTGCATTAAGCAACAGGAATCATAGGCTCTGGTAGAATAACCCACCAGGTCCCAGAGAGCATTCCGGATGTTTTGATTAAGAATTACTGTCTTGGATTTTATCTGAGACTTCAAGTATGTCCTAGGACAGAGAGGTGAAAGACCCAGATGTAATTCAATTCTAGAAGTGAAATTCAGGCCCATGGGGTCGCCTTGGGAAAAGTTTGGAGGCCACCCTGGGTCTCAGTTGAGCAGGTTTTCATACCATGGCCTGAGAGCAATTTTCTAGCCTTCCGTTGCTGTGATCCAATACTAAAGTAAGATAAGTGCAGATAACTGAGACACAGCCTACGCAGAAAAAGGCCTGGTTGGAAAAATGCCCAGGTACACAGAGAACTCCTCCAGGAGCAGGTTGGGCTACCACAGTGCTTCTGTTTTGTTCTGTACTTATATTACAATGGCAGCTGATTCCCATCAGTTGGTACATGGATATAATTGTCACTTTTGCTTCTGGTCCCTTTCCAGAAAAGAGTTAAGCCATCTCTGTCCTTGCCAAGGCATTGCTAGGTGGCTCTCACCTGGGGCCAGGACTCACCTGAACACTGAATCCTTTGTTCCATTGCCCTTCCTTTGTCAGACAAGAAGCAAATAGTCAGATCACTGTTCACTGGCAAACAGTGTTTTCCTTAGAACATAGGCAAAGAGAATGAGGTCAAAAGGTTTATCACCTGGGGCCTTTTCTTTGTCAAATCTTCATCTAATAACCAACATTTTGGTATAATTGAAGCACCAAATGGAGACAACCATACATGCAGTAAACTGCATGAGTGTTCAAATAGAATGTGTCCATGGAGAAATACTCAGAAATATTAATTTCCTTTGTTTTTCTTCTCATGGTCACAGTGTCACCAGTGAGGACAGCTGGAATGTGCATGCTCTTGCAAAAAGAATGGTCTCTGTTAAAACTTAAAAGATACAGCTTCTCCCTGCTGTGTCCATTGATAAATGCACTTCACTTGCTTATCGGTTTTCTTGCATTTTGATTTAAATGGGCAGGCACCTAAACTCCCAGCCATTTGGAAAAAAAGCTGTGGGTTGAGATAAAGATAGTTTAACAGGACAGAAAAGGAAGGGAAAAATTATTATTATTATTATTATTATTATTATTAATAATAATAATAGAATGTGCAAAACAAGGGATGCACACTGCAGTAGCTCATCAGTTCCTGAATGATGCCCAGCCAGTCCCTCAGCAGAGATTGGTCTCTCCTGGCCAGCTTCCCCAGTTTTATTATTCAGCATGATGCCATATGGTATGGAACGTCCCTTTGGCCATTGGGATCAGCTGTCCTGGCTGTATCCCCTCCCATCTTCGTGTACACTCCCAGCCTCCTCCCACTGGCAGGGCAGAGTGAGCAGCTGGAAAGTCCTTGACAAAGAGTAAGCACTACTTAGCAACAGCTAAAACATCAGTGTGTTATCAGCATTTTTCTCTGCATTATTCTCATCCTAAATCCAAAACATAGCACCGTACCAGTGTCCTGGGGTGACAGGACATTTTCATGCTTTGTATCCCAAATCGTGGTTGGTTTTCTTTTTTTTTGTTTTTGTTTTTTTATTTTTTTTTCCCTGTTCCCGTGTGCCCAGTTTGTTTTGTCTGTGGCTGAGCCCCTGCTAGCTTTAGGCTGCTTTTGCTGGCTTTGCCCTTTGCTTTCTGCTTTTTGCTTGCTTTTTTGCCATCTTTTTCTGCTTTTGTGTTTCCCCTTCTTTCCTTCCTCCCTTCCTTGAAGACATCAGACCTGCTTCGGGCCCTGATTCAAGAACATCAAAGGAACACCCCCCGGAGTCTGCACGTAAAAGAAGCTTTAGCACCCTCCCCAGCAGAGACTACTCACCCTCTCTTAGACTAGTAAAAACATTTCTTGTCATCTCAGACTGTTTTCCTTGTGTTAGGGAGTGGTTTTTTTTCATTGTTTCTCAATAAACAAGTTTTTTCCACCTTCTCCTCTGAAGAAATTCCTCCCGAACCCGGTAGTGAGAGAGAGAGTTGTAGAATTTTGTCCTAAACTAAGACAACCAGCTACTAGGAAGAAAATTACTTCTATCCCAGCTGAAACCATGACAAGCTTTGTACGCTGTAGTTCTTGTACTTTGAAGCCTTCTGCTGCCTCTGCTCTTTGAATGCACCTCTGTGTGCATTTAGAGTTATAAAAAGATTGAAGGATTCCTCTAGGACTGCCTGTCTGTTAACACATAAGGATTGCATGTATCAAACAAGAAACCTATAGACTTCCTGAAACCTAAAATAAGAAAAGAAAATTTGTAATTACACCAGCCTTTCATTGATGAGCTCAGCTTGTTCAGTTGTCCTTAAAAGCCCAGCAACTGAGACAAGCATGACAGCAGGGTCTGGATGTTACAATGTTTGAGTAATTTTGGTTTTGAGAGGTGAGGAACTGACTTCCAACATCAGATTGCAAAATCCACTCCACTAGCACCTGCCAGAGCTGCTAGTAACTAATCCAAGATGGCTCAGAGATCTCAGATTTCAGGCATTTCACATTCAGTAGAAAACAGCTTAATCTCCATCTCCTAATCTTCATGCCATCAGTACAGAGTATGGGGTCTGGGGTTTCCTGCAGCACAATGGCAATTAATGTCTGTGTGCAGCTGAGGACAGGCAGGAGAGGAGTTTTTAACCTCTTTCCTCTTGCTATTGATTTCTCCTCTTAGAGCGTGCTGCTTTAGCTGCAGTGTTGTGTGTTGAACATCTGCTTTGTTGCACCCCTGTCACGGTGCTGCTTTTGCACTGTGTGGCTTTTGGAGTGTTAAAGCTTTCAGTGAAGAGCAAGGTAAAGCTGGGGTTTGATGGTTCCCTCGCTCATTGCTTCTCCAGTGTCCCATATCTCCAGCTAGAGTGTGGGAGTCTGGGTGGGAGCTGGAATCCATGCTCACATGCATTGGCAGAAGGTGACAGCAGAGCCAGCTCTGCTCCCCCTCTTCTCCCTGCTGCAGCAGAAGCCAGATCCAGATGGATAAAGCAAGAACAATATGAATTAGGATGGTGTAAACACACAGAAAAGGCAGCCTTAATTAATTCTATCTTTTTACACTGACATTATGAAAACGTCAGCTCTACATTCCTCTAACTGGAAAAAAAAAAAAAAGAAAAAAGTGAATAAAAAGGAAAAAACCCCTATTTTTATTTGAGTAAGGCTTGTTTTTCTTGAAACTCTTGAAAAATGTAACTATACTGAATATACAATGAACACTGTTTTTTCTATGCTGCATAAAAATATATATGACGAATGATTATTTCTCATCTTTAAGCATTATTTATCCATGCCTCTCTAGCCAGTTATATTTAGGATGAGATGAATCATGGACTGTTTCTGCCCAGTGACTGTAAAAGGAGTCTTAAATGACCATCTCAGATGCAGATGTCTTTTGCAACCGTTTTTGTTGTACTACTCTTCCTTAATTTAGTTTCACAGCTTGGATAGAAAAATCTGTTTATAAACCAGACATCAGATCTCATATGCCAAAACTAAACACAAAATTAATTGATTTTATGTAATAAAATTCCATCTGGAGGTTGTACAAAAATCGTAGGTGATGAAATAACCCCCACAAACATCTCCAGAGGCATGGCTTGCTGAGGTGGGTGCTTCGGTATCCCGTGTGTGCAGTGGGTGGTGTGTAAGTACCATGGCTCTCCCTGCCCATCCCCTTGCCAGCAGCAAGCCTCCCCACCCCCAGCAGGACACACCATGACACAGTGTTCTTAAAACCCTCTCTGCTGGGATGGTGCTGTGGGCATGGCACAGCACAGATGTGGCCAGGTGTTGTTGGTGGTGTCACAGATGGATTAACAGAGTCTGCAGATGGGCTGAACCAGTGACTGCTCGGGTCCTGCAGCCTGAGAAAGGAGCTTGCACATGGTCTGGCCACAGGGAGCATCAAACCTGGCTCCAGAATGTGCAACCAGCTGCCCTGCTTTGCCTAAGCAAATGAATGGTAAGCAACATTAGAAACTCATTAGGGCAGAGAACATCTCTTTTGTTCTCTCTCTCATTCTCTGCTTTATTTCCTAGTAGAAATAATAATTTATTTCCTAGTTTGTTTCCTTATTTCCTAGTAGAGATAATAATGCTATTATTAAATATCTAACTGGATTGCTGAAACATAGTATTTTCTGACCTAAGGTATTGATATTTATGAGATTTAGGCAAAGAGTACCATAAATAAATAAATTTCAATGGGTATAAAAATGAAACACTTCTTGTTTTGTAAAATCATTTATCTTTGTTTATAGAATAATTTATTATTGTTTATTATTCCATAAAACTTTGCAGTGTTTTGCAAAGTAATTTGTCTTTTGCATTTTTGAAAAAAGAATTAATATATTTTAATGCCATACTAGCCATTAAACTGATTGGGACAAGTTTAGTAAGATTAATTTTGCATTCCAATGCTGAGTACTCTGCAGGGCAAATAAAAAACAATTAACTATAACAAACCTTCAGATCTGCTATTCATCTTGCAAACCCAGGAGAAACAGAAGACAGCAATGCTAGCTACATCTAAACTTCATCAATCCCACTGGACCCATTAAAAAGAATAATTTTAGGTTTTTCTCCATATATCCATTTTTCCCATGCATTTTTTTCCATGCTGCAGGAGGGACGAATTTCCCAATGGCAGAGAAGGGGAGGAAGGCTCACCGTAAGGTTCAGGATTGAGCAATAAATACCAGGAAGACAGTGTCAGGTAGAGGTCGTAAACCCAACAGAATAAAGACTTTTTTATTGCCCTTCCCTGCATTTGTGGGATGGGGTTTGGATAGTGGTTGAGCACTGGAATGAGTTAACCTTGCCATTTTTTGCTGTCAGTGACTCCTAAGTGACTCAATCAGCTCTTGAAAACAAAAGCACTCTTGTGTCAAATTCTCATCTCGGGTTATAGATAGTCATTACCTCTGAGAGGGTGCTCAGAACATGTGTAGGAGTTTCCCTCAGCCAAGAGAGGATTTTGAGGTGTCTGGTTTTTGACAACCCAATTTTCTTTCCATGCTTCAGCTCTTTCCTGACAAGACAGTTGTACAGAGTATTTGCAATTTTTTTGGTTCAAGGATTTTAGTAAGTCTAGTGAGGGCAAAATCTTCTGTAGAAAGTAACAGAGAAAACTTTCTTTTTTTGAGCAAACATTATTTGTATTTTTAAAATTCAGATATTAAATACAAATATAAGTATTTTTTTAAAATTTACATTCACGGCTGCTTGTTATCTTGGCTGTCTGCTAGCATTGGTCAGAATTAGAATGAAATACCGGGATTCCTCAGACACACAGCATCAAAGTGATTGATCTCCTTATGCTACCCACCTTTCTCTGGCTAACACCAAGCTCCTCCCAAGTTCATCAGGCACCCTGATATGTTAGCCCATTAGCAGCCTCTTTGCTCCTTCAAAACATACACTTGCTGTGTTCTGTTCCCTATGAACATCCTTTTGCTTGTCTCTTGTAATGGGTTTTAAAAATGCCTAAATTATATGGAAATCTTTAGAAAGACTATGGTTGGTTTTTTTCACTCTGGTATGGTGCAGAGGGGAAATGCAGGGCCCATTGCTCCCATCAGCAGTTACCTGAAAGACATTTTGGGTTTGACCTTTGCAGGGAGATACCACCAGAAATCCCAGTGGGCTGCAGTGGGATCGTGTAAGGAAGCTGGGCAGGCTCTGCTGGCGACTTTCCAGCGGGAGCTGTTCAGATGGGATGGCCCCTCTGCTCCTCTCCTAATCCCTGCTGAAGGGATTATGGCATTGTGCTTCCTGAGGGGCACTGGTGGATGCAATCTGCTGCTATGAGAGGGATTTGTCCTAGGATGATGCTGAAATGCAGACTCAGAAGGTGCTGTTCTCTTGCAGCAAACCCATTATGTTGGGAGCTACGAAAGATCTGTAATGGTGTGTGCTTTTACAATGCCTGTCTGTGGGAATTTGGGCTCTGTGCTGAACTCCTCAATTCTGCCCCAGTTCTGTGTTATACTGTAACAACATTGAAAATGAATGTTTTACATTCATCTGCCTTCTGTGACACAGATTTGCAGGGCTCTTTGGGTTTGCTTTCAGTGCAGTTGGTTCTTGATTTGAAGCCTTGTTTCCACAGTCCTTCAGAAGACCCCTAAATGTTAACTCAGTGTCAATTTACATATTTAATTGTGGCTTTAGAATTAATTTTCCCTCCTTATATTTGCTGTCATCATAATTTCCACAAGGTAGTACATATTGATAGTGGAAAAATAATATTTTTATTCTCACGTCAGGCTTCTTAATTTTTTTTGTGTTTCAAAGGGAAGATACTGTTATCACAAACCAATAAGAACTAAGATATTTCTACCAATAATGTCTTAAGACAATTTTTTTTCCATTTAAAACTGGCTACTGTAGTGGAACTGAAGGGAAAGCACACACGAGCCTCTATAGTGTAAGGTTTCCCAAGGAGGCTGCAATTGTATCAATACTACACAATGATAGACTCAAAACTGGCTTCAGAGTGCCTGCTACTTGCAGGCCTGTACAGCCTGAAAGAATTTCATAGGAAAGCAGGAGCACCTCGCGGTGCTGTCACAAGACCCAGAAGCTTTTGACCCTGCCGAGGTAAATAAATAGGCATGCAATTTTGCATGTGTGTATGGCAAGAGAAAAAAATTTAAAAATTGTTACTTACTTGCTTTGTGAGCACTTTAAATATTACACTTTCTGGGTTTGAGTGCCCCTTCCAACCAAACCATTCTGTAATTCTTCCTTTTTCAGAAGAACTGGGACCCACAGTGCCCATGCATCTAAAACTGAGGACTTTGCCTCCAAAGCCCTCAGTAAAGTCTAGGATGAACAGAAAGAAGAGGGAGATGCACTGTACTCCTCAGTGCTAATCTTGATGTGAACAGAAGCTGAATGTTCCATTTTCAAAGTTTGATTTGGCTTTCTCTTACTGAAGCAAATTCATGGGTTTACTGGCTTTTAAAAATAATGTTTGTTTCAATCATGTTTAACCAGTCTAATCCCTCATAAAGTATTTGATCTTTTAAAGCACATACTTAGGTTTATATTTAATCAGTATTTATTGGGGGCAACAAGCAGGGAAAATGAAGGCTAGAGTAGAAGCACAATGTGGTAAAACTAAATGAAAACTGAAAACAAAAGCAGTGTGACATAGTGCAGGTATAATAGGGTTTAAGAGCTGAGTGACAAATGAGTTATATGGAAAAGGCAGAGTAAGTGGGGCTTTGGGGCTGGAACGGTGCTTTTTTGTTCAAAAGCAGCGCCCTTCTCAGCTAGGCCTGGGCTGCCAGCTGCAGGTGCCTCTGCAGGAGCTGAGCCCTGGCTCAGGCCCCTAGATGGGGTTAGAGCACTGCGATTCTCAGCTGCTCCTGCTGCTCCATCTGCACTCTGAAGGGAGCGGCTGGTGAAACAGGCAACGACCTAAGAGGGTCTTTGGAGGGGTCACATCGTGTTGGCAGCTGCCACCCAAACTAATCAGCCAGCATTGGGTTGCTTTTCTCAAGTAATTGTGTGAAATACAACCAGATTCTTTGAAAACTGAAGCTTTCTTACTTGACAGCTGTTTCTCAATTATGTCAGTGCGCCCTTGAATTCTTGTCTTTTGTATCAAATTAAATGTTTCTGCAGATACAGAGGCATGTCTGATGTTGCAGATTGTGGGCCAATTTTGTTTGAGTGAACCAGCTCTTACAAGGTAACAAACCTTAGAAGAGCAGAGAGTAAATTCACAAACCTAACTTTCACCATAAATTGTATATTTCTATGTGCCTCCACAGTCTGGAGCTGCCTATCAAGTGTTCTTTATAATAACACAACTGGGCTTTCAAAACACGGGGAGAAAAGCCTGCTCCTGGAGAAAGGACAGCTATGTCCTTGTAACAGTCATAGAGAAAAATAAAGATGGTCTTTGATTTAGGGTTGCTATTCAGTGCTACACAGTTTGTATCTGTGGTGTATGCCCCCATGAATAGAAGTTCCTTGGCTGCAGGGGCTGCTTGTGCTGCTGTTCTGTAGGGAATGACACTGGACTGTCTCTTTATCAAGGAGCAGGAGCTCTTGGGAATGACAGTTCCTGTCTGCTGCTGGAAGAGGTTGTTTGTGAAGGGAAACTGTGCTGATTGTGGAAGTGTGGGGAGGCAAAGGAGTGGCATCAGTAGGTGCTGTGCTGGCACCTCTTTGCTTTGCTGGTGCTCATTACCCAGCACGTTTCACTGGTTAAGCTCCTGCTAGAGCTGGGCTTACTTGGGGTAGCTGCTTTGGACCACAGAATCACCGAGTGGTATGGATTTGTTAAAGATCATCCAGTTCCAGCCTGCACTATGACAGCGAGAGACACCTTCTTCTGGACCAGGTTGCTCAAATCCCCATCCAGCCTGGTCTTGAACACTTCCAGGAATGAGGCATGCACAACTCTGGGCAGCCTGTGCCACTGCCTCCCTGCCCTCGCGGTAAAGAGATTCTTCTATTATCTGATCTAAACCTACACTCTGTCAGTTTAAAGCCATTCTGCCTTGTCCTATCACTTCATATCCTTGCAGAAAGTCCCTCTTCTGCTCTTCTGTAAGCCCCCTTAAGGTGCTGGGAGGTGCTGTAATGTCTCATCAGAGCTTTCTCTTCTCCACAGTGAACAACCCCAGCTCTTCCAGCCTGTACTTATAGCAGAGGTGTTCTCTCCTCTGAACACACTTCACGTTGGCACACACGTGTTTGAACAAGGCTTGTATATCTGCAGACAGTCATTTTCCAGGGTCACAGTGGCCAATGTGTCTGCTGCCAACTGAAGAAGCTGCTGTTGAGCATGCTACAGCATGCAGGTATTGTTGCAGTATCCTTATAGACTCATTTTGGAAGCAATTGAACTAGTTACCCCAAAAATCCAGATTTTACCAAAAAAACCCCACAAAAACCCCAAACAACCCAACCACAAAACAGGTTTTCTGAGAATTATATCTGGTAGATGTGGTATCACACTGATGACTGCTCCTTATCTCGGAAGATGAGCAGGAGACTGGTGTTTGGCAGTTATTAGGGCACAGCTGGATGTGTTTACTGCACATGGGCTTGTTCAGATTACAAGTGCCCGAGTGCAGGGTGGCATTCCTGGGGCAAGGCAGCAACACTCAAATCTGAAGCAGAGCTGAGGCTACTGCCTTTTGTTTACTCAGGCACCCGTTTGTTTTGCACTTGAAGAAAATGCAGCCTGACTTCTGGCCCTCAGGGAGGAGAGTCAGAGAGGGAAGCGAGTGCTGAGAGTGCAGAGATCAGAAAACTTAGAGTAGTTATTTTGGATACTGGTACCAGCATGACTGCAAGGGAGAGAAGCTACGTGCTGCCCTACAACCTGCTCTGGAGGTTTGCTCCCATGGGTGGGCTGTGATTGATATTAGAGTAGCTCACTGAAAGCTGTATAAGGCATATTTGTGCACAGGGAGTAATTTCTTTGTTTTTTAGGATAGATGTGAAGAGGCTGAGGAGGGAGCAGGATGGAAGTGCAGTAGGTGCAGGGTCAACAGCTGTCAGGACACTCTGTCCTTCTGCACCTCTAATGAA
The DNA here is from genome assembly GCF_021018805.1 of Prinia subflava. Taxonomy (NCBI): domain Eukaryota; kingdom Metazoa; phylum Chordata; class Aves; order Passeriformes; family Cisticolidae; genus Prinia; species Prinia subflava. Next base: position 28,639,113 of record NC_086249.1, read on the forward strand.
GCACATTTGCTTTAATTCCCCCCCCGAAAAGGGTAAGAGGGAGCATGCTGCATTTTCTCCCTGGTCCGGAAGCATTGCCACCACAGAGGTCTCCCCTCCAGCTTTTTGATCCTGACAAGATTCGGTCTGGAGCTGTCACCAGTTTATTCCGCACAGACCATTTAGACAGGTATCTTCAGCTCTGCTACATGGATCTTATTTTCCAGCTGTCATCTTGTATGAAGAAGCAATTTGTGGGGTAACCAGATCAGTCAGAATTGATAAATTCTTCCCATTTCATGAGAAAAACTTTATGTGTTTAAAACAGTGGAAAAACCTTGCTATAGGGAGGTGTGTGGAAGCAGAGCCCTGCATACCACCTCCATGTCTCCTGGGGACGGGACCCATGGGTTCTGTGCAATTTACAGCAAGATTTAATTATAATAAATAATAAACACAAAGGCATCTGCGTGTGTGGGGTCTTTCAGCCAGATTACATGAATTAGCTGACACAAGAGAATACTCTAAAACTAATTAGCTCTTTCTATTCACCAATAAAGAAGTTATTTCAACCTCCTTTTTAAATTGGTCATTTGAGGGTGGATTAAGCTCACATTAAAACGTTTCTTGATTCTCAAAATAAGCAGGTGGTTTAGTTACACAATTAGACAATTTTTTAGACAATATTGTACTTTTTTTATCAGTGTATTACTAGTAGGAAAAGTTTGTCCCTATGTTGTTGACACATCAACAGGAAAAGTGTCTTTCTTTGCTGTTTTTCTCTCCCATATCAATTATTTCAAAAAGGTTTGTCAGCACTGTAGAAGTCCAACCACCAGGATAATTGGGTCACACACTTTGATTTGAAGTGACCCCTCACTATGAGTATTGGCCTCATTATTGAAATCTGCCCATTTGGTTTGACTTCTGTGCATGAGGATGTCAGGGGCCAGCTCCAGTACTGGCAAGATTCCTGCCTCAGATACAGACATAAAATTATTTCCTTCAGAGCCTCTATCAGCACTCAGGGATTATACGAGGGGCAGGACATGGCATGAGGCATCATAAAAATTGTAATGTAGAAAATGTAATAATGCATTATCAGCTCATCTAAATCAGTTTATCACTAAGTCACTCCAAATTTAAATATGTTATTTCACCTCACTCCTAGTGATGGATGCTGGTAAAGATCCCACCAGTGCAGAAGGCTGGGTAATGGTCTTGGTGACCCACCCTAATTCCAGCATTGTGAGGTAAGGCTTTGCTAACACTGCTGCTATTATTGCTGTGTCTGCCTTCCTTATTAGGGAAATCTGAGATTTAATTTCTTCTTGGACAGCCTCAGACAGATCAAATCATCACTGAACTGGAAGATGGCAAAGCCCTTACCATAACACTTGCAGCTGACCCAAACTTCTGGAAATGGGTAAAAGAGTAGGGAGGATAACCTGCAGATGCCAAAATTACCTCCAGCCACAGCCAAATCCTTGCAGAATAGCAGGAGGTAGTGACTCATCTGGTCAGCCTTGTTATACTGCATGGGGCTTTGTCCTACCCAAAAGTGCATGGTTTTGGGATGGAACCAAGGGCACCTCCAGAGCCTGCAGGGAGGGCATAGAGAAGCCCAAATCAGGCTCTGCATGGTGGTGCAAGGCAAGAGGATAAGAGGCAATGGGCAAAAGCTAAAATCTGAGAGGTTTGGATGGGTGTAAGGAGAAATCCTTTGTCTATGAGGACACCCACCCCACCACCCAGAAAGCCTCTGCAGCCTCCCTCCTTGGAGGCTGTCAAGACCCGAGTGAAGCACTGAGCACCTGAGGCAGATCTTGGAGTTGACCTCCCAAGGTCCCTTTTAGCCTGAATTTTTCTCTCATATTATGGAAAAGCCCAGTGCTACCAAGGGAGATGTGGGCAGAGATATATATGTGCAGGAAAATATCCAGTAGAGGAGCTAATGCACCTTCTCATTTGGCAGTGTCGTAGTGTCACCTAACATTGGGACAGTTTAGGGGTGAGTCACAGATTTAATGAAGTATTGGGTAAAGTGCCTTTGTTGTGAGACTCTTAATAAGCTCATCTACTTAGCTTAATGAAGTGAGGATTGAGAGCCAGCTTTGATCCCTGTAACTGTTTATTTGAGGAACAAATTAGATTGTGGAGTTTCTAGTGTATCAGATGAAGTCACAGCAAAATCCAGTGGCTGAAGTCAAAGTTAGATGGATTCAGGAGAGAGGTCAATAATAATCACTAGTAAATCTTTTCAATAAGATTTCTGATTTTTGGAAAATAAGTTGCCGTGGATTATGATCAGTCCTCTGCTGTATTTTAAATCAAATACATTTGTTTGACAGATACAGTCCACCTTAAAGGAGAGTGGATCACCTTCAGGTGAGTCCCCTGCCCCTCCTGATGCAAGCTGTGGTATCTGAGTGGGTGAACCTGAGCAGTGGTGCTGGCCTCATTTCCCTCTAGTACAGCCCAGGGAAGGCACACAGAGCTGCATTCAATAGCCTCAAAACCACAACTTTGTTTCCAATGATCTGTTTTGTCACTTGGACAGATATTCAGCAAAATACTTATTCTTCTTGTAAAAGTATAAATACTTCCACCATCAAGAGGCAGCTTAAATTAGACTTAGTTCCTGTGCCTTGGTCATATGGACAGTCATACTTCACTCTTTGCAGCTGTCAGTGTGATAGAGACAATGATTCACTAAAATGCAGCATTTCATTACTCATCTCTGTAATTCACAAAATGTGAAACACTTCTGATGAAAACCACATATGAGCATTACGGTGTTGCAACTAATTGACAATCAGAGGCTTAACCTTTATTTCAAATAATGCAGACTCAATGTGAGCTCATAGTAAAAAACACGTATCCTTTGTCCTCAGCATGTTTAGCCAGCACTCGAGATGTACTCCACTCTAGAGCAGTTTTCATCAAGAGGTTTAAATACATTTAAATGTTAAGTAATTTACTGTCCAGCATTTTTATGAGAAAAAAAGGATAAGGTAATGGTTTGATTATAAGAGCATATGCTGAGGACCAGCAGTACACTGCACATAATTCCTCACGATAACGCTGGTCTTTGTAAGCCTAGGCATGATTTTTCAAGAGTTTTTTATTTAGAAAAGTGTATTTACATTTTAATCTGCCTAGTGTGATGGTCCTCTTGAAATCCACCAATTCTTACAATCCAACTATTACTGCCTACCCCATTGGAATGAATCTTACATTGGTGAAGAAATTACTGCAACACCATGACCTGCATCAACTACCAGAATGCATTCCTGTGTAAATCCTTCTAGATTGATTCTAAATGGATTATTCTTTGTGTGCTTCACCAATACAGTGAAGTAATGCAGTGAATCTTGCCATTGAACTTTGTTTCACTTTCACAAATATATATTAAACTTCTTGTGCTAATACCTTTGACAGTGACTGAGTGGTTGTAAATCTTCGTTACTTTGGTCGGAGCATGGTGCTAATAGCGCCAGGGTTGTGAGTTAAATCCCTGTATGGCCCAATCACTTCAGAGTTGGACTTGATGACCTTTGTGGGTCCCTTTCAACTCAGAGTACTCTGTGGTTCTGTGATTCTGTGAATACAGTCAGCTAACAGTTGTCAGAGTGCTGCCAGCTGAGGTGTGAATGGGTATTGAGAAGCACAGATGGATAAGCAGAATCACGAGGAACGACTCATCCAGAAGTTGAGGGATGCAGAAATACAGCCCTAACTGGGAATCAGACATCCCAGGCCATCCAGGACTTCTAATAAACTGAGACCATGACATCATCTTCAATGATAAGAATGTCTTAAATAGCACATGTAACAGTGGATAAACTCACATACCTTATGCACCCATTCTGTTCTTTATCCTGATAGTAAAATCAGCCAGAGATGGCCATAAGTGTTGAAATTCCCGCTGCTAAACATCACCACAGGATACATGAGATTTCTTGGGGTTTTTTTCACACCCTAGGAGCCTGAGCAGGTTCAACACACCTGCTCTGTGAGAATTTGGGGGTTTTTCCCAAAAAAACATATATCCAAAAATTTTTAAGTCTTAATGTTTCTTATTTCTCTAAGGAAATCAGCTGTAGAGAGATACTGCCTAGTTTTCTATCACCAGGTGTTTTTCCTCTTCCATGCCCAACAAATTGCTGCATTCACAGTGAAGATGTGTGGTTGCTGTAGGCTATACTGCTAGACAGTGAAGAAGGTCAGGAAGCTCCTGGAAGGAAAGCAGACCTTACAAGGGCTGAGCCCATCCTCAGTGATTGTCAAGGGTAGTAGTTTCAAGGTTTCCTAAAACTTAGCTACTTCAAGTGCATGTGAGATAAACCTGAGCTTAAATTCACTTATAATTAGAAAATATATATATGTAAGTGCCTGGATATAAGGCCTTTGTTTTCTCTATTGTTTCAAGACCCAAATTGTCACAGCTGTGGCCTGGGACAAGTGCATGCCTTGGTTCCTTGCATGTACCCTGAATGCCAAGGACATTCACACCCTGCTGAGCAAAAGTTTGGCATCTGCATACGGCCCAGCATGGAGAGCCAAGCTAAGGGAGAATACGTGGCTCAGAGGGTATCTGCCATCACTCATTCTGAGAAAATATTGAACTCAAAACCAGACCATAAACCTGAACTGAATGAAGCTGTACATGACTATTTTTAGCATTTCTTCATCTAATAAAACTTGCCTTGCCTATACTATTTTACAGAAATTTTTGTATTTTTAAAACTACAGATATAAATTAAAATTCCAGTGTGGAACTTGCTGACAGAGTCATTGGCTGCATTGCAAAGGGTGCATACTGCATACCAATCCATATTAACTTTTATTTTGCTTTAGGATATCACAGTTCATTAAAAATAGAATAAATTGCATATAGAACAATATGACACATGTAGTCTTAGGTTTTAAAAGTAATTCCTCATACATGTTCCTTCTGGAAGAGAAAAATACAACTGCAGAATTTCTCTTTAAGTGATCCACATAAATCTGATACCACAGTTTCTCACAGCAGTTCTGCATTGCTGCCAGTACAATTTTAGAGTGAAGTGTAATAATAACCTTAATGGCCAAGAAACCATATTAAATAGGTATTGTAACAGGTAATATATTGTGAAATCATGCATGGAAGAAGTGTGCATTTGGGTATTTCATAACACTCAAAATCAGAAAATGAGGTATCCTGGAGAAGAAAGGCTCTCCTAGAAAGTAAACAAGAGGGTTGCCACAGAGGTGAACGTGGAGCCAGCAGCAGAGACAGAGGAATTCTGTGTGTGACACTGTGACCCTTCACTGCAAGTGCACCCTCTGCATCTGAGGCATTTCATGCTCATGCACAAAATGCTCCTCCACCTCCTGCAGCACAGGTTCTGTGGGCACAAGCAGTGCTACCAATGCTGAAACTCCTTTCAGATCTCCAAGGGGCTCAGGGGAGACTTGAGGGAGCTCAGCAGGACACAGCTTTCTCCATGAGGTTCCTGGTGAATCATCTGGGGTATGGGACAGGCTGGCAGTGGGCATGGGGCAGGGGGGCATTGCCAGGCACTGCCAAGTCTTCCCAGAAAGCCTGCAACTGCTGAAAAACTGTGCAATGTGCCTGTGCTCTGAACCTGTTGTTGGTGTCCCCGTGAAGGGCAGCTGGCTCTGAAGAGCATCACTGGTAGTTGCAGGGGAGAATCTAAGCTAGTAGCTTCTCTTTCTCTGCTGGTGTTCAGGGCAGACTAAGAGCCTTGGAGTGGGCTGGCTGGGAGCATGGCTGTGGAGCCTGTGCCTTTTGGGACCGTTCCTTCCAGAACAAGACAGAGCCTGTAAACACAAAAATTTAAATGCTTTTGCATATCTACTCAGAGCACACACTCTTTTCACTGTGGTGAAGGAAGAAAGAATTACAAATATTTAGATGTTTGGTCTTGCTTGTCTTGAAAGTTGGCTAAATGTAGAAGGCATCCCAGCAGGCGTCCCACCAGGGTGCCTCAATATGCATCAGAGCTGACATCCCACCAGGCACCACCCCAGTGGCACTGCAGGCATCACTGCAGGCATGCCACCAGTCCCTCTCAGCAGGCAGGAGAGCAGGCCAGTCAGCAGACATCTCTCCACAGCGTCTCATCTGCACACTGCAGCAGGGACCATGACAGGGTGGTGCTCTGCTGCCAGCCCTGCTTCTGAGCCTGATGGGGGCAGGCAGATGAGGAAGGCAGGGCTGTTCCCTTGGCAGGGACAGGCAGTGCAGGTGACTGATCACCCACAGGTTAGCCCAGGTGGGGTAAGGAAGGGCTAAAGAACAGAGAAGCAGCAGCCTCAGAGAGCGTCCAACAATTGCTGATGGAAAGAGAAATCCTGAAGGTGTCATGCCAGCTCCTCAGCCAAGTTTTAAGGAGTTTTTAGGCATGTTTAGTCCAAAAACAGTAAAAACCTGCTTTCCCTCTACCAGCTATATGTTTCAGGTCCAAAAAATACAGTTTTTATTGTGAAATTGAGCCTCTGGCTGAACATACAGAATGTGACCTTGGGTGGTCTATGGCCACCAGTGTTCGGGAGAGCAATTCCATAGCAGCACGCTATACAGGGAAAAAATAAAAAGAAGAAGCCCTGGTGCAGATAAGAAATGACCATTTACTTTCTCAAATACTTTTTTTCACAGGGCCTGGTTGGGCTGTGAGCACCCCATGCTCACAAACAGAGAGACAGAGCAGCCACGGGGAGCCAAGTCTGGAGCTGCCTGACCAGCCTCTCTGCCCAGTGAAGTGAATAACCTCATATTGTAAAAATGATCTTCTGAAATCTCATTGGAATCTCAAGGCTGCTAATAAAGTCTTGTTCCACATCCCTCACTTCCCCTCTCATTAGCAAGGCAGAACCACTTGGGTTTACATTTAAAATGAGGAATAATCTGTTCTCTAAATTAGGACAGCTGAGGAGTTTTTGTGCCCAGGGTAGCAGAGCATCAGGAATGATGACATTTGAATACACATTCTGGTGTCCAGGGGCAAACCCCCCACTAGTGCCCTGAGATGTGAGGCATAAATAGACCACATCCTACTCTGCAGGCATATACATTTGACTTCTGAGTTTCTTTTCAAGGTCTTGTTTCCACTTACAGAATTTATTTACAGTCTGCTTATATGAAATTTCAAACATTTCTTAAGAAATAAAGTTTCCTTGCATCATAGGAATATTTTTGATATGTATGAACATTGGATAACAAAAATATATTGTGTTGAGGCTTTTTCTGAACTCATTCCATTGTTGTCTGGATACCAAGGTAAGGAAACCGGCACTGGTACAGCTGTTTTGGAAAATGAACCCTGATGTCAGTGCTGTGCAGTCTGGGAACAGATGAACAGATAAAACTCACTGACACATGGGCTGGAAATGGAGGAAGTGCTCCAGGTCTTGCTCTGGTCTGAGTCTGTGAAACTCCAGTGTTGTTTCTGTTCTTGCTGTGCCCCCACCAGTGACTTGAAGGAGGTCTGTGCTCAGGCTTGCTGTGCAGTTTTGGATCCCCAAACACAGGGTTTGTAAAGACAAACTCTGACTAAGCCTGTTCTGCAAGAAGTTTACATGTTTCCTGTCCAGCCTTGATGGACACAACTGAGTGTCTGTCCAAACTGTTTCCCCATCTAAAGCACAGCCTTTGGCCATACAAATGTGGCACTGAAGAGGGCTCCTACTGTGGTTTGGATTTTCTGCACTATAAACATTGATGTTCAGGTGATGAATCCAAGGGGATGAAAAGATGGTGTCACACATTTCAAATGACAGTATTTTGTGCATTTCCTACTTGTATTTCAAATATTAGGAAGGCAACAAGTTGGTAATTTCATTTACAGATGGTTTGGCAATACTGGCACCCACATTTGTTCACCTCTGCTGTTCCCTGTATTTGCCAATCCCCCTGTGTTTTGTCCATATGCTGGTCCAAGGTCTTCCCCCAATTACTTTCTAATGGTGGTTATAGGATACCTGAGCCATGTGTGACTGTGAGTTTAAATACTGGCACAAGAACAGTTGATACACTCTTAAATGGTAAAAAGATTTTCTGGAAGTTATTTTAAAGAAAGAGTGAAGAGGAAGGGATTGCATGAGTTTACTGAGAACTGTCAAGGTCAAGGTGTACCTGCCATTAGTGATGCATCAGTAAAAGATCTCTCAAAATCCAAATTTAATTAAGTCCTTGCCATCTTGCCATACCCAGTTGGATCAGACTTTCTTTAAATCAGTGGTGCTATTAAACACCTACAAGTATATTACACTTCCTGCCAAGGTAATACATGCACTTGTGTACTTCCTTTTAAAATTCTTTTCAAATAACTAAATTGATTTCAAAATAGGAGTGGGAGTTTTAACATCATAAAAATGGTTTGGACCCAATGTTTTTATTCCCTGATAATGTTGCAGCAGACTAATTTATGGGCCAAGGAAAAACTATGGAAACTTCATGCACTAGTATCCAATACTTTACATTTTTATTGAAATAACTTCACTTTTCAGCAAACAGCTAGCTAGTAAATCTGGTGAGGACCAGGAAATGAACATCACCTTGCAATATCTCACTTTGCATTTTATCCATGACCTGATCCAGGCTCTGTCCTGGAGTCCCAGGACAAGAGCTGGGTCTAGAAGCATCTGACTTCTGGGGACCCCCACTCGTGCCTGGACCAAGCCCTTGAGCACTTTGGTTGTTGGAGCTGCATATGGGCATGGGCACAGCAGCCACTCTGCTTCTGACAGTAGGTTTCCCCACCCACTAAACTGGCTAATAACAGCAAAATTTCAAAAGTCTTTTAGTTAACCATAGGGAATAAAATAAGCCAAAAAAAGAATGTGAGGACGGTTTTATTCAGGACAGGTTTGAATCCAGCATCTAATTTAGCTGATATACTTTGAAATATATATAGATTCAACATTTACTCTTGAGAAGTTGAAGGTTTCTTAAAAGGTCATATTTCATTTTGTATTAGAACATGGCACATTGGCTTTCTGCTTGTGGTTTTTCTGCACATATGAGCGCTTAAGGTAAAATGCTTTTTATTTCCAAAAGCAGCAAGTGTGCAGACACTTAATAAAAAATAATTTCTCCATGCCCATTTCTAGTCAGTAGAAAGTTTTTCTCTATCAAGCAGTAAAATAGAGGAATTAATGCTGATTTCTTCAGATTTCCATCTGAGATCCTCCAGAAAGTAATGAATATCATAGTAATACAAAATTGCTCTTCACATTCAGCACCATTCCCAGATGATTTGTCTCTCAAACTGATCACACCAATCTTAGCTGCCTGCTTTATTTTTATGTGTTCTGGGAAATCAAAACAGAACCGATTTTGCCTTATCAATTGTAACTTCAACCAGACAAGATACAAAGCATGTGTGACCCCTACTCCCTCACTCCTTGGTCTTAGAAGCATGACTGAAGTTAATGCTGTAACTACTGTGATGTAACTAACAGAATAAAACTGAGAGAACAAGGCCCAGAATATTTACTCTAAATTTTACAGGAGCTTGGTCTTTGGAGTCTGGTTTTGACTCTGTTAAATTGAGTGTGGACCCAGCTATGTCATGCCAGATGTCCAGTGCTAAACTGAAAGGTGTATCTGCTTAAACATGCAGCATTTTACTGCTTTAATTAAAGTAGCAACACCCTGGGTGTGCACACCACTGACAAGAGTGGCTGTCATAGAATTTGTGAGTCAAATAGTAAAACTTTGCCAATCTGACCTGTTTTTTGTTTAAGTGGCCAAGGGATTTTCCTCCAGGTCCTGGCAGCGGGTGCAGAAGGCTGAGGTCAAAGCAGGGCACTCAGCCAGGCTGTTCCTCCAGAGGAGGTCACCTTTTGCAGGTGAGCTACAAAACTGCAGCTCTGGTGTTTGAAGCAACCCTCTATGAAGTTCCACAGTAAAGTGTCAGGAAAAACTGGTTTGGTCCCTGCGGTCATGGAGCAATAAAGCAAAACTAACTTTGAATCAGAGAAAGTGTGAATTGTCTTTGAACTGAAGCCACTGGCACAGTGCAAAAACAAAAATTGGAGAATGGAGACAGACAGCAAAAGGCATGTGTGTGTGTGTGTGTATGTGTATGAGAGAGACAGAGACAGAGACAGAGACACTTCCATAGTGTTGAAAGAAATTGTGTTTTCCACCTGATCCATCCTCATGAGATCATTATTTACGTGGGCAGATATTGATGGGACAAAGGGGCATGGCTTTAAACTGTCTGAGAGCAGGTTTAGACTGAAAGTAAGAAAGAAATTTTTTATGATGTGTATGGTGAGGCAGTGGCACAGGTTGCCCAGAGAAACTGAGGATGGCCAGTCTCTGGAAGTGTTCAAAGCCAGGTTGGATGGGGCCCTGAGAAGTCTAGTCTAGCGGAAGGTGTCCGTGCCCACAGTGTGGTGGGTTGTAACTAGATGGTCTTTAAAATGTCTTTAAATCCAAAATACTCTGTGGTTCTATGCTTTGGTGACTTCAGGTTTATTAAAATCATCTGCTAATTGCAGCCTTGCGAATATTCACAATGTCCTGCTTGCTTCCCTAGAGTTTTGTGGATGACTCACTGTGATATTTTTGTTTTACAGAAGGCAAAGGAACATTTTTCTATCACACCAGTCTGTAGGGAAGCGTTTCTCTCTGGAGCTGGCTGTTGTTTGTGCAGATGCAGCTTCACATGCAGTATTCCTCTGCCATGCTCACTGACACTTCAATCTGCCTGAACATGCTAGCAGCAAAAACAGATGAGAAAACACCCAAAGGGAAACCACAGAGCATCTGAAAATGCCAGAAGATAACATAGTTTGCAGAACACCATCTCTTCCTGAGAAAACCTTCAGCTGATCAGCACGCCTCACCTAACAGGCACAGGAGGCCTGTGTGCATGCCTAATTTAGCTTTGCAAGTATGTCACTGGGCACTGGAATGGAAATCTACCTAAAGTTTACGACATTGTAGGAATTCAGAAGATAACAGCCTTTAAACACGAGAAATACACACCAAAGCTGACCACAGGTGCCCCAGCTCCAGCCCTCCTGGAGACAGGGACTGCAGGGAGTGGCCACCTTCTCCCAGCTCTGGCTTGACTGTCCATCTGCTGGTGTGTGAGATCAGAGAGGGGTGCAGCTTTTGAAGGTGAATCAAATCACCCCAAGACAGGAATTTTGTCTTATTAATCTCATCCTGAAAGTAGGCTCCTCCATTCTCCTGGGATGAGTTTAAGAGCTTAGAACAGGTAAAGCTAACCCCATCTGTGTAGCCTTTCCTGGTTAGAAAGTTTTGAATGTAGTCTGCCATTATAAATCCATTTTTTTGGGGAAAAAAACCATTTTGGTCCCTGCTTTAGAATATTCAGAAATCATATATTCAAGTCTAAAGTAGTTGCTTTAGGCTCTCTTTTTAATCAGTGGAGGAGAATGGGCACCTCTGGCAGGATAGTCATCTGCTTTGGGAGAGCTGGTGGGCTGCTTGGCTGAATCATCCTTTGGAAACGCTCAGGCCTTCTGATAAGGCAGGTCACTGTTAACAAAAACTGCTTGAAAAGAAGAAAAAAGTATTTTTGGGAATACAGAGACTGGTTTATGAGCTAGAAATGCAGGGGTTTGCTAGCAGGGGGAGAGTTGGGGGCTGGCTTGGCTGCACTGCTGAAAGCACTGGACAGAAGTGCAGGAAGTGAGCCCTAAGCTGGCACTTACACATGTGCCAGACAAATAAAATCCCATAAGTTCTCTGATCTTGGATAAAATAAGGAGTGTGACTCCCAGAGTAGTCCTTGAGGATGAGACATCAAACACTGTTTGATCAGGGCATTCATGCAGCAGTGGAGAGGGGATGCAGCTTCACAGGGCTGACACCTGGGCCAAGGTGTTTACCTGCTGGCCAGCTGTCTCACCCTGGATCAGGGGAAAGAGAGAATGAGAGAATGAGAGAATGAGAGAATGAGAAAGATTTCTGTCTATCCCTATACAGAGAGAAATCAAATGAACTGACATGGAAGGAGCTGCTGAAGCTCACTTTATGCTCCAGCACACAGGTTAGAAGAGGAAAGAGCTCAGTATGGTTGCACATGACAAACTAATTTTCTGCACTGAAACATCATATTGCCAGTTACTACAGGCTGTAGCTGTGCTTGTGCACTCAGAGTTAGGAATTCATGTTGGTAAAAACAGCAAAGTAGTTTTATCTGAAATAGGTATTTCTGTACCAGAAGTTCATTGTAATGAAGAATAATAATTCAGTTTTGTGCCCAGGTACTGTGTAGATGAAGATAGTGGGAAGTCTTTTTTGCTCAGTCACTCAACAAATACATTTTTGTTAGCTGCAGGCTACCCATGTGTAGGTAAAAACAGCACATATTATACTTTTATGGGAATATGGTGTTGACTTGGCCAAAGTTTTCTTAGCTTTTCATTATTAAATTGTATATTTAATAAATCCATATTTAGCAATCAGAAATGACAGAGTGCTGCACACTGAGCAAGAAGAAACTTATCATTAAAGATGCAGATCTTTTGCTGTCTTGGCATCTTGCTGGATGAAGGGTTTTTCTGGATGAAGGGGTTTGCTTTTGCTTTTGTATTACTTAACACAGTATTAGGGAAAAAGTACTTCAGCTTCAGATATGCTTGTAACATCTCTTAAACCTAAGTAATTGTATTAATTTGTCAAAGTGCTCTGTAATTTCATAATGAAAGAAGTCAAATCAAAGGATATTCACTTCTCTGAAATGAAAACAGAAAATACATGTTATGATACTTTTGAAAAGAACGTACTTTTCAGATGCAGAATACACATAGACACAGCTAGTTACACAACCAATTCTCTTGCAAAGTTATGTTTCATTTGTTTCCAGGTAATCTCTTTAATTTTGATAGACCTACATACTAGAATAGAATTAAGCAGATGAATGTTTACGTGTCAGAGCCTTTGGGTATTGGTGTAGACCAGCCAAAATGTACAAAACAGCTTAGAGCTGTGTATACTGGTTGCAATTGCTATTTTAAAGGTAGATTCCTGGGTTAGGGAAGGGAATGGGATCAAACTATTTAAACTAGAAGAGAACATAGGTTTTAGAACAAATGGATGTAAACTGACCATGAGTGTATTTAGGCTGGAATTGAGAATAATGTCCTTAATCATCAGAAGATGAAAACATCCTTCTGAGAGTAAAAATGCATATACAGGATGAAAGTGGCTGTGAGATCTACCTCAGCTGGTTTAGCACAATCTCCTGAGGTGATTCCTTGTGGCAGACAGCTATGGACTATGATGGCACAGAAGCTCTGCTCTGGCATTATCTGGTTCTGGTATAATATAATGAGTACCTTTTATGTTAATCACCACCATGACTCTTCACAAGATGTGCTTGCATCTACACTAATCACCATCAAGTTCATTATGTCCAAAAGCTTGGACATGAGAGCTGTGAGGTAGAATCAGGTGCCCTTTGGCAGAGGTAATTGCCCTGGTGGAAATGGCTGAAGACACTCAGGAATCTGCAGTGGGAGGTGGGAAGATGAAGGTGCTTGTAACGTGTCCCTGAGCAGCATCAAAGAGAACACATAAATCAAAGTGGGAACAACAAAGGGCAGAGGGATGACTGATCTGAGAACAGCACCGTGTCTTTCTTGTTAGCTAGAGAGTCAAATTGCAGCAGATGTCCTCAGAGGTCACAGACTTTGAAAGCCTGATGATGCACAATGAAAGTGGTTGTGAAACGCATAAATTAATGTCTGGATGCACAAGAGTAATATTGGAAAGAAATTGAAAGTGATGGTACCTGATCCTTGAAGACGCCAGGTGTTTGTATCCCAAGAGGGAAACTTCTGGACTTCTCTCTGAAAAGTACCTGATTTTGTCAACTATTTGAGAATTAGTAGAAATACATAATGCCTGATGCAGCAGGTATACTATTGCACTGCACAGTGCTGATACGGGCCTGTTTGCGCTCTGCTGTGAGGGAATATCCTGGACCTGAACCTTCCACATCCCATAGGCATGGCACTGTTTCACTGGCTGAAGCTATGGGAATGATTTTCCTTGAGACAGAGAAATCTGGAAATATCTCATCAGCCCTCACACATATTCAATAAATTTGATTAAGATCTGAAGAAGATCTCATTATATTAACGGTAAACTCTACAGATTATATTAGTGTACTCTTAGGCAGCATTAATGTCAAAATCAAGAGGCTGGGCTTGAGGGTCATCAGCCTGCTTGGCTCCACTGCCTTTTTGCAATTAGCAGGGGCTAGGCATGGGTTCTGAGAAAGCTATTAAGGGTTCTCCTGTTTCTCACAGTCTGGTTTGGAATCAGGTACTTCCTGTGGCTGCGGTTTCACCGTCTGTTTGGTGGCTGCGGAGCTACTCCCTCAGGAAAACAAACACATGTTCCTTCCTCACACCCAAAATACTCCAGTCTCCATTTTTCAGGTGCCACAAGACTGCAGCAAAGCAAGGCAGCTGCTCGTGCAAGATGGTACGCTCAGAAAGAGAGAGCTGCTGCTGGTCATGTTGGATTGGGTGTCTCACAATTGCCACGCAGAAGGCATATGAAAATTCAAAGCTGTTACTGCAATAGTTTTCTGGGATGTGCTTCACACAGAGATTAGAGAGGACTTTGCAAGAATCAGCAAAGAATCAAGAGAAAAATAGAGTGTCTGTGAAAGACACCACAAACTGCAGAAGCCATCTTCTGGCAGGACTGAGGTTGCCAAAACCAACCTGAATTGCAATTACACAGCTACAGCTTCCACCCAGCTCTACAAACATGAGACAGACTTGGGGTTCAGAGATTCCTCTTGGGTTTCAGAATTTCCTCTTCATCTTTTGGGGGAGGATGCCTCTCTTGTGACTTTTCCCCATTCCTTTTCTTTGGAGCTATTCTTCTCTTGTGGCTGCTCTAGTTAGTGAGAGCTGCAGGGGCAAGGATCTCTGGGGCAGGGATTAGGCAGCTCCACAAGGTGTTGGGGGAGTCCATGGGCTGGGACGTGCCCAGCTTTACCTCCCCTGCCATATCCCCACCATGTGAGGGCACCTCTGTCACTCCACAACCTTCTACCCTGACCAGTGGAGCAAGGACCAGCAGCTCCATGGGGCCGTGGAGCTTCAGGAGGAGTCTCTTTGTCCATGTCACGGGCAAGCCTGAGGAGGCTGTCTGCTTTTGTGCTGCAGCAGGGCTGAGTGCACCTTGATGGGGGGTTGTTTTTGAAGGGATGATGCAGCATGGCAGTGGAACTGGCACAGAAACCCCTGGCTCCATCCCCTGCCCTGTGCTTGGGGGGAGGTGGTTGCAAGGTGTTGTCTCTCTCTTGTCAACCTGGCAGTAGCTTCCCTCCAGAGCATTTTAGGACTGTGCTAATTCCCTAAATTTAACCAGTGATGTCAAAGGGTCATGTTAGCTCCCTGCAGGGAGTCCTGTGCCCACACACACTGATGTGCACCAGGAATAACTCTCCCACCAGGTAGATTTGAGTCCTGTCCCAAGCAGTGGCACTCGATGCCTGGTGTCATAACAGACCCCTTAGCCTTTGCTCTGCAGGTGGCTCAGCCACACAGCTGGGGGGAAGGAGACTGGGGCTGGGAAAACACACAACAGGAGAGCTGGATACAGCTGGCAGTGCGAGGAGAGGCCTCTCAAGGTAAGCTGGAAATGGAGTGCTGTTATTTATTGATGCAGTGATGGCCAGAGAGCAGGCACAGGGATGGCTGTGTTTGGTTTGGCTGCTGAACTGACTAATTGGAAGAGGAAAGGAAACACACTTGGGTGTGTAACTAAATCAACGTTACTCTCTATTGGTGGTTTTGTCAGTAAAATAGCAAAGTAAAGAAGATAAAATTCTGTTCATAACAGAATGTTGGATGGTGCTGGAGATACCTGTCTGACTTTGGTGCTGGCTAAAGGAAAACAAGGGAGACAAAGGGCTCGTTTCACAAAAATGCTGGATAGGTGGCAGCCTCCCACCATCTTCCCTTCTTGACCCCAAGAGGCAGCAGTGCAGCACCCCACCAGTGTCCAGGATATGGACTAGCTCCCACCTGGCTCCTGCCTGAGAAGTGAGGCCCAGAAAGGCTTTGTTAGGAAAAAGTGTCTGTTTTCACACAGAATTAGTCAGCCATAGAATTTCTCATCCCGCTGCCTGGCGCAACCCTCTCTCTCAATTTGTCTGCTTTTTTGGAGGAGTGCAGTGCTTGCAGCTGGGCAGATGTTTAGCACAAGACCTTTCCCCCATCAGTTCAGAAGAACTGGTGAGCAGGATGAGACGTGAGGAACGGGAGTTTTGCCATGAAGATGTTTTGGTGGGGCATTGTTGTTTGTGAGGATGGACTCATTCAGTGCTAGCAGGGAAAAGCAGTCCCAGCCGTATGTGATGTTTTGTTGCCAGGGCAGGACAAGGCTGGGCAGAAGGGCTGAGCCAAGTTAGCACAGAACATCCATCACCTCTGCATTTCAGTCTGGCTGCAGGCTATTAAGCACCCTCTGGAACCTGGAGCCCTTCTTGTCTCCCAGAGCTGAGCTCCAGAGGGTGTGGGTAATGCAGTCTTGGCTTGGGACTTGCAGCATCACGGGAAACGTGTGCAGAACTTACCCTGGGAGTAAAACAACCTGAGCTAAGGCTGGGAAGAAACACTTTTCAAGCTTTATATAGCTTCCCCCCTACCCTCCCCCCCCCCACCCCCAGCTTCATGGGAGGATCAAATCCCATCCTTATTTTTTTTTTTTTTTTTTTTTTATTTATTAATTTTGTTGGAAGAAGACTTAGAGCCCAACACGTAACCAAAGGGTTAAGGATGTAGGAAGCTCAGGTCAGAGACTTGCATTGAAACAGGCCAGCTGAGGTCCCACCATTGTCCTGCCCTGACTGCTGATTGCTGCTGCCTCCCAGGCAGTTTTTCCACATGTGGACTAAAAGTTCCAACCTAAGAAACTTTTCCTGGCAGAAGTTTTGTTGAAAGTGGTACATTCCTGAAATGAGGAAGGGGAAAGAAAAAAAAAAGGATTAGTTGATATTTTCCAGGGAAATATTGATTCCTCTGGCAATTGGGAGGCAGTGAGGTGAGCACAGGGGCCACAGGAGCTGCTGCTGATCCTCATGAGTTCAAGCGTTGAGTGGACAAGGCACTTCCACACACAGGGAGCATCCCTGAGGTCTCTGTGTGTCCTGGCCACTGCAGACACAAATGACAGCCCTTTGGAAAACTGCAGAGACTAGTGGGCAAGCTCCAGTGCCTGGGAAAGAAAACAGCAATGGAAAACCCACTGGCACAGCCCAAGCCACAGACAGCCAAGAATTGGCTGTTACAGCTTGTTTGTGGGGGAGAAGAGGCAAATTTGGTCTCCTTCGAGCCCCATCCATGGAACATATGAAATGTTTCATCCATCATGAAAAATTCTTGAAGGAAAAGCCTAAACCTTGGTGTTGCAGATAATCCATTCCTACATTCAATGTGATTCAGTGTCCCCACAGGGGAGGAGAAGATGGGTTTGCCAGGGACCGTGTCTGTGTGTTGGGGAGAGACAAGACTCAGATACGGAGGGAATCAAAGACTGCCATAATTTTTTGAGGCAAACCTAAATGTAGAGGCTTACTAGAAGGAAAGAAAGGGGAAAGTGCACCCTCTTTTTGGGAAGAGACATGGAATTGCTCCATGCTCTAGAAGAATGTGCCCCAAATTTGCACAGACCTGCTAAGAATGCTTCCAGTATAAGAACAAAAAAAGTCCTGAGAGCAGTTGCTTTCTTTGGGAGAGAAGGAATCAGGCAAAAATTAATGCATTTAATAGAATTTAAAGCTTATTCTTTGTTTGTTCATGGTAGCAAAAATAATCCTAAGCAGTCTCTAAAAGAGTTCATAGCTACGATATTTCTGATTAAAGAGTCATAATGGTCAATGTGGGTAGGACTGACTGTTACAATGAAGTGTGTGGTAAAGCCACAGGAAGTTTTTTTAGTTTACTTGCAACATCACAACCATGTCAGAATTAATGGAGGTATCTTCTTGGCCATTAAGAAGTGTAGGGCATTTATTTGGTACCATATAGTAAAACAAAGAGCTATGGCCATCCATTTATTTTGCTGCAAATGTGGCGTCTGCTCCGTTATTTCTGAAGTCAGGGAAAATATTATTGACTGGATGAGGTCTCTCTTTGCTCCACACCTGAAGCTGTTTCCATTCGAGAAGTGCTACCACCAATGTTGGATTGCTGATGAATTTTTCAGTAATGTGCATATGAAAGTAATACTACCTCAAGGGATGATTAAATCACCAGGTGTCTGAGTCTCCAGGATGCAGCTGGATACATCCTGTCAGACGCTGTTCTTCTATAATTGACCTGAGCAGACACTTTTTTTATGGTTGTTCCTCACTGATAGCTCATCCTGGTTGCACGGCATCAGTGCTCGTCAGAGTCTCTTCTGAATCACCAAACCAGGGGGTGGATAATTGTTACTGTGGTTCCTTGCTGAGAGTTTAAACAACATGCACAAATTGAAACCCCTTTATTGATACAAAATAAAAGTCTAACAAATACTGAGGTGGTAACCTGAAAGGAGAGGAGATGACGTGCTTCACATTTCAGCTGGAACAAATGCCACTGCAGTGCTGGTATTTTCTGCTTTAGTCAGGTTTTTTCTTAAGTAGCAAGTAGATCTGGCTAGAAAATGGTACTTCTCTCTACTGAGATATTTAGAAGTTTCAGTTTTGGGATTTGTTCTGAGGCAGAGCATCAAGTCTTCTCTAGTTTTTCACGAGAACCAAAGAGAAAAAGGCAGGGCATGGTAACAGGGGCTCACCCACCATCATGCCTTAGATAAGACTGGTGGCCAAAATCTTGCTCAGAGTAATTAGTGGTGGGGGTTATAATTGAACCAGCCTCATACCCCGGGAGCAGCCCTGGCTTTCCCGTGCCACTGGGGAGGGAACCCTGTGTCAGGTGGGGCTCTGCCCTGCGTGCACCCAGATCCTCCAGCAGCTAGAGAGGGGACCTGCAGGAAGTGACCACAGCATCCCACCACAGAGTTCACACGGAAGAGCAGGCAGCCAGGAGAAAATCAGCAGAAAGCAGCTGTTGGCAGCACTTCTGTGATCCCAATGGCAAGACTAGGTGTCTGCATTATGGCTGACCCCAGAGGCAGAGATCAGCACACCCTCACAAACTGGCACCAGACTGTTGGTGTAAGGAGACAAAAGAGATTTGGCTCTCTTCTCCCCAACACCACAGCAGGACTTTCACATTCACATGGGAGTGAGGGTGAGCTGCCCTTGGATGGAAAAATACAGGGCTGGGGGAGATCAGACCTGCGCATTGGTGAGTCACAGGAAGCAAAGGTGCTGGGTCAGCCCTGAACTGAAGGAGGAAGGATGAGGAGCCAGACCAGGTGCAGGATGCCTATATATAACCCCTATAAGAGGTCAGATAGGGGAGGATGGACAAGGCATCCTTCCCACAGGCCACTGAGATCTGCCATCAATTCCTTGCATAGTCACAACATCACCACCACCTCACCAGCCTCTTTTCTGCTCTTGTCTGATCCTGAGGAAAGTAATTCAGTGAGAGGCTGGTTGGATTCCCTCTGTATTTTTCTCTTCAGAGTTCCGATTTTGTTTAGCACAGAAAGATTGCCCCAAAAGCAGGTTCCTCTGAAGAGAGAACAGTAAATATTTTATGTCTATGCCAGTTCTCTGGAAAATATTACAGCAAAAAGTGTTCTCTATCTGCCAGTAGAGATCCTGCCTGAGACTCAGTTGCATTGAGGGATGTATGTGGACATTTGAGCAAAGAAGATTCCTCGGCCTACCCCATCCTTCACCAGGAAGAAAATTATGGTGATTATGGCTGTGCTGTCTGTCAGGGTCTCAATGAGACAGAACTCTTCCTCTCTGACTCCCATCACTGAATAACCCAGGCACTGCTGCCCATCTCTTTCTGCCCCACAAGTAACCTGAGACTCCCCAGTGCCTGCACCTGGCCTTCCTACCACCAGTCACACTTTCCTTCTCTCCCTGGCAGAGGTAACCCAGCGCTGTCTCTGAATAAGCCAACATTACAGGCATGGCACGGTCTAGGCATGGTGATTGGAACAAACCAGCCCTCAGCCAAGAAACTCCACTGCTTCTCAAGAGACAGCTGTGCAGGACCCCTGCAGTGTTCAGGATATAAACAGTCTCCCACCCAGCCTCACTCATGCCTGAGCTGCCCTATGAGGTGAAGTCCAGAAAGGCTTTCCTAGGAAAGAGTGTCCGTTTTCAGAAAATATTCCAACTGCAGTGGGATGGCCCTTCTCATCCTGTTGACTGGCATGATCATCTGTCTCTATTTGCTCCACTCATTTGGGGGAATGCAGTGTTTACATCTGGGCAGATGTATAGCAGAAGACAGGCCCCATTGTGAAGACTTCTCCCACCAGATCAGAAGAACTAGTGAGTAGGATGAGGAGCAAGGGGTGGGAGTTCTTACATGGGCATCCAGGTGCATGGGTCAGGTGATATGGCTGGAGATAGGGCAGGAGGCTGGTGATCTCCAGCACCATCCCTTGTCCTCAGCACAAGGTAGGAAGAGAGAAAAGAGTGGGTTAATCCACTTTGTGGGCAAATCTTTCTGCAGCAGATGCAATGCAGTGCAATGACTGCTCATCTGTGCCTTGCCCAGACTCACCTGGGAGCTTGGCTTGGGCTGAAACCATCCACCCCATTTGATTCAAGGCAAATTGGTGCCTCTGGCTGTAAATCTCCTGGGAAGCTCATGACTCACAGCAAAAGAGCGGTGGAGTGCCATGAATTACACAGCACTGGCTTCTCACCCTCCTGAAGGTGGTTTTGGCTCCCCAGGATGTTTGTGCAGGAGTGGATGAGCCTGTGCCATGGTGGGGTGACCACAGCCCTGCACAGACATGCCAGGAGGAAGGTAAGAGCATGCCCTGAGTCAACAGCCCTGGAAATGCCATCAGGACTTGGTATGCCTGTAATTACAAGGCTACTATGTAGTAGTAATTTTTTTTGTTGTTTTTAAAAGAAGCTTAACCCAAAGTCTCCATCATGCAAATGTCCATCAGTTGACTTCTATCCAAACAGCGATTTCTCCAAATTTCTCCCACTACAGAGTTGCAGCCTGATGGCATCCCCATCCCCCAGGATGGATTCTGGTGTATCAGCACGTCAGGGGCTTGGTGGGAGAACTCTGGCACTGCCGGTGCTGCTCCTGCTGCCCTATGGCTGTGGTGAGTGAGCCTGGGTGTGAGGAGGGCCTTGGGACACAACAGCGCAGCCAGGGCTCTCTCAGATCCTCCCCTGTGCGTAGGTGGTGGCACAGCCAGAATCTTTCACTGCTCCAGACACTGGCTGCCAAGACAGAACCAACTGCTGGCAATCATCAAAATGTCTCTTGGAAAGAGCTTGAATGTTCTTTCTTTTGTGGCCAGAGCTATGCCATTGGAGAAGGAATGGGAATGCAGGGTATTTGAGGGTCTTTTTTCCCTGGCTGATAGCTGCTGTTCCTACACCTGCTCCTGAATACACAGGTGACCTGCAACCCACCTCATGCCTGGCAGCATCCCAACCTGCTCATACTGCATGAAGGTGCCAAGCACAGACAGATACTGACAGATGCCTTAGGCAATGCTGGCCAATGGAATGGGGTGATAAAACCAAGCCTCAGTTGGCTCTAATGCTGCACAGCACATTTCTTTGTCATCCAGCACACAGGGGTGCTTGAAGCCCTCCTGGCCCTGGGAATGGTGGCTGTTTGCCTCCTAGGTGTGAGGTTTTCTGTCTAACCTGGTAGCTGGAAGCACGTAACAACCAAGCTCAAATTTTATATAGTCTCCAGAGTACCCTAAGCTGTCGAGAGACATGATGGATGGTGATGGTCTTTCAGGAGATGGAGCAAAAACCAAGATCTGTTCACATCTGCGGCAGGTGTGCGGGCTGCCTATGCTCAAGTGAGCTTTTGGATGTCATGTTGGATTTGGAGCTTCACTTCTGGGATGTCCTTGTTGTAAATCATATAGGAAAACTGGTCACTCTGAAAAAAGATTTCAGAGTGAGAACATCTGCTGGAACCATTCTCACCGTAGTAAGACCATATCTTTCCTTGCAAGAAGTTGGGGTAATCAAGGCTCCCTTCACTCTTTACTCTTCATTGTCACCCTTGTCTCCTCCCATCTGCTTGGCAGAAGTGGCTTCTCTGGAAAGTTAACTTCCAAGGGATCCTGTTCTCTGGTGTTATTTATTCCTCTTCTGAGACTGCCTGAGGTGGCATTTGATCATGGCAGATATTGCTGGTATCACTTTCCCCAGGTGCTTCTGACTCAAGGGAAAACCCAGGAAGACATCCACCATCCTTATCAAGATGTAACTAGCCCAGACACTGCTGCATCACATCATTTTTTCATTCCGTGTCACTGATGACTCAGCCTTCATTAGCAGCAGTCATCAGGGACTATTTCACCCTACATTTCCTCCTGGCTAGAGGCCATCCCATAAACTGTGCAACCCCATGAACTTCAGATTGTCTCTTACAGTGCTGTGGTTGCTTTTGAGACTAGGCTGCTCCTTCTTGGCACTTCCCACACGTGGTGCTGCAAACTGTTGAGGAAGGCAGGAAGCAGACAGCCCAGCATGTCCACTAGCTTTGGCATTTTGGACATAGAAATTAACAAAGCCTCTGTTTGAGAAGATCCCATTGCAGGGCTACTTCTGACTGTCGAGGGGTTTAGACAGCTAGTGGGGTTTTTTTCCCTTCTGCTGTTTTTCACGGGTTACTTTCCCATAGATAATTACGTGACTCAGGAAGACAGACACATACCTCGCATACTTGTGGGAACCAAAATGCGATAGGTGCTGCAGAGCATTTTGAAGCTCTTTGAACACACAGGAGCAGCTGAATTCACATGACTTACCTACCCAAACTAAAGCAAGTCCAGGCAATGGCTACATAGTTTTTGTGGAGCTCTTACCCAACAGAGGACAAACATTTCCTGGGAAAGCTTTGGTCTTGCAGCACCAAGGCACAGACGCTTTTTGTCGCCAGAGAAATCACAGGTGTTTTTTCAGGTAAGATTTACCGTTTCTAAGTCACCATTTTTTTAAAGATGTTGTCTGAACTGTGGCTGGAACAGGAACATTTTGTCCCATGACTGCAAAAAGAAAGGTAGCCGTGTGTTTTCTGAGAGGTCAGGGAAACAGCACAGAGAAATTATCCTCTCTTAAGTAGATAAGTGATTGTTATGGCTAAAATATCCTGGCAGTTAATTGCCTGTGAAGATAACTGGCAGAGCTGAGGTGTGGTGGTGTTTGGTGCTGCTAGTTTAGTACAGACAGCTCTGCAACAGACACAAAAAGAGATACAGGTTTGCTTGAAGTGTTTTAACACTTGAATTGTGGAGTTGCAATTCAATTTTCTGACTTTGGAAGAAAACCAGAGAAGTAAGATAGAGAAATTTTATCCCACATGGTGTCTTGGAGGACCTTACAGATCTCAAACTCACCCCAAATCTGTATTGATGTGCACATCCAGCACCTCCCGTACTGTGTCATCAGAGCAGTGGTCCTGGAGCACTGCAAAGTGGATCCTGGTGTCCTGCCATACCTGGCAGGACACCAGAGAGATGGCTGGCACAGGTTTGGGACCATTTTGGGGGGTGCCCTTGCTCAAGAGTGAGAGGAAGAGTTTGGCTGAAACTAAGGATACTATTTTGAAAGTTTTTCAAGATTTTGCCCGGTTATCTGTGTAGATGGTTGTCCCTAGTAAGAGGTGAGCTATTTTAATGAAGTCATGACATGTAAATAAGAATTTGTTTCTTGGTTTGCCTCCTACCTTTACATCCAAAGGGATGTAGAGGATAGATAGGAGCTTCTAATGCCCAACCCCATCAGTGGAGGTGACCTGAAACTACCCACCTGCTATTATGTCCACTTGAGACCCAACTAGGACAGCTCCTCCAAAAGGGTTTTGTCCTACAGAAAGCTTATCAAAAATGCCTTAGGGTCCCTGAGCATTTTCTGGGACTCTGTCCCTGAGCCCCTTCCCTGTCTGGTCATACTTGCAGCCCTGAACTGAGTCAGGGGGATGGTGGCTGTGTTTTGGGGAAGGTTTCCTTTGGAGGAGACTGTGTGTTTCCTGGCTTGTGAATGTTTTTGTTTGTCAGTGTGAGGGGAGAAATACAACTTGCATCTTGCCCTGACATGTGCTTGCTGTGTGTAAACATGCAGCTTTTATAAAAAGGGCTCCTGTCTTGAGAACTGTGGAGCATTCAAGTGCTTCTTGGCTGTGGGCTTCTGCTTTTAGCTGTCGTAAGATCAGATTAATGATGTATTAGTTTGAGATAACTGCCATGAGATCATGTCATTAGCTTGTGATCATGCTCTGTGCCAGTTGGCTGAAACTCGATGCTTTTTAAAAAAACCCACTTTCAGACCAGCTACAAAAAGAGCTTTTTGATTGATGACATTAACAAATAGCTCATTAGTCACCTTTTGGGCTTATTAAAGGAGAGCACATCCAAGGCAGTAAAGAACAGCTGGGGGTGATTAAAGGCAGCCATCAGGCTGAGCTCCGGCGTGCAGGGGAAGTAGTTTATCACCTTGTGCCTTTCACTGTGCCCATACTGCTCCAGGTTACACGAATTTGTAGTGTCCCCCTCAAAGTCCTGGTCCCGCCCTGCTCAGATCCGTAAGGCTCAGTCAGTCCTTCCCATTCCTGCTCATATTGCCTTTGGGCAGATGAACAGCTGCAGGAAGGTGGTGCCTTTACAGAGCAGTCATACCTGCCCAAGAGCAGCTGCTGCTTGCCCAAGAGACAAGACTGCCCCTTGGCACTGCTCTCACATTCCCAGTACACGGCCTTTTCGACACAGAAGTTGTCAAAAGTTACTTAGTTTTTACTCTGGGCAAAACTATGGGTCAGGGAATACTTTAACGTCTCTGAACTCATTGGGATTAGGAAGGATTTGGGTTATTGTGTAGGCACCATAAAGCCCCTTGGATGAGCATGAGGAGGGAAGGTCCCAGTGCATGCCTGATGAAATGAAGGCTATCCCTGTATTATTGCAGGGCACTGGGAAACATCACAGGTAGAGAGATCTGTCTCATAGCATTTGCAATCATTGTGATTGCTGCAAGGCTGCTGCCTGAGACCTTCTCCCACAGTCTGGCCAAGCCCTCTTCCTCTTCTCCAGCTGGACCAAGCTCTTTTCTTCAGTCTCTGCTTCTGGTCTCGGCCTCAGTTGTGCCCTGGCTGCCTAATCAGCCCTTTGGTGTGGTGAATATTGATCCCAAATCCCAAAAGTTGCCTGGAAGCATGTGTTATGGTCAGCGCCCTCTCTTGCTGGAGAACACACTAGCAATAGCCAGCCACTGCTGTAGAGTTTGCAACATGAACAGAAACAGATTCTTCTCCCTTGTCCCAGCCTCTCTCCAAACTGATACTGAACCCTGCTCTCCTTGGTGTGCTCCCTGCTGCCCCAGCTACCAGACCTCCTATGACTTGTGACCACCTCAGCTGTTGTGTAGCCTTTCTCTTGCCGCAGTCCCATGCTCACTCTTACACCAGGCTGGTGGTGGCTCTGCAGTCACCAGCCCTGGCCTGCCCACCAAGCAATGGGATGGTGGGGCTGCTCTGATCCCAGGAACCAGTTGTGTGCACTCCACACTGCCTGGCTCCCCCAGGACAGATGCTACCCAGAAGGGATCACACATGAACTCTTCTTAGGTGCTACAAGGTGTTGGAAAGGTTGCTCATCTAAATCAAGAAATCATTAAATGCACAGGGCTCCGGTGTGCTGTTCTAGGGGCTCAGACCAGCAGGGTGGTGTGTGAGTATCACCAGCCCTAAGCCTCAGGTGGTCACCAGCCCTGGTGGTAATCTAACTGGATCAGATTGAATTGAGTATCTCATGACACTGTGCCCTTGTTTGTTCCTCATGGGGAAGTGGAGAAGTAGCTGAGTCTGTGTCTTCTGGAAAAGCCTCTGAATTTTACTCCCAGTCAAATAGGTGGATGCAGTTAGAGCTCTAAAGCTGAACCACAGGCAAGGAGACATGATAGCTCAGAGAAATGTGAGATCCTTTGTACAGCATCTGCATCTCCACTCAGCAGCACCTGAGCCATGTAGATGGAGCCAATTTTGAGGGCAGTGTTTGGGCACACACTTCCAGCCTATACTTGTCCAGCAGATCCAGCCCATGCATGCTGTAGCATTTAGGGTTTGACACTTCAGTCTCTTGTCTGTCTGGGTTAATCTCAGGTCATTAACTTTTATTTTCCTGCTGTTCTGGTCATATGAATTCTACAGTTTATAGTACTAAGAAAAATATCCCCATGCAGTTGCTGAGTGCCCTGAGAGGCTCTGTGGCAGATTGTCTTGAGCTGGAAATGCTCCAGAAGAGGAGCTTAACTGAGGCTTGTGCTCCAGCAGCCACTCCTGACAGATTAGAGGGATTGTAAAACATTGCTGAAATGGTCATTCCAACATTATGCTATTTTTTCCTGCGGTTTGGAAGAGATTTGCAAGTTAGATTGAAAATGGACAGTGCTTTGTGATCTGCATTGCTGGTTTTGAGGTACAGTAAAAGCTGCAGAGTGAAACAAGTCTTAGTGTATTTAGCCCCTATTATTTTTTGATATTTTATTGGGATATGGGAAGAATGTGGGTCTTTTCTTACCTTGTTTTTCCTCAGAGGAATGGTGCAAGCTACAGGTGTGTAAAATGAGCACCCCTTGCTCTAGGTCAAGACTGCACACAGAACTTGAGCGCAGGCCCTTCGGAAAATCTCACATTTGATTTGTCTTTTTTAAAGATTGAGGTAATGGATGTTGATTATTGACTGTAGCAAGGCTGAGCCCTTCAAGCAGCTGGAGCTGTCATCTCAGCCCTGGTGAGACACCAGCTTGAGCAGTGATGCCTCTTCTCCAACTCCACATTTTAGCAAGAGGTCTATTGTATGAATATAAATGCAGCTAGTGGGCTCTATCTTGTGTTCTCCCCATCCCTCCCCTCCCATCCCTTCCTGTTGGGCAGCCACAGCAGGCAGTGGGCACAGGGCATGCTCTGTGGTGAGACAGGGACCACAAACCCATCTCTGATCTCTGATACTGGCACTGAACACCTGACACCAGCAGCCTCTGTTGACATCAGGTCCTGCTGTGAAGGGAAGAGATGGATGCCCCAAAGCTACAGCAAAGGCTGAGGTTTATGATCTTCTGGGTGTTTGTGATTGCTGATGTTATTGACCCAAATAAATTTTTGACCTTTGCTTTCTCTAATGTTGGTTAGACCTTACATGTCAGTGAAGTCAGAAGGTTTTACACCTGCAATCAATCTGGGTGATGAGAGCTCAGGACTCATGTCTGTATGATTTCATGTCTATATGATTTTGAGCAGAGTGGGGCAGCAGGCAAAGACCTGAGGTTCCTTCTTTCAGAGAAACAGGTAAATATGGAAAAGCCGTTTTATCTTCTATGCTACATTGATAAATCGCCCTTTTGTTCTTTCTCTCTTATACTTTTATTGCACTTGCAGAAAACCCCCTCCCTTGGCAGGTAGAAAGAAGAAACTGCCAGCAGTACACACTGAAGAGATGCCTTTCAGTACTGTAGCTGTACAAATAATAGGTTTTTCATTTCAGTGGCTGAAGGGAAAAATTGAAAATACTTTTTGGTTTGGATCACCCCCTAAAGGAGAATGTTTCTTTTCGTCTTTGATTTCTTTTCATAAGCATAGCATGACACATTCTGGTTTGAGATTATTTACTGCTTTTCATGACTTAAAAAAATAAGAAAAAAGAAAAGAAAAAGAAAACTAGGTCACTTTCAAACTAAAACCAGCACTTGAAAGAACAAGAAAAAAAATTCATTTTTAAAATGTCAAAATGGAGCCTTGCTGCTCTTCTCAGGACTTTTTTTCTTCTTTTTCAGCTTAAACTAATTACTTAGTCCACCTAAATTTGCCTGAAGTCTCAGTACCTCTTAATTGCAATTCAGGTGAATTTGCTACATCAAAAAACTCCAGTCCAGCTCTGTCTGTGCATGCAGTGGCCTGTCCTGCTTGCTGCTCATCAAACATATATGGACAAGTATTTAATTCTACTCAATTACACTGTTGAGCAAGAGAATGTGAAATGAGTTCTTGCAGGTCTGACCAGTCGGGGACACCAGCACCAGCACACTCCCAGTTCATGCTGGTGAGACCTGGCTGGGGCAGGGGCTTGGGCTGTGCTATGCTGGGAGCCACTGGGAGCCAAATACCTCAGTGGGGGGCTGCTGCCCCTTCCTGCAGCCCCTGTCAGCAAGATAGTATCTGAGAGGTACCAGGGCGTGAGAAGTGCAGTGGGATGGCTCAGCCATGCTTTGCCTCCCTGTGGAGACAGGGCCCCATCCATCTCTTTCCTGGCTTCATTTCCTGAGGAGATGGTGCTGGTGTGATGGTGTCCCTCCATTGCTATCTTCCCGTTCTTCCCAGGAGTGCCCTGAATTAGCGTTGTGACAGCATTAAATTGCAAAAAAAATCCTACAAATAATGACAAAGAAAATCAGAGGCTGAGTGGTGGTGACCAGCTGCCAGCCTGGTGTGTCTCATGGGACTCACCTTGCCACGATATCAGCTCCATTGCTGCCATTTGGGTCTGGGTTTGCCTCAGACAGTGCTAGGGAAAATTCTTGTCACCTCCTTTTCAGCATCTTCTAACAGAGGCAAAAACCTGTTATTGCATCACAACACTGTTCTAATTTATTAAGGAAGCTGTGTATGCTTCCTTAATAAATTAGGGCTTGCTGATACTACAAGAATTCTATTCCTTTCCAAATCCATGTAATCTTGAAGGCCTAGGGATACATTAAATGCCTGTATGTGCTACCCCACCAGGGATCCCAGAACCACAGAATCACAGAATTACTTGGTTTTGAAGGGACCTTAAAGATCTGTATTTCCAACTCCCCTGCTGAGGGCATGGGCACCACCCACTAGACGAGGTTGCTCAAAGCCCTATCCAGTCTGGTCTTGAAGACTTCCAGCTGGTCAACCTGTTCCAGTGCCTCCCCACCCTCACAGTAAAGAATTTCTTCCTAGTATCTAATCTAAACCTTTTTATAAGCCACCTTTAAGTACTGGAAGGTGTTTTGTGGTCTCCTTGGAGCCTTCTCCTCTCCAGGTTGAGCTACCCCAGCTTTCTCAGCCTGTCTTCACAGGAGAGACACTCCAGCCCTCTGACCATCTCCAGGGCCCTCCTTTTGACTCTAACAGCTCTGTGTCCTTCTTTTGCTGAGAACCCCAGAGCTGGCTGCAGCACTGCAGGTGGGGTCTTAACAGAGCAGAGCAGAGGGGCAGAATCCCCTCCCAGCCCTGCTGCCCACGCTGCTTTGGATGCAGGCCAGGATACAGTTGGCTTTCTGGGCTGTGAGCACACACCATTGGTTCATGTCCAGCTTTTCACCCATGAGAACCTCAAGTCCTCCACAGGGCCGCCCTCCATGAGTTATTCTCAGAGCCTTTGCTCGCAACTGGGATTGCCCAGATGCACAGGCCCAAGGAGTCAAGGGAAGGAAAATGTCTCCATGAGGATTCCCAGGTGCAACAAACCTGTGGGTTGTACTGAATGACTGATAGTCAGGAAAATAATTTAGTGTCTACACCAAAAAGGAACATTTTAGGGTGGAGAGCTTCTGTGTTAACTGCTCAGTAATCCCATCCTCCCCTGGTGGCTCACAGCCACCTCTCCAGGGCTGGAGCAGCTGAGAGAGCCAAGTGGGCAATGGTAGCATTGCCTTGGCGTGTATATCTGACTGTAACTTCCAGCCTGCAACTCCCATCCATGGAGGAGCTGGGATGTGGGAACAAGGGCCAGCAAGCCTGCCTGCTCCCCTCACTTGCCAGGACCTGATGGCTGGGCATGTAAAGCCAAGACACACATCCTTCATGGATGTCCCTGTGAAACATCATCCCACTTCACCCCAGAAGTAAAACACCATCCCTGCAAGTATCATGATGGATTGGGAGTTCCTAAGTGTTGGTCAGACTGCTAACAGAAATTTAAGAGGTCCAAGTGTTGGTGGCCTTTTGATGCAGTGGGGAGGCTTGTTGATAAGTTGAGTAGAGTAGAATCAGTGATTCTTTGGTCCAAGAGTTTCCCATGAGTCATGTGAGTTTTTCCTCAGGTTTTTTTTTTTTATTATTATTTTCTTCTCTTCCTGAAATATTGTCAAGATTTTCTTCTGCTGAGGTGAGCTTCTCAGCAGCTGGCTAATGTCTAGCAGCATGACAGATGCTCAGAGTATCTTTTGGTTATTCCCCAGAGAGAGAAGCAAGGAGGCATTGCAAGGAGATCTTTGATGCTGCGGATCAGAGATGGACCCTGGTGAAAACTGGAAGCTGGATGAAACAAACTGGTTGTCTCATGGTGGGATCCACCCCTTTTCCAATGTGAAAGGAGGTAGGATATGATTACTGGCTAGTAATCCACCCAGTGAAAATGCTGAGAGCCTTCCCAATGTGTCACTTGTGCTAGCTATAACTATAACCAACCTCGCCCTCCACAAGTAGGACTCTGCAGATGATCATGGTTGGGCAGGAGTGACAGGAGAACTGATAAAATATTCTCGTCATTCATATTTGTGTGGGATGATCTAGGTTGGCTGTAGGGATACATGCTGTTGGGGCAATGATGGGGGCTGCCCCAACCGAGGATCCCTGTTTAAGGACTGTTGAAGGCTTCAGCCCACCTTAGCCAGACACAAGACATCCCACCTCAAGGCTAGAATTCATTGTTCTCTAGAAATTCCCTGTTTCAGGAAAGCACTTGCTGCAGATGCAATGAGGAGTAGCCAGCAGTCCTGTTTCCTCTATCAATTCATCTCTACCTAATTTCCAGTCAGCTGTTCTTACTGGCTTTTTAATCCCCATTTGAACATTTGGCAGAGGCAGCCACAAGTGCTTCTTGCTTAGCACCAGGTCATCTTTTTTACCAGAGGTCCCTGTCCCCTGGGCCAGCACAAGCTGTCCCTCCCTGGGCAAAGTTCCTTCTTTGTCTGGGATGTGCTGTGCCCCAGACTAAAACCCAAATAAACCCACAGCCTTCCAGATGGCAGCACCTTGGGAACGGAAACTCTTTGCTTTGGTAAAGCGCTCGCTTATCTCCATCTGTTTCCCTTGGCTTCCCGCTGGTAGCCCAGATGCTGGGGGAAGGGAAAGGGACAAACTAAGATGTGGCATCGCCTCCCTTTCTGTGAGAGCTGAGTTACATAAGTGGCTTTATGCTTTTGAACCCATAAGTAGATTTATGATTTTGAGCTCTGGGTTCAGTTAACCCCAGCAAAGCACCACTGGGCAACATCCTTATGACAGAATATCTGTTTCTGCAGCTGCCCAGCCCAGGGTGGCACCAGGGAAACAGCACAGGGATGCTTTCTGCAGTCCACTCTTTTTCCCCATTAGAACAATCTATGCTTCTGTTGTTTCTTAAAAGTCTTGGCTATGTGCATGGTCTGTGTTATTGTTTATATAACTGTATTGGTTAAGTTGTAGACTTCAGTATTGCACCATGCTTGTGTCTGTAAAGTAGAGGATGGCAGAGTCACTGCCATCAGGAGTTCATAGAAATCCAAACCAGTTGAACAACTGAATGTGGATATACATTGGCTTTTGGTTTTGTATGCAGCCCATTCCTATCCTAAACTCGTGGTTCAACTTTTTCTAACCATTGGGTCTCAGAACATTTTACAACAGGGGCAAGATCTCTTAGAAAGGGCACAGGTCTGGGATTGCTGTAGGGCATCACGCACCTGTCCTTCTCAAATGTCCTCCTAGAACCCCTAGGAATACAGGGATCCACAGATTCCGGATCAAATTTTTTGTAAGTCAAGCCCATTCACTGAAAAAATGCCATGAATCATAAAGGAAAAAAAAACCGCCACAAAACACCCCACCCTCTGCAATTCAAGAGTTTTTTTTAATTTGCATTGCATTATTAATTATTAATGTATTAATTTAATTGCATTAATTAGCAGCACTTTTGACATTGCAAGAAATGCCTGAAAATAGCAAAATCCTCGTGACCTTCAAGGCACAAATGGAATTCAGCTCTTGGTCATGTGTTCCTGTGTGGTCATGGATCTTACTGGCAGTGAGGGATCTGTGTGTGTTGTGCTCTGCAGCTGGGAGCAGACAAGATTGGGTGGGCTCATTTATGGGATGCAAAATAAACTCCTACAAGTTTTTGGTGAGAGATCAGCTCAGGGAATCCCAGAGCCTGTGGTCTCACCTGTCACAGGCACTGAGCTACTGCAGCACTGTTATCAGATGACTCAAAGGTTTGGTCAGCCTCTGAGTAATTCTTGCTCCTGCTGGTTAAACCTTCTCCAGCTGCTGTTGTTGGAGGAGACCGTAGCACACAGGAAAGTTTTGCTGCAGGCACGGTGCTCCTGGCCATGCCCTGAGCACTGGGTAAATTGAAGAAAGGGAGTGAAAAGCTATGGACAAAAAGGGGAGCACCGCTGGGGATCCCAGAGAGGGTACAGATGGGCCAGTGGAGCTTCTGCTCTTCAGGGTTCATCCTGACAGGTCTCTGTCTTGGGCTGGTTCTGAGGTTTTTCAGTAACAGCTGGATTAAAAGAAAACCCGCCAGACGCACATGAAAGCTGTCAGGGTGAACTGGAAGCAAGATAAGCAGTGGCTTATCTGCAGTGTGATTAAAACAGCGTTGTCACCCCAGCTGTCCTCATCTACCTCCCAGCTGACTTCCCTAGCGTTTGTTCTTCTTCCCTCAGACAATGAGCTCTCCGAAGGTGCCCCAGCCCTCTTTGCTCTGGATCAGCTGGGTAAGTCCATGCACGACACATTTTCCTCTGCCTGTTTTTTTAATGTTGAGTAATTAGGAGATGAGTTAAACAATAGGGCAGTTGCTAAATGCTTTTAAATTTATCGGCACCAATGCCTCCTTTCTGTGCTGTTTTTGAATGTCATCCATCAGAGGGATGGAATAGCTTGACACTATATGTGTTTGATAGGTTTCTGTGTTAAATTGATGCAGGGTATTTTCCCCTGGGATAAAAGCTGTTACCTTTCTGGTGCAGAGCACTGTAGGATGCTGTTATTTCTTGGCTGGGGGTTTGAGACTTAACCAGCAGCTGATACTGAAGCTTCTGTGACTTTCTGGCAGCTTGCAAAATGATGAGGGATTTTTCTTCACCCGAGAGGCAGAAGTAGAGACGAGTAAAGCAAGAGAGAAGAGTAAGATACTCAGAGAGAAACCAGCCTCAAATGAGGAATGGAAGCTGAAGGCTTCAGAGACTGAATCCATGGGGGAACCTCATGTGGCAGTGATCTCCCCTTAATCCCAGGGTCAAGGTCAAAAGAGGTGTGATTCTCAGGATGAGTTAGAGGTGCTCTACGTAAGGTGTGGTGAGGATTCGAGCTACAGGATGGGAAGCTTCTGAAGGAGGGCTTCTGGCCACCCAGCACTGGAGGTCTGATGTGCATAGAAAGGGGAAAAGGGTAAGGTTGGAAGGGACCATAGTGGGGTCATCTGGTCCAACTTCCCTGCTCAAGTGCTATCAGTTGCACAGAGTTGCATCCAGAGAGTTTCAAAATATCTTCAGTGAGGGAGATCCCCTAATCTCTCTGGGCAGTCTGTTCCAGTCACCCACAGTAGAGAAGTTTTCCTCATATTCAGGTAGAACTTCCTGTGCATCAGTTTCTGCCTGTTGTGGCTTGAACTATTGCTTGGCTTCACTGAGAAGAGCCTGGTCCAATCTCTTGGCACCCTCCCTTCAGATACTCATAGGCATTGATAAGGTCACCTCTCAGTCATCTCCTCATGAACGGGCCCTCAGCCAATCCTTGTAAGAGAGGTGCTCCAGTCCCTTAATCCTCTTTGTAGCCCTCCACTGTATCTGCTCCAGGAGCTCCACATCTCTTTGGTACTGAGGAGCCCAGAACTGACCAGCTGCCAGCCCCTCCTGAGAAGAGCATGCTGGAAAGTGTGAAATAAGATGTGCTGGGAGATATGTCAGTCTCAGGAGCAGCTACCCTGCCTTGCTCTTTGGCAGCATGGTGGAACTGCTCTGGCACACTGCAATGTGCGTCATTTTGACATGACTGAGCACTGGCCCTTCCTCACAAGGAAAAGGCACCCTCCTCTTCATTTCCAGGGCAAGAAATTCCCCATACTTGGAGATACTCAAAAGCTCTCTAGACATGGACCTGGGAAATGGTGGCTCTGCTTGAGCAGGAGATTGGACCAGATAAACTCCAGATGTCCCTGCTAAACTCAGCCTTTCTGTGATTCTGTGACTACTCTGCTGCTCTTGAGACCCACCTTGATCCCAGTAAAGATGATCCACATGCACCTACTGGGTACTCACCATGTATGGCACTGATAGAAACTTGGGATCAGAGGATAAAACTGCAGGAGCCCAGAGAGTGTATTTTTTCAAGTACAGCTATCTCCAATGTGTATTTCTGCTGCTAGCAGACAGGTTCTTGAAAAAAAAAAATTCCTAGGAATACAAAAATGCCTAAAAACTGTATGGTGCCTCACTGGTTCTAGAAAGGGTGGCACATCAAGGGGTTGTCCTCACTGCCAGTGAGAACATATACTTGGTCACATTTTAAAGTAGTCCGAGTGAGCTGTCTCCACTTGGTGTCAGGATAGAGACTGCTCTGACATGCATTCACCCAGAGGAGTGTCTTAGCAGGGAATGGGAATAAAGCCAGGAGCCTTCCTTTGGCTGCCTCATTCAGTATCTGATTGTGGTTAAAACACATCAAATAACTTTAAAATGCATTTTCTGTGACAGAACTCAGACCAGCTCCTTTTATCCTCTTGGTTTTCCTTCTCTTGTTCCTTGAACAGGGTTTTTCCTCAGTGGCATGTGCCCACTTCTAACCTTGGCAAACACTTCAGGTATTAGTATTTAGTGACAAAGAAAAAGCTCCCTGTCCAAATAACAAGTTGTGGTAGATTTTAGGAGGAACTCCTCAGACACCACTTTTCTCAGCACAAGAGTTTAGACATCCCTCAGTCTGGAAAAGATTATCCAAACCAGTGCTTATATCACCTTACAATTCCACTCTGCTTTCCAAACATAGCACAAGACACGATTACTCTATCCAAGGTAGACAAGACAGACAAAGCACATGAGATAGCAGAACAAGTAATGGAAATATGATTTCTCCACTTGCCTTTCTCCCAGCTGGTGAATTTTCAGCTGGATCAGTCTCCTGACCTAAGTCAGGCACAGTTGTCTGGTTTGCAGTGTCAGGTAAGACAGGTGGTAAGACCAAGCACAGGTTGGAGAGGTAGAGGACAAGACCATCCCAGCAGCACCTTGGATTTATGCCGTGAAGTGATTGTGTAACCAAAGAGTACCACGTCAAAAATACTTGAGTTATTAGTAGAGGAGCAGCAGATAAAGGACTATTATAATAACAACAGGTTGAGACAAAACATCAATATTGTAATAAAGCATCATTGGGATAAAAATCACAGAAAGGCAGGTCTGAGCAGGACTTCAGGAAGACAGATACACCCCACTTCTGCCTGGAGGCAGGGATAATAGCTCCTGTTCACCCATCACCCTGCGTGCAGGACCAACTCATCCTAGCAGTTTTCCCAGGCAACACATCCCAGTGCTTTGCCACCCTTTGCTTTGCTGCCCTGGAAGGGTTTCTCCAGTTTCTAATTAGATTTTCATAATTTAAGCCAAAAGCGGGCATAAGCAGGAAAAAGGCCTTCCATGGGTCAGAGAATTTCTTGCCCACTCTGCAGGGGCTGAAGGGGGCATCCAATGGAGGATCAGTGGAGTGTATCCCTTTCTTCCTGCACATCATGTCTTCCTTGACCTCTAGTCTTGTGTCCAGCTTGCTGCCAAGTGCAAATGTAAAAAGCTGTGCTTGGATTTTGCTTTATTTGTGGAATAGGGACCAGATTCATGAGAGGTATTTTGCATCACATCATACCATGAGTAACTAACCTCCAAGAAAAGTTTTGGCCAGTCATGCATTCATCTTTTCATATTTTATTGTAGCCCAGGTGCTCCTATCTTGCTTATAGTGACACCGTATGACACAGTACCAGGAGTCACTCTTATACACCAACACACAGAGCATCTGCACCTTCTTGTTCATCTACCAGGTTTATCACCTCATTGCAGCAGGTCAGATGACTGACAGCTCTGTTCTTGCTGAATCTGTGCTGGATGTTACTCATACTCTCCTTTTCTACAGTTTGCAAAAATTTTAGTGATTCCAAAGGTTCCAATGGTGGAATGAATGGGAAATCCCTTCCTAGCTCTTCTTTCTCTCCTTGTCTTAAAGACTTGTGCTCTGCTTTGCCATGCCCAACCTTTGAAAAGCTCTCTGGGGTCTGCTACTGTGTAAGCCAGTGCATGGCTCACCTGTACCTTGTGCAGTAAGGACATTTCTGACATTCGTTGCAGAAGTACCTGGCAAACGAAGCAAAAGTGATAGAGGGAAAGAACAGCTTCCATGAAAGCAGGCTCTGAGTAAACTACAGCTGAATTAGGTGGAAAAGAGATGCTTGAAGGAAGGTACAGTAGCAGTACAAGAATTATGAATGGCATAGAAGTAAATAAGTGCAGGAGAGACATGGACATAGTGGATGTAGTCCAACAAAGAGCCACAAGGATGATGAAGGGACTGTGGCACTTCCCCTGTGAGCAAAGAGTGAGAGAGCTGAGGCTCAAGCCACAGCCTAGAGAAGGAATGGCTCTGGGCATCTCATCAATGTGTATAAATACCTGAAGGAAGGTTGTAAAGAGGTTATGATCAGACTCTCTCCAGGACCAGAGGTGATGGGCACAAACAGAAACACAGGAGGCTCCCTCTGAATATCAGAAAAGGATTTTTTTCTGTGACGGTGACTATGCACTGACACATGTTCCTCAGAGAAGTTGTGGATTTTCCATCCTTGGAGTTATTCCAAAGCCATCTGGACATGGTCCTGGGAAACAGGTTCTAGGTGGTCCTGCCCGAGCAGGGTGATTAGACCAGATGACCTGCAGGGCCCCTTCTGAACCTCAACCAGTCTGAGATTCTGTGAAAGAGGGAAAAGCTTAAAACAGCCCAAAGGAAGTATGTCTTCACTCAGGACACAGTTCCATCATGCAGCTTGCTGCCACAGAATGTCCAGGATACCAAAAGTATGAATGGGCTCAAAAAGTGATTAGAAAACATAATGGGAGAAAGGAAAGAAGGGCTCTCAAACTTGACAATGCGGCTAAAACTTCTGGCTCAGGAAGGGAAATAGGATCATGTACTAGAGGAAACAGCACTTGCAATGTTCAGTGTATTTTCTCTGCAGTCATCTACTGGAGAGGATACTAGGAGCTCTTAAACTTTGCAATAATCCAGTGTGGTCCTTCTTGTCTTAGGTCAACAGTGACTAACCCAAACCACCCTTTCCTTTCTTCAGATTCTCTCCCACAGCTTTAGCTGCTGGATTTCAGCAGATATGAATCAGATGGCGACTGCTGAGTTCCTTTTGTTCTGTAAATGATTAAAACAGAACATTTCACACTCGCTTGGTGTCCCAGCAGAGAAATGCTACATTTTTGCCTTGGCAAATCCTGAGGTGGAATTTCTGGCTATGGAGAAAGTGAGATCAGGGAGAGAAAAATTATCCCAGCAGAGGAACATATGCAAACCACTTTTCTGTCTCTCCCGTGCTTGGCATATCTTCTCCCCATTTTCCATTTCCTCATCCCTCCTCTTTTTTCCACCTCCTTCCCACCCCACTGGCATTTTCTCTGCTTGCTGCTTAAAGATGATTTAATTGAATATCAGAAAAAAAAGGAAGCAGACTGAATAAAAAATGCAAGGTGAAAGCCCCCAGAACAGAAAGTTCTGGGCAGAGTAATGAGAAAGTGATGAAATGGAAAAATAAAGTGGGAGTGGGGGTATGAACCTCATCCTGCCAAAATCGAGATGAATATGTATGGGAGATGCAATATATCAGTGGAAACCCCTAGGATCTGCGCCTCACATTTCCCGACAGCCGACCAGAGGAGGAATTAGCTGGCTGTGCTATTTATAAGTGCACCCTGGGCATGGTCAGCTGCTGGAGGAGGTTCCCCACAACAGCAGCTTGCAGGAAATGCTGCTTTGGTGATACTGTCTGCCTGGGGAATAAACACACCCAGAAATGAAATCCCATTGGATATAATAGGGAAGGAAAGAAAAAGCCCTGGTCCCTGCCTTGTTTCTTCCCACTGCTTCATAACCATCCAGCTGTTTTTTTTTCTTTGTTGTTCTGACCTCATCCCACACTGGAGCGAATCCAGCGAGCGAGTACTCTGCTTAGCTGCCTTCTGCCAGAAACCAAAGAGGTCAAGTTATTAGAGAAAAATGAAAGCTCTTTGGCAGAACTGGAAAAACAGATGTGCAGAGATATTTCTGCTGCTTCCAAATACAATGCTGCCTATGAAATGTGTATCAGAGGCGATCTGATAAATGTGCACAGTTGTCGTGGTAGAAATCTTAATAGTGGCTAATTATTTAGCAGGATGGGTTTCTTTGGGGCTCCCGGTTTACTGGAGCTGAGTTTACTGGCTGCCAGGTTACAAGATTACTTAAAAACCTTCTGCAGATGTGATTTAGAAAGTGGTGCTCCAATGCTGCAAGAGGATCTGCCTCTGCCCAGTAGCTAGAAGTCTCTGCAGGGCAAGTAAAGCCTGTGACTATCAAGAAGAGAGAGGGTATTCTCTACCTCAGGTATGGTAAGGACATCCTTTATGTCAAAGGCTTTGTGGCTTTTATTTACTAAATTCGCCTGGGTGGAAGTTTCTGTGCAGTGTATTCTGATTTCTTGATTCAGCTCTTGCTGTGGTCTCCGCATTGCAGGGCAGCTGTTCATGCCATCCCCAGAGGTGGTGTTACGGGGCTGGAACCCTCTGCCTGCCCATCAGCCACTGTTAAAAGCAGCAGCGACAGCAAGAAGCGGAATTGTGCGCAGGCATTTGGGGTTGCCGCAGTGTCAGGCGGAGCAGGACAATTATTTGTTTGCTTGCAGCATTTGGAAGCTGTGGGATTACACGCATAGTTGGCTGCAAATGTAACGAGCGCCAATACCCGAGTGCACCCATGGTTTGGGATGGCTGCATCCCTGCTGCAGGGCCTCAGGGGTCCAGCCAGGTCTGTCAGCAGCAATTGCAGGTGTTTGGGATGGCGCAGGGGTGCTGAGTGATGCAGAGGGCTGCTAAGGACCAAGCCATGGTGGCACCTGGAAATGCTTCTCCCTCCCATTTAGCTCACCAAAATGTTTGGGATATCCATGAGAGGTGTTTGTTTTCCCTAGCAGGGTAAAGGGACATGGGATGTGTGAATAATGTGGATCTCCTGAATCCATGGCTACCAGGGAGAAGCAGGCAGGAGGCAGTGAACAGAGATGACACTGTCATATCCTGGAAAGAGATATCACTGTCATATCATATCTGCTGACTATACAACTGGAGCTCTGGTGGCACCTGTTCCTGGTTGAGCAGATTAGAACCAAAAGGGGTGAAAAATTAACTAATTTTGTTCCCCAAATTCCTTAGAAGAACGACATAAAACAAACGCACAAAGAAATATTAAAATATTGTAACTATTCCCAAACGGAGGAAACAATATATTTTAATAAAACGTATAAGTAAACAAATTTCTAACTACATATGAAATTTACTAAAATATTGGAGCTGCAAAGGGGAGAAGCTTGAGTGGCAGTTGCCTTGCCCTCCAGGGCAGACACAGCTCCCCAGAGGTTATCAGATGTATCAAACCACAAAGGGTTAGAGAATTCCCTCTTCAAACTCCCTCTCCAATCTGCCATCCTTTGTGGCCACTTACCAGTTTATCAAATCAAAATGGAATTGAACAGGAAAAAAGAATTTAGAAATCATGTGGAAACACACACCAGAAAATGAGTAACATGAGAGAGAATTGAAACAATACTTTTACTTCAGCAGAAAAATAAGAATCTTTTCCTTGGGAACATAACAGCATGGTTCACCAGGTCCTTGCAATTCTACTGAAAGACAAGATGACAGATAATCTTTTTTCTTGATATAATTGTTCTTCTAGCACCAAAATCACCACTGATCCCCGTGCATCAGAAAGAGGAGCACAAACCCTGGGGCCAGAATGAGAAATTAAATAAGCCCTTGAACAGGTTGGATCTGCTTTGCCAAGGGCAGTACAGCCAGATTTCCCCCAGGGCCCCCATGATATCAACTGGGAAGCAAAATAATGTGTCCCATTTTGCCCAACCAAATGATAAAGTTGGAACATGACAAAAAGTAGCGCTTGAATTGCCATTTTGAACTGGACTCTGTGGATTCACTGGACAGCAATGCCCTCATCCCACTTCATCTGCCACAGTGAATGGGTACTTAACAAGCAAAGGCAAAATTTCACCTTCATTTTACAGCTGAGTTGGTTCATGGATCACCTGTGCTTTATAAGCAAAGCTAACCTCTCTGGGGGAGGTAGGAAAAGCTGAAAAATCAAGGCAAATTCCTCTTAGGGACCGAGGTGTCTATTGTCAAGGCTCCCCATGACTTTGCAGAGGATTTAGGCATTCAGAAACCTAAACTTGGGCTTAATCTTCTCCCCCATACTCAGGGCGGCTGCAGATGACAAAGGAACTGAACATCTATTTCTAATTCAAGCCTGGTACCTTAAGCACTGGCCTGTAGTTTTTCTCCTGAAGAGGTCAAGGATGTAATGGTTCCCTTTGCCCTCACCTCAAAAAGCAGCATTTGAAATTTGCTGCTCCCCTCTTTGAGCATAACACCAGCCTGTATTAGGTGACTTCAGGGAGATGGGTGATAGATGCTTCAGTTTCAAAGCTTCAGAGAGACTTTGCAGGGACAGCACCTGGACTGGCACCTTGCCTTGCACAGAGGCATGGAGGGAAGGGCACCTCTGAGCACTCCCAGCTCACAAGGCAAACATTGTTCTGAGGTAACTTCTGTCATGGGAGATGCACAGATGCAGGAACTGAGGAACCCGATTTCACCACCGAATATTTTTTTTCCTTCTTTGACTGTTTCTATATCCTATAGTTTCCCTGTGTCTTGCATCTGAGAAAAACCCAAACTTTGAGCAAAGCTGGGTTTTGTGATGCAAAAAAGCAATGCCTCAGGCTGCTGTGAACCACAGTACTCTCTCAGTGCCTGAAGCTGCTGGGAGTCCTCTCTGCATCCATCCAGTCCTGTGGCCGTGGCACTGGGCCAGCTCCTGTCTTGCTGTGCCCCTTTATGGGGCTGTGGTGACAGGGAGTGGCTTCCTCTTCAGCCTGTTGCTGCATTTCTTCCTACCTGCCTTTATCCATTTGGCACGGTATTGAGGAGAGAGAAGCCACCATCAGTGCCCGGGAGAAAGACGTGCAAATACAATGG
Organism: Prinia subflava; assembly: GCF_021018805.1. NCBI lineage: Eukaryota > Metazoa > Chordata > Aves > Passeriformes > Cisticolidae > Prinia > Prinia subflava. The sequence continues at coordinate 28,680,479 of NC_086249.1, forward strand.
ACAGTCCTGGCATCACTGGGCAGCTTGCTAGACTGAAAGAGGTTGAAGCATTGAGATTGGGAAACACAAGCAGTGTCCTGGAAGTGCCACTTTCCCAAAAGATGCCTACCCTATGGGACAGTACTTGGAATAGGGTGTATTGAGACTGCCCAACCTACTCTGTGCCCACATGGCTGCAGGGATAGGAATGAAGTGCTGTGGAAACACCAAAGGACCTCTTCTGCCATGTCCCCTCTGTCAAACCTTGGGAGCAGGGTTGCAGTGGTCTGGGGAGATGAAGCAGCGGGTCACTCCAGCCCTAATGAACACTCATCCCGCGGAGCGGGTGTGCCAAACCACAAAGAAGTGTGATGGAGCAGGTGGGCAGCAGGACAAGGGGCTGCGCTCAGGAACGGGGCGCTGAGCTCAGGAGTGGGGAGCTGAGTTTAGGAACGAAAGGATATGCCCAGTCAACCCCCGAACAGCCGTCGGCTCCTCCGTGCACAGGGAGAAGCCAGAGCTCTGGGAGACGAGTTGGATGCCCAGAGTTAATTCACGGACTCGGCGTAACCCCCACCAACTGTCCCGCAAGGGACCAGGCAGCCTGTGCCGATACCTGGGTAGGGATTTAGACCCCGAGCATCCCCAGACTTGAGGCGGGGCAGTCGCGCTTCCACACGGACTCACCCCGGGCGTACCCGGGTGTCTAAAGTGGCTCGGGGTGCGGCTGCCAGCCTCCAGCCTGGGGTGCGAGGCTCCCCCGAAGGTGCCTCCCCCACGCCTCCGACAGGAGGGGCGAGAGGGGCGGGCAGCGGCCGCCCCGGGCCGGGAGGTGCCCGGCCCGCCCCCGGGCCCGCCCCGTCGCTGTCCCCGCCCCGGCCCGGCCCGCGGCGGCCGGCGGAGCGCGCCCGGCGGCGGCGGGGAGCGGCGCGGATGGCAGCGGTGCTGCCGGGCACGGCGGGGCGCGGAGCCGGAGGTAACGGCGGGGAAGGGAGACGGTGTCCGTGTGTCCCCGCGGGGCTGCGTGTCCGTGCGTGGATGTTTGCGCACACGTGTGTCCGTCTGTGCGCGGGGGTGCGGGCGCCCGTGTCCACGTGTGTCCCGGGAGCGCGCCGGGGTGTGCGGGGTGCCGCTGCGGGATGCCGCTTCTCGTGCCCCCCGTGGGTGCCGCCGTGCCCCGCCGCCCGCCCAGGAGGACGCGGGAAGGCCTGGGCTCCCGGACCCGGCGCACGGCGCTGCTCCCCGGGCTGCGTGCAGCCCGCAGGCGGTGCGGCAGCGGCGCCGAGTCCTGCCGAGCCCTGCCGAGCCGCCCGCCGCTCCGTTAGAGCCGAGCCGCCGGCCCGGCGGCCGCCGCTGCTCCCGCTCCTCCGCTCCCGGAGTCCTCCCCGGGAATCTTCCCCGGGAATCTTCCCCGCTCCGGGAAGGCAGAGCAGCGCGGGGCGCGCCCCGAAACAGCCCCGGCCAGAGCGGGGTGTCCGCAGGATGTTCGAAGGAGGAACGCGCCGGGGGTCCGGCGCTCCCGGGAAGAGCGAGGCGCCGGCCGGGAGCGCCGGGAATGTTTCCAGCCGCTCTCGGAGCCGCCGCTGCCGTTTCCGCAGCAGCGAGCGCGGGTCCCCAGCGCCGGGCTGTCACTCGGAGCGGCCCCGCAGCACCCACGGGGACACCGGCCCGGCCCGCGGGTGCTCGGGGCGGCAGCGCCGGCCGCGGGGGACACGCAGGAGGGGCCTCCCACGCCGGGAGAGCGCTTTCTCACGTTGTTGTTGCAGGGGGATGGTGAGAGGGAACTTTTTTATATTTAACCTTCCCACCCATGCGGGGAACAAAGATAAACTCCAGTTTAAAAAAAAAAAGTCAGCATTGAAAGGAAAAAAAAAAAAAAGCCCCACGACGTGAAATTAACCCGAATCCTCCTGCCAGGTTTTGTGATTCATAGCTTTAAGTACAGGAAGGTCGCTGCTTGGGCTTTTTCCTCTTTCGATGGAAAGAGTTGTTTTCTTTTTTTTTACTCTTTCCCGGTGCTGTGCGAACATCCCGGGAGCTGTGGGCGGCTGCCGCTAGAGATGAGGATCTGAGGATCGGGTGGCTGAGGGTCTGCAGGGCCCTTCTCGTGTATCCACTCAGTTTGGGTGACGTCTTTTTATGTTTAGAGATAAGCCGAAAAGCTTCCTGAGAGAAGGGTGGCAGTGGACATGAGTCCCATGAATTTTCCTGAGCACAGCTAGCTGGCAGCGCCATTCCTGCTAACAGGTGTGCATGTATATAGTTATATATAGATATTAAATATATATATAAATATATGTAGGTATGTGTTTATGTGTTTTTATATATTTGCATAAATATGTAGACATACATGGCTGCATATATGCTATATAAATAAAATATAGACCATGTATATATATTTACTTTTAGACATGTATATCTGTATGTATACATAAGTAATTCCTAATGGCCAGAAAAGCTTTTCCAAGGCTTCTATAAATACCTTATCAAGAAATGTCTGAGTGGTGAGGGCAGGGAGTATGGGGTGGGCAAGAGCCCATAGTAAAAGCCTCTCTGGGGCTGTGCTGGGTGCATGGTGTGGCCCTGCATGGAGGATCCGTGTCCTGCCCAGCCTTCCTCATCCCCAGCCACGAGTGGGGCAGTGGTGTGAGGGGATGAATTTGGGGAGGCTGGTTTTAGGTTGTTGAACAGGGGAGGTCTGTGCCCCGCAGTGTTGCTGGGGCTGGGCCTTCCAGTTTCCCCAGTCACCTGCATGTCCATTCTCATCTGTCCTGATGGCCATTGCTCCCCTTCTCTCTCTGTCAGCATTTGGCAGGTGAAACTCTGTTTTCCCTCCTTTGGAAAGCACTGAGCTACTGGAGGAGGGCAGCTTCAATCCAAAGGGGCATATGTGGCCTCTCCTAAGTCCAAATATCTGCAGGATTGGTGACAGGCAGGAGGGCATTTTCCAAGTCCTGGCCTCCCACGGCAATCTGGACCAAGCCCTCTGCACATCAGTCCCTGGATGGAGGGATGGATGCTCGGGCACAGCTCTGGTGCTCCTGGCAAGAGCTCCTCTGTGAGCAAACGCCAGCACAGAGCCGAAGGCTTTGCATTTCTCCAGCAAAGACACACCTAAGGGGGTTGGAAGGGATCCCAGCAGCAGCCCAGGGAGTGCCAGACTCTGTGCACACGAGTGTTTCAGGATTATGCGGAGCTGTTACTGCTGACCATTGCAGCTTTCCTTCAGGAAACGAAAGCCCGAGTCCACAGTGCCTTTTCCTCTCACTGAGAGGCAGTAACTTGCTTTAAAGGCCAGATCTGGTATAAATGTTATTTGGTGCTAAGGCAGGAGTGTGTGCCCTGTGTAGCCTTCTTGTCCTGGAAACCCTTAGGAGCCCGGCTGCATACTTGGATTTTCACACACGGACTATCTGCTAATGTAATAGTCCCAGTGGAAAGTTTAGTGCTCGGGAATATTTTGCGGATTTGAGAAAAATCCCAGGAGGATTTTTGGTTTCATACAGCAATTGCTTTTTGGCAGCTTTGGGATAGATGTAATCTGGTCCCCATTTATGTCCTGAATTTTTAAATGGAATGGCCTGCCTTCCACTCAGGGCAGAAGTAGAAATAGATGGAAGTAGAAAATAACAGTAAAAAGAACAACATCGCTTCTAAAAAAATAAATTCTTAGGGCAACTTTTCTGTTCAAATGTTGCATTTAGGAAATATGTATGTCCATTTTTGGTCCTTTTAGTGACTTTTTGAGTAGGTGAGATGCTACTGTGGGTATACATTTCAAGTAAATCTGTGGAAGCTGGTGGAACTGCTCCAGGTTTGGATCTTTGCATGTGAGGGCAGAGTTTGGCCACACAGTAAGGTGTATCCCATTAGCAGCAGGAGGTCCTGCAGCATTTGCTGGCTTTCAGTGGCCTTGTCCAGGTCAGATGTGTCCCACCAGAGTGTGTGGCTGAGGTTTTCCTGATGCATGTCTGTCCCACATCTTGAAGTTGTAGCATGTCATTTCTGTGCAAACCAGGCATTGACAGCCAGCACGTGTCAAGGCAGCACCGGCCGAGGAGAGGGGTGATCTGCAGGGGCATGGCACATCTCATGAACACAGAGCATGGGGTGAAATAGTTGAGCAGCACTTGGCATTATCTGCTCTGACCATGTTGGCTAACACAAATGTGCTTTAGACAACAGTAAGTCCAGTGATCAAGTCTCAGGCTGGAAAATAATGACATTTTTAATTTAATTTAATGAATGATTTAATGACTTAAAATGCATTTGGTGAAATTCCTCCCTGTGGTGGCTACCTGGGGTGGACAGAGGGTCTCTGCTAGTGACATGTCCCATCCCATGGGATGTGCTGCTCTGCTTGTGATCAGCACCATTTTGAGGCTGGTTTTGATATGATGGCTCCACACAGGTGGCTTTGCTGTGATTTTCCCTGTTCTAAATCTGAGCTGAGCCATCTGCGAGCAAACTCTACAGGCAGTTATCTTGTTAGCACTTCTACGTATAACACCTTTATTAAATTTCTGCATTTTCAAAGTAGCTGAATATAAACTACATGTAATGATTTAATAATGAAAGGATCATAATTGTAATATATATTCTGGTGGGAAGAAGGTTTAATTTCTTTTTGCTTTGAGTTATGACACCTAAGAATTGTGCAAAGACTCTGCATAGTGTAGGCTTATCACAAGCAGTTCTTCAAACAGATCAAGTGAAGAATTTGGATCCTTAGGATGGCTTGTTGCTTGTGTTAAAGAAAGGGAAAAACTCTAGAAATCCATACGATAGAGTTCAATGCCCGCCTTTTCAGTTAGAGAGTACTGTACAGCCTTTGTACTATTTTTGTTCTGTCCTTATCCCAGGCTCCTTTGTACGCTGCAAGTTTGTGGGAATGACTCAGGGAGAAAGCTATTTAACCTAAAGGACACCACTGGCAAAAAAAAACCAATAGATGGATAAAGAGCAATGTCCGTGACTGTGAGTGGGAACCAAGAGGAGTATCTGTGTGTGTCTGAGGAAGACAGATCCCAAAACCTCCTCCAAACGGGGTGAAAAAATTTCTTCTTCTTCAAGATGCTGTTTATTCAGTTTTAGAAGGGAATTTTATAACATAGTTGCTTGAAGTAACAAGGAACTAAGACAGAATGATCCACAGACCTAGGTCCTATTTCACTTCTGGTTAATTAATGGAAGGGCTTGAATATTCAAGTGACATGGATCATGCCAGTGCTTTTCTGTAACGTGATCATTTTTAAAGGCAGTAAGTACAGCAAAATTTATTGTGGCTTAAACTCCTGCTCTACAAGTGTCTTGTCTGTATGTTGTAGCTGATTGATGATTTTGCTTTTTTTCCCCAGTGGAAGAAGATTTCCTTCCCTTAGAATTTATGTGATGGATTTTATCTTGGAGGGTTTTTTTATTGCTTGGAAATCAGAATTTACGGTGTAGTGAAAATGTCTGCAGACAGTTGCTGGGGCGGCGTGGCTGTAGCAGAAGTGTTGTCTCACTTGCGAGCTCCATGTCAGCCTTTGTATTTCACTCTTTTACCAGGAGTTTCTTCCCCTACTTTCAACTCTGAATAATACTTATCCTTTCATCTCAGAGCAGCAACGCTGACATGAGTTGTCATTGTGCCACTGGCACTTTGATCAAAGCAGGAATTTCAATTATTGATTCAATTCTTCGAATAAATTTGGGCTGGCTGTATTTGTAGACTCAATGTTGTAGCTGCGAAGGCGAGTATATAGCTTATAATATAGAAAGACCTTAAAAATGCACATATTTTTGCAAAGCCTAGCACAGCTGCCTAAGGAATATGCATCTCTTCCTCCATCGGGTTAATGCCCAGGTAACTGTTTGGCACCTGGAGGTGTGATGAGAATACTGCCTGTATCCTGCCTCTCCTCTGGGGTGAGCCTGGGTCGGGGGGAAAAAGCAGCGTGTTATTCTCGCATTATAAAACCTGCTACCATCTGAGATGAAAGGGTGGTGACGGGCGCTGTTTGCCCCTACACGCCGGCACGCCTCATTTCCATCAGGAAGGCGGAGAAGTGCGGGCATCTGAGGGGATCTCCCGGGGAGGCAGGCTTGGCTCCACTCTCTCCTGTATCCATCTGATCTCATGCCAGGTTTGGGAGCTGCTTTCAAAGCACACTTGCTTTGCTTCTTTCAGGTTTTTTTCTCCCCTGCTTTGGTTTTTGCTGAAGGGAAGCATATATGAAAATAAGCACGTGAGGCTGAAGTTTCATGGAGAGTGATCATCCTTGTAGGCTGTTAAATTTGGACATGTTAGCACAATTCTCTGTGAGAGATGGGGTTTATCTGCCTCCATTGCCTGTTCCCATCAGTCTTGCTCATGCTTTCTTGGATAATGCGCTTTCTGGAGAGTGAAACGACAGTACCAAGGATGGGTGACTGCCGGAGCTCTTCTTGAGCAAGGGAGTAGCACAAGGTGGATCCTGGAGCTGATACTGGGATGAGGATTTCTTTCCACAGAGCGGTGAGTTGCAAAGGTGTGGCTCGATCTGATAGTCCTGCCAGGCACAGGGGTGCAGCTTCTCTCGCTTTCATGTGGGAAATAAGAGGTGCTTCTCCCTCACATCTGGTGTGCATTATGTGCGTTGGATTTTTGTCCTGCAAGGTACTGCTCTGCTCCTGTGAAAATAATACTAGTGATGCTTGTTCAGTCCTTGCAGGGCTCAGGAGCCCCGGCAGCGGATGCAAGGTTCACAAGCAGAATTATGGGGTGTGAGGATGAGTCAGCCACCCCAGAAGTGACCTAGAAAACCTGTGCATTGACTGGGGAGCTGCTGATGGAAAACAATCACCAGTGGCTGCCTGAGCCATTGCACTTTATCGGAGCTGTGGCTGCAAAAGAATCCCAGCGCTGCTGGAGGTACCAAAAGCATCCCTCGTGACATTGTTAGGAGTCCAATTTTTATACCTAAACCAAGAAGTGAGACTCATGAGGGTTTTTTTTGTTTTTTCCTTTTTTTCTGTGTCAAAGGAAATTCAGATCTTCCTCCCAGCTTTGGGAGAGTGGCATGGCTGTGTGGCTGGGGTATGGCAATCCCTGCTCTCAAGACTTGGGCCAATCCTTAGGAGAGAAAGTAGGGTTCATGGGCCAGGATGCACATGGAGGGAACTCCAGCCTTGACAGAGGGTCCCTGTGACCCACTGCAGGGACTGAATGGTCCACCCTGAGCAATTCATGGCACAGCCTTCGTGCAGCCCCTGGCACCTTGGAGTGCTTTACTGTCCTTTTGGTGTTTCCCTAAAATAATTCTCTTCCTTATTTGACCTGAGATTTTTATGCAGCAACAGGGCAGAGAAAATATTTTAAATGTGGCATAAGATATTTATACTCCTTTTTGGCACAGCTGTGATACAGAAGGGCAGATATGGGCTTGAAAATGATGTAATTTTTGTTCTGTCATTATTGGACTTCCCTTACATTCTGTGGCGGGGTTTATAGGAAAGTGTAAAGCTGCCTTACTTTCTAATTTCAGATGATTGCTTAGGATGATATTTGAAGCACCTCAGTCTCTTTTGAACCACTCGGTCAGTAGGGTACAGATGGAAAGAGGAATTTTTGAAGGTCAGCTCTGCGGTTTTGTTTGGCTGGGTGGCTTTTGGGTGGTAGAGGAGGAGTCATACATGCCAGCAGCATGGGCTGTGCTGCAGGCAGCCACATTCTGTTACCTGGGTGGGCAGTGGGGTGTGATGCAGAAACTCATTACCTGGGCTCTGCCTTGAGGTGTTGCCTCTAAATAGCAGCAAGCTGTGTTTTCACAACTGGCATCTTTTGGTGTTTTACTGAAGACAAGAGTGGTAGTACAGTTTGGCTGCAAGAAAACCATCTTCTCTGACTGTTTTTGTGAATTTGTTTCTTGGGGATGCAGTTACTGCTCTAAAAACACGGCTTTCCTCTCATGTCACAGCAATGAGCTTCCTGTGTGGTTTGCTTTAGATCCTTTTAAAAACCAGACTGAAGCCACATCAGAAACAGGAAATATTTAAGTCTTGCTCCACTGTCTCTGGGTGCTGGCTGACTGTCTGGTGTTAATCTTAGCAGCTGATTCATTTAAATAGCTCTGAATCTTCAAATGAATTGCACTGCTGTGCAGTCACCTCCAGGATAATATGCCTGCTTCTGTACAGTGGAATGCATGCTTATCTGAAAGAAAAGGAAAACGAATTGGTGTCAGGCAATCACTTAGATGTAGGAGAGTCAGTAGAGATGCAGAAATGAAGGCCTGGAGCAGCTGCCCAATTTAGCAAGGACTGAACTGGGCCAGAAATATGGTCATATCTTACAGGGCTGGCTATAAGAGACACTAGATACATGACAATTGAGGATGTGATGCCTATGGACTGGGCTGCATCCTGGCATTCTGGGGCTGGGGGGGCTGGGCTGGCTTTGGGAGGGGGAGAGGAGAGGGCACAGCACAGCTGGCAGCTGCCTGCAGGCACCTACAGACATGATGAGGTCGGTTCTTCTTGGCAGTGTCTCTCACAAAACATGGAGCAGCAGCTGCAGCAGCTGTGATTTGTGGCATTTTTGGGCTAGATATGGGTAAAAAGCCATTCCCCAGGGGCATGCCCTGGTGGGGTGATGATCTTCATCCTAGGTTGCCCTCAACTGGCTTCTTACTCCTGGCTGCTGGGCACACTGCTCTGGCACCAGGAATGAGTTACAGGGATGAAAACTGCTCTTCTGGTGAGCGTTGTAGAGAAATGAGGCGGTCTGGGAAAGAAACAAGTGCCTGACCATTGGGTGGGTGCCTTGCACCATGTCAGAGCTGGATGTAATAAAGCCCTTCCCTTCAGAGAGGGAAGCTGGGATTTGGAAGGCTCCAGTGAAAGCAAGGGGAGAAAGAAATAAGGCTGGTGCCTTGCTCCAAATGGCTTTGAGGTTCCACTAAGCTTTCAAGTGGTGCCGTATTGCCCATGATCTGGATTGTGGCTGTGTGCCAAGCACTGATCTCTTGGCAGCTGTTTTCTGTGTTACACAGAAACCAGTTTTCTGTGTCAGTTACAGCTGACATTTTATTAAAACTTACTGTGAATGCATATAAAATATTGTTACATCATTCTTAACATCATAAAGCATCATGACATCATTTTATGATGATATAACACCAACATGGGTACAGCACAGTCCAGTAGTTTCTGCCTGGATTGGGACTACTTGATTTTGACTATGATTTAGCAGAGATCAGAAACTGAGCAGTTTGGCAGATGCTGGCATTTACCAGTCCTGATTTTAGTAGAATATTGCTCTGCCATGACAACCAAGGGCAAGTGGTTAGGTGAGAATTTTTGCTCCTTGTCTTTGTTCTCCATCTTGTAAAATTTGAAACCATGACCCAGGGGTGACTACAGACTTAAAATACAGAAGGTGGGGATACAGTGTTACTAATAGTTTATTTCTTTTGAATTCTCTTTGGTGAGTGATGGGGCCAAGCCAGTCTGCTGGCTGTCCAGATTGCCTGTAATGCTTGAAGCTGCTTGTCTTCTTTCTTGGGCGTGCAGGTTTTCTTTGCTTCACCCCAGTCTACTTTTTATTCATGAAACAGGCTTGGGTTTGAAATGCACTGGTTACATACAGGATTCCAAATTCCAAGGCAGGGCTGTGTGTGTGTAGGAGCAATGGGAGTAAAGCTGTGTGCTTTAATTGCACACAGCTTTAATCTCATTCTCAACCAGAATAGGCCAATAATTTTGGAAATTAATGTACTTGAGATTTTTCTTGGATATGTGTCAGCATCAGCACAATTTACAGACCAGCCTCCTGTGCTTGTTTTCTCAAACATATATGGCTTAAATCTACTCAAGCAAGCAATCTTTCCCTCTTGCTCTCTAAATATAGATAAATGCCATACACATTCATGCATAATATGAATGGTAAAGTGATGAATTCATTAACATTTCGCAGAAATGCCTATTTCCTCTCCACTTGGCACAGAAGAAAATAGTATCTTGGTGCCTGTAGAAATGACGGGCTGGGTCCTACCCCCTTGTTATCCCCCTGCTGCCTTGCTCCATGCAGTTGCACGGGGTTAGCGATGTAATATATGCAGGGAGCATGCAGTTAGCTGAGCTCAAACCAAGCAGTCAGGATTAATAAATCCAGGTCATTTGTGGATGGCTGTTCTTCCTGCAGAGTGGGGTGCTGCGGATCCCTGTGTTTATGGGGTCCCTGCTCCGCAGGGACGGCCAGATCCCTCACCAGAGCCACTTGGAGCACTCTGCTCCTGCTCAAGCAAGTCCTTGGCAGTGGCTGGTGCTGGAGGTTGATGACCATTCCCTTAGCCTGAAACCTGTGACCACCAGTGATGTGAGTGGAGAGTGAGCCTGCGATGTGCCTGTTGTGCCAGGTTACTTGCTGCCAGGAGATGCTGATTTTCAAGGTTTGAACCTCAAAGAGCCTCTCTTTACAAAAATGAGTAAGTTCTCAGAAAAATGAGAAAGTAAAAAATTGTAGAACAGAGCAGGTTGGAAGGGATCTCACAGATCATCTGGTCTAACCTTTTGAGGGAAGGAGACAATTTAGATGAGATTATCTAGGACAGTGTCTAATCGCATACTGAAAACCTCTGCTGATGGGGAGTCTGCCACATCCCTGGGGAGGTTGTTCACTGAGTGATTGTTTTCACTGTAAAAAGTTTCATCCTTATGTCAAGATAAAACATCTCTTAGTGCAACTTGTGCTTGCCACCTCTTCTCTCTGTAGCTCCTTGAGAAGAGAGAGCCTCTTTCCCCTCTGTAGCCTCCCTTTAAATGCTGCAAGAATGTAATAAGCTCCCTCACAACCTTCTCCCTCTTCTCCAGGAGAAAGGACCCAACTTCAGCCTTTCCTCACAGAACAGCTTCTACAGCCCACTGATAATCTTTGCAACCCTCCTTTGGATCCTGTACAGTGTGTATCTTTCTTGAATTGTAGGATTATGCCAATGTCATTTGTGTCTGGAAATACAGGGTCAAGCCAATGTCATTCGTGGCTTAACACTGCTGTGATGCATTTTGTATCAGCTTGTTAAAACAAGCACCCCTGAGAACAGATTTAGGATGAGCCTTGTTGTTTGCCAAGTTGCAGGCAGAAAAGGCCTTAACGCTGTGTAAGTGCTGCTCAGCAGAGACTAAAACATCCCTGTGTTATCAACAGTGTTTCCAGCACAAATCCAAAACATAGCCCTGCACTAGCTACTGAGAAGAAGATTAACTCTGTCCTAGCCAAACCCAGCACAATCCAGCCATCGGTGGCTGTGGGATGCTGGGGCTGGGGCATGCAGCTCCTGTGCAGTTGGTCTGCCAGACAAATTCCCATGGCCCTCCAGCTACATCCGCTCCTTACCGTATTAAGAACATCTGGACAAAGTGATTTATAAACTCTCTCCCTTGATAGCACTGGTTGTATTTTATGTCTCAGCAATTTTCTGTATTGCTGAACTATTACTCATGAGCAGATTTTGTGGTAAGGCCTTTCCCAGACTAAAGCCCTATTTAATGTGTGGCTGTGTCCTCACCTTTCCTTCTTTTTCCCTCTCCCTTGTTCAGTTTTATGCTGGCTCTGTTGGTTTCATGTCTTGGGGCTCTGCCTTGATTTGTGAGCTTGTGACTTGTCACTGTTAGCTCTTACAAACCTTTCTTTGTACCTCGACTGAGGACCTTGTTGGCCAGGCTGGGTCAATGCATGTAACAGCACTGGTGACTTGGTGTTTTGCCTCTTGTTCCTCAGAGCTAATGTGTTTTTTTGGGAAGTGTGGACTGAAGAGGTGGTTTGTTCACTGGCCCCAGAAGGGCTTCTCAGTACCCAGCCATGCTCAGAAAATTTTTTTGGACTACTGTCATAAGTCATGGCCTCACATTTTGTCGTTCATTTCTTTACTGGCATTCCATTCTTCTTTCCTGCAGGCTCCACATCTGTTTGTTACAAGCCTACCAGCCCAGTCCAGGTGCTGGAAGACACTGGCTTTCTTTACCAGGATCACCAGTTGTTTGCTGGCAGGCATGAAGTGTCCCCGCTAACGCCTGAAGTGATCAGTGCCAAAGAAAAAGCTGGTAAGTGCACGGACACACGTCTGTATGAACCCACTGCACCCAGGTTTTTCCCAAAGTATAAATCAAGCAGTTTTAAACCATTTACAAGTAATATTTAGAGAGTTGAAGGCCAGCTTCTTATTCTTTGTAGAGTCAAAGTTACCTTTGACTTGTGTATTGTCATCCACTTGTATTTGTGGAGGGTGCATCATTTCCACTTGTCCTTCAGGACACATTTGCTTTTTACTGCACAGCTGGACCAGTTTCCACGGCTCTTTTGCTGATGGAGCAAGATCATAGGCATTGTGGAAAGCTCACTGTGGTCAATCTTTTTGGACTTCAATAACAGGCAATTTAAAGTACACCTCCCATTTATAAAGATGATAACATGACCAGCACAGAAATGGAGATCTTGATGTATTATAAGGAACTGCCTTGACTGTGTGATGTTGGCTTTATCCCCTTTCCTGAGGCTTTTCTCAGGCATTGTGTAACAACCTAGACTGTGAGCTTTCTGGTGTGTTAGGGAGACGTTATTGCTTGTCTGCAAAAATGTCCAGTGTGGTCAGGCTTCTGTGTGCTGTGATAACATGAACAAAGCAGCAAGAGTTTGCTGTAACTGCAGGGATATATAAAGCAGCTAGATACTTGGATGTTGAGGGGACAGGTGGATGGAAATGCACCGTGTGTCTGTGCATCTTCCTGGCTCAGACTCCATCCCGAGGATCTGACAGACCCTCTGAGAGCTGGTAGCCAGGCCACAACCCCAGCAGGTGAGGCTGACAGGCAGATAACATTGTTTCAGGGAAAGCAGGAGAGGTGTATCTCCTAGGGCAGGCATGTAGTGAAACAGCCTGGGGATCTTCTCTCCCTCTTGAGCCCCACAATCTTTAAGGCTTTGCCGCAGAAATGTTAGCAGAAATGACCTCTTGTCATTGTTAAGAGTCAAAGGCTTTTCATTCCCTCTGGCATCCAGGCTGTATGTAAGTTATTCCACAGGGAATTCCTCAGGGAAATTACCAGACCTCAAGAGAAAGTTAGCTTTTAAACTGCTTTCAAATGCCAAAAAACAAATGTAAGTCCTGACAAACTCCTCTGAGAATTGGGACCAGCAGGAGAGAGAAAGTTGCCAAGAGTGACCTCAAGGAACCGAACTGCAGAAAGCACCTCCTTCTTGCCTAGGGACACTGGAAGGCTCTTCTCATTTTTGTCTGCATTGAAGCTTTTAGGAATATTCCTCTGAGCTCATATAGTGTTCAGATAGACATCTTACAGCACTCCTGGGATGGAAGGAGGGCTCCAGGAGGGAGGGATTCCAAAGGTCTCAGCCATGGTTAAATCATAGAATATGCTGAGTTGAACGGGACCCATTGGGATCATCAAGTCCAACTCCTGGCCCTACGTAGGTCACCCAAAGAATCCCACCATGTGCCTGAGAGCTTTGTCCAGATGCTTCTAGATGCTTAACTCCAGGCAAGCTCCACTGCATATATAGTGCAAAGATGGTGCCATTGTCTCTGAATGACTTCTGTAGCCTGTGTTAGGGTTGTGTAGCTAATCTGTCCATGCTTTTTTTAAAAATACTGGCGTTACATCTATGACCATAATGCCTCCCTCGTGCTGACCCAGCAAAATTACAACAGTTAGTATTGACTCCCATAGAAACAGCGTTTTCAGCCAGAAGGGAAATTGCAATTCTAGAGGAAGATGCCAGAGCACAGATTATTCTCAGACCTTTAGGACTATTCCATTTTCAGTTCCATTTCACAGTTTTTCTGTGACATATTTTACATTTTATTTTGTCACGGCACACAGTACACTTACACCTTTGGCCATCAAAAATGCAGCAGTTGATATTGCCATGCAGGCTGCATCTGTAAGTCGTGCAAGCCATCTCCAGGGAGAGGTCAAACACTGGAACAGGCTTCCTAGAGAGGTGGTCAAGGCACCAAGCCTGTCAGTGTTTAAAGAGGCATTTGGACAAAGCCCTTAATAAAATGCTTTAACTTTTTATGAGCTTTGAGTTGGTCAGGCAGTGGGATGAGATAACCATTGTAGGCTCCTATCCTGTCCTGTCCCATCCCATCCTGTCCTGTCCCGTCTCATCTCGTCCCTGGTAGAAAATACCAAATTCCTCTGTGACATGCAATGTTCCTTGTTGACTTAGAGGGAGGTTCAGAGCTGTGGGTATGGGACCCATGAAATATTATGGAGGGGAAGGCCTAGGAGGGGACTGGAATGTGTTCCTAGGGGTCACTGCCAAACAGAATTAGGATTAGGGGTGGAGGATGAGCAGGGAGCAGTGCTCTGCCTCCTTTGCTGGTTCCCATGTCCCCTGTGCTGCCAGGGCAATGCTGGCAGGACACTGCCCATGGGGTGCATCCTGGGTACGAGGTCACCGTTGTGGGATGGAGGAAGGGAAGAAACAGCAGGGGGAATTGGACCTCCTGGACAGCAGAGCTAATGGCCACCTCTCTCTCCCTGCCCAGCCGAGGAGACCCTCTGCACCCTGCGCCCGCCCAGCTTCTGCCGTGCGCCAGAGGCGGAGATGCGAGGGGCGGAGGAGGTGGCAGCCGGCACCGTCCTGCAGCGCCTGATCCAGGAGCGGCTGAGGTATGGCAGCCCCAGCGAGAACATGAACCTGCTGGCCATACAGCACCAGGCGACGGGCAGCGTCGGCCCCTCCAACAGCACTGCCAGCACTCTCTCCTCCGCAGAAAACCTTGCTCCCGAAGACCTGCCAATGGTCCAGCCGTCAGGGCGGCAGGAACCACAGGGGCAGGAGCACCAGGGGGACGGTGCTGCCATGGAGAAGCAGCCTCGGGCCCCGCAGCCCCCGCACGGCACCGAGGAGCTCCCCACCTACGAGGAGGCCAAGGCCCAGTCTCAGTTTTTCCGTGGCCAGCCCGCACCGCCAGCCTCCGCTGCCACACCGGCTTTTTATGGCTCCTCCAGCCAGAAGTCGAGGACGGAGGGGAGGCCAACAGTGAACCGGGCCAACAGCGGGCAGGCGCACAAGGATGAGGCGCTGAAGGAGCTGAAGCAGGGCCACGTCCGCTCGCTGAGCGAGAGGATCATGCAGCTCTCGCTGGAGAGGAACGGGGCCAAGCAGCATCCCCCAGCCCCAGGAGGTGGGAAAGGCTTCAAGGCAGCCCCACAACCCAGCAAGGCCACGGACCCACGGGGCCCACCTCCCGAGTACCCCTACAAAGGCAAGGCAGCAGCCCCAGGGGGCAAGGCACAGGAGCACGGGCTCTTCTACGGCGAGCAACCATCACAAGATGTCCTCAAGGCCGCCTACGCCGCGCCCCAGCCCGCGCGGGCGGAGCTGGCCCTCGTGCGCTACCAGCCGCCCCCAGAGTACGGGGTCAGCAGGTAATGGCCGCAGGGGTGGGTCTGCAGGGCGGCCTGCTCCTGCCCGCCATGGAGGAGCCGGTGTCTCTGGGGCTGGGGGCTCGTGGAGGCACGGCCAGGGAGAGCTGTAGCTCCAGGCACGGTGGGGACGTCACACCCTGCAGTGGGGACATAACATCTGTGGCTGGGATGGCAGGTCTGGCTGGTGGAGGCACCTGCATCTCCCAGAGGACTCTATAAAGCTTATATACCACTTAGGCGCTTCTTAAATCTTCCCACAGAGCTCACATGGGGCTCTCATGGTACTGGGCCCCTCATGGCAGGCCTCCCTGTGAGCATAGGTTTATTCCAAGTGCATTGAAAGGAATTCAGCTTTGGCTGGCTGCGTGCTGATCCCTGCGAGTGGTGCAGGTCCTGCCTTCAGAGATGATGTGGTGTGTTAAGGGCTCCTTTTCCTTGCTGTACCTAAATGCAAGTGTTTCTCTGTCTCATCCCTGTCTTTTTGACCTCTCAGACCGTTATTTTGTTGGGTTTGGAAGTCTAAAGTTGTTTTGACGTGAATGCGAGCAGTTTCCATGTTGCAAGCTGTCTCACTGGGTCTTTACTGATCCCAGAATCCCCAAAGGTTTTGTTGGCATCACCTTGGGTGACACACAGTTATTTTACCACAGCACAGTAACAAAGAAAAGGTGGCGCAACTGACCTGGCTCTTTCTGTCCAAAATGGAATGCAGGAGGGAGTGCTCTGCTTTTCCATGTTTGCAGGAAGGATGGGATTTGTGTTGAGACAGGTAGAAACTCAAAGCGTAGTTTCAGCGACAGGGGCAGGGTGGCTGTGACAAGCGGCAGGCCTGCGCTGAGTCTTTCTACAGCTACATGTACTCCGCCTTTGTGCGGAGTTTATGCAATGTTTTCAGAATAAGATAGCATTTTTAAGACCTCAGAAAAAATGCGTGTTTATGCAAGGAAAGAGCTATATGGATGTGGGGGCAACTGGGGCCGTGCTTTCCTGCAGTTGTTTGTGGTGCTAACAAACATCTCCAGCACCAAGCAGGTTCATCCCTACAGAAAAGGAGCTGATTTGGGTATTTGTATCACTCTTGGTAATGCTTGGAAAATGCTGGTTCAACAGCATTATGAGTCTGTGCAAGTAAGTGGAGCTGGTTGCTGCATGCACTGCTTCAGCTAACTGGGAACATCAGCTGTAAGTGGAAAACCCTTTGGGGCCACTTCCAGAGCTTTTCCCAGTTGCCTGTTCAGCAAGGTAAATGCTGAGAAACCCCCTTGATTCAGTGCCAGCTGCCAGTCCTCAGCAAAGGCTGGATGGCTCCAGCAGCTGTGGAGAGAAATGGTGGTGGTCACTGCTTGTGTCTGACAAAGCAGCATCGTTTACCCCAAATCACACTGCAGGGGAGATGTCTGCTAGCCCTGTGTGCTGTGATACTGGAGAAATCTCCTTCCTGTCAGGTACGGGGGCACCAAGGGGAGGGATATGCAGTGCAGCAGAAGACTGGCAGCACGACAGAGCACAGCTGCCAAGTTTTGCACACTTACTAAAAAAATCTTCAGTGGTATCTTTCTTGTAACTCAGCAGGGGCCTTAATACTTCTAAGGTGGCATCTATCCCTGCTAGCTACGCCAGCAAGCTTGTAGAGATGTAGGTTAGGGGGTTGGCATGGCTGGGGGTTGTTTCACCAAAGCTAGGTTTGCTCTAAGGTTTATGGTGTCTCTTGAGCTTTATTTATGGCAGTTCTAGATCCTGATGTACACGTGGTTATTTTCAGGTCCTTCTTGGCTCCCTTCACGTGGTGCCTGGATTTTGGGGGAGTTTCCTGTCAATGAATGGGAGAACATTTGGCTGTGTTCAGATGTCAGACAGTGAGTCTCTGGGTCTCAGCAAAGTGATGGTCTTCATCCTCATCTCAGGCTTCTCTGTATTTTTTAACACAGGGATGTGAACCTTTCATTTGGCGCACTGAAATATTCATTACCTGGGCTTTTTCTCAATTATTATGAATTGCTGTCACTAAAACCCAAAAAATAAAAACTCACTTAGTTTATTCTGTGCTTATTCCAGTTTATGGTCCCATGATCTGTAGGATCTCTGTATGGTCCTGTCACCCAGGAAGATTTGGTTGACAAAAGCATTTAGGAGGTGACTGTAGTCCCTCTGTGCTTATCCATCATTTGTTATTTCTCTACCTTCAGCAGCTGTGCTCCAGTGCATCCTTGCATGCATCCTGAGCTGCATGACAGGATGGGCTTGCCCATATCTGGAATGGTTAAAATGCAATTTCATAAAGTGCTCTCTGTGCCAAATATTTCAGTCTTTGGAGAGGATAAAGGCAGGTTAGCTGTTCAAGGATCTCTTTACTAGAGGGTTTGTCTGGGCAGCAGGCACAGTCTGAGCCCTGCTGGAGGAGTGGGGTGCAGGGGAGCTGTGTGCAGGGGGAGCTGTGTTACACTCCTGGGTTGCTCCCAAGCACAAACCTTCCTGTGACTCTACACTTGGTCACTGCTTCTCCCCTTATCTGGGGAGACTCACTGCCACGCATCTGGCTGAGATGGAGGGCCTTGACAGAAGAGGTTGAGATAGGGGACTACCTGGTTTCATAAGGTTTAGCAGTAGGGGTAGGGTTTGGAGAGGCTGGTTTTTCTGTTAAAAGGAGCAAGTGAGGTGAGGAATTTCAGCTTGAATCTCATCAGGAGTGTCTGGGAATGAAGCTGATGGAAACAGAACTTTGCTGATGGGAATCTCATACACCCCAGCATCTCCTTCCCTCTGTCTTGGTCATATTGGTTCCCCAGCCCATCCATCCTGGCATCCTCTGGCCAGGGACCATGCGAAGGCTTCTGTGTTCTAGAAAAGGGGAGAAACACAGAGTGCATCGATCCAGAAAAAGCACTCACAGATACGAGGCATGGAAAAGATCTAAAGGGTCACTGAGCCCCCACTTCCCCACAGTCCTTCTTTGACAAGGGAATTGTGACTGGAACAGGACCAGCGCTGGCAGGGAGCTGTTGAAGAATAATGGAACAACTGTAGCTGCTGCTTAACTTCTTTTTTTTTTTTTTTGGTTTGACTATTTCTTTAGCACATGACTGGTTTTAAAGGCAACATTACCTTTATAATCATCAGGGTGAAATCTTGAAATTTATTGTAATTTTCAAGATAATTGGTGTTGTACTGAAGAATTCCTAGAGTCATATGACGTAGGGGTAGTCTCAGAATTTATATAAATTAGATTTAGTGACTTCTGTTTTATGGACATTGCAATTGCAGAGCAGAGCTTGAACCTTGAAGCTTAAAGGACAAAACAACCAGAAAGCAAATAAAAATGAACCAGTATTTTTTTCCCTTTTAAAAATCAGTATTTTTAAGCCAGTTGCTTCATGCTTGGGGCCCTGACTCACAACTTCCAAATGCTTTAAGTTGGCCAAGTATAATAATCTTCAGATGATGTTTCCTTTCCTAGATGTGCAGCTATTCCTGAATGGTGTCTTTGCTATCTTTCCTTATGTGCAGGTTCAGAAAGTCACAGCTTGTTAGGTAAAAGGGCTTAGAACTAATCTAATTTAGGTTTTTTGCACAATGCCATGAATTAATTCCAGTTTGTGAAACATTCAGTCCTGGTGAGTATAACAATCTCCATCTGGAGAATTCATCACAGCCTTTACAGCCTTGTTCCACTAGCTAATTGCCATCTCTGGCCTAGATCTCCATTTTAGTTTCAGCCTGTATTTTCTAGTTACTAGGGATTTTGCAAAATCTTTGTCAGATACAATGAGGAGACCTGTGCTATCAGTCCTTTAATACATTTAACAGATGCAGCTCAGCTTGTATTTATTTCACTGTTGTCAAAATCCCATTTCTTTCCCCAGTGGAAAGCCAACCTGAACACTGGTTCAGTACCAGCTGGTCCAGAGGCTAATCAGGTGCAGTAACACCACTGGTTTGACTCAGTGTTCCTTGTTTACACCACTCATTAGCACTTGCAGTTGGCACCCTGGGATCTCCCCGTGCAGCTGGTTATCCAGCCAGGCCTGTGAGGGTTGTCACAGCCCAGGATAGTATTTTCCACCCTTTTACTTTAGCTTGATGCATTTATTCCTGCATGGATGAGCTTGGACCACCTCAAGTCAATACTGTTTCTCCATGATCCAGATCACTCCATGCAGTGAATCCTCTTCATTGATCCCAGTGGCTCTTGTCAGATCCTGGTGTCTTTTATTCAGAATGATTTCTTTCTCTGCACTATTAATAAAAAGCATGTATAATGCAAATGAAGCCTTGAGTTCCAAACTCTGTTTCTTACTGAGGGGAATTAATTCATGGTACATGAAGAAGACAATCATGCAGGTACCTTTTCATTCTGATTTAATCCATGCGTTTTGAAAGTCAGCATGTAGAATCAATGAAAAGAATAAATCTGGGCTGTTTTTAAATACATCCCATTTTTTATGTGCCTCATAAAGTTCCACCTTGCCAGGGTGTAGAAGTCTATAATTAACTGCCAAAATAGTCTGCTGCTTCTTCAGTTATTTGTGTATTTATTCCCCCCACACATATTATTGCTGTTTTCAGACAACCTGTTGATATTTACCAATTCAGCCATGTCTGTGGCTGCTGACAGGACACAAGGAGCTTGTTTTCCTCCCTGAGACAGCCCAGGCAGGCAGGTTTGTGGAAAAGCTGAAGGATGTTACACCCAAACTGACTTGTCCTGGCTTTTCTCTCCAAGGATAACCCCAGCATGAGCGTGGGTTGGAGGCTGCACTTCCATCTGATGTGAATGCTGGCAGCCCTGCAGAGGAGCTTTGCTTTGTATCCTCTCCTTCTGGTCTAATACGCCTTACATTAAAATAAATGAAAGAGAAATGAAGCTGTTTCCACAGCTTGGGTGATGCCCTGTCATTTCTCCTTACCTTTCTCTGTTCTTATCCCAGCTGGTTCCTCTAGAAGTGCAGAGGTTGAGGAAGGCACCTTTTCCTTATGCTGAGAGTCTGTTCTGAGTGTGGATCTCTGTGAGGAAATACAATATTCTGTCCCTCTCTTAACTGCTGAGGATATGTTTGATACAGCATATGTCCTTTTAGATTATAATTTTGCCCTGCAAAATATTTACGTAATTGTGCCAAAGAACCTGGACCAAGTCTTTCCAGAACTAACAAATGTCACCAACAAAATAGTGAATTCAAGAGGTGTGAGTCCCAAGTCTGCAGAATGTTTTTTGAAACAAACACTCGTGTTTACAAAGTGCTACAACTATTGCTGATTCCATAAGACACAGAATACCATGAGAGGCTTGGACTTTGCCAAGTGTTCTCCCATTTCTTTCTGTATCACCACTTAGTGATGGATCTGTAATTGTGTTTTCTTGCACCATGACCATCAGACTGGGCTTGCTGACTTTGCCAGAATCCTGTTTGTTTCCTGCATGGCCATAATGCTGTGTCTTCCATGTTATTCACAGTGAGACAGAACGGTGGTTGAAGCTGCTTTGTGACTGCAGAAATGATAATGAATTCAGGTAGACACCTGGTCTGATGTTAGTATCCAGACTGAAGGCTCCCAGGCAATGGGCAGGAATAAGCACATTTCACACACTTTTTTACTCTTATTGTAAGGTAAAAGCCTAAGGCAACTTCAAAGAATTGCACCCCAGAAATGCCTTATCGCTGACGCAGCCAGAGCATCCACAGAAGATGCATGAAGTTGTGAAATGAAGTTCCTTGGGAGAGTCTTTGAAAGATGAAATAGGTCAGTCTGCCCTAAAGGCAAAGGAAGGCAGAGCATTTAGAGAAAGATGAGCTAAATAGGTTAGAGGAGGGCATTTTAATTATGAATGTAAATGCCATGGTGTGTTGTAAACAAAGTCCATCCTTCACTGGCCCCTTTCCATCCCTAGACAGAGGAGAGGTTCACTGTACCTGTAGCCAAGGCTGAGGTGGAATTTCCTTTCCAGAACATTTACAGGCATTTTAATTTTATTACTAATACTGTGCTGCTTTATCCAACAACAGCTCTTTTGTACTCATGATTTCCTGGTCATCAACAGCAAGTGGACTTCATCATTAATTTCATTTCCAGATTTCTTATTCCTACATAAAGTTAAAATTCTCCCCAATTTCCTTTGTCCTGGTAATTCTTGCTCCCAGGTGGTCCAGTATAAGAGGAGTATTAAGACCATGCCTAAATTTGGGGGCTTGAGCAGCCCCAACATCTTGAGGGATTTCTTATGGAAGTGAGATCCATTGTCAAGTATTTTGCTGAAGACATTCCATTGTAAGCTGTTATATATGTACCATGAGCTGTATTTGTGATAAGAAAGAGAGTGCTTGGTGACCCCAGCACAGTAGTCTTTGAAAGTCTCACTGCCTGCTAGTGCTCTTTATTCAAAAAGCTGTTTTCCTTAATATTTTTTCTCTTTTTCCTTCTTTACAATGCATTGCAGAAGCTCATGGGGGCCCTACTTCTACAATAACATCAACAAAAAATATGTTTTTAATAGAAATGTAGCTGAAATGTTCCAGAATGGCCAAAACTCACAATATTCCAGTTGCATGCTTTAAAGGATGATTTTCAACTAAAATGTGTTTGGCTGAAAGATTTTAACCTGCTCTAATGCAGAGTAAGATCAACATTAAAATACAGTAGAAGCATTGTGAGAATGTCGTTCTTTACTAAGCCCAAAGGACCTCAGGATAATCCTGATTGCTGTGTTTTTTTGGAGCTTTACATGGGCATTTGGATAGGAACTAAGCTGATGTTATAACATTCCTATTTTTGCAAATGCTGATTTGTTAATGTGAATTGCTGTGTTTATTTTATTGCATATGTACTCAGAGATTTTGCAGTTGGCTAAGTCAGAACTAAATTGGGACAGATTAAACAAGTAAAAAGAAAGTTAGAAACATTAATTTTGTTGTACAGCTGTGCTTCAAGAGGTGTAAAGCTAGTTGTACCTGTTCGATTTCCAAGCTGGAAAACATTGTAGAATCTCTCCTGTGGCCCTGGCTGCTGAGACTCTGATGGCTGGCAGCTGCTATAGGGTGTAAATCTTTAGTAGCTCAAAAAGTCATTTGCAGTTTAAGAAAATAGAGATCTCTGTGGTCTTTCCTTCCTCTGTAGTGTAAAGCTAGACAGACTAAAGTGACAAGAAAAGATTAAATTAATGAAAGACTAAGATTTCCCAAAAGTGCAGTGTCAAAAGTTCATGCAAGGGTCTAAAGGGTGTATCTATGGACAAAGATTGCTGTGTTTCATAATGAAAAAGAAAAATTGCTGTATCTCTACTGGTTTAAATTCAGAGATCAATTTAATTCAATTGCTCTATGCTGTTCCCGTAAAGAAGTGAGAAAATCTGTACCTGCAGCAAATCTTCCAAATTTTCTACTTTCTACTAAGTGTTTTTGTAGGGATGTAACTGTATCCAGACAGTTGGGCTTTTACTTGCATAAAACCAGTGGTGCCTTTTCTTCTGGTAAAGACAAACAAGCTCACACTTAGCTGAATTAATTGCTGTGGTAAAACACGTGAGCACAGACTGGCTGTCAGCAGCAATGAGGAGGTGTTGTGTGCTTGTCTGAGTTCACATTCACTTGTGGAGCATCTTTTGCACTGAGAGTGACATCCCTCACTCATGGTGTTATTTATTGTCCAAATTTTTGAGCAAAAGGATACTCAAGTCCCACGATGGGCATCAGGTTCCTTGCCAGCCTTGCACACCGGAGCACCAGAAGGAAAGGGAGACTGTGGGGATGGTGTGAGAACTATGCCCATGATCAGAGGGCTGGAGCACCTCTTCTGTGAAGACAGATTGAGAATTGGGGTTGTTCAGCCTGGAGAGGAGAGGAGAGGAGAGGAGAGGAGAGGAGAGGAGAGGAGAGGAGAGGAGAGGAGAGGAGAGGAGAGGAGAGGAGAGGAGAGGAGAGGAGAGGAGAGGAGAGGAGAGGAGAGGAGAGGAGAGGAGAGGAGAGGAGAGGAGAGGAGAGGAGAGGAGAGGAGAGGAGAGGAGAGGAGAGGAGAGGAGAGGAGAGGAGAGAAGGCTCCAGAGAGATCTTACTGCAGCCTTCTAATGCGTAAAGGGAGCTTATAAGAAAGCTGGAGCAGGATGTACTACCAAGGCCTGTAGAGATGGGACAAAAGAAAATAGCTTTGAACTGGGAGAGGGTAGATTTAAATTAGATACAAGGAAGAAATTTTTTATGCTGAGGGTGGTGAGGCACTGCAACAGGTTGCCCAGAGAAGTTATGGATGCTCTGTCATGGGAAATGTTCAAGGCTAGGTTGGTTGGAGCCCTGAGAAGCCTCATCTAGTGGAAGGTGTCTGAGCCTATGGCAGGGTGGTTGGACTAGATGGTTTTGAATGATCACTGCCAACCCAAGCCATTCTGTGATTATGAATTCCTGTGTCTTTTGTTTTGAAGTGTTATACAGCACCTCCCTGGCTTCCTGTCTTTTGGGAAGCTTTAGCCTCTTTCAGTAGACATTTAGCTCATTAGCCTGCACCTCTGCCAGAGAACTAATATGCCTGAGACTGAGAGCGAGCCCTTCTGGCCCTGGGAGCTGCCCAGAGGGAATGGCCCCTGTCCTGTGCTCTTGAGCTGCCTCTGTGGATGTTTAATTTACGGGACAGACACAGCCTTAGAGCATGTCTATGCTAGGCAGGTAAAAGCCATCTCAAGGCCAGACTGAGCTCAGCAGAGCTTTCCTCAGTGCTGGCTTCATGAAGTTCTGCTGGCATCTTCTTCCCAGGGACACTGGTCTGTACTTCTGACCAGGCTGGCAGTGTACTTGTGTTTGGTGTTTCCTCCATTTCAGTACCTTTCTGTGCCAGAGCAGATGCGTCGGGCAAAGCTGGGATGAGAGTATGGGACTGTGTGTGCGCTGTGTCTGGGGTCCTGCAGAGCCTGATTTGCTTTCACTCTAGTTTGGACAGAAGATTAAGGCTGAGTTGCTGGCTTTCTTTGCTGTGGTGTGGCTTGGCGGGGACAAGTCTATTGGAGCAGTGCTGTTCATTTTCTAGGGCAGGATTTTAAAATTGCCTTCACTTTTCAGCTTTGTTCTGCTGCAGTTGAAGGAAGTGGTGGGTTATTGTCGGTAGAATTAGGCCAACACTGAAGGCTTTTGAAAACCCTGTTTTGAGAAGCTGTGTAGGTGCTGAAGACAACAGTAACCATAATTACTATGTATTTATATAGCACAAAATTGTCTGTCTAAGAAAAAGCATTCATGGATCTTTGAGGCCCAGCGGGGTAGATATGTCTGTTCATTATGTCTTGTGCCTTGTGTAGGGTACAGAAATAAAGATAATTATATGAACAGCAAGCCTAATAGCTTGTAGTTATGTTAAAATACAAATCCCAGAAGGTACTTGATTGCAGACTTCAGGTGGGGTCCAGCAGCCAGCTTATGTTCCAGTTTAACTGGGCCCTGATGCTGAGGTACTGCGTGGTCTGGGTTGAGTCTCTAACAAGATCAGTGTAGAAATTTCAGAACTTTGGCATCAGGGCTGAGGAGTGGCTCAGTCTGTGCACAGTGAGATTTTGCCTGGGGCTTCTCCCCCTGGCCAAGGCTTCGAGGGCTGCCTGTGCAGTGGATGGAGGGAGGGAGATGGGTCAGGTGAGGGACTCTGATCCCACCTGGCTGTCTGCTGCAGGTTTACCCTCACTGCTGAGACATCCTCTTGGATTATCATCCAGCCATTGCAAATTATGATTCAGATGTATTAAAGAGCTGCCTGCTGACAGCAAGCCTAGCTCACAAGCAGATACACTACAGCTCACTTGTTATTATACCCTGATATGAGTCTGGTGAGTGATAGATGCCCTTAATCGGGCAGTGACACAATCAGGTCTCCCACTGGAAGATGGCTTTCATGGCTCACTGTGATTGAATGGGCTGTGCCTCCAGCAGTTCTGCAGCAGCACTTCCCTCTTCCACTTGCTAAAGCCACTCAGGGATGCTGCTTTGCTCACATCACTTCCTCCCGCCTCCCAACTCAGTTGATCTGCTGGTCTTGCTCTGAGCAGGGAGCAGTGTTCGAAGGGTGAGTAATGCATCCCTTGTGTTTTCCTCAAGCCTGCCAGCTTATGCTTCTTGGCTATGGCACTTGTGGGAAAGGGAGGCAGGGAAAGGCTGGCTGTTGCTGAAGTATTAGCTGCACACTTAGGAAAAAATGCTGGTTTTGAGTCAGTGCTTCCTTTATCCCTTCATACCAGATGTGTATGTCACTGTCAAGAGCAGGTGAGGAGACAATTTGCCCCGTCTCTGCTGCGACTGTTGGTATTTAGGAGTCGTGACTGTCCAGTTATAACGCTGTTAATAAACCGTGCAGTCATTAGGTGGAAGCTCTCGTCAGCATTTCGAGGGCGTGCGGCTCTAACCCTTCCCCGTGTGTGCTCTCCCACAGCCGACAATGCCAGGCGCCCTTCCCGCTGGCGCAGCAGCACAGCCCCATGTCCTCGCAGGCCGCCGCTGGCCCTCTGCTCCCGGGCTCCTTGCCCCCGCTGCCGGCGGCCGCCCAGCCCGCCACGCTGCCCGGCCAGCAGCTGACACCCGACGCCTTTGCCATCGTGGAGCGCGCGCAGCAGATGGTGGAGATGCTCTCCGAGGAGAACCACGTGCTGCGGCAGGAGCTGGAGGGGTACTACGACAAGGCAGACAAGCTGCAGAAGGTAGGTGGAGAGGTTGGGATGGAGCCTCGCCAGGTGCTTCTGCCTTTGGGCAGCTGTTCTTCATAGTTGTGTCACTGCAATGGAAATGCACCACTGGCCATTTCTAACCACTGCCTCTCCATGGTGGTCTCACAGAAGGATAATCCTGTGCCTTGTGGGCTGCACTGCCTTTAGGAGGAAACAGGACAGCCCATCAGATATCTCTCAACTTGATATTTTCCCCTTCTGCCCTTCCATGCTGGCTTCATTGCAGCTTTCCCTAGAAGTCTTCCATAGGCAATATGTTCCCGGTGTACCTGGGTCCTGCACAGGGGTGAGAGATGCAGGTGAGAATGATATGAGGAGCACGTCCACATCGCTCCCAAGCAGTCTTGTCCACCACAATAAGCTCGTGTGGTGCTCCTTACTCTTTGGAAGTGTAACAGCCTCCATTGGAGTTGTCCATTGTTTGGAAATAGAAAAACTGGGTTGTCTTAGAGGCTTTCAGTTACTGCTCTTTGAATTTCCAAGAACTGATGTTAGACATCCATTTGATCATGTTGGTTCTAAAAGCATTGTCCCTTTATCTGAAAGAACCACTTGGTAAAGATTTTGCTCAAAGCCCATTTTTCTAAGAGATCCTGCTTCCTCTCTTCTGTAGCATGCAGGTTTTCCAGTGGAGAAGGGTGATGTCTTGTGCAGTGCCTGGGGTGAGAAGATGAAGAGTTGTATCAAACAAAGTAGAAGTTGCTTAAAACTGTGGCTCACTGAAGGCAAAGCAGAGATGCTCCCCAGGTCTGCTGGCTTTGGGTCCCAAGGGCTTGGACCAAGTAACTTGTTTAAGATCCTGCACTACTATTTCATTTATGTCTTCCCACCACTTACAAATGAGCTTAGACTGTAGGTCTTTTCTCTCTGAACGTGGGAGTCTGTATGGGAGCTCTATTTTTTTCTCTGCTATGCAGATCAGGATGTTCTTGGAGACACTCTTCACAGAAGAAGAAGCAGCTCTGAAAGACCATGTCCCAACCTCAGCTTTGGGAGAAATATGTGACAATCTGTTCTAACAGATCAGAGAAAAGACCAGCTGTTTTGTAGCTGCTTTTTCTTCTGTCTCCTTCTCTGCAACAAGATGAGTTGGGTTTATTCACAGAATTTCCTAAACTTAGTTCAAAAAAAATTTGCTTCAACATTAACTATTTGTGAAGAAATCTGCAAAAACTTTAATACTGACTTCCCTGTGGCCTTTGTGGGCAAAAAGAAATATTCCAGCTATTAATTTTACAAAAGCTGCGTTGTTCAGTAAAAGGTATTTAAGTGAAATGCCCTATAAATATTCTGGTTTTTTTCACTCTTGGAAATGGCTCTCTCTTTATCTTGGATGCCCTGCAAGTCTATTGCATCAGACACCAACAGAAAGGTATTCAAGCATGGGTTGAAGTCTCACTTCAGTCAATAAAGTGTGGACTTGAGTACCATTGACTTTGGGGAATGTAAGCAGAGTATTAAAGTGAAACACATACTCAAGTGCATTCTTTCTTCAGGAAACCAAATCTCTAACACATGGTGTCCCTCCCATGCTGCTCTTGCTGTGTTTGAGTACAAGGTCAGGGCAGGTCTTCCTTGGTTCCCACAAACATTGCCTCTGAAATTGTGATTGAGTTAAATTACGTACTTTGGATGTGAAAACTCTTCCCTCTTGTTGCAAGTGGAAAGATCAGGAAGGAGTACTTCTTGTTTGTGGGTAACAATTTTGTTCTAGGTAGGATCACCTTCCCATCACTTTTATTTGTTAAAGAATAGGAGAAGTTAGAGAAAGTCAGCCTGACAGGACTCCATGGCCATTTGTACAAACAAATCGGTTCTGAGGCTTGTCACATTCTCAGTTGTGTGTGAACAGACTTTTTTATAGAGAGGTACAAGGTGGTGATGAATCCCTGTGCTGTTTGATGAGTTGCCTCATTTTCTTACCTAAAAAGAGTTGGAAGAGGAATTGTGTGCATTTAATTTTGAGCTTTTTGCATGATTTTCCCTTTTCTGAGCAGTGTTACCTTGTTGGGTTTAATTGCCAGGCTGGGCTGGCTCTTCCCCATGCCACATGTGTGGGTTGTTTGAGTGGGTTGGTTCCAGGAGCTACCAGGCAGAGAAAAGGCTGAATTGTTTTTTTTCTCCTCCATGGAAGAGGGAGAAGGAAATCCCAGAGCTGTTGAGAAACGCCAACACAATTTATGGCTGTTCTTCTGCTCTCCTTTAATTTTGTTCCGTGCTGATGGAGCGCTTGCTACAGCAAGTTCTTGCCTCCAGGGCAGCAGGCTGTGTGGTGATGTGCTTTGGGAAATACCAGCATACAGAGGGCCAAGCAGAGCCCTTGTGGTAACCAGCAGCATTAGGCCAGATTGTTAGCCTGTAGAAACCCACTTTTGTGCTGGCAAATTTGCTTTGCTGTGGTAGGAGCTCGCTGGAGAAAGCATCTTCTGCAGATAGTGGTTTACCAAATCCCTGAACAGCTCAGACTGAACCACATTAAAGCACCTTGCTAAGGGCATTGTTCCAATGCCTCTAAAGCACTGACAGGCTTGGGGCATTGACCACCTTTCTAGGAAACCTGCTCCAGGATTTGACCATCCACTCAGTAAAGAAACACTTTCTCATGTCTAGTCTGAATGTCCCCACTTGTTTCAGCTTTCGTGCTTGAGAACAAGCTGGAAGCAGAAAGTGGGGAAGGTAAGCTGGTTTCCCCATCATGGCTCTGCCAGGCTTTCCTTGGTGTGTGGTTTGGAGGTGCTGCCTGCCCATGGGCTGTATCTTGACAGGGTGGCTCCAGTATTATGGGAAGTGCAGGTCCAGGCTGCTGGAGCCTGGCCGCAGATTCGTACACACACAGGGGGGTGACAGCTCCAGTGTCCCTGGAGCTTTCATTCCACAAGTGCTACAGCTGGAAAATCATGCCTGAAGCTTACTGAGAGGGACCTAATTCTTCAGCAAGTGGAGGTGAGCTCACACCCTGGCTTCAAAAATCATGAATCTGTCCCACCCATGACTCTAGAGGCCAAAAAAGTGCCAGATTTAGAAAAGTATGTGGGAGTCTGTATATGTATTTTGGTTTTCCAGCCTGTCTCCACAAACAGAAGGGCCAGGCATGCAGGAACAGATACCCACATCAGTTCACCAACTCTGCAGCAATGATTTTACCAAAGCTGTGTCACTTAACATGACATTTTCTTACTAAAAGAGTTGGATTGAGCTGAACAGCAAAACTCTACCCTGGACTATTCTTCTGTCAGTCTGTTGGACTCAGGTCTTAAGATGCAAGTTCACTGCTAAGGGGTTCCTCTGCATACCCTGCCTGCAGCTTGCCAGGTTTCAAGGAGATGAAGTCAAGAAGACTGAAAACCCAAAACAATTGGTTCTGTCTGTTATAGAGAGTCTCTGTTGTATAAAGCAGTCTTCAGTCAAGGATGGAAAGGAATGGATCACAATAGTTTAAAAGCAACATGAAGCCAGAGCTGAGCCTAAAATTCTTGTGGTAGCATTCAGAGCTCAGAGATAAGTTTTGCATCAGGGACCTGTTGAATAATAAATGTTGCCTCCAAAACCTTTCTAGGAGAGAATACAGCCCACACAAGCACACCATTTCCTTTTTTTTTCTCCTCTTGGATGGCATTAAAGCAGTCACCATGGTCATAGACTAAAGGCAACCAAGCAGTTCCATCAAGTCTAGCCCACCTTGAGGTTTTTTGGGAGCTACCAGTATGGTGTCCTGGGGCATTGTGACATGGTGAGCTGCCCCACAGGGTGTTTACAGGGATCCCCACTGCAGGAGCCAGCAGCATTGCTGGACCTTCATGCCATCCTCTGCCAGGGAGATTGGTCACTGCAGAGTTGGTGACTGGTGTGGCACTGGACATGAGCATTGCCCTGACCCCTTGTGTCTTACTGGAATGGGCTGGGCAAACACTGGGATGGGACACATTCCTGCAGGGCTTTAACAGGAACTCTCTCTCCTTTCAGTTTGAAATAGAGATTCAGAGGATTTCAGAAGCTTATGAGGGTTTGGTCAAGACCACCACTAAGAGGGAGTCTCTGGACAAAGCAATGAGAAACAAACTTGAAGGAGAAATTAGGAGACTTCATGATTTCAACAGGGATCTCCGTGGTATGTTACAGTTGCTTGTGGTTTTTTTCCCCTCCAGTTGACATGGTGTTTCACTTGCAAGCTCCAGAGCAGCAGGCTTTAGAGGAGTGGCTTTATACAATATTTAGAAACACATCGTGAGAAATAAGGCATGCTCACTGGCATTAGACAAAACTGCAGTCACACCCCTGGTGGCAAAAAAACCTTCTGGCAAGGTGTTAAGAATCGATTCCAGATGGTGCCTTTGTGTTCAGCACTTGAAAGTATGGATTTGACACCACCACAGTCACAGCATCCTGTCCACTCCTGAAGAGCTGAAGAGCAAATTGTAATGTAAAACAATGCTGCACTACCCATAAATCCCCAAGGTTAGTGCCTTCACAGACCACTAGTGAGTATCAAAGGGTACTTTTTTTTAAACACTTAACATTGAGGATGTATCCTTTTGAGAAAGGAAATGGAGGATGTGCTGGGTAACTATTGCCCATCCACGTTCCCAATGGAGGGTACTTTGGTACTCACTGCTCATGCAGTGAAGTGCCTTCTGCAAACTGACTTAAAATTTTCCAATTTTTCCATGCTGGGTCACATGGTCTTTCTGAAGGCAGAACCTTCCCAGGGATAGTGGTCCTTGGCTGCAGAAAATGCCTTCTTTCCTGGGGCATCCCCAGGGATTGGTGTCATTGGGCTGGAGGCTGCCTTTCCCCAGGATGTGTTGCTGCACCAGGGGCAGCTCTTCACTGCAGGAAAGCAGCCATCCCCTTGAAAAGCTGGTTAATTCAGATTGCCAATGCCTTGTGCATTTTGAGTAGTGTGAGAGTTGATTGCCTGGGCATGTGAGCTGTGAATGGCAGAGGCTTTCCCCCAGTTTCTGCGAATCTGAGTAACACAGCTTCATGGAAGAGGTCAAAGGCTTCATCTTTTATGTATGTGTCAGCCTCCATTTTAATATCCTCCTTCAGAGAGGCTATTTATACTGCTCTGCTGGCATGCATCTTATTTTCTTGGTTGGCCTACAATTTTATATACATATATTTATACTTGAAGAATTTCCTGTTTTTTGCAGAACGACTGGAAACAGCCAATAGGCAGCTGGCCAGCAGAGACTTTGATGGGCACGAGGATAAGGCAACAGAGGGCCTTTATGCCACTCAGAGTGAGTACTGTGCTTATCTGTTTGAAAGATGCAGCTAGATACATATAAACATGCATATATATACATGGACACATATAACCGTGGTGGAGTGGAGGTGAATACTTTGCTTTTAATTGTTATTCTGCTTGTGGCTTGGTTTTACTCAGCTAATTCATCATGTACTCATGTTTAAGCTGCAGACTGGATTGTTTAGGGTAGGGTTTTTTCTCTCTGAGCACCAGAAGCAAGCAGTGGGAGTTAATGGTAACACAATTTAGCTTGTTTTTGATAAATATTTATCTGAAATTGTGAAGTCTTGCTTGCAGAGATAATCTCTAGAGGTCCATGCATTTTAGAGAAGCCAGATTGGTCTCTTTGCTGGGAAAAGCTCAGAACAAGCTCTGCTGACTAGTTTGTCAGTGCCATGGTTGGACTAACAGCAGAGGGAGCAGAGCTCAACCATGCTTTGTACAAAGGACTGAAGTGACAAAGATTTCTCAGCTTCTGTTGCTATGGAAGCATCCATTCCCAATACACAGCAGGCTCCCATAATGACTGGCCATAGTGCTGCTGATTTCCTTGCCATGCACTGACGTGTGTGTGACCATCCAACCTGAGCAGCTGGATGCTGTGTGGCAGTGTGTGGCTTCTTTTGTATCCTAAGCATCTTCAGCATGCTTCCAGAATGGCTTGGCCACCTGGAAGCTGTGCAGTATCTTGTGTGCTTAAATCCCAGCTCATTGCTGTGTACAGCTCATCCTTTTGTTTAATTGCACCACGAGCCTCCTTGGAAAATGAGCTGCAACTGCATCCACCTCCATTAGCATTGCAGAGCTTGCTACTGCTCCGTATGCCTCACCACCAGCCCTGTCATGCCCAGCAGCTGCTCCAAATGCTGGAGAGCCTTCTCCTGGCTTGCAGCAGCAGCAGTGATGCCAGCATGGCGGATTGTTTGGTATGTGTGTGCACAAACCAGAAAATAATCCGGTGATCCTTCCCGTGACGTGTTAGCTTTGCCATATTAGCAAATGACATAAAGGTGTGTAGATACTGCTAGAAATCCAGTGGGATGATCTCTCAAAGAAATGGCATTGATGTATAAATCTTGTCATCCTCGGGAAGAGTTCAAATGGGATAAGCTGCTCAGTGGAAGTTGGAGACTGGGATCTGCTCTCTTTGTGTAGAGACAGCCTGGCAGTGTTGCTATATGCTATTAGCTACAAGGAGGAGTTAAATCCCCAGAATGGACTCAAACTGAGTTCTTTTCCAGTACATAAACATGCTCTGTGCTTCCACTGATAAATATCTAGCAGTGAAACTTCATGCTATGCACTCAGCATATTGCTGCAATCAATTCACAGCTTACAAACAAATATAGCTTTTCGAATTCTATCACATAAGAAGGTCTGGATGCTTGGAGTGTCTCCTGGGTAGGCCAGAGAGCTAAATGTTACTAAAGCAATGCAGAGTGCTTCCAAGAATAGAAAAATGGGCACATGTAAAGCAGGTCCTCTTCAGTCATGTTCTTTGGGCTGCTGGGACACGCACAGTACTGACCTCGGTATTAGGGTGTCTGCCTAGAACACCCCTCTCAGAGCCCATAAAAGGTTCTGCTTGGAAATCCTCTGTTGCTGACTGTATTTATACACTGATGTTTGTGTTTCTGAGTCTCCCACAGTGTCAGACTGTGACTGGGGTTCGGTTGTAGCTCACTTCTGACCTGGGGTTTTTGCAGGCACACTTTGTACCTTCCTGATGTCTTTTTATAGGATGCACAGGCAGAAAACTGCAAAGAAGGAAACAGAGTTTTAGCTGCATTATATACACTGAGATTGAAATAGTCATTTTTAGAAGAAGAGAAAAAAGTTTGTTGTAAAAGTGATGTTTTGTCTTTTTTTTTCTAAGAGTAGCAGGTTATTAAGTAAATGCAGATTAGCAAATGTAAATCTTAATTTTTATTACGAAAACAAAAGCAGATTTCTAGTTCCTATGTTTGTGGAAGACAGCCGGGAAACATGACCCAAGCTGAATAAGAAGACTCCAACATCAGCATTTAGTTTCCTAAAAGTTGGCATTTTTAAGCCACTCTGGTGATGAGCTGAAGAAAGAAAGATAAGATTCTTGAGGCTGGTAATAGTGCATACCAATTTTTCTATGGTAAAACTCCAGTAATGGGAAAAACTCCCTGAAAAATCTGGCAAGGCAGGATGTTCAAGGATCATTTCTCAGTTCCTCACACAGCTTTTCATTAGCAGTGCAACAGTGCAGAGCAGTCATGTGCTCTGAGATGGAGACTGCAGGCGACAAAAAAATCTTATTCTTTGCAATAATAATAGACAAAGCCAGGCCACATGCTCTAAGTATTGAGTGCTAGGCATTTGTGCCTAGGAGAAATGCTACTGTTCTATCAGGGGGTGGAAAATACTCACACGTATTAGTTTCAAGATAATTGTGTGATGTTTTGTCAGGGAAAAGGGTTTTTTGAAGGAAAGCCATGAAGCAGCAACTGATGAAGGCATGTGGGCCCATACAGGCAAGAGAAGAGACACTTAGGAGGAGGCAGGAAGATTGAGAATGGTTTCAAGGGCATAGGCTGAGAGAAGGCTTACACAATATGTTTTGGTGGAGTGTGTGAATTTTATGTGATTTAGAGATTTCTGAACTATGGGAGCACTGTTTTTTCAGGTGTCTGAGACAGATTGAGGTCTGTGCACATTCACATGGCTCTGCATCTGTTAGTGGGGATGTGTGGACAGTTTTAGCAGTTTGTTGATGGAGCCTTACGCTTTGTGGGAGTGTTCAGTTCATGTGCCATGAACTTGTGCATATATCTCTGTCCCAAATATCCCAGGCAAAGAAATGTTCCCATTTCCAGACCGGAAATAATCAGGAAATAATCTGCATTGCTGCTCCAGGCCTCCCTTGGCCCAGCTTTGTCAGCATCAAACCACAGCTGCAGAGGACTGAGGCTTGGACAGATGGACAAATGGACAGTAGCTCTGCTGCTCCTCTGGAGGGAAACCTCAATGTCTGGGCATGGCAACCTGGCCCTATTTAATGTGTAGAGAATTTAGTAAAGCTGTGGAAAACTTTCTCCTGTTTGGCTGCTTGGTGTAAATACTGATTCATTTATTTTGCTTATTATTTTGCTTATTATTATGGGGTGGATACCAGCTGCTGAAAGGTCTTCGGAGCAGGCAACAAGGTCCTGGCCTCATTTCAGATTCCTTCTGACAGTCTGGGGAGAGAGGGTCCATCCCTTTCTTGATCCCCTGTCTCACAGCCATGGCTGCTTGGGAGGGTTGGGCCACTGGAGCTGGCTGGGACACAGCTTGATGTAGGTGAGCAGAAGAGGTGACTCTTGTGCCCTGTCCTGCTCCACCAGCTGGCCCGAGGGTGCCTGGCAGCAGCTGCCATGGCGTATGCCTGTGACCAGGGACAGCGGATGGCAGAGCTCCGCCACACACTCGCCATGTCAGGAGCTGCAAGACTGATGAGAGGCTAAATTCCCTCAGGTTTCACTGAGGAGAGGCATGGGCGCTGGAAAGCATCTGTGGAATTGACAGCTGGGAGTGAAGAACCACCACTGGCAAATGAAAACCTGCATAAGAGAAATTATTGGAAGTGCTGCAAGGGATGTGGTATGGAAGCCACTCTTGTTTAATTGTCTAATTAGTCTCTGGCTGCTGTAATTTGATATATTTTCTTCTGCCAACAGTGGTCATTTTGTAGTAGCAAGGTCTGTCTGTAAAATATGTCCCTGTTGACATTGCAACATCAGAGAAAGGCAAAAATCAGCTTGGGATGTACTGAGATGGTCTTTAAATTGGTCAAATAAGTTGATACTTGGATGTAATGTGTGCTAAGGTAGGAGTCACATCTGAGTTACACTAAATCTGTGTCATCTCATGCCTGTATCTTTTTGTCTAAAAATTCCATTTCAAAGCAGATTCAACACTTGTCTACTTTTGATTCACTTGCCCAGCCTGACAAGTCAGAAAGCTGTTTGAGAAGTACTGAAGCAGCCTCCTTGCTTTATCCCCTTTCTTCTATCCAGCCAGAGTACAGGTGTAATATCCATAGTGTGGGGAAGTACAACAGTCAGAGGCAGTCTGTAGAAAGCTGTGAGATTACAACTGTGAGCTGCAACAGTGAAGCTTTTGGGGAACTGTTCTGTAATGGGGTGTGGCAGTGACCCACTGGAACATAAAAATAGTTATTAATTTGAGTCATTTAGTTAAAAAGGTGTATGCAAGGGTAGTGGAGTAAAACTGTTTTTAGACTTTAAGGATACTTTGCTTGCACTTGAAGAGAATTTAAGGTGTATTTGACTAAGTCTTCTTCACTAAAAATTAATGCAAGTAAAGTATTTATGAAATATAGCTCCAGGATTTTACAGGATGAAACTGACATAGAGAAGTATTGAAAGCTGCTCAGGAAATTTTTCTTACAAGCCTTCTAACAGTGATTATTTTGTGAATTTGTGTATAATTTGTCCTCTCTTGGTGGGATAGAAAGCACAATGCAACAAGATAGGCTGAGGGCTTCAAGTTCTGTGAATGGAAGTTGAAACTGAAGATCTCAAATCCCGTTTTGCTGTCTTATCCCCACGTGTAACGTGAAACACGGGTTTCAAATCCAGAGCAGAGCGTGTGTCGTCCCAGCATGAGGTGGCGGAGTGCAGGGCTGAAATAGCGTTCATCTTTCAGCTTCCTCACCCTCTAATGACATTAGCTCCCTGACAATTTGCTTAGATTCACACGTTTCTGCAATAGATATTAATGTTCCTTCTGCCTAATCTGATTGAAGTAAATATTTTTGCATTGAAGGAAGAGGTCTGCATGGCTAATATAAAATCCCTTGCTAAAAAGGGAAGAAGAGGCCACCATCATACCAAAATGGCTCATGGTGGCAGTCGGAGTGTGGTGTCCACAGCACTCACTGGGCTTTGCTTGTGGACTTTGCAGTGACCAGCATGATGGTGTTGCTACCAGGATTTTTTATGAGGTGCTGAGTTCCTCCTTTTAGGATAAATGAGAAGACAGCTGGGTGGGTTTGGGCTCACCTTGTCCCCTTTTGCCTTGTTCTACATGGCTCAGCTTGTGTACATCTCACCTCGCTGCAGGCACCTGCTGATTGTGTGTGAATTAAATCTGTTCTCATCCCACCTGACATTAAGGAAGAATGTGGCCCTGAAATGGAATGGCTTTGGCCATGTGAAGTTTTCTGACCCTGCTTGGGAGAAGGTGGATGGTTGGGCTTCCAGCTTGAGTGGTCACATTTGGGTGGCATGGGCTGGATGTTTGGGACAGATTTCCCATGTTTCAGTCTTTTTGAAGCAACTTCTCCCTTCAGTTAAAAAATAATAAATTATGTAATGCTATGTTTTAAAAATAAAAAATCAAAACAACATTTAATTCATGCCAAATAAATTTTTGGAGGAGATTTTCCTTCCTGGAGACATTCCAAGTATTTATTTTTGTTGACATTCAGAACGAAGGCCAGATTTTGAAATTTCAGATGTCACTGAATGAAACCTTGATCCTCTGCTCACTCCAGTCATTAACTGTTTGTGTTCTGACATCGGGGATCCAGTGATTGGCCTGTGACACTTGTGTTCCCACAAATGGCTTCTCAGCACTGTCAGGGCAGAAGCAGATGGAGCCAAGCATTTCTCCAGGCAGCTTGCCAGCAAAGTCAGTGGTGGGCCTGCAATTTGTTGCTGAAGGCAAAGATGAGAGCAACGCTGACTGAATTTAGCCAGTTGTTTATTTTTTTAATGTTGTTTTAAATCTTACCCAAAAAAGGGATGATTTTTCAGCACAGAGGTTGTCTACGTGCTTTAGTCTTGCATGTGATGCTTAACAGAAGGGGAACACTGGTCACAGGATGCTTAAGTCCTGCAGGTCTGGAGGTCACCCAGGGCCCCTGAAAAGGCTCCCACAGCCTCCCTTTTCTCTGCATGGTCAGAGAAAGCATGTACAGAGGCTTCCTAGCTTATTCTTCGTTACCATTTTCCCCTCTTTCCATTTTCAGGCTGTCCAGAACAGATTTGTGTTTACTATTTGGCTGCTTCAAATTTTCTGTATGTTATGATCTCTATCCTAGCAAATAAAAAGCACAAGCCACAGCACAGCCCACATCTATGGGGCTGAGGTTTCTTGCCCATTACAGAGGGCAGCAGCATTGAAGCTGGCAGCTGTGAGCAGCTCTTGATGTAGGGTGTGGTGTAAAAAAGGAGTAGTTGGTGCAAGCCAAACTTTTGCTGGGGGATGTGCTAACAATTCAGCAGAATGGAAAGCTGTGAGGCAGTGCTGGGGGCCACAAGCTCTGCTAGAGCAGATGCAGCCCAAGCTGCCACTGCTATCTGCTGCTGGTGTAAGGCTGGGAACTGAGAGGCTGAGCCCTGGCAGTAGAAGCTCCTTGCCCGCTGTGTCTCAGCCCTGTGTTGTAAAGGCCTTACTCACTGCTGCTTTTCATAATTTTTGTTTTTCTAGGGAGGTGACAGCTTACCTCTGGTGTGTGGCCTGGGGCCAGTGAGCCATCCTCATAGAGTGGCTCTTGTTCTTGTCTTTCTTTCAGACAAAGAGCACTTGAAGGAGAAGGAGAAGTTGGAGATGGAGCTGGCAGCTGTGCGTTCAGCCAATGAGGACCAGCGGAGGCACATTGAAATCCTTGACCAGGCCCTAAACAATGCACAGGCCAAGGTTATCAAGCTGGAAGAGGAGGTGAGGCATGGACAATATTTCTGTGCTCTGAGGGTAGACATGGATCATGGTTAGACCTTTTTCCATCCAAGTCCTGGTTCTCTTCTGTCCACAGGCTCTTCCTGTTTTCCTTGCACTTGCCTTTTTATAGAGAAAATGTGTGGTTACACAATACTGAGCAAAACAAGCAAGCAGAGGAGACCATAGATGTGTCTAGAACAAAGCCTTCAAAGTGTAACCAGGAACAAAATCAAATTCAACTCAGCTGGTGGCTGAGGTAGTGGTAGGATTTAAAAGAAAAATTGAATAAAAATTAACTACTTACTGGCCTGGGGCTGTGATAGAGACTTGTGGAGTTAGTGCATCCCATTTCTCACCCAAGAATACCAGGAAGCTTTTGAGATGCACACAGCAGCATGGCAGTGCAGGGCTTGGTGTCTTCACCTCTTAAAATATCTGGCTGATCTGGCTGGAAGCAGACTGACTGACCAGGATGTAGAGCTACAGGTTTTATTTGAGAGCTGAAGAGAACCTATCATTCTGTGAGACCCAGGAAGTGCCAAGCTCCCAAGATGTCTTTAAGCAGTAACCATATAAGCCTGATAGTGGAGATAAGTATTCAGATAGGAAGAGAAATCCTAGGCACAGGGCTCTTCAAACGGTCAGACAGAACAGTACCTAGTAGTTGGAAGCTGAAACTAGACAAATTCAAAGCAGAAATAATGCTCAGTTTTAACTATAACTAAGAGTGACATTATTAGTTCTTCATTACTGGTGAAGACTGTCTCAATTTATTGTATTCCTTAAGGACCTTCAAATCAGGACGTGTGGATCTAGTAACTATTGGAAAGTCCATGCATTCTAGCAGATTGGGCAAAACTGTCAAAACAGACCTTTTGACCTTCTAGACCCCTAAAATCTCTGTCCCTTGGACAAACAGAGGGATGTTTTATGGGAAGTAAAAGGAACATGATCTTTGCTACCCAAGTGGCCAGGTCATTGGTGACAGGAAGGCTGTTGATGAACTTCTGCCCTAGCAGATTTGGTAGAGGTTCATGCTCTGGCACAGACTGTTGGTATGATCTTGGGCTGCTCTGTTCCCCCTGAAGGGAGCCTCATGTTCCACCTGCGCCCTCCCCAGGGCTGGCCAGGGGAGCAGGGGATGCAAAGGGTCTTGTGGGGAGCAGAGAAAGCCTTTCCCAAATACCTGCAATTAACTTAAGTGCCATTCATTGTCTTGGAAAGATGGAGAATTGACCTCTGTGGTTTTTGAATGGTTTTTATTGACGATAAAATGACAATGACAGACTCCCTGTTAGGCTGACCAATGGTTACTTAGAGTCTGGAAGATTTTAAAGTACTATATGTGAGCGCTGAAGGCATTGCTGGTTTTTACCTGACCATTGGCCCATTCTGACTCCCTATTTAGAAACATTTTAAAAACTCCATTTCCTTGGATGGATGCTCTCAGCAGCAAGAAGAGGATCACATTAAGTTTAACTGCTTTTTTGTTAGTTAGACTAAAGCCTGCTCACCATCCAGGTGTATTTTGGGCAGTTCCTCTGGGGTAGCTGCAGGAGCCAGCATATCTTTAGTCTGTACATAATTCACTTGACACTCTTTGGCTGAAAGGCAACCTGAGGTTTTCTATTTGCATTTCATTACAAAGGGCTGAATAAAGGAGCGTTTTAGGTGGCAATGCCTGCTTCTACAGTCATGGCATCATGCAGGGGATGGGAAGAAATGGTGTTTAGCTTGTGTCTGGTCCACAGACTGAGTGTGATACTGGTGGGTAACAGTGACTTGCTGAGTAGAGACTAGTGAAGGCAGAAGCACATTCAATGATTTCCAGGCAGGTGGTTCAAGAACCTCCCTTGTGCCTGCTGTGTTGTAGTAAATATGTTTGCAGCCTTAGGGCTCTAACAGCTTGGCAGTAGTCAGTTTTTAGTCTTGTCATCCAACAGAAATGTGCCTCTGCTGGATCCTGAATTGTGGCCTGGTAGAGCTGAGGAAAGGTTAGATGTTCTGCTCTAGAGAGCTCCTAACCTACAAGGCATGGCAGATGTTATGGAGGTGGTAAATTCCTGCCTGGGACACTGTAGGTGTTACAGAGGTGGTAATCTCCTGCCTTGGGCATGGTAGATCTCAGAGGTGACATAAATGAAAGTGATGCTGTGGTATTTGCCATAGTATATCAGAGTTCTCAGCCTGACAAACCCATGTTGATGTGATACCTTTTAACTTCTTTTTTCATTCTAAGGGCAGTTCAAATGAATTTTAGCCCAGCTGCTGTGTTTTAATTGTTCCAGGCAGTGTCAGGTAGCTTGGCTGAAGTTAATCTGAGGCTGCCAGCATGTGCCCAAGCTCCAGCACTCACC
Source organism: Prinia subflava (assembly GCF_021018805.1). Lineage (NCBI taxonomy): Eukaryota > Metazoa > Chordata > Aves > Passeriformes > Cisticolidae > Prinia > Prinia subflava. The sequence goes on from NC_086249.1 coordinate 28,720,866, forward strand.
TTTCCCTTTTGTCCTGTTTCATGGCTGAATCAGAGCACCTTTTCAACAGTCTCCAGTGTTTCTGGATCTTAATTAGACTCATGCAGAAGATAAACTGCAGTGTTAAACCTTCATTTTAAACCAGGGATTTTTACTATAATTTGGAATATATTGAGGAAAACACAAATTCAGTCAAATCAAAATGACTGTTGTTATTGTTAACAGAACTCTAGCTCATGCACTGCTTTGTAAATCTGCCCAGACTTCCTCTACCACCAGCATGTAATTAAAAGCATTTTAAATCAAGCCTTGAGAAATAAGCAGTAGCTACTAAGTTGAATTAACATAAGATAGTGTTCCATGTAAATCTGCATTATCCTGCGTGCCTGCTAGTAGAAGGATTTAATTCAAAATGTGTAGGGGGTATTATCACCACATGTCATTTAGCAGACTGCTGCTGGAATCATGTGTCTGTTTCATGCTTTGAATAGAAAACTCAATAATTGGAGAGGGCTCAGAAAGCAGCTGTACAATTTATTTGGGTTCAGAAGCTGTTCTTTGCTGGGAAGAATTAAAGTGAAAAGTTGTCTGAGCTTCGGTCTGTGCACTTGAACATGAGTCACTGAATGGGTAAGATTAGGAGGGACCATAGTGGGGTCATCTGGTCCAACCTCCCTGTTCAAGCAGGGTCATCCCAGAGCACATGGCACAGGGTTGTGTCCAGATGGTTCTTGAATATCTGCAGTGAGGAGACTCCACACCCTCTCTGGTCAATCTGTTCCAGTGCTATGCTGCCTACATAGTGAAGAACCTCCAGGTCCTTCTCTGCAGAGCTGCTTTCCAGCAGGTCAGCCCCCACCCTGTACTGGAGTATGGGGTTATTTCTCCCCAGGTGCAGGGCTCTGCATTTGCCCCTGTTGAATTTCAGATGATTCCTCTCTGCCCATCTCTCCAGCCTGTCAAGGTCCATCTGGAGGGCTGCACAGCCCTCTGGGGTATCAGCAACTCTTCCCAGCTTTGTGTCTGCAGGGAACTTGGTGACGAGGCAAGTCATTGATTAATAGGTTTAACAATGCTGGGCCCAATATTGAACTTTGAGGGGGACACCACTGGTAACAAGCCTCCAATCAGACCCTGTGCCACCCTCTGGGATCTGCTGTTCAGCCAGTTCTCAGTCCTCCTCGCTGTCCACTCATCCATGGTTCCTGAGTTCACCCATCAGGATGTTGTGAGAGACAGTATGGAAAGCCTTGCTGATGTCAAAGTAGACAACATCCACTGCTCTCCCTTCATCCATCCAGGGATCGGTGAAGAAGGGATTGCTGTCAGAGAGATTAAACATTGCTATTTAACATAAGAGGAAATAATGAGATGCAGTGTTTAGAGGCTGAAGCTGAGCAAATCAGGCTGAAAATAGAGAGTTAAGAGTAATTAACACTGAGACAATCTACTTAGAGTGATAGTGGATTCTCCATATCTTACCGTATTTCATTCAAATCTCATATCTATCGAATTCAGTTGTTCAAACTGGAGTTACATTTCTAGCACAGATATTTTTCCAAGACCCACTTGTCTTTAGTCAGATTTATTTGCTTGGATAGTCCCTTTTAGCCTTAGCTCTTCTTCATCTTTGTTTTCCTAATCCCCAGGACAAGGACAGTGTTCAGGCAAGTTTGCTGATCTCGTGAAGAAGTGAATTGTTTAATTAAATGCTTCTTGCTCTAGTAGATCACAGTTTGGAAACAGAACAAGAAGTAATTTGCTTAAATTGCATAAGAGAAAGCCAGATTAGGCATTAGGGTAAAAGTTTTCTGGCAGTAAAGGAGAATAAACTGTGAAGTAGTTTGCAGGGATAGGCTGTGTAATTCCTACCCCTGGGTGATTTTGTAAACAGCTTATACAAATGTGTGCCAGGTTTTATGTTGATCCTACGATGCAGCAGGTAAATGGATTGATACCTCTCCAGTTGCCATCCAGTTTTGGAGTTGTTTGGAGTCTGTGAGGTGGTGGAGCTTAATGTTGCATCTCTGGTTGTAGTCATGTCTCCCTTATGGACCCATGCTTCACTGGCAACCCAAATTAATTTGAATTACGATGTTTTATACTTTGTGTTTTAAATGCATTGATGATTTTTTTTATGAATCTACATGCAGAATAGAAAAGTCAGAATTGGCTCGAGAACCCCCCTATAAACTTATGAATGTGAGAACTGTCTTGTTGCATATCTCCCACAAAATTTTTTTGAAGGTGGTGGGCATGTGAGCATTGCCTCACCCACAAGGGCAGAGGTGTGTGAGTGTGAACCCTGGGGTCTAGAGGGCTGCTCCAAAGGCAAGTTGTGGCTGCTATGATACAGATGGACCCTGCAGCATTTGGCAGGACATGGGAGAGCAGATGAGATCTGCTGCCAAAGAGAGACCCTGGGGGAGCTTCGTAACCCTTTCTGTCCATGCTGGTGTGGCTGGAGGTGACACAAACACCTTCCTACTGCCAAAATAGCACATTCAGTAAGAAGCCGCTGTTCTGTGGGTGTTGCCAAGTCGTGAGCTCCTGAGGAATGCAGTCCTCATGCTGCTGCCAGAGGCTAGTGGGGATTATAATCTCATTAATTTTCAGGGAAAGCCCTGGGAGCTGTTAGCATTAGCCTAGATTGCTGCAGGGCTAAGGAGGTCACTCTGCTAGTTGTTGGTGCCAGGCATTAGGGAGGTTTGTTTAGACCAAGCTATGCTTTTGCTGTAAGCAAGCCTGTATTTCACTTCACCTGTAAAATGGATGGATTTCAGGTGACAGAAGAGGAATTCATACTCCTTTTGGGGTATGCTGCTTGAGCAATCTCTGGCTGTAAAACCCTGCATTGCAAAATCCTTGTGTCAAGTTCAGCGCTTCAGTAATTGCATTATAGATGTAAAGAAGGCCTGGCTTTAGCTGCCAGGACATCTCATCTACAGAGCAGCATGGACAAGCCTGTGAGCAGAATGGAGTAGGTGGAGCGCTTCTGGCTGCTGGCACTCTGCTTGTTTCACCTGTATTGAGCAAATGTGGAGGAGTGAAGAAAGAACCCCTTTGTTTGGGTGCAGGCGGTGTGCCGAGTGTCAGCAGTCAATAAAACCCATGGGGATTCCTCTGAACTGGGCCCGTCCTGTGTGCTTGCCCAAAGAGTACCCACCAACATGACAGCTCGTACTTAGAAATGGCCTGAGGGGGTTCATGGCTGGCAGATCCCCAGTGGGTGGAAAACTGGGGCAGCACTCCTTCCGAAAAGGGTAGCTCTGTCCCAGCAATGCCTGCTGTGCACATTCCCTGCCCATCACAGAGACACCATCCTTTTCCTGGAGAAACTCTTGGGAGCAAATGCCCAAAGCTACGCTCAAGCCCAGTGCATGCCTGCAAGTGCACGGGGGTGCCAGCAGCCTGGGGCGGGGTACAGTGCCCTCCAGACTGCTGACCCCTGTGCCCACAGCTGCGCAGGAAGCAGGCCTACGTGGAGAAGGTGGAGAAGCTGCAACAGGCGCTGACACAGCTGCAGGCGGCCTGTGAGAAGAGGGAGCAGATGGAGCGGCGGCTGCGCACGCGCCTGGAGCGAGAGCTGGACTCGCTGAGGATGCAGCAGGTGAGGACAGTGGTGTGGGCAGGACCCCAGCATGGGGCCTTTGATTTTAGAAGAGATGGTCACTTGCAGCCCTGCCAGGTGACACCTTGCCTTTGGATTCGGGTTGTTGGGCTTTCTTCCTAAGCCAGTCATTTGGATAGGATTGTGGATCATTGGAAGTGTTCAAGGTCGTGTTGGATGGGGCTTTGAGCTTGTGAAGTTTTCCCTGCCCATGACAGGAGGGATGGATTTAGATCACCTTTGAAGCTCCCTTCCAACCCAAACCACTCTATGATTCTTATTCCTGATCTTCAGCAGAGGATGGGGCCGTTCTGCTGTGGGGCTGGGTGTAAAGTTGAGCCCTGCCTGCTGCTGGGCTGAGATGTCTTGGCTCCCCTGCCCAAGGGCAGGCAGGACAAAATGTCCTTCCAGATTTCTCTCTGTAGCAATGGCAGATTGGGCAAAAACCAGCTCCACACAGAAGGAGGAGAGGAAAGGTGTGGTACATGTTAGATTCACCCTAAAAATTTTAGCCAATGTTTCATTGAAAAGGCCAAGTAGGATGATGTGGGATCTAGCAGGAGCAAGAACTAGGCCTATATTTGTTCTGTGCAAAGCTTGATGTATCATAAGCTTGTGGTTCACAGTAACTTCAACCCATGACAGGTCTGGAGCCAAGTGATGTCATCTTCAGACAATAAATTATTTATATATCAGTTCTGTCCAGAATGGGCTAGAAGTATAGATTTGAATTTGTGTGCGTCCCCTTGTGTTTTGGCAGCCTTGTGTCCTTAGAGGGGTATTGTTGTGCTTGTAGTTTATGCACAGTTACTCCTTTGTTATAACACCTTTATCTGTAAGTCACAAAGTCCAGTCATCTTGAAAAAAAAAAAAAATGAGGAGGTTGCAGGGAGAATTTCCAGGCTGCAGCCTGCACCAAATGCCAAATATATGGGCATTGGCTCTGGAGGAGAGTGAGCAGATAGGCTAAATGTATCAGACTACGGCTTGGGGAAAAACCAGCAACATAAGCAAAGCATGATGCTCCTGGAACTCTTGAAGGGCTCACTCGTATCTGTCATCACACGCATCTGCTACTATAACCTTTCCTTATTTGTAGGCCATTAGTGGACTCCAAAGCAGCTGTTACACAGAGCTTATAGTGCCAGAAAGCAGAGGGGCTGATCCTGCTGGCAGGATGCCATTGGGAAATAGCTCCACGGTCAGGGTCGGTGTCAGTGGTTTGCAGAGTCATAAGGCGGCCAGACCTGAGAGCATCCCCTTCCTTCCGTCAGCCCCAGGCCAGGTCCCCCAGCACCCTTCCCAAGGTAGCACTCTGCTGCTGCTCCCTGCAGACCCTTCTCATTCATCTATCTCTGCTCTTTCTTGCTGCCATAGGAGTGTTTCAAGCCTTTCTTGCCCAGTCCACCATGGGCTTGGTTCAAGTTTTCTCAGTTCCCCCTTAGCCAGCTCTCTTTGAATTTAACAAGGGATTAAATGGAATATGACATGCTAATGCCATTTGAGAAAAGAACATCTGAGAAAAATACAATTAAAATTCAAGTGAAGGTAAAACTACAACTAAAAAAGGCTGGCATACAGAGATAAATTGATATATTAAGTAACAGGGATGGACTGTTACTGAAATCCTGGTCTTGGGAGTTCAGGCTGTGTCTGTTAATTTTGGCAGAAAATTCCTCTGTAACTTACTGATTGTTTAATTAAAAAAAAAAAATGGTACTGTAATTAGCAATTGGTTTTGGGTTCACGTAGTTTTCAAATGCCTGCACCCATTCCATCTAGTAAGTTTTAAGAAGAAAGATACTCCTAAATTCTTGTCTCACCAGCTTTGGGATAAAACTTTGGGGTACTTTTACTATTGTTATCTATACTTTTTGTTTATAAGCCACAATGCTGTAGAGAATCATGTGGCATCAAAATACCCCAGCCTTTCACTTCAGAGCTGTCTTCTCTGAGTAATCAAAGTTACAGCTACTGAAACTGAAATTTTCTCACTGCAGAGAAAAAAAAAAGGAGATTTTCTTTTCTCATTTTTACCAGTCAGCACACAAGGAGATAGTGAGCCAGAATCTTTTCTGTCCCTGGCTTGCTGGTAGCTGAGTCCAAATGGCAAATCTTCCTTATCACTGACGCACGAATTGGGACCAATAAATAAACTCTTTCAGTCAGCACTGCAGACTCAGTGTGCAGGGCTGGCAGATGTTTTGACTCAGAAGATGACAAGCATGGGTGATGTCCCAAGATACCATTTGTAGATCAGGATCACACTTCCAAAGTACTATCTTCCTCTGACAGAGGTTTGACAATATTTTTGCAGGAGCAGAGTCACAGCTGTTGTTCCCAAGGCCCGCTCCATACTGCATTTCCAGGAAGCATCTTCCAAACATGTTGTCACTGCACCAGAGGCAAAGGCTGCAGCCCTTCCCTGGTATCTCTAGTTTCAATGGTGCAGCTTTGCCAGTGGAACTTCAAGGTGCAGCATGAATGAGAAGCCAGTGCTCCTGAGGCATGGTTTCCTCTTTAGTACAATACTGTTCACCATGGAGTATAACAAACCTCTTGCATTTTTTAATTAAAAAGTAATTTACTTCTCCTGAGTTCTCCCAGAGCTTCATGCCTCTCCCCTTAGTGTACACTCATCCCTCTGCTGAGCCAAGGACTGGATCTCCCTCCGCCTCTGCTCTCTATCAGCAGTGGGAGGAGCTCAGGGTAGCTACCCGTGCTGCTTGGGTGACTTAATGAAGTGCTGTAACTGGGTGAAATAAATCCTGCCTGGACAAGCACTTTTCTTGCAGCATACATGGAAAGAGTTACACACCCATTGGTGCTTGTGAGCATCCCATGGGAGCAACCCCACAGGTGCCTGGGGATCTTCTGCCCCTCTAGTTAGAAGTCAGCTGTTACACCACAGAAAGCATCCCCTGAGGGTACAAGAGAACTAATGTGCCAGAGGGGACAAGCTTAAATGCATGGCTGGGATATTTTCCCAGCTGCTGCTTTAAACAGGCTACATGTAACTAGGTCACAAGGTGATTTTTTTTTCAGCTTTAATATATAAACCCTCTGGTAATAACTGCCTGTCCATACTAAGCACTGCCCAGCCATGGGCATGAAGTCTCAGCAAGAAGAATATCTTTTAAAGCTTCATTGCTTCTTTTCCTACCAACTTTTTTTCCTGCATTTTTCCTTGGCTTGGGGTATCCCAGGAAACCTCTGCACATTAGGGTAGCGGCCAATTCCTTGCTTCTGTCAGCATGGTCTGGGGAAGCATGTGCTAGGTTGCACATATGGTAACTCGCCTGTTCTACTGGAAGCTAAAGGGTTTAGCCTGTGATTTCCACTTGCCCCTGTCAAAAGACATTCCAAAGACATGGGGATGACTCTGTATGTGCCAGAAAACTGAGGAACGAGGGATTTTTCCTCATGCTGAGCAGGGCATGAACATCTCTCACTGTTTCCACTGGCAGAGGCAGGGCAGCTACCAGGCAAGCAGCCTTCCAGATCACAATGCCCCAGCCCTCATGGAGCTGGTGCGGGAGAAGGAGGAGAGGATCCTGGCCTTGGAGGCTGACATGACCAAGTGGGAGCAGAAGTATCTGGAGGAAAGTACGATCCGGCACTTTGCCATGAACGCTGCAGCCACAGCTGCAACGGAGAGGTAAGATAACCTCGCTGCAGGCAGGCAGCTCTGTTCACCATGGAAAGCAGGCACAATAATTCAGAACAGGCGTTTCCTTAAGGCGGGATGTTGCTTGCCTTTCCTGCTGAGTCGCACTGCCAGGGTGTCATGCACTTCTTCAGGGTGTCATGCCAGTGAAATAGAGTAGTTGGTTGAGACAGGTTTTATCCTTCTGACCAGGTCCAAAGGTTTATCAGATCTAGGCATCAGATTGAAGCAATGGTCTCTGGCAGTCTCAAGGTGCCAAATTACACAGCACAGTAAGGCAGCTCCTCCCAGTACCCGGTAGAGTGAGGAGGGACTTGATACATGGCTGCACCATCCCATGGCCTGCAACAAGGTTGTTTAACCTAGTTTTAAAAACCTCTAAGAAGGTAAATTTTATTGCCTAAATACCTTTTTCACCACTTTATTAATCTTCAAACTAAAATGTTTTTCCTGATAGCTAAGCTAAACTTCTTCACTGCAAACCAGCTTCATTGATTCTTGTCCTTCCCAGGCATACAGGATGAACAACAGACCACTGTTGATGTTGAAACAGCTTTGTAAATATTGGAAGACAGATATTCCCTGTTGTATTTTCCCTGGTCTGAAGTAGCTTCCTCCCCTCAGCCATTTCTGGAATTCCCTGGTGTAAACCCTTTCCCATTCACATGGCATACGTCTGGACTATCTGTGTTCAGTTTGTCTGTGTCAAAGTGTGGTGGCCAACAGCACAAATGGCAGTGACAGCTCCCAGTGTTCAGGAGGATGGCATAGTTAACTTATCACCCCAGTTTCTTAACAGCCAAATCCCCAGAAAACATCCTAAAATGAGTTTTGCCTTTGAAATGTGTTTAGGTGTGTGACTCATGATGGACTTTCCTTGCACCCTCCAGTCTAGGCAGCAATTCCTGTGCTGTTTTTCAACTTCCAAAGTGTAGAGTTTTGTTACCTGTTTATGATGTAGTTTTGTTGTCTTGGGATCTGGTGAGTGGGTCCCTCTGATGTCTGACCCTGTCCTTCTGGGTGGCTGTTAGCCCTGTGTGGGTCACCCACGATTCCAGCATGCTTTCTGTTCCTTTAACCCAGTTAAATCAATGGCATTAATGACCCAGCCCAAGCCAAGGGTAGCCAGCAACAGGATGCCCCTATGCCAGGTAGCCATCCGCTTGAGAGACAGCCATCGCTGGCTTGCTCTCTGGACATGGGCTTGAGGTTTTCTTTGCAAGTTTCAATCTCACTTGCAAAAGCCACCCTTGCAGTCTCAGGAGCCTGACTCTCCGTGGTGACCCTCTTTGCCAGGGATGCCTCGGCCCCGAGCCACTCACACAATGGCAGCTACGGCGAGACGGCGCTGGAGGTGCGGGGCTGGCAGGAGGAGGAGGAGATCGTGCAAGCCAACCGCCGCTGCCAGGACATGGAGTACACGTAAGGGATTCCTGCTCCTTGTGCTGTTGGGGCTGGGTTCAGATAAAGCAGGATGCCCTTCTGTTCCTTCCTGCATGCCTGGATAGGATGGGCTTGGCTTCACTTTGATTTAGTTTTGCTCTTCTTTGCATTCAAACAGGGGTTAAAGAGGAGCTGTCATTAGATAACTTCCTCCCTAGTTTCCTGTTAAGCCTTCTGTGGCAAACCCAACGTTTTTACAAAGCAGAGGTTGTTCCATATTAAAAGTAGTCTGGCATGCAAGGATACAAATTTGCAGACACTTTTATAAAAAAGGTGTATTTGTTGCTTGGGAAAAATAACAGTGATTCTTTTTACTGGGTTTGGGTTTTGTTTTTCATTCACAGATGCAAGCTAATCCTGCTTCCAGGGAAGTACTAGAGTTTTGCCACTGCCTTCATAAATATAGATTAGCATCTTGTGTTTTCATTGTTAATTAAACATGTGATGATGTAAACTAATGAGTTCACTATTTACAAAATGCACCTGCATTGTATAATATACTGTACAGCAGAGTCAGGCTAGTTATTTGACTGTCAAAGTGTACATATTTTTGAAAAATATAGTTTTGTAGTTGTTCAGTATGATTTGGTGTTAATCATTCCTGGAGAAGAGTTCCAATAATCCCATTTTTTTAGTGATTTCAGAGTCTTCAGGGTCTGTATGGGAGAAGTAGCGAGCTTAGCTCAGCTCTGAACACGAGGTGCTGATTGTTTTTGCAGCAGTGAGGGGGAAAGGAGAGCCCAGACCACCTCTCAGAGAATCCAAAAGGAACCTTTCTACTCACTTCAGCAGGTCTTTACTCCAGCTGACAACAGACCTGAATCCTGGGGTTAGCTCAGTCTGCCAAAGCATAGTTTCCAGGTTTGGCCCCAGTGTATTACAGGAGTGAAAATTACCAATGTGTTTGTATTGTAAAGGTAGCAATGCGCAGCCTGGTCAGGATACTGCCCACTGCTCCTGCTGGGTTAGTAAACCACAGCATAGATAGGTTCAGTTAACCTTGCAGAAAAGTTGTGGTTTGATAGCTAGAAATGCTGTCTGTTTTGAAGTGCGTGGTTATACTTGGAGGAACTGTCTTGTCCAAGTACCCAAAACCAGAGAGGACAGAGCAGCAGGGCATCTGCTTGGGGACCTCCCTGCGGCCTCCAGGTGTTGAGACCTGCCCACATGAATGTTTTTTCCACTCCTGTAAGCAGAGCATTCATATTTTGGCAGAATAAAGAACCTCCACGCCAAAATAATTGAGAAGGATGCCATGATCAAGGTCCTTCAGCAGCGGTCACGAAAGGACCCTGGCAAAGCTGACAGCGCCAGCCTGCGACCAGCTCGGTCCGTGCCCTCCATTGCCGCTGCTACAGGCACGCATTCGCGCCAGACCTCGCTCACCAGCAACCAGATAGCTGAGGAGAGGAAGGAGGAAAAGCTCTGGAAAGGGAGCATAGGTGAGTTCACTTAACTTTTGCTTAAGCTTTGGTTCATCCATCACTTCATCCTAATCCTTCTGCTTGAGCTCAGCGAAAGTGCCTTGGCACGCGTTTCCCTGACAGCTCAGTTCTAGAACACTCCATGGGCAGAATGTGTATCCTTGTGCTTAAGGACTCAAAAACCAGTCCTCCTTCAACCTTGCGTTGTATCTTAATGATGTTTTTAATCATATGAAATCATTCTGCACTGATTATAGAAAGCCATAGTTGAAGGAAGTCCACCCAGATACAGGCACATAATGTTTGCAACTTTATGGGAGTAAATAACAAATTTACTAGAAAGGGCTAGAAATAATGCCTGAATAAACTTAATCAAGAGGGTGAGCATCCCTTTGGATAGGACAGCAGGGTGTGATGTGGCGGATAAATGGGAAAATCAGTGCAGGACTGCCCGTTGTTTGGGGCCATGTAGGATGGGAGTGTGGAGGTGTGCAAGGCTGTGTTGAGAGTAAGTGCCACTGGGATGGGTGTGCAGAAGGGGAGACAGGGAGAGGAAGCTGCTTTCAAAAAGCTGTTTTGTAGGAAAGTACCATATGAGTGCCAGAGAAAGCAGCATCAAGGGGAAAAGCTGAGCTGAACTGAATGGCTGGAGCCATACCCAGCATCTTGTAGCTCTGGGGTGGGACAGGGGACAGCACATACGTTTGAGCCAGGATGTGACTGACCTCTGTGTGTTTTCAGGGCTGCTCTTGGGAAAGGAGCACCATGAGCACCCGTCAGGCCCCTCACTGCCTCCACCTCTGCCCTCCTTGTCCTGCCTGCCTGTCCCGGCAGCCTCCCACGCAAAGACGGGCAGCAAAGACAGCAGCACCCAGACGGACAAGACTGCGGAGCTCTTCTGGCCTGCCACCGCCTCCTTCCCCGGCCGGGGCCGCCTGGGCACCACCCCAACCCACAGCCCAGCCCCACGGCCCCTGGGGACACGAGTGGCCAGCGAGAAACTGGGTGAGCTCTGCCACGTCCCTGTCAGTGCAAAATGTCAGCGCCCCGGGGGCTATCAGCAATCCCCAGAGACACAGCGGCATAAATGGGGACAAGGTGTGGGTCTGATGCTGCCACAGTTTGTAAAGTATGGTGGAGGTTTCTTCAGGGAAACTAAAATTGTAGAGAGAGAATTTTATAAGGCTGCCCAGAGTGGCTTTGTGCTCGGCAGCTTCTGTAAAGCTCTGTTTGTCTGTGGCAGGCTGAATTTGCAGTTATTCATGCTGCCAGATATAAAATTGTAGATTTTCACACCTTGAAAACATTCCACACCTGCTCATCAGACTCTTCTCTTTTTTTTTCCAACTGAAACCATGGTTAGTTAAAGCACCATTTTCTCCCATGATTTTTAAAGGAAAGCTGGGAGGAATAGTAAGGAGAAAGTGGAGATCTTTTTTTAGGGGGGATGAAGAAGTACAATTTTAGTTATTTTTGAAAGGTGGACACTGCTGGTTTGCAGCTCTAGAATAGGAGACATTTATCTTGTGCATATTATTCTGAAAAAAGCCTGTTTCCCACACATTCATCTCCTCTCAAAAGCAAGTTTTCCCCCTTAAAACATGCTCTGTATCATTAAAAGGGCTGACTGTCACAGAACTAGGTGGTCTTTAGTGTTCCTTCCAACCCAGACCATTCTGTGATTTTAGCTAATGAGGTTCTTTTGTGCTCATCTCCTAAACACATCTTTGTGCCAGTCCTCGGGGTCTGTGCACACTGACACACCGGCTGTCATTGTGCAGGGAATTCAGCATCACATGTTCCTTAGTGTCCTGAACAAATTTGCCTTTCAGTATGTAGGATGTACAGGTAATACATGCCCCACCTTCGAGGAATGGGTTGATATTTGCTTTGAACAAATTGCTGTTGAATTTGTGCTGAAGATCAACTTTCCCTTCTTTCCACTGCAGAGAACTCCAGCCACGGGAAGCTGCCTGACAGCAAAGGCAGAGTGAGCAGCCTGCTCCACAAGCCTGAGTTTCCAGATACAGACATGATGGAAGTCCTCATCTGAACAGAGGACAGCATCTCTGGGGTTTTGTGTGTGTACAGCCAGGCCCAAGATGGTCTTCAGTGTGCCAACCTTGAAAACTAACCCTGAGAGTCTGAAAAAAGACAAAGTTTATTCCCAAATTGAAGCTAGAGTCTGCTATATTGAGACTTTTGACCAGGCAAGAAGTCAAGAGCAATGAAGAGAAGTGATGAAATGAACGTCTGAGATTTTCTGAACAGAAGGGGTCGTTGAAAATGGAAAGTGGTGTGAGAAGGGGAGTGTTGAGGAAAAAGGAAACTATGTTTTCTGGCATAAAGAGAAAGTAGTGAAGTTACAGACTGGTTGCACACTGCTGTTTTCCTGCCTCTACAACCAGGACAGGGTGAAATCCTGTGAGTGAAATCCTGTCTCTTTGGAGGCTAGAGAGAGTTTCTGAGTAATCCAGGAAAAACTTGCATCTTCCTCAGTATCAATTCATTTCTCAAAGGTTTCAGTCTCAAAAATTTCACTTCTTAATTTTTGTGAATAATTGGTCTGTAGATGCACATGGCAGGTTCTTGTAAGTATTTATTTGAAGTGGCATTGGTGTGGCTTTCCTGGGCAGGCAGGTCAGGTGCCTCTTTCCTGGCTGGACAAGTGTTTCTCTTGGAGCCGGATTTACAGTACAAATATTCATGTCTTGCAGCCTCAGAGCTTGCTGAGACTTTTTTTTTTGATAGGAGCCGTTGTTGGCTGTATTCTCCTGGTGGATGAATGTAGAAGGGGGAGAGGGGACTCTGCTGAAGCAAACCCTGTAGTAACCATAGGAAGGTTGGGGGAGGATCCCAGCAGCTCCCTCAAGGGCTGTGCATTATAGAGTTCCTTCGGGGGGAGCTGCATGGGTTTGTTTTTAGAGAAGTTATGCTGGGTTTGCATGTGATACCAGAAGATACCTCTTTCTGGGCACTGGTTCATAATATTGGAAGAATCGGTGTGTCTGTGATAAGAACAAGATTTTTCCTTACTTTCAATTCTTACAGCCAAATCCTACCTTCCTTGAGCATACGAACCTGCTGCTCAGGCTGATATGGGACTGGACATTGAGGAGTGCAGGAGCAGGCTGGGAAGGGTTTAACTGCAAAGCAGTCTGTGAACATCATGTGTTTTCTGTGCTGAGCTGTGGTTTCTTTTCACCTTATTTTACCCAGGGTGGAACATTTCTTATTTCAGCTTTGTTCCTGACTTCAGTAAGAGGCAGCCAACTCACCCACTGTGTTACTCGTGGCTTCGTGCCCTGCACATGCCGGTGGGGAGATTTTCCTCTCTGAGGCATTTCTGTATTGGCTTAGTGGTTCCTGAGCCTTGTGGTGCACCATAATGACTTTAAGGAGAGCTTGACTTCGGGAAAAAGAGCGATGGGATCAATGGGAAGCTGCCTAGAGTGGAAAAGTAATGGGTGCTAAAAGTAATTGTGCACTCAGGGCTGGCTCGAGGTCACTCTTCCCGTAGGTGACAAATCAGAGCCCTTGACTGTTGAGAACACCGGGCATTTTAAACTCTGCTTTTGCCAAAAACTGAAGTCCTTGTGAACTCAAAGCCTTCACAGGCCAGAGCCTTGTGCTCAATACTGCTTGGCTGATACCTTTATTTTTAAAGAACAAAATTGCTGTGTTAAAGCTATGCACTTATTTTTGCGTGTACCTAGAATTAGACGTGTGTTGTTGTCACCCTCTCTCTGAGTTTCACACTTGTTAAACAAAGTAGTGCTAGGTCGATTATGCAGGAAGCAAACTGTGTGTTTCAAGTATTAGCAGCTTTGCATTGTGAAACCAAAGGTGTAAAACCCTTGGAAGATGTTATGCAGCTTAATATATGCCTTGTAAGATATTTTTTTTTTCTCTAAAGTTAATTTAAATGTTGTAATTGTTTGCATAAAAGCCGGGACCGCGTGTGTCATCACCACTGACCCACTTTTGTGGCCCTTCCTCAAGCATCTGTGGTAGGAATGGGGCAGGAGAAAGACAAATCAAGGGAATACAAGTAAAATGATGGTGAATTTTTAATTGCATCACTTTTTATCCAAGAAATAAGGATTCAAAGTACCCAGATACTTGGAAGTCCCTAAGCATTTTGTTACCAGCTGTAATATTTCTTATGCTGAAACTTTTTGGTAAGTTGTGTGCAGGCAGTGAGGTGTCCAGGAGAAACAGTGCTGGATCAGCATGGATCAGCTCTCAGTTATGTTTGATGGTGGTTCAGCTCTGTTTTTCCAAGTCAGCTAGAGTACAGCACTCCTCCTTGGGAAGATCACAGTGTCTCCAGTTTCTGCTATCCACAGCTGGCTTTACACTTGATGCTGCCCCAGATTCACGATCACATACAGGAAACTGTTGAGACAGCGAATTGGCAACTCTCATTGTAGGCAACAGCTCAAATAAACCTAAAGGTTCATTCTCACCTATTGTGTTGAACTCAAGAGATGTTAGTTTTCCTGGAGGGAAAGTCTGGAGGACGGGTGTGTCTCCCTCCAGCCCAAGCACTTGCAGGACTTGCATGGAGTACTACTGCCATGTGTCAGCCCCGCTGAGCAGAGCGGCGCAGCTCCATTTGTGCTGGCCTTCCCAGCTCTTTGAACTGTTTTGTGTTATTGGGAAACCGTGCTGTAGCCATTCCAGGTGATGTTGGTGGTAATTAGTTGTAAAATACTGTCATTTTTTTATTGTTGTTGGTTGTATAGAGAAGTTTGTGTACAGTGTTGTACAGCTGGAGGGTTATTTGTACATAGGGGGGAAAATGAAGGACGTTATGTGTCACCCCCAGCAAATGTTTGATATTGTTGGTCAGCCAAAGATTTCTTATTCTTTGCTGTTTAAATTTGTGCCTTATTATTGTAGATAATAAATGTATAAACATGTTTATTTTCTCACTTTTCCAGTGTGAATACATTCAGTCCTCCAGAAGAAAGGACTTTAAAAAAAACCTTTAAGCTTTGCAAACAATGTGCTAAGACTAAGAGGGGAGACTCAGGGACTTTTAAGGTTCCATCTTCTCCATTTTTCACAGGTGTTAATGAAAGGCCTCACAGCAGGACACCAGTAGGTGTATGCGGGCAGGAAATCAGGGGGGCTCCAAGGCAGAGCATCAACCTGGGAGCTTGCCCAAGCAAGAAGAGCATGATTTTAGAGATGACCAAGAAAAGATGATTTTAGTGAGATCATCTTCACTGGAAGGAAAGGAGAGGAGAAACTTAATAAGATACTTTGGTGAAGATATGAATATGCTTTAGCCATATGTTCCTGCTAAGCATAGAACTCCTGCTGATTTTTTTTTTTTCTGGAAGGTTTGGGGCTTCTTTATTTGACAGATGTTGGATCAGTGTGAGTGAGGTACCTAAATATCTTTTATATCTAGATGTTCTGGAATTATATCCTGTGCTCTGTAAGGAGTAAAGACCAGATCCCATTTCATGCTGTAGTGCTGGCAAGGGGAATGCTCCAGGCTGGTGGAAATATTGTTCCTATGTTTGTTTATGCAACTGAAATAAATGGGGGGAAGGGAGCAAAAGTTAGCCAAGTGTCTGGCTTTGAGTTAGGGAGGTTGCTCAGCAGGCTCTGAAAGTGTCTGTTAAAAAATTCCTGAATCGGATCCCAGGAAGCTGC
Organism: Prinia subflava; assembly: GCF_021018805.1. Taxonomy (NCBI): domain Eukaryota; kingdom Metazoa; phylum Chordata; class Aves; order Passeriformes; family Cisticolidae; genus Prinia; species Prinia subflava. The sequence goes on from NC_086249.1 coordinate 28,736,659, forward strand.
AGGCATGAAAGGCATGAATGCCACAGAGGGCCTCTCTCTTTTGTGAGTTCTTCTCTGCCTGTCCCAACCTTTTCTCTCCAGATCCTTGCACACATTGAAGAACCAACCTGTCCTGAGCAGGAGTGTGTCAGCAAAGATCCAGGGGAGTTGCAGAAGCTTGAGAAGTTTGCTTGACCCAGATCGTGGCACCGTGTGTTCCCCATGCAGGCACAGATCAGCCTGGCTCATCTGATCACTCTTTCTTCAAGACATGGCAGCTGGTAGTATTTCCTGTGCCAAGAACAAAAGTTTGGTGATTGTTGAGACTGTGGCTTTTTGACTTCCTTCAAGTCAAGATTTGACAGTAAAATTTGGCACGTATCTTGTTTTTCAAGGCCATGGAAGAAAAGGAAGAAAAGGAACTCAACAGATGCCAAACCAGTATTAGGATGGGAAAAGCCTCATGGCCAGCTGTGTTCAGGTATAACAGGGAGGGGGGGCTTATTCCATTTTTTGGTTGTGTCTTCAGCACAGATGCTCTGGCCAAAAATAAAGAATGTCACTGTAACTCTGTCTGCAGGTTAAATATATTTTGCATATTAATGTCAGGAATAAACATGCAAAGAAGCAAACTTCAAGGGTCAGTTTGTTTAAACATTAAAATCCATTATTCGAAAAGTAAGTAATGGGCCTGCATCATGTAAAGAAAGTTTAGAAGAGCTAAAAATATTAGCAAGATTGCCATTTAGAAGCATTCAAAAATCTATTCCCATTCAAAATGACAAGACCTTTTCAGGAGTCACTTGGATTTGGTGCAGTGTGCAGCTGTGGCATCTCCTCTGCTCTGGCTTGTTACCATGTTCAGGGCTTTCTCCTCCCAAAGTTTGAGAAGGGCAAACATACAAACAGCAATGAGGTGCATTCTTGGGGAAAAGCTGCGATTTCTGACATCTTTCAATACCTTCTGGGTCTGGACTTAAAGTAAACTGCAGTGAAAGGTGAAATGTTCAGGTCTCGCTCCCTGGCAGGAAGGATGCTTGTCATCGGGATCCCCAGCCTGGGGTCTGGATGCCATCCAACAAATGGGGCTGGTCTGAGCGTCCTGCTGTGTTCCTCGACCACTCTGACTCAGGTAAGTCGGCCTGAAGGCAGTAACCCCCCTTTGCTGCAAACCAGAGCAAGTGGGGAAAACAGGGCACAATGTGCTAGTGCAGTCCCACCTGAGAGAGGGTAAAAACTCGAGCAGCTGTCATCGTGCCACTGTGATTAATGTTCATCCAGACCTTAAGCTACAGCTTCGAAGCCTTGTAAAACCAAACGCGAGTGCCCAGCATTCCTGAGCTATAAAAGGCCCAGGAATTCATTGACTCGAGGTATGAAGACCACAAGCTATTTTCTTTCATACCTACCACTTCAGCTTCAGATGAACAAAATATCAGTGTGCATATTTTCCAGAGTAACCCTGCATGGCCCTGCCGCAGTCCAGAACTCAGTCCTGTGCCAGTGCCCTCCAGTCTGACACAAAGCAGGGCAGCAATTATGACAGGACAGCAATTATGTGAGTCCGTGTAGGCCCTGTGAGAGGCTGAAGACCTGCAGCAAAGTTTAGTGCTGAAAGAAAACTTTTTTTCCCTGGTACCATATGATGAGGCAGCAATGGAGCTTTTGGCAAGCTAAAAGTTGGAGGAGGGCAGTGCCGCCACCACCTCACTGGAGGTCGTACTCACACCTGATCATTGTGGTGGCTTCTCCAACTGCTTGGTGGACTCTGACTCCTTGATCATGGCTTCCCTGGTGCCTGTGTGCCCTGGGAGCACCCTCAGTCCCCTGCAGAAGCAGGGTGGACAGCCAGTGACCCTCCAGACATGTGAAGCTTCCTCCAGGACAGCTGGGCTCAGAATAACAGGGGACCGTGATGGCGGCTGACATCCCTCCTTCAGTCCTGCTTTGGGTCTTGATCAGCTCGGGTAGGAAAAGTCCTGCCAGGACGAAGCTCCAGGAGGGAGAAAGGTGTTGTAAGGTGTGAGGAGGTGGAGGTCCTCTTGCTTGGCCAGTTACTTGGTCATTTTAAGTAATTTAAGGTCATTTTTAAGATGACCCTTTCTGGTAGGCCTGCTATTAAAACTACAATGCAATTTGGTGTGCAAAAAATTATTGCTTGGTGTAAATCCCATCTGATTTCATAGAAGGAACTTTAAAGACCACATGTAGTTCCAACACCCCTACCCCGGGCAGTGACACCTTCCATGAGACCAAGTTTCTCAAAGCCCCAGGCATGGAAGGTTTCCAGTAACAGGGTATCCACAACTTCTCTGGGCAGCCTGTGCCAGTATCTCACCACCCTCACAGTGCAGAATTTCTTCCTTATGCCCAGTCTAAACTTTTCCTCTTTAAAACCATTTCCCCTTGTCCCATCACTACATGCCCTTGGAAAAACTCCCTCATGGGTTTTCTTGTAGCAACCCTCTTGTAGCTCTGGCTTTCATCCTCTCAGTGCACATCCTACCCTGCTGCCTCTGACATCTTTTTCCAGCTCAACCATGCCAGAAACAGGCAGTGAAAGCCCAGGCGGTCAGGTTCTCGTGTGCCACCACTTTTACTGTTCAGTTTAAAGACTGAACAGCTTAAGAGGACAGGGCTACTCACATCTAGGTGCTTGTACAGTGCCTTGCACAGTGGGGTAGCCCCAAATCATACTCTCAAGCTGTATGTAAGGATATTTGTTGATGATGATGATGATTGTCTGCATGCCAGCTCTGTGCACGTCTGCTTTTAAAATGAAATGATTGTACACATTCCTCAAGCCTAAATCTGGTGCACAGGTCAGAGCCCGTTCACTTAAGGTGTTAAATAATGCCTACTCTCCACCAGAGGGCTTTTTTTAGATGGCTGTGCCTTTCTTTTCAGATGCCACGAGTGCCTTATCGTGTTACCCAGATGGCTGTGTGCTGGCTCTTCTGCCTCCAGGGCTCTGAAGCCTCACCCGACCCTGAACAGGACTACACCACCAGCCTACATCATCCCTGTCCACCACCAACAGCTCCCCTGGGCAGTTCTCCAGCAGCCATGGGCCACCTCCTGGGCAAAGCCAGCTGGCACAACAGCGTGGGAACCACTCCCTCTGCTGGCTCATCCTGCCTGCTCTTACCTGGGGCTTGAACCCCCTGGGAAGGCTCTGGGATGGGAGTTTCGGTCTGAAGGGTGATATAATGATGAGCTAATACCACGGGTATTGCACTTACAGTAATTATAGTCGCAGCAGTAGCAGATGAAGAGAGAGAGCAAGCGGAATAAGACTAAGATGAGAAAGAACCTCATCTAGTTGAAGAAGGACGCTGTCATTGCATGGGGGTTGGACTAGATGGCCTTCAAAAGTCCATTGCAATCCAAACCATCCTATGATAAGGCTATAAATAAAAGGTAAGTACAGGAATCAGAACAAAAAAATAAGAATAGGAATAAGCATAATAAAAAATATGGTTCATTACAGGGAACAAGAAAATTAAGATGAAGGAGAAAAAGAAATCTGGCCACCTCTAGTGGCAGAAGAAAGTTTGAGTATGAAGAATTTGATTCTAGACTGAGCTAGACATTCATGCTAAGGGAAATTTTTCTGTTTTCCCCCAGTGACCCCTGGCTGGGGCCAGGCCAGTTCAAATGTAGGTTTTTCCAGGTAAAAAAGCTTTGAGGTTGCAGTGAGAAAATGGGATGGTGTGCTCATGGGAACTGGGTATGCATTTGAAAACTAGTTTATTACATACCCCTGGGTGCAAAGTCCTCTGGTGCATCATCATCCAGTTGAACTGTTCAGACCCAAAACAGCTACCAGAGACCAGATTAATTTCAATTTTAGAGAGGAATTTCACACACCCCTCTAGAGCAAATATTTCCCAGCACTCAACAGCCTTCACCCCACACATCAGCTTTCTCCTTGGATCTTTCACCAGCAGTAAGGTTTTTCCCCACATGAAAAATGTGCCTGAAGTTCTAAATAGAAGAGACTTTTCTGAACGCAGGAGCTGTCCCCCTGTGCCTGCTGGAGACAGGAATGCCAGTCACAGGATTAACATCTCAGAGCACTGGCTTTTTTGAGCATTCTAGGACAGAAATCGGAGCTTTAAAATCTCCCAGCTCCCCTTCAGATGGCTCCTAACTGATCACAATCTCAGATGTTGTGCAGCGTTTTCCCGCAGACACTGAGTGCTTTGGAAAGCCTTTGACAGTCCCCTGCACTGCTTGTCAAAAGGGCAACAATCTGTGCTGAGAGTCTGAACCCCATTCTTTGGGGCAGTGAAACAAGTGCTGCTGAGCCGTGGAGAGCAGACAAAGTCCACCTGGTCCCACTGAGTGAGTTACCACCCCTTTGTCTAAAGCACGTTGCAGGAGTGGGAGGAGCTCCTTTCTGTCCATGTTACTCTGCTCACCTTTCCTGCTTATCCATCACACTCCTTCCAATCTATTGCCTACAGATCTCAAAATCTATTCCCTTTACTCAATATCACCATTTTATTACCTTTTTTCTTTAACTGTTTGTATCTGCTAGTTCTGCATTGTGTTTCCCTCCAGCTGAGTGCAGGGAAACAATGCAGAACTAGCAGAACTTCTGTGAAATCCCTCCTTACATTCCCTTGTACCAAGGCACTTTGCGGCATCTCTCCATTTTCTTGCAACACACTCACTCCAGTTCTCAGATTTGATACTCTTGGCAAGGAGTATTTATTGGGGGGAAAAAAAAGATGAAAATAAGTAACAAGCCCACTCCAAACCAGTAACTGCTGAAGAGGAGGCAGCAAGGCTACAGCAGTAAGGAACAAAAAAGCTTTACCCATAAGTGCTCCTATTTGCAATCAAAAATTGCTAGTAGCTTTCTACTAACAGGAAGAGTAAAACTACAAACGTTTCTGATACATACCACTGCTGATTGATGAAAAATACTGACTTTGAAAATCTTTATGCCAAAGGCATGTTCACTCTGGATCCAGACATGCTCTCATGCTCTGCAGCTACATCTGAGCTAAGAGGCATCTCAGCAGCGAAAGTCATGTCCCAAACTCCACCCTCCTGCATGAGTCTGACCTGGAAAGAGCAAACTTACCCAAGTGACCAGTGCTGAGCACTTCTCCTGCTAGCCCCTGCCTTGAGAAACATTAACTCAGGTCTTCTGCACGTCTCTTGTGACCACCTTATGCTCTAAGGTGGGTCTTTGTCTTGCTCCAAGTGGTTCAGCACCACAAGGATAAAGGTACACTCACTTCTGTCAGGAACAGAGCTGGGATGCCAGCACCCTGTTCTCTCCTCAGATCCAGGGCTGGGACTGGAAGAGTTTACATGCCTGGGCCTCTCCTGTAAATGCACAAAAGCTGAAGCAGAGCCAAAACCTGAACCCTGCTTTCCTCCCACCTCAGAACAGAGCTGAAATCATTGCTTCACCCCTTTGCTTCATGCCCAACTCCATGAATGTAACAAATTCTGCAACACAAGTCCATCAGGAGGAATAAAATCCAGGCCACCATCTTGGCTGCAAATAGACTCCAGAGCCCTGATTACCATCCCCTGCTCTAACACCCACATAACACCATCTGGCTTTTATTCTTTATTGGAACAAATGGTAGAAAGGGATATTACATAAAGAAGGACTTTTATTTGCTTTTTATGTTTTTTAAATTATTTGGGTCCAGAATTGTCTAAAATTACTCCTTCTCTCACTTGAAAAGAGGATGCATTGAAAGAGAGAATATACATTTTTAAAAGCTGGTGTTTGAAAAGCAAGCATAAATTAAAATATAAGGTAGGCATAAAACAGCTAGAGATTTCAGCATCTATGAATAATTTCTATAGCTCTCAGAAAACATGATTTGTTGTTGTTACCATCAGCTCATCTGTGCTCCAAGTGAAATGAATCAGCCCTCCAAGTTTCTAACTGCAAAGAAGTTCCACTGAAGTCTTACCTTCTAAAATAAACCATAATGCTGCACTACCCAAAATAAGTCTTGCACTGAACCATCTATTGTTAAGAGGAGTAATTGGAGGAGTTGGTTTAACACAGTCCTTTCAGACATGCAAGTGACAGTTCTCATCACCAGAAGAAATAAACCCAACAAGACCCCAGCTTCTTCCACTCTGTTCAGTGTGGACAACCTTGGTTACTGCCTGGTTTCACCACCAATCCCAATGTGCCACCAACTTCAACTGAGCAGCCCCAAAATAAAGAGACCAACCACAAGGGATCCCATCTGGAATTAAGCAGACTAACTGGCAGATGTATCCTTCACCCTCATCCAACTCAAATTCACAGCTTGTTCCCCCAGTGCAGGAAAAAAAACCATTTTCCACTGGAGGAAGCCCAACTGCTTGAAATGCCATCCACTAGAAACAACTCAGAGAAAACAGAAACAGCCCAATTTCTTCACAAGAGTACTTCTGAGACAAGAGCTGGTTGGAGTGACAGATTTGTAAGTAACACAGATACCAAGGGGAGAAGAGCTCAATACTCAGCATCCAAATACATCTTTTTGTGGGACTGAACACTGTTTTCATTCTGCCCTTCACCCTGACTTCTGAGCATTTAAGCTCCTCAGAATACAGCCTGCTTTACAGTCTCTGTTTCCATAAAACTTATCATTAACAGATGCCTGTTGTGGTCTTTCAAATTATATTCTAGAATACAATTTAGAAATAATCCTTCCCTATGCAGATGATACTGATTTCAACAGAGAGCAATCAGACCTCTCTGTTCTCTTTGTTCACCTCCTGTACAGTGCTTCTTCCCTCTACTTCAGGATGTATTTCTTAGGCTTGGTGGCAAACTGGGATTTGGATTAGGAGATGTAATTTGTTTAGACCTACATGACCCTTTCTTTTCATTAGAGCTGTACTAGGCACATTAGAATTCCAAGGAATTTTGTGCTTCTTTTTTTCTTTGCTTGATTTTTTGATGAAAGCTTCCCACTTGAAATGACAAGTTTTGGTAAAATCAGTGACAAGAAGGTTCTGGTCGAGCTACTGGTCAGATGCTACAAAGGAAAAAGAAAAATATACCACACAACCCTTTGGTGTATTCCAACTCTGAACTAAAGCAATTTAAAAACTAGACATATTTTTTATCACTATTTAATCCCTTATTTTTATCACTATTTAATTTAAATCACTATTTAATTTTCAATCTTACTTCCCCATCAGACACAATATTATGGTCATTCTTGAGTTACATCCCATGATATACCCACCCATGCCAAGAAAAGAAAGTCAAGTCTGAACTATAGAAAAGCCAAACTGACCTGAGTCCAAGGAGGAAAGCAGCACAACGGTAAAATCTATTTGTGATTGAACAACATAAGAATTCTATTTGGTTTTGGTTGTTTTATTTTAAGTTTACTTCAAATAAGTGACTGGGGCATGAATGGAAACATTACTCTTCTGCTTATCCACAATTCAAAAAGAGAGCTCAGAGAAGCCTTTTTGAGGACACATGAATTTTCCAAATGTGTCCACTGCTCTGCTTGCACTGTATCTTGGGGGACAAAGTGTGGTAGCAAGGCTGTACTTGCTTCTGTGACTAGAAATGATGTATCAATCTGCCTTGGTAAGGAAGATAGAGCTGAACTCACAACAAAACTCACAAGATGACTTTGCTTCCTTGGAAGAAGCTTCCCAAAATTTTCCTTCCAAACAGGCATGACAAAATTAGACAGGGAGTTTTGTTTTTGAATAACAACTAATTAAACTCCCTACTAGAAGCTAACAGGAGATGGAATGAGAACTTCCATGTATAGAAACATTTCTGTGGGTATTTCCTTTCCCTCCTCCTCAATCTGTATCGCAAAGCACTACGCCAGGAGAAAGAAAGAAAATCAGAGAAGCACCTAGATGTGATTCTGACTTTCCTTAAAAAAAAAAAAACAGCTTCAGACTCCAACTAGCCCTGGCTGCAGATATAAATAAAAACTTGAGTCTGAAGCACTTTCTGAGCATCAGCACATCCCTTCAAGGCTTCAATCCTAGATTTCTTTGAAGTGAAGCACTGGAGGGCAACATCCCCCATGCATTTGATGCTTTGACCTTGTGTTCAGATCTCTCCTCAAGCATGAAAGACTTGTAGGTATTTGTAGTTGTAGAGAGAAATTTCAGCATCTCAGTGGGAATTGATACTGGGAATTGATACCTGCCTGGCTGAAAGGAGACATTGGGCTGTCACCACACCAGGGACACTGGGCTGCCCATGAGACACTCCAAGGGAAACAGAAGCAGGTACCAGATCACCCCTGCCCCAGGATTTCACTTCAAACAAAATACAAGTGAACAGAGAAACTGGGACTCACCAAAAAAGATTTGTTGGCTGGGTTTTTTCAAAAAAAGAACACTTTCCAGGCATTCATAGGATGCCTACCTGGTACCTATAACAATGTGAAATCCTGAAGAATGCAGATGGCAATCTTGCTGACTGCAATAGGAAGCCTGTAATACTCAGCCATCTACTTGAGGAAGACAAATAGATGCTAAACATTTTAGAACCCTGTATACACAGCACAATTACTTCCAGCTGCAGGACTATCATTAGGCTTTATTACTCATACTATTAATCCCTTCAGAATTATAAAATATACTCCAAGAAAAATTTGAAAGATGAGGCTTTGTGGAAAAAAACCTTAGAAGTTTAACTGTTATCCCCTACGGAAAATAGATTCTAGTTTTCAGTTGCAATGCTCCTTCAAAGGTAGCCATAAACAATGGGGAAACTTTTTACAGAGCAGATAGGCTTTGTCTATACCTACCAGTTACCATAAGTTCAGGTGGTGCTTACAAAAGCACAGGATTAAACAATCCTGATCACAAGGAACTGCAAAATAATGCCTTTGTTGAAACGCTGAACATGTACTTTCTTCCATTTCACCTCCTGGAACAAATTGCCTTTGCCAGGTCCACTGTCCTCGCTGAAAACTATCTGTCATACTGAAGAGGGGTTCCTGAAAAAAAAAAAACTCTGCTGAGAGCAGAGGTGTAGACTGTCAATCTGATTTTTTTGAAGAACTCACAGTCACACTGCAGTTTTACAAAAACAAATGACCTGCTTGTTTTTCCTAGATGTGTGCAAGAAGCACAGTAGAAAATTAAACATCAATACAGCATCAATACCAAAAGCAATTCCCTGACTAAAAATCACAGAGCACTTCAGATTTTCCAGTACTAGTAAAGGGAGTTCAGTAATTAATGATAGAAAACCCACCAAAAGTAAGATTTGAGATTCCTTAATTATCATATTGTGTTAGTGTATTGCTGAGTCCTCAGACCTTGGGTCAGCTTCCACTCCAGGAGGCTAAAATACAAAAGCTTTGAGAAGGAACATCAGAGACAGGATCTGCCAATTCTGTGGTGGAGCTGAAGAACAACATCAACATAAAACCTCAAATGAAGCTGCAGCCTGGAGCTCTACAGTCCCTACAGATCTTTCTCCAGAACCTGCAAGGGAGGGAGCTACAAGGAGAAACAGCTAAGCATTATGCCTAAATGTAAGGAAGGGATGCTCCTGCAGGTGTGCAGAACAGCTGTCTGCATGCCTGTGGAAGACCTCATTCAACCCCAGCCACTTGACTTCTCTAAAGTATTATTTTTAACAAGAAAAGTTATGTGGCACTTCAGGAACACAAATGATGGTCAATCTGCACTTGTGATTTTCCATGAGGGCACTGCACTGGCGTTCCATCTGTGTCTCCCCCATCCAGTAAGACTCCACGCTCGCTCACTTTGGCACAGCAGTTAGATCTCACAATACTGCAAGACCAATGTACTTTTTTTTGTTGTTGCCATAACAACTGTGCTGCTAGGTTGGACCTAAAGCAGCAGCTGGCTTCTCCACTGGCAAGCCCTGATAAGTACAGCCTTTAATTTCTTTTTTCCCCACCTTCTAAACATGTTGCCTATATACCAAGATTTTAGTCATTTTACTTTAAGAGAAATACAAACTGCACCCATTTTTCTGCTTCCCAAGAATCATTTCTATTGCAAGCAGGCAGCAGAAATAACACAAACACATATTCCTCCAGTAGCTCACAAGACCCTAAGCATGCTGAAAATCTCATTTCCAAGTAAAGACGGGTATGAGCTGCTGGCATCAGTACATTATGCATAGCTTAGTGAAAGGCTGGCAAATACAGCTAAAGCTAAGGAAAGCTTTTACAGGATACCAGTCATGCCAAACAAAAATCTGAAACATTGTGCTCTACATTTACTCTCTTAAAAAGAAAATCAGGTAAGTTTCAAATTAAGAACTTGAAAATAATACTAAGAAACACCATCTGTAAAAACAAACTCAACTGAGCATAACACAGGCAAGGAAAAGGACAAGAATTTTACATACATACACCTGAGTTCTGCCACTGTCACCTCCTAGGCAGGGAAGTAACTATTCCATTTTGAAAATGTTATGTTCTTATCCAGTGCATTACTTGGCCAAAATTTCAAATACAACTGAGATGACAGGAGAACAGAAAAAAAAATAAACGCTTCACATTTTAGCTTTTTCACAATCATTCATATTTTATACTGTCCTAAGTGTTAACACAGACATTAAAGGAGTAAACAAAGTGTACTATGCTATCTCAGTATCACTTGCTTGATAAAAACACTTGCAAGTTTCTGACAATTCTATTATTACCACTAAAGGACACACACAGAGACTGAAAAAAGAAATTAAAAACGAAGATTAACTAAATTTCTAACTAGCTTTAAAGAAGAAGTCCAGTTTGCTACAGAAAGTATAGTTCTTTTCAGTTCACACTGCTTACCATAGGCAGCTCTTCCTTGCCTTTGATTAATACTGACATCTAAGCTGTGTAAGTTACAAACCACCATCACTACAAATACAGGGCATTTTGGAAAGCAGTTTAAATGATCAGCAGTATTTATTGTGAATCAGCTTCTCTCTTTTAACATTTACAAGATGGACAGTAAAACACACAAGAAGAAAAAAAATTCATGAGACACAAACCAGTTTAATTAAAAATGTAAAGGAAAACAATATGCAGGAATAAAAACTCCAGATACACAGCACTTATTCTTTATGAAGCTGTTGCTGATCTTGGAAAAGCATTTAAGAATCCATGACCAAACATTCAGCTTTAAATTCTGATGGAAAGGGAGGGAATGGCCGTGACCTACCAAGTCCTTCTGCGCTACCGCACATAAAACTGTACTACTTGATGTATTTCTCCATGAACTTTTTGTGAAACTCTGATCGCAGAGTATCATTGACGAATCTTTTGTCCTTTTTTGTTTCATCTATCCCCTTGGCACAGTTCTTGAAGACAACATCATCATCCCATCTGAAAACAAAGGTTTTTAATTTCAGTAAGCTTGTATGAAAATCAGGTGTGATATACAAAAACATATAAATGGAGTTTGACCCTCTTACAGAACAACTAGTCATTAGGATTAGATTTTAGTATTAAGAAAAGATGATCTGTTTTTGTACCCCAAGCTATCTCCTACACACTTGTGCCAAGACCTGAGGAAGGGAACAGAAACCAGCTACAGTGATAACTTTTTCTGACTCTGAATAACAAGAGTCAGCACAGGGATGGGTGTCACTGAACAGACTGCACAGTACCTCCTCTTAACTTTGAAGTTTGCCTGAGGCTGTGCTGGCCCGGTAAGGTTCAGCAGTGGGTTACCACTCAGGATGTTCTCCATCCGAATTCTTTCCTCTTCAGCCTTTTGCTCTTGTTCCTGAGAACCAGAAATGGATTTATTATTTTTCTAGGCCACTTTTCTCCTCTTGTTGGTAGAGATACACATCATTTATTTATTATTATACAGATGGAGCTTTAATTCTTAGCTCAGACTTTTCAGAGTGTTTGGCACTTGCATATGAATAGGATAGAAGGAGAGAAGCAGAGATACTCTACAGAGCTTAACTCTGCTAATAAACTGTCAAACCAGCAACACTCATATCGGCTCTACTTAGCTCTGATGTGCCATCAAATATTCACGTAAATTCTAGCTTTACCTTATACATATTATATTAAAAACTGTATACACATTAGAGGATTTTCTTTATCCTCATGAGAAAATTCAGTACATCATACAATATTCACTAGACAGAAGAAACCACACAGAATGTTGAAAGTTCTCTATTTTCAGCAGCTGTTTGGATTTTACAACTACATCTTCCCTAGGGACCAATTAAAAAGAATAATCAGAATCCCACAGTGAAATGAACAGAGGATGTCATAAGACTATTTAAGAGTTTCAATATTAAGAAGCAGACAAACATCCTTGTCCTTGTACTGTCAAATGCATATAACTCAAGCCTAAGTGAAGCAATGCACTATAAGCAACACAAAGTGATTTCATTGCCCACACTTCCAAGCTTTATTAGCACATCTAGTGACTTAAATGTTTAGAGACTTCAAAATTCATGTTTAATATTCATTTTACATATTTTCCACAAGCTTTCAAAAATATTGCAGGGAGTGTTCTTTGATGAAAGGACTTGTAGGAAAAAAAGCAATTCTTTAAATTAAGATGACTAAGTAGGTTTCCTACTCTGAAGTATGGTCTAAAGACACTGGTTAAAAAATGAATTGAAGCCTCATTAGCACTGCAGAAGAATCAAAGCATGGTTTTTAAAAGTGACATAAATTAAAAACAAAGAGATCATGAGGTCAGGGTTTTTCCTCAAGCTGGGAAAAAAGACCTGCAGAAAATTAATTGCAGAGGACTTCTACAGGATCCCAAGAGAGGAAGCAGTTTCCTTGCTGCTGGAGTTTACAAAGTTTACATGCTAAACTTGATGCTGATGCTAGCCAGAGTTCTCTGGCTTCAAACATTTAATCAATACTAAGTTATCTATCATTACATACAATTTACAGTATTTTTCCATTAAATTGATCGGGTATGTGAAAGTTTGGATGGGTGCCCTATCCCTGGAAGTGTTTAGGGCCAGGCTGGATGGAGCTCTGAGCAACCTGGTCTAGTGGAAGGTGTCCATGCCTACAGCAAATGGGTTGGATGTGGATGACCTTTAAGGTCCCTTCCAACCCAAACCATTCTGTGATTCTATGAAATTTTCTTTTAAAATACCTCAGCTTTCTTAAGAACATGGATTTAATGTACACACAAATACCAGACGATGCAGGATCACTGGTAAAGATTTTACTTTTCAAAATCTACTCCAGTTTTAGTTATGAAAAAACACCTATCTTTACACTGCTTCTCACAAATAAAATGTAGAACCAGCTGCAATTAATTGCCAGTGGGATGGGCAAAGCTCCCCAAAAGAGTACACTGCTCAAAAACAAAGCACAGCTTCAGGACAAGCCCTGTAATGCCCTCATTAAAATATATGCCTTGGAAAAACTTGCTCTTTCCTGCCTACTGTATCCATGGAGCTTTAACACAAACCACAACAATTAAAGTTATTAACACAAATCAACTAAGGTTTAGATTTAGAGCTGTTTAAAAATTCAAACATTTGCAGTCCAAATTCTGTTATTATCACCCCTGTAAGTATGGAAACACGGAGAACAAAAATATTTGATATGGAACAACAATTTCCTCCCATATTAGAAATATAAACTCAAATTATGCTTTTCTCTGTGGATCAGAGACAAGAAATGTATGCAGCTGCTTCTGCACAGAATGCCAACCTTTGATTCATCATCTTCCTTCCCCACAACATGGAATAGCCAAGAGCCATGAAATCGAATTTACTGCAGTCTGTTGCCATGTGTTCCCACCAGAAGTCCAGCAGCCCTCAGATTATTGTATGGCACATGCGTGCAGAGCACTGCTTTAAAACCAAGCAAAATCTTGGATACTGGAACAAGCAAAAACCCAGTACTGATCTTCAGGTACCTCCCAGGAGGTGATCAGATACTGCTTACAACCATTAGCAAATTTACAGCTGGATGCAAGCATGTGAAGTTTTCTCTGTGTTCTCCAAAATGAGATGGGCTCTGCACCATTAACTTTAATCTCCTCTACTCCTTTAAAAGTGAGGCTCTGAAAACACAACAGGCCTGGGAAAAACACTGAGAGCAAATGAGAAGGCTACAAAACAAAAATTCCTAATCAAGAGAAGGTAGCACTACTTAGACTGTTGTAAGAAATTAATAGTCCTCTGTTGAAAAATGGTTCTATGGAGGGAACTTCCTCCAAGCTTATAGATGCAAAAAGATGCAGCAGCTTCTCATTTCAGAGCTGGACTCCAGTTGAACTCTTCTGAAGGCAGCAGGCAGAGCATGGCACAAGTCTCAAACCTCTTAGACATCACCTTCAGCCATGATCCAAAGTTACTGAACCTGTGCATCCTGCATAATGTCATCTGAGGCAGACATCAGTGTTTTGGTTTGGGTTTCTGTGATGAATGAAAATGCATCCACACACCACTGACAGATAGAGAACTGCAATGCACTCCACATACAACGCTTTTTTAGTCAAAAATTGACTGGAGTCAGGCAGCATCTTTTCAGGAGGAATTGCCTCCCCTCTTCCCTCCCCTTCCACGTTTCAGATTTAATCTCATCAGTTCCTACAAAGCTGGTTCCAGCACTCTCTACCATGCATGAAGAGAAGCAAAAAGCACTCAGTCATTTGAATGGCAAATATTCAGATTGCTAGAGAAGACAAAGCCAATATTGAGAATCATAAAAATATGTATACAGTACTCCAATATACTTCCTACACACAGATGCACATTCTAATTTTCTGAACTAAGCTTTTTAAAAGGCATGTTACACATCATCCTTTTATCAGCTTTGACATAACCCATATAATATCCTTCAGCCTCAATCAGCCTGACATAGTTGAATTTCTGATAACAAAGAAAAGCATTAAGTGATAAAATGTGGTGATAGAAAAGAAAAATCAAAGCTGAAATAACATGTTTAAGAAGTGTTATACTATAAGCACTAAGACTAAAAGAGGGATTTAGTCTGGGTTAAGACACCGACAGCTGGACATGATCCCATAGGCACCTGAGCTCACATCTTGGCAGAGACCTAGAGGATACAACAGGCAGCCAGACAGCTTTTGTACTTACACTAAATTATGACACAGGAGACCAGCCACACTCCAGGCTCTACTGGCTGCATCTCCACTGCACCCCCATGCAGGCTGGCATACACAACTTGTACATTTGCCCCAACAACTCGGCATTTCAGGCTCAACTCAATTCTGTCTACAGCTGATTACTGCTTGCAAAAAATTTTGCATTGACTTAAACCAACTACAGTTGCAGAGCACTGGAAAGTGGCAGATAAACTAAGTGGTAGAGGCAATCTTGGGAATTTCTTTCCTTGCTGTATCTGTTTCTGACTGCAAAGGAAAGAAAAACATCGTTACCGTGTTTATTTTGAGCTTGGTTCCTACCCTTAGCACAGAGCAAGACTACTTTTACAGAAAGTGCTGAAATTTTCCAAATGACTCCATTGTGTTAAAGCTAATTATCCTACTCAGTTTTTATAGATGTTGAGCAGCTGAAAGAAAACCTGAAATACCCACATTTCATCGAAGGCCAAAAAAAGGTTTTAAAAAAAATGCATAACCTGATTTAAATGCTAATTTTTGAATAACAAACTCTGACAGTACTGCCTTTTGCAGCAGGGAATGAAATTCAAGAATGCACAGATCCACCCCAGTTATCTGATCCTGTGCAAGTCACTAACTCTGTGCAAGACAGAGACACAAATTATTCACTGAAACCTCAAAAATGAAGAGCACCAAGTAATCACAACGGCAGTGTCCACATGTAGCTTTGTTGTGATTTTGTCCACAAGGAAAGGGATGTTATCATTGGTTCCTGCCAAGGGCAGGATCCTGGCACGTCTCAAACACAGAATGAAGAAACATACTCTGCCATCTGCTTTTGCCTCTTTACTGAAATTTTCTTAATCACTGACTTGATCTTCTAATTTTAGTCAGACCCTTAAGATTTAGGTGAAAAAGTTAATATCTATCAAGACTCATTTTCTGATGTTTCATTTGAAAGCCTGTGACATGGCTAAAACAGGGGGCAGAGCTAAGATTTACTCTGATCACTGGTAAAATAATATATTCAGTTAAAAAGAAACTTGGTGAAATAAAACTGTTACAAAATCAAATCAAGAAGTCTGCTCTCAGTTAAGCAAAAAACAATATTAAATATTGTTTAAATATTAAACATATTAAAATAGGATATTAAAATAGGTTTGCTAGAGCTGCACACATACATTCAGCTGCTCACTAGTTTGAAGTTTCTTAATGATTTCAATTTACTTTCTAAGGAAGCACTTGAAAACTGAAAAACAAGAGCATTGTAAAGCCTAATTTAGAATATGGAAATGTCTCCTGAAACCTATCCATGGATGGTTAACACTGACACTGATTTAGTGTCTGTACAGTTTTATACAGATCTAGAATTATTCCACAGAAATGGCTTTCAAAACTAGAATTTCCTGGTCAGCTTAGTGTCTACTAGAAACAATCTGAGATTACAATTGTAGAGGAGATGTCAGGAGAACTCCCATGCTCAAAGAATTTTTTAAAAACATTCATAGTATTTATTTAATGATTCTACATAACTTAAGGGAACTTAAGCATTTTGACAAGTCAATAAACTTTGAGGGGAACTGTTTATTTGGCTGACAAACTATTAGAACCTCTTAATATTCATACTGTCAAAATTAGATTCAGAGGATTTCTATGAAAATTGGTGTTACCCATAAGGGAAGTTAACAGAGAACAGGGTGCCCTGTAAAAAGCAGAGTCTCATATTTTAACTGCTGTTTCACCACAGATGCATTTGGAAAGAAGCCGTTCTCCTTTAATGGCAGCTTAAATAATGGACACCAAAGTGATGAGTGAAGACTATTAACAAAAATACAGTTTATTCTAAATAAAGTCTCAGAAGTAACTGGACTAGCATTTTAATAAATGAAAATAACTAAAGTGTCAGGGAAACATCTACACACGGAACAGGTTTGGGTTATGTTACAGAAGTTTACCCACTTACTCTTGCTAAGACCCTGGGATGTTCCAAGAAGATGACAAGAAGAGACACATTAATCTGTCTATATAACAATGGGGTTTGAGAATGATGATCAGTGTGAAAAGAAAGCAGTCCAGTGCAGGACTGGACATTACAAACCCTGCTGCTGGAGTAAAGAGAACATCCATGAAGGTAACACATACCTGTAAGAGACAGCAAAATAAAACAGTGCTATCCCAAATACTTCATGGCTTTCAGCACCCTCTAGTGACAAAATTAGAATTTCATGGAGATTATGATGTTCCTACTTTCCACACATGATAAAAGCAGCAGGGACTTGGTTATCTCAGCTGCAATTTGCTAACCCTTATTTTCCTAATGCAGGTTTTCTACACTGAAATGTGACAAGTTATGCTCTTTAATCTTGATGCATAATATCAACTATCAAGCAAAGTGGAAAATCCACACAGACCTAAGCTTTCACTTTAAGCACTGTGCAAGGACAGCTGAGGTCAAAATCTTTCCTACACATGGCTACACTTAATTTACAGTTCAGTACATTGCACATAGAAATACATGGTCTAATTGTCAACAGTGTTTTTAAGTAATTTTCACCATGATGTTACTGCAAAAGACAATTTCATTGCTTCATGATGTGCCTCAAATGCCTAGATAAAGAGACAAGAGATGCTTTCAGACATCCTTTAATGCAGACGACCTCTCACAGGCCAGAGGCAACCAAGTAGCAACAGTCTCCTACAGCACAATTTCTGCAATGAAGCAGAATGTACAGCTTTTAGCCTTGCATACTGTTTAAGTGCAAAACTGGAGAGTTCACTGGTTTTACAGGCCTTGTTGATTCTAAAGGTAAATTTTTATATTGTTAGGCAAGAACAGGCTCACAACTACAAAGCTGCCAACAGCAGTTAAAACAGGAGTTCTCCTCTCCTGGCTGCTCCTTGTGTCCACTGGAAGCTCAGCCCTGTTCACTGCCAGCTAAGCATTCATGAAAAACATTAAACTATAATTGTGTACGTTAAGCTACAGGAAAGGTTACAAGTACTTCAGAGGCACCAAAGAATTATCTTTTCAGAGCAGCCTTTGATTAGCCTCCTGATCAGCATCTAATGTGTTTATTTAGCATGTTCTAAAAAAATACCTCAATTAGTTTATACAAAGGGACAGGTGGCTTGGTTTTTTGTTTGTTTTGGGGTTTTTGTTTTGTTTTACACTAATGGAGAGTATACCTACAAAAACTTACAAAACTACTCCAGATGAAGGAACTAACATTTCACAAAAACACTAAAATTATTTAAGCCCTACTCCAAAAGAGAAAGCACTTGGTAAAAGCAGATGAGAGAATGCTGCACATATCCACTACTTCTGTTGCATCAAAAGAAGAGGGTGTTACAGCAGTGCAGATGAAATACCTGGACTCTAAACTCTGTTGGAATACAATGTTAGAACCAGTACCCAATGCAAACCTAAGACCTGCTAAGTTTGACAACACAGAGCACTCCCACAAACCAGTCCAAACTCCCAGTCCCTAGAAGTCCAATCAATAGTTAGGAATTTTGCTAATGCCCTCCATCCCAACAATCTCTCTTACACCAAGGACATACGAGCACCACCAGCATAGGATTTAATCCCACTCACAGGAAAAAGTCTGTAACTACAGCAACTTTCCTCCCCTTTAAAGGACAGAACATGGTGTTTCTGTCTGTAGAGAGAGATTCTAGAGAGGTATGAAAGCTACACATGAATAGAATTTCCCAGTTCTGAAAAGACTGCTGTATTGTTATTTGGTTTTGCAGAGACATCTTTCAAATGAATTTGCCTGTGTATAATCACATGAAAATAGTTCTGGTCATGCAGCTCAAACTGGTGCTCCTTACAACACAGCACCAAATCTGTGAAAGGACAACTACTGTATGAAACCTGTAGCCACAAGAAGCAGCACCAAAAAGCACGCATCTTTATTTCATAAATAAAACTAGTATTTCTTGTAAAAGCTAGTTAACAAACTAAATTACACTGGATTGCATGCAGCTCACTAATGCCACTATATCCTTTGGTATGATAGCTGAGTACAGGGAACTTGCAAATGAAATCAAGATTATTTCAACTCACTGCCCATACAAAGTGTAGGAAAAGAGAATAAAATGTTTCAGTGAATAAAACATTCAGTATGCCTTATAAAGAAAAAAAATTCTTAATAATTATTAGACAGAAGAACAAATCCATCATACCTGATAGGAGGTTTGAACAGCAGTTTGTTTTCTAGTTTTCACTCATCCCAAGTACTTAAGGCACACTGGTTTTAATAGACACCAGTTCAAAAAAACCCAGCTGTTTTTTAATGTGTGAGATTTTACCTTTCGAGCTTGTTCTTCAGCTCGTTCTTTCTTGATTTTTTCCAGTTCAGCCAGAAGAGCTGCAGTGTCATCATCATCACTGTCTTCCAAGTCCTCGTCTTCATCATCTTCCTAATAGTAACAAACGGAAGGCAAGAATCAGCCTGTTCATTTAATTTAATAAAAAACAGCCCTGCACTGCCCAGTTAAGGCTACAGTTTGCTGCTGGCTGATTTCTGAAGTACTTGGGTAGCAACAAAGACAATACAAATAGAGTTTTTACTGTTTTATAGTAAAATAAAGAGAAAAAAATGTTCGTGCTTTTGGGGTGACTGCAATTAAAAACGCTATGTAACTGACAGACACTAAAGAATAGCTGTCCCCAAATCACTCTCTAATCATTGTGATACAAGTCATTCTGTGTGCCTGATTACCCTGTCCAGTACTGCTGGGACCAAACACCACAGGATTAAAAACCCAGAGCTTATTGTCAAGCCTTTGACTCAACTCCTAGATGTCAGCAATAAGAAGAATAGTCAAAGGCAAGCATTTGCTGCTCATGCAGACAGTTATTTGCAGGTATCTCGACAGTTCTACCCTTGGGGAATTCTTACTAAGCCAGTGGTAATTCCCCATACTGTAAGTGGTATTTTCAGTTTCCTAGATTTTTTGTGCTTTCCAAGAACACCATTACAGCATGGATCAGAATCCTCTGAACCACTCTGGACTTTCACCACACTACAGAAGCTGTAAAAGGAAAATATGTTAGAACCAGTCTGAAATCTTCAGGCAACCTAGAAGATATTGCATTAACAGCAAATTCTTAAGGCAGGTAATGAAAGGAAAGAAGACAGAAAAGATACATACATCAGTAAGAGGATCATCTGCATCGAGATTTGCCGCAGGAATCTGGTCTAGCCGAGGCTTCTTAGACACAGAAGATGATGTTGTATGTTCTATGGTGTAAGAATTAACAGAAAAGGTGTCTAAGTCACTTCATTTAACAGCATCTAATGTTAGAAGCAAAAATCTAACAGAAATAAAAATCCTCACAATTTGCCTTGCATTAGAGTACAAGAAATAAGCTTATGCTTACCTTTCCCTCACTTCTCAGTCTTAATGCCCAAGTTAATTTCTCCCCCTAGGAAGCCCCAAGAGCAGCAATAACACCCCAAACTTACAGTCTGGCCTCCAGAAGTTTTTTGAAGTCATTATTATTTCAAGGAGAAAAACACCCAGAAAAAACAGATGTGGAGAAATATTCTTATTATATATATCCAACTGGAGGATTCCCATTTAGGATGATCCCAAAGCATTACTGTTGGCTAGTTTGGTCCAGACTACATCTACTTTCTTCTGTGAATTTGAAAGCCATGCGAACACCTAAACCTAAAGCACAAGAGGTTGTATTTTAACACTAAAAATAAGTATTTCTCAAAAAGCTCTTTGATTTTGTTACTACTTCACCGTGTCTGAAAAGAATAGGATACTTTCAAACAGATTTATTGTTACTCTGGTGCTGTAACAGCAGAAGATGAGTCATTACCCTTTCTTCCTGTCTTGCCCCTACAAGCACAAAAAAAGCCCTTCATGAGCTGCACACACTTGTTGCCAATCCATTACAATTATACTGTATAGGCTGGGCACGCTGGCCTAAATTTCTGCTAGCATGAAGCCAGCACGACAACCAGTGGAAACTCCCTTGCAGGTAAAACAGTTCTGAACTATCAGGCCAAGACCCTAAATTCTACTCTTGTGACAGGTTGTCTGCAACTGCAAACTT
The DNA here is from genome assembly GCF_021018805.1 of Prinia subflava. NCBI lineage: Eukaryota > Metazoa > Chordata > Aves > Passeriformes > Cisticolidae > Prinia > Prinia subflava. Next base: position 28,757,738 of record NC_086249.1, read on the forward strand.
CTCACCACACCAAATTTCCTGCAAGAGCAATGTTTCACAAAGGCGTTAAGATTTTTGTTTCTTGGTTTTTACCTCTGGTTGGTCTGTCTCTGCTCTTTTCCCTTGCGGCAACTCGTTCTCTCTCCTCCAGCTCCCTTCTGAAGTCACGGTTACGCACCTCTTCAGGAGCATCCTGAGTGGTTTGCCTGAAACAGCAAATGGGGAAACAGCTGAAGCTGGACAGTCTGCAGCTGGGGACAATGTTCTCATGGAGGCCAGGAAATCCTGGGGTGAGCAGGTAAGGATAGGGAACAAGAACTGGGTTACATGTAAATGTCCGTTCATTCTCTCCTCAGCAGAGCCCTCCTGTGTACGTATGCACTGCACACACAGACCTGCCATGCCACACGCTTGTGCTTCTTCTGGTGCCTCTTGAATGAATAGAAAGACCCTACCTAGATTCCTGCAAAACAGGATGGTGACATCTGTCTGTATTTCACTATGTTGAAATACTCTGTTCTCCAGCAGTCCAATCCCAGCGTCCTAGCAGACATTCACAAACATCATGGTCACCTTTCTTCATTGGTTTATCACCCTAAACTGCTGCTGCAAACCCAATCTCTAAGGCTTACAGATAAGACCAAGACTGGAACTTCCTTTTCATCCTTTCTTCTCCATGAGCCCAGACCATGACCAATAATAAAAAAGTTGAGAGAACAGGCAAAACACCTTGCAAATACATGGTCTCCCCTCTTTTATATAATAACACACCTACAAAAACCAATGAACTACATATATCTGAGCCACATTAAGTTCCACCTAGAGGCTGCTGAATTTTTTGTGGCTATCTTGAAAAGAGCTGGTGAATAAAAAGAAGCAGCAATTGCTTTCACCTCTCCATACACATGCTGCTGGAAATAAGAATGCCTGGAAGAAACCCAGACTTGAGCCATTATAAACACATTGTATGCACAGCCTGTCTTTATGATGAAGCATTTTATTTGCTTTTGTAATTAAAAACCTGAATTTGGAATCCTTGTTAGAGCTGCAAAATCTCCCCAAATCCTGTGCCACACAAAAAAACCCACGAGAAGGATCAAAACTGGATTTTTCCTGCAGTGATGGAGTCCTGGCAATTTAACAAAGACAACTTTTTATTAGGTATTTGGGAGGAAGAACAGAAGACATTTGATGCTCCCTCTATCTCTCCCTCTCACACAAAAGGAGAGATTTTTTAAAACATACATTGTATATTCCCATACATACCTGTCCCCACAGACTTTTTCCAAAGCAACAGACTGCTGTTCCAAAGCCCACTTTTTTACAGAACAAATCACCAGCAATTTTCCCCCATAACAGCAAAATGCATTTCACAGCACTTTTCATGTTGTTTGTTTCAGTATTCTCAAAAACACAGCTCCCTTATGAATAAATATTCTTAAAAAACAAAGGGGCAGGAGGGAGGAGGTGACAGGGTAAATATCTACACAAAAACATCAAAAGTAAAACCTTAACAGTAATTTCACTGACAAGAGTAACATCGGTTAGATAAAATGAACATTTTTAGATTGACACGTTTAATTTAAATTCTATCATACTGACACCTGTTTTTATTCACTCTTTCAGAAAAGATAAAAATTTAATATGCATTTCAAACACAGGAAAATATTCCTCAGATCACATTATCTTTCTCACTGGTTAAAGAAATTTCTTCTCCCACGACCACCTTGTAAACCACCTGCAGCTGAACATCAGTTGCAGTTTAACATCAGCTCTTCCAACACATCCTGAGTGCTATTCCATGGCTCCCCTGCCTCCTCTTAATGCTCTTACCAAGTAGTCCTTTGCCAAAAACATGATGTGGTTTTCCCGCCTTTAAGATGTGCTCAACTTCACTTCTCTCATCCCACCTTGCTCTGCAAGTGACAGTGCTCTCTGTGGCTCAGCCCAATGCCAACTTACTTTCCACTTCACTGCCCAAGATGTTCAGTCTCCAATGCTCACCTTCTTCTGATAATTCATGTGCATGGACAGCAACAAATTATCACTGAAATTAAACCTCCCCCAATCACCTGCAATGCACCTGAGCTCCTAGCTCTGCTCTTGAGGCTTTCAATTTTGGCCCACTTGTTCCGCACTGCTGCACAATCTCTGGATCTCGCTCAGTGTCGAGCACATCAACACGTATTGAGAAAATTTTAGAGTGTCACTAATAACAAAACAGTCATTCCCAGCCTGCTTTGTCCTGACACTCAAAAAATGATACTAACCTGTATTTGATTTTAGTGTGAGAAGGAAGATCTCTGCTAGAATATTGCTTGGAAAGCTGGCTTAAGTCTCCTTCACCTTTTCCTCTTCCTCCCCTTGCAGGTTCAAACGTTGGCCTTGCTGCTGTCGTCATCTTCACTCCTACAGAATCAAGAGATAAAACAAGTTGTTACTACAACTTACAGTGTAAGACACTCATTAGGAGCTACTTTGCTCCTGGAACTGTAGAAGCAGTGACAAGTCCCACCACAGGCACCCAGCTCATGATCCTCAAAATTTAAGTAGCGTTTTATTGACAGAATCTATTCAGGTTTCAAAATCGAGTCCAATATGTTTGAAAGAAGATACACGGACTCTAATTTAAATATGAAGCTATGTTTGTAAAGTAAACAACATCAGCCAGGAGCTGATCTCCCATCCTTAAAGCAAGGAGTACAGTCTCGTAACTAAACTCTTCACACTCCTGAATATTCTCAAAAATAATCCCTCCTGCAGGAGGGATGCACCCTACTGGGGTGATCCCTTTATTATTCCCCAGACCCTTCCTAGGTACCACCACCAGAAATGCTGGCGCAGAGAGACCACAGCGTGTCTAGGGTGGTGCTGATCATTACCCACTGATGAACACCTGAAGGAGTATCTCCGAGACCGTAGAGTCGGCGACAAAGTATCTCTATAAGCAAAGTAGCAGGGGTAGCACGTGGTTTATTGTGAGGGCCTTGCTTGTAGCTGTTAGGCACAGCTAAAGCAGGCCAGGAGAGCAGGAACAGAGAGCGAGGTCCCGAATACCGTACATTAAATATCTTTCCAAGTTGAATAGTCTGTGTTGGACCAACCAATCTAATACAAGATAACAACATTTACTTACAGCAATAGAAATGTCCTATTACCTAAGGCAAGCAGAAGGGGATTGTTTAATCAAGGGAGCTGGCCCTCAGCTTAGCACATCGTTATTCACTAGCTGATGGCCCTGCACCCCACACCCTAAATCTCAAAGCATGCTTTCATTTCTATCTCGCTTGTTGAACTCAGACTCCCAGAATCCAAACCACCATATTTGCAAGGTCTTTCTACTTCATCCTTCCCAACAAACATCAGGCAATATAAACAAAGTGCAAGGAAAAAAAGCTTGGATAAAAGGAGAAGTTGTCACCAGCTTTCCCCTAGAAACTGCAGGAACTCAGCATGTCCTAAAAACCAAACTGAGATGTGAAAAACGTGAAATGATTAATTCATGTTCTTATGGAAAATTGGAAAATTATAAGGCTGTATAAATTTGTATCAGGTAAAAGTCTATTTTTTAAGAGATTTTGCAGCAGATGGTGAAACTGACCACCCTGAAACAGCCGGCGCCTCCATTCAGAAGGGAACAAAAGATTTTTCTGGGAAAGCTTGCAGCCTTCTCAAGCACCGGGAGGGGACCTGTCCAGATAAGCCAGGCACCAGCAACTCACACCTCGGGTGCCACCTTCACAGACCATCAAGCAACATCATCCATATCTCGATCATTCATCAACCATAAGGACCTATAGAAATTGGACATTAACATTTGAACTAAGAAAAGAACTCTTTTCTGCTTGGCCGGGGAAACTCCCGATTTTGTATAGCTGGTCGGGAAACAATGGGAAATACGGGGAAAATTGCCACGGGCTAAATAAAGTGTATAAAACCCAAGCCCCGAACCGGGCTGATTTGTGAACCGTTGGGGGAGATAGCAGGCTGCCAGACCCTGTATCTCACGGTTCACCCTTGGCATTTCCCGGGAAAACTCTGTCAAGTTTCTCCGCTGTTGGTGGGTTATCGAAATTCTGTGATTTGATCTTTATTAATAAACCAAATTATTATTTTAATTGGCATATCGTATTGGCATTTATAACAGAGAGATGCCCAAATTGCTACTCTCAGCTCTTCTGTGCACAGGAGGAAACAGGCTCCAACCAGCCTCAGCCACAGACACCCTGTGAGCACACACTGTGCTCAGCATGGCCTGAGAGCACCTGGAGACCCTGCAAGCCCAAACCACTGTGCCAGCCAAGAGTCTGAGATGGTTGATCAGTGCCAGAAAACACTGTGTGATCAGCCATCAGGACATGAGGGAACAGCATGAAGCTCTGTCAGGGGAGGTTTAGGTGGGATATCAGGAAAAGTTTCTTTGCCCAGAGGGTGGTTGGGCACTGAACAGGCTCCCCAAGGAAGGGGTCACAGCACCAGCCTAACAGAGTTCAAGAAGCATTTAAACAATGCTCTCAGGCACAGGGTGTGACTCTTGGGGTGTCCTGTGCAGGGCCAGGAGCTGGACTTTGATGATCCTTGTGTTTCCTTTCCAATTCAGGATATTCCATAATTTTGTGACCTTAAATCTACTATCTGAAACGAGTCTCATTCCTGCTTCATCAAGGCATGTATATCCATTACCCACAGCCTAAAGATATCTAGGACAGGAGAGAGAGAGACCTGCAGAGACACCTAAAGGTATCACTTCTCCCAGCCAAAAGGTTGAATGCTGACAGGCGACAAGAGAACTTACTAAAAATATTAACAAAACAAATAAACCCCCCGACATCGTTTCATACACCTTTGTGGCACACAAACAAAAGTTATTTATGCTCTGCTTATTTTGTTAGTTTGTCATTTTGAATTAGAGCACAAAACATCCAACTTCAGCCAGCTGGCCAACTTCAGCATTGAAGTGATAATATAATGTGTGGCTCAGAGTAACATCCCATCAGGCACAACAGTTACTGCCACTGAACTACTGCTCAAAAACCAAAATTAACAGAGGGAAACACCTTTAAAAAGAAGCGAGACCGTAACTAGCCCTGGTTTGTTAATCAAGGACAGCTGACACTTTTCAGCGATGCGGTACAAGTCAGCTGAAGCTCAGTGACCCATTTTGGCTCTCTTGACACACATTCTCTGCCAGACCCACGATCCAAAAAAGTCACTTGTTCCCATAACTTATCTGTGCTAATTATAGGTAACAGGCAGATCCATGAAATCAGGTGTGGCTGCAATAGCTTCAGGAAGCATTAACAAATTGTCTGGAAAGCATCTCTGCTTCTCTTAGGTAACAGAACTAATCAAGTTGGAAAAGACCCCTGAGATTGTTCAGTCCACCCTATGACTGAATATAACCTTGTCAACTAGACCAGGGCACTAAGTGCCAAAATCTAATCTTTCCTTAAAAACCTCGAGGGACAGCGACTCCACCATCTCCTTGGGCAGCTCATTACAATGTCCAATCACCCGTTCGGTGAAGAAATTCTTCCTAATATCCAACATAAACCCCCACTGGCACCACTTCAGGTTGTGAAGTGTCTTCCTCTTGTGCCAGGAAAAGAGGCCAACCCCCAGGTGGCTCCAGCCTCCTTTCAGGCAGTCGTAGAAAGCGACGAGGTTCCCCTGAGCTTCCTCTTCTCCAGGCTAAACAGCCCCAGCAGAGGCCTCAGCCGCTCCTCACAGGACTAGGTCAGTCTGTATTTAGCTTGGCCTTCCAGACTCAACCCGAAACCTCTCAGGTTTCAGAAATACCTAGAGAAGCCTCTTTAGCGCTACCAGGAGTTATCGGCCAAGAGGGAGGTGCCTTGGCCTTGCGGGGCTGCACCCTTACGGGGGATCCGAATCGCAGCGTCAGGCCCGGCCACAGCCCGTTCCCTTGCCGCGCCCGCCTCTCCCCCCGCCACCCCCTGCCCCAGGGCCGCCTCTCCGCCTTCAGGGCCCTCCCGCAGCCTCCCTGCCGCTCTCCCGGGCACTCACAGCGCGGCCTCCTCCACCCTGCGCAGCCGGGCCCTACACCGCCACCATAGTTCCGCCAGGCACCCACAATGCACCGCGGCGGGCCATAGACACGGAAGCGCTGACCATAGAGAGGGGCGCGAGCGTGCCCGCCAAGACGGTACCGGGGCGGAAGTGCGCGCGGGGGCGGCGGCTGCCTCGGTAACAATGGCGGCTGCGCTGCAGGGGTCAGGGCTAGGAGGGAGGGAGGGTTGGGAGCCTTGGAGAGATAATAGGGGAGGATAAAAACAGTGGCAAGCGGAGGAAAAGGGAGTACCTTAGGCATTCTCTTTATTCGGGGGGATATATTAGGAACGTCAGGCCGACTATAGGGTAGCAAGTCGCGTTTGGCTTGTCCCTGCCCTCCTTGCAAAGAAGTCCTGTAGAAGGTGTAGATGTTTATACAATAGATTTAGATTGGCTGTAAGGACGACATTGTTTGCTGTGCCGGTGTTGAGGCGCTGGAACAGGGCGCACAGAGAAGCGGAGGGTGCTCCGTCCTGGGAGCGGCCAGGGCCGGGCTGGACGGGGCTTTGAGCGACTCGATGCAGTGCAGGATGTCCCTGCTCATGACAGCGGGTTAGGACTAGAGGCTCGTTAAAGTCCCTTCCAACCCAAATTGTTCTGTGATTCTGTAATCATTGCTGTCTATGTAAAGAAGCCAAAGCACGAACGACGATCACTAAGGAACTAAATTCCCTCTCTTAAAATGCAGCTCTTTGTGTTTATTGCTCCTTTTAGATGCATTTTATTATCAAGCTTCTGCGAATCCACGCTAAGGCATGTGTAGTAAAGGGCTCTCTGATGTATCTACAAATTACGACGGAAACATTTTCCTGAGTGCTCGACCCCCAACATGCAGTTTAGAGGAGAGCCCACAAGAGGTCCCGCAGATACCGCCATCCCGGGAGCTACAGCAACAGTGGAAATTGCGCCCTTTGCCTCAACGAGCCATCAGAGACAGCACTTGGAACGAGTCGGCCTTTAGTATAGAAAGAAACCAATTATTTTAATCAAGTTGAGCTTCACTCTGAAGTTGGATAAATAGTGACAGTAATTACTGTGTCATGTCCTAAGTGCTGCAGTAACCAAGCGTGCAGCATTGCAGTTTCTCATCTGCAAGCCTCTATCGGCACCCTGTGAAATAGGTTATGAGTTTTAACTCAAGATCAAACCTTGCAGAGAAGTCTGGCTTGGGGGATTTGCTGTTGTTGGGCTACAGATCACAGCAGCCTGAATTGAGTGCATCATTCTGTGATGGTGCGTGTTATTCCTAGATTACAAATCTGTGGACTCTAAATCAAGAGGCGCTGACTGTTACGCTAATCTGACTGTCGTGGTGCAGCAGAATATTATGTTTTGCTCAGTAACACGTCCTGAAGTCAGTGCCTACTGTTCAGTTGTAAAATCCATCTGGCAGAAGGTATCAAGTCTTGATCAAAGACCTCAAGAACTGAAGGGACCTCTCCTGCTCTTGGGTTAGAGGAAAAGGCGAGCATTCTGTAGTGTGTTAAAAACTAGCACAGTCCCTCCTCTGAACAGATTGGAAAAGCCTTCAAACAGTAAAGGAATGGCTTTGTGTCTTTGGCCAAAATTGTTCCCCAGGGAGTTTTCCTTCCCCCCTGCCCCGTTGTGTGAATCAATGTGAAGATGTGTTTAAAGGTCTCTAAACATAGAGAGTTTTTCCCAATCTTGACCATGTTTGGATTTAGTTTAGGAGTAAGAAGTTTAGCACCATATTGTCTCCAGGGCCTAACAATAATAGCTGGTCTCTTCCCCAGCTCAAGTGCTCTGAGAACCTTCATCCAGTAGTTATTCTCAGAAAATGTCCACACTCATCACCGTCAACTTCTCAATCCCTCTGGGTCACACCACAGAGTTCTTTCCCAAACAAGGCTCACCCTGCATGTGGAAAATTATTGCTCCACCAGGCAGGCTTTGACATTTAGGGACATTCTCAATGTGTTTTTGACTGGGCATGCACAAGGGAAGGGATTAAAAATCCCCCAAAGTGCAGGGATGTAGAATGGGACACCACTCAAGTTCAGTAATAAAGGTGGCAAGTGTGAATTCCTGTGTTCCTGGATTATGCATTGAAATGTCATCAGACAGTGTAAACAACCAGACAATAACAAAACCTCAGATCTTCCCATGGCTGCCCAATCTTTGCTGAGCAATTTGGCTGTGGCAACCCTTAGAAAGGTACTGTGTGCTGCATGGAAAACATGAAAAGCAGAAGTCACCACTTCCCTTGATCATTTCCTCCAGTGAATAATTATCTTCACAGTTTAAAACTGCATGTTATTTTTAATTTCAGTCGTCTTTGTTTCCAACCATGGGTGCCTTTTGTGCCTTTCTGTAATTTTAAAAGCCTGAGTTCTCACTAGGTGTTTGTACTTTGTAATCTAGTCTTGCTGCTGCCTTTGGATAAAGTAAGCAGCCTGGGCTCTTCTAGTCTTGGGATTGTTTTCTTATTCACACCAATTATTTGAGGACTTTTTCTTGCTCTCTATCCAATCTATCAACAATAAAATTATTAAAAAACTGTTTCAGCATCACCTCCATCAATGTGAACTAGAGAGATATAACCCCTTTGCTCCCAGAGCTTTCTATGTGGTTGTTCATCTGAGGATCATATTGGCCTTTTTACCACACCACTGCACTGGGGGTTTGAATCCAGGAACATGTCCATGGTGACTCTTGAATCCAAGGGTTGTCATTTTCTGGATTAGAAAATTCCAGGTAGTCTTTGAGCTGCAACAAATAAACATATTTGGTTGTGTGACAGGCATTGGTCTTAAAAAAAAAAATCCTCGCTGGTGTCACTGGTGTGGCCTCTTAGTGTCCCAAATCCTTTATGGTATTTGTACACATTCTCAGTGCAACTTTGTATTTGTTTGTGGATCACACCAGGAGACCAACATTCTTTGGTTATCCCAGTGCTTTATGATGTAGGTCTCACCAAAGTGCTGGTTCTTCTCTGAGATCATGGCAAGACTGCAAAAGACATGTCCTTAAAGAGAACAAAAACATTTCTAAAAGCCTTGTGCCTGTTTGGAGCCTTGTTAATGTTTTTCTCTTCTACTTCGTGGCCTGTAGTGTTATGAAGATTGCTTATGTTCCTAATGGACTTTAAAAACTCCCTTTTAGCCTTGCCAGAGTAGAGATTTTTTTCTGTTCCCTGTGTAATTTTTCTGGTCTTGAAATCTTTCACTGTATATTCTTTGGGTTTTGGTTCCCCTTTCTTCCATCTCTAGCATTACTCTTACTTATTGATTTTCACTGATTTTTTTCTGAAGCCAGAAAGGAATTTAGTTGAAGCAATTTTAATTCCTGAGTTGTCATGTCTCCCACTGCTGGCTGTCTTCTTCCCACCCTTAAAGTACGGCAGGATGATGTGCAATCTCCACTTTCAAAGCAATGCTCTGAAGGTGAGCATTTTCCCCAGCACGGCAGAGGCTCAGTGACAGAATGGAAATCTCTCAGCTTGAATTTTCCCCTTACCTCTCCATTCTTGTGTTTGGCCATCTGAGGCACAGCTTGAATGGTCGATCAGCAGTAAAATGTAAATCCTGTTTCTGCTTTGGAGCCGCCACAGCACCACAGTACCGTTTCCTCCCTCAGGACACTGTGTGCTTTGAAGGATTGTGCTGGGAAACAGATATAGAAGGGCACAGGGGATTGCCAAGAGTGGAAACGTGGTGCAGGAATGCTCAGCATCCAAACCAGCCTTAAAAGAAGTTCGTGGGAAGTTGCTGTTTCCTTGATTGGAAAAAGAATAGAAGCTGGGCAAGGCTGTGACTCAGCTGGTGAGTCAGCAGGGGCTGCTTTCCGATGAGGCCATCTCCTGTTCTTTTGCCCTCTGCCACACCTTTCCTACCGCCTGCCATGGCACAGTAAATGCCATTTACTGCTGCTTCTCTTTGCTCCCAGAGTCCTTCCAGCCCGTAACCTCTGCCCTGATGCCTCCCACTGCACCGTCTGTCCAAATTTCTGCTTCTGTGCTCCATTCCCATGGCTTCTGGGATTTTTGTGCCTTCAGTACTCCAGTCATGGGTGTATTTAGCAGCTGCAAATTCTTGCTTTGCAGCAACAGAGACAGATCGTGACCTATTCACCACAGAGGGAAAATGAGTGGGAATTCCCTGGAATTAAAGTCACAGGATGAGGAGTTGATCTGGGTCCTCCCCAAGGCAGTGATGGCCTTCATCAGACACCACAGACTGTGGTTCCTCAGCCAGCCATTAAACGAGCCAGACCAGTGCTGCAGGTCCAGCACACTGGTTTTGAATACTCTTCTGTTAATTGGGTCTTTGTGTGCTTCCCCACATGCGTGGCTCTCCGCCGAGATCCCAGTGCTTTTCCAACGTGAGACGTGATGTCAGCCAAAAGGCACTCAGGGACTTGGGGAAGGGAGGGTGCTGCAGGAAGGAGTGGCGCCCCAAGACACACACAGCTAATGCTTCCTGGACTCACCGTCTTGGATGCATGCTCAGCTCCATGGATGCTCTCTTGTTTCTACTGAAGGGATTTTTTTGAGCTTGGACAAAGCAAATAATTTTAGCCATGCACTATTTACATCCAGGCAAGCAGCCAGGACATACCTCTGTCTATGGCTGCATCCACTGTTAAGCAAAACTGTCCTACTGTTTTATTTATTAACCAAACATTTCTAATAGCCAAGCTAATTTTATCCTTTCCTTCATGCTGGCTGACGATGACTCAGTGTGGCTGGGAGGAGTCTCAGTAGCACGGTGCCCAGGCTTTGAAAAACGGTGTTATACAGAAGGAAGGGTTGGCTATCCACGTGCCATAGTGGCTGTGGCTCTGGACTAGCTCACTTTACCTCTCTCTTTGTGTAGATGTGGAATAAAGAAACCAGTGAAGGATTCCACGAGTGAGTTTGTTCGGCAGGGTGGAGTGGAGATGACCTTGTCTCTGTAAGAGTCAGCTGCAGCTATAACTTTTAGAAATAACATCAGGAGCTGGTACATATATTTCTCTGTAAGTTTTTTAATGTTTTATTGCTTTATCAATATTTTCTGTCTGAATTAGTCCCCAGTTTATGTGCATTTCTCCCTTAGCTTTAGGATTACTCTCATCCAGTTCCAGGTAAGTGAGGTATCTAGTCTAGGCAAATCTTTAGAACCCTTTATCTGTTCAGTGGACACAGACAAGTTCTTCTGGGAGGTGATTCATTTACTTGTTTGAGCAATCCCAGAAAAATCCTGCTCTATATTTCATTATTAATTTACAAAGGCAAGCAGAAGATGTGGAGTATACAACGTAAAACTACGTAAGTAATGTTCCAAAGATGAGGTTATGTTAGATGACATCCTTTTGGATTTAAAATTTCGGTTACTAAAAGCTTCAAGATGCAGGTAAAGTACTTTTTGTAAACAGGGCTCTAAGGAATAGAGAACCCAGTGTGGAAGCACAGAATCTCCTAATTTATCTCCACTCTCCAAACCAAGAATACAAGGAAGAGTTTATAAGAAAAATAGAACAGCTGTATGTCATCTGACCAAGTTAAAACACAATTCAGGTTCCTTTCCAGCAACATCTCAGTAGTGCAGTCCTCAAACCCATTGAAAAGTCGGTCAGCCATAGGATCAATTTCTACTACCTCCAAAGATGCCATATGAATATAATGTGTTCTTACCTAGAGGATTTTAGCTGGTATCAGCCAGCAGTGACTTCTCTTAACCACTGTGACAAGCTTTAGTTATCCTTAGTTATCCTTTATTTACTGAATTAGCACACTGTGCAAAGGGTTTGCCCAGTCAAGAGGCCACTTGGGCTCTGGAAGAGTTTTAACCAATCACATTGCTTCTTTCAGATGTGGGCAGAAGTGAGTTTATTCTGATTCAGATGGAAACAAAGAACAAGAGCTTGAAAAACAATGAAATCCCCACAAATGAGATCAACCAGGTTGTTTTTCTTTTAGTTCTTGAGTGCAAATTCACAGTATTTTAGCTGCTGAGGCCTTAAGGGAGCCTTTTGCTTTTGAAGACCTATGTCAGTGCAGAGGGCTGGCACTCAGGAAACTTATTTTCTTCCTAGCACTGCCACTAGCCAGGGGACCTTGACAAAGTCACCCCCTTTCCCCAGGTCTTGTGCATTTCCCTTTTTATAAAACCACAAACAATGGACCAAAGGCTTCTGCTCTGCAACTTATAGATGTAATGTCCCATTTAAGAGCAGGCTCTGAAATTTGATTTCCTATATTACAAAGCCCATAGGGCTTTGACATTTAGTTTTGCCATCAGAACGATCACCTCTTTTTGAGCAAGACTTGTAAACTGAGTCCTGTTGTGGGAATCAGACTAAGGACAAAGCAGGCTTCTCCTACAAGATCAGTAACCCTGACTGAAGTCACTTACAGATGACACCAGCCTGGCAAAATTTGTTCCCTTCCCGGGTTTTAATCTCTGTTTCGTGATTTGTGCAGAAAGATAAGAAGGGTTCAGTTGAAGTGGTTAATGCTGGTTAGGAGTATAAAAACACAATCAGCAGAATTGCTTGGCTTGGGATTTCTGGTGGCCAGTTCCTTCAGCTGACCATGGAGCTCCACCGTGGGTGTAAGCAGGAGGCCTTTTGAGCGGGGCATTGCATGCTCCCCCGAAGACCTGGGGCACACCAAGAAGGTGTGTGCGCTGCAAACGCCTCTGCAGACGTGTCTCATCTCGTCAAGACCTTGTTTCAGTATCATTGCTATTGAGGATTAGTAATTGCATCCAAGCTTTGCATTTCCCTGCCTTTTCCTGTTCTCCTTGTCCAGTGGCCTGCCATGAGCATGGTGAAAGCAGCCACATCTCACGTCTGCCCCTGCAAAAACATGCACATTGAGCAGCTTGACCTCATTGCTCCTGCAGCACTATCTTACTGTACCCCTAATAACTTGGCTTTGCTATCCTTGGAGGTAAAAATTTAAGCAGGAATAAGCACCTCTGGTCCTGTGCAAGGTGCTGCATCCTGCTGGTGGGGAGTCCCACCCACCAGAGCACAGCAGCTCAGGAGCAGCTGAGGAGGGAAGACCGATTGAGCTGTGGGGGTAGGGTTTGCATAGGAATGTTTGGCGTGTGATGAATGTGCCTCACTATTTACGTCTCTCCCCGCTTCAAGTTTTCATTGTGCTGGAGCCTGCCTCTTCCAGCAACTCCAGCGCCTGCAGTGTTTTCCAGCTGTGAGCTCTGCAGTCTGTGCTTGGTAAACGTCAAAGCACCTCCCATCAGGTGTAAGAATGCTCAGTTAGGAACACATGGAGTAGATACCCAGCCCTTGTGCTGGAGAGGGGTTAGAAGGCTGTGGTGCTCTCAAGGGAGTTCTGGTTCCTTTGGCTGCTGCACAGAGGAGATTGAGAGCACCATGTCCTGGCACAGGCACAGGGGCTGCTGCTCAGGGGGACTGTAAGCAGAGTGGCCCAGGCTGGACTACAAGACTCTTGCTCTTGTGATTTCATTACAGAACTAAAGGACAGAAGGTGATTCTCCTGACTATTTGTGCAAAGTTCAGTGGCAAGCAGCCCAGGGCAGCAGAACAGTGACTCCTGTCACTGGCTCTTACAGGCATGAGACATTTGAGGCCAAACCTCTTCTGCCTGGTGATGGTGATAAGATCTAAACCTCAATTTCCTAGATGCTGAACTGAGCTTGAGAGAGAGAGAGAGAGAGAGAGAGAGAGAGAGAGAGAGAGAGAGAGAGAGAGAGAGAGAGAGAGAGAGAGAGAGAGAGAGAGAGAGAGAGAGCCCCCTTTCCTCAGGGGCTTTGTGTTTTGCACTTGTAATTTAACCTGCAGTCCCAACAGCCACCTGTTTGTTTAGAGGTCTAATTAGAGGCCAGTACTTCCTTCCACTCTGCTGTCAGTGTGACTAAAAGCAATGCTGCTTTTTCATTTTAGAGGAAATACCCTGTCCTGGCTGTCATGCACCGATGCAATTCTGTGAACTCTAAGGGCAGAATCTTGACCCTATAGTCATGGTAGTGACAGGATCCTGGGACTGGTAATTGTGTTTTTCACAACTGAATTTTTCCCTAGGCAGTTCTGGCCAAGAAGCAACATATGTGGAAAATATGATGTTACGTTTATGCCTAGAGCAATTGCAATACATATTTCAGCAAGCCAAGGCCTGAAATGAGAATGGAGAAAGAGCTGCTCGCTCTTCTCTCACACAGCCAATGCACTTTATTTTTCGTGGGCTAAATCCCTGTGGTAGCAGCAGTACATTAGATCCTGCCTGAGGTTTGTCTGACCAGCTGTGGACATCCTGGGTTCACTTTAAAGATGCTGCAGAGACAGAGGCACATCTGGAGGATGCCATCTCGTCCTTGCCTGGACATGTAGAATGCTGCAAGTCTGAGCCTTGTGGTGCCTGCCTCTCTCCTTTGGCTGTTGGGATGACTGGGCTCCATAGTGGGGGCATCTCCACTGCCAGTCTGAGTGGCACAGAGGGTGCTGGAGCTGGGGAGCAGCTGGAACCTCATATCCATCTATCAGATCTGGCTGAACCTTTAATGCAGGACATGTCACTCCTCCTACTACTGCTTGGTTCCAAAACACAGTGGTGATTCTGGAGACAGGCAGTCCTGGGTGTGGCTACTATCTTGATCTTGATTAGAGGTTCTGGATCCTGCCAGCAGGTTTACCTTTCTCAAGGGTTATGGCTTTCCCCTTCCCTCTTCTGAAGATGATGCAAGCCTAACAAGCCTGTGCCTCTAATTTTCTTCCCACTCACCAGTCTTTTGTCAATGCAGACTGTCAGGAGCTCTCTCATGCCTTGTCTGGGGCAGCAGGTAGCTCAGCAAGCTCTCAGCACTGACTGAATCACACCACATGTTTGAAAATATAAAATAAAACAAATAGTAAAAAATAAATATTAATACCTAGAAGAAAAGCATGTAAGTGGATAACTTCCCTGTCCAAAACAGATTTAAGGTGTGTAAGAACTGTTGTGGCTCTGACTAACTGACAATCTGTAAAACAAAGGCCATTACAGCTGAAACATCAACTCTTTTTTTAAAAATTGTTATCGTGTTAAAAAGCACCTCCTAATTTAAAGAATGGAAGTACTGGAGCTTTCAGCACATCTCTAAATTGCTCATTTTGACAGATAATCATTTGCACTAATAAAAACATTGTCTTGTACCGCTAATCTATATCCATCCTGCTTTTGCTGTCTAGCATGGGATTGTCATTGTGCTACTTTTAAACAGTCTGAAGATTAACACAGATCTCTTGGGTATGAAGACTGTGATAAAATGCTGCTTCCTTTGGATTTTATTAATTTTATTCAATATTTATGCAAAGCATTTATACTTCATGGTTTACAAGGTGCCTGTCAGACTTCCACTGTGTGAGCTTTTGTACAAAATGAGAACATGTCTCTGTTCTAATGGTGTTACCATCCATAGAGCAGCTTGGGTGCCTCAGTCTTCCCAGTTGCCACCCTTTTCCACCGACTGTACACCATGAACAACCTCCTCTATAGTTTTTTGTTTAAAACTTCATGCTCTTTTTTTTTTCTTCTGATTTCAGTTGTGACACCTCTTCAGGGCATCCACTGTCTGCTCTGGGTGGACACTGGGTCTGGACAGGAGAGAATGCAAGTGAAGAAGCAGAGGAGCCAGATCAGCATCCCTGTCAGTCTGAGGCAGTTTGTGGCCTCTCACAAGCCACCCTTGCTAGTGAGCATCATGGCAGAGTTGAGCAACAAAGCAGCACTGCCAGTGGAAGGCCATTCCTCACCAGCACCAGGGACACCACGGGGAAGGTGTGAAGACAAAAGGCAGCAGAGACTGGCATCAAAGCCTCATTTTAGGTGGGAATCAAAATCCCAAAAATGTGTTTTTAAGCTCTTCCCCAAAGAGTTTGTTGTCCTTCTGCCCACCCCCTCCCCTTGCCCTTGAATCTCTTAGTTACAATAGGAAAATTGTTTCACTCTCGCTTTTCCCTGTAGCTCAGCACTGGGCTCCCTTCCCAGAGCAACTTTTTAAACTAATTTTAAAAAGAGACTGTTTCCCCATGAGACAATGAGGAGGCAGATGTGATCTCTGACATGCCATGGCACGTCTGCTGGCACTGTTGTGCTCCAAGTCCAAGCTTGGTGTGCCTACTGAAACACATGGTGTCTCTCATGCGACTGCCTGCCCTTGGAGACACTGTCTTCTTCATTTTCTTGTCAGGAGAAAGAGACAGTCACATACAACACTAGAGTCTCACAGGGGCCGTGATAGCAGACTGGAGATCCAGCATGGAAAAATATTTGGAGTCAAAAATGTTTTGAAAGACTGGGGTAGAAGGGTCAATCATGTGAGGGGATAGATTTTCTATTTGTAGCAAATCCAGTGTCAGTCGTGTCAACAGAGACAGAGCTGGAGAAGCAGTGTGGGAAAGCAGACAAACAAGCCTGGCAGCTTCTTAATGGCTAGAGAGTTTGGATGCTGACATGCTTTTCAGGTTTGTTTTGCAGGGAGGTGTTCTTCCTTTTGAGACCACGTTCTTGATGCTTGTGACCCTTGAAGAGCAGGAAGACTGCTCATCTATGTCAGGTTAATGAAGATGGATGTAAACTTTTCATTCTCCTTTCCTTCTATCCCTCCTCATATTTTCTTCTCACAAGAGATTTTCTTATCACAAGAGATTTACCTCAGATTTCTCTTGTCATCTCACTTGACCTGTCACAACCTGCCTCCTGGGTTTCCTCACACTTATTTCCATTTGTTTTCCTTCTTCACCTTTTCTTAGCACTCCAGATTTTCAGGAATGCAGATCCTCCTCAACTCTAATTTTTGTGCAATGTCTTCCTTTTCCTACTAGTCAATGCCATATTCTGGATTCTTACCTCTTCTCTTACCCTTCCTTCCCTCCAACCTCTCTTAATTTTCCCCAACACACTGTGCTTTTCAAACTCTGTGTCTATACAGTTGGTTGTCTACAGCCTCTCTTGCCTCCCACACACCTGCCACTGAGTGATCAGCTTCCTCATGGGGGGAAGTGGAAGGCCAGGCACTGATCTCTTCTCTCTGATGCCCAGTGACACAACCCAAAGGAATGGGCTGAAGCTGAGTCAAGGGAGGTTTATGTTGAGTATCAGGAAAAGTTTCTTCACCCAGAGGGTGTTTGGGCACTGGAACAGGCTCCCCAGGGCAGTGGTCACAGCACCAGCCTGACAGAGTTCAAGAAGCATTTGGAGAATGCTCTCAGGCACGTGATGTGATTCTTGGGGGTGTCCTGTGCAGGGCCAGGAGCTGGACTCGATGATCCTTGTGTGTCCCTTCCAACTTGGGGTATTCTGTGAGTCTATGACCACTTTTCTTGTGTGTCCCTTTGGCCACGTCACTCTGCATCCTCCCTGGTTCCCTCTGCTCTGCACATGGAACATCATGTTCTTGCCCACACTGTTTACACTGCTTGGCTTATTGTACTGTCACCCCCTGATGGGTTTGGAGAAGGCAGCCCCAGGTCCCATGAAGCCACTCTGCTGCCACAGTTCATGCTGACACCACCAGCTCACACTGCCCATTGCCAACCCAACGTGTATCTTGCCAGAGCCCTTCTGCCCACATGAGCAGCCTTAGGGCTGTTTTGAATCTGATCTAATACTCCTTCTGGCATCATCCCCTACAGGCATTGCTCTCTATCACTGCCTACAGGCATCACTCCCTGTGATGCCTGTAAAAGTGTCTGATAGCAGATAAGTGACTGCAGCACCAAGTCATCAAAACCTCTGGCCAACTCCATCTTGCTGTGTTTGAGTCCTCTGTCTGTGGTGCCTTGGCTGAGAATGTAACCTTCCCAGGGCAGAGCAGTCCTTTTGCCATTTCAGCATGGTGAGTGCCACAGCATGATGATGGCACTAGTCCCTTTAGCAATAGTGATATTATCAAGAGAAAAAATACACAGCTCTGTGTTTACAGTCACAATAGCTATCTGAAATTTGATAGAAACTGAAAAGGGACCTCGCTTGGACAGAAAATCAAACCAGGGGCACAGAAGTGGAACTCCATACTTGCTTTCAACTGATGCCCCTCATGGGAGGTGAGAACCTGAAGCTCCTGCTCTTCAGGATGAGTCAGGATTATCTGTTTGCTGGTAAATGCAGAGCTAAATTGGCACACAGACCCCAGCCTCACATCCTAGAAGGAAGGAACTCCTCAGAGCTTCCCAAAAGCCCATAAAAGCCCTTGAGGCTCAGAAAACAACTTGGGGTCTACATCTGATGAGACAGAGGTGCCACTTTGAGGCCAGAGGTTGGTTTGTAGGTCCAGGACAGAGGCAGGATGTTTCCTGGTGGAAATCATTGATCTGTTCAGCCTGCTAGTGCCTGCTGTCATGCCCATCTTGAGACACTCCATGCTGCCTTTTCATTGGATTGGTACTGTGCCCATCCTGAGGTAATGCACAGCAGTCTTGAAGTGGGGTGTTTAAATTTATTGTTTGACCTAGCTTTGCCTAAGTAGCAGGGCTTACCATACTTATGAAAATATTTTCTTCTGCTGCCCAGGTAATTGCAAGTCTGGGGTCAGAAAAACACCTAACAGCAAAAGTTCAGCTTCAGTTCTTGATTTTCCAGGAGCTTTTTTACATACACGAAAATGAAATTTTGAGTCTATGCTTTCCTTTCCATCACCTTTCCTGAGCATGACTAACTCTTTCTGGCAGGACTGGGAGACCAGTCATCTGCCTGGACCAAACCCAAGCCCACTTACTACATTTCCTGTTGCTCCCCAGCCTGTCCAGCATGCCTCTGTCTCCCCTAGCTGATATCACCACACCAAGAAGTGTTGACGTATTTCCTTGTCTTGCTACTTCCAGAAGTCATCCCTGAGTAGAGGAAAGATAGTCATACAGTGCAGTCTATTTTTAGCCTTTCACAGACTCCTTCTCTGACCTTGGGCAGGCACTTTAACCACTCACTGTCCCACTTCATAACTTTCAACATGGACATAATCCTACCTTGTCTGGAAAGCACCTGTGGGATGTTAGCACTTGGGAGGTTTTTTGCTTTGAAATTGTATTATAAAAGGGACTTGTGCCCTGTTGACATCTAGGATTTTTTTAAAGTTGTTGGCTACACAGCTGATCACGTCTCACTTCTTGGGTGGGAATATCCTACCTTTTCTTGACTCCAAGGTACTGCTCTGTAATCTCCTTTCCATCTCCACTATTTTGAAAACATTAATTTTCCCAGTCACTGAAGGAATGCTGCTTTTACCCAGCAGTAGCCAAGGCATCACAGGCAGCTGTTTACTGGGTGGATGGTTACTCTGCTGAACATAAACTCAGAGGAGAAACTTCATTTCCTGGTGGTTTTTTTTTTTTTTTTTTTTTTTTTTTTTTTTTTCCCAATTCCATAGGCTTGGCCAAAATGTTCTGTGGTGGATACTGCATAGGGGTATGTGATCTGAGGGTCTTCATCCTTCTGCCTGTTGTTAATCTCTTCTGGGAGAGGGTCTCCCAAGATGAGGGGATACTGGAGGGTTTTGAATTCCCCATACAGTGCCAGGAGAGATGGGAGGTGAATACCTTTCCCAAGCATCTAAGCAGGATGGGCCTGGCAGCAGTAGTGATGACAGACACCCCAAAAAGGGACAAAGGGGGCTCCCAGCAGCTCCGATGTTGACACTTCTTTCTCTCCCTCTCCTTTGGCCAGGCTCACAGCTGGAGAGGACAGCCAATACCTTCTTTGGGGTGGCGAATCTGACTTTGCAGCATCCCCTCTGACAGCCTCAGGAAC
This sequence comes from Prinia subflava, assembly GCF_021018805.1. Lineage (NCBI taxonomy): Eukaryota > Metazoa > Chordata > Aves > Passeriformes > Cisticolidae > Prinia > Prinia subflava. Next base: position 28,777,494 of record NC_086249.1, read on the forward strand.
ATTTCTGGCTGTGTCAGCCAAAATTCCTGCCGGGGACTGCTGCAATGCAGCACACCACACCCCCGCCGGCGCTGAGCCCGAGCCTGGACAGCCGGTGCTGCTCGGCTGCAGCCCTGGCGCTGCCACAGGCGTCCCTGCTCCTCCTCCTGAGCGAGCCCGGTGATCTCCGGTTGCCCGGCACCCCGTCCCGCGGGCGGTTCCCGTCCGCAGCTGGTGTCACAGCAGCGCGGCGCGCTCGCCTTCTCCCGGCGCTGCTGCGGAACGCGCTGCTGCGGAACGCGCTGCTCCCCGAAGGGCTCGGCCGCGGTTTCGGATTTCATTGCCCTCGCACGCTGCACCCGAATTCCAGACGCGTTCTGGCTGCGCTGCTGGATGGACTCTGAGCGTCGGTGCTGTGCCGTACCCAGCGGAGGCAGACGGGGCTTCCCTCGGCTCCACGGAGTGCACCATGAAGACGTCAATTGTGTTCTTGCTTTGCCTCTCAGTTTTCCCCGGCTTTTCCCAGGGCAGGGTTGTTAGAGAGGATGAAACTGGTTTTGCCGAGTGTAACGTGTTCTTCCCCGGACAAGTCCCACCAGAAGGATTTACGGAGCCGTTCCATGTGAAAATCTGTCAGCAGTACAACAAGGAGCCACGCTTTGCAACCCTCTACAGTACTAAGGACAAAATCCCTCTTTATTCAGCTTTTAAGTTTACAAAGCCAGCTCAGAGTGAGGAGGAGAGGTGGCTGGTTGAACCGCAGGTAAGGCAGCTTTTCCTTTGCTGTAAAGCAGCTGTTCCTGGAGAACATTTCCTCTGGGGTGAAGCTGGGGCTAGGATTTTGCAAAGGAGGCAGGAACTCTGCTGGCTGAACTTCTGTTGGTATGAATTTAGCATGAGCAGAACTTATTTTTATGCTTGGAACTGAGCAAACAAATCGTTTCTTGTCCAAGGGAGCTTCTAATGAAAACTGAGAGGCTGCTGCAGGAATGTGCAGTGCCAGGGGAGAGGAAAGCCCTCTCTGACACGAGTGATGTGTTTGTCCAGCCCAGCCAGCTCTGGCGGGCAGGGAGCGCTGCTGGTGGGTTAAACATCGCAGTGTCAAGTTCAAGTTTGTTCTGTTGCCAGTATGATCACAGTGTTTATAGGGGTTCTTTAGCTTCACCGAGCAGAGATAAAGCATCCATTTGTGGTTCACCAAGTTGATGCTGCAGCTTTTCAGTGCCCAGTGTTGCAGACTGAGGTAGGAAAATGAGTTGCTGTGTCCTGGGGCGTGGAGGCTTCAGACAGGTCACAAGTATGCAGTATAAAATGAATTTTGCCAGAGCCTCAGTGGTTTTTGTCTCCCCTGACACTTGGCATGTTTAAGCAAGGCCTTCAGTCTGTTCAGTTTAAAGGAAATCCTTTAAAAACTGCTTGTGCCCTAAGAGAACTTCAACTCTGCTTTCCCACCTGCCTCCCCCCCATGTTTTAGATTTTCCAGCGGTGATAATGAGGAATATTGTAGCAACATCAGGCTACCCCATCTGTTGAGCTCAGGAAAGATTGTCAGTGTGCTTTGCAAGGGTGCTTTGTTAGGGCAGGAATGGCTGCAGTGTCACAGCAGTGTGTTAGGGGTGTGACCCTCAGCTACCATGTGTTGCCACAATCAAAGCTCACCCCTTTGCCAGGAGAATGCTGTGCTTATTTTTCTCATGTGTGGTGAGGAGATACTAAGGCCACAGGCATTGAAGACAGGAGATATTACATGGTTATCTTCAGCCTGGACTGTCTTCTGGCTCTCTGGGCTGGGTTTTGAGTTGCAGGAGTTTCTAAAGGCCTTTTGATCTGAGCTGCTTCTGCTTCATAGGAAAGCTGTGGGAGCTTACCCTTTTAAAACAGAGGAAACTTTTTGCAGGCTCTATCATTAGTGAGTTGTGGAAGGGTGGCAAATATTTAAGCTGCAAAGAGGACCTAGGCTGGCAAGAATCTTTGGTCAGTGCCACGGAGGCAGCAAGGCAAAGCGGCAGAGTTGAGATCCTTTCCCATTTGCCTTGGCCCATGACACTCTTCATCACCTCTATCCCCCTTATCCCCTCCTGCTTCTTATGGTCCAGCTCTCCCAACCTGCCTAGGTAGGCTCAGAAGCTGTTCCTGCCATGGAGCAGTGGGCAGCTTCCCCCCACCTAGTAACTTCTGTTCCCCTGGACCTCCCTTTAGCTGGCTTCTCTGCCCTTCCTGCTCCATCCCTTTTGACCCCTCATCTTGTCTTGGTTCCTGCCAGCACTCCAGAGTTCCAAACCTTGTGTGTCCTGCCACCAAAACCTTCTGCAGCCTCAGAAATAATTTGGCTTCTCCAAAGCAGCCTCTCAGGTTGACAATAGTTCTTAGTTGACACTAATGGGTCTCCTTCATCCCCTAGTGAAATACAGATGTCTCAGAGGCAGGAGTTAGCAACTCTGCAGTTCCCTGGAGGAACCTCTGATGGAGACAGAAAAGTACCAGGACAAAAAAAAAAAAAAAAAAAAAAAAAAAAAATCTGCAGAGGAATATGTAAATCAAAAATGTGAAAGATTGCTATAACTCAAGAAATAAGTGCATACAGCCCTACAGCCCTCTCAGACACTGCCACTTGGAGGAGAGAGTGGGGAAGAGCTTTCACATCCATTATGTATTGTTCTACCAAGGCCAGTTCAGATGGCTGCTGAGGGGAGCCCTTAGCAGCACCTGCTCTGCAGCATGGCCCGGTGAGCTCAGGTCACCGATTTGCTGGGCAGTTTCCTTGCCCAGACTGCGATAGCTGGGTATGAGCTGGTTCAGCTGCCCAGTGGCATGTGCTTACACATGGAGATGCAGACACACAGCAAACAGAAAGAAAGCACTATAAAAACACTCTCAGCTCTCCAGTGAGGGCCTCAAGGTTGTCATATACTTTTTTGGGGGGATAATGATGTAAGTGGTGAGGGCACCATCTCACTTCCTCCTCAGGAGTGTCTGCCTGAGAAACAAATGCCAAATGTAGCACTGAGGCAGTAACTGGGTGAGAAGTGTGAGGAATGTCAGTGCCACACACCGGATTGGCAGCTGGAAACGATGAATTAATTCAGCAATTAGTGAAAAATTAGAGAGCAGGAAGGGTAGGCTGACGAGCAGGGTACTGATGGGACTCCCCAAGGTGCAGGACTGAAAACCTGCTCTGCCTCAGATTTCCTGGGGGTTGAGAGCAAGTCACTTAGGTGTCTTTTACCTCATTCCATTTTGGTTGTCTGAAAACCTCTGTGTTTGATTCTTTCTGTAGCTTAGAGAGAGATGGAAAACTCTGGACTTACTTTTTCCATCCTAATTGGTGAGGGGCTGGATGAATTACCTCATATTTTCATTTGGGTAATGGCCACCACCAGGCAGACGACCAAGGTGGGATTCTTGCCCAGATATAGTGCAGCTACCTCTGAGCTGCCCTTGCAATGTCTCTTGGTAGAGAGTCAAGAGAACAGGCACTTCTAGAGCCACTCATGAATGTCCTACATCAGAATCTTCTGTGTAAGATGCACTGTGCCTCTCCCCTGAGGTATGTGTCCCACACTAAGGTTGCGTCAAACATTTCCACTTCAATCAAAGGTGTAAGGGTGCCTGAGGAAGTAGCTGTGGGAGAGGGAAGCTGAAGTTCAGGGATGCTACATTGCAGGGTGGGGAAGGTGGGGGGTGGCAGTGTCCTGCCTTGTTAAATGACCAAACTCAATGGAAGCTGCCTGCCCTAATAATTGTGTGTTGCCATACTTTTAATCCCCCTCTGCCTCTGTCCCATCTGTGAAACTGCACCCTCCACTTAATGACACACAGCAATATTGTTATGTGCTAACATCCATACAGGCTTCAGGCACGTAAGTTATTTTTAAATCTTTATTCTATGGTAAGGAGTTTACCTGTCTGTTGGATTTTGCCCTGAGCTGTTTGGACAGGTGGCTTCATGGCTGACTCCATGAACAAAGACATGTTTTGGGGTGACACAAGAAGCTTTTTGAAGCAGGGAGGAAAGGTATCTTGCAATGCAGATTAGATGCAGTGCTGAGCCTTTGGGACTGAGCTGGAGGAGTTATGAAAACCTCAGGTACACATTAGTTATTACAAACCATAATAGGAGTTATTATAAGCATAATTAGGTGATGTCAGAGCCTTACACATGCACAGCACACAGATGCATTTTTATCATATTCTTTTTTAATTGCACCCAAACAATCTCGATGGTATGTGCAAAGGCCTGCAACTGGACAGGTACCCAGGGTCTCCTCAAGGTTTGCTTGCAGCAGCTCACAGGGAGAGAGAAATTAGGTTTATTCTGCTTCATGTAGGTTGGCAATTTCTCCCAGGAGGCAGAGCTGATCCATTTTAGGTCTATGTGTCCTTGTAGTATGGCAGCACTCACCATGGGAGTGAGATGGGATGAGCCTCTGAGAGGGTGTAAAACTCCCAGTTTGGATCATGGCACTGAGGAGAGTTCCTGGGCACAGCCTCACATCTGTGCCCGATCCCCCTCACCTCCATGCGATTAAACACAGTGGGTGCATCCCTTGTCCCATGGCACACCATCATCTCATCAGAAGGGGAGAATGGCAAGGGAAGGGAGGCAGGAAGAGACAGTGATTTTGTGGAATGCAAAATGTCTGGCATCATGAGACAGCTGCAGCCTGTTGTTTGGGGTCACTGAGCAAGAGGAGCAGAATAAGGCAGTAGAAGTGCAGAATAAGTCTTTTTAAGACGTGCATTTAGAAAAAGCTGTGACTTGTGCATCAGCACATGGGACTCACTATGATCCTCCCAGTCCTGAAGCAATAAGCACCAGATACCTCAAAAACTAAAAGCAAGAAGCCTCCTTAGCAGGAGGTGGGGTAATGCAGCCCTCTGCAATGGCCAGGCTTGGCACTGTGACCAAGCTTGGTGCAGAGGAGCCCTGCACCTTGACAGCTTCTCCAGGAAGCCTGTACCAGCACCTCAGCAGTTCCTGCAGACTTGAGACAGGCAGACTCAGCTGCAGGGCTTCATCTGCCCAAAGAAAGATGAAGGAGTGCAGGAGGCCAGCCAGAGCTCAGTTCCCAGGTGAGGGCCATGGACAGTTGCTGGCATTGGTCCTTTCACCTGAACTCTCAGCACAGGGTGGTGCAGAACTGCGAGGAGGTGATGTGGCACTAAGAGGATGCAAACTCTGTAAGGTTGCAAGGACATAGTTGGATATCTGTCCAAGTGCACTGCAGGGTGGTGAAGAGACAAGGATGGATGACCTGGCAATGATTCAAGATAGACTATGAATGTAGCCTGTCTGCCATAGATGTCTCCAAAGTGCATATTAGATAGTGCAGTAAACAATTTATAGGCCAGGGGCAAAAGCAGAAGGTTTAATTGGGCCAGCACAGTGCTGGCACCTGAGGGCTACAGCCTCTGAAACAGAGAGTACAGAAGGCAGTGACTGCCAGAGATCGTCTGCCACCCCTGAACTTCTGCCAGCGTGTTCACCCTCTAATTTGAGGAACAAAATGACAATTTGGCACAGCCCTCTGGAGCGGCTGCAGGCAGTGTCAGTAGGAATGACTATGGCTCAGACAGAGCTGTGGCCACCTGAGAAAGACCCGACCACACCCTGACATTTAGTGCTTCTCCTCCCACTGCTCTTCACCGCTTCTGCCTGCCCCCTTCCCTCGATCCAGGAGGGAAGCTCCAGGACAAATTCCCGCGGCAGTAATTGCTACCTCTGGCTCCACTGCATGGGAGCCGCAGACACAAGCAGGTAGTACAGATCCCATCAAGGACCTTTGGTGACAGCTGTGTTGTCATTAAGGTCGAGGTTCAGGCCATTAATGACATGAGGGTCAGGTTACTGATGACCAGCCCTGCAGCAGCCCTAGGAGCTCACTGCTGTGTCTCCTGTTCAAGGTGGGGTGGTTCAGGTCACCTAACTCGGTGTCTGGCTTCATTCTTGCTTCTTACACAATAAGTAGTGAGAGGTAAATGCCTTCTCTAGATATCTTATACACCATGGCTTCTTTGGGTTTTTTCTTTCCCCATGGCTTGCATTTGATAATTCAGAGGAGCTTAAGGTGCTGTGGTTAAGTTCTTAAATGAGCTGCAGGTACCACCACAGTAGAAGGTGAAAACATGACCCTAAGCCTAGCCATCTATTGGTCTTAAAAATCTCTTTTATGACAAATTACAAGTTAGAGGCTTGGTATATGGTGCCTGGTGAGATTTTGAAGTCTATGCTGTGTTGTGTACCAGACTGGAGAGCTGCAAATATCCTTTGGAACCTAAACCAATGTGTTTGGCAGAGAAGTTAAGCAGAGAATGCACTCCTCTGAAGCACTTCAAGGAAAGTAAGGAGAGGATGTGGGATATAATCCAGGGCATGGCATGTACTAGTAGTCCTAATGAAAAGTATACATCAAGGTCCATTTTACACATTGTTTTCTAGGAAGCTGAATTGCATGCAGTAATGCTTCTCTCTACTCTTTCAGATAGATGATCCAGAAAATGACTTGCATGAAATGGTGCATGAAGCCGATATTGGTGGCACTGTGGCCAACCTTGGTGAAAATCAAGCCCTGACCTCAGACTACGTGGGCTCTGGCTACGAGAGAGGCCTTCTCAATCCCAGTTTGCTTAATGAGGAGGATTTCCAGGTGGCCACTTACACACTCACAAACGCTGTGCCTCTGAGCCCAGCTCTGAGCAAAAGCTGGCACAGAGACATTGGGAAAGTAGTGGAGCAAGCTCTGATCCCTCACTGTTCCAAGATGGATCATCTATATCTCCTTGCAGGCGCAATTCCTTCGGGTGTCCAAGTTAAAGGCAAGATGTCAGTGCCAGAGAGCCTCTGGCTGGCAGCCTGCTGTGATGCTCCAGAGGGATGGTCCCTGGGACTAGTGAAAAAAATCAATGATGAAAACAGCTTGGCAGACCTCACGGTGAGAGAGCTGGAGAAGCAGCATCTACCAGGAGTTCACTTGTTCAAGGGCAACTGTAGGGAAGACAAACAAAGCCAGGAGAAAAGAGAAGCAGTATTGCAAGCTGTCAGTCAGATCCGCTCTGGAGAGCAAGTAGGAACAAGTAAGAACCAGGAGAATACAAGAATAAGTAACAACCAGGAGACCGAAGACAGTGGCTTGATGAGAAGAGTGGCTGGCATCATTGCTACCCCTTTCATCAAACTTCTGGAACTCCTCATCTACATCGTCGTGCAGCTGGTGAAACTGGTGTTTTATTTTCTGTGGCTTGTTGTAAAGCGAGTTGTTGGTACCATTCTGGATGGAGTCTGCAGCCTGTGGAACGGGGTGGTGTCCTACCTTAAAGCCGTCAGCATGGTGCTCATCTGCATCCCCTATGATGTTGGGAGGGTCATCATCAACATCTTCCTGGGCTTCCTGCAAAATGTTCAAGACGTGATGTTCCTCACCTACAGGATCCTGAGCATCCCCATGGGGTTCGTCCTTCACCTTGCTGCTTTCCCTTACCACACCATCTGTGCCGTTCCCTCTGTCCTCAAAGACGTGGCCACTGGGGTTGGGGGCACCTTTGCGCTGGTCGTCGACACCACAGCTGCGGTCCTGCATGGCTTTTATTACCTGGCTTGTCACATCCTCAAGCGGTTTGTCCCTAAAGGCTCCTCTGACGACTGACGGGCGGAAACCAAGGCTGCAGATACGTGGAATGAAGGAGAAGAGGGGCAATGCTTTCAGAGACGTGGCCAAATGCTGTCAATTTCATTCTGGTATTTATTGCAGTGACACTAATAAAAATGAACTGACTGGGGAATAGCAAGGAGGCCCAAGGCGATGTCGCTCGGGGCACCACTACTGTAACTCGAGTTCTGTCTGTTGTAAAATGTTTGGGTTTTATCAGTGCAGGCCACAAAGTTTATGTGGTTTGCAGGTGTTGAGATGCTTCCTCTGGGAAATGCACGCTGAATGTGGTACGAGGTAATTTCTTTCTGGCTATGATGACACTGAGACTTATGCAGTGGCAGTGAGCTCTGTAGAAGCCCATCCCTTCCAAGGAGCAGGTGGGACATGAGTTACAGAGGGTTACTGGGACTTGATGCAAGGATGGAGGTAAGAGTGCAAGGACTTGAGGCTGGGAAACAGCAGGGAGCAGGGTGGAAGGGGGGCAAGGTCCTGCTGCTGGCTGCATTGCTCTGGTGTCCCACTGGTGGAGGGGATGCAGCTGGGTATATCTCATAATCTTCAGGCCTTTCCAGACATCTGAAATTGCATGGATCTTGCTGCAAGGAAAGACCTACTGCCCTTTTTTTTTTGTTGTTGTTGCTTGATGGGAAAGCATTTTTCCTTAGCCATACCAGGATCATCTTCCCCCAACCCTTCCTTGCTGTCTGGTGACCACTGAAGGTCTGAGCCCTGCATCTTCAAGATGCGGTGTTCCCTGAAGGTCTAAGGCCATGAATGTCTTAGCCCTGAAGCCCTTGTGTCTGCTCCAGTGCCCAGTCAATCTGGGAGCCGCACTTTTGGATTCAAATCTGTTGCCACCTGCCTTGTCTCCCTTGAGAGCTGACTGCTCCTGAAGTACACAGAGGACTGTCAGGTGGGAGGAGAGGCAGGAGGGATCCCAGGCTGCAGCGCTTGTTTTGCTGTGTGAACACCCATCTGGTGAGCCCACGCACAGAGAGACACCTCAGTGTCAGAGGTGAAACAGTTCCTTTTCTGCACAGCTTATCCTCTCTGCTCACTCCTCACCCCTTCTTCCCTCTGCCAGCATGAGCCATGTACCCAAACATCTGCAGCCCTGGAGCTGGGGCACACATCAGGGCTTTGCAGGGGACCAACAAATATTTGCAGCCAGATGAGGGGCACAGAGACATCTGCCACTGCTGGAGAAGGTCACAGGAGTGCTGCCCTTCCCTGGGGCTTGGCTCAGCAAGGGCCTTTGGATCTCTTGGTGCAGTTGCCTGAAGGAGGGAGGCTTCCTGTCTCAGCAACATTTACTTTGGCTGGACTTCAAGAGGCATTTGGGAGTCTTATGTATGTGGTTCCTTCCTTTGACACCCTCTGTGTCTCTCCCTCCAGCATCACCTTGATTTGGACCCCTGGTCTACCATAGCATCCCATAATGAGTCCCAGGAGTGAGCAAGCTGATGCTGCCATCTCAGTGGTGCTGTGCTGGGAGTAGCCTGCCCTGGGTTGAAGAAAACATGGCAGCTTTGCCTCTCTGCACCATGTAGCCTGCAGCAAGGCTGATCTGGCATGGATGGATTCAGAGGGAAAAGGAGATTTGGCTGGTTCATGATGGGACAGAATTGTTTCTTTAGCTCAGGGGCTGTGTTCAGTGCAACCACATGTGTGTGCACATCTCAGCCCAGCACATCCTGGCCAGGTTCACCCTGTTCAGCAGTGATGCAAATGGCAGAGTTGGGGATGCCAACAATGGTGACAAAGTGGGGGAGCAGTGGCATGAGTGGGAAGAGGCAATGACTCCCTGTCCCGCCCTTCATGGGCCACTGCTGGTTTATGGAGAATGAGAGGCTGTCGGCAAGCAGAACTGGCTTTGTTTAAAGGGAAAGGCAGCTTTTGTGTGCCAGTATGGGTTGTGGTTGGGTAAAGTCAGTGGTGTTTTGCTATGAGAATGTTTGGTGCAAGGCACAAGGTCACTGCTCCTGACAGGCAGAGAGCAGCCAGTGGATGCTCTCCAAACTGAACTTTGCATGTCTGCCCACTCAAACATGCCTGGTCTGCTGTCAAGACAGATATGGAGCTGATTTCCCACCCTTTCGACACCCTGTCTCAATCCTGGTGCTCCTCTAGGGCTACATGGCGGCTGTCAAGGCAGGAAAGAAGCCAGCTCAAGCCCCAGGGGATGCTAGGGTGGGCTGACAGGATCCCCAGCCTGGGGGCCCCAGGATCCCCAGCAGCCTCTGAAGGCACATGGGATGGCAGCAGCTCTCAAGTGCAGCCCAAGCACTGGGAGAAGGGGTAGCTGCCCCCCACAGCTGTCTTGCACCTTCTGTGTGGCCTTATCTCTGACCTGTCTTAGCTGTGTGGCACTGCACAGCAGCCAGCCAGGCACTTCCTGAGGGCTCTGTGCCCAGAGCAGCTTCCCTACCCCTGAACCCAGCAGCCTTTGCATCCCAGGGCCAGCAGCACCTCCAGTGCAGCTCTGCAGATGCAGTGATGTGAGAGCTCATGGGCTGATGAACAGCAAAGCTGAGGCGCCTCAGGAGGTCTGCACTGTCAGTTTGCCACCACTGTTGCTGCCCCCCCTAGCTCAGGCCAGCACAGCTCTGCTGCAGCCATGACTCCTGACAGCAAGTGGACAGTCCTTGAAATCTAAGGTGCTGCAGCTCTATAGGATTTGGGCAGATGTGCAACAGTATTATTAAAATTGTCTTAACATGCTCAGATTTCAAATGTTAATAACAGTAACTGGCATGGGGCATTTCTCTTCTGTGCTGTGTGTCTGAGCAGGCAGTGGGAAATCTGCCTTGAACATTGAGCAGTTATCACAGAACAAGCAACATCCTGCAAAAAAACCACTGTTTGAGATTCTCCTGATCTAGGCATGATTTATGGCTCCTGAGCTTTACTCTATCCTTGGAAACATATGGCTTCAACAAAATAAAATTACTTTTCCTAAGAGGGACTGGTATCACTTTCTGTCATAGTTACAAATGATATAATACAACCTAGGGTGCCCTGACTAATCAGGAAAACACTGGCAGCATGGTTTTTCCTTGTAACAGCTTGACATCTGATATTAATGGCTCTTTTGTGCTTTTTAAACACCTTTCCTTCTCAGAGCACTCTAAGACTCAATTAATTAAGCTGCAGAATAAGTTGGTAAAAGCGGAGGTGTTGCAGGCAGTGAGTATGACTCTGTGTGCCAGGAGAGGGGAGTGCTTTGTTCTTGTGAGATGCAGTGAGATGCACCTGCAGTGCAGCATGATAGCCAGTTTTCATACAGAAATTGCAGCACAGCAGCACAGTGCTTCACAGCTCACAGGGAGAAACTGCCTCTTGTGCAGTGCTGGTCACTAGATTGGCTTTGTCACAACTTCCTTACCTTCCCTAACAGGGGGAATTACACTCCACTGAAAGTACAGAGGTCCTGTCATGAGTGAGCCAGATGCTGCCCCCTCCGTTTTGCAGATACCTCTCTTTGGGCAGATGAAGCCCTGCAAATGAGTCTGCCTCTGTCTCAAGTGTGCAGGAACTGCTGAGGTGCTGGTACAGGCTGCCTGGAGAAGCTGTGGATGCCCCCTCACTGGAAATGGTCAAGTTGGCAGGTTTGATGGGGCTTTGATCCATGCAGTCTAGTGGAAGGTGTCCCTGCCTTAACCAGATCACCCCAAGCTTTGACACAGGGGTCTCTGCACCTCGAGGTGACCCTTGTCTCTGCTGTATCCACCCTGGGGCTGGGCACCCAAACTGGCAGAGGGGCTCAGTAGCCCTGCAGGACAACCCCTCAATCTCAGGCCCTCTGGGTCACGCCTCTGCTACCATTGCATGTTTTGAAGCTGCTCACCTTGCATGGAACTCCATCAGCAGCTCTGTCCCTCCCTCTGGTCAGGGACCTGCTCCTGTTCAGCAGGGAATTGAGCCATGCTTGCTCATAGGCTATCTCTCCAGCATAGTTAGTGCCAGAAAATGGAAAAGGTATTGGAAAATAAACACCAGTGTAACTTGTTTGGCCAGGAGGGATTGTCTGGGAGCAAGGAGTGTGAGGTGTGTCCAGGGTGTGGGCGTATTAGTGAGATTGCAATACTGTGGGTTTGGCATGGGATGATTTCTCTTTGCTGCACAGACTCCTGGGCTGCTGGACTTACTCCGGTGGATCTCACACTGGGTAACATCTGCTCTTGATTTCCAGAGAACTGGTGTTTCCAGCCAAGCAGAAACGCCTAAAGACTTTCCAGTGGTGTTAGTGTTACAGCTGGTTGGAAAGTCTCCAAGGAACTATATTCTGTCAGAATGGGGTGATTTATCATACAGGGTTCTTTTCATGGCAATTTACCATTTTTAGTGGAAAATATTTTTCAAGTCCAGGTTGGAAGAAGGACAGGAAACATCCAAGAGCAGCTCAGGGTCTGGATTAGCAGTTTGGATGTGGACATTCAGCACCCACGCCTGCCTAACAGTAGGCTTAGCATGTGAACGTGGCTCTTTCTGTCTCAGAGGCATTTCCTTCAGCCATGGCCCAACTTAGCACAGGTGTGATTTTCCTCCATTTGTAACGGTGAAAAAAATCCTGTCTCCTTTCCAAAAATACTGAAATTGTGACAGTATTCCTGGGAGGTAGAAGCCATTTTCTACTGAGCCAGCAGCAAAGCTGCCTGCAAAACTGAAGCAGAGGTTTCAAATTCTTCTGCAGTATCATCTTTATTAATAAGTTGATGTTTTAGTTTAATTTAACATGGTGGAGAATGGACATCTGGAGCAGATGTCACTGTGTGACTTTTCCAAATCCCCAGTACCTGCTGGTAGAAGATGGGTATGGACCAATGCCAGGAGCTGCAGCAGGTGGGAAGGACCGTGCTGGTGGGCAGGGGAGAAAATGTGGGAGAAGAACATCAGACTAAACAAAAGGAAGAAATTTCCTTTAAAATGAAGGTAAATGAGTAAAACCCTGGTACAGGTTGTCTAGAGAGGTAGTAGGTGTCCCAGCCCTGGAAACTTTTAAGGTTAGGTGGATGGGACTCTGAGTGACCTGATCCAGTTGAAGATGTCCCAGGTTGAGCTATGTGGTCTTTAAAGTTCTCTTCCAGCCCAAGCATTCTATGATTCTGTGAAACCAAGTGGTCAGGAGCTAAACAGTGAACAGTAAGGGCTGAGAAATGGTCTCTGCTTGATCCTGACACCAACAAGCTGCTGGCGTGAGTGAAGCAGATCCAGAGGGATGGTACAATGGATTCATGAAGACATCGCTTTCTGGATTTATACCATCTGAATGTAGACATTTAAAATTTCTTCTCTGCAGGCACAGGGTCCCTGTGCTCAGTATAAATATGTCACCTGGCTTTCACCTGGGCACCTCAGCTGGATGCCTCAAGCTGGGACCAGTGGAGCTTAGCTGGGGTTGGTGGCTGATGGGGCTGGTCCCACCCCTGAAGACCCTTGAGGTGTCCATTGACGTGGTTCTCCCAGATGATGGTACAGGTGGGATGGTCTTTCCCACAGCCCTTTGGAAGGCTCTTGGGTCACTAAATCCTTCCATGCAGAGAGGACTACTATATCAGGGTCTGATGCCTGCTGAATGCTGCTGGATGTGAGCTGCAGCGCTCGCAGCCACGTTTGGGTGGTGGTGCGGGTTGTGTGCGGCCCCCTTGAAACAGAAGGGATTAACCACTGTGTGCACCTCAACCATACGGCTTGGCCTGACCTGTGGAGATTGAATCCTGCTCCCAAAGTTCATGGAAAACATGCACATTTGTGGGGTGGATGAGTTCATTCCTCACCCTCAGGCATCTGCAGGAGCTAGCTGTACATCTTTGCACTGGAGGTGACAGCCTGCACTTGAAAACACCACTACACTCTGCAAAAATGAGGTGAGTGTATGATGTAAGGCAAGGGGCTGCCTTCTCAAGGAGCTGTGAGGGCACAGAGCCCATGGCTGCAGAAGAGGCTTGAATGGCAACAGTGGCTGTCCTGGTGTCAGAGGGGTGCAAACCTGAGGCTCATCACCACAGCAGTTAAGGAAGGACCACTCAGATAGAAGCATTAAGGTTGGAAGGGACCTCTAAGATCACTGAGTCCTACCATTGACACAGCACTACCAAATGCACCACTAAACTGTGTCCCCAAGTGCCACATCCATATGTTCCTTGAACTCTTCCAAGGTGGTGATTCACCAATTCCCTATACAGTCTGCTCCAATGCCTGACCATCCTTTCAGTAAACAATTTTTTCTTAATCTCCAAACTAAACCTCCCCTGGTGCAACCTGAGGCCATTTCCTTGTCACCTGTCACTTGCTACCTGGGAGAAGAGGCTGCCCCATACCTGGCTACAATCAACTTTCACATGTGGTCAAGGACAAGTGAACAGACCCTCTGGTTCCTGTGATGAAGGATAATTTTGTCCATCCCCAGATCCTGTAATGCTTCAGATCATGCCCTCATTCCCAGCCCGTGCAGGGCTGCCTACCTTTCTCTCAGCCATGGTCCTTTGCCAGGTCCCAGGGACATCCCACAGCAGTCACCAGTGGGCTGCAGGGAGATTGTTCCACAGTCACTTGGTGTGGGCACATCAGCATCCCTGTGACATGGTCCCTGGTCTGCCACCACCCTTTGGTCTCCAGTGTGGGTGCAGGGGGCAGGGGATAGATGGCAGCAGAGTGGTGGCCCAGGAGGATGGTCAGGGAGGTCTTGAGCAATCACCAACACACAAATGGTTTTGGCTCTGAATTTCCTGTGGGAAACCAGCTGGAGAGGTGAGGATGGGGTGCAGGGGAACACGGCTGTCCTCTGCCTGTGCTGGGTACCACCCTCTGAGCACTCACACCACACACTGGGTGCGAGCAGGGACCAAAATCAGAGCTCACTTGAGGGTGGCACTGTCTTGCCCTGCTGATCACCCATGCTCTGGGACTTCCAGGGTCTGAAGCAGGAATTCCACAGCAGCCCTTGGCTTTGAGGAATACCGCAAGATCTTTATATTTTCCATGATAGTGCTGGTGACACCCTTCCAGTCCCAAGCTGCTCTGGCTACTGGAGGTGACAGCCACACCACCTGTACCAAGGGGCCATGACCTAAGGTACAGATATTTTCAGTGTTTTGAAACTGAAACTGAAAGCAAATAAAGAAGCACTTTATATATGTGCAGATATTTAAATACATACATGTATTTATTTTATTGTGATCTCTGCATCCTGCAGCTGGAGGTAAAGTTACACCTGGAACATCCCAGGTCTGCAGCTTGTGTGAACTAGTTTAGCCTTTCTGAGGGGAAATTATCATCTTCCCCAGGACAAACTTGCCTGGTGATCCCTCAGCACTGTCACCCTTTTCTGGGGATGCATGGGGCAGAGGGCAGGACTTGGGGACAATTTGACTGCTAGGCCAGCTTGGCACTGCCCTGAGCCAGCACCCTCAGCACACATTTCCTCTTGCCTTCCCATGCCCTTCCTGTTTTTATGGCTCTCACCCACTTCTGCTCTGGGATTTGCCCAGGTCTCCCTGGAAGAGGGATTAAATAATCTCTGTATTGAATGATACATAAATTAAAATCCGCTATCAAGGCATGGAGAGGAAGGACACTTTGAGGACTGGATCTGTCCCAGAACACAGGATATTCTGCTCTAGAGATGTGTTCCCCAGCCTGTGGCAAATGATGGCTCAAACAGGAGTCAGGTTTTATCCATTTTATTTAACCAATGAAATTCCTACTGATAACAATGAAAGTAATTTCAGCAAGTATAAATGCGATACAGTTTTAAACAAACCCCATTGTTCCGTACCTATAAATAGATTTTTCAAAACCTCATAAAAAGTGCAGATTTATGAATTGCTGTTAAAATGTTAATACATGATTCCTTTGTTTAAAAATGCATTTTTGTCTCTTAACTCACAAAAAAAGAAAGTTCCTTCTGCATCTGTTCAGATAAATTCAAGTCGGGTAACTTAAAAACTAACAAAAGTCACACACAAAAAACTCCATCCCACTAGATCAGTCTGTCCTTTCAAATAAAAAACAAAAAACAACAAACCCAACCAGCAACAATAGGAAAGAAATGATAAAAGCTGCTGTGGGAACCCACAGTGAGCTCCTAGCAGCTGCCCCACCTTGCAGGCAAACCTCCCGTGACAGCATGGAGCCCGTGGCCTTCTCCGGAGCTCAGGACAGGTGGTGACCTGGGAGGCAGGACAGGAGATGTGCCCCCTGCCCACAGGACACTGTAGGGACTGTGGCACCCACAGAGCTACCACACTTCCTCACTTCCTGGCGGTGGGAGGGAGCTGCAGAGCTTTGTCCTTAACCCTCCGTCCCAAAACACTGCGGCATGGCCGTAGCACGAGGAGGCAAGAAGCTGACAGCTGCTGGGCTGGGCTGGGTACAATCTACCCCCTGTCCAGAGGGTCACAGGTGGGAGATGCAATGAAATGCCCCTCTCTGGGCACGGTGCTGCCCTGCCTGCTGCCCCAGCCAAGGGGGCTCAGACCCACTGCTGCCAACAGGGAGCCACTGCTGCCCTTAGCCTGATGTGCCAGGCTCTGCAGCCAGCAAATCAGAGCTAACTCTTGCACTCGAGAGAGGCTTGGAAGCTTTTTGGCTGCAGAAATGCCATGACCATGTTTGTGGTCCAGCAGCTGGTCTGTCCATCCCTCTGGTGCCAGCGAGCTCCCGCTTGCCCCGTGCATTGGTGAGCAGTGTGGGAGGCAGCCAGCAGCAGGGCTACGGGCACAGGGGCTGAAAGAGAGGCCGGGCCCCTGCCTTGGCTGTGTTTGGGTCACACACAGGGGGCCGTGTGGCTCGGACAGTGCTTTGTGCAGAGAGGGGCTCAGATCACCCACAGTCGAGAGAGGTCGGCTGGTGCTTCTCCCTTTATCTACAGTGGTATTTTATCTACAGCAGGGTCTGTTTAGCAAGAGCAGTTTAAAGTGGCTATGTTTATCAAGTTTGCTACTTTATGAATTAAAAAAACAAAACAAAACAAAAAACCAAACCCCAACAACTATAAATACGAAGACTCTCACACACCAGACACTTGCAGCCTGTGTGACTCATAAACTGCATCAATATTCTGTTAAAAAGCTTATTCTACTTAGAACTATACATAGTACAAGAGACCTAAAAGTGGCAGTCGTGTACGGGCACGCTACCTGCCCCAGGGTGGCCCACAGTCAGGTGCTTCCTAAAAAATCAAGGAGTTACAGTAACATGGCACAGGACTGCAAAGCCGATCACAGCTTCTGCTTACACTGCATACGAAGTACCAAGGGGAACACAAAAAAGAACTGGTGTTAATACTGATGGATTAAAGAGTAACTATAAAGATCAAAACAGACATTCACAGCATGCTACATATATTGCTCACAAACTTTTCTTTTTTTTTAAAAAAAAAAGGCTAATACAAAACAAGGAGTTGGCAGTCTGATTTTCAGTTATGTCGGATAGAAAGAGAAAGCATATACATTCATCGTGTGGCTTTCCAGCAAAAGGAGAAAAGGGTAAAACCAAGAGACTTCAAGTTTACAAAACTCCTATTTTTTTAAGCTACAGTTCATATCCAGTTCTGGTCACAGTCGTGAAAAGACCTCTGACTGCACTGCCTCACAGAGTCCAAGGGCTGTAGCCTAATTATTATTTTTTTCCCCCTAAAAGTGGCCATATCACCCACCACCATGAGTGGGCAGCCCCTGCAGCCACCTGGGCATGTGGCAGCTGGGCTGGAGGGAAGAGGTTTGGGTCTGGTGGCACGACATGAGCATGAAGTGAGGAATGAGACACAGTTTTGGACTGTTGGTGTTTGGAGCTGCTGCTGCCCTCCAGACTCTTCAGCTGGAGACACAATGCTTAGTGATTGATCCATTTTGCCTCAAAACTCCCTTCAAAGGGCTGATGGGGACAAGAAAATGCAATTGAACAGCAGCAAGTTTTTCTTGGGCAGAACGGTTCCCTTCCCCTGCTCCATCTCTGGAGCAAGGAAAGGGTCCCAGCTCAGTTCCCAAAGAAGCCCTCTGGACACCTTGGAAGAAGGCATCCTCCACCACCTCCCCTATGCACAGGCACACAAAGGAACCTCTTAGACACATCAGTGAATTTTCTCCAGCTGACCAGTACCTCAGTTCCTCCTGTGCTGCCGTGTCCCCTTGGGATCGCCTGTGGTCTGTGCCTCCTGAGGCCAACAGCACAGCATGCTCCCCACAATTACAACAATTGGTATCTCCAGTACCTCTAACTACTGCTAAGAACAAGGTTTCTATTCTCCACAAGCCCTGATGATACTCAGTACCCTAGGAACATCCAGCTCTGTCTCCAGCAGCTACTCCACAACGTGCGTTTGGATTTTTTTCCCATAGATAAATGAAAAACCCAAATCCACTTGTTCCAGAGGCTGGATGCAGTCTGCCTGGCTGCAAGGCACCCGAGGGGCTGCAACCTGATGGCCCTCTAAGCCTGCCTGGCAGAAGGGGACCTCAAATTCCCAGTCAGATGGCCCTCTGAGAAACCTGCACAGCTGAATAGCTCAAGCAGTTTCACCAAAGAAAGCATTTCCTTAGTGGATCCACTGGATTTTACTGTAACTCTACAGATAGGCTTTGACACACTACTAAGCAAATACTGAGTTTCATCCTTTTGAACCACATTTAGCATTTTCCTGTCCAGAAATAATCTACTGCGGCAAATAAGTGTTCCTAAATGTGAGAGAGGGCCTCTGCATTTACCAACAAGCAGTGATAGAGGAACCTTGTTTTCAAGGTTAAGGCTGGGAGGTTGTCCCTGCAGCTGGGAGGCTGCTTGGGGTTGGGAATTGGGAAGACAGGAAGCACTTGATGCAGGAAAGGGGTGGTGGCAGGTTGGAAAATGACAATTTTTCCCCTCATGAGCAGCAAAAGATAAATATCTGCAAGAGAGACCTGATGCATATTGGGGGAGCAGCAGCACGACCACCTGCCAGGAAATGTGCTCTAAGGAATAAATTAACACTGATCAAGATGCTCCTGAAGTTTCCTCATACTACAGTGCTCTCTCCATTTCTCACATGTGTAATCTATGCTGTAGGTATGAACTACTATATTAATCTTCATTTGGAGATAATATGTTTCACTTACAATTCCCAAATATAGGAAAGCTGGTGGATGCATCTCTTCAGACAAACACAGTGCTGGGGGCATGACGAACAGTAAGCCTGAAATTCAGGTAATGAAAACTGACATTTTGTCCAGCTCTTGGAATGATTGCTAACAGCAACTAATTCTTACACCTTTATAATCCTATCCTCTCTGGGAAAGTTCATTTACAATGAATCCGCTCCCCTCTTCCTCTGTTTTGTGCAACATCTCCCCTTATTTATGGGAGAAGGATCCAAACATCTACAGAAAGCAACTGAAAAAACATTACTTGAGATCAAGAAGATTTGGAGTATTTCTTTTGATCCAAAAAATTTTAGTTCAGGCACATGCTATCCACTTACTACCACCAATGAATGTTTTCTGCAAGTAGAGGTGAAATAACCCAGCTCTTCTGAAAGGGAGTCCAAATTCTGGATCATGACCCTGAAATGCATGCCTATGTTCATGGAAAACACACATGCATGAGAAATACTGAGAACCTGTTCTGCAAGAGCAGTGGCTTACAGTTTAACTGCTTTAGGAGAGATTTCTCTAAGTCTACATTAAGTCCCCAAAACAACTCATTTCATTAACAATCACTGCAAATCACATGGATCTGGTACACATTATTCCTTTAGTCTCTATGGAAATAAATTTAATTCTATTTTATTTAGGTGACTCAGTTTCTTTAAAAAACCTGACTCAAACATTCAAGTGGGCATCTTCTAGGATTTTGCTGAGTGCCTGGGTGCTTAAATCCCCATTGAAATTTAGGCAGCTAGCTGCTTTTGCCAAATCCCATGAAAGCAACAGTATCACTACAAACAAAAATACACTTGAAGAATCTGGTGCTTTGACTTTCTGCACTCAAGTAATAGAGCAACAAAGTGTTTTCTTTTTTGTTCTCCTCTGATATGTTCTAAATTTATACTTACATTTGTAGTTGTTTACAAGCACTGATTTTCCTGTCCTTAAAGCTTTTTATTTTAATACTTAGGAATAGCTGATAGTGGCAACTCTTTAACTCTTACAGCTGAAGTACATCCTTTTCAAGGATCAAGGAGTTGGGCAAGGGAGGGGATTGTCCCGCTCTGTTCTGCACTGGGGCAGCCTCACCTCAATCCTGTGTGACGCTTTGGGCACCACAAAATAAGAAAGATATGAAATTATTAGAGTGTCCAAAGGAGGGCCACAAGGATGATGAAGGGCGTTGAGGGGAAGTTGTGTGAGGAGTGGCTGAGGTCACTTGGTCTGTTCAGCCTGGAGGAGACTGAGAGGATACCTCACTGCAGTCTGCAACTTCCTCATGAGGGAAGAGGAGGGGCAGGCACTGATCTCTTCTCTCTGGTGACCACTGACAGGACCAAGGGAATGGCCTGAAGCTCTGTCAGGAGAGGTTTGGGTCGGATATCAGGAAAAGTTTCTTCCCCCAGAGGGTGGTTGGGCACTGGAATAGGCTCCCCAGGGAAGCCTGACAGGGTTCAAGAAGCATTTGGACAATGCTCTCAAGCACCTGGTGTGACTCTTGGGCCTGTCCTGTGCAGGAGTTGGACTGAATGATTCTTGTGGGCCTCTTCCAACTCAGCAAATTCTATGATTCTGTGATTTTCATTTTAATGAAGGCTTTCAATGTTTCAATTCAGCCTTAATGAAAATAAATCCATCTACAGCTCCCCAAAATTCTTATAGGACACCACAGCACTAGCTGTAGTAGCTATCTGCACAAACTGCACCCAAATTTAAAATTATTATTTCTGTTTTAACAATTATTTCTGTTCTTGTATGATGATAGCCTTACGGAGTTCAGCTGTGGGTAGAGCGTTCTGGGAAATGCAAATGCTTTCTCCAGTTGGCACCTTTTTCACTGCTCTTCATTACCAAAAAAAAAAAAAAATAGAGCAATCTCAGCAAGGATATACTCTACAGCAACACACATTCTAAGTGACTCTGCAATGATAAGAAGCTGTTCATGCTCAAAAGCTCTGTTCCCTACTCACAGTGTTCCCTGTGCTAGCTGGTTAATTTGTACCTATCAAGCTTTCTCTTCAGCAGACAGGAGACTGTACACTTTGTTTTTATGTTGGTCACAGCTGGGATTTTGTAGACTGACATAAATGCTGGTCATTACCAATTCCAATGAAGGAACACAGAGGGAGAGGACCCACACTTCCAGTGATTATGGTACTCTTAAGAAAAATATTAATGAACAAAGTGTGAAGATTCACATTCATGCGTGCTTTAAAAATGCAAAAAAATCCAAGGCGGCTCGCTCATTAAAAGTTGGCACAGTGTGAACCTAAAGCGCGCATAAAGTGTATGGTAGAGCTGTCTGACTTTAAACACCTATTCTGAACAAACAGCTATTAAAAATCCCAAATTTGTGTATAAAAACTAGGCTATAAATTGTTGCACTGTAAATGCAACACTTTGAAAAAAAATGCCACGTGGAAAACATTTCCAGATGTTTCAAGTTTGCATTTAATATTAAAGAAAAAAAGAGAGAGAAATAGCAAATTAGTTGTACAACGACATTTCCTACGATGGAATGTCTTGCATGCCATATGGGACTTGATATGGCACTTAAAAAACCAAAACAAAACACTGCTTTACTACAAGTTTTATGAAGAAATCCATTTATGGTTTCTGTATTTCAAATCTGCTCATGTACTTTGCTCACAAAGGCATTTGAGCTGGCAAGTATATTTCATGAGGAAAGAAGGCACTCGTGTTTCCAAATGTAAAACTCAACTACTCCAGAAGTCTTTGCATTTCTGAGGGGAAACAAAGCCATCATATTAGTTACCCAAATCTAGTTTCACCTCCTTTCCAGAGCTCAACTGTGCTTCTTGAGAACTACTTGACTTTTCAATGCAAAGAAATTTAAAGTAGTACTGAACAGTTCCTATCACTTGAAAAAAACTAAAGTATTGCATGAAAACTTCTCTCAGCAGAAGCCATTAGGTATGGCCACTACAGTCACAAGAGGGGGGAAAAGGATCATAACAATTTAGAGAGCAAATCTAAATTCACACATATGAGCATCTCAGGATTTCTGAGAAATCTTTGCAGTTAGCTATACAAGATAATAAATCTGATGTTCTACCCAATGCTCTCTAAAAGACAGACCAATGCTATCTCTTGGGTAGTTTTCTAAAAAGCCAACATGAAACTTTAAAAAAAAAAAATCACTGATTTCTCCCTCAAAAGGTTTTCCCATGCAGAGTCTGCAGTCTGAAAGTGCAGAAAATGTACAATCATTGGGCTTTCTAATTCGGAACGGACAGATAAAGCAGAAAAACCAACATGCAAAGTCAAAGCAAGGATTAGGAAGAGGGATAAAAAGAGAAAACTAACTTCAGTAGAGTACTGGTCCATGGTTTTGTCAATGAAAAGTGTCAAAATATGACTGGTAGTATTTTTTTCTAACTATTCTGCTATCACCAATGAAAGAAAGTCCCGCATGAACTTCTACCATCCAACAGAACATTAAAAATAAACCTGTCCAGTTAGTTTTGAATGTATACCACAGAAATAAAGGTCACCCTCCTTAAAAGAAATACAAAAAGTCGAAACCAACAGACAAAAGCTGAAGCAGTTAACTTGTGTTCTACTGGGTTAAGTTTAAGCATCTCTTTAGGCACTTCACTGGTTCATTAAATGCAATACAAAATAAAGCTATAAATATCAACATTTTGTGCTCTCAAAAATTAGTCAAAAGCAACAGAAAACAGCACAAAAGTGTGACATTTTTGGCAGCTTATTTCCTCCCTTCCCCAATATTACTGGTTGTCCAAAAATGCTTTGTTTTGGGGATGCTTTGGCATCTCAGTATCAGGTTGTCTTAAGCCGTAAAAGCTAAAACAGAACTGCTAGGCCTTAGACAATAAAGAAATTTGGTTTTAAAATTTCTTTATGGCTATATAAGAAGGACACTTTAGCAGTGGCATGTCAGGGAAAAAAGCTTGCTTTCTTTTTAAATATTGCACTTTTCTTTTGTTCACTCACACTAATGCATAGAAACTTTTAAAACTTTGAATATTACAATTTCACACTATGAAAAAGTTATGGGAAATAATTTCTATACATCCAATATGAAATAGATATACTAGCCTTCCTTTACCTTCCTTAGTTAAAACATTGATAAAGAAGAGAGTGCAAAAAACCCCACAACCCTATTTTTGGTCAGCCTGTGTATTAATTTTATAGGTGCCAACTAAACAAATTGCAACACGTGATGAGCATGGATATTGTCAGGACAACTGAGGGTGACTGTCAGTAAAACAAGACTATGCATGATTGAAACACAGTAAGTGTGGCTGAAATGGCAAATCGTGAGGCCTCTTCTCTTTGTGAAGGGGCAGGACAAAGCGGATGAATTTTGCACTTCAGTAGCATGCTGTAGGATTTATCAAGATTAATTTCACATTAAAGTGTGCTCGATGTTTGCATCCACATCTGGCATCACCTCCAATTGCTGTAGTAAGACAGTGACTGGCAGCAGTCTCCAGGACACACAGGAGAATCCAGTGGGCAATTCGCTGCAGCACAGCCCGTGCGTCTCTGTTGCGAGTCATGACGTGGTGGGACGTTCTCAGGACAGGCAGAACTGATCTTCTGCTGGACTCCACTCATCTGAAAAATGATTGCTTGGAAAAAGAAGTCTCTAAGCACTTCACTCCAGTGCCTAAAGAACAAAGCGCTAGGATTGGATACAATAAAACCAGTTTCAGGATCCTGACCACTGGGCAGAAATCCAGCCGGAAACAATGCAGAGTAGCGCTCCTCAGTGTTACTTTTGTTATCATTAGTAATGTTAAGCATCAAGAAAATAAAACACGTCATTGCACATTACAGCCGCCAAGAAGCACGGCTAAACTTTGACACTATAGAATTGAATAACCTGATGCTACATCACAAACAGCTTCTGGTGTGTATCTATTTCAAAAGGTCTTTACATACTCAGTAAAAGCCAGCGAGTGCTTCAGGTTAAGTGACGAGTTATGGCACGAAGGGCATACAGAAGTTCGGCTTGCATCCGAGCTTCCATCAGAAGTAGATTGACATGAACCTGTAAAAAATTACACCAGCCATTTAGCTCACCTCTCAATGCAAGATGGTTTATTCATTCAGGCTGAAATTTCTAACCTTTAGTAAAGTATTGCCGCAAGAAAACTTTGTCTCTTCTCCCTGTACCCTGCTGCAGGACTACAGCTCCTCTAGAGACAGCTCTGTAGTAATGCCAGTATGGACAACATCCCAGGACTAGCCTCAACTGCTGCTTTAAGCAATCTTCCATCTCAGAAGCCACCTTTAAACCTTTTTTTTTTTTGTGTTCTAATGGCATTAGTTCTTTCTAAATTATATGTGGTTTTCTTTACTACTACCTGTGACCATTATAAGGGAGCACAGCATAAGAACTAGTTTCCATGCTAGATGGGCTAGCAGGCACACATGCATTGAACTCTTCTCAGGAAGCATTTAATGTGATATCTGAAGGCATGCTGACATTTTTATTGCTGAAAAACACCATAAAATGTGTGTGTATATATACATATATATAAAAATATATATAAAAGTTTAGATATTTCTTGATCTCCAAATCCCAACTATTGGCATAGTTGA
Organism: Prinia subflava; assembly: GCF_021018805.1. NCBI lineage: Eukaryota > Metazoa > Chordata > Aves > Passeriformes > Cisticolidae > Prinia > Prinia subflava. The sequence goes on from NC_086249.1 coordinate 28,801,837, forward strand.
CCACTTCTGCATTCTCAAGTTTATCCACTTTTCTTTTACAGTTATCCATTCAATTTTATGGAGAAGTGACTCAAAATACTACTACTACTACTACTACCACCACCACCACCACTACTACTGCTACTACTACTAAAAATAAATACTTCCAGCACACTAAGAAGTATTTTTGTCAAACTGGTATGTAACACTCAAAGAATGATTCTCATTTGTTTTTCTCTGATTTAAAACAGTTCATTTGATGGATGCTGCCATTTCAGGTGTCCCCATATTTTACTTTTCCCACAGCCCAGGGGTCTCTGTGAGGCCACTTTGGAACACAAACCTTCTCCGAGTGCTTGAACTGCCGCCAGTAACTGTCGTACATGCGCTTGGTAGTTCTCTCTGGGTAGCAGGTCACTGTCTTTATGTAAACCTTCAGGCTGCGTTCAAGTAGCTGATTAACTTCTCCATAGTCGTAGTCATCATACCTACGTAACACAAGCAATCATTCTGTTTGACAGACGTTTCTGTAAGCATTGTCTTTTGCAACATTATGCTCTTAAGCCTGGGAACAGAAACATGTATCATACATGACCAAAAACCATGTGTTAAGAGAGGATCTGAAAGGCTTAGTAGGATCATAGAATCGTTAAGGTTGGAAAAGACCTTTAAGATCATCAAATCCAGTGGTAAACCCTAAACCACGACCATGTTCACCATTAAACCATGTGCCCTATCCACCATTTTATGAACACTTCCAGGGATGGTCGCTCTCCCACTACTGTGGGCTGTTCCAATGCTTTACAAATCTTTCTGCAAAGAATTTTTCCCAAATATTTTTCCCATACTAAACCTTCCCTGGTAGTACTTGAAGCCATTTGTTCTCATCCTGTCCCCTGTGTTACCGGGGAGGAGGCTGACCCTCACCTGGCTACAGTCTCCTCTCAGGTTGTTGTAGACAGGGATAAGGTGCCACCTGAGCCTCCAGACTAAACCCCCCCAGCTCTCTCAGCTGCTCCTCACAGCACTTGTGCTCCAGACCCTTCCCCAGCCCCGCTGCCCTTCTCTGGACACGCTCCAGCCCCTCAAGGTCTTTCTTGCAGTGAGGGCCAGAACTGAGCACAGCATTGGAGGAGTGGCCTCAGCAGTGCCCAGCACAGGGGGACGGTCACTGCCCTGTTCCTGCTGCCCATACCATGGCTGAGCCAGGCCAGGATGCCATCGGCCTTCTTGGCCCCCTGGGCACAGCCTGGATCATGTTCAGCTGTGCTGACCAGCACCCCCAGGGACTTTTTCACTGAGCAGCTTCCCAGCCCCTACCCCCAGCCTGGAGTGCTGCCTGGGGTTGCTGTGGCTCAAGTGCAGGACTTGGAACTTGGCATCACTGAACCTCATAAACTGGCTTCAGCCCACTGATCCAACCTATCCAGAGCCCTCTGTAGGGTCTTTCTACCTCCTTCCAGCGAATCAGCACTCCTGCCCAACTTGGTGTTGTCTGTGAACTTGCTTAGGGATGTTGTCTTTTCTGAATGAAGAATACAGGCTGGCTTCAGAGAAGACATTTCTGTAAAAATTTCCATCCTCACTAATTTTCTGCTCTGGAAGGAAAAATTATACTGATATGCCAGCAAAACCACACTAACTTCCAGACAGAGGAACCATCTCCACTTCAAACACCCAGTCTAAAATGATGCTTTACACTTGGTTTATTTTTCTGTTTACATAGTTTTAAAATGTACTCCTAAGCCAGGGAATTTTTGTTCATACCTGATTCCATACATACAGTGGACATAGTTAAATAAAGCTCTTCTTAGCGTAGTTGTATCAACATCTTCATGTGTTGCCATAGTGTTATAGGTGAGGTTATACACCATCCGAAACTTCTCATCCAGGAGATGCCCAATATCAGAATAAAGCCTGTTTACAAGGGAAAAGCCATGATTTTCCCAAGTATAGTCCTGCAGGAAGAGAAGAAAATATATAAAAGCACAAATGAAGTGAATTCCTGATATCATCATCTCTACAACTCAATAGGTTTTGTTGTTTGTCAGTTATGACTTTATTCCCTTCCAAAAGTTTGCATTTTGAAACCTTCATCTGCATCACCTGCTCCATTCCCCCAGAATTCTTGTCAATGAGTATCTTGTTGTGACATCCCGACCTTGGATATCATGAGCTTACAGGATAAAAACCCCCAAATTTCTCCTGAAGTGCTTAGGGAATCTTCTTCTGCTTTACCACTCTGACCAGTATCACTCCATGTGGGGTTGGCCTTTTAAGTTTAAAAACTTGTTCCTCTTGGAGGCTTTGGTGTTTAGCTCCAAGATGGAGTCTTTACTTCCAGCCAGGATGAACAATCATTGGGTAAAGTGCTGAACCATCCACGAAAAAACAGACAAAATCCAGGCTGCTTTGGTCTTAGACAAGCACCTGGATTGCAAGATAAAAGCCTGCCTGCTCATATGAGGAATGGGAAATCTTTGCAGAGTGGTGGCACAGCAGGAAGAACCATCTTGCTCCAGAGCAGGGAGCAAGGACGCGCCGCACTGCCGTCACACGGAAGGTGAGAGCGTGCCCACATCCTTGTCAAATGCTCTATCATCCCATCACTGATGGCATCTTTACAATTGAGGGTATCATCTCCATGTCTTTCCTGTTTCTGGCTGTTTTCCAAAGGTACTGCTGGGCCAGGGTCCTCACCTGGGCACCTTGAGGCATGTCTACTGTCCTGTCCCCCTGAGCAGGACAGCAGGGAGGAGCAGAACAGTGCTCTGTTGTCTCACAGAGGCATAAGTGACATCTAAAACTTGTCACAACATCACATTTAGCCTCTGACTACCCATACAAAAGACTGTAAGGCTTGTGAGAAATATGTGAGAAATATGCCATACCCATACAGCCCTGGAAAGGTGTCCAGGACATCCCAAAAGCCTCTGAGAGCCACATGGCCCAGAGAGGGGAAAGTGCTGTTGACCAACAGCAATTGATCCCTATTATCAGTGAAACCTACCCCCCAAAAACAAGCTTAAAGACATTCTTCCATGTATAGAATACTTTTCTTCTATTGATAAATTAAAAACCATAGAGACAAAGGCAGTTTTGTTTTATCAGAGTAAGGATTAGACCTATTGAGGTGTTTGGGATGCTACTGCAATTCAAGTATCATTAATAGCAGAGAATTTGGGAGGCTGTGGGTATATACATCCAACTGTTAAGAGTAGGACATAATAAAGTTAAATTATCAAGGTGACTCCTTTGAATGGAAGCCAGAAGCTGTCCTGTTTATTTAAGAGCAGAGATGTTTCAGTTCCAATTTCAACTTCTTTGGAGCTTTTTTCCAAGGGAGCCTGCTGCTCCTAAAGTAGTTAGGCAGACTGTTTGATTTATAGGCACTGACTATGCCTTATTCTTTTTGGCAGTAATAACCTACTTCAGGCTCATATAAATCCACAGAATAAATTATCCAGTTCAGCAGAGACTGCTATAAAGCTAAATACATTTCCTGAGAGTGATCGTGGATTCTTTATTTTACAGTCTTAGATACATCTTCTGACCACGGAGCTTTCCTGCACCCACTGTCATTTTAATTGAAGTTCTCTGCTTTGGTTGAAGATTTCTTCCACTGCTTTCCATTTACTTCTAGACTGCTTATGAATGTGCTCTGTAAGATAGAACAGAACTACCTAGAATGTCCCTCCTGATATATATAATACAAAGTTCATGATTCTGGTCATGGCAAAGGATGTCAATATACAAGACAATATAGAGGTAAAATGTATATTCTGTTCTTCCAACAGCACTGAGAGAAATGCATTAAAATACAGCAAAAACTTCAGTAATCATATTAAGGAATTCCTTTTCTTTCACAGCATTCCAAGTCCAGAGATTTGGCGCACAGATGAGAACAATACTCCCCAAATCACTCTCACAGACCTATATATATCCAGGTATTGACAGCCACTGGACAGAGAGTACTTGGTAAAATGACAGGAAGAGCTGCTCCAGTGGATGTTTTTTCTACAATATGTGGAGGGATGGGAAAGAAATTCTCGCTTTTCTACCTTTCCCTTTTATTTCAGATAGACCTTACAGTTTTCAAACATTAATACTGGTAATAACTGAGCTAAGATGGAAAGCCAAGTATTGCCTTGCCAGAGTTTGACAAACAGTGAAAGACTCATCTCAGGGAGATTTATGTAAGGTTGTGAGTTATTTAATGAACCAGGACAAGAAAAGGAGCATGCAACAAACATATAACCACTTTATGCTCTGTAGTGAGATATATAAACATTCTTTGAGTGAATGTGCTTTAAAGACATGGTACCTGAGCTCTAAATGTTGGCAGATGGTCTTCTCCTCGCCGTGCAAAGTCTTTGTACCCAAACCCAGGATCTTCAACATAACGGGAGACATCTGTAGAAACTAGTTCATCATCAAATGCTGGGAATAAAACAGCAAAATGCTTTACTTTAGGTGAGAACATGAGTTAACACCAACTTCCAGTTACCACTGTACTACAGGACTAGGGGACAATTTTAGAAGTTATGCGAAGGAGAATAGTGGTACAGAGGAAAGCAACATTTCAATTCTTATCTGCTTGTATTGGATACACTGCCTTCATTGAGCCCATTAAATGTCAGCCTATACCAGACATCTAATGTACTTCTACAGAAAAAGAGATGGGATACATTTCTGTCTGGAGGTTTCCTTTTCTCTCTGTTGACTTCTGAGGGAGGGTAGTTATCTTGTGTCAGGAAGATGAACATCATTAGCAAAGTCACTGTGCTAGCATAAGAAACAAAACAATGGATCCTTGACAGCAGGATTGTTGTACTGAGCAGCCTTTGTGTCAGGAATCACACCAGCTCTGTTCTGTAAGCTGGAGTATGAGCACCAGAAAGCAATACAACACTCCTCTGGTAAATATCAGCTGAAGATTATATGAAAGCAAAGAGCTCTACAGTACATCAGGGTGAAATTCTGCCAGAAGCTGTAGTAACCAAGCATCTTCAAAGAGCTCCAAAACATATCGCTAAGCACACGCAGGTTCTCTATCAGGAATCAGTCTTTCCCTCCTGAATAAACAGGTGGCTTGATTGTTGTAACTACTTCTGCAGAAGTTGACTAGTGCATAGCTGACTGCATTTGACCCTGATGTTAAATCATGGCTTGCTTCCACATGCATTGACAGAACAGTTGCCATATGTCCACTGTTAGCACCTTGCAAAGTCAGTTCACCTAAGAATTGCAGAAGTGCTTTATCTCCTCTTTGCCTCATTAAACAATCAAAACATTACTGTGTAGGAAGAAGCTTGGACAACATCTGCTACAGTAAATTCTCAGTGAAGAATAAAAAACCTGTACACATACACTCCTCTGCTCTGACAAGGACTGGATTTCATGAAAGGGTAAAGGCCCAACACACACAGACTCCTCAGCTGAAATCAGGAAACGGTAAAGAGGGAAGAAAGTCAACACAACTATCAGCAACTCCATCCAAAAAACCCTCCTGTCTTGATTTCCTTAACCACCTGAAGTTGCACAGACTCATGGAAGTCCTGATTTGCTAATGAAACTGCAACGAGTGCCCATTTATCTGCACTGCTGGTACTGCCTGACCAAAGGAAAATACAGCAAGAATTCACAATGCTCATTGCAAAAAATCCAGCTTAATATTGCTGGATGTATCTTCTTTCAGAGACTTGTCCATGTTCCTAGAAAGCCACAAAACAGTCTCTCTTCTGATCTTCAGTACATTCTTCCTCCCTTTTGGGTTCTTTGTACAAACCCGTTGATTCTTTCAAACACATTTGATCTGAAGCTGTGGAGACCTAAATTCACTAAAAACAGCGCGGTAAAATGTGAAACATTTTAGTGCTCCCTTGTTAAAAAGACACAAGCAATCATCCTTAAGTAGCTTCTCCTATGAGGAAATAGCTACAGATGCTGATTGTCTTAATAATATTCTTTCTTCTAACACTTTCTTTGGGAAAAAAAAAAACACCTTCCTGCCTGTATGAAGCAGACTTCATTTTGTAGTCTGTTAGAGATGAAGGCCTCCAGACCATATGAAGAATATGGCAAAAGAAGGTTTCAGCCCAAAATCTGGAAAATCATTTAAGAATAAAAAGATGCTATCAATGTCTATCACAAGATAGGCAACAGAACAGCACAGCAGTATGATCCCTCAGACCAGCAAGTTGGAAATGTCCTTTCCAGGTGGGCAGTAAATGGTAAAGTAGTTGAGTCTCATCATCTAATTCCTAAATAAAATGTCATATCTGAAAGCTACTTATGAGTGTCATTGAAACTCTAAGCACCACAGAAGCTACACCTGTGAAATATTACTGAATATTTATTACTAATTTATTAATTATAATTAACAAATTAATTATTTTGATGACACAGAACATATATGGAAAGAAAAATGTACACCCTACTTTTAAAGGAAGCCTACAGGCCTTTTTTTTAATATACAGAAGCTTAAATTTCAAGTAGTAGAAAGGATGATGTTATTTGTCAGTCAAGAGATCCTAAGGCAATGAAGCAAAAGGTAAGACCACCCTTACTACTCTCCTCCTACATGAAGAACCAGAATAAAGAAATGGACAGAAGTCACTGAACTAGCTTCAAGAATTTATTTCTTACAAAGCACAAACAAAACTGCACTGGAAAAGCACAAATACCTCCACTAATTACTAGCAGACTCTCCTTCTTCTCCTTCTCAAAGCGAGTTGCCATTTCTTCCTGAGAGGCTTCTTCGTCCTCTTTATCTTCTTGAAGTCTCTTCATCCTTTCCATCAGGGCCTCCAGCTCACTTAGAGAATCTGCAATCTGCAAAAACACCATGACATTCTGCAAAATTAGAAGATAGACAATGTGCATCATCTTCGAATTTCATGCTAGACAACAAACGTTCTCAAAACCAGACAGCAGCAGCAAACACAAAAGCTCAAGCCAGAATGCATTTTGCCATATCCAGCACAGACAAACAGCTTTCAGAGAGCAGGAAGACAGGAGCTAGGAAGTGTTAATGCAGCCTGCTGCAGTAATTCACCACAGTGGGATTAACAGCAAAGAGGTGGCGTTGGAGTGTGGAAACCACAGACACTCATATTCCACCTGCAGATAGCTCAGGAAAATCCATCTGCATGCCCTACATCTCTCATAAAACAACTTTCCATACTAAGGTAACTATAGTCAGTCCATTGGTAATGAAAAATATGTTTCTGAAGAGATGCAGTGCAACATTGCCTTACAGAAACACAACCTGAGATGTTAAATTAGTACTTTTATTATGTGTGACCAAAATAGCCACTATGTTGACCCTCTATCTTACTTTTGTGAGGAAAAAAAGACCTCTTTTTACTAGAAATATCTCAAAGTTTTGGGTGCCCTCTACCTATCATTCAGATTTTTCACAATATAAATTATTTGGTTTTTCTTTTCCATCTTTTTGAGTCTGTTCTTTGCCCACAGTTAGAATTGTTTCTAGCAGACTTCTCACTGCTTAGCAATAAGCACAGTCAGCAGCAACACTCTGCTCACTACAAATGGGGAGTAAGGCACCTCCATGGCGTGAGCTGGCATGTTTTACAGCCCAGAAATCTAAGAAACAGTGATTGAACTGAGTGATGACATGCTTACACTCTACTGCTAATTGTAAAAATTGTATCTAGCAACGCTGCTCAAAATCCTGATCTTCCATCAAAGGCAATGAGGCTAATACATCTGTTGGCATTAATTCAAGGGCATGTCTTCAAAAGCATTCTAGAGCAACTTTCAGGAAAAAATGTCCAGTTAATTAACTAGTAATCAAATTAATCAAGTTAATTAACTAGTAATCAAAGTTCTCTGTTGATTCAAGACTGGAACACCAGCATGAAGAATTAAGTAATTTTATTTCAGACATTTCCTCCCATCTACATGGAAGGGTATCAAACTGTTTCATGACTGTAGGCCTTGAAGTAAAAATTATTATTATTCTTATTATTACTACTACTATTACTTCTATTTTTTTTCCATTTTTCTTCCCACTCCCTCTATTAGGAACATGGCTGGAACAATGCTCCAATCAATGCCACACTGTCTAAAGAAACTGGGACTTTAAGCTTTCTGCTGAAAGCCAAGTTTTAATCTTGCCTGATGGGTGGTGAGATTAACTATCAAAATCACATTGCTCTGACTACCATCCACCGTTACAGTGTGGTTTTCAACAGATTACACTGGAAATTGCCAGAGTGTATGTAAGAATTACCATACTCAAGCATTCCTGTAAAATAGACAAAAAAAATTCAAACTAAAATTTAAACAGGAAAGAATGGAAGAAAGTTTTCTAATGCAAAACAGAGGCAAGCAAAAGAATTTTCTTGCAACACTAACCCCAAAGTTGCTACTTGTGAGGGATGCATTTTCTATGTTGTTGTCATTGGCAAGATCACAGACACAGAAGTTGTTGACTGCTATAAGTCTGACTCCATTAGATGTATCCGGATCTCTCTCTGGATTAATGCCACTACCAAATACAAAACTTGCCAAGGCATGATAATGTGCCAACAGGACAACAGCATGCACCAGTTCAGGAAGAGACCAATTATTTTCCCCAGTCTTGACAAGTTTCTGAAATGAGAATAAAAAAAATGTAAACATAAAATTTCTTTTGGCCCCCAGCTTTTCTATAAAACACTACACATTTCAAATAGGGATCAATTCTTTCTTCCAATAATATCACATTACTCTTGCACATAAACTCTCACTGGATATAAAAAGAGACACCTAATATATTACTTCTTTTCTTTTGGGCTATTTTAGCCAATGCTATTCCTAAAGAGAAAATCTTATTGGCCTTGTCACACGGGAGAATCAGCTTGCTTGGTGCACCAGTACTTCCCTGAACTTTTTTAGCTCAGGGTAACAAAGCCTAACCAGGCACTTGCACAGTTCCTGGCAGTTCTTTTTATCAGAAATTTACAGGGCATGACTGAAGAGGTACCTGGATGTGCTCTTTCGTGATCAGCCAGGGCCGGTGTGCAAGAAGTTTGTTTATTTCGTTCAGATTTTTCAGTCTTTGGGGAATGTATTCTAAACCATTCAACCACTCTGCAATCCCACCAGTCTTCAGAAACTCATCAACGTGCATGTTTATTAGGTAGGAACACTGATGTCTGGCAGCAGCCTGGAATAATTAAACACAGAGTGAACAGTGCAGCACATTACAGTGTGTGTAATCTGGTTTTGCTGCGGGTGGGAGACAGGTTAATAACGCAAAACAAAAGCACAGTGTCATTCCAAAAGGCCTTGTGCAAATGCATTGCAAGGCATTTCTATACAGTATGGATGATTCTCCATTAAAAATACATCTGTCTACTCTGGATTGCCAGATATAATTTAGGTTGGAAGTGATCACTAGAAGAGAACCCTCTGCTCATATGGCTGACTTAGAACTTGTAGCTTGGAGCCTTGTCCAGACAAGATCTCCACCCTTAGAGATCACAGAACATATCTTGGTTCCTGCTGCGATATCTCAACATCCTTACAGAGAGAATTGTTTTCCTAGTGTCCATCTGGAATTTCTCGTGACTTGAGTGCACTGCATCTCATCCATATACTGCTGCACAGTGATGTGGGCATGTGAGAGGTGCATCACTGTGGGAAACAGGGAATGATGTAGGTTGCCAATTTTCCCTTCTCACTGAAAATCTTCCGGCTAGGCATGTTTTATTGTGATAAAAACCTACAACAAAAATACAGCCTCTGTCCAAATACCACCTTAATTTCTCCTGTCTACATTCCTCCTTTTGTCCTTCTGTTTTTTAGGCACAGAAGTCAGAGCTGCAGGAGAAGGCGCACACACAGCCTGTTGGTACGTACCATGATAGCAATGTAGTGCCTGTAGGGCAGAGGCAGGGGCCCATCCATGCGCAGCATGTAGAACTGGCTGCGGAGGAAGGACTCCAGGTACTGAGTGTGGATACTCATGACCTGGGTGATGTTGTCCAGGCGACCAGATGTAGAATATTCTTCCACAAGAAGATTTGTACGCTCATCCAAACCGTTTGCTTGCATAACCTTGAAAACAAGATGGAGAAATATTAACAGAGGGAGAGATTTTCTCTAGCTTTAGCCCTGGAGTGAAGCACACTGAGGTATGAAAGGTTTATCTGTGCCCAGTCTTAAAGACAATGATGGAGTTCTGGATGTGTATTTGCAAACATACATGCCTTCATGAATGCAAATACACACAGACAGATCCTACTTGTATACTGAGAACTGAAGAGCACTTTATACTGAACCTCTGCTATTTTTTTATATGTTTCTAAAAAAGCCAAAACAATTTTTCTATACATCTTCTTGAAACAGAGGAAGTTACAGATGCTGAAATCAAACCTGTACAGAGAGCTGCAAGTAAGTAAGAGCTAAATGGACAGTAAATTCTTTATGGAAGACAACCTGTATAGACACATACCACCTGAGTGCTCAGCCCTAAAATCAATTTCAAAATTAATGGAGAGGAACTGGATTATGTAACCAAATTATAGAAACAGCCTGGCAATCTATCCCTTCTGTGCTTGCATAATTGAAGAGGAGATCAAATGCTAATTTGTCTGCAACATTCAGGTATTATTTAGAATAGGAATTTAATGCTTTCTTTAAACAAAAGCTGTTCTTTAATTATTCCAACCAATCCAAACCTTGGGCACAAGATGAAATGAAACAGCAGCACAGTAAGTAGCTCTTGCATTGCAAGCCCTGACACAGTATGAGTGCTATTACTCAGTGTTTATCACCAGGAACAGCCATTCCCAACATGTTCACCACTGAAGCTACAAGCACAAGGCTAGAATACCCAGTTATCTATTCTGACACTGTGCAGTAATAAATCAACCAGCTTACTATTGCAAACACCACAAAATGAGGACATATTTTAGTTGTTTTACTGCACATGAAGCTAGAAAGTGCCCAAAACCAAGAAGCACAATGCTTTTGCAGAAATATTCTATTTAAAATATGTTTTCTTCTTTATCACGGGCTGATGAGTGAACCATGTCTCAAATATTTTTCTATCAGATCTTATACAGAAGTTACATACAAAGGAACACAACATACTACATTTTCATTTCTCCCCACTGTACTTTCCTGTGTTAATTTGGGGGCCCAGAAAGAAAGGGGAGAAGCTGCTACACATTTACGCAGCTCCATCATTTTTATAAGTGTATCTTCACTATGGCAGCTTTTCTGTGTTTTATACCCAAACTGGTGCTTTCTCAGTTGTCCTTAATAATGTTTTTACCATCAGAATTTTATTGACATATTAGAGACCATTTTATCTCCCTATATATACCTCGCTCCACTCCTAGGAGCCCCCCTTATTCTTCCACAAATGTATCTCCCATGTATTTAAGAGATTCTTGTCTCATTTAGAGGTTTCTTAGGGAAATCATATTTTTTGTGTCTCTGGTAAGGTTTCTAATCTTCTCCAGCTTGTCAGGAATTTTCCTTATAACACTGCAAGTTATAGAAAGAAATTCTGCTGACAGAATCAAAATATAATCCTGTAGGACTGTGCTGTTGCTATGTTATGAACAGCACTATGCCTTATGATTATTTCTAAGCCTTATCTTCATCTCTATTACTATCCTCCTCATATTGTGCATGTACTTCCTCCTGAGTTATTTCCATCCACAGACATACTTTTTTAAAATTCTGCTTTCAAAGCCTTCTAGCATGTTAATAAGAACCTTAATAATTAAGTCATTATTTCTCTGCCCATATTCTTTCCATTGCAACAATAAAGCAGCCTTTGACACCAGTAGTGTTATTATCACTTCAGTGTGTTACTATTCTGTCACTAAACCCTCTCTATTCACTGTACTGTTTCATGACAAGGAATGAGGGAGAAAGGTAGTTTAACTAGTTTTTGTTTAACAAACCACAGTTGGCATTTGTCATGGTAGAAATCTCAAGCCTGAAATCCAATCCTACCTTTCAACCCTAAATTCTCTCAAGAGCCACAGCTACAGTCTAAGGAGTGAAGTCATATTTGCAGGTTCCCTCAAACTGAGGGTCAGGCACTGCTCTGAGAGCTACATAATCACATTGTGCAACACTGGACAGGCCTCCCCTCATGTCTGGCATTATAAATAATGTGTTCACACCCACCCAAGAAGAGCAGAGCTGTCACTCACGGCTGTCTCCGGGAATGCTGGTGACAGAAAAGATGTCAAACAGTTCCACTTGTGTGAAAGGATGGGGTGGCTCTTACCCACTGGAACCTGCTCCAGAGAAACCAGTGCTTTTGCTTTCAAGGGAACTCATCCAGGCACCATAGAACAAGCAGGGTCATAGAACCACCCTTCAGTGTCATTATTTTCAAAACTATCACCAAGGCCAGGTAACTGCAAACTTACTTCATTCTCTGGTATAAAGGCACTTGGTCCTCTTGTCAATGGCGGGGAGACTTGTACTCTCTTTTCCTGCAAAACAGTCACACACTTCAGTTACTGTCAGGAATTACATATTCACTTCACAAGATGAGATCTTCAAGGTCTGGACTCAATTCTCTTCTGAAAGCCCCCTGGGTGTTCACTGAGGATGTATGGCACCACACCACATTAGACCAGCTTTGCATCCTCTGTACTTTGCATGAAGGAATGGCACTCATTTTGGCAAGGACTAGCAGCAATTTTGGCCGGGGGTAAGGCAGAAACAAACCCCCAAAATCTAATCCCAGTTGGCTTACAGACCAGTTTGAAGATACACAGACAATAGCAACAAAACATCTGGCAAGATGCTAAAATTAGCCATTTTATTGGATTGAATGGAAGTTTGAAAACAGAGGGGGGAAAAAACCCACACTCAGGAAATTATAAGCAAGATGCTGGTTCTTTTCAATATCAGCATCTGATGAGATCCTCAGTGTTGTGAAGAGCATAAGAACATTATGTGCCAAATATTGGCATGAAAAGCAAACCAGCAAGACCCAGTTACATGCATTTTCTAGAAATCTGATGAAAAGGCCACCTTGACACTGCCTAGCCTGGAGCACACTGCATGCAGCACAAGCCTGGGTGTGCAAACCCCAGCTACAAGGCAGGAGGATATATTTAGTACAGAACAAGCTGATAGCATAACAAGAGTCAGAAGACTTTTTGATTTACTGGGGATAAGAAACTGGACTAAGATAAACTGTGCTGCCAGCCAGAGGAGTGAAGAGGAGCTGAGGAGGCTGCCTGCTCCTCCCACTGATCAAGGGCAGGACCAACATTGTCCACATGATTCCTGACCAATGTTGGTCCAACTCTCCTGGAGGTTCCTTCCTCTCCATGGGTAATTTATTTCAGTGACTAACTCCTCAGACTGTTAAAGTTTTCCTAATGTCTAATCTGAATTTCCCTTGCAATAATTTAAAGCAGTTGCTTCTTGTCTTTTCTTCTTTTCTTTTCCTCTTTATGGTTATTTCCCCCCTATCTGGCTGGCTGCACACTTGTCTCAAGTCCCTAACTGCAACCGCAGTGTTGGTGACTCTTAATATGTTATCCATAAACAGCAGTATTGGATTTGCATACTAAGTTTTTCATGCCCCTAACATAAAAGTCTGAAGTTTTCCATAACAAATGATTCTTAAATACCTCTACCAGGGGGGCTTTAAGCTTAACTGCTGTGTACACAAACAGCAGTTCCAGCTCCATAATGAATGTCCCACTGATTTCCACGCAGGAAAATTAAGCCACTGGAGATGTATAACTATTGTCCTGATCCTTAAAAACATCCTGTCCTTTCTAAATTAGATGAAGAAATAACATGCAAAAATCAGCAATGATTATTCAGGAAAGATGTTCCAAAGCAAACTCTCGCAGGACAATTGAATTTGTGACTTTGGAACAATTAGCTGCTAAAAGATGCAGAAATAAGCAGGATCAACTGCATAAAGCCCAGCAGCCAGGAGACAACTTCCTGCATCTGCTGCCTACTGTCACAGCTCCAAAAATCCTGTAAAATACTTTTCATGTATAAAAAGTACTCAATCTGAAGTATGAAGGAACAGTGAAGAGAGTCCTGGTACATGCACATGCAACCCCTTCCTCACACAGTTACACAAGGCACAGGAAGACATCTTCTGCCCTCAAATACTCAGTCTTGCCAGTAGCCAGTCATCTCTGCCAACATTAAAAAAAAAGAAATGTTTTCCAAGATTGGATCTAAGCTTGGATTTTACTTGTTTTATGAAGGTTATCTGGAAATTAAAGTTTAAAACCTTTATTTCACACTAAATAATCTGGAGGAAGTAGCTTGTGTGAGTGACACAAGTTGGATACCTGTACACGTCAGCTTTTGCTGGAGCACAGGTGTAAACCAGAGCTGAACCTTCTCTGTCCTGCTGTCTGATCTGTACCTTCTTCAGGCTCTGCAAAGCTGGTCCTTGAGGCCAGACCTTGGCAAAAAAATCCCTTTGTTTCTTCTAGCAGGATCTGGGCCTCGTTCCCCTGTTTTCCCATTCAGTGTGACTGCTATTACTCCTTTGAGCCTGCAGATAAGCTACTGCTGAGGAAAGGAGGAAACGGCACTTGGGTGGATGAATATAGGCAAGTATCAACAGTTAATTCCTGGGAATGATGGCAGAAAGTCCAGGAGATAGTCAGACATGAAAAATGTGAGTTAACCTACTACAAAAAGAACAAAATCGAACTCCTTTTGGGTGGTGGCAATTCTAAAAAAACAAGCCTGTAGAAAAAAAGAATAAGACAAACAACCGAAACAAGAACAAAACCCCAAAAGTCTGAACATGATCATTCAAGTTGACAAGACTTATCACTAGACATTTACAGGGAGCTGGTTTTTTTTTAATATTAGAAGTGTATATTCTTCCCTTCCATCAACAAGAAAGATTGTTTTGCCTTCTTGCCAAAGCTTTTATTTTATTAAAACTGGTTAAAACAAGCTTGTGAGGAGAAAAGGACCAAACATCATCTGGTTGCACAAGTCCTCCGGATGCTATTAATAAAAACATGTGAAGTTTACAAGCATTGAGAAAGATAATGTTGGCTTTGTTGAGCTGCAGATAAGAACCACTGCTTCTGGGCATGCTTTTTCTAGAACAATGGTTTAAGGCCTACCCAAGAACCCAAACATAACAAACAATGTATGGGAATTAGAAAGAAACAGTGCAGATATATGGTCCTTTATGGTGAAAATTCTTGCAAAGCTTCTTGTTTTCCAAAAAAGCCATTTTGTTTTCCTGTCCAAGTAGTCTGTGCAGGTTACACTAATTAGCACTAAGTCAGCCAGGGTCCCAAATATCTTATTTGAAATTGGATTCTCTTGCTAAGAGGCTGAAGCAAGAAACAGGTTGCTCAGCAACTAAAATGCTACACGCACATCTACCAGTCATTTTCTGCTTCATGATCCTCCAGAAACACACGGCTGGAGTAAGAACAATTTCCATTTCCATTAAGACTAATACCTTTGTGAGGGCTGTTTCCTCAGGAATGAGGTGATGAAGGGCTTCAAACCAGAAAAAAGTGTGCTTGAGCATGTTCCTGAGAGAGGGGCTGCTGCAAGCCAGAGCCTCGGAGCAGGTTTAGCAGCAGTGTCAGACAGCGGAACGAGACCTCTGCGGAGCACAGGAGAGCCGATGCAGGAATCCATGAAAAATCCTGCATGAGCTCTACCTGTGACTCCTTCCTGTCCTTAAACTGCATTTGCAATGGTGTCAGGAGCTTCATCAGGAATCTGAATGGTGACAAAGTAGGAGCATTTCCCCTTTGCCCAGCTATAAACTGTACGAAACACCTTTGTCCTTGGGCAAGCTCTGCGCAAACCCACAGACACAAATCCGCAATTCGCCATCTCACGGGTTTATTTTCAGCTGTGGCAGTGACTGCACACCCTTCCTTCCAGAGCCAGGATGGGCACTGGGACGTGGCACCTGCATCTCAAATAGCTGCCAGGCTGCGGTGGCAGAGCAAGGAATGCCAGAGCCACTGGGGCTGGTGATGTGGCCACGAAGGCTAAGGGGGAGCATGCAAGAGCCCAGCTGGCACTGGGATAGCACAGCAGCTTTCCTCCCAAAGCCTAAAGCAAAATAACCTTTCTTCCTCTTCACCACCACATGAATCACCGTGTCCTCAGGCTTTAAAGAATGGCTATTTTTAGCAAGCTGTAAAAGGAGGCTGTTTTGTTTGAGAATGAAGTGCAAGCTGGTGGGGCTGATTAAACAGCTGCTTTGGGAAGTACTCCTGAATATCTGTGTATTCAGAAGACATGGGGAAGAAGCAAGTGGTTGGCACTGCTGCGGTGCACGGGGGCTTCTTATATACATGGCACATAAAATCTAATTCATCCTGCACTTGACATCAAGGTGGTCATGCTTCAACGGGATGGGGGGAGGGGAATCACAGAGAAGAAACATTCAAGAAGGAATTTTGTGAGCCATGGCAATGCTGCCACTTGTGTCCCTGCAAACTCCCAGTTCAGTGCAAGTGTCCGGGAAACACTCCTGAAAGGGCTTGGGGTCTCCACTCTCACAACACCTGCCACCACTGTCAGGATAGCAGGATAATAAACAACACCAGATCAAATATAAATCCCAAGAGCATCCCAAAATTAACTTCTCCTGAGGAACAAACTCTTTCCTAAACAAGCAGAAATGTTTTTTTGTGGGGGAAGGTAATGAGTAACTTATTTATTACACTTTTTCTTATATTATAATCTACAAGTAATTTTACTACCATCTAGCATTTGTAAGGATCTTTGTTATTTAAATTCAGTGGTCTATCTCTTTAAAATACTCATTATCATCTGCAGCAATAATCTGAATCAAGTCTGTCACTGGGTGGGATTGGAGAACTGGATTTAGGATTCACTGTCTGGGGCTAAATTTTTCCAAAAGAATCAGGTTTTTTTCCCAGGCTCAGCTTTATCTTACAGTTCTTCAACTCAAAATATACCAGTTCAGTCTCAGAGACTTAGCGCTATGGAGCCCACCTTTGGTTTTCAGCTGACAGACACAAATGCCTTGAACTTCAGTTCACTTTACAAGCAGCAGTATTTGCTGCTGCTGGTTAAAACCCTACCTACAAACTGGTTTCTCCTACTCCCACTGTTCTTACTAAACACATTTTCACTTATGGTTCTTGGATCCTGAAACAGGGTCTGCCTCAACAGGCTCAAATTACAGTCAAATGCTCTGATTTTCAGCAAATTGTAACACAATTTTAGTCATACAGTCATATTGGACCATCTGCTTATTCCATTCTCACTGAAAACAGAAGAAAGCATTAAAAAAAAAGCTGTCTGAACACTGCTTGTGTCTTAGCATCTACTTTTATTCAAACTCTTCCTTAGGATGCAGGAGGGATTTTGTTTATTTCTGCACATGCCAAATTGCATTTTAATTTAGCCACCCAGCTTTGGCAGAGGAAGAGCAGTTTAGAAATGTGGCAGAAATTTAGGATGCATCCAATTCATTAGGTAGTAACTTTATTATTTGTTGTAAATTTGCAGAGGATTAATGTAATAGTTAAAACTACACAGTCTGCTGACTAAAATGAAAACTCAATAGTCACAGTTTACCCATCTTCACATGTCAGTTCTCCTGGGAGACTCTGATTGACAAGAAAAAAGAAGTATATTCAGCAAAGCTCTGAAATTTTGACACACTGACAACAATTTATTGATGTACCATTCTTTAAAGAAAAAAAAATCTGTTTATGGCATCTAATGTAATAAAATTGGGA
Source organism: Prinia subflava (assembly GCF_021018805.1). Classification (NCBI taxonomy): domain Eukaryota; kingdom Metazoa; phylum Chordata; class Aves; order Passeriformes; family Cisticolidae; genus Prinia; species Prinia subflava. The sequence continues at coordinate 28,819,551 of NC_086249.1, forward strand.
GCTTTATAACTTCAGAACATACCTACAATTCATCTCACATGAAGTTTGCATTGCAACTTCAAAAATTTAGATGCCCATTTGAAGGTTAAACCTTGATGTCCTGTTATTCAAAACAATTTCTGTAGAAAAAGAAAAGCCAAAAGACAAGAATGTGAAGAGCAATGATTTGAATGTGCATAACACTTTATTTGCTGACAGTGCAGAACTCCTCCTTGCAGCTGACCCATTCCTATAATTAAACCCAGGATATAACTCCAGAAGCAATAAAAGAAATGTTCAGAACAAACAATGTTGAAAAGTTGAGAGTTCACAAAGCAAAAGTCCTAGCCTATGGTCATTTGTTAGGGGTATTTCAAGTGATTTTGCAACAGTTTCTTCCTCTTAACAGACTGTCCAACTCCAAAAATGCAAACTAAGCCATAAAGATGAAAATTAGCAGAGGAAGTCAAACGGCAGGAAATCTTTTTTAAATGGAACAGCATTTCAAAATACTTAAAGCAGTAACTTTTAACATTAAGAATCCGGCATCTTTGTGCCTCACATCTGATGAAGTGGTGCAAAGAGCTGGGAAGAGAGCCAATATAGTACAATTGATGGAGAGCTTTTGCTCTGGTAACAGGTTACAGCCCTTTTGGATTTCACACAATAAAAGGAAGCCTATCCCAAGTTCCCATCCCTCTACCAGCTATTAAGAACACAATCCACACTAATTAGAAACCAAAGGTCAGCAATTTCTACCCAGCCCAAGATGGATGGTCAGGCAGGAGAAGCCCCACAATGGTTCCTCGCTCTTTGAAAGACATCCGGTACACTCAGCCCACAGGAGAAAACTCCGCAGGGAACACGAGGTTACTGGCTGATCACCTTTTCCATAAAGCAAACCTACATCTGCATCCTTACTACTCCTACTGCTGCATCTCTCTCCTTGTCCTGGGGATCATTCCTATGAACCAAAACCAACCTCCAACTGCAACTGGGAGCAGACACGCAAGGACCACAAGTCAAACATCAGAGTAACAAGTATGCTGGAAAACACTGTTTAAGAAACCTGAGCTGTATTTCGCCTTTTTTTTTTTTTTTTTTTTTTTTTAGGTCAGAATAGATCTAAATGTATCAAGTTAAAGACACACCTGTAACTTAATATTGACTGAAGTTCAGAGTACATCTAGCTGTGTAAGTCTGAGGCTCCTAAATAGAAACATGGGCAGACCTTCACAAGCAAATTTGCTCAAATAATGGTGCCAAGCCAAAACTAAACATTGATTATTAACACCCGAAAAGGATGAGAGACAAACAACTACTTTTTCTACTTCCTTCTTGTTTGACAATCATTTCCATTTAATATAAGCCAAACGTCAAAGTCCGACTTCTTATTCATGCCCCAGTTGTTCTCAGATACCAAGGATGAAACTCAACTGACCAAACACAGGCACCCAAATCAGAGTTAGCCAGCTGCCTGCTGGTTAAAAGGAAAAAAGGAAGGTGGTGTCTAACTCAGGATGAGAACAACTGTGTCATGCAAAAGCCTGAACTTCCACCATAGACTAACAGGACTTCATGGCTGACCAGGTATTGGTCTGAAGACCAGCAAAACACGTATCACCAGCAGACAACAAATAGTCTTCTGGTCTACTTCAGCCTTCAAAAAACCAAACCAAGCCTTCAAAAAACTGCTCAAAAAACCAAAACCAAAATTATGGTGAGAATAGAAAAAAGGAGAAACAATGCTTCTCTCATCCACCCATGGAGAACTTCTCCCCCTTCCCTCCCTGCACACCCAGCAGTAACATTGGAGTTTATCTGCTCCTCAAGAACTGCCCTCAGGACAGAAGATTTTGTGAGTGAATATCTAGATGACTCAATACACTACAAGAACAGCAGAAGAGCATTTCCTATGTTTCAACAGCACCAGATATTAAGAGCAAAAGTTAGAAAACTACAGTGGTTTTAGCTGGGACTTGTTTCATCTGTACCTTGGCTCCCATCCACCTTCAGGTTTAGTCCCCATCTGACATACTGAGACAGACCAGGATTATGTAGTTTGGAGAACATAGCCTTTAGCCATTAAGTTGGCAGGACTGCACTGAGTTAATCTGCCTCCTCATGAGCCAGGACAGGAGTGCTGCATGCTAAGAAAGGCTCTCTGAAGCACCACGGCATATCCTTTAATCCCCTGCCTCCATGCAGAGGGCTGCCCTGTCCTGCCTGAGCACAGCCCATCTAACCAAGCCTGGTTTTGCTCTGCCAGAAGGCTCCATGTGCTCAGGAGGCTGCAGGCTCAGCGTGGGCAAGGGCAGTGACTGTGGTCACACGTGTGGCCTCCCTCCATCCTCTTACGGAGAGACCGGATTGACCTCCCCATTGGATAAATGCAGCAGAACACTGACAACAGGTACAACAAACATTTGTTAGAAAGTGCAGATAGAACAGCAGCTGCTTTGACAGGCCTGAATTAATACCTAAATTAATGACTGGGAGCACAGCCTCTTTACAATACAGTAATTGAATGGTTAAATACTTCAATTCATAAACATACACACATTTGATTTATTTGGCATACTGCCAATTGGAGATTAAAAAACAAAAAGAGAGAAAGACCCCTGGGGTTATGCAAATCCATCATGTATCTCTGGCAGAACTGTCTCCCAAGAATGCTCTACCGAATTTTTAATAGAAGTATTGTCTAAAAAGACATGCCTTGTAAGCAAGCAAAATAGAATGGTATTCATCCATACTGTAAATGTATAATGGCATCCTCCTACTGTTAAGAAAGTGGCCCAGAGTGTGGTGGTTTTCTGTTGTTTGGTTTTGGTTTTTCCAAGTATTTCAAAGATGATAGATGATTGAAACACTAAATTAATGTAAGGGCAGTACACTACACAACACTCGGACAATTTTTAAAGTCAGTCTTGAAAGGACTCCATTGCAATTCTTGCTAGAAAATCCTCAAGTGCTACAGTGTTTCAGCAGAGACCATCATCACCAAGGGTTTATAGAAAAGAAGATGCATTTATCAACATGTTACTATAAAAACAGACTGTGTGAATTTTTAACTTGGGACCATCATCAAGGCTGCATTCTCTCATCTCTCCTCTTTGTTACTGGTGTTGCATTCATTACGACAAAGAGCAGAGAGAGACATTTTAGGCACAGTGTGCCCTAAAGCATTAGGATTTGGATTTTTACCAAGGTGAGACTCTTGAGGTTATGCCTACACTGCAGTTGCTAGCACAACTGCTGCTCTTCTACAAGTCAGCTTTAAAGAATTCTTGGCTTCCCTGGTTTTGAAGAAGTCCTTGGTTAACAGTTCCTAAGTCGGGCAGGCACAAGAAGCTCTGCTGCACAACAGGCTTGAGAAACCAGACAAATGTTAAGTCAGCCACTGCTGAGTTTCCATTTGAAAGGATGAAGTTGACAGCTCGGAATGAGCATAAAGAGATCTCCTCACAGCAAGTATGGAGTCCTACCTTTGCACTTTAATGGAAAAAATAACAACAATATCCTCCTCTGACTAGCATCTCAGTCCCCCACAGCTGCAGGGAAGGAAGCTGGGCTCTGAACTCTGCACCAGCTCACTAAAATTGTTTCCTTCCCAGCTTCAACCTACCTGCATGATAGACTATCAAAAGGAACAAGGTCTCCTGCACTGGTCTCCTGGCCACATGAAGTATTCTGCTGCCTGAGGTGTTATTCAAGCAACATTCGTGACTAATGTCAAACACTTCACAAACTACCAAACACTGAAAAATCTTCATAAGCCACGTATGGTAGAAATCCCTCACAGAATTTAGCTCAAGGGAAAGGTTGAGGATCATTTCAATGTGAAAACTTGTTTGACCTGTAACTATGAGATTTTAGATCACCAAGTCCAGCTTCCCAGGCATTTCTACTACTTTTCACCCTGCAATATCACTGTACAGCTTACTCTTCTTGTAGTTGTGCTTCTAAAATTCAGTAGGAGGTGCACTCTGCCTGCTTCCCTGATCGGCCATTGAACCAGGACACATAAATGGGAAGTCTGAATTTTATCAGAAGAGCAGCAAATTCACTGCAGAGACACATTTTGCTACCTGGAGTGTATCGCAGGCGCTTCTTTGTTGCATTTTAGGGACTAGGTACATGAGCAGAAGCCCCATACTCCAGAAATAAACTTAGCATGTGTGCCTGGCAACACTCCCTTTTTGATAAATCTGTGTCCTTGCAGTGTTTTCAGCTCAATAAAATTTTCTAGGACACCATCTCTTTGCTCAGTAGTAATGCTGCTGCAGACATACACTCCCAAGCACCTTTCACTAAACAAGTACTACATAAAACCAAACTCTATTCAGAGATGTTAGAAAGTCAAGCAAATGGCACAAGCAAGGGCTTTCAAACTGCTTTTCCCATATCTTTGATGTACCAAATGACCATAGCAGTTATTTTGAATCTGTGTGCAGGAACTATCTTAAGCGTCATGCAAGTAACTCACCAAAATTCAGAAAACAAAATCCTCTCACGCAGATTAAAGAGGGAAATGTGCTCTTCTCAGTACTGGAACTCCCTCAGCTGGAGTTTTCTGCCCTCTTTTTCATACAGAATTGTGAAACACAGTCACTCGAATCTTGGAAACAGCAACTCTGAGCTGCTGATGCTGCTGTCACAAGCATGTCAAATAATTTTAATTGATTGCCTCCTTGCTGTCACAGTCCATGCACAGTGTGCTCCTGCCACCTCCAATAAAAAGATTATGAACCAGCCAGCAGGTGACAAGCTCAAGCAGAGGTACTTAGCCTTTTCCATAACGTGCAACTAAGCTGTGGAAATCCTTGCTGTAAGATGCTATGGACAAAAAGCCAGTGTGTGTTTAAAAGTGAAGTGTTCAAGTTCATGGAAGAGAAATACAAGAATGGTTATTAAAAATGGAAAATTCACCTGCAGCTCAGGAAGTTTTCAAATGGCAAATACTTGGAGCATCGGAGATAGTGCTGTGGTAGTGATCACAAACTGCTCCAGTTCATGTCTCCTTCCTTCAATACCTTACCTTGGCCAATGCCAGAGACCAGAGTCTGAGTTTCAATCTGACCCACTGTATCTGCCCTAATGCTGTTATATCTGCAACAGATTGGTTCAAAAATACTTTATTCTCTAAGTCCTATTAAAAAATTGAACCTATTTTCTCACAGAGATAGGAATTGGCATCCCAAAGCAAGGAGGCATTTTAGCTAAACTATACAATTACAGAAATAAGCAATATGCTAATCCAATGTAGATGATGCAGGCCATTTAATGGAGCTCCTTAGTGCCTGGGTGAGCACATTCCTACACTGCCTGTTCAACAGAGGTGGTATCATATAATTTACTTCAGAATCTGAAGTACATTACACTTCAGTTCTTTACTAGCATGGTTTTAGGAAGCCAGTGTTATTATTCCCCTTCTCTGTATGCACCTCAACAGAAGTTTCCTCAGTTTAGATTTGGAAAAGGTGAAGAAAAAAATGCCTAAGCCTTAAAACATAAAGACAATATACTTATGAATCCTCACTACTCACCTAATGGGCAGATGTTGTTTGTTTAGATAGATGGTACTGAAAGAACATAAACACATACTGACTATGCTACCTCACCATGAAGAACTTTAACTAAGTCATTTGCATTAACATTCAAGACAACATCAAAATATTAAAACATGAGCCATCTTACAAGGTTTCTAATTCATAGCAAAATTTGTGGCCAATGTTCCTTAAAATTTCAAGTTAATCCATTGAAAAGCTTTTAAAAGTAAATGAGAAGCCCCCTTGGCACAAGTTTCTTGGACAAATACTTATTTACAACTGATGATCCCTGACCATCTTTGCAACAGTTCAAATAATGTAAGGCACACTGAAGCTGTTCTCCTTGCTCTGCCTGGGGAGGGATAGCCCTCCTGACCATCCAAAAGGAGCAATATCCTCCTGCTTTAAAAAAAGCACCTTTTTTTGCCATCTTTCTTTGGTTGATGACTCAAACAGAGGGAGTGTGCCAGATGAAAATAAAATCTCCCTGACTAACACGCTTTACCTCTAGCCTAAAGGTACAATTTCCAAGAGCAAGCGCCTTGCTGTCTAAGCCAGGAGTTTAAGCCTCTTTTGATTAGTTGACTTGTAAGCATTTTTCAGAAGGAGGTGGCATCCACACCATGCCTCTAAGTTTACTGAAGTAAGTCTTCTTATACAGTCTCTCTGAAGGAAGTTCCAGAAAAATCTTATAGGTGCTAGGCCCACAGATGGAAAACCATGAGTGAGCCCTTTTGATTTTTTACCTGATAGGAAATCCTAAAATGGTCACCAATCAGAACAAATTATTTCTCCAAGGAGCCTTGTTTGCAAAGGCAGGAGACTGTTTTACAATGAGCAGTGTGCTGACACACTGTTTTATATTTGATTAGTCTGGGAAAGTCTGGGTAAGAGACAGACGGGAAAGGTTTCATCTCAGTAGCACATTCGCAACCACCGACGTGCTGGAACGACCATAACAATTCTTGCAGTCAGGCAGTTTCTTCCCCTTTCTTCTTTTTTTTTTTTTTAAAAGACCATTTTGCATCTTAAGCTACATCTTACCAAAGTGAGTCATTAGTGAGATACAATCTCCAAAACACACTGACTTAATGTAGCTGAGCTGGTGGCAGCAAAGACCTAAAATACAAATGTATTTTCATGACTGAGCTTAGAAGATATGCTGATTTTCAAAAATGAAGACTCCTAACTGTTAGAGAAGATTTATTGCATGTAAATACAGGACTTATCCAGAGACAGATCAGCTACTCCTGTTCTCTCCAGCCATCCAGGCCAGCAGATTGACAGAACTTTTACCTCCAGCCTCTGCTGGCAGGTGCTACCATTTTCTCAGAGTACTGCCTATACTTTTACTAAGAGGGCTTCTGCTACAGTTTGGTGACTTAACAACTCTACAAAAAAAAAAGCACCAGCAAGTAATGAAGAAATAATAAACTCACTTATTTTATACCCTGCTTGAATAAAGACCTTTGTAGCTATGGAAGAGTGATTAACATGCACCCACTAACAAGGTTCACCATTGCTCTCCAGTCGAGTTGCCCCCAGACTGAGACCTTTTCAAAAGAATAAGCCCAGCTCCCAAGAGACACATTCACAGCCTTTACTCGCACCAGCCTTACCTCTATACAGACAGAGGTGACACCACGCAATTTTTTATCCAACTTCTCTGGGAAACAAGAACTGACACCGTAGGCCTACCTTCTCAAACAAGACAAATTAATCATTTTGGATGGCTGGATGCTGCCTCTATGTATTCATGAGACACAGCTTAACTCAAAGGAGTGTCCCATACAAAACAGCAACAGCACTGTATAGTCAAACTGCTTTTGCTTGTATGGCAAGTTTCTGTTGGATAAATAGGTCAAGTAACTACATCTTTATCTAATACCTTTTGCATAAGTGGCCTAAAGAGCAGGGTATGGAGGGAGACCCTTCTTCCACCTCCACTCCCCTCTTGCTTTTCTAAGCCATGTGTGGAAGATGTTTCCAGCATACCCTCCACGGCTGCATCCTGCTTTTCTTCCACTCGGAGTCTGCCCTGGTGGAAGAGGCACCAAGCTCCATCTCTCCTGAAGAACTACAATGCTGGCTGCAGGCTCCTTCAACCTTTAATTACATTAAGCTGACATTTTCAACCAACACACCTTTCCTCCTAACTACTTGTCAAGCACCAGCACAGAAGCGAGACAAGTTTTAAATTGCTGGAATAAAAATCACTCATTTCAAAGCAGATTCTACTTGAATGACCCCAATGCTACTGCCTCATCCAGTCTTTCCCCAGTAACACAAAACATAAAATACAAATGTAATTGAACAGTTTGCTTGAGTCTTCTGGAGGGAAAAGAAGATGAAAAAATTTTCTGAAGCATTAATATGGCATAAACTAGTCAGGAGTTTTCTGGTTCAACCTTGCCACTGCATTTGTTTAAATGTGGCAACTGCAAAATGTAAAAATATTAAATATAGTGGAGAAACAGAACTGAAAAAAAACCCAAAAAACCAAAACACAAGAAAGAACACAAAAGACCATGTCTGATTCTAGTGAGATGCATTAGAGCCTGTCTTCTGGATTTCATAGGGAGAAAGTAACCAGTCAAAATGAACTCCTGACTAATGAACACCAAGCACCTCAAGTGTTCCTAAAGTATTTTGATATGTCTCCTACCACTTGGGACTGGAAACTGGCACCACAGGATACTAACAGAGTCCCAATTTACAGTTTTCTAGCCATGGTGGTCTAGAATGAAAATGGCTGCAACTGAATTAAAGAGGATTTAAGAGACATAGGTGGTCAAACAGCTACCACTGCACATAAAGGGTGTTGCAATCAGCTTTTGGAGGGAACCGAACAAGTTAGCTCATAAAGGGGAGAGAAATGTGGTGCTTCAAATTCTTATTTGTAGTGTGTTGCTGTCACCTTATTTCTAGACAACAACAGGAACCAATTGGGAACTTCAGCATGTTTCTACCTCATACACACATCAAGTTATGTATAATATAAGTGCACAAGCACCTGAAGTCCAGCTTATGGAGTTAGCAGTATGGGTGCTGCTCTATAAACAGCTGCCTTAATTTTCTAACTCCAAGCCAGATACTGCAGTCAGGCAATCAGTGTCACTGCAATAATCACATCCTGATGCTGACTTCCAGGGAGGCACAAAGTTTGCTCTGCCTGCTGAATAGCCAGTGGGTATTTGCATGCAGGCAGCACGTTGACTTCAAGACACAAAACATACTGTAGTAAAGCAACATTTCAAGTGTTCTTCCACACTGGATGAGATCCAGCTGGTGTCAGGTAGAATATTTAGACAGCATGTAGGCGCTCCATTTCATTAGAGGTCTAATCAAATTTCTAAATGCTAGAACAAATTACTATTTCCACACCTCTAATCAGCAATGAGGGTGCTTTACTGAGAGGAATGTCAATCAACTCAGAGGGGAATATTTTTTATTTTTTTAGTTAATAGGCATAATTACTTTAAAACAGATTTAGAAGCATATGGCCAAAACCCCTCCAGATACATTTAGACAATAATGTAACTATATTCCCTTTACCACATGCTACAGCAGGAGATATTAAACATATTTACAAGCATGTGCTATTAAATTAGGTTCAACACTGTTAAGACACTGTCTTATTAAACAGTTTTTAACTGCAGAATTCATATGGAGGAGAGAACATATGCTAGCTTTCAATTGTTTTGTTAGTATCAGCCAGAGCAAATGCAATGCAATAATAAACTGCCCAGAGACAAATAAATGATGATTTTGAGTAAGCAGCTGTGTACTGCTCTAGAATGGTAGAATACACCAAGACAGCTTGTATTCCTTCACTGTCAAGAACATAACTTTGTTTTACTGAGGTTATGTGCAATTGCTCAGAAACATGAATTTTGAATCTGAAAATGTTAAGTGAGGAGTCATTCTTGCAACCATTCCTCCTTTCTAAGGAACAATTTAATCCATCCTATAAAGTGTCAAATGATTCTGAAAAAAAGTACATTTCTCTCCAGTTTCATCCCAAAACTAATCTGAAACTTAACATGCTTTAAAACAGATACACAATTACGCATTTTGACTCCAAACTGAAGCAATTGAGACATATTTACTGTATTTATGACTTTATTGCTCATTCTGAATAGATGAAAACCTGATTTTCAAGTTATCTTTTACTTTTCTTCCAAATGTCTTTTGCAGTTGCAGAGTTAACAGAGATCTGTGACTCCAAAGAATTCTCACAAATGCAATTCCTGCTGGCTTTCACACACGTTAACCTAACATTTGTGTATGTTGGAAGACTTAAACCACAAGCCAAAGAGTGGTCCACACACTGACCACAACGTATCCCCTTGCAATAAAGACGTATTACTTCTGTTCCAGTCTACTCCCAACACATGAAGCCAGGAATACTTCACACTTCACTCCATTATTATTTTTTGCCACTTGATCCCCTGAGGAAGGGGATTGCAGGTAGCCTCACACTATTACCAAGTTCAAAAGGTCGGGGGCTGAGCTCAGAATCCATTAGAAATCCATTGCTAGTCTAACAAAACAAGGTGCTTACCTTAAGAGTAACATGAGTCATTAAGAACAACAAAAGGTGTTTAATCAGGAGGTTGTATCTGTTTATTTATCTTACCCTATTTCAGGTAACCAGGGACATTCAAGAAAGAATTAAGATATCTCACTAGATAAGAGCACTGACTTCTGTCTCTTACCCTAAACACCATCACTTACACCCAGTTCAGCCTCTCCCTAACTTAAGTCCATGACTCCCACAACAATTATGCCCTACAAGAAAAAAGTCCATGCTTCAAAACACGTTCCTCTCAATTTAAGAAAGATGTGAGAATGAAGATATTTGAAATATCAGTGGTGGATACGGTCTGTAACAGGAACAAAACAGTTTTTCAGCTTCATAAACACATAATATTCACTATAATCTATACCAGTATTTTGCCCCAAGTGATAGTTATCTAATGTCTGATATGCAAGAAGCATCCTATAATAAAAATTTGAAACTAGTGATTAAGAGAGACATTTAAAATTAATACCCCTTGATGATGGCCTCCCCTATTATCAGTAACACTGGTCTGCCCAGGATGGCATACCAAGAACTGCATAAAATTTCTTGAACTATCTGTAATGTATTTCATTACAGACTGATAGGCAATCAGAAAAAAGTTGTTTGTGAAGAGTATCCCTACCTCCCTCTAATGGCATTTCACAATTTGACTCATCTGCATTACATTCCCTATAGCTTCTACTCAAAGCACAAAGACTACCAGGCTGGGCTGCAGAGACAACAATGGGAAGCACCTCTGCATACAAACAGGAACACCTGCAAAGAACAGAGAAATTAAACAGCATAAATTATTTCCATACAGGTTTTTCCAAAGATGATGAGGTGCAATTTCTCATTAATTGAGGTCTCCCTCCTGACAATTTGAATTTCTTTTCTACAGAAAATGCCCCATTTCCCTCTGGTCCATCCTGACCCACTTAGACAAAAGCCAATATTCAGCCTGGACACACAAACTATGCTCGAGATCCTTCATTATTCTCCAGCCCTGTAAATGGAAATCTGATAAAATCTCCAGACCCCAGCTATGCACAGCCAGGAGAGAATTATACCACTATCTTCTTTTTCTCAAATCTCCCTAGCCAGAAAAAAATGGTTCAAATAAAGAACTAAATGAGTATTAGCAGTTCCCTCATCAATGTGGGAGAGAGAAAAAACCAAGGATGCTTAATGAACCACATTATTTTTTTCAGATTTCAAAACACTGCCATTTAAAGAGATGTGAGATTTGAAGCGCTAATTAAGTAATATGCATAAATTTAAAGCAAATGTTCACAGAGTCCACATCTCCAAACCACAGCCTGTGATTTGGCTAATGCAATGCTCCACTCCCACCAGCAGAAGTAAATCTTAGCAGAGGACAACCTCCACACTTGGCTAACCCACTCCCAACACTGAACCTCAAAGTTTCTTTTGAAGAAAATCCTCCTGCCCACTTTTTCCCCTTTCTCACCTCCATTCCCTCCCTGTAATTCAGGGAAGACTGTGTTTTTGCTTTTGGTTTTTTTTTTTTTTTTTTTTTTTTTTTTTTTTTTTTTTTTTACATAGAATGACTATTCTAAATGAGCATGGTTGCTACAAGGCCACCTCTTACAGCTTTTCATTGCAAAACAGCGTCGTTCACCTGAGGTTCATTTCACTCATGCCACTCTCATTACAGGTCTAATGAAAATTTAATAGTTCTGCCATCTCATTTTCAGCCAGTAAAACTAGGAAAACACAAGGAAATTTATTTACAGCAGTTTTTAAGGCAAAAATAGGAGAACCAAGGCAGCCTCAGGACCAGCACATGTGCAAAGAGCAATACCACCCTTTGATTTCAGGACACAAGGACTCTACACTGGGGATAGGAGAACAATCAGATTCTGAAAAGATCCAAATTAATGAAACTCTCGTGAGGACAGGGAAGGAGAGAAAACAGTCAGCTCTGAATTTTCACTGCATGTATTTCACAGGAAAGAACCTTGTTCTCAGTTGTTAGTTTGTTGGGAGTGTTTTTATCAAATCTTTCAAGAAAAAGTAAGAATAAATTATGAGAGTGAGGGCCTGTTGCCGTCAACTTTAATTGCCCTAAAAAGTTTGGTTTGTTGCTCTTGGTTTATAGCTTTACATTTTTGGATCCTAAAAATTCTATCTTGTCCCCCCAGCTGTGCATGCAGGATTAGCTGGAGGAATGACCTGAGCTGGTTTCACCATGTTTCACCAGTGCTCCAGGGGACTGGAAGACACAAACACTGAAGGCAGACACAATGTTTTACACAACAGAATGTTGCTAAAATTAGAACCAATGCAAACAGAGTTGATTTTTCATGACAGACTTTGCAAATCATTTTGAGAACTCCTTTAGGAAGAAACATATTGGCGATTTAAAGCCAACCTCATGTTCCCTACAATGTGAAAAAGATTATTATTAAGAGGCATCAAAATATAGAAGACATAATTTGGTTTTGCAAATTAAGATTCTCTGTGACAGCCAAGGTTTGTTGATGAGATTCCCAAAGCCAACTACTCTATGCAACTCAACAACAACAACAAAAAAAGATGCTGCATTGTGGAAAAGCCAGGGTGTTTTCCAAGCAAAGTCATAACAACTTTGATTTGCCTGTGCTCAGAATAGATTGAACCAGGTTGACTTCCCCCAAAATAGCTGAGGTATCCTTGAAAGGCCTCTAGATTTTTACAGTGCAGGTAACATCATCTCCATGCATCTTCATGACTCATGGTGACACATATTTTAGCTTACACAGGCTTATGAGACCTGACATTAAACTATTTTTGGTTCACTTTTTGGCTACTTTCTTACTCATCCACACAGAACAATAATGTGAATGAAAGTATGTCTTTTCTTCTTTTTTTTTTTTTTTTTTTTGGTATATGACCTCAACTCCCTGAGCCTAGGCTAGTGCTATTGTAAGCACCAGATCATTTAATGATGTTCACACATTTTTCTATCTTAAAAGCAGGTGCTTTTTTTGGCAGCATCAGACCTAGAACAAACTCTTCCAGATCCTCATACCTGCGGACACTTCAATTATCCAGCCTAAATGTATTTATGACCATATTACATCCATCTACTCTTGAGCTAATTTCTCCTCCATGCTCTTACCATGAGATGTATTTACAGACATTGATTTTATCCCCTCTCAGCCTTTGTTTCTGCTGGATTAAAAAACCAAACTTTTTCAGTTTCCTTCTGTAAAATCAGTATGCCTTTTCTCCCAGCACCCAGCCAGCTCCCCGGTGTGCCTGTTTAATTAGGGCCCATCCTTCCCAGCTTCCCTCCTCTTCAACACCACAGCCCTGCAGGGTGACAGTCAGGTGCTGGTCCTCCTGCATCAACATCCTTCTCCCTGCTCCTTGGAAGGAGCTGCTCGTATTAAAAGTGATGAGCAGCAAACAGCCAAGCCTGTAACTCTCACATTTCACACTACTGGATTTCACACCACTTTAACTATGCCAGTGCTCAAGATCTCCCAGCTCTCCATGAAATGTCCCTCTCTCCCTGGACCAACAACATTTATCAATTGTATTGTCCTCTCAGCACAGTGATTTCTCCTTTCAGCATGGCACCATAATTCCCATTCTCATCAGTTCCCAATCACCGTAATTAACGGTAACAGAAAAATAGACAAACTGTGTCAGATCAAAGGTCCCTCCTGCCCAGTAACCTGTCACTGCCAGGGGACAATAGGAGACATGTAACAGCCAGGAAAGCATATGGAAACTATACTGAGAGGTGTTGCTATTTCCTATTTACATGTTGTTTAATTTTTCTGTTATGAATTTGCCCAAATAGTTTTCAAACCCAGTAAAACTTTTTGATATATAGGACATTTGATGTTGGTAAATACAAACATTTAATTTGCATTGAGTTGCAGTGTCAAGTTCAACCTTTGCTGTTACTTCAGATGTTTAATGACTACAGTGCAGATTTAGTCCATTCAAAGTTTATAGAAGAGGACAGTAGCAGCTGTCTTATCCATAGAAGACCACTGCATTAGTCTAGCATGACCTACTTCTGGTGATATCATGTCTTACTTTTTTTTTTTTTATATTTGCTTTAGTAACTTTGTACAGTACTGAGAGTTGTACTAAGGAAGGAGACAGTCATGGGAGGATGAGGAGCAAATTATGTCAATCATTTTTATGGGCATTTCTCCTCTCACAGGCTCACCCTTATTGGGTAGATCTATAAACACCAGGAAACTCCTGGATTTCATATGCTTTCATGCTGCACTCCAGCACAGACACTGGCTCAGTCCAAGAGGGTCAGCTAAGTCAGGTCCACTTCCACCTTGCCAACACTGAAGATTGCTTTTAAACCACACTCCCCTGTCACCCATCTTGTCAGTGCCCTTCTATCTCCCTCACTGAAATCTAACACAAACCAAATATTTAATCCTGGAACCATGTTTTTACTTTTCTGTCCTATCAACTTGTATGTACATGTAAAAGAACCTTTTACTTCACATGCTTTGCAATTTGCAGCCAAACTCGAACAGTTGGCAAATCCTCCCTGTTCCTACATTTCCTGACTTATCAGGATTTTTCCATCACCTCAAGACTTTTTGCTTATTCCTAAAAGCCTTCCTGAAGTAGTTATTTATCCAAAGAAATATTGAATCCTTCCTATATAATATTCTTTCTCGCTTGGGATATTGATTTTGTTTAGACAGAAGAATCTTGGCTTTCCACCAGGCTCCAGGATAACACCCTGGAGCTGCCCTGCCCAGGGACTCCCCTACATGTTGGATTTTCAATGGTGAGAGATGGAGCTGTCCTGGTTACTGAAGTGACAGCATCTCTAGCAAAGACTTGACAACAGCACTCTTACGCCCTGTTAAGCACTTTTGCCTACTAGTGTGCTACAGTTTTGTTACAAAGCCTGCCCATCCATGCCATGAACCAGAGCTACTCGTCTTGTTTTAGTCATTCTTCCACTTATTTTAAACTGATTAAAAGCACTAGCTTTGGTTGTCTGTTCAACCGACTCACTCACCAAACCCAAGACAGCATCACCTATTACTCGTTGTCCTTTTTTTGTTTTCTCCTAAAACAAATAATGATGCAGTGTTGTTCCTATGGCTGTCTAAGCCCTTCGCAGAACAATTGTTCTGCAAGTAGATCTGATTATCTAAAGAGCACCATAACAATAAACGCGACTGGAAATTGTATCCTTTTAATATGAGAAACCTTCTTCATAGGCAAATTCAACCCATTAATCCTTAGCAAGATTCTCAGTGCTGCCCTCACAGAACTTTCCATAATAAAATGTAACTTTGATTAATCTGAAATCGGACAAAGCATAAAGCGCTGCATCCAGCTTTTCCTGTTTCACTGCTGAAAGAGAAACTTACCTTCACCCATGAGAATCCAAAACCTGCTAGACTATTTCAAATTTCATTATATGCCACTGAGTTGAAAGCTTTGCCCCTTATGATTTTGACAACAGCTCTACCTAAACTGTGAGTATTCAAATTAATTCAAATAAAGACTTAAAACGGAGGAGGGCAGAAGAGATTCAACATGTTTCAAGGCCAATCATTTTTTCCAGTATATTATCACATGGACATTAAAAAAACAAAAACAAAATGATATCATCAAAAGAACAGATGAGGCAGCACTTATCTGAAGATTATTACTCTGAGACTCAGGTCCAATTTGCATCTCGCTTCTATCAAGCATTATGTTTTTGGTTTTTCCTCATGTTTTCTACTTGTATGCTTGCCAATGAGGTGCAAAAGGTTAAAATTTACAGTGATTTTTATTACACCAACTTTTAGATATTGAAAGATGTATTTAGAAGCTTTGCATTTCTATTTTTATTGTCCAGTCTACAACAGAGATGGAATGATGTCCCAGTACCACCAATGAAAGCACAGAGCACCTATGTTTCAAGAGGGTTTCATGGGCTGTCACTCAGTTTCTTTATTCTTCCTCAGTTTTGTATGGTTGAAATGAGCACAGCCAAAATAGAGCAGCACTAAGCTGCCTTCCTCAACAGATACAACTGGATTCCTATGTTTCACCTACTTTAAAATAAAATAAAAATACAACAATAAATCAAATCCAGCAACTTTCCCGTTACCAGAAAAGTACCATCTAACCCTGTCCCCACCTCCTACCTCCCACTGATATTAAAGAGGTATACAAAAAAGTCCTACCCAGCAGGATGGAAATATGGCTTAAAAAAATCAGTAACATAAATTTAATTTTAGATGTACAAGTGCTGCCAAGCGTCACTTTATTTGTCAACAAAACATTTTGATTCTTTGGCAGAACAAAGAGAGCTCCCTCCCTGCTTGTTCTACAGACATATTTGGCACTGGTTAATTTGTATGTCTTTAGACATATGTCAAGTCTGAAGCTGTTTCAGGCTTTAACCCTGCAGAACTTCTCTGTTTTAAGTACTTCTTTTTCTTAAAGTGGGAACAGCAGCAAGTTAAAGCCAAGAAGGGATTTGGTCCTGCAACGAAATGGTTAAAAATCAGACTCTGCTGATGTGTGCTTCTCTGATCCATTACATTTCTCGCAAGCTGAGCTAAGAGCTGAGCACCAAGTATCAACTGTAATATGATCCAAGAGTTTATGGAAAAAATAACTGCACATACCAAGCATGCACATTTAATAAGATTTTGTTTCCATTAAAATATTCAAGAAACAGGATTTTTGAGATCTGCTTGTCTCTCTGACCGATTTTTAACGTTTCTCCTCCCCCTCCCCTAAATACACACCTCCTTTCCAAAAACCAAACCCTTAAAAAAAAAAAAAAAGGAAGAAAGAAAAAAGCAGTCCTACTGCAGGGAAGAGAGGCTTGAAAAACAACTTTGATTGGCACTTGGCCTGACCCACAGAGGAAGAAAAACAGTTTTTGGACAAAGAGCGCAAATATTTGAGCTCATTGACTTACAGGCTTTCTTAGCATTTGCAAGAACCAACCTTGAGCTAAATGCGTTGGGAGAGATTGAATTAAAATAAAACCAAAACCGGCGTCGCGTTCATCTTGGGCGCTCGGAGACTCGGCGCATTTGAACAGCTCAGCAATTTTAATTCATTTGCACTGGACAAACAAAAAGCACCTCCAGTGATGCTGCCCGCGGGGAGCGGGGGCTGCAGGCACCGCAGCCCTCCGGGGGCCCGGGGGATCCGCAGGGAAGCGGCCGGGCACTGCAGGGATGTGCTTCGGCGGACCGGGGGGCGGGGGGCTGGCAATCCTTTGCTGCTTTTCTTACATTTTCAAAGCTATCATCTCAGATCCCCCCCCGCACAAAGACTTGACGGAGATCGCGGCGATGAATTTCGCCGGTGAATTATGTGGATGTTAAACTTTACTAGTGCGGCTGGGCCCCAAGTCAAGCGGGCCCCAAAGCCATCGGGGAGGCCGAGTGCCCCCAAAGCCTCGGCAAGCAGGGGTGCAGCCTGGGACAAGGGCAAGTGACAGCCGCCCCAAGGGGGACGGGGGCGATGGGGGCGCGGGACCTGGCAGCCCTCGGCACCTCCCCGGTTCCCCTCGCCCTGCACCCCTCTGCCACCCCCCGCCACACTCCCAGGCACTCACCTCCCGGAGAGCCCCCACCCCCCTGCCTCCCTCCATCCCTCCGCCCCACTGCTGCCCTAGTGCCCACCGCCCCTCGCGCCACCGCCGCCGTACGTGTCCCACCCCGCCAAGTCTCTGTCCCACTGCCCCTCGTTCCCCCAGTCAGCCCCACAAGCCTCTCCCGCAGCTCCCGCCGCCTCTGTGCGGGCGCCCCCCGATACCTGTCTCGGCACCTTCCGGCAATTGCCGCACACCCGGTACTGCCCGGCGGCGGCGGCAGCGGCGGCGGGGCTGCCCACGGGTCCGGAGCCGAGGCGGTTCATGGTGGCGGGGATGGCGGCGACGGCCGGGCGGGACGGGGAGGCCCAGGACGCTCCGCGCCGCTCAGCTGCCCGCGCCGCCGGCCGCCCCCATCCCCGGCCGCGGCCCCAGCGCCCGCTCCGCGCCACCGCCCCCCGCGCACACCCCCGCCGGCCCCGCCAATCCGCGCCGCCCGCCCCGCCCACCGCCGCCAGCGCCGGCCAATGGCGGAGAGCCGCCCGCCGCCGGCCAATGGGCAGAGCCCGCTCCGGCTCCCATCTCCGGGCAGCCTGCGAGAGGGGGCGGAGGGAGGGGCGTGGCCTGCTCCGGGGAGGCGTGGCCGCGCGCGTCTCTGGGCAGCCTTGGGCAGAGGGGCGGGGCCGGCCCCTCGGCGCGTGCCTTCCGCTGGCCAATAGGATGGGAGCTATGCAAAGCGGGGCAAGGGCCACGCCCCCAGGGCCGGGGTCCCGGCGGCCGCGGCTCCCCTGGGCCCTTCCCGCTCCCGCTCCCGCTCCCCCTCCCCATCCCGCTCACGGTCCCGCTCCCCCCGGGAGCGTCCCCGAGGGCCCCATTTTGAGGCACCGGTGTGATGAGGTGCCGGGCTGAGCTCCCCACCCCTCCTGGCCAGGCCCCGGGGCCAGACCCCTTCCCCGGTCGTCGCCATCCCCGTCCTCTGCAGACAGCCCGGTTGGCGGGCGAGGGGCGAGCTGCTCTCCCTGCCAGAGCGGCGGGTTCGCGTGCAGGGCCAGGCTGCGCTGCTGCCAGGCGGAGCAGCGTGAGCTGTTTGCTCTGGGGAAAGCTGGGAGAGCGCATGCGAGTGTGTGTGTGTGTGTGTGTGTGTGTGTGTGTGTGTTTGCCTCAGGTCGCCGGGATTGTTAGGGATGATGAGTCAGGTTTTCTAGGCTCCATGCTAATGCACGGAGATAGAGTGTATAATTAGGACAGAGGCAAATCTATTATCTGCAGCCTCGGAGAGCTGGGGTATGAGCCTCTTCTTTTGCATCACCGCATCTCTTCATTTTCCCTTGCCTGTGCGCTCCTCTGCTTTTAAGTGCGAGCAGAGGAGCTTCAGCCTAAGTAGTTCCACCGACGTCAATAAAAGTTCATTAAATGTCGAGCCTTATATAACTCCTGTTTTCAAAGATGATGGTATAGAAGGATTTTATTTTTTTTTTAATGGGAACAGAATGCTATTATGCTACAAAATTTCTAAGCAGATTTGGGATGTTACATTGTTTTCAAGGTTTCTCTTGGATAAAGAATTTTAAATCGGCTGCTCGAGAACTGTGATTTGCTGTGCCTGGGAATACTTTCTATTTTTGCAAAATGAAGCGTTGTATAATTTAGTCAACTGGCTGACTATAAAGGGCACAATGCAATTAGTAATTTACATATCTTAAAGGAGACTGACTGAACCTAGATCCGTCTTTGAGAACTACTGGAAAGTTTCTCAGATCAGACTTTGCCACCATAAGTAAAACCACATCCACGGAAACATTCTTCTTCATTCTTTCCCTTCTATCCATTTGAAAAGGGATCTTTTCCTCAGGCAGAGCAGCCTCCAACAGACGGACACTCTGTGGACTCCACTGTTGGGAATGCATGCAAATGTTACGGTCACAGGCAGCTGTACAAAATGCTTGGAGAGAAGGAATACATGGAAGGGGATTGGCTTTTCTGTTTTGTTGTTTTGGGTTTTTTCCCCCTAAACGGTGTACTAGAAATGGCATCCCAACATGAGAAAACAGTTTGTTTGCCTGAGTGCAGGTACTTGCTCTGCCATGTCTGAATCCCACACACTGCAGCATGGTGCTATTAAACCAGAGGAAAAGGGTAGCCAAACTGGTTAGTTTTCACCGTGTAATCTGAATGTAATGCTAAAATTTAAGTAAATTACTTGAATGACGTAAACAGCCTTCTATTTCTTGCTGAATTCCATTATAATGTTATTTAAAATAAAAATTTTAAAAAGAAGCAGTAGAGGATTAGTGTTATTAAGCCACAAGCAAAGGGGAGTTTACTCTTCAGCTCAAGTAAGATCACTTTGAATAATTTGCTGTTAAAGTGTCTGGTTCAAAACTCAAACCCATTGGCAAGGGTGGTAGCAGATAAGTTTGAAAAACATGTAAGAGAAAGATTTTGGCTGAGTTATTCCTAATATTTAAGATCAGAACATTTGCAAATACTCAGATTTCAGTAACAGCATCCATTCATTTGTTTTATATCTACAGTGGCAAGTACAAATGACTAAACATTCTTAGAAACTTATTTGGGTCCCATTCCACTGCTGAAATTATTTCTGCCTTGAGTGACAACTTCAGATCTTCAGCATAGTCCATTAAACCCAGGAAAATTTTCCATTAGCCAGGTGTGAAAGTTAGGCTGACTTGTAAGGCAGTTTAAAATTTAAAAAAAAATGGTATCTAGTCTCTGTTCTGCCACAAATGTCTTGTGAAAGAAAGCAGGACATGCATGCCTAGATGCTTAAGTATTTGGTTGACTAACCTTTAATTAAACAAGAAGCACTTAAGTACCTTTGTGGCTCCCAGTCTTGCCTTTCAGTACTTTGGTATCTGAGAAATGTCAAGAGAAACATAAACTTTGAAAGTGTTTCATTGTTTTTGGAAAAAATACAGCAAATAAAAGTTGCCTAAAACCCTTTCTTGACCTCAACAAAAATTCTATTGGATATATTTTCTGGAGTTCCTTTTTCCCCTCTGCAATTTTTTTTAATAGAGAGTTTTAATGCTAATAGAGATCAGACATATACTTAACAGGGCCAGTGCTTCCCAGTATCAGTCTTAGAAAATTAGTGTATAGACTAGAGATAATATGACAATTTTCAAAACACCTGAACTATTTCTAGATGTTGTATTTGGAAAAGAACTGCTGGGCTCTGTGTGACAATGCTCCTGTAAAACACTGTTTTCGTGCCCTGTCTACAGCATCTGTGGAGTCCTGCTGCCTGCAAAGGCTTGTGCATGTGGACCTCATTTTGAGCTCTTGGATTATTCCATTTTGAGTTAAACATATGCATAAGTTCTCCAGAATAAAAGCCTGTCTTTGTACAAGCTGGTTTCTTGGTGAACATATCCACATTCTTGAAAGTTCTCCTTGTAAGCTTATTGCTCAAACAAAGTATTCAAAAATATCCAGGGGTCTCTTCACAATTGTCTGGTAGTTGTTATGATTCAATTGTACCTCACTTGCCATCCGCTGCTGTGGATTTCCTTCAGTTTTTGCCCAGCTACCGAGTCATAAAGGAAAGCAGAATGCTGAAATTAAGAGGTACTTGAGTTACAAATAGCATGGCATCTTGGCCTGCCTGGAAACTTTACAAAGATTGTGAGTTCTGTAAACCCAATCAGTTGTCTCTGCTGATGTCACCCAGACAGGCTGTGAACAATTGCTGTGTAAGGGTAAGAGGGTAAGGTGGAGATTTTTTTTTTTTGTTTAAATCTTGATGATATGGAGCATACTAGCTTGAGACCATCACATCCTTTCACAGAGATTACTGACCTGCTGGGATAGATTTGCACAAGTGGTTACTGGTTTAAACAGATTTTTATCATCAATGATCGTAACTTTTGCAAAGTTTAAAAAACAAACACTATGATGAAACAACAAGGCAGGAACAAACTTCCAAATGAAGTAATGATTACTCTGCCTCCTGGAATCATCAGATGCATTTTTGGCAGTGACATTGCAGCCAGGCATGGACTGCCACCCTTGCCATAGGAGTGGCTGAGATGTGATGGCCTTTGCTAGAAGGTCAAATTTCTCCTAATGCCTTATGCAGCTTTCAAGTTGACATTGCTCAAACAGATTGTCTGAGAGACACAGATGCATCCAGTCATTGAGCTGGCTTCATCCCCCAGAGCATATACTCATGCTGCGTTTCAGCAGTGTGATACCAGCTTTGAACCCCTGCTGGGGCTGCAATATTTCCACCTGGAATTTGGACAAAATGCATCTCCACTGTCTTCCAGAGAGCACCACACCCAACAACCATCTGCTGCACAACCATTGTGTCCCAGAACAGTCAGCCTGGTGGCAACGTGCTGTGCAGGTGCTATGGGATGCTCACAAAATCTACATCATCCTTCCCTAAATTATGCACCTACTCTACAAGTGTGCAGTGCTTTTGTTGTTCATACATTATTGAACAGCTTGATGCTTCCTGAAAAGGCTAGATTGACAAGATCAAGTGCTGCAAAATTGAACTCGTTATGCAGTGGAAATGTTTGTTATTCATAGACAACCAGCAGCTTGGAGAGAGAGGATGGGAGGGGGCAGCTGCCATGCAATAGCTCTGACTGGATTGCTGCAAGACTAGAAATCCCATATGAAATTAAAAGATCCTCAAGTTTTGCCCAGAAGCAGGATGAGAGAGCATACCTGAGCACCCAGCTCTGGAGCCTTACTCAACTCCCTGAGTGCCACAGTAAAGTGCTGTGATTAAATGAGCTGATTGACACATGTCACATGCCTTACATTTCATGACTCCATGAGTCATTCAGTAAAGCCATACTGAACATGTATACACAGGCAAATATATATAGCGTCTTCAGGCCAAAATCCAGCCCATTGACATTATGTCAAATGAGTGACAGTCCTGCCTTTATTATCATTATTTTTGTTTGCACTCTTCTAATGTCATTTGCACAGCATTTATATTATGCAGTTAGTGGAAGGAAGAGCAACAGATAAAGTTTGTGCCCAGAGTGATGTTACACACACTCTGACACTATAAAATGACTTCCCATCCTTGCTATTACACATCCTAATCTGCCAAATGGGTGTTCAGATAATTGTGTGAGACAGGGAGATGTGATAGTTTGTGTAATTCTTCCTTGAGGTTGGGGGTACACACCTTTTCATTTGCAGGGTTTAAACCTTAACTAGATAAAACACTTGAAATTATGTTTATCATAAGAAGCAATTATGGCCTGCCCCAGGAAAGCTGAACTCAGTGACCTAATAGGCCTTTTTAATATCTGATTTCTTTGAGAGAAAACATTAAATCACTACCCAACCAAGAAACCTACTCTCTCTCTTCACGTTCTTCTGTGGTTTGCATGATAATTCACTAAATATATTTCAACGTGTTGTTTACTTCAATTCAGCCTTCTGAGACCACACTGGCCGGTGCTGCAAGCCCATAAATAGGGGTCATCTGGAAAAAAAATACTTTATGCTTCAAGTTAAAGTTGAAAATGTTTCAGCCTGTACAATTTTGGGGAGCAATACAGAGGGGAAATATATTAAATGAAAAAAAAGTATCTGAAAATCTGGACAAAGGCAGCCTGGTCTAACTCCCTGCAAAAGGAGAATTGTAATGTATTCCTATTAACATTGATGGTAGTCCTACAGAACAGATTTAATGACAGCAGCAGGACTACCTGTGGGGACAGAAAATGCTCCCCCCTCCAGGACTGGAGGTGGAGCTCATGGAGTACACAGGGATGCCTGGGGCCACACACTTGGAGCAGGGACAAGTCCAGGTCTCAGCACTGCCTGCACAGCCACAAGGAAAGGCACCAGTTCCAGCCTGGGGAGGATGAGCCCCAGGTTTAATTCCTCTCTAAACAGGTGTGCCTGCATCAAAGATGCAGTTGTGACATCTCTGTGAGATATGAGTGTCCTCTGAAGCTGCAGACCAGAGGTAAGATTTCCTCAAGAAGACAGAAATGCTGCTGGCCTTTGGGTGGAAAGTGGGAGTTCCTGCCTTGGCTCCCAGCTACAATGCAGATCACTGAAGAGCACAGCCTAACCACAACTGTGTAGGTCAGGCTGGGTAAAACACCTCGAGCTTTCCTTCTGTAGCCAGGATACCATGAAACCAAGAGTTCAAAAGCCAAGGAGCCAGAAGAGGGCAAGCAGGAGGCAGCTGGCAAGGGGAGAGAACTAGAACCTGGGAGTTTTCTGCCTGTTTTCTCCCACTTCTTTGGCTCAGTTTTGTGCCTGGCCGATGCAAAGCACACAAATGTCTTTGTCTGACTGAAAAATGGTAATGTGTCTCAAGCAGCAGAACCTGTCTGTTTGTATTTTGCAAATGAAACACTTGGTACAGCAGGACGCCACACTGAGGATGAACCTGATAAGTGAAAATAGCTTCCTATATTCACTGGCAAAGTTATGGCTTTCATTATTTTCAAATACAAAATACAAAGGAAAAAAACAAATACAAAACTTAGCAGCTTTTGGGATATGACACATAGTTTAGCTCAATTTCTCATTGAAACACATGGGATATTAACATATTTATGTTGGAAGATCAGGCTAAATTATGGCAGAGTTTTATTCCTTGTTTTTAGACAAAGAAGATGTGAAGTGCTGAAAGATATGTATCTGTTATGGACTTAGCTTATTTTTATTTAAAAATATTTTTACCCTATTTCATTATTTTTCAAATGGTTACACCCTGAAAAACCAGAGTGTCAGTGCAAGTGGGATTTTCTCAGAAGGCACCACACTCAGAAAGAATTAAATGTGTGAGTGGAGGCAGTTAGCACATCGGATCTTCTCAAGCAAAATCAGCTAAGTGCTGAAGGCTGGTTTGCATGGTGTGTTTTCTTCTTTCATTCATCTCTGTCTGGATGCTGGGGACGTTCTTGGACAGGAGTGGTGTTGAGATTCAGCCTTAAAGCAAGACCCCTGCAGGGGAGTTGGCTGACTGAATCAGCAGCTCAATTTGCCTGTGCAGAGCCTCACAACCTGCTAACCTTGGCACTTCCACCTCCCTCCCTCCTGCACAGCTAGGCAGTGCCTGCTGTGATACACCAAAATGCAGCAAGCAGGATGGGACTGGCCATCTGGCACTGCAGAGCAAGAGAAAAGGAGCAGCAGTTTCCCTGGACCAGCATCAGCCAACTCCTTTCTGCTTCTGCCTCCTCTAGCCTGCTGGCTGTCTGCCACTGGATGGGAATTCATGACTCCTGCATGTAGATTTTTCTTTGAAGGCTCCCTGCCCTATTTCAGCCCAGTGTTGCAGTAGACATGAGCTCTATTTGTAATGTCAGGAGAGGGGAAAGGGAGGGTCAGTCTGTAAGGGAAAAAGGGTGTAGTCAATGCACCTTGCTCTGCTGGTGAAACCCTGGCAGTCACTGCTTCAGTGCTGGGTCTCCTGAGCTGGAAATTGCAGAACACAACTCCTGCTTGGGCAAATAAAAGAATAATAACATGGGCCATTGCATCTTGCTCTGCTGACTTCCAGATCTGTCTGGGATAGCTGAACCTCAGGCACACGGACTGGGCTATTTGCTACGGCCACTGAAGCATTTATATTGATGAAGATTTGTGAGAATACTGGAAAGTAGAAGCAGAGACTGCTTTATAGGTGAAGTGATGTCTTTGTATAGCACAGGGTCTGAGATGGAAAACATAAAGGGATTATATTTCCACAGCAAGGTCATGTCTTAAGAATTTTATTTGTCCTTATTTCTATTAAAAGGTCATTTTTACAGGGAGAAATAACTTATTCTAGTCAGGTTGTATTGCTCTTGAACTTAGTGTTCCTCTAGCTGGACTCTGAATCACTGGAGATTGTGGATTTTCTTGTAAACAGACTTCAGAGCAGCTTCCTTTTTTGCATTATTTGGCTCCTGTGTTTCAGAAAAAGTATGGACCAAATTCTTCCCTGGCATAACTCTAGTCCTAGTACTCCTATTGTGAGAATGTTGGGCCAAATTTTGACTCCCTGTTTTGTCAGTGTATGTTCAGATCAACTCTGCTATAACCACTGGAGTCGTATATCATTGGCATTAATCTACAGCTGAGCAGAATGCAGCCCCTCTATAAATATCACTTTGGTGAAGGGAAGTAAGGAAAATAATGCTGAATGTGGCCTTAAATATATTACTTACTCTGTTGAAAGATCATTCACTCTTGGCTTAACTTATTTCAAGCATGACAGTCCAGGAAAAAATGTATATCTCTGAGTGGCATAAGACTCAATAAGAGTCAATAAGGCCCAATGTAATGTGGTATTAATAAATGTATATTTATGCTGAAGCATGCTAAACCTCAAAGGCTGGGTATAAATATCAATGTCTATTGAATTTCAGGAAGAGATGGCTGGCGGTAACTTCACTCGATGTCATTCTGCAATATGCAATCTGTGTTTACACAGTGGCTATTCATAGGCACATTCCTGCTAGTAGGCAGAGAATTTGCCTCTTTCTAGTCAGTTTTTGAGAAGTGAATTTCTTTCCTTGCATCGCTGGCAGAATTGTTAGATTTCCTTTGAGTAAAGTAGCAGTGATGTGCCATCGAGCGAGTAATGTGTGAGCCAAAAGCGCTGGAGAAAGAGTGCCAAGCAGTCCACTATTGGATAAGGATAGCACTTGGCTAAAGGCAAAAGGAGTCCTGGTGCCTGAAGGGAGTTTCAGCAGCTGGTGGGCAAAGCATCTTCTGTGCAGACTGGGGATCCTCTGAACATCCACAGCGACTTCTCTCTGTGACAAAACATGGCATTCATGCATTTAATCAGAAGGGGTGTCGTAAGCGGTGGCGACAAGTCATACTGCAACAGAAGGATGTGGTTTCCAAGCGGTGCCTGTAACATGATTAAGCTTGTAGAGCAGAAGAAAGTGGTTGGTAACAGTTTGTCAGTGCGGTGAACAGCTTGCAACTGTGCCAGGTAATTTTCTTGGTTGTGTTCTGAGCTGCCACATGCAGCTATTGTTAAAGCATTGCCAATTTGTTTGGCTGTGGGTGGGAGAGAGGGTCGCAAGTGAATAAATCACATCTTTGGGTTTGTCATACCTGTAGCTAGCTGTCCCAAAGCAGAGAAGCTGACATTTGATATGAAAAAGACTGGAAAAAATATTGTCTGGTAAAAAATCGAGTCATGTCCTGTCTGTAGCATGTTTTCCTTTTCCCCACTGGGACGATGGACATGAGAGATTATTCAGAAACAAGAAGGGATGCTGCTCAGCTGCTTTGGAGGCACCTGGGCACCATGGCGGTAGTGAAAATACCACGTGCTAAAAACTTGTCATCTTCCCAAGCCACCCATACCTGAGCCCAAGTCTCCCATTCCTCTGTGCGTGAGGCTCACTGTCAAAACGTGTCACAGGGGGCTGGGACAGCTGACTGCTGCCTTCTGGGACTACTACAGACGTCCTGAATCTTCTGTGTGAGAATTATTTTCTAGAGACACAATGCCCACCAGCATATAAGTTCATCACGAAAAACAGACTGGATTTGTAATTCTGTGAAACTGGATTCTCCTTTCCCACACCTTGAATTGCTTTGCAGGTCTTTAAGCTTTATGTTATTATGAAGGGCAGCACAAGGTACTGGTGAATCAGACCCCATCTGCTTCCAGATATTCCCTTCCAGAGCTTCCTGAAGTGTATGGAGATCCACTCATGCAAGATGCTTCATGAAAGGTGAAAATAAAAGTCCAGAAAGATCAGTTATTTGTGGAGTTATCAAAGAACAGTGTCTGTATTCGATAAGAGGCAGAGAAAGTAAAACCGGAAAATACTCAAACTGAAGACAAAGCTGATGTGGCTGCTGAACCCTTGATAACAGCAGAAAGGGGAAGAACCCAAGAGATCATGCACTGTGTGCCTGAAGTTATCTGAGCTTGCCATTTTCCCACACAATCTGTTGTATTACCATGCCTTGCTTTCCGTCTTTTGAAAAGAGCTGCGCGCGGTGGGCTCCTCACACCACTGAAGGTATTGGTAAAGGTTTGGGGCTTGCTGAAGAGTTACTAAAAACTGCTGGCTGAAGTCAGATGTATGCTCATGGCATAATGAAAACCAAAGGTAGTGTGCATGTGCACCTAGGAGAATATCCTGAGCAGCACCAGGAGATTTGCATAAAGTTCTTGCACAGTTAGGCACTGGAAGGAAGAAATCCTCAAATTGTCGTGTTTAATGCTCTCTTTTGCACTTCTGTACATGAAGATCCACTGCAGAATTGCAGCCTGGTGTGGCTAACAACTTTCCTCTTTGATTAAGAAGCGAAAAAATAGAAAACAGGAAGACCCTCCAGAGGTCAGGACAGGCATTCTGCCATCACAGGCTGTGAGGTCACAGCAGTGAATTTGAAAGAAACTGCAGGAAGAACAGGACTTTTTAAGTTTTAAGCAAACTTTGCTGTTTCTAGCTCTCCTGTGGCTTATCCAAATGGCTTCTGCTCCAAAGGTTCCCCATGGCCAGAGGCTGCAGTGCTGTGAAGCAAGAGTCCTGCTGGTAATTGCAGAGGTCAGGCAAGTGCAAGGCTTTTGGCTTTTGGCTGGTGAAAATGGGACTCTCAAGCCTCAGATGAGAAACAGTGATACTGAAACTCCATCTGAGACAATCGCTACCAGGAAGATGAAACCAGCAGTTAAGAGTGTCGGTGTGAAATGAGGCAGCCAGTCAAAGAGGCGCATTGGCTGCAGGCACCTATGAACAAAGAGCTGTTTCATGAAGACGATGCCCTGGGAACAGTGCTGGTGGGGGGAGGAGGGCAGAAATCAAAGAGTGGGCAAAAAATAAGGTGGCTGGATATCAGTGGACAGGGTGACTCCAAAGACTGCCAGTCCTCCCAGCTGAGATGAATGGTTTCTTTCTACTTACGTAGATCTGTATGCAGAAAAACATTATAACCATGATCTAAGCAGAGTCACAGACATTTTGGCGCCTGGGCTGGTTCCCTCCTCCCACTCCAAGAAGCAGGGCTTGACCCGAGTGGTGAAACGCGCCCCGCGCGCCCCGTGCGGGTCACCCCGCACCATGCCGAGCCCTGGGCACGGCACGGGCTGCCCTTCGCCCGCCGCTTCACGCTCGGCCTCCTCTGGAGTGACCACATCGCCGGGGGGAGGATGTGTGGGCAGCACATCCCCCTGCCCTACAGTGCTGCAGGCCTCTCCTCTGTCCCACACCTTTACAACACATCCCTGTGTGCATTCCACTTTGAATCCAACAAAGCCAACGGAGCCTCAGTTGCCGTCCCAAGCTGAGCATGTGCTGCAGTGCTCTGGGAGCAGCCAGCTGAATCATAAGCCGATCCAGCAATTCCTATTCAAAGGCTGCTGCCTCTGCCCTTGTGGAAAATGCATTTATTGTTTTGGCTTTTTGCTTCTTTGTGCTAAGGTTCAAGCAGTGCTTTCCTTGTTATTGCACGTAAAGGTTTGCACGCAGCACACCAGCCCAGCCAGGGCTGATGCCAGGTCGCAGCAGTGCTGGGACGGAGCAGGTGCCCTTTGTGGAGCACAGCACAGCTGTGGCTGGCACTGTGGAGCTGCACTGGGCACCCCCTCAGTGTCAGATAAAATGGGAAACTCGGGAACTACCAAGCTAGGACGGATCTGAGCACAAAGCTACCAAAGCCATTTGACTTGCTTGCCTCAAGAATGAATTTATCAAATTGCTTACCTCAAGATTAAATTTATCTAATTATTTGTAAGTTAAAAAAAAAAATCCCTCTGCACTCTCACGCTGTAATATGCAGGTGGATAAGATCTGAGGAAGGTCTCATCTCCTCTCTCTCTCCACAAATCTGCTTGCAGGCTGGACCTTGCCACAGGTTCCAGGGGTGACCCTAGGGCAAACAATTTTGCTTCTCACCTTGGGAGGGGCAATTCCAGAAGCCCACGTTTGTATTTTATTCACGCAGTTGAAGACAATGAGAGGCATCTGGCTGTGGAGTGGACCCCTGCCCCTGAGCTTTCCACCTCTCCCCAGTGCATTGCACTGTGCTCAGCCCTCAGGGGGGGGGTGATGCCCTCCCCAGAACCTCTCAAAAGGTCCATGGGTGAGGTAGCTTTTGGGTGCTGTCACCTTGCTGGTGTGGGGTATGTACACCCTCCAAGGGCCCCTAGCACTGACCCCAGCTGCTTGGAAGTCGGTCCTTGTCACCCACCCTGGGCAATCTGCATCACCTGCTGTCAACCAGGGCTCTAGGAGGAGAATGAAATAAAGATGCACGTGGTTGTTGGCAGAATAATGACTCACTGTCCCCATTTTAGCAGCAGAATAGCAGGCCACCACACTCCATAAGAAGATAGCTGTGGAATCAACAACAATAAAATAGAAAGACTATGTTTCCTCCTTGCCAGCCCCTTTTCTTACTCCCTGGAGGACTGCCCTGCCCAGCACATAGGGATCAGGCAGACTTTGGCTCAGCAGTGCTGTTTGGAGGAGGGGAGGAGTGCTGGGCCGCCAGCATCATGTGTGACAGAGTGCAGAGAAGTGTGGGGCTGGCCTGATAAAAAGGGTAAAAAAACCCCACTGACAACCCCACAGCCTTTGAATGGCAGCATCCTCCTTTGTAAGCAGAATATGCAGATATATTGTGTAACTCCTGGTAAATTAGCTGGTTTTCCATACTGTTAAAACATGGTAATTAGATGTTTGCTTATCTAGTGCCTCTGCAACAGAACATTTTGACTCTACTGCTTTTACTCTTGTGACTATGTCATTTCTGCCCTTTCAGTGTTACTGCCATTCTGCTAACACCAAATGTTAAAAATAACACCACCTCACCTCTGCATATATTCTCAAGTATGAATTTCTAATGCATGCATTTTCAAGCTTGCCTGAAAATCTACTTTTCTTTTAAATGAAAAATCAATTCAGTGCAACATCCCAAGAAAAGAGACTTTGTGACAGCCTCTAAACATGCAGACCTTCAGTAAATCCCCAAGAACTGGTAACATTGGCAGTGCCAAGAGGCACAAATCAGGCTGACAGCTCTGGTTTAGTATGCATTGTACAAACACAATGAAACTCATCTGCCCAGCTCACAGGCTGTAGAGATAAATGCAAAAAGGTTGGAATGGAAAAGGAAGCATGAGAAGATGAAGTGACTTGGCACAGGTCACAGCAGAGGTCATGGGCACAGCTGAGAACTGAACTTTTGAATCTGTCTTTCTAAAGTGGTGCACTCTAGAAACTACTTGATTTGACTGCACTCTTACTTAGGTTGTACTGTCAGCTCTCTCCCACCATCTGAAAAATCAATCGCCAGCAGAGATGCTTTTTTGTTAAGGGTATCACACAGGATAGACCAGTGATATTGCAAAATCATCATCCAAAGAGGTAGTATCCAACAAGTGAGATGGAGACTTTGAACAGCAGTACTTTTATAACAAGCACTGTCATGAGAAGCCTTTCTTGTTCCTGTTTCTGCCTAGTTGTTGCAAATAAAGCAGGTCCTTGGATGTAAACCTTATTTGAAAAATCCATATGGAATAAGGAGTTCAGATGGCTGCTTTTATTGAATGTATGCAACAGTAGCACTTTGCTACCAGCTACTCTGGCTGATGTCTGGTCACTTCTGCTGTTGATACACAGAGGGGAGGGTGGTGAGGGACACAAATGATTCACAAAATATCAGAGCGTGCTGCAGTTCCCCTGCTCACTCTCTGCATTTGTCCATCACAGAAGAATGAAGTAGGGAAAAAAAAAAGAAGAAATAATAATAATAATAATAATAATAATAATAATAATAATAATAATAATAATAATAATAAAAGCTTAGGCAACTTCCAAACTGAATTTATATTTAAAAAAAAAAAAGCCTCAGGCTTTCTTTTAAACCAAACTGCATCTTCCTTTGCGGTTCATACCCTCCTTTTGCCACCTGTTTCAAAATGCTACTGCACCAAGATCCTTTGGCACACAAAGCTGATCTCCTTTCCTTGTCCATCACTATTCTTGAGCCAAATTCCTTGGCCTGTTTTAACATTTACAGTGCACCAGACAAGGGTTCAAGGAATGAGCGAACATTTTCCTCTCAGGAGTTCAGCATGTGTTTGCACAGGTTCATGGACAACTCTTGGGCATTATAAAGCTCACCTAAGCTCATTAGACCCTTGAGGTCACCATTGGTAGCCATGTTCCAGCCATGGGTGCAGGCCAGGAGGGCAACCCAAGCCTTGGTATTGGTGAGTCTTGTCTTGGTATAGGCAGGAGAAATCAGGAGCCACAGTGCAGTGCAGACAGCACTGGTTGTCACTTACTGGTCTTTCCTCAGCAGGAGGTCACACAGGCTGGTGAAGGGGAGATGAATGGTATGGATTTTAATAAATATATAGCGCACTGACATGGGATGAATAGCAGTGAGTCCCAAACACCACTGTACCCAAAGGAGGCCCAACAGCTGAAATTCTCCATCCATTTGATAAATGGAAGGACTTCAGCCAACCCCCTGCATCTGGCTTGACTGCCCCAGCCCTGCAGGAGGTGATAAGGACTCAGGGTGCTGCAGAAGCTTAGGGGGTGCCCCAGACAGCCAACCTGACTGCTTTCTCAAGTCTGTCCTCCCATGTCCAGCTCTGAGTTCTAGTTCCTATCCTTTCTGAGATCCCAGAACAGCCCTTTGTCAACTGCAGTAGTCATTTATAAAGACAAATGATATTAGGAAAGAGCTTGATATCTTTAAAATTGCATCTAATGAAATCTGCCCACATTGGCCACATGGGTGAGAAAGTCCCCTTGGCTCCCTTGGAGCCTTTTGGCTCTCAGTGCTGGGCTCATACGTCACAGCCACTTCATTATCCCTAGCATAGGGCCCTCATGTTCACATGGAGAAGTCCCTGTCCTCTCAGCATTCGTGTCCCACGCTCACCACAAAGCTGGTGCTTTGGCCACTTCAACAGGCATTGACTAATCCATGGGCCAAAACCAAAGCTG
This sequence comes from Prinia subflava, assembly GCF_021018805.1. Lineage (NCBI taxonomy): Eukaryota > Metazoa > Chordata > Aves > Passeriformes > Cisticolidae > Prinia > Prinia subflava. The sequence goes on from NC_086249.1 coordinate 28,852,137, forward strand.
GAAAGCTCAGAATTTTATTTCTTACATTAAGAAATATCCAGCATTCTTCTGAAGTCAGTAAGAAACTTTCAGGTAACCTTACCTTCAAATCAGACCTCAGATTTGAAATTAATTTTTGAGCCACTCCCATTAGCATTCAGTGAAGGATGTACTTTGTACAAGCTGACCATCCTCACCTCAAACACAGACCTGGGAGGAGAGAGAGGTAGAAAAAATAATAAAGTGAATATAACAGAAGTAAAATGATATGAAAAAAATAAGGGTTCCATCTTAATTTCAAACATAATTAGAAATGACAAAACATAAAGAGGTGAAGATGTTCCCCTCACAGGCAGCCTGCAGACAACCTGAAGATGACCATGCTGTTTAAATTGTTCATGTTCTAATAATGCCAGAGAAGCTCAAATAAAAATGGAGCCCCATTTTCCTATGTTTTCCAAAGCCAAGGTTTTTCCTGCACTGCCTCCATGCACCGTGTTTCCAGGATGGTGAGCTGTAAAACGAGGTGCCTGTGTTGCTTAGTGGATGTTCCCGTGCTCCCTTGGTGCCAGGATGGGCATATGGCTGCACCTATGATGATCTGAGCCAGCAGGAGACAAATCTCTCTCTTAGACTCCTTCATTGCTGCATCTCAGCTATTTTGAGTGAAATTAATGTGTATTATTGCACTTAATCCCCTAGTTGCTCCAACCTGCAAAAATTCCTGTGAAGCTCGAGGCATGGCTGAGACTTAGCTTTTCAAAGTGACAGGTACCAGCAAGTTTCATTGCTGCTTGGTGGATTTGGGAATGCACAATGATTGGGAAATCATGGGTGCAGACGCTGTGTATAGGTAGAAGATAGGATTCATGGCATCTAATTTCGGTAATCTGTAAGCCAAGTGACGCACTTTGGTGGCCCATCTCCTCCGGTCACCTGCAGAAGCAGGAGTCCTCAGCAGATGGTTTATCCCTTCTGTTTCAGCTGCTCAGGACCACGTGAGTCACCATTTCTCTCTGTGGCTTTGGAGGGCTCACGGCAGGTTACTCATCCTGCAGCACCATCGCTGTCCCCAGTGACAGAGGGGCTTTAGGTGACTCTCAGAACAGCTGCTTAAATTTGGGCCAGACCACACCAGGGGAGAGAGTAATGAAACAGAGCTGTGCTGGCCAGACCTGGGGAGCTGGGCTGGTTTTCTGCTGATGTGAAAGCAGAATCTGCTCTATTGTTCCTATCCAGGGCTGTGAGCAAGGGCACACGCTGTGCTCTGCCTTTGCCGAGCAGGTCCAAGGTCTCCATTTTCTGCTCACCTTACAGGAGTTCTAAAGATAAACATCTGCACTTTTCTAGGCTGAGAGTGCTAAAAGCAAATGCCACCCCTGCTCAGCTTTTCAGATGGTTGACAAAGCACTGTGAAGGTCCAAGTTTTATTTGGAAATGAAAAGATCTTTGTACTAAACAGAATACAGCTTGAGCACTGCTGAGACCGACAGTCACTAAAAGCAAGCACATCTGCTGATGCAACCTAATTGCTGTTTTGATTGCCCAGCCATGACGGGGCATAAAAATATTGTCTGTCTACAAAAAAAGAATGAAACCTCACTTGACCGTTTTGTGCCCAAATACCTTGGCACCCAGCCCTGCCGAGCTAGAGTTGGGCAATCTGAATTCAAAAATTCCCCAGTGGAACCAGATCCTAACAATACAAAGCTGTGGCTGTCTGACTGGATGGGCTATTTCCATGACTCTGAATAAAAATCGTGTCTAGAGCACTGCACATTTCTGTGGGGGCTGTGCAAGCAGGCAGGCACACTGGCCTGTGCCCAGGAGCTTTCCAAGTTAAGGACGAAGAGAATGAGCCACTGTTGAAAGCCCCTCTCTTGAGGCTTCTGGGCTTTCTGCTTGCCCGTGGACAAGGATCCTTACAAAACACCATGAGGAACATATCTGAAGCAACATGGCAGGGCTGGAGCTAATCTCCAATTAGGAGAGACCACATCTGCTGACTGAAAGAAGTTCTTGACTCTTGTGAGAAACAGGAGAGTGGTCTCCTCAAAGTCAGGTATAAATCATAAAGATGTCTCACTTTCACTTGATTTTGATGAAAAGCAGATGGTGTTTGTCTAACAGCACCACCTTTTAACAAGTTTCACCAGCAGGGCTGACACTAACTCTCCTCCTCCCTGCCCCAAGTGATGTGGGTGTTGCACAGCCCCAGGCTCTGTGCCAGGGGCTGGTACCTGCCTGGCTGGATGGGGTGGAGGGGGGACCCCTGCCACAGCCAGCACAGCCCTGCAGGGCACTGCTCCAGGGCAAGTTTGCTGGGCCAAATCCAGCCTCCCACAGTCCAGCTCTTCTAGACTTACCTGGTTGTAGGAAGTGAGTAGAAGGGAGCTGGGGTAGGAGTAAGCCACGGAATCCCAGAAATATAGAACTCTTTGCACTGCCAAGTCCACTACTACACATGTCCCCAGTGCCACATCTACACATCATTTAAATACCCCCAGGTGTGGTGACTCCATCACTTCCCTGGGCAGCCTGATCTGGTGTTTGACAACATTTTTGGTCAAGAAATTCTTCCTAATAGCCAAACTAAACATCCCCTGGTGCATCTTGAGGATATTTCCTACTTGTCCTATTGCTTGTTCCTTGAGAAAAGAGACTGACCCCTACCTCACTACAACCTCCTTTCCTAAATCAGTAAAGACTCCCCTCAGCCATGTTTTCTCCAGGTTAAACAACCCCAGTTCCCTCAGCCACTCCTCATCAGAGCTGTGCTCTATAAACTCCAACAGCTTCATTGCTCTTGCCGAGAAAAAGATTGATCTTTCCCTCCCATTAAAAGGGGTATTGATTGATGTGCCCATTTAATAGGCTTCACCTGCTAAACCCCAGCTTGCAGGCTGCCTCTGTCCCTGCAGCCAGCTCCTCATACTGCTGCTTTTGTGTTTTTATTCCCCCATGGTGGAGCCTTTCAAATTTTTCTTTAAAGAGTGAACCAAGTAATTTCAATCAGCTGCCAGCCCAGCCCTGTACCAGTGAGGGACTCCTGGCTGCTCCCTGGCTTGGCATTGCAGCATATGAAATCCCCAAGGTCCTCTTCCCTTAATACAAAAATGTCAGACTGGCTTAAGTTTTTTTAATGTGGGGATTTTTTGTTTGTTTGTTTTTTGAGGAGTCTTTTTTCTTTCTTTTTTCTTTTTTCTTTTTTTCTTTTCTTTCCCCCTCAAATTCCTCTTGGAAACCAGTGTGTTTCACACACTTGGTGAGAGAGAAGCTGCTGTGCAGCAGAGTCAAGCTCTTGCAGGGCTCTGACTGCAGCATACATCAAACACTGTGGAGCACTACAGTCACCTTATCACAGGTGAGAAAAGAATGGAAAAGATGGGCTGTCCCTTTCCCAACTACAAACCTGGCTGTGTCTCTGCTGCATTCAAACCAACACGGAAAATTCAGGGAGTCTAAAATCAGTTCTGAGTTGCAAGTTTTCTCTGAATTATGAGAACATGTACTAGATTAGTCAAAAGAGCTGGCATGGCTTTCACCACATCTCCCTGTCTCCATAATCACCCTTGCCTTGCCTCCACTGGGTTCCCTTTGGCAGTGCACCAGTGGGTCCCGTGTAGAATCTGTGCTGTGTTCTTCAGGACAGAGGATACAGCACCTTGACTTTGGCCACTCTAGACCTGATAAAAAGAAAAGAATGTTGCATCTTGCTGAACAGGCTTTCCTTTTGGTCACAGGGAACAAGGGAGATTGTCAAGATTGACATCTTGTGATGTCCCACAGTCAAGAGCCCTTGACTGTGGGAGGATGTGTGGGGAGTGAAACCATTTGTGGAGATCTCCCAGGGAGAAAGAATGAAGCTGCTGAGAAGAGGCTGTGTCTACTCCCAGCAGTATTTGCAGGCAGTGCAGCAACACCTCGCTGTTGATAGAGCCAGAGGTAACCAGTAATATGAACACATGGATCTACATCTTGTTCCATTGTAAGCTCCACAGATGAGACAAAAAAAAAAAAAGTTTACTCCAAAATAAATAAACATTTGCAATGGTGAAATTCCAAAAGTCATTTGAGAAAACTTTTAGACAGTATTTTGTGTGTCAGCCATTCCCAAGTATTCCCAAGACTCTCAGAGAGAAGGTTCGGGAAGGATGTCGTTCTTAGCACGGCAGCCCTGAGATCAATCACCCTTGCCAGGGTCTTTCTATGCAGCAGAGGGAAGCTCCAGGAACTTGGTGTACCCATGATCCTTGTGCCTGGGATTCAGCAGGGCAGCCTGCCAGGAGTGCTGTGCGTGAGCTGACAAGAAACAGGGAGGGTTTGGAAACCCACCTGGCAAGTGAGATTGTATTGGAAAATTGCCTGGTTTCTGTCAAAGTATTGTCAAAATCATCCCATTCTCAAAGTATGGTTTTTTTGTGTCAGGTCAGAATTTTCAGGGTAAAAAAACCCCAAATCAACCCCCCAAGGAAAACAGCAAAAAGAAGTTGGAAAGTTTTCAACCAGCAATCAGCCCAATGGCTGTATGTTGTTAGTGTTCACAAGTCTCCAGAAGGAGGTTTCGAAGCCAGCTCTGCATTTTACACAGGACCAGAGTGAGACTGAGGAGGGTGAAGGAGAGCAAAGGCACTTGGCTCCTCTGAGACCTGCTTCTCTACAATCTGATCCCAAAAAGAAAATGCTCTAGCTGAGTGTGACCAGGATTACAAATACTCAGCAATGACTTCTTGAGCAAAAACTGCTTTATTGACTCCTTCAAAGCAAAATCAGCCTGTCTTGCTCAAAAGCAATGCTGACCCTTTTTAAGTCAAGGCCTGATGTTCTCCACCAGATTTCATCTACCACAGATGATACAGATGCAAGATATTTTCTTTTTTTTTCCAACGTCTACACTACCTAAGGAGTACCTGTTGTCCACACTTTACAGGAGAAGATGACTATTGTGTTACCTTGTGTGTTTGTTCCACCACCAAATCAATCCTATCCACAAAAAAGCAATTCCCTTTCTCATTGTAAGAACCTGGCTTTGCTGTGAGAGCAAGACCATCCAGACTTACCAGTCTATCTAGGACCAGAAGAAACCTTTGTCAGAATTCTGGATATTGAAAATGACAAAGCCATAGTGTGAATGGAAAACAGCTTGTTTCTGGGAGGGATGTGCCTCCCCTCTGAAATGCTGAGGTAGTGATTGATGAACGATGTAAGATCTAATTTACTACACTCCATTCAAAATGCAGACTCAAAAATGAGATCCAAGTGTTCACGTGCTGGTAATTACTGATGCATAGCCGCTCTGATGAACAGAAAATTCACACTACCTTTTAAAATTAAACTCTTTGTGCAGGATGCATTGTCTCAGTGGCTTCCCTTACCTTGTTTCAAGGTGCCACTGGGACTGAGGCTGCAAGGCTCCATGGCTGATGTTCATCTTGGGTCCCTGTAATTGCACCAGTGACAGCAGCCTCAGATGGGAGGCAGCTAACAAGCAAAAAATTTGGTAACAAGAGTGACCTTGTATCACCTTACCAGAAAAGAACTCACATTCTCTGCCCAACTCCTGCTCCTTGGCTCACACTGAAGGGCTGTCGAGGTGTTACAATACTGCCCCTTCTTAAAATCCCCTTTTGTCCCTGTGGCCGAACAGAGGTAAATGTGATTGCAGTCACTCCTTAGGCTGGTCTCTGGCTAAGCCCTAAGTCCTGCTGCCAGAGTCCCAGAAGTGGGGAGGAAGTTGTACAAATTGGTTTGTCTCACACTGCAGGGCTTTCACCCATTTGCAGTACAAGCCCCCCATCTCTCCTCTCCCCATGATAAGACCACCTCTTTAAAGAAAGGGAGGACTCCTTATGCAACCAGAAGGCTCCCTAGGATCTATCAGTACCAGTTGCTCCCATTTCTGATGCTGTTCTTTCTCTCACAGAAGCTAAACTATATGGATTGTATTAGGGATTCAGCACTTAATGAAGCCTTATTCTTTCCTCTTGCTCACACAACAGAACCATCACACTCCATCCCACACTTGAGTTTCTCAATATAACCAATACTGAATAACTGGAAGAAAGGAAATTTTATACCAGGGAGTATGAAGGTAAATCCTCATCCTTGAGCTGAATTCCCACTGATTGAGAAACTTCTCTACCCACTAGAGTGGTGGTAGATGGGGAGTAAGCAGCAAGACAAGGCTCTGAGCTGTGTGGTACTTCCCCACTGTCTGGGAAGAAAACCCACTTGCAGGCCATGTCCCTTTACTAGCAATCCTCTCTGTTACCAGCAAGGTGGGTCTGCTGTGTAAGGTGAAATGAATTCAAAAATCCAAACTGGTATTGATGCAAATGAAAAGCAGGGTTGTTTTTTTTTTTTTTTTTAACAGCTGTCACCTATTTGAATTCTTGCAAAAGTCTTACTCAGTGTCAAGGCTGAGTCACTCCTACAGTACATGGCCAAACTAACATCTTGTGGAGATATGTTTGGGGAGGGGAGTGGGAGTAAAGGGGAGGGAGGGGGCTAATCATGCTCATAATTTCTCATCTTCCAAAATAATCTGTTTTCTAAATGCACTGCTATATCTTTGTGCTAGCAGTCCACCATCTGCTCCTTCTTTCGAAACACCCACTATGTAGTCTGCTGTCTTGTTATACTGCCAAAACTCTATATACTGTGGGTAGAATAGTCTCTGCTTTCAGATGCTTTTCTTGGGTGACAGGGGAAAAAAGCTTTGGAATTAGCACCAAATGTAAGTTAGTGCACGGCCATGCAGCTTGCTCTTATCCTGTAATCTGTGATGTAATCTCAGCAGCAAACAAGCAACGAAATTTCATCCATCTAACACCAGGCAGGGGCTCTGGTATCACCCTCCAGCATAGACTGGAGCTGGAATGTTTTGGGTAATCTCCAGAACGCCTCAATAGAATTATAAATCCATAAATCAAAGCAGTCATTATGTATTTGAATAATATGCGGATCAAAGTCTCAGATTGAGGGCCCCTTTGTTCCCATGCTCTTTTTATATCTTACTCAGTGAGCATCTATTCAATGAAAAACAATTACAGTGAATTTAGAGCAAAAACATACAGTGCTAATGGAGCTCTGAAGACCTCCTCTGGCAAAGCATTTAAGCATATGCTTAATTTTAAGCACATGAGTGGTAAGAGTGGAATTGCACACAAAAGAGTGGTATTTAGTTCAGCAGTATGTTGAATTGGCATCTAAATATAAATTATCAATCTCTCCAAATTGAGCCTTTTTCAAAGTAGTTCATCTTTACTCTCCCACCCAAACACTTTGCTAGCAGCATTTCATAGCACAGGTCTGTGCAAATACTGCATTAAATTCTGCTCATCCTACTCTAAGGCGAGCCTGTCCTCAGTAGGAGCAATTAAAGAAAGAGGAGCAAGACAAGGGCCATGTCCCATTAAACAGTGCAATTATCCTGGGATATATGAGTGCTGGTTTTTTTGCCAAAGGGAAGCTGAGACAAAGCAACAAGTGAGTTGTGATGTGCATTGACTCAGTTCCGTGACAGACACGTGACTAGACCGTTGTATCACAAAATGCCGCCACCAGAAACATCAGCCAAAAACCTCCTGCCTCCAGTCTGGGATAATCCCAACCAGTCCAGGGCTCCTTTCTCATCTGAAAGGACATGCTTGTGATGTAAGGCAATGCAACACTGCTGGTAAGCCTCTGTAAAGCAGTACAAACAAGTACAGGTATGACTGCACCTCTAATAAAGCAAAAAGTAGCTCTGATAGATCTGGAAAGGTTCTTCACATGGCTGTGCCAATGCTTGCTAGGCAGAAGTGAGGCCAGCAGGACAAGGGCTTTGGTGCACTTTGTTTACTCATGGGGAAGTAGAAAAACCCTCTGGCTTTAAACCACTCATGGCAAATAAAACATATCTGACATCTTTGCTCTGCTCTGCTGCAGAGAGGCTCCATTGGATGTACACCTGAGATGAGGTGTGGCCTTGAGGCATCTTGCACTAATGTTTGCAGAAGATGAGGATCATCCTCCAACATAGCTCCTGCCCCAGCTCCTGAGCTCTTGCCTGCAGAGGCTTCCAGCTGTCCAGGGGCCACTTCCCTGCTTCAGCCCAGCTCCTGTGGGTGGTCAGGCTCAGCCCCTTACCAGAAAACTTCTCCTGCTGTGACTTGCTCTGTCACATTGGCAAAAGTAGGAATTGTGAAACATGTCAAGGGAATTGGGAGCACAAAGGTGGTCTGCTCACAAGGTGAAAGCAAAACATTATTTTAAAAGATAGATGTTGCAAAAGACTTAATTAGATGAGAAGATTGCATGAAGAGCAGTGAGAGGAGCTCACATCACTGAGAAAATGAGAAGATTTTTACCCCACCACCTGCTGTGTGGACTGGGGAGGGCTGTTTGGAGTAGAAACCTTTCCAAACAGAGTGAAGGAAAAATGGATAGTCCTTTTCTCCAGAGAGCAGGAGAGTCTCTCTCTTGCTTCAGCACACATCCACTCACCTACTCAACTTTACACATATTCTTAACCCTAAAGGCCTTTCCAAGCTGCCAAATCCTAGATCTTCTTGCTCTATGAAAAAAAAAATTGCTTATGTATCAGCTGCAAAATCTCTTACCACACTTCTCACAGAAAGACCAGACCAAATATGAGCCTTCAGCTGGGCAGCAAAGATGGAATTCTTTCTAGACTTGTAGTTAATGAACATACTAGAGACTGCCATGTTTTCTCTTAGAATCTCCCCGTGGGGATGCTGCTATACAACTTCCCTGGTGGACGATTAAAATCTGATGAAAATAATGAAAAAGACTTATTCAGGTCAGCTACTGTAATTTGAGAAAAAGTTGTTTATGTCCAAACTCTTTTTCTCTTGTATGTGTTTCCCCCTCTTTAAATGATCTTTAGTTTGGCCCCAACTGAATCACAGATCAAAGCACTTCAGCTTTTGAGACCAAATTGCAATTTATAATGTCTGTGGTTTGAGCTAATCTGTCTCTGTGTCATCTCATTTTAAATCAACAGAAAGCAGCACAAAATAACTCATTTTGGTATGCTCTGCAGAATGAGGGATTTTAACTCAAGCATCCTGTTACCAGTTCTCTCCACAGGTATACAGGGTTTTCTGCCTTAATCTGAGCATGCTTTGTTCCTATTGTAAACATCAACTTTGTAAGCAACTTGTGTTCCACTGAGGTGAAACTACATCTCCAAACTTAAACTCAGGTTCTGGTTTGTCTCCTTCCTTATAACTTTTAACTGTATCAAAGGGTAGCTTAATGCGGTAAATAGCCTTTCATTTTCAATTAAGACAGTCCTAATTTCAAACCCACTTGAATGATCTGGGTTTAAAAGTTCAATCCATGCTACAGTCTTATTTATTCTTCATAGCAAAGTGCAACAGGCCGTTCCAACAGCAAAGACCATAGCAAACAGGCCAATTCTGGTGGAAACACTGCTCCCCAGCTCCTAAAATCACTGCTGTGTGATTCCTTGTTTTGTGCTGATGCTGCTGCCCTGACAACAAAGGGGATCCACAAAGTAGCATGAGGATGAGTCAGCCCCAGGGTGCATCACACATCAGCATGTCACTGGCACAGCTGAGCACATCTCCTCTGGCTCCACGGGCTTTCTGCTGGGCCATCACCATCCCTGTGTCCCTGCACATTTTGCTGTGTACCACTGTTTGTGAGAAGAAAATCCAGCCTAATGTACCCATTTCCTATTCTGACTTCACTCTTCCATCTGACATTCCTCTCCTTTTTCTTGCAGCCTGGCAGACCCTCCCATGCTGTGCCCAGGTTAGTTAGCTGTCTTACTATTCCTGCATCCCCCACCTTGAGCTCATGGGAGAGGGGAGTGCATGCTGGATGGTGTCAGCCACCATGGGTGACTTCCATGTCATCACACCCTGGGAAAGTCAGAGACAGAGACACGGGCTCCTGGTGCTGGGGCTACAAATCTGCTGTGTTGGAGCAGATCTTGAGGAACGAGCAACACACGAAACTCCCACTAATGCCAACCTGGCTTTTGTTTGGGATTGCTTAACTCTGATGAATAATGGAAGAGTCCAGCCTGCACTTCTTTTTATTTAACCGCATCACTCTTCAAACAAAACCAACCAAAACCCAAGCAAACAAATACTCCTCCAGAACAAGCTAATGTCTGACCTAAAGTGTGGCTCTGCAGAGTAAAGTGCACCAGAGAAAAATGAGCTTTATGTTCATGGCAGAGATGCAGTGTGTGGAGGGAAGAACCATCTTTTGCAGCTAGAGAAAGGTTACACAGCTCAGTCCATGCTCAGTCTGGTCCATAACAGGAGTTCAAGTAAGGAAATAAAAGCAAAGAGATAAAAGCAAAGCCCAGATCTTCTTGGTCTGGAGGTTGTACCCAGAACATTACTTTCACCATCCCTTGGTAGATCTGTCCATTATGAGCTTGTCTGAACTACTGGCCTCCAACACTCATGCCACCAAGTCCCACAATTTAATTATGTATTGGATGAAAAAGTACACCTACTCATTTGTTTTAAAGTTTAGACTGGGTACTGGTATATCACAGATCAAATAGAGCAAAAGCTAAAAGAATAAATGAGATTTTCAGAGCTGTTATTTGCATACACATTCTCAAAATATGACCCAATTTCTTTCCACATCAGCTGAGTAAGTTAATACTGAGGTTGTGTGACAAAAATGGCTCTTGTGTATTTGGTCCAGAGACCAAAGCCTGTGCAGGGCCTCAAACCCCCAGGTGCTGCAGTCTTCTCCTTGGGGAGGTTTGGGTGCAGGGTTTCCAAGGATGAGAGCAAAGCAGGGCTCTCACCAGACCCCAATGGGAGGAGGGGCAGATGCTGTGGAGCAGCTTGTCTTTGGTCCCCACGGTCTCCCAATTTAAGTTTGAATCCGTTTTCTCCCACACCACTGTAAAGCAGCCATCTTCTCCCAGTCAAGGGCACCAAACCCATCCTGAAAGGATATGGGCCATTCTTGCTGCTACAGTAATTTCCAGCCCCCAGCTTCCTCTGACAATATGTAATAAACCTCTCATGATGCTGGTGGAAATTGAGTATGGAAGAAGAACATGACTGATAGCCTGAATGAGCTTCCCATGGAGAATGCACAAACCTGCAGACAGGGGAGTGCTGGCTCCAGAGAGAAACATCTACCTGGCTCTGCCCAGCTGCTCCTGGTATCACACAGCCTGCCTTCTGGGCTGTGCAAAACCTCAGGATGCCCACCCTCATCAGTCCGTGAGGGTTTGTGTCACTGCACACGGAGGAGCTGAAGGGAGACATGAATTAGACCATGTCAGCAGTACAGTGCTTTAAAAGTTGGGGTGTATCTTGGGAAGGTATCCAGTCCATCCAGTTTGGCAGGGGTAAGGGAGGAAGGAGAGCATGCTGTCAGGAGAGGATATCTTACCTCTAAGCCTCTTTCACTGAAAAAGAGCAAATGGCACTCTGCCTGTCAGACAGAAACTGAAATAATCTCGGCAAGGTGGAAGGATTCCTGGCATCGCTGAGCTCTGCAGGAGCACGTACCCCCCGTCATCTTTCCAGATCTGTTGCCATACGTTTACAGCCAGAATATAGAACTGCCTGAAAAGTAGCATTCCAAGAAAACAGAGTTAAAACAGCTCAAATGTGACAGGCCTAGCCCTACCCTGAAGAAGACATTGGCAAAAATGCCTCCTGATTTCTTCTGTGTGGTTTTCTTGTTATAGTGTCCTGTTTTGCCCTCCAGTATCACGTTGGTATCCTCTGCAAGGGATGGGTAGCAGGGCCCAGTGCTCAGGAGAGGGTACACACAGACATAGTGAGTCAGAGGGCCCTCCCAGTGTGCCCAGAACCCCACCACTGGGAGAAGCTAAAGCCAGCTGGATTAAAGCAGTGGCCTGGGTAGCAGGAGGTGGTAACACCCAAGAGGGACAGAATGAGGAGAGTATGACAAAGTAAAGGCTAGGGCTGGGTGGGGACACTTGTGTGACCCCAGAGACTGAGAACTGAAGACACCAAGAGAAGGATAGAAGAATGAGGAGGTGAGACAGCAGCACAGGCTGTGTGGTGGCTGCCTCTGATGAGGATGTGATGAGACAATTTCAAATTGTTATTGAGATATATTTGGAAGTAGAAAGTTGGATTTTCCATTTCAAATGTAATTTGAAATACTTTGTTTGACTTACAAAATCTTCTTCTTCTTCATGGCTTCATCAAGATCAGGACCTGCCTGACCAACCAATGGCCTTCTATCATAGAATAATTACAACAGTGGACAAGAGAAGGGCTGAAGGTGTCATCTACCTGGACTTCTGCATAGCCTTTGACACAGTTCCCTACAACATCCTCTCTCTAAATTGGAGAGAGAAGGATTTGATTGGTGGACTGTTCAGTGGAGGAATTGGTTGGATGGTTGCATCCACAGGACAGTGGTCAACAGCTCAGAGTCCCAATGGACATCAGTCACCACTGATGATGGTGAGTGGGGTCTCTCCAGGGAGTTTGGACCTCCTTTTCCAAGCTGATTTGCCAAGGTATATACCGAAGTAATTTTTTTTCTTTGTCTGAGTCCAGTCCATGGAATATCTTCCATATTATTTAGTACAGTCCTAAAAAACCTCCCCAGCATTTGGAGGGAAGCTGTATTTATGCTGGTATGCTTCCGCACATAAGTATAATCATGACCAATATTAAAGAAATAACTTTGCAGGGTGCCTTGACCAAGTTTTTTTTTTTTTTTTTTGTTGAGGTAGTCTGGATGAGTTGTTCAGATGTAATATATTTGAGATTTTGATCTATGATACCAGTTTGAGACAAAATAGTTTTACAATATTTTAGTCATTTCTGCAGCAAAAGAAATGCTGTTCTTTCCAAGTCTACCTTAACTTGGCTGCAATACCCTGATGTGAAGGCTGTTTGTGCCCGTTAGTAATTGCAGTTGTTCTGTTAATTGCAGATGGAGCATTTATCAATACAATGGCCATGTGATTTTTAATTCCGCTGAGCTTATCGACGGAATGGTATCTCTAAGTTCTTCAGGCTTCTTAGCCATTGTAAAAAATCAATTCCTTTGAAAAACATCCATCTTCTTTATTTCAATCCAACTTCCTTTGCTCCTGGAGTTGCAAGAATGGTGCATTAGCTAGCCAGGCCAGTGGAGCCCAGCAGGGAGTGCTGACACCTCTGGGAGTACATCATCCATTTTAGAGTGGTGCCTGGCCCGCCAGGACATGGGAATCATGGGCTCTGACAATACACAGGAAAGAGCATTCGGGAACGTGTGCTCTGCACCACCCATTACTGACCTGTGACTCATCCTCTCCTGCTCTGAAAGAACCTCTGACCTTTCAGTCTTTATTTTCTTTTTGCCATATCCTTACAGAGAGTGCTTTAAAGGGCACCAAACAAACTGAGAGGTACAATACCTGCAGGCTAAGTCACAGTTTCTAGAATTTCCTTCCTTGCAGCCATGAGTGTCACCATACCCTGTCGGGTGATTTCATTTCGGTAGCACCTTGAGCTTTTCCTTGGGGACTGCAGGTAATCCTGATGCCTCAGGGAGCCTGGGCAGCTCATGCTCTACCTGCCAGCAACTCTGCTACATTTTATCATTTTATCATTTTATCATTTTATCATTTTATCATTTTATCATTTTATCATTTTATCATTTTATCATTTTATCATTTTATTGATGCAGCCTCTGGAGCTAATGGCTTTACAAAAGGAGAATTGTTTTTCTGTGCTGGGACACAGTGAGTAGGAAGGATCTGTTTAATCTTAGTGTTTAAACCCAAGGGGGTGCTTTCCCTTTTAGGATGGGACAGATTAGGATCGCTTATTTTTGCTCTCGTAAATCCTAGCAGAAGGCTGGAGTGTGGCAGTCCCCTGTGTCCCCTCCTTGTGCTCACCACCCTGCAGAGTGGCCATGAGCTGTCTCTGTGCCTGCCTCAATTCCCCTGTCTGTGAATGGGGATTATTGTCCTGAAGAACCTTGGGATTTACTGGTGAAAATATAATTTAAGCCCTGCGATGTGCTAAGGACCCTGCCTGTTCCCATGCTTCCAAATTCATTAGAAAGCCCTGAAAGCTGCATTTATCATCTGTATGTCAACAATACTATGATCTTCTCCAAAGCAAAGAACCCCTTATCCCATGTGTTCTTTGAGCATGGCCTGCTCAATCCTAAAGAAGCCTAGGAATCTCTTCAGTTCTGTCTGCAATACATCACTTGGAGCCATTTGCAGATCTTTCCCTCTGCTTCTGTTCCTCCTTGCAGCCACCAAGGAGTCCGTATCCCTCAGAAAGCCACTGAGGGGGACGTGAGTTGTTCAGTCTGGTGTTGCATGGAACCTGTCACCGGTGCCTGTGTGGATTGCTGCTCCAAACCAGGCGTGGAGGGGAGGCCATAACGCTGGGATGTGGGGGATGCCTTTGGGCAAGGATCACTGCATGTGGTGCCCTGGAAGATGACATGTTCCCTGCTGGTCCCTGGCACCCATGCTGAGACCCCAGAGGGGTCCCACATCCAGCCCATGCCTGGCATGTGTCACGGGGCAGGACAGAAGCCACAAAAGCAGCAAGGAAGCACAGTGCAGGAAGCAGTTAGGTCTAGTGTTTGGATGTTCACCAGAGGGTCAGCCACTAACTAGACATTTGACAGCACCAGGTCGGAGACTGAATTACAGTAGCAGGATGGTGTGGTTGAGCCTCCTTCCCAAGCTGGAATACAGGCAGAGCTGCTGACCCTGTGAGAACAAACACAGGACAGATCCCAGATGCAAGATATGAGACCAGGAAGCAAGAGATTTAAGTTCTGATGCCTCCTCACTCACCAAGGGTAGCTAGAACCAGTTTCTATGCCCAGACAAGATGCAGGATTTTTAATGCTGATCAGCCTTTCTGGTTCCTGGTGATCCCTGAGTCATTACCACTTGGGCAAAACTTGGGCAAATACATGGGCCAATTTGAGAAGCTCAGCTAGTCCTGGTGGAACAGGGAGGTGCACTCTGGTACAGCAATCTCTCCAGCTGAGCCTAATGAGAAATCTTGCAGCCTTTGTTTCAACCTTGACATTGCTGGTGCTCCTCAGTGGATGGAAATCCCAATCCCAAGGTCACAGAAATCAGTGACAGATTTTCCATTGGTTCTGAAGCACTTCAGACCTAAAAGGATGGTTTCATGGTCCATTTTCTGTCCTTCCCCCACCCCCAGCATGTCTTGTCCCCCAGTAACGCTGATAACATGGTTTTGGCAGCTGTTGACTGACCATATTCCCAGTTCTGGAAAGAAGCACCAATACCAAGTACCTAGGGTACATCTAACCTTACTTTCCATCTCCTCAGCCTCCTTGTTCGACTTCCTGCCTCTTCTACACCCAGTGCTTTTTACATCTCGTGGAAGTAGGTTGGCTGTAAACACACCCGAAATGTAGGAGGAGGCAGATTCTGCCCATACCTTTGAACAACAAGGCTGCAGGAGAGTGAAGAGAGCAGGAAACAAAAGTGAAAAGCAATCTAGATGTGTGGGAAGAGTATTGTGCTTTGGAGGTGTACTTTATTTTTTACTTGTTTGTTTTATAGCTTTGCAGATTCTTTCCTTGAAGCTTGTCACAGGAGGTACAGTTTGCTCTTGGCAGCAGGGGAGGAGACTGTGGGGATGAATTCCCACTGTGTGCCCAAGAAGTACTCAGACAGTCTCCATGCCCACAAACAGACATACAATCCATTTTATGCACAATGAAAGAAGCTGCACCAAGAACTACAATGCCTACTACTAGTTTTTATTCATCCCGTTTTGATCAAGGCCTCTAAAAGTTTTCTGGTTCTCTTAAAACTAAGGAAAATGTGGATAGGTGCCCAGACCCTGTCCTGCTGACAGTGCACTTCTCTGACACATGTACCATGCGCTGCTGAAACACTGATAGTGGTTTTTCACAGAGGTCTGCAATCTATTAGACAGCACTTACTGGCATGTTTCGATGTATCTGCTGATCCAAGGCTGAGCAGACCATAAAAAATTATAAAATATTTGATTACATGGCAATGATCCTTTTAACCATCAATGTGCATGTATTACGCTGTGCATGGATATAAAAAACCACACCAACACACACAAAAAATCAGAGACAGTGATCCTTATAAATTCATTGTGTACCTTTGATCACTGCTGCTCTGCTCAGCCAGACAATTTTATCTCCTAAGGGTGCTTCTCTCTCTCTTAAACCTCCCATGAGGCTTAGGAGACAGGAGACAGTCATTGAAGTAGGATCAACCTGACACAAAACTGCTTCACTCCTTACCCCACACTGGGAAATTCCTCTCCCACCCACCCCATACAATTACACATAGAAAAGCAGACTAGAAATATTAAGAATTCTGGACCAAAAATAAGGTTGTGGTCCAATTTTTGTTTGACCACACAGAGCAGAAAAAAAGGGAATTTATATGACAGGAAAAGGTAAATTCTCAGCCTTCTTCAAGGACCACTGACATCATCTTTGACTGTCAAACTGAGACATAGCAGACCTTAAAGTCGTGACGTTTTTAGTTCCAGCAAATGTAATTTACATGATTGCTAGAGATGTTGAAAATTCATTAACTGGATGTTTTCCTCTGTTTCAGTCCTGGGCAGTTGAACTCGCAGAAAGAAAGATTTAACTTAAGAAAAAAGGGACTGTAAGGAATATCTCACGTTAATATCACCTTCCCCAACTGCAGTAGGGATTTTCTTTTTGAAGGAAGATGCCCAAAATGCATGTTAAGAGTGGAGTGACATAAAGTGGTTTGGCCCCTCTTTGGTTTCCTTCCACAGTTAGGTTATCATAGGATCATTAATGTTGGAAAATACTACTAAGTTCATCAAGTCCAACCATTAATTCAACACCACCATGTTCACCACTAAACCATGCTTCTAAATGCCATGTCCACACACCTTTTGAATACTTCCAGGCATGGCAATTCCACCACATCTGGGCAATCTATTTCAATGTCTGACCATCCTTTCAGTGGAGAAGTTTTTCCTAGTATCTAATCTAAGCCTCCCCTGGCACAACTTGAGGCCATTTCCTCTTGACCTGTCACTTGTTACCTGGGAGAAGAGACTGACCCACACTTCCTTTCAGACAATTGTAGAGAGTAATAAGGTGCCCCCTGAGCCTCCATTTCTCCAGGTTAAATACCCCCAGATCCCTCAGCTGCTCCTCATAGGAGTGGTCTTGGTTATTGTGCCAACCAGGTGTTTACACAGATTTACAGAGACTTTGGATCCAAGCATTGCTCTGCCATGCACGACACATGGCATCAAGCATTTGTGCTGTAAAATCTTTGTGCTGTGCCTTATGCTGCAGGTGGAGTGGATTTCAAGTAGTGTCTGAGCACAGGTTTGAAAGGCTCCTCAGAGCTGTGTTTGCAGAATTACCCACTTTTAACCCCCATCATTTAGAAAGCAGTCCATCTAAACACCAAAAAGACTCCTGAACAAAGATCCATTAAGCTTGGCAGACCCTTCTGGCTTATTTTTCTCTAGAAGTGTGCTTGCAAGGACTGAGATGATGTCAATGTGATAATGGCCTTTCCTATTTCAACCAGCACTCAGACAGGTCTGAAGAAGTGATGTTAATATTCTGTCTGCTTCATTAGCTCACCTACTGGCAGTTGCCTTGCTGAGATCACTGGTTTTCCCCATTCTGTATTTATAGCTTTGTGTGCGACTTTCAGCATACAGATTATCAGAGTCCCAATCGTTGCACTTTGTAACTCATCAAGACCTTGTTTTGCTAATCGTGACAAACTAGTCTCAAGAAACAGGGCAGGAGGGAAATTTTATTTTTCCATTTCTCTTCCATATGTGTGTATGGATTTCAAGTATTTAGACGCACACACAGTAGCTTAGAAAATAACTAGTGCAAATGTTGTCATTTCCAACACGAAACTGCTATTGTGTAAGATCTTTAGAAATGTTTAAAACCAAAACACGTTCAACTTATCATTAGCTCAAGAGGTAACACAGGACAGGAGAATTGCTGTTTACAGATGGACATGCTGTTTACATGGAGCCTATGCCTGGGTTTAGGACGGTGGACCAAGTTCTCTTCATCTTTCCTCCACACTGACACCAGTGGGTCCTTGGCAGACACAGCTCAATCTGCTAGTTATTCTTGAGTATCTGCTACTTTGAAGCATTAAAGCTTTTTGTTCAGGAGACAGGTGATCTTGCATTAATATCAACCATTTCCTTTTAAGAGGATGTCTGATTTTTAAAGTTGAAGATGAAGCTTGCAATCAAAGTGAGGAGCTCTAAAATCTTGGATACTGGCAAGCAAATGAAGAAAGACATATATTTCCTATTAAAAAGACTGGAATGATATAACTCTTGGCTGAAGGCCATGGAAGTGCTGTCAGCATTATTTCCATGTGCTAGGGCCAGGACTGAATGCATAGGGCATGTCTGTGCTCTGAAATGAGCTTGTGAAGGGTTCCACTGTGCCTGCTCAGCACTCCCAGCCTAGCCCTGGATGGGGATCCAGATGATCTGGACAATGACTGGCTGTGCTAAGGGATGGCCCCTGGGCCAGCATGGCATTGCCATGGCTGCCCCCTTCCCCCCTTCCCTCCACCCATGTCACACTGGGCACAGCTCGGAGGCATCTGGGGCACTGGGAAGTCTCTGCGTGAAGATCCATCATGAGATGAAGGAATCTACCAGAGGGTTCCTTTTACATTTTGTTTTGATGAAGGATTATTTTTCGTATCTTGTTGCTTTTAGGAGAGGGCTTTGGCTTAACCACAGAAATGGATATTTCCCCAGTTGCTCACCTTTTGTTGAGTAGTTCCACATTTTCATACCTCCTTTAAAAGATGCTCGGATCCATTTCTGTGTGGTCAGCAAATAATTCCCAGCAGCTGAAAAGGAAAAGGAAGGAAGTTTCAAATGTCAACTCCTATTTGAATGATTTGGCTGATTGTTGGCCTATTTGAAATTGTTCTGTCAATGTGAGGCAGGTTCTCGGACAGGAAGACAGGTATAGGAATTGAGGAGAATGCAGTTGTACAAAAGGTTTTGCATGTAATGTTCAAGATTAGATTAAAACAATAGCATATTGTGAGGACGGTCTACTGTAAGACAAGTAATGCCAGAAAAGATGCCTAAAGCAGATGGGATTGATCACCTTCTGATTTTACATCTTGTTTTTCATCAGTGGCCCAGAAGACCTAGACAATGACCTTACACTAAGTACTATCATCACTAGGCTACCTGAAACCATTTTGTGCCATTTGAGACCCTTGAGGGCATGTGAGACTCCTGCATGAGGCTGGTGGATATGAGTGCCCCAATGAGTGATGGCTGGGAGGCAGGCAGGGCAGTCAGTGGCACATCGCATGGCACAAGATATGGATGATGAGCAATGAAAGTCAGACTCGAGTGCGGGGTGCAGCTGCCGATTCAGACACCTGCTTTTAGGTACACGAGTTGGGTGTCCAAACTCGCACTGTAATCAGGGAAGACCTAACCCCTGTAATCAGTGGAGCCTAGAGAGAGATTCAGGTGGGCACACACAGATATCTACTTACAGGAAACGTGAATCAGTCTCTAGTCTCCACTGGCTGGGGTAAGACTCGGTTGTCTAATTGTGACGCGTAGCGTCATATGAGACAATTTGCAGTATCACGATACCCATGCAGAGTGGGTAGATTTGAGCTTGACCTGAGACCTTCTGGAGAAGAATGTGGAGGGTAGGCAGGATACCCTGGGATGTTCCAAATACCTGCACCATGTGAATCAAGATCTAGAGCTCTAGATCTCAAAGGGTTTGGAGGAATTTTGACACACAGCTCACATGTGCACCTTATGTGGCAGACATCCACATAAAACTGTCTCAATCTGCAACTCCTCTCACTTCTAACTTTTAGATGGAAAAATAGGAAATTTATTCCACTTTTAAAAATAATCTTTATCCTAAAGACCTCAGGTTAGTTCAGAGGATCCCCTGAATTTCTAACTTCTCATGCTTTTAAGGGCTTTGAGAAGGAAAAGAGTGATTACATTATCAGCCAGGTCTTACCTTGGAAGTTAGCTGCAATTCAGGACAGATTTACAAACTCAGTGCTCACATAACTGGAGAACACTCATCTGCTGGTTTTCTGAATTAAGATTCTGTAAAGTTTAGAAATTATATCTAGTGCCCCATCTCTTGCATAACACAGGGCGTATTACAAGTTCTAGTCACTCAGTGAAGCCAGAACATTTAAATCTGTGACTTCCATGAATCAACCAGAACTAAGGCATGACTCCTGTGCAAAAACATGAGCCCTAAGTTTAAACTTTCCTTTGACAAAGAATTCTCCATAGCAATTAGTGACCTAATCTGTTGATTAACCTTTTCACTATTAAATCTTTCTACCCTGGGTGTGCCAAACGCCAGCTTATAGACAATGGATTGTGTTGTAGACTTGCCCATGAGAGTAGCCAACGCTTTGTTGTTTCAATATCTGCATGAGGTACTCAGCATTTTTATGTTTCTTCTATCACTTTGGCTTCACTTGTTTTTGGCTGCAAGTTTTTATTTACCCACCTGTGGCCTTAATAATAGCTTTCCTTAGCATTCCTTGCTTTTATATAAAACCAATAGCCTTTGTTGTTAGATATTTACTCTGTCAGTGATGTACTGTCCTCATTAGTTGCTATTGTGCATATATTTATGCTATCAACTTTATTAAATAACTCTTTTTCCATGTCATAGTCAAAAAAGTTAAATAACAGTCAAGTAAAGCCTCATGGGATCTGGTCTAAGGATGTTTCCATGGTTATCTTTGGATCTGAAATTTGTCATTGGTAGCATTTAACCCCTGTCCAACCATGTGCTGTTCAATTTTTCCCATTGTTTTGAGCCTGGGAGTCAAAGTGCCATGTACAAGGCCATTCTGATGCTTTCTGGGAATCTCTTGGGTGAGCATTACAACCTTTACCAACTCAACCTCTGATTCCATCAATAAAAATTAGCAAGTTATATCTTGTCACAATATTTTATGTAACAGTATTCTGACAGCAGGAATCCCTTCTCTATCCAGCACCTTTTCCTCTTCAATAAGGACAGTCTTGTTCCTTGTCTTCTGGAGGAAGGACACATAGAAGACAGCAGTGGCCCAGCACCTTGTCATGCACAAGTTGAATTGGGTGGCATTGGAGAGCTTCATCCTCACAGGGCTTTGCTGGGGCTGCTTGCTCTTCTTGCTTCCCAAGGAATGCTGCTGATATATGGCTCAGCTCAGGAGCTCAGTGGAGCCATCCCTGCCCATCGGAACTGGAGCACGGGGCACTGCTACAGCTCACCCAGCCCCAGTGCTGGGCTTTCTCCTTCTGTCAGGTAATCACAGCAAATTCCAACCCACCCACTGTACTCTGCTGCTGCACTGAGTTAATTACTGCTTTGGAAATGCGGAGCATTGTAAACGCATGAAGTGTTATCATCATTAAATCAGTGTTAGTCCACATCTCTGCTTCAATTTACAGCTCTGTGCTAAAAGGTGTGAAAAGGACCATCACAAGAGGTGCTGGACTTCAGGTGTACATTCAGCCACTAGGATATGAGGCATAGTAACACTTTGGTCATGCAGTTTGAATAATTACAGGACTATGGAAGACGTGGGACTGAGCGCTTACAAAATATTCACATTATTATACAACCTCCTTGCACTGTTTCAGCTCACAGACAGCAAAATCACTTCAACTGAGGGAATGATATCAAGCTTAATTTGACAAAGAGCATTGGTTAAAGTAACAGTAATGTACCATATGCACAGTAAATTACTAGGATGTGGAAGGAGGAAGGGAAAAATCAAAGGTACAAAAATTATTACTGCAATTGATTATGACATGCATAAAATTCATAGTTAGGTTTAAAATCCTGAAAATGTATTTTTGGTTCTGTGAGCCATCTGGGCAACTGGGTATTTAACAACCCATAGATAGTATCAGAATGCAGTGCTGTTACAGTCATCTGCTTGTGCTCACATGCTTTTGTCATAAGGCTCCTGCTATTTTGTGAATCCTCTCTGGATCAGCAGTGAACATCACTGTCTTCAGCTTCTGTTTACTGCAGCTTCTGAATATTGTAAATTTTGCAGGCTTATAGGAATGGTGCCAGAGGCTCTCAGAGTCTGGACTTGGTTAAAATTTGTGGTGCAGAAAAAAAGATAAAGGAAGAGAGGTGGAAATGAAGATCTCCACCTGGGATAAATTAAGATAGTGCTGCTCCAATCTATGGCAGTTCAAGACCAGTTTAAGGAAAAAGCATATGCTGAGAGCTCATGGAGGTTAGCTCAGAGAGTCCCTGCTGAGTAGCCAGAAAGGTGATATTTTCATCCTTTTGTTTTGTTTAGCTCAGAAACCTGAATTAGGTTCATGGTTGTATTCTGGTTTTGTTTCTAGCTCTCTACACATACTGATAGAGCAGTGGCAAGAAAAAGAAGACTACCTGTGAACCACCTACTTGCTTTTTCCAGATAAAAGTTTAGACTACCCCATTTGAGGTGGGGTAAGGTAAGAGAGGGTGATTCTAAGGCTGGTGATTTATTTCCTGACTTAAAAGGGAAGAATTAATTGGCAAAGTTTACAGGAATTTCAACTATTGCAAACCCTGGGATATCCTTACCTAGATTTTGGTTTCAGTCTCTATGTCCTTTAAGGAAAAAACACTAAAATGTTAAAGTGGGCTCTGACCCCATGTTCTGCCCTTCTTGTGGCATCTTTCAAGTACATTCACAATAAACTCCATGTTATGTAGGGCAACACAAACTTCCTAAGATTTTAAGACGGTTTAGGGAAATGTCTCAGTTCTGGTACCATAGAATGTCAGCCTTCAGCTTCCACCTGTGTGTGTTGGGGGCTTAGGTGGTTACAGCTTGGGGAGTATTTGCTATTTAATGAATTCTGTGCATTTCTTGAATAGCTGCACCTCACCTCCTGTGCCACCATGAGGAACAGTCTCTTTAGACAGCTAGCCTCAACAGGTATGCAAAGGTGAGCTTGCTAGTCAGCATTCACAAACCCTTTCCTTATTAAGGTGGAGGCCAGATTTAGTCCATCATCCCAGGGGATGCAGACTCAGGAAGACTACTGAGCATTCTCAGCAATTGCAGTAAATATTTTCTGGAGGTCAGCAAATGCTGATCTGAAAATGAGTTTTAGGATTACAGCTGGAATGCTTCAAATGGGATTGAAAAAATGCATTGCTCCATTCACCTAGGTTTCCTAAGGTGTTATCGCAGTGAATGTGACAATGGAATTTGGAGTGATTTGCTGAGCCTGGATTGCAAAGCCCCTCTGAGCTTGTATAGCATTCAGCTGGGCATCTGTGTTTGGGGTGATTTACTATCAGGAGTGCTTCCCACTTGTTTGTTGTACCTAAATCCTGATGCTGGTTTCAGCAGTCAGCAAAAGCTGCCTTTTCCCGAGTTATTTTACTGGCATTGCATAGACTTACAGAACAGAGCTTCATTTTACTTTTTTTATTTTATTTTTTTAAATTTATTTTTTATTTTTACTATTCAAATACCCTATTAGGTGTTTCTAAATGTAGTGCTTTTATACATCATCATGGATTTGTTAACAACTGTGCACATCTGGCCTAAATTAGACCACCTATGAAGGTAGCCTACAAAATCTAGATATTACCAGAGGAAACAGAAGAAAAGGCAGTTTACTACCAAGAAGAGAAACATTTTAAAGCCAGCCCACCAGCCAAGAGATCCTGGCAGTCCATAAAGAACTTTTCAACAGAAAGTGGAAAGTGCATATGAAGTGCACCCGGTTCCACCAAAGGTAATTAACTGTGTTGACCTTGGGGTACTTGCTCTAGCCTTAGTGTTGTGGGGTGGAACGAGACATGAAGAGCAAGATGCAGTCCTGAGCCCCTGTGAAGCCATTGAAGATACGTGCTTAAATTTCACCAGCAAGAAGAGAAACCCATTAGAAAACCAAAATAGTCCAAGAAATTTTTGGAGAACATTGAAAGCCTAGATCTCTGCTAGAAGTGGCAGGCTGTAACAAATGTAAAACTCTGTGGCTTGTAGTGGGTTTGACACTCATAATAATCCAAAAAGTAAAGGAAATGAAAGTAAAGATGCATACAATAAAGTACTTATCTTCTCTCTACAGAGCTGAGAAGTATTGATGTTTACCTCACACACCAGAGCAGGACCACATGCTGTCCTATATAAACACTGCCAGTCTAAGTTTGATTTTAGGGAGTTCAGGTTTGGCTCAAGAAATTAAGACTGCTTGCAGCCCTATGCACTCCCACTTGGCTTCATCTCCATTGTGCAAAGCTAAGTGGGAATAACAACTCTTACAAGCAGGGTTTATCTCGCTACTACTGAAAAAAAAGGAGTGTATTATATTGTGACAATCTGAGAACAGGAACTGAGGATCTGAGAATAGTGTGCCAATGTTTTTGCAGACTGCAGTTAGAGATCCTGTTACATGTCTGGTATTCCTTCAGCTAAATCATCATAGAGGGTCTGGTGCTTGGTGCTTAGCTGTTATTATTTGCTTTTAAGACTATTTAAGTGGTGAAATATTTGGAATAAGGTTGGAGATTGGTACATTCTTCTACCCTGCAGGATGAACAGAGTGGTCCAGCAGCCCTGGGGGGAAGCACAAGAAATGTGAGGTCTTTCCTGGATCCTTTTCAATCTGAGGGTGTCTGGATGTGTGCCTCATCTTACTGACTCAGGTGATTGTGATACTCTTGGGTCCTCTTCTATGCCCTCAGGAGAGCAGGGAGGTGACAGCAGTCAAGAGGCAGCAGTCACAGACAAGGCAGTTTAAAGGTGAGAAGGGGCTGTGGGTCATTAGCATCACCCATCTGGGGTAGTTCCACTTGCCATTTGTGTGAATACTTGGTCTCTCTCACTTTGGGGTTTTGGCACAGATGAGGGGACAACAGTGAAAGATCAACTTAATCTGCTTCAGAAGAATGTGCAAGAAATCCTGTTAGGACAAATTGACTGTGATAAAAGTTTATTTCTAAACTTTCTGGGACATTAGTTTATTTATACCAATTGTCTGATTGGCCAAAGGGATATGCCAAGCCTAGAGGGTTAATGAGTTGATGAGATGTTGGCAGCTGAAGAGTGTTACCATCTTGTCCATCTGCTTTGGACTGTCCAGTCCAGGCTCTGTGGTACAGCTACAAACCAAGATGAAGGATTGAGCTTGTACCCCTGGGTCAAGGACAGGAGCCATTCAGATGTGAAAACATATGAATTCATAGACTGGCTCATTGCCTTATGCTGGTGCACTGTCCTGAACGAGAGGCGCTTCATCTCCTGCTCCTCCAAAGTGCCAAATCCCTCTGGTAAAGAAGGCATCA
Source organism: Prinia subflava (assembly GCF_021018805.1). NCBI lineage: Eukaryota > Metazoa > Chordata > Aves > Passeriformes > Cisticolidae > Prinia > Prinia subflava. The sequence continues at coordinate 28,877,463 of NC_086249.1, forward strand.
GGCAGGTGGGCTCTTACTCCTTTCCTCACAGAGTGGTCTTTATCTCTGCTTCAGACAGAATGGCAGATGTTTGTTTGCCATAAATAGTGGATCATACCGAAGCAGATGGGTCAAGGACAGTGCTGGAAGGACATTCACTTTACCAGTTCTGCTCTGGGGGATACTGGTGCTTAGAGGTGAACGTGAAATATGAAAGAGCCGAGCGCTTACATTTCAGCAGATAACCATGCTGTGGATACACTTGCCATTTTCTAGCACCCTCCTGTAGTTAACTTCATCCCTGGTTTGGGTTTGTTGAGGACACAGGGTGAAGAGTGAAATGGTCTTGTTTCTCTGAGACTTAAACATGAGTAACTGCACAGGTGGGCCTGTGGAGACAGCCCTAGTAAGGACCAAAGAGGTGGGTTTCCATACTCCTGGAGTGACAGGAACTTCCTCACACTGAATCACTTGGCAAGGAAGAAAGGCACAAAACCACTCCATGGTTTTCCATCTCCTGTTTCCCTGGTAGCTCACAGCAGCTCCCATCTTGTGCTGGTTTTGCATTCACTGATTTGTGGTGAAGAGGGAAAAAGTCAGCACGGGACTGGCTTAAGTCTAACAGACAGTGGAGAGAACTGGAGGCAACCAGGGAAGATATGAATAGGAGCACATCACCGATGTGATTTGTTAAGAAAGGTGAAGCTTCCTAAGCCCACTCACTGAATCTGTCACTTCTTTATGTCCATGGCAGTTGTGAAAAGGTCTTGAAGAATGGACCAAGTAAAAACCACCAGTGCCAATATCATCTAGTTTAGGCAAGGTCCCAGTGCAGACGACCCCAGCTAAACTTGGATAAAAGTACCTCTAGACTGAAGGAAAAAAAATCAATCTGTACTCCTATTCTGCAGTCATTCAGCATTTCATGGCTTAGAGAGCAAGAAGCCAATCTCCATCTGCAGATGGCACTTGTGAGGATAATGCAAGCAATCCCAGACTGCAGCATTGCCTGTGGCTGATGTTGACTGGGACCTGCTCTGAACTCAGTTTCCTGTGAGCTACCACAGAAAAATGTGTGCTTCCAGCTGAATACCACCTGGATTCTCAGTGAAGAGGGAGATCCAGAAGTGATTCTGTTTTGGAGCAGACATAAGGAATCAAAGACCAACATCTGAGGAAAGGGGAACCAAAATAAATAAGGTCATTTAGTGCCTAAGAAAGGGGTAGCAGCCACACTGGGGGTCAGCATAGAGTGCTGATCAGTGCTGGAGGCAGATTTTTTAAGTAGTGTGAAGCCCATGTCTGATTTTACCAGGAAGTTTGTAAATTAGAGTAGACCAAATTCTCCTCAACAGGGTGGTAGAGGTGTAAACAGAGAGGTTCTACTGCACAGAACATAAAGGGATTTTGGTAGTCACATTAGTTTTGAGGAGTGTTACTGCTTCTTGACCAAACCTGCATGCATTTGTGATAAACGTTGAAGGAAACCATTGTTTTCTTGTAGAGACAGGACTAACTTGTCCTTCAAATATTTGTCTCACTCCTGCACGGATTCAGACTTGATGGCCTGCTGTAAACAGTGAGGGTAGGCAGGGATCCTAAACATCCCACTTCTAAAGAAAAAATTCAGTCAGTCGTGGTGGAGGATCAGTTCTGAGCTCTGCCCAGCTCCTGAGGCATTCAGATGGAACAGGACATGGAAGAAGACATACTCAGATGCAGCAAGAGGATCTGGTTCCTACCTTGTGTGCCAGCAGTTTGGACCTGGAGCCCCAAAACTGCTGTGTGTGAGGGAGGAAGCAGTTGCTGTCCCCACCAACTGCTTGGAAGAAGCAGAAAGGGTGTTATTTGTGCTACTTCAAGTTTGTGAACTCTGAGTCCTATCAATCTGTTGATACTTTTGAACTGTTGTCCTCCTAAACTCACACAGCAGAACATACACTGTCTGTTGCCATCAGTTTCAGGCAAAATGGAGTTTCCTTGCAGGCAGGAAGAACATGACTCCCTTTGGCTGTTTCAGATAATTTACTGGCCTACACTGGGTTTTTCACCAGTGGAGTTTTTTTCATAGTAAGCAGAGCAAACAATTCTTGTTCAAGTGCTTGGGCCTCTCCCAGATTGGGTGTACGAAGTTGTTCACAGGAGTACACAGCAAAATTTTTGTTTAATTGGTGTAAAAACTCCCCAAGCTATTGTCAGTGCTGCTTTTGCCCTTGGGTTACAACTCCCAGTATTCTGAGATATAGGGTGCCAGCTCAGAATCAGCTCAGGTATCTAGTTTTTCCCCACTGAAGGATCCTCGAAATTCTGTTGTGCTCAGGTCACACCACAACAGCTCCATCTACATTCATGATCTGATTTCTATCTAGCAATTGGTTCAGGGGTTTGCTACTGTGAGACTATGCCAGAAGTAATCCAGAAGAGCAGTACAGGGTATACTGGAGGAACCACAGATGCCAGTACTTCCCATTGCAGGCAGAAGAAAAATTCCCCTCCTGCCCTTGCTACTGAGGTTCCCTTTCCACCAAAGCATGAGAAATACATCCTCTTCCCAGGTAAGTAATACCTTTAGCTGCTTGATATAAAATACATTTATCATTTTTTCAAGGATTAAACCAAAAATAAAAAGCATTGCTAATTGCTTCCCAGGTGTTGCTATTGGCATTTGCAAGAGTGGCAGCACTGATGTTGTGTGTCTCAGATTTGAAGCTGTTCTTCTGAGGGTCCATCTGACCCTGCTCCCCACCTTTCTCCTCCCTTTCCACAGACTGCAGAAGCACCTGTCACAATCCCTGGTGTCGGGTTCTGGGGTGCAGATCACCTAACTGGCCTTAAACCTTGTCTAGCATTTTTTCAAATAGCCCCAGGCCACCTGAGCAATCATCTCTCTACCTCCATGCTGAGGCCAGTTACTGACATCTGGATAAAGCACTCCTCACACATTTTGACTCCCTTTTAACTCTTCCAAGCAGAGATTTCCAGTTTTTTATGTCTTTTCATGTCCTGCTGAGCACAATAGCCAGCTGAGACCCCTCATTTTTCTTGGCAAAGGTCCTTAACCATTCCAGTTAGATCTACCTCTCAATTTTCTTCTTAATAAATTGTGCAGCACAAGACTCACATAATTCTCTTTGCAGGAATTTCTCCTTGCCCTCACATTGTTTATGTTAGTATTTTTTGCCACCTCTACAATTTTTTTCAAAAGCCCTTTAAAAATGCTGACATCTAACTCGAATGCAGTTCTATGGTACTTATCAAATCCACATGAAGAGGTAAAATCACCTTCCTGTTGTGATCACCATTCTCTTGTTTAAACATCCAAAGGTCATTTAACCCCTCTTGCTACATGCTTTGGAGAGATGCTTCTCTTTTCTGGTCCTAAATGCTCTGAATCATCTGAGCTTTTCTCGATACACTGGCAGATACAAATCAGGCCTTACTAAAGCATGTTTTGTTTGAATGGATCCCAATTGCTTTGTATGATGGTCTCATTATTTACCATTCTGGTTGTATTGCACTACCCATATGCCATATCAGCAGTGCCTTTCTGGTTCATTCCAGACAGCTGATGGCCCTGCTGGGTCACTAGCTGAACATCCATCCTGGTGGTGTCTCTTGGCTATTGGCAAACCCGGATAAAGCCATTGAGGTTACCAGCAGAGCCATTTCCATGACCTCTCCATGAACCTCTCCACATTAATTCAGAGGCTTACACCCTTTGGGAAGGGGTGTGTAAAACTCTCTAGCTCCCCAAGGCTTTTCCATCCCAACACTGAACCTTCTTGCTTCAAAAAACCAAAACCCTTCCCCGTGTTGTATTTTCACCCTGGGAACATTAAGTGGGTTGATTGTTTTTATTGATTTCAAGTGAAATACAGGCAGAGAAGGCACAGATGTCCTCAGACTAAAGCTCCAAATATGAAAAGGCAAAATCTGACTTAAGTTTTGAGAAGAAATACATTTGTCCCTGCTATTCTCACTGTTGTGTTTGTCAGAGTGGGTTGTGCCCAGGGCCTGTGGGAAACCCCCTGGCAGCCCCAGCACAGGTCCAGGAGCTGTGGCTGGGTTCTTGGCCAGGCTCTGGACCACAGAAACATGGCAGAGAACTTCTCACAGACCTCCCTTGCTGGTAGGAAGGGAAAGAGCCCAGCAAGCAGTCAGATACGCTCTGTGCCTCAAGGAACCTCCCAGGCCAGGCAGGAGACAAAGTGAACACACCAGAGATACAGTAAAATGCCAAGGATGACATCAAGCTCTATAAAAGCAATATGAGTGCATCAGCTGATTCTATAGGGCTGATGTTCTTCAGCTCAGATCTGGGAAAAAAGAGGACTCTTGCTGGGACAAGGAGGCTTGTGCTTAGCAGCAATTATTTTAGTAGTAAAAGAATGGTTTCTGGGAGCTTCTCCCAGCAGAATGGAGTTGTCCTTCCGCTCTCCCTCTGCTGATCAATGCTCCTGTGTGTAAAGGAGTGGACTAGTGAGTGTAGGTTGTTGGTGTGCAGACTGAGCACATCATTGTAAATTATCTGCAGGCTTCAGGTACAATGTAGATCAGAAAGTACTACATAGCAGGAGCTGGTTTTCATATTTAGATAAGCAAAGCTTGATGTGGGATTTTATGAGGTTTCTGTACTGTTACTGTAACACCTGCTTCCCACTAAGAAAACATTGAAAACCAAAAGTAAATTCTCCCTCTTGGGGTCTTGAAATATCTGTATCAGGCTGGGGCCATTTGGATCCTTCCAGACTGTGTGCCTGCCCAGAGACCAGAGAAGACAATGATAATTGTCTTTGACTGCCAGGAAGCACTGTGTTAAGTCATATTAGACCTGTGACCAGAAGTTATCCATGGGAAAATAGGGCTTAGTTTCTTCTTCATCCAGATATTAGTTAGCTTTATTTTCTCTTCTGGTGCATGGGAAACTTCAGTCAACAATATACCAGGTATTTACATGTGCCCCTCCTTTTATTCCGGGTAGAACACTATGTCTTGGAAATCCCAGTGACCTACTCCATATATTATGGAGAAGTAACTTCAAATTTCCATTTCCTTATTTGTATGCCAGTTCTTGGCAGTCTGTGAAATAGTCACAAAGAACTGTATAGGCCTTATGGCGTTCTATATAGGTGAGGGAAATGACTCCCTGATTAAATGTTTTGAAGGATGACATTATTCCCATATCTCAGATTCTTCGGACTCAGTGATCCAAGCAACTGCACCCAGAAGCACTGCTCACGACAACAGAAACATGATCTGAGAAACTGGGATAACATCCAGGATTTCAAAGCAAGCTTCTTCCAAGCGCAGAGGAGGAAGAAGACATAAGACAAGGCAAAGTGAGGTGTGAGGCTGTTGGTTCTTGGTGAAATGTGGCCCTGTCTGAGTGTGGGGGCTGGGACCCAAAGGTCTCTGGATCTGCTGCAGATTGCCTGGCTGACCTTGGGGAAGTCCCTGCCCTTCCACTTCCCTTCCTTGTTCAAAGAGCCAGAGCTATCTTTTACAAATATTTACCTAGGTAGTGCTTATCACTAAGAGTCAAATGTCACACTTGTCCCTTATTCTTCTTCAGGCTTAAAGTTTGTAGGTGCTATTTCCTCTTCCCTAGGGTGATGCAAAAGGCTCATGGTTCTACATGCAGCACCAGGGGACACTAAAAGGCATCACACATCAATGACTGTGCAGGCTGTATTTCACAACTTTTTGTGGTCTTCTCTCCAGATATCAAAGTGCCCCCTCTGCAAGCAGGAGGTCAAACAAGCCTTCTCCAGTGGCTGGGGTCTGGCTGGGAGCTGCCTCTCACCAAATCACAGATTCCTCTGTGGCATGGTGGGCTATGCTTGCTCTTGCAGCCAGGCCGGAAAGCCATAGCCAGCATTCACTCCTCAGCACGTGTCTGTGCTCCAAAGCAGATCCTTTCCCCTGAGGAGCCCCGACACAGTGGAGTATCCACCAGTGGCATTTTGCCTTAGCAGGGGCAGCCAGGATCAGGCCACATGACACCAACATAAGGGAACAGCTTTCCTCTCATCTAGGAAACTGATCTGGGCATGCTACTGGCCGAAATGCTTCTCTGATGGGAAAGCGTATCATTTGTCCTCTTAGGAAGGACAGAAATGCTGTGCAGCTGTCAATCAGATGAGATGGATTGATTGTCCCTTCTGCTGTGACTTACCATGTGAAAGATAGAAACCAAATGGTGTACAGGAACTCTGTGAAAGAGAGGGATGAGACTCATTTGTGTGTAACATCCATGCATAAAACTCATTCTTGTGGGAGTTATCCTCAGAAATCTTGTGCATCAGACAAGACCACAGAATCAGTCCCATTAAAGAAGCTCTTCTTCCTGATGGCATCATTTGAGTGGTCTGATTTTCAGGTGTACTGAGTACCCAGTGACCTCCTGGCAGACACTCAACAATTCTGAGAAACAAGACCCCTTAGCCAAGCGGGTTTCTGTTTTTGGAACACATAAAAAAAATCACAGTCCCCTCGTTCAGAAATCAGCATAACGCTTCAGCTATGTAAGCTCCACTTTACTAATTCAAGACTTCATTGCATCAGCCATCTCAACCGCTAACCCTGACATCTGATTTGAGGAGCTGCAGATGACTTGGGACATAACCCAGGGATTGTTACAGCTTCTGGCTACGTCTGTGCCCAAGTCATCCTTCTTACATGTTCAGACATAATTTACTTATCCTAAGATGTGTCTCTAAGTTGTAAGGCAGCACAGTGGTGAGGCACAGTCTCTCTCATCCTCGCAGTGTTAGGCAATGCAGAAGGTACCCAGATGCACTTGGTGCTCAAAGCCTGATCCTTCTCTTGTTGTATGCCAGACTCACCCCATTATAAATCCACATGGGGTAATCTTGATTTATAGCAGAGCAAATGGTATCAAAGTCAAGCTTCTGATCTGTCTTGCTTGTGGTTATAAAATTTGTGTTTGCAAATCCTTGTTAACTTTGTTATCTGAAAATTTACTCATCCGTCTTCTTACTTTTTTCTGTGCATTTTTTCCACACGACACAATAATCCAGCAGCTTGTCATTTTCTTTTAAATGCCGAAAATGACCTTGCTTATTTTGATGGGCTCTGGAACAATAGCACTCGGTGTATTGCACTCATTCTCCATTGTGGGGCTGTGAGTCATTATGGTTATGAAAGACAGAACATTGAGTCAGTGACTGTCAAAAACCTGTGCTGTGAGAGATGGAGCCTTTCAAGACCCCCTCACCTGGTAATCATTACTCTTCTGTGCTCATACTGCCATAGGACCCTGATCCCAAGTCAGAGCTGAGGCTGCAGTCACTAGGTGCAGTACAAACACATTCATTTTGCCATAGTCCTTGCCCTGATGAGTACCTGTGGGATTGATTTGGGACTATCAACATTTGGAGAAACTTCCACCTGAGAGTCTTTACAGATATTGATTAATTAAGACCTGCAACAGTTGTATCTGTTAGCCCAGAGTCAGCATGTAGGGCAGTAATTTGGCTGATCGCTACAAAACTAGGGCTTGACTGGTACTGGTCAAAGTCCCCATCTGGGTCTTGCCACATATTCCCTGTGGGACCTTGCTTGTTGTCCATAGGTGCTGGGCTTCTGAATACCCATGAAGGATGACTTTTGGCTTAGATGTGCCTCAAAATTATCTCTGTAGGAACATAATACTGTACCTTTCACAGCCTGGATGAGAATGGAAAATACTACAACCTGACATGCATAATGGTAGGGAAAGCCTAAAAGTGAAAGTGATTCTAGCACATGGAAACTTAACCTGTGTGACAGGGTACCAGGCTTTGTCTCCTGCCAGCTCTGTCCTGGTTCCATGTGTTCGAATGAGCTTTTTGGGGGGAACACATCCTGTGAGGTGATATCATTTTCCAGTGTTAGCAGCAGGTCTAGGGCTGGGACTGCTCTCCCTGTGTTCACTGTATGGTTACCACTCACCTTTCCTAATGCAAAGCACCTCTTCTACTAAGTCTGGGCTGCTGTGCCCTGAGGGCCATCACCAAATATTATGAAGGCCTTACTTCTCCCCCAGTGCAGATCCCAGGAGCAAGGTGGTTTCTGGTTGGAGCATAGGGCAGGAGTGTCCGTCCTCCAAGCCCTTCTGCATGTTCCAGCAGTGACACTGGCTGCGGTTTGTTACAAAGGCATATCATACCACTTCCCACCCCATCCATTCCACGGCCAGACTGAGGTTTGCATTACTGCTTGCCTGATCCAGTTCTGTGCCTAATCCTTCCTGCACAGAGCTTTGTCCCAACAGGCCAAGCAAAAGCTTCAGTGACGCCTGCTTTGAGGTTTATACAGGTGGCATTGGCAGTGCAGACTCTGGGTCTGAAGCACTAAGCCACATGGATTTCCTCAGATGGATTTTGTGTTAAGTCAGTCTTGCTTTTGTGCCCTGGGAGCTGATGATGCAGAGGTGGGGGGGAAAAAGCTTTCAGTAGGTGCTTCAGCATGGCACTGGTCTTCAGCAGCCAAGGAGCCAGAGGCCACTTTCTCATCTTTGCCACAGTTCTACTGGTGTCAAATGGCAGAAATTCCTGTTGAGTGGTGGACATGCAATTTTCTGTATGGCGTATTGCAGATGAGTGTTATCAGCTTCTTTAAGGCGCCACATTCAAGCCCTATCGGTTTTTAATGACTTGTGTTAATATGATTATTTTTTTCCAAAGTGAAATGCATTTTAATTTGCATTTGCCCTCTTTGGGGTCAGATAAGTGATCCCTGATGTTTCCAGCAATGACCCAATAAGTGAGCACAAGAGCCACATGTTAATTAGATCTGTTTCTTTTTTAGTATTCTGGCTGTGCTGCAGCCACTAACCTTCACATCTAGCTGGTGAATGTCTCACACCGTTACACTGAGCTCAAGCTTTTTCTAATGTCCACTTATGGAACCCTTCCTCAGTCAAAGTCCGTGGTAATTTAAAGATTATTATGCAAGCACACATTGCTCTGTCACTGAAGGACGGCTTGAAATATTGTAGCCAGTAAAGTTTGACTGAATCATTTGCAATTAATGATCCAAAGGACTGGAATGAGAAGTGCTGCCCTGCCTGGTTAGGCAGGAAGGGCTTAGTTCGGGAAGTTGAGTTTCATTGCTTGGCTCTTCTGTGCCTATCTTGGGTCTACTTTTTTTTCAGATGAGGGTGATTCAGCAAGGTGTCCAGGCTGTGGAGTTCAGAGCTCCTTGTTCCCACCCCAGTCTCGAGAAATAGGTCCTCTTAAATTGTCTGGAGCTGTGCCCCTGGAAGCAAAGTCAAGTGAGAATCGCTGGTCACTTTTGAAAGTATTGATTGCATTTAGTGGAGGTGAAAGGTAATTGTTTAACTCTCTGTATCTATCTCTGCTTGGAGTTCAGGATACAAAAATGCTATTTCTTGCCCACTAGGTTAGGATAAAGGATGACGTGCTGTAAAATAAACCTTCTCAAAGTGTCTTACAGTGGAAAGGACTGCTTATTTTGGAACTTTATTGTAAAGCTGGCAGAAGTTGCAGGTGGTAGGCATGTTATGGCAAAGGTTTCCTCAGATTCTAACTGGGCAGCAAATTAAATTAAAAAACACAGTGACTGGAGGTACTAGGCCTGTAATTAAGTGGATGGGTGGATGCATGGCTTATCTGCTAACATATGAACATTAAAGAATCCCCTAAACCACATTAAAAAGTTTATACGGTTAAACTTAATTGCTCTTCTTCTTTTCTTGCAGTTGGTGAAATTAAAGGAAATTTTGGCTTTACAAAAATAAGGAGGGTAACTCAGGAAGAGAACCGTCTGGGAGTGCTCTGAAGTTTTATTGCAAAACGCACAAGAAATATTCATCTCTAGCTGGATAAATAGATTATTTTAATACAGGGAAGCAAAATATATAAATGTTTTGCAATAAGTAGGGTCTTGGTTTGTGTAATGTAATTCCCATGAGTAATTGCTGTGAGACCACTGGCTTTGTCAGGGCTTCTAATAGGAATATTATTTTGCACCAACTTGCGTCATTCCAAATAATTTTACTCAAGCTGGCCTATTTCTAATTATTCACCTGGCCTGCTGAACCTCAGCACCTGATTGCTGGTCTGATATTCACCACTTGTTCTCTCCTGTCCCTGCAGGGACAGGCCAGGACTTTGCTTCTGTGCAGGACGAGATGTGCAGGCGATGGACAGGGCCGGTGATGTGCCTGGAAGTTTTGGGTCCAGCCAAAAGCAGAAGGCAGCTGTTGACAGTTCAGTGAGGAGCTGCTGGTTTATGAGTCTGGGGATTTGAAATTAAGCTCTAAGCTCCAGGAAGTGTCATGTGCTTACTTACAATGCAGGGCTCTGTAAAAATTACAAGAACCACAAAGCAAAGGAGAAAAAAATCAAAGCGAGCCACAAGGTGGTTGTTGCTTGCTTTACCCATCCTGACTCAAAAAAATGATACTTTTCCTATTTGTTCTTCTTTTTTTCCCAATTTTGTATCCCACAGAAAAGACCTATTAACCCTTTTTTGACTGCATTGTCTTTAAAACCTCATAGAGACCGTTGCCTTCTGATTTTACTACCTTTTCTACCATACCAGCCCCTCATTTGCTGGAAGAGTGATTGCAAGCAATAAAAATACACAAACAAAACAAAACAAAGCAACAACAAAAAAGAACCAGCTTTAGCTTTATTGTTTTGTTTACTCCAGCCTTTAGGAATAAGGAACCTGCAATATTGCAGTACACAGAAGGCTGCCAAACTTTCTCTCCAGATTGTAACACAGGAAAACAACTTCCCATGCTACGAGAAGAATTGGAAATGCATGCTTCCCTCTTTTACTTTTTATTGCACACCATTTAAGAGGCCTAAGCCTGCATCAAATTCTCGGTGACCCAGCTCTAAGTGTTCCACTTAGTTAGCCTAAACCTCTTTACATTCCTCAACTCTGATCTGCTAATCCCCCATAAATCACCACCGCTTCTCAACGAACCCCAGCCAGTGTTAAGACTTATGTGGAAAGGATTTGTCATTTCCCACCAGCCTTAACCTGAATTATGATGGGTGAGTGCTGGGGGCCGACAGAAGGAGGAGGACCTGCCTCATGAGGGGTACAGTTTTGCACAAGGGAGCAAATTCTTCTTGTTTTGCAGTTGATCAAAGATTTCAAGCTGCAAACAGGAATGCTTTCGAGGCTGTTTTTGCCAGGACAATCCCAGCAGGGAAAGGTCTGGAGAAGAACTGTGTTTTAGCAACATGTAGGTGCTGCATACTCTGGGTGCCTGTGCCAGACCACTGGCGGGGGCTGTTGGGGTGTGGCTGGGGATGGCCCAGAGCCCCAGGGGCACACACAGCCTGCGTGGTGTGCAGAGAGCATGAGGGGTTCAGTCCTTTGCTGCTCGGCCCCCAGGTGTGTGGGGGGTGGGAAGCATGTCTATGCTCTTTGTGGGGAAAAACAAACAAGTGGCAACAAACCCTCCATGTGCCTCTATTGGGTCTGCCTTGTTTGCCTCAGTTTAAGTGGTCAATCTTCCAGTTGCTCCCTGTACTGCAAACACAGAGGTTTTGTTCCAGGTTGTTACAGGTTACCTCTCCTCTGGTGGTCCCAAGATTTCTTTTCACGTCCTGTGAGTGAGAGTTCAGGAGCGCAGTCCCTAACTGTTCCCTGTGTGGGACTTCAGCCCCTTCCCACCCAGTTGTTTTGACTTTCCACACGCATCTGTTGCACAGCAGAGCATTTAAGCTATATTGACTCTCTTCACATCCAGGTTTTTTTGCTTGTTTGCTGTATAATACACTCTCTGCTCTTGTTCTTCACACCCAAACCATCACCCCTTCCTGGAGGCTGACAGTCACCTCCTGTGGCCACCAAGTACTGACCCCAGCAGTATCTGCTCTGGCAAAACTGGTCCCTGTGCCTCTCCTGGGGGCCACAAACCCTCCCTTGGCCCCTGACTTCTAGGAGTCAGCTGGGCCTCCACATGAGTTCTCCAGGACCTTGTCCAGCCCAGCTCTATGGAGTTCTGCTGGTCCTTACACTCACCCTTCTCACCCTGCAATGCCTGTGAAAGTTTGCTCCATGAACAGAGCCATCATCAGAGAGTTATGTGGACATAAAGATTTGCCAGGGTGTCCTAAGCAGAGGCACCTCTGCCATATTCCGTTCATGTGGAGGCCAGCAGTCAAATTCCTGCAAACAAATGCTTCCAGCAGTCACATGGATGGGTTTGGTGTGTGATAAACTTCATATTTTGGATGAACATTGAGCATTCCTGAAAAATGAATAGGACCATTCAGGGCCTATCTCCACAGGCATAAAGAGTGTGTCTGAGGAAAGAACTTTGATGCTGGGTGAAGTTACATCCATAGGGTAGGAGTTGAGATGGCTAGCTTGGAGCTGGCACGATGACGTAGTGGGGACACGGCATTAAGCAATGTATCAGCAGCCACCAGCTGTTCCCAAGACAGGATGTGTGTCCCATCCCATAAAGGGTATGAAAATAATAACAATAATAACAAGACCAACAATAACAACAACAACAACAATCATAATAAAAAGCCACCTTGTGCATGAGTCACCTGGGATGAATATGTTCCTTTTGGCAGTGTGTTGTGCTGTGTCCTTTGATTGACCTGGGCTCTGATTCAGGCTGACCTTTACATCTGGATCAAATGAAATTATGGCTATTGATCAGGAATTTTGTTGATCTGACTGAGTGGACTTTGAACAAAAACCCAAACATGTTCCTCTGCAAATTTTGTGACTTTATAATCTTGATCTTGACCAACAATGGAGGTCAAAAGACACATGCAGGTGAAAGGAAAGGCACCTGTAAGGCAGGTTTTCCCTGTCTCTTTTGTTAGTTTTCGTATCATGTTTCCTTTGTTTCTGTGTATGTCAGCTCTTCTCCACTCTTCCTCAATTCTTTTCCTTTTCAATTTCTTTGTCCCTTGTCTTTGATGTTTTCCTCCCTACCTCATATTCCCCGTTTGCCCTCCTCCTTTCTGCTTTGAAGAGCAGTGCATTTGTACCTGTTGGTGTCTGGTGAAACACCAGGACACTGCCTTGATGCCTGGTATTGCTCTGCCTCCCCACAAACAGCTCTAGCGAGACCCTGGAACTTCAGTCAAGGGTGACCAGTGTCCCTAACTCCACCGGGCCCTGCTGCAGCATCCCGTATCCCATGGTAACACACTCTTCAATGTTTTCTGCTTCAGCTCAAATTCTTGAGATGGGAGCCTCAGTTTTTAACTCCGGCCTGTCTGCTATTGCGCACAACTTTCCCAATCTCTAAAAGGCCATGCAGCTTTCTCTGCACTTGTTCTCTTGGAGGAAGAACTCGATTCAGAAAGAGAAGGTCCTGACTTCTTTCCAGGACTTAAGTGTCAGGTAGCTTTTGTTCATTTGCTGAATCACCCCACCCTGACTGATGGTGAAGTCACTCTGTGCAGCTGAATATTGACAATAGCTGTCCAAAATAGGCTGTTTTAGGATGAGGGCTGAGCTGGGATACCTGGCAAGGCTGTAGGGCTCCAACATTATTTCAATAAAATAAGCAATTTTTTGTTGCTAATTTTAGCAACAAAGCTGTTACAGCTCTGATTCTACTGCTTATGCAGCAGGCCAGCTCTAATTCTGCCCAAGTTCTTACCTGGAAGCAGAATTTCACACACTAGCTCTAGAATTTTAGTTGCTTCTAGTTAAATACTCAGAACTGTTCCGGTTTTGAGCTGTAAGCTGAAGACAGGACATTTAAGAAATGTCTGAGAATTCAGCATTTGTTCAGCTTGAGGAGCTGTTTCTCCTGGCTCTTTGTCTAGATCAGATTAGAAAAATGCAGCTTAGCTACCCTTTCCATACCATTCTTGCCCTGTTCCTCTAGCTTTGTCAGGTTGGCTTTTCAGCTGAAGCCCTGTTCTAGTTCTGCCAAATCACTCCATTCTCATTCTAATTCCCATGAATCTCAGTTTTTCACTTCTATTTTTTGTTAATAGGGACAATATTGTTTGGATCCGAGTGAAAATCGTTGGTTGGATAAAGCTAGATGCAGAGGGGTGAGAAGAAGCAGAAGCAGCAGTGAGGAGGGCAAACAATGCAGTAAAGAGGAGCTAGAGCAGCACTCTTGAGAAAGCACTTTTGGGCTGATGGCTGGCCAGACCAAGGCTGGAAACAGAAGCTTGTTCAGTTTCTTCTGTGTGTTGGGACATAGGGGCCTGTTTTGTTCCTGGTAAATAAGCAGCCTGTGTTACATATTGTGTAACTCCATCATCCATTTGTTCTAAAGGAAAAAAGAAAAAGACAATAGCCAGAAAATTGCAAGCTGCTTTGTCTGTAGCATAAGATAACTACATGGTACAGCAGGCTAACAAGCCTTTTAAAGTATAACAGGTTTAAACCTGCTTTGCAGTAGGCAAGGACCTCAGTGTACGAAAGAAGCCTCTGGATTTTGGCCCAAGATTGCCTGTTCCATGTCCAGTGTGATACCCTAAGAATACTGTACCTGGCAGCCCAGGCAGGGTGTCCTATGAGTGGCAGTGTGACTTACAGAGGGCAGCACTATCGCCTGCTCCTCAGTCACTCTCTTTCCTTCCACCTGGCTGTTCAGGGGCAGTGGTGGGGACAGCATGTCACTCATGGGTCACACGGTACCTGTGGTAACATTAAGTGGCTCCAGAAACCTGACTTGTGGGAGCAACCATAGAATGAACCATGTTCCCAAGGATTTCCAGAGGAGGACCAAGACACCTGACCCTTCTCAAGGCCAAATGACACCAGAGTGGAGGCAGCTGATCTCCTTGTTCCCACCTCTTTAACAGTAAAGGTGTCACAGTTCTATTATGTATATGTTACTGCAGCTCCTTTAGATTTAATTTAAGCTGCATGACCTTGCATTTAGAGTGCCTGCCCTTGTCTGTAATCTAATCAACTCAGTCAAGAGGAATAGTTGGACAAGGATGAATGTAGGCCCAGGAGCCAGAAATTAGATTGTGTGCAATTACATCTGTGGATTTATAGCAGATATTTACTGCAGAAAGTGGAAATTTCTATCTTCTCAAGAGTCAACAGTAGGAAAAGTTAATGGCTGACACATTTATTGCATGGAATCTGCAAAGACCTATGGAGTTGTCATTAGATGGATGGAACAGGCATGAGTCAATAAATTGGTTAGTACACAGGTGGAAGAAAAATCTTGCTAGAACCATTCTTTCTTCATTGATGGGGCAGTGTTCTGATGGAAGCCGTAAACAAGGGTGTAGGAAAACATAAGGGATTTTTTTACCTTCTGGGGCCACTTCAAGCAAGTGCTTTCCAAAGCACAGCTTGGATTCTGCTCCTGGCATTGCTCAAAACCATTTTAGTTCCTTCAACCCAGCCAGAGGCTGCTCAGCTCCCGCTCTGGGCTCTCCTCCTTTCTCTACCTTATCAATGTTATGCCTGGCCCTCACATCTGATCAGCATCCAGGGCTTTGTTTTCTGCATGGCAGAAATGATGCATTTGCCCTGACACGGGCCACAGAGAAGATGCACATGCCCATCATGGTCTCAAATGGCCACTTCACTCTTGTTTACTTTCCCCTCCTGTTGTCTTAGGTGCTGTAAAATCACCCCCAAACTCCCCAGATCCTGTGCCAGGAATTGTAATGTAAGGCCAGAGAGCAGGGAACATGCATGGGTAGATGGGGCGATTGTAAGAACTAGATGATCTTATTTATTTTAACTTACTTCATGTAGACAAAAGATATTTGAGTTTGTGTATGAGCTCCATGAGAAGTTTGTTTGGGCTGGCATAGGATCCTCAAATCATTACATTCACATTTCCAGTTCTGGATAGTAACATTTTGAATACAAAATTAAGCAAATATTTTACTTTAAGTCACAAACCCCAAGTCTATTCACATTAGATTTTGGGAAACCTTTATAAAAACAACATAACACAAGATTGCATCTAAACTGCTTGGCAGCCAGCCTGTAATGGCAAACAGGAGATTTATTGTTGTGAATTAGTTACTTAGAAGAAGCTGAAAGTGTGACAAAATAACAAGAAGAGTTTTTTTATTTGTAGAAAGTCAAAGCTGATAGTTCTCAGTGGGAACATGCTGTACAATGTTATAGCAGAGACTGCACCAAGAGAGATGCAAACATAAGAACCCGACGGATGAGAAGGGAGAACAGGGGGAATAAACATGTGATGGGAAGAAGAATGGTCAGTGCCTGAAAGACTTGTAATGATGAGGGATTTCTTTATTCTGTTCCATGAAAATCTCTCCTACTTCATGGTAATTGCATGAAGAAATGCAAGAAAAGACTTCCTCTGTTCTGGGTATGCCGAGTGCAGCTTTGCTTGTGAACCCCGAGGGCATTGTTAGTGCAAGCCCTATTCCTCGTGAAGGAAGCCAGCCTGAGAAATAATGAGCAAGAATAAGGGGACTGTTGGCACAATATTATGATTATTTGAGGAAATAATGCGATATGAAGATTAGCACAGGATAATAGCTATTGCATATAGCAGTGTTTTATGGTCCATTCTGCATTGCTTAACATTATTACTCATTCTGTGTCAGGCACTGTTAAACTGGATTTTAAAAGGAGGCCCTTTGCCTTGCTCTAGTGTTGGCGGCTTTGGTGTATTGTTAAGCCTTACAGTCTACGTGTCTCTGTGCATAATGTAACACTTACTGGTTTGAACTGTAATTCTCTTTTATAATCTTTTACTACTGTGAGACATTGTCCCTTATGGAATTCCCATAACCTCGAACTTGATTTTCCCATACAAACAAACTAAAACAGTTCTTTCCTGAACTTTGGAAGTTAGTGCAGACTACTGCCTCTCTGCAGAGGACATGGACATCTCTGTATCTTCTTTCTTCTGCAAATTAAGAAGTTGTATTTTCCTTTGATGTCTGCGGTAGGAAGGAATTAATCTGTGGCTCAGCAGCAGGATTGGGTGACATCAGTCCTTGTGCAGGTCCATGGGGTCCTGCAGAGCTGACATTACTGACTCTCGTTGCCCACTCTCCTCTGCAAGGACTCAAATGGAACCCCACGCTAAGACCAGCCTCATGAGATGGCTCCAGTCCATTGCAGAGCCAGATATGACATGGCCAGACACAATTGCCCTGAGCAATTCAAGGGCAGATGGGAGGTATAAAATCTGGTCAGAAACTTCAAGCTATTAATCCTTGCTGCATAGCTATGAAGATCTTACCAACTTTTGACAAGGGCATGCAGTGATAGGACAAGGGGTAGTGGCTTTAAATTGAAAAGGGCAAAGGACCACCATGGGCCACATTCTGGCACTGCCACAGTCCCTGCGTACAGATCTGAGGGTGACTGAGCAGACAGGTCCTATGCTGTCCAAATGTCTGTCTCATCAGGAGTTTGGGGCCATCGTTTCATCAGAGTTGGGTGTTACCTGGATGCTCTGGCCTTTTGAGAGGGCTATATTGCAGATTTAGGATTGTGCTTGCAGTGCCTGAGCTCAGCCCTGCCTCGAACACACGGGGCCGCAGGACAGCTCAGGGCTGGGTCAGTCCCAAACACGGGCCTGCCTTCACCACACAGTGACAGGTCAGCCTCTGTGCCAACATCTCCTGGTTCAGGCCCAGCTGCAGGAATGTGTGCTTGGACATGACTGCAGTAGAGGTCTAAATCCACTGCTCCAAACTGCCTGAAAGCTACAGCTTAGGCTTACTGTTGATTTTGTGAGGGCCAAGAGATGAGCATCAAGACCTGTTCTTCGCTTGGGCTGTCATGTTTAGGTGGGCCTGGGTTCGAGAAGAGCTGTCCCCTCCTTTGACTGCAGATTGGTGGCATTAATCTCCTCCAGCATCCCAAGAGGATGGTGGCAAACATGCACATTTGTGAGAGGCTGTACGCAGAGAACTTGTCCCTGTTTTGGCAGCCAGCTGTTTCCTGCGAGCTCCCAAGAGACAAATCCCATTTGCTACCACTCTCATTTTTCCTTGCTGACCCATGTTCCAGGAACATCCCCATGCAGAACAAAGCTGAAAATGCACTGTTTCTCTGCTGTTGCCCTGGGATGAGGTGCAAGGCGTACCTAATGTCCAGTGAGTCAGGGACTAAGTTTGGGTCTTCCCCTTTGTAAAATCTGTGCCAAGGGAAGATTTTTCTGAGCACATCAGGTTTATTAGCCTAAAAAAATATAAGGAGACAGGCTATTTATGTTTGTGAGTGCCACCAGCAGGCACCACATGAATTCTCTATTTACCTCTCTGCTGGGGGCCTGTACTCCCAGCCTCCATCTCACAGCTGGCAAATGTCTAGCAGGGATGGAGCACGCATTATGCTGCATAAGTCTCAGCACCCTGGGATACAGCAATGGGTCCCAAGTCACCCCACATCTCTGCAGACTGCTGTGAGGCAGCTGAAAACTGCAGCTGGGTCTGCAGAGGGAGCAGGGGCAGAGACAGAGTTCTGTTTGTTTGGGAAGCACTCAAACACCATGGAGATGAAGGCCACATAAGCACCTAGGTAAATAGAAAAGGCTTTGCTAACAGCGAGCAGTAATGCCTAATGAGTCATCCTGCTGCCCTGCAGTGTTGTTATCACTTTTGTGTTGCGCAATCAAAAGCCATGAAGTTGGCAATAAAAATAATGCACGATGAAATGAATATCTGCCTGGTTATGCAGAAGGCAGCCGTTTCCTATAGATACTCAATGAAACACAGGCAGCTGCTTTCAAAGTCAAATTCCAGTTCAAAGTCAGATTATCTGATTTCTTTGAGCTTTCAGAAGGCTCAGATCTTGATTGAGATGCTCTGCATGGACCTCTCTTCAATTAAAACTGTATCAACTATTTAACTGAAGAATGTCTCCTGTTCTTTCATGACAACATGCCTCTCAGGGTTAAAGAGACCACTTAATTCATTCACCACTACAGTATGGATAACTGGAGACTGCTGTAGGCTAGCAGCTCCTCTCCTCCACATAATGAGCTGTAACTCAATATATGGAAGCAGCCATAGGGGATGTTTTTCCTGTACCTGATGCTGAGAATATATAATGTAAAGTAGGTATTAAAGAATAACACTTTAGCTAAAATGGGGTGTCTCTTCCTCCAACCTTTCACCATTTTAAGTGCTGACCCTGAGGTGAACTTTAAAAGAGTCTCTGCCCTTACCCACTCACCTTCGTGTATTGGGATTTTGGATAGGATTCATCATGAAAGAGCCTGTTTCTGTCAAAGAAGCTGTGTTTCCTGCATATTTCTGCTTCTTACGAAAAGGTTTTTTTTCCCTGTGGGATTCTTGAGCTTCAAGTTCAGGTATTCAGTTTTGTTGAATGTAAACATACCAGTAGTGGGAACAGATTTCAGCCTAAAACTTTTGGAGATTCAGCCACCACTTATTTTAATAAATTCCACTTTTAGTAAAGAGAAGGAGAAGCCAATATCAAATCTCTGGGTTGAAACTGTAGATCTCATTTGTATCCAGCCTTCACAGTTCAGTCCTGCCCTAGTATGAGCTGGCTCTTCTTGCCACTGCACTCAGATCCAGATCTGAATTCAGAACTAATACTTGTGGTTTGGGCCCATCTCATATTATTAGTCATCTCCTCATCATATCACTACTTCTGGTCAGTCACTCCCATTTGGAGAAAGGGTTTCTCACACCAGTTTGCATTTCTTATCCCAGAAACTCTACCCCTGTCATGGTTCCCACTTAAGTTACGGCCAAGCATACATATCCATTCATGTCCCTTTGAGCTGCACTCTTCTAGATATTGTGGAATCATAGAATATCCTGAATAGGAAGGAGCCCACAAAGAACACCAGTTTCAAATTCTGGCCCTGCAAAGACCCCCAAGAGTTACACCACACGCCTGATAGTGTTGTCCAAACACTTATTGAACTTCAAAATATACTGTCCTCTTCTCCAGGAACCATCTCCAATTTTCTTTAGCAGGGCACTTCTGTATGCGTGCAAGAACAGGATGGGGTCTCAGCTCCTTTTCTCTACTTGACAAGTTACCCTACCATTAAGGGTGGAGTCTGTCTTCTCTCTCTATCCAGGCTGGGCCCCACTCTTTCATTCCCTTTTACTTATGCTTTTTCAGCTCAGCTTTGTGAGGACTCTCCATTTGCTGCTCCATGTCTCCATGATGCTCAGCAGCTCTCCTCTTTCCTCCTCCGTACCCACTGTTCCCCTAACTACTCATGGATATTTGAAGAGTGGATGGGGGAGCAGAAATATTTCGTTTCTTAATCTGTCTTTTGGAATTGACAAATACATACCAAATATTTAGTGAGCCACAGAAGAATTCTCTGCAGACTGGTGGAATTACATATTAGATGTGAAATTAATTTCAGGTCATGAAGAGAAGGTTTTAAATGTCCATTAAAAAATACAGACGTTCCTCCAGCAAGGCTTTGGATCACTGGGTTCTTTATCAGCAAATAGAAAACACATGTTCCTTTCTATTAGCAGGAAGTCATAAGATCCATTTTTTTTCCTCTAGTAGCTGAAAGAGCAGCACTTCTTTGTGTTTACAGCTCCCTAATACAACCTATAACTGGCTCCAGGACTCTACTGAGAGAGTGGGTGAGAGAAGGTCTTTACTTGTCAGAGAACACTCAATGAGTCCTTTCAGCTGCCCAGAAGGACAAGAAGACACTTCAGTAAAATCTGCCTTGGTTTTATGTAAGTTTGGTGGAACAACCATAAGGCCCTTCCTTTTTAATTTTGGTCCTTCTAGCCATTTCTTTTTTCCTTTGTTGTTACTTAAAAATCAACAATAAAGTATAAAAAAGCTCCTAGAAGTAGACTTTTAAGATATTGGGAGATAACTTCAATGAGAAAGTCAGTTGCAAAGACTGTCAGTCTGTCTCAGACAGACAAAATTAACTGCATGACGATGTAGTCAATGAATAGATGGTTGAATGTTTTACGTTTCGTTGGGTTCTGTTGGAAGTCACTGCAACTCATTTTATCTACCTTTGACTGATTGAAAATTAGAAGTTTGGTGTAAAATTTCTAAGACTTTTAGGGTCTGACTCTGGACAAAAGAGAAAGTCACTCTGGAAGGACAATTCAGCCTAGATGTCACAGAGCCTACTTAAACTTCTCTCTGAATGTAACTACAAATTGTCTAGAGAAGGATCCAGAATTGCTAGTCTAGCCTTGGTCTTTACTTTTCAGATGGTTTAAATTTAGTGTAATAAGTACCAGTCATATTACCCAGAGTTGTAGTGGCCAGGGTTTCAGTTGCCTTATGACTGATTTGGTGGCTTTGAATTGGTGTTGCCGTGGATGTTATTATAAAAGTCCTTCCTGGCTGCTGGTCCCATCTGAGCTGCATGGACACTGAGCTAGCTCTTTGTCTGTGAATGGCAGAGTGTGGTACAGGGAGCAGAGATGCAAACCAGTTGCACCAGCTGGTCAGTGGTCAGGGTTAGCTGCCTGGGGTGAACCTTTGAACTGGACAGATATGGCCAGTGTCTGCACATTTCAGTAATGCCTGTGTTTTGTAAAGATGATGGGATAGTTTTTACCACCAAGTGTAAGAGCTCCCAGACCTGTCTACCTTGTGCCTCTCCTGAAGAGAGGGAGGTGCTCCAATCTCATGGCTTTTTCTAGGTTTGTTTGCAGCTGTGAATGATCTGATAGCCTCTCCATAAACACAATTGTAGGGTGTTGGTGGCAGAATTGTGTACTGTACAGTGATACTCCAAGTGTGGATTTCGAAGCCTATTCTGTTGCTGTCACTGCTTGTACAACATTACATGGCCTGCCTTGATGAGGTACCACGGGCAATATGTGATATTTATACGGGATGGACAGGTACAGAAATGTGCAAACAAAGGAAGCAAAAATATCTCCTGAGGAAACCTGTGTGCTGGACACTTCAACTCTTTGAG
The DNA here is from genome assembly GCF_021018805.1 of Prinia subflava. Classification (NCBI taxonomy): domain Eukaryota; kingdom Metazoa; phylum Chordata; class Aves; order Passeriformes; family Cisticolidae; genus Prinia; species Prinia subflava. The sequence continues at coordinate 28,899,289 of NC_086249.1, forward strand.
GAAGATTCCCCTTCCATTTTGCTCTTACATCTCACCAGAAGCTTGTGGGATCATCATCCCCTCCCACTACCAGTCATCCCTCAGCTCTGGGACAGCATCCCTCATCCAGGCAACCCTTTGGGGTGACCTGCAGCTGGCTGTCTGGCAGGGCAGGGGCAGGGTATGGATCTGCACTGCAGCCAAAGGAACTTGCAGGGACCCAAGTTGTTGCAAACTGTTCAGCCACAGTCTTGCTCCTCAGTGCCACCCCAACCCTGTGCTCAGACACTCCTGCCTGTGCCCCATATACTGAGGACATGAATGCTTGGCCCTGCACAGTGCTGTTTCTTTCACTGTAGAAGAAGCTATTTCAGAAACCTGAGGAAGCATCATAGCTGGCATGGTCATCTCAGACACCAGAGCAGGCGACAGACAACTGCTAATGGGAAGGTACTCCCAGCTCTTCCCATATTGTAAATTTGAGATGGAGTGGTCACCTTTGTGCAGTGTGGGCTGACAGAGTGAGCTTGCCTTGCTCCCTGTGCAGCCAATGTGCACAGGCTCAGGCATCTCTGGGGTTGCTCCCTGTGCATCTCTGCAGCTGCCCTTCTGTGGCACAAAGCCCACACCCTCCTCAAATAAACAGCTTTTTAAAGAAAACTGGAACAAAACTACCAGAGAGATGCATCAAGGGAAGCAGCAAGTAGCAACAGAGGCTGTAAGAGAGATGAACCCAATAACCACCACAAGTAGATAAAAGGAGATGCTTTCTTCATGCTGTCAACTGAGTAAATAGCTCCACTGTCACTGGGGTATTATTTGTGTAATCCCTCAGAGTGAATACTGTTTCAAATCTGCTTGTTTTCACATGCAACCACACTTCCTGCGGCTGCTCTCCGCACTGCAGTGCCCAGGCCTGCCAGCAGCCCCATTTCAAAAGCAGTGAGTTCTTCCTCACTGTGTTTTTCCCCCCACAAGTTCAGGGCCAGCCAGGCAGGAAAAGGTTGTTTGTGCGGACACAGCCAGCTTGGCCACACTCCTGCAGCACCATGGAACTAAGATGAGCCAGCAGATGCCAGCTCCTTGGCTATGCCCCTGAGGACGTGGTGCAGAGGAGGTCCTGGTCCCCTGGCAGCAGAAAGTCTATCATGGAAGCTGCCACTTTGTCCATGCCATCCCGTGCTCTTGGAACTGCCCTGGAGGATGCAGAGGTTCAGAGGAAAACCCAGAGCTGCTAAGGAGTTCTACTCCAGTTTGGGGAGCTCCTTGTTTTCCTTTAAAGCAATACTGCCTCTTTCTGCCTCCCACCTACAGAAAATAAGATCCCAACAGTGAGGAATCTGGTTCATTCCTGTATCATGCCTACTCCACACCATGGGGCACAGCACTGGAGGACACAGAAAGTCCTAAATGCTGTGACTTCTCATCAAAAACTAAAGTTTTAACTGCAGAGGCACAAATCTGAATGGAAACCTCTGACTCCAACAACAGAATGCACCTTTTAACTCAGTCAATTTGATGTCAATGAAAGAGGCACATATGAGAAAATGTGCACAGATTTGATAAAGCATCTATTTAATTGTATGTTATCAAGCTGTAATAGACACCCTGTGGATTTAAGGCTTAATTTATATTGACTTACCCATTGAGGATACAAAAATAACTAGAATGGATAGAAACCAGTTTCAGAAAGCTGCAAAGCTTAAACATTGTAAATAAACATTTAAAAACAGAAAAGCAAAAAAAAAAAAAAAAAAAAAAAAAAAAGGAAAAATCCAAGCAGACCATTACATATTTTCATCTACACGTGACATGAATAGATGCTCAGGTGACACATCAGTACTTGTCCCGTTGAATTTGCAGAGGGATAATAGGATTTGTCCGTGTATCTTCATCTGGGGAACAGCAGTAGATGTCACCTCCTCTGAGGAGAGGTGGAATTTTCATGTTACATGAAATGGAATTGAGGAAATCATGGAAAGACTTGGGAGTATCTGTCACCTTCCAGCTCCCACCAGCAGGACACAGCTCTGGCTTCATGTTGGCATGGGGCTCTGGCAGCAGCAAGTACTCGTCCTCGTGGGGCAGCAGCTGTGCCTTGTGTGCTCTGCCCAGGACATACACATCCTCCAGGCTTGAAAATCATCTGAGGCAATTGCTGTGGTGGGTGCCTTACGTGGCACTCTTTAAGGCTGAAGTTCTCCTGGTATTGTCTTTGGAAAAGCTTGTTTGCTCTACAATTCCCCACATCACACCGTGTGGAATAGTTGGCAGCTTGCTCCCAAAGGAGTCACCTTTCCTGTGGTGTCTGAGTGACCTTGGAATGGATCCATGCGTGTGCTCCCGCAAGGCACTCTGACACCCCTCAAACCATTTTTTCGCCTTGTGGATCATTAAAACCCTTTGCTACTGACAGTGTTACTCCCAAAAGGTTTCTTTGATGTCTGTTTGGATATAAGTCTTAAAATATTTTATAAATAAGCATCTGGATGAAATTAAAAATAAATCGTATAAAATCTTCTAAAAATAAATCCTGTTTGCAGGCACAGATCTGCTTTTGAACAAAATTTTAGTTTTCTCCCCCACAAAACCAGAGGTGGAAAAAAAGCCTTTCTCCAGCCTCTGTTTTCCATTTAGTGCTCAGTTACAAACTCAGAAGTGTCAAGTTCATCCTCTGCACAGGCATGTTGAGAAGGCTTCCTGCTATGTGCCATGGCTTGACTGCTCCGAGGAACAAATCCAAGCCCTTTTCCCCATCTGATCCATATTAAGCATCCTGGGATGCTTATGTGAGTTGGAGATGGGGTCCTGAGCCTCCTTCTCATTTGTAGAGGCAGCAGTCAACTCCAGGTCTGGCATGAACATCCATCTCCTACCCTCCAAGGACTATATCCGTGCAATCTCACTTGTGAGACTCGTGCTGCTGTCTCCTTCCCCACTTTCTCTCTCAGAGGGGCTCGCTCTTGCATTTGGAGAATGGTGTTGGAACCTCTCTCTTGCTCTGTAGATCCATCTGCTCCCCAGCTGTTTTCACAGATGACAAGTGGCATCTGGTATGTAGGTTTTTGGAGCAGAAGAAGGTAGTTGGTAACAACAAGCTAGATCAAGGGTCATTAGGCTTAAAAGGGGCCCTGAGGCTGGGCCATTTCCCGACCTAGTGCTGTGGCTCCATGTGACCCAACAGGTGGAATGTGTTCCTCAGTCCATGACGGGTCCTGGGGCTGTCATCTGCACTGGAAAAGAATTTGCTCAGAGTTTTGTACAATCTCTGCAGAACTCTTGTCATAACACGCCTGAGACAGAAATCCCTTCTGAAGGCAGAAAGCTGCCTTGGCAAAGAAAAAGGAGAGTGGAGACTGATGGGAACACAAATTTCTACTTTTCTGGTGGTTTCTGCCTCACCTCTGAATGTGTCAAACTCAAGCTTGCACGGAAAACAATGAAGGATACTTCACTGCCGAAGGCTTTCTGCATGCATCCCTGCTCCACACACCTCCTCTCAAATGCCAGCTCCCTTGGGAGACCCTCAGCCAGGAACGCTGCTTCTGCCTGAGTGGTGTCAATATTCTGAGCTGCTGCAAAGACAGCTACCCCGTTTGCTTGAGCTCTGCATCTTACATGTCCAGGCACATCTTCCTGATTTTTTTGCTTTCCCTCCTCTGCTATTTTAATCTGGAAAGAAGGAGATCAAGAATTATCCATTTACCAGCTTTTCTACAGAGCGTAAGCATTCCTTGGGCTTTCCTCGGGGATCCATTATTCCAGAACACTGGAGCTCTTTCAGCCTGTTTCCACAAATCCTCTTGAAAGAGTGTCTGAGTTAACAGCATGCCAATATCAAGCTTTCAAGAATAAGGAGCCAGGCCCCCAAAGTCATGAGATTAGCTTTAAAATAGAGAGTGGTTTAGGTTTTTATAAAAAACAAGCATTAAAATTTGGCATTCATTTTATTTAATTTTTGTTTTTCAATCTTTGGCATATGCCCAAGTCACACTTTCAAGCTTTTCTCCTGTAACTGTTAAAAACAGAAGCTGGCACTCTCAGGAGCTCATTCCCAAGACTCAGGAGCTGGGACTTATGAAACTGGAATTCAAGGATAATCACTGTAAAATTGCAAGAGCTGGGACCACTGAGTTAACAGTATGGTTAAAACTGATTGCCAGGAATATCATGACTCTGGCTTTCATTTGCTTTTAAACCTTTTAGATCTGTGGACTCAGTCTATCTCTGGGTATGACCAAATCTGTAAAATAGGCCTAATTTTTTTTTTTACTTAGAGTCGTGTTTCACTTTTACAAGCTTTATTTTTCTCTCCAAAGCTCACAGAGTATTTGCCTTCCTCTGCTCTGTGCAGAAGTGTTTTGGGTAGATGCCAGATCCACATTATTGAACAACTTTGTTTAGGTGAGGATAGTTTGACCCCTTCTAACTGAAGGTACCTCTGTGTAAGGTAGATCTCTAAGGTCCTGTTGCAGTTGGTGGAAATGTGGGTTTGAGTCAGTGGCCCATACATAGACAACTGAGGTGCTTTGAGGAGCCATGTCATAGAATCACAGAATGGTTTGAGTTCGGAAAGCCCATCGTGTTCCAGTCCCCCTGCCATGGCCAGGGACACCTCCTGCTTGACCAGGTTGCTCAGAGCCCCATCCAGCCTGGCCTTCAACACTTCCTGGAATGGAACACCCACAACTTCTCTGGGCAGCCTGTTCCAACGCCTTACTATCCTCACAGTAAAGATATGCCACCCAAGCATTGCAATCCATCCAGGAGACAACACTCTTCCATTAGGTCTCCACTTGCCCCTGTGTTCTGATGCTGTATTTGGGTATCTCAGCAGGCACTTGGCCACCAGCAAACAGATTTCCAGGTTGAGAGGTAACTGAACTGGTGAGCTCATTAGTCTGGAGAGCTGCTCAGCTGACAAGAGGGAGGCATTTTGCTTACATGTCTTCAGTCGGGATCAAACCTTGCTGTTACACATGGTCAGTGCTTTAAAGTGTATTCCCAAGGTGAGTAGAGCTGAACTAACAGAGCTGTTTGTAGCTGGACTGCTCTCAGGGGTGGCTCTCTCAGTATGGTCTTGTGAAAAGGAGTGCTGTGCTGAGAGTCCCTATTTATAAAGTCCCAGCACCAATTCTGTGAACAAGGGTCCCCAGTCTGCAATGTTAACTCTTCTTGTTGCAAAATGACTAATTTTTAATTTTCATGCCTAATTGAATCGGTACCAGTAACGTTTATGATCCTTTCTTATGTCTAATTATACTTCCTTTGTCACACCTTTACGATGGTATTTTTGGTGACCTGTCTCCTAGGGAGGAACCACTGAAACCAGCTCTTTTCAATGCTTTTGTAACACTTGTTGGCAGTTATTAGAAACCATTTTTTTGCCAGAATCTTTGTGCAAGAAACCTTACAAATCACCTTGGGATCAGAGGTGGCAGACCTGCACAGAGGGGCACTTTTACGGCGCTCACACCTACACTCAGTGAAGGTTTTTCCTTTGCTGAGTTTATTCCCATTGGTATGGGGCACAACTGGGATTTGTTGAAACCGAGGTGTTACCGCTGCAACGGTTGCTAACAAGTTCTGCAGCAGCAGTGCAGGTTTTCTGCCTTACCAAATCTAACCCCTGCCTTCCCTCTGCTACCAGGAGCAGCCATGGCCTATAATCCCTTCCAGGAGCTGGGCTAACCCTGCCCTGAAAGCAGTTGTTTTTGAACTCAGTCCTTCTCCTGGAAGGTTGTTACAAAACTTCATGCCTCTGAGGAGAAGCCTCATTTCCAGCTCTGCAGTTGGTTTGTTCCCATTTGTTCTTATGCCAGTATTCTCTTTTAAATTCAGCGGATCTTTCTGGCCCCATCCCACGTTTACCTCAAATGAATCTCTAGTGAGCTTTTGTACTGCTGATCAGCCTGACTAAGGTTACATTTCTGATCTCATCTCTTAAAACTGGCTCTTCTTCCCAGCAGCTGTCCTCTACACCACCACATATTTGACTTCATTTTCTTGAACATGACTTGTCAGAGGTCTACACTGTTTCCCAGACAGTAATAATACCTCTCCCCTTCTACTGGGAGTGCCCCAGCTGCAGCATCCGACCTTATTTCTCTTGTTCAAAACCTTACTATAGTTATCACCTATTCCAGTTGATTAGTACACCCATGTTTTTCCCTTAGTACAGGATTTTCGGCTGATTCAGAGAAAATTTGTAGAAGTCTGCAAAGATCCTTCCTTACTCTGAGTGTAGGACCTCGAATTCTGTGTAATCGTATTTTTGCCTCTCTTGCTCCTGTTCTCATGGTGATTTTAGTCTTTCCAAATGACACTCATCTCCTCCTGTTGTTCAACACTGTTCTTTGACATTGTGATGTCAAGTTATCTCACTGATGCTTTCCTTCATTTTTGTTGAGGTTATTGGTGCAATATTCAGTAAGAACACTTCAAAGGATCTTCTGTGACAAACCCTTGTAATGACCTTCCTCCCTGCAGATGTTGTGTCTTACAGGACTACTCTCTGCCATCTCCTCCTTGATCAGCTCTCTCCCCATTTTACTATTCTTTGCCTAATCCTCATTTTTCCCAGTCCAAATAATGAATTCTCCTGTGGCATCACACCAGAAAGAGTTACTGCGGACCCCTGTGTAGAAAACAGTTGCATCAAAAAAAGAGATCAAGTTCATCTGGCATGACTTTTACAAATCTGAATGCTTTTTAATCCATTTTCCTTCTATGTCCCTTTTAAAAATTATTCTGTCCATGTAGTTTATTTTCCTGTCTGATACACTATTGCTGTGAAGCAAGAGGATTGCAGATGCCTTTTTTTACTTTGCTTTTCCCTCTTGAGAGTAGTCACTAATTTGTTCTTATTCTCAGCTTGACTAATTTGCAAGTCTCCTTTTCTCTGTCTGTGCAGTTTCATATGCTGACTCTTCTGTCCTCTCTGCATGATATAGACATCACACCATAGATTTTGAGTGCCAAATAAGTTTTTAAAACCTTTTTCTAGATCAGGTATGAACATTTCTGTCCTCACACTTCTGTGTTATCCTTTTTCTTCCTATATTCAACAACAGCCTTTTTGTAACTACAACAAATTATTATTTCATTGTGTATCTTTAATATTACTTTCAGACAGGTCTATTTTTTCAATTGTCTTTTCATTTTAAGAACTTGCCTATTTTTTTTAACAACCTCTGGCAGGTCTAAATCAACTACTTTTTTTGTAATTTCCCCTTTTTCCATCCTAATGCTAACATATATTTTCAGTATTCCAGAGAATTGTATTGCACCTTTTATGCAAAGACATTTCAGGCTTCATTGATGTTCAAGTCCTTGAGATAATTTAATTTGTTTCCTTTGAAATTAATTTGCCCTTATGAAATTACAAATTTTATGTTATCTTTATTTTTTTTTCTGTTGCATAAAGTTCAGATATTTTATTCTATCCAAGAATGCATTTATGGATTAAGATTTTTGTGATCATTTAGCAAGAAAAAAGCTAAAATAGCAGTGCCTTTGTTTGACTCAATGATGATGTCATTAAAAAACCCTGCTGGCTCTCACTGCCTGGAACACCCAGACACCACCATTACTTGTAGCATTAGTTCTTCCATCTATATGTGTGTGCAAAAAGGGAAAGTTTCACATAAAACAAACAATCCTGGTGGTATTTATCTCTCTAAAAGTTTCCAAAAATCTTTGTTTCTAATGTTACTGTTACTAGACAACTGGAAACTGATTCATATTACCAGTGGGAAATATTTTTTGTGTTCTGGTGAGAATGTGGGTAGATGCTTAGGCCTTTGAAGGATTTCTCAGCCATTTGAAATTAACAATGGGCAAACCCCAGTATGACTACTACAGTCTGTATTGTCAAGATACAGGCTGGAGGAGAGAAAGTCATGAGATCCGCGCTTGGTGGTGAGTGGATGACAAATTAAAAGGACTCTTGTGGGTAGGTTAGACTCATAAGCACCTATAGATGATGTTCCCTAGTGCTTTGATGAGGGTAAACCCACTGTTTCTTCTGCTCTGTAGCACCATAGGCGTGCTGGACTGCTCTGAGACAGACTTGCAGTACTGAGTCATGCTGCACATAAAACACTCTATCATTCAACTCATTTAAGATAGGAGAGGTTTCAAGCAATGTGGGGCACATGGAACCAAAGCACAGATTTACATCAGCTCACCCTGCTGGGTGTGAGCCTGTCTTCGCTTGCAGTACATGGACACAGTCCCACTGGAATCATGTAATAGAAAATTACAGAATTAGAGAGTTAATCCCCCTAACTGAAACACTCTTTCAAGCAACAGCCACAGACCTCCCGGTGCCTGAAGGATCAGTTTACTTCTGATGGGAGTTAGGCAGTCCCATCAACATCAGGCCTTGGGAAATTTCCCCCGTGAGACTTTGCTGACTGAAGCAACAGTGATCTGTGTGTTGTATTATGCTGTCAGCAGAGAAGTCCTGAGAGCTGTTTCCCAATGCCTGTGCCTGGGCAGAAGCTGCTGGGCTCAGTGCCTCCCACCCTGTCCTTGCATCACTTGCCATCTGTCCCCAAGGTCCCACTGCCTCCCCACTCCTCCCTGGGACTGCTCAGGAGCTACTGGGTGGACAAAGAGACAAGAAGCAAAGAAAGCTGACAAGAACAGAGCAAGTTGGTCTTGTGGGTGGCACCCCTGCCCATGGCAGGGATGTTGGAATTAAATTATGTCTGTGGCCCCTTCCAACCCAAATCATACTGTGGTTCCATGAGAACAGGTCTCCTGTGTGACAGCACCTGCACTAGCACAGCGACCACCAGCACATGGGCCCTTGCTTCAGCCTCTCTCATTGCTACCATTCCTCCCAGGGCCTGCTAACATCCTGCTGCTCAGTTTTCAAGCCTACTGTACCTCCTGGACCTGCTGCCCCCCTTTCATGGGTGTGATGGATTTGTTTATTTCCACTGAAACATATTTGCTGCACAGTACAGGAGCTGGACAGCACAGAGCAGAGCCCTCAGCCACAAACAGTGTCAGATCTTTCACTCAGAAATGGCTTCTTTTGTGACATTGAGATATACACATATATAAAAAAAGAATAAATGGGTCCTGCTGTAATGAGAGTATGAAACACTAAATCAGCAAAAGGACAATACAGGCTTTTGATTTGCATCAATGGGAAACACAGAAAACAGTGTATGGAGTAGGCAGATCATAACTCACACTGGAGTAAATAAAACAGATATTGTTCTGACCTTGTGTTGAGGTTTGCTGTTTCAGTAAAAAATTTTATTGCTGCTGACCATTTGTTTCAAAGGGGAATATGATGTGTAGAAGGACATTTTTAGAAGGAGTAGAGGATAAGTTAATAAAATAGCCTTCTGAAGTCTTAATGTTCAGGTAGCATTCTATTTAAAGACCTGAAATAAAATGCTTGTTACCTCCACTCTGCAGCAGATGTAAGAGTTACTTTTTCTTGAGTGTTTGCTCACAGGCATAGATCCTCTTGTGTTGGGGGCTGTATGGAAAATGAGTGTGTGCCCATCCTAAGAGGGACAGTGCATGTGCCGAGTCCCTGTGGAGGACAGACACGTGCAGGCAAGCACAGACGAGGTGACCATTCTGCTCAGCTCAATAGCAGTGGCCATGGCACCCTCAAAACCTTCTACACTAAGGTCAGAGAAAACCACCCCCCTTTTTGAGGTTCTCTCCCACATGAACTAAATTTTTTGAGACATGGTGGTCTTGTGACAACCCTAGGCCTGAGAAAGAGATTTGTGACAGCATAAAGATTATACCACACTTAACTCAGTGCACTCAGGTCCTGGGACTCACTGATTTGCCACTGAAGATCAATAATCATCCAGCCTGGTGTCCGCCCTTCTTTGGAAAAGAGGGGTGCCACAAAGGGCCACAGCCCTAGCAGGTGATCAGCCCTTTCACAAAACAGACCCCTTTAGTGGAAAAAGCAGGCACTTTCTGTGAAGGCCTCTGTTGAACCGAAAACCTGAATTTTCCTTGGAAAAAAAATTTGATTAAAAAAATGGGTGACATCTTATCATAAACCCTCCGTATGCAGCATACTTTAAGAACAAGCCGGTTATACTTGGTCCATCAGTGAAAAATTCTGCTTTTTCCTCCTTAACTTGGATAGGATAATCATACGCAGTCAGTAGGAAGTCAGCCCTTTCCCAGTTCAGTTATACTGTTTTCCTGATGCAGATACTCTTAAGAATGGATTTGTGGTTTGAGCAGGTGTATGTAACAGCAGATATCCCATTCATAAAGAAACAGACTCTTCCCCACAGCCCTGCTGAGGGGTTTCTGAAGAATCCAGCATCATAAAGTGCCCAAGGACCATAAACTTGGTGATTTTCCCCATATTCATTCCATTGCTTACAGAAGCACTCAAGAGGAGCTGCCGCATGAGGCTGCAGCAGGCAGGAGAAGGTGACATGAGATGGCAGGGGCCAGTTGTGTGGCTTAGGCAAGAAGATAATTCCATCAGCTTTTGGGGTGCAGTGATCTGTAGATGGGTTGTTTGCACATTATTACTATTCTTATCTCTTTTTGCAGCATGGAAAACAGCAGCATGGAAAATCTCTGAAGCACCAGAGCTGAGGGGACAGGGGGAACAAGGGGGCAGAATTCAGAGAGATGCACAGAATGTTCAAAATTAGGGGAATGGGATGAGGAAATAACAGCCATTGAGTGGAAGAGGACAACAAAACGACCCTACTGAAGCTCAGGAAGTCTCTGGCCCCACACAGTGCCTGCTCTTTAACTCAAACCCTGCTCCTGGTGCTGCCTGGCACGGCGCTGTAAGCTCCTTAGGTGTAAGCTCTTTGCAGCAGGGCTGGCCCCACGGTGCCCCCGGGAGCCTGGCCCAGGCTCCATGGGGGGACAGGGTGCCAGCAGCACGGCTGCACCAGGCCAGCGTGCACACACAGGCGGTTTGAGGGCTTGTTTTGCAAAAGCACCGTTTTGTTGGTGTCAGCCTGTCGCGTTCCACGAGAACGTGAAGGCAGCTGAAGCGTGGGAGGTGTTGCCCTCTGGGAGAGGCATGTGCCTTGTGCAGCAGAGCCCCGTGCTCGAAGCCCAGCACCGAGCCTCCATCATCCCCAGGCACATCTGCACCATTTGCTCTTCCAAAACAGGCAAAGTCAAACTGCCTCATGCAAATATGAAGACTGTACTTGTGAATCCCATCAAGGCAAGCAGCAACAGTGTGTCTCAAACATCAGTGCGGCAACAAAAAGCAAATGATGAAGTCTGATCTTACTTTCAGCTATTTTTTTTCCATGGATATTTCCCCATCACCTCCAGCTAAACTTGCCCCTCATTCCCAAGCTGGGAGATCTGGCTAATCAGCGTTGTTTGCAAAGCTTTCTTAGCCCTCAGCAAACACCGTTTCTTTGCTGTGTTTGTCAGCGTGGCGAAGAAACTATTGCCGAGATCTGAGATGTGATTACGCGTTTGTGGAGGAGGAGGAGGGGTGGAAAGCCAAGGACATAATGTAATAATGAAATCCTTTGTCAGGAATAAATCTGTAGGAGGATTTAGATGTTTTTCCCTTTTTTTCTGACCCACTTGGTCCTCACATGTCTGGCTGTGCCAAGAGTGCTCTTGATGCTGCAGGAAGGTAACACAAGGGCAGTGAACAGATCCCTCTCCAGGTTTAGTGAGTGGGACGGATCTTACCTGTTTCCAGAAGAATAAATTAAAATAAAAATGTATTCTGTTTAGTGCAAGTGTGCATGAAATTCTATCAGTGGTAAACTCAAACCCTTCCTGCCATCTTCCCACGGCCTGACCTAGCCAACCCTACACTGGCAGTGGAACAATTTTTATGGAGCAGTTCCTAATTTCAGCGACAAGTTGTGGGGTGAAAGGAGAAAAGTAGGTGACCTTCCATCCTCATACAGAGCCCAAGGCAATCCAGGTGTCTAGTGCTGGTGTGCAGTGTCTGTGATACCCACTCCATCTGCAGCAGCAGGTACCTTCCTAAGTACCAGATTTCCTCCCCATAAAGAAAATGGACTCCTTTCTGGGCTGGGTCTTGTCACTTCTGCCCTTAGGATTTCCAGATTGCTTTAATTTTAGGTACTTCTCCTATTCTGTCCTTACTTCCCCAGTGTATCACATTTCTTACTTCATGTTTACTCTGCTTTGTAATTTTAGCCTGGTTTCTTAAGGAAATGATGCATGGTTCAAATGAAACAATCGTGCTGTTTGTGGCCCCATATATGTCCTATTCGTCCTCCAACATAAAAAAAAAACCACCCCAGAATAATGCTCTACCATAACTGCATCTGATGGAGGAGAAAATATTTCCAAGGTACTGCAGCAGACAGGGTCTTTGTGCTGCCAGAGAAGGGTGTGGTACCCCTCCCTGTCTGTCCCTGCTTCCCTGTCAAAGTGCTGCTTGGCTGCTGCTGCGGGAGCAGAAAGCAGGAACAAGACCTTGTTCCTGGCTCTGAATCAGCCCTTTTCTCCAGTCAGCATCAGCCGCAGGAAACCTATGGTAAGGGGCTTGGGTACATCCCAGTTTCTTGGGGGCAACTCCGGTGGGCTGGGGTCATGGCACCTGAGCATCCCCATCCCACCGGATTCAGAGATGGAGTCAGGAACCAAAAGGCTCATGTCCTTGTAGACAGTCCACAGGGGGAAAGCAAAGCAAGGCAAGGCAGGGCAGGGCAGGGCAAGGCAAGGCAAGGCAAGGCAAGTGCTTCAGTGCTTGCAGGGCCAGAGCGCAGCAGCCGCTGTTTTCCTGGGGGTGACGGGTGGGTGGAGGAGCAGAAAGGAACAAACAAGGCTTCGAGATGAGTTCATCCCCTCTCAAATCACACTCATTGAAACACATCTGTGTTTCCAGGGCTGTGTGCGGAAAAAAACGCCTTAGTCAGCTCTTGTTTTCAGTTCTGTGTGTTGGCCATTTGTATGGTTCTTATTTTGCCTCTTCAAATCAGATCCTCTGGTGTATAAGGGCTCAGTTCAGCCAGAGCTTTATCGAGAAAGCTGCTCCCAACACTTCCTAATCTCATAAACAAGAAATGACTTAATACTACAGAACAAAACCAGTTTTGTTGAGGTGAAGCAGTGGCAGCCTCAAAGAAACACCTTGCATGCATGGGTCTGCAGTGTCTATCAAGGGGCTGACAGCAGAATGATGTTTCTTACCCAGATAAATTATATTTTATTTTGAAATGCCACACAGCAGTAATTACTGTAGTTGAGTAGTACCACAGGACACACAAGTAGCATTTGGCAGGGAGATAATTAAATCACTAAGGTGTAATTGAAGGGTGTGATTGCATTCCACCTCCAGCCATCAGCACCTGCAGCATTTGTGTTGTCAGCTGGTTTGAAGGCTGGCACATCCCTGTGGTCCAGCAGACCAGGGTGATGTTGCCCACAGGTCACTGCAGGCCTGGCTGTAGAAATCCACGTCTTGCCAGCCTTGAGATGCCTGAGCTGATGGACACCTCATTGCCTACATGCCACAGATACAGGTTTCACGGCAAGACTCATCACAGCAGGTTCTGATCTTAAGGGCATGACTTCTAGTGAGTATAGAAGAATCCCAAGTTTTGCTCTCCAAACCCTATGATTTCTGAATTGCTGTGGAAAGCTCCAAAATATCCTGCAATGTAAAATCTCAAAGATCCAAGAAGAAATACAGAATAGACATTTTCCACTCTAAGTTCATGTACTTTACCTCCAGAGCTTTCAGCTGACCATTTTTGAAATATCTCACTTGCAATAAGAATGCTGATGTTTTCCCAGGGACTGCCGATGCAATGCTGCACAATTAACAGCACCAGCCCTGTGCTGGCTTTGCTAAACTGAAACTATCCACTTCACTCAGGCTGGTTACCAAAGTTTTCTAGGCACCAAATTCCTACAGCAATCAATTGTCCCTGTGATTTCTGCACACTGTCAGGGAAATTCGATGCCCCTGGAGGTGGCTCTCAGGACAAGCTGGTGTCCTGGGGGTGCTGCTCACAGCAGCAACCAGGGAAAGGAGAACTCCTTCAGCAGAGCAGCAGCTGCAGAGCAGAAAGCAGGAGCATTGCCCTGCAGACATTCATTAACATTCAAAAAACAAATATTGACTCAGTTGTGTTTGTGAGTTTTTCTTTTTACCTTCCCCAGACATCCCAGCTGTACAGCAGAACATGTGTGGATACTTGAGGAAAATTATCTCTGGCCTCAACTAGCCCCTGGATAAGAAGTATTCTGGTGTTACTCAATGTTGGAAAGCTTGCAGTGCCACCCAGCAAAGGAACTGAAGCCACAGGGAGCATGGGGCAGAAATGGCTGCTCAGAGTGAGCACAGGAGTCTGGACTCCCCACGCTGCCACTGGGCTGCCCAAGGACTGGCCTTTGGGTGAAGCCATCTGTGATGGGAAACAGCCCTTATCTGTACACACTAAACACCCTGTTGGCTGCATCTGCAGGACAGAACACATGGTGACCATTGAGAAATCTGCAGAACATTGTTCCAGCTATGTGGGAAAAAAAGATGGTGAAATAGAAATCTTTCCTGTATCACCTGTGTTGGAGAACTCAGTACTGTGCCCAGTCATTGAGAGTGAATTCAACCAATACAAAGAAGTTATAAATTATTTATCCCAGTCACCAGAGTTTTTGCAGCACAAGGTAACTTGCTATTTTGCTACCAGCCTATTACCTAATTCTGGAAACAATAGTGTGTCTCATTAGAGAGTCCAGATTTTAAAAATCCATACTCTGGGAGTGCAATCCCCATACTCAACTCATTTAAAAATGCATATTAAAAGATACACCCCACCAGCACACTGGTGGAGAGACCTATGCCCAAAGACAAAGCTTTTCAGCATTCACAGACCTTCCAGCATGCCCTGAGAGCTCTCCAGTGAGGCTGTACAATAAAATAATAAAAATCAGGAACAAACCTTGGGAGTTGGGAGTTGGGCTACTGCACTGCCTTACTAAGGAGTGGGATTATCTCCCAAGTTATCCCTGACAGGAGCGTGTCCAACCCTTTTTGCAAAGCCTTGAAGGACAGAAAATCTTTTACTGGGATCTATGTACCTCATCTGATCACGGTGTGTTCTGTCTTCTGAGGATGTGAAAAAGGCTTTGTTATATCCCCCAATGCAGTGCAATCCCTCCAGATTTCTCTTCTATAGGTTAAATAAATTTAGCAGTAACAAAAAAGCATTTTTGGGATGACCTTGAGGGACACAGTCATGTAGAGACATAAGGGAAAGCAAACCCATTTCATACAAGCTCTTTTAGAAGAAAAAATAAAGATCTTCCACAGAGGAGGAAAAAAAGCCCATTTTTGGCCACTCAGAAGAAATGTTGCATCCAGGATCTTTTAATACCTCTTTTTATTAACTACTTATGCATTTTCTGCATGAACAAGAACTAACACAATGGGAGCTTCAAAAAGAAGAACTAATTTTTTAAAAGTGGTTGTTTGTTACCTTGTTACCTTTCATAGAGGACCTGTGAAGCTAAGTGAGTTAAATCCAATGGGAATGTAATATCAGGAGATTGAAAAATCCATTGAGAACAATAGGGACATCATGTAATCACAGAATTATAGGACAGTTTGGCTTGGGAGGTAATTTTAAGGATTATCTAGTCAAACCCCCTGCCCTGAGCAGGGACACCTTCCACAATACTGTGTTGCTCAGAACCTCATCCCACCTGGCCTTGAACACTGCCAGGGATGAGGAAATGACAATATTGACTTGACTGAATGACAGGTGACATACTAACTACTGTCAGCAATGGAGTGTCCTGAGGGGCAACTTGGGCATGGATTTGGTGCAGCAAGGACTAGAGGGAAAGACAGTGAACAAAATGTTGAGGGAAGGGGAGAGGTCTCTACAACAGGGACTTTAGTATTAGCAGGGGTAAGAGCTGCCTGGTGGGATGCTTTTGAGATAAGGTTGAGCAACTCAGACAGGAAGAAAACAAGGAAAGACCGAATGAAAGACAGCAAAGCAGGTAATTTTTTTATCCTTACAATATGAGAGATTATACAGCTCCCAGACACAAGCATGTTATCCTGGTTCTCAATAAGAGGGATTTCCTTGGAAAGAGATGGATGTAAATATCTCTGACCTCTGTCTAAAAATGAAATTAATATCATGTAAAGAGGAAAATGGAGATAGCTTGCTATGGGTGCACAGATGTGGGTCTGAGTTGCAGTACCGACCTGGCAGCTGAGCCAGTGAACTTCCCTTGACTCTGATGGGTGTTTTCCAGAACTAAGGGCAGCTGGCATGGACAGAGGCTGTTAAACCCCTGGGAGTTGGCCCTGCCAGCCCTCTCCCAAGTGCCTCTTATGTCTCACGTGTTTCTGTGACTCAGCACTGACACCCTGATCCCAGGAGGAAAGGACCCCATTTACTGCACCTGGGGGACCCCTCCCAGCTGTGCTCCTCTGGGAGCTCAGAGGCTCTAGGCTCGATCTGCCAAATGCACTGTCTTGGGATGCTGTACTGGGTTTAGGATGCTGTACTGGACTCGGGATGCCATGCAGGCCTGCATATTTGGAGAGGGCTGTGAGTCCTGAGCAGGACCAGAGGATGGGTTGGCTACTCTCCTGCGTGTGCTGTGAATGAAACAATGGCAGAGTCTGCCGCGGCGCCCACGCCAGCCTCCTTGGAGACACAGCTCGGGCCAGAAGCCCTCAGCACAGCCTGCAAACCCTGCCTGGAGCAGACAAAACCACGAGCAGACTGTTTGTGCCCTCCTTCCCACACAGACATATGCTGGAGGGAAAAACAAGCTGCCTCTCTCCAAGTCCTTGTGCAGGCTCCGGCTCTCTTGCCATTGAACTGTCATATGAAAGCCAAGATCTTAAAGGTGATCACTGCTGTCCCCTCCATGGGATGGCTTTACTCCAAGTAAAGTATGTTTGCAGCACAGACATATTTTTGCAATGGCCTGTTGGGTGAATGCTACAGAGATGAGGAAGAGGGTGAATGGAAGAAGCAAGAGCTAAGGAGGGTGAATTATGCAGATAGAAGGAGGTTCTAGAGAGAAAACATGCAGGAAGAAGGCGAAAGGCTCAAAGATATCTCACAGCAGCTGAGCTCACAGAGCCCTGCAGGGAGTACTTCTCTACACAGACAGAGCAAGCACATCTCCATGACCTCACCCATTTCTTCAGGGATTCAAATTCCCATGACTTGGAAGGAGCAAAATACCTTCATTGATTGATTTTTTTTCTGTATTGTGTAACAGCTGGGTTTACTACATATTAGGGAACAAGATTATCATTGCCCTGTAGTTCCTTCCAGTCAACCCTTCTGTCTCCCAAAAGGAAATAACACAATAAGAAAATCTGTATAACAGATTGTCTTTGATCCTGACTTCATTCCTACCACAGCAGAACTGGAGTGGAGTGTGAACACAAGGCAGGGAGGAATGCAGAGGTAAAAAGAAATGGGCCATTGTTGGCCTTTCCCCAGGTCAGCAGGGATCTTGCAACTGGCAACTTGCATTCGACAGACCTTTCTGACATGCAGAGGACCGTATCCTTGCCCAGCATTACAATGTATTTGGGAACTTACACAATACCTCTGCCAAGTCAAGCACTGTCTTCAATGCCTGGGAGTAGCATCACCCCTAGATAAGAGAAAGAAATGAAGCACACAGGGGCTAAACATCACTGTGAGGGACTGAATTTAGGTCAAAGTTAAACACTTAAATCCAAAGTTAGCACTTTCCCCAACAAACTATCCCTCCTCTCCCGGATTTCTTGCAGAAGTGCTTCAAATCGTCTCCAAGTTCTCACCCAGCCCCACAACTGAGGAAAACCCTGGATAAATGGTAACTGAGTACTTCTTCCAGCCAGCCTGACCTCAGTCCTTCTCCTGGCTCATTTTCTTCTGGAGGGGCTGCCAGCTGGCGAGCACCCTGCTCCCTCACACAAGCTGGCACTGCCCAAGGGGTGAATCAGACTGCTGAGGAACTCACAGCAAGGATAAACAGCTCTGGGGCTGGAGAAATAGTTGGATATTAATGGGAAAGGAATTGCAGGAGAAAAATCTTACAGCTCTACTGTACATCTGCTAAGCCTCAGACATGCTGCAGAGATGGCTGCAAATGCTGGGTGACAATAATGTTACTGCAGATGAGAAAGACCAGATAAAATAGAAGAGGATAGAGCAGAAAGAAGTCTACTCCATCACTGATTTCTGTCTGAGTGGTTCTCTGCTCAAGGTAGAAGGGTGCAAGACCACTGAAACATACCAAGAGAAAGCAGGGCAGGGGGGAAAAGCTCTCTTGCAGGCAGGAATGTGGCACACAGGTGGCAGAAGAGTCAATCCCCAGTCCCGTGGCTCTGACACCAGCAACCCATTTTTGGTAGGAGTGTTTTCCCCTTCTCTCAGATACAGCAAGCTTAGCATTTGGCTCTGTGATGGTACAAGTGCGTTGGTACAAGTGCAAAGATCTACTTTTAATGGGAAACACTGTACCACTGACTCATCTGTGCTTTTCCCAAGTAGCTGCATCTGCTCCAGTGTCCACCCAGCCCAGGAGAAGCAGATGGAAGAGGGGTAAGGGGAGAAAAGAGCCTGAATTTACAATCTCAGGAACAGATTTGTCTGGGTCATGCAGTGGCATCCTAACATAGTGTGTTTGTACATCCTCCCCCTTGCTACAATTAATTTTTAATCATTCAAGCAAGTTCCCACATATCCTGTAAATCTCTTTTCACAAATTTTGCTTTTAATGAAACCCTTGCTTGCTTTCAAAAGAAAGTTGGTTTAGGGTGTGTCAGAGTTTGTTCATAATGCGTTTTGTTCACAGTAAACAGCATTTCCTTTTATTCCTGTCCAGGGATGGTATTCAGACATCTGCACTCCACAGAAAAGAGTGACTCTGGATTTACTGCTGAGTTGCAATGAAGTCACTAAGTTTGCTTTTATCCCAGTGGTGCAGGTTTTAGCCCTTGAAATGCATTAACTCCTTCTCATTCTGAATTTTATCCTCCCTCCAGTCTCATTCTTAGTCCAAGTAAACCGAGAACTCTATCCAAGAAATTATTTTATTTAAAGAGCTCAATTGCAGAAGCACTCTGCCATGTCAGCACCAGCACGTTTTTACCTCTTTCTGGATGGCATCTGCTCTAAGTTGACAAAGGCAATGCTTACTGCCCTATCCTCCATGGTGGCTGTGCCCTGAACCCTGGAGACACATCACCTGCCTCAAATCAATCCATGTATCCCCATCTCAGCTTTGCAGCAGAAACCCACAAAAATGTTTTTCTTGTTGATACTTCTTGGCATGGGCTTTTGTATTTATTATGGGCCAGGATGGTGGAGTGAAGCACTGCAAAATCTGAGTCCCAAATTCTTTGTTCCAAAAATTAACCACATCAAAAGCTCTGGAGGCAGAGACAGTATCTTGGCTGATACTTTTCCTTGAACAACAGCAGAAGATTTAATTATTATTAAAGATGAACTTTGTTGCAATGCTAAACCAGAACTCTCCGGCTCCACATTTTGCTGGAGCTCTGGCCTTGCTTTTATTTTAATTTAGGAAAAAACATAAACCCACATTTCCCACCCATGATCACATTTCACATAGTCTGTATACTAACTGTGAAATACTAACTTCTCCATGTTCTTTTTTTCTGTGCATGGTTTGTACCCACTTCTGCTTGTATCTTTGACTTTTCTTCAAAAACCTTGCTGGAGCCCTTGAATCCCCCAAATAAGGTTTTTGGTGGCCCTTTCCCCATCTAGGGAAACTGAAATGCCCGTGACTCTTCCTTGCATTGACAGCTAAACTGGTGCAAAGTTGACTCTCACCAGCCTCAGCCCGATGGGGTTCAGCAAAGGGATGATGAGGATGATTCTGGTGTTAGTCATGCACCCAAGTGCTCCTCCTGCAAATCTCAGCGTGTTCAACACAGGCAGATGAGCACAGTCATCTCCAGCACACTGAGGGAGGAATTAAGGGAGAAAGGCCAAGGGTCATGTTTTCCAAGGGCTTCAGTCACCCAGGTGGTTTTACCTCTGCTGAGGTGAACTCCCCTAGCATAACTCCCCTGCCACCCCAGGCAGAAGGAGCTTGGTTCAGGACAAGCACCTCTGCCCCCCCGAAGATGACCAGACCAGGTTCCTCTTGCTGCAACTGCCAGACTGCTGGGAACTGCTGGGGATGATTCGCTCCAGGTTTATGGGGAAGACTGTCTTCGCTCAGTTCCTGTCCTGGCTGCCCAGTTCCAAAGGAAATGCTTAGCTGTGCCCCCATGCTGGCTGACAGCGACCTCCTCACTCCAGGAGAGCAGTGCCAGGATGCAGGTTCACAACTGGTGGTTCCATCTCCCCCATAATTGCCCTGTGCAACATATCTGGGCCCCCAAGCCAGCAGACAAGCTACCCCAGCCTTTGAGAAGGAGGACAGAGAGTGTCTCACTGCAACAACAGAAATCTCTCTGCTGAAATAGGATGAAAAATCCTGCTTCTCTGTAGTGATCCTAAAAATTTCACCCTGGAACTATTTGCCATGGGCTTCCTGCCTGTGCAACCCACCCAGATGAGGTTTCAGTGGAATGGGAAATGGTTTCTGAGAGGGGCAATGGCCATCTGGCTCCAAACCAACAGCACAGTGAAGAGTAAAACCTGCCATTCCCCCACCCCCAATCCAAGGCATGCTATCCACAAGTCATGGGCCAAATTTCTTATCCTCATGCTCAGAAATCTGTGCCAGTGAAGCCTCACAACATCTGATTGGGATTGCTGGTGGAGTCTGGAGTTGCAGTGGGGAGATGAATGACTGTTTTATCTGTCTGAAGCAAACAAGCAGAAGCACAAACACAGAGGGATTCGATCAAACCACTTGATAGGCACAGGAGGTGCTTCATCCCTTGCCTGGGCTATAGAACAGAGGGACATTGGCCACTGCATTTCTCATGTTCATATTGGTATTTCTCATAGTCAAATTTATATGTTACCCAGCACCCACATAGATCCATACAAATCTGAGCTTGCCCAAGAGCTGACTGGATTCCAGACAATTCCAGTCTCTGTGGCCTTCTGCCCTTTCTTTATTGCTCCTCTTCTCCTACACTAGTCTCTTCAGTCTCAGCCACTACCATCTATCCTTCCCTATCACAATCTTTTCCAGGAGTTTGTGATATCCCCTTTTGCTCTGCAGTTCTCCTTGATTTATCTTTGGTATCAGGTTTCTATCCATTTTTTTGTTCTCTGCTCCCTGCTCTGCATAAACTGATATTCAGTTTATTACCCACTTATGCCATAGGACTTCCAGCCTGGTCTTTCCTGCAGCTAGCAGGGGCATGCAGAAGGGATGAAAGCACTGAGGATCAATGGGAGCTGCACACCACAGTTTAGAGGCAGAACCAAAACTGTCTGGACCTGTTGTCCCCTCCCATAGGGCTGCTTGTGCCCCACCCAGTATCTCAAATCCTCCGCTCCACAATGGTATTTTCTGCCTCTTTCTCTAGAAGAGGGCCTTTAATGGGGCCTGCATGGCTGCATTCCCACTGGACATACAGCCTCAACTCTCACCTGCAAATGAGCTAATCAAACCCACTTGTTCTGGGAAAAGTGCCTGTCTCAGGGCTGTTTTCTCGACATGATGAACTGAAATAGAAATAAGTTATCTCGTGTGTGTGTGAGCTGTAGATAGAAGGTAATCTGCTGAGCCCATTCTGCCACAATGTCAGAGGTGCTGAACTCCTTGTTCAAGGGGCAAGCTGCTTGACTCTTCCTTTTTCTTCCCCCTCAGCCCTGTTCTGGAAGTAGTCTAACATTTTGGACCTCTTTAATCTGTCCACACGTTACCATTTTTCCACCCCACATCCCAGACTCTGGGCTCAGAAACAGGGCATAGCTGTTTCCTTGAGCTTTTCTCTATTCCAAGACCTCCCACATCCTTTTCCTCTAACACAGCCCATAGAAAGAATTACAATATGGTCACAGCTCTGTGCTCCCCGCCAGGAATTTTTGCCAAAAATGACAAAAAACCCAACCAAACCACAATATTGATAAGTCTAATTTATTCAAAACCCTGGGAAGCTTGACTGAAGTATTTCCGCCATCTCTTCCAGCATACTTCTGGAAGCCTCTTCCTCTTCTCTCTCTTGGACTGTGTTTCTTGCAATGAGTGAGGAAACAGAGATGCTACTGCTGTCCCATGGCATGGACAGTCCAGCTCAGCCACCTGGGTGTGTGCTCCTGTCCTCCTCAGACAGGGAGGACACCATAATCCCAACTCCGATGTTTCTTCCACTGGGGCTTGCCTGGGAATTTTAAAGCTGCCAGCCAACTGATGACTTGAGGGTTCTGATCTCCATGAAGTTGGAAGGGAACTGGGAAGAGATCTCCAGAGGGGACCTTGGATGCAGTTCAGCCCAGCATGAGTCACTGCTGCTTAGAGCCCAGCCAAGGCTTTGCATCTGAAACAGCAGCCGGTCACATTTGCAATTGGTTGCAAAAGCAGCTCTGTAGGTTTAGTCTGCCTTGTACTGGAGACAGTTCTATTCCACTGGCAGCTCCCGTCAGCTGCTTTCAGAGCCCTGCTCTGTGCAAGTACAAGATCAGTCTCTCACCCAGTTCTGCAGGTAAGAGGGTTTTGTAGCCCTGGGAGGGAATGGGGTTTAGTTGTGCATCTCCTGCTTGCCCCACGTAGTCTGTGGGACCTGACATGCCTGTATGGTACCACACTGAAGATGGCATTTGGGCCTTTATAAAGTGACCAGCTGTAAGGGAACTCCAGCTAAACCTCAACAAAATGAAGGAGGATTTGTGAGACACCTGTAACTGGTCCTGGTGGCTGCATGCTCACCAATGAATGGATGCAGTCCCAGAGCACTGTGCCAGTGCTGCCACAACATGGGCACAGCCTGCTGGATGACTGCTTTGATCACTTTGATTGCCTTTTAAACAGAACAGAGACCCCCCTCTTCATGTGGGTCCCACTGAACTATCCCATCCAGGTCCACCCTCACCATCCACTACAGAAAATCACCACTGTGGTAAAGCCTCAGACTCCTGGCTCTCTGGACACAGCTGCAGAGGCTTGGGGACATTCCTCTAGACCCCTACAAGCAAGAGGCATCCAACCAACACTACAGGAGTGAGGGCATTCTTCAGAGATGCTTGGGCATCTGTGTCCAATCAGAAGCTCCCCCTGAGATGCATATCAGGAGGCTTGGTTTTAGCAGACCTCTCTGGTAATGGGGTCTTTAAAACCTCGTCCGTTGTGCTCAGTGTGAATCAAATTTCCAACAGCTTTATAAATACGTCACCAACGGGAGGCCTTTAGAGTAAGCATATTGCAGTTTCCTGACATTTTCATTTCTCTATCTTGACATTTCTGAAGGGCATAAGAGGCCTAAAAAAAGAAACAGCTGCTCCCAGGGAACCATGTGTTTTCAATTCCATCCTGCACTGGTGTAAGAGATGGTCGTATTATAAATATGTAGCAGTTCTCCAGATGAGCCTCTCCCTCTTGCTTAAAATGACCTGGTACAACAATATGGACTGGGGCTGGCTGGGAAGGAGAAGGATCACATGGAGAAAGGGCCCTGGGACTTTCAGGCACTCATTTAGGAGGTGCTGGTGTACTATATTAATATTCAAGTTACCAGCCCAGGCCCTGATGCTGCAAATATTAAAAGAAAACCCACTTGACTCAGGCAAGCAGTTGCACAGCAATTCTTGGCACAAGTTTCCAGCCTCTGTACACCATTTCCCCATCTCCTCCATCCCTCCTGCAGCTTTTTCTGAGGCATTCTCCTGATTTCTTAAAGTCTTTCTGTCGATGCTCATTTCTGTGCAAGGCAGTGTGTGGGCTGAGCAATTGCTCTCAGCAACTGTTATTTATCAGGTGATTTTCATATGGTTCCCTCTGCAAGAGACTGAGGCTTTTGCGAGACTTCATTCTTGTTTTAAGTATCCAAACAACTCCTAACAGAATTAATATAATAAAATAAAATGTAATGTAATATAGTAGAATGCCCTCTTTGGTTAGAACAACTGTGATCCATAAACCAGTGCAGCTGTAGCGAGATGCAAAGTTGTTCTGGCATTTCAGGGGTTACTGGGTTCCTGTCTATCATCAGGGTGTCTGGGCATCACTACTGTGGTGTTTACTTTACATATCCCTGTTTGCAGTTATTTATACAATGGTCTAAATTTAACTGTTGGGATTTTCAGTTTTGTGTGTGTCTTCTCTGCTGACCTCTAGATTTCCAGGGTTCATTTCAGCCAGAACAGCTGGAAGTAGGAAAATACATTTGTGATAGTGGTTTTCTGAGGGAAAAAAGAAAAAAAAAAGTACTTATGTTTTGGAATGGGCTCTTCAGGTTTTCAGGTTGATGGTGAGAATGACTTGTACATCAGGATGTGCCATTTGCCTCATGTGTGTAACTCCACCCTCACAGAGTTGTCCAGATTGCGCCTTTGGAGTTGCAGTTTGCACATGTGCTGGAGCACAGCCAAAATCCCTCTGGGGTTTCTTCACACTGTCCAAGCTACTGCCACAGTTCAATAACCAGCCCGGCCAGCCCCAGACTCCAGACCTGGGAGAGGCAGGGCCAGTTTCACTCCAATGCAAAGGTCAAGGAGTCAGATGAAGCAATGAAGAGTTTGAAGAAAGACAGGAAACCAGCCTTTAATTTGATGGACTTTTGCCCTGAGTACAGCTACAAAAATCACGGTGGATTTTCTCTTTCCAGGAGAATTTTTTTCCAGGAGGGTGTTTGGTCAGTTGTGTCACCGGGTAAAGTTCCTTGAGTGTGGCAATTTGTGCCTGAACGTGTATGGCCTGGAGCTGGACATCTCATCCACACAAAAACCCCGCAGTGGGAACCTTGATATTTTCCCTTACGTTATCACCAGCTCTGACTCATGCAAGCAAACCAGCTGAGACATTAAGAGTCGAATAAGAGATGGAAAAAGAGAAATTCAATTAAGAGGGCCAAGGAACTGTAACTGACTTCATCAAAGCAGATCCCTAATGAACAAGACCCACAAACAGATTTGGTTCCATAATAGTGTGTTTTGCACTCAGAGCAATTTGCATACCACGGAACTGTTGATACTTGGTAAAATTAGGCACAAAGAGTTTATAACAGCCTCCCACAGGGCCCTGAATGTATCAGTGACAGCATGAGGGAAAGACTCCTTCCCAAAGCCCACCCTTCAGGCAAACTCTTTATGTTGCCTTGCATAAGTGAATGTCATCTCACCCTTGTGTCTGACATAGGGCAGGTGTCTTTAAAAAAATTGTATCAGTAACTGATTTTTGTTTCCCACCTAGCAATTCCTGCACTAATTAACCATTAACCTGATAATCATTGCAAAGATCAAAGAACTAAAATGTTTATATAATTATATATGTCAAATATATATTATGATTATATTTTTATTATTATATATGTCAAATATTTATGAAGTTTGACCAAAAGTTAAGGTGGAGAAGAATGAAAAGCAAGGGCAAGGGCCAGGAAAATTTGTGCAAGTGTAATAGTCAATCCAAACTAGTTTAGGGGAAGGAGGTGGAGCAGCAGGATGTAGATGAGCCACATACACCCATACAGTGGTGAGGGCATCTCTGGAACACAGAGCTTCAACATGTGATGCTCATTATGTCTTGAGATCAGAAGGGAATTGTTCCATCCCTTAGATGACGTGCTTAGCACCTGCTTCTCAGTTAGCACCTGCTACAGGTCCAGAGTCCATGCTCAGCCTTGAAATACTGGTGTTGGCTTCAAAGAAATTAGTAACTAATGGATTTTCCATCAGAAGCCTCAGTGAGGGTTTTCAGTGACTGGTATCTCTCAAAACTGACATATCATGATTTATTTCAAATACAGATTTCCCCAGCCGCACATTCCAGAATTGGATCTGGTTATACCTATGTCTATAGAGATACAACATTTATATGTTATTGAATTATCCTTCCTTAAGCAGACTCTTTTAAACAATGGCAAGTTCCTCTTCTTACTCAAGATAAATAGACCAACATATTTAAATCCCACTGAAGGGCATGCATTCTAGACATCTGCAAGATTTTTAAAGAAAGCACTACTTAACAAACACTCTCCAGTTATCTTCCATTATATTTTGAGACTTTGCTGGATTTCTCCTCATAATGTGTATCTTATGGGCTTTCTATCACTGTAGCTTCTTGGCTAGGAAGTGTATGATGAATCAAATATTCCATGGAATTGCAAGCATGTACTATACTTATGGAGTTACCCTTATCAGCTATGTTTGGAAACTCCTAAATATCACAGTGGTACTGTTGACCTGCTCGTCTTAATTGATGAACCTCATTTGTATTAAACTAGCAGTAGTGCTCTGTTTCCCTCCAGTGAAGGTCAGGGCAACTGATGCAGTTTTAACCAGGTCATTCCATTTGCCCCGTCAAGAGTTAAACAAAGATAAATAGAGTATGTCAGAAACTTTATCACTCCAAAGACCTCAAAATTAAAATTATATATGCTATAATAGAAAATAAAGAAGCAGGATACTTTTTGTCCAGCATAATCCTGTGTAAGTTGATTTTCTGCATAAGTTATTATCTAAACAGAAACATTTCTTAAAGGCTACTAAAAGAACGTACATGAGGTTTTCAGCATAGCAACAGTGTTTCCAGTTTTGTCACTGTATTATCTTTCCACCTATTTAAATCCCTTTGATGACAGCTTGTGTGTGCAGCCATTCAGTCCAGGTTAAAACGAAGTATCCCTTGAGAAACTTAAGAACAGCAGTGATCATGAAAAGAGCAAGTACCTGCGATGGATAAACAGGATCAACCCAGCCAAACAGCAATCAGTGAAAGCAAACAAGTGGAACATCTTTCAAAAAGGAGAATGTGCCAGTTGAAACAAGCCTCCATCAAGGTCTACTGGAACTTCTGCAACCAGCAACTCCAGCTTTGCTTGGTCTTGGCACTCAGAGGAGGAAATATGTTCACAAGAATGAACTTTTCCTGGACAACGGATCCAACATGTGGGACTGCTTTCCAACACCAACCCTTGGATACTGGTCTCCCCCACATGCACTTCCTCTCTTTGAAGGCTTTTAACAACTCTCTACAAGGCTCCTTTTGCTTTCTTGGTGCTCATCTTCACATGTCCCTCAACACTACAGGAACAGATTTTCAAATGAGTCCAACCCAGAAAATCTTTGACTTGACCAGCTCATGTGCAAAACAACCACATGACTACAGAGTAGAATAATTTTTTTTTCCCATTGTGTAGATAATCTGTAGTTAGTTCATGTTTATTCCAGCATTAAGGCGGGCAAACATTTTTTTGATGTAGCCTTTGATGTCTTCACAAAATTGGGTTTTGCAATATTGTTGAATTTCCCTTTAGGAGAGGGACTTCTTGCTTGGCACTGAACCATAGGCTTTTCTGATTTCTCTCTTAGAAATTCGCAGGTGCATCTTGTGTTAGATGTATACTCCAAAGAGCTTACATTTTGAACAGGAATAAAAGAGTGAAGAAGGGAGGAAAAAAAAAAAACCCACATGCTCAAGTGAAGCAAAATTCTTCAGGACACCCAGCTATTAAGGGATGGAGCTGGCAAAAATGCATGTTATGGATCTCCACTTGCAAGCTTAGAAGCTTTGAAGTCCTTTGAGGACCAGCCCCCCTTGACTGCAGAACAAGGCCTGTAGACGCACTGTAATGAATGTAAGTGGTCCTGAACTGGGTGTTAACTATTAAGCACCATTGTTTCAGGAACAATGCATGCCTCTTGACTGGGAGGGAGTTTCCAAGCTTATTCCATGTGTCAAGTGGCAAGAACTGTAACTGGAGTAATTTCTTACTTTCTCCAGTGGCAAAGAGCAGTCAGTTGGGCCAATCACCACTAATAAATTACACTGTGCTTCTCTTGTCACCAGACAAGCTCTCTCACACACACATTTCTAATATCTAAGCCTGGGTTGCATTTATTAGCAAGTGCTGATGTGCTAAGTACCACACCTCCTTCTTGGGTCTATGTGTAATTTTCTCCTTATCCTGTGAAGAACCAAGGCATAACCTATCTTGACTCTCTTTTCTCTACTAATGCCTTCAAGCAGAAGCTTTTATGCCTGAAAAACTAGAAGCATCAGCACAAAACTGCCTAGGATTAGACCCTTTGCCTTTTATGGCAAAACAAATAGGTCTTCTTGAGGTCATATTCAAAATGACTGTGAAAAATGTGATGGGGGAAAGTTTTGGCCGCTTGCCAGTAGCTGTTCACATGTCTTTGTTCCTGTTGATGAAAACCATACTGATTGCAGGGCTGACATCCTCGTGGACTGGCTGCATGTGCACACAGGAGACGTGCGGCTACAAGCTGACCAGATTTTGCACACAGCTTCTCACCAGTGCTCTCCTGGGTGAGGGAAAGTGGCACTGGAGTCTCTGTCTCTTGCTCAGATCATTTTGCTTCCACATCTAGGACACCTACTGAGTCCCCTGGCACAGTTATGCAGGTTTTCTTTACCCAGCTTATCACAGATCCCCAAAAATTGAAGGTGTATCTCTGATTTCTAATGCATTGACAAGACATGCTGATGCAATATTAATTTGGTGAGATGTAATTAACATATATATGGGGCTTACAAATTTGTTATTAATGTATGTTGCTGGCTCACAAGCCATTCCTTTGGACGGAAAGAGCCTGCCCCTCTGCTTTGTGTAGCTCTTTTTGATCTTCTTTCTGTGACTCTGGTCCCTCCTCCCCTTAGAAAGAAAAATCCTTTTATCATCTTTTTTCCCTCTGGGTGTTTGGCTCTGTTCTCCAGCTTCAGAGGTGTAAGGGGGATAAAGTTAAATGAACCCTCCAAAAATAGTTCTGATGATCAGGACACTTCCTCTTCATGGAAGCCTGGGTGTATTAACTTCTGCCTAGCTCTGGCTTCGCTCCTGCTTTATGCACAAGTGGGCAAAGCTCAGGGAGGTTGGCACTGAGGTCCAGAGTTGGCACTTAGCCAGAGTGAATGACTCCTCTTCCCTGTGCCAGAAAAGGATGATGCTGTAAGGTCAGTGTGCAATCTTACCAGCAGCAAGGAAAGAGCCACACTGAAAAGTCCTTCTGAGAGAGGCAGTGTTGGAAACTGCCCTGTCCGCTGCCCATCTTTGCTGCCAGATGCAGAGGGGTAGAGGATGCCTGTGGTGGGCTGGCTGTCTTTGACCTTCTCACTGTCCTTCAGCACTGCTCTCCTCACAGGGAGCAGAGACCAGAGGAGCTGCTTGCCTGCCTCCTTTCCCAAGGAAGCAGGGTGGGTGCTAACACCCCTTCTTCAGGGTGCTGTCTGGCTCTCACCTGCCTAGAGCTCATTTCTGTGCCCTTGCTTGTGTTGCACCTCCTGAAGGCGATTTCCCAAACGGTGCCAAAAGAGGGCAGTTCTCAGAATAACTTCAGCCCCATGGAGACACGAGGAGGAGCCATGTCCTGCCATCGAGCTCCCCCGTGAAGCCACAGGCAGGGTGAGACAGCCCTTGAGCCTCCAAGAGACTTCTGTGAAGGTGAAAGGCCAACAAGCGCTGCAGGTTGATCAGCAGGGCCATCGAGGTTGTGAGGAAACCTCCCAAAAGACAAACCTGATGTGTTCGTGGGCATTACACAGAGCTGAATGAATCACAGGAAATGTGTAAGCAGAACTTAAGTGTTTTTCTCAGTGGCAACTCAGTGGCTGGAGGTCAAGGAAGAGTGCTTTCTACCAGGCAAGCACTTTGAAGCAAGCCCGCAGTGATGTTGAGCTAGAGGCTGAGAGCTGCCATGCTGCTTCAGGATCTGGGTTTGCAGGCAAAGGAATGAGTACTTGGGGACTTTTTTCTTTTGGTTTCAGCTTCTAGCTCTGAAGCGCGGGGATCAGAGCTCACATCTGTGAATGCCAGGGGAAAAAAGCCCCATGCTGTGTAAGCAGTGTGCTAGCTGTAGCAGAAAAAGAGTAGTGCAGTGAAAGTTTGATGAGATCAAATAAAAACATATCCTTGTGCCACTCAGACTGTGAATGAGGTAAAATAATTAAAAGTTTGAACAAAGTGCTTTCCAACTCCCTTCTGTTCCTTTCCCATAGGCATTTGATACATTGCTTCATCTTAACTGGGGAAACCATATTTAATTTGAACCTGGATTAAATCACATGAGCCCTGGTCAAAAAGTAAATGCAAAGTCAAATCAATTTCGTGTAAAGCTGAGTACAGGCAGCTACTGGGAATTACAGCCACTGCTAGCAATTATCACAGCTGTGATAGTCATTTCCAGAGACACTTTGTATTTTGTTTTTGCAGGCTCCACTTCATAACATATAAACTTGAAAATTACCTTTTATGCTTCACTGCTGAAATGTTATTAATTTGCTAAAAAAATTAAAGAATCAATCAATATCTCAGAAGTTTAGAACTTGCCAAAGAGCCTTAATTTGCATTCAAAATATTTCTGTGTGAAAGCTGCCTCCAATTTAATTGAATTTTCAGAGTTCTCTTGGAGGCTTCCTCTCTTTGTCTCTGGGTAACCCAAGTCAGAATTTCCCTTTCACTTCGTAGTCACAGCCTCTCATCTGGGGACAAGGTCTGGGGCAGAAGCTGTTTCTGCACACGGCTTTGCTGGCTGGCTTGGGACTCACTGGGAAGGTTTTGCAAGCCACCGGTGAAATCCATCCCAGTCCACCCAGCCTCCTCTTTTAACTTTCTGAGGTCAATATCCAGCAAACATTTGCCCTTCAGAAAAGTATTTATGGCTGAAGAGGCTCATCAGAGAGTCTAAAACACAGTGCTGGCAGGGGAAGGGCAAGCCTTGTATTTAGTGAGCTCACAACCACTTACTTGCCTGCAGAAGGGATGTCCAGGAACTTGGCACCAGCTGCTCCGGGGGGCTCTGAGCAGCTCCAAGGAGAAGCCAAGTGCCTCCCCTGCATCAAATGTCTATTTGCATATTAATGAAGATACTTTGCACTGAAACCAGCATAACGCTTCAGACATGAAACATGTAAGGCTGAGAATTAGGGAAGAAAAGCAACAATTTGGGGGCTGGGCGACCTGGTCTGTGCCAGGAGAAGCGAGGAGCTGAGCTGACGAGCAGGCAAACAACCTTGTGGCTCAGTCTGCTCATGTGTTGTTCAGCAAAAGAACCAAACCAACCCCACAATGCTAAATACAGGATTATGAGCACTCTACAATAATCTAAATCAGATTAAAGAATCTGTGGTTCCAGAATGACCTTGATGTACTAGATCATGTATTTATGCTCAATACCTCAGGCAGCTCTAACTGTGATTATACATTTGCCATTCTAAATGTAATTTTTATAGTGAGTGGCACTGAAAAAATTTTAACAGCTAGCTCGGAAGGGGGCTGTGTTTTGGTTTACAGTGGCCTTGTAGCTACAGACAACTGCTAACATCCAGCTACAGTACTCAGCTAGGCACCTTTCCGAGACAGGCATCTTTGTAAAAAGTGGCACCCTGAGTTTTCTTACCTGGGTATACTGCCTTGAAAAAACCAGGTTGTGATTTTATTCAAATTACTGCAGCAGCATAAAATTTGGACCAAGCTGTTTATGGATTGGGGCGGATCCAGGACTACAGGGGTCAGGAAGAGTTCAAGTTCATACATAATGTATGGCATGATTTAATAAGGCTGCTTTCATACTTCAGTTTGCCTGCCTGCCTTTGCATGAAGCTGTAAAGCCACAGGCATCAGTGTTTAAAATTAAAAAGGCACAGCTAAACCCCTCACCCTCTGCACTTTTAAAGGCAGGTCTGTTTCCCAGGTCTCCCCGTGAAGCCCCATGGCTGCCGCGCAGGGCAGTCACCCTCCCAGCTAATTATCCAGCTCTTTGTTTCAGCTCTCTGTTCCAGCTCTCCTGTTTGCCCAGGGCATGTCAACCGTGGGAAATTCCTGCCTTTGCCGGGGAGTTGCTGATGGTGGGGCGAAAACATTGTTACATAGATTAGGCCTTTAAAAGTGGTTACTAATACCCACTAATATGGATGGACACTTTCTGCTGTACATTGCTTTGCTCTCTTTCCCAGCTGTTAAGGAATGCAGCATCATGAGAGCCAGTTCTGCAAGATGCTGAACCTTTGGCTGTCATCCAGCAAAAACTTAAATATAGGGACAGTCCCATTGACTTCAGCTGGTTGGAATGAGCCCTTAGGCCCAGATCCTCAAAGGCATCTGGGCAACTGGCTCCCAAGGTCTGGAATCAGGGTCTGTTTGCATGTGTGATATATTTGGTGCTTGAGACAGGGGCTGTTTAATCAAACTGCTCTTCCTCTTGGCTGTACTTTTTTTGCAAGATGAAGATTTATAGTTTTCATAGCCAGGACTGGGACCTACAGAACAGGATGTGCTGATTTGAGTATCTAGCTCATAGAAATATGTCCTAAAATCATACTTGTGAATGTATCAAGCAATATTCTGAGCACAAGTCTGTGTTGCAGCAGAAGCTGCAGCTTCACAGCCCTCTTCCAATGTACATGGTACAATGCACAATGTACATTACAATGTATTGTAATCTTATTTTTTAATGTGAGAGAATGAGTTCTGCAGCACCTACATAGCTCAGCAAATATCATACAGTGGCCCAGGAGTTAGCCCAGAAAAGGAAAAATCAGATTTCCTAAGCCATCAGACAGCACAGCTCCTCCAGTGGGTGAGAAGAAGGGTATGAGACCTGGCCTGTTTTGCAGCCTGGCAGTACCCATAGCTGGCAGATGGGAATTGGGTCAATCCAATGGGTGCAGACACAGTGCAGGTGACAGTCTTTAAAAGTTTGTACAGGCACAGTTTAAAGATAGCAATGCTTTCATGCTGCTGGATCTATGTTCCTATTCTGATTTTATTCTGAAATTGTATCGAAGTGAGACTCCCCCTTTTCCCCCCGTTTATTTTCACCAAGGAAATGTGAATTTTCAGGCTACAGTGGAGAAATATGCTGTAGGCTCAGACCCTGCAGACCAGCATGTATCACAGCTCACATCACAGAGAAGATTAAATATGGCTTTCCTCTGCCATCCATTCAGAAAGGAAGTACTCCAGCAGAGTGAGTGTCTGGCTGTGCTGTCGGATTCAGAGGCTGTGGTAGACAAGCATGTGTTTGCTTCGCTTCCTTAAGAAGCAACTGAGTGCCAAATATGTGTAGCTACATCAATATTCCAGAAGTATGCAAAATTCAAACACTTTGAATTTCATTTATATCAATTACACAATGTCTTTTACTCCAGAGGATATTCCAGTCTTTCTTGGCAAAAGGCACTTTGGGCGTGCAGCAGTGAGTGCCTGTACAAATATCAGAGAGAGATTATGGATTAGGACCTAAACCCATTTATGACATTATGTCAGTGGAGGTTTGTGTTGGATATTAAGAAAAATTTCTTCATCCAGAGGGTCATCTGGTATTGGGATAGGATCCCTAATCGTGGCATTGAGCCTGCCAGAATTGCACAAGTGTTTCAACAACATCCTCAGGCACATGGTGTGACTTTTGGGGTTGTCCTGTGCAGAGCCAGGAGTTGGAATTCATGTTCCTTGTGGGTCCCTTCCAACTCAAGATATTCTATGATTCTATAACATTTAGAGTGACACCTCAAGCCTCTACTTTATGGCTGTTTATTTCCAATCTTAACATTGAGGATCCCATTACAATTGCTGGAGGTCAAGGATTCCTTTGATTCTGTACCCATTTGAGATGGTATAGGGTATCCTCATCTCATCTGTGGCTTCTGCTCCACAAAGGCACAGGTTTCCAGGTCCTGTGCTACATCTGACAGCCTTCAGGGATGACCCAAGCAGCTCTGGTTGCACATGTGTGGATGCTCTGGCACATCTCTTCAGGTTCATTTTGTGTTTGCTCTCCTTACAGATCCAATCATTGCACATCTTTCACAAAGCTGCTGTTTGTCAACTTTCCTCTGCCAGACCATACAATTTAATACTTTTCTATTTCTGCTTTCTGATGCTGAAAGACCAGTGTAGCACTAACACTGGCTGGCTTAATGCATTGCAAAGAGGACACCTTTAGGTCCTAATGATGATTCAACAAACACTGACATCAAAGCTTCCTTGCTTAGAAGAGCTGAGCCCTCCCAGCTGGGTGTCATGTTTGTTAAAAGCTATGGATGTTTTAACTACCTCCCCAAGCAAAACCCAGCATAATTTAGACTTCAATTAAAGAGAACATAAAAAAGATTAAATACTACACAATACCGTTTCCATACCTTTATAAGTTGTTGCTCCCCAACCCCCATCCTATGTTTGCTTGCTCCTGACAGCCTGGTGAAGAGGAGGGTGTGGGACTGGGACAGGGAGAGGCCAGAGGCAGATTAATGGTGACTTTCTGAAGTTCATGGTTACTTGAGAGAAGTGAGACTACAACCAGAGGTGGCTGTTAAGTGTCAGTGTGACAGGGAGCTGCAGACACCTCAGGCAACATTGGACTCATGCTTCACAGCTTTTATTTACTGAGCCAGCCCCAAATGAATATGGTCAGTAGGCAGGAAGTAACAGAAGAGCATAAGGAAAGTTTCCTCTTGCAAATTCTGACTGCTAAAATCGCTCGACCCTGAATCCTGTTCATTCACACTGCAAGCTTTAATCCATTCCCTTTTATTTCCTCACATGTGTCTGCAAAATCTCCTCTGCAGGATGCTGGATGCATGGCAAGTTGTATTAACTGCATAGCCAAAATTTGCAGCAGGCACTTGGGTTTGGCTCTTACCTTTAGATGGTCCTGAAGTGAAAACCTGACTCTCTCCTTTGTATAACCTCCCCAGAGGAATGGGGCACAAGCACAGATGAAGGAAGTACTGAAATTTTGAGGAAAGGATGCCATGAGCTCCCTTCTGTGGTGATACTTGAATAGCTGGGCAGCCTCTGAAATGCCCTCCCACAAAGTCATGCATCTTGAAAGGGGCCATCCTTGGTGCCAGAAACCAGCCCATTTGTTACTGCCGCCCTGGTGAAATTCTACAGGACAATTCAAGAGGGTTCATCTGAGCAAGGCTGCACTGCCTTTAAAACTCTATGGCACCAGCTAGAGAAAACTCTCAGTTTTGGTTTTGGTCATACACACTGCAGCTCATTGGAGCCCAATTCTGTGTTAAAGAATGAATTTCCCCCTTGGTGGGGAAGGCTCGTTCCTGTGCAGAGCTGGTTCTTATTACCCACTCATTCATGTAGATTCCTTATCCCAGAAGCACATTAGCTGACATACAAAGGAGCAAGGTTCTCCTCTCTAGAGCCAGAGTTATTCTTCATCTACCACTGTTCCCATTTAGCAGGCCAGGACAGAGTCTGGATGAGCTGACAGGTACAGTCTGTATCTGTGTTACCTACTAAAGAAGGCTCTCAGCCTCTGAAACAGGGTTTTATTTGGAATGGTGAGAAAGCTGAAATGCTGAAATTGCCTGTGCATGGAGAAGCTGGATATCAGCACAGGGCTCAGGATACAGGTCATGATCACCATTCCAGCAGGGTTCCAGGTTACTGGCACATGACACCTTCCCATGGGCTTTCACCTGACTAAGAGACAAAACATGTGAACGTGTCATGCACTCCCTGCAGCCCTGCTTCACAGGCTGAGCAATGCTTGGGAAAAGGCTATTTATCAGGTAAAGGGAAGGGTGGAGACCATAGTGAAGAAGCCCTGCTCCCACATCAGACCTGATGAGATGCCAGCAATGATGTTGCACAGCCTCCAAGCAAGGTCCAATTTTAAATATACGTCATGTCTGTGCCTTTTACCAGTGCAATACTCCTCATAAAACATTTACATGGATTGGATTTCTACCAGGTCTTCAATGTTTTGAAAATACAAGGTGCTGCTTTGGCACACCTGTCTTGCTGTAAGGCCCTGGATGGCCTGAGAACTTGTGATCATTTTGCAAGCTTGACTTACTCTTTTGCTTTTCCTAAGGTTCTAACAGCCTGTGCAGATTTTTGGTGATCTTCAGGAAGGCTGTGACTGACACTGCATTGGCAAGACTTGTTTAGACTGTAATGAATAAGCCCCTTAATGGGAATGGAAGAGCTGGAGAAGACTAAACCCAACGTCTCACGTAACTTATGAATCTCTCTGCAGATACCACTTAGGACGGGATCCTCACAAAACACTTGTGTCATCCAAGGACATGTGTCCCTCTGAAGCAGAGGAAGCTCTGCTTTATAGCTTTCAAGACCATTTGCAAATCTCACTCTTCTCCTTGAGTGTCTGCCTTGTATTTTATAAACTATAGGGTAATTATATGAATTTCTGTATGCAGTTCAATGTGAGATGAGGCCCCTAGACCTACTGGATATTTCTGCATTATAAACACTGTTACAAAAAAAGCCCAGCCTTGGCTCTGCTGTGTTGTTTTGAATTTTCCTCTGATTCATCTAAAAGAGAGCGTGTTTCAGAGATGTTTCTACCCACAGTGTGTCATATTGATCAATTTCTGCAAGTAGATAATTTGCCCAGTGATCTTGCTCATTCTGTCTTCCCACCACACTTGGTTAGCTGGATGTGAGTCTCTCAAGAAACAGCTTCTGAAAGCTGTGAAGTCACACAGGAGGAGGTAATCTCCTTCCTGAGTCAGCTCTTAGCTTATGTCCCAGACTGCTGCTAGTGAGCATTGCACATCCATTCAAGGTGCAGTTGAAGAGTTTGGATTTTTTTCCCCCACACATTGGCTGAGATGTCCCAAGGTCACTTTGTGACAGCTGAGCATCCATGTTGCTTCAAAGATTGGTGGGAATTGAGAACCAGACTGCCATGATGTACCAATCCATAGGTATAAAGCACAAGGAAGACTTGGTACTGCTGTTACCCACTGAGAAAAGGCAAGCAGCACCTTGCCTCTTTAGTCTCATCCTGTTCCTTCTTTCTTCTTGTTATTCTAAAACCTGCATTCAGACGTGAGTCTTGGCTTGGTTGAGTCTTCATTTTCTTTTCCTCACAACAGTCCTGTCACATCCAGATCCTGCTTTCCTGCACAGCACAATGAAATGCCTGCATCCCCTTCAGCCTGCACAGCCAAAATGTGGCCAGACTCTCTCACTCACACTTTCCTGACTGCTGGGTCTTCCTTGCTGACCTGGCCAATGACCCCTTTGGTCATTCTCAGATGTCTTTCAAAATTCGGCTGTTGGCACCATTTTCCAGCGCCCACTCAGTCTGAGCAAAATAACTCCCACACCCCATTTGTGAAAACATCTTTAAAGCAAACAGGGAAACCTGTTCAATTGTTGCTTGTTTAAAATTCCTCCCACATTGCTGGGCATTTGAGTGCTAAAACTTGAGCAGCAAGTAACATTATACCTGGAAATGTTTCATCAGCCGCTGAGGATTTTTGAGTGATGATGCCCTAAGCAAAGCCAGTCGAGTTGTGCAGAGCCTTGATGAGGAGCAGCTCAGCACCAGAGAGGAGGGAGCAGCAGGAGAATGTAACTGTCTTCTAGCAAAAGACACAGAGAAAAATATGGAAAACTGGGGGAGACATACAAAAACAGTGTGAACGTCCATCTTCCAACCATCTGATGTCTTCTGAGGCTGCTCTTGTTTCACTCTTCTTTGCTAAGGAACTTGGATTAAATATTGCACAGAATGGCCCGTGGAAGAGAGAAAATGGAGGATGAAGAAGCACCCTGTGGAGATGGGCACAGGCCTGATGTTGGGACAAAGTACCATCCTGTGCCCCAGGTGAGACCCTAAAGCACCATTACTGATGTCCCCTCACCCGTTTGGTCAGTCCCAAAACTTCCCAGTACACAGATTCCAAAGGAGACTGGAATCTGTGTGCATCCCTCAGCTTCCCCCAGTCTGTCAGTGGGCAGCTTGGGCATGCTGGGGTGTGGGTGGAAAGCTACAGCCTCAAACCTGTTCTTCCCACCTCCAGGATCAATGTCTCAAACCCTAGTCCAGAAGCAGAGGGATGGGGTCACACCCCAGACCAACAACAGGGATTGGATCCAGCCTCTTCAACCTGACCCTTCTGGGAAAATGGTTCAGGAAAGAAGCTGCAAGGACCAAGGACAAAACGTGTGTATGGCTGAAGCACATCTAGAGGTTCATGTTTTGCAGAGGACTCAGACAAAGGAATATATAATTTGATGGTCTTAATGAAATTACCAATTCCTTGATGCCCAACTGAGGTGAATCCCACATTTGAAAAGAACCCTGTACAGGTCCATGAGCTAATTTATGTTTTCTCTTCCTATCTGATCTTTCATACTAGAACACCTAAGCATATGATTAGCCATTACTGCTGGAGAAGAATTAGAAATCCAGAAGAGTCCATCTAGCCCTGACTTTTCCAAACACTAAGGTTAGGTGTAAGCCTTGGGTCAGATCTGCAATTGCTATCACTTGGCACAATTCTATTTACCTGAAGTTATATAACCACTGGATGACAATCTTCACCTCATAAGGAATGAACTCTGTACACAAGAGCCTGGAATGATCCTCATGCTTGTTGCAGGGCCCACCCAAACCCACAACAAAGTGGTGACTCTCTCCAGCACACCTGTACAAATATGAGGAAGAGGAAAAACCAGAACAAACCTTGCAAAGGCACAACACCATCATGCCTAAGACACAATCCAGGTACCATTTTCCTTCTGTCCCAAGGGTATCAACGCTTAGTACCCAAAGACTTAGATGAAGATGAGAGTTGAACCAGTTTTTCCTTCCCCTCCCTGATTGTGAGGTGGCTCTCCTGGGCCTTTAGTAAACCAGCCCCCATGATGAGAAGAGGGTCATCATGATGGAAGTATAGTGAGGCAATGGGCAAACACAACTTCACATTTTGATCAGAACCCTCTGAAGTTCCATCAGCAGCTTTAATTTTAAGAGTTTTGTTTTGCACTCTGCATTTGGCTCAGCTATTGTGTTGGTAAAGTAATCACTGTATTATCTCACCCTTGGCTTTCAGCCTTGGGTTATCATGCTGAGCAAGTCTTTAGGAACATCTTTAGCAGGATAACTGTTTATAAATTTGCTAGAGCTGGAGCATTCTGTGGGACCTCAAATCTCTACTCTGATACCATCTCTTATTTCTATGCTTGTTGCTGTAGAGCCAGAAAGCTCTTATGGAGACTTCTTTAGAGGGAGGGGGAAGAAAGTGCACATTGGCTGGAAACTGAAGGAAAATAAATATTAGAAGGATGGATGCAAAGGACAAAATAGTGCCCAATTTCTTGTAGGAACATGGAGCCACACAGTTACAGTTTGGCCAGAAAGAAGGTAGCATGTACAGATACAAAATCATTAAATAATTTTAATGATGTTTACTGCTTTTTAGGACATACTGTACCGGTTTGCAAAACTTGGCTTTCCTATCCCAGATCTCTCTCTTTCTCTTTGTTAAAAAACATCTCTACAACCTGCCTCCTTGTGCTCACTGAGGAAAGGCTGCCAGGCTGCCTGTTTGCTTTGCCCTCTGCTTCCCAGAGGGACCTCAGTATGGGCTCCTGCCCCAGTATGATGTTAGAATTACATCTCCAGTAGATGGTAGCATCCCGTGAGCCTGCCAGACAGGATTTTGCAACGGAGAATAACTTCTGTCTCTTGATCACTTCACGTTCTACCACTGTTTTCCTGGTTACCAGCAGTATAACATAGCATACTCATCTTTCACTTAAACAGCAATGAGAGCATGCTGTCAAAACCAGGCAGGCATCTGTGATCAAAATGCAGCCCTTGCTCATAAATCAGAGCTGCATGCTGAGCACACATGAAAGCATGCTCCAGGATCCTGACTGGCTGCCTGGCTCATGAGAAGATGGTATTTCAAGGTGTGGTTGTTCATCTCTGAACCTTGGAATGGCTGGAGAGACGACATCTCCCCTGGCACCTTGCTGCAACTCTGGCAAGCAGGGGTATGTGAGTGAGCACTACGTTACTACACACGTGTGTGAGTCCCTGACAGATATTTCCCAGGGAGGGGGCAGGACAAGTTAAACTTGGTGCTGATCCTACCCCTTCTCTTAGCACACATCTGGGATGTCTAGGACACTTTACAAAACATTTATTTTTCAAGCTTTGCATGTGCACACAACTCCTAACAGCTGTGAGGGCTAGTTTGCTTTCTGCAGGTTTTGATTACAATACTTTGAAAGTAAAAAAAAAAAAAAAATAAAGTGGTGGAGGTTTTATTGTCTATCAGGTAACCAGAAAACCCAAGTTATTCCAAGTATACTGGCATATCCAGAATAAACAAATGGCAATCAATACTTGAGTGGAAGTTGTGCATTCATTTCCTTATCAGTCGTTCCTTTGTAACATTATTGTCAGTGATAATATTGATATCCTACACAGCAGGATTTGTCTGACAGTGCTCT
Source organism: Prinia subflava (assembly GCF_021018805.1). NCBI lineage: Eukaryota > Metazoa > Chordata > Aves > Passeriformes > Cisticolidae > Prinia > Prinia subflava. The sequence continues at coordinate 28,939,568 of NC_086249.1, forward strand.
TGGGTTTTGTAATAATAAAGAAAGAACTTGGATCTTAATCTCATAAGCAGAGATGAACTTTTATCTGGGCTTTGCTTTGACATTACAGTGTAGGTCACAGTGTGTCCCCAGCATCATTTCTGCAAATAAATAAGCCTATAGGCATTTCTTCAGTGATCATTGGGAAAAATACAGCTTGGTAGGGACCATGGGAGATATTCTGGCCTCACCTAAGGCAGGGCTAGCTTCAGAACCTGGACTGTACTGTGCTCATGTGTCAACCACTGAGATGTTTTAGCTGGGCTCCAATGAAGAGGTCACCAGTGCTTAAGAGGATCCCAAGGAAATAGAAAATACTGTCCTGAGTTCTCTATTTAGTGAGGAGACAGGCTGATGGGGAGGGAACTGGGACTGAGGACGGATCTCTGTTTGCCCTTCATGTAAAAGTCATTCAAAGTAAATGGCTATGGCAGCATTAAAGCTTTAAGCACTTAAGTGATGTTTAGAGCTGATACAGGCACCCCAGTATACAGATGTATAATCATGTCTCTTACCTGTACCTGAGAGGGAGATACTAAAGTTCAGCAACTCCAAATGAGAGCTGACACACCAAACAAAGATTCAGGCAAGCAGCACTGCCAGGTAGTGGTTTGTCTCTGAAATCTCACCTTTATTCAGATTTGTTGATGAGGCTGAGCATCTTAGTTTCCTGTAGTCCACCTGAGAGTGTGCAGACAGGCACTTTTTCACAGCATGCATTACAAAACACCCCCAGGAAGCAGGAAATGTAACTCGAGAATGCCTGGGGGTTTTGAACCTACAGCTGCCACATCATATGGCACACTCTGCTGGGGAGTGGCCACCCAGGATGCTGGGAGCAGACCAGGATTAAATAAGAAGGAACCCAAGAATGCAGACCAGCAATGGACTGGAAAGAGGTGAGATTTCTGGGGAAAGGGGAGTCCAGGAGCTGTTTCTCAGTCGGTGGAAGAGAGGCGGTGCCTAAGCAGTGCCTGGGAGCTGGATGAAGGATGGTCATGAAGCTCACCATGCTGGTGCTGCTCAGCCTGCAGAGAGCTCTGCTGCTGGGAAGGGAACAAGGGAGCTGCTCCTCCTGGCACCTGCTCCACCTTGCCCAGAAGTGCCTGGAGGTTTCTGCCCCATGCTCCTTCTGCTCCGTACACACAGACCTGCAGACTAGCTCTGTGTGACTGCACATAGATAGTGGGGGTATTCTGGGGATATTGCAGTAAAGCCAAGTGAAAATTATCCTCCCCCTCAAAAGCAAGTAGCTAAGCACAAAAGGTTTAGGTGACTGCTAACAGGACAACTGGTGAGCAAGCACTGAAATATGCCAACAGATACAGAGAATTAATCTGAAACAAGTGCTGTGGGAACATCCCCATCCTAGGGCAAGTTGGGTCACCCTTCATGTTATGTTCATTTCTAAAGAGCTGCTACTGGTGTTTTTTTACAAAGACCAACAGATCAATAGGTTACCTGCAGCAATGGCTTGCAGCTATCTATGATACTGTCTGTAACATATGTAATACGTTGAACATGTCCATCCATGTTTATAGCAGACAATAATCATCACATAAGCTTCTATAAACTACAAGTGCACAGACCCCTAGCATGTTTCAGCACAGCATAGTGTGGAGTGCCATCATCAATTTAAGATATTCACAGTTCTCATGTGTGTTATCTGTAATAGGAATCAGGTCTTCAGGGCTTCAGTCCTCACAAGGCAAAAGAAATGTCTGATTTTCCAAGGTTTTAAAGATTCTATGAAGGGTCACCTGGGCTTTTCTGCAGAGACTGTATCCCATTATTCCTGACTCTGTTTTGAATTATTTTTCTTGTACTGCAAGGAGGAAACTCTCACAAAATAAAAAGGCATTTTTATAAAATGTCTATGCAGTGAAATACGGGTGCATTTATTGATAGTATTGTTGTAGCCTTGATAGTTTAAGGACCTTGACAAAGGCATGTTTTATAGACAGAGGCAATACTTTTTTATTGAGTTGACTTTCTGGTCTTTACATCTTTTCCTGCAGTTGGAAAAGTGGATCAGTTCACAGGCAGGCACACAAGCCTTTCTCCAAGTCCCTGTTTGCTCTGCTCCTCTGGTCAGGACACATGCCAGGGCATGCTGCCAGGAGCCTGGGTGCATGCTGCAGTCGTGTCTGTGGCACAGCATTGCTTTGCACCCACACCTGCTTGGCAGCCTCATGACAAACTGCCCCGTGTTTTAAATAAAGGAAGCGGCAGAGTGCTTCCTCCAAACTGCACCTTGACGGCGAGGACAGGCCAGCCGGGGTCCGGGGCACAGGGCAGTGCCTCCCCAGCCTGGCACCCTCCTGCAGCACCCAGTCAGAGGGGCAGAGCAAGGGTGGAATGGAGACCAGAGGGGCACTGTCTGTCCCTGGCTGCATGCTGCTGGTGGAAACACAGCCACAATGTCCTGATGCTCTGGCAGCCCAGGGAGCACTGGCCTCTCCCTGAGCTGGCCTGCCCCAGCTCAGCAGCCTCAGCACACGGCAGCAGGATCCAGCACTGCCAGAGCCCAGAGGAGCCTTGTGTCAATGCTCTGCAACACAGCAGCAGCAAGTATCTCACCTATGCATGTGAACTGCAGCACACCAGTAGCAGCATTTCATACAGGTGTAGGAGAGACATCCAAATGCTGCCCTGCTTCTGGGCTTGCTGGTTTTGGATGTAGACAGAGGCAGCCATTTACCACATATACCACCCTGGAGGGAAGGGCAAGTCAAAAATAAGTGCCAAGTGTTCTTTGAAGTGCTACCATTGTGCACGTGGTGTGGTTAGAGTGGCCTCAGCCCACACTGGGTGCTACTGCAGCAGCAAGCTCAGCATGGTCCCTGAACCTCAACCAGCACCTCCCAGGCAGGACAGATGGGCTGTGCTGAGCGTGTCTGCACCCCTGCAAGCCACAGTTTCCACACAGCCCAGGTCACAGCTGTCATATTGTGGAGATCAAAGCTGAAAAAGCTCAGGAAGCTCTTCCAATGGTTTACAGATAAAACCTCTCTCAGAGAGGATTAAGGGAGACAATTGTAACTTGTATTATATGAGCCAGGAGTTGACTTGGTTTGAAAAAGTTTGTCAGTGGGTAACTTCCCACCACAGACTGCTGTCAACTTGTGTAATGCTGAGTCTGATCATGCAGAGGTGCCTTGACAGGTCTGTGCAATGTTATTTTTCAACTCATTACTCAATGTTGCAGCTGAATCCATCAAACCAAAGGTGATTTCACTGCCTTTTGGATAAGCAAGTCAGTGTTTATTCAAAGGGCAGGCTCTTCAGTAGAGCTGCTATCAGCCTTTTCACTGAGTCAGGCTCAAAAATGAAATGTTTCTTCTCAGCAGATTGGAAAGGGCAGAGTCAGGATCTCAGGAGAGCTCAGCTCCAGGAGGTTGCTTCATTATGGTACTGCAAACAGATTCCAAGGTACGCATGTCCATGTGTGTGTGCGTGCCTGTGTGGCCACACACACACAGGTCAGATTTTGCTCTTATCCTTCCAATACACTTGCTAAGCAAAATGAGTACTTAGGGAACGATTCTTCTAGAGTTTTTGGTCGAGTAAGTTGAAATACCCACCTGTTGTCACATCTTCATTACCTAAAGTATTAAGTGTTGTCCTTGCCAGGCTGTCAGAAGTAGCATTAATAACAATCTCTTGCCTTGTCGGCTGAGCTGGGGTAGACTTTTGTTGTATTAGTTAGTAAGAAAATGCCTAGGATAATTGATGATCTAAAAAACAAAATAGGAATGGTTCCCTGGAGCATAGGTTCCCTGGAGGTTCCCTATGTTCCAGGTGTTCAGCTGTGGTTTAGACACAAAGCAAATGAAATCCTCTCCATGCTGAAGTCAGTGCTGAAACCTCAATAGGACTGTAGGTATTTATCCCAACTACTGAAACAAAATATGAGAAAATGTTAAGGACCTGGAGAGTTATCTCCTTAAAAAAGTTTGACCAAAATTCACACAGAGGCAGGCATTGAATATGTTTCTTGTGTCCCACATTTTTATAATAAAACCCAACCTTTTAGTTGCTAACTCCTAATGCTAAAAAGTATAAGGGGCAATAAAAGACTGGCCAAGACACTGGGCTGAGCCATGCAATGAAAAAAGCTTGGTTGTTGGTTATTTGATAAACTGTTGTAAGCAAGTGACAAAGGCCTGGTCATTGCAAAGGAGAGCAGTACCTATGCTGTGCTGTGATGAAATGACTGGAAGCCCTGTGCCATTCCACTGCTTTCAGTACCTTTGTCTACAAATCCATTGCTTTCAGAGAGCTGGGGCTGGTGCCATCTCCCTCCTGTCTCCAGATGGCTGCAGGACAGATGTTCGTGTAGGAGTCAGTCATTTCAGCTTCCTAGAGAGCTGATGTAGAAGGATAGGTAATTCTGAGGCACAGCACACCTCATCCAAAGGTTGACAGTGAAAGTGAGGGGATCACATGATAGCGAGCTGGAAAAACATAAGGTTTGAGATTGAAATGAAATAGAAGAGGGACAGGAGGAAGACCCAGGGGAAGGAACTGCTTAAGCCATGACAAGATACACAAGACACCAACTGGGCCTCTTCCAGCTCCCATTCTCTCCTCATGAAGAGACCTATATAAACTCTCACACAAACACGTCATGAATGCTCCTTCATATAACCCAGCTGCAAATATCTTGCCTGCAGTGGATTGTTTTTTGAGGTCTGTTTTAAAGGGAGGCTGTATGTGAGAGGGGATGACTGGAAACAGTTTGACCTTTCACCAGAGTCCAGCCCCAACACAAACTGGAAGGGCTGCCATTTGACGGCTCTCTAATTGTTTCAGGAGACATAACGAGACAAAACCTACCAGCAATAAAAAAATACAAAGGCAGAAGTGAAGGTGCTTGCCAGCTGGACTAGGAAGAGGAAGCTGTTGGTTATAAAATGGATACTTTGGGTCTTTGTCTTGCCAAACTTGGAGAGAAATCATGGGGCGTGCAGAGAAAAAGTCTTGTACTTCGAAAAAGGAAGTTGAAAGTACTCTCAGGCTATGATCTCCTTTAAAGTGTTTTCTGCAATTTTACAACTGAAGTATGCTGCTTACAAGTGGAAAGGTAAAATTAAATTTTTCTCCAAAATTATTCATGGTTGCTGGTTTTTCAGTTGCAGTGACTTCAACATTGATAGAACAGATAAATCCTTCCCAGTTCATCAAGGAGACTGTTGTTTTGTTCGGCCTATTCTGAATCAATCTCTTCAGTTTCCCAAATATGAGACTGGACTTCCAGCTCTAAGATCTGTTACAAGTTGATGCCCTCACTAAAAACCCAAAGTGCAACTTAATTCCCCCCAAAAGTCTAAAAAATCCAGTTCAAGTCCTGCTATATAACATGCCAAATTCCCAAATAATATCCTGTTCCCTAGATTAAAACAACAACCAACAAGCAAATGATCAAGCAGGACAATTGGTTTTCTGTAATGATGGTCACTGTTGAAGAAAATTTTTATCGGCAATCTGTAGGATCCCAAATTAATTTTCTCCACTCAAGTCCATAATTTTTTACTGCATATGACTTGCTGACTCAAGACGTCTCACTGTTCAGCATAAAGCCTGCTCTGTCTTTTTAGCCTCGCAGCCCATAGGCAAAGCATTCAGCGTGATGGACCCCACGTGGCACAGAAACGTTCTGAATGATCAGAAACATCAGGAGGTGCATTCTTCTGCTCAGAATGAGCCTTAGCAACAGCTGTTCACAGTTTCATGAAAAACTTCTTCCAGTTTGGGGCAATTATAGCACCCCTCCCCCACTCACACACACTGTTGTTGTGCTGTTATCTGTTGATGTCTACCCAGAAGCTGAGGGGAATGATCTTAGCACAGTCTGTCTTAAAATAATATATTTGTCTTAAAACATATGTTTGGTGGGAGCATGTATTAAATTAAAGCCAATGTGAACTAGTTATAGTTTTGGATTTTTAAGGAAAAAAAAAGGCTCTCTCATTTTAAATACATCTTCTTATCTGCAGATCAGCCACAGTCAACCAAATCAAAATTTGACAGAAGTCTGAATGCCATATCCATGTTATAGAAGATGATACCAGAAATATGGACAATTTCTTTTGATCTTTGACAGAAAAAAAGTTTAAATTCTCTGTGCTACGAAATCTGCATTAAGGCTTTTGAATACCATGTGTTCCAGTAGAAGTGAATTCTTTGCAATAAAGTGTTAGTGAAAAACAACCTCCACCACCAGCAGCTCTTGGACTCTCCATTAACATGAACCAAATAAGGTCACAGCAGTGAAGGCACTTTTGCTCTAGGGGCTGCTACCTGTTACCTCGATATACACAAGCCAAAGTACACTGGATGACTCAGTGGAGACTTTATTGAGAAATGTGCTGTTCATTTTTTGTGACCCTGTGCAATGTTATTAATTCTTCTGTCCTCACAGTGTTTCAGTAATATACATATGGATTTGAGATATGTGCGCTGAATGGGAAAGCAACATTGTTTTCAGATGGAGTGCAGTTGTGGGGATATTTAAACAAGAACAGGCTGCTCCAAGCAAAAAACATACTGAAAGAATCAGCTCTAAAACCAATATGAGACAGAAAAGTGTATCTTAATATAAAGAGACATTGTTTATAATTTGTATGGCTAAAAAGAGAATGGAAAGCAACATCTGTGTCCTCTTTGCTAATTTTGTTTTACAAATGCATTCCAGCAGCACACACCACGAAACGGTCTTGTGGAATAAGAACTGGTGCAGATTAAAAGAAGAATAGATAAACACTCTTCCATAATTGCAAGATAGAAAGGTAAAGAGGAAAGTTCTTCTCTATAATTATCCCTAAGCTTTCTGTCATTCAAACAAAGCTATTTATTGCTGGTATACATTGTTTACACAGAAAAAAATGTTTAAAATGTTTAAGACCTCAGATATAGTGAGAGACTAGATTGTTAATGGTTAATGGCTCAAACAATCAGCAGGGTGATTTGGTAGTGATATGCAAAGAAACTGTGCAGGTGCAGAGGGGTGCACACTCACCACCAGAGGCTACATCTGGGTGTTGAAACAGATAAGGGAAGAGGCTGAGAAGAGGCAAATCCTGTGAAGTGAGGTAGTGCTTTTTATCATGCTGAAGTCCTTACACAAGGGGCTCAGCTGTGAAAACTCCCCTCCAGAGAAGTACCAGGACCCATTAAACCTGAATGTGTTCATCCCTTCTGGTGGGCCAACATTGACTCAGCTACAAGTAACAGGCAGGTGTGGTGCCTTAGAAGGTGTCACAGACTCCTGATGTGTCCTGTGATCCACAGCATCACATCATCCAGTACAAAACTCCCTGGAGAAAGTAACTGGGCATTTGCACTGAGCCTGAACATAATATAAAGCCATCAGACTTGGTGTTATGTGGGTTTCCCCCACTCCTGATGGATCAACATTTGGCACTAGCTGTACTTTGCCCATGAAAATGTATCTTGAGGAGTTCTCAACCTTGGTAGCCTGGAAGAACCAAGATTGCACAGGGGCCTTATACCCCCCAGGACTTGGAGCTCTGGAATTTGTTTTGTTTTTCTGCCTAGGAAAAGGCCACAGATCCCTGATGGATCAAGACCATCATTTCAACCAATGCAGTCTAGACATGTGATCCATGGGTGATGACTATGCACCCCTTATAATTTCTTTCTTTTATCTTATATGTTTTATTAGGTGGGGTTTTTTGGTGTTTTTATATTGTTGCATTTCTAACCAAAATGGCTACATTTTAAAATTTGACAAGAAGCTTGTTCTATCTTAACATTCTAAAGTTTGTAAGTAAAAGTTTGTTATTGGATTTTCTGAGAGTTTTGTTGCTGCTCCTGCCCACTGGCTCTCCTTGACGCTCCTCTTGACACACTCCAGAAGCCACCCTAGGCTGGTGACTCTTCTGACCTACAAGGGGCAACCACTGTCCAGAGAGCCAGCCCAGAGTGAAGCCGGGCCAGCAGCTGCCCCTGACTCTGCTCAGTGACCTGGGCTGATGGATGGGCACTGTGGTCTGCCCAGAGAAGTGTGCTGTGCCCTGATTGCAGAGAGGGGATTGAGTGCCAATTGAGGCACGTGTGTGCCTGCTCCAGGAGCACAGAAAGGAGATCTGAGCACCAGGGTCCTCTTTACTGACTTCTCTTTATATTTAAGACATGTTAGTGATGTGCTTAACTGGAAGCCACAGGACTTCTCCCTCCCTCCTCCCCAGTATCAACAAATGGCTCATGGCATTGAAGTTAAACAAAAGCTTTGCCTTTGCTTTCCCTGTTGCTGCAGTAAATCATGCTGTTGAGTTGCCATAGAAACAGCAGCTATCACAAATATCACTACATTGTGGTATCAGAGCAGCTCCAACAGCCAGGTCTTCATCCTGGGGCCAGTCCCCTTACCCCTCTTCCAGTCCTGTGTTTCCAACTCTTCTACAGCATGCAATTTTTGATGAAAAAAGAGAAATTTAAGTTTTATTCTTGGGAGTGGGGGGTTTTACCTAAGAGGATTAATAGTAAAAAACCACACTTTTGTTAGCTCTCAAACACTCAGGCAGAGTTGGACAACAGATTATGGAGAGTTGAGACTTTGGTGATATAAATTGTTAAGTTTACTCACATTTAAAAGACGGTGAAGAGAAAGCTAATTAATTGCAAGTTGATTTGAAATAATCTGCTTTGGCAGAGAGGACAGAGAGGTTTTTATTCCTCAAATATTTATGAATCTAGAGATACAGATGGGTAGTGGGTGAGATTTTTAAGAGACATGCTATGCTAATTTATATTCACCAGGGATTTTTGCATTTTCTATAGCAGAACTGGAAAGCATTAGAACACTTCCCTCCAATCCAGCTCCTCTGTGGACAAATATCTATTACTTTCATTGAAAACCCATTGTAACTTCAGTACTGTCTGGATAAAGAACACTGAGCTGTGTTTTAGTTCTGCTCTAGTGTAATGAAGAATATCTGTGGGGATAGGCTTGTAATCTCACCACTTTTCACTTACAAGAAAGGTTTGCAGTCACACCAGTACATGTTTCATGCACTGAATAGAACAGACAACTTTAACTTTTTGTTCTTTTTTCAGGGAACAGTAACATGCGTTTTCAAAGACATTGGCTTTTTTATTATTAAAATGCCTGTCTTTTATTTCATTTATTCTGCTTTTGTTAGCCACATGGTTAAAGTTAGGAAAACAAACAGCAGATACCTTCCAGAGAGGAATGTTTACATTAGGTCTAGCTTATCTGTGCAAAGAATAATCTATGAACTCTCCCTGGCCTTTTGGATAAGCAAACAGAAACCTCATTTCCCTTTATTGTCCACTCCACGTAATAACTAGCCTTTCCAGAGGGTTTCACAGAGGTTATTCAGCCCAGGATGGCTCCTGGGGATTTCCTTTAACGACTGAAGGGATCACTGTGTGCGTTATTGAGCACTGATATTGCAGTTGTGATGGTCTAAGGATAAAGCACACAAGTTAGTAGGGAGAGGTATCACTTTGTATCAAGTCTAATCAATACAGCTGGAAAAAGAGAAGTCTTCAAGCATGAGTCTTCCCTTTTATCTCTGCAGATAAACTGATATGCTCCGCAGGTTTGTGCCTCCAACCACACAATCCCATCTCTTTTTTGTGAGTGTTCATACAAATCCTCTTTGAGCTTAACCAGCTCAGGAAACTGGTAGAGAGCTAATCCAACAGAGGAGTGGATTTTTTGGTGTGGGTCAGCAATCGGATTTGGCTCCTTGCAGGGTGACAGTGCCATAGGTACAGAAGCAAGGGAGAAGATGAAAAAAAGACAGGACACCCTTTTTTGGTGACCATGAGACATGTCATTGTTGCCGTTGTCTTATTTCATGTTGGTGAGGCTCTGGTTTGGCCATTTCAAAGGGCTTCTTTAATTCTGCTTACAAGACGTTGTTCATAAATCTGCAATCAGCCTAACCAACATATGGTTACACTTAGGCTTTCAGTAGCAATCAAGAGGTGGATGATGCTGTCAACACCTTTCATCGGAGCCTTTGCAGCACTTGCTGCAGCCCCTGCTCTTTCTGGCAGGTAGGCACTGAGACTACTGAGACTGGTTTTCTCAGGGCACTCACAGAACTGGTGCCAAGACTAGCCTGAGTAAGATTCCTTGATATTGATCATCCTCTTAACTCTATAAAGATGAAAGAGGTTGAGGATCATGTTCTTAGTGTGAGGGCCTCTTCCCTAGAGTACCAAAGTCATTGAAATCACTAATTTAAGTGAGATTTGGATCCAGTCTCACTCAGGTTGGTATTCAAAGCATGCTGGGGGATCTTGTCCTGCTGTAAAAATTATAGGATTTAAAAGGTAAGGTAAAACTATCAAATCCAAGCTGCAGGCTAAAACATGGCAAAGGGCTTTATTTATTATTTTTAATCATATATTGTGATATAAATATTCATTGGAGTAATTAGATAATTTGTTTTAAGGAGGTGTACCATTTTGATGCAAAAAGTACAAGGATGAAGCGTTCTCCTCACTTTTTCTCATTCAGTTATTGACTCAAACTGTAAAAAATTATTGATGTTTTCTTTTTAAATTTGTCCAGACTGGTAGAGTATGCTTTGACAAAACCAGCTAATAACTGTGTACTTTTAAAAAGGAATATTTTTGAAGGAAAAAGTTATGAGCTAAGAGGCTCAGAGCCTGTGTATAGTTCTAAAGCCTCTTGTTTCATTCAATTCATAAAACCACACTATGTTTTATAGTCTCCCACATGAACACAACATGAACACGAGCTGACTGGACTGAGGTGCTTGACTGTGTTATGAGCACGAAATGCCTCACCCTTATCTCATTTTTGGCTGCTTTCACATGCTGCAAACTTCACGGTGGTTCCTTTGAAAGCTGCTCTGTTCCAGTGACTCACTTGAAAATTGTGGGGGGTTATGCCTAAATGTTCTGTTATGAAAGAGAGAAAAATAAAGATGCTTCACTGTCCTCTAATTTAAGCAGATTTATGCAGTTACTATCGGCAGTCAGGATTATTTTTCAGTAAAGGCATGACTCCAGGATTTTACCTTCATATTTGTCTGTCAGAAAACTTCCAGAGAAATCTCTTCCCTAGGACATATTTATTTTGTTCAGTCAGGTTTCCATTGTGAGCTTTGTACTACAGAGAGACAGGCTGCTGTAGAAGTCTATGAAGCTATGGAGATGTTCAGGGAGAAGTGGCAGCAGCACAAATTTCCTGTGTAGCCTGTGAATGGATCAGTCCTGCAGCCTGTTATGTTCCTCAGCTCCCTGTGAGGGCTCTTGCATGGGTGTAATCACACCCAGACCAGACCAACCCATCAATCACAGATCTGTGTGCACCCACACTGCAAGCCACACTGCAAGCCATGGAGCAAGCCATTGCAGCCAAATTTTAGTCCTAGTGAAAGGCCAGGTCTTGTTGGTCAGAGTGAGGCAGCAGGACAAATAAATGGTGTGTCCCTCCAAAGGTATGTAACATATGTTACATAAAAATCAGGCTAGCTCTTCTAAGCAAACAATGCCTCATGCTATAAAGGAAGGGAACTCTTCTCCCTTGAGCAATTGACAATCTGAGGTGAAAGCAAATTTCTCATCCCAAATCATAATACTGGAGAATTAGGTAAATGAGTAAAACCAGGCTTCTGAGATACAGCAAAATACCTGCACTGAAACACGGCACCAAAGCATCACCAATCTCCAACAGAGTAAAATCCTTCTTCCTTCTCTCCCTGCAGACAAATTTTGTAATTAGAGAGTGAAAATATTCTCCTTGATCCCCATCTTTCTTATAGACCACCCTTAAGTATTGAAGGGCCCAATTTGTCTCTCCCTGGAGCCTCCTGTTCTCCAGGTTGAGCATCCCCAACTCTCTCAGCCTTTCCTCACAGGAGAGCAGCTCCAGCTTTCTAAACAACTCTGTGACCTCCTCTGGCTCTACTGCAACAGGTCCACATCCTTCTTGTGCAGATCTGGACACAGCACTCCAGCTGGGGTGTCACCAGAGAGGAGGAGAATCCCCTCCCTGGGCCTGCTGGCCAGTCTGCTTTTCAGGCAGCCCAGCCATGTTTCTGCCAGCATTCATCCTGCTATTCTGATTCCTCTCTCATTTATTGAAAAAACATCTGAGAAACCTAGGTTAGGTTTCAGAATTCACATCTTGGATTCAAGTCTTGCAGGCCACCTGCAAGAATCATGATATTTCTAAAAGCCTGCTACATGCCAGATGCTTGCAATGCAGAAACATCAAGGTCTCAAACAACCTGAATAGGAGAGGGCTTTCAAGCTTTCCACTCTTCAATAAGAAACATTTTGTAGTATTTCCTGGGTCTTCTCCTGTTGCCCTTTGCATTAACAGGTGCCCTGACCAGCCCTTTCAGAAAGAGCTTAGACCCATATTGAAAACTAAGAGAAAAGATGTTCTCTGGTGGGCTTGCTATACACAAGGACAAGACTTCTCCATAACTGGCAGCACCTGGAAAGGAACCTTCAGATGCCCAGAGTCAAAAGAGGTCATCAGGGATGCAGATTGGTTATCTTGCCTTGGGCCCAAATCATTATCATACTCAGTTTTTCAGACCTTTCAGGTTTTTTTCTGATCCACCCTGTGAAACTGAACTACGTCGCTTCTTTGGGATGTATTGCGTCAGTGTTCTGGAGAGAGATGACAGCAGTGGGGTGCTCTGTGCATCCTAAAGGAAAATACACAGTTCTCCAACTTGAGTGAATCACCACACCAATTTCTGATACAGACCTCCCCAGCACTCCTAAATTTGTACACAGTATGGAGGAGGTTGGATGTCACCTCAGAGGACCTCTAAGAATTAACACTCCTGTACCAGAGATTTTTAAAAAAATACACTTTCCTAGATTTAATGCCAAAGTCTGTACCTTTGCTGAATTCTATAATTTAATATAATTTAATCTTCTCTTGCACATCTTTTTCACCATTTCTGTGACGGAAAGCTGCTTAGTTACCTCTGTTGCAAGACCTTTTTGCACCTAATTTCCTCATATTTTCTACAAAAAAAAAAAAAAAAAAAAAAATTAAAGACCCTTAGGGAAAACTGATGCTTCCTAGGTAATAATATCTAGACATCCAGTGGTTCAGGGTTTTTTTCTTGCCCACAGATTCCTTTTAGGGTCTGCAGGCACTCATAACACCAAGAGACTTATTACGTTGCCTTCTGTAGATGTGTTACCAGTGCTGCCACCACTCCTATCACTCTACCATACATTGCTCTAGGCAATCACCACCATGGAAGAGTATCTGCTAGGATTCAGGTCTGTCATGATTACATAATTCCCTTTTTTCTCCTGCATTTGAAGTTTGCACTTGCTTGCCTTAGTTTGTATGCCCAGGGGATTCCGTTTTCCATCTGATATTCTGGCGAGGACAATATTCTCAGTGACACTGCAGTGCTTTCCTTTTGTTGATGTCTTTCCCATGCACTGGGGAGAACATAAAAGATGAGCATTTTGTATGTGCCGTTCATTTAGAGCATTGATTGTTCAAGCAAAGATCAGTGAAAGACAGAAATATCCATGTTCCTCTGGAGGACACTGGAACAGGCAGTCTGAGCTAGAGGAATGGTCCCAGAAGCAGCTGTGGCACAAGGCTCTTCACAGGGCCCAGCTGACTCTGACTTCTCCCTTCTCCCACAACAGTGACAAGCAGCAGCCAGCCCAGACTGAAAAAAGTTCAGTTCTTTATCATCTTTATTCAGTTTGCATCTTTTTTCTACTGAAAAAGTACCTGCTCTTTATCATTGCTATATTCTGTGGGCTGGTTCATGGGAAAAAGGGAGGAAGCATCACCAATATTCCCATGTAGATGTGAATTTAGCAGGAGCAGGGCTCGAGTGAGGATCCAGCTTTTCATCAAGAGCACAACACTCCCACCAACCTAGCCCCACAGGTAACCCATGCAAAGGAAAAAATGGAAATTTCTTCTCACTTTCTTCCTCTCTGTAAGAAAGTGGATAAATTTAATTTCTCTCTTTTCCTGCAGTATCTTCTGATGGAAATACTTGCATTCCAAAAGTCTTTGCTGGAACAAAATCTGCACGTTTGTTCGGCTTGGACTCCAAAATTCTAAATAATGTTATTTGGATTCTCCTCAGTTACAGAGGTTTGGCACTGGCTATGCTGGAGTGATGTCAATCAAAGTGGAAAAGTCATCTCACTTTATTATTGCTCCATCCTTGATTGTCTTTCTCCACAGTTTATTCCTTTGCAATTATTTAGAGATCTGTCTTATGACTATTAGCTACCATAACTAAGTTCAGCAGTTACTAATCACTTAAATTTCCTTGTTATGAAATTCCATGCAAAAAAGAGAAGGTACAGCAAAAGTTTATTTGGAAAAGCAAATGTTCCAGGTTGGTATATTCATTAACAACTCTCTGATAATCAAATTCTTGGCACATTATTGTTGTAATTTTTCCCAGCAAGACATAGAAATTAGGAAAGCAATTTCATCAAAGCACATAAGCATGTGTCTTAAGTAGATGCTTTAAGTTAATCGTATGGCCAAGTACTTTGCTGAACTGGGAACTCAATATTACACAGTGTCTGCTTCCAGAGGTCTGGCCCACAGACAGGGAAGTGTAGCCTTGACAAAAAGAAAAGCAAACTTGAAATTATATGATAACTACCTATGCTTCAATGCTATACAGTCTTAGTGACATAATGCAGCATGAATTTAAATAAAAAATAAGATTATTTTACTAGTCAAGGCCTATCCACAGCCTTGTACTCAGCCCATAACCATGGAAGGACATCCATGGAAAACAGGCAGAGGCCACATGGATAGAGAGTGAGTAGGAACAGGCAAAGGTGGTTTCTGGGAGATGAGGACAAATGACATGTCAAGGCTGATGCCACTGGCAAACCATAAAGGATGGCTGCTGTAAGAAAATGAGAGGCATGGGTGAAGCAGAATACAATACTGGTAGAAGGAGAAGCTTTGAGCAACACAGAGTGGAAGAGTAAAGACACATGAACAATTAACTACATGCAACCCTTCTGATCTGAGCTGCTATAAGCAGGGCTTGGCATGAGTATGCTCTCATACTGGCAGTGACTGAGAGCACTCTGCCTCCATCCTCTTCCACAGCTCACCTAATCAACATAATCATCTCCACACTGTTTGTGAACATGTATGAAGAAGCATTTTGCTCTATTTCCATATGTGGGGATACTTTTAAATTCTGTGCTTCTATCTATTGTTCAAAACTGATTCTTTAGCCTTTGAGCCTGGCCTTTGATGCCATTATCACAAGAGTGTTTAAAGTGTTTTTCCAAATGAAAGACAGGCACAGACTTTTAAAAACACTTAAAGGATTGTAGTTCCATGAGACCTGAAGTCTCAAGATAACAGAGAGATAAGGCACTAATTGGAAGATTCTTCTGCACTTTCTGATAGGAGAGTCATGAAGATAGAAATTAGTTCTAAAATGGCTTTATTGACAATGTGCATTCCCAAGAAAACAAACATCATTTTCCACACCAAGTTCAGGGTGTGCAGATTTGTAGTGGAAGTCAATTTTTTTTAATATGCAAACAAAGTACTCAGCATCTAATATCAGCATCTAATCTTGCTATTTTGCAGCAACAAAGTTCATTCTATTATGGTTTCCATTGCAGAGATGCTTTATGAGAAATACATACATTTGAAACAAATTATCACCTCTAAAAAATAATAACAAGAGCAAGGACTGCTTTTGTTCAAATGTTTTGAGATGTATGAATTATTAATCACCACTGTACAAGGAGGTGAGTTCTACCACTCCAAAAAAAAAAAGACTTAAGTGAAAACAAGGTGGGCTCAAATTCTTATTCTAAACACATGAATTTAGGAGGAGAGTGTCTCCTCTGCCTTCAGCATAGTCTTTCTGTATTTAAGCAATTTAAGTGAGTATAAATGAGATCAGACTACCTTTCAGATACCTACAAGGAAAACACTCACATAGCAAAACATCATTTCTACACAGTTCCAGTAAGTGCATTATGTTGGTAATTTAATGACTAAGTACAAAATCTATTATCTTGGAGATGAAAAGATTTTGGAAGATTAAAGATCAGATTTCAAGTTTTAAGAAAAGCAGGAAACAAAAATGAACAATAAACTAAATACTGGAAAACTCATGCATGACTCAAAGTCCTGCAATAGAAACTGCTGTAACTTCCACACACACTAATGATTAAAAACAATTACATGATATGCGGGAAAGTTGAGCTCTGCATCAAATGGAATTAGAAAAACAATTGAAAATGATAAGGACAAAGAAGCATGAACCTTGTTTTGTCAAAACTGAACAGCAAATGCCTAGGAGGCCTCAGCAGTAACACTTCCCAGGCAAAACAGCAACATCTGGACAAGGCTTGGGAGGCCACATCTTCCAAAGCCATCCATCAGAACTTCCAGGTTCACAAACTGTCCCAGGCACTGCAGTGTCCAAGGCAACTTACTCAGCAGTGTACAGGTCAAGGAGAAGGGGGGCAACAACCCAGGAGAACGTGGAGAACAAACTATTATGTTAGAGGTAGAAGAGCTTATAAATACTGTTATGGGGACCTGTCTGTGTGAGCAACTCATGGTTGCACAGTGGGACAAAACAGTGACTCTTGCTGCGTAAAATTTGCTTCTGAAGAAAAGGCCAGCTTGTTTTGAAGACTTAAGTTGGACATAATGGAAAAGCCTTATAATGGCTTCTCTCAATGGACTGAATTTAGCTTCCTGTGCCAACCCTAATGACTAGAAGCAGAAGGTTTGGGGCAAGAAAAAAAGTGCTGAGTTTATTTAGAGGCGTTTTTCAAATCAGCTTCTGGGCCAGAGGTTGATGTTGGACTTAATGATCCTTGTGGGCCTGTCCCAACTCAGGGTATTCTATGTTTCTAGGTTTCATGCACATTTTGGTAAGTTTGGAGTATTTTCCCTGTCTTTGATCTCAGTTTCTGAAATGAAAATAATCTTCAGTTTTTCAGACTATACATAACAGCTTCAAGTGCCCAGGAGGCACAGAAACATGCAAATCCTTGGCTTATCTGGGAGAAGGAGTGTCCTGAGAGTAGTCACTGAAAGGCTAGAAACTATGAGCCATTAGTGATATTGGCATAGATACACATAATGTAAACTGGCAGTACAGACTCAAAACATTAATACCAAGCAAAATTAACTCTGCACACTAGTAAGTACAAAGAGATGCCAAATAACTGCTTTGCAAAGAGTGGTAAAATATGAAAAATATTTTAAAATAAAAACCAGATGATAAACACCTTAAAGGAAAGTTGTGTTGGTGCCTCCATTTTCCTCTGATCTTGTTGACATACTTCTGGAGATGTACACATCTTATGCACACAGTTTATGTGCACAGCTTATCCCTTGTGATATATCAGTGTTAACTTAAATGGTGCCAGTGCTTTGGAATCAGGAAATCAAGGATGATAGCAGATCTGTTGTGCAATGCTCACAGGCAAGGAGCAGGATAGACACCAGCCAATTTGAGACCACAGAAGACTAGCCCAAAGAAAGTTAATTCCATTTGAAATGAAGATAGCATGCCCTTACCCAGTGGGACATGAAGCAGATTCCAGAACTACCCTTACAACAGCACCACCACTTCCTATAAGGCCAACCTTTACACATACACAGGCAATAAGAACAGAAAAGGTCTTGTATACACTCAAATCTTTCCTCTGTCATAGACTCCAGGGCATGATGTTAGTCATCCCTGCAGTAAACTCTAATCATTCAGGACTATAATTAGACAAGCAGGCAAAGGTGGGCCAACTATGCCTTTCAAGAAAACCAAACCCAATCTCTCAGCCATTCAGGTCAACCAAAGCCAGGCTGGGAGGCACTGGGAAGGGCAGAAGTGAGGCCATAGGACAGAGGCACACTGAGAAATATCTGCAGAAAAAGAGGCTGGGAGACCTGCAATATCCCTCACTCCTGTGGAGGCATTGACACATGCTGGAAAGCACAAGATTCCTTCTGCTGATTCTCTTCTTTGTACCCCAGCTCCTTTGTAACCATCAATCCTTCCCACAGCCATAATCCTGCCTCCATAGGACCCTTCAGCCTGCACCTACTGTCCTGCTCCTAGAGGCTTTTTGGAAACATCTTCTCCACAATGCACCCTGTGAGAGGAGGGGATAAGCATCCTGCTCTTACTGTCCACAAAGAACAGGAGAAAACCAAAAGGAAAAGGAGAACCTGAAAAAGTGTGAACATCTGTAGTCTAAACAGTCAAGGAAGACAAAAAGAGCATGGGAAAAAGTAACCTGAATTCCATCTGTAAATGGGAAACTAAAAGCAGAGGTGAAGTTTTGAGAAAGCTGGCAGAGGAACCAGAAAAGCAATCCATCTCTCCTAAAAGTAATGCAGTAACAAGCTCAAATCTTATTTGCAATATTTTAGATTTAATACAAAGAAATTAAGCATGTGTCTAACAACCAAAATTCAGCAGGTAGCTCAGCCATGTTTTAAAAGCCTCTCTAATTTCCTTCTTTTATCAGATTTCCTACATCTAATGTCAAATATTTAGTGAGATTTATTCATTTTTCTTCCTATGCTTCTCAGTCCATGTAGCTATTATAAGGACCTGTATTTTATTAAAATATATGTAGTTACTGGGGCTTTTTTCAAAGTATTATCTTTTCTCTTTGTCTGATCCTTGTGCTTTTCTAGGCTCACTATGTGAAAGCAAAACCAAAATTAATATCCACGGCCAAATTAAGGTGCAATTCATGAATGCAAACCTAGAGAAGGATAAGCAGAAACTCCCTCTACTGTCATGCATGGCATTAATTTCTCTGTTAATTATTGCCTCTTTTCCCTTAGGATTGCTTTGTCCATTGATAATTTCTCAAAACAGCTCATTATTTTATCCAACTGATTATATTGTTGTTTTATGAAAAGCATTTAATATTTTTCATCTTGAGAATTATTTTTACAGCCTCAGTGTAGAGACAAGAAGTTTTGTTCTTGTTCTTCCTGAAGGACTTGTATTTTAATCGATTCACAACATAATTAGAGTGTTTTATATAAATACCAACATAAAATCTAGATCTTAACTACAACATTCTCCATTTATCCAGGTAAGTGCTTTGGTCTTCCCCAATACTTGTGTGTTTGACCATCTAATGTTGCTTAAGGTATTTTCATAGGGCAGAGCTATTTTCCTGGACAGAGAACTGAAGCAAAGTTGGAGAGTTCATCGAAAGAACAAACAGATCCAGATTTGCACTGCTGATGGGGGTTGAGCTTTTCTCCCCACACACCCAGCCCAGGATGCTGCCAGGTTCCTTGTGCCAGCACCAGCTCTGACACAGTGCAGCCAGCCAGGCTCACCAGCCACTGAATTCCAGCTGCTTTTCCCCAGGCATCAGGGCCACATACGTCTGCCTGGTGAACCCTTTTGTTACATAAAGCATGGCTGAGGCTTTGAGCAGTCTGGTCAACTCAGAGGTGTCCCTCCCTGCCTATGACAGGATCTGGAGCCAGACAATTGTTAAGGTCCCTGCAACCCAACCGATTCTTATGAAAACAGCTTCTAAAATTCTGTCTTGTGAAGTGGTTGTAATTTGACAGGGATTCATTTCTTTTCCACAGAATTTAGTTCAGCCTGCAAGATGTGGCATGCAATAATATTTCTCTACTAGAAGGATGCATGGCTCTCTCCTGGAGAAGTCTGCCAATTCATTTTGGATATTGGCAACAAGCTGGCAACAAGGCAACAAGCCAACAAGGATCTTTCTCACTATATCAGGATGCAGATCAAACAGGAGCAGCAAGCAGCAATAGATCTCCTCTTTGTCATGAACAGGTACTGTACATTCTTAACCAGGTTACTAAGCCTCTTTGCACTCTTTGACAGAACCAGTTGTGGACTTGGCTATTTATTCTAGTT
This sequence comes from Prinia subflava, assembly GCF_021018805.1. Lineage (NCBI taxonomy): Eukaryota > Metazoa > Chordata > Aves > Passeriformes > Cisticolidae > Prinia > Prinia subflava. The sequence continues at coordinate 28,959,499 of NC_086249.1, forward strand.
TATTGCCAGAAGCAGGAAAGAGGAGAAAGATTACACAGCAGTGATCTCATGATGTCCTCTCAGGATACCCCAGGACAGCAGTTCTGGTTGCTTAGCTGGCACTTCAGCCCTCTGCAATCTCAGCCCTATAGAAATGAGACTGGGAGAGCTTATGCAGCAACACAGATTGAAATGTCAGGAATAGTTCAGCTATTATAAAATGTCATAGCTGGGAAAAAATATGGAAATGATAAAAAAGTAATTTGAGGTGAAAGAAAGTTCTTTTAAAAAGCTTCATGCTATCAAACTGTATGAGAGAAAAGATCCTTAAATCTTTAAGGTGGTTTGCAGCCTGACATTTTTCACCACTCTGAGATTTCCAGGTAGCTATGATTAAGGAAAAAATACCTTGGCTATCAGTATCTTGTTCCTCTTCTGGAATCCTGTCTTGGCAGGAAGTAGGACAACCTTCTAAGATGCGTTCTCTGTCCCCAAAAACAACTAGTTTTTGTTAGAAGACTAACATCATCCCCATTTCATGCCTGCTTCAGGATAAGACTGCCCAATTCCAAATGTTGGTTGGAATCTCAGGAAGCCATCTGTTTAGGAGACATAGGTTTCCCAAAGTACACCAACCTGGCATTTAGCTCCATCCCAGACTCAGAGACAAGATAACAACAGGCAACCAATTTTGGTTCCAGCTGGTGATATGAGGGAAGGGCTAATTACACCTTTGAGTACTCCTTGATTTTGATAAGTATTAACTTACCAATAGCATGAAGGGTTATTTAAGACCTATTAAAAGCACTGGGGAAGTAAAAGAGTTATTAAATTGTGTTGGTGCAGAGTATTCCTGTGATGTTTTAGCTCCAACAGTAATAAGTTTGTTATTTATTTTTCATACTAGTATGTTTCCATTTACTTAGCAAAAGTGATGACAACAAAAGTTCTGTCAAAATGTCACTGGATCATATGAAAAAGTAAATACTTACAATACTGATTTGGTTAAATTATCTCCTCTGGCCTCCTTGGAGGTAATTTAGTGCTACTGAGTTCTACTATTGTCAAAAAGAGCCTTTGTAGAACACCATATGGCTAAAAACATAATGAGCTTTCCTAAAGTTCAGCAGAAGGTGTGTGTTTGTATGCAGTTACTAAGCATATGCAAGTAGGAGGCAATTACAGATGGCTGGAAATATGCTACTACTGCAGAACACATATGATGTTTTGTATCGCAGAGCAGAAAGCAGAAATGCTCTGAAGTACCAAGCTTGGCTACTGGCTAATACCATGATTCTGAATTTGTGTTATTTAGGACCACAGCATCACACTCGGCAGCTGCAAAGCAGCAACAAAAAGCTGCTCATTTCTGTTTCTTAGATTGAAAACAAGTTGATGCAATCATGGCAAGCATGCAGAGGTAAGGAGAATAGACAGAGTGGGATACAGTATGATACATCCAGTGAAAGCCCACTAGAAGCAAAGGTATGGGTTAACTGTGACACAGCCATGCTTACAGCACTTAGGAAACGAAAACTCTTTGCTACATGTGCCAGAGTGGTTAGCCTGCACTCTCTCCTCCATTTTGGGGATTGTCTTATCAACTTTTTGCCATACTACAGTTCTGAGCTTGGTTTGGGCTGCTGCTGACTGTAAAATGTTAATTTGAGGCATGTTTACTCTCTTTGATAAACTATACACGTGTTTGTCACTTTACCTAAGCAGTCGCTGGTGCATTCAGATATCAGCCCTCACAGTATTTGCCAGCTTTCACCCTAATTGGAGATGGAGGTGTCCTGCAGAGGTTTATCAAGGGATTGCTTTGGAAGTGCTGAGGGGGAACTCATAAATGCGAGGTTTGTTGGAGAGATCAGGGAAATAAACAAGTTGCAGTCCCTTCCCACCCATGCAAAGGAACAGAGACCTGGCATTGGATGACAGGTTTGTATTTGGAAAAGAGGTGTTTACAAAATAAACCCAAAACAACAACTTCAAAACCAAACCACAAACCACTCCCTATTCCACACATTTGTGTTTCAAACTGAAGAACAATCCTACTGATGTCTACCAACTGATCCCAGGTGGGCTGAATGGAAAGAGACATCCTGATTTTAAGAGAAAGTAAGTCTACAAAAGGATAGAAGGCATGACTAGGACCCACGCTACTGATCCCATCAGCTTTGCATTAGGCAAGAGAAAAGACAAATAATGAGGCATTTTATATAGATATGAAAATATATTTATATTCTAAATAAAAGAAAATTATACAACACATTGTATTGTATAATATTATAGTATGTTGTACATAATTATGTTTTATATAGATGATATATATAATTTATATAAATTAGAGCTACTCATTCCTTCTTTCTTTATTTTCCCCTCTAAGGTCTGTTTAGCAATGTAATTGTAGGGTCAGCAGGGCATAGAATTCTGCCTTTAAGCCTTAAAATTGTATCAATGAGAGCAATTGCATCTTGAAAGTCTGGAGAAATGAAAAGAAGTAAGCATTCCCACTTGGATACAGGAGGTAATATACATTAGCATACTCTAGCCATAATTTGCATGTGCAGCAAAACCCTTAGAAAGAAGTCAAACAGGGGCCTCTTTAGGAAAAGTTACTCTAAGGTCATTCACACTTCCTCTGTTAGGAATTTAAGACCTATATACAATAATGTAAAATAGTCTTATCCAGAAGACAAAAATGAAAACTAATTTTTTTACTCTAAATTGCTCTCTGGTGACTTGATGGGCAGCCTAGACTGAATGTCCCCCTTGTGGGCAGTGTGAGTGGCCCAAAGTGCCAAAGATGATAATTCCGGTGGAACTGGTCATTGAAAACATCTCAGCTTGGTCTCAAACAAGCTAGCAAAGGTGTAATTTGAGCAAGTTCTGGTCTACCCCTCAGGGGTCCACCATCTGCGCTGCCTCTTCTTTCTCCAATGAGCCTCATATATTTTCCCTCTCAAGGCTTCCATCTTCTGACATTGGCCATCAGCAATGGTTGCTGTGAGGCTGGCAGCACACCTTCTAACACCCCTTCAAAGGGACTGAGAGAGAAAATCCCTGGCAGGATGAGCCCCCAGCAATTCCAACTCCCTCTCTCTTGTTTAAGAACGCAGAGTCCTTGCTGCAGCACTGTGTTGAGCTTTCTGGGGTATGCAGTGCTGTCAGTAGTGAAGACCTCTGCTCCACTACGAGGTAAGACGTGGTGGCTCGATGTGTACAGCCCCTGCCATTCTTGGGGAATGGCTGTAGGTGGACATGGGCTGGACCTCAGCCATCCAGTGCGTGAGACGAACTGGAGAACAGAGTCACTCCGGGGTGGGCCAGAACAGCTCTTCCACCAGTGCCAGCACCCAAAAACTGGCCATTTTTACTGCTGGTAAAAAGTAAAAAATAGCACTAGAACAACAACGTATTTTACACTAAAGAGCTGATGGCCCTTTTCTTTTTTCTCCCCAGATGTACGATGACTAACTTATTGACTCCTGGAAGAACAAATCTTACTGCGAAGAGGAAAAGTCAATGGTGCTAATTAGCAACAAAGTGGTTTATTTGAATAACAGTGCTAGGAGAATCTTTGAATACACTGATCCTTGAGGGCAGAGTCTTTAAATCCTGAGCCAATGAATGTATTAACGAAGAAAAACCGTCAAAGAAATTGTGATAAAATTGATCGATTTATGGACCTTTTTGCCAGAAAATGAGACTATGGCTACAACACTAGTAAGATTTAAGAAACAGAAGTTAGGCAAGAGGAAACTTCCAACAGATTTAAAAAGAAAACTTGTCTTTCAAGAAATTATTTTCTGCCAACTACCAAAAAAATTCTTTCATTCTACTGAAGAAGCAGAGGTACTTTTAGGCTACATAAATTACTCTTTTTATAAACTCGATTCTATTTTAGTAAATAATACATCAATATCTGTGCTCCTAACTATAGTGGAAGAATGAAAAGCATGTTTTTGTTCTGTTTTCTAAAGCATACTCATTTTTTGTCTTTATAAGATAAAGCATGTTTATCAGCCTGATAGCAATCTGACAGTAGAATCAAGTTTGAGTGCATTCTGAATCACTGTAAAATTCATATTTACTGTTTTTTAAAATGCTCTCAAATACTTATGTTTTTTCCCATGCTATCACCTGGTTTACTCAAAATGTTAACTATGACAGAATTATGAATGGATTAAGATGGTATCTGATTTTTGCTATGATTTCTGCATGCCTCAGGAATCCATGGATGAAAGGAAAGGAACACTACACACATTCTTGAGCTCATACATGCTTCACATCAAACTTACTTAGGATGCTGTCGCTAAACACAAAACAAAACAATGCAAAAGGGCTTTAGAGATCTGGACAGCAAGATAAGTACTCTTGGGAACTTTACTATTTTCCAAGAGACTTGTTTCTGAGTTTACATAGTGTAAGAATTATATCATCTTGGCAACAGATTACCAGGAAACAAATAGATGGGAAATTACTTCACCTTGCTCAGTTTACCTGAAATTTGCTACCAAAAATAGCTTCTAGAAATATTTCTTCATGCAAAGCTATTTGTTTAAAAAGCTCAGCAAACTATCTTGATGGTTAAGTAACAATCATACATATCATTTGCTGTGTTTCCCTAGTGCAGCATTCTGCCTAGCAGGTGAATGGCTATTACAAAAAATGTTGGGGTTTTTTTCTGTCTTATTCAAATGAACTGAACACTGTGAGGGAAAAACTGAACACATCAAAACATTGCTTACATTTTTTTTTCATTCAAAAATACTGTATTTTAATAGATGAAGGAAAAAAAAATGCTTTTAGGTTTTAGGTTTCAGAGTTACAGGCCACTTGAGGTTGGGAGTATCCTCTTGAGGTCACCTGGTCCAACCCTGTTGCTCAAGCAGGGCTGCCTGGAGCCAGTTGCCCAGGACCATGACTGGGTAGCTTTTGAGTATCTCCATGGATGGAGACTTCACCACCAGCTGGGCAACTTGTTCCACTGCCCAGCCATCCTCACATAGGAAAAGCATCCCAAAGTACTATATTCAGCACTTAGGATACTCCAGCCTCAGTGTGGTATTTGAACAGGAACAGCTATCCACTGTGGGTGCTGGCTGCTGCAGAGAGAACTGTACACTGTGGGGTTTAAGCAGCATCTAGTGGCTAATCTTAGGTAGGCAGCCATCCCATTTAGCTCTATTTCCCTTAATATATTTCACATCAGGAAGTAAGGGAAGGGATGCATTCCATCAGTTTTGATAAACATGATCCCAAGGTGTGCTTGCTTTAAAAAAATCTTTACATATCACTACCTTTAGAGCAAACTAAGAGGAAAAAAACCCACTGTACTAATCACACCCTAAAAACTGGAGCATATTTGTCACTGGAGAAAGACCGAAGTATGGTCAATGAAAGAATGAAGAAATAATTTTCAAATGCATTTTACAAGACAATTTGGTTTTTATGCAAAATAGCATCATGCCTTTCCAGTAAGAGGAGGTATCAAGCACTCTCTCTGCTTCTGCAGTTGTTATAAGAGTTGGAGGCTGACTTGTGCACAGCCATTGTGAAACGTACCTCAGTGATAGGGAAGCTCATGGAGCAGATCATCCTGTGTGCATCATGTGGCACATGCAGGACAACCAGGGGATCAGGCCCAACAAGCATGGATTTAGGAGAGGCAGGTCCTGCTCGATGAACCTGATCTCCTTATACACTGACCAACTCAGCAGGTAAGGGAAAGGCTGTGGATATTGTCTATCTGGACTTTAGCAAAGCCTTTGATACCATTTCCCACAGCATTCCCCTGGACAAGTTGGTTGCTTGTGGCTTGGACAGGTGCAAGGTTCACTGGATATAAAACTGGTTGGATGGCCAAGTTCAGAGAGTGGTGATGAATGCAGTGACATCCAGCTAGCAGCTGGTCACAGGTGGGGTTCCCTAGAGGCCATTCCTGTTTAATGTCTTTATCAATGGCTTGGGGAAAGGGGAAAGGAATTGAGTGCCCTCAGTCAGCTTGCAGGTGACACTGAGTGTGACTGTTGATCTGCTGGAGGGCAGGAAGGGTTCACAGAGGGAGCTGAACAGACTGGATTGATGGGTTGAGGCCAATTATACAAGGTTCAAAAAGGCCAGGTACCAGGTCCTGCACTTGGATCACAGCTGAAAAGGCCTGGGAGTGCTGGACAACAGCAGCTGAACATGATCCAGGCTGTGCCCAGGGGGCCAAGAAGGCCGATGGCATCCTGGCCTGGCTCAGCCATGGTGTGGGCAGCAGGAGCAGGGCAGTGACCGTCCCCCTGTGCTGGGCACTGCTGAGGCCACTCCTCCAATGCTGTGCTCAGTTCTGGGCCTCACTGCAAAAAGGACATTGAGGGGCTGGAGCGTGTCCAGAGAAGGGCAGCGGAGCTGGGGAAGGGTCTGGAGCACAAGTCCTGTGAGGAGCAGATGAGGGAGCTGGGGGTGTTTATCCTGGAGAAAAGGAGGATTGACAGGGAAATATTGGTCTCTATAACTGAAAGGAGGTTATAGGACAAAAAGAAATAGCCTCCAATTGCACTGGGGAGGTTTACAGTTGTTATTAACAAACATTTCCTTATGGAAAGGGCTGTCAGCCATTGAAACAGCCTACCCAAGCAAGTGGTGGAATCACCATCCCTGAAAGTATTCAGAAAATGTGTAGATTTCATACTTAAAGACATGCATTGGGAGTGGACTTGGCTGGGTTAATGGTTGGATCTCTATGATCTTTTGAAATTTAAACTCCATGATTGGATGATAAAGGCTTTTTGCCTATAGTAACTTTATTTGGTGCTGCACCCTGTCAGGTAAATGACCACCAAGCAAACCCTTGTAGATCCTGAAGGGATGCTTGAAATTGCTGTTCCTGGTTGTGTTTTGTAATATGCTCTGCAACTACAGCACTGCAACAGGTTGTATGAGCACTACTAGACTGCTTCAGTGGAGTCAGCTTGAATTAATGTGTTTGCCTTTCAGCAGTAGTTTAAGTTATTCCAGCAAATACAGCTTTACAGCTCTTTCCCTTTTCGAAGGTTGTAAAAAGTTTCCCAAGAAACTTCTATAAATAAAATTGAAGCCATGAATTGATGAAGAACAAACTGTGAATGCTCTACACCTTTCATTGAAATAAAGCAAAACACATTTATCTGTTGATTCAAATAAGGGAAAATGTGTTAGGGCTTTCAGCTCTCCGTTCAAAATAAATTGCTCTAAGGTACTAAAAAAGTGGGAGAGGTGTTACAACAGGAGGTAAAAATCAATTTGTAAATTCTAATATCCACAGAAGCCATAGGAGGAATACATCACATTACTCTGACCCAACCTGTAGTAAGATCACCTGGGTCCAACTCTCACCTATTTGTTAGTCCAATCTATTTTCGTTTGTCCACAAGCCTTCTGCAGTCAAATGAAGACCCTATAAAAGTAGTTTTCTGCTTACACCTCCAATACTGACCTTTTGTATGCAAAGGTGATGCGGGTTTAACTTTAGCCTTCAGTGTTCTCCAGAAACTGGAATGCCTGTTTTCCAATTGACAATTAAAAATGAGTGTACTTACCCAAGTACTCCAAAGTCAGAAACCCTTGGCAGAAGGCAAATGGACACTTCACAAACAAATCTCTACTCTCCCCTCGCTTGCCTAGCACATCCATGGCTCTTAAACCTCCTTCAAGTCAAGACGCAAAATTAACTTTACTCATTCAGGAGATACAGCGAACAGAAATTGTCAGGAGCAACAAGGTCAGTTAGAACAGTGGCAGTGTACTGCAGTGAACATTTTCAAAGGCAAACAGACAAATCCACACTTGTCTTGTTTAGGTTAAAGCAAGGGAAAATGTCAATGATTCATGTGCTGCTGAGTGACATACCTTCAGGGACAATTTCTGTCTAATGTGTAAGAACAGAGATAGTCACTTGGAATCATACAGTGAAACTTGCACCATTACCCAGCTGGAGTTCTGATATGCAGTGGTCTGTAGCAGTTTTACCTGTTTTTTTCGACTTACAGAGTTATGACTGCTTATAAGATGGATGTTACTGTACAGCTTTGTATTTCAACTTCAGTTGTTTATTCTGTTCATTTCTAGAAGCTGGACTCTAATAATGCTAAAAACAAACCCCAACAAACCCAGAAATCTCCCTTAGGCAATGCTGCATTTGATAGATACATAGATAGATAGATAGAAAATATGTATCTCTTAAAAAAACCCAGCTGTGTGATCCAGTACATTGCATAAACAAGTAACGTGGTATCTCACAGGTCTCTCTTCCCCATTAGCCCTGACACCTCCATTTCCCTCCTCTTTTTCCCAGGAGCACCACAAACATCTCCTTTCACCTCAATAATCCCCTTGTCTGATACCTGCTACTTCTTCTGTGGGATTCAACAGAAATAATTTCATATATCAGTACCTCTTCCACGAGGAAAGCTAAAGCAATTGCACATAATATATCAGAAAATGCATCTTCTATTGCAGTACCAATATTTTAGTAATCATCTGAATGAATAAAAATTACATGAAAAGCTTCTACTCCATTTCAAAAGGCATAGATATATATAATGATATATATATATATATATATATATATAAAATGATAAACATTGGTGTTTTCATAAAAATCAGTGTGGATTCTGAACTTTTGAAGGTACCAAAGACCATTAAGAACTGCCTGAATGTCCATACACAGGCTACAGCAATTTAAATCTTCTTTAAGAAAATTGTATTCAAATGATGCAAATCTCTTTTCAGGAGCCAACTGGTTACATGGCCAGTTACACACATTTTGCATGTGTCACATGGAAGCCACACCTAAAATAAGTACACCACACCTAGTTTTGACTTGCTCTCAGCTTTAAAAATAAATGGCTTCAAAGCTGCTCTTGCAAGTTTGCATTAAAACGTCTCTAGCAACAATCCAGTATTAGAATAGCATATTGTTCATTACTATACCTAGAACAAAGTACCAACAGTTTTGAGATACTCTGAAACTCAAAGATTCTCTCCTTCTCAGTAATTGCCTTGACCAGATAGATACAGAATCTTACTCTCTTGTTTGACTTTTTTTTTCCCTAATTTTGAACTTTAATTCTTGAATGAGAAGCATTCCTCTGGACTGTGGAATGACAAAGATTGATTGCTGAGAAAAACATAAAATGAGATCTACAGTTTGCAGCATCAGTGCTCTAAACACCAGGAGCCACTGTGACTGACAGCCAGCAGGATGCTGGTGTGGGCACCCAACTCCTCCTGACACAAGAAAGGGAACAAAGAAATTATCGATGTCACTTCATGTGTTTTTCTTCTCAACAGGAAAATATTTCTATGTATTATAATTCTGCTGTAGAAAAAAAATATTTTCACGAGATAAAGTAATCTGTAGCTCTTGTTTGTTACAATCTGTAGACAGCCCAATGTGTCTAATCTTAACAGAAATTGAAATATTAAATTCTGCCCAATTTTTGGCCACAGATTTTTAGTGAGCGACATAACATGAAAGATTAACACAAAATATGGATTTTTGAATAATTTTTAAAGGACAGATGAATGTTTTGACAAGATTTTATTGTGAAACATTGGATTTAGAAAAGGTACAAAATGTCAACGGTCAGATGTGTGCCAGTACAGTATTTCAGTAATCTATACATGTGGACAGCTGAACAGCTTCACTGCAGAACGTGGATTTTGAAACTATCTAAAAGGGGGCCGCAATATTCACAGGTTTAAAATACAGAACTTGAGCCAAAATGGCCATTACTGGTCAATGCTAATCAACATCTGGAAACAGGCTAAAAAGCACAATACAGTACAACAATCTCCTTGCAGATCCACGTTTAAAGAACATCAGTTTATAATGTCAATAATCTACAGCTCCAGGACACAATGCTCAGAACTGGGATTCAGCTGGCTAGTTAACTTTAAAAAATTAATGATAAAATTATGTAAGAAAACCCACAGGTATTTAATTAGAACTAAATACTATGAAACCCCTAAAAATTCCTCTGATTGGGATTTATAAAGTCAGTTATTTCTAATACAGAACTTCTGTTTGTTTCTTTAAAATGTCCTGACTGCAGCTTGAACTGCTATCATTAAGTAATCTTAATTCAAACATTTTATTTTGCTATGCATTTCTGTATTTTAAAACTCATTTCACTGAATATGGGTCACTGTCAAACTGGAAAGAAAAAATGACCCAAATACTAATTTTGAATTAATAAAAGTCATAAATTTGTATACTAAAAAAATTAGTAACAACCCTAAAGATAGCAGCATTCTCTACCCTAGTTTAATACCTTTAAAGAGGAATTTTTATAAACTTACGAAGTTGATTTCAGGGTATAAAAATACACATATACGATATGAAACCAGATAGCTCAAGCTTTTCACGTTTTTCAGTAGTCTGTCACTACTGGAACGCATTTGAACTACTGAGAAGGTGTTCAAAGTTCAGTACATGGGTGAACAGCCAAAGGTCTATAGACTTTCGTTCTTTATTAAAAATGCGTAGCTGTTTCTACACAAGTAAGCTTGCTGAAATATCAACAGCTACCCTGTTACCTGTCAGTATCCAGAGCTGAATTAAACTTTCACCCATGTGAGTCTACTTCCTTTTATACTGACTCATAACTTACCTTCCTGAACAGATACCTTGGGGTATATTGCATTATTGTTTAATAGAAATTTCTGAGTATGACTTGTCCATTAGGAGCAGAGCTAAACTTAAACTGATGTAATTTAGAATGAAAATCCACCCCAAACATTAAAACCATCCCTATGACACCACATCCATTCCCTTAATTTCAAGACCATTAGTTTTGGCTACTCTTTTCTCATTGTGTATCTTCAGTGGGGAATATGAATCTTGCAATTCATTAAGAAGAATCACCATAAGGTACAACCAAGTATTATTCAGTTAAATCAGACAATGGGGAATAAAAGCATTTAAAACTTTGAGTGTGTATCACTAGCTAAGGATGTAACATTGGAGTACAATGTCTGCTATGGAATTAAAATTAGTGCTGTGCCAAATGGGAAAAGTATATAAACAAACCACAAAACTCCAGTGTGGTAAAAAAACTTTTTTTTTTTTTTTGTTCAGGAAGTGTTTGGCATGAGCAGCACTAATAAAATTCTACACCTCACAGACACAAGCTACAAAGGTTATCTAAAGCCAATATCACTGTCCATCAATCAGCTAGCCAGCTCTTAATGCTACCTCGAGCACTGCACTAGCCACTTTGATCTTTGTTTCAGATTCCTCTGTACACACATTTATATTTACATAAAACATTTATTAAACATGATTTTAAAACATAAAAACCTTATGTACAAAATACCAACATTCCTATAAATAAACAGTTGGAGAAAGGCACTTGCAAGAAAAGTCTACAGTAAATCTTACAAAAACCACACTGCCTCTGTTACTGTACAATAGATAATCTTTCAGTCAGTCCCTAACACAAGAATGTAAAACACTAATTACTTGTTATAACTAAGAATATAACCGTTACGGTTGTATTTACACATACATATAAGCCTCTTTTTAGTTCCACTTGGGAGCACCATGATTTCCATTCCAAATTTATATTTTCATACAAAGTAAAAGAACAGTTGCCAGAAACCAGTGTTCAGTGTCACTGCAGATTCATAAACTTTTGGCTGACATCAGTGTAGTTTAAAAGACTCATTTGCTACTTTGTAAAAAGTACACCTAGTTTGTTATTGCATGTTGTCCTTCCAGAGAGAGCACTGCTATGTTCTCTATGCAATTGTTTAATACTATTGCTGGCAAAAGGTTTCCAATATCAAAAAAATAAAAACATTCTTCAAGCCAGTTGAAGTATTTCATCTGAACAGTAACTAAAAAATGCTGCATATTAATTATAAAAACATGTAGGAAACATGCCAACTAATCTGGTGTGCAAAAATATTTTTTCCACTACACAGGATTTTAAGGGCTTCACAGAATTACTCAAATGTATATTGAGTAGCAAACCCCACAAAGAACCAGTTCCTCAAGGAGATGTGAGGATACTCCCACTTTTATCAAACTTTTTACCCTTTGACAATGCCGCGACCTGTTTGAGAAGTTCTCTGTTTTTGGCCTGCAATACAGATTAAAAAAGTATCAGTTATTGAAATAGTAGTGTCATGCACTTTGCATTTATGAACAAATTCTCAAAATGTACATGCTAAGAACATTCAGAGAAGGTAATAATCACTTTTCAAAGATCTGTGTATGCTTTTTGATATGCATATTGTGTCTTCAACATAGAAAATAACCACATTCCCCATATTGCAAAATTTAGTATATCCACTATGGCACCAAGTGTCTGTTTATTCTGTGATTTATAAGGCAATTAATTCAGGCTTTCTTCCCAATAAAGCATGCTTTAGAAGAGACATCTAGCTGTCAATGTGCTAATGCTGAGTCCTTAAATCACATCCATAGCCCAATGACAACTGATAAACTGTCAGAGAACAGAATAAACTTAGAAAAAGCATGTGAGGTAAGGCTTTACCTTCTCAAGTTAAAAGAGTGAGTTTGACTCATATTGAGACTGTCTGTTGACTGCAGAACTGCTCTACAATGCATCCAAAGCTAAGCATGGCAGTGACCACTCACGAACTTGGCACTACTGTATTGAACAATCCTGATTGAACAAGCTGAGTGCCCAGCCTGAATATAAGATTCCATCCCAAGAATTTCCCAAGTACTGAGAAGCAATTACACACCTGCAACTGTTCCACAGTTTCCTTGTGAGCTTTCTCCATACTGTTCATCTTTGTCCTCAAGTTAGACTCTTGGTACTGGAAGTCTGCCTTCAGTTCTGTCAACTGAAAAACACAGATCCTATGAAGATTTCTTGAATTGCAACAGGGTACATCTCGTAGTCAGTATGTGAAATCTTTAGCAAAGGCTCAGGAATCTCAGGAAACACTGTATTTATTTACTATTGCAGTATTGACAGCTCAGCACTTGAGAAGCAGTTTGAAAGGTCTGTATACTTACTTTATAAGGAGAAAGGAACATATAACCATACTATTTGCTCAGGATTTTGTGAAAAAACAGCTAAACCTCAACAAAAAAAATACAAGACTCGTCATTTATAATGTTTGCTGTTCTTTCAGCTGTGACATACTTAGCACAATCTTCAGTGACATCTTTCAGTTACATGATGAGGTAACACCCAAAAAATCTTCCCTACAAGGACAATTAAGCAGATTCTTTTGTGTCCTTTCATGCCGCATGTTGTCTAAGCAGAAGGGTAAATATGTACAATGTATACATTCCAGATTTATTGAAAATGAAGCCTCTTTGCTAGCAAAGATGCCTACGATAGCAAATCAGAGTATACCCTGCTAAAGTGACTACCAAGGCTGCTATTGCCAGCTTTAGTATGTATCAAATCACATGCAGTGAAACAGATATTGCTCAAGAAACCAGTCAATCAAGTGGTCAAGTGCAAGTATGATGCACTACAATGAACACACACTGAACACACACTGCTGCTCAAGGCATGCACTTATGGCTGTTGTAGACTATGGAGCATCCAGTGCAAACCCACATATGTCACACTAAATATATATTAAAAAAACACCTAGTGGTAGTGTTGCACCCCAGTGAAGTATGCCACTAGATGAGCACACACACTACCTGCGAACATTCAGCAAATTGCGGTCCTCTCCTAATAATGAAGTCTCAGGGGCCCACAGTAATGTGGTTTCTTGCTACCATTTTGTGCAGAAAGACAAACAAGGATAGTACTGCAAACAACAAGCACTGATAACGACATGGCTGATACCCTGACTCATAACAAAGTATGAATGAGCACTATCTGTAAACCTGGTGTACTGAGCTGTTTTTGTTGCCATGCTTTACAATGCAGAGGTTTCACGTTTGGAGCATTCAAAACTGTTCAAATGCTTCCCTTCACAGGACCTTAACAGGAATCTCCCACAATTATGGCTCAGGCTTTTCACTTAGTACATGTCTTCAAATTTACTATCTCAAAATTTTTAAAAAAAATCTGCAGTATGTTCATCTGTTGTAATTTTTTCTGCTATGCAAACACTGTTTAATATGTTCAGCTTTTCTCCTCCCTGCAGCAGCTGAAAAAGCAAGTCACATTCTGAAAGTGAAGACTTCATGCCTGAAGGAGACTAAGTTCTAAGAACTCTGAAGTCAAATAGTTTTAGCAGTGGGTATATTAAAATCACTAGATACTCTCCCTATGGAAACAGCACAAAATAAGTCACTGGAGTGGTTATGCAGGTGACATTTCCTTACCTACCACTTTTGTTAGCTTTGCCCAGTAGATTAAAAATAAAAAGAGATAAGTGAATTTCCTACTGACTCATGATTTTCTCCTGGCTTTTTAAGAGAGAAATTAGGGCCAAATGTCCATCCTTTGAAGAAAACACGTAAAGAGAATCTATGACAGACTGTTCAGCTCTTTCACACTAAACACTTAAAGGCTTGAAATAGCAAGTATTTCTAACACTAGGTATATTTTAATAGTGACATCAATGAAAATAGGTTTGATATCCTTTGCAAAACACAACTATGTGTAGAAATGAAGATAGTAAGCTATGGTTTAAAAGTGGAAGCATTTTCCTTTCAGTATGAATGAGTCTTTCTTAACCATCAACGTTCAGTAGGCCACCATGTATTCACAATCAAAATTTTACTTGAAAATATACTAACTTGGTTTGGAATACAATTCCATAACTTACTCAACCCCGAACAGACGTTCTAGAGCCACTGTTACAGTGTCCTAAAAGCATCTAGTTATCCAGATGACAGAGAAATGAAGTAAATGCAAATAAAAATGTGTATTTGTTGTTATTTCTCTTTTCTTGTTAGTCATTAGTTTGTTTGAAGGGTGAATCTTCTGTGTTTTGCTGCAGCCACTTGGGCCTGACGATTTCACTTAACTTTTGTTAAAGTGGACTGACAGCCACTTAATCCAAACTTTTTTCTAGTCTCTGAATACACACAAAGACTTGACAACCCACATGCTTACCAATCCTATAAAAACAAACCACTTAATTTTCATACACTACAAATGTAAATTTGGACATCGACTTATTATGGCTAGTGTTGCTTTAGTTTAAAACTAAATAAAAACTATCCTAAACTCAGAATGGTTACTACTCTTTGCCATGACTCAGTTAAGAGCATGTAAAATATGCACACCACTGTTTGGCACTTTATGCATGACCTGTGGCAAGAAGCCTGAGTAACAGGCTAATTTCTTCATGGCTGAAGTGAGGTACAGTCAATTACTCTGTGACTTAGAGACAACATATATTCATGGTTCAACAGTCTAAAAGTTTTCCTTTAAATGTTAAGATCTGATTAGCTGCTATATAAAACAATTGTATCTGCCTTTGTTTTATCTTATTGTCTTGACATTTTTAGAAGACTACAAAAGAGAAAACAAAATTTTAAAGTTCTTATTAAGCAGGTGTAATTTTTACCTTTTTATCTTTCTCTAGAATAGTCTGATCTCTTTGCTGCAGAAGACGTTTAAGTGACATTACTTCTTCTTTCAGCTGACTTATGAGGACAAAGTTGTCAGTTCCTCCACTGTCTGCAGACTGATTTATAGAGCTACTAAAAATGAAAAACAATAGTTACTTACAGCATCAAAAGAAAAAAAAGAAAAACACTTTAAAAAAATTCAAATTCTATAATTAATAATTCCATAAACATCCTTAAGGACTAATGCAAAAAAAGTATGTACCTGACAGAAATGGATGCAACTGGCAAATTACCTTACTAATGGCACACATTACATACACCTGCAGAAATATAATTCAGTATTAGCTTTGAGGGGGACAAATGCCTTTTGACTGAAGTAGCCACTTTTAACTTTTATTCTGACCATTTGGCCAGAGACAGAATAAAGACTCAGTCTCCCACTTTAAGGTTTAAAAGAATTCTCTAGATTCTGGGTCAGCTTAAAGCAGCAGGTTCTACCCTGCATCTAACTGATAAAACAACTCCCGATGTGAGGGAATAACATTGTGTTGATATCTGCTACATTGTACATAAGCTTTGTTTAATTTTGCCCCAAACAGCTTGAAAGCAAGAAAATAGTGCTAGATTTCTGCTAATAAAGTAACTTAACTGACTGACAGCACTCAGATGCCACCCAATAATCCACCTGGCAGGACACAAGTTTCACATCCCTCATTCTTCACGCAAAGAAATACAACTGGCTACAAATCAGTGCTCTCTTTGGTTGAAATGGCTCAGCTTTACAAAAATGCAACTTTACCTATCTCCATTTGATGGCTTGGATTCCAGTTTGGGTTTTTTCTTTGGAGTTTCATTCTGAATAGCTGCAGAGGATTTATGGCTGAAATCAAACAAAATGTAAACCTAAAGCCTCATACTATGCAACTCTCTAATATCACCATTTGGTACATGTAAAAAAACTAACTCATGCTCCTAGGTGGAATGCTAGAGACTAGCCAGAAATGCAAGAAAAAAGAAATTCTTTAAATGAAAACTGCAAGATAAATGAAAATAAAAATAATAAATGATATCATATTTACCTCTGTTTCCATAGTCCCTGATCTTGTTCTGGACTCAGATTGCTGATTCTGAAATATGTGAAATGTACTTGGTAACTGATCAAACACGCCATTATTTGTAAGTTTATGTGAAGTACAAATACTTGAGTAAAATACTTCCCCCTTTTTTTTTCCTAATACAGTGAGCATTTATGAATTTTTAGTTGGATGCTGACGTTCCTGACCATGCTTTAGTATGTCAGGATGCTATAAAGGTATTTCTTGGCTAAATATTTCCACTAATTACAAATCACAAGGGGTAGACCTCAAGACTGATGGCTAAACCTTTTTGCTGATACCTCCCAATTTTTGTGAACTTTGTCTTGTTAATCTTGTACTCTGCAAGCTGCTCTTAAGCAGCTCTCCTGGGATTCTCACACTGCCATATGAACACGGCCTGAAGTGGTGCTCATTTGGTGCTCATTTGGTGCCATAAGAGTAAAGTGAAGTTTTGGATCCCTGAAAAGAACTGCTTCTCAGGTGTAACCATTTGCTTTGAATCGTTTCAAAAGGAACTAATAAAGAACACTGTAGAAGATTGCACTGAGTGGAACAGTCCAAAGAATCTGTATTTCTACCTCATTGTCTCTATTGTCTGATCTCAACAATAACTGAAATGGACAGGGAAAAGTCATACTAATTGGACCAGAAGCAATGGACCCATGGCAGTCTACAGAAAAAAAAGGTGGGAAACCAGGAACATTGTGGTCTGTATCGGTATGTGTACTGTTATAACTCCTGAGTATATCAAAAGCTCTGTTTCATAGTAAAGACCTAATTTTTAAAAATTTAATCCTTACTGTACTTGTGCCAAATGCATTACATTAGATTTAACTTTCTGTAATTCAATTTTCAGCAGAGACTTGAAAGAACAGGAACAGTACAATAACTCTATTCATGACAAGAATAATTTTTTCTTCAAATTCTTAAAACACCAAATCTTACTTTTCTCTTTTTTAAAGTGAAAGCATGGGCGTTTCTCTATTACTCATTACCAGTATAATTTCATCTTAGTTTGCTTCTATCTTTAAGTCACAATTAGTCAAATTTCAGACAAGATGAAAAATTATAAGCACTAGAAAAGTGAAGTTTAGAAGGAAAGTGTCTGTGTGTCTGGGATCAGGGTCATTACCATTGCAGACATAGTATTTATTATCAAACACAAAAAATTAAGTAGTTCTGAAGGTACGCTGCCACAAATCTATCAATGAAAATAAGAATTATGACTGCTATTATAGCAGCACAAAATCCCAAATGAATTCTGGGATTTATGACTAAACACATTTGGTATGTCCATTAAGCTTGGCAGGCTGTTTATGCCATGGCCAGAGATGATGTGCTGAAAAAAGTTGAAGAAAATGGGACAAAACTATGTGAAATGCTATGAGAGTGACAGTAACTGAACCGACACTCTTATGTGCCTGTGTCTGTACCACAGCCACTCCCACGCTGCCTACTCCAGCAGAACTCGATTATAAAAGCTAGCAAAGGGGTACAAACTGGACCTAGACTAAAGGTAATCCCACACTCCTCTTAATTGTGAGTATTGTACACAAATAAGTCAGGGTGAAGCAAGTCAGGATGAAGATTCTCACTGCTAATACACACCTTTGGCAAATGCATGTAAAATAGCAGTTATCTCACAGCACCTGCTGTGTAGTAACCCAGATACAAGTTTACCCTCAAGTAACTCGTTTCTGTAGCCATTCTACGAGCCTTTTTCCCAGACTTGTTACCAATTTTAACATCAACTAGTTTGACAATCACCAAGAATTCCGGGTTTTTTTATGAACCGCCTTCATTCAAACTCTAAGAATCCAAGAATTTTGACAGACCAGGAAGAGCAATTCTCTGCTAGTGCTTTTGACACCATGTTTTAAATAGTTTTTCTTACTGTCTCCATACAAACAGAACACAGAAGATGAAGAGCTACCAACAACTATTTCAATTTTTGAAATACTTACTTATGATGACTGCTGCTGTGACGATGATGATGGTGGTGATGGTGGTGGTGTTTTGAATGATGCTGGTCTTTCTCAGTAAGAGATGAGGATGAGGAGTTAGAATGTGAAGATCCCAGGCTTTTCCTCTGTTCTTTTGTCTTCTGTAGCACTCTCTTGTAGGACAGTGTGCAGAGCCAACACAACAACTTTCCATCAACCTTTTGAGAAATAATTCAAGTTTTATTTCCAAGTACATTGCAATATGTGCAAGGAGATTTTGTTTCACGTCATCCATTATCTTTAAGAAAAACAGACATCTTTGGTATGAAATATCACTATTGTATCTCTAATATATGCAAGTTTCTTTTAGTGAAGTGAATCTTATTCCACTTGTCACTTAAAAGTTATGCTACAAAGAGTCCTGGCAGTTTTTGGACCTGCTCTACATCGCAGAAATAACAACAGCTTTTTAAAAGGATGAGTCTTTTTTGGAATAGACACCATGTGCCCTCTCTCAACATATCATACTGCAGGCAGAATCAAGATGTCCAGCCAATGTGTAACTTGTACCGAGTAAATTCTTCTGTAAAAACAGCATTATTCTTGGGTTCAGTCAAGAGGCTTTTGAGGCAATTTTCTCAGCACCTTCTGGAATGATAAAGTGCCACTCACCAAAGCTATTTAACAAAACAGAACACAAAGGGCTGCTCAGAGCAGTCTACATCTCTCATGCTCTACTTAAAGGCAAGGCAGGCAAAGAAGATGAGGTAAAGTCACAGACCCAAGTTATAAACATACGTGAGATTCAATGGATAGAAAAATAAAAGTAAAATAAATATCAAAACACGAGGAACTGTTGAGCTGCTTAACTTCTGCTCCCCACCTGCAACTGTCTACTAACACTTATGCCTATTCTTAAAAAGAGTGATTTAATTAAAAATTAGCTCAGTTGCTAAAATAACAAGTTATAAAATTCAACTCAAACCTTGTAAAGCACAGATCAGCAAGATTGATCTAGTATTATAGAACTTAAGATACATTCCCGTTAATTTTTCTCCTCTGTAGGAGGAACACTGTTGTCAGTCTAAGCCATGAGAGGTGTGGGACAAAGCCTACCTTCCTTCTTCCCTCCTCTTTTCGATCAAAAGCACATTGCTGTTTGCACTGCTCACAGGTCTGAGGCGGGCCATACTTCTTCTCTGAGTTGGTGCAACGCTGGCATTTTGTGCCAATAAATGCTGCAATAATGTTACAATACTGACAAGGCTTGGGCTGAAAAAAAAAAGGTTGAACTGAGGTCAATACATTTGTATTTTCAGTAGTGAACACAGGTATTTTAATTCACACAATGATGCCTCCAAACTAGTAGAGCTTCAAATAACCTAACTGAAAGAACCTTTTTCCTACCATTTTTATATTCAGTACCAAGCTTTTCCTGTAAAAGGATGCTTCTTCAAGGGTTAAAACCAGCCTGGACTTTCCATGAAAACCCAGACACAATAAAGGAAACACACACATTTATCTGGTTATTAACCTCTACACCTACTGCTTTTTATTTTTTAAAATATGTTGATATTTTCTCTCAGTTTCACTATACTACTTAGGAAAGTACTTAGAGAACTTTAAAAAAAGAGTAATCAAGTGATTTTTTTTTTAGACTGGAAGTTTCTGATGGCATCTCTCTCCTTTGCACAGCTCAGGGATTCAATAACCCAACAATTCCAAGATGATTATCCTAATCCCTGCAATTCTGCAGGAAACTTAAAACACAAAACAAACAAAAAAAGCCCCATGACCAAACAAAAATGAGGTTCACATTTATCTGATCTGAACTATCAGGTCAGGTTATCAACTTTTTTATCGTACGCTCAACTAGACTAATACAGTACCGAAAAATAAAATCGATGTCAGTTTTCATAGGTTAGAAGTGGCTGCTTATCTTAAATGCAGTTCTGTTTTTTGATGAACTACTGATAAAATCGTTGCTGGCTCTGTCCTGCAATTCATTTTGCTGCATTTTAAGCTTTTGAAAGCATTTCTTTGTTCAGTTCACATACACATTCACAAAGTGCCTGACTACATACCAACAGCCATTACATTTCTTAAATAAGTTGAATTTCAACTGGTATGGTTTATGTCAAGTATAGGGAAGTTATGCCTTTTTGTTTTGCAACAAATTATCTTGATACCTGCTAAAGACTGTATCTGCAGGGTGGCTCAGATACAATGTGTGCATTCACATAATAGAAAAACTCATTTTTTCAACAGAATTGAAGCTAAAATTCAATATGAGAAAACGCAAAGTAACATGAACGCAGATAATTATTGTACTTACTAGCTTAACGTGATTAAAAACTGCATTTTTTAAGACTTACATAAAATAAAGTAGGTGGTATTACTAGATCTTCACATTTACTGCTGGTCAGGAACAATGAGAGCTAATGGTCTTCTGGCCATGAAGCATGTGCTTATGAGAATAAGCAAGGAATATTTTGAAGTGCATAGCATGAAATAACATTGTTTTGTCACAAATAGCTATACTGAAATTACTCCTGTTAAGCTATGTATAACCCAAATGGATTTCAATTTGGGAAAAGAAATGGCAACCCACAGAGGAAATCAAGAACTATCAGTCTTTTACATCACCTTTCTGGACGGCAATCTATAGTGCAGGTTTGGTTTTTTTTTCTCCAAAGAAAATAAGAAGATTAGTTGCAAGAGAACTTTGTTTTCAGTGTGAAGCACAAACAAGCTCAACTTCAGCATTAAGAACCAAGTGACTACTCACCGTTCCAAACTGCTTCACGTTTTGGGCACATTTCTTGCATATTGTGTTGGTTTTGCTAAAGAGATAAAACGGCACAACATTGAATTAGGTGACAAACACACACTCTGACATTCTTCCCCATGCAGTTACTTGCAAACAAAATCAGAGAAGAGTCGGCTTGGAAGGGAGCTCCAGTCCAATCCCCTGCCAAGGCAGAGTCACCTTGAGCAGGTGACACAGGAGCGTGTCCAGGCAGAATGTCCCCGGAGAGGGAGACCACATCACCTCCCTGGGCAGCCTTTGCAGTGCTCTGCCACCCTCGGTGTAAATAAGTTCTACCACATGCGGAAGTGAAACTTCTTGTGTTTTAGTCTGCGGCCAC
Organism: Prinia subflava; assembly: GCF_021018805.1. Classification (NCBI taxonomy): domain Eukaryota; kingdom Metazoa; phylum Chordata; class Aves; order Passeriformes; family Cisticolidae; genus Prinia; species Prinia subflava. The sequence goes on from NC_086249.1 coordinate 28,981,169, forward strand.
TGCTCCTCGTCCTGTCGCTGGGCACCACCGGCAAGAGCCTGGCACCACCCTGCTGGCACCCGCCTTGGAGATATTTATATGCATTGATGAGATCCCCTCTCAGCCCGCTCTTCTCCGGACCAGCCAGGCCCAGCCCCTGCAATCGCGCTGTTCCCGGGCAGGCGCCGGCCGTACCTCTCCTGCTGGAACTCGGAGCGGCAGTAGGTGCACTTCACGATGGGGTGGGCGATGCGGCACTCCTGCGGGGGAAGCGCCGCGTTACTGCCCGGCCGAGCCCCGGCCCGCGCTCCGCCCCCGCCCGCCGCCCCGCCAACAGCCCCGGCCGGGGCCGCCGCGCCGCCGCACCTTGCACAGCTGCTGGCCCTGCGAGAGCTCCTCGAACGGGTACCGCTGATTGCACTTGGTGCACGCATAAAGCGCCGGGGCGGCCGCCGCGCCCGCCGCCGCCATCCGGCGGGGCGGACACGGGCGGGCCGAGGGAGGGGAATGGGGAGGTGCCGCGGGGGCGAGGGAAGGAGCGGCCGCCGGGGCCGCCGAGGAGGAGCCGCCGCCGCCGCCGCCGTCCCGGTGCCGCTGCCGCCGGTGCCGCCCTGGGCCCCGCGCGCCGCCCGCCCTCGTCCCCCTTGTGTCGGCGGCAGCGGCGTCACCCCGCGCGCGCCCCCCGCCCTTCCCTCCCTCCGCCCCGGGCCCGGGCTCGCGCTGCGCCCGCGCAGCCAATCGCCGTCCCGCGCCAAACCTGCCTTCGAACGCCGCCGCCCAATCGCCGCCCCCGCCGGCCCCGCCGCCGCCAATCCCGCCGCGGGCGCCCTGCCCTGCGCCGGGCGGCGGCGACGCCGCTGCTCTGCGATTGGCCGAGGCGCGGGGGCTCCCTCTGACAAAGGCCGGCCTCTTCCGCCCTCCTCCCTCCGCGCGTGCCCACGCGCCGCCCCCCGCCCGCGCGCCTGGCTTCAGGGCTCCGCCCGCCGCCCGTCCCTCTCCATTGGCTACGCGGCGCCCTCGCTCTTCTCTTATTGGATAATTATCGCGTCACTCAACTCCGAGAGGACAACGGGGCGGGGCTTACATCCGATTCTCCTTTCTCATTGGCAGGCTGGCATAGCAGTCAAGCGAGCGGGCGCGCGGGTGCTGTGCCTTAAAGTGACACGGGCTGGCGGGTTCCCTCACGGCCGACATGGCGACGGCGGCGGCTGAGCGCGGCCATCGGCACACGGTGAGGCTCGGAGGGGGTCCCCGCGGTGACGGGCTGGACGGGCGGCAGGCTTGTGAATTTCGGGGGTAGCAGCCGGGCAGTGCAGGGCTGGCGGCTTGTCTGTCCCCAGCGTGCCGGGAGCCGTACAGGCTGTAGAAGTTTGTCTGTTAAGTGATGTGTGTGTGTGTGTATATGTGTGTGTGTATATATATATGTGTGTGTGTGTGTATATATATGTATGTGTATATATGCGTGTGTGTGTATATTTACACCTGTATGTAGGTGTTTACGTGTGCGTATGTACGTGTGTGTGTATGTATAAATTTGTATGTGTGCATATGTATGTACGTGTGTATATATATCTACGTATGTATAAACCTGTGATGCATGCACACACGTTTTCTAAAGCGGCAGGAGAAAAGATACTCTGTTATTGAAACCAGCCCTCTTGTTGGCCGCATCCCCGTGCCTGGAGGTCCTGTTTGTAAATGGCAACTTTATATTTTTCTGAACTTTGAAAGTAGTTGCTTTTAATACACCTGGCACTCTACGGCAGATAGTTGACAAAAGTTACTGTTTTGTGCCAACAATTTTTCCTCCCCATTTGATGTAATTGCTTAACTATGTTAACTTTTTTTTTGTGTCTGCTTTTAACTAGAGATGTTATTGAAGTGTAGGCTGTTCCTGACTCAGTCTATATCAGGAAGGCACAGCCAGCACTTAACTTGGCCTGTGGGTGATAGAGGCTGTCCTTCCTTCCCCACTTTCCCAGTACTGCAGTAATGAGGGAGGGTAGTCTGCTACTTGAGATAGTCCCTCCAAAATTACTATGAAAGTTTGAAATAACTGGGTGCTTGGATGTTTTATAATCACTACATTCAGTATCTTATTATTTGGGCTTTTTGTTCGTTCCCTACATAATTTTCCTGGGTTTGCTTTTTTAAACTAAGTGCAAAGACTACTGTATGCCACTTAAAGCATTGCCAGGTATCAATCTATTTTTCTCTTTTTTTTTTTTTTGGTTGTGAGCACCCAGATGAGAACTGGCAATAGCACCCATTCTAATGTAATCTCCTTTTAAAAATCTTTCTGTATGAGTTTGAGTCTTTTTTTTTTTTTTCCCTGCTGTGTTCAGCCTTTGACAGGTTTTGGGGGTCCCTGTGTGCTGGTGATGTGTTAAGTCATTCCTGGTCTGTGTTTTTAGTATTCCCTTCTTTCTGCATGAGTAGGCAGCTGATACGCAGTGGTGGAAGCCATGAGTTGTGGAAGGCAGAGTTCTCAGACCTGTGGAGATAAAACGTATTTAGCTCACTGTTATGTAATGGGGAGCACTTGGCTCCTTGTGGGTCTGTTAATCTCCTGCATTTACTACTCTGAGGCTTTAGTGTGGCTTAAGGAAGGGAAGACTGAGGAGTACCCTGAAAGAGAGGAGATGTCGTTAGCAAACATGACCTAGCTGAGGTTCAGAGCAAATATATAGAGTTCCCTGATTTTTTTTTTTTTTTTATATTTCACAATTTTTTTGAGCATCAGAGCATGATATTCTCTGTGAGACTTTTTGAGAGCAGGAACAAATTCAAATGATTTTTAATGACTGGAGAAGTAGGGGAGAAGAGCAGAGAATTGCTGTGATGTTTGAGCTTTGTGATGAGAGAACTCTTGATGTTGTTTTGTAAGCTTTCCTAAAGTATTCAGTCAAATTCTTTAAAGTCTCTATTTATTAAAATGAATATAAAATGAAATATGATATTTGTTAAATATAATACATATTTAATGAGTATTAAAAGGCCACTCTTTTGCTTAAAGATAAATAAGAAAAAGATACATAGTAGCAAATTATTATTTAGACTGAAAAAAGAACATTTGCCTATGTAATAGATGATATTCCAGCACACATTTTTTCAGTAGTTCTTTGAAGCAGGTATCTGTTCTGACTACTTCACTATTCAAATTACTATTACAAGTTACAATTACTGACTATTTGAATTTTCCCTGCATCCAGGTGGAATTTAGAGGATATGTAGCTAGTCAAAAGCTTCAGTTTGCTTTGGTTTCTGTGACTCTGGTGCTTCAGGGTTTTGAGTACACCAACTTTTTCTTTCAATTAATCTGCTGTTGGCTAGAAAAATGTTACTAATGTCAGTAAAAACAAACAGAAGCATTCCTTTACTTTAGTATTTTTATATAGTTACATTTAATTCTCAGACAAGACTTTACCTGTAAAGACATAAAAGATGACAGTGACATCTAGAAGGATTGTGATGCTGTCAGCCCTACTTTGGTTTCAAACTGATTCCCCTTTTTCCTTGGACTGTTTCATGGGGTACCTTTGGTTTGAATCAACAGCAGACAGGATATGGATATTTGAATGATAGTTACTGTTTGGGTTGCTGAGGCTTATGTCTCTGCTGTTCCTGTACTGCCTGCTGCAGAAGTGTTGTGTTTTGCCTGGTTCATTTTTACTCCGTCATTTGGTCTTAGTGTTCTGTGCTCACCAATGCCATATCCTGTAACGCCAATGGCATTTTTGATGTTAGCACCTAACAGACTTTTGAGCAGGTGGATTCCTGTGTTCTGGTTAGACTAGTGAGGCTGCTGAGTGTAAAACAGTGTGTTTATGCATAAAACACCTGTTCAAAATAGTTTTATTAAAATATTCTTAATTAGGGATTAGTGTTTAAAGTCACTTTCTGTGGTAGCAAATGTGTGTGCAAATGCAATTATTTTTAAAAAAGCCATTATGTTGTGTAAGAAAATGTTACAAATGCAAATTGCAAAGCAGTCATAAAACTGTGCTTGGAAACACCAATTGGTACATTCAGAGTAGTTAGGATCCTAATTTTCTTGCCCATAATGAATCACTTTGTTTATAACAGGAAATCAGCTGTGTATGGATTTTAAATAACTTCAAGATTTTCTTAATTTTTCCCTATATTTGGCTCCTTGCAATGAATTTTGGGCTGTTGTGTAATTTGTTATGAGATACTTAATACTTTCTGTATTTTTATTTTGGTCATGATATGCTCCCAATGATTAGTATTTGCAAAAGCATAAAAACACCCTGCCAAGACCAGCAGTTGTTCATTTGATTTACTGATTGAAGGGGGAAGCTGTAGGAGCTTTGTATCTGCCTGCAGCCCGTCTTTCTTAGGCTGCCTTTGAATTCTGTCACTGAAATGTTTAGTGATGGGTGTAGTTGAGAGAAGTTAAAACTAAGTATTTCATTTAATTTGCATATACAAATTGTAAAGCTTAGGCCAGGTGAACAGTTTTTGAGTTGAGACCATAAACACACTGTTCTGCCATGTCTGCTCTATTTAGAAGAGCATCTTCCCAGCTAGGTGGTCCTTTCAGGTCATTGCAACATCCAAAGCACAGCTGGTGTTTGCAAAATCGATGCAGACTGCTGGGAAATCCATGATCTCTACAGCCACGTTTTTCAGAACAGCCTGAAGCTGATGTAAGAGTACATTACTGCTTAGAGGCAGGAGAGCTTTCCTGACTGGAAATCTGCTGCTGGTTTTCCTGTGCTGATACCACTAATCAAGTGTAGCATAAAGTCGTCTGGATGCGTCTTGTGAAGCTCCATTTCCTAATGGGAAGGTGAATTGAAGCAAGTGGAGTTAGAGGGGCTGGGACTCTCAGCTGGCTCTGCAGTGTGTCCTGTGGCCCGTGTGCAGTGAGTGAGCCCCTGTGTTAGATCAGGGGCTGTAGAACCGTGGTCCTGGGTGTGCCTTGTCAGGTTTTGCCACCTCAGTGCAGTATCTCGTGTAGTATGGGTGTAACCAGATAAGAGGGCGGTTGTTCTCCAGCTGATTGTGGATTGCCGTCTCCCAATAAGCAGTAGACAGTACAAGTAAATGGAAAACAAAAGTGTAAATCAGAAACTAGTATGGCAAAGATGTTCTTCTGTTTGCCACTCTTTTTAGTGGAGGGGGAGTTGGATGTAAAAATGACACATCCTAAGGCTGTAAAGAAGGAAGCATAGCTTTTGAGATACGAGTCTCCTGTAGCAGTACTTCTGTACATCATCTGATAGGATCTTGCTTTTCTTTATTTTTGTTTTTTTGACAGAGAAACAAAGATGCTGAATAACAGCTTTATTTTGTTTTCAGGATGATCTGCACAAAATTCATAACTCTACATCAGCCACAGATGGACTCTCTTCAGCTTCATTTATAGAATATCCAAAGCACAAGCCATTTATTAATTCGGATTTGCAGCGTTCCCCGTGGAAACCAGTAATTCCATATCCTGAAAGTAACAGCAGAGGTAATAGTTCAGCAAAGTTGTTTTCTTACGTGTGTCCAAATCATTGTCAAATACTTCACATCTATGAAGGTTGCAGTCTTTTTACCCTTTTATCAATTCCCAGTGGTGTCCAGGTTGCCTGTTCTGTAGGTCCTTGGCGTTTCTCTTTCCAAAGGGCACCTGATGATAAAAGTCATTGCACAGATGGAAAAAGATGCTCCTCTTCGGCAGTAGAGAACTGAAAGATTGTCTGAGTACTTTGTGAAGTTGTACTGATGTGTTTTCTTTGTCCCCTTTTCAGTCTTCCTCTCCTTCAACCTTTCCTCTCCTGAGCTGATAGCTGAGTTAGAAATAAGGAGACTTTAGTCCCCAGAATGGTTTGGAGCAAAGGAAGAGGTTTGCTCGTGTTAGAATTGGAAGGCTTGTCATGGAGGAAGGATGTGTTGTGAGTTTTTATTGTATCAGTCAAGACTTAAAGGATACAGAGAAGGTTTCAGCAAAGTGCTGAACTGAGAGCTCACAACACCAAGAAGGGAGGCAATTTTACTCCCATTTACTCTTGTTTCTAGGCTGTTCCTTCTCCCTCCTTTCCCACTCTGATGCACATTTCCATGTAAACAGATTTGTCTTGTGTGACTGGACATGAACAAAAAACCTATTCTTGGTTCATTTTCTGTTGTTTCAGTGAACTAGCTTGTCATGTAGTGAGACTTTCTCCAGAGCTGCCTTGGGGCACATACAGGGTGGGTGAATCATGGGGAGCTGGAAGACCAGACAGGACCCATCCTCTGAAGAGCTGTTTGGCTCAGGGTCATTGCAGAAATGCACCCTCTAAGACTGGAGTGTTACGGAGTCTTAAGGGTATGAACTATTTGATATTTTTTCTTATATGGAGAAAAGTGGGAAATGTTTAGGATGAATCCTAATATTACCCAAACTAAGTAAAAAATCAGGATGATAGCCTCAAGTCTCTGTTCCAATAACAATTCATGTCTGAGTTACTAGGGACTTGCATGTTAATGACCTAGAGGTGAAATCTCAGTTCTTGCAGTGCTATTTAAAATGCACTATATACTCTCAAGGCCATCAGTTTTGAGAGTGCTGTTGACACAAAACTAAAACAATCTTTACAGATGAAAAATCAGATGTGCAGGAAGGAGCTTCCTTATGAATTACTGATGCAGATGTGTTTTTGTAGAGTGTGCTACATGTTGCATTAGCAATAAAGTTTTGACTTCCAAGTTTTCACTTGGCAATTTTTTTTCTAACGGTGACTCTGCCAACTCTGAAATAAGGATGGGTGGTGAAAGACAATCAGATAAATGATATCTCCTTTTAAAAACTAGGAAATGTTTTTATTTTCAAAAAATGTTTAAATGAAGTGCAAGTGAATGTGAATACATACTGAAAATTGAATCCAACACATGGATGATCCAGTATGTTTCTCTTTTTGTATAGTTTTTAAAAATGCAGAAATGTTATGGAGTATATATTTTAGTAAATTTAAGGATATGGGAATTAATTTCAAATGGAAAATTTGATTTGATTGTTCTTAAGGGTTCTTATTGATCTTCCTATTCCCCATATTAAAAAAAATCTTACTGAAAAATCCTGAAATTGAGTATGGTAAATTCTGTTTATTGTAGGTTTAATGTCTTTGTGTTGTATATATGTGTCAGCACGCACAGTTGGCTTTAATACTCTTAACAGGAATGACTGAATGATACTTGGCCTGTTGGGTTTCACCTTTACCTAGTCACTGCTTGACTTGCTTCATTGCTGTATTTTGTTAGTCATTATTGTGCATGTGCAGAGATTTCAATGTAGCTTTTAACAGTAATAGTAACAAATCTGTTTATTGTTTCAGCCATGCCCATTTCAACTGAATCCTAGGAATTTAAATAGAGAAGAGGGTGCAATTGGTGATTGTGATATGGCAAAAAGGGCCAAATGATCAATAACTTCCTCTTAACTGTTACTGCTGTTGCTACTTATATACTTAACTGGTTGCATTGATGATACTCTCAAGTGCTGTTATTAATGTCAAGATTTGATGAATTTTTACTCTGGAATCTTCATTCTGATAATTATTTTTCATATTTTAAATTTTTATTTTTTTTTTAATGTTATTTTTGGTAATCTTTATTTTGGCAATCTGGTAATTTTTGATACAGAAACCAATATGCAGTCCCAGCTCTTCCAGTGCTCAGGCATTCTGTATTAAAGGTCCATTCTTTCTCTGGGGTGGATTTAAGCACAGAGGAGTGGGCTAACGTGGCCTTGCAGATCAGTCTGCTATGTGAGCTTGTGTACAGGTGTTGTTGTGTTTAACTTCAGCAGCACTGTATGGGGGAAAGGGTTATGGTTGCCTTCACAGAATTCAACAGCCCAGCTCAGAGACTGGTAATACAGCAGATTACCAGCAGATGGTCTAATTGCAAGGTGATGCGAGTTCTGTTACAGCTGCTTTTCTTTTTGTGGTGAAGAATATAGAAAGGCTTTGTTTAATAACTGCTGAAGCTGGGAGTGCAGCAGAAAGGGAAAATGGTTCAGCACAAAAGAGGTGTATGTCTTTAGGTGGGGGAGGGGAACACAAGTGCAGATCCAGAATAATTCAAAAAGAAGCCCACTTATTTATAAGCACTTCTATAGCTCTTCTCATAGCTAACCTTTATTATGCTGTGTGGCCATTCATGGGAACACGCTGTGTATTTGGTGTGGTAGGAATAATATTAATATGGAGAATTCCCACTGTTTTAACTATCTAGTTGTGACTTTTCATTTCCTTTTGATAAAGGGTCAGAGGATGCGCTGTTTGTTCTTAGTCAACAATATTTATATGCCTTATTCTGGGAAACAGTTGTATCTTTCCCAAATGTGTCAGGTGAAGGGTGTGCACTAAGGGCATCTGTTTGTTTGAGGCTAGTTTTAGAATCAGTTATGGTTTAAAGGGAAACAGATCTTAATTCCTGGAAGCACTCTTGGATGCTGGTAAAGAACACTCTGCCCTTCTTACATAACGTGCTTTTATAATAACATTTCACGTTCAGTGTTGTCTCGAAGTCGTGATTTAATGGTATCTAACAAAAGGTACTTGTTCAACTGCAGCAATATTTTCTGCTCTGAAGAATCTCCAGGAAAAAATTCATCGACTGGAGTTGGAGCGGTTTCAGGCGGAGGAGAATGTAAAACACCTCAGCAGGGAAACAGCAGACTATAAAAAAGTACTGAGTGAACAAATGCAACACGAAGAACATGACAAGACTGAAGTGGCAAAGAAAAATCAAGGTTGTTTGCAAACCATATATAGATACTGTAGAATACTGATGTGGATGAAACTTGATTCCTATCAATGTATAAACCAATTTTAATTTACTTTGTTCAGCATCTTTTAATTTGCAATGACATGGGGAATTACAAAAAAGTAATCTTAAGGCATTCTTTGTTTTAGGGATTTTTATGCCTGCAAAAGTTTATTAGGCTTAATATACAAGTTTCTTACATAGGTCTTTTTGTTTGCTTTGAAACTGTCCTGAAAACAACAACAAAAAAAATCCCAGGAACAAGCAATGCATGATTTCTACTTTTTGCCTTCTGTTACCTTCAGAACTGTCTTCTCAGCTGGCAGCTGCTGAGTCTCGATGCAGCCTTCTAGAGAAACAGCTGGACTACATGAGAAAAATGATCCAGCATGCAGAAAATGAGAAGTCGCATCTCTTGGAGAAACAGGTGTGTTCCCAAAACTATCTCAGGGTTAAAGCATAAAAATCAATTAATTATGTCATGATTTTTCATAGTTACTGTAATTTTAATACCTCTAAGTGTGGGTGCCTAATTCAGCTGGCCTTCATATACTTAGGTATGGATAGCTTCCCCACTTAAATTTCCCAGTCTTCTCAGGAGCCTGGTATTTTCTTTGTGCACCTGTTTCTAAGGCAATAGCAGGCTCTGGGATTAATATGAATTGTTTGCTTCTGCATGATTGGCTTACTGCTGTAGCGCATCCTTATCCTCCAGTGTTATACCTGCGTGCCACTGGGAAAAACCCTTCCTTTAGTGTTTACAGTCTTTCAGGTCTTTGGGGATTTTCTTTACTAGCACTGCTCTTGCTAAATTGGGGCTGAAATACTGATTCTGTAGAAATAGCAGTAAAATTTCTATTTCCCACCATCAGTGATTGGGATTTGGCCTGTATCTAAAGTAAATTTGAATTTTGTTTTATAGGCTTATGGGTCACCTAGAGCTGTCTGTTAATCGGTCTCTGTTGCTATTCTGTTTCAGCCTGTTAAATATTTACTGAAGAAAAAAAATCGAGAAAGCTATTTCTATTTTCTGCACAATTTTTTCTTTTTTCACTGTGTTGGGTTGGGAGGAAGGAGACACTGCAGAATCCTCTCGCAGATGTGGTTAAAAGTGCGGTTTCTGTACACTGGTGGACAGCATGCAGTGGTGCAGTTTGTTCCCTGATGGTGGCACCATCTAAATTTGCACAGAAGCAGCAGTTCCTTTGGACTGTTTATGGGCCTCCTTTGTGCTCCAGACACAAGCCTTACTATAGATGGTCTTGCTTTTTGTGCTTATAATTCTTTTCCTTTTCACCTCTTCCTTCAAGGGCTCCTTGGAGAGAGATCGGCTTCTGGACCAATCACATGTTCAGTCTAAATTGGAAAAGCTGGATATCCTGGAAAAAGAGTATAGCAGACTAACTATGATGCAGTCCATAGCTGAGGTCTGTCATTTGTCTTGGATACTAGATCAGATTTGCCTTGTTTATTGTAATCTGTAGCTGTATGGCAATGCTGATGAGCAAAACTTTGTGCTTTAGAGTAAGACAGCAACTAAACTTAAAACTGAGGTGTTGTGAAAACTTGAGGTTATTGCTGAAAGTCTACATGTCCAGGTAGGCTTTGGGTCACTGTACTCTGCAAGAGTTGGAGTTCTGTTATTCCTTAGTGGTTTGTTGGTGTTCCTCTTTTGTGCTCGGTGCTTAGGCATTGTAGGATTGCAGCTGTTCCTAAGATCTTGACTTGCTCTGCATGCTACTGAATGCTAACTGTTATTTGCTGTTACTATCTGGATTTACCTTGACTTATATGAATTTGAGGTATTTTTTTTTCTTTTAGCCTTCCTTTGTAAGAACCACAATTATTACTAGTAATTTTGTATGCAGACTTCTGGAGCCGTGTGTTGCAAGGCCTCTAGCACTGGTGACTCCCTGTAGATTTGAGTCAGTCTGCCTTTTCAGGACTCTACTTGAATCAGTAGCTCCTACAAACTCAACATGACTATGTTTAGTCATATTCCGTTTGTGGTGGGTTCACCTTTGAATTTTTATAATTTTTGTAATTTTATGGTGAGAAATAAGACTCAGTCTCACCATGGGCTGCAGGCGAGTCTCTGCTCTGGCATGTGGAATACTTCCTCCTCCTCCCTTGTTGACTTTAGGGTCTGCAAGGCTTCTGCTTTCAAATATTCTCACTCCTTGCTTCTGGCTGCTGTTCCCCAGCAGGTTTTTTTCCCTTCCTTAAGTCTGTAATCCCAGAGGCGTACCACCATTGCTACTGGGCTCAGCCTTGGCCAGAGGCTGGTCTGTCCTGGAGCCAGCTGGCATTGGCTCTGTTGGCACTGGTTCTGTTGACATGGGGAAGTTTCTGGCAGCTCCTCAGAGAAGCCACCCCTGTAGCCCCATGGCTGCCAATGCCTTACCACACAAACCCCACACATCTCTGTGTACCCTCGGTGGTGTTGGCCTATGGCATCCCATCCACACACCTCTCTCTGCTGCTGTGAGAGACCACAAGTCTCCCAAGCCTGGAAACTACGGAGAGCTTAACCAGGGAGAGGCTTCCTGCTGCAAATTTCTTCCCTCTTGCCCCAAAGGACCAGGTAGTAGTACATGATTAGACTGTGGCATTGTGCATGGCAGCTCTGGATTCTATCAAAACCACGGTCTTGCCACCATGCACACCAGCCCTTACTTCAGTGGTGAAGTAGATGGTGTTTCTGCAGAAGGATGTAAGGAGATGTTTGGTAGTCAGTCTTTAGCTGCTCAGCTTGCTGCAGGACATTTAGATGCTACAACTGTTCTTAGAAGTCCCAGAGCCAAGGCAGCTGCAACAAGCATTTTAAGATCTTGACACCCTGCTGTGGTGAGCTGCACTCATGGGCCATATCAGATTATTTAGGGTACAGTTTAAGGATGACTCTTCTAGTATATAATGAAGGTTCCCTTCATCTACCTCCAAAATCATCTTCATCTCAAGAAGCAGAGGTCTCTTTTTCCCCTGGGAGCAAAGGGCTTCATATCGCTTTATCTTCCTCTGTTCAAAATTCTCCATTAAATCTCAATTATATCCACGACTATGACTAGAACTTTGCGTACCCCTAGAAAGTATTCTCTGTGTTACAGGGAAATCCTAGTCCATTCTCCGTGGCCTCGTAAGAGAAGTCCAGCCCAAGCAGGCAGCTCCTCAGTCTTCCTCCAGTTAGTACTTTTACCGTCCCGTCGCTGGCGTTGGTTTCGTGCCGTGTCTCGCTGCGGTTCGGTCTCTGCCCTCCTCAGCAGTCCCGCCGGGCACCAAGGGGTTAACGCGGCCGGCCGGCCGGCGGTCACGTGGGCCGTGCCGGGCGGCGGCCGGTGCCTCCCGCGGCCATGGCGGAGCGCGGCCCGCGCTCTGTGCCCTGGCTGTGCTGCTGCCCCGCCGCCCCTCGCTCTCACGGGGCGGGCCCGGCCCCGGAACAGCTCCCTCGGCGCGGCCGGCGGCGGGCCAGGCCTCAGAGCCAGCTGGATGTTCGCAGCTACGGCCTCCCCTTCCGCCCCCGCCGGCGGCGGCTGCCGGGGCCCGGCGGAGCGGCGGGGCCTGGCTCGGCCCGCCCGGCCGCTGCACGGCCGTGGTTCGCTGCCGGCAAACCGAAAGGGAAATACAGCGTCCTGCTCCCAGCTCAGCGTTTTTTATGGGTATTCACAAAGTCTCATCCAATTTCCTCAGTGGTTATACAATGTGTCAATATCTAGAAATTGGCCTCTGATAGGTCCCTATCCTTTCCAAAGGAAATCCTAAGGTCTTTACAGGGAACTATTTCCCTATAACTAAAAACCAAGTTGTGTTAACCCATGGCACTGTCACAGTGAAATTTGTTTTAGAGGAATTTAGTGTTAAGTTCACACAATTTTGAAGCAGTTCTAGGACCTGAAATAAATCTGGATTTAGCTGTGATGAGAAGTCATTTTCCTTGTGATCAGCTTGTAGTCCTGAGCCATTTTCTGGTTGGCAGGTCTGCCTGCCTCTGTCGTTACAGGCTATGTTCCTATGTGAGCATCTTATGTGAGGTGTTACCTGAATATCTTCAGAGAGTGACTGCACTCTACTCAGAAGTGTTGCATCTGTTCCCTCTTTGATCTCTGCTGTAAATGTGGCAAGATCGTAAGAGCATTTTCAAGTTGAATTTGAAGCAAGAAATAAGAGACTGTTTTGTACATGGTGTGCTGAAATGGAAAGTGGTGAGGGGATGGCTCATGAGTGAGCAGTGATGTATCTGCCTCTGAATTCAGACACTGTCAGAGCACAAATTGTGTGGGAGTCTTACTGAGAGCATTTAATCTCCCCAGAGCAACTACCTGGTGCTATAAGTATTGTCTTGAAGTAATTTGTTAATGTCAGTAGTGGCAGTGAAAAGGAAATGCTGTGATTCCTATTTCTGTGGAGTATTTACCCTGGACCTGCTTTTGAGGCATCTTTATTTTAACTGTAGTCCTGCAGTGCACTCTCTGGACAGTTGACTGAAAAGATCTGAACATGTCTGTGTCTGGAGATGGAGTCAAGAAACATGGCTGTGCCCTAAATCTGAAGTTTGGGCTGGGGTCTTGTGTAGCCAGATGGCCAGAATTTGAATGTGTGTGGATGACATTTTCAACAACTGTAGTTCATAGTAGTTGATCTGAATGCTAACAAAGAGACTTAAAACCACACCACTCCCCCCACCCCCAATTCTGTGGGGTGGGCAAAACACTGGAACAGATTGTCCACAGAGGCCATAGACACCCTGTTCCTGGAAGCGTTCAAGATGAGTTTGGACAAGGCTCTTAGCAACCGCTTGGTTTAGTGGAAAGTGTCCCTTGGACTTAGGTGACCTTTAAAGGTCCCTTTCAACCTAAACCATCCTATGATTCTGGGATTCTTTGAGTAGCTGGTTGCATGAAATTCATTTTCTGTAAGAAAACAGGTCAAAAATAGACATTGAAAGATTTCATTTCTATTTTGTCAATAAAATTTTTTGCAGTGGCTCCTGGTGATTGAGTGGATGTTCAGGCAGCCCAGTGCTGACCTGGAGTCTTGCAGTGCTGTCTTACATGATGGGCAGCACTGCTGGGCAGGGTCTGTTTGCTTGGCTCTGTGGCCTCTCTCTTAGTGACAATCCAGTAATCTGCATAATACCTTCTTCTATAAACAAGAAAAAAATGATTTGGGGAACCTAAGTTGAGTATGTGATTTCTAAGAGGGTCTGTCACAGATGTTACAGTAAGATACATTCTTGTCGTGCAGTTTGAGCTGCAGGCTGCAGCTGAACAGGTGGCTGAGGGAATACTCATTCATTTCAGAATAAAAGCCTTGGCCCAGATTCATGTCAATCTTTAGTTTAAGCAGAATATTTTCCTCAATATTTTCATACTAAAAATTCTGTCAGACTTAAGAGGTTAATAAAAGTCTTTGAGACTGACCACATGGATATCAAGAGTTGTGCCAATAACTGTAAAGGGCAGAAGATGATTCAAGGTTACCTGGAATACCTTTGTTTTGAGTGAAAAAAAATCATCAGAACGATTCTTTCCTTCAAAAGAAAAAGTTGGTTCCTTTACAGAGTGCCCTTGTCCTCAGTGTTATCTGGGCTTTTGCCTTCTGACACTTTTGTATAACAGCTTGTTACATTATTCTTGCAGTTAATATTTCAGTAAGTCAGAATTGAAAAATCTAGTACCTAAGTGTAGTGAGTTTATAAACAAAGAAGTGTACAAATAAGGTGTCACTCTGTATAGCATGCTTTTCTGCCTTAAATTTGATTAGTGGCTCCATGAATTATCAGTCTTTGGGGGAAGAAAAGGGAAATTGTTTTGGGTACTGTGACTCTGGATTGATTTTTCACTGCTCTATGAAGCCAGAAAGTTATCAAATAACTTTCACATTGGGAATTTCAGTGTATCTTGTTTAAACAATGTGTTCATCTTGCTCAAGATTTACAGAGAAATGTGTGTCTTCCCCCTTAACCTTTTCCTTTGAAAAGGAGTTTCAAAAGAGTTCTTACATGCTTTTGTAATAAAAAGATGAAATTACCTCAGTTTTATTTAAAGGTATCTCAGGGGCATCATACAACCTTTCCTCCCTCTTCTTTATTAGGAAGGTGGCTAGATGTTCAAAAATTCTTTTCTTGTAAGAGTGTAAGTTACAGATTTCAGCAAAAATATCATTAGTGGTCTAAATAAAGCAAGTCTTCTCTTGCCTTATAATGACATGCCTTTGTTAGCTCTTTTGTAGGAATCTTGGAAGATAACGTACACAAAGCAACCTACTGTCTAGGGTGTTTTACAATTGAAATGAAAGAGCCTTGTGTATTGCTCTGTGTGTATTTGGCTGTGACATAATTTCAGATACCAGTTGTGAAAGTAAGAATGGAAAAATCAATTTAAATGTTTTGACTGTTGTATTTATGCCTATACAGATGAAGTATCAGCAATCATCCTAATGCTCAAGTCTTAATTTATCCTTAAGTCATAAGATGAACTCATAGTTTTGTGCAAGCTCTTAGTATTGTAGGCTTTAGGAAGAAAAAAAATATTTCATTAGTAATGCTATTATTTTTATTCAACTTTGCCTAGAAAAAAATGAAAGAGCTGGAACAGAAGCTTCATGAGGAAGAACATGCAAGGAAGCTTGTTCAGGAAAAAGCAGCTGAGGTAACCAACAGGAAATTTCTTTTGTACTGGTATGCACTGTAATTAGCTTTTCCTTTTTATCAACTTTTCAGCTTGGCTAACTGAAAGTGCCCCCATCTGTCTCACAGAATAGTGAAATCCTGGTTTTAGTCTTTTTTTTTTTCCTCCTGCCTGAGGTACTAAATGTTCTGAAGTTCTCTGAGCTTTTTGGAAACCTTCTTCTATCACCACTTGTGCACTGGAGCTTTGATTTCTTCACTAAAAGTTGGAAAAGAGGAATAGAAATACAGACTAATCCATAATTGAGTATGCATGGGAACCTCTCAATGTATCAAAGTCAACAAATGGGCTCCCTTGTTCATAACTGTAATTAAAATATTGTAGAAGGAAGCAAAAAAAAAGCAATATACTCTTGATTATGAGCCCTCAAGGATGCTGGCTAAGCTGAAAGTGTGGTTTTCATTAAGAATTCATTGTATGCTGGAGAATTATGGAGAATTATATAGGTAGTGTGTCAGGCTCTAACGTTAACCTTTGCCAAGAGTTTGGTGTGGTGGGGAAGGGGCTATCTCAAATAAATAATGAAATATCGTGCTGTGAATGCTGCTTCACAAGATGATTTCTAAAGCTGTGCCATATCTTCCCCTTGAACAGCAAAACATGTTAGGATTCTCACTGTTGACAGGAAGTTCTAAACTTAACTCTTTCAGTAAGTGCTTTGGTGGTTAGTTTTTTATTGTGCTTTGTTTGGAGGTTTTTTTTACTGTCAAATTTAATAGAACAGGAGTAGCTGCCTAGTAACTATATATGTAATGGGATCAATTGCTCGTGGTTGGGTGGCTTGAGCTCCCCAATACCTTGCCAAGTGTAAAGCACAGCTGATGTTTTGGAACTTGCCTGCATGAGACTAATGGACTAAGGCTAATTCTCTAATTTACTGGGATTACTGATGAGTAGTGCTAACAAGGAAAATATTTAATGTTTAAGTTGACCTTAGACTGCAAAAATATCCTAAAAATTTGCAGCCCTTGCTTCTGGAGAGCCTGTGTTTTAAAAATTCTTTGAGTTTTCTGCTTGCACTGTCTCTGATTATTTATTAATATAATTTCAGTAACTCCCTTTATTCCTTCAATTGTAGCTTCAGACAGGCCTGGAAACCAACAGACTCCTGATTCAAGCAGCATCACCGCTGCTTTCTCCAAAAGCAAGACAACCCAGGAAAAAAGCTAAACAGCCACAGAAGGTAAGGTGTGGGGAAGAGAAGGGCAGTTACTGAGGAGTCAAATAAGGTTGTGTGTGTGTGATCAGGGAGCAGGTTGCCTTTTTTATTACCAAGTAAAGGAAAAATGGGTTTGCTGTTGTACAATTTTTGCTAAATACTTGTCTCTTCTTTCTTTCCAGAAAGGCTCTCCTGTACGACATTCCACTGTGCAGCCCCATTATAGATTGTGTCTGGGTGACGTACCCTTTGTGGCTGGGAAGGTGAGCTGATTAATTCCAGAGCTTATAGCTCAGTAGCTGCAGCTCGTTAAGGGACTTTGGCTTGGTGCACTCCTGACACCCAGTGGTCAGATCAGTTAATTTTCTCTGACATGTTCATATAGATTGTCTTCAAAATACTTGTTGGATATTGACAACTAGCTGAGCTGTTATTTCCAAAAATGGGTCTGCACTGTGCTGCTTGACAAGATGTTCTTGTTAGCGCATATTAATTAAAAGAAAAATTACGTTCTTGTCAGAGAAACAAAAGTGGCTGTTTTTAAATGCTCTCCAGTATTATCAGGTTGTTGAGAATGCCATTTAAAAGAAGTCTCTTTTCCTTGCAGTCTACCAGTCCCAGTCATTCGGTTGCTGCCAACGTGCAGCACGTGCTGCATCTGATGAAGCATCACTCGAAGGCTTTGTGTAACAGACGTGTGGTAAATGATACTCCACTAGCAAGATCCACCAGCACGAGTCGTCCTGCCAGCAGAAGCAGAAGGCCATTCCAGCAGATGGACTCGTCCTCGTCTCAGGAGGAGCTCTCAGAAGTGTTGCTGACTTTACAAGATGAATTTGGACAGATGAATTAGTGAGTGTGGTATATTTTCTTCTACAGGTTATGAATGCTGATGTTTCATATTTTGCCTTGTTGCTTTGAACTTGGTAGGTTTTGCCTGAGAAAATTCTTAATTTAGGAAATCTGTAGAATGTAATCTTTGTCCTGCTGGCTGCAGAGGCTATCAATTCTCCTTGCAGAGGCTCTGCTAAACAGTCTGGACACCAAACCATTGCTTATGTGCAGCAGTATTAATTTCAGAAGAGGCAAGGGAGAAGTGTGGTCACTGCCCCAATGCAGTGGACTGTTGTGGTGTGGACCCAGCCAGCACAGGACCCTGCTGCCATTCTCAGACCCATCCCTCCCCCATGCTGGGACGGGCAGTATTCACCCCTTACATTGTACCATTTTAGTCCTGCCCAATCCCCACACTTTCCAATATGTCCCAGTTAACCACCATCACTTTTCCAGTCTATTGAATTAGATACAGATGGATATCATTCCTGTAGTTCATGGACTATCCCTGTGCTAGTCCATTGAGTTAATTTAGTCCATGACTTTGGATTCAATGTCGTAAAAATCTTTCAGGGCAGGAAAAAGGTGGGTGGGCAGCTGCATGGCTGAAGTGACTTGGGGGTGCTGGTGATGAGAGGCTGGACATGACCCAGCCATGGGCACTCCCAGCCCAGAAAGCCAAATGTGTGCTGGGCTGCATCCAAAGCAGAGTGGGCAGCAGGGCAGGGAGGGGATTCTGCCCCTCTGCTCTGCTCTGGAGAGACCCCACCTGCAGTGCTGCAGCCAGCTCTGGAACCCCAAACCGTAAGAAGGATGTGGGCATGTTTGAGTGAGTCCAGAGGAGGCCAACAAAGACAATCAGCGTGCAGGAGCACCTCTCCTTTGAAGATGGGCTGAGAGCTGAGGTTGTTCAGCCTGGAGAAGAGAAGGCTCCAGGGAGACTTCATTGTGGCCTTTCAGGGCTCAAAGGAGGCTACAAAAGAGCTGGAGAAGGACTTTTTACAAGGCTGTGTAGTGTTTGCATGAGGGGTAATGGCTTTAAACTGAAAGAGGGCAGACCTAGATTAGACATTAGGAGGAAATTCTTTACTGTGAGGTTGTTGGAGCACTTAAACAGGTTGTACAGTGAGTGAAGGTGTGGATTCCCATTCCTGAAAACATTCAAGGCCAGGTTGGCTGGGGCTCTGGGCAGCATGTTCTAGTTGAAAATGTCCCTGCCTATGGTAGGGAGTTTGGAACTTAATGGTTTTTTTAAGGTCTCTTCCCACCCAAATCTTTGTCACCTCTTGTTCTTCGATATTCAGCAGTCCCTCATCAGAAGGGTCCTCTGAGAAACAAGGCAGGGTAGACAGAATGCTTCATTTCCTTTGTGTCCAAGACAGCCATATGGAAAGCCCACCAGTACCCTTCTGAGTCCATCAAATGCCCTTGTCTGAGACAGTCTCTGCCAAGGGTGCGCAGAGCCTCTGGGCCACTCACCATGGGGTGCTTTTGCCAGTCATTTTGTCAGGCTGGTTTCAGCCTCCAAGACCATCAGCTCTTGGGATGGCCCTGTCACTCCAAATGGATTCAGCCCCTGTGCAGCTTGATGGCATTGGGGTCCACTGGGCACCAGGGTCTGCTAAAGCCCTGTACTCCCATGGGGCTGATGTGCGCAGGCCGTCTGATCCACAAGTCCACTAAACCTCTCCTGCACTTAGCTGGAGACACGGCTCCTCTAATACTGGTCCTAGGATTCTCCATTTCCTGTAAAAAAGAATTAGAATGCCTTTCCATAGGATCAGGAATAAGATCAGCCCTGCCACTCTGCCTGGGAACTGCTCACTGAAGACTTAAGCAGCAACTTTCCATTAAAAATTCCTATTTGTGCTTGTTTTCTTCCTGCAATTCACATACCTGTGCCTCTCGGGTTGAGGTATAGGTTTTCCATCCCACTTCATGTTCTTCATGTGGTCCCACAGGTGAAACTCGGGATTCCCTGGGTGTGTACCCTCTCCGTATCCTGCCTTTTGTGCAGAAGGTAGCTTACTCTGTTGTGGTTTAACCAGCAACTCATTCCCACGCAGCTGCTCGCTCACTGCCCCAGACACAAATCCTCGCCTGATCTGAACCCCATTCAGCACCATGCTGGATCCTAGCACTGGGACCACGCTGGCTTTAACTCCATTGGGATATTGCCAGTTCCCAAAGGCTGCTGTAATGAGCCTGGAGAAGAAGGGGACGGTGTGGGCCCATGTCTCTCTGGGCTGGCTGGCCGAGCAGGGAAGGAGAAAGATGTAATTACAGCGATTCCCCAGTAGATGGCTCCCGCAGTGCGCGGGGACACCCATCCCCCCTGGGATTTCATGGCCAGGGATTCCATGGCACCATAAACCAGCATTGCAACCCGCCACTATTAAACCAGTACAGCGATGCCTAGAAAAGATCTGTTTTTGCTCACGCTGGTCAGACCTGTCATTAACCCCTCATGGCCCACGGTGAGTGCCAGGAAATACTGTCTTGGTTCAACCCCAGCTGGCAGCTAAGCACCACGGAGCTGCTTTCCCGCCTCTCTGCTCTGGTGGGATGGGGAGGGAAATCAGGAAGAGAAACCCCATGGGCTGAAACAAGGACAGCCTAGTAACTGAAATAAAGTAAAATGTAATGATATAGTAATGAAAAGGGAAGAGAAATAAAATCCAAAAAAGTATGTGATGCACAGTACAGTTGTTCCCCACCTGCTGACTGGTGCTTGTCCCCAGCAGCAATTGTCCCCTCATGGCTAACTCCCCCTAGTTTGTATACCGGGCATGATGTTCTGTGGTATGGAATATCCCCTTGGCCAGTTTGAATCAGCTATCCCAGATATCTCCCTGTCCCAGCTTCTTGTGCTCCTGCTCACTGGCAAAGCAGGAGACACTGAAAAGCCCTTGGCTTAGGGTAAGTACTGCTCAGCAACAATGAAAACATCAGTGTTATCAACACTATTTTTGCACTGAATCCAAAATGCAGCAATGTAACAGCTACTAAAGATGAAAACTGTCCTAGCCAAAAGCAGGATCTGGACAAATAGTCTGTTAAAGGACAGCTTTGCTGGGTGTTTTGCTTGTCCTGGTTAACAGAACATGAATTGTTACTGTACTGCACAGCTGCAGTAGGTACAGATACACAAAATATTAACTGGATGAGTGCTGAGATCAAGCTCTCAAGGGGTTATTTGGTCATTTTGAATATGCATTTTGAAGTTGGAAGCTACTTAGATTATTGAGACTCAATAATGCAGCAGCCTGCCACCATGACATGCTACTGTAATGATGCTGCAAACGAGCAAAACTTTTCTTACTGGTTTATTGTGGTGTGTTGAACTTGTCTGTCTGCTGATGCTATGGTTTCCCAGAAGTGTTATTTCTGAACTGGGTACAAGATGTAGAAACCAATGGAGCCTGATGCAAGCCTTGTTCTGTCTGAATTGTGTGCTAGTGATCACCAGCAGCTGTCAAAGCTCATTGAGGAAGCCCCAACTGTTGCAGTGAGGGAAGAGCTGGAGAAGGAACTTGAGGCACTGGTGGCAAAGATGGAAGCAAAGGCAGACCAAATCAGCAAAGTTCGGAGGCATCGTTCGAGGCAGGTGAGTTTCTTTTGCCTGTGTTCATGCTCATGTCGAGTTGCTGACTTAAGCAGAGTTTTTTAATATTAAATCCTAATCTAGCAGCAATTGCATAAAGCAGAAATAAATAGAGTAGCTGTGTCTAATTCTTCCTTTGATGTCCCAAAGTTAGTCAGTATACCTCCATCTAGCCCAGTATTTTTGCAGAAACATCCTTTCTGTCACCCTTGTGCCCACTCTTCACCCTGTCCTGGACAGAGCTTTCACATATGCTGCAGCATTACATTTTATACTCCTCTTGTCCCTTGAACATTATTGAACAGTTTTCCTTTCCTTGGAGTAATGACCTATTTGTATTTTGATTTGCATTTTTTAAGACTCAAAATACCTGTTTTGCTTATTTTATAACTTCCGGAATGTTTTGGATATGTCCTTTTCATTCAAAGCTATAAAACATACTGGTTCTCTGTTCCCTTTTGTCTTCATTAATTTTAGTGAATTTCTTTCCAAGAGCTTAACCGCGTGTGTTTAATCTGGTTCAGTTCATACAAACCACGATTCACTCTCACCTGATGTAACTTAGACACAAAACACATGCCAGGACCTGACATCCAGGGCAGACCTGTGAAATGCTTGCTGTTAGAAGCATTACTCACTTTTGATATCTTCAGAGGAGCTGCTGCAGAGAAGCAGATGTGCTGTAGTTCCCAGCAGTAATGATGCTGCGTGTGCTATTGGCAAAAGTTTTAGGAGCTGATGTTTAGGAAGATTGCTGCATGCTGTCATCTAGGAGGAGGGAGCACCACCACCTGCAGAGAGGGGAGCTACAGAAGCCACCCATGTTGTGGTTTGGGTGTATGAACGTGTCTGAACCTCAGACTGTCCAGTTCCCCATTCAGTCTTTGCTGGGGAGTACTGAGACTCACATGCTGTGATTTTACAGAGCTGTGTGTGAATACCATCTTTTCACCCCAGCAGCTCTGGTAGTCTTTCAAAGCCACATCTCTGACAGTTACTAGCTATTAAAATTACTAGTATGTATGTAAAAAACCCCTTTTTTTGTTTTCTTTTTTAATCACTGAATGGTAACTGTGATAAATCAACTTTTTTCATCTGTGTCTTTTTATGTTACATTCTTATGGCAGTGTTCCCCCATAATGAACTTCTCAGTTTTTAGAGAGATGGTAGATCACTCTAAGCTAAACACAGCTCTAAAGAGGCAAATATAACAATGCTTTGTAACGAAAATAAAATATGTTTTGTCCAGTGTGACTTGGAAACAACCATTTGCTTACCTGGTTGAGATGAGTGGTGGGATATTTCAGCTGATTGAAAGAATTGCTGAACATAAAACTGAAACAAGATCACTTCTTAATGTTTTTCTTTGGGCTTCTCTTTCAGCTTGAGAGACTTAAGAGAGAATACAAGCCCAGAAAGACTTCTGCTAAACAAACAAAAGACAGCAGGTTCCCAATCAATGAGGTTAAAGTAACAACTACGGTAACCACAAAAGGAAAGAATGCAGGTCCCATCAAAGTGAAGCCTGGAGAGAAGAGTCGGAAAAATCTTCAGTTGCTGAGAGACATGCAGACCATACAGACTTCCCTACAGAAAGATGACATCAGCTGGGACTACTGACTCTCCTGCAGGAGATGTTCTTCAACCATCCTGGCCAAACTTACATTCTGGATCTAAAGCAGCTGCCTTTTTTGCTGTGTGGAAGGACTACTGTATGCTAAGTGCACTTTTGAAATACAGGCTTACAGGCTCTTGGCTCTCCATCCCTGCATTTGATTGTATGTATTATGGTCTAGCTTAAATCACATTCCATTTTCAAGGTACGTGGCCAGGGAATCTCAACAATAGGGCTCCCCCAGTTCCTGCTGTTATGGTTCCAGCAGCCCCCCTGTGTTGTTCCAGCACACCAAGCACTGCACGTTTACGTGGGTTGGTGTGTGTGATGTGCCAGTGCCATTCCATGCTGTTGATCTGGGAGGCCTCTCAGGATGCATCTTGTGAAAACAGAGCTGCAGCCCTGGGTGGTGAGGGCTTTTGTCAGTGCTGTGTGCAGCTGCAATGACTCCATCGCTGGGAGTGTCTGAGGGAAAACAGGTAGACCCCTTCAAAGGTGTTCTGTGGGGATCTCTTCCAGAGATGTCCCTGGCTCTTGTTCTGCTACCTTGCATTAGCATCAGTGGCAGTGGATGTTTCAGTACTAGAAAAGGAACAAAGTAACTTATGAATTATGTTGCTTAATGATCAAGTGATTTTTTTTTTTAATAGAAATCTGGCCTTAGGGAAAAGCTGTAGGATGGGGGGTAACACCCTGTCTCTAGCTGACAGCTTTGGGTGGTAAATGAATGAGAGAAACCACAAGTGTTTTAAACTGCAAGTGCCTCAATTGTGCCATTTGGTCCTGGCATCTTGCTTTTAACTTGAAGTATGTGCTTTGATGAGCTATCAACTTTGGTAGTAGTGCAGTTAAGTTTGTGCTCTGACTTGCACAGCTGATTAAATGTTATTTATTATGTTAATAATTTAAATAATTTCCTATTAATGGAATGCACAGAAGACCCAGATTACTTGTATATACAGTTGAAAAATAATAAAGCCAGCTTGCCTGATGAATGAATTGTGGGAAAGCTGCACTTGCTCTGTATTAGCTGGGTGTTTGCTGCAGCACTGTGCCACAGCCCGTGGGCTTTTCATGACAAGGTGACTTCTCCCTGGTCAAGGTGATGAATGAGAGCTGCAGGTAAGGTAAGAGCAGTCCACCTTTGCTGTAGCTGAACAGGCAGCAAACTGCAGGGTCAACACAGGCAGAAGGGCTTGAGTTTGTTGCCTGTAGTGTATGTGATCCACCGAGCTTGTCTCCTTGCTTGTAAGGTGTTAGCTGCTGTCAGATGCTGCTAACCAGGTATTGGAGTAACCACTTAAAGAGCAGTTCATGCCAGGGGTCCTGAAAAATCAGTAGCTGAACCTTACACTTGGTCATGTTACTGGGGAAGGACCTCTGGAGATGAGCTTGCTCAAAGATGGGTTAATGTCAGCAGGACCTCAGGCTGTCCTCATGCATCTGGTGGAGGGCTCAGGAGTATCCATGGCTCCACCCATGCTGCTTACAGTGAATGAATGAGGTGCCCAAGTTGGAGGTAAGCCCACTGGGGTTGAGAGCATCAGGGACCATCCACTGAGTTGATCACAAATCATCCTAGTGAATTTAGGCATAAGTTACCTGCAAAAATGTGAGTCTTTTACACAGAAGTTACTGTGCCAGTGCACTGTAAGGTGCAGAAATTGTGTTTTGTCTAGTTGTGAACATTATTTCAGAATACTTTGAGTGAAATACTTTCACAATTAAAAAAATTCTGTACTTCTCACAGTGTGTTAGACAGTAGCTTGTGTGAGAGCTGGGGTTGTTTAACCTGGAGAGGAGGTGGCTCTGGGCAGACCTGGCACCTGGAAGGGTTATAAGAGCTGGAGAAGGCATGTACTGATAGCACAAGGGGGAATGGCTTTAAACTGAAAGGGGGCGGGTTTGGATTAGTCTTGGAATTTCCCTTCCAAGATACCCTAATTAGGGTTTTTCCTTCTGAAAGTCCTGTGCCAGGGTTTGAAAGGATGGATGGAACTTGCAGCTTCAGTTTTCTGAGGTGTTTATTCAGTTTCTTCTCTCAAGGTCTGTGCGCCGCTGGCCGCAAGCACAATGCACTGAAGAAACACAGCCAGAAAGCCCCCCTAGATGGAAAATTCAAGGTCTCTTAAAGGTCTCTAGTCCATTAACTCTTAGAACGTACTATATTTACAATTTTGTGCCAATAATCACCACTTATTTTAGACAATTTCTGCCTCAAACCCATTCTACCAATGTATCTGTGCCACTGTCACAGGAGATGAACAAGAACATGAGATACCCCCCCCAAAATTCTCCATCTTGCTCTCATCAACTGCCATTCTAAAAACCCTAAACTACACATTTTCACCCTGTGACAAATTAAACTACTGTTTATTTCAAATCTTTGTTTGTAGTTCATCTCTGAGTCTTGGAAGTTTTTCCCATGGACTAAGGTCAAAGGCAGTGCCTTCCTGGGGCCCCAGCCAGGGCCTCAGATCCCCCAGGGCAGCCCAAGGGGTTCTCCACGTACCCTGGACTCCAGCGGATTAGGTATCAGGAAGAAATTCTTTACTGTGAGGGTGGTGAGGCACTGGCACACGTTGCCCAGAGAAGCTGTGGATGCCCCACCCCTGGCAGTGTTCAAGGCCAGGCTGGATGGGGCTTTAAGCAACCTGGGCTAGTGGAAGGTGTCTCTACCGATCAGGGGTGTTGGAACTGGATGGTCTTTAAAGGTCCCATTCTGTGATTCTGTTTTATAATACTGAGCAGCTAAGCACTGTATCTGTATACTGGTCTGTACAGGATAAATGAAACTTGTCCAGAGATGCATCTTGATTTTCTATCATTCTAGACTTAAGAGTTTCAACATCAACAACTTGAAAGACCCTCTACAGAAGAATGAGAGAGATTTGGATTTCATACACTGAACTTGCAGTGCTGTTTATTTAATGTCTACGTGTCCTGCAAGTCCTTTGGAAAACCACAGAGTTGAAAATAGGAGCACAGGAACTTGATCCATTTATCAATTTTTATTAGTGTTAAGGAAACCAAACAGCCTTCATCAAGAAACAAAATATACACACACAGTCAGTTTGCTAATACAGAATAATGCTTTAAACCATCTTATATAGTGATTGTACGTGAGAGCAGACCTGCCCTTTAACCTCAAAGCAAATCCAAGTCCTTAGAAAGTATTTTGTGTGGATTCTTTGCACTATTGAACCATAACGTGTCAGGCCACCCTACAACAAATCTGGTGGCTACTGTGGCCCCTGTTACTCATCCTGTCAGAAGGTGGCTGTGGATTTCTCCGTAAGCACGGTGTGGTGATTGCAGCAGAAGAGCAGGCGGAACTGGAGACTGCAGGAGGACATGACTGCTAACGGCCTTGGAAGGAATGTGGCTTTTGAAAGGCTGTTTCTTAGGTGGAAATGAGTCTACTCTTACACTCCCTCCAAAAATCCTTCTCTAGTGGAATAGCAGCTGACAGGTATCTTAAACAGGTGACCACAGTCTGGGATCCAGTCCTAAAAGAGCAACACAGGAACCCACCCCAAACAGTACCACTTCTCAGCAGAGAGGTGGAGAAGCAGCCTGAAGACCTTGCACATACTTAACTGCCTTTGCTCTAAGGCCCTTCCTCTGCAGCCCTGTGCCGACCTGTTTGGACAAGCAAGGGGGCAGTCATGGTTGCACCAAGTGTGTGTTGTATCTCCTACAGTAAATTTTTGTATTAAAATCGAATTTCAGCTTGAGTTCAGTTGAGTGACACCAGTTCTTGAAGCAGACTATGAGGAAAAAGGTAGGGTTTAGAAACGGGCTAAGCTGTTCAGTCTGCCAGAAAAACCTAAAGCAGCAGTTGCAATGCAGGCAGAAAGGCGTCTTTGGTCGATGCACAGTTGCTTCCATTAGTTAGCAGAAAGCTGAAATACTATAAGTACACCACTACAACCCTGCACAGAAGCATTAAAATTGCTAATTAGGCTTACCCAAGCAAAATGTAATGGCTGATCCCAGCAGTTCACACGTGCCCCTTGGTATTCCACTACCTTTTCCCCTGATGGCTATGAGGCACTGGAGGCCAGAGGAGCTGTGGAAAGCCCAGGAGAGCCACTCTCTGCTCCCCCCTCTGAAAGAAAGGTGCTTAAGTGGCATCCTGGCACAGCCACTGTAAACTGTAAGTGAAATTCTAAAGTTGCAGAGATGGAAATAAAAGTTGTCCTACGAAATCAAGTCCTGTACTGTTGCTCCTCTACTGCAGTGTTTCACTGGGAGAAGCTGCCCTTTCCTTAAATAAGGCATCATTGACATGGCTTCCTATGACCTAGGCTGAGGTGAAGGGAATGACTTGTTTCAGACACTGCTGTTGCTTGTTTCCAGGTGTGCTGGCAAACGCCCTCATTCACTCTGCTGTGCAGGAGGGTGGGTGATGGCACAGCTGCATCTGAGGCTCCAATACAAAGTCAGGTTTGGCCTTTCAAACTTCTGAGCAGGCGTTTTTCCTCCTCATGCTTGTGCACAGACTCTTTCAAGCCAAGTGATTTCCAGCACATCAGTGAACAAAGAGCTCGCTCCAGGCTCCTTACAGGTGGCAAGTGCAATTGGCTTGTGTTACAAGCTAGCCACTGAGAAGGGTGATAATTGCATAGGGGGCCTTGTCTGTGTTGGCTTTTGCTTTAAGCTTTCTCTAGTGCTACAGTACTAATAAATTACCCTGGAGAGAAATAAATAAATAGGTTGGCATCTCCCAGGCACCATGCTGGAAATGCAGGAGGTTTCAGAAAAGCTTCCCCCCGGTCCTGGGAAGGCAGTCAGCAAAAAGGAGTCTGTATTATACAACTGTCTGAACGGGAGCGACGCACTGTGCGGGAGAGCCGGCTCGCTCCGAGGACGAGGTGGAACGGTTGGTGATTTCTCGCTGCAGCTCCTCCACTTTCTTCTGCAGCTCAGCCCGCTTGGCCAGAAGCTCCTTGTAGCGATTGTGAACAGGTTCCTGCAAGGAAAGGTGTAGCTGAGCACTGGAAGGTCAGCATGGAAGTGGGAGCCTGAAGCACAAAACTGTTGCTGACCTTAGGGACAGCTATGAGGGAAGGAGGTACGTGAGTGTCATCAGTCTCCAGCCTGTAGGTACCTGAGTGGTTGCTCTGGCTCTGGGCTGCTCCTTAGGTTGCAGCATGCACAGTGCATGGCTAAACAAATCAGTCTGTACGTATTTTGGAAGATGAGTTACCAAACTCTAATGTCTGACGTTTCTGAGGGACACTGGCCATGGCATCTCAGTCTGGACATAATTTCAGGGGCTTGGGAGGAAAAATAGCCAGCCAGATTCTTCTAAATATTTTCACATAGTTCTGACGGTTTAACAGTCAGTAGTACAAAGTGTGTGCAGGGTTCCTGTCTCTAATGCTGCAGATCTGCAAAACTGTAACCTGCAGATGGGCACTGAGACCATTGGGAATTTTTGTCCCTTCCTACTAAAAAGTGATGTCAGCATTCAGGATCACGCTCAGACTGCTTGTTAGAGGTGCCTGCCCTGGACAAGCCAGCTTCCCTGCTGGCCAGGGCAGACCCTTGTGCCTCAGGCATGTTCCCATCACTAGTAATTTAAACACAGCCCCAAAATTCCTATCCTACATCCAGAGAAGTCTTAGGGGGTTTAAAATCTTTTGTAAAGAGAATTCAGATCATTTTTCCCACATTCTAAGTGAGAAATTTCCCACACTGCTGAGAATCTTCAGCTCCTGCAGGTTTCACAAGGTGGTGATGTCCAGCTGGGCACCTGCACTAGGCAGCTCTAGGTGGTGCTTGCTCTTGCTGGCATTTGAATTGAGGTTTGTTTTCAGATTTAAGCAGCAGTGGCACAAGTTTGTACACTACCTAAAGGCCTTGAGCCCCAAAGTGCCAGTGTTGGTAGTGGCAGAGGGGGAGGCAGGAGCAGCAAGAGGCGTACCTGAGGCTTCATCCTGGGGTTCCAGCGGATGTAGTAGCCGACCCACAGCTCGAGGTGGCGCATGCTGGCCACGGGATACAGGACGTGGTTGGAGTAGCTCACGTACAGTGGGTTAGTAAAGTCTTCCAGTTGGCTGTTGATGTAAGACCAAAGTGATACAGTCTTTTTTGGAAGGCTCTGAAAGGGAAGGGGGTGGAGGAGGCTTTATTTGCCACACGAATCCTGGCTATCTACAAACTGTAGCAGCATAGACATATGCCTGTCATTAATATGGAGCTGGTTGTTTTTTGTAGCTTAAAAAAACCCCCAAAACTGTTCTTTTGATGTGGTTATTGTACTCAAAGCACATGGATGCAGGCAGGCACACACACCTTGGCACAGAACAACCCCTCTGACCCACCCAGCTGTCAGCACAGACCAGGAATCACCATTGCTACAGCCAGGGGACACTGGCATGCCAACTCCCAGTGCTTTAGTTAAACTTCATTTCCCTGAAGTGCTCCTGGAGGACTTGCTGGAGTATTTAATTGCAAAGGAAGCAAAGAAAACATTTGACTTAGGCCCTGATCTAGTGGAATAATTATGCCTGTGAATACTCCCACTGAAACCAGTGCTGAAGTACTTTCTAGATTAAGTACTTCACTAGGCTGAGGCCTTTAAAAGAAAACCCCAAGCCCACGTGCAAACAGCATGCAGATTTTCTTCCATGGAAATGACAGTTATTCAATCACTGTAGACTCCAGGAGAAACAGGGACACTATAGTAAAATGCTATCACTTTTATTTTCCAGCTAGTTGTTATGATTATTTTTAACTGATGTTCTATCAAATGTAATCACATCAGGTCCACACAGCAAGCACTGCCCTTGTGTACCTCTGTGCTGCTAGGCTGCAGCCTTTGGTGACAGAATGCTTCACCATCAGGTAGGTGAGACAGAATGAGTGCCACTGTTCCCCTCTGATTCCAGACTGGGTCTGGATGTACCCATCTCTACACTCCTCCCTGGGCAAACAAACCTTGGCCAGACTGCAGGGCAGAGCTGGCTTGTGGCAGGACAGAAAGGCACGTCCTTAATAAGAGTAGGAGTTGTCCTCTCCCAGAAGATGCAAGCACAGCAAGAACACACATAAAGAGCAGTTACCTGCTGTAACCTGTGTGTGCACAATGACAGCATACACGAGGTAGTTAAAAGCACCCTAAAGGGGCCACTTCAAAGAAAAGGCATGACAAAAAAGTACCAGTTCCCACAGAGAAGGTTACAGTAAACTGAAATTCAAAGCAAAACTGCATTTCCACTACCTGGGAGACACCAGGAGCTATTCAAACACTAGTGACTAACTGGAACTAGTGTCCAGGAGGGAGATGGTGCTGCTCTGAAACATGAAGCCTCCAACAGACAGCACTTTATGCAAAAAGGAAAATCCCCCAAGTCCCAGCTGTTGAGAAGGGGGCTTGGCATTTCCCAAAGTCACATATGCAACCATCTGTGAGCGAGGAACCAGTTTCTGTAGCAGTACCTGGCCAGCTAAAGCAATCAGGAACAGGCTTTTACCTTGGAGAGAAGCTGTCTTACCTCCTTCACTCTCTGCTGCTCACTGCTGCACAGGAAGGTCCCAAACAAACAGCTGTACAGGTGATCCAGGATGGTGATCAGGAAGTACTCATTGAACTCAAATGCTGTAGGAAACTTTGGGCAGAAACAGAAAATTAGGTTGGGATTTTAAAACAGGAAAATAAACTTTCTCCCTCACTGTGGTCTTGGTAAGGAGTTGGCCTCTGGATTTCTAGAACAGGATCTGTCCCTGTTCCCTGCCTGGCTGGATATTCAGGGTCATATTTGCTCCTTCCAGGAGCAAGAGTTTCCCTCTTGGAAAGCTGCTTTGCATGTGCAGAGAGGAATTTTGAGCAAAAGCCAGAGGTCTGAGGGGTTAGAGCACTCTGTTTATACACACTCAGTGATGCTTCAAACTGAAGCTTGCTCTGCTATGCCTGTCCCTCAGACAAGCCATGCAGCCAGACTGTGAACAAAAGGCAGACGTGAAATAAATACATTCAAAAAGTGGAAATTTCCCAGGGCCAAATGGAAATCACCCGGGTGCCTGACACAGCACTTCCCAGAGGGAACAGCAGCGAGGCACCTTGTGACAGAGGTCAGCAGGAGCAAAAGCTCTATGGGCACAGGCATGGACCTGGGACAGGGACAACTGCAACTCCACAAAGGGTCAGTGAGAATAAATGCAGTGAACTGCAATGATGGGCAGGGGTGATGGAGAGAAGAGCAGGAGGCCTTTCTTCCTCACAACCACTCTTCTCTTCCCAGGCTGACCCAGTTGTCACATCTGACCTCACCAGCTGCAGGTCAGGATGCCCAGCTGTAGGAGCATTCCAAGGAGACCACAATGAAAGTGACTTTCAGTGATGGTAAAGCCTCTTCTTCTCTCTGCATGGGTGTGGTACAGTGTCATATGCAGTGCCATCCTTCTCTTCCATTTCTCCTGGTTTAACCCAGGGTGAGCCTAGCTTTTTTCAGTGAACTGCCTGACCATAGCAGACTTTTGTGTCACAGAAGATACAAAAAACCTTCCAGGTTCCACGTGCCTGGGGAAAAACCTCCCAGACAGAGGGGATCTCTCCTGGGCTGTACTCTGCCATGCCTGGTCTGAAGTGAGGCACTCAGCTCTCTACCTCACATTATGAAGGGGCAGTACATTTGCCTTCAGAAGAAGTTAAAATGGAGCATGTTGCAGGATCAGCTTGAGCAGAGGCAACAGGGATCTGCTGTACCCCCTGTGCTGGGGACTTGCATTAGCAAGTGCTTTCAGGCTCTTTGCTAAACAGACTCCCAAAAAGCCTGCTGCCAGCATCAAGGCAAGAGCACTAGCCCAGGAAGGAGAGACTGCACAGGTTAGCTTGGAAAGTATTCCCGTGTCCAGACTCTGTGCCACGTCTGGGTGCACTGGCTCTGTGCCACCCAG
This sequence comes from Prinia subflava, assembly GCF_021018805.1. Taxonomy (NCBI): domain Eukaryota; kingdom Metazoa; phylum Chordata; class Aves; order Passeriformes; family Cisticolidae; genus Prinia; species Prinia subflava. Next base: position 29,012,716 of record NC_086249.1, read on the forward strand.
CAGGTTACCTGTCTTGTCATTTGCCACACACAGTCGATGAACTGCAGGAAGACGGGAGAGCGATCCGCATCCGCGTGATTCTTGTCCCCGTGGCCGACCCTCTGAAACAGCAGCACAAAGGGCACGAGTCACACGGGGCTTCATGGGGGAACTGCTGGGGTCTGCTCTCGGTCACCAAACCTTTACCAACAGCTTTAAAAAACTTCAAATGAGTCCTGATATTGCTTTGTCCATATCAGTGGGTAAAGGAGTAAAGGACAGATACTTTCTTTGTCTTTGAAGTGAAAATTCTTTATGGGGATATTTTCATGCTAAGTTGAAACAAGAGTTGCTTGAGTAGAGGCTCCAGATGCTATGCTGGCACTGATTTCAGTTAATAGCTAAAGTTCAGAAGGAAAAAAATGAGCATGCTTTTTGCTTCGGTTGCAGCTGTTGTCCTGGCTACTTCAGTAGTAGAGGGTGCTGGATGCAGACACTACCTACAGGCACGGCATGCGGCGATAAGCGTCACGCGACACCTCGCGCCTTCCAAGAGCTGTACAAACACCAGCCCAGCCCATCTCCCGCCACCCCCAGAGAGGCTGCAGTGACACTATTCCCAGAAGCAGGCCTCCAGCCCCGACCGTGCTGTGTGGCCAACACGTGTGAGGCGTGACTGCTCAGAGCTGGCCGAGTACGTTAATGGTTATGGACTACCCCGGAGCCCCAGGTACCGTACAAAGACACAGCAAGAACATGTAAGTAACAGAGACCCCTAATACTGTTCTCCCCTCACCAAAGGAAATCACTGTCAGTATCTTCCTTGTCTAGACAGTGAAGAAGCTAAAACACTCCTTGTTCAAACACCAGATAACAAGTTTTGCTGCAGTAGAACCTCAGTTGCTTTAGTGCCTCAGTTTCCCCACCTTCCTCAGAGCATTTGACAGTGCAACCCAGCACTGCAAGTGCTGTACACAGACCTTGTTCTAGCCCTTGCAAAATTAACAAATACTAGAGAACAGCTATGAGCAAAGCACAACAGGAACAAAGACTGAAAGGATACTACTGAAAGGCTCTCTCAATTCCCATCCCAGTGCAAACCACAACAAACTGCTGGGTCACAAGCCCACAAAGGTGCCTCTCTGCCAAGTGCAAGGGCACAACCACAAACTACTCTTGGTCCAAGCTCAAACTGCTGCTATTCTACCTAAATAATTAGAAGCCTGTCCAAAAATAAAGTGTGCCTGAAGAAAATGAGAGGTCAAGGCTATAAACAAATTCCCCAACCTCTTCAATACCAAAGCATTTCTTAGATGATGGTGCCCAAGCCGTCTGAGAAAATGAACTGCATGGGAAAGAAAGACAAAAAATACCCCAGTGGTCTCTGCCAGCTCCCAGCAGAAATGCCAGCACTGAACCCAAAGCACACTGCTAGTTTAGGCCTAAGCATAGGAGCATGACATTATCAGTCAGACACCTGAGACATTTAAATATCACCTGTTCCTTGTACCTAACCAATACAATCCCAAGGAGGTTAAGAGATTAATGGAACCATAGGTAGAAAACAGTAACATCAGCATTCACCTCTCTTCTGTGAGTTCGGCCAGTAAACTTCTCACGGGAAATGGTAAACTCCTCTGAAATCCTTCAAGAGGGACCATAACATTCTGCTCAGTGCCTTCCATGGGCGAGTGACTCACCAGCTGAAATCTGTGGCCGAAGCTCAGCCACTCCTTCTCCACGAGCACCTCAAAGCCGCGGATGGTTCGGTAGTAGCTGTCCAACATGAGCAGTGCCAGAGAGGTGAGCTGCGCCGTGCGGTCCCAGCCGTCGCTGCAGTGCACAACCACTGATGTCTTCCCCGACTCCACCTTGTCAGCAATCCGAAGGGCTCCAGCAAGAATGAGCTGGGACAAGGGAGAAAACAGATTACAAAATCTCTTTGGAACAGAAACGATAAATGAAAAATGGCTAGTGACAGCACAGGACAAACCAAGGGCTCTGCTTGCCTCAAGGAGAATGGTAAATCAGTTCCAACTACTTTATAACTAGGTCAGCGAACTGGTGAACACATTTTCTGTTCCAGCAAGATGACGACACATCTAAACTGTAGTGTAAGCACAACCCTAGAAGAGCCCTTGCATAAAGCTCAGTCCTTGGACAAGCCAAGATTTAAATGCAGGAGCATTTTGTGCCTGATTAGGAATTGCCATCACCTTGCAGCTTCTCTAGGAGCAGATCTGTCCCCGTCTGCATCAGCAGAGCAACAATCTAAGCTGGACATTTTTGGAACAGAAAGAAAATTATTTGAAAAACAGCATCTGGAGAAGCCAAAATATTTTGCCTCCTTATTCTGACTCTGCTTAGATTCTTGAAAGGCTGAAAGGGCCCAAACTCCCAGCACTTGCTTATTTGGACCAGGCAATAATGCCAGGATGTCAATGAGCCAAGTCAAGAACTTGGAAACTCTGTGACTCCTGAGTTCTAAGCAGAGCTTTCACAATTACACATCACCCAAGAACATCCTTCACTTCCAAAACACCATCTTTCAGTATTTCAGCCCCCTCTCTTGTCCCACTTCTCATCCCCTTAAGATTCCTCACTCCAAGAAATTATGGTTTTAACTGCTTATAAATGGAAAACAAATTCTAAGTCTTTAAATTTACAGTAATTGAGAATCCTGGAGTTAACTCCAGACATCTTTCCCAGACTGGTAAGGACTGTGTCTGCTCAGCCACATGCAGTGGATGCAGACATGCATACCTTGATATGCTCTAGCCAGTGAGTTGACTCTAAATTAGACAGCCAGTGAGTCTCCTCGATATTGGGATACACAATTTCTTTCAGTTTTCTCAGCGACTCTCTCATAACATGAATGTTGTGAATATCCAGGAACACCAATTCTGCATTCTGATAGGCATCCTCACTCTCATAGCCCCCTCCTTTAGCCTGAAGAACAAAATTCACGTAAAAATCATTAAGCAAAACCATATTGTGTACTTTATCCCAGTCATTTGTCCTGAGCAAATAGCAGCTGACAAAATACCACAATGGCTGGGCTATCTAAAGCAGGCAAAAACCCCTGGCTTTATCTTACAGCTGGGAGCAAACATGTACAGGCACACACTTGGTTCCTCTCTTCTGCAATACCTAATGAATGCTATAATTTTTACCAAAGAATATCACATTACAACCCTTCTTTTCCTCTGTAATTATAATTTATCCCCATTCAAGCTGTTAACTCATTACATTTGCTAATCTATCATTTAAAAATTTACCATACTATTACAGAGGAGGATAACCCACACACTAATTGCCTTTCCTAAGTAATGGGAAAGGCAGATTTAAAAAAAAAAAGAAAAAAAAAGAAAAAAAATCTCTACTGCAACAAAGCAGCTCCACCATTAAAACAAAGCTTAAAGTGATGGCATGGAACACAGTTTTTAAAAGGGCAGAATATGGACCCTGGGAACTACTGACCTGTCAGCCTCACCTCTGTGCCTGCCAAGATCATGGAACAGATCCATCTAGAAGATGTGCTAGGACACGTGGAGGACAGGAAGGGGATTTGGGACAGCCAGCACGGTTTTACCAAGGTAAATCCTGCCTGACCAGCCCAGTGGCCTCCTATGATAGAGAGATTGCAGCAGCGGACAAGGGAAGGGCTGTGGGTGTCATCTACCTGCACTTGTGTAAAGCCTTTGACACAGTTCCCCAAAACATCCTTCTCTCTGGACTGGAGATGATGGGCAGACAGTTTGATGGATGAGAAGTTGGACAGTCACAGCCAGAGGATAACAGCCAATCGCTCAAAGTCCAGGCAGTGACAAGTGGGGTCCCTGAGGAGCTCCTACTGGGACTAGTGCTATCTTCATCTGTGACACAAGCAGAAGCATCAAGTGCACCCTCATCAGGTGTGCAGATGACACCAAGCTGAGTGGTACAGCTGACACTCCTGAAGGGTGTGATGCCATCCAGAGGGATCTGGACAAGCTCAAGCAATGGGTCCACAGGAACCTCAGGAAGTTTAACAAGACCAGATGCCAGGTGCTGCACCTGGGTTGGAGCAACCCCTGGTATCAGCACAGGCTGGGGATGAACAGATCAGAGCAGCCCTGCCCAGAAGGACTTGGGGGTGCTGGTGATGAGAGGCTGGACATGACCCAGCCATGGGCACTCCCAGCCCAGAATGCCAAATGTGTCCTGGGCTGCATCCAAAGCAGAGTGGGCAGCAGGGCAGGGAGGGAATTCTGTCCCTCTGCTCTGGAGAGACCCCACCTGCAGTGCTGTGTCCAGCTCTGGGATCCCAGCACAGCAAAGACAAGAACTTGTTGGATCAAATCCACAAAGATGATCAGAGGTCTGGAGCATCTATCCTGTGAGGAAACCTTGAGAATGGAAGGCCTTGGAGAGACCTTACAGAAACCTTCCAGTACTTAGGAGCCTTCTAAGAAAGATGGGGACAGCTGTTTAGTTGGGCCTGTTGTGATAGGCCAAGGGGTAATGGTTTGAAAGTAACAGAGGGTAAATTCAGACTAGACATAAAGAAGAAATTTTTCACAGTAAGGGTGGTAAAACACAGGAGCAGCTTTCCCAGAACAGTGGTAGATACCTCATTCTTGGAAACATTCAAGGTCAGGCTGGACAGGGCTCTGAGTCCTGTTAGAGGAGCAGTCTTCCAACCATGTGAATTGAAAAATGCTGATAACACAAGGTCCAGGGTGCTAGAGTCTGACCTCAGTACTAGTTCATTTTTTTTCCCTTCCAATCTAATTTCCCATTGTAAAGTAATACAATGGATTGCTAGCAGTCACACTGATATCTTACAAATACCAATGCAGTTATAAAAGTCTGTCTAGAGAATCAGACCATTGCATGCAGACTTCCTCTGCAATGGAAAACCCTTTTGTGATCCTTAAGAATAATATGAAATGGTGGTGGGAAGATGTGCTCTAAATTATTACATTCCCAGTTTTAGACAGAGAAAAAAGTACCCAACCTTATTTGCTACAGCATTCACACTAGGCCTTGCATCAAATATGAAGATTTTATGAGACTGGGCATTAGAATCCATGATGGCTTGAAGGTACTTTTCATCTTCCTTGCTTCTCTTGCCACTCACTCCCACCATGGGCTGGCTGCAGCGAGTGATCGTTGCTTGACTTTCTGGGTGAATCCACGACAAGACCTTTGGAAACAAATGGGAAATAAATAAAGGAAAAATGGGGTTCATTAAACCAGTGAAGTGAATTACCTGTAATGGCTTGCTCTGGGATCCTATATCAGTGGGTTTCAGAAGGCTGGATTCTATCAAATTACAACTGAATGAAAGAAAGAACTCTTCTGTTCTTATTCATTCTGGTAGCATTCCCAAAGTTTGAACAAATAAAAGGTGATCAAATTGTTTAAGTCTGACTTTTAAATATGATACAGACTGTTTTTCTGGCTGTGATGTGTCAGTATGTGGGCTATGTCTTACTTTATGTTACACTATGTAGAAGTTAAGCACTTTAGGAACAGACTGACTATAGATTTGAGGAGTAAACCCGTATCTTTTCATTTAACTCTGAAATAATCATAACAATGTGCTTTGTCTTAATTTCATTAAGTAAGTGCTCTCATCAAGACTATCATTACGTATTTCTCTGTTCTGAAAGTCAGATTAGGCCAGACAATTGTAAACAGCCAAACAGGGCTGCCTTGTGTTTCCCAGGAGCTGAACTGAGACTTGGTCGGAGTTGTGCTCAATTATCTTATCTTCGAGTTTTGGTTTAGTCTACATCTCTTTCTCAACAGTAGTTTCAGCAGATACTGTTGTTTTCTATGTCCTCAAACATGTTGTTGTCACTTTTATTATCCGCTGACCATTTATTTCCTCCCTGGAATCCACTCAGCCTGATCTTGGTATTACTTATTGCCCAAAGGTATGCGTAACAAAACCACATCAAAGGGCCTTCTTCTGTCCCACTCACTGGTATGCGTCCTCTGGATCTGAAGGATGCCACTCTCTTTAATTCCTCGTCGGGAATGTTTACAGGCACAGCGAGAATGGCAGGGTATGTATCACACAGCTCATAGCGCTCATTAATCTTGGTCAGCCTCCAGCTCTCATTGGGAATTCCCTAAAGAGGAAACTGCAGGTTAGCAAATGAGTTGCTCTGAGACCTCAGCACAGACAAAACCCCAGACCTGAAATTCAAGGCAAATTTTGTTAATGAAGGACAATTAGGGCTGGCACCTGGGAATACATTATCTTGGAAACTTGTATTTCATGTCTCTCCCCAGAGAAGTGGATGTTTTGCTCAAGTCACTGATGAGCAGGGACACTGAGCTTCAAGCAGGGTCACCTGTGGCAAAGGAACAGTGGAGGCTACAGATGTAGCACCACATGTGGTCCCCCTGAGCCCATCTTTAAGACGCCTCCTGGTCTCATCATGGGCTTACAGGAGAGCCAGGAACAGAACAGAATGGTGACCAACTCAGTCCCCTCAGGCACTTAGTTCAAATGTGTTGGGTGAAAACTGGGGATACAAAGCGGAGGTACCGGACAGAATTGGGGGGAGGGGGAGAAGGGAGAACAGGCAGTAAAACACTCCAAAAAATCAGCCTGATTTGGGCTTAGTTCAGTGTTTGTGGCACAACTGTGCAAAACCCAAAAGCATCAAAAATTAAATTGTATGTCTCTGTTTGGGTGACTGTATGGGATGTGCAACTCCCTTGTTTCCATCACACTGAGCTCTTTGATTGGGCTGGGAGAGCAGGGAATCTGCACACACACATCACAGAGCTCAGCATGCCATAAGGAGGAAGCCACTCAACAGCTTCCCTGCAAACAATCTCCAAGTGACACCTGAAGCACAATGGGGACAACCCTGACAACCTGCAGACGTGGGAGAGAACAGACCAACAGGGAGTGGCTGGTGCAGCTGCCTGCAAGGGGAGGTTTAAACAGACCCCTACTGCAGCAGGGGTGAGCACTGCCACAAAGCATCCCTGTGGGGAAGACACATCTGCTGCATCAAACACGGCCAGGCTGTGAAGCCCCGAGTGTGTTTTAGGGAACATCAGCTCTGTACACAATGCATGCCTCTGTTCTAGTGAACACTACTTCCTTTTAAAGGAGGGTGCTGGGACACTGATTGCCACTGTCGTGGCTCCCACAGGAAACAAACGACACATCTCACACCATCAGACGAGCTGTGATAGTTATGGCTGACCCACACAGACTGTAGCTGGTTCCCCAGCCCAGTGGTGAGTCATGCTGCCAAAAGAGGTCATGGTTAGAAACATCAGGGGAGGCCAGACCTTCTGTCTAGTATCAGTCACACACCCTGCTTTGTGAACCACTGCTGTGCTTTGGCCCTCCCTGGGAAGGAAAGGTTACTGCAAGGATCACCCCAAAAGCCCAAAGGAAAGCTATTTTTGGCACTGTGAAGCCAAAGAATTGGCAGAACCAGATATCAAGCAGTGTGTATACACAGTTCAAGCTTACTGATGGGCAAAACACGCTCAGAGGTGTACCTGCTGTACACAGCAAGGACGGAATCTGCTGGGCCCACCAGCTCTGTTGCCAGCCAGGGAACAGCTAGACTCTTGCCAGTGACCAATCTGCTCACTACCTGCAAGTGGACTAATGGCAAATTAGTTGTCAGTCCTGTCCTAATAAGCACATAAAATGGTCCATAAATGATGAAAATTTCACTTCCCCAAAATCTCAATGAAAATTATGCTGTCAGCACAGTCTTGGCAAGAAAAATGGGAGCTAACAAGCAGCTACATGGAAGAAAGGTTCCTTTTCATTTTACCCAGCAACTCTACCAATGCTCATGGAGAAGACTGAGGAGTGGGCACTGGAAAGCACCCTCTTCACAGTGCTGGGCAGTGTGGCTTCAGAACACACTGCCTGGGCCAGAACTGAGCTCTAAAGCTCTCCAAAGCTCTTCCAGCTGCCACACTGACAAATTTGAAGGAAATCATTATTCTGCAATTGCCCAGACTAGAAAAATCCATGACAAACTCTCAAAGAAAGAAAAGATGCTGTGTGTCAGCATTCAAAATTCTTTTGCCTCGTGGGGAATGTCTCCTTTTCCCTGGCCCGGGAGCCTTGAATCACAGAACCACCCAGAACGCCTTGGATTCGGATCGTGACTTTAAGGACTGGAAGCAAACAGAAATAAGCCAAGTGGGCTAGAAGAGAAGCTGAATTTGCATCTTCCCTGGACGTTTGCCATAATGCAGTGTAGCTTCTGCATTTATTCGTGCTCCTTCAGATTTGCCCTTTCTCCAGCTGGAATCAATAGAAAAAGCTAAACGTGATATAAAGCACACTGGCATTTCCTCACATAAGATGCATTTCACTATTTCCTGGTAAGTTGTAAGCACCCAAAAGCCTACTATGAAACCAAACTGTTACAGATGTAACTCAATAAGCCTCTGCAGGCTCAGGAGTGGCGCTGGGTGCTGCCTGCCTGTGCACCTGCAGGAGGAACTCAGGCATGCCTCGCTAAAAGCAGGCTGTGATCATCCTGAGGCTGCCAGGGCACATGGGATGTCGACATTAGTGACCTGAGACTTCTGCACAGGTCTGTCTTCTTCCAGGTAAATTAATGCTGCTAGCAGCCCCTGATTCTAGGGGAATTCATATCTCTGGTGGCTGCCAGAGGGCAAACTGAGGAAGGCAGCAAAGCCACATGTATAGTCGTAAATTAAACATACCCACGATCGTTCTCACTGAGCCCAGCTGAGCCAACGCACCTCACATCCCTACTGATAAACTCATTTATTCTCCAAACAGGACATTTTATCTGAACTGCCACTGGTGATCCTTGACTTGCATCACAGTACCTTTGTGCATGGCTAAAGATGCTCAAACACACTCATTCAAAAGATGGATGGTAACAGCCTGGTCTGTAGCTATGCCTGAAACTTGCCCCTGTGCTTGAGAACGCTTCTTACAACTGTATCATTTAATCACAGAGACACAGCTTTTGTGTCCTCTCCACACACAAACTAGACTTGGTTTCCCTCTAGACAGACATTCATGCCTTTCTGTAATGACTTGGGTTTGGTTATCACTTGATTGACACTTGATGTTGTAGAAGATGGTGTTTCTCTGCAGGGAAAAACTGTTGAAGCCACACCAGCAGAGCACTGACACCACCACCTTGCAAAGCACATGGTTAAGGTTAAGCTCATGAGGATCCTTCCAGGATGGCAGGAAAAAAGTAATTTCCACATTGTATTTACACACAGTCACACCTCTCCATGGGATCACGCAGATCCACTCTGAGCTTAGATACGTAAGTACACCTTGATCTGCAGCAGGCAACACAGGGCACAGCTGCAGAGCCAAGCTGGTCCCTCTGCCATTCACTGAGCCCAGGCTGTGTCCCCTCAGCACCAGAGAGCTGTGATCTGTTCTACAGTAGAGACCAGCATAAGCACCAGCATAAGCAGGACCTCAGTTAAACCACGGGACATTTAACAGTTCAATCCTCACTTTGCTCCCCTAAGTTACACCCAACAGTCCTCTGGAGGATGGTGTTATTCAGCTCTACCTTTCCTACTCTGCTTGTATGCTAATGCTGGCCACTTATTTTATCCTCAGAATAGGTCAGTTCTTCTGAGTTATTAGTTTCTGCATGTTTTCTCTGAAAGCAGCAACCACAGCCCTACACTGTGGCTCCCCAGCAGATATGACCAGAGCAAAGGATATTAGACAAGAATGACTTTTGTAGGGAAACATCACACAACTTCACAGCCTCTTGTAATATTTTCCAAATGCCCCCCACCTTATTAAGGAAAATAAAGCTTTAAGTTACTCCAAAGGCATCTTAAGGACTTTTGGTTTCAAGTGAGTCTTATTCACTTCGCAATTCTGTTTTATATTCTGCCAGCCCATGTGTAATAAAAATCAGGGAGCAATTTCGGTTTTAAATTTCATTTGCCACATGTGATTCCATTTACCAACTAAATCTCAAACCTCTCTGAGTTCCTTTTGTTCTCTACAGGTTGTTTATGACTCCCCATAGTTTTACACAATCACAGATTTTTAATAAGTTACATATTTCCATCCTTCCCAAGAACGCTAACAGGGAAGTTAGGGGTTTACTGAGTATCTTTCCAAATTGCTACAATTGCTATCATCTCAACATATTTCTATTAATCTTAATAAAAAATATAATTAATAAACAATACCACACTCAAACCTGCCATGTCTACCAGTGTGGACATAGATCTCACCATGGATCCTGGTCTAGAAGTCTTTTCTGGATGCCTGGTAGTTGGAGTTTACTTTTGCCCCATTCCCCTCTCCGTGTGTCCCTGCTCCCACAGGGAGAAGACTGATCTGGCCTAAGACACAGCAAGTGAATGCCTGGCCATCCTGCTGGGCTGCTGATGCCCTAGGCCAGCTCTTCTCTCACAGTTTTTAAACCAATTCCAGAAGGTCCTGCTGACAGTGCATATGTCCTGCTTTTCTATTTCTGATCACAATTCATAGAGTCAGAGACAGGTAATCCCATTATCTGATTTGATGATGCCAGTTTTCTTTCACTGTTAACGAAGCCCTGCTGCCATTTCAAGACATAATCCTGATTTACTGTAGTGTTTGTTATTGCTTTAGCAGAACCTGGTTGGATTAAGAAAAAAGGTTACGACATTCACACAGATAAATTGAACATCCATAGTTACAAATGCTGGAATTGAATAAACAGACTGAAATACCTAAAGATTTTGGAGGGGACATAAAGCATCATGCTGCAGGACCTAAATCAATCTAACAAAAGGGATGAAATTCTCCTCCTGGCCAGATCACAACATAGACATCTACTGCAGTATGGTTTGCCTCTTCTTCAGCAGCTGGTGTTGGTCACTTTTGGAGATAAGGAACTGGACAGATGGATTGGGTGATCTGGAATGGTAGTGACTGTGCCTCATCATGAGTAAAACTCAGAAAGGCTGTGGCTGCAAAAAATCCTGGTTTGGATTCTCTTTTGCAGTTACCAGTGTAAGGAAATGACCGTGGGCTTCAGCACGTGGACAATAGTTTGGTTTCTTGACACAGAAGCTGTCAGGCAAGTTTGTCCTTCCCACTCACAAACAACACAAAACCAGGCCACAGCACGAGTGCACATTGCACTAATGCCTCAGCTGTCTCATGTTTTATACCCATTTTCTTTATGGAAAGGCCATGAAGAGCTGCAAATCACAGGCATGCAAACACATCTATCCTTTCACCATGTAACATAATTCCTGAGAAATTTAAGGTGCACCAAATTACAGAATAAAAACTAATATGGACAGAAAAGCTTCTATCATAAAAACTGACATGTCAAGATTTAGAAAGTGAAATAATCTATACTGAAATTATCTAAGGTCACCCTTTCTTCTTTCCAGGTGTTTTAAAAATGTCTTTTGTTCTTCACCTGTTTTGACTGATGCTTGGCTGAGTGAATGCTGTGCTTTCCAGTGGAGATTATTTTGATAGCACAGGTACGTCTCAGTTGTTACTTCAAAATTCTCAGGCCTACAAAGAAGCACCTTGCTCAAATAGCTTGGGCTGCAAATCCTTCTCTACAAGCAGATCTTCCCATAAAATAACTACCAAGAAGGAGGTAATTCTAAACAAAGCACTAATCGCTGCATTATCTGATCTTATGATCAAGATGACCTTAGAAACAAAGTGATTCCGAACAACTGGAGTTTGTCTTGACCAGGATTTTGGACTGTGGCATCTGACTGCAAAACATACACTTCTTTGCAATGAAGGCAGCACACAGTAAGATGCAGTAAGAGACATCTCACTTCCCATTAGCAGCCTGGAAGCCAGCGATCTATCTTAGGCAGCTATTTTAGGAGAGAACAAATCACCCCCAACAGCGAAGCGCTCTCTCCCATCTGTTAATGACAGCCCTAGATAACCAATTTAGAAGGCATGACCAGCTTTTAGAAGACTGGAGCTAGAAAAATTAGTCCTTAGGTTTTGGATTCCAGGAATCAGATGAACAACTAGGCTGGGACAGAGGTCTGTTTTTGTTTAATTTGATGAGAAAGACCAAAAAAATCTTTAAATTGCATGGCTTAAAATCTCTTAACTTTACAATGGAAAATTGTTTTTATTCTGGTGGATCTGGAGGAGACAGAAGCTTATTGTGTCCAGGACAAACGTGTCACCAAATCATGCCCTTCTTCTACTTGAGGATTTTATGACAGGAGTGATTTCATAATAAAAATCTAAATTCTCCCATCTTTTACTCCGGAGAGGGACTACTCAAGTTTTTACCACAGTATTCCTGATCGACAGCCTGTCGCTTCATAATCATGAATACCTTTGATCCGTCTACTCTGACCACACTACAACTGTGTGTTGTAAACCATGGTAAATCACAGTACTCTCTAGGCTGATCCCTATGCTGAGAAACCATGCCTAAAGTAGTGAGGGCATTCCATATTTAATTTCCTCCCCCTCCCCAATTTGCTGTTTAAGACAGGAAAACCTGGAATTTTTAACTAATACAAGCAAGCACTGAGGTGTGAAACTCAACAGTGAGATGCCTGTACCTGGAACAGGCACCATTCCTCACTGCCAGCAGCACCTGATCACCAAGCCAGAGCATTAGTTTTTTCTATCCCAGCCTGAAGCAAGCTGTCTGCCACCTGAGCTAACATCCATCAGTAGATGCCTCTATCTCTAAAGCTGTACTGCTCTCAACAAGCACTACAGTGTGGAGAACAACATCAGAACCAAGCCTGCACGGCATTTGTCAGCAGAATCATTCTCTGCTCCATGTAACCTGTAGTTGTATTACTGCACAGACCCTCATTCCTGAAGAGTAGAGGATGAGGAAGGATGTGGCACAATACCCACCTGTCTTCTGTACTCCCAAGTTGGGTCATACACTTTCCATCCATTTTCTGGGAAAACCTCTTTATACTCAAAGGCAAAAAGTGGCTGAAAGAAAGAAAATTTACCATTGAGAGCCCACTCCGAGCCCATTTACAGCATGCTTGATATCTCAAATAGTAATTTACGACTGACCCTTCTTTTTCCCCACTGCATCACTTTTCTTTCAAGGCTTTATAAAAAAGATGAACACTCTCACTGTAGCAGGTAATTAGTACAATATACTTTCCAATATGTCCCTGATCTTGCTTGGCTATTACCTAGTACTTCAAGGACAAAAGGAATTCGTTATTAAAGAGAGAAGATAAAACTACTTAGGCAAGAATGCTCTTACAGATTAACAATCAGATTCTTTCAACCAGCATTTGAAACAACAATTGCAGTGTCATAACATTAGAGAACAGGGGGGCTGCATTCCAGATTTGGGGCAGTGCAGCCACCATTAGCTGCAAACCTCTGATGGATGTCACTGTGATTTGAGTACTTTCCCTCTGTTACAAGGCTTTATCAGTAAGTCATTGCCCATGCTTGAAAGAAGGCACTCTAATAAACTTTTCCTGTTTCCTGTATGATCTAAACTCCTACAGAATTAAGTTTAAAACAGATTTGAAAACCAGCACTTCTCATCCTTCGTGAAAATGCATGTCACATGAATGCTTATTAAGTATTAAGTAGATGGGACAGAATAGAACAGTTTACTGCTATTCTGTGTCTTTTGAAAAAAGCTGAACAGAAAACACTTACCAGATTATTTGAAACTGGAAAAGCATATTTCATAAGGTTCTCAAATATGGATCGTCTCGTTCTCCCTTCAGGCTTATGAGCAAACCGCAAGTTTCGAATATCCTAGGGGAAAAAAGAGGGAAATCAAGTTGCAAATTTCTGAACCACTTCAAAATTCAAGGAAAATCCAAAAGCCAGAATTCAAAATGGGGTCACATGACAGTGCTCTTTCTAGCACTGATTTAATACTGTACTTTGAACAATGTTGTTCAGTTGCAACATTGGGCTTGGTTCAGGGGCTGTCTACAGCCTCCAACAACAGCAGGGCTGCCAAGGGAGGGCACAGCTGTGCCTGACCACAGCATCTTGCCTTCACAGGAAGCTGAAAGTCTTGAGGAGTGTCTGCTCAGGAAAAAGCTATGTGTGACCAGCAGGACTTGGTGAGACAGACCTCCTTGGCTCGCACTGAGCTCTCATGCCAAGCAGTACCGCAAGACCACCAGAAGGGGTGGCCTGACCGAGTACCTCCACAGAGCTACTGCACACAGGGCGCCCAAGAACAGCCAGTTGGGTGCAAAGCATCCACAGCCATCTCCCTTTAAAGCTTCAGTCTCACAAGATGCACTCAAGAGGATGTCTTGAAACCAAGAACTCCTCCACTTTGCACAGCAGCACCATTTAGACAAAAAGTGATCATTCAGGACCTCCTCTCCATAGTCACCTACAAAACCGAATTTGGGAAGTAAATAAAGCAACTCTAAGTTTCTCCTGCCAAGCTTGCAACTAAAATGCTTGCAGTAAAATCTAAAATCCATTAACAGGAAACGACTATAAAGTTCAAGTACATGAAGATGGTAGAGCATGTCAGAGAATGAGATAAACAGCTGAAGACTTCACTTCCTCACAGGGATTACATGACTGGTCTCAGAAAGAGGACTTTTCAGGAGGCATAACATGTATCTGTACCACTTTGATATTGCACTAAGCTGCTGTGCATATCCTGGTGAAGCAGGCTGACATGTATAAATATGCTATAAAGGGCCAAAACACCCATCCTATAGTTTGTGCCTAAGTTTCCCACACAGGGAAATGATACAGTTCACTTCAAACCTGACCAAGTGTCCTTATGGACAAAATGGCTGAGAACTAGGAATCCAAATCAAAACAAGGGACAAATTAGCTTGCCAACACAAGCACCCACCCTATGTTAGCCAGGGTGGATTAAGAGTGCCGTAGGACAAAGGAGCAGCAGGATGATTTGATTACAGATTGCAGTAACTGGTCTTGACTCAGCACACCCACAGCTTGACAGTCAGCTTAGCTTCCTGGTGCCTCAAAAATCACAGCAGTGACCAGAGCAGTTTGGGATTCCTTTTCATTCCTCCACCTGCTCTTATCCAGCAAGTGACATCCTTTTAGCATTGAGGGGCTCTGACAAGCCCTAAGCAGCCCAAGACCTGTAAGGTTCTGAATCCAGCTCTTCCTGTGTGGTCACTAGGGGAAGCAGAAGGGCCATGCCATCCAGAGATGGATTTAGGCTTTATCTACTTCCTGGGTCTACGGTAAGCAGGCATGAGGAGGCAAATTGTTCATTTCTACTGCAGTTTGTATTACCAGTTATTCCAAGGGCTCTTGAGAGGCACATGTGAAATATGTAATGCCTGGAAAGAAATGAAAAAACAGCCTTGACAAGGACTGAAGGCCACTCACCAGTCCCTCATGGCAAGGCACAGCAGCAGAGGGACACGAGCTAATGATTTAGGGAGAAATGTGCCCCTTTCTTGCTCTTGAAATGTAAATGAGTGAAAGGCCTACTGAATTCCCAGTAACTGGAGTCTACCTAGAATAAGTCTGGTGGGCAATGCTGAGAACTGAGGATGAAGGCCTACACTTCCATGATGAAGAAAAGCCATTGCCCAGCACAAAGCCTAAAAAAAAGGTTTGGACCTCTTATCAAATAAGTGGAGATTCAGAATACTGAAAATTAATTTTGGAATTACGCTTTTTGACAACTGTGAAACCATACTGACTGAAACATTTTGCAGAACTTCCTACAGAACTACAGAGAAAACCTTTAAAAACATATGTTCCCCTTCCCCTATTGTAAAACACAGATAAAAGTTTACCTTGCATACAATCTCCAGTCCGTATGAATTTTCACCGCGACTGGAAGCACCTCCAATTTTCTCCACTCTGTTGATTACACCTAAAGATGCATCTAGGACAAAAGGAGGGTCCTGTAGACAGTTGAAATTTGTGAGTTTAAAAAGGGGAGGGGGAAAAAACCCCAGCTCCTGCTCCCTTATGTCTATATTCCCAAACATATAGCCACATTTCACACAGAAATACTCTCAAACAACACCTAGGTCCAAAGACTGAAAAGGTAGCAAAAGCAGATTATTTCAAAAGCTTACCCGTTCCATGCTTTTAAAATACAGTCTATAATTGGTAACAGTAAGGGTTCCTCTGATTGCTCCAGTGAAGGGGCAGATGTAAGTCACATCCTTAGCTTAAGAAAAAAAAAAAAAAAGTTGTAAATTTCACAGTTAATTTATGGGAGAAAAATTATGCCTGCAACAATATTTATGGACTCTACCTTGCAGATCATGAAATAAAACAATCTTAATCTGTGGTTCTACCCTAGATCCTAAGGCTAACTTGCAAGTTTCAGTTCTGTGGAGAGGCTAAGAGTTTGGGTAGAGATAGTACCACCACCCAGAATCCTACCTTTGCACAAAACTGCTACCCCTGTCAACAGGCCAGTGTCTGGTGCAAACTGTGTGCTCACACTGCCAGTTGCTGAGAACATCATGCATGGAAAGAGGAGACCACTCCTGCTTGGAGGCACACATTGGAAGCTGACAGCAATCTGCATAAAAGCTAAGGACTGTGCTCAAGATGGTTTGTGCCAGCAGGGGCAGGAGAAGGCAGTTCTTGTACATGTGGTTTTTAGGGTGCCTGGGTCCTTCTGTACACCTCTGCACGTGGAGTCAGCCCTGGGATGAAGGCCCTCATGCTAAAAGCCAGCAGAGCTACCGTGATTTGCAGGAGCCATGAAACACCCAGCTGCCAGGGATCTGAGGTCTGAAGTCAATGATCAAGTTACTCTGCACAATTCAATTATTTTTGAGCCTGAGTGACGGTGACTCTAAACAGTCCCCTTCTTAAAAGGCCTCAAATGTTTCTCACTTGCTCCAGCAAAAGGCAAGAGGTGCTGCTGGCTTTCCACTGCAAACACCTCTCCTAACTGCCCTTCTGTTTTACATCAATTAAAAATGCCAAGATTTAAGTTGTTGCCTCCCCACCTCTGCTGCCTATCACGCCTTCTGCCACTGAAGCAGTCGAGTGGCTGTGTCATGGCAATGGTTTGCACTATCACCAACAAGTAATGACACCCCTCAAAAACACCGAGGAGACCCACTGACCAGAGCTGCCAGATCCATGAAAAACCTCCCTGGATCATCTTAATAACCTCAAGTCTCTAAGCCCTAGGGGCCCTATTTTGCAAGGGCTGTGTCAGGAGGGCGGCTCACCTCCCACCCAGGAGACAGCCACCATGAACATGAGGTGTGAGGCTACTGGGCTGTCAGAATGGGAACCTAAATTTCTTCCATCCATGAGATTTAACCCAGAGGGGGAGAGAGAAGAAGTCTGCTTAGTCTGCTTTATTCCAGGGCACTGGCAACTCATGTAACTAAATCATCCTCAAGTCAGCTTTGCTTCTGCATTGTCTTCATTGACTCTCAAGATCTGGATGTGGAGAAAGATCCTTAAAATATCAGAAGTGAATAACTCGGAGCAAAATATGTAGTGAACAATATCTGGCTAAAAAGAACAAAAATATACATATCTATAAAAAGCACGCTATAAATTCCATTATTTATTTATTTATATAAATTTACATGTATTTGTTTGAAGGACCATTAAACACAAAATGCTTATACCCATTTCTAATTAAACCAAGTGTTTCATTAGTGTCCGATTATTAATCACTTCTTTTCAAAGACTACTTTGACAGAGGTTTGAAAGCAGACTCAGGAAGCATAACAAGGGTGAGGGCAGCCTGCCTAGTTTTCCACTGGAGCTCCCATTATTCGAAATGTAATTTTGAAATGCTTAAAAAAACCCCAGCAAAATCCACTAATAAGAAAAGCGTGCATTTACATCTCAAAAGGAACAGGATTTCTGGGTAAAGAGGGAAGGTGCTAGAAAAATGTTTTCCAGGTAAGGAACCCCAGGCACGATCTCAAACATCAGCCTTGCCAGCTTGTAAGCCACACCACCTTTCACATTTGCATTTTATTAGCCTGGTTTCCTAAGGAAACAATTTTACTTAATTACACTGCGCATGTACAAACGTACCTCCACACATTGCTTGTCTGACCTTAACCCTGCCACAGCTGTATGATTTCAGCAGTGCCTACTTGATAAACAGGCATCTCCAAGGCATTAGAGTCCTTCACTGTTTGTGAGAACGAATGCCAGGTATAACAGTGAGGTTGTAGTGGTGCTATCACCACAGGAAAGCCTAATGAGCGCAGCCTTTGGTATGTATAAGAGAATACATATGGGAGAAAGAAACTGGAAACCAGATTTACTAATTCCCCTGCTTGTGGAATTCCTGTCTTTTACAGGCCAATCTTACCCTAGATTATTGGGCTGGCTGAAAATACTTTTTCTTCCCTTCCCTGTAAAATACAAGGAGAATTACATTTGCCTTTCTTGACACTTTTAACAGGAAACAATTATTGCTGATGAATAACAAAGATTTCCTTTTTGCTGCCTTTAGCTTCTTGCTAGAACAGGCAGCAGCTCTCTGGGCTATTCCAAAAGCCACCCAGTCTTACAGATTTATGTGGCTTATCACACCATTTGCCAACAGATAAAACACTAGTAACTCTCATCTCTTAAACCATTCCCTAAGAACCCTTAAAAATACTGCCTCACTGTCAGAGCTAATTGCACATGTGGAGGGAGTTAGTGTATGGTAGGAATAGGAGTTCAAAAACTCTTAGGAAAGAGGTTGAGAAAAAGATTAATCATCAAGGTGGGTTGTTTGGAGGTTTTCTTGCTTGTTTTTATATTGTTGTTGATGGGTGCTTTTTTTTTTTTTGAAGTATTTTCAATTTTTATTTTTTGATTTTTTATGTTTAGGACTGAAGTTGCACTCTTCCTTGTCACCCTAAGAGGAAGGCAACACATTAAAAAAGCGAATGCAAAATCTTTCACAGAAAATTAATCAAGAGGCTTACTCAAGCTTTCAGAATGGAAAGCATCAGCAAATCTGATGCAAGTCTGAACGTCTGGATGAAAAAAGAAAAAACCCATCCCCCATCACAGCAAGTTCCCTGCAAAAGCACTGTATTCTTTCCTAGAGTCCATGGCAGAGATTTGACACATAATTGTGCTGTGTCAGCCTAGGAAGTCACCGCGTGGCAAGGACAAACTGAAACAGTTGATCCATGTCCTCTCAGGAGGCAGCAAAGGCAGAGCTGTACAACTCACCCCATCACTCATGGTAAGAGCATTGAACTGCTTTGCACCTGCTACGTGCTAAAAGAAGACACAGCTACCTTGGCCCATGTGATGTGCAACAGCTCAGTTAATGAAACAACCTGATCATGGTTCCCAAAACATCTGCAGTTTGCTGCTGCTGGTCAGTGACTGTCAAGATACTTTGCTCTATGGATATTCTACTGTTTGTCAGCAAACAAGAAGGAATTTCTTCTTCACGTACCCATGTCTTTAATGGTTTCCCCAGGCAGCAAAGGTGGCTCTTCCATTTCAGCCAATTTATTAGCCTCCCTCAGGACCTAGGCAAAAGATACAAGCACAAACAGAAATTCATTATTTTTCATAAGCCAAGAAGTTTGCACTTAGAAGTTAACAAATCTTACAGTATCAAGGACAACAAATATTCAAAGATCATGAAGTATTGCCTAGGGTCTCTTCAGAGGTCAACACCAGGCTCTGTGCTTTGGCAGCACACTTCCCAGGTGCTCTTTCATGCTCCAACCTCTTGCACAAGCCACCTTCACATGCCAAATTCTCTCACAGTTATGGACAGAGCCAAAGGAACCAGTTCCTTTCCAAGTTGAAGTGCTCAGAGATTACCACGATGCCATCAACTATTCAGCAGAGCACTTTCTAGTTTACACTGAGGAGAGTTGAAAAGGACACCTTGGTCACTCCACTGTGCTCTGTGAGGGTCTCACAACTGCAAAAGTCCTGACTTGACTCAGTTACAAAGACACTACTTTGATAGGCACATATAGGAGGTAAAGTTTTGATTTTCTTTTTTTTCTTTTTTTTTGGCTGCCAAATGACCCCATCTTCACTTTCCTTTGAGTTCATGTTATACCACAGGGCATGGCTTCTCAGACCTATGATTGCATTTACACAAGGGTTTTCACAAGAACAGCTGCTATCATGGGCAGATGGACATTTTAGGAAAGTGTGGCTGTAACTAGGAAAGCATAACCTGAGGTCTAAACCTATAAGAACTAGGAAAGAAAAGCAAGATTAAGGCTAAGTCTATGTGGCCAAATGCAGAAGGATTTAATGATGTTGTCCATGCCTCCAGCTGGACAAATGACCACAACCTCAGCAGTACAGTTTGCTCAACCTCTTAACACAAACGGAGAGCAGGTAAGTTACTCCAGACCCTGCCTCATGCTATAGCAACCACAAAACTTTGAGCACAAGGTTGGCACCTTGTGCTTGTTCGAGGTGTCCCACCTGGTGAAGACAGGCAGAGGGAGCTCATTGCTCCTCACAGCTGAATGTGCAGGCTTGCCTAGAATGTTTTCTTTATCATAATGCAAGGAAAGAGAAAAATAATTGCTTCAATTTGGTATCAGGAAATCCCTGCAAAGAAAATTCAAAGACATAGCCTAAAGTGGCATTCTAGAACCTGACACGTCTGTGGTCAACTTTCATGTAGGATCAAGCCAGAGGGAGAGCCTCAGGGAAGAAAAATTCCCTAAACTATGCAAAAAAACTGGAAACAAACCCAAAGAAAGCCCTTGCCACAATAAGAGCACATTCCAGCATTTTCACACAACAGATTGATGCATAGATGAAAAGATTAACAAGATCAAAGCCTTCTTGAGAACAAGATGTACATTTTTAAAAATGCATTCAAAAGACTCTTAGAAAAAAAAAATTAATAATAAAAGCAATTACAGTCCCGGCTTCCTAACAGAAACCTCACAACTGCACCCACTTAAATCAGGTTTTACCAGGGAGGCTGCCAGAGCAGCTGGGCTGGGGTCCACAGGATGAGTAAGGAGAGGTCCCCATTGACAGAACTCACACTGGCAGCAACTTGCCAGGAAGCTCTCTTCCCCCACATCAGCAATATCAGTTAAAATAAGGTTTTGCTGTTATAATGAGCAGAAATAGATGTTGAGGACTTCTTGTCAGCACAGCTGTGTTGGCCAAAGATCACACACCCCATCAAAGCCCTAACTGAGGGCCTCCCTGACAAAAGCCTGTGATGTAGACCCACTCCCAACTCCTGTGTGTCCAATTTTGCGCTTGAGTAACAGCCCTGAAATTAGCAGGATAACATCTGGATTATGATAAATGAAATGGAGCTTCTGGCTAATTAGCCCTTAAGTGGTGGTCATCTTTTTGGCCTTTTATCTTGGAAGGACATTAGTGAAAATCCACTCTGTGTTCAGAACATGATCACAGCTTCTTTGAGAAGGTCCGTACCCCACGCGGGCAGCAGCTGCTGCCAGGACCACTTCGGTCAACAGCTGGACTCGCTGCTCTCCATCCTGCAGATGTCAGCGGGAGCACGTCCAGCAGTAAACATTTGGGGACTGGGTTGTATCTTAAGCCAAAACAAACATGAGGTAAGACACACAGAAAGCACTTGGTGTGACAAACATCTGCTGAGGCGGCAGAGGTGGGCAGTGCTCAGGTGGGTTTTAAACCTGTCCTGCAAGTAGGTGAAAGAAGAAGGGAATAGGTAAGCAGTATGAAAGACAAAGACCTCCATGTCAACACCATTCTCTAAAGACAAGGTTGAAAGCCTTTTCAATTTAAAAAGTGTCTCTTCTAAATCTAATGAAGTCCATCTGCTCACTCACACTTCTCTGAAATGTCCCCAGGATCAGAGGAAAGGGTTAGCAATCCAAACCCGAGCTCACTTCAACACAGGGCAGCAGAGGGCTGGCTTCCAGGAAGCACAGCACTTCAAGGTCAGCCTCCTTGCCTCCCCTCTTATTCTTTCTTTTTTTTTTTTTTTTTTGCTACAGTCTGGAGAACTAAACTAATTTTCACCACCCCTCAAGTGACTTCAGCACAGTACCTATCTCAGGTCACAAAGCACCGACTGCACGATTATTTCAAAGTTGGTGCAAGCACATAACCCCTGGACAAGTCATCCTTCCCACGAGGCTGAGACAGACATGGTCAGAAAACCCAGGGCAAACACTTCTCTGTTGTGCCAGTCCATGCACTGTCTGCTCAGCACTAGATTTTGAATGAGCCTCTAGTTGGAACATGGGCACTTGAACCCCATCCTGGCAGAAACCAAGAAATGAATGGTAGGCACTTTCCTGAGACCCACCTCCACTAATGGCTCCTAAAAATTGATTCGGGGAAATGCAGTCTGTATGGGGCTGAAAATGCAGGCAGCAGGCAGGAGAAGACACCTACAGCACCACTGAAGGACAGGGGCTGGCAGCAGGTAAGAAAAGTGGGTGGATAAGAGAAGAGGAGTTTTGGAAACAGATCAAGGAGAAAGAATGGTATGGGACAATGCACATGAAGCTCTGAGATGACGTCAGTGTTATAAATGGGCCCTTTGCTCCTTATATGACTAAGGAGATGACATGAAAAGCCCTTCCATCTTACTGCCAATCCTCCTCTCCCCCTCAAAATCCAAAAATGGTTCATTAAACTGTGAGAAAAATCTTTTTTTGTACATTAGCCTATTTTCAAGACTCTAAAAATAACACTCTTGGGCCCAAATTTAGCCCTCTGCAAACCTTACAAGATTAAATTAGGAGCACCAGTAAGGCGAGGAAGCAGGGAAAGGAGCCAGGGACACAACTGCAGCAGCCTGGCTGCAGGGGGGGCACGGCAGCTGCTGATACACAAATGCCATTGAGGCAGGTACCACACACACAGCCTGCAGCTGAAATGTGCCACCTCCGTGTGCCTCAGCCTTTTAAATTGTTCAGTGGGAATAAAACCAAAGAATTCTTAGAGATCTGCAACGAAGAACACACTCAGAGCTGGGCAAACCATTATTACTTAGGAATAGGACCACAATGACATACAGTCACACACGGCTCTTTCTGTCACAATCACCACTAAAATAGCTCCTGTAAGAAACAGACACAATGACCAAAAACCAGTGGAATACTCTGCCTTGCCTCTAAGTTGAAAAAGTTCTTTATTATCTTTTCCCCACAAAAATGTTATGCTTGGTAACTGAATCTCTAGAGGAATGAAGTCCTGTTACGCACCAGAACAGCCTTCATTTCTGTCTTCTTTTACCAAGTAACATCATCTACGCATCCCACCTGTCAGCAGCTCTCCCTCTAGATGAAACAGCTCTCTAAGTGTCTGAGAATGGGAGTACCTTAGAACCTAAACACAAGTCCTGGCTCAGCTCAGAGGGTGTGAGAACTTCGTGCCACCACCTACCTTTGTCCTCTGCTCAAGCAGCGACTTGGCAGAACAAACCCACACTGCTACATTCAAAAACCACTTCTCTACTCCAGGATCCCACCTTGTGCAGCTCCAGCACAGTCACCCCCAGCTGAAGGTGCAGAGCCTTCTCATGCCTTCCCAACTACTGCCCCCAAGACAAAGGAACTGCTGTTTCATTGAGGCAACCTCCAGAACTGAGCAACAAAATCATCATCTCCTTTGCTTGCATGTATGGGGTCAGGGAAAGAAATTCAGGTCTGCTAAAAAGGTAAGACTGCTGCCATTCAGGGTACTGCAGTTCTGGCAAGTGTCTCCAACCACTTGTTCACACTGCCTCCTAACACAGCAGCCAGCATGTGCTACAAAAATCCCTCTCCTGGACGATGTGTACGGAGAACTCATGCACACAGCTCATCCGGAGCACCTGCAGCCCACCCGGGGTGGTACAGAGTTGAATTGCAAGCACACTCTATGCACAGGGTCATAGAGCTCTGTGCACCACTGAGCACTGTTCCAGAAGGAGCTGAGAGGGTGCATGACACTCTAAATTCAGGGTTTGATATTTGACCGTGACCAAAACAGCTGATGTGCTTTCCTGCTGTACTTGCCTACCGCCGATGCTGCACCGCCTGGCTGACAGCCCCTGCCCAGCGCTGCCTGAGGCCAAGCCAGGACTGCCTCCTC
This sequence comes from Prinia subflava, assembly GCF_021018805.1. NCBI lineage: Eukaryota > Metazoa > Chordata > Aves > Passeriformes > Cisticolidae > Prinia > Prinia subflava. Next base: position 29,036,678 of record NC_086249.1, read on the forward strand.
CTGCCCGGCCTGCCAGGGCTGTCATTGCTTCAGTGTCTAGGTCAGTCAAGATGCCTGGGTCCACTTTATGGCTTTTATAATAGAAGTTTTTCCATAACCTGGATCATTTTGCCAGGACTAGCTTAGGGTGTGACTGCAGGAGTGAAGGCAAGCAAAACCCGAGCAAGAGAGAGAGAGCAGCTTGAACCAAACAGGGAGAGGGTAATTTTATTCCTGGACACTGAACAAGCCTCCTGATAACACAGATACATGAGGAGAGCACCTGACGTCTCTCCTAGCCATTTATGAGTTATTATTTTTTTACTTTCTCCTGAATATTTGAGTCCTGAAACCCACAAAGGTCAGATTGTTTGGCTTCATGCAACTTAAGGGGAGACAGATTTGTGTTACCAAATTGTTGTGTAACAGTTTTCCTAAGTCTGCAGAGATTCTTCTATCCTGAATCACAATTAAAAAAATGAGCAAAAGGAATCTTTTTTGGCTTAGACAATATTAAAATGTACCCTTTTTGTAATTTTTTTTTCCTCTGAGTTAATCTCTCCTTGGTAACCTCCTACACACTCCAAGTCACTTTGCACATTTTGAACAGAGTTGTTGTGCATAAAGCCACAGCACTGGTACGACACGTTCAACCTGACAGCATGAACACCTTGCTCCTGGATTACTCCTTTCCCCAAAATCATGTCTGCTGCATCTACTGAGAAGACCAGCTCTCCAAACTGGGAACTGCTTTTGTTCCAGCTACAGAGTCCTGTTTTATGTTTCCTACAGCAGGAGGGCGGTCGCTTAACTGGTCCCTTGACATAAACATATATAACCTGTCTGTACAGACAAACATTGCACACACACACCCCGTGTGTCTCCGTGCTTCTGCAGCCCCTCAACTTGGATTTGGCATGTCTCTGTCTATCTTTTGAGCATGCAACGGGTGAAAGACATGCTGCAGGGACAAGAATGTGCATGTTGTACGTGTACAAAAACATACAGAGAGAAAGAGTAGAGTTTAAAAAAGATGTATCTTTTCAAATCACATGTGACATATGCAATCTAAACTCAACAGCCAAGTGAGAAGTTTAATCTCCTATAAGAAAATATCACTCTGATACTTTACATTTAAAGGACTACCTGGGAATATTCTGGTTGTACTTAACATAGCTAAACTTTCCTTTGCTCCCTTTTTTCTAATGTCTTTGTCTTAAGAAATGGAAAATTATTAAATGCCCTCCTTAATCACCATTTTTGCCACTTTGCAGGCAGGGTAGTCAGTGAGCTGCAGGAATTCACCTGAAACTGGAGATCTACATCTGCGCTGGTCCCCTAGGCACTGCACCAGTCAGTGGAAAGCAGGGTAGGAGATGCACCTTTAGGACAGGTACCCTTCTTCCCACTGAAGGCTAAGAACTGGGGAAAAGGAATGTCAGTGCAGATCTGGAAGGGTAAAACCCAATTCTGGTCCTTCCTTGTGGTCAGCATAGCAAAACCCAATCTCCTGGACATCCATAAACAACTGAGCAGTCATCTCCTATGCTTTTCAGAGAAGTACAAATGCGCTGTGTGCAGAGAGGCAGCAGGGAACGAGCCATGTCAGATACAAATACTGCATGGATTTGATTTAGAAAGGCATGACTCCAAAGCTTGTAGGACAGGTTGTCTTAGCTGAGGTATAAGACAGCTTTTGTGTCAGAGCTGGCTCTCATTTGCTGTCACAAAGAACCACATAAGGGAAGTCAGCCTTCCTGCAAAGACTTAGCCATAGGATTATTTTACATACTTGATTCATTTATTACCTTTGTTTGTAAATTAATAGCAAAACATATACACTTACATAACTAATGCTTCTGTGCTTTAAGTGCCTTTTGGGGATCTCAAACCACGTTTACCTATTCCTTCCCCTGAATTTCCCTACCACTCCATCCCTTTCCTCTTTAATGGCTGTTTCCATCAGTCAATCAACAAAGGACAGTGCCACTCTGGCAGGTGCATCAAGATTTATGATTACTCCAATGATGGTGTAAAAATGCCTGAAACAAAACCGACAGAGAAGCTCTTTCCATTCATGCCAGGGAAAGATCCCCACAGAGCTCTAATTCTGTCCAGCTCACATTGACAGCAGCTGCAGAACTGACACAAATCTGTGCAGAAACAAGATGAGTATGCTTCTTTAGGACAGTTTTTCACAGGTGGATAGATTTCTTCTCTAAATGAAACATTTCTTACAGCAGGAAAAGGGGCACATTTTTCCTAGCATTTTACTGCTAAGGTGCTTCCTTCCTCTCAGTGCTCAACCATCAGGACCAGAACAGAAGCCATGCTTACTTGACTGCAAACACTGCACTACTTTGAGGAGAACTTCAGCTGCCATTTATGGCTATTTCAAGTGTACTTGGAGAAGATTTGTGTGCTAAGAATCCTACTGGAAATGCAATAAAACATAAATTGAGCAAGTAAATGGACTTTGTTGATTATTTTTAAATCATTAAGAATACCACAGCAGAAAGGCAATGGGAAAGAACAGAAATATCTCTGCCTCACTGAGGCACAGGGACTTTTCTGAGGATTATGACCAGATGGCTTGAAAAACTATGTTAGAGGCATTCAGAGCTGCAAGATATTAATTGCAGGGAAATGCTTTATGTCTTATTCCTTTGGGATATTAAAAGTTCAAGGGGGAAAAGACAAAACATCATGGATACATGGATCATTTCAGAAGAGTACACAAAGAATCAAATGTACCATCCAAAGACCACGTTAAGCCCATTTAGCTCACAAAGAGAGCACTTGGCCAAAGACAGCCTCCTAGCTTGGTTAAAAAGAAAAAACACAAGAAGTACTTAAGTTATCAAAAAATGTTCTGACAACAGATCACGTATTACACTACTCTAAAGACAGCAACAACATACAAAGTACACTGCAAGTGCCTTTTAACTACACCTTCCTGACACAAGTAAAAAAACAAATCACAAACTGTGATCTCTACCTACCATACATGTTTGGAGAAAGCATAAAAGTGCTTGAGAAATCACTTGCTTACTTACCACTGTCTTGAAAATTCTTAAAAGGAAGCTGATTATTATTGTATTTAAAAAAAAGAAATACAGTCCCCAAAGTAATACAAAGGGACCCCTCTGCAGGAGGAAGCAGCCACCATGCAGTGTTTTCCTGGGGTTTTCTGCTTTGCTTTTTCCACGATGTTCTTCTCCACTCAGTCCTGAATGTCCAGTGATGAAGAGCAGCCTCTCTGGGTTCCCTGGGCTGGTGAATCTCCTGGGCCTTCGCTGCACAACTACGAGGCAAAGCTTAGAAGCTCAAAGGAATGCATTGTTGAGGGCCACTCGTTCAACCACGGCTGGCTTGTCTCTTCAAGTTTGTATGGCTTGGTGCCTCAAGACAATTCTCTCATTAGGCTCTGACAGAAAGTCATCATTGACTCAACTCAGCAACACTCCCTGGCACAGAAGGTTGCAGATATTATCTATTCAGACAAGTCCAACATTTTTTAATACAGAACCCTCTTCACTGCCAAGGGTTCCACATATGTCTCAAACCACAACGCCTCTGTTCTTCATGGGCTGCTCGAAAACTTTGCACAGTACATTAGCTCGACTCTATCCCTTTATTTTTACTGAATTTTGTTTAGCAAAAAACTTACATGCAAGAACATTAAAATTTTCAAGGAAACCATTAAACCAGTTCAGTGAATTTCATATCAACAGTCTTAAGTGACAGAAAAACACTCTGACCAAAAACAGTCATAACTCAGAGCTATGACTACCAACTAAAATAAGTCACAGAATACTGTCTCCATTACTAAGAATTTCACTTTTGATTTTTGATATAGATAATTACATATTTATAATGAGCAAACAATCATACAGAAGGGAACAAAGATGTTTCATTCTGTGCAAAAACATCTACAGAAAATCAAATCTTGGCAAGCACTGCATGCAATCACAAATCCATGTACTCCCTTTAAATACCATGCTTGTTCATTCCTGCCTGATCTGTCCTTCCGTTCACAAAACTGTAACTAACAGGGGGCAGGGGGGGAAGCCACCTCTTACCTGGTTTTACTCAACAAAAAGAAAATTCTTGCACTTTGTAGCTAGGAGAAATATGGCAGTCGATTAGGAAGAGCTGAAAATATTTTTGAGAGCATATGAAGGCCATTTGCTCATTTTCCTTGGCTTTCCATTCCTAATAGATGGCAATAATAAATGCTTCCAGAGATTTCTTTCACTGTGCATTACTCCATATTCAAACATTTAGGTACCTCTGTATAAGAAGAATTAGCAATGTTTGCTGCTTTCCCCTTTTTTAACTAGATGAGCACTTAGGGAGTATTATTTCCATGTAAAGGAGACAGAAAATTGACTACATCTGGCTTTTTTCCCTATCTAATTTGCATGAAATCAATATTTTTCAACCCAGAGGTTGGCTACTCTGTGGGTTTGTTTCCTTGAAAGGGAGAGGTACAGAAAAGGACTTACTGGGGAGAGGTGCAAGGAGGGGACCAAGATTTTCCATCTCTTGGAATACTACAAAATGAAAATTACTGTAATTCTTATGAAATATGCAGCATTTACTAGAAACTGGAGTCCTTGAAAAATATGGCAATGGCAGGGGCTAAATTCCAGTCACTGACAGGGCTGTCCTGGAATGACCATGATTATGGACAAGAGCATCATTCATTCTCCAGAACCAGTCCTTTGTGCCTTTGTTCATCAACAGCTTAATGCTCCAAAGAAAGGAAGCCCATTTCCCTCAGGCACACACACAGAGTTCGTATGGTCAAAATCAGAATTTCAAGATAGTTAAAATATGTTTCCTTGTAAGACTTCCTTATTTCTCTTCTGCTGCTCTTTAAGTCCCTCTGTTTGACACCTTTGATAACGTAAAGCACTACCTCTTCTTGGATTTGGCCTTTGGACTTCATCCCTGTGTACTAAGGGACCTATGGAAATACTGCTGGCAGGTCAGGTAAAGGCCACTTCTGCCTGCAGAACTTCCACTCCTGTACAGACACACAGAAATGTGAAGTGCACCTCTATGTAAGAACAGAACCAAGCAATGATGCAGAGAAATATACAGTCAGGTCTTCATACAGTGACAGTAAAAAGATGAACAGTTTATTCAATTTCACTGCTGCATCACCAGCTCACATCTAGCCAAGTGTTTTGTGACCACAGGTCAATTATCTTCACCATCTGGTGCCTTGTGCAATACAGTCTGTAACTGAATAGCAGTCACAGTCCGGTGCACCGGGAAGGAAAGCTCCCAACACGGAAAACATCTTTGTATTTGCTATGAACCAGGCTGCTTACCAGCAGTCCCATGCAAAGAGTCAAGGGCTAGTCTGAAACAGGAATATTTATCTCCATATATTATCACAGAGCCCACTGGCAGGGCAGAAAGTCTTCAACTACCATGGAGGAGCTTAGGCAGAGGTTTTGTCATGATTTAGTGCTTCCAAGCCAGCATCACTCACTGACTGAAAAGTCGCTTAAAATCAAAACTGAAAAACATTGCTTAAATGAGTGCTTAGAGTTTAAAACGTTATGTCACTCTCTAAACCCAGCTCTTGTTGAACATGTGTTACACATAACCAAAGCCTGACATGCTTCCTGCATTGGCAGGGAGATAGTAATGGAAAAGCTCACTGAGGCTAGTTTTAGTGATTTACAGCAAAGGATGGAGGTGGGGGGAGAATCACATCTTTCTTCAATATGTTTTCCTACTAACAATATACGTGTTCTACATAAAACTAGTCTAAGCTACTTTGCACTAAAGCTAGAATAAAGCAAGACAAAGGTGGCAAAGTCAGTGACTGGCACTTGAATTAATCCTGCCCAGTATCATCTGGGGGACAGGATTTACCTCAGTTTTAGAAGTCTGTATCTGGAGATATTACTCTGCACTCTCTCCATAGTCAGAAGAGAAACACATTAGGTTCTCAAAACAGATAAAAATGTGCCTTTACTCAAGCCCAGTTCAAGCTGGGATCCACAGAAATCACTTGCTGCTCCTCAAAGTATGTTTCAACATCTGCACCAAGGACTTCTCTAGCTCAGCTCCACGACATTCTCACCTAACATGGGCATATCCTTAAAGATGAGATAGATCAGATCACAAATGATCTATGTCCTTCTATTGAGCGCAAAGGAATTCTGGTTGGCCAGCTTGAATGCAGGCTTGCCCCAACAGATTTAATCCACGAAACCTAAGGAGACAGCAACAGTATCCATTTACTGTCTTGGAAGGAAATACTCCTTCATATACCTTTTGTCATGCACCAGTTATGTATCTTACAAAATAAACCACATGGGCTTGTCTACAGTCTCTGACCATACACGTAACAGATAACAAATTAAGGTTACACAAGCCACTCTGTTCCTTCCCATTTCAAACCTGCAAGTCCTGGGAATGCTACAATAATATTCTTGCATGTCATGCATAAACCTACTGTGAATCCAACAATTCCTCATATATTAAAGAAGAAAATCACTGCACAGGGAACAAACAGTCATGAAGGATGGGTCAGATGCTTGTACAGTATTTTGTCTGGCCTTTAGAGGAGTATCAGGAATTGTGGATCTTCCTGTTGCTCTCAAAGGGCAAAACAGTTTAGCAGTCACAACAGCAGCGCTCACAACAAAGATTTGAACAACTTTTTCTGAAGGCTGCACAGCTAAGCAGGTGACATATGGATTTGCTGTGGTTTCCTTCTTTCTAGGTGCAAGAAGCAATATAAAGAAAACAACATATGAGTTTCCATCCTTTGGTTTAAGCTTTTACTGCACACAATCCAAAAACAAACACAACAGGCCTGATAAGAAATTATCAGGCAAAGGTACTGTTCTTAAGGGAAGTGGCAGCAGGCTCTGCTGGCCATATCCACTGCTTCTCAACTGCAAATGAACAGGATCCAACCCTTTTATAAAAGCTACTCCAAAGCCTTGAACACGATAAACTTCAGGCATTATCCTATAAAGCAACAGCTACCTATAAATGAAAGTCCCTACTGATAAAAGATAGAGCATCAGCAAGAAGACTTAAGCATTATAAAATGCCCAGACACATCTCCTTATATGCACAGGAGAAAATACTGCCTACAGGACTTAGGAGCAAGAAACTCACTGTACTTTATTAACCACCTACTTCCCAGATCTATAACAGCTATTTATACACTCCAATCCCATTGGCAAAGATGGATTTAAGGTGTTTTTAACATCTCAACCCAAATTACAAAGTATCTATGGATTTCCAACTCCATTTTCACTTTCAACTACTTCAATCCTGTTCCTGCCTGATCTATAACTTATGTTAAAACATATGGCAGTGTATTTGCTAAAAAATCCCTCCAAGAGTATATACTCTAAATCATTTCTAAACAGCTTCGGATTTGAGATCAGGAAGGGGGTGGAAGGAGAACCTAAGACCACTTTGTTGTTTTTCTGTTGGGGTTTTGCTGTGTTAGTTTTTTCTTTCTTTCTTTTTTTTCTTTTTTTCTCCTATGAAACTAACTGAAGCAGCCAAAAGTTATCTAGAGTTAGTTTATGAAGTGAAAATTCTGTAAACTTTCTACTGGAAAGGCAATTTAATCTCAGTTCCAGATACTAACATGCTCAATATACATTAAAAAAAAACAAACCCAAACCTTCATAAAGGTTGTTATTAAATACTTTGGAGAAAGATTTAGGAAAAATACTGCACATGCATTCAGTAGGAATCCCCAGTGGTTCTCTCATTTACCTCATTACCCACATGTGCACACACACACACAGAGTGTTAATTGCACTCCAAAAGAAAACTGCAGGCACAGACTGCAAGAAATTAAGTGGGTCCTTCCCCTGGTTCCCTCCTCCCAATGGACGCCTACTATTCTTCTAAAAATTCCCCACAGAAAAAGAGAGTGCTAATTGTAGCTATCACAAAGTGTTTTTCCATCGTCACAGAAATTTAATTCCTAAATTTGAGCCGATGCACACGCAGAGGCAGAGACCAAATAGAGGTAGGAGTGATGATGAATCCACATAGCAATTCACTCTAGCAGCAAAAATTTAAACACACAACAAGATCATAATCCCATAACTGGCATATCCACTTCAAAATCTTGAGAAGCTTATTTTCAGCCTCTTAAAGCTAACTGATGCAACACCTTCCTGTGAGAACATTGCATAGCCCAGGCACTTGCCACCCATACCACAGAGTTACCACAAAATGCATCAGTTGCCTCTTCAGGGCTTGTTCTCTTACATTCTTTCAGGAACAGCGTGGGACCTCTTTTTGTCCCACAGTAATGAGATGCTCAGCTCAAATCTCAGTACCTGGTAACACTTGGGGGTTCATGCTGTCTTGTGCCCATGAAAGCTGCACAAGGTGCTCAGGCTTGCAAGGAAAGAGCTAGAGCAGAGAACATGCTCGTGCCACAGCATCAGTAAATGACACTGCCCCATTTGCGACATCCAAGGCAAGGCCACATCTCAGAAAGTTCAAAGAAAATAGCAAAAACAATCATGACCTTAAAAATCTCTCATATAATTGACTTTCAAAACTCGTGGAACTCTCACAAGATAGAGATGTCAATTTGAAGAAAACCAGACAAAGAATTACAAGCCTTGGGAAAGAACATCCGTTGTCTTTGATTTAAGACCTGAAAGAAATCAGCATTAGCTGCCCACCACTCATAATCGCTACTCCCTCTGGGAGCTGGCACCAGGCAGCAAGAGGAAGCTCAGGGAGCCGACACTAACACACCAGCACTGACAGTGATAATTTGAGGACAGATGGTGGGTCTGCAGTTGCACTGGCAATACCAACACAAGAGGCTGTACACAGGTAGAGAACGTGTGACCCCCAAGAACAGCTCTCCAGCATAAGACACTCCCAGGAGTGAGGAGTGAAATGATGAATGCATGAGTTCCTCTAGGAGAATTAAGTCAACCCATAGCAGTGGAAACTGCCCTTTTCTCCCCATACTCTAGGAGCATGGGAATGCATTTTCTCCAGGTCTGCCTACCACGGACAAGCAGCCCCTCAAGTGTAAGGGAATGACCCAGCTTTACACCCCCACACAGCTGCACTGCAGCCACTCACACCACCTCTGCAAGAGCCAGCTTCAGGTGAAGCACAGGAGACATGTGCCAAACTGTGTTCACACAGACTTGATGCAGGTGAAGAGCAAGAAGCGTTCTGCCAGCAGAAGCAGGGGCTCACACTTAGCCTGCAGTGGCATAATTGTAAATAAGTAAGTAATCTTCTGCTTCACCATCTCTCCTGAAACACTGCCCTAAAACAAAAAGAGGAGCAGCATGTGTTCCAGCCAAGGCAGAACTTTAGATTGCTTAGAAATAGAAAAAGCAGGCAGGCTGTGAAGAAATCACTCCTGCATATTACAGGAACTGTGGCACAGCATGAAATTATGGGCTCCTAATGGCCTCCAGGAACACATAGGCATCTTCTGCTTGAAAAAAATCTCTCATGCAGCTAAGTGAACATTCCTCTGCGGACACTGTTTTTGATTGCTAGTGAGTACAGAGGCCCTGTTGAATGGGAAACCAGACAAGCTGAGGAGAGCTGGAATCCCTACCCAGACAGCTTACGGTTCACACAGATAAGGTGACAAAAGGGAGGAAAGAGTCACAAGACACAATCAGGATTGCAAAGAAAACATGTTGAGCCACCTTAACCACCGGAAGGGAAAGACAACTTCAGCTCTAAACAGGAAATATTGGTTTGTAATCTACTTCTAAAAGCAGTCCTCAAATGTCACAAAAACTGTGAGAAGACGAGTTGCACATCAAAACTGAAAAAGGAATTCCACATACACAAACCTCAGTAAAAAATTAAATAAGAAAGTAAGTTTATTTTTTTATATAATATTATGTATATAATATTATACAGTTAGAGCTGTAGCAGAATTTGCAATCTTGTTCATACCAATAAGCCACTTAGCCTCAGCCTAAAAATGATGTTTTCTATATGTTAGAGTGACTGAACACCCTGACTTCACAGGGGAAAAATTTCAGACATATTACAATTTCCATACCCAGGCGTGTTCAGAAGACAACCTCTCATACCCATAGGCAAAAGGTGCAAACTATCACAATGCACATAAACTTCTGATTAATTTCCAAATGTTAGCTTAAAATTGGCTAATAAGCTGCCTTTAGAAAGAAACATTCATATTCTTGTCACTTACAAACAGGTGGACTCTCTGTTACTAATTATGGATGACTGAGACAACACTCATGGGATGAAAAATCATTACGGTTGTCAAAGGAATTAGCTTTGTACTCAAGAGATTTTTATGGAATTTTACTGTGTTTACATTTTACAAAGATTCTCAACCACAGCTGGGTTATACTCAAGTTGTTACTAGAATGTACCAGTACCAACAGTTTCATACTCAGGGACTTTTTATTTTAAAGCTAAGATATAGCAACAAACCCCTTGGTTTCATAAGAGGAACATAGAGATAGCTTTCAAAACTCCTGACAACGAACTAGAACTCTGAATTTATAATTAACTAATCTAATAGCAGACTTGAAAGAGCCCTGTTTGGACCTTTTTTATGTCAGAGCAATTCAAAGTGACAGAAGATTATTTTTATCAGCTTGGAGATTGCAATCTTTCTCTGAAGGAAGGTATTTCCAAGGACTCAGTGTTTACAAACAAGCAGAAGCTCTCAAGACAAAACACTTTGTGTGTGTATGTGTATATATATATATATATATATATATATACACACTCACATAACAGGAAGAAAAAGTATATACAGCTGATAGGTTGAGGATCTCACTTACTTAAAGCACCTGAAACAAAATGGAACAGCTTTGAAAATTCATCTCCAAGTGAGGATTGCAGAGTCAGCTTTTTCAAGATTAAACAACTTTACAAAGAAGGACATCCCACAGTAGAGATTAAACTTTAATTTCACCTGTTTGACTTCAGGTCCTTTCAGTAATTTGGCTAAATATATTTTGGCATTACTGAAAGCTGACATTATTTTACCACAGCCAACTCACAGAAGCAAGAGGTTCTTTGGAGGAGGTAACACTTCTGGATTTTTTTCTTTTTTAAGGCAAAACATACATACCCTTAAATCTGGAGAGAAGTTGTCTGCTGAGGTGGAGATGGAGTCAGACGACAAAGCAGAAGCAGATTTGGTGTGAGTGGAATGGTCCGACTGCGACGTGGAAGCGCTATAAAGAAAAACACCAGAGTGTATCAAAACTCCGCTTAAGGAAGTTCAAAAGCTGGTAAGTCCAGCCACTATTCCTACCCTTTCCACTCTCAGTTATTCAGCCCTCTGCAGTGCTTTAAGAGAACCTGGTCTACTTGCCATTACCAAGGATTACCAAAGCATACACAACTCATTACTGAAACCCAGCTCAGAGCGAGCCAACACTAACACAACCAACAGCCTGTGCTGAGGAACACGCTCAGAGCCTGAAGCTGGGTGAGCAGCTGCAGTGGAGCTGCAGCTTGAGCTGTGTGTGGTGAGAGCCTGAGCCAAGAGGCCAGAATTGCCAACCTTTTGCACAGCCAAGGGCCTGGGGACCTGTGGCCCGGCCAGGTGACCAGACACCCAGAGACACAGCAGGAGCCAATGACCCCCAGACCTTCCTGCATTTAGACTGTCAGGGTATCAAAGCCCAGGGTTTCCTTTGTTTGGGGCTCCTCCTTGAAGACACCAGCTCAAGCTGCTATTTTGCTAATTAGTTATTGTACAATGATTAAATTATTTGAAGAGTTGGGCTGTCAAGACTCTGCTATGGAAACCTGTGGTCGAGACGGCACAGAAGCCTGGTCTGTCTGTGAGTGTGGGGTGTGCAGCTGCAAAGGGGCTTTGGTCCCAGCCCAGGTAGTGAGAGAGCGACTGTCAGACTGGCTCCTGGATGGTTGGACGGGGAGGCTTCCTCAGCACTGGATCAAATCCTAAATTACAGAAACTAAGGGCCTCCATTTCAGCTCTTCAGATGGGAGATATTAGTGCGCTGCAAGGGGACAAAAACAGACAGACTCCTGAACACACGCCAGCACAGCTCCAACCGCAGCTGTACAGTGGTGGAAGAAATTCAGAATTAAAACTCTTTTCATCACACACTTTTCCTCTTCAAGGATATGTGCATACAAAGCTCAGCAGAAATAAAAAGACTCTCCCAGCATACGTCTCTGGTGATATAATGTGATTCGCTAAATAACAAAGCAAAACAAAAATTTTCCTTTTCTATACAGTTTTCCTAATATAGCTGTAAACAATCAAAATAAGCTTATATTTTGCAGCATTTTTATGCTGCAACCTTTCCTAGAACTCTAGCTGCTTAAAATTAGCATTTGATACTAAGGCTTTTAAGCCCCAGATGACTATAAAGAAAGATCCTATGTGTTACTCCCTGAAGTCTCTGGGAGTAAGCAATAAAAGCTACCTGTGCCAATTAATTCCCACACTCTTATCAACCCCGGAAAGGGTTTAGCTGGATGTAAAGACACTTCTAAGGACCAGCTATCAGACTTGGAAGCCTAGCCTTGGCCGAAGCAGAATACCAGCAGGAGTATTACTGTTACTACTTATATTAATTAAACATGTGACAACCTAGAAATAGCTGTATCTGAGCTTCCAAAGGGCCTGGAGATTTGGTTATTGTCTGAAAATTGCTTTGCTGCTGATAAACGGCACCAAAAGGCCAGAATGTTCCATTTTTATTTCTATTCTTTGGAGTTTGGCAAAGTATTGCACAGGGAGTGTTAAAAACAAAAAGGACCACAGAAAAATTGGGCTCTTGCTGGGAGTTAGTCCTGTCTGTTCAAGAATTAAAGAGCACTGGCACCTCTTTCATCCTATGAAGTAAAAACTTCAAAACGAAATCTTTAGGAACAGTAGAAAGTTATTTTAAAGAAATGACACTGGTGTGCCAATCGATTGGCACAATTCCACTGAATGCAGTTGTTGTACAAGGTTCAACAGCTAATCACTCAGCTTTCCAACCTGCTCAACTCCTGCAGTATTGCCAGGTAAACTCACATAATTCCGGATGGCCAGTGGCACTTCTGCATACAACTCATGCCACAGCAACCCTACAGTCTCTGCTCAGGCGGAAAATTATCTTACACTAAAACAGCAAGAACTGAATTTACAAAACCTCCCATTCTTGTGAGTGAAAAGGCCTCATATAAGCACTGTATTTGTGTTTAGTTCCACATTACAACAAAATTGACATAAAGTGTCTGCTGCTGCTGACGGGCTCCTCACATTCCCCCCTCCTCTCAACCCAGACTGCACACGGCTGCCATCTCCATTGTGCTGGATGGGCATCAGGGGATGCACAGTTCAATCTGCTGATCTGACGGGGCAGTAAACTATTAATAAACATGAAGAGAGTCTTCTGTTGGGTAACAAGGCTGATTGGATTCATTACATGGCTATATAAATCATCAGACGCAGCACACAGGGAAAGAATCTGTATCTGGAGATGATGAGGAAGGCTGAGAACACTTTGCGCACAGCAGCCTGCAGGCATGCTAAATTAGGCTTAGCACTAAACCACATTTTTACATTACTTTACTTAAACGAGCTCAGACCCCTTATGTGTTCCCTTGAAACTTCTTTCAGCCTGGTTTCTGCACGGTCAGTCTTCATTTTCCAAGTGTTCACCCTCGCGTTTGCACCCGTTTAATTAACTTGATTTTTAAAAGCATGTTAAAAAAAAAAGAAACAATTTAATCATTCCACAGAGCAGCACCTATTTACTGTAGAGCAAATCTCCTGTAAGGAGATGGCACTTACAGTGTACTTTAAGGTACTCAAAGGTACTTAAAGTTGTCAGTGAAGAACAAGCAGATACAGCAGATGCCTTTATGGTTGGGTGACAAGCCTGACTCCTGTCCCCGAGTCCCCACTGTGCCTTCTCCCATACCAGCTCCAGCCAGGGGAGCCAGAGGCTCAGGTTAAGTCTCCAGAAGCCATGCCTTCTAGCTCCCTCCCCTTTCAAGACCCACACTTTTTGTATTTAAATGCATCTCAAAGGTCAGCAGCTCTGCTGTGTTTACAAATCCCTTAGCACAGGTCTAAGTACCTAAGGCAGGGCACACCAGCAGCCGACCCTGTACCCCATGCAGGACAGCTTACTCAACCAAGCAACCACTGCAAAATCACAGTACCCTACTAGCATTTGCATCAAAAATTTAACGCCCTTTAGAGACAGAAAAGGAAGCTGGAAAGACTGGACGGATTTAGTGTGGCGTGCTAGTCTCTCTGCCTCAAAGTTAGGACAAGCTAGACCCAAACAGCTCCCAAGAGCTGTCTGTCTAACCTGCTCTGAACAGTTCCCAGGGAGGGAGAGTGCTAACAAAAGGATCAAAATGTCACCAGTTTTTCTGCTGACACAACTTGTATGCCCGGGTATATGCCCAGTGATTGCTTAATACACAAGCGTGATTATCTAATCATTTTAGACCAAAGATTTTTATGAAACTGTTAATTAATTTCACTTTGCCAAACTAAGGGGTAAACAGCATTATGCAGGGGAAAAAGAAAAGGAAAAAGGAGAGGGTAGGAGAACCATAATCCACAGCATGTCTGAGCTGTGAAAGTGTTTCGTGTTTGTTGATCAGGCTGGGCTTCAAGTGGCTGTTAAAGAACGAAAGCATTTGCATTTTAGAAGTGAATTTTCAAAAGCTCCCCACACCAATGTCCCTGTGCTCCTGCAGAAACCACCAGTGAAGCCTCCCTCCAGTGACAGCAGTGGGAGCTTGTGGGAAGCAAAGCCTGCAGACACAGCAAACAATATCCCCGGATTATGCAGCTGAGCACAGGATGCATAGGTTGCATATGTTTGGCTCGCTATCTCTGTTCTCCTCATCTGCCATTTCCAGGGAGCTGAGATGGAAGGAAGGAGCAGACAGCAGAAAGGCCCTGGTTTGTGGTTCCCTCCTCTTATCATTGCCAGGCAGCTGCACAGCTCCAGCTCCACTGCTTAGCAAACTAATTAATCTGATGTCCTCGCATGCACATGAGAAGTTTATTAGTTTCAGTGGTTTAATCAATCTTAGCTCCCCTTTGCTGCCAACACAACAGCAAAGATCCCCAAACCACAGTTTCATATGCCTTTGGGTGGGGGAGAGCAGGAGAGCATCCCAGGACTGGCACGCAAACTCCGAGCGAGGACACCAGAGCTCCCTCCAGGCTTTGCCACCAGCCCTTCTGCATCATCTCAGGCAAATCATTTACTCGTGCTTCTGTCACAGCTTCTGCACATTATCCCAGCTTTTGCCAATGTAAAGTTAAAGCCGTCTCGTGCGGTACTTTGGCAGCCTGACGGGTATGTCTGGCATCAGTTTAATGTGCCGAGGACCCCACTGAGGACATTCCGTTCTCACAGGCACAAACCCCCAAGAGCTGCATTTCTCCAGCAAGGCAACACAGAGCAGACCTGAGGGATGGCCAGGGCACTGCAGGAACATGTAAGGGCAGGGCTGGGGGGGACCTGACAAACATCCGAGAACACAGGTAGGTTTGGACAGATCTCAGCCAGGGTTAAAAATCACAAGAGCTGTGCCAGTCGCTGCTAGCTGCAATAGTAATTAAACATGCAGAATTATGATATTGTCTCTGAACCTCATTAAGGTTCTGGGAAACAACGTATACTCAGATTCACAAAATACTTAGAGCTCTGCCTACAGGAAAATAAGAGAGCTCCTGTGAGGAACCACGGAAGACCAAGGACCTCCTGCAGCTTTCCTCTTCCACATGCTTCAGACCCAGGCAGCTCTTCATTGTCCTTGTTGATGGATGTCTGTGTTAAAAGAGACCCCTTCAACAGGTCAAAAGCACCTTCAGGGAAAGCAGCTTACTCCTGTGACTGCCATCCCTATTTACTCCTCTCCTTGCTCCTCCCACACGCAGAAGCAGTAAATGGGTCTAGGATGTAACTAACACTGACCTTTGTCTTTCATCTTGGTAATTATTTTTATTATTTAAATGTTCTTCTTTATAGCCAGATTTTGAATGATAAATGAGTCCAAATGCGAGCTGTCGGCACAATGGTCTTACACAATGTCTGCATGCAGTAGTAACCCTTTGGCTATATGGAATACATACATACAACTAATAAGAGTATTGCACTGGAAACCAAGTACAGTGACTCAACTCCTGATAAAGTGTTCATTATTATTATTAGGACTATCCCACAATACACCAGATGGTTTTCAAACATAATTCAGGCTCCGACAGATGCCCTCCGGTGGTTCCTGCTCAGGCAAATGAAAGGCATTGCTGCACCCGTAACAGAATTGAAGGTATGCCCGCATGCTGAGCTTAAACCGTCAACAAAGACGGAAAGAAGCTCCAAACAGAAGTGTCTGTGATGCACAAACTTGACCTGTTAAACTGTGGACATGCAGGGGAAATATTTTGGGTGAAACTGGTGATAAAGTCTTAAGCCACTTCAAAAAGTATCATTAAATGTCATTTGCCATTAATGACTCAAGGCAATCTCCCTGCAGCGTAAAAAACGTGATGTATAAGAAAGCCCAGGAAAAGAAACAAAACTCATAGTTGCCATTGTTTTGGCAACTGTTACACTAAGAGTTTGACTATGAAGTTCTTTTTGTCCTAGCACAGAGAAGCAACAGTATTCCCTGGAAGTAGAAAGCACAAGTACAAGCTTCTGAAGAGGGTGATTTAACCTTGTGAGGATCTAAGCATGATGACAGTGAACTCAAGTCAGGTAGAAGATAAGCACAAAGATGCAAAGAAACTGCCAGAATCAAACCACGAAGCCCTGAAG
Organism: Prinia subflava; assembly: GCF_021018805.1. Lineage (NCBI taxonomy): Eukaryota > Metazoa > Chordata > Aves > Passeriformes > Cisticolidae > Prinia > Prinia subflava. The sequence goes on from NC_086249.1 coordinate 29,053,465, forward strand.
CTTTAACCTGATGCAGACAAACGCACCATTTCTGCAGGACTGAGCTCTCCTACCCGTGTTCTTACACCTGTTGTCAGGAACTTGATATAACATCCTTCATACTTCAAACCCAGGACATTTTACTTTGCTCTCTCCATACTCCAGAGGAAAGAAAAACTCCTACTAAATCTCAATGAAAAGCCTTCTGTGAACATCAGGCCTAAGGATGACCACTCCATACAACCTCTTCTCTTAGGTCGTGGGACTCAAGAAAAAAAGTCACAAAAACCAATTTCATGTATCACTTAAAACCAAACAACAACTTCTGGCAAAATCTCAGACAGTAGTCACAAAATGAATATGAGCTGTGATCTGGCTAAACCATCTCAGCCTGTAATGACTGAGAATGGTGTTTTCTGAGTAAGCTCTTAGAAGTGTGCCTTGTTCACACTTCAAAACAACATTCACATTCAGCAAAAACAGACTACACACATAGTCACTATACTTCTGATAAGCAAGAACATAAATTATATACACCTTCCCTAAGACAAGTAGATCCTATGCACAAAGGGACTGGGTATGATGAGTGCTCCCACCTGGTCTTGTCTGTGCCTTCCTACACACATGGTTATTGCCATGCTTTTTGGCATCTCTGACATTGTTCAGAAGAAGACACTGGCACACGTGAGACACTGGCACAGGTTGCCCAGAGAGGTTGTGGATGTTGCGTTCCTGGAAGTCTGCAAGGCCAGGCTGGATGGGGTTCTGAGCAACCTGGTCTAGTGGAAGATGTCTCTGCCCATGGTAGGGGGGTTGTAACTAGATGATCTTTAAGGTCCCTTTCAACCCAAACCATTCTATTGTTCTCTGACACTTGTTCAGACTGAAAAATTAAAAAGATACTCTTGTCTTGTCATGGAACAGAAGGGAAACACACCACTGGAAAATAAACCCACTTTGAGTTGCAGTACATGCTCAGGGCTTGAGGACACCTATTTTTTGTACCAGTGTCTTAAAATACAAACCTGGCTCACTCCTATAAATAACACAACCAAAATCAGTAGACAGTGATGATAAAGCCACCTTTCCAGCACCTTCTTTATAAGTATTCTTTCCCTGTCAGCACAACAAGCAGCTGCTTCATTTCTCACAAAGATGTGCCAATTACTCAGACACTAATTGGCATGAGCTGCTCACACCATTTCTTCTGTATCAAACAGAATATTTTGTTTCAATAGTCACTGAACTGACACAGCAAACACGTGACAAAATGCACCACTGAGCAATACAGTTTCAGACACAGAGGTCACAAATGAGAAAAACACTGTAGAGGGCAAATTTCCATTTCCTCTCTTGCTGTTTTTTTAAAAGTTTCTCATTATGTACATTCCTAAAAATTAATCAAGGTGAAAACTGCAAATGAATGATGATGAGTGGAAAATACAATTTAATTTGGAAGCTTCAGATGCCAAGAGAGATGGGTCCAATTGATTTGAATTTAAAGCAGGGCCATGGATAGAAGCACTTGGGCATTCTTTAACAAACATAATGCTGCAGAGATAGTGAGCGCTCCCCACTCACGTCCCAAATTCAGACTGACAGCACTCCCTCCACAATACTTCCAACACTCCTGTTTCCTCAAGAGAAGAAAAAGGTAATACTGAAAAACCTCCTGGGTCACATCAAAGCAGAGGGAGACAAACTGGCGCTTGTTCCCCATGAATATGGCTCTGTCTTAGTCAGTGCTGGCTGAACTGGCCTGGGACACGCAGCTGTTGCCCACATCAGACTCTCCCATTTGCAGCAGCTCTCTGTGGATCTGTGCTAAGGCTAAGTGGCCCCACAGTCCTTATCTGTGCATACACACAAACTTCTAAGGGTCCTCAGAAGGGCCTCATACAATCCCTCTCCAGGCAAGCACTCGAAAGCTCAGTTGGCATCTTGACAGAACCAGGGCCTTGCAGGAGGAGCTGGGCACTCTGTGCTGGTCTCCACTCTGCCATGGAGTCAGAACAGGCTCTGCTGCTGGAAATTAAGTTTTAGCATTTCAATATTGCCCCTCCCAGGACAGGAATCCCACAGTGATTGGCACTAAGTGTGCCCATTATAACAGGCAAGTCTTTGTCAAAGAGATTTCACTGACAGACAAAGCAGTGGTATCTCCAGTGAGCAGTGACTGGATCTTAATTCTTTATAGCAAAATAGAAAGTCAAAACAGACTAATTCCACCTAGGCAACAAATGCCACAGGAAACTACCTATAGCATATACAAGATGCAGCCTGACCCCTCTGAGCACCCAGTACCATCTTTTGAGGCACATGCAGGACAGACAGCTATAAGTTTCAGGTGAATTGACTGGAACTCACAATTTTTCGAAACATTTAAAGATCCCAGTTGAACCTCTACTTGACCTGTGACAACCTTAGAGGGGGAGAACTAAAAACCATAAACAAATATGCTTTTGAAGGAAAGAAAAGCATAGACTGCCAGGCTGCCTCTGGAATTCAGAGAAGGCAGACATTTATATTATATAATAATGTACTCTTGCTATTCAAAAGCACCATCAACGTCAAAGTTTACCATCACCTAAAAGAGAAGCCAGTTTAGCAAACAAATCATGGTGCATGTATGTGACAGACCTAAAGTAGCCCCCCCATGCCACTTGCCTGAATGAAAAAGTCACTTCTGTTGCCAAGCAAAGTCGGGTCTCAGTCTGACTTCAATGCTCCAAGGCAGGAAAATGACATTTTTTAAAAGTTAATCCTTCCAAGCAGCATCCTGAGCTGAATATACAGTACATCTTTTCCCATGAGCCATAAAGAGAATGTCCTATATTTTGACTGTGAACAAGCTTTTCTAGGAATGCAAATTTTGCTCTCAGTAGTTACACAATGGACTACAGTGTCACAAGCACCATTCGTGCTCCATTAGTCATTCTTTTATTATTTTTTTAAACTGAAATTCACAAAAGGCCTACAGTGTGTGTAGAGCACTTGCTAGACAACAGGCTGATTGTTTAAAATATTTGCAAGATTCCAAGAATAAAGACCAACGCCCAAAGATAAACCAATAGGCATCATGTAATTAATAACAGCAAGGAGCCCACAGTATCATGCTCTCATGAGTCAACAATCCAGAAGGTAAAAACCAGGAAGAACAGGAGCTATGAGACCCCTGAACCAATATTCTCTGATCAGCACAAGAAAGATAACTACAAAATGATCTGTATTCAAGAGAGGAACAAAAGTGAAGTTCAGTTTCTAACAAGCTCCCAGCTGGTATGGGATGATGCTCAGCTACGAGAGAAAAGAAGAAAAAAAAATTCAAGAAGTTTTTAGACTTCTGCAGGGAACTGACATTTTGACTCTGCTCCACCAATTTAATTTCAGCCCATACCACAGAATGCAAAGTTAGTTCCTACCTTCTGAAAACAGGCTGATAATCCAGTATTTTGGTCTGATTCCAGTTCCTAATGGAAATGTTTGGATTGCAAGATCCACCCCAGCACGAGCACTTTTGCTTGCACCATTAGGAGTTTGGGCAGGGAGTGGCAGGCAAGGCAGGCATCCCACCTTCCCCAGGTGGCACACAATGGAAAGGCAGCCCTGTCCATCTGCCTCTGCCCTAGGCCTTGGGAGAAAAGTTTGACAGATCTCCTAGAGATGCTGCACACATCTGGGTCTGTGCTCCAAAACTCAGGGGTTTCCAATCACCAGGACAGGCCCTTTATGGAAGATATATCAAGATTATAAGATGAAGAGAGGTTCAAAACACAACCCTGTTTACTGCAAACATAAACAAGTTGTCGGCTAGAACAGTGCTCCCACCTGCTCTTGTCTGTGCCTTCCTACACCCTGGGTTATTGCTATGCTTTTTGGCATCTCTGGTATTGTTCAGATGAAGCTAGAGCCTTTGTTTTCAAATATCAGATGCTACAGAGAGCAGGACTAAACTAAAAGTGAAGAAGATCTTGCCTGCCCTGAGAAAACTATTTCTGGGTCAAAAAAATATGGCTGAGGTGCAGACATTCCAGCACCTCAGGCTTCAGATGGCTGAAGCAGTGCTGCACAGGGACAGACAGAATGCCATCAGGGAGACTGCTGACTGACAAGATGTCTGGCAAGAGATCTCCTGGGCTGTGATGAACCAGCACAAGTCCTGACCTGCAGCTTTCTCCCCCTGACAGCCCAGGCAGCCACCCCAGACAAGGGAATCTCCATGCTGCATGACAGCTCTGGCAAAATGGGAACTCACAAATCTAACTTCAAGGGTCTCCTGGTGCTACAAGGACACCCACTGTCTCCTAGCCCTGCGTGTGGAAAATGCTGATTTCAGGGTTTAGGGTGTCCTGTGGCAGGGAACTAAGATACCTGGGTGGTGCTGCTATGTCCTACACCTGAGCAAACTTGGATTTCCCACTGCATCCCACAGGAGAAAGAGAGCTGGCAACATCTAACTGTCTTCACAAGTACTTTGAATAAAGACAAAAGCCATGAGGGAAATCCTACATACAATTTAAAATCACCCTTGCAGTTGATATTTTTATGTATCTTATAAACCTTGACATCCTTCCTTCAAAAGCCTACCAAGCCAGAGAAAGACATACAAATAAAAAACTATGAGGATTTTGATGCAAATTCAGACATTCCCATATCAAGTTAAAAAAATTCGTCCAGAACCGGAGAGCAAGGAGAACTGGAAAAAAAAAAAATGGAAACATAGAACATCAAATCTTTCACTTGCTTGTCAATTTTTATTTTTTATGAAAAATCTAAAAACTTGATCAAGGAAAGGAAAAGAATTGTATTAATAAGTACTTACCTTAGGACAGAAAAAAGAACTGAATAAAAAGACAGACATAACTTCTCTTTTACAATTTGTATTCTGGCAGTGCCTCAATTTCTATGTACTATGTACTGAGAACACGTTGTGTTTAGATTAACCAAATATACGTGTACTTCTCACCGTTCATGTGCTGTCTCAGTTTTCTTTAGCTTCCTTCCTATGTCTCTATTTAAGAAACACCTTTGTTAGAACATAACACATATTGTTAAACTTTCTGATTTTCTTTAAAACACATAGCACACAACCCCCTCACCCCAACACACTTAACACCCACAGGAATTAACAAATACCAGCGATTTACTAATCAATGACGTTACTTGTTCCATCCTGGGAAAAATCAAAAGAAGGAGGAAAGGATGTATAAATATAGCCAATGTGGAGAGTCTTGTATCACCTAGCAAAACTGTAACACCTTGCTAAGCTTTCACAGACACTACGCAGCCATGTGCTCTGCCACATTCAGCTCAGAAAAAAAGACTGGGAACACCTTTGTTCTGTTGACAGTTCAAGCCCCCGTGTGAAATTGGCCCCTAGGAAAATCTCAAGGCTCAAGTCAGACAAATATTCAATAATTTAGGGGCTTTATTTCCAGAGATTTCACCTAAGACAACACAAGATGTTTCCAGAAACACAAGAGCACTTGTGTGAAAAGTGAACACTGCAAAGGGATCTCATCAGTATCTCCAAGGTGGGAGCCGAGAGGATGGTGCCAGACTCATTTTGGTAGTGCTGAGCAACAGGATGAGGAGCAATAGCCATAAACTAAAATACAAGAAGTTCCATCTCAACATGAGGAAGAACTTCTAGGGTACATGTTGAAAATAAAGGTCTTTCAAATTCTTCTGCCTTGCAGTGAAACGAGGAATACAAACTACACAGGCTCATCTGAAGATTTTGTGTTCATCAGTTCTCATTCATCTGAAATGAGGGCTAATCTAAGATCACCCACAGCCACTTCCTCCTGCCACTTCTGCTTCCTCAAGCAGAAATCAGTGCATGTGAAAAACCAAGTAACTCAAAAGGGAGTGGGATCAACGAGGTCAGAACGGTTTGCCTCTGGCTGGTGGATAACACGGGTGTCCTTGCTTCTACTTAGCCAAGGGAAACCCAGGCAGCGGAGTTCACATAACTATTCAGCCTTCCTGGAGTGGCCCCTTATCTTTGCTCTGCTGAATTACTTGTGGAGTGCATTGATTCTGCTGAGGGTAGAGAGGTTTTAGATACCTACTTCCCATGGAGCCATAGCAATCTGAACCAGATCCTACCCTGGTTTCCTGAAGATCAGTGTCTTGTGGCAGAGTAGTTTGCATTTGTTGTGTGTTTAGCTGAAAGTGGTCTTTTGCAGACGCCAGAGAATGCAAAGGAAAGAAGGAAATGCAAAAATGAGAGAATATAATGTATTTCTCCAACTTGAGAGAAGCCTTGTCCAAAACAATCTGCGCATATTCATGACATCCTTCTCATCTAGGTATTCCCTTGTGTTGAAAATCAAACAAATTTTTTTCTGTAATGGAAGAACTACTGTGCCCTCCCTTTCTATCTCCATTTTTGCTTAAATGCAAAACTTGTCACAAGTTACTATTTTCACTCCTCTGTCAAATATGGCTAAAACTGTCCAAATGTTAGAAAAATTATTAGTGGACAAACCAGACAGATACATACACACACATGGAGAAATGGGGCTTAGGAAACCAGACTACAAATCTCTGCTCTCTTCTCAGTTATAAATATATTTAGTTAACATGCAAAAAAGAGGAATGCTGTGAGTTAAGAAATAGCTCCTTCCTTTTTTGGAGTCGAGAACAACCCAAATTCAATGCTCTCTTTGCCCTTACCACAATGATGGGGAGGGAGTTCTGTGTAGGTGGTCACATCTGAGTTACTCACTGCAGGCTCTACTTAGAGTCACTGTGGAGAAACTGAGATGACTCATTCTTCCTCATTGTCTAAAAAAATAAAAATAAAATAAAAGAAATAAAAGAAAACACACCAACCCAGGGACTACCAGAACACTGTATCAATTGAATCAGATGAGAAAAATCTCATGCAGGATGCCTGTATTTTTCTGTATGTAAGGTGGAAGCAGGAAGTGGAATCAGAATGTGGAATCCAGAATTAGAGTATGTTTCAACAAAAAAAGGTGAACTCTGTTTTTCTGTGGTGCTCTAGACAGCAGCGATCAGTAGAAGGTGTACCCAAACAGGTGGGAATACTGAAGGCCCAAGACTGCTCTGCTGGCACAAATCCTGAACACATCCACCAATAGTTCCCCCACATCCTCCTTCTCACACGCCAGTGTTTAAAGACTACTCTGCTAGCATGTTGCTTCACCTCTGAGGAAGAAGACTTGGGAAGTGCTCCCTCATAAGGTGTGGAGGCTCATTTTCAGTGTGGGAGTGAGATATCAATTCTAAGACTGGAAGACACAGCCTGAATTTTCAAGAACAGTCTACTCCAAAAGTCAGCTTGGGTAAAATATGAGCAGAAGATCACACATTTTAAATATTTTTTTCGGAGAGGTTCTACTTACAAGTGAGATGCTGATCAATTTTGATTTGTTAAAAGTATCCATCCATCTGCTAGTTAAATCAACTGATTTTTACAGTCATCCTTAAGCAGTTCATTTCTGGTACTACAGGTCCCAGTGACCTGCCCAATGACCTTCATCATCTGCGGGGGGAGGTGAATTTTTCCAGGGGGATGTAGGCAAGCCAATCAGTGATCAGCTTTTCTGCTGGCACCTGGATTGGTCACTCAGAGGTTTGGACACGCCTCTGAGGACACAAGAGTTAAAAGCAGGACTCCAGGGGGGTTCAGTCTCTTTTGGATTCTGGTTTAAGCGGACAGATGTCTCAGGCCTCCTTCCCCTGCCCAGCCACGAGGCCGGGTGGGGGAGGGGAAACACGTGGTCGGGCTCAGGTAAGCCGGAGCCCCAAGGGGGGGGGGAGAAGAGAAGGGACAGGACTGGAACTGAGCTGCCCCGTCCAGGATGGAGGGGTGGAAAACTGTGGAAGTGCCTTCTGTGTGTGCTCACCCCCCTCCCCCCCAAACTCGGGGAGAAGGTGCCCAGCCACATGGGGGTTGCCGAGCCTGGGAGTGCCTGAGCCTGCACCCTGCTGGGAGATAGAAACTGTTAACCCTTGCTTGGCAGAAAGAAACTTTTCTTAGACATTGATTCTCATGACTGGTGGTTTCAGAGGAGAGAGGGAAGCGGCCTGGGACCGAGATGATAAAGCACGATTAGAAGGAACCTGATGGGCAAAGAATGAGAGGAGTAGCTTTCTGAGCTAGACTTTTCTTGCATAATGTCAGCCATGGACTGAACTTAAGTCTCTTTTGAACATAAACTGCATTTTGGGTAGATACAGCTGCCCTTGCTTTTGCTACAGTGACTGGCACTTGAAGAGTGGAGGAGCAGAGAAGAGAGGGGGAGGGTGAGGTGGTGCCCTCTGCCCTCAGGGGAGCCCTGCTCTCAGAACCTCGGCCCCTAGGTAAAAAGGGGAGAGCTCGGCATGCAAGTATCCTTAAAAGAGCCCTGTATGCAGCTTTAAACTATGGACAGCGGTGAGAGCGCTGGACATAGGAAAAAGAGAGTGTCACCCTGGCAGACTGCTCCGGGCGGTGCCAGGGGTGACATGGGAACACATAAGGGGTGGACCCGTGTTTTCTGAGGAACAGTCTGTGGGGTGAGAGAGACTCCTCTCTCCCTTGCTGAATTGAAGATTGGGGGTTTTTTTGAGTGGTGATTGTTTGATTTAAAACCCAAAGGTTTGGTCTGTGAAGAGTAATGTGTGGGGGGTAGAAACTGGGAGAAGAGAAGAAATGTTCTGAGAAGTTTTTATTTCTGTCTCTGTGTGTGTTTAAGAGTTTTTCTGTCTCTGTTCTTATGTAATGTAATAAAGTTTTAGTGGGTTTTTTTGTTTTCAAGATTTAAGCCTGCTCTGCTCTGTTCCTGATCACATCCCACAGTAGTTGTTAGAGAAAAAACATATATTCATGGGTGCATTAACATCTGGCCAGTGCCAACCCATGACATCTCCACAGCAGGCAGACAGGCCCTTCAATCTCACAACTGCACCAAACCCATTCCCAGCCTCCAGCCCTTTCCTGGGCAGATTTAGCTGAATCTGCTCAGGAAGGTAATCCCACTACCAATGTGTGCAATCTTTCTCTTCAAGAAGACCACTGAGCAGTGACATCAACTGAAGCCAACAATAGGATTTATTAAAACAGCAATACAACCAGCACGAATGCTTTATTTTCACTAAAGGCAGAAGGTACGAATGAGGGTCAGTAATTCATATACCAGTTCATTTCATAGTGGGGTAAAACTTTGATCACAAAACAGCAAGCAATGATCACAGTATATTCACTCCAGCAGTTATATTTTGTACAGAAAAAAATATTTGGGTTAACCTTTAGCTCTGTCATTCAGTACTGTCACTGTTCTTCATAGGCCATAAGCTTTGTAGTGAATTTTCAAGGCCTCAGGACATGTCACTTTTGCTGTGCCTTGACTTTTCTAGGCCTGCTTGTAGATTTGGTTTAACTGGTTTGGATGTGACTACAATTTCTGTAACTGGTCAGGTATGTATATCCCCTCTGATATATTTTTGTTTGTGTGTGGTACAACCACAGTTTTGCACAGACAGCAGTAAAAAGCAGCTATTCTACACAGAATATTTACCACTAATGTAGTAACTCTGTAGAGAGAAATACAACTGCCTGGTTCCACAGCAGAGGACTGGAGAAGTGGAGACACAGGATGTGGCATGGAAGAGTAGAGGCACAGGATGAGAAACAGGACACAGGCTTGGTACCTGAGACCATGGCCATAAACAACTCAGCAATCGTCAACCAAAGAAATGCAGACCTGGGGCTGGACAAAACTGGCTTCAAACATAACAAAGAAACAGTATCTGATACCCATAAAAGCAACTATATGTAGCAAAAACTCAGATGCAATGTGGAACTGCAGACCAATGAAGAAAAGAGATGGGTGTAAAGTTTCACCAAATGTACTAAAATGACCCCAGGTGGGGAAGGAGGGAAGGAGGGAAGATGATGATGAAACTCATACTTCTCCCAGGAAAGGACTCCAGATGCTGACAATTTGCTCTAACATTCGCTACTACCAGAATAAATCAGCGACATTGGAACCCAGAGGAGCAGAAGAGGAGTGAACATAACAGCATGAAGAAGGAGAGAAACCAAGAACTAAAGGTACCACAGCTTGAATTGCATTATTATTCTTTGTTTTTCCTGTAAGAATTGCATCTGGACTAATGATGATTAAAATTCAAAAAATTCAGTTACGCTAAGAATAAATTCTTTGCTATATAAAAACATGCTGCCTTTTTGGCTGTGAACAAGGTTTTGAGTGTAACACTTTGTCTGGACATGCAGTCTCCACATCACAGTAAATAAATCCAGATAAAAATGTTTTTTTATTCTAAACAGGTGTTGCCAGTCTTCCCAGAACAAAGAAAAAAAAAAAAGGCAAAAAACCACATAAACTTCTGTTTTTCCAAATAGTTCAGCAGAAATATGATCACACACCCACACCTGACCCAGATCAAATTTGTATCATTGGGTGACCCAGCATTAATGATTCTGGACCCATGGCCAGAAGACTACTAACAAAATTACTAGAAAATAACCTTGAAGGGGTTATGGACTTAAAAACTGCTAACACTTTCTCTTCATCAAATATATCAGCAAAGACAAAGAATTCACGTAGCAAAGAGAAAGAAAGAAAGCACAGACAAAGAATTCACGTAGCAGAGAGGCAAGAGAGAAAAAAAAAAAAAGCTACCTTGCAATCACTGGAAAATTACTGAGTGAGAACATTCTCTGGCAAAAGTAACTACAGATGGTAGGAAAGGGAAAAGCAAATACTTGAAAAGTTCCACTGATTTTTTTGTTGTCTTCCACTGATTTTTTCTTCAATTAGCTCACAGTTACTGGGGCAATAAAAAAGCCAGACGTTATTTCAATTTAGAATGAAAATGGGGTAATTACTGTGGCAGTGTCTCTCCTGTATTCTCACTTCCCTGGGTTATCCCAGACATCTCTACAAACCAAGCACTTCATCCCCTTCCTGTCACACTCTTCTCTCGTGGTGGAATGGGCTTCCCATGGACAAATAAAAAGACTTTTCCATGTGCTGTATTACAACTACACTTGTACATAACACCCATACATCAAGGTGACCTCTGGACATTTTCCTTAATTTCTAATGAGGGCCTGTTGTTTGTTTTCCTTGACTAAGCTTTCTGGTAACACAGAATATCCTGAACTGGAAGGGGCCCACAAGGATCACTGAGTCCAACTCCTGAGTCAACAAAAGCCCTTTGGTGTATGGATCAGGTCTCTTTTTATGCTGCTGATACCCTCGGCACTGAAAACCCAATAACAGTAAAGCAGGTCATCAGGAAAAGAGTAATGAAAAAGAAGATGTGGACAATCGATCTGCTGAGCCATTAAAGAGGTGTTATGACCTTTCCAAATGCAGTTCTTGCCTGTACGCATGAGGTGTAAAAGAATTAGAAAAGGAAGGCAGATGATAAATCATCAGAAATAAGTAACAAAATATGTTCGAGACAGGTGTTAACCTACCAGGAGTACAGTCATGCAACAGATAGGAATTGTGTGATTTGACACTGTCAGGTCATCCACAATCTTAAAATTCAGGTTCTGCAATTGCGCCCATGCTGTAAATAGCCTGTAGTTAAGGAACTACGTGTACAACTCAGCACTGTCTAGCAAACAGACTGCTAGTCAACATAGCATTACCATCTCTCCTTGGAGAAGGCAGTGCTTGATGGGACCCAAGAGAGTCGTGTTCTGAGCCTAGCTGCACTCCTCGCCAGTTGTCAGATCTTGCCTCATGTCTCCACTGCAGTTTCTCATCTCATCCTTAGACTTTCTCACTCTGTGCCCAATCTCCCTGCAAGGAGTCCCAGTACTCAACTGCACTTCCAAGAGCTTAGTAAAATTACCCACCAGGCATTATTAAAAATATAGTCCTGGCTTAGGCACAGTTGAATAGCTGGTCCCCATCTCGTCAACACAGAAAGCATCACCATCTGTACAGCAGCTAGAACTACAAGACTGCAAATTCCTGTGAGGCTTTTAAACATCAGTGTAACCTTAATTACAGTACAATGAACAGGTGAGTGTCAATCGTATCTTATTTTCTCAAATGGAAAATATGCTTAAACCCGAATATTTCTGTCATCAGTAAAAAGCATTTTACTGAACGGTCAGAACTGGGACCAAGAGATGTGCACGTGCCTGACAGAGGAAAACTTTTAAGCTGAAGGTCTCGCACTGTGAGACAAGTAGAAATGGTTTCTACAGAATGCAGGAGCAGAAATGTGCATGACAAAGACCTCTAGTAAAAATAATTTGTGAATTCTTTAGAGGTAATGGTTTCTCTTCACTGCTATAAATTAAACGCTCCAAAGTCTTTTCCACTAAAGTTATTTTCACTATTTTCTGCCCCAAATCCTATGAAAAAGATTCTCCTCATTTTGCAAATCTATATGCAGGCACAACTGCTATTTATCTTCACAATACACAGTACACCAGAAAAAACATCCCTGTCTCAGAATGGACTTCAGTTGCAAGTAAGTGTTAGAAATTATCACTCATTTATTAAAATCAATGATAATGAGCCCATCTGGAGCTGCTAATTGGTTGTAGGCATAGTGTCAAGTTCCTGAGGTGCAAAACCAGTTCATTATCAACACTCAGCCAGCAATGTACTTGTCTTTAATGGTAACAACTCTTGAGAAATCTTGCTTTGCACTTACAAGAAATCAAATGCAAGAAATGCTCTCAAAGCCCATGAGGAAAATGAAAGCTACTCGCATTTCACCGAACACCAAAACTGGCAAAAATCTTCCCTTTCAAACTCTAACTTCAATGACTCATCACAAAACAACTCAATCAGCAAAGCTCATACATCTGGTAGCAATGTGGTGCTACAGCTCAAGTCCTCCTCAGCCAACAGCTCTCAGAATGAACTCTTTCCAGTATCACTCTCACCCATGGGGAAAGAATTCCTTCAACATAGACCTAAATCAGACCAGGTATTGACAGGGCCTTATTTGAGACAAGAGGGGAGTTCATACCTCATGGAGTTACTGGTTCAACAGACCTTGCTGCACTGATTTACACCAAGTTTATGTTTTCAGAGTTATCCCTGCAAACATACAGACAAGGAGCATGATTGCTCTCATATGCTTCAGTAAAAGTGCAGCGCATAGGATCCATCATGTCTGCAGACCTCTGGGGATGATAAACACCAGAACAAAGGTGATAAAAAGCAACCAAGAAAGCGGTAACATCAAGCATTGCTACAGTCATGCTGGTAGGAAACATCTACCCACTGCCTTATCTTTCTCTCATTTTATACTGATGTTGAAATATCACTGACATCTCCTATAGCAGCTCTTTTACAGTACAATCACCTCCACACTTTTGCACAGGCAATACAAATTTATCTTCGGCAGACCTAACAGAAAGCCTCTTAGATATCTTGCTGGACCATTGCTCAGACTGAACTGTGATATGCTCTTCCTGAGGAACACAGAGAGATGTACGCTCATTCAGAAACTACAGAACATAACCACACAGACTGCATGAACAAAATGCCTAATCACTTCTCATGCAAAGTAAATATATGAAGTTTGCCACCACTGTTTTCCCTAAAGTCATGTGTTCTGCTAAAGTCGTACACAACTCTGTCTGGCTTTCCTTTCACAAGAGGAAAAGCTTATGGTGGAATTTTGTAGGCTGTTCCTTTGAATTCCAGAGGTCAGAGGGTGCATATGCAACCTCAAACCTGCAAAAACAACAATACAATAAACCCACCCACAAATTCATTTTAAGAATGGTCTTGGAAGAAGTCTGAATAACCGGCACAGCTGAACTGTGTTTATCACTCACTCACCTAGGATCCTCAAGCCATTCTAGAGCTATAAAAGCAGTCCATAACCCCGAGCAAACCTTGCTCTTCTGGATATAACCAATACTGTAGCTCATCAAATGTTCGAATCAGTGTTTTACCTCACTCCTCCTGTCTCACGGGTTGTTCCTGGACAGACACTGCAGACACACAAACACTTCTTGCAAGCTGCTAGTCAAATACCACCACAGCTCTTCATGAATAGCTGGCTCATGGTCATGTGTCTTCCAGGATGACAGGATGGAAGTGGAATATCCATCCTAAGTACTGACCTTTGGAAACCACAGAGAGCGGCAGAACCCGGTGCTGTGCCACACAAAGCCAGCACTGGGTGAGACGGCTGAGCCTTGAAAAGCAGAACAGCTGCTTCAGCACAACTATGGGGGCAGCTGAGTTAATTCGCTGTGATCTGCTCATCTGAAACTAACTCGGTGTTTTCACAGAGAGATGGCGATTTTTTACCCTGTACAAACAACTACACTGGAAGTCTCATTAGGGGTTTTTCAAATGTTTTTCTAGTTGGGACAGAAAGTAGGTAACATTTAATTATTCCCACATCTTTCCTCAAGGACCACAGGTATTGCACATTACTAGGGTATACTAAAATATCAAAGCAACTTTCTCTGTTAAAATGCCCTTACTGCCATATCTGAAGTGCTTTATCAAAAGACCAAGCTATAATGTTCTTCAAGACACTTATTCAAATGTGAGCAGCCTTATGTATAAGTAAACTCTATCAAGCATGTCTACTTGAGGAGCTAGATCTTAAGTACCTCTAGAAATAATAACACTTCTAACCAGGAGCTGAGAGACTCCAAGAATGCACTGCTGTATGTATTTCATATTAGCACCTTTCCAAGTCTTCTAAATCTTGCATAAAACAATTCAGTAACTACAACTCAGTAAGGCTTCACATGGCTAGGTAATGGTGATTCTGGGATGAGTGACCTTTGAGTCATTTTTTGGTTTTTGTTCCTTTCAAATAAAATGGATTATCAAAACTGATGACAGCATCCTCATGATTCATTGTGCTCCTCACATCACCCCCAAAGCTAACTTCTTCTTTTTAAACAAAATCATTTGGTGAAAATGTGTCATAGGTTACAATTTGAAGCTGGTCTAGCTGTTAGATCACAATCACAGAGATTAAAACAAGTATATTTCAATGCATACAAATAGTCCAATTAGCTTCAGAGAGTTAGTCTGATGTATAAAATAAAATTGCAATACAGCTTTAATAAAAAAAAACCTGATGATAATCAATCTACTGTCCAATTCATAGACAATTATTTATTTGTGCATATGCATCAGTAGATTGGCAAGGGAAACTGATAATAAACATTCTGAATGCCACCAGGCATCTCTCATTACAAGACCCTAGTTTTATTTTCTTGTAATTTTGCCCTAACCTTGAAGCATTTCAACTAAAAAGTTTCACAGCATACACCAACTCAAGATGAGGGTATTTTTATTAATAATTACAGATGAAAAACATCAATCTGTTTCAAATACCTGTATTTTGTTTGGAATACATTAAACCCCCCCAACTGGCCAGCTTTCTTCTATGGGTGCTAGATGTTCAAGCAGAGACCTGAGATTCTGAAAGCCTTGGGATAAGCTTTCTTCACATCCCAAGAAATCTGTTAGAGTCTGGGCCTTTCCAGGGCTTGTAGGACACAGCTTTGTGCATGCTCAACAGAAACAGATTTATCATCTCAATTTCCCCACGGTTCCATTTGTGCAGGGCATGCTGCCGAGAGGCTCAACAGGAGCTTCCTTGTAGCCACTGGCTCTTCTCAGTTAAGCTCTCTTTAGTGTCCATAGGCCTCTTACAGTGAATGACCTCCAGATGGGTCCAAGCTGCCTGAGCTGATGCGGAGATAAAAAGAAGAATAAATATATTGGGTCAGTTAAGTATGGGGAAAGAAGCCTGCAGGCATCTGGCAGGGCACTGGTAGAACTGCACAAGGAAACCAGTGCAGAGAGCAGGGAAGAGAAGAATTTGACGAAGAAGGGTGAAATGAGGGTCAGGAGTCACGAAGGACTCAAGAATGAAGAAACCCGAGTGCAAACTGGGCACTGCCTGTCTGAGGAGCAGCTGGGTAACAGCCAAGCACGGGAGTTTTGAGATGCTGGCAACAAAGTGGCCACCAGCATCCTGGGCTCTGAGAACCCAAGAGGCAGAGCCAGGAGATCCAGGGAAGGATCCCCCTCTACTCAGCTTTCAGTAAAGCATTTCTGGAATATTGCATCCAGGTACTGGCCCCACAGTGCAGGAAAGTCACTAGGGAGAATACAGGGAAGCACCACTGGGATAGCGGAGCTGGAGTACCCTGCCCATGAGGAATTACTGCTTTTGGGGACCAAAAAAGCAGCCCCAGTGCCCCCAGTGCCAGTGGAAGATACACAGGAGATGCTGATGGGCTGTCCAGAGAGGCTGTGTGCACTTCATCTTTGGAGGTTTTCAATACCAAACTGGGTAAAAGCCAGAAGTAGCCTGATCTGATCTTAAAGCTGTCTCTGGTATGAGCAGGTGGTTGGACTCAGGGATGCTGAGATCTCTTCAGCCTGAGTTATCCTGTGATCCTACAAACTGGGCATGGCAAGGGCAGACAAAACGGGACAGGACAGCTTTCAGCAGCCATCAGGATATCCTGCTCCTGGGCTCTGCCACAACACGAGGCTTCATACACCACCAGCCCTATCAGTCTCTCAGTGCCTGCCCTTGCTACCCTACCGCAACCTTCTCCATTAAACACAAGGCCCAAGCAGGATGTGCTTTCAATCACAAAATTCAAATTTCACTGGCAGCTCATGGACCGTGGGAAGAACACAAAAGTCTCCTTTCAGCTTCTGTGGCTTAAGGACCTTGAACATTACTCATATGGCGTTACAAGCCATTCAGACAGCAAAGTCAAGCTCTCAGAAAAAACCATGATGGCAAAACCACAGGCCACAGGAAATTTGCTCCTGAAGAGGACAAGGCCTGGCATGGCCATGGCAGCGTGGTGAAAGGCGGCTCCCAAGCGGGTGCTGCTCCTGCCCTTCCAGCCACGCTTACCCGTGCTGCCCATCTCCCAATCCCTCCGCCGCAGGCACCAAGGGCACGGGCACTGCTTCGGCTGTGCAGGGATTTACCGAGAGCTTGGTGGAGGTAGCATCTCCTGCTCCGCAGCAGCCCCGGCGCAGGGACACCCCTGGGGGAGAGACCCGGCCCCGGGGAAACGCAGGAACCTGCTGCCCCCGGAGGGAGCGAGCAGCACCAGCCCCATCCCCTCGGTCTCCCTTTCCCTGGCGGCCCCTCCCCGCTCCCTCCCTCTGCCCCCACGCCCCGCGGCGCTCCCGGCGGCCGAGCCCGCGGGCGGGGGCGATGGCTCTGCGGCGGGCGGTACCTGGACAGCGAGTCACCGCTGGGCGGCCGCGCCGCCGCCCGCCCGGCGCCGAGGCTCTCGCAGCTGGAGCTGCCCTCCATGGCGGGCGGCCCGCGGCGGGCGGGTCCCCGCTCCCTCAGCGCCGCGGCCGGCGCCCGGCGGGGCGGGAGGCGGCCATGCTGGCCCGGCGTGCCGCGCGGGGGGCGGGCCGGGGCGGGGCGGGGAGCGGGGCCGCGCCGGGGCCGCCCTCGGGCCGCCCCTGCGGTGGGCGCGGGGCTCGGACCGTGAGGGGCCAGGGTGGGCCGCCATGTCTCTCTTGTCCTCTTGGGAACCGAGGCAAGGTGGCAGCTCCCGGGCGTCGGAGCGCGGTGGTCGTTGCGAAGAGCAAAGAAATGGTCTCTCTCAAGCATCCCTCTGGCAGTCAGCTCACCTGCGTTAGGCTTTCCAGTTGGGCTGTGTACCCACAGTTAAAACAGTTGTGCTCCTCACATTGGGGTGGAGCAGGGGCTGTGAAGGTGGCAGGTCACTGTCACACGGTCAAGGCTGCGGGGCGCTGGCACGGAGCCTCTGCGAGTTACCCGAGGGAAAGCTCGAAAGCGTCCCTGGCGATCTGTGTCCGGAAGGCTTTGCAGGCACAGTTCGGTATCGAGTGTTCTGCGGGAAGAGCCGTGGTGCGTCCAGTTCCTGAAGCAATCGAAGAGCAGGGGAAAAGCTCTTGGCATTGCTCACAAAGACTGAAGGGGACTGCATCTTAAGCCTCCCATATCAAGGATGCAGATGTGTTTCAAATGTTTAGTTTTGGCAAGAATCTCATGAGGCAAAAAGAATGAACCACTGGGGATGTGTTAGGAGGCTGGTGGCTTTCCTGAAAGGCCTGCTTGTTGGTAAAGAGGGTCTGATGTCAGGAGCATCCGTCCAGATGCACTTTCCTGTTTTAATACTACCTCAAAACAGGATAAACCCTATATCTTCTAAGCATTTGTACACTCTGTGGCTGTAGAATGGTTACCGAAACATCATCCCTCTTCATGCTCCAAGGAGTAAATTAGTTGGTGTGTTTCTCTCTGTTGTTCCCCATTTTTTCCTATCGTCAGAAGTCATGCAGGATGCTGAAGCAGGTTCACAGCATCCTCACCTGAGACTGCATGATCCAGCTGTGGAACTGCCTCTGTTGCTCCTTCCTTTGCTCCCTATCAGCTGCTGTTGAGCAAGGTTGATGTGGGATGATTTTGAAGCTGGTTTAAACTTGAAAATGCAGCTTTGTTGAAGAAGGGTTTATTTTTATATTTTTCGTTTGATCTTGTGAGCAAAAAGTTACCAAATTGGCAAATGAGTTTTGGGGAGAGAAGGTTTCAGCCTAGAAAACTGAGTTGGTGGGGGGTTTTCAAAAATGAAAACTCTGTTTTATGGCTATAAGTGAGATCCTTGTTTGAAAAATAAGCTAATTGCTAGTGGTTTATTCCAGCATTAAAATCCAAACAAAATGCCTCGACATCATTACTATTCAAAGATCCACATAACTGTGCTGATTTTGTTCCAGCTATAAAATTATTTTAAATGTTCAGGTTTTTTTCTCCCCTCTGGTAAGGGCAATGAAAGTTTTAGAAGCAATGTTTATTAATAAAACCCGAGGTATGAATAGCATAGTGTCTCTCTGTCTCTTCTGTTTAGCTTTCCATCCACGCCTGTGTCCGGCGAGCAGATGGTGTCCTCTGTGGGGACATGTGGGCAGGGAGTGCTGTGGCAGCAGCACTTCAGCATCTTTGCTCAGCAGTCAGGCAGTTCCTGGTAGCCTTTTCCCTCTGGTGCACTCTCTTCCCAGCCTTTCCGGGGCTGGAGTTCCTGGCGTTAGTAACCCTTGGGAGAGGTCAGCGCTGTAGAACTAGCACAGAGCAGTGCATGTCTCCCTTCCAAATCTTATCGAATACCCTTGTGGTGAGTTGGTATTACCTCTATTCCCTCTGCTAAGCTTAGTTTGATAGAGGTGCAGCTGTTTAAAAAAGTCAAGTAGGAATAAAAACAATATATAAACCTCCATTGCTATATGAAAGTATTAGAGTGCCTTCCTTTCTTCCTAATTTGCTATTGATGTGGCATCTCTAAGTAGTTTATTGATGAAGTGCTCTATTTGCTTTTCACTGCCCCGTTTTGTTCTTGGCCTTATCCCCAGGGCCTGTGAAACCCTTTAGAAATTCCCACTGGTGCTTTGTAAATGAGAACAAAGCTAATCACCTCCTGCATCTCTCCTGCTGCTGAAAGAAACTAGCAGTCTGCCCAGCGAGTCTTTCTGCTCAACAATGCCACATTTTCAAAGTCAGTCAGAATATTCTCTCTGTGAAGTGTGTTACCTCAGGGCTCTTAAAAGTGATGGAGAATTAAATAAAGGCCTCACATAACCAAAACCAATTAAGGATAATTCACAAGACTGTTGTATAACTGATGCAAAATAAGTGCAGTTCAGTCTGTTAATCTACTTTTGCTTGTCACATCCCGTACCATTATCTTACAAGTATCATCATTTGGGTTTGTTTGTTTTTTTTTTTAATGAGGGACTGTTCTGTCATTTTATGATTTCAACACAGGAAACAGTAAAATAAAACTAACATCATGGATAAGTAATAAAATTATCTGTGTTCATCTTTAATGCCGTGTGGCTGATACAGCTGAGTGGTATCTGAGAGAATGACAAGGAACTTCCTTGAATCAAAGGTGTAAAAGATTAATTCCAAGTAAAAGACAAGCAGACATCTTCCTGTACTTCCTGAAATTGTATGCAGTTGTAGCATATACAAAGTGAAAAATACATAGCCCCAGGCTTTCTTAGGTGTTTAGAGGCTGTCAAAGCTGTGGTGAACACAGCACAAAGAGGATAATTTTATGTACCATGTAAAACATGATTAAGTGAGGGGAAGTAAGACTTTTGCTTCAGTCCTGGGTGAAAGTGAGATACTATTTGTTTCCATTGTATTTAAACTATGTGTCTGTTGAATTAAGGGCTTTCTAGCTCTGGATGTACGTGTGGTCCATACATCTGCTATATCGATGTGCCAGATGTTATGAATCCAGATGTTCTCATTCCTGGATTAGTTCCTCAGTTTTGCTGCTGCACAGCCAAACACAGGTCTGTTGTGTCTCACACTGAGAGCATGGGGCTTACCAAAGCTAGGGGCAGTCACACATCCCAGACATCCTGGCACAACCTTTTGCAGGGGTCTTGTGGGGATGTTTGGCCATGGTCTGTGACTGCTTCTCTAAATGTCCCTGGAGCAGAGCAGGGATCATGCTTCTACAGGGTCAAGGGGCAGACCATGAAGCAGGATCGTGTACTCAAATGCTCCACTCTGAGAAAGCTTGCTCCCCTGCCGCAGTCTTTGTGATAACCTGTCTTTACATGGTACAGCTCATCAGACATCCCCCTCTCTCCCTCTTCCCATCACACAACTCATCCCATGGTTGAAAAGCCAATAAATAATTAGGGAGTCAGAGCCTTAATCCCTTCTGAAAATGATCGCCTAGTCCCTTTTGCTCCAATCCCAACATTAAAATCTTACCCATCCTAAAACTAGCTCTCTTTGCTGCAGCTCTATGGATCTCCCATGTTTTTGCCACTATACTCATATATTCCTGTGCCCTCTTAGACAGCACGTTAAACAGTTCATGGCAAAGGCAGCTTCACACACTGTGCCTTCTCTAGTCTAGTCCCCATCAATGAGTCAAAAAAATTTGCAGCATGACTCAGTCCCATAATTGTTCTGAAAACCACACAGCCAGAGACACCTTTGTCTCTTCTTTGATTCACTAAAGTGGTTCTGAGATTTATTACATTTTCTTGTCTTCTTGATCTACAGCTTAAGGGCAGTGGGCAGCTGATAAAAGATTCTCAGTGCTTTGGGAAGGGCGGATTGTCACTGGTAAGATCCCACTGTGATGTATGATCATCAAATCACACTGGAGGTGGTATGTGTTCCTTTTGTCAAACCCCATCAGCTGATAAAGTATGAGGTCAGAAACAGCAAGAGCTTTGGCACAGGCAGAGAGGCTGATGAAGAACAACTCACTGTGGCTGTGATTTGGAACTAGAGCTGCTTGTGGTTGCAAGAACATCTGTTACAAGATGGTCATAGGGGACATGCACAGATTTGGTCCTGCTGATGCATAATGCCTGTGCTGTTGAAGTTGGAAACTAGTCAAAACAAAGAGAGGGACTTAGGACTTACGGCTACATTTAAATTGTCACTGTGCCTCCAAGGTTACTATACTTCTGGTTAACCTGATCAGCATGGTCACCTCAGCTCACTCACAGCGTGGTTCTTTGCTGGCTGTGCACTGTGACAGTGCTTTTGCCTTGCACCCCCTCTGCGTTTGACAGAAACAAAAGCTAATGACCAATGATCCTTTAACACTCCTTTTTGGTCACTTGTTTTTCATTTTTTATGCAGTCATGCATGTATTGATGCAAGGTGCTACAGATGTGGGGCTCTGGACTCAACCTGTACCTAACCCTGTACACTATAGCTTGTTACCTGTTTATGAAGCACTTTGGATGGCACACTGTTTTGTTCTTCCTGCTGTCTGTGTACTGCTTTCTTGTCCTCACACCCACCACCAGCTCATGGCTGCCCACAGAACACTCAGGCGTTAAATATGCCACAGGCTAATGAGTACATCAGGTTCCATCCCAGAGTGTGCTCGGTGTGCATAGTCTGCTGGAGTCAGGCAACTCACCTGGCTTTTAATTGCCTGATGCTTTTAATTCTCAATGGCCTGTGCAGTACTGCAGTGCTCTGTAGCCTGTGTTTGCTGACAGCACGGACTGCAGGCTGAGCAGACAGGGAGCCTGAGGGCTGTGGGCACCTGCAGGGATGCGGGCATCAGGCTCTAGCGGCAGAACTTCCTCTACATGCTGCAGAACACACAGATCAATTTTTTTGTGTCAATGCAAATCATCTTTTCTCCTGAAGGACTGTATACATCACAGCAGCTGTCTGGCTGTCTGCAGGTTTGGGCTGCTGCACTCCAGCAGCTCCTTGGCCTCTCTGTAATGGTCTCCAGTTTGGCAAACATGAAGTAAGAAAAAATTACTCACAGGAGTTAAATTTGAAATTTCTGGTGCTTGGTAAACCACTATTGATGGAAATAAATATATTTCCAGAAGTTGTAGGGTGATCAAGCACAAAGGAAAGATGAGGAGGCAAAAATTGCTTTGGTACTGTCAGAGTGTCTGAAGTCCCAGAACTTGCAGTCTCTGAGATGGGGAAAGGTTCATATGGAGGAGAAAAGTCTCTGTACCTCTTGGATCTCAAATCTATTGAGATCCTGATTTATAGTCCTTATTTATACACTGATTTTCAAGCAAACATTCATTTTAAATTAAGTAATTTTATGTCTACATTGTCTGAAATAGTACTGTCTATACTGCCTATGTGCACAGAGACTTCTCAAAGTGAGATTTTAATCTGCAGCTGTTACGTTTAATATCTACAATTAAGGAAATAGTTAAGAATACTTGATTTTATCACATTTAGACTTTCTCTTCTGTTAAGGAAGATGCACATTTGTGGCAGCTATTTGTGTTTTTTAATGAAACACAATAAAATGTTGATAGTAAGATCTGCAGATGATATTAAAATGAGAAGGACACTTCTAGAATATAAAACGCAGTACAAATTAATTCCTTTTGGTTTCTATTTTATTTACCTTGATGGCTCAAATTTCCATGTGGAAGGCTCATACTTTCTTTTAAAAGCAACAAAGTGTTACACTCTAGTGATGAAAGAGCTGGAGAGCTTAACAATGAGTACAATAAAAATGAAGTATTTGAGAGTGTTTGATTGTCTGCTCTGTGTAAGTTATCTGTCTGCAGTGTGTGAGCTGTAGAAAATGTTCAGGAAGCTGTTGAAGACACATTAACCCCATGGAATGAGAGAAGAAGCTTATTGCCATTTCCAATGGAACTAAAATTTGAAAGAGGAAGATCACAGGGCCTTAATGGGGCCAGAGGAGAACCAGGCTAAATATTACAGAGATGAGGCAGGAGGAAGGAACTGGTTCTGTTGTGAGCAGAAGCCAATTTGCTGCACCTGGCTCCATGGCCAGCATCCCCCTGACCACTTTTTATTTTAGCAATGAGGACCTACCCAGGGAGTTGTTTTTGACTCCAAGACCATTACACACCCAGTAAGGTGCTGGGCAATACTAGGAGCACCAGACAGCTGGAAAGGGGAATGTGTGCTTCTCCCAAGAAGGTGGTAGTGGGTGGCTAGTCAGGGAAGTGCACAACTGCAGGAGCCTGCAGTATCCCAGAAGTGCTCTCAGACTCTAGTTTTGGCATAAGCTGAAAGCACAAGTTTCTGCTACTGTTCTCCTAGGCATGAACAGCTCTGCCCTCCTCTTGAAGCTGGCTTTAGATCATGAAGGGAGCGGCCAACTTTTATCCATTCTGCTACCTGTTTGATTGATGAAATCTGTGTTGTATTCGTCAAAGTAATGCATGAAAGAAATATTTAGGATGCAATGCCATATGTACCAAAAAGTTAGGAAATGCCTGGTTCTCAAATTTCCAGTATAAAATAAAGGGACCCCACTCAGACATCCCATCTCAGTGCTGGATGCAGGGAAGGTTCAGGACAAAAAAAGTAAAGGAACTGTGCAATTAGAAACCAGTTTTATGCCTGCACATAAGTGCAGGCTTCACAAGCAACACCAAACGTGCCACTTCTGGTCATAGTTCAGCATTTGGATGTCAAGAACTTTTACCCTGCACAGCAAGGCTCTGATGCAGTGTTGAAATATACCCTTCTGCAGCTTGTAAAGGCCAAAATTAGCATTAGTTATGTTATGTGTGAGTCACCTCTGAACCTTTGGTACGGTAACTCAGAGACTTTGCTGATTTTGGTACCCTTATTCTGCTTGTTCACCTCTGTATGGTCGGAGTCTGGGATGTTTGAGAAGATTTCTGTCTCATGCATTTGGCTCAAAGGATAAGGAGAGAGAGCACAGTCCAGTGTCCTCTTTCCTGCCCTTGAAGGACAAGAGCCTCAGGTGCCTGCAGTTTGGGACATTAAGAGGGATGTACACTGGTGGTGGTGAGTATATGAAGGAAAATGCTAGCCTCATTTCTTAGCTGGGGAATTTTTGACCCTGACAAAGAAGAAGGATGAGAAGTGAATTTTAGTGCTGGATATGTTGGCACTGCTGTGGAGAGAGAACAAAGAAACCTAAGGCAACTGTTCTTCTTTTTCCCCCGCTCAGGGATGGCATCCCTCAGTCTGTCATAGGGGCTCCAGGGTGATGTGACAAGATGGTGACATGAAGCACAGTCCTCCACCACCTCCCAGCTGCAACTGCTCTGGCAGCTCAGCTGAGTCTCTGTGCAATATCTGCTGCCGCTCTGCCAACAGGTTCAGCCCATCCTCAGCTTGCTGACAGACAAGCTCAGGTGGTTGGGGAGCAGAGACAGTTTGGAAGCTGATGCTTTGGCTGGGACATGTTTGCTTTGGCCAACTCTGCTACAAAAGCAGCTGGAGAGAGCAGAGGTGCTTTGTGGTGTTGGCTGAAGTCAGCAGGAATTCAGAATGAGCTCTGACTTGAACCATCAGCCTGTGCCTCATAGTGATGCCTTAAGTTTAAGGGGTTTATATTTTTCAGATTCTATACTGCCTTACAGTACAGATCTGAACTTTATATAAAGTGTTAGCAATTCTCTTCACAGTTTAGTCAGACAAAGCAATCCTTTTCCAGCCCAAGAACCAAGGACACCATTACAGCTTCAGGCCCAAAAAGTTTAAACACCAGTGATTTGAGGAGGGCAAACTGGGAGGATGTGACTTCATAACCTGAAGCTGTAATTGGACAATTAACCCTAATATGTAAATGGACCAAAACTTACAAAAGTGTGGCAAAGTGTGACCCGTCGTCCATCTTGGGCAGAGTCACAGCCAGGCTCTTGTACTGCCCGAGGTGTATCCTTTGTATCCTTTAAGCCTTTTAATAAATACCTGCTTTATTCCTTGACTCTGTCTAGCCTCTGTTCCAGGTAGCCTGTCAAGGCATCAATAGTTCCCTCAAAGCTTCAGTCATTCTGGAGTGTTGCCAATATACTTTCCAGCCTAAAGAAACTGAGAAGTGAAATAACCAAAGTTAACTTTCAATGTCTCAAACAAAGCAGAGAGGAATTTCCAAATCAAAGATACTTTTTTACCCCAAGGACATTCCCTGTGCAGAGTATGAATATGTGGTTCCAAAAGAATGGAGGTTTGACCCCTCACAGAAAAGGATCACAAGGGTCCATTGTAAAGGCAAGGGTTAGGTAACCCTAATGTAGGATGGAATAGTGTCCCCATCTCAGTAAGAGATATTAATTCGCTTTTGAAAGGAAGGAAAGGAGAGAAATGCCCTTGTTCTGCTCCAGAATTCTTCATGGACAAGATACAAAGCCTTTGGCTGTATGAACATGTTGCTGAATATCTGTTAGCTCAGTGCACATTGTAAAAATACTTGTATAATGTTCTAGGGAGCACATTCGCACTCTCATTAAACCTAACGCAAACCCGAATGCATTTCATATTTATACTATGATGGCAGTGAAGGTGAATAAAGTTATTTTCTTCACTGTGGGGCCTGTGAAGTCACAAAAAATGCAGCTGTTTAAGGTGATGGGCAGCCAAGGAAGTCAGGACTGTATCTGCTCAGAATGAGGGTTGCTGTTACAAAGAATTTTCCTTTATTCTCTGAGGATGATATAAATTGCTACTAGTCCCAATTAACTGTTTCAGTGATGGCATCTCTCAGAGAAATAGGCTGGAACAGGAGAGGAGAAATATATAATAGTGAGGTTTTCGCCTTTGCTTTGCCCTTTCTATAACGAATTAGATAAGAATGAGTAGTGAAGAAGAATAATCTATAAAACTCCCAAATGCAGTTGGAAGAAATGTTCCCTCATGCAGAAAACAGCCATCGGTCTGCCTTCTAAAAATTATTTCAGAAGCACTGGACCTGGTATTTTGAGAGGATGATGCTGGAGACAGAGGGGCCTGGAGACAGAGTGCAGCCACAGTGTGGAGCAGAGTGGCTGTCCTGGGCAGAGCTCTGGTGCCTGAGGGCAGTTTTTGCAGGCTGTGAGCCACAGCTTAGCCCATCTTGCCAAAGCTCTCTAAGCTATGAGGAATAGCTTGGTGTCAGGAGTATGTCAAGGTATCTTAAGATCCCTTTAGCCCTATTTGTGGAGCTGCAAGTTTCTCAGTTCAGTAAAAATCTGTTTTAATGTCATAACCTCTTTGAGAAAGACTCTCCATTCCTCCCCTTGCCAGCTAAGGCACTGAATTTACTTGAATCCTTAACTGAAGCTTTCCCCCAGAAAGAACCTGCTGGCCTGAGAATCCTTCCAAGAGTGTTTCTGTCTCAGACTTCCTTTTTCCTAAAAGGTTTTAGAGAAAGTTTCCTGATTGGGGTACCTAAGAGCTCTGATTCTCGGCAGAAGGCAGATTTAACAACAGCAGATGGACTGGTGATCACCCCTGGCTGCCCAAGAGAACTACTTTGAGGAGAGGCCATGGGAAGCACCTCCCAGTTAACCCACAGCCCAGTATGTAGGGTAAATTGAAACCACCAGCCAGGGTGCTTGCCTTCTGTTTCCCAGAGAGGAATCCTGAAGAATCCATGGACTCTTTTGTCCATGTTAGGGATTGTTCAGCAGTATTTGAAATTGTGACCTTTATATCACTGTTTCATACTGCAGAATAACATGCTCTTCACCCATCCGATAAGAACCATCCAGCATCTTTGTGTATAAATCTGTTAGGTCATGCCTGCATTTCCCTGCTATTGTTTTAGGAGGCTCCTTCCGGTGTTTAAAGATGGGAAATATCTTCTTTAATATCTATCATCTTCCAGCTTTGAAGCTGTGCTGAACAACAGAGACAGACAAACATTTAATTCTCCCCTAATCCTTTAAATACCTTTACAAGCACATGGCGTTCACACGCTGTTAAACCCCTCTCCCGTAGCAGCTGTACATCTTCTTTTAACTCTGCCTCTAAAGCCTGCAGCTTCAGCTGGGGTGGAACAGGAGCCCGTCATCCTGTGGTGGCTGTCCTTCTGGGTGGCATGGAGAGGGATGGTTTTCCATAATAAAGAAGTCATCTGGATTGAATTGCAGATACCTAATCCTCTCACAAGGTACTCCTGTTTAGTTTTGTGAAGGGAACAAAGACATCAACTTAGACATGCTCCGGGCTGGATTTGGGTATCTCTGAGAGCTTCTGATCATTCCTGTGATTAGCAAGCCTGATCTGGTAACTTTAACACAAAAGTGCAAGCACAGGATCAAAATCTTTTTCTTCAGGAAGGGGAGCTGAGAGAGAAGATTTCTTTAACTTCACTCCCCAGGAAAACATCTGAAGGAGCACACATGAAGCTGGGACAAACCCATCTCTCTCAAGCCTCCTACCATTTTTTTTATGGTGTAGGAGCAGAGTGGGATTTGAATAGTTGCGTTACAGGGTGGGAAGTGGGCTGGGATGCATTGCTCTTCACATGAATTGGTAAGTATTCACTTAAGCCCCACAATTTTTTCCCCCCTTTTCTTCCTCAATATGAGAACTTTTCACTTGTTTTCAATATTTTTGCTGCCTTTCTGTGAGGACTCACGAAGACATTTCATCTGTCCTACTGGCTGAAGACAGATAGCCACACCAGTATCATTTCTGACAGCTTCTGACAGGTCTGAGGACCTTCAGATCCCATATCCTCCTCACACAGCCCATCTTCATATTATCCTTCCTGTTAAAAAATTCTACCTGGCATCTAACCTGAAGCCATGGTTTCTTGGCCTGTAGAGCTCATTATGGAATATACCAAATCTTTTCCCCTGGCAGCAGTGATTTCCATTCAAAGACTCTCTTTCCTATTCCCACTCAAATCTCCTCTTCTTCAGGATAAAGAACCTTCCTTCTTCTCTCTATATTTTCTAGACTTCTGTTCATTTGCATTGCTTATTTCTGCCTGGACTATATCGTATTTCCAGGGTGGCACTGTCCTACAAGCTAAAATCTGAGGGCCAGACATGGTCATTTAGATCAATGTAGGCATGGGAGCTGGGCTTTGGGCTCCTTATCGAAAATCTTGCCTTTTATCAAAGGCTGTAAAAGCCTGGTGAAAGCATTCTCTGATGAAAGCTTAGATAATTTAATAAAAAGTAGCATTTCTGGAGCTAATCTGTCATCCAAGTGCACAGCTACGTTGTGCTGCAGTGTTGGTGGCCATTGGAAAATTTTTCTTTATTGCACATTCTCACTTGCTGAAAGCTAAAACTGATCTAATAGCAGGAGGCTTTGGAGGCACAGTAAAGTGTATAAAAAAGACTCAATTCTAATTTTTTTTTTTTAAGAAAAGCAAAAGGGGAAGCCAAAATAGGCCACTACTGAGGGTTAAAAAGACAGATGTAACAAAAGACTATTTCTGAGGTTTTATGATGTTTTGTGCACTTGAGTCACTTATAAAAAGTCTATATTCAATGCTGAGAAACTAATGGAATGCTCTTCATGAAGGGTTTTTTTAATTCCATTTTTTAAATTATTTACTTCTTTAAACAGTGCTATCTCATCTGTTGAAAGCTTCTCTTTGTAACCTTCTAAAGCACTACAGATATTTTCTGTGAGAAGGTTTTAAACTCCTCAGTATAAACAGATGGTCTATTGGTATTTGTATGTCAGAAGCCAGCAGTTTATATGGTAAAACACACTAGATTAAATCTTTGGCATTGGAGGGAAAGTTAATGAATAAGATTGTCACGTGATGGCTTTACTCTACTAAGATCCACATAATTAATCAAGACCAGTGTGGCTATAATAATGTAAGGATGCCATGTAACTATGGGTAAACTCTTGGTTAGTGGATTTGTTACTTCAATGAAGGGAAAAGTTGGCTCTCAATGAGTGTTATGCATGAAATCCTGATTTTAGCTGTACTAATGCAGTTAACTTGTGGCTCACATGTGAATGGGGATGCCACGTAGCCCTGCAGCTTTGATCTGCCTTTTGGAAACACCCATGGGGTTCCTACCTCTGCTGTAGACATACTGTGAGCCTGGTTATCCAACAGACCAAGGCTAACACGTTCACACTGAGGAAATCAGTGAGAATACAATGGGTTTCTGTACACCCATTTGAATTTGCTGTAGAGTCAGGTTATTCATAGAGGTACTATGAATAACATTATGCTAGTTACAAGTCTTGCTGAAGGACAAGTAACAGAGAAAAAAAGCACAATCCTTAAGCGAAGAAGGAACTCAGAAAAGCAATAAACATTCCTTGGTGAAGCTGTTGTGTAGATTCACAAAGGGTTATATTGCCCAATGCATGTATTCTTAGATTTTCTTCAATATTTACCTTAAAGACATTGCTAAATTTGAGGAATCAAATAATATGGCATGCACATTCTGACATCTCTTTTTAAAAACTGCACTTTGGGAAAACTCATCAGCTTCCTTCTGAAATAAATTTGAAAAGATGCAGCCAAATTACTGAGTCCCCACATAAGTTTTTCCTTGAAAAAGTTAGATGTCTTTCACTGATGGAAATTTCATTGACATAGGGATTATATTTATACATTAACCTGACTGTTATGTGAGCCCACTTGTTCATGAAATCAGGTCTTTGAACTAACCCTATAGGCAACATCTACAAGAAGGAGCTTTCCATATCAGATCCTTAAACAATACTATAATAATTTCTAATAAATATTTCTCAGCAGCTGGTACTCTAAGACTTCTTTAGGAACTGATTTAATGTTTTAAAATAAAATTTTAGGCCTCTAGATTTGAACTTCCTTGTTGTATTTAGAGGCCAGGTAGAGCACAAAAAGCCATTTGAATAGATTCCCTGGTTTTATTTTCACCATGACACTCCAACATAATGGTGTCAAGGGTAAATCTTGCCCTTACATGATGTTCATTGACCTTCACAACAACCAGAAACTTGACCTTTCATCTCAAATTGATATTGAGGGATAGGTTTTGCCATCAGATCTGTTAACTTCAACAGGAGTGTGTGGATGTACCTGTACTCAGTATTTCACCCAAACACTTCACAGCACCACAGGGTTTTACCAATGTTCCTGGGCAAGAAGGATAAAATAGAGCAACTGTGTCCCGTCAGACAAGGCAGATCAGTCAGCCAGAGTGAAAACATGTCTGGCAGCCCTCCAAAAAAATGTAGATAGAGCATCTTTGTTGTCTGAATCCGTGTACAGGAACGCACGACAGGTCTGGGGCCTGGTGAGCTCAGCAGGCACACGGCAGCTCAGCCAGGCGGGGCTTTATCCCCGCTGCTCCGGGAGGCTCAGGCTGCCCCTGCCACGGCGTGTCCTGAGGGTGCTGGGGCAGCTCAGGCACACGGCACACAGCAACACGAGATCCACGCGTGTCCACCCACACGTCCTTGCTGCCTGCTCACCCTGCAGCACACAGGAGGCTGAGCCATTACGGGAAAAACATTCATTTACGCTTTGGCTCTTTTAAAGGAGCTCCTTGCAATGAAAATGCCAGTTTGCCAAATGCTATTTCATGTTGAGTTTCTTTTGTTTGTTTTGGTTTTGGCTTGGGTTTGATTTGCTTAGCTTTGTTTTTGTTTTTGTTTTGTTTTGTTTTTGTTTATGTTTTTCAGTTTTGTTTGACTTTGGTTTTGGTTTTTTAAAGATGAAATTTCTAAGTCCTAATCAACCTGCTTTTTTCAGCTCTCCTGACTTTTTTCTGGACCCAGAATGGCTAATTTAAAAGTTAGGATGAAGTAAGCTTTTACCATGGTTGGAACTTTTATTGTGGCGGGAGGAATCCTGTCCGTGTCATCCCTGTCCCTGCAGCTGCCAGCCCTCCCTGCTGCCGTGGGAGGGAGCAGCGCTCTTGGCTGTGCTGCCCGAGCTGGTGGTGGTTCCCACCAAGTGACTGGGATGCAGTGGGAAAGGTCAGCCCTTGCCTGGGCCTGGTGCAATTCCTGCTGTGCTGCATCTGGCCAGGCAGGGAAAATATTCACTGCCACTCCTGTCTCACATCCCCTGCACGTGGCCTCCCTGGCTACATCGCCCTGGGCACAGGACACAGGCCCGGGGACACTTTCTGGCACAGAAGCCATGGGGCGCAGGGTGACTGGATTTTATACTGTCTTATCCCTCTTGTCCTGCACCCACAGGGGGAATGGCTTTTGGTCGTGAGTATTATAGGAGGGTGGTCATGGCCTCCAAGCACCACCAGGGATTCAGAGCTCGGTGGCACAGACAGCCATGCTCCAGGGACAGGGAAGGCTCCTAGGCTGCTTTTCAAGCTCCCTGACAAAGATGTACGCTCTGCAGGTGGGCAGCAGCCCTGCCTGAGGCTCCCGCATTCTGCCTGCCTTGCCTTTTGCCTTTACAGCTGAGATAGACAAAGACACACCTTTAAGGCATGAGTTTCTTGATCTGTTTCAGATTTACCTTTGGGTGAGTGGAACTGTGCCTCATGCCACTTCCCTGAGTGCAAGGGAAGTGATTTCTATCACCCGGAAATGCTGAAGTGAGGAGAGAGCCACACACCTCCTGGGCACCTCCTTGCTTCAGCATGTGCACCCAGGATCAGGAGTGTGGGCACAGCCACTGCAGTGGGACACTTGAGTGTCTGTCTTCATCCTCCCCCATCCCTCCCGTGAAAGCACCAGATGCCACGACAGGACAGAAGAGCCATTTGTGGGTAGGAATCAGATACACTGGAGGGACCGAGTAACATAAGCGAAAAAACCCTGCAAGGGCAGCAGCCAGCAGAGCTGGTGCTGTGAGGGTCAGCCAAGGGAGGTGCCTTCCTGCTTACCCTGTAGAGGAAGGTGAGCAGATAGGGACCAAAAAGGTGGATGTGCTGCTTGGCAGTCCATCGCCACCACCACCAGCAGTGAAGCAGTTAAGATGTGGGGAGCCCTTTTTTTTCCTACATCTGAAAATAGCACAAGGCAGCCTTTGAGCACAGGCAGCGATGTGCTGACATTTGTCCCTTCGAAACATCCCCTCACCGCCCCTCCTGCTCGGTTCTTGGGGCAGGAAGAGCCGCCCACTTGGAGATGGAGCCCGGAAAGCCTCTCGAGGAACGGGACACTTCCTCAGGGCTGACCTTCTAAAAATAGCCTGGTAGGGATGAATACTCGTGTGAAACAGCCTGCAACCCAACGTGATGTTGTACATGCTGGAATCTCCATAGGCTAGAAGGAGTTGTAATGTGAAGGAGGCAAGGAGGCAAGGAGGAAAGGAGAAGCCAGCGGTCTGATGTCTGGCTTCTCATTAGGGGTCTCTGACAGTGAGGGGAGTGGGGCAAATATTTCCAGGGTATGATCCAGGGCAGCACATAGGCTTGGGGACCTAGCCAGTTCTCTTGGGGTAGCTAACTCTTGGGGGTACACAGTTCTCAGCTTTAATTTTTGCAGGATCCCAGAGCAAATTGCTCTGCTGCAAGATTCCATCAATACATTGACCAGGAGCTAAATGAGCATTTTTTGGTTAACTATTATTGATTAACCCTTTCTGGTATTGAAACTGTGTCTTCAGTCAGTAAGAAAATATCACAGCTCTCTGGCAAAGAGACAGGCTGAGCTCCTGACACATGTTCATTGTTCTCACCCTCCCCCCTCCTAAAATATCACCATAATTTTAATTTACTTAGATGAATGAGCAGTTGACTAAACAGACATTCAATATAAAATTCATAGTAAGAAAAGAGACACTTGGGATAATTTTGATTGATTTACTTGGCAGAGTTTTGATAGCTACTGAAAAACATACTATTCATGTTTAGGTGAAAAATAAATGGAGTCAAATAAGTGTCACTGCATAGTACTAGGAGGTATATACAGCCACATGTAAAAATGCATAAACACAAACACTTCTGTACAGCAACTTTTCTTTTCAGTCTGTATAGAGAAACACTGGTTTATAATATGGGGAAAATATAAAGCAGACATACATGCAACAAGGACATGACAGTTACATAGGTCCCACCTGCCTCCCAACAGCTGAAATAACAATAATAACAATAATTATAATAATAAAAGCCTTTTTCGGGGAAATATTTTGAAACCTGGAATGTTTTCATGTTGAGGTTTCCAGAGAGCTTCAGATGTGAAATATATCTGAAGGTGATTTAAAGGCTTGATTCAAAGCCCTGTGAAGGCAATGGAGAAACTCCATTGGTTTCAGTGAGCTTGGGGTCAGACCCAGCTCTATTTAACCATGATCCCATTCTGCCCTCCCCCAAATCCCAAAGTTGAAATCTGCAGATAAAAATAAACAATCATATCATACAAAACTTTGTATATAGAATACAAAAGGTAACAGTTGACTTTTTGTATAAAATACAACTTTTTGATAGTATATTTATTTCACATATGTATAAATATAACCCAAATAATATGATTTTTATTATTCCTACCAAAATATTATTACTTTTTGTTGTTGTTTTTACAAAAGTTTACAAAACAAATAATTATTTATATTTACAACCCAATACTGTGAAGAGTGCCCAGTCAGTGATGAAAAATAGACTTTAAGGGTAGTGCACTTAGCCATTGCAAAGAAAGAAATAAAAAGATACTAGCTCCATTCAGATACAAGTGTTCTGAAGAAATGATACTGGATTCAAGTTTTGGTTGCAAGAGTCTTTCACAAGCTCATATTTCAAATGCATCAGGCATATATATACAGGACTGGAAATGGCCTCGACCTTTTTTGAATTTACTGAAGACAGGATGTAATTTTGCGCCCAGGGATGGCACTCACAGCCCAGTGTCTTTTGCACTCCAGGCTGTGGGCAACAGGACAACACTGAGCATTGAGTCCACCACTGCATGATATCATAGAACCATAGAATCATAGAATATCCTGAGTTGGAAGGGACCCACGAGAGTCATTGAGTCCAACTCCTGACTCCTTGGGACCAGCTCCTCAGCTGAACAATTTTTTTTACATCATTTGAGGATCTGGAAATTAGTCTGGCCTCAATACAGAAACCAGTGGTGGCTTTTTCAATGGCATGTGAGGGTAGTTGAAGTTACCAGACTACAATGCCCATTGCTCATGATGATACTAACTCTCGGCCTTGGCCTCAGTGGCGTCCATTGCAGTTGTCTGTTCCTACCAGAGCGCTGGCAGTCACTGCTGACCTGCCAGTGCACAAGGAGTGTGTGAGGCAGATAAGCCAATCTTCCTTTCACTTCAAACTCATGCAGCTACTACTTCAGTCTAGTTTTGCACAATTTATACAGGACACATTTGTTACATCGCATCTCTATCTCTCCAGGCTTAGGTGGGACCCCAGTGGCCTGAGCTGAAAAGCTCTTCAAAGACTTGGAAAAACTTGTACTGGCATATCAAAGGAACTGCATGCACCCCAGCCAAAACTGGGGAGAAGAGGGAGCTTTCTGGGCAGCTGAGTCACCACGTTACACAATGCAGGGGTGTGCAGTGATCACTGGCTGGGTTGGCAGAAGGGACTCTTCAGCAGGCTTTCTTGTCCCTCTTATTTCTCTGGGAATGAAGAACCTCAACTGGCACATCTAACTAAATGCCCATGTTACACCTTTTGTGGAGGTGCAGGTGCTTATTTGTGTGATGATGCTTCTTGAAACATCCTGAAAAATTGTGCCTATTTGAACTGACAGGGTGAAATGACTGGAAAAGCCTTATTAAAACCTCTTGCAAGAAGTAGGTCAGATAAGTGCAGAGGCTATTGTCAAATAGTCTACTCATCCCACTGCCACTAACAAGGATGAATAAAGCACTTGCATGGGCTGAGCAATGCCTCTTGGCACCAAGGCATGCAAACGTAGGCATTGTATTCCTTTGCCAGATCTAGTTTTAGCTAATTCAGAGGAGGCTGTGAAACACATTGCACCACATCATTTGAAAGAACAGCATTTTCATTTGAATTGCAAGATCTGTTCTCATCTGTGAATCCTGTCTGAATCGCTGTGGAGCTGCTTTATAGTGACATAGCATATCCTTCTGATGCCATTACTGACCAAGTCCATAGCAAAAAAATTTACTATAGTCAAGACTATTCCCTGGCAGGTGTGGGACAGCCTGTATCCTTACTGCTCTGCTCCCTTAGCCTTCAAGGCAAGGTGGCTGCAAAGTGCTCATGGGACTGATCCTTGCCCCGGGATATCTTCCTAGTGATGCAAGAAATTGCTCAGGGCAATATTAGCTGGTCCATCCCCAAACCCAGAACAGATGATTGAGTCCAGTGCCCAGAAATAATCCCCAGAACTGTTTCATGTACAAGCACAGATGTGGCCAATGGAGCCTCCTGCTGTGAGTTATAATTGATGTGCTTGCTAGTTTCAGGGGCAGAGCCTCTTGTACTCCAGACAGAGGCTGTGGGGACCTGGGCCATCACCAGAACTCTTTCAACTCCCCCTATATGGCAAAGGAGAAAATAGGATGAAACCAAAATGCTGTGCAATCAAAATGGCAGCTTCCCCCCAGGCAGGTAGATGAGGGAATTTTTTCTGGGCTAAACATGTTTGAGAGAAGAAGAGCAGTCTGAATTACCGGATCAATACTCGCCATGATTTTAGATGAAAACGAGGACAGTGGCTTAGCTGAGCCACTTTAGGGTTTTGCCCTCCTCTAAGCTGGACTGGGAGAGTAGTCTGGGTCAAATCATGAGCACCCTTCTCACTCAAGTTTCTATTAAGTCACTGTGGTCCCTGGGGAAGGGCAAGCTGGCAAAGTGAGGATCCTGAGTTTTGGTAGTAGTTTATCTCATGTTTCCCTCAATGCCCAGAATGACTGTGCTGCTGGCAGAACAACAGCATCCTCTGATACTCGCTGCAAACACTGATGAAAGGGAGAACACAAATGCTAGAGCACACTGAGTAGCACGCTGGATGATCTGTTTCCTTCTTCCCTTGGATGAGACCACTTACCCTGCTGTGTGCTACAAAAGGTACAGGGTGTATAACAAAATCATTGGGAAAGCAAATGTAAGTTTGTACTGTGCAGAAGTAAACAGTTTTTGTAACAGCATGAGATTTACACAGGGCTTGATGCTGTCAGGGCTGAGCAGTCCCAAGGAAATTAAGGGCTGTGAACACGATGACTGAAGAGCTGTGGACCACTTGGGGTTTTACTTGCACTCAGAGAAATGATGTTCCTTCCACATCCCATACCACTGTCTGGTGCTTCCATGGGTGGGAAGCTGAACATATTTTTTTCCTGGAGCCCCTCTGAGAAGAACCAATGAGTTTGCAATGGGCTGGGCAGAGAGGAACAGACCCTTCACATGTTTTCACTCCTTTGTGGCAGGCAGGAATATCACTTACACTGTCACTTCAGTCTTGTTCCTAGAGCTGCTCTTCAAACAGGGCAGTTGCTCTGTTTTGTATTTTAAAGGACAGCCCAGTTACTGGAGTGTAAATTAATAAAGCATGTTGTTGGCATCTAAAGAGAAAGCTAATGTCCTTGCTGCCTCTTCATCTGCTTCCCTCTTGGTATTGTCACTTATGAGTGGTTCCCTAAAATTTCATCGAGGTTGATGTCTTTCATCCAGTCATCATTACCAGGTTCTGTTTTCAGTAAGGAATCTATAAAATCCGAGTCACTGTTGAGCGCAGGTCCTATACTGTCCCCTTGCTGGTTCAGAAAGTCAAACGCTAGGTCGTTACCGTGGTCACTTCCTTGGTAAGCCCGCGAGGTTTGGTTGGTACTTGTGAAACCGGTCGATGGCAGAGACGACGGCGGTGTCATACTTGTTCCTGGCTGATTCAAGGTAGGCACAGTCTGTCCTCTCAGCTGATTGGGTCTTATGCTGAGCCCTCGTAGTGAGCCAGCAGATTGTCCATTTAGAGTCTGCTGCATTTGGTTTAGAGGGGGCCTCATTGGGACTCCCGCCGTTAACTGGTTAGGAGGTGCCAATGCACGCTGAGGAAAATGCTGGTTGCCAACGTTGCGCTGCAAAGACTGGTTAGGATATGGAGTGCCGGTGGGGAAACGGACCCCGGCAGGTTTCAGTGCATCCTGCTGCTTCACTGCAGCCTCCTGTGGGGCCCAGCTCTGGGCATTGGCAGTGGCCGTGATCATCACGTTGGCCGGCCGTTGAGCAGGGATACCTGTCGCTCCGTGGGTCAAGCTTGGCCTTACTTGCTGAGAGCTGACCACTGACCCCGTCCCAAAAGCCACCCCATTGTTCCCCTGTGTCATCGTTTGCTGCCGGGACACCAAGGGGTTATTCTGACTGGGCAGAACTTGATTTTGGTTTCTGTGTGGCTGCATTTGGTTCATTCCTGAAGTCACATTGTATGTGCTTGGTTGGTTGCAAGGAAGGTTCCCGTAGCAGCCCATACTCCGAGCAGCAGGAACAGAAGGCATTCGGGTTCCAGCAGGGGTGGACATGAGGCTGGAGCTCTGGGGCATGATGCTGTGAGTTGAAATTGGGTTGGATAAGGACATGTTGTTGGAGCTCATGCTCACAGCTGGCGAACCACCTGGAAAAGAGAAAATGGAAGTGTTACAACAAGCATGACTGCATCAGTGTGTGGTGTCATTCAAATACCAACAGCTGAAAAATCCAGTTTTCTATGAGCAGAGTTTCTTGAAGAAGAAACTTTGCTCTAAAGAGCACTTACATGAGCTTGCTCAAGGCCTTGAAGATGCCTATCATCCAAAGGGTGGTTTGGTCAATATTAAGCCACCTGTGGTCTTTCCCTCCCTTCAGAGGAGAGCACATGAGCCAAAACTGGTGCTCATTGTAAGAGAAATGTTGGAGCAGGGAAGGACAGACAGAACCACTGGGCAGGAGAGAAGACTTTTCTGCCTTCCCCTACAGAAGCACTAGACAGGACAAAACCTCTCTAAGTGATCAGAGATCAAGAACTTTTCTTCCTTACAGGGCATGGCTCATCCTGAGACAATGGGGAGTGAGAGCCACTTTCATCAGGCTCCTTTTCCACCCTTCTTAGACACCTACAGCAGCAGTATCCATCCGTTTTTGGGAATGCCTGTCCCAGATGACAGCAGGAGCCAAGACTGCATCTCACACATTTGCAGCCATATGACAGGAGCTCAGCCTAGCCTGTGACGTGCCTGTCCTCCTGTGTGGTGGCTGAGCAGGCATGAGGACATGACAGAGCTGTGCCTGGTGAGCCCCACACATGCCCTTTCTAAACCCTCTTTCCAGCTGGGCTGTGGCTATTTGCCCCTGCAGAAACAGACTTGCCATGAGGGAACCACACATGCCATGCCAGTGCTTGCTGCACCAGAACATCCCTTTTTGTGCATCAGAAAACTGCAAGTTATGAGCTGGCATGAATTTATCACTCCTGGCTGATTCTGCCCAATGGAGGATTTTCCTGTACTTGACATCTGCCAATGGATGACAAGAAGCAAGGATTTTCTTGCCTTTAACCACCAAACCTTGATGAGCTCACAAGCTCACTTCTTTGGCTACACAGTCTCTATTTTGAGGCCACAGTAGGTAATTTATACCGTGAAGGCTGAGTGCTTATGCAGTGCAGGACTGAATTAATCCCTGGGAGACTGTGGTATTTAAAAATACCAATCACTTTTTATACACAGCCAGTGTAGATGGCACTGTGGAGAACCCTCTCTGCACACAATCAGCTGCTCCATAGTGTAATTCCCTTTGCTGCTGTTCCTTCCAGTACAAACCCTACAAGAAGCACAGCTCGAAAAAGTCAGGTTCAAGGCAAATGAAAGGAGATGTTTCTTCACACAATGTGTGGGTCAGCCAAGGAAATCTGGCACAGTACAAGCTAAATTCTCACACCTCTTTGGGTGGCCCCCAAAGTGTGAGAAAAGCTGTCAAATGAGCTTGCTACCAAGGTACCTCTGCATTTCAGGAATTCTCTGAGCCTTTCCCAGAGGAGGAACAAGGAGATTTGCTGTTTCATAGGGTGCAACTAACAGCAGTTGAGCATGAGGCATCATACATGATCCTTCATACAAGTGGCAAAACCAGATGGAATTTGACTAACTTCAGCTTCATCACCAAATCTTACTATATATTGTTCTGTGTGAATAATTTTATTACTTGGTCCATCATAAATTTCTTCCTACTACACAGGTGCTTCAAGACTGTATCATGCTTGTAGCATTCTCCAAACGCTTCAGTCTGTGTGTGGCATGTTTTCCAGTCCTTTGGTTCTTTGGAGCTCCTGTCAGAACTTCACAGTTTTTGACATTCAGTTTCAGAGCTGTACATCATAGCTGGCCACAGTAATAACTTTTGCACATCTCTAATGTGGATGTAAAGTAAGCTCTATTTTTCCAGTTCAGCATCACCTCAGACAATGTTTGCATATCTGGTTACAATCACACAGCCTGCTCACAGTGATATCTGGAGACCTGTCGGCCATTTCCTTTTGAGCTATGTTAATTTTGTGTCACTCAGATTTCTTAACCCAAATAGGCAGTAAGAAATCAGATGCTTTAACAGACATAATCTGAACAACTATTGCCTTTAAGTTGTGGTTTCATTGAAAGAGATACTATGCAAGTTTGAAAAAATTCTTCTAACATCAGCCCATGTTGCTTGAAATTAATTACATCTTCCCTTTCCTAGATTCTTTATTATTTGGGCTGTATCTGCTCCCCAGCAGTTTTGCTGAGCTCTGCATTAGGCTACTAGGGCTGCAACTACCTACTTAGTCTTTTAATTTTTATCATGGCATTAACAGTCTCCCTGGGAGTTTCATGACTAAATAAAAGCTGACACTAAGAATTTCGAGAGCCTCTCAGCCAGCTCTTTTAAAACTCTTTAAGACAAGTCATGGGCATACATATTTAAAAAGGAATGTTCCTATGTTTAAGAACAGCTGTTTAATATACTGTTCCTGTTGAAATTTCACTATAATGATGTTCAGCTCCCACAGACTTGAACCAAAGAAAAAAATTATACATTTCTGCCTTTTCTGCATTATTTTTATACTTATGCTATTTCCATTTAGTAATGAATGCAAAGGATTGTTTTCCTTAAGCACTTAAAAAATAACTCTTCCAAATCATTATTCACACTGAGTATGACTCCACCACCAGAGTGCTTGTACCAAATCAATATAAACATAAGATACCTAAATTAGGGCACTCCTGAAGGCAGCCTGCTCCACAAACAGGCTCTAAGTCAAAGACACTTGACTGTAGAGGATCTAATTATCCTAAGAATTATGCGTTCCTATCTTAAGCACCTAAATTCAGTCCTTGAGCAGCCCGTGGGACAGGATATGCTGTGGGGAGTCCACCTGGTTTTAGCCCAACAAGGACAATCACATTCCCGCAATCAGTGCTCAGCTGACAACCCCATGATTAGCCCCATCTTCGGCTTTGCTGGTGTGTTTTGTGTTTTTGGAACTACTGTAACATCTCCTATGAAGACAGGCAGAGAGAGTTAAGTTGGGAGAAGAGAAGATTCTGAGGTGATTTAATACTTTCCTGAAGTACCTGAGGACAAGAGACACAGAGAGGGACTTTTTACAAGGATATGCAGTGACAGGACAAGGGAGAATGACTTTAAAATGACAGAGGATAGGTTTAGATTAGACACAGGGAAGAAATTTACTCAAGCATGGTGAAAAACCAGACTAGTGAAAGAGTTGGGAATGTCCCATGCCTGGAAGTATTCAAGGCCAGGTTGGCTGGGGCTCTGACTAACCTGGTCTAGTGGAAG
The DNA here is from genome assembly GCF_021018805.1 of Prinia subflava. Classification (NCBI taxonomy): domain Eukaryota; kingdom Metazoa; phylum Chordata; class Aves; order Passeriformes; family Cisticolidae; genus Prinia; species Prinia subflava. The sequence goes on from NC_086249.1 coordinate 29,094,324, forward strand.
GTCTCCCTGCCCATGGCAGAAGGTTTGGAACCAGATGATCTTTAAGGTCCCTTCCAACCCAAACCTTTCTGTGATTCTGTGATCTTTCTGCAGGGGTGATAGGGACGGGGCCCTGATTTTTTGCTCCCTTGAGCCCATGTTAAAGGGGAGGAATGGTACACGATTCAATGACATTTCAAAAGCTCTGGAACAGCAAGCTGGGGAGAGGTGATTCTCTCCCTCCAGCTGAACTACAAGTTTGTAGAGTCGCTTCATTGCCACTGGGATGAAGCCCCTCCTGGGGTGACCCTGCCAGCTGTTGAGCAGACCCCAAGGCTGCCATCACGCTGCTCCTGCAAATGCTACACTTTTTAAAGAACACAAGGGTTTTGGAAGGGGCTGTACTTGTTGCCAAAGGATGAAGCTTCCTCTTTCTTTGTTTTGCTATTTTTATGCTTTTATTTTTAACGCAAGTATTTTCCATTCTTATTTCTTCCAGATGGGAAGAAATGCCTTCCCCAGAAGCACTGTGTACAGCAGCTGGGCACCCCAGGCTGCAGCAGTTCAGAGAAACAGCTTTCCTACCAGATTCACCTGCCCTTTTCTTGGGGGTTTCTTGCCACGCCATGGCACTGTGGGGAAAAGTACAGAGAAATAGAATGCTTAACCAAGTTTCTCCAGCCTGTACAATTTTATTTAGCTTTGTGTTTCTTTTTCCCTGATCTGAGCAAAGCTATTCCCAGAAAAAGGGAACAGTTTCCCTACTATTACTCCCTTATGCAAGAGTTTCCTAATCTCTCCATCTGGTAGCTTAGCTGGAAGCTCCCAGAACAGCCCTTTCTCCCAGGCTCGCCTGAAAGGCTGCCGTCCTCCTGGGGCTCACTCAGCAGGGACTTGAGGTTTGAATGGACAAGTGCTGCCATTCCCACATGTTTCAAACCAAGGAGATGGGACTCCAAATACCACAAGGCTGGCAAAGAGTCCATCAGATTAACAACAACAAGAGCCGCCCATTACAATGGTGATCTGCTCACTTTGGAGCCTTTCAGACATGTGGCTGCACTCACTCCCATTTTCTCTCTCAGGCTAGAAATGGATTGTTTTTAAGTAAAAGCCAAGAGTCTCAGTTAATCATCTGATTCCAGGAACAAACCTTTAAACAACACACCAAATCCCAAGATTCCCCAGAAAAATGTTGGGGTTGCCAAAGCATTTATTTTGTGAGTACAGGAGGTATCAAGCCAGTGAGTAGGGCCCTCACCATGGGCTATTACACTGGGATGGTTGAGCCAGTTTACTGGAGAAGATTAACACCCAGGTCCATTAGAAAGCAGCAGTTTCCAGGTTGCAGCAAGCTTATCACTGCTAGAATTTGTAAGCAGAGCAAAGGAGTGCATGAAAGCTGCTTGAGCAGCCTGTCCTGGCCATCCCTACAGAGCCGGGCTGGGGGTCCCACACAGCCAGCAGATTGGGCAGAGGGGTGGCATGTGAGTAAGCTGCACTTCAGAGATCATTGAAACAGCAACAGAAGCTGAAAAAGGACAGGTAAGAAGGAAAGACTCAGATAACTGGCTGAATCTGCAGAGCCAACAGTTATGGAAAAACAAACAAACAAAACCGTTTTCTTTTTCCTTAGCATGTTGCATACAAAAATATACTAGAAGGCAGAGGATCCTTTTTATACTTACATGCACAGACACTTTTGCAGTATAAGGAACATGCTTTGGTCCCATCTGCTGCATTTCCCCCACCTCCTCTCTCCTCAGCATTTTTTCCTTACTCTGCCTTTGCTCTCTGAGTGGCCTTCAGCCAATCAGCAAGGTGAGCTGTATGAAAGCCAAACAAGCAATCCTGTGCTTCAAAAGCTGGACTCTCCAAGGTGGTCAGGGCACAAGAGCTGAAGCAAAGGACTAGTCCTGAAGTGTTGGGCATTTCCTGCCCTGGGCAGTTCTGGCAGAAAGCAAGGGCTTTTACTCTACTGTTTGACTGATCTGTTGAAATGCTGCTTGTAGAGCAGCACTAAGGCCACGACCACAGCCGATTGGACAGACCAAAAGTACCACCCATGATGGTGCCATGTGGGATACTTAAAAATCTGTATGAGGCTCCTCACACTGTACATGAATTGCCATTTGAAGGGAAGGGTGGTTCTCATCTCAGTCTCTGAACCAAAATGCACCACATATATGAGAGAAGCATCTGAACACAGTGAGGTTGCATGGTCAAGAGGACATCTCTGCATCAAGTATTTCAGTGCACATCTGCCCCAGATAGTGCTAAGGGGAGGGGTACCAACCCTTCCTTCCCCATGTCTGAGAGAGGTGGTATCAGCGTGGATGAAGCACCAGATCATACACCAGCACTGCTCAGTGGTGCGGGACAGTAAGGGAAATAGCACAGCCACCATCTGCTGCCTCTGTGGTGATGGAAGCAGATATCCAGAAAACCACGCCCCAGTCATCCCATGCATTCATGGCTCTTACAGGTGCTCTTCCAGCTGAATGGAAGGCAGAAAGGAAAGAGTTGCATTGAGCCCATGGCTACTTACCAGGATATTGGTTTGCTTGTTGCATGTTGACCACATTCCTTCTTTGGTCTTTGTAATCTGGTGGTGGTCTTGTCAAGTGTCTGTTCAGCTGGTCTTGTGGAGTTATTTTCTCCTAGAGGATTAGAGTAGAAATACATTAGTTTGCTTTTCTTTATGCTTTCCTGGCTCTGTATTTTGCCAATGTCATTCTTTTCTCATTATGTATAGAACTGAAGTATTTCTTCCTTTCGCCCTGTCTGGTGCACAGTAGAATCACTTGTGAAATTGTGCCATCACCTACTGAAGTCTATATGGAAATCTTTTTGCTGGTTGCATTGTGTATGAGTCTGGTTCACCTTTCTTCTCAGCCTCTGGGAACAATGGCCATGTCTGCACTGCAGTACAAAGTGTATTCCAATTTCAGCTTGTCATCCCCATCCACAGCCATGACCATCCCTCTCCTCACTCTGTCTTCCTACACTGGAGGGGTGACCACAAAACCCAGAAAAATCCTTGCTTTTTGCTCCCCCAGCTCTCCTCAGTGGGGATACCAGCAGGACACATGATTTAGCAAGGATGGTGCTGGGCTGGCTGTTTTCATGCCATTCAACATTGCCCTGTGCTTCCCAGTACATGTGCAAGACTGTCCTTCCTCTTACATTGGGAGTACAAGAACTGGGGCAAGGACAGCAGGGAAAGACTGCAGAAAAAATATTAATTGGGAATTTTGTTTTTTATTTATTTTGAGCTCGCAGGGCTCAAAATGTCTCTGGTGAGAGGAAGATAAAAATCCAAGTCCTTGAACTGAGATCTGACTAACTGCTCTGTGCTCATAAAGATCTAGAAAGAGCAGGCACCAGAATCAATGATCATCATCAGTGTGATTTGATGCCTCCAGAGTGCTACTGCTCACTCATGAGACATGGCTCCTTGGGATATGTGTCCCCATGGCAGGAAATTGTGAGTTTGGTGCACATGTGCCTTTACTGGACAGCTGCTGGGACGGCATCACACCTCTTTTGCAATGTGCACAGATTTTGTGTTCAGCTGCCAGAATGGCAAACCAGCTTGTCAGTGTGAAAGAGTCAGGCCCTGGCTGATGATGCAGGGCTATTGGAGTAATTTGGGGATAATCTGCCTAAAAATAGCATGCACATGGACCTTCTAATGAAAAGTTTGTATTTTCTTCTCCCAGGAGCACTTAAAAACACTGGGAGAAGAGCCTTTCTTGTGTTATTTAGGCATTTCGACAATTCATGATGGGAGTGAGGGGTCTGATTAAGATTTGTAAGGTTTGTTTTTATATCCTGCTCAGCTTGAATCCTTGTAAAGAAGACAGACACCTAGGAAATCCCTGCAATTCATGTAAAAACTGTAGGCAAGCTTTATGTGTATTTCTATGTACACAATACAGAAGCAAAGCCAAGCTGATTAAATTTCCATTTTATTTAATAGAAGATATTTGAGCAATTAAGTTTTGGTTCTGCTAAAAATTCTGACAGAAAACTACAGCACAGAGAGCTGACTTGAAAGTTCTTTTTTCTTCTGCATAAATTGAAAAGTCAAGAAATATTTCCTTTATAAAATCCCCCATGTCTCCTAAAATGAGCAGAAACTCCCAACTAGTCTCTCAGATACCAAAGGAGAGAGAACTGGCTGCAGATACCTAGAAATGCAGAAATAAAACCACAGAAAGTAGGACTCATATACAATCCCAGCCAAGCACACAGACTTGTGTTGAACCTCAAAATCAAGGTACCTGATCCTTGTTTACACACAGGCATTTTACACTTTGCTGACTGGGTGACAGATCCTAGAAATAAACTTTCCTCTGAGGTCAAAGTAGCAGAGCAGTGCACCTTGGTTTATCTTGCAAAGAAAACCGCGGACAATATTCATATGCCTCAAAACCAAGCATATGCTTGGACTATTCTTGTAATGAAACTGCAGTAGCTTGGACACTTGAGTTGTTTCATAGATTGAAGAGGGTTTAAAAAAGGCTTAGAAAAGTGCTGAAAAATACAAGGTGCACTCTTGAAATTGTAGGCATTGCCAAAACAACCTTGAAGTTTCAGGAGGCTTTCTTCTCCCTGTTTTAGCTTTCTTTTCTATTGTTTTTATGACAATAATTTCCATGTAAAATAAGAAATAAGTAAACTTACAGCTTCTGCCAACATCTGCTGCTGTAGAAGGAGTTGTTTTTGCTCCATCATTTGCCGTTGAAGAGCCTGTTTCTTTTCCATCAGCTGCTGATTCAACAATGATTGCTGGGATGAGTTCATGTAACCACTTCCAGTGTTTGGATTTGAGCAAGAACTGGAGCTTGGAGTGGGGCCAGCTCCCTGGCCTACCACAGAGTGTTGTTCCTGAAACAGAAGAAATGGCTCGTGAAGGATGAAAATAATAACAAGCATCAAGAAAAGGAAATCATCCTTTTTATGTAATTAGTTGAAGTTCAGGATACAGCCCACAGACACTCAGGACAAGTGACCAATACAAAGGCTTTGACAAAGTTAGGAGGAGATTGAGTAACTTCGTTCCTCAGGAAAGACTCTGAAAATGTGCCAGGTGGTTCCAGTGGAAAACCTCAATATTGTACCAGGAGCTTGGGAAACATTAACAGAAGTAACAGAGCTGTCCTGGGGATCTTTCAGGAAACGTGCATCGGGCTGTACAGCAGTTTGTTTGACCACAAGGGAACAAACTCGGTGTCTGCTGGTTCCTACCATCTGGTGAACAGCAGCGAGAAGCTGCAGACTTATTGCTAGATGTGCCATCTATTCTTAGAAAATACAGAGGTGGCAAGTTAATACTTCACAGTGGGGTGAATGGTGCTGCTTTCATTCGTCCCGTCATCTCCCTGACAAGAGCAATCTCTGAGAGACTGCTAATTGAATCCCATTAGCAACGTGATTAAATAGGCTTAGAGTGTATCAACTTCCTCAGTAAAATAAATGTGTGACTGGGAAGGGCCCTGAAGAGTGTTTCAGGGTCTCTCTGGTCTTTGGGAGGGATCTAGATATGCTTCCTCTTCCCAGTGTGCAGCTCCATAATGAAGGGATGGCAAAAAGTCATCTTAGAGGGCAGTGGGGAAGGCACACAAGAACTCAAACCATGCACATATAAGATGAGAATGTACATGGGATGACAGTATGCTGCTCCTTTTCTCTTGGCCATTATTTCCCTTGGCAGCAATATGTTTTCTGCCTACTTGCTCCAGCAGTGTTTGTTACTTGGGCATTTACCAAATGCAGGAAATAGCTTTCTCAGTACACACACAAAAATACTTACCCTATGTTGGATCACTCGATACCCACATATTTCTTAGCCACACAGGTACAAAGGAAATGGGATACACTGAAGAGGTCACAACAGTCAGGAGACACATCCATTCTCTGACCCCACTTGGCTGCAATTCCCCATAAGAACCAATCACATAACTCTGTATAACCTAAGAGGCAGCAGCATTTTTGCCTTGCAACACCAGACCCCACAGCGGGAGCCTGATGCTCCCTGTTACACAGCGGTTCTCTCAATGGCGAGGTGCAAAGCCAGGATCTGGGCTGCTATCCTAGTAAAGCTCTGCTCCCTGGCCATTGTCCCCATGGCATTTGGGCAGATACAGGCTGAGCGACATGGAAACAAGGATTGGTTATCTCTAGCCCACCCATGCCCGGAAGACCACAGAGCACTGATGTTTAGCGCTTTGCAAACTCCTGGCAAGCTCATTCCTGCGTCTTAGCTTTTGCATCCCTCCCCAGTAACACACACACTCAGTACAGACTAATCCCACTTATCTTTCCACCATCTGGCATGGAAGAAGCACAATATTGTTATGGGTATTTCTATTTTAAAATAACTCCGTGGCTTCTAGATGGGGCCACATGAATGCGTAGCTAGTTAGATAAAGTATTTGAAGACTGTTACTGAAATAAAAACCATGACTTTCTTCTGGAGCCACCTGCAGCCCCCAAGGCAGTGTTACAAACCCACCCTTCAAATTTATTGGGCTCTTGCACAATTATATCCTGCACACTTTCTTTCGGTTCCAGAAGGAATCTAGGACTGCTCGGCATTGCCACATTTTTCAGCCCTTATGTTAGCTGCAAGATAGAAAATACCTCCTCTCAACAGACCTGCTTGCCAAGTTGTTGAGCAAACTTTTTTTTCTTTCCTAAAATATTTTGAAAAGAAAAATATGTTACAATAAATTGGCTTTGACTTCTATATTCAAATGACAACTCTAGCTTGAACCCAGCCACATGTTCCATCCATTAATAGAATTCATCTGTTGTGTTCTTGCACAGATAGTGCAGGCTCCCCCAAATGTACTTTCAGTCCTACATAAAAAACCAACAAAGCCCAAGTTTTTCTTTCCCTCATTCCCTACCAGCCCATATAAGCAGTGTGGGGGGGGGAGTTTGTTTTAAGATAAACTGTGTAGTATTCATTCACAGTATCTATCAAAGAAAGCTCTTCTGTAATAGCCATTGGCACAAAACACCAGCTGCTTGGCAAACAGACCCTGAGAAAACAGTGTAAATCATCAACTTGGAGCCAGGTTGGGGGTTTTTTGCATTTGGTCCTTTCTCTACTGTTCATGAAATGTCAGTGTGAGCCTATGAATCTACGATGTGTTACTTCTCCTGCCTGCTGATCTTCCCCTTGCAATGGGAGAAGGAAGAACAGTTTCCTAATAAATCAGGGGACTAGCTGCACAGCAGTTTGACCCTTCATGAACCAGTGCTATCGAGCCTTGCTCTCACCCTGCACTTCCATCACTGCAAATCAGACAGCAGAAGGGCTACACTGCTGTCAGGGATGTGGGGCTCTGCCTCTGCACTAGGACAAAGCATGCCTTCTGACATCTCTGAGACGAAGGGCAGGTTTGGGTTGGAGTTTCCCTGCTTTTGTTGAACTGTTTCATCCTGCTCTAAGCCTGGCTTTGCTGCAGCAGCTTTACTACAACTGTACACATCTAGAGCTGCGGGTTTTTTTAATGTCATTCCTGGGTTCCCATGCTGCAGTTCAGGTGGTTTAGCTTTAGAAAGCCCTGGCCAAGGAAAGTCTGGAGTGGGACTTGCCTGTCCCCTTGCCCAGGGGCACCTCTGCCCAGCAGGCTGCAGAGGCAGCCCAGCATCCCTCCAGCAGGGGAGCCCCGAGTGCTTGCCTGCACTGTGAAATCACACTGTTTCCCTGTGTGACGAAGGTAACCTATCCGCTTTTCCCCCAAGGAGGTGACATGATGGGGAGCACATCCCTGCAGCCAGCCAGGTGTCAGGGACAGGCTGGAAGCATCACATCTCCAACAGGTACAATTGTCCTCCTGGGCTTACCCCCAGTTTCTGCCCCATTTGGTGGCACTGCTTATGCATGTTCCACATTCCTCTAGCCCTGCAAATGACCTACAGCACTTTTAGGGCCATCCCTGGTGCCAGCTGGGGCTGGGTTATTGTTCACCAACCACCACAAAACTCCATCTGCCCTGCCAGAGCTGAAGCTTCAGCATAGTGATGCTTGACATACAAAGCAGATGTGTGGCACCACGTTATCTGATGTTACAGTGACATATAAAACCTATGAGATGCAGAAAGACAGTGAGAGCTTCTCAGAGCTCTCTGTGCTTCTGGTAGCACAACTGCGGTTTTGTTCGTAAGCATCACAAAGAACATTACGTTCAAATGTTTAAATTAGCAATAAAACAAAGCATTTAAGACTGAGTTTGTCTTTCACTATCCCTGCTGCAGATGATTTGTGTTTATAGAAATGAAGGGATATTTTAGCTTCTAACACATATATGAACTTTCTAAACTAGAATTTTCTTTCCCCTCCTTTTCACCCCTTTTTCCTCTCCTCTCCTCTCCTCTCCTCTCCTCTCCTCTCCTCTCCTCTCCTCTCCTCTCCTCTCCTCTCCTCTCCTCTCCTCTCCTCTCCTCTCCTCTCCTCTCCTCTCCTCTCCTCTCCTCTCCTCTCCTCTCCTCTCCTCTCCTCTCCTCTCCTCTCCTCTCCTCTCCTCTCCTCTCCTCTCCTCTCCTCTCCTCTCCTCTCCTCTCCTCTCCTCTCCTCTCCTCTCCTCTCCTCTCCTCTCCTCTCCTCTCCTCTCCTCTCCTCTCCTCTCCTCTCCTCTCCTCTCCTCGCCTTTTGCAAGCTTATGTCTCTCCATTCTTAGTTCAGAAGTGGTTTAAGGACATTTGGGTGGAAAATGATGTGCAAACCTTTTGCCTCTTTCTCCTGGAAATGCTTTGAACTGATGAATATTTTTGATGAGACAGAAGGGAAATAATGGTCAATTTTGTACAAAACCACAATGCCCACAGAGGCTGTTTGCTTCCCAGCCAGGAGCCCTGACATCTGTGCCACAAGATGAGCTTCTGCTTCTTGCAGATTTTCCCTCAAAAGGAGATGGGGAAATTTTCTGTTCCTCTGGAGGGCAACTCATTCTGTGCCCTGTGTCAGATTGGGAGTGACAGATCTGACTTTTGCTCCCCTTTTGCATCAGTTCTCTCTTAAAGAAACAAAGAATTAAAAGAAGAAAGGAAGAGTCTCCAGATCCATTTATGGAAGCCTGCTCAGTGACAGATGCCTGCCTTACGAAAAGCTTCTTCTGGGGGAAAGGGTGTGCAAAGCCATGTTCATCTGGTGACTGAACCTATGCATGATGTCCTTACTCATAAGCAGTTTGAGTCAGTCGTTTGGCATCATGATTGGCATCATGGGCTTGTGCAGCTCTTCACTGCAGGCTTAGAGTAAGGACGGGGAGGGAAAAGGCTCCTCTGTGGATTTCTTCAAGGCACCAGGGGCTGTCCCAACAGTATGAGCTTCTTGGGGGCTTTCTGGTTTGACAACAAACCACCCTGGACAACCGAGCACTTGGAAAAGGAGAAGGATGAAGAGGGTGAGGAGGAAAAGAAGGAGGAGGAGGAAGAGAAGGAGAATGGTTCAGCCAAGTCCTGCAGTGTTTCAGAGTAGTGCAAGGCTGGTAGCAAAGCCCAGAGCCCCGTGAGCCCCTGATGTGAGCCTCCACAGCCTCAGCTGGCATGCTCCTTTCCACAGCCCAAACTGAGGCTCTCCTGCGGCTGCTGGGCCAAGCACTCAGGCTTATTGACAGGAGCTGGTCTGACTCATGCAACTTTAGGAAGCTGAGCACAGGCTGCTTTGCTGAACAGCCAGTCTCAGTACCTGCGAGATCTCTTCTGAGCCACCTGTTTTTTGCTGCATTTAATGGAAGCAGATACACCCCTTTCTGCTAAATACTGGGCTTTTTGTGGTCATCTGAACTCCAAGCTCTGCCTGCTTGTGTCCTTGCCTCAGACAAGAAAACAAAGCTCCAACAGGACCACAGCAGAGTGCCTGTCAAGTAAGAACTCTTTCGGCTCTAGTGAAAAAACGAAAGAGTTTTCATATTTTTAGGAATAACTCCCACTCTTGCCTGGAGTGCAGAGGGCTGCTTTCTGTGCCAGTGTACATTGTGAGAGCACCAAGAAGTTCCTGAGGTTAAACTCATCTGCAACAGCTGAGGATCTGCTCTGTGTATAAGGAGGTAAGACAGACTGGGGAGAAACATAGCCAAGCACATTTTCCCTTGCCTTTCTGCTTGTTCAGCTTTATGGGAGTGAAAAACAGTGTCTTCCTGAGCAACTCAAACTCATTCAACGTTTTTGGTATCTGGAATGCACAGCATAAAAGTGAGTCTCCTCAAGTTCAGGTCTCTCTAAACTGCCTGCTGCAGCTCTCCCTTCACTATACAGGGGGATGAGGCTTAGGTTATTACAGGTATAATTAGGCTTCAGGATTTTAATTTAGACAACTGAGTTAGGAACCAGATTACATGACAGGGACATTCCCTTGCACTCCTCATCTTGGTTGCTTCTAGTCACACTGGAGTAAGATGCCTGGAAGAGTGAGTGTGAACACCCAATGATTTGTCAAGCAAAAGTGGGTGACTTTCTAAGGGTGTTGTATAGAGTGATCTAAAAGCCTCCCAAATTAACCAGGCAGAAGATACTATCATAGGTTGAATTTCTGCTAATACCTGTCAGAGAATATTTTTATGCATTCCAGGAAGATTGCTTTTATATATATAAACAGCATTTGAAAAACCTGAATATTGCAAGATCCCAAGAGCTGGTTTTGCTGTGACTAATATCCAGAGATACAGCTGGGTGAAGGCTGTAAAATAGTTCCTTTCAGTAATTTTGTGGAGTGTTTATAAGAAGTTGGCTCAGCCACATGGGACTATCTTCTGTGGTTTTCTCCTGAGAACATCTGAGCTCTCAGGACAAAAATTTCAGGGCCAACCATGTTTCCAAGGCACATACACAAGGAAACACGGACACTAACATTGCAATTTCAGGCTGTCTGCCAGAAATATTTGTGCCTTCATCCAACCAGGGAAAAGAAGCAAATGCTGTGTCACTCCTTCAACAAAGTGAGTGGTGGAGCCCAAAAAAGAAATGCGGACTAATCCCTTCAGACGCTGAAACTGGAAACGCTCCTGACAGTAGGGAGCACGCACCTGATTTCTGCATCCTCATGGTCTCGGTCATCTATTGGAGGGATATGTTTGGATATTAAGTGAAGCAGCAGGTACTCAGCATGCAGAGGGATAAGTATTTCGGCAAGCCCATCTGTTACAGCTCTCACTGGAAAATCCAGGGAGTTCAGGCCTTTTAAAAAGACATGTTTTTGAACACACTGAAATTTAAGTGCACCCCATAACTATTTTCAGAAATAGGTAACACTGTGCACAATCTCAAACATAAAAATGGGTGAGCAAATACCTGAAAGGAGCCAATCCTCGCTTTGACAAATAGTTAGTTATTTGTGCAATTCTTAATAGAAACCTAGTACAGCACTTTGCCTGTCCAACACCAACAGGGAAGCTGCTCACGCCCAAGATCCTTGTGAACATATTTTCAGATTCATTTGTAGCCCTGCCATAATCCCTTGCCAGGGAGCTGCACAGCCCCATAGCCACTAGCAGGCACTCTTAGAACACCAACCCCAACTCCTTAAACTTGGGCAAAGTGGGAGCTGCATCTTGCAGGGTGCAAGGCTCAGATTCAGCCCTTGCACAATCACATAGCAACAGACCCAGGAACAGCGCCTCATTACCAGCCTTGTCTGACAATCAAGTCTTTAATGAGAACAAAGGTTGACAGTGATTAATCATTAAGACATTTCTTGTTCCTTGCTGCACGTGTTGAAGGCAACCTCCTGCCGAGGCAGTCTGGCAGATTTCCTGTCTGCTCTATACCAGGGCCCGTGTCCGGGACACACAGGGATGTCTTTTCCCAAAGCCAAGCACACAGATGAATGTCTTGTCTCCATTTCTGAACACGGCAAATTCAGAATGCATGTGCATTCTGCAAAAATAATAAACCCTCAGCTGTACATTTGATTGCTGAATATTCAGGCAAAAGGACCTAAAGGAGATTTGTTCATATCATAATTTTTTCCCAGAGACATCAAGGATGGATTATTAGTATTTTACCATGTGCACCATGATGAACTTTTAATGTCATCTTCTAGCATAATGTATATATGAAGGTGCCCATTTTAGAAATATTTTGTTTATTTGTAATGAAAATAACATGCACGTGTTGAAAGTTCAACAGAGGAGGTTATTGTGAAATGTCTGCATCAGAAGAAGGATGTTGGCTCCATCAAAGTCAGTGGCAGAACTCCAGCTGACTTCAACTGGGCTAGAATTTACTCCCAGATCTCCATCCAGCCACAGGGGCACAGTGGCACTCTTGGCTTGCAGTGACCTCATCTTACACTTTTTGGACAAAATACCTGGTTCAGAGAGACCAGCAGAGAGCTCCCACTGATGTAGTGCAAAGACTTATCCTGCACTCTGTATGGAGCTCTTATTCTGAAATAAGTTTGTCAATAAGCACAAATGATGAAGACTCCTATCTGGTTTTGGACAAAACCAAACACATAATGATTTGTTCTAATTCAGCATTACCATTTGCAATGGCTGAAATATGCAATATCTACACTACAACGAGCCAAGCCCTTCAGTTTATCATCACACAATTGCAGGAAACAAAATGAGGGAGGTTTAAGAAACTGCCCCTCCTCTAGCTGGAACGAGAGCTGGTGTGAAGGGACCTGTTCTGCCTCGTACTACAGGAAAAGGTATGTGCACACTTGCAGACTCTGTGCTTCCATTAAGGAGTGGTAATTTCCAGCTGAGGCAGTGAAAACTTCCTAAACTGGTTGAATTAGACGCTTGTGATTACCTGTCTATATCTTTAGTAGGAGTACATATTATCTGTGTATATGTATACCTCATTCATTTAATAAATGTTCTTGTCTCACTGCCATATGTTTATTATCTTTCACAAAAATGATCTTCTGCCCTCTTACAAAAGCCATAATCAATTGTAACAAGCATCTTGCAAGGGGAGGCGCTGGATAATTCCCAGGTGACTCTCTCATACACACATGTTTCCATTTCAACCTTCAGTTTACAAAGCAGTGCTAAGAAGGACACTGGTAGCAGGCTTAGGTGTAATGTATCTTTTTTGGCATGGTGCCTTCTCCTCATGTTTTCCCCTGGCAGCGACTCTGGTTTACTCAGTCACAGTAAACCAAAGGGTACATGGAGACCATTCAGGGAGGCATGCTCCAGAGCTTGCTGTGGAGACCTGGGCTGCTAGGATTCCATGGAACCAAGTGAAGGAGGTGTAGCATATATGATTCACCCTCCCTATTAATTGCCTGCAGTTTAAACAAATTTGTGTCACTTCTAATTAACAAGCACAAAAAAAAAAAAAAAAACCCAAACAAACAAAAAACCAAACCAAACCAAAAAACCCCCAAAAGGTATAATATGGAAATTTTCCTCAAGCAATAAAAAAAAAGCAAAGCAAATAACATAAATGCCATTTTTTCTGCAGGAGGAGGGAGCAGGCAACCTGAACAAAATATTTAATGAATAAAGAAAATGTAATTAAACATGCAAAACAATAACAACAACAGAAAAACCACATCACTGGAGCCAAACACTTCAATTCAAATGAGCACAACATGGGCTACATGACTGTCAGAGACACATACCAAGACCAAAGCTCTCCTGCTGAGGATACACAGCAAGAACATGAGCATCCTTAAACTGGAGCCTCCTGGGATCAGCCTTGTAACACCAACAGCTCCAAATTCTGATGGCACGCAGTGGCCAACACTGAAAAGCAGCGTGTGAAGAATGGCTCTGACCTGCATCTCCCTGCACTGACTGAAGCTGCAGAAGGGACACACCTCAGGTGGGACTGGATCTCTTTATTCCCAGTTACCTGTCCCACGACAATGACTGGTGCTAACCAAAATCAGCATCTGGGGCTGGTAGCCAAATGTCACTGGGCCCAGAAGCAGGGAGTGGGACAAAACCAAATGTTTTCCAACTGGGACAGCCCATGACACTGGTGCAAGTGCACAGTGCATGGTTCAACGGAGCAGATTTGACTGCCCATCTATGCAGTTTTAAATGAGTCCTTATCACACAACTCCAGCTGTGGTCTTCCCTTTCCTTTCTTTATAACAACCACTGTCTTTGTTATAAAACAACTTAATTTGATGGGAGTTAATTTGCAGGAATTGACATAACCCTGAGCTCCTGCCATCCCCTCGCACTGTCTTGATGAGTGTGATAAAATGGTGACAGTGGCTGCAGCAGCCTGAGGGTTTGACAAATCTACCTATCCCTCATCTGTCTGTACCAACAGCAGTTTCATTAAAAAATGAAAATTTTTTAGGTTTCCTGAAAAGCACTCCTGGGATTTGACTAATTTTTCATTATGATCTCAAGATGTAGGAATCAATGTGGTTTTCTCAGGTATCCCAGCAGTTCCAAATACTTTTCTGGGTCAAGCAAAGAGTAAAGTCAGGACCCTGAATTATAGGAAAGCAAAATTCCAGTGATTCAAAGGTTAGTCAATAGGACCCCATGATAAAGGGACAAAGGAGCACAACAGAGCTGGCAGATCTTTAAGAATGCTTTCCAGAGAGTACAAGAGCTCTCAATCCTCAGTCCCCAGATGTAAGAAATCAGGAAAAGGAGGCAAGAGACCAACACGGATGAGTCAGGACCTGCTGGTCATATTAAAGGGCAAGAAAGAACTGCACAGGTAGTGGAAGCAAGAACAGGGATGCCAGGAAAGGTAGAGGAATGGTTCCCAGATGTGTAGGGATGGGGTGAGGAAGGCCAATGTGGATGGAGCTGAACTTGGCAAGGAATCAAGGAGTAACCAGAAGGGCTTGTACAGCTATGTCAGCCAGAAAAGGAAAGACAAGGAAAGCTTTACCCTCTCAGTGAACATGACTGGCAAACTGGTAAGAATGGATGATGAGATACTCAACAACGTTTTGCCTCAGTCTTCACTGGCAATCTCTATTCTGATTTCTAGTTTTAAACTATAAGAGTGCAGATTCAGTGTAGATATAATGAAGAAATATGAGATTGGTGAATCACTGGGACAGGTTCCCCAGAGAAGCTGTGAATGCCCCAGCCCTGGAAATGTTAACAGTCAGGTTGGACTAGACTCTGAGCAATGTGATCTAGTGGAAGGGGACTTGGGCTAGATGATTTTCAAAGGTATCTTCCAGCTCAAACAATTTTATGGTACTAATACTCTTTTCCTTGGAGAGGTAACAGAATTAGACAGAGCTCATCCACTTCTGCTTTCAGCCCTGCAGAGTTCAGCTCTTTGCCTGGCCAGGACCCCCATCATGGGAATTGATCTTCTGCCTCATTGCCCCTCTGGTAGCATTACCAGGCATGGTGGTTATCTGCTGCAGGAATAAAAGGTTATTTCAAAGGTGACATAGGGCCACTAATGCTATATAATGGCTCTCCAAGGAGCACCTGGCATCTCACTGAGCTCAAAGAAAAGTGCAACAGTGCTTGGATGTAATGGGTTGTTTCTTCTGTTCTTTATCTCCAACTTTTAAAAAGCTGAAATGGAGCCAGCTAGAGAGGTCAGAATAGCTCGATCCACCAGGGACCAGTCCTGCCTTGGACAGCATGCCTGGGAGGAATTATCTGAGGAAAGTCTTCCTTAAATCAGATGAAGTAAAAAGTGAATTATACTTCTGGCATTTATTTAAGCTATTTACTGCCCAAATCTTGCAGCGTGGGAAAGAATAACAGACTATCCAGAGCCTGCCGTATGCCAGCTATCAGATAACGTGCGACTCCGGAGAATGGGAAGGTTGGTGCCAACAAAAACTTTCTTGGATGACTTCTGCTCATTTTGTATTATTCTTGTGCAAGAGCAGTAAAAACCTGTTTTGCATCCCTGCTTTCAAATAGACTTACTCTCTTATGAAAAAGAACAGGTGGACAGGGTATCACTGTCCTTTTTCTTTCTCTGAGCAAGGGAAAGCACAAACGCAATTGCCTTTGTCAAATTATTCTCATATTTTGCTGTGGTATTTCCCACATTTGGGATATAGCAAATATAAATACCCCACAGAGCAAGGAGCAGGGGGCTCTGGATAGCCTTTTATACTCACACTGTCTGCCCTGCCAGACAAGCCATGGGCTTTGCTGGGGGGGACACAATACTGTCTTGTGGCAATGCCCTTGAAGGGACATTGGGGAGATGCAAGTTTTGCCCCCATCTCTACATGGTTGGTCACAGCCACACGGTTTAATAAACACATAAACTAAGAAAAGACCCTGTTTATTGGTATCAGACTTTTTAGGGCCCAGAGTGTATCCTTCTCACTGTCTGATGGCAGAGCTGAGGTGATAAAAAGTACAGTAAAGAGCTTTCACTGGCATCTGCAATGCCCATTGAGCTGTGCTGGACCAGACAGCTCAGATGAAACACTGAAATAGAAACACCCAGCTGACCACTTAACTGTGTGTACAAGGAGAGAAAGGAAAAGGAGAAACCAGCTGAACTAAGTGAGCAACATGAGTTATACTACATTCTGCAAATAGTTGATTAGACACCATAGAGGTAAGGAAAAAAAAAAAGGCATTGGCTTGATTTGATTTGAATTCCCTGTAGAAGTCATCCCTTCACAGTCGTGGCAGTTGGACAACAATAGAGGGCAAGGGACAAGCTTTCCTTTATTGCAAGCTTGGATTATTTTGGGTTTTAGATATTCTAAACATGCATATTTGCTCTACAGCAAAACAATCTTAATCTCTGACATCTTCTTCCTATCCAAAAAAGTAAAAGTTGGATTCATTCTTGGGCCATAGACAGCACATGTCTCCTTTAACTTAAAAATAAGGTTTGAATGGGATTTACTTGGCTCACTGGTTTGTACTATTTGGCACAGAAAAACTGTCCAATGACTGCTTTGCAGGCTATTCCTGCAAGCGACCTTCCCTGTGGGTCACACAAAAGTTTCTGGTAAGTTTTTAGAACTCACAGGCAGGAGAAGCCTACCAGGAGACTTTGTGGATTTAACCAATAGAAGGACACTCTAACACAGAAGACTTCACATACCTTTGTGAATCAGGAGACGGGCAAAAATCTTTTGATGCATCAAGCCATGGGTTCAGAACATTCAAAATATTATGATAGAAGTTTGATACTGGATACAAGGAGTTGTGATATGATATTTGTGGGGTTTGACATCAAAACTCTTGATAAATTGTACTGAGGTTACTAGGGATCTTGATAAAACATCTCTAAAATAATGTGTCCCTCTTGTTATTACAAATCTCGAAGTGATGGAAAATAATGAGAGTTTTAACCAATGACATACAGTACCTCAAATGAATGTTGAAATATGTATGATTATGTAAATTAGACTGCTTGAGCTAGAAAGGGCAGATTTACACAGTAGTTGGTCGGTAGGTCAAAGAACTCTTTCCACATACATCTTGTTCTCCAGACCAAAGAGGTGTCAAATTGGGGGAATAACCCCTTACTAGCAAGGTCTTGCTATATAAAAATACTTCCTTGATTTTTAATAATGTTAGTTATGCCTCTTGATTTCTGCCTTGCTTCTGTGTAATATTTTTTGTGTGACTAATCAGAGTTGAATCTTACAAAAACAAAGTGTTAATTAAGCTTTATCTAATCTCAATCTAATCTGACAGCAGCAACCCCCATCTGCTGCTCTGCTGTGGGCTCCTATTTGGACCACCTACTAAACATGGATAATTAGGTGTCGCAACCGCTGCGGCGCCTGAATCCAGGAGAGAGCTGAGTGATTCCGACAGCCATCTTTACAGCTGGGCCCACCAGGCCTTGCTTTCCTACACCTGCAGTGGACAAGACTTAGAGTGCTGTCCCTTCTAGGAGCCAGAAAAAGGTTCGGTACCCAATTTCACACCATCAGAAGGTTCGGTACCCAGTCCTGTCACCAGGGCGCTCTTGGCTGCTTATGGAGTGAAGGCAGATCGTTGTCTCCAGAGGGTTACTGGCCAAGCCTGGCCTCTGAAATGAATGGGATGAGTCTGGAGGTGCCTCTCTTCTCCTACTGACTGGAGGAGTGTGGGGGGCTAATTTGGGCATGAGACTATACACTGAAATGGGACAATTCTCATCTGATGGTAAGAAATCTGACTAAGAAAGTACATGGGCACCAAGTCTGTAGTAACAAAGTTAGGAGCCAAACGCAAATGCATTGGAAAGATCCCATTGGGCTTTGGACCAGGCTCTGTCATAGAGACAAGTTAATAAGTGTGGGACGTGGAGTGCAATGTGCAGAGAAGTAAAAATCCAAACAGCCTCATGGAAAGACATATTTACTTCTGGCCTGCACCTCTCAAAGCCTCTGGGGGAATTACTCCAGCCAGCACTCACCTTCTACACACTGTAATCATTTTGCAAGGATAAGGGATGATTTAATGTATTCTCTTCCCTTGCTCAAATCAGTTATCTAGTCTTTGTCCACACACACTGCATGACCTGATTTTCCTCTCAGAGATAAGTCTTTCTAAGCTGCTAAAAGCTTGTCTGAAAAGCCAGCTCAGAGGTCAAGTGAGCAGGATTTCATCATTTCACTGGATATCTTTAAGGAGAAAATGAAAATTTTGTGTTACACTGCTAGTCTGAGAGCATTAGACATAAGCTGGGTCCAATGAAATCTTGCAATGCTTACTCCACTGGTGGAAAGCAAAACTTCTTGAGGTACCAGTGGTTCCCTAGGCAGGGCAGATATCAGCTTAAATAAATAAAAACAAACAAAATGGAAAAGAAACATTCAATGAATCATAAGGGTCAGGCAGACACCTTGCAATCTGTGTAAGTAAAGGTCCCCAGAGAGGCTTTTCTTTGCTCCATGAACTAAGACAGAAATTCTCTGCTGAGTTTAGAGGCAAAGGTCTCAGCACCTTGAGTGGGGCTATGGGCTGCCCAAGAGTTTGCAGAGCTCTGCCTGCAGAAGGATACCTGGCTTCTGCAAGGAGCAGACGTTTAGAGGCACGGCATACTGAAAATCTGTGGCATAAATGGCACAATGGATACACAGATAAGCAGACAGCAGCTGATCTATTCCTTCCTAACAAAGAAGGACAGCCCTCTTTACAGCTGAGAGACCTATCAGCATCTTTGATATCATTGTTCTTGGGGGAACTGCTGAATAAAGGGTCTCTGTCTTTTTGAGCATAATTACAACTGATTTTTTTTTCCCTGATAAAGAATGCAGTCATTGAGCCATAATGGCATTATTTGATGACTTAAATTCATCCTCTAATCCCTCCAAAATGGTATAAATTATTGAACAAGTCACTCAACCCTATAAAAGCACTTTAAAAACATTTTGTTCAGCATGATAATGATCAGACAGAATGTAGCAAGAGTTACAGTAAATTAGACTCATGCTCCAAGCTGGCTGCCACTCAATATACTCATAGCTAAATTCTCACCTACTGAGTAAGACACTCTGTCATGGATAAATTAAGACATAGTCAGCTCTAAAGTGTGTTGGCAAGGACCTTTAGTTCCTTCCCATTTTTTACAGAGAACATCTATGTGATTTCTGGAGGTACTATCAGAGAACTACATACAATGTTATGCCTTGGAGAGATGCTGTGGTACCTCTGAACAAGCTCAGAAACAAGGAAAATTAGTTTGGGTAGAGATAATGTTCTCAGAACACCATTTCCATCATTTAGATTAGCTTCTCAGCTTCTGCCTGAGTTTCTCTGCTGCCAACCTCCAGTGGTGCCACGAGTTAACCCTAAGGTGCCCACAGGTGAACCTCCCTGCTTAGCAAAGCACGCCCGCCAGCATCAGAGCCCCTCCTGCAGAATTCTTGTGCCGTGAGTGAGCATATCTACCCCAAATCCAAGACCAATACCAATGAAAGCCTTGATGTACACATCATGTCTCATTCTACCACTTCCCCTTACATGGCAACCCTGACACCCCAGTACAGTGAGGCCTCTCAGTGTCGTGGTTCTGGGGTAACAAAGTGGGATCCTCATCTCCACTGATGTTCCTCGTGATCTTTGGTGTCGGTATCATTGGTGATTGCAGCAACTGCAGATAAGACACCTGAAACACTCAGCTGAGGACATGGTTCAACAGTGCTTGTAATCATCCAAAATGTGTTGATTTTTATTAGTAATATCGGTGTGACAAAATAGTTATTCATGATGCTCCTTAACTCTGCTTGGGTGTTATCACTGATGGTGACAAATAATGCTTACCAATAATTACAACAACAGTGCTGTAGATTCTGAATTTCTCTGAATTACTGATAGGTAGCTGGCAATTTTACAATGTCCAATGAATTGCCTTCACTAAGCATCAGAATGTGATTCCCTGTAATCCTGTCTAGGAGAGATGCTACAATCCTTAGATGTAGCATAGTCATGGACTAGCAGATATTTTGAACCAGGTCCATTTTGAGGAATTTGACCCATCTTATGAAACACAGGTTTGTTCCTTTGCTGGAATGAAGAGCCAGTGTGCTTGAGAGCCAAGCCAAAGCACTGATTCTGTAGAGTTGCCAATGTATTCTGTGAAATTTCTGTCCACAAGCTAAACTTCATCTTGTTTCTCTTCATTGTAACTGATGCCTCAGCAGAAACCCTGGTGTGGCCTACTCTGCTGCCCTTAATTCTGTGCAAAAATCAGTGATACATCCACAATATAGCAAGATCTAGGACAAGTTTCCTCATATGAGTAATCGTGAGTTGCAACTGCTTTCTCTTATCCCAGATTCTATTCTATTCTATTCTATTCTATTCTATTCTATTCTATTCTATTCTATTCTATTCTATTCTATTCTATTCTATTCTATTCTATTCTATTCTATTCTATTCTATTCTATTCTATTCTATTCTATTCTATTCTATTCTATTCTATTCTATTCTATTCTATTCTATTCTATTCTATTCTATTCTATCAAGCGTGAGAGCTAGCAAACAGCTCCAGTTACCTGAGTATCCTGTTTCCAACAGCAACTGGTAATAAATACCTGGAGTACAGGAAACAGAGGGCAAATAGAGAGCTTCTCCCCCTCATATAACCTCCTCATGTCAATCATACCTGCATGCATTCCCAGATTTCTCTTGATCACCTTTGCTGCCTTTCTCTGATTCTCTTCTAGAGAGAATGGAACTGCACTGAAGCAGTCAAAATGGGAGTGAATTGTGAATCATGGCTTGAAACATGAGGGTAATGATGTTTTGTAGTCTGCTTTCTATTCTCTTGCCAATATTTTGTACCTCCTATTTGCCTTTTTACTAACTGTTGACCCTGATATTTTCACAGAGCTACTCATAACAACTCAATAATCTCTGAGCAGTGGTACTTAAGTCAGAACTCATGATTTTGTACATAGACACAGGATTGTTTCTTTTAGCCATGTCTGTTATTGTGTATTTCTAGACTTCAGCATTTCATAGTCATTTATTTGCCAGGAACCCTTTTTTTTCCCCAGCTGGCTTTTAGTTTAAACACTGACTAATTTCTCCTATGAGCAAACTTTTTCACTCTGTTACCCCTTTTAACAGATGTATTTGTCTGTTACACATCAAAGATCTTTGCTTTAATCCCATGATAAAACTTCTTTATTAAGAACCTGACTGTTTATTCACACGGTGTGTTTCCTAACTTGATACAGCCGTCTCTTAGCCCACAGATAGTCTAAACTTTGTTAGATAAGACTCTCCACATCTCCATATTTATATATCAACCAAAAGGAAATGGAAGTTCCTTTTAAGCGAGACAGGCAGCAGAAAACAGGTGTATGTTCAAACAGACCCCAAATCCATCCACACCGACACTTCCAAGTAACATTCCTAACCAACCAGGAGACCACATCCAAAGCACAGGAAAAAGACCCAAGGATCCCAGTATTCTATGTTCTGGTATTTAGAAATGTCCAAACAATCCTACACCAGCCAGAATGATCCTGCAGGATCCTATGGGCTCTGTCCAAGGCCGTCCTTGGCTGACCCTGTCCCTGAACTGGTCCTGTACGTACACGACCGCGGAAAGTACAAACCTGGTCATGATGACTTTCTGGCTGCTTGGGGATGCCTGTACTTGAAAAATCTCAGTTGCCCTTTGAGGACAAATGTCCATAGCTTTCATAAGATTGGAGCACGACATCTAATACTCTCTGTTCTCATCTTCTACTTGGCAGCCAACATGTGAGGCGCTGACGCAATGGACACAAGCCTAATGTTCGTATCTTGGGAAGAAACAAAGCTATCACACTTGAATTATTACCTTAAGGCTTAGATTAATACCTTAAGGTTCCTTATTATCACAGGCATGTTTTAAGAAGAGAGGAAAATAAAAGGATCATAGAGAAATTCCTGTCATCATGACCTTTCCTGCAATCTTCTGGGGACTAAACCAAGAATACAGCTGATATCTATGCAGGGAAGACATGGACTGGAGGCTGAAGCAGGGTCACTTGCATAAGCTCTGAAAAGGTAAAGACTGATGTAGGCTTTTTTTCCCTCCCTAGATATATCAGGCTGGAACATCATTACTCTCAGAGGAAAAGGCAAAAAAAGAGCTAACAGATTTATAGGAGAAATGGAAATATCTAGAAGGAAAGCTTCTGCCTCTTGGAGAAATAATCTTTCAAAGAAAGCATTCAGTGACAGTAATAGAAAGAAAAACTTCTTGATTTGCTTTCTAAGATCTTCATGAGCTTTTCCTCAAAAGACAGAGTTCCATATTTCAAGGCCATCACAAGACCCAGCATTGTTGTACCAGAGGGCAAGGTCAACATAACAAACACCTGTGCCAGACATTCCCAGCACAGAAGTGGGCAGGACCATTGGGCCTTCTTACTGGTTGCCAGACAGCTCCTTTAGGAAGATTTGCTAAATGGCCCCATCCGGTTCTGTAATCAGGAATGTGAGCCACCAGGACTGTACTTTCCTGTAGCTTTTCCTAGAGTTGTGTTGTCCCTTGCTGATGTTTTTGTGTTGTCCCTTGCTGACCTGGCAAGGAACAAGCTTTCTTTTCATCCTTTCTCTGATATTTTGAGATTACCATCAGCAGTGCTGGGAGAGCAAAATGTGAATCATATGAAGCAAGAATGGAAAACTGGCTGAGCATCCCCTGGAGAAGACAGAAGTCATCTGACCCACTGTGCTCACCCTTGCTTTCCATTACCCACCTGCCATCCTCTCCCCAATTCTCTCTTGCTCTACCTGTTGAGTTTTGAACATTCTTCACATTTAGATGGGAGATTTGTTCAGTGGGATATTCCCTGAAAACTGGCCTTTGCTAAAGTCCTCTGTGCAACAGCAGCACTCCCCCTTTCCTGTAATGACTCAGATGAGTAGGCCCGGTGACTCAGTGGCTTGGAGAGCTTAAATATCAAGGGACTATTGACAATAGCCTTCCCTAGCTTGAGTAAGGATTACAAATCTCAGTGCTTTGGGATCGAAAGGCTCCCTTAGCACCCTTCTGCCTCTTTAAGTTGTTTGTAGCCTCCTCCTCTCGTCTTGCAAAGCCATAATCAGGTAGTACACCAGTAAAAACAGTGGAAATAAAAACTTTCTAATGTGCTGTGGCTGCTTAGGCATCACTTTGGGATCCTCAGGGAACTAAGTCAGCATGAAGAGATCAATGTTATCCCACAGTTTCTGACTTCACAACACTCAGAAGTGTCTTAGCATTTTCTAAAACTGCAACTCCTCAGTCTGTTTTCTTTAAGAAAAGAGAATATATGTTCCTAAAATTGTTGCCATGTTTGTACTAAAATGCAAAGGACTGAATTGCCAGAAAAGCAACTAACCAGCAATGGAAGTTTAAAAGCTGCAGATGAGAGCAGCATGCCCTTGTCTCCATGCCAGGTCCTCCCTCCTGCCCACCACAATGAATGCACATAGCAGCATTAGGCTGCACTAACAGAGAGTAGGCAGCAGAAAAACAGATATCCAGGAGGTGGAAAAGCACATAATGGGAGACAAGAGACTGAGCAAAAAGAGAGAGATTGCTAAATGGACCAAAAAAATTTGTAAAGATTTACTATTGATTTTCCTAATGTCCCTGTCCTTATACAAATGGAAAGCACCCAGAACTACAGTGACTAAAATAAAGATGCTAAACAGATAAATACATGTTTATGTGTTTGTTGTGATGTAGGTTAACAACAAGGAGTAGAGGGGATCAAAACATTCTCAAATAATCACACTCTTAAAAGATTACATTAAGCTCTGATACTCTGTTGATACATTCAGGCAGGAAGAAAAGATTATTTAAACTGAATGTGATTTTTACATATGTAAGTAATTTCATTTGTGCACATTTTTGTTCTGCTTTCTTGGGGAAGGAAAATGTGATGCACTTTGAGTGCCTAAAGACTTTGACTTGACATTTATCTCATTTGTTGAAAACAGATCCCTCTGAACTGATTTAATAAAAGATTCTAGTGCCAAGTTTCCTGCTTGGAGCAATTGTTTTAAACAGTGAATGAAAGTATTTCAGTACCCTTCTCCCTTTTTTATTCCAGTCCCACAAAATCCCATTTTTTTACTTTCAGATGTTGACTCTTTGTTATTTTTAAAAACTGTCATGTTTGACAATGAGATTGTGACTACTTTTGTTTTGTCCTAAATCCTGTCTGTTCCTTCTCCTGCCAAATCCATAAGCAACGAAATGAAGATGAGAAAGAATTAGCACCAAACTTTGTTGGAGCATTTTGGCAGTATGTGTGTTCACAGTGAAAGTAAACAAAACATTATTTGTACGTATTTGCAAAAAGCTATCAAGTTTTATGACAATAAGAAGGCAGCTGCTTAACTACTCCCCTGGCATTCCAGACAGGATTTCAGAGCTCTTGGACCGACTCACATGTCACTTGGCACATTTTGTAGAGGGTACCTAATTTTTCACTAGGAGGGTGATGAAGCGTTGCAGCACTGAAAACAGCAGTATTGATCATGGGCTCTGCATACATGCAGAATTCTTGAAAGAGTAGCATTTACAACTTTACTTCTTCTTCTTCTGGGCACTATTATTATTTCAGTAATTAGTATTGTAATAGTTTAATTTAATTACATTAGGTGCCTTATTGCACTCTGACAAAGAAGTCCTTGGATGTTTTTGTCTTCCATGATGTTAAAGTACTGGGAAAAGCATAAAGAAAACTTTAAAATTTTACTTTACAGAAAACAAGCAAGAAGCTTGGAGAGCTTTGAATTTCAGTAGTAGTTAAATCTCAAGAGACACAAATTTGCCCTCCCTCTTCTTCCCAGAAATCCACTTCCTTTTTCTGAACTGGAACAATCACTTAGTTTCCCAGAGTTCTGCTATCCAAGGCTCATGTGAAATTCATGGTGGCAAGGATGGCATTAAGTGATCTTACTTTCCCATTTTCATATTTTTGAAAGAAATCACCCAAGCAATATTTCCTTGTTTTTGAGAGGAGCTGGCTTCTGATAGCACAGATTCCCTCTGCAGGAGCAGGTCCATCCCCTCTCCTCAAGCAGAGTAGGTGTGCCCATGCCTGAGGGTGAGGTGCTTCATGGAGTGACCCCACATGGAGATCAGCATAAAAGCCCCAGCAAGCTGCAAATCCTTCAGTGGCCAGTTTCACGATCCAGGTAAGGGAGAATAGATTTGAACTTTCAAGCAAATGAAACATGGGTCATCCAGAGGTCACGATCTTAAATCCCTGGCCAACTGGCTGCCTGGCTAGCCACATGTGCACCCAGACACCTCTGTGACTGCCTATTATTTTTCATCATCTTATCTCCCCATGATCTTTAAGAAATGATCTTTGAAGAACTTGAACCATAAAAGTGTCTATTGATTCATGGCCTTGAAAGTCATTGCTGAGTCCCTGACTGGCTGCCTTGCAGGACCCCTTCAGATACTGGACGGAATCCCCATCACTATGTGCATTTCTCCTTTCCTATGACAAAATGACACAGATATCTTTGTTACTGTAAGCTCATCCAGCTCCAGTTTACAGAGAACTTCTCTTTAATGACTGTAGCTCAATGACTCTTATTTAGATAGGCCCCCCATGTGTGTTATGCTTGTTTTCTTTTTCTTTTTTAATCATCTGGCATAGCCCCAGATGCTTCCTGATAAATCATATCTAATGTCTGTCTTGTGGTTTTCTGATGTGAACAACAACAACAACAAAATAAAAAATCAAAGTGGTAAAAAGCAATATTAAAAACACATTTAGCGCAATCACACACTGGGGGGAAATGAAAAAAGCACTAAACTCTACCTTCTCTACAACCACCTTGAAAGTTTGAAAGTTACAGTGAAAACGCAGTGGGTTGTAGAGTGAAGCAGTAATGAGAATCAGAGGATTAAATCAAAAAACAATTAACAGTTTTATTTTTGACATGCTGTTTCCTGCTTTTAGTTTAAATTTATCTTTATCATTCAAGCATTTGCATAACTGCTTAACTAAGGTGTTAGTAGCATTACTCAGGGAAGTTCAACATTTTGCTGGATTAGAGAGATGCATTTTTCAGTCCCCAATGATGACAATTATTGTTATTGTGGTTCCTGCTATTAAAAGCTTTCCCTTCCAAAGCTTCTTTAGGCTCATTTATCTTTTCACTTACTTAAATTTCTAGATTTTTAACCTTCTATTTTCCTTTATACTGACTCCTACTGATTGCCTTAAATCCTCCTGTTTGACCTCCTTCTCTCTTCTCCCCCCCCCCATGCTCCTTCCCAGCTGGATACAGCCACAAAGAGCAGTGGTGGCTGTGATTCAGCAGCTGCTTGGCCAACGAGGGCTGGACAACCATCCCACCGGGAGGGAGGCAGCCGCTTCAGCGCTCCAAGCTGCGGAGAAAGTGGGAGGTGGGATTCACCCCTAGCTAGTGGCTAGACATAGAGCATTAATTTAATCTTCCGTATCATTTGCTCACAGCTGCTTCCAACGCGGCCTTTCCTTCTGACAATGTCCGAACTTCCCAGCAGATGGCATCTCCTCCCAACTTCTACCTGAGCTCACCATGTGCCCAAAGACAGAGCCTGCACCCGCTTTCTTTTGAAACAACCAGTTTTACATTCTATCTGTGCAGGAAACATGCCCCAGGGAAGTGCAGACAGGAATGAACCTACACCATTACATGTTTATTTTGCAGCTCGAGCTACTTAAGTTTCTCTCAATGTTCAGACAATTTTTCACCGCTGGAGAAGACTCAATGCTTATTTGTAGACCAGCTCTAAAAAGCAACCAAAGAGTGCAAATTGCATCTATTACAACAGGAACTCTAAAACGGAGTATGATCTGTTACTTGGCAAAGCCAAATGGAAGCTCCAATAACAAGGGCAGTGAGGCTGATGTACAAGACCTTCCCTTCTTAAGCAACTGCTGGAAAACTGGAATGGTTGCAATCCTCAGCTAGACACTGCATGAACAGATGCAGTAGGAGAACACTTCCTTGTCTTTCCCTATACAGCTGCACAGTGTCTTTCTGTTTCACCTCTCAGGACAATGTGAGCATGACTGAGTCCCACCAAGACTTTTGCCCCAGTGGTTTGGTAAGTTTAGATAGGCAGGATTTGGATAAAGCTTTGACTGGCACAGCCGTAGCAGCACTGTCACCTCTGCACCACTGCAGGTCCGGTTCCAAATGATCCTCAGAGCCCGATTCCTCAGAGCTCCTCAGAGCCTGATTCCTTCGTAGGTCATGAAATAAACAGGGAGAGACAGTGACAGAAAGTTGAGGGGGACAAGTTTGGAGAATGGTGGGAGAGGCTTTCCAGAGAAAGCTGAAGGATGGACTGATGGAATGCACTGCAAGAAGAATTTAGGGCAATACCTCTTCTTGAGACACCACGCTGGCTAAGTCCAGCTCTGTTTCCATCTCTTAGCATTGCTTCACTGACCAGTGAAAACCAGTATGCTGAAATGGCTGCCAAATGAACAGATACTATGCTACTGGGCTCATGTGACCACACGTGAATTAACTATCCCAACTTAGCTGTGAAACACTGAGAATTCTACATGAATAGTCCAAAGTTCAAAAACATGCCTCTGGGTAAAATAAAGCAAGACAATTATCTGATATTGGGATTTGCATCGATGCCCTGCAAACAGAAAATGAGATAAGTATGTAGAGCAAATGAGCCACTTTCTCAGATCTAACTTTTGACAAGATGGTCCCCTTGAATGCAGTCTGCTGAGAATACCAGTGAGTCACATTCAGAAATGGATTTAAGAAGTAAATAAAACCACAGATACAGAAATTATAGCAAACGAGGAGCTGAATCAAAGACAAATTTTTTTCCTGCATTAAGGCTTAAGAAGCCTGCTCATATGAAATGTGACTAGTTCTGTCACACTTCTCGTAGTTTTTATATTTAATATTGCTAATAACCTACACCACTTGTGTTCACAGTGCTGCAAAGATGGTGATCTTAGAGTGCTTTCAGCTGCAAGTTGACCTGAGGCATTTATAAGCAGACATCTCCTTGGAAAGGCAGATAGAGCCAAGACAGAAATTGAAGATGAAAACTATATGCGTCATTTAGTTAAAAATCCTGTAAAAATAAAAGCTGTGTCTCTATAGCATGCTTGTTGGTTTTCTGTTCAGTCACATTTCTAGGTAACAGGTGAGATTTAATAAAAGCTTGAAATAGCCAGAGCCTGTTCCTGTTGAAATTACTGATCATTTTTTTAGTTGAAGGGGGCAGGTAAACTGAAGTTACATATTTTTGAAACCACCACCTTGTAATTTAGCTGGAGTGGCAACTTCCTTCAACATTTTGGCCACGAATTTCCTTCTCAAAGAGAGAGCAGCCCAGCAGCAAGCGCTGCTAATGCAACATGTGCCAGTTTCAAAGCACCCTCATTTAAAGTAGTAGTCTAAAATCCCCTGAATTTCTGGCGAAACTGTCTTGGTGGAGACTTTTACAGCATAACTTAAATTATTATTTTTAGCTAAAACGTGGCCTTTTCTCTTTCTTAAATGTCCTGTTTGAATTCTACGGGTCTCAAATTTCAGATTTCAAGCCAATAGTGAATGGGCAGGAGGACATTCATTTGCTGGGCAATTTCCCCCCTCATAGGCAGTTTTATGCCTTAGGCAAAAGACAGAGGGGAAGATTAGAGCACCACGGGACCCTTTTCCATCCCCCAGCAGCACAGCAGGAGGTGGTGACCTGGCGCCTGGGTCTCTGAGAGAAAGGCAGGCTGCAGCAGGGACCTTCGGGAAGAGAGATGTCTGAGAGGTTTAACACAGAGGGCTGCAGTCCCCAGGACGCTGGGAAATGATCCCAGGTTTTCAACAGCCCTTGGTTTGGGCTGTTGTGTGACATCGAGAAGGCTCCTGCCCTAGACTGGCACAAGGCTGAGCGGCCCATACAGGAGACGTGGTAGAGGAGACTCTCAATCCAAGGGATGCCAAGATCAAGCCAGAGGCTCACATGAGACAGCACTTGATGAGCAAGGGATGGCAGCCCTGGCTGAACTGAAGTCCTATCTGCTGTTTATGCAGATATGTGGGGCTGTGGATTCCTTACTCAGGAAACAACTGAAAGCAGGTTAATACAGAGCTATGTGGGGTGTGTGTGTGTGTGCGCTGCTACCGGCACAGGTTCAGCATCCTCCCCTCACCAAGACAGGGTTGGCAAGGTCTGGAGGGCTCAGGAAGGAAGAAACCCACCAGAATCTCAGTTCCGCCCCCCAGGCTTTGGCTAAAATCCAAGGACACAGGTTCGCCTTCATTCACAGATGTGGTGGAGACCATGGGGGATTTCAGTCTTGGACAACTGAGATCCCCTTCTGCCTATTCACTAAGAGTAGAGGCTGCTCTGAGAAATGCCTTTGTGCTGGGCTTGTAAGGGGCAGCCTTAATTATTCCCGTTCCTCTTAAATCGTCTCTTTGTGCTACAGGCTCAGTCGTGATGATTTTTCATTTGAGAGGATTGCATCACATCAGACTTGGGGCCATAAATCCCCCAGAACGGGCAAACTAGTGACAGCACTGGCCTGTTTTACAGCAGGAAAGTGTAAAGTTTATTGTCATTTTTAGAAGTGAAATGATTTTAAAGTGACATAATCTTAAAGGGGAAAAAAGCCCCACACCACACTAAGAGCAACACTGCTGAAAGTTAACTTCTTCCCCAAAGTGACCAGGTTATGGGAAGGGGTGGGAGTGGTTGTGTTGGTGGAAGTGGCCAGAGATGAATGAAAACAGGAAAGGAGAGTAACTCTGATGTGGCTGCAATGGCCTGAACACCTTAACCCTTTGTTGTCCCTTTCTGATACTCCTGTGGCTTGGGCTGCCTTGCCTAACAAAATGGTCTGACCCATGAGGGTGCCCCATCTATGAAAAGGATAGACAGGCTCAATCATCCCCCCAGGAGCTACATCCTGGAGCAGATCCTTCCAAGGCTGTCCCTTTCTTGGGGTCTGCCAGCCCTGAACACACGGGAGGCCGTGGGATCGTGCTTTATTTTGATGAAACGTTTAGAGAGGACATACCGAGATTTGGTGGGAGGGATAGCAAAGCACAGCCCAAAGATCTGACTTGGCACTGTGCCTGGGTGCAGTGTTTCACATTTAGAGGGGGAGGATTTTTCCCATGTGCTCTGCACTGGCTTTGCGCTGCTGCTCTGAAGCCAACTGCCCCCACCCCACACTGAGAGCTTCAAAAGCCCCAGTTTGGGCTTTACCTTGTTGCCCAGCCATGCTGGATAGGAGCACCTCCTCTGTCACATGGGATTTGCTGAGCTATCAAAGTGGGGAAAGAGGCAGCCCAAGGAAAGGCAGGGGCACAGAGGAAGAGGAACTGATCCCTGCTCTGCTTTCTCCAGTATCACCTAGGAAAGTTCTGTCCTTGGTTGGAAAAGGATTCAAAGGCTCTCTTTTGCTGTGCTAAAAATTGTGTCAAACACTCAAAGGCTCTTTGTGTTCATGACACCAGAACAAAGCAGGACTTCCAAGGAACATGCTACCATCCCAAAACCGCAGACAGCAGCCCTGGAGGACAGCACACCAGTCAGTCCGAATAAGCAGTAGCCCTAAGCATTCCAAGCAGAATTTGAAGCTAATGATGCTTATCAGAAAGGAGTCTGTACTCTGTGTGTCCACAGAGATGGAGCCCTGGCATAGAAATATTTCCAAAGCCTGCTCTCGGGGACAGCTGACCACATAACTGCACTGTGCTCCTGCAAACCCAGCTCTGTGCTCAGTGCCTGTTACCTCAGTTAGCAACATGTCCCAGAAGCCAGCTTTCCTCACACACCCTGCCTCCAGCCCGTGAGAGTGGGGTTGCATTGTCAATTCAAAAGGGCTCATGAACACAGGTCCCTTCTCCCAGAGCACCCCAGTGTCTCCAGAGGCTCTGGAATCTTGTGATCCTAACACAAGTATGTCAGTGTATGTCTTCCCCAAAAGGCCCGACTTTCATGCTCAGTACAAGTGTTTCAGTGAGTTACAAGGGACATTTCTGTTCAGACAAATGCATTTCTGCAGCCAGCTGCAAATCCATCTCACAGTAATGTTTCTATTTCAGTAGGCAAGTCTATTATGTCAGAAACTGTCTAGCCACAATCGTTCAGAACACAAAAGCAATCACATAATCCCCTTACTCTGTGCGAGATAAGAAAGGCTCCAATAAATGGAACACTTCTCCTCTTGTGGATTTAATCCCCATTTGAGGGTTTTTTTATTGTTATTATTATCCTTTCTAATCATCCAGGAGTAAGCAAGGATTTCAAATGAAAACTGCCCCCAAAGACTTCCCTCTTTATATACATGTACATATATGTAACAAATATGCTTGCATAACACATCACACACCTATACTTTTGCCTGTATATATCACTACATTCACTGGTGAGATTCACAAGACCTTCTTTTATTCTGATTCCACGAGCAGGATCCCTTCCCAGCAGAAATATGAAGTGCCGCAGCTTCGTGCCAGTGGTTTCAAGTTGCAGGCTTTAAGCTTTCCCTGACCTTTGTACAGAATTTTAATTCTTTCTTTTCTTCCTTACATTTCTAGCTCAAGGGTGATGAAGGAGATCTACTGACTCAATGGCATCCCATCACCCCAAAAAGCAACTGGAAAGAATAAAAGTTGTGAGCTTCATAAGAATTTTCACGCAGGCAGCAAACTAAGTACTAAAACAAACTTAATGGAAAATAATTCACCAGATTTCTCTTCTGTTTTGACAGTGAAAGGGGAGACCACTTCTTCTTAAGCAACAAGACATTTGCAGCCTGAGAAAGACTTCATCTCCTCATTTCTTGTCATGGGCTTGAACACATCTGTCCCTGTTGGGACTGTGTGTCTGACACTCAGTAGTGAGTTTCTGGACTTGCTTGTCCTGGCTGCCAGCTGGGGAGGAGGAAAAAGCAGCTTCATACCATTTCCTTTGGTCTGGAAAGAGCTGTTTTCAGGATAAGTAGCAGATTGCTACTTCAAATGAGGAGTGAGATAGAAGAATAAAAAGTCTGGAGATGAGAGGGTGAATCTAGTTTACAAGAAACCTCTTGGTTATGAATGATTAAGTGAAAAGTTATTCCTTGCTGTACTAATGCCTCAGAATTAATGAAGCATTTAAAGGATACTTAAGAGATGATATATATGAAACAGATCTTACTGGGAATGCTTTGTCTTTGGCTCAACTTTCAGAGCCCAAAATAGTTTTGCTTAGGCATACATGGCTGGCAGGTAGACTCTGCTCCCTCATCACAGCAAGAATATGAAAGAACAGAAGTAAAAGCATGCAAAACACTGAGAGCTGCAGAGTGCCTGGGACCACTTCTGCAACTGAAAGCAGGAGTGCAAAAGGAGGGTAAGTAAAATCAAGTCATTTAAGCTATATCCCATAGCTTGGGAAACACAGAGATGCCAGAGAGGGCATAGCAATAGCAGAGCAAGGGCTCTACAAGAGCACCTGGTCAGGCCACGGGCAGACAACAGGTAGCAAGAGATCAACTTGGCGCTATTTAAGAAATTACTGTCCCCTCGACTTGGTGCCACCTCAATGTTGGTTTTAACAAGGTGATTCTATTTGGCATTGCAGACTCCCAGCAGAGATCCTGGTCTCCTGTGGTTACTAAATACAAGCCAAGAGGTCAGACTGAAGATGTAAAAGTGCTATTTCAAAATGGAAAAGTTATCAGCCTTGAAATCTGGTTGAAGAACAACTAAAACAACTAAAGTTGATGAAGAGCAATCTTTGAACTGTTCTGACTTCTCTTGTAGCTTTCTACATGTAAAAAGTAAATTTTTTTTTTTCCCCAAACAAGTGTTTATAAAGCACTTTCCACTAAAGAAATATAGGCATGAATAGCTCTGGTTATAGCATACATATGAAATATCACGATAGCATGTCACAGTTTACAAATGAGAAAAGAACATGTACCATTTTTAGGCACAGACTGCCATTTACTTTGTCACTGAGTGCACTGAGGACAACACATCTGTCAGCTGGCTTGCCTTTATCTGCTTTTACAACGGAAGTGTGAAATAACCTGCAATAATTACTTCAAGTTATATTACTGTGAACCCAAAAAATCTGATAGTAGTTGGATTATTCTTAGGGGAAAGTTAGCTGAGTGTAAAAATACTAGCATGAAGATATTAATCACAAGCTTCCAGCCTATGTGCACTGATGCATGATTCAGTGATGTCAATGGGAGAGATAAGTGTCTTGCCAGATTTTGGGCTGCTACAAAAATAAAAGCGTAGGAATGAAGTTGCACATTTTGAAAGGGTCAAGCATATTGTTTTCAAATTATCAATGTTTTGCGGAGACACTGATATTTCAAATTTTTTTTTTGTTGGGAGTTTTTCTTTAGTAGTTTTGGTGGGACTAAATTAAATGCTTATCATTGAAAAGCAGAAAAAATACAGAGAGAAACTTAAAATTCTAGTCCTGATAGAAAGGATTTTTAAATTTTATTTCTATTGTTTATTCGAATTGCATCCAAATTTGATAAGCATTAGAAGTGCTCAGACATTATGGATATTTCATTTGGTTTGATGATACAATGAAGTCTTTCATTGAAATATGACTTTTAGGAGTAGAGTGAGCATTAGATTTAAATTCAGAAAGCATGAGATTTTTTTTCCTGTGCCAGAAATGTTTACTACAACTAAATAAAATAAATAAATAAAATTAGAAAATGTATTTTATAAAACCAAAATAATTGGAGACACTGTTAGGGTTCCCATTGACTCCAATGGGTCTGTAGGATTATAATGCAGATTTAAGTGCATTTAATTGAATGAATTAAAACCTCTTTGTTAAACTAAATTAAATAGCTCACAAGTCAAATCCTATCCTGCAAAGGGACCTACCTAAAGAGCAGATTTGCCTGAGCTTCACTTCTGACTGATTCTTTAAGGAGCTACTGGAAGCCTCTTCCTTCAAACTGTTAATTCAATGGATGCACAGCATGAGCTCTCCCATCCCTCCCCGCTCCACTGCCAGAGGTCTGGCATTAGCTGAGGAGGAACCATGAGACAATAACAGTGACAGGAAACGATAAATGCTTTTTGTCTCCATCCCTGTTTTTGCCTCAAGGGCAAAACTTTTTATTGCAGCCTGGTGGTTTCACCTCTGCTATGCGCTGGCAGCACACTCAGAGCAATTCCACTGGGAGTCCTTCCTTGTGTGTGAGTAAGTGTACATAGCATGCACGTGAAAAGCTCTGCAGAAACTGGAGGGAAAAAAGACTGCTGGCACCAGTATTCATACACATGTAATAAACTTACAGAAAGCTGAAATGATAAAAGTAGGAAAATGCGTATAGGAGTATAAAAGGTTCATGCAAAATTGGCACCTACTATCCCAGCCTAATTCCCTGGTTAAATGAAATCTGTTTTGGTTAGCAACAATACAAGAGACAGATATAACAGTGTGAAATGAATTGCCATAATCCCAGTTTAGAAAGCCTGTTGGGTTAAATCTTATTTTCTGGCGCTGGAAACAGACTGGAGTATTTGGTCTTTAGGCTTTCAATGCAGAGTCATGGCACATGTAGGAGACTGAACAGGATTTCCTTGGCATGAACTTCCTCAACTGATAAATCAACCCAGCAGTTATTTTATCATTAACAAAATCCTTTATACACAGAGATTTTCTTGGGAAGGGAGCATAGGGCATCCTCCCACAGCATGTCCCAGCTAGTGATGCCTGGTGTGGTGAATGAACACCTGGCCTTGGGGCAGTAAAACTCTCTGTTTCTTATATGGCCTCTTGCTGTGCCCCCACTGCCTTCCCTTTCAGCTTTACATCTGTCCCCCAAGACCACATCTCTGTTCTCAAAGAGGGCTTGGGCTGGCTTAGGGTTTACTAAGGGTCAGACTTGTTCCCCAGTTTTCTTTTTCCGAATAGCCTGTTGATCTGTCCATGGGGTTTTATAGAGCCATGCTTTTGTATAGTATTTGCTGTGAACAGGGACACTCAGAGGGCTGGGCTCACATTTTCTTTCCATTGCAAGATCCCTCATTTGTTTCTTCCAGCTGCCAGGACTGTGAATACTACCTGTGGCCTGAAAGTCAGGCTGTGTTCTTCTGGCCTGTGCATCATTGCAGCAATAAAAATGTAGTTAGCTCTGCTGTTAGTGACCTGAGAGCCAGCATGTGAGCCATCCAGTCCTCCCTTAGCTGTCAGTGCTATGTGTTGTTAATAGGAAGGGAAAAAAAAGAATAAAAACTTGTTTCTGCCAGTGAAATAAGCAGCTATGACTCAATGCACACCAGGGACTGATCAGTTGAGTAAGAAGGTATCTTTTTCATTCCCTTCTTCTCTCTCCATAACCAGTGACACTTTGGCCTCAAATTTAATATCACAATAATGCTACATAGACCAAAGGCTTATCTTCGATGTTTTTCCCCAAAAACTTTAGAAGTTGGAAAGCAAATGGAAATTTAGACAAAACAGATATTAATTTTATTCTTCTCCATGATTTTACCCACTTTTCTCCTCCTATGCTTCTGACAGATCTCAGTCTAACTGAGAAGGGATAGAGTCACTCCTCCTTCCATACCATGTTTTGACAGAGATCTGCTGCCAAGGGCTGGAATTGATTTGTTTCAGCTTCAAGATTCCTCTCAGCTTGGATCACAGAACTTTTCTAGCTAAAGGGATCAGTCAATAGTCCAAACCCCTCTCTGAAGGGACTTCACTGCAGTTTAAACTGGGTGCTTAGGCAGCACCAAGTAGTCTTTAGCTAACGCCTCTGAAGCAGTTCTCAGTTACATGAACCAATAATTCACCCACCCTTTCAAACTGTAGCTACTCAACATCAAACCTGGGATGACAGCCACCAGCAGCTCTGGATCAAATCCTCAAAATCCCCCATTTTTGACATTTGGCACCAAAGTCTTCAGAAAAGGTGGAAATGGCAGGTGCATGCTGACTGCTAAAATCAACTTACATGCACCTGACAGACAGCTGTCAAGTGAAGAGCTCTAAAATACCTGACCTCCAGCTTGCCTAAATAACTTCATGAAAAAAATGTACTGTCTGAGTTCTCATATTTGCAACCTTTTAGCACGCAGCAGCTCTCATGTCATGGCCCTTCCATCGTTAGCAGCTCTACCGAGCTGAGTCACGCAGGACTCATCTGGTGTATCTGTCCTGTGCCTGAGTCACACGGAGGGAGGTGGCTCAAAGCAGTGACCCTGGTCACAGAGATGGCTCACAGCACCAACCCAGGCCATGGCGTGGCCTCTCACCAGGCTGCTGGAGCAGGCAAGAGCACAAGGTGGTGAATCCCCAGCAGCAACGCTTCCCTGGGGCTTGTTTTCTGTGCCAGGCCCTCTGGCCCACTGTGCCCACAGGCCTTGAGGGAACACAGACCCATCCAAGGAACTCTGCCAGGCATGGGCTCTTCTGAGTTATGGCAGAGGCCACCACAGTCCCTGAAATGGAGATCCAAGAAGGCATGACACAGAAGCTCGTGAGACTAGTGAGGGCTAAATTTGGGCACCACTATGACTCTGATGAGATGTTGTAGGTGCTGTGACCTAGTGGCCTGCATTGTTCCAGTGAGAAGTCCTGTGAATCCGAGCAGGATTAGTCCTAGACAGGCATTCATCAGTTCCACTGCACAGCCTCAGAAGCTGCTATTCCCTTCTGGAGATCTGGCTATCACCATGCACGCTGAGGGCTTGGGAACACTAGGTGCACTTTTGCTGACTTGGATGCATGTTGAGATACCTTCAAATCCCTCTGTTGTGTAAAGGAGGGGGTGATACAACCAGGGAATGCCCCAAAGCTCCTTCAGGACTGCAGAAGGACACTCAGGTTTGCCCACAGCAGGATGTTTGTCCTGCAGCAGACACTCCAGCATTGTCTCCAGTGGAGACTCCCTGTATGCTGACAGGAGTTGTTCTGATGGCAGCACTACTGCTGCTGAATGACAGAAACCAAGCTGATAATAGTGCTTGTCTGACAGCAGAGATGTGTGCACCCCAGGGCTTTAGCCAGCTCTCTGACCAGCAAGAAGGAGAAGAAATGGCAGCAACCACCCACTCCTGCAGCTGGGACTGCTGTGCTGGCCCACATGGAACTGTGAGACAGGCCACTGTGAATTTGGATTTCATGGGTCTGGGTCCTTTATTTACCTGGTGGCACTCACATATCACTCTGGGAGCATCAAGGGCATTAAAAGGAAGAGTGACTGTGATTTCTACAAATAATTTAATGCCCTTGCACATGGTCACCGTGCCAGCGTCTGTGGGCATATTTCTGAGTTATGGCTTTATGTCATGACACAACATATTTGGATCACCTATGTAAAGTTCTTGAGTTACAGCCAGTAACAAGATGAGCAAGAACAAACTCTCATCCTCCCTTTCTGGTTATGATAAGGAAAATATGCCTTTTCTCCAGTAAAAAGTGAAATTTCCCACTAGGAGGAGAAGTTTTGTGTGTGTGAGTACTCCACACAGCTTTATTAGCTGTCAACTGTACAGGCTAATCAAATGCACTTTCATAACAAAAAAATATTTTTTAATTGCACGAAAATTATAAATTTGCATGGTGAAAGAGGAATCATATTGCAAAAGAGACAGAACATTCAAAACATCATTTTAGATCTCATCCTGCTCGAGCATCCTTTTTCTTGCGTCTTCCATGAACCTTAGCTCTTCAATTCCCCCCAAACACATGGTCACTGGGCTGCAAATGGGACCTGGTGCAGCTCCAGCTGGCTTCCTGCCATCTACATCCATGGGAGCAGAAACAGCCCTGTTCAGGACCGTGTTTGAACATAAGAGATACGCTATAGTATAATTAGAAAAGATTACCACATCACTCAATCCTACAGGATCATATAATCATTTAGGACATGGGAATGGTGTCAGTTCCTGCTTTAAGGGCCTCAGTCACAGATATGACAAGGTAGCTGCAAAGTAGCAGAAAAAAACCCATGATGCAATCTATCTTTTTTTCTGAACCAAAGCTGCCAGTAGGTACCCAACAAACATGTCCACCAGAACATGTAAAATTCATGTCTGCCAGACCACACTCGGGCCAGTGCTTTGACTGTGTGGCTTCATTTCAGTTCTGTGTAAGAACACAGCCCAAAGGCCACTCCAACTGCTGCTACAGCAGCACTGAACTAAAGGCAAAAAAGAATTTTCCCCATATCCTGCAAGCAAGGTAAGGACAATTATTTCCTCTCCAAAGACAATGTGGTCAGAGAAATTCTTAAAAGAGCTGTACTTTTCTGGCAGATGTACCCTTTCTCCTTCAGATGTCCTAAATCCTGTTTTCAGCATAAGATCACATGCCCAGGAGGCCACAGATTACCTCTGAGGGTCAAAAGGTAACTAAGGAAAACAAGGTTTCTGTTTGCTGTACTGGGTCAGTGGATTTCCTTGAAATAATTTGGGCTCACCAGCTGGAAGAAGTTGCAGAGCAGTGTGCTGAGCAGCCTGACAGAAAGCTATAAGAGAACAGTCATGGAAAAGAATTTTGGTTTTTAAAATTTTATCTCCCCTGAGCAACAGCCTGCATCACCAGGCTAAAAGTCTGCAAGTGTTTCTCCTCAGGATGTTCCTCTGACACAAAATAGGGGAACAGAAATTTCCCTCATTCCTTACATCCAGTCCATAGAAACTGCTGGTGCATCATAAGCGAAGTGGGTGGTAAAGCAAAGAAGACAGAAGAGAAGGAAATGTAGCAGTCCACACTGGATCTGTTATCTGTGAGTAATAAGGGCAGTTACAGAGAGAAAATTGTCTATCCCTTGCAATTACTAAGTGTACCTTTCATCTTCATCACAAAACTTTGGTAATGAGATTATGCCATTTGGCTATGAAAAACATCATTTTAGCTCCACAGTATCCTTTCCCCGAGGATTTCTGCAAACATTGCCTCAAACATCAAACATGCATATTTTAATGAACTGTGTTAGTCTGCCTTCTATTCAACTACAGTTCAAAACACTAGTGTTAATGATAATGTTAATTTCTGATAAAATAAAAATAGCTAGGGAAAAAATTACTTTTTGCTGACAGGGGGGTTGAAATGAATTTTGTTTAACAAATCAAACAAAACTAGTCTTACTTTTACATTCATTCCTACTGTGCAGTTCGGGGCCTGAAGCTCAGTGCTGCCATCAGTGAGGCCTTCCTGATACCCCCTGTAGGGACTGTCCAGTTTGCCATGCCGTGCTGTGCTGCCTTGTGTATGCAGGTTGAACTCTGCCCTGTCACAGCAGCCTGCTAAGTGCAGGTGAGTTTCAGAGGGATTCCTTCAGATCTGCACCTGGGTGTAAGTGGGAGCAACACCCAAGCCCTGGAAAGAGCAAGCAGTGGTTTGGGGAATATTTGCTGGCATGTGAGGGCAGGGACACCAGGCAGATGTGTCAGCCTCACCTCGTGCCAGACATCTGCTGCCAAGGGTGGAGCTGCTCCCCCATCCTTACAGACTGCCGCAAATGCCCACGATCATTCCTGCTATCTGCTCTGACTGCTCTCAGCAGCTCCCTCCATTCCTTCCAAACTAGGATGAAGTCCCATGGGGGAGCTGAGGCATCTCGTTTTTGGCAAAGAACCTCATTCCCACAGCACAGTTCTTACACCGCCGTTTAATAACATGGCAACAATCTCATGCATTAGACTCATTTTCTTGCTGCCATGACTTGAGAAATACACACTGCTGCAAAGCAAGCTCCCAAAAATTGGAGTGGTTTGTCAAACTTGCCTTCTCCTCTTTGACAATGGTTTAAAAAATACTCAAATGTATTTTTCTTGTACTATTTAGTGCTATTGCAGACTTTGCACCTTCCTTCAATATACACTACACAGTGCCAACCAGCTTAACTAGAGAGGAAAAATTTCAGTGAAGCAGAAGCCTGTATGTGCAAAATTTTGTCCTGGCCACAGTGCACAGCCAAAAGTGGAAAGAGCTCACACGGATAAAGACAAACCAAACTGCAAGAGTCTAACGTGGGCTTAAAAGACTGTGCCCAATGACCCCGAATCTGAAAGCAGTTTGAAATGCAGCCTGTGAAATATCAGGCAGATGAGGTTGCACAGCCTATGCTGGCTGCCCTGGTCTAAGTTTCTTCTCCACCTTAGCCAGGGACCAAACTCTCAATGCTCTTCTCTGGTTGCTCAGAGGCCAAGACTGTGCTCACAGGCTGGCCCCACAGCTGAGCTCATGCCTCTCTGTTCACCACCCTGATGGGGCATTCCTCTCATCCTCCTCAGCTCTCTAGAGCAGGGTGAGGGATGGCATCATTTCCCTCCTGCCTCTGTCATCACCACACATCTCGCTACCCTTCTTGGCACCTCCTGGGGGACAGAGTCACTCATTCCTTGGAGGTCCCTGTCTCTCCTATGATTGCTGAGGCAATGGGGATTATAAGTGGAAGTGAGAAGCACCATATTTAGATAAGTACAGTTCAGTGAGGCAGCTGGGAACCTGAGTGATTAGTAGGTAAAATTCTTCCTCCAGGCCTTTTATATCATATTCCCTGAAATGCAGGAAATGCCAGAGAACTTCACTTGTGGAGATGAAAAAGCACTGCGTAAAGGTTCAGCAACACCAAACCTTTCTGTCACCATCACAGTGCAGTGACAATTTTTAGTAATTTTTATATGTATGGCATATAAAATTAACAAACATAATTTATTGCCCTCTCACACTGTAGCTGAATGTTTTACACAGAGGACCTATTCATCACTCTCTAACTAGTGCAAACAAACAGGCTTCCACAGTGTTGATTGATGGATATATTTGGTTTCTTTACTGCTGCTGCTGCTCATACTACTCTTGAATTAATAACTTGGAGTTTACTTTGCACATTGTTATGTTATTTTTAAAGATCATTTGGAACACCTAAGGCCTGATTCTTATGAACACTAAGTCCTTGTTACACCAAAGTGGTCTGAAGATGTAATTAAAGTTTTCTCTTAAAAATTCTTTCCTATGGTCATAATGATATGAAGGGGATTTCCACCTGAATTAGAATCAGAGACAAAATTTTTGCTTAGGAATTTGTAATGGCAAGGAGGACTAAATGGTTTTGTTGTCCCTATTTCCCCAGATCACCCTAGTGACCAACAGAAGTCTTTTGAACATAATGCAAAAAGCAGATATTATGGTGGCTTTACACACTCTCCTTGAAGATCAGGCAATAATAATTTATAAATCTAATTTCCTTCATTTCTTGCAAGAAACATTTGGAAGTGAGCAAGCCCTTGGCACTATTGCTTTTGGCTTCTCCATGAAATGCCATTTCAGTTTGGATAAGGTATAAATGACTGAAAATCACCATTTCCCTTCTGTTGCTTGTGCTCCTTAGGATATTTGTGTCACCATGTGAAAGCAGTCATTAAAGTTGCCCTGAAGACAGCAGCAGGGAAGAGCACACATAACAGTAGAAAATTCTGGGGGTGCTAAGCTCTCCTAAAGCTTCCATCTCCGAAAAAGCTTTCCAAGGGGTGCAGCTCCCCATCACATCCCTGTGCCTGCTCCAGAGCTGAAAAGCAAACAGTACATCCACTTTCATAAGGTCTGGGGCTGCTGGACCAAAATGGGACAGGCCAACTTGAGACCAATCAAGTGAAAAAATACTGCCATAGTGACGGTCGGTAGGTCAGGAGATTGTAACCTTCTTTGGGGGAGACAGGGCTAGGGTGAATTTCCCCCAAACCAGGCACCATTTCTGGCATACTTTGTATCAGTAATCTTTCCTGCTGTGATCAAGCAGCCTTATTTCTGTGGCTCCAAACAGAACTGTGTGTTATAGTGGACACCCTCAGAGCGATCAAGAGATGTTCGAAGACAGACTATAAGAACAATAAGAACACTCTATAAGAGTGGTCCCAGCCACTATATGCTGGGACTGTGTCCAATACATCTTCCAAATTCTGCCATGTAGGCATTTGGAGTGCAGCTTTGCCTCTACATCATACTGTCTGACTGCCCTCTGCAAATATTTGTCCTGAATTTGCCCAGCTCCAGGTTTCAATCCATGCTGACTTTTGGTACCCACAATGTTATGTAGCAAAGGTGCCTACAGGAATTACTCCCTGATATTAGGGATATTAGGGATAAGATATTAGGGAAAAAATGCCTTCCTCCTGCTTGTTTTGTTGCCTGATGATATCAATAGGTGCCTACAACTTTCCTGCTGGGAGACAGTGATTATTTCTTTGCTGTTAGTCTTCCCCATGTCACTCATGATCTCTGTCCACATGTCCTTTCTCATACTCATTGTCTGAAAAGTCTCAGGTTAATTGCAGGAAGACGTTTCTTCCCTGCCATATGTTGCCTGAGATGGACACACAGGTTGTTTGGGATGCAGACACCTAGAGGTACAGGAGGCATTATCCCGCATGTATATGTAGGTACATGTGTGTTGTGCACACTTCCCTCTTCCACCACACTGACTCCTGCCCTTTACATTGCTGTTTTGAGCAAAACTGGGGAGGGAATTTGAGGTGTGCACAGACTCTGTTTCCTTCTTATTCACTACAGGGCGTTTCTCACAGGAACTCAAACACCCTGAAACGACGGCAAAAACATGTAGACCTGAGTCTGAACAAGGAACAAAATCCTGATTTCCTTCCAATATTTGAGAGCATTGGCTAGAAAATCAAAATATTTAAATGTACCATTTGTTTTAAACTGTTGCTTATGGAATATAGCAATTATGAACAATCTTTTGATTCACATT
Organism: Prinia subflava; assembly: GCF_021018805.1. Classification (NCBI taxonomy): domain Eukaryota; kingdom Metazoa; phylum Chordata; class Aves; order Passeriformes; family Cisticolidae; genus Prinia; species Prinia subflava. The sequence goes on from NC_086249.1 coordinate 29,137,372, forward strand.
TCAGTAAGGACAATGTTGCCCTCTTCATCATCACACGTGAAAATGTATTCACCTTTGTCTAAATAGACATATATGAAGTAGTTGAGATGCAAATTCAGAAGCCTTGGTGTGAAATCAATTACTCCTGTGCTCTACATTTGAGGTGTAGCTCTTACCTTGCATCTATTTGCAGTTTTGCAAAGTGCTAAGGTTCTACTGTAGTGTACATGAGCTCATTTCCATCATACAAGAATATTAACAGATACAGCCTCCCTCAGCATCGAATGTAAACTTATGAATGTTTAAAATTGTTTAAGCCATACAGATTTAAATATTAATGAAATTAAATTCTGCCCACTTTGGCTGCTGAAACCTCTCAATCTTTAAAAGGAAGTTTCCTCAAAATATTTTGACATTTAAAGAAATCTTTGCCTGTCTGAAGTTTTAACAGGGGAATGCTTGTTCAAAACGTTTCAATTTGAAAAATTTTTACAAAACCTGCAATGTTTATTCTAATTCTGAATCCAACCCTGTTTTGAAGACTACAATTAAAGCCATACTTATGCATTTAAATTGGTGGCCTGTTTTCACAAATACTAATCTACTTCATCTCTCCTCAACTCAGCCACCTTGTAGAAGATATCCTTTTAGAAGCACCACATGTACAGCAAATACTTTCCCTTCACCAGCTGTGTTAGAAAACAATGATGGTCTCACCATCTCAATTTTTAACCTTTAAAGAACAGTTAATAGTTATTCATGCTACAGAAGCTTTATGGATGAATTAGTGTGTAGAAAACAATTAGCATACATTACATAATTTCATTACTTCTGCTATCACGACTATCTCTGTTCCTACTGATATTTGTGCATGAACTCTATTTGGTTTAGTTTTTGCTTGTAGCTTTTGCATGACTAAAATAAAAACATTCTGTGTCTTTTTTTTCTTTTTTTTTTTTTTTTTTTTTTTTTTTTTTTTTTTTTTTTGTTAAGTAACATTTATAGCATAATTCCAGCTTCTGTGTTGCTTTGTTGCCACAAAAAGACCAGAGATGAAAGAAAAATTTGGGAAAAGCCCAATAACGACTATCTCATATATTTACCCTGGGGAACAGAGAGACCAAAAGGCACCTTGAAAACGTCATTTGAGAGGACACGGGGCAGCAGCCACATGTTTCCTTCTTGCCCTGAGAGTAACACACTGTTGTCCAGATCCATAGGCTCAAATGCAAATATCAAGACAAAGTTATCTAATTAGCAGCTTAACAACTGCCTCTGGCTTTTATATGTTGTTTTTGTTGTCAGGGTTGGTTTTGTATAGTAGTACCCTCTGTTTGAAAGAACATAATGAAGGTGATTAAAATGATTCATTAATGTTATGCCCATTTAAGTAAACAGTCCAAACATTTCTATATTCCTTGGTATCAAGTCAGTGATCTTCACATAAATGTCCAAAGGTCTTTTAGCTTTTTAAATTTTTCCACAGCTTGACTTTAATTAATGTTTCATGTGCAAATTTATATACAATTCCTGTACCAACTGACTAGCTTTCAATTTGATTTGAATTCTTTTGGAGGAGGAGAGGAAAGATATCCTCACAACAGACCATATATTTAAATGACTAGTAAAAATAAATGTAAGTCCATCTGGTGTCCCTAGCCATGGGACATCTACACCTCTTCACTTAGAGGTGGTCTCCACAGATCCCCACTTGGTTCCAACAAAGACAAGGACATACGAGGTGCCAGTCAGAGGACTAGTTTGTATTTTGCTGTGAAAGCAGAGGAATAGAAAAGAATCTCATTTTTAAACTGAGTACTTTGCTATGACATATCTAACATTTATTCTAAATTTTATCTTAAAAGCAGTCAGATTTTTGGCCACCAGCACTCTCCTCAGGAAAGCCAAACAATTGGAATATGCTGGTAATTTCCAGCCTAAATTTACTTATGGCTGATATCAAAAGTGGTTACTAGGTGCACTGGTTGGAAAACTTGTCAGAAGAAAAACAGAAGTGGATATGTTAGTGCTATATGGTTTTTGGATGAACATTCTCTAGATCTGCATAAATAATTTGGCTATGGACACATAAGTGCTACTTTGCAGCTTTAAAAATATCGGGCTTTAACAGGGAGAGGAATGTTTGTACCTCCAAAAACCCATTTTCCCTAGTATTTTCAGATGGTGAGTCCAACACTCCAGGTAGCATTTTGGAGGATTAAAAACATGGTTTTGGTTTGTTATTTTTTAAGACAGGGTATGTATATATGTCTATAGAAAACGTTTATGAAGAATGGCTCCAGTGCTGCCTGGGGCCCTTGGGTTTGGCCCAAGAAGTGCTTCTGGAAAGGACGGGTGGCTTTGATAGCACTTCCAATACAAAACAAGATTTTGACAACACAGCTGTACTTAGCCCATGAACCAGCTTTCATGTTTACCAAGGAAGCCTGTAATTTGTGGGTCGAGAGTTATTTACTTCTCTTAAAAATAAACTCAGCAGTGAAAGCTCTATGTGAAGAAGAGAAGACGCCAAAACCAAGGACTGTGGCACACTTGGGTCTCCTGCACAGACGTGATGGATGCTGCTGCTTTCTCACTGTGTTCAGCAGCCCACATGGCTGTGAGATATTTCTCGATGCTGTTTCAGCTCCCCAGAGTTGGGTGCTGAAGAGGAAGCAGGGCTGAGAATGGACAGTCAGTGGGTTGGAAACACAGGATGAGAGCTGCAGGATTCACAGTAATGATAGAATGAGAGGAAGACACCAAAAGACGACTTTGCATGCTCTTTGTGCCATGAGGCTGGCATTGCACAACAGGCCAAAATGGAAGAGTACCTTTGGCTTCTTTTTTTTAGGAAGCCCTTGCCAAGGATAAAAAAAGCCAGTTCGTATGCTGTTGCTAGGAATATGTTAGTGAAACAAGTGAGCTGGCCATGCATACAACTTGTTCGACAGAAAGCAAACCAAGCGGCAAAAGCCAAGTAGGGTTCAACAGCTAAGCCTGGAAATGAGATACCCAGATTGTTCTGGATTTGCTCTGGTTCAGTTGATGCAGCAGATAAACAGTCAATGACATTAGTGAACAAATGGCAGCGATCAAAAACCAACAGGAAAAGGCCACCACTTGCCATAATGTGAGCGAAACTATTGCGCTGAACGCCCTCCCTGCTGGGAAGTGGCAACACTAGATAAAAGCAAATGGAAAAAAGAAGTATTTTGGAAAAAACCTCTCCCTGTCCTAAATACATTTCTTCCTGCTGGAAATTTTTGAAGTCCAGTTATTACTTTTAAGCTAGGTTTGTTCACAGGAAAAACAGAGAATGATGGAGCTGAAGAAAGTCTCAATTCTCAGCCTCTTAAATACTCATAAGACCCACTTAAGAGTTCATGGATCCCATTCATAATGAGGCCCATGGAGTCTGTTGTAGGGAGAAAACAGTAAAGAGAGACAAGTAGCAAATTTAGCATGCTGCAGAAAGGGTTAAAAGTGGTCAGTTCATCACTCTTCTGTGTGGTGCCTTGGAAGTTTTCACAACACCAGATGTGTGAAAAAAAAAAAAGAAGAAAGCAAGCCCAGTGAACACCAGTAGACATCCTGGTGCCCTGGAAGCAGTTAAATTAACACCCAGCAGGGACAAATTTGCAGCTTTGGGAACAAGCTTAAAGTTAGTCTGTTTTCATTCCTGGAGTGAATTTGCAAGTGTATGACAGTGAAGTACAGCCTGGGAAGGAGCAGGCGGCTTTGGATTAAGGATGGATAGCCAGAATTTGCTCCCACCCTCCCTCCTCCCACTCTGTTTTGCACTTAGGCTGTGAAGCTCCCAATACTTCTGCTAATCCCTCTGTCTTCCCATGTCTTTTACCAGTTCCAGGAGGAAAGAAAAAAGTAATTTTCTTTTTTTTTTTTCCCCATTCTAGCTTAAACCAGACAAGACTGGAGTCACCCCAGCAAAACCTGCTTTAGCTGGGATTGCAGTTAACAGTCCTTTGGAGAAATCTAGTTCTGCAATGGATAAAGTTGGATGCTTTTCTAACTAGAACCAAAGCACTAAATCCTTTAGTAATTCATCACTCAGTTGGAGCCGGGCTGTGGCCCGGCTTGCAACCACTGCAAATTATAGAAAAGACTGGAAAAAGAAAAGTCTGTGAGAGTACATCTAAACCATCTTCACAGAATTACAGAAAGCCCTCACAGTCCCTCTCCCTCTTACAAGTTACATAACAAATTGGATCCACAAAAATACCATCTTTCCTCATTTTCACACCTTGGTTATTGCAAATATTTTGGCATCAGTCAATCATGGGGAACTTTTCAACCAAGGTGGATTACACAGCTTCTTATGAAGGCCTGAGAAGGCCAATCTCCATCATTCTTCCTTGTGTATACGTTTGGCAAGGTGGGAAGAAACTTCAAACCCTGAAACAGCCTTCTCGGAGAGGTGGTGCCCCAAGCTGTCAATGTTTAAGAGGCATTTGAACCTTATAAAAATTTTGGCCAGCCCTGATTTGGTGAGGTAATTGTATTACATGATCATTGTAGCTCCCTTCCAACTAAACTGTTCTATATATTCTATCCTGCTGTGTTCTATAAGTTGGTTATGCAACGGCTACACTTGCAGCTGGAGATGGTGGAGGAGCTGCAGGGTCCCCTGAAGGAAGAAAATCAGAGAAAGGGTTGTATTAGTTGTTTCCCAGCAAATATGCTGCTTATTCTGTCTCTCTGACTGATGGAGACTGACAGGATGAACAGCATGGCCTGAAATGTGTAGTGTGTCCTTTCAGCTGGCAATTTGAGGGGCTCAGGGCTGCATTTCCTGCCCTTTCCTGAAGACTTTCTGCCGACACTTTGGGAACTACTGGACATGAAGCCCTTATGTGCCTTCACTTATTCCTGGCACAAGATACAGGAACAGTTTTTAAGCGTTACCAATCTTCCACTTACCCATTGCAAGGACTGTAGGTTCTTGTCCCTTGTGTATCAGTAGCTCCTATTCTGTGCCATTTTCTCCCACACTATTTCTCTTGGATGCCCTGTCTTCCTCCACCTGCACCCAGACTCACTCTCAGCTTTCTCCTCCCATGCTCCCAATCCTCCTCACTCAATCCCTCTCACCCAAGCCCAATTTGCAGTCTGTATTACAGCCTTCCAGTCTTCTTCCTACCCTCAGACCCTCACTCTTCCTGTGCTTCACTCCTTCACCACCTGCTCTTACAGCTCTGTCCACTCCATCTAATTGCCCTACTCTGGATCCAGTCCCATCTGGTTGTTTCTTTCCCTTGCACTAAACTTTCTGCTCCCTGACTCTCCCTGTCCTGTCTTTCCACGCCCAGTCTCCCTCTTGCAGCCAGCTGTTCACTTTCCACTCCTTCTCCAGAAGAAAACCTACACAGAGAGAAACAGGATAATTTTCTGCTGGCCTTGTGAGAGCTCAGACAAGTGCCAAAGGAAGAAGTGGATAAAGCCTTGGGTGGGGAAGGACTTCTTGCCCCTTTCTGAAGCTTCTAGTCTTTAGATCAGCTCTTCCACCCTGTAAACCTCATGTAGGAGTCCAAAGCCTCTGTCCTCCCCTTTTGACATATTGCCACACAACTCAATGTGTGAAAGCAAGTTTCAGTCTGCACACATGTTTCAGGCAGAGCAGCAGAGCTGGGCTCCTGGGTGCTGAGAGGTTCTACAGAGAGGTTATTCCACACTACGTGTGTGCCTCGCTTGGGTACTCTGAGTGCACCTTCCTCACTGGTTACTTAGGAGGCTTAGGGGGTTAACATGAAATACAGATATCTGGTATGAAAGAGAGGGATAAATATCCCTTCTTTTACTCAATGCCTGTGTTTTCTACTGATTCACTGGGTCTGGTTCAACTCCACACTGTCAGAGGATTCGTCTGCAATGGTGAGCATATCCAACTCCAGTGGATTGATTGTAACAGCTTTGAATAACTTCTTTCTTTTTTTCCCCCAAACACACAAGAATATATAAAATATACCATAACATTTCCTTCATCTCAAGGTTTGGCTGGCTTGCTTATTTAGATTATAAATTCTTCAGGGCAAAAACTGTCTCTTACGCTGTGTGTGTACAGTACCAGAACCAGGCATGCAGCAAATGAAGCAGGCAGATGGTTCTGGAATAGTTCTGTTGGAGCATCTGGCTGATTTTCTGGAACAGCATCACATTCAAATGGTAAATTCACCCGTGAAAATTCATATTAAAGGAACATTACTAGGTCTGTTGCTGTCTTAACAACAGTCATCTGTGGCCTGGGGCAGATCTCCACCATAAAAACACCAGCAGTAAAAGTGGCTGAGTGGAGGAATAAATATTTGCCATAAAAATATTCCTTCATTTTGAACCCCTAGAGAGACAAATTACTAGGACTTAGCACTCTTGAGCACTTTGGGGAATTAAAATAATAGGAAGACTCAAGGGAGAACTGGGGCTTGTTAATTATTTTTCTTTTTTTTTTTTTTTTTTTTTTTTTTTTTTTTTTTTTTTTTTTTGTTCCTTCTTGAGGTATTCATAAATTGCCTACAAACAAGTAAAAACTTACAGGAAACGGTTTTTCACCATGCCAGCTCCAAATGGTTGTAATGGTTGAAATTATATTGTTTTTCCAGGCTGCCTTTCCAAAATCCCTGCAGGAAGTTGACTCAGGGCTTGACTCTGGCCTCAGATGCATGCACAGCAATATCAGGAATCCACACTTCAGCCAGGTAAGAAGGCCTTGTGGACATCACAACTTTATGGACAAGTTCACAGGTCAAGAGAGACTAACTTGCTCCTTAGCAGAGAACCAGACCTGAAGCATCCTTAGCCCCTTTTCTTCTAGTCAGCATGAAATCTTCACATTTCCTTATCTCAGACTTGCCCTGCTACCCTTCCTTTCCATTTAATCTAATAAACACAAACTCATGTCCTGGTTTTGATGATGATTCCTCATTTTACCCGACCACCCTGGGCCTGTAAACTGTAATCCCAGCCACCTGCACTGTGGATCTTGTTAGCTGGCATTTGTTCCTTGCAGGCATCATCATCATCTGCATACACACTCAATACCTTGGCTGTCCCTCTGTTTTCCTTCCCATGCCTTCCAGGTGGTGGTGGACTATAATCAGAGGTCTGAAGCAGCCAACAACCTTACTGTACCCTCTGTCCCCAACAGCAGATTTATTTCCCCCCACATCCGAGACAACTGACTGAGTTATGAAAAGTCTCTTGGATCACTACAGTTCTCAAATCAACATCTCGAGACCTGCAGGTAGGGAGAAGTTAATTTCTATCAAATTCTTTCCATAATACCAGTCTTATCTTTGATCTTACAGAAGTCTGATCAATGCTGTCCCTTTGAAACAGGTGCCATTTTTAATCTGAGTTTATACAGCTCTTCACAGGATTACATTTTACCCTCTCAGTGGACCTCCCAGGCACTTGCACACTTTCACAGTGTTAACAGATAATGAATGAGATTTCAAGTGTGCTGACATTCACACAGAACTCATCATTGAGGGAAGCTCAATGATGATTTTCATTTGTCCCTTCATGGAACTACCTTCAAAGTGCAATTCAAAAGAAACCTCAGGAACTATCTCATCTACCGCCCAAACCCCCAACCAAGAAGCACTTGACCATGGATAATAATCTACTATTCTTCCAGTGTAAATGCTTTATGCAAAGAGTTCAAGACACCTTATGGAACCTGGAGTGTCTCTGAGACTTTGAATTACAATATCCTCAGGGACTGACTGTCCACAGCAGGACTATGTATGTATTTTGTTCAGCAAACTGAGCATGAATGATATAAGGCACCACCAAGAAAACTGTCCATCATGACAGTACAGGAACTTATGACATTTTCCATCTGGTTTCATGCTCATAAATCAGCTATGACCCTGCTACTAATGGTGGTTATTGGGACATACTCAAGTTTTTATCCAGAATATTTAATTCAGAAGTCCTTGTATAAGGGAATGTGAGCAAAATGGAGCTATCAAGAAAAGCTGTTGTCCAAATATTATTTTTATAGAGAGCTTTGAGAGAAAGGTCACATTGTTATTTTCTTACACTATGGAACAGTTTCTATTATTACAGATTCCAAAAGCCTGGAATGATTGTTATTCATGATCTAAGTCAAATTCAAGTCCTGGTTTGTACCAATTACCAAAAGCTACCCTAGGATTTCTCTCTTCATTTCAGAAATATTTGTAAAATACTTCCTTCACACTTGAAAAGAGAGAGGTTGCCTCACCAAAATGTGTTCTTCTTTTCTTCCATAGTGGTAAACACAGACGTTTAGGAAAATACTCTTTTGATAAAGGAGACCCATTTTCTTTGAGAAATTTCAGGGGCTAAATTAGAAATGTAAGTTACTACTCAGCAGTGAATGGTAATAAGAGTTTTTTTATATCTGCACTTTCAAAAATGACATTAGTTCTTTTGCTCCTGGTGCTTCTTCCTCACATAGCACCCTAACTATCTGAGAGTTTAACATATACTTTTTATTAAATCCACATGGTGCCCATTTTTTAAAAAAACAAGGTAGAAGGTCATATCCTCCTTCTCTTATGCTGCTGTGAGTTCAATTACACTCTCCTGAAAATAGATGAAATTTCCCTGGGTTTACACTGGAGAAAATGAGAGGAGAATCTGTTTCAGGATCTTTGCGGGGCTGCCAGGTTAGTTGAAATACCACCTCTGTCCTCTGGAGATATTTCAGATGATGAATACATGTTAAGCTCTGGGCATTGGGAGGGCTGGTGTAATGGAATGGATTGCAGGAGAGGGTCACATCAGCACACAGAGCTCCTCTGTGGTGCCACATCCCTTGGTGCAGTGCTGACCAGTGGCCCTACAGGGAAAACATGCTAGGAGCTGGACGTGGAGAAGGGACTGCTCAGTATTGAGTAGGAAGGAAGACTGCTTGGACTTAAAGTGAGCCTGTTAAGATCTGGTAAAGAAAATGATCTAAGGCATGCTCCAATTAGGACAGGTAAGGGCAAATACCACCACCACCCCTTAAACTGCCACTAATCACAGTTCTTGGGTTATTGAAAAGAGCGTAGAGATGTGAAAAAGGAGAAAGTGATCCCATCCTCAAAGCAATTAAGGAACAAAGACTAACAAGGCCCTGAGTTTTCCACAACCAAAGACTCTTGGTGGTTGTATCTACACTGATGCTTCCAGAGCCTTAAAAATATGGGCTACTGGTTGTTCATGTAGAGTGGGGGGTGAAGCTCTCACGATCCCTTGTGTTATCCTTGCCTCCAAAGCCAAGAGGACACATGCTCACACATAGCAGATGGAGTGGCCTTGCTCTGTTAGGGCTCCTGTTCTCATGAGCTCAGCCTTCTAGTCTCCCTTCCCTTGAGCAAATGAAGTTGAAAAAAACAATTGGAGAAAAATTCAGCTTGAAATCCTTGAGTTTAATTTGGCTTCAGGTCAAAACCAGAAGGGTATGAATAATATTTTATTAGTAGATACAGGCTTTTTTCCTTGTTGTTGTTGAGTTTGTTTGTTTGCTTGGGTTTTTCTTTTTTTTTTTTTTTTTCTTTTTTTTTAACTTCTTCACAAAAAACTAATAGATTTCATTGAACAAGTATAATGGCTGATCAAAAACTTTGAAAATGTGTGTAGAATTTCTTGGACTATCTAAAAATATCAAGCCTTCAGTTCAAAAATCTTAAGTCTTACTTCAGAAGCATCTCTCACTGACTGGACTACATTCCTTCAAAAGCGAAAAGTTAAGACTTCTACCCAGGCCCAGTTACAGACTTTCAGCTGAGGTTCTGTAGCAGTATCACAAACCTGATTAAACCTATATAGAATCTAGAGCTTCTAATTATTTCTTAAACAAAGAGAGTGTTGAATTTTTATGAGTTTTTTCATGACTATGTGTATGTTGCATTCAGATAGACAATAGAAAGGAATCTCTCCCAGAACAATGGAGAATAAAGGAGAGAAGCAAACAAACCCTTCATTCAGATCAACCTTCCAGGAAACCAAGATGATTTCCATCATTTTTATGACTTTTCCCTAGAGGCAAAAGACATCTAATTAGCAAATCGCTCTGTAAGTTTATTTCAATTTGACACAAAGGGAATATGACAAGCAGAGAAATTATAAGCCTTCCATTTCCAGTTAGCCAGTTTGGACTGATAAAACCAAGCTTGGTTGGGTTTTGGGAATCTTAAAGCTTGGGGAGCAAAAATCCAGAGGGTGAGCTAGTTCTGCTAAAAATGTGAACTTATAGTGTTCCAGTCAGTGATTTCTGATAGCAGTGTCACAGCAGTCCTTTATGAGTGTGCCCCCATGCTACCAGCTACAAAACATTGCAATGAGATGGTCCTATAATGATCTGAGGAGGAGCTGAATGATACCAAGAGGAATCAAATCTTGATTCCTCATGCAGAAATAGAGCATGAGTAAAATAAATATTAATCATGAAGTTAATTAGTAAATGCTGGTAATTAATCATGCATTACTTTTAATGATGTGTAGAAATCCTCAGAGGGGGGAGATGATCCTTCAGGAAAGCAGACCGTGCAGCCTAAATGAGGTGATGTCCCTGTTGCTAAAATCAGCAGCAGTCGACCCACAAGGTTGCTTTGACCTTTGTTGTCATTACTGGAAGATAATACTAGCAATGTCTCCTCCCTCTCTGATTTAATATCCAGATTTATGTGGCAAGCAGGCCCTGTCCAAGGGGTTGGTGGGCTCTTGCAGCAGTGCAGGCAGCTGCTAAAGTGTCCATGGATCTCATAAACACTGCCAGGTAAACAGTTACATTCTTTTAAAAACCCTGTAATTTATGGATTAATTGTATTTCTAAGTATTATTCCCACAACTACAAAATACTCTAATTGAGAGAGACATAATTGATGTTCTGAACTTCACAGCACTTTGGAGCAACTGCTAAGGATCTCTAAAAAAGTCCAGTTATCTCTCTAGAGCATAGAAAAAACAGCATGCTTACTGCAAAACCCCTGCAATCTGTGTCTAAAAAGCTTCCAAACTTCTCAACTGTGCTGCGGGTCAGGTAGTCATATCCTGCAGAAACTGCTGTGAGAAGTGGTCAGATGACAAAAAACATTGGAAAATTAGTTAGCAGAAAGAAGCCTGTGATAATAGGCAAAACCCCTTCCTTGGTCTAATTAGATCTAAAGTTTGGCACTCAGCAAAGTTCTCTTAGGACAAGTTTCCTAAACCAAAGATCTTGTGGCTGCACAGGTGAGAAATCCTGCTACACTCATGGTAAATCTTCTAAGCACTACTAGGGCCGAGGTGCCAGGTGTTTTGCAGAAGCCTTGCCTGTCTCCCCTGTGATGACAGATTGCTGAAAGGTTCATTATGGCTGAATGAAGGAACTGTTAAAATTCATCTGTCTGCCAATCTATTAAGAGAATAGGGAAATGCACCTAAGAAGAAAGCACAGAGTAGCTCAAGAAGAAGAGAAACAGCTTGCAGACACCTTCTGTAAAACAGCAGAACTGTGCTTGCATCCTGCAAACTGTCATTCTACAGCATCTTTCAACAAAGCAAGTTCTCACACCTGCCCATAGGTTTCACCTGGTACCTCTTGCTAAGGGACTTGTTGGAGTGATACATGGTTAGTTGGTCAGGAAATTTAAGAGTTGAAAGGAGAAAGGTGTGCAGGCATAAAACTGTATTTACTCTTTTTAAAGCATCAGCCTGTTCACCCAGTTTGGTGAAGAAACTCCAGCTCAGAATGATTTGTTCACAGTGCTGCTTTCTGGGAGTCCATGGAAAACTTACACTTTCATTTTTAAGTAGCTTCTCATAGCTTTTTTCACATGTACAGATATCTCAACACCTATACTGCAATTCCATATCTTCAAATACGTTGAGATGAAATCCCATCTAAACTACTCAGAGTTGCCTAAGGTCAAATAAGTTTTACTTATTTTGCACCTGGTTTGCAGACTCTAGGGTACAGCGAGTTTGCACATTCTCACTTTGATTGGCAGGTCTGAAACATGGGATCTGAGACCTGGGTGCACAGGGACTTGGCATAGCACAACTAAGCCACCTCACCAGATCTTGTCAGAGTACTGTCGCATGATAACACACTGGGAGCTGGCCACATGGACTATAATTGTAGACATATCTGTGGCAACCTTCTCCTTCATCTCTAAGCATGTATTTTATCCACAGAATATTCCCAGAAGTGTGATGGGTGTTTATAAAGCTTACAGATAAATGTTAGTTTTGCTTTGCCAAAGTGATAGCAAATGTGCAAACAGTATTTTTTGTCATATCAGTCAAAAGATATCTAAAAACAGAATTTCATAACTCTGCCTCCCTGAGAAAAATGATGGGAGAAAAATTAACATTGTAAACCACATTATCTAAGATAACATAGGAATTCATGAAAATTTTGACTTTCAAAAAAGAGACTAAATTTTTGAAAGCTAGGAACTTAGATAGGAGTCCAAAATATACTTGCATCTGCCCTACTATCTCACCTTTCTGACAAGTATCTACATAATATATAGCAGTGACACTTTCATTCCATTGCACGAAAAGTGCTATGAGTATGTGCTTCTTCTAAATGTGCATTCATGATACACCTGAATAGGGGCTAAAGGTGCCATCACCAGCTCTGCAGGAGTGCATGCTGAGAGGGTCATTAAGTGCTACCAGGACATATCTCCTGCAGGAATGAGGCCAGGCTGGAAAAGCCTTTTTATTATTACTTGGACCAGAATGATTCTGTAACAAAGAAGGAGGAATTTGTCTTACCTGTCTGTGCTGCTGTGAGACTGGATACTGCAAACCTGAGATTTGCTGGCTTTGCTGCATTTTCTGAAGCATCATTTTTTGCTGCATTGCTAGGGTTACATTAGGTGGCCTCTGGAGAGACTGGTTTGGGAGAGGCTGAGCAGTCTGCGGCTGTGGCTGCTGTTGCTGCTGTTGCTGTGGCTGCTGCACGGGAGCTGAACCCTGTGCCTGCTGGGTGTAGTGCAGAAGGGCAGGCTTGTTTTGGGAACCCAAAACCGAAGGCATCTGCTGGTTTGCTTGCTCTGAGTTAAAGTGGAACAAAGGCTTTGTGTTGCCATGATGCTGCTCTAGAGGTGGCTGAGCACTGTTCATAAAGTTTCTGTTGAGGTCCTGAGGCTTCTGTTGCATGATTATGTCCATAGGATTGCTCTGGGGAGTGGTTGGTTTATAAACATAATTGTTCATGCCTTTTGTCTGGTTTCCGTTCACTGGCACCCCAAGCATTGCTGAGCTTTGTGGGCTGAACTGCTGCTGGCGAAAAGAGGGACTGGGGATTTTCTCTTGCACAAAGGGTCCAGGGGAAGGTCCTGATGGAGACAGAGTGGACCAGTTGGCTGTCTGGTTCTGCTGCTGCTGTTGCTGCTGAATCAAGGCGTGCTGCTGCCGATTGGCTGCGATCTGTTTGAGCTGCTGTGCATGAGATACCTCCTGCCAGTTGGGCAGTGGCCGACTGGATGCAGAAGAGACCTGGGACACCTGTGTTTGAGGCACCGAGGGGATGGGTGAAGAGGCAGACATGGCAGTGCTAGCCATAGTGAAGGCTGGACCTGTAGAAGAAGGCCTCATCTGTGGGGAGCCCACAGGAACCTGATTCATGCCTGCTGCATACTCACTTTTTATCACCATCTTATCCATCTGCAGAGATCTTACAGGGCCCCTCTGGCTCTGCTGCCCAAGGTCAATGTTGAATGGCTCATCTTGTTTTATCGTGGCATTTATCATATTCTCTAGCTCAACATCACTCATTGGTGGCACTGATATGTTAGTCAGTTCATTAAACAGTTCTTGAAGCTCAAGATCCATTTGGTCCCATGCATCTTCCCCATATCTGTTCAGGAACATGTTCTCATGGGATGTCTGGCCATCTAAGTGTTTGCTGCAGGACATTGTTTCTCCTGGTTCTTTCTTTACTTCCTTCAAAGTCATATTAAACATGTCATTCCCACTAGCATGGGTATTGTTTGCTAGGCTGCTGGCCTTTCTTTGTGATCCTTGGCCCACAGTCATAGTTCCTGACATCGACTGGCTTTGGCAATTGTTAACATGTTGTGCACCTTGTCCCACTGAGATATTGTCACCCACTCTTATCCTTTTAATGTCAAGGAAAGAACTCTCTGAAACACCATTGGGCCTCTTGTTGACAGGCGACAGATTTACCACCAACTTTCTCTTCAAGGAGCCTTGGAGCTGAAAGAAGCAGACACACACAAAAAAAATCATTAGATGATACCAAAGAAATAAATTACTTGAAAGGCTACAGGCAACAGAGAGGTAAGCATTGCTTAGTTCAGAAAGCCCCTCTGGGCTTTTTTTAGTCAATGAAGCTGTGCAGAACTGTAGGCAAATAGGCTTTAGGTGGTGAATCTCCCTGTCATCACCACCCGTGCCATCACCATTTTTCCAGCACTGCTGCCTCCTGTTGATCTTAGACCCTCTTCCCCTCAAAGGTGTCATGAAGGAGGGAGGTAGACAGAACTGCAGCTGGTAAAGCCTCTTGGCTCTGGATCTACTCCAATCTAGCTGTGCAAGACAGATCTAAAGCACTTTTAGAGAGCAGAGACAAATGCAGTCATGAAATCTGCTTTTGTTCTTATCTGGCCCTGCAGGTTTTCATTCTCCTGATTTTGGTATATGATCCAAAAGAACATTTTTGAGACCTGTAGAGTCCAAAAGTCCTTGAACACGTTATAATGCCACACACAAGACCAAGGCATTGCTAAGCTCATGTAAGTGTATACTGGCCAGAGATGTGTATAATTTAAAATATTAGATGTTAACTTGCTGAAAACTGACAATTAATTCACTGGAGTCATGTCAGGTTATGTCAGCCGAGGGTCTAGCCCATGATGTACTGCCAGATTATTTCCCAAAGATTTCTATTAATACATTAAGCCCTTGTTGTTTATGTCCTGAAACATCTCTTATAAAACATACAGTCCACTCAACACTGCTCTGAGGGTTGTAACTCTACTTCCTTTTCCTTGAATATTTACAGTGATACCTCTATTTGCTCAGCAGCCCTGTGGGCCTACCAAAGGAAGAGAGGTCTATCAGGCTCTGCCTGCCTGGTCTACTCATCTGCTGTGGCTGTACACACAAATTCTCATCCCACACACAGAAAACAGAGACGTCAGTCCCATGAGCTGAAAAGCTTGGACTTGGTACATATGCCCTCAAGTAAGATGCAGATGCCCTCCAGAAACGTTGCTTTGAACACAGTTTATAAAAGAACAGATCACTTTAAAACAAGGACAGCTGTCCTATATTTAGCCCTGTACATTTGACCTTAGAGGTCTTTTCCAGCCTTAATGATTCTGTGATTCCC
This sequence comes from Prinia subflava, assembly GCF_021018805.1. Classification (NCBI taxonomy): domain Eukaryota; kingdom Metazoa; phylum Chordata; class Aves; order Passeriformes; family Cisticolidae; genus Prinia; species Prinia subflava. The sequence goes on from NC_086249.1 coordinate 29,152,691, forward strand.
TGACCAAGGGGGCGCGCAGCAAGGAGCAGACACTTGTGCACGCAGCCCTTGCAGAGCCAGCACACACTGTCCCTGTTTCAGCCATGGGCAATGCCAGGAGACTAAGCAGTGAAACACACCTCATCTTCTGCCTTTCTGCACTTGGGCAGAAGTGCAATGGCCCCAGAAGCACCAGGACAATGCCATCTGAGAAATACCTGTGTGTGCCAGTGAGAAAATAATACCTGTAAAAACTCTGATACCTTGGGAGGCTGTGAAGGGCAGAGAGAACTGAGAACTCTAATTTTCCATTTAAGTGATAAAGGATGATCAATGAGATCTTCCAGTCACATTATTTTCATCATGCTGTTTCATGTACAGAAGTCCACGGGCATGTAATATTCTATTGTGGGCTCTATGCCCCTCACTTTCAGGCTTATCTATAGGTAAAAGTAATGCCATGTCAGCCTTCCCAAGGCATCAAAAGCTCTTCCCAGATAACTCCAGATGTGAAAAATTTTATTCTGGTGTGAACACCAATTAATTGCTTGAAAAGAGTTTAACTGAGAAATACATATTTCCTCCAAACCCACCTTTTCTTCCATTGCATCATCAGGTCACTGAGTTTAGCCCTTAAAAATAAACTTTGTAACTTCTCACTTTGACACTGAAAATCCAATTTCATATTTCAAGTTAACTTTCCAGCACAGCTTTTAAATCACAGATTCATGTTTTCATAAGCCCAAACATGTTCATGCCTACTTGCATAAGACCACAGACTGTGTGTGTGCAAGAGTAATTAATTGTCATTAGGTGTCCCTCACTGGGGAGAGGTTTGGGTGGTCACTGCAAAAAGCACAGACTGTCTTGGGTTAGCATGTTCCTTCTGACACATGAGTCACTGTACTTTCCTTTGGAACAAAAAAAAGGTAGGGTGCACTTCCTTTTACCATCATCTTTGCTGTCATTGCATTTATTTGAAATCATGCTCACACCCAAATTCATCTTCCTGGGAAATGGGGGAAGTCCACAGGTCATTAGAATACATGACTTGGCGGCACATTTTGCTTTCAGATGTGTTGCTGACAGAAAGGCTGAACAGATAATGAAGAGTACATCTCCTGCATATGTTTATGTGGTTAATATGACTTTCTGAGTTTGGGTTTACTTGACATTTTGAAGCAGAGGGAGCTGTTTAAGAAACTCCACATTTTCAGGGCACCTGCACCAAGCTTTCTGACACATATAAAACTGCAGGTGTTACAGTGTGCTGTGTAGTATCTGCTTTTCTCCTGCATCTGAAGTAGCTTCTAGCAGACAGCAGGGTGAGGTGGGTGAGCAGACGGGGGTGAGCTGGGAAGTGGTTTGCCACACACAGGTCAGCAGCAGAGCCAGGCAGAGCACCACGATCTCCAGACACATCCCTTAACTAAGCGCCCCTGCCCTTAACATGGCCTGGAGGACTTCTGGTTTGATGACATCTACTCAAGCGCCAACCAAAAAGAGCACTGTACTTTTCTAAAGAATGACAAGTGGTAACCTATCACATCTCTCCAAAATCTTGCAAACGTAGCCCTTGGAATGCTGACAACACCATCAGTCAGTAGATGTCCACTTTAAAGCAGAAATGAGAGCAAGTGAGGCTGCAAAGGTGCAGGGAACTCAGGGGACTTCACTGAGGTGGCTACAAAGGTCTTGATTTCACATCCCCCATGGGGATGAAGGATATGGAGGGAGAGGGCCTGGGAAGGATGTGAGCAGCCCACAGGGATAAGCCCCCTCAACCTCCTTGCACTGAGCTGTTACCAATTATATGTCAGGGGGATGGGGAGGGCTTCAGGGGACTGGTCTGTGTTTGTTCAGGAAGATGAGCAGCGTCCATCACAAGGCTCGCTGAACGCTGCCTTTTGCAGGGCGCTGCTGCCCCAGAATTATCCCTCTTTTCGGAAGGGAAAGGAGCAGGGTTCCATTGCTGAAATCTTTGCATTTTTCTAGCAATCACATTTTTCAATTACTGACTAAAAGTCAATACTCAAGCCCTTTTACCCAAGCAAAGCACAGACTCTTCAGAAGAAAAAAAAACAAAACAAAACAACCAACTTGCCAGATTTCAGGCTCCATCTCTTTCAATTTGCAAGCTAGGATTGATTTGGGTCACTAAACATAAAGCAAAAGTTCCTATAACACACAGAGGCACATTCCTCAGATCAAACAGGCTTGCGATTACACATCTCAAACTGCTTGAACTGTGTAATACTGAAAGGCCTGTGATGGGAAGCGAGTGACATGACAGTAAGTGGGAGAGGAGGAAGCCCTCCATGCCCAGCTCCATCCCACAGGTAAGTGGGCAGCCCTGGATGAACCATCACGGAGTACAGGCATTTCCTGGCAGCGTGTGTTATTGTGAGACCTTCTGCTGAGCAGGCTCTGGTGAGTCAGTGTGAGTTCACTCACTTACAGCAAGGCAGTGCTGGATGATTGATCTTCTGAAGTTAAAACTGAGCCTCTGGAGATCATTTCTGAGAGACAGCCCAGTGCTGTTCCTGGACAAGATGCTTGGGGACAGCAAGCAAAGAGGGCAAACTCTAGAGATTACTTGATCTAAACAGTCCAGTGTGATAGTACGTCCTGTGCAGAGGGACACATATAGTAAGCTTTATATTTAAAACTTATTCAGAGCCTTAAAGGGATTTAAGAGAGGCAGTTTTTTCTCTAATGCTTTCTGATACCTGGCCAAATCGGCAGGAGATCCACCCAGCTAATAATTAGGGCTCATCAAATCCTGGTATCAAATAATTTCTCATTTGGTAAAACAGAAACATTTTTGCTTCACCTTTCTTCTGGTTGAATTTTTTTACTAAATGTAAAACTAGAGGATTTTTCTGATTTTTTTTTCTGGCTCAATTTTTTTTCCCAGAAAATAGAAACAAAAAAAATTGTTGATGCAAAGCTCAGCTTGTCAATGAGAAATTTTAGAGATTGTTTTCTCCAAAATATCCATATCAAACAATATTTTTACCACATCATTGATACATTTCTGACGTTTCTCATGTGTATTCACCTTATGTTTCTTTCCACAGGATCTACCTGATATGGCCAAGAATTGTCAGTGTCAGCAGGAAATAATTCAGTCTTTCAAGGTTTCACTTTCAATTAACGTCTTATTTTTTGTGCCTTTCATACAGCTTCTGCAGTTGGACTTCCTTTAGAAATTGCTCTCTATTTCCTTTAACACTGTGTAGGAAGGAGCACAGTGCTCGACAGAACTCCTAGACTAACCATCCAGCACCTTGAGTTTGACAGCTCTCAGGACAAGAAAAACACAAATAGTCTCTCTGACTTGCCGCAGTAAGTCCATAGTGCCTGCAGATCAAAGCCTTGTACAGAGGTGTTAGTGGTGTATCTGACTGTCGTTTTGAAATGTTTATGGGTGGACACTTAAGACTGGGCCTAAACACCAGAATACCCCAAGGAAAGAGAGAGAAAATACCACAGTCTTAAGTCCCCACTAAGCCCTTTAGTGGAAGACATAAAAGGAAGATTCCTCCTACCTTTGTTCTCCCAACTCTCACAATTTCCAACAAAGGTTTGCAGTATTCTTACATTGTGTGGTGGAACAAGAGGGATGAAACTCCCAAGGTGCTCCTGACTGAAACCCCACACTGTGGGGCAGGCAGTGTGGCAGTGTTAGCAGTTCCTGTGGAGCCGTACTTCTGATGATAGAAAAAACAGCTCCGGATTTTGTGCCTTTAATGTAGAAGCAGCAAACAAATCCACTTTAAAAGGTCCATTTTGGATTATCTAGACTTTCTCACAATATGTGTCAACTGTATCTATGGCTGCACTGTAAACAAAATACTCCATGTAGCTGGCAAAACAAAAGGGTAAAGGAATGACAGGAAAAATATGAAAAATATTCAGACAATGAAAATTGGGAAAAAAATTCCTTCCAAAGGAGGATAAGATGCTGAATGATACTTATTTATGCTGTGAAAGCACTTTTGCATTGCAGGGCTGGACCTAGCAAGCTACCCTAAGGCTTAGAGCCTGATTGTGAATAACAGCAACTCGGTTTCAAAACAGTGGCTCATAGTATTTGCTGCCAGCAGTATCACCCCCTGTGGTGCTCGGAGCTGTGCCAGTCTGGGAAGCACCTTTCCAGGCAGGGACCAGGAATCACCAGTGCAGAGCCTCTCTGTTGCAGGCATCTCCCAGCATGCAGGAGGCTCAGATGCCTCTCTTCTTTTTTTTTTTTACCCCTTTAGCCAGACAGGATAGTTGTGGTGACTCACACCAAGGCCAGCTTTGAAGCCACAGAGGTACTCTGGGGTGACTCAGGCCATCATCTGAGATGTCATCTCTGTGGCCACCACAGGTACTAATGCCACAGTCACACAGGCACCCTCATTTCTGCCTACAGACTTAGTTTTGAGGGCTTCCATTACCACTATTTCTACACATCTAAAATCCATTAGCTCTGCTTGTTCCCCCTCCTTCCTATACCCAGGAGAATCAGGTTTACCCTGATGTCTGTCCTGAAAATCTCTAGTGTGACTCCCTTCTGAGAACCTTTCCCCAGCCCTTCTGCTCTTCATTTTCTCTGCACTGGACAAGTATACTTATTTTTAATCTTTTGTCTTCAGCTGCAGATCTACCTGACATGGCTGAGGAAGCAAGCATGAGCATGAGAATCTCTCTTTGGAGAGATTTTAGCACTCTGAGCTGACAAAGCCCAATATGCTGGATGATGCTGATCTGGTAAGCAACATTAATTTTTCATGCAGGACTGAGTGATGCAGTGGAGGCCCTGGGCATTGTGCACAGTGGAGGGTGGCCCTGAGAGCTGGCATGTCCTCACAGCACCATGGCTAGGACAGGGTGGCTCCTCCAAAGGTGCAAAGAGCTGTGCAAGGGGAGCAGAAGGTGTTCCTTGCTCCAGTCAGGTTGCAGAGGCTCAAACCCAGGTGTCCTCTGCCTCCCACTCTGTGTTCATAAGAAGGGCACCAACTGTTCTCTCTGAGCCTGAGGAGGAGGAGGAGGCACAGGTGCCTTCAGCCCCACACTGTTGGTGACCAGGGCAGCTTGAGACAGCACACCTTGACTCTGCCTCACTCCCCTCCTATTTATCTAACCAGCTCCAGGGACCACTTGGATGAACAAAGCTGACTGCCGTGAGAATTTTGTTCTACCCATCCCAAGCATCCCCACTGCCCATGCCTGTCCTTCTGATCTGGGTGTCTGTGCAGGCCTCTTGCAGGGGTGTCCTGACTCTGGCTGATCCTTAGACGAAAGCACCACGGGCAAAAATAAAGCTGACTGAGAGGCAACACAACTTTTCCTCCCTGTTTACTGTAATGTTTAGTGCCACTAAAACCTAATTTATAGTAACAAATAAGGATGTTTCTTGACTGACAAGTATCCACTTAATTTTCATTAGCTGGGACAAGGCTAGAATAACAATCAGTATGTTAGAAATCCCACAATTTACCTTTGCTTATGGAAAAATTATGTATCTTGCCAACTGAACATACCAACCTAAAAATGCTTCCATATTATTCAGTGTACTGCCTAGAAACATAATGTCAGGGCTTTGGTCCAGGTTGCTGAAGCGCAATAATTATATCTTTAATGCAGATTTTGCATCTCATGGATTATAAAATATAATGTCTAGTCACAGTCTTTTAGAAGAATAGGAACACAGAAAAACAATAGCATTTTAACTAGGTCAAGATTGCTAATCAGAGTGTAGCAGTCATTACTGTGTGCAAAACAAATAGGCATAAAAGATCTGTATTTTTTATCTTGCAAGCTGTGTATTTGACTTCTAGAGGAATCTTTTCTGCTCTTTTTTTTCCCTTCCTTTCTTTTTTTTTTATGATCCTTTTCAACCATGAATAAATTAACAATCACTTTGTGTGAAATCTACAGAAATTTATGTCAACATTTATTACCATGAAATGTGGAACAAAGCATAATGCAACCTGAGCTTTGGGAAATAGGACTGCTTAACTGATCCTATCCTGATGAGAAGGAAATATCAAATACATTATAAATGTTGACAGGATGATCAGGCATGTAAAAGAGGTCATCCAATACCACCCTCCACATTGTTTACCAGCTTTGTAAGTCAGCTTAAGGTATTAAAAACACATACTGTCTTGCACAGGAAGCTCCTAATCCTTAAAAATGTGGCTGCTGCTATTTGATTTGCCTTTTAGAGATCAATAGCACAGAAGATTTCACCTAAGGAAAGACTGCTGAGAGCAGTTCACTCCTGGTACTCTGCTCAGCGTTGCTTCCAAATTGTCGCTCTGTAGGCTCATTAGAGCACATATCCATGCCCACATGTGGGTTTTTATTACCTGTCTAAGCACTCATTCCCTCTGCAACACTCCATTATCAAAAGTTCAATCACTGGAGGAAGACAGTAGCTCTCCATTCAGACTTGGAAAATAAGGGAATATTTAGACTGTTTATCTCTTCCTGCAAATCAATGCATCACACAGGACACTCTCTTCAACTGTTCAGCCTTGAGGTCTTCTTCAGGGTACGTTTCAGTTCACAGGAGATACAGTCACCACTTGGCAATTGGAAAAGAAAGATCTCTTCAGCTTACTAACCAGTCACGCTTCCAGCATCAGACTCTATCAGCCAGGACAAGGAGGACCCACGTCAATGAGAGCTGCCTTCCATCGTGCATCAACTAATACACTTAATGAGCAACTGGCAAAATGGCTTCTTGTTAGAAGGAAGGAGTCCTGACCCTCTGCCAAAAACTTTAGCAGAGAAGTGATATTTAGGATCAAATCCAGGCCTGTGGTAAGAGGTCTCCTACAAGATTGCTGTACTCCCTTGATGCTTGGGTTTGACCTGTATTAGCATCTTCCCCCTGGCTCTCACTCATCATGCACGGTCACCCCATTAAGGGCATTAAGTAAGAGCAGTACTTAAGAGCCTTTTTCAAAATCTTCACCTTAAATGTGCAGTGTCAAGACAGGCCAAGTACACCCCACCAAGATTTGGACCTATCTGAGCAAAACAGGTAAAAATTTCAAAGGCTTTGGAGGGTTTTGAAACAACAATTAAAGAGCTTTGAAGATACTCCTATGAAGAGAATGGACAATAGAAAGGACAAATAAAAGATAAAATGATGGAAGTTCATATATTGAGATTCTAACTGATTAACTGCAGATTAAGAGATTATTTAGCAAACTTGAGCAGCAATAAATTCAATCCCAGTGAAATGATACACTTTTTCATCCAAAGTGGATAGAGTCTGAGACATTCAGAGCTAATCAAGGGACTGAGACTTTGTTAGGAAAAGGGAAGACGCTGACTTATGAAAGGTGATGATAACATATCTAGATGGGGATGAAAAATATTAATCAAGGTTCAAACTAGTCCGTGGTTCATGGGGACTGGTGGTGCAGGGGAGAAAGAGGTAAGGTGGTGGAGTGGTGGTTTTTGCAGGCATGTCAAGGTGATTGTGTATTGTCCCCCAATATATTTGTCATTGATATTGATGAGGTGCCTCCAGGTTTAGTAAGGAGACAAATCTGGATGTGTTTCACGGCTCCTGTATTTCCAACACTTTGGGAGTCTGGAGGAAAACTGTAAGAATGGGATTAATTTGATCAGTATCTAGGTCATTCTGGAATATGAAGATCAGTATGGAATTGTGAACATTATGGAAAGTCATTAGCAAGTCACAGGAAACCCAAATGACTTGTCTTGGACTGGCACATGCTCGTGTGAAACTTTATTTGGTCTTTCTTTGAGTAGGTGAGAAGGTTGAAAGAGTCTCATTTTGATGAGAAGGTTGAAAGCATCCAAACCCATGAAAATGGGCAGAGAGACTGAATGGAAAGGTTTGGAAACAAGGAATCATGCAGGAAGGAATTCCTCCTTGAATCTGTTTCTAGATTCAATTGAGATTGTTGACTTTGAAAATTCAAAATGAGAAAAATTCCTTGTTTGGAAATGACTGAGTGGAATAGCATCTCCTTCCTGACACAACACACTGTGACAAGGGGACACACGCCTACAAGAGTGACAAGGGTACCACAATCATTCCAAGAGACAGCATTCCTTTGCCTATGCAGTGAAAACATCTCAGCCAAGGACTCTAAGGACCTCTAAACTTCAACCAAGATTTGTTGTGTCAGAGCTGCATCACTTCTGTAGCCTACACACCAATGATGCACCAGGTGTGGCCACGAGCTGAATGTTTCAACTGCTCTGCTGTCTTGGATAAGGGAGTCCAGGCACCTGGAGTGAGGCCCCACCAAGAGTCATGCAGTGGAAACCCTCTGCAGTCGTACAGGTCCTGTGTCCCTTAAACTTCATTTCTGCAGGCTCCTGACACAGTAAAGAGTTTGCTAGCTATGTGTCCATTTACCACGTTACTCAGAAAGAAATAAAAGTATTGTGACAGAGGCCTTGATGGAGAGTTTCCTAGAAGACCTTTGGGATCCTAAAATGATGGAGCTGTGAAGGGACCTCTGGACATAGAATCAGAGAATCATAGAATAGCTTGGGTTGGAAGGGACCTTAGAGATCATCTAACTTCCCTGCCATGGGCAGGGACACATTTCACTAGATCATGTTGTTCAGAGCTCCACCCAACCTGGCCTTAAAACCTTCCAGGGATGGGGCACCCACAGCTTCTCTCAGCAACCTGTTCCAGTGCCTCACCACTCTGGCAGTAAGGAATTTTTTCCTAATTTCTAATGTCAACCTACTCTTTTTCAGCTTGAAGCCATTCCCCCTTGTCCTGTCACTGCATGTTCTACTTTCAGCAGAGCTACCAACAAAGTTACATCAGGTTGCTCAGGACATTGTCCAGGCAAGTGCTGAATGCTTTGAAGGATGAAGACTCCACAGTCTACCTGGGCCCCCTTCCAGCTCCCCTGTTTTTCTTTACCTCTAGTCAGCAATTTGTGTTCCTTCCCTCTCATCCTTTTGTTGTTCACTTCTAGGATAGATCTGGTATGTAACTGGAAAATTTTGAACGTGGAGCAAATGGAGGGAATGTATAAATTTGACTTGTCTCCAAGTTAATGACATATATGATGAGGGGGGAGGAGGAGGAGATGAAAGCAATAAATGACAATGTATGTGAGAAATGTCAGTCTCTGTTTCTACACAGATTCCTTCAGGGAAGGCATCAGATCAGTAGTTTTTAAATGACATAAACAATCAAAGGGTTGACTGAGTAAACTGATGCTCCATCAAATGAATCTGAGTTGCTAAATAATGGTTTTGCTTAAGCCTGATCTAAAGTTCATTGAGATTATGAAGGTCTTTAAATGGACTTTGCTGGACTTTGTTTCTCTGTTCTTGATTATAAGATTCCATGACAAGGACTTTATATATTTTTTTGAAAAATACTCTTCATGCATTTAGACACTGTCAAACACATTAATAACCAGCCCTATTTTCCAGCTAAATTCCAAAAGACACCGATGCACATTCAGCACCTCTGAAAAGCAGACATCTCTTTAGGTGTCAAAATATGAATCCCAGCATACTTTTGAAAATACTAGCCAGGATAAATACAATTTTCCATTTTATAACTAACGTGAAACCTTTCACCTTTATGGTACCATTTAATGGTGACTAGAAATCATTACAGATGAAAGGCTGTACAGCAAGCTACTATATTTGAAACTCTGGAGGTAGTAGACTGGTTCCTAGTGGACAAATGGCCATATCATTCTTGGAGCTAATTAGTTCCTTTTTCCCTTTTTATGCTTTTATTTCCTTCCTAATCCTTAGCTAGGAAGCTCTAGGTCAAATGTGCTCAGAGGGCACTCACCAACTTTCCACTCTCAGAAAGAGCAACCAAAAGCTCGGGGTTGTCAAAGCACTTCAGTGAAACTTTCCTTGCATGTTACTTAGACTAGTCTGGCTTTGCTAGATACATATTTATTCTCATTTATGGCGTGGAAATAAGCATTTTATAGCCTAATAAAATATCTGAAAAAAGAATCAAAGGTGTTTCTGTCTAGAAATAAAGTCTTTGTTCTCATGCAGTCTTCTGTCTATGGAGGTCTGAACTTGGGAGAAGCCTTTGGAAAGGCCATGTAGTCTTGCTTGGGATGTAGACCAAATCAGAGCAGTCTCCAGGGCAGGCATGGATGAGTTCAGTCTTTAGGTCATCCATCAGGCACATTTTGCACACACTGTAAAATACAAAGGTGCATTCCCCGAGTGAAAATTCAAATTCCAGGGACCCCTTAAATGCTGATATTTATCTGCATACATGGTCTTGTTTGTGAATCTGTACTGAAGCCCAATACAACAGTGAGCCAAAATTTCTGTTGCTGTAAACAGATGCAGCTACACTGACCTGTATCAGTGTTCTATTAAGAACCAGCCCCAGCCTTGAAGCCTGAAATCTGGATTACGAACCAGCATTTACTGGAAGTGCGGATTGCAGCAGGAACTTTTGTTGGATGCCTATTGCAACAGACTCCTCACTCCTTTTTAAAGTGCCTCTAGTGTTGCAGGCTTTTACTGAGGGAACACCATGGAGCTGGCAGGAAAGCCATAGCTCTTCAGCATCTCAGAAAAGCAAAAAAAGTCCAGCAGTCCTAAAGGATACAGCACTGCTAGGTAACTGGGACAATGAATTAACAAGGACTGACTTTTCCCTCCCTCTGTTTTCAAGGATAGTAAGTAACAAAATCTGGCAGGCTGAAAAGCCCCTGCTCGAAGGAGAGAGACAAAGAGGCAGGGCTGAAATTCATCCTGTCAGTTTAAAAAGGCAGAGTTTTGCATTTACACAATATGCCCATTCTTGTTCTCTTTGACTCATGGAAAAATATTGAACATTGGACAAGAATGTAGGAATGTGTCTGGTGTCTGATCTCCACAAAAATCTAAATGCCGTTTGCATTCACTTAAGAAATTAAGACTGGCTGTCCAGGCTCCATTGATGTGTAAAGAAAATAACAGTAGTGATAGCAATATCATTATAATAACAGCAGTAATACAATTTTTAAAGCTGGCTGTGTAACTAGTACAAATAGAGCACGAACCCAGGCGCTCCTGGCCCTTAATCCCAAACACAGCTCAGTAGAGCTTTCTAGACCATTTGCCTGTCACAGGCATCACAAAGGCTCCTCTCCACCGACAGCGTCTGAAACCACTGCTACTTTTCCCGGGTAGCAGAGGTTGAAGCTTTTTATTGCTTTTTTTGCCTTTAGATGCTGTAATAGTTGCAGTGCCTATATTACCATCTATGGCAGACAGGCTGTGTGTCTGCCAGCTGTCAGGCAGCCTATTCATCTCCAGTTGCCTTTTGCCTACTTTCTGCAGCAGAAGAATTTCTCTTCACTGGATTTCATGTGCTCAAGTCCTGTTCCTGCCAATGTTCCTGCTGCTTGGTTTTAAACCCAGGCTGGCTACAAGCCTGGGGATCATGGGAGCCCACAGCCCTGAAGAACCTGGGGCTCCTGTGTCACGTGCAGCTCGCCTGCCAGCCAGCTACGGCTCTGGGCCAGGGAAACATCATGAAACTGGCACTGTGTGCGTGGGGGTTGCTGGCTAAACCAGCACTGGCTGGAGAGAGAGGCAACCAATGGGCTCCCCATGGCCTCCACTGATGGGCTACTCTAGGATACACCAAGACACCCTCCCTCTTCTTGTCCTGTGGCAGAGATGTGGAATCTAGCTATTTATCCTCTGCCTAGAACCTCCTATTCATTCCTCTTCTCATCTATCTAAGTTATGAGGTCTGCGTGGAGGGAATATTGGTACACATAATGTCTGGCTACTCCTGACCCAGGTATTCCTGAAAATTTCTTCAGGTACCTGCCAGCATCATTAGGCACCAGCATATCTCTACTACTGTGGTATTTTTCAATTTTACCAGGGTCTGACTTTTAACTAGAAGGAAGATTTTCCTTGTGCAGGAAGATAAGATGGCCAGGTCTCCAGGCCATAAGGTCCAGACCCTATAACCATAGCCCCATGCTATACCATCTTTTGCCTAAACAAATCATGTTCCCTTTTAAGAGAGGCCCTGAAATCACAAGAGGCAATGCTTGTATCTAGTGGTTGCCTCTTTTTTCTCCCAGAAGGTTAGAGATCTGAAAATCCGCAGACCTGCAGATTTCCTGACCAACAGCAAGAGCTAGTGACTCACTCATTGGAGGTGGAGAGAGGATGAACAGCTCTGCCAGACCCTGAGACAGGAGTAAAATAGATCATTCAGTTGCATGATGTTTGTCAAACTGGTGTGTTTATTTTAAATTTTCCTAGCTGTGACCCAGCTCATCACCTCCTTACCCAGGCTGTGAGAAACGACTTGAAATTCTGCTTAAAATTCTAAGGCTCAGTCTCATAGCTCACAATTATGAAACCCCGAGTCATGGGCTGCTCTTCCTACCATTACTGAAATATGAAATTGCCTACAGAAGAGAAACAGCACCTTAAAAACCCTCCCTCACACAGGCAAGCCGGGAAGCCCACAGCCAGAGGCATTTGCCCACCTCCTTGCTCCCCAAGGAGCCTAGGTTTTGAGCTCCTGAATTTAACAGAAAGACTGCTGTAGACATCAGTGTGTCTTGGATGAGGCTCCAGCTACCCAAGAGAAAAGATGGGCTTTGCAGCCCATCCAGATGGTTAACAGCTTTACATACAACCGCTGCCTTATTAAATCTACAGTAAATTAAATGAACACTTAAGACACTCAACCGAAAGTGCTATTGACTGCAGTAATTAAATTGAAATACCCAATTAACCACACCAGAATAGGAAATGAATATATCATGAGGCACCATTCTGTAGTGACTGAGCCAATCAGATGCCGTCTATACCTTAATTTGTGCTGAAATAATTTTTAAAGGGCGTTTATGATTACATAAAGATGTGTTTATATAGTGCATGCATATATATGTCTATATATGTGTGTGTATATATATACACATACATACAGACACGTATTATATTATTATATTTAAGTCGTCTGTCTGATCTTTTAGCCTTACATTGGCAGAGACATTAATTCCAGGTCAGCCACCATCCTCCAAGATAAACTAGCACATTATTAAAACATCTAAATCAGAAGGATTACAAATGTCCTGCAGTGGACTTTTTTTTCCTTTATTAAGAACATTTACATGAAGGTGTCTGCAATTTCAAAGCTGTTTCAGGCTGAGGCCAAAGTGAATGTTTGGGAAAAAAAAAAGAAAAAAGAAAGAGTCTTTTTTCCTCTCTATTTAGCCTGTGCTGTCAGGTCTCTCTGCCTGCTGCTCTAACCACAGCCTCCCTAAAGGAAAAGTTTACCTTTAATTAAGACATCTAAGTGTTAGGATTCCTAGGCTCTGAGCCTTTCTCCCTTTCCTCCCCCTCCTTTCTTCAGTCAGAAGTGGAAACTTTATCTCACTTACAAAGGTACACTTATACAGTGATAAACCCTCACTCCAGATGAGTATGGAAGGTTCTCAGTCATACCCTGTGACAGGCCCTCCCCAGAAATGTGGTGATTGTGGGGCTGCCTCAGCTTGGAGATGACTTGGGCATGGCCACTCCACTCTGCTCTACCAGAGATGTGCACAAACCCCTGGCTCTGGCTTGGCCTTTGTTTGGAGGGGAATTTGCTCTCCACAAATCATGAAACTGCAGCCTCACAATAGCAGTACTTGGAATGACAAAAGGTCAAACTGGGTTACAGTCCCTCAACCCTACTGAGTTATTTGGGTAGTGGCAAGAGGAGTTATTTTTAATGACTTCATGTCTTGGTCTCATAGACAATAACCAGAGAGTGTCTGCAAGACACTGTAAAACTGCAAGCCCTAATCTTCAGGTCAGGAACCACCAGATCCTGAGAAAACAGCAATATGACAGGGCGGAAGGCACCTTCCAAATTTGGAGGTTTCAGCAGGGAACACATTTCCTTTCATTTCCTCAGTCATCCCACTCATCCTGGCATTGTCTATGGCATTTCCTCTGCCTTGTCCTGGGGTGGTGACCAGGTCCTGTTCCTGCTTGGTGCTGCTAATGGCTTTATTATCTTGATGCCCAATGGACAAAGCTGAGGCACGACTCTCCTTGATGACACTGGACCCTGCATCCTTGAAGGACCACATTCAATGGGTCTGAACTGCTGTCCTCCCACAGGCTATGGAGCTGGGGAAGGCAGAGGTGACCCTGCCGTGGTTCTGCAGTGCTTTGGAGAGGTCATACAGGTACCATTTCTGTAGATCTTATCTTTGCTTTTGTCATGCCTCCATTTTGACCACTTCCATATGTTTTCTGCACCAAACTGATCTCTTATTGTTCCTCTCCTCATAAGTGGAATTGCAGCCACTGTGGCCCTCTGCCACTGTTTATGCTGGCAGAGACCAGTAGATATTGGCAGGCAAACTTGGATGGGACTCACACAGTGAGAGGGCAGGGAGGGAAAAAAGGGCACACTGTGGCCTTCCCTGCCTTTGCCTTCCTTGTGGAGAACATGCCCATGGACAGAGGGAGGGGAGGTCACAGGTGGGGTGAGAGCTCTCCTAGCTGGTCAGGAGACTGGACAGGTTTTAAAATGCTTAGATCTGAAAGGTACCTTAGATTCTGTCAGGTATCTGTAAGAACCCCTCTGTGGAAGTCGCTCAGCTGGCCCCAGAAGCTTTCTTCTATTTTTCTGACAACACTTTTGAATACATGGTGCTGCCCACCCCATCTTGTGAAGAAGAGGTCATACAGCCAAGTACAAAATGTGTGCTGGAACAGGGACACCTCAGGCTTCAAAATATATGGACATGCCTGAGCAGCAGGGGGAAGCCACGCTGCTTTGGCCATTCCTGCTGCAGGAAGAGGCAGCAGAAGTGAGTCTGCTGCTGACCAAGGTGTCCCACCTTTATGCCTCCGAGATGCCCAAGTGACCCAACCCTGACCGAAGCCAATAGAAAACTTGTAACAGGCCCTAAGGTCCATCCTTGCTGCACCAGAGCCTAAAGGAAGAACCTGGCCTGGATTGCTTGGCTCCAATTCAAAAGGGCTCTTAGTTATAAAGAACAAATTGTAAGTTCTCATGTAATGTCCCTGGCAGAATCCAAACTTGTAAAAGAAAAGCCTGTAAATATCATTCCCACTCAGGAACTGTGCAGTGTTATTTTCTGACCCCAATGCACTTTGACATATTGCAGAACTACACAGGTTGAATCTCCCCCTGATGGTCTTGAATGAAAAATTTCAAAAGGTTTCTCTCCTTTTCTTTCCCTCACTACCTAATACAAAGAAACATCTCATTTTGTGCATGTAGATCTAAAATGATGAGATATAGCTTAGAAATTTCTTCAAGTTCAGCAGGGAGATTATGAGCAAAAGCAGTTCATGAGCTCTAATTCTGCATTTACCTGCTGTGAGGAGCAGGTCCCAAAGGCCGTACCCCTCCGACGAGCCCTTGGAGTGCGTGAGGGATTTGTTTACATGCCCAAGGAACAGAGTCATGTCATGGAAATTCTGAAAAAGGCTTTGCTGAATTTTACTTTTCTATTTTCCAGCCTAGTTGAAAGGAAGCACAGCTTCTCTGAACCTGAATCCTCCTGCACTGGCAGATTATTTATTAAACAGCAATGGTAGGCTGGAGCTGTTTTCACTTAAGGACAATTCTTTCAAAGCCTAACGGAGAAGCAGAGTTGCCATAGTTACCTGAGCAAGCCCTCAGCACAGCACAGTTCCTTCCTACAACCCAAGACTTGAGGTCAACTTGCAAGTTTGTCAGACAAAGCTTAATGATTTGCTATTTCATGCAAGTGAATTGCATTTATCAAGTGAGAAGGTGATGTGCAAACCACGGGCAGGAGTGCTGCCCTCCCCCCCCCCCCCCGCCCCGCTTTCTTTTTGTGCTGATCCAGAAGCCCATGGGGTTCACACCAGCTGGAAATTCTGCAGGGTATCTGGACAGCTGGGGAGGAGTTTGGAGTAAAAACACATTTAGATCTTGGCACTGGTTTCAGCCATCCAATCCAGCCCATCATTAACAGCTTCTGTACAGCACTACTCTCCTCTAGGGGCTGTAAAAATGAACAAAACCTTTGTTCAACCTAAACTTCCTTTCCTTGTCTGCTGTTCCTGCAGACTTTCCATTCTAGTGGTCCTATTGTTTCATTTGGAAATGTCAGAGAGCTGCACAGTGTGCCCATTTTATAAAGAATATGTTTCATTTTTGGATGCCAAAATCATATATTGTGTTATTCCACAATTAATTTACTTGAAATTTGCTTGGATTCACTATGGCTTGTCTGAAATGGTCTTCTTTCTTTCTCTTTCTTTTTAATTTTTTTTTCTTTTCTTTCCCCTTTTTTTTAGGCACTGGTATCTGTATTTAGATTGGTAGCAACTGCAGACACTTGTTTTGCACCTGAACAAATAGGATCTCTGAGGACAAGATTAGCTGCTTTGTGCAAGCCAATTTGGACACTGGGCATCCCAATGAATGGGCATTCTGCTTTTGAACATCCCTTACTGGAACTGACAAAAAAGAGCAAATACCCTGATTGTATCATCTGTTAAGTGGGTCATTCCTACAAAGGGAATTGGAAAGTCTGCCTTCCTACTCACAGTTCCTTTCAGTTCTCCCTGTTGTGGTGTTGGAGAGAGCAAAAGGGAGAAGAATGTGCATGGAGACACAATTCTCCCGAGAACCCGCTGAAATCAGGCAATTCACAAAGTGGCAGTCTTACATCCCCACCATGCCCAGGTTTCCATATTTCTCTCACTTTTCCCCTCTCAGCTTCTTCCCCCAGCATCTTTTTCTCATGGTTTCAGGCACAAGTACATCCCCACCAATCAGCACAACTGCAAGTTAATTAGGAAGCAGGTGAGATGATGTAAGCACAGCAAAAAGTGGCTACATATATGGGCCACTTCTGTCATCTACAGCACAAGTTTTGTGAGGGTCTTGCTAAGGTGCTGCAATGTGGGATGGATAATGTTGCTGACCTGGGAGCAGAGGCTCAGAGGGATTTAGACTCCTTAATCCGACTCAAAATTAATGGGGATTAAGTGTCAAAGCTGAGCAGCTGCTTAAACTCCACTGGAAAACTTGAGCCTGAGTTAATATGGTGCCCACTCAAGCAGTCCTGCTGGCCTCAACTCCCCTTCCTGACCAAAATGGATGAAATGCATTTTAGAAGGCATGAGTTCATGCAGACATAGTGCAATTCAAGTAGAAGACCGCAAAGAGGATCAGGGCACAGAGAATAAAAGAGTAAATTATGAGACCGGAAGATAAGGATGAGAAGGAAACATGACAGGGGTAGAAGAGCAGAGAGAAAAGAGGAGATGGTGGTAAATTTGGATGTGGAAGGAAAAGGAACAATATTAAAGACATTTAAAAAGGAATGATCCATCTCAGAAAATGAGGAGGGAAGATTGACAGTGCATCATTTAGTCTGAAGAATGGTGGAGGACAGAACTCAATCTATCCTTCATCAGTAACATGCTAGTGAACTAAAGAAGAAAGCGAAAATGAAGCAAAGGAGTAAGGAGGGTTTTTTTTCTCTATTGTGGAGCTTTAAGGTGCAGCTTATATGTGAAGTAGCTTATCATTAGTGAACTTTTGCAGGATGCACCCATATTATGATCTACTTTTCAATAGATGGTTATATTCCAATAGCATATTCTTGGCTGGGTGATTGACACAGGGGACATTTGATTTCCAGAGAAAATAAATATAAAAGATCACCACACCATTGGAATTTTGGTTACTGACGGTCTTTGCATTTTCCTCCTCTCCCTGCCAACACTGAGTGCATTCCAGTCAGATTTGACAGACTGGCAGGAGTCTCAGCAAAGCAAAACTATTACAGATTTCATGAAAATAAGTGGCTGGGAAGAGAACATCCAGTAGATAAGGGAGGTGCTGGTTGAACCCACACATATTTGTTCACCAGAGGCTGGCACAGGTACAAAGCAATCCAGCTGGCATCTAATGTTTTTTGCCTGGTGAGGATGTTATAGAACACAGGAGAAAGAACTGTGTGTGTTGTGGTTGGTAAAAAGAAGGAATACAGAAGGACAATGATTCAAATCTGTAAGAAACCCAGTTTTCTTTTTCTGTTTCTTTACCATCTCAGTTTTCAGAGGTAAATTACCCTGGATGATTCAGGCCATAAAAGCTTTTGAGTCATCTTCAGTGTTTAGCTGTGAAAGATGAGACAGTTCAGTTCAAATCACTCATCTGAAGACATGTTAAATAATTAACAGTATATAGTTTGCAATGCCATTTACCATCCCACGGGGTTGCTAGTCCTCTGACCTTGTAACAGCCTTGTTTCACAAACAACGCTCCGCAGGACTGCACATTGACAAAACTTAAAATAAGGAACTGTAATTCAATATCAGCCTAATCAATACGTGGGGTGGAGCAGGTAGTTTGTGCCGGTTCTTTTGGGCCTCAAGTAAATAGAGTGAGTGGAACAATAGGGAAAACTGCAAAGGAAAGAACGGGAATGTGGTATACACCAGTGCCAGTGCTTGAACACATTCATACTATGTAGTAAACTAAGGTCACTGCCTTTGTTAAGAAAATCTTGGCAAATTGCATCTGCTGTAGAGGTCAGGCAATTATGTTCACAAGGAAACACAAACTTGCACGTTATTTAATGTTTCCAGCCTCTGTAGCACAGTCCTACGTCAGTTTAAATATACAACATCCCTGATGAGTAACAGATACTGCTGAACAAGCTGCTTTCCTCCAAGCTCAGTTCTAACAGTGGTAGAAACATTAATAACAAAGTGGGGTTTTCGCTAAGAACAGCAACCCCTTTGAAATGGAAAAATACTGAGAACAACTCAAAATAAAATTGACTGATTTATTTTGCCTCTTTTCAAGTTTTCTATTGTATGTGAGTTTTATTTTGGTTTGTTTCCAGATTACTGTTAGTTTTTTGTGTTTATCATTTCATTTTTGGTTTCCCACTGCTTGCAGCACAGGTCAACTTCTCTACTCTCTGACTGGCCTAGTGTCCTTTATCACAGTGTTTGTCAAATAGTGAAAAGATAAACTATCAGATAATCACTAAATGTTATGGGTTGACATTAGCAGCAAACTAAAATGCCAAGTCATTCAGAAACTTGCAAAACTAAACTCTTTTCCAGGAAATTAATTTTTTTTTTTAATCACTATTTTTTCTGCTTCAATCTTTATTTAGCTGAACTGCTAACTATAATGTGCAGCTGTTGGCTGAAAATGATCTGGCATCAGAACACTGGAAAGTGGCAAATATGGCACCATTTGTTAAAAATTCAAGGGAAAATGCTTATACCAGGGAAAATGTATATGTAATTTTTTTTTTTTTTTAAGAATAGCTTTAGGTGGCACTGGAATAAATTGGATATACTGGAGAGGTCCAGTTCAGCTTTTGCAAAGGAAAATTGTACTTCACAACTCTAGTGAGGATTTTGAAGTAGATAACGAGCATGTGAACAAGAGGTATTCATTTGATATAGCTTAACTGGAAAGCTTGTGCCCAAAGGCACTCAACAAGATCACTTGCTAGAGATGCTTGAAGAGATTCAGCTGTTGTGGGTAAGAGGGAAGCGCTTCACATTGCTTAAAAGGCAGAACTATTAAAAGAAGAGTAAGAGCAAATCGCGAGTGAAAACTCACAGGCAAGGAAGATTACCAGCATCTAGGTGATAGAAGAGCAGATGAAGTTCAATATAGACAACTATAAAATCCAGCACATACAAAACAGTCCTCTCTACCTACAATGATGGGACCTAAACTCAGTCTTAGTCCTTGGGAATGAGATCCCAAGGTCAGAATAGACTGTGCTATAACACCATCTCAGTGCTCAGAAATGCAAGTGCTCAGACAGCAAGCTGAATGCCAGCAAATGAACAGAGAGCAAAGCAAAGACACATCATGCTGGCAGTGTTTAAAACCACCCCATCACCAAAAATCAAAAAGGAAAAAAAAGGAAAAAAATGAAAGAAAAATAGACAGAGAAGGGCAAAAAGGACTTTCAAAGGAGAAATAAAAAAACACCATCCATGGAGGAACAAGTTAAATAGACTAAGATTTTTTCAGGCCAGAAAAGGAAAATTTGAGAGAGAAATATGAACAGAAATCGATGAATCTTCCAATTCAGGAGTTGGAGGGCATCATGTCAAATGAGCACATGGCAACTGAAAGCAGACAAGGAAGTCCTGATGTGAGAAACAACGACAGAACTATTTTTAGCAGGATGTCATTGATGCTGTAAGTTTAAATGAGTTCAGAAAGCAACTGGATAAATTAATTAATAAAACATTCATTCAAGTTAATAAACGCAAATACCCCATTCATTGATGCTTAGCCAAAGATGGTTAGAGGCTGGGACAACATTGTGGGGAAGGCTGGTGTTTGCTTATCTGGTCATAATAATGACCACTAGGCGTGATCACATACAGAATCAGACAGTCTGATGTCAGCCAGTCCAGACTTCAAATCTGTGCTGTTCATGAAATGAAATGAACAACTGTGCCTTTTTTTGCTTGCTCTGTTCACCTCAAACTGCTCTTGGTTTGGGGGTGAGCACTTGAGAAATACATTTTGAAGGAATACAAAAAGTTATTTTAAGATCTCATGTCTTCTGGTCTGCAAATGTCATTTGTTACAGTTATATTCATATAACAACCACAAAAATGGAGCTTTCATGTGGTAGCTATCATTGGCTGCTGATGTAATAAACACTATGCTGATGGGATCTGTTTCTAGGTATTTCTGTCCCATACCATTTCAAATGAAGCTTTCAAACTCCTCTCTCATCACTAAGCCCAAACTCATCCACACAGCAAACAAACCACTAGAAAATGTAAGCACTGATCTGTCAGAAGCATCCCCCTACATGGTTCTGAGGCTTAGTCTATGGTGTTGCAGTCTTCACCTTCTACAGATCAGCTCAGTCAAGACTTTCAGAATAAGCTGGAATGTTATTTCCCTTAGGTGAAATCTGTTATCAAGATTCACATCTGAATCTCAGTATGTTGTTATTGGAAATCCCAGTAGGACTGAGATTTTCCTTCCAGTGCTAAAGTCTTGAGAACACCAAATGACTTAGTTGTAGTTGTGCAATCCTGAACCTGAGGCAGGGAATGGATGAACTACGAACAGGATTGTCATCTCCAGGCACTAACTACTGAGAGGTTAAAACTTTCATTTATGCAGAAAGCATGGAGAAAAATGAATTATTGTTCTGCACTAAAAATGAGCAGGTAGATTGAGCTGGGGGAGAGGTTGGTCCAGACTGACACAGTCCTTGGTCTCTCTTCTTGCCTCATGTTTTCATCCTTCATGCTCCTTGTTTCTCCCGATAAAGCTAACAATGCCACACTTGTTTTTCTCTCTGCCACTGCTGAGGGCTCTATTTTTAATCACAATTAATATGGAGACCAAAACAAAGCAAAACTTATCTCTCAACCCCATTGTTTTTAAAGGGGCTGTTTAGTCTGAGGTCATAGGGCCTGCCTCTGGCCATGCAGCTTCCCAGCCTCCCCCAAAGTCAAGCCATGCTCAGGGCCTGTATGACTCTGCCAACCAAAACTCCCTTGCAGGTTTGCTTTCTACACTACATTTTTTTAATCACCTGAAGTCTTCTAGATACACCCTGCAGCTGTCTGTGCAGGTGTGTGGCAGGGCATGGATGGTGGGGAGGTTGCACTGCTTCTTGGACTGTCTGTCCCTGCCACGACCACCTCAGACCTTTTGGGCAAGAGTCCATTTTTAAGTAAAGATGCCTTACATAGGCATCAGCAGCTCCTCTCCTGACCACGAGTTACTTTGGCAGGAATCAGGCCACCTTGGCCACCATGGACCTAATGTACCTGACTAAGGGGGATGCAGATGGGTTAACTAAAGTGACATCTGACTCAGGATGATGCCTAAGAGCAGCAGCTGATGCTTCTGAGAGTGCATTCCCTTGGGTACCAAAGGGTCAGTGAACATGCCCTAAAGAATCCTAGTGCATACAGAAGCAGAGATCTCACCACCATCAAGATTTAAGAGAGATTTCATCTTTCTGTAATTCACTACAGAGTTCCCTTCGGTTCATGTGTCCCAGCCTTCCTCACCTACCTGATCAGTTCTGAATGCAATGCAAGACATGGCAAACAACTGCCAGAGCTCACCATGCAGGCAGGCAGCTTTGCTGCTGCACCACCCTGCAGGGAGTCCTACAACAATCTCAGAGCAATAATATTATTTTCTCTGAATCTTTTTTTATGGTTAATTCCTAAACTGCTTATTTATCTAATTACAAGAACTGATTGTATTCCAATTTTTCATACAAAGAAATAATAAAACCATCTTAATTTCACAAGACTTTGCCTATCAAATGCATTTTTCATAGATTTGTTGAGCATTAGCGTATCAAGGCAGTTTTCTGTGCCTGTGCCAACAGCCACTTTTCCCTCAAAAGTGAATGTATTTGAAATATTTTAAACCCCTCCTTTCTGCTTCATTTGCTAAATAATTTCCCATTTCTTCCAAAAGCTGATATTCTTTTATCAGATAGCAATTCATATTATTGCAACTTCCTGGAACAGTGGACTGCTATTGACAGAATGAATATTTGGGTACAGGAGTAATTTTATTTTTTGCTTCTTTCACTGCAGGAAAAGGCTAAATTTGCACATTTCTATCTAGCATGTGTAGATGCATTTCTTGCTTAAGCTGCTCAAACCAGGTTATGTTCTAAGTAGTCCTCAGGGTTATTTTCTCCTATTTCTTTTAGCATACCAACAGACAAAAATACAACTGAAGGTCAGCTTTAACAAACTTCCATGCATTTGACTTTCCATGTATTCAGGCAACCCTAAGTCCACCACTAACAGACTCTAAAGGCATGCAAAAATGCACAAAGGAAATTTTATTAAAAGATGCCTATACTATTAACTGCTTGCAGCTGCCCTATTAAGAAACAACATTATCAGCCTCAGAAATTCTGAAGCTGGTTACTAAAATGGTTACAGACTAAGCTGCCTACTTAGTTTGAGTATATATTTTATTTGAGCAAATGAAGTGAATAAGCATGTGTGCAAGTGATCAGACATGCTTATTTGTGTGTGATTACTCAAGTCAAATGTTTAATTTGCATAACTGAATGCAAATTAGGTACAGAACTGCAGGCTAATGCGAAGCATGCCATTTGGCGCCTGACAGTTCTAAAAATCAGACTCAAACCCTCCATGCTTAGTGTAACTAAATCAGAACAGTGGAATTCAGCACAGCAGATATCTATCATTTGATTCTGCTTATAATTATTTACCATTAAGGCAGGATGACACGTAAACAAGCAGCAGAACCACACGTCTGCTTCATTTTCCATCTCTCTAAGAGAAACCACTGTTCTGAGCTTCTAGCATATTCTTTCTTATCTTATATTTTAAATAAAAATATCTGACAAAGCTAAACCTACAACTATACAAGAAACGCAAGATATGCTCTATCCCTTAGAGTAGCTGTTTGGTAGTTTTTTGAAAGTGGAATGTTTCCACTGTACATGGTCCTGACATTATTTTTAGCGTTGTTTGTTTACATTCTGGAATGACATATTCAATGTGATTTGATGTTTCCTAGTATTCTTGATCCACTCCTTTCCAAGGGAAGCAGTGGAAAGTCTACAATGTAGTAAACTGAATGCAAGACCTTGTATGAGGAAAATATTTGTAGTGAACAATCTGACAGGGATTGAGAGCTGAACTGGATGATCTAATGGGCATTACATTGCTGGAGCCTAATGATTCATAGTAGCAGAATGGTAAAACAGCAATCCCATTGCTATTTAAGACCACAGTGAATTGGGTTTTCTGGTATATTTGAAATTCTGGCTTACCATAATATACAAGAGACCACATAAACTCTGCTCAGGATGTCTTTCTATAACATTTATTGGTTTCTTATAAACCCAAACATTTCAAAGGCCAGACTTGGGAGCTGAAATATCGTCAAGAGATCACACAGTGGCTGAGGAAACCCCATAGTCCAGCCTACGTATATACCCCAATTTGTTGCCTTATATTTGAAGATGCAGTCTGGCTGAGATGGCTGCTAAACATGGAATGCTACCTGCTTAAACTGGGAATTACAAAGAAGGTTTTAAAAAAAGACACCACAAGCTCCTGCAACCTAGGAGGCAAAAGATACAGAGTTAAAAAACACAAGAGTCCCAAAAGCCCCAAATGGCATGATTTTGCATGCCCAATTAACGATTTATGAGTGACGGAGGTTGGCAACAGTAAGGAACTGACTCATGAATGCTCTGCTTTCTCCATCAAGGAAAAAAGAAGTGAGGAGAAATGTCAGAGCTGCCCTTTGGCTGTCTTCCCCACAGTGGGCAGAGCCCCCTGCCACCCCACTGTGCAGTGCATAGGGGACCAGGAGTGAGCAGCCCTGGGAAGTCACCAGCCTGCAGCACACACGAGGTCTTAAAGAACTGCCAATTCACTGTCTAGGTGGAAACTGAAGTCTGTGCACGTGCCTTGACCAGATGAGGACTCTGGCTGTGCAACCACTGGAGGAGCAAACACGAAGGAACTCTGGAGAAAGGAATTCTCACTTATCTGCTAGACAATCTCAAGTCTCATGCACCTGTCTTCTAAGATAAAACCCAAACAATGAAAACAGAAAAGTTCTATTTATTCAAACATACTAAAAATATCTCTCACTACCACTCTGCATAATGTGAAAACCTAAAAGAGAGGCAAGTATTGATCATGTGAGATTTCACTGGTAGAAGTTTTTTGAGAGAGCTGTGTGAGCCTTAAACACTGTGCATATGCATTTCTGGGAACACACTGTATACTAGCCTGCAAATCCCACTGCTTCACTCCAGGTGAAACAGAGCTTATATCAAGGACAAGGACTGTTTTTCAGTGCCAAGAGAGTAAGCAAGTCTGTTCCTGAAGGGCCAAGATATTAACAACTGTGAGAGAAATGCAGATATGCCAGGGACTAGCTGAAATTAATGGAATCACACTTAATTATAAATCCACTGAGGATGTGACCCTCTGTCAATGCAAGTTCAATGGTAGATTCATAAATATCAATCTATGTGTACATATACATCACACTCAGCCTGGAGATGGATCTGTCTCAATACAGCTTCCATCCATTACAGACCATTCTAATTCTGCCTCTGTGGCTGCAGGGCTTTCTACCCATCTGTGGTACCTCATGCAGCAACACACAGGACTAATGAAGTCAGCACTCAGCCTTCCCTTCCATAATAGAAACACAAGACACCAAAATTCAATTCGGGAGCAGTTGCTTTGATTTTCTCAGCCCCAGCATGGATATAGTGGTTCTCCTCCAGCAGCACACACCCATATGAGTTCAGACTCAGAGCAGCTCTTGCAGCGTGACGTTGGCGAGTGTCGGCTCAGTCACGGCCACCCCACATGTGTTTGCGTGTGTGCATGTGTTCACAGCCCCTCACAAGAGCAGGTGTAGCTCAAGTAATTGTAAACTAAGTTGTACTTCAGAGACAGTGGGTAGCTAAGTCACATTTCCATGTATTTGTCAGGAACTGCGAGTGTGCACATGGACTGTTACCACTGGCAACCAGAAGAGCACAATTACTAAAGTTGTACTACTTGAGAGCCTAAATTCTCAATTGGTACAGGCCATGGAAGAGGTATTGATGATATAAGTCAAATTTCCCTGTCTTGACAACTACTTTATTCCTTTTTCAGTGATACTACACAGGTCTTCAGCAGCTGCCAAATTTCAAGCACTGATTGTAACCTCACTTACAGAAAAAAAAAACCCCAAAATTCTTTTGGCCAGGAACTGTTAACTGAAATAGCTCAATGATTTCAGTGTAGTTTGTTAGGATTTATAATCCCCAGGGTAAAACACAATCAGCCTTTGCGATGCAATGTAAGTATACAAAAAAGCAAGTAGAAATAGGAAAATTCCCGCAGCCAAGAATTCGTCCAGGCTGGATCTGCTGATGTGCCGACAACTGCAGAGGCTTGCAGGCAAGAGACTTGCAAAAGAACATGTAGGATGTCTGAAATCTTAGAGCAGGAAGAGACAGACAGCCTGGGAGACTTAATAGAGGAAGGGAACCCATTCTGGCATTTTCAAATCTTACGTTCTGGCTCTCTAATAGGGAAACTATTCTGATTTAAACAATAAATGGTCCCTGCTCCTCTCCTCCCACTTTTCCTTGTGCACTGGCATTTTTCTGGCTTCAGATGAGCTGGGCTGGAGATCTGAGCCAGCTGACAGCTCTCTGCTCCTTTCTGTAGAGCTAGCTTTCTGCTGACCTAGCTTTCTGAACACATTTGCTGGTGGGGGCAGAACACTCAGTGCCAGCAGAAGGGGAGTGGTGGGGGGACAAGCAGGGGAAGGGAAGGAAGCAGATTCCTCCTTGGCTGCAGCAGTTGAGCTCTAAGTCCATTTTGTGGCATCTAGGTACGACATCATTAGCATTGCTGTGCCATAAAGGAAGAACAATCAATTCAACTCCACTTCTTAGGGCTTCAAATCTGATTTTTCTAACAAATAGTTTGCTTGATTGTAAGTTACGTCCTATTGCTTAGTGCAAGTCGAGCTGGCAGATAATGGTTCAACAGGAGAGCATTTTGAACCTTTCTTTTTCCCAAGTCCTCACAAACGCAAACTGTTCCTGTGCATTGGTTGCAAGCCCTCTGGGAACAGTGTTACAGGGAAGAGACCAGCCATGGGTGCACATGTGGATCCATGTGGGTGCCTTGGTCGTGGGCGGGTGGCCTCAGGCTTTGCTGACCCTCTGTGATAATCAGCATAGCCCAAACAGCCACAGAGAAGGACAAGGAGGGGAGGGAAGACACAGGGAAGGGCAGGCATGAGGTCACAGGGCTGAGAGGGGAGTCAGGCATCCTGACTGCAGGCAACACGGCCTGGCCAAGGTGTCCAATGGCTTGAGTGCACAGTGTGCACTCCCTTGAATGCAGAGGAGCTGTGCTCTGGACCTGTCATCTCATGGCAACAGTGACCTCAGAAAGCTGCTGTATGGGGTCTGGCCCTCTCAGTTCAAACACTGCTTTACACAGGTTCAAACAGCACAGAAAGTGGGCCAGAATTAACCAAACCCAACCAGGCAGTAACCATCACTCGTCCCTTTCTCAAGCTAACCCAGTGGAAAGCCTTTGTAATTGTATTTCCATATGTCTAATACAAATTAAATACAAATCTCCAGCTTCAGAAACATAAAGGCTGTAAGTGATGTACGGCATCTGGAGCTGAGGTTTAATGCTGCTCTCTTCCCCACTCTACCATGCTGTTCTGGTGTCACCCCAACATGCACTGGTCACTTTGGGGGTGCCAAGACTTTTCCATCAGTGCTGCATGGTGCATGTGGAGTGGTTTCAACTAAGAGAGCTAAGAGAACATAAATCGTCCCTAACACAGCAGCTAACTAGGCCAGAGAGAGCCAAACAACCTCAGGGAAGAACCACATGAACAACTTTGTCTTATTTTGACACTCTAGGCTTGTGAGGTCTCCTCAGCCTCTGTTGAGCCTTCTTAGCTCAAGAGACTTTACATGGAGCAAGTGGCACATCAACATCTACAGAGCCAACAAATGTAAAACCAGAGAATTAAAAGGTCCCAAATCTCTACTCTGCATCTTTATTCTCCTTCTCTCAGACTGTAATACTATTTTTTGTTATCAACTGGTAATTTGCTGACCTCTCAATTCTTCCCAACAGCTGCAGCTTACAGACTTTTTCTAACATTATTCCAATGAAAGTTTAATGAGATCTTTACTTTAAATAACCTAATGAAATAAGGGTACCAATTAATCCCTTTGGGCTAAAGTCAGTTCCTCTTTATTTTTGTTCTCTAACAGAGGCTGTAAAAGTCCCTTGTGCCAACGGTGGTCCTGTGGAACTTTATGGAGATTAACCCGTAAGTTTCAACTGTGTGGTGGGGAGTTTGAAATTTTTCAATCAGAAAGGATTTTCCATTGCAGAAATGATGGTTTGTTAAAAGCAGTATATTTTATGGAAAATATTCCCAAAGAAAAAAATAATTACAGAATTTCAGCGCTACAGGAAAGCAAAAAAAAAAAAAAATCTTCTGAAGTAAAATGAAGCCAAATGCCAAAATATAAAAATTCACTGTGACAAAGAAATTCTGATTTTCAGCTGGTATGCAAATAGCTTGATGTCCAACTGTTGAGTACCTTCTCCTTCTCAACCGGTGCCTCAACAGAATGCATTTTATGCATCCTTGCAGAATTTGCAAAACCAGAAAGGACTCTTCATGTAAAATCTGTCTACATCTTATGTGCAAAGCAAGACACAGCATGCCACTCACTAATTTCAGCATTCCTTGATGAGACGTTGCAATATTCACTGCACTTGCTCTTGACAAGGCCAGGCTGGATGGGACTCTGAGCAACCTGGTCTAGTGGAAGTGTCCCCGCCCATGGCAGGGGGGTTGGAGCTAGATTTTCTTTAGAGTCCTTTCCAACCCAAACCGTTCTGTGATTCTGTGACATGGCTGTGCCTCCAGTGCAGATCACGGGTCAAGATCTGGGGTAGTTGGTGAGGCTAAATTCTCACTGGATAGCTGGGAATGGCTGGGCTGCAGGAGCACAGACCTCTGAGCAGGATCTTTTATTCTCTTGAGCAATATCAATCTGGGATCTCCCTGCCACTGCTGTTGGATGGCTTTTGCTCTCTGAATTAGCTCATTTAATGTTCATGTATCTCAACACTGTGTTATAATCTGCAGTGTAGACAGAGCATTATTTCTCATCTAAATTTATCCAGCTTCAATTTTCAGCCACTGGATCCTTTTCTGCCTCTGTTTAAAACCCTTCTATTATTAGAAGTATGCTACAGAGTTGAACAGATCACATCCATCATCGCTTTGTGATCCTCCCACTGTTTTCCTCACTTTTAAACCACAATCTCCTGTCTCTACTTAGGGGTGTTCTTCTTCCAGCCTCTTTTTTACAGCGGGGAAGCAAGTGCAAGGCTGTGAGCGTGGCACAGGCTGTGGATGCAGATCGTACATGGAAGAGGACCATCAGAGGGCAGAAAATACTGGTAAGTGCATCTGCTATGTTGCTGTGTCCAGCATCACTGCGGGCACACTTGCATTATGTCAGTGTTTCACATGGCTGGTGGTGCCTGAAAGATTATTCTGGCTTTGGCTTGATCTCTCACCTGATAGGTATTTAGCTTCTGTCCTGCCCTGCTTTGCTCTCACAGTTATACACCAATAAAACTACCTTCTCTTCTCCTCTAAACTGTCCTCCAAACCTTTAAGTAAACCTTAAATAAACATATAATGGGCTCTGTCATTCACCTGGCTGTCAAATCACGGCTGCTTTTGGAAAGAGCTCAGATACGGATCTCAGCGTGCGAGATCAGGTTCATCCACAGCGATGAGGAGAATCCTTTGTCTGCAAAAAGCAGTTTGCAAAGTTCAGTGCAAGTTTCCTGCTTAGTCCTGACGTTTGTGTGCTGCCCACGCAACTGAACTGAACAATGAACTGTGGGAAACATTCCTCTGCCGCTCTCGCCGAGCTGCCAGTGCGGGATGCAGAGGCAGGATTTATAGAGTTAAGAATTACACAAGGTTATACAGCTATATAAAATGCAATTAAGATGCAAAGAATATTTTATAGCCTGACTGCATCAGTGTCATAGAATTTCATAGCCGACTGTGTGTTTTTCCATTTCCTAGAGCACTCTTTAAAAGCTGAAGGAAATGTATTAAAAGCCAACAAGATTAAATTATACATAGTTCCTATTACTTTGCTCTTATAAAAGGACCTCACATGGACACCTCAACCTAAAACACAGGAATGATGAGGTTATTTTTGCCATAAGCCAAACATATGTCCTTTAGATTATGTAAGAAATATTTGTGGTCCCTGCTGGTGTTGTCAAAATGTACATCATATATTAGATTCCCGAATACACAGAAATACCCTGCTACTAAAGCTAAACAAAAGAGATTTAACTGGTTGGACTAATGGATTTCAGGAACTGATTATCCATGGCAGTATGATACTGGCTGACGTGTTAAAAACAGTGAAATAATGTAGGACCTTGCCTAAATAAGATTTATACACAGTGCCAGCTAGCTGGTAAAAAATAGCAATAACCTTTTAAAACATTAATTTAGGCTTTTATTAGAATACAAAGAACCTCTAGTTTTTGAAAGCAGGCATTGTCTCTCCTTTTAATTTCAACAGCACCATGGCTTGAATACAACACAGCAGGGTGTGTGTTTTCTAAAGTTGGGTTATTATCAGAGTGCTCAATGCAGTTTGCCAATATGCCTTTATTTGGCAAAGCTTAAAACTGCTGACAAATGAGATTCTTCCTCCAGCAGTAAAACAAGGCACAGTTAAATATGCCTAATTACAAAAACACACCGAGAACCACTGTGAAGTACATACATCGCTGAAAAATCAAATGATGTCTGCATCACAACTGAAGGGCTGGCATCCCAATGCCATCTAATCTCATGGAATAAAAATATATAAACACAAAAGACCTAGAGACAAGATCCTGCCTGGTTTATTCCTTATGCAATCCCATCAATAAACCCCATCAAACCCTTCCCCAGAGTGCAGTGACCCACTGCCATAAGATAGTCTGCTTCTGCTCCTGCAGTCACACTGGCCCTTAGGAGCCATCTAACCATGCCAAGATGAGCATCCTGTAAGATCAGAAGCAAGTTTAAGCACAGAGGGAGAAATCTGAAAACAAATTTCTCATCTTGAACCACAAATTCAGTGAACTGATTGTTTGCCTAGAAAAGTAAGGCAGTGCTTTTTCTTCAGTATCTCTGGTGCATTCTCTCCATTGGTGTGAACTGATGCAGAGTTCAGGGTGCAATAAAAACCTTGAAACTAAATGAAAAGATAAGTATGGTTAAAGTGAAGTAGGTCTTTATATCTTTCTCCAGCATAAGACTGGATCACTAACAGACTTGTTTCTTTTCTCTAGGAGTGCAGGATAGTGTGCACTTTGAGTTCAGATGTGAATCTCATTCCATGACAAATGTATGTAGGCATCAGTAGCATTGATGAACTTTATTCTAATTCCAGTAGAATTAGTACTTTCTGTGGAAGATTAATTTGCCCAGTTGGGCTAAAGGTTGTTTCTAATGTACCTTTCATCTGTCAGCATTTCAGTAGCTATTTGTGAACAACTTTGTCTGACAAGAGAGTATAAGCAATGAAGAGCCACAGTGAGAAAGACAGAGAAACAGAAAATTATTTAAAAATTGCATTTTGATTGAGGAACATAGTCCACTCTAGTTGACATAATATAAAACTTTTGAGCAGAAAATTCTCTTGATCTCAATTTCAGGACATTTAATAATATTCCCAGGCAAAACTCAGACAAACAGGAGTAAATTGGTACAACCATAAGCAACATTGCTGTCCATGTCTATGTTGTGTACAGAGTAAAAATGCCAGAGCCTCAAATAAAATGTTCTCTAATACAATGGAGTGTCGTATTTGTTGCTGTGTCCCGTCACTTCCTTCAGCTGCATGGAGTGTCCCTGAAAGGGGATTTACAACAGCCACCACAGTGTGTCTAGTTGCTTAGTCTGTGACTACATTTAAGCCAGGACTGAAGGGTTTTATGTTTATTCTCACCACTTTTAGGATTGATTTGTCTTAGTTTCTAGCATAAGTTTTCTGGGTATTGCAGCCCTAAATTCAAATTTCAGTTTGAAAATTAAACTTGGTACTTGCCAGTTTTTCTGTACTAGCTGAGGTCTAATACACTTGCACCTAAATAACATTAGGATTCTTGTCAGAAATGTCTGAAATGCCGAAGGAACCCTAAATTCCCTTTTCAAAAGCACTTAAATGGTAAGAGAGGACCAATTTAATAGAGAACTAATTCACTTAGGCTTCTGAGTACACCAAGTCACTTTTGAAAATAAGCCCCAGCCTCTAAGGTCATGTAGGTTCTTTTGAAAACTTTACACGACAGCTCAAATTCACCTTAATTGGTATTGATAATAGAGCTCAGGCTCAGGCTGAAACAGGATTCCTGGGAATCATGTATAAGATCCTAGTTTCACTGTGAGATCCCAGGTTAGGTTTGCAGAGCTGGCAGGGCAAAGAGAGGAGCTTTTTATTGATCATATGTGATCTGTAGATAACTGAGACACAACAACAGAGCTCTAGATGTGTATCTTTCTGAAAAGGACAGTTGTTAAAAGGATAAGAGGAAACCTTAGGAGAACAATATGCAATATATTGATCTAGAAATTAACAGCTGCCCACAGCAGAACTGGCATGAGGCGTATGGAAAGTGCACTCTTCAGGTCACTCAAAGCTGTGCTTATACCTAAAACTAAACTGCTGTTCATGATGTGCTCAGAAAGGACTGTGGTGTGATGTGGAGTAGTGTGCTGTGCTCCCCAGAGCCACGGGAGCAGGGCAACTGCAGGAAATTCAGAGGACAGCAGCAGATTAGATGAGGAAGATAGAAGGACCAAGTATGAGAAAGGATTAAGAGTTAACTGTACATAGCTTGCCTGAGTGCTGAATTAAAGTGCTTAGCTAATATAAATGCCTTGGGAATAGAGTTTTTATTTACAGGGATGTTTTACTCATAGTATCATAGAATATGATGAGTTGCAATGGACCAAGCAGGATCATCAAGTCTTGCAGGGGACCTGCAGAAGATCATCCCCAAGAATCACACCATGTGCCTGAGAGTGTTGTCCAAATGCTCTTGAACTCTGTCAGGCTGGTGCTGTGGCCACTTCCCTGGGGAGCCTGTTCCAGTGCCCAAACACCCCCAGGGTGAAGAACTTTTTCCGCTATCCAACCTAAACCCTCCCTCACTCAGCTTCGTGCTGTTTCCTTGAGTTCTGTCATTGGTCACCAGAGAGAAGAGATCAGTGCCTGCCCCTGCTCTTCCCCTCACAAGGAAGCTGTAACTGCAGTGAGATCTCCCCTCAGTCTCCTCCAGGCTGAACAGACCAAATGACCTCAGTTGCTCCTCACACAGCTTCCCCTCAACGCTCTTCACCATCCTTGTTGCCCTCCTTTGGATGCTGTCTAATAGTTTATTGTCTTCTATTGTGGCACCCAGAGCTGCCCCCAGCACTGGAGGTGAGGCTGCCCCAGCTCAGAGCAGAGGGGACAATCCCCTCCCTTGCCCGGCTGGCCATGCTGGGCCTGATGTCCCCAGGACAGGGTTGGCCCTCCTGGCTGCCAGGGCACTGCTGCCTCATGTTCAGCCTGCCACTGACCAGGAGCCTCAGGTCCCATTCTGTGGCACTGATTTCCAGCATCTTATTCCCTCATCTGTGCACAAAACTAGGACTGCCCTGTCCCAGGTGCAGGCTCCAGCACTTACCCTTGTTAAACTTAACATGGTTAATGATTGCCCAGGCCTCTGATTGTTTTGAGGTCCTCTCTGCAGGGTCTCTCTGCCCTCAAGGGAGTCAACAGTTCCTCCCAATTCAGTGTTGCCAGCAAATGTAAGTCTTCCCTTGAGTCTTACATCCAAGTCGTTAATGAAGATGTTGAAGAGAACCGGGCCAACCAGTTAAACCAGGGAACACCAGGAATGGATTTATAAACTTGGACACATGTAAGGCATACATCAATGCTTGACAAGTTACTGTGTGCAAGCAGAGCCATGGTAACTCTTTACCTGTGCACTTTTAGCCCAAAAGCTTGTTTGCACTAAACTGCCCTGAAATAAGTTAGAGCAGGCTGAAATTTTTGAGTGCCACAAGGGAGAACAAAACTACCACCAGAGTTGAGCTCAGCTGGGATAACTTGTTCATGAGGCCAAGTGCTAAAGAAAAAAGAAAAATAAATATTCTGGATATCAGGAAAAAAATTCTTAACTCTGACATCTACTGACTTTATTGTTGTGTCTTCAGGAAGAAGGGGAAGACTTATTATTTGGGTTGCCTAAAAGTAGTACTACAGTATACTACAATGAATAACTGAACCAGCAAGAATAATAGATGTCCCAAAAGTCTGGGCAGCTTTCTTCACCTCTTATTTCTGCAACTGTCAGATTTCTTTCTGTGGAGTACTGAGGGAAAGAGTCTAAATAGAAGCAAAGCCTCTCAATTTTCCTTTTGTTCCAGGATTCAGTTTACTAGACCGTTTTTTCAACCTCTCTGATGCTAGAATGAATGTTTTCTGCCTTGCTGTCTGAAACCGAAAGTGACAAAATATTCCAAGAAAAAATGTTCTCATAGCATTCCCAGTTGGGACAAGACACTAAGGTTGCTAAAATCTCATGAGAAAGTTTATTATCAAGAGATGTCCAACCCCATCTCTCAGTGCTCTGCTCAATGCTACACTGTTGCCAAAACCGACCCTAAGCTTTGCTTCTCCTGAAAGCTGTCTGTCACTGACCACTGCAGCTTCAGGTATAACTCCCATGAATACAGGTACGTGTGTTGCAAGTAGGTGTAGCTGCAAGAATTGAGGCTGATGGGCAGTGTCAGTGCGGGTATGAGATGCAGAAGCTGTTCCCTGGAAGGCACTGGGAAGCTCGGTGCAGGGAACAGGCAGGTTGGAAGACTCCTCAGTCCTGCTCTGCCTTCCTGGCATGGAAGGCCATGGCTTAGCCCATGCAATTGCACAAGATTTCACAGGATGACAGGATAGGTCAGGTTGGAGAGGACCACAGTAGGTCATCTGGTCCAACCTCCCTGCTCCAGCAGGGTCATCCCAGAGCACAAGGCACAGGGTTGAGCAATTGCAAGAATAGCAAGGACCTGGTCCAAAGAAAAACCACACATGACACGCACAGGTGAAGGCTGGGGTCCTTGGCACCCACAGAACCCTCTGACCCACCATATCACCTGCTAATCACCTGATCACTTGCATTTCTACTCGTGCAAGCATCTTGGTGATGCCACTCCTCTCTGCCCTTACTTCATGGAGCTCACTGAGTGTGGTGCATCCCCACTAGATACAGTCTTAAAGATCACCTTCCTGAAAAGTGCCTTGAATTCTTCAAACAAAAGATATCCTGCAAAATATTACAGAAAGGCTTCAATCAGTACTAAAGTGCCTCAGTGCTTGAGCCTTGTATCATGATTTTTCTTATATATATATATATAGATATAAAATTCCAAAAGGAAACTGTGATCTCCCAAATGTTCTTATGTTCAGTAAAATAACAAAGGTCTTTTTTTCTTCAACATGAAATAGAAAGGCTTTTGGTCTTCACAGTATTTTTTCTCACATCCCTTTCATAGAGATGACATGAGGAAAAAAAAGAACAAAGGGGGGAAGGGGAAAAATAGAGGATGAAGAAGTTTCATTTATCAGCTTCAGATTTTTCACTTTTTATCTTTCCATCCCAATCTGACAATGTAAACACTAACTTTCTGATAAAATTCTTACTTTTGCAAGAGACTTTTTTCCTAAAAAATTAGCATATACATAAAAAAAATCAGCTATGAACAACATACAAAGCCTTGGCCTTGGGGCTTGCACAGGTCTTAGTTTACAAACATGAGAAGTTTAAATACAAGACCGTGTGTTCTTTGATATTGGACTGACTGGAAAAATTCCAAAAGCCTTGAAGTGGAAGGAAAAGATGTATATTTAGGAAAAGAGCAATTAAATAAAGTAAACAATAATTAGAATATTGCACTTTAAAGACTAGGATGTTGAAAACTTGCATTGACTAAAGAATATATGAAAAGAGTGCTTTTTTTGGCTCAAACCACAATGCCTAAGATAACATTAAACTTAGAACAATGGAGAAGACAACTGTTTTACATCCATGTTACTAACTTTTTGACAGTGTGGTGATTTAGTTATAAGTTATTGCAGTGTAAGCGTACTGGTTTAAAGCTAGGGGAATGGGAAATAAGGTTTTATTTTAGGTTTTACTTCCTGATACGAAAGCATCTGACTTTTTAGAAATATGATGGGGCTGATCTGCTCCTTGTCTCTATGGGTTTATCCTGATGCAGACCACCTGCAAATCATGCCCAATAAACTTTGTGACATTTGAATTTAATCAGTGGATGAAAAAGTCATGATCCATGTGACTGAGGCAAATGGAAAAGTTATCAATAGAAAAACCTGAGAAAAACAAAAACCCTCTCAAT
The DNA here is from genome assembly GCF_021018805.1 of Prinia subflava. Classification (NCBI taxonomy): domain Eukaryota; kingdom Metazoa; phylum Chordata; class Aves; order Passeriformes; family Cisticolidae; genus Prinia; species Prinia subflava. The sequence goes on from NC_086249.1 coordinate 29,188,737, forward strand.
TTTAATTGAACTTGTAAGTATGACAACAAAAAGTAGACACTCTCAGCTTGAGGCCATGCAGCCTTTGATTGCCAGCTCTGGGAATGCACAGGTGTTGGATCACCTACGGCAGTGCTGCCCCACGGCTCCCCTCAGCAAAACCCCTGCTCTTTGATCCCTCCCCAGATCTCAATGGGAGTTCCCCCCTCCCTGGGTCCAGGTGGACTAGGGAAACTGGGAAAGCTCTCTGAAAATGAAATCCACTTTGCAGATCCTGTACCTCAGCCCCTCCTCTGCACACGAGTGAACTGGAGAGTGGAGAACAAGAGTTTCACCCATTTTTCCAGAGGTGAAACACGGCATCTGTCCAAATGCCTGAAGAGCGATGCACCACAGACAGGCAGTGGGAAGGAGAGGTCTAGATTATGTGTGCAGTACAGACAGGACAGGAGGTGACAAATTGGCATGTTCCCACTGTGGAAGACCAGACACACCCTCTCATCACTGCCCTTCCCTTAGACAATACCCACAGGTCAAAGGTTTTGGCAAAAACTTTGATCTGATGGGTTCTCCAGATGTGTTCATATACAAACAGCAGCATTTGCCAGGAAAGTATCTTGAAATGTTATAAGACAACCAAAGTCTTCGAAAGAGCCCAGATCCATTCCCCCAGATCAGACTTGTGCAGATCCCTGCAGAAATCAGGCTCACACTTTCTGCAGCATCCAAGTACACTGCACTGGCAGTCAGATTCAGACAACCTTTACTATCTGAAAAAATTTAGAGGACTGATTACATTTGCTACAGCAAGAAGTTGTCAGAGATGTCATGTGGACACACACAGGGAGAGTCAGGAATGAGAGAGAAACAGAAAGAAAAAGGAAGGAAGAAAAAGGAAGGAAGAAAGAGAAAGGAAGAAAAGGAAGGAAGGAAGGAAGGAAGGAAGGAAGGAAGGAAGGAAGGAAGGAAGGAAGGAAGGAAGGAAGGAAGGAAGGAAGGAAGGAAGGAAGGAAGGAAGGAAGGAAGGAAGGAAGGAAGGAAGGAAGGAAGGAAGGAAGGAAGGAAGGAAGGAAGGAAGGAAGGAAGGAAGGAAGGAAGGAAGGAAGGAAGGAAGGAAGGAAGGAAGGAAGGAAGGAAGGAAGGAAGGAAGGAAGGAAGGAAGAGAAGGAAGGAAGGAAGGAAGGGAGAGAAAGAGAAGGAGAAGGAGAAGGAGAAGGAGAAGGAGAAGGAGAAGGAGAAGGAGAAGGAGAAGGAGAAGGAGAAGGAGAAGGAGAAGGAGAAGGAGAAGGAGAAGGAGAAGGAGAAGGAGAAGGAGAAGGAGAAGGAGAAGGAGAAGGAGAAGGAGAAGGAGAAGGAGAAGGAGAAGGAGAAGGAGAAGGAGAGAAAGAAAGAGAGAGAGAAGAAAGAAAGAAAGAAAGAAAGAAAGAAAGAAAGAAAGAAAGAAAGAAAGAAAGAAAGAAAGAAAGAAAGAAAGAAAGAAAGAAAGAAAGAAAGAAAAAGAAAGAAAGAAAGAAAGAAAGAAAGAAAGAAAGAAAGAAAGAAAGAAAGAAAGAAAGAAAGAAAGAAAGAAAGAAAGAAAGAAAGAAAGAAAGAAAGAAAGAAAGAAAGAAAGAAAGAAAGAAAGAAAGAAAGAAAGAAAGAAAGAAAGAAAGAAAGAAAGAAAGAAAGAAAGAAAGAAAGAAAGAAAGAAAGAAAGAAAGAAAGAAAGAAAGAAAGAAAGAATGTTTCAAGCTTTTAAAGGGACCAGCGAGTCAACACCACAGGCTCAGCAGGGGTCCATGGCAAAAGTAAGGCCTGTCTAAGCCAGACCCAGGACATGATGTGGGACAGAATGTGTCTATGGAGTGGCCTCTCTGGAATGACTCTGAAATCCAAGGCTTTGTCACATTATTCTTTCACAAAATAAGGGTGCAACACAATCTGCGAAACCATACCTCCAAAAATGCAGAACAGAGGGAATAACTAATTGCTCAAGGAGGAAAACAGTCACCTCTGCCATGGACTAATGCCATGGCTTAAGGTGCTCAGAGTACCACGAAGACAGTAGAGCATGAAAACCTGAGATGGAGAAAGGAAACAGTAAAGGAGAGAGGTAAGGAAACCCAAAACCTAGTTATTTTTATAAATTTTGGAGAGTTCAAAATTATACTCATTTTTTGTGCTGATAATCTTGAGACAAATGCAGGCATACAATTGCAACCCACAGGGGGGGAAAGAAGTCAGGAATATCAGCATCAGTTTTTATTTGTGGTATTTGAACAAGTTTGGTGCCTGTCACAAGAAAAAGAACACCAAATGCTGACCTGAATCCCCTCTCAACCAGCTTTTATTTCGTATCCTTTAATTCTTGCTCCTCTGAATTCTAAAGAAGAAGAGAATCAGAGTCTTATATCTCTGAATGTGGCATCTTCTATAGCTACTGATTCAGTGGCTTAATTCTGCTGTGGCACTACAATGTGAATAAATTTGGGTATGTGTTTAAGCATTCAACACAAGGATGTTTGGCAGGCTAACTCATAACTGCCTGCCCCGAAGTTTATTCCGTTTGTTTGCACCTTTTTCTGTAATTCCCCAATAGTCACTGTCATGGAGAGGATGTTTCGGTAAATGTATGTTCCCCTGAATTGGCAAGTTAATTTCTAGGAAGTAGGAAATGTTCTGATGAGCATTCAGTCATCACCACACTAACAAATGACGGTACCAAAAACAGCCAGATAAACTGCATGGCCAAAGACCCTAGATTATTTTAGAAATGAGTTGAAAGCCTACAGGGCCAAACCCTCCTCTCTCCTTTACATTTACACAGCAAACCACATCCTGTCATTGATAACCTGGTGAAAACGAAAGTTCGCTGAGCAGATGAGCCCCTGTGCAACCATTAACAGCTCTGAGCAGGAATCTGACCCAGCTCCTGCCTCAGAGGCAGCAGGAAAAAAAAAAACCAGTCCTCTCAGGAGTATGAAGCAGGTTACAAGTTGCTACCTTGACAGCAAATCTGCCCTCAACTTCCCTTGGATGTGGGAGAAGACAAGAAATGCTGTATACTTAGCGCAACAGAAATGCTTCTCTGATGTTTGGAACCCAACCCCAGCAGGGAATAATGCAAAACCAGCAATATAAACCACAGGCAAAGGGATTAATCTGCAAGTGGTATAAACTGATAGGGTTGAGAGAACCCAGCTGACTGATGCTTTGAGGCTACCTAGGGCTTATACTTCCTTTTACTGAAAAATTTATAAATAATTTTCACATAGCTTAGTGAGGATAATTTCTGCCTTCGTTTTCCACCAGATCTGAACCGGACTACACACAAAGGGCTTGCATACACTGGAAACAAAGACAAATTACAAACACAGTTTTCAAGTAGATCAGTTAAAGGACATTAAATACTAATATGAAAGGTTTAATTCTGAAATAGAGTAACTGTGACTTGTTTTAACACTGAATCAAGCAACCTAAAAGCTCCTTTACGTATGAATAAAAGCATGTACCCATGGATTTAATAGGTTTTACCTTAAACACTTTAAATTCACATTTTAGTTGTTTCACTCCATCCTCCATGCAGTTAAGCCCAAGCAGTACCACTTTAACAAATGTTTTGTCTTAGGTGTCATCTTAGCCCCTGCAGTCACTCTTAGACCAAAATATGTGTATCTCTACAGGGGTTTGCAGTAGCTTTCCTAAACTGGTTTACAAAATAAACTAATTCAGCTACTGTGTGGAGATAAGATCTAAATAGCTGAAAGAATGGGATTTATAGATAAATGAGGAGGGATGGCATAAAAGCTTCATTGATTTCTGGCTGTGCTTCTGTTCTAAATCCCATTCTCTCCTAGCCTGCTGCCTCTGTTGAAGACTGTTGGATCTTTCTTTTTTGATTTAAAACTTCAGCTGAGTTTCAACTTTCTTCACTAGACTGACAATGAAGACTTAATCCCTCTTGGAATCTGCAAGATGTAAAAGGCTGTGTGTTAGCCAGGCTTGATAGAACTCTGATTGGGAAATTGCCAGTGCTTTTTACTGGTACAGGTTGTTCCCACTCACCACAGCCATCTCCACCTTCAGTGAGGACTCTGCAGAGCTGAGGCCACTAAAAATGGGGTGGTAGAACACGGGGCAACAGAATCCCCCTCTCTGGCACATCAATCCAATCTCATTTCATCTTCTGGTTAGATGCAGACTTCTATATAGCCACAGTTTCACTTCCTGGTCACACGGTTTGCACACTGTGCAAAATACTCCAGACTGACACCACAGGCTTTTGGTTTGCTGGGTGGGACTTTGAGCAACCTGGTCTAGTGGAGGGTGTTGCTGCCCATGGCAGTGGGGTTGGAACGATATGATGTTTAAGGACCCTTCCAACCCAAACTATTATGTGATTATATGATAATCAGTAGAATAAAAACACATAGAAAAACTAATCCCATCCCATCCAGACACTTCAGTCATGCTTGATAGAGATGGAGTCCTCGTTATGCACAACCCAACAGCTGGTAAAACATTTAGAAAATGCGAATTACTAACGACAGTGACAAACATCTTTTAGGAGGATATAATTTGCAATCAACTAAGGCAAATATTTATACATGCCATTATCACTTCCTGGTGGGATTACTGTAATCCATTATTTGCAGGTCTTCATGCTACCATACTTCCTTCAGGGATTTGAATTTTTGCAGAACTGTGGCTCCAAAATGCTCATCCCAGCCAAGATTCATTACTCACGTTACAGGCAAAGCTCCACCGACTTCCTCTGCAGCACAGGACTTAAAAGACTTTCTGCTTATATGCAGAACCAAATGGTGATTAATCCATCGTGCTTGTAGTGTAAAACTGGTTTGGGTCTTAATTCCAAAGGTTTGCTATAAATTGCTGTCATTTTGCATAGCATCTAAGGGTTTATTCACAATCTAAACATGTTAAGTACCAAAATAAATGTTATTAACACAAAAATAACTTCACTAGCTATGCCTGTAAAAAGTGTCCAGAGCCTTTTCAAGGGCCTTGATTAACTGAGAAGTAATTACATTCTGAAAACTGGTGAGTAATTTCACATTTGTGTCACTCAGAGACTGGCCTCTATTCAATTTTGCTTTAGTGCAGATAAATGCTAACCCCACAAGTTTCCACGGATGTCAGGGGTTGCTGCTCAGCACTCTGAGAGATCCTGCTGCTCCCCAAGGTGCAGCTGAGTGCAGTTCCAGAGCCAAGAGGCTTTGAGTCACAGCCACTCAGCACATGGTAGCAGGAGTTTCAAGATGTTGCACCAGGTTTTCTTATTCCTCAGCCACAAACTACTGTCTCTGGCCCAAAGCTGCAGACAGGACCACAGGAGCAGTTCAGCCTAAAGGACAGAGCAAAGCTGGTCTTATGCAGCTGCTGAACAGTGCACAGCAGAGACCGAGGCTCCAGGGCTGCCTCCTACCAGTGCTGAGCCAAGGTTGGTTGGTAATTCTGAGACAAGAGTCAGCAGAGAGCTGCAAGGAGATGCTTTCATTTTTATGTAGAGAATTTCGTCAGGACTGTTTCTGTCAGCACCTTGATTTTTGCAAACATCAGCTTACAGAAATAGCTGATGTTGGGCAAGGCAGCCCTGATGTTTCATCCTCCCCAGCAGAGGCCCACCAAGCACCACTGCATCACTTCACCACCACACAGAAGAGGCTTTGACAAGGCGCACGACAAACTAAACAGGGAGAGGTTAATTTTCAGGCAACCTCCAGCAACTAATACAAGGCTGTCATCAGCTCAGTGCTAAGCAGATGACTCTGAACATCTTAAAAAGAAGACACTATTTCTGCAACAGTGGCGGGGGGATAATAGCTTAAAGAGATCACCTTTAAACTGTAAAACATAGATGACAAAAAACAATTTTTGGAACATCCTCACTAGCATTATCTGAAGTGGGATAAAAACAACATCACTTGTTATAAATTCTGACTGACAGTCCCAAACACCATCACTCCTGAAGAACACATAATTTTGAGGCTGAGTAATCATTAGAGCACAACAATGTGATAAACAAAGCTCTTCAGTGCAGTTGCTGCTGCCAGCTCTGCACTGCAGAGCGGTTTCACATGGAGTGTGCGTCTTGGGGTGAAACTGAGTCCTTCTGACAACTTTATTCATCTGCAGGACATGGCTCCTTAGACATCTGAGCAGGAGACAGCCTGTACTCCAGGTCCAGTCCATAGGGTGGTACAAACCTCCCCAACAATCACTGAATATCAAAGACCTCATCACTGTCTGCTCCACTGGCAGAGTGCCACTCTTCAACCTTATCTTGAAAGGATGCTTAAATTACATGTTGGCACGCTCATTTAACAAACACATAATTAAACTCCCTTCTAAGCTCTCACAAACGGATGTTTCTCTTCTGGAAGAGGCTGGCAGAACAAACAGCATGTGTCCAAGGGACAGTCCCTGTTGCACAACACACTACTCAAAGGTGGTCAGATATAACAGCAGTGGGGAAGGCAACTCGTAAGAAGTGAGGAGAGGCAAAGACTAAGCTTAACTAATTTGTGAGCACTAGTGATGTTCTGAAGTTTTTCCAAGTCTAGCTCAGGTCCGTGTCTTTCTTCAGAAGAAAAAGGGAGACAGACAAAAACACCCAAGGGCTAACATTGCTTGGAAAGAAAGATGGAGCTGTAATCAAGCTGACTTTAGCAGCATGGAGAGCTGCATCACTGCCTCTGTTTTCTGCACAGACAGAAAAGGTCAGATTTCTAGCTACTGATCAGTAGCTAGAAAGCAGCCTCAGGATTAAGTCTTGGCATCATTTCTGGAAAAGGTTAAAAAGTCAAAGTTTATTTTTGTGACATCCTCAAATAACTAACTTATGGATGAGACGTGATTTTTTATCAAGTATAAACTGAAAAGGCATCTTCTTGTACACTCAGCAATCCATAGCTATAGAAACGTCTGGGAAACAGTTTCCACTGCTTTGGTGTATCAATACGAGATCATGACAAAATGAGGAAACAGAAAGAGGCAAGGTGTCTCCTGGTACCTGAAGAAATAATAGAGCAATGGTAGCTGCAAAAGAAAAATCTCTCTCCAGAAGATGGAGATAGTTTGCAGATGCCCTTTTCCTGGAAAAAGGCAATGTAGCAGGGTCTGGGAAGAAATTATTCCACTTTTAAGGCCAAAACTGATGAATAACACCTGTCACCCTAAGGAAGTGCAACTTTGGTTCATATTTAGGTGAGGTAAGTAAGTAGTCTGCAATGGAGCAAGGACATCAAACATGGTGGTAGGTCTCAGCTCAGACAGCAGCAAAAAAAAGCAGAGGATGTTAGAGAGATTTGATATGAGATAGGTTGCATTGCTTATACATTGTGGCTTTGAGTCCTTTTTGGAACCCAAAAGCTCCCTCTGCATTTCTAGTTGCAATTTGGAAGTGTAACTCCAAACATGCTGATATCTAGCATTTCACCAAAGCTGGTATTTCCTCCTTGTTTTAATAGCATAGCTTGAGATCCAGGCTGTGTTAGCAACCTCTGCATCCAGTCCTGCTGTGTGCTGCCTGCATCTTATCTAAGGCAGAATTCAGCTGCTGAGCTTGGGGTAAATAAGGTTTGAATGTGTCTTCATAAGCCCTTTCCACCCACAACTATCTGGCACAATGATGACAGGGAGGTCTTTAATCATTACTTCTGGTTGCTGTCATTGCTGTAGTCAGTGACTCAAATTTTCTCCTAGGTGAAACCTGACAGCAAAGCAAGTTGGAGAATGATTTTTGTGTGGAAAACAGTAGGGGGGCATAGAGTAAGGTTGTGTATCACATAACATTAAATCATCTCCTGGTGGCAGACAGTGACTCTGTCTCATGTAATAACAGTCTGTTTGGTCTTAAGTCTCAATGAAGCAGTCAGCTGTGCTGACAGAAAAAACAAAAAACCAAGAGGGCAGGTGGGGCAAAGCAAAAGTTCCTCTGACTGCCTGAATATTAAGGCCATGTTTCATGAAGGCAACATGAACAGTTAAAACACAAGCATCATTTCCTTCTCCCTGTTGCTCTTGACCTGGTAGCCAAAAAACACAGAGCACATGTGGCGAATTTGATCTGTAGATAACTGCACTCAGTAGAATTGTAACAGTGCATTAGCATGAAAAATAACATACTGCACAGCTGCGTGAAAGTGGATCTGGTGCTTGTCACATATATTTTAATAGAAGATGCCTAGAAGGTGATCTCAGAACAAACATGTCAGAAAGCAAAAGACAGAAAGGAGAAAAAACACCCCCAAATCTCTGTATTTTTAAGGGGTTTTGATATACAAAGTGTAGGTTTACAAGGGTTGAAATAAAATTGTTTCACAGTAGAAATCTCTCTAATCCTTTTTATACAGTAAACCTCAGGCACCAAGGGCTTTGGCAGATGGGCTGTGGAGAACCTTGCTGGAGTGGTGCAAGAGAAGTATCTTGCTGGCACCCCATCCCTTCCCTCCAGCTGCAGATGGAGGGGAATGTGGGTCAGTGCCTTGGCCAGCTACCTCGCTCTCTGCAGTTGTGGGCTGAGCTCACCTTTGTCAGGGTATTGGGGCAGGAGGGGAGAAGACCCTGCCTTCTGCAGACTCGTCTCACAGGCAGGACAACCTCCTCAGGGCAGTGGGGAGGATGGCTCAGGCAGCACAATTTACCAGCCCAGCAAGGTTCACCAGAGATTAATACCCTTAGGGAATCAAACACTGGACTGTCTTGGTTTGGACCAGATTTTGGCTATAACCTTAAATGTGCAACATTTTCTGTGAGTCCCTAATCAGAACCATCTATGTATGAGCTTTTTATTTCAAATTCTTGCAAAATGATTCCTCACTTGTAAAAGACAGAAAGATGGTAGTTACATGTAAACAATAAATATTGCTATGGCTGCTTATCTTTGGAAGGGTCCAAACCTAAGCTCCTCCAGTGTCTTTCCAGCAAATGTTTTAGAGCTGTATCTTCCCCACAAAACCTTGCATTCCTCAGCTGTTTATTGTCTGTGAGCTGATAACCTTGACAGTCCATTTTTACAAGGTCTAAGCTAAAACTTTAAGAAAGGTTGGCAATCTGTGTGAGCTTTCCAAAACTGTTGTTTTCCACACTCATCCATTTTCCAGCATAACAAATCACTCTTTAAAAATCCCTTGTCATTAGCATTTTGGCATGGTTCACTTCAAGAAGACAATCCAAGAAAACTCAGTGATGATGTTATTAAGCTAGACAGGGAGCACCTGAGGATTTCAGCTCCTCTTGCAGTATTAGGAGAGATTTTATTTTATTGAATGCCATGAGTGTATTAGGATGAATACCTCTGTTTGCCTCCTAGAAAGCTCCCTTAACTACCAGACAAAGGCTTCATCTGGCAACTTTAACTCAAGCCCCAATAAATATTCTTCATGGATAGAAAACTAAGCGTAAATGACAGATTTAGCTCAGGGGAGTTATGGTCAGGCCTGAACTGCACTGACAGAGCTCTGCTGGGAAGCCTGCATGCTGCCTGCATATAGCCAATATAATAAGCCCTGTGACCTTCTCAGTTCTGAGCATTTGACAAGGGGATGGAAGTACTGCATGAAAAGCAAATCTCTAAAAGCAAAACCCAGTCCTCTCTTCCTGGGGTACACATGAGCAGGTACTTCGATTTGGTGGGATAGCAGGCACCTGAGATGGTTTCTCTCAAGGATGCAAAATCAGACACTGGGGTGATGGATGATTTCTTTAAAAGGAGGAAAAAAAAAGGGGGGGACAATAGCCACAAACTGAGGTAATTTAGATGACTTTAGTGCTTTTTAAAGATAATGAGCATCTCCTCTTGCTTAGGGAGACAGTGGGGAGAGGAACTTCTTTCAAGATTCAGGGCTCCCTTGCAGAGGACAGGAGGGGCACACGCTTCCAAACCCCCAAACTTTTCTTATTTCCAACAGGGAGAGACTGCAGCGACCATAATTTCCATGAGGAGAGGAAAAAGGCCTGTGGAGCAGTGTTTGCAAAGGCGGCCAAGGAATCAGAGAAGAGGTGGGGAAGGAAGGAGCCCCACACCCTGACTGTACCTCCAGCTGCCCCCTTTGGGGGTGCAGGTGCCTGTCAGCCCCTCGGCGTGGTGAGGGCTTCCCACGGGCTGTGTGAGCAGCGTGCCAGCCCTGCCACACCCGGCCCCTCCAGGGCACAAAGCCTCTGGACGCTGCGCCGGGCCCACACACCGGGGGAAAGGCCCCATCCTGGGCAGTGTGCAGAGGAGCTGGGCGGCCTCAGGCAGGATCCCGCTCCTTGGACTTTCATTAGGGGTTTAGAAGCAAAGTCTACACTTTTCCAAACGCGCCAGGAGCTGGAGCTGGGCTGTGGGGCCAGCCGGGATTCATGGCCTCAGATAGCCCAGGAGAGCTGGTTCTGTCAGTCCTGCTGGTGAAGCAGGGGAATGAAAGGGGAGAGGCAGCGAGTCTGCCACATTCCAGCAGAACTGTGTAGAAATCAAAGCTTCTCTTGGAGGCTGCTCAGCCTTGCTGCGTCAGCAAATTCCAACAGAAAAGCACCATTTCCTGCGTTTTCTTCTGATCCGGCCTGGTGCTGAGCTCCCTCACCCAAGATGAGGGAAGTCCCGCATGGATCTTGGAGCCAGGAATACAGTGTAGCAAGCCCAACCAGTAGGGAGTGTGAAAAGAAGAGGGCATGGGCATTGTGCAAAGAGTTGTCATGGTGGTAAAGCCAAAGAGAACAGATGAGTAGTACTGCTGGAAAATCAGATTTCTACAAGCCTTGCTCCTGGTTCACGTCTTCATCCTTTCCCTACACGTGGAACACAACTGATGCCAACGACCACCACAAGTTGTCCAAGTGGGCAAAACTGATAATTAAATGAACAGCAAAGTGTTATTCCATGCACGGCCATGAGCATGGCCATGCAGGATGACCCCACACTCTGGTGAAAAACCAAAGCACAGGAGCCTCTGTGGAAGTGGAAGGATCAATTCCCCCAGCCTCTGAGGAAACTCACAGCCATACAGCACCAGAGCACATATCGGTGGGGCAGATCCTCACAACTTGGACTCTTAAATGCAATCACAGACAAGGTGTCTTAGCCTTCAGAAATGATCCTCAACTACTGCAAAGAAATAGTTTTATAAGTTAAAGCCTTTGTGTCATTGCCTTGTTCCCCCTTCATTTAAGTGTATTTATTTTCAGAAGGCAGCAGGGAATCCTTGCTAGATGTGTGTGATGGTCAGCGTGCTGGGACTGAACTCATTTGGAAGTCAGGCTCATTTCAAAATCAGGCTTCGCAGTAAGCAATAGCATTGCTGAAGGACAAGGAGAAGGGGTCAGATCTGTGTTGGCTGAACATGCCAACTAAAGCTATGTTTGTGGAAGAGATCCAGGGCTCAAGGCCTGAACTCAGCTCTGCTAGAGTCCATTCCTGCTCCAGTTAGTGGAGGAAGGGGTTGGGAGCCCAGCAAGAGCAGGTTTAGCTGCCCGCACTAAGTGGGACAAGTCCCTCTGTTGTACATGCATGTTTGATTATGTGCCATCCCACCAAAAAACACGTGAAGCCCAGTCCTGCAGACTTTACTTAGGCATGAAATTCCTCACAGCTCAGCAGCAAGCAAATTCATGGGCAAAACACTGCAGAAGCAGCTCATGCAGTATTAAGTGGCATCTACATTTACACAGCTATCAAGTAGCTCAGTAACAAATCATTTAATTTCAGAATGGATGCAAAAACTATTTGCTCCTGGAGAACCCAGACTCATATCCAGGTGCAGGATATCACACTGACTTCAAGACAAGGATCATGCCCTTTTGACCATTTATCCCCCATCACAAACTGTACAAGCAGCAGGGCCAGCCACAAGGACATTTGTTTCTTCCGTTTTTTCTCTCATCAGGGACCACTACCTCATCTCTACACATAGGGGTTGCCTGCCCAGTAGCATCAACCCTCACTGCTGCAGTCTAAATGTTACTGCATCCAATGCAGAGCTCACCAAAGTCATTGCACAAAATCTCATTAAGCTCAGCTCAGTTTATTTTACAAATGAGGAACTGGCTGTGGAGACACTCAGATCCCTCAGATAGCCCCTGACTCAAGTGAGCTGGAGGTCTGGCTCCCAGATATTTATAAGGCTGAATATAAAAGGCAATGGAGCCAGGCTAGCAACTGGCCGAAGAATGCCTGTACCAATGGTACCATTGCCTCTCCAATGCTGGGACTGGCTGCTGACCACCAGGCTGCTCACCAGTGTGACCATGCAGATGGACGTGTCTGCCGGGTCCAACAGCAGGTCTGCTCAGCCCAAGGAATTGGCATGGACATTGTTCTTCAGTGGCTTCTTCCCCCTCCCCAGGTTATCAGAGGGCTTTCCCAGCCACCTGCATGGTCCCTGCTCATGTGGTGCTCAGATATCACTTTCCCACCAAAGCAGAAATAATTTTCATTTAACTGATATGGGATTGCAAAAACTTCTGAGACAAAATAGAGAATAAGCACAAGACAATGCTCAACTCCACACTTAAATGTCGTTCTAGCTGCTTCTCACTCATGCTAGTTTAAACTGGGGCTGCATTTTAAAGCTATTCTGTAAGTAGTTATAAATTTGAAAGTGACTTGGAAAATGGAGAAATTAATCTCTTCTCTTAGAATGTGAGAGAGGGGTATCAAGTTCTGGGATTTTCACATTTTCTTTTTTTCCTTGTCACCTTATTTCATTCAAAAGTGATAGCTTTAAAACACAGTGATGAAAAAGTTATGCTATTCTTGTGTCTTCTAAAACAAATTTCACATGAAATACAGTACGTGTTAAAGACATTTGTATTCCCAGGGAATGTGGGTATACATTTCACTTGTCCTGTTACAACTTCCTATGAATTTACTCAGCTGGCTTCAATAAAAAAAAAGGAAAAAAAAATCTGTGGGAATCTTTCTGTGTGTACATTACGAAGCTACTAGGCCTTTACACTGATAATTTAAAACCATCTAAGCACATGTGCACAGATGGGAAAATCTGAGTAATTTGGTTTCATGTGCTTTCCATCTTGCTGTAGATTCGGATGCTGAGCCCTGGCTGAATGCTGAACTCATGAGTACCTCTTCAGAGACTTAGCATGGCTCTTGCAGAAGATAAAGCCAGGCTATGGGACAGTCTTGTGGCAGGACTTTGCTAGGTAAGAAACCCATAAGTTGAATGCTGCTGCTAATATTTGTTTCCTTGAAAGGGTCCAACTATTGTCTAGTGGAGGTGCACAGCTGAGCTATTTCTCCAGCAGTGCCCGCCAGCAGCGTTTTGCTCTTGCTTTCAGATGAGTTTTCCAGTGAGGGAGCAGTCGGTTCTTGCTGTGATGGGAGCATCCCTGCTCCCTGTGCTCCAGGACGAAGCCAGCTCCTGTGCAAGGAGAGCAAGGCCGCTTTTGTGAGGCCCAGCCAAACAGCCTGAGTTTGACATTACAAAAGCTACCGAGTGCTGTAGGAGCTGAGGTTTCGTTTACAAAAGGACCTTTCAGCTTTGACTGATAACTCTGATAATTTGTGCAGGGGTAATAGAACACAGGCAGCCATGTGCAGGGCCCGAGAGTCAATGGCTGTGGCTCTGGAGCAGCACTGGTGTGCCTGCCCTACAACCAGATCCTGCTCCCTGCTCAGCAGGGTGTTCAGCCACCCTGGACTTCAGCTGACACTAAAGTAAGGGCGGGGAGCTGGTGGTGCTGGTGTGCAGTCCAGGTTGGGTTTTACCTGAATGGCTCAACAAGTGATCCCTGCCCAGCTTTGCTGCTCTCCATTTGTGGTAGGTCAGACAGGTGTCATGAATGAAATCCCTCAGGTGGATAGGGTCAGCCTTCAAAATGTTCTGGAAATCTGCAACTGCAGCCTAAGTGGTGCCTTTAGTCTGGAGTGCACTGGCTCCCTCAGACTGGGTCTTTACAAAAGCTCTGTGCCAGCTGGCACCTGGAACCCCTTGGCATCAACAACATTTGACTAAAGATCTCTTAAATTCTCACAGCTCTCTACACCTTTAGGAAATTAAACCTCGTTGCAGATGTAGACTAGAGGAGGTTAAATCTCATGGAAGTTGGTTCCAGTTGGCTGTGGAGCCGGTGTGGCCAGGACACACCAAATTCCCTGGCTGGTGGCAGGCGGGATGCTGTGGTTAGCATCACGTTGACTGGCAGCTGGCTCTTCGCTCCTAATAAGGAGGTGCAGCTGGGCTAATTGGAGGCAGCTTCCAGCACCGAACAATGCTGGAACGCGCTCCACGGCAGCGGCTGCGAGACAGCACCGCTGCTCTGCCCCACACCACACCCTGGGTGGGAGAGAGGCACTCTAACATTAATGTTAGGAAAAGCGGTCAGCCTGTTACCTGACTGTGTGAAAGGCGTTTCTGTGGCAGCAGCCACCTTGCCAGCACACTGAGGAGCACAGGCTCCGTGGATGAACCTGGGAAGTAGTCATGCTGTAAGCCAACAGACTGACTGTCTTGTCTTGGCAGCAGCCTCATATGGAAACCTACACAGCATCCTGGCAGTATGCTGGCAACATGCTTCAGTGACCTCTAGTAGTGTGTTTGCAAAGGGCGAAAGCACATCTGTAAAATATGCTGCCTCTGGTTCTGTGTTGTAGTCCAAAACAAGCTATTGAGCAGCTGGAGCTCTTGAAGGAGCACACGTCCAGGTATAAGTTCTCCTTTAATAGCTCTTAGGCCTTAAAAAACTATTTATAGATCTCCCATTTACCAAATGTATGATTTCAGTACATGGCATGGCTTCCATTTGGTTGCATTACCATTCTCAGCCAGACATGTACAGCTGTTTTACAGTTCTAAACCCTCACGGAGAAACTCATCTAAGCTTGAGCAGTGGGGAAAGTCATTCCACTTCCTCTGACATTTTTGCAACATTCATAAATTCTCTATTCTTTTTAGCATTGCCCTCTTTTTTGGGAGTGTAGGAACCTGAGATCCTCTCAGCTGTGCTTTTGGAGGTGGCACCCTTGCTTCTTGAAAAAAGTAAAAATTAAATTGTGAGCCTCAATTACATTTTCTAACACCTTAGTGAGTTATGTGCAAGGCTTATGCTGGCTTTTTAAATTAAGCAACGTACACTAGGAAGAAGATCTCATATACCACAAAACAAATGACTTCCAAACCTTTAGATCTGCTAATTTCCATAAGGAAGCTTCTACTCCCTGTGTAAACATTGGAACTACTCAACAGAACAGCAAAATCCTTTCTTTCAAAAAACATAATATAAAGAAATCCCAAAGTATGTTTAATGTCCATAAAAGATCTTTCTGGAAAAAAGAAAAAATGCTTTTTTCAGCTCTGTTTAACATCTTACGGAAATAATAGGATTTGGTCTTTCGTCTGTGTCTTTCTGAGGTCTTTACAGTGTTAGCTGTTATTTGCTGAATTGAAAACATTGCTTTGACCAGAGGCTGGGTGGTGTCACTTGTCTAGCTGCAGATGTCACAGCAGGGGCTGTATTTTCACTACATTACCACAAACAACACAGTTCAAACTGCATTTAATTAGTGGGTACTAAATACTGCTGCCCGCCTTCCCTTTAAAGCCCAGGAAACAGCCATGGGTAAACGTTTCACCAAACAGCACAGGGTGAATTTAGGTTTTCATAAGCTACCTCAGCAGGACCCTCTCAACCCCCTGCACCAACAGACATGGACATACACAAATGGCAATGAAGTGGATAGAAAGGAAGGAGACTGGTGCTCTTCAGCTTGGGAAGAGAGGACTGGGGGATCTGCCTACCAACAATGTCAGCAAATGGAGCAGGGGAAGGCAGGACAGGTCATCATTTCTAGAATGCTGGGGTTTGATATTATAGTGCTAGAGCATAAAGGCTATTAATCTTTAAGATGTATATTCATTTAAGTAAAATCTAAAAGCAGCAGAAAGCATTCTTTTTGGGGCTTGACAACTGCTGAAGCCTCATCCAATCTCACTACAGGCTAAAACTTCAGGAGCTCTTTCTGAACACCCAAGTGAGCACCTCCTTCTGCAGCAGCTTCCCTGCTATCTTCCTCTTTGGAAAATGCTGCTTTCCTAATTCCTTCCTCCGGCCATGTCCTCCAAATCTGTATCCAATCTCTACTGGTTCTCACAAAGAAATGACAAGTTGCTCCCTATAGACAAGCCCTCCCCTCAACAGACTTCTTCCCAATGCCAGACTTCCATTTCGGATCATTAAAACCTTGGCCCATGATAAACAGGAGAAGGAGGCCTTAACTATCACAGAACTCACATAAACCAAAACCAATTTTCATGCGATCCTTTTGAGGAACAGCCACAATTGAGGATGTGTCCTCAGTTTCCTGAGCACATAGTTGGTGGTTTCCTGAAGAGGAGACTCTTCAATCCCATGCTTACTGCCATAGCGAGCTGGGGATGAGTCTGAGAACTCCAAGAAAAAGAACTGTAGAAGCTGGCGGAGGATGATGCAGGGGTTTTGGGTAAATCTGAAATCTCACTGTAACCACAAGAGGACCGAATACTCTTCTGAACACCTTCTCATCAAAACACAAAGATATTTCAAATACCTCCACGAAGGGAAATTAAGTGACTTTATATATTCAGGTAATCAGTACCTGCTTTCATGATAGTGCTAAACAAAAAAGGTGTGAGATTTCCAAATGACAACACCACAACGGTAACTTAGCTGTATGTACAGTCCTACAATAATGTACGTAGCATAACAGCGAATAGCTACCTGCTCACAGTATAATATTGACATATGTTTCATAAAAATCAATGATTTGAGAATCTGCCTCCCAGGCTGTTGCAAGCCTTAATATAACCCTCGAAAAGCTTCAGAGGAAAAAGGAGTCAGAGTGGTTTTAAGCCATTAGACATAAAAGTGGTGGAAAAACCCCAAAACCACCAACAGCTCAAATCAATCAAATAACAGTCAAGTAATCACCTAAGATTTTCATTTGGATTTTTATCTGTCATGCATGTGCAAGACAAGTAACACTATGCATGTATGGTGCCCCTTCAGATTATTATTTAATCTCAAAACACCTTACAGTGTTCATGGTCAGTCCTGTAGAAATGGTATTACAAACTGCCAAGCAAAGAGATGTGTCAGCCACCTTCATGAAAAACAATAGTAAGTAACAGTGCACAACGTGGATTTGGTTTTTCAGTTAATCTGGCTGCAATTCACCAATTTTCTGCCCCTGAATAAGAAACATATAAATACTTTTAGGTCAAGCATTAACAATTGGGGCTACCTTATATTGGGGTGGGAAGACAACAGATCAGTTTTTAACAGAGAAAATAAGAAACTTATGTTTCAGTCACATTGTGACTCAAAGCCAAGAGAAGCCAAGAAATTCAAAGATATTGGCTAACTCCCACAGAACTGCTTGCAAAGCCAACTTTTAGTCCCAAGTGAATTTCTTCAGTGAGTTATAAGTCCCTAAACTTGGATTTTAAATGTTACTTGCTGACACAACCTTAATCACAATGCTGCAAAAGCTGTATGTACATAATAATAATAATAACAATAACAACAACAGCAACAAAAACAATAATAATAATTATTTAAAACTAAATGTTTCCAGTGTTCAGAACTTCTCAGAACTTCCCCGGATACCAGTATCTGAAATAAAATATTTAGGGAAGAGCAGTGTAACTTGGCTATGGTGACTAAAGGTAGTATGTGCAGCAATGGTTCTGTATATCAGTTTGAATTTTAAAAAAACCCCTTCTGATTAAATAAAAAACAACAAACATACAAACAAACACCCCCCCACCCCCCCAACCACAAAAACCCAAAGGTCAAAATACAGAGACTAAAGTTTCAGTTCTGATGAGATAAGAATAAATATTTGTCCATTTGCAATGCTGTCAGTAAAATGTTAGTGCTCTGAGCAAGGACCGTGTACCATGACTCTTGGGGTCTTTGCCTCACATAGGTCTGTTCTTAGTGCTGGAAATCATTGTAAAATTCTCTTAAACTCCTCCTTGGAGGGTCCTAGGTGCAAAGCATTACTGAGGTAAACTGATATTTTAAAAAAAGCTTTATAGAGATTTTTCCCCAACAAAGAGATGATCAGGCCAGGATTTTCCCCTTATCTGAATATAACTGAAAAACCATTACCTCAATACTCTGCTACTCTGGGATTTGCATGATCATACAACCAGGGAGAGACTTTGCACCCAAGAGCTGACAAATTTCTGAGTGCTCTCAGAGCCCTGGGACCTCACTGGAGTCTTGCTTCCCAAGTACTTCTGAAAATGAAGCTTCTTTTTAATTGTCCTACAGTATTTCTCAAGCCAAAAACACCCATGAAAGGCGAGAGCTGACAAAAATGCACCAACATTTTTTTTCACTCCTGCTCATTGTTTAAAAGAGGTTTAAAGCTAAAATAAACTTCTCTGAAGCAACGTGCAGTTCACAGACAATGGCAGCAGCTGCAGATAGCAGAAGTTCATTCCTGTTTATTATATTCATTAAAACTAAAGGGAGAACTGTGGCAGCAGCAACTTAATGGTCATCTGAACATAATTATTGAGAAAGCATTGTTCTTTGGAAAGATGCAAAGTGTCAGACGGAACTTCACACCCTTGTCATAAAACCTCCACTTATTTCCTACCATTAATTGGATAAAATGGGCATTGTAGGATCGGAGGTGGAGGGAAATGGGTTAATGAGTGTGTGTAGGAGGCAAATGACACTGGAAACTCAGTGTCTACAGAGAGTGGGCAGAGGAAATAAAATCAGATGTGAGCAAATTTCTGGAAGGGAATCAGGTTGACAAAACTCATGAGACAGCACTTTGTGTTCCTATCATCCTTGAACAGTATGAAAAGCAAAACTCTGGCCAGTTTGCACATGTGTTTCAAACAACAAGTCAAGAGAGAAACAAAACCAAGTTGTGAATCAAGGGACTGCATTGACAGCCGCAAAGCAAACTCCTTTTGGAATCCAGCCACATCCTTGCATCCTACAGCGTGCACCGTGCAGGAGTTCCCATGGTGCCTTTTGGTACCATGAAGTTCCCTCCATCTCTAGAAGCTGGGGCAATTCCTCTCCATAAGCCCCAGTGAACCTCCTCAGTGTTCACTGCCAGTCTGTCTTCTCTTTAGTTTCCTTCCTCCTTTCTGAAACAATGTTCACTGCCTTTTATTGGTAGTCTGATGCTAAAGGTGGAGGGAGTTCTCATTGCTCCCCGTGAGCAGCCTTGATGCCAAGAGGAGCACATGGGTTGGACTCCACCTCTTCCTCGAGCAGGCAGTGATGGATTTGCTCTTCAGACTCTTGGGTCAGTGTGTGAGCACCTGTGGCTTTCCCTGAAATCTGTGTGTCCCTCCACAGGCAGGCATGGATGGAAAATCACTTCTGAGTCTACAGGCCACCTCTCAGCTCTGCCATCACTCAGTGCTCCTCAGTGGACAGGTCTGTGGGGCAGCAGTGTGGGAATGGATGTCCAGACCAAGTGCAACAGCATTAGTCTGTACAGACCAGCACATCCCACGGCTCAGGATCCCTATGGGGACCATGAAGCCCATCCATGGCCGTGCCTGCCCAGCCACAGAGCTGCAGCACGTTACACACCAGAGTGTTGCATGGGGCTGCGAGCTCAACCACGAATTCCACTCCCTTCTCAGCCAGGACCCCCACTGACTCCTCTGAATGTTTTATGCTTCAGAGAAGGAACTGTTGAGCTGTTCCTGGACTGTAAAACTTATTTTCCTTAGCTGCTAAAAAAAAGTGGCCTTCAGACTTCAGCTGGCCAACACCAACTCCCATTCCATAGCTATTCCCAATGTTCACTGCTATATAACAGCAAAAGCAAATTTTTGGACCCTTTGGAAAAATACACTCTACCTTTCAGCAGAAAGAGCAGTGATTCTTTAACAAAATGTACTCCTTTTTTCTGAGGCTGATCTTCCTTTGTGCTCTATCTTTTCTTGTGAGTACCTGTGACTTTTTGGTGCCAGGATAATTAAAGGTTAAGTCACCTTTAACTCTTATAGTAGCTGGTAATTTTTTTAAAATTTACTCCTGCTAATCCTCATGCATATGTAGTTGGTGCATCTAAGTCAAGGACATCCAAAACTCACTTTTTGAGCCTGGTCTTCCAGTGCAATGATGTTTATATGACTGTGTGCTCACCTGCCTGACAAATTGCCTTCT
Organism: Prinia subflava; assembly: GCF_021018805.1. Classification (NCBI taxonomy): domain Eukaryota; kingdom Metazoa; phylum Chordata; class Aves; order Passeriformes; family Cisticolidae; genus Prinia; species Prinia subflava. The sequence continues at coordinate 29,208,843 of NC_086249.1, forward strand.
CATCCCTTCCAGGAGTTTTAGAACACTTGGATAAGTTCTTTAGTGGGGGGCTGGAGCCTCAGAGGTCACAGCTGAAGCTCTAGGAGGGCTTCCAAACCTCTGTGAATGACCATCATGGCTCCTGACAATGCACAAAGATAAAGCCCAGGCACACACCACTTCCCACTCTACTGCTGATCCCCTGATTTCACTGAAAAGGCCATAGGCTGTCCCCAGAGACGTCCCCCATCAGATGGCTGGAGAGCCAGGACTGCAGGTTGCCTCCTCAGGTGCATCAGAAAACGTGATCAAATATAACTTTTGCATCTCCAGTTGCTTTGGTTTTATCTCGTCCATCAGTTCAGATAAAATCCTGCTTGCTCCAGCAATCCTAGGGAGGAGAACGCATTCCTCCACTCAGCCGGATTTACAGGGAGCCTCGCCGTCATCACTGCTCTTGGCCCTCTCAGTAGATCTCAGGAAGTCGTTATATGTTATACAAGTAATTAACTGTGCTACAAATGCTGGGTGATTCCTAATGCCTTGCTGCCTTTGCTCACTGGGTTGGGTGTTGACAGTACTTGGAGCAAGAGACCCACACTTTGAGTGTAAAACTAAACCAAAAGCTCTGGTTAAGGTTCAGATTTTAGGAAATTACAGACTGCAGTCCAAAACTTTGTGCTTTGAGCTGCTCTGTAGTCTGTGTGTTTCACAGCACTGGGAAATAAGAGTTCGTTCACCATAATTCTTTCATACATGACAAAGTGGGAAATTCACCCTGCAGTCCTTCTGAAAGCGCACTCTGTGCTCCACATGCCAATTAGTGCTTCTGAAGGCTGCTATAATGCTGGAAAATTGCCAGCCAGACTCAGAGAAGGGCATCACCTATACAACAATCTCAAAGTGACCAAAGCTTACTGAAGTAGTTACATACTTGTCTTCCCAGTCAAATGCCCTTCTTAGACTGTATATTATGGTTGCCACCAAAATTAATGCAAGTTTTTCTTTTTCAGTGGCATCCAAAAATCCTTCAATGACATTGAGAAAAGCAGAAATTTGTAGTGTTTATTTCACACCATTTAAAGCATCTCGCTCACAAGCTGAATGGGAACTTACCACCAAAAGAAGTGAGTTCAAAAAGTGAACAGACAGGTTCACACAGGACGGACTTGGTGGTGTCCACAGGTGGTCCTGATACCTTGGTGACTACTACAAACTGGCAATGTTCACCAAGGGAATGATCAGCTGATTTCCTGCACTCTGGTCTAAATATTCACTCCTCGACACAGGGACTAGGTTAGACACACTTTGCCTGCTACCTCCCGTGGTAGCAAGCTTCCTTGTGTGCAGGATGTTGCTGTAGTCAGATGTGTTCATGACTTCTTACAAGAAAAAAGACTCAAAGAAAAATCTGAAATTAGGGCTCACTTTCAGCACATGTAGTGAGGGGAATGTTCTTCAGATTATTATTTGAGTTCCCTCCATGTATTTCACTAAAATAAGAGTATGTATTTTTTTTTTCTTTTTTTTTTTCTTTTTTTTCTGTAAATCACAGCCAAGAGGCCTCTGGGTACTTCAAAATTGATTTAAAATTTTAATAATGTATTAATAAACTAAGTAAAGGATATACAAAATTATTCAGTAACTCACATGTTTCTTCTATTGACTTAAGCTACATTTTAAAGAATATTTTCAAGAAAAATGTTATTTCATTCTCTTTTTTAAAGGGAATGTGTGAGTTATTGGGAACTTTTATACATTTATCACTCACTTTATTCAGATAGTGTTGCTTTTTTAATCCAACTTAAATACAGTTGCTTTTCTTTAGGAATAAACATGTTTATGTTACATTTAAAATCTTGAAATCTTTTATGTGAGACTGAAGCAATCTATTTTTATAATTTAAATTAAACACAAATAGCATTCAGGCAGTGCATGCTGTTACTGAAGTTTTAAGAAAGTAAAACAACAGGATTCGGGGAAGTCACTTGCTTAGCACCTGGAACAAGAATTTGCTGAAGTGATAAACCAGCACTTGACAGCTGCAACTTGTTCTGCAGGTGCAGAAAGCACTTCTTCCTCTCAGTTCCTTCAGCTTAGTTCAGTTCAGTAATTACTTCACTCAGTGCTAAGACACCACTTGAGAAATAGAAAGAAAAACTGCAAACCAATTTCCCCTCTCTAGTCCAGGAATAAATACTGTATACAAGGTATTTTCACCTATGAGTTCAAAACTGAAGGACAAGATAGCCTGAAGTAATCCTTCTAATCCCATCCTTAAAGAAATGTTTCCTATCATTTAATACATTAGGCAGTTTTTAAAAAAATAGATCAGTTTTGACATATATTTTTTTAAATTACCTATCACATTCCCTTAATAACAGGAAACTTATTATGGTTTTTTAAATATATTTTTGTATTCTGACTCTGTGCATGTACCATTTGATACAAATTACCCAAAAAATGTCAATAATAAAAATTACTTCATTTCATGGTGTTATCCCTTGTAGGCAGTATTGAAATCTGAATATATATGTGGTAAATATTCCATGGCTTCAATCTGGTTCTATTATACATCCTCTAAATTGTTCAAACCCCCTCAGTTTTAGTGTAAAATCCACTTTTAGCTTCATGTATTTTAGCTGTTGTGAAACAAAGATTTCAATTTTTCATTTGGGAAACATCTAAATTAGCCAAAGCAAACCAAGACTTAAAAAAGATTATTTAAAAATTTTTACTTGCTGATTTAAATAACAATTGTGACCAATACTTTAACTAATTCTGGCTAACATATATACATTAATATTGGCAAAACTTCAGCGTCTAAAAGAGGCAAAATTTCTAGTGCAGACAGCAGAAACATAAGAGAGAATTTATTAAAAAACCCAACAACAGGAGCTCAAAATCGTTGTGTCTGTTTCTACCACTGGCTATGAAAGAAATCCTTGAAGGAATGAATTTATGTTAATACTGGGATATATATGAAGAATAAAAAAAATTATAGTTAATTCTATACTAAAGATTAAAAAATTAAAATTGTGAGGTAGGGAAAATAATGTTTTGACATGCATTTGGAAAAGGCAGAGATGATGGGGTAAGAGGAAAAAAGGGTTTACATGGCCTTTGCTTCTGTTGCATGGTATAGAGAGTCAGCTCACAGAGGAAGAAGGAAAGGTGGGGATTTTAAAAGCTGTTTCCCCTCCAAAAAGCTTTATCATCTAGAAATGTGTGCATGAGAATTTCAAGCTGCTACATCTTTTCCTTTCACTGTTCCATAAATCACTCTGCTCTGATCTCACAAATACTTCTTGCTTCCTTACAACTTGCAGCACTTTTTTTGCAGCTGCAAAATCTATAACTCCAAAATCGTTGAGGCGCTGCCGTTTGAGGGGCGAGGGGGAGGAGGGAGGGGGGAGCCATTTGCTTTGAAGCCCTGTGCTCCAGAGGATGTCATCCTGGTTCCTTGCTGGCCTATCTCTTAAGCCTGTTAATGGGCACTAAAAGCTGTCAAAACTTCCAGTGCAGTGCAGCAGCACATTCTCCAAATCCCATGAATGTAGCTGGTTTGGTGTGATAAAACAAGCTGGAAACAGAAATGCTCTTAGTTAAATCGAGCTGAGGTTGACGATGCTTCACATCGTCCCCTTTCCACAACCATACCACCCTTTCCTGCAAGCACTGATGATGATAAAGATGACTCTTGAATCACCTAATTGGATCTTCTGGTTTATCATTGACCAAATCCTCCTACACTAACTATAAAGATTTCACTGGTGTCCTCAGGAGAGACCAGCGGGTGCCCCAGATGGAGGACAGAAGAATGCTGCTGCTGGTGACTCATGAAATGACACCTTGCCTCATGACTGCATGATTCAAAAAGACACTTACACTTCCTCAAGTGTTAGCATCACGTCTTACTGTCATCTGTCTCTGCTATAATGTCATATAGACTTTATGGTCACCAGCTTGCAAGGTGGTCCCTGTAGCCCTCAGGAACACACCCATCAAGCAGACAGGTAAAACTCAGGGTTAGAAATAAAATATGTAATCAAGAACAATCAGTGCCTAGAAGTAAGATGTGACAATCCATCACAAGGGAAGATACCCACTGCACAAGTTAAAAGTGGGAAAACATTCCCTCTTCCAAACACAGCAGCCAGAACTGCCCAACAAAAATGTCATAGAGGAAATGCAGGGGTAATGCAAGTACTCACAAGGCAAATGATAAAGTCCCCAAAGTTAGAAAGATATAGAAAAAGCCAAAGACCAAAGGTAGCTGCAGTAAACTAATTTGGGATTTTTTTCTACTGGTCTCCTGGGATATATTTGCACAAAGATCAACTTTCCATCATGTTTGGCCTCCTTTTTCTGCTCAAAACCTAAAACTACAGTGACAGGCAGAAATCAAATGCTTCATGGCATGCTTTTAAATGCAAGATTCGATTCTGGTTTACAGAGTCAGGATTTAGTGAGTTTTCTTCTCTCCTCACATACACCAAATTAGTTAACAGCAGACTATGCTAAGAGGAGCCAGATTTTACAGGTAAGGTGCAGATGCAGCTCTTCCCACATTACAGCACCCAGCACAGCATGATGATGAGTTCAGTGGACTTCGATAATTCAAAGCCTCAGTTTCTCATGGAATCAGCCTAGGGACTGGAGCAAAATGCTGTGGGCTTTTGGATTAAATACTAACTGCTGACAACATCAGCATCTGGCCTCACTCAGGAGTGTTCAGCAGAGAAGCAAGCAGGTCCTCTGAAAGCAAAGGATCACCACTGCTCTCCTCTAGCAGCACTTAGGCTGCTTTCAGCCCCCATTAAAAAGTAAATGCTATCATAGGCTCTCCATAGTATAGTGCTATATTGTTCTTCCTCCTCTTAAAGAACATTTTAAGCAATAAACCTGTGGTGCTCACTGAGTTAAAGCCAGCACACTTCCACCTAGATGAGCAGGCAGCAAGGCATGCTTGGAGATATAGCAGGCCACACCTCAGCACAATGGGTTTGGGTCATAAAGAGAAACCAAATTAGCTAATTAAGGAGGTTCTTTGTTTCATTTCATGAAAATTTAGGAGGCACCTCATCTTTCTGCAGAGCTGGAAATATGTTCCTAGAAGTGACAGTGCCAATATCCCTACATTAGATAGCATCCTGGCCACAAAACAAAGAAATCCACGCATCCTCCACCCTTTTATAGGGGAAGCAGAAGTCTCTCAAAAGTGTAGTTAGAGTCCTCGTGGGGAGAGAAAAAGGGTGGTTTTACCACTGATGTCACTGCCAGCATAAGCCTTTTATGGTCATGACTTAGTAGTTGCCTCTCTGCTTCAAAATCAACAAAGAGCAGAGAAAAAAGGCTTGCTTCCTCCTTGGGAAATGGTGTACATTCAGGGAGGAAGCTGCCTTCCTGTTTTCTCCATAATTGCAGCTTTGCATGGTTTTAGCAAGTTCCACAATTTTAAGCCTCTTCCATATGGAACATGTTCCTCTAAACATCTGGCTCCTTTTTTATTGCAGTGATAAAACAGATTTATTTTCTACAAACCATGTAAAATATTACTTTCTCAGTGTACGATCTACTGTGCTTTTAAAAGTAAAAACTATGCAAAGAGATCAATAGTCTTTTTTTTCTTTTACTAGTATCAAATCCTTTTCTAAAGTGGACTTAAAGATTAATTTTGAATCTGGAAAGAAAGAAAGAAAGCCTGAAAACCTAGATTTATTATCTCCAAGTTTCTTGATGCAGACAAATGATACAAACTCAAATCAAAAAAGAACTACAAATCCAGACAAAGTAAATTTCTTAGATCCAGGTCAGATTAGAACACGTATCCCTTACACTGGTCCTTAGCCTATGTACATCATCTTGTAACTATCACTGGAAGAGAATGAAATGTTTTGATTAGTTTAGAAGTCATCTGTCTAATTTGCCTGAATGATATTAGAAAAGACTGTCTCTTGCAAATAAAATTCAGAGGCTTGTACAGTAAGGAAGAAAAGAGTATTCTTTGATTTTCTAATGGCAATTGGGCTGCAATGTCAAATTTCAGTGGGCAAGGCACTCAAGCAATAAACCAGGAAAAAAACCCATTATAAACCAACAGATTGTCTTAGCTTCCCATTCCATTAGCTGTTATTTTTAGCTGTACAAAACATGCACGGCTGAGCAACAATGCAGCAGAGTGCTTCTCTGGAAGTTTTAATCTTTTCCTCTCTTCTGTACTTCGCCTGCTGCTGTCTGAAATAACACAAGGCATGAAACAAGCCTAAAAATGAGCTGTAAACAACATTGTGAAAGATCTGGCCAATACTTGGTACAGGGATGTAATCCAAGAATGGCTTCTGTAGAGAGCTGGAAAAAAAATGAGTAATTTTCTAGATGCTTTGACAAATACTGAAGTGAGCAAAGTCTGGCTTCATGCATCAAAAAATGGTGATGCTTTACTCTTCAGCTGGCAGCTTGATACTGTTTCCAGATTTATGCTGCCTGCAAAGCCCATCTGCCCCTGTGGGATGCAACCAAGAAGGGGAAAAATGACTAGGGTTGGGTGATTTACTTGGGAGAAGAACAGGGATGAGAAACAGTGATAAAAAGGAGGGTCAAGAAACGGGAAAAGGCTTCATAAGGCTTGCAAGCTGCGTGAGCAATGCTGTCTGGAGGTCCCTCTGGTGCATTCCTGCACCTGACCACAGCCTAAATGAAGTCAATAAGCCCAACTAGCTGTGCTTGCTATACCTCACATGCCAGACCTCCTACTCTGGTCAGCAGGACCAGGACTGGGGTGGTCCCCACCAGCAAGACAACACCTGTGTGGGACAGCATCCTGGTACCACCCTGTCAGTGTCCTTTCCAAGTCCTTCTGCATTGGCATCGATCACCTCACAGCAGAAAGTTTGCTCCACAATGTTAAGGAAAGAGAGCACAGCTCTTCATTTAAATGAACATTGCATCCTTGAACATGCAAGGATAAATTTGCCTCTTGTGAGTCTACAATCAAAGCCAAATCCAGGCCACCCAGGCTAGAGAGTGAAGTGAAACCAGTTGCTTGGTGTCTTGGTTCAGCCTGAGAGGGGCATGTAACCCTAAATCATTTCAGTAAGGGCTAAATCCCATTAAAAAGACACTGGTCCCATCAACTGTGATGGCACCAAGGGTCTGTCATCTCATCTTCACAGATGAGAGTTTGTGCGTTTTTAGGTGGCACAGCCACAGGATCTGTGCTCCTCAGGCCTCACTGCCCTACTGAAGGCAGCAGACAGGGCAGAGACTTGGCTTTGATTCTCCACCATCCCAAGCCAGAGAGGATCCTTGATGACAGATACAGACCTGGAGATGCTTATGTCCTGCCTGGAGGGGTCACAGTCTTCCTCCTGTTATTTCCAATCAGTAATTAACTCCCAGTCTAACTCAGTGTGAAGATGTTTTCTAGCAAATAATCGCAATTTTTTGAGTGTCTAACAGGAACTGTGTAATGCAGCAGAATAATGTGAAAAGTATTTCACTTGAAGTAAATAACACCCCTTTCTCCTTAAATGGCATTTACTACCTTCTCCACATAACTGTTTCATTTCAAAATTAATATACAAATTGCATGAAAGACTTATTAAAAACCATTAGATATCCACACACATCCATTTTCAAAATTACCTTAAATTTGCTAAAGTTCACAGTACAGAAAAGGAAGCTGCTGGTGGAAAATTACCAGACGTGGAGAGACCTCATTAAAGTTTACGCCTATCTTTACCATAATCGCTTTGGATATCAATGCAAATTTTTCTAATGTTCTGATAAAGGTAAATGCATGTACCCAGAAAACGCATCCTTACACCATAGTGATTTGGAAGCACCAATATTTAGAGCCTTGTTTTTGTGTGAAGTAGGTGAATGATTAAAACCTACTCTCTGAAATGTAATATCCTATAATTTCTTTTAATCTGGTCCCAAGCCACCAATGGAAACTGAAACACAGTTAAGTACCATAGGGCAGGTTGCCTTCAGAAGATTAGGAATCTTGTCGGAGGTTTGCAGGGGCAGGTTATACAAGTACCTGATTCAGAAGCTGATGATCTTGCCTTTAGGTAAGACAGGGCTTTCCCTTGCAGGAGAGGCAATGAGCAGAGAGGTTTACATCTATTGTATGGGCTTTCTCCCAGTCTGAGTTGGAAACCTTTGCTGTGACCAGAAGGAAATCACCTGGGCTAACCAGTGGTTTTGTTTAGACTGTAAAGTTTCAACCATTGGCTGCACTAGAGAGGTAGCATCCATGTTCCTGAGCCTCTCACAAAGCCGGATGTGCACACTCCATTTAATTAACAAAAAGTACAGATTTAACTCCTGAACCTCCTTTTCTCAAACTGAGACATTTCCTAAAGTCATACAAATTGTTTCCTAGCTGACACAAAGCTTACGTCCCAAGGGAAAGCCCAAGTCCTCTCTCTCCTCTCTTTTAATTTCAAAGCCCAGCACTTCCTTGAATCCCAGGTTAGTTTACACATTTCAGGAGCAAAACTACATGTGTCATCCTGAGAAGAAACCTAAGAAGAAATGACTCAGCTTGGTGTTCCAGTGCGCCAACTCCTTCCTAGCTACAACTGTAAAAGACATGACCTAGTAGCTGAAAAGTGATTCTTCTAAACATTAGTAGCACTGCCATAAAAACACACAAAACAAACTACATCCCCAAAAATCAACCAACCAAACAAATGTAAACAAACAAAAACCCCCCAAAGAGCTATACTTCTGTGTGTAGCTGTGTTACTTCAGGCGAGACAGTTCCTAACAACCAGGGACAAGGTAGGTGGCATTTCCAGTTCAATCCCAGCTTCCACAAGATGAATGTGGGTAGATTTAGCTTCTCCATGCCTCATTTTACATTTTGACAAACTTGCTCTAAGGGTTTCATGCTAATAAACTCATTAACACAAGGAGAGATCTTTGTATTCCTTGGATAAAATGACTGGGGAAGTGGGAGCATGCCATTACCATGTTCAGGTAATGAAGCAAAGAGTCCTCAGCTGGTATCAATGGCAGGGATTAGCTGTTGTATGTAGAGCAATTTTTACATAAACTGGATCTCAGAAGCCTGTAGAGCCACTGATCACTTCACTGTATTTGAGATGTATATTTTAATTCATGTACAATGAAATGAAGTTAGGAAATTTAAAAGGCTGGATCCTGAGTCTTTGCTGCAAGTGAAAAAGGAAAGTCAAATGTCTGTAAAATGAGCCCTTCCACTTTGCTAGTACTTCATGTTTCCTCAGTATCAGCAACAGTAAGCTGGGTTTTAAAGCCAAGTGAAGTGGCTGCCTGCATTTCTAAACACACAGTAGATATTGGGTAGACCAGGTGAGCAGAAACCCATCTGGTGAGACAACATCAAGTTGACCAAGTCACTGAAAAGTTTCTGTGTGCAAGAGGTCCCTAAGACCTGTCACAGTGTCCTGAGAGCCAGTATTGCCCAAGCTCTTTTAAAGGCAAAGCAGATCATGCAGGAGGAGAAAGGCCAGTGTACCCTCAGCACAAGTGGACAATATGAGCCTCGTTGTGACACAGGGAGAGGCAACATTCAGTGTGGAGGAGACATGCTCCAAAGAACCCTTGAAAGGGCTACAAAAAGGGGAGCAATGGGAAGGCTTGTGCTTAGCTATTCCACCCTGGCACCCTGCCTTTGCTGCTCTCCAGTTCTCTTTCTGAATTAAACAGCTCTGCAGACTGTGCAACATCTAGCATGGGACTGAATCCCCATCCTTGCCCTGGCACTAGAGTCCTTTAGCCAGCAGGGCAAGGAGCGCTTCCCAAGGGCAATTCAACGCACCTGAAGTCCAGGCCAGGCACCTTCTGAACGCTCAGTCTCTCTGACTGCAGAGATAGTCTAGAAAAGCAGCTGAGACAAATGGCCCAAGTTTACAATCATTGAAATGAAGTAAATCCCTCCTTCCAGGAATACTGAGGGGAAATTTGACTTCACTGAAGTTCACAAGGTTGCAGTGAACAGGAATTGCTTTCATCCCTGCCTGGTGGTCCACACTTCATTACTGGTCAAATGCAGTGAGCTTGACTTCCATTAAGCAAGATATATTCTGTGTTGTTGCAGGCAAAGAGTGACTGTTTTTACACATTTCTTTCCTTAGAAGACCAAGGATTTTTAGTCAAAGTGCTAAACCCTTCCTCAAATTAGCTGCTTTGGTGAGAAAAATACCCCATTTTTTTAGACACCCCAAGATTTTATGAATGTAAGCAAATTAAAGCACCTTTAAAATAAAGGCTACCAACTCTATGGGAAGGCTAGAGGGCAGTCAAAAGTGCAACATGCTGAAAAGTTGTTTGTTGTGTTGGTTTTTTGCTTTCTCCTCAATCATTTTACTAGTTAATCTTCCTGGGAACAGACTGATATTTACTCATCCCATGAGAGAGCGGAGTTGTCAAACAGCCAACTGACACTAAGGGATAAGGTTTAAGGAACTCTACTCATAGTCATCAGATGTGAGGAAGCACCGCAGTTCTTGGGCAATGTACATACTACATGCTAGCTGATTTTCTCCAGATTAAATGGGGAAATGTTATAAATTGTCTGTGGGCAAACAAATTACAAGCTCAGAGAACGATCCCCCATTGCTAAGTCCTAGGGAAAAAGTCTGTGGCTATCAAGGCTGTATGACAGCAAACAAAATGATAATGTTCAATTAGAAAATAATGATGGAAAGATTCAACCACCACATTTCCCATACTATCTTCCCCTGATACTCCCATGGCTCCCAGATGGCTCCCAGCATGGGTCCATGCTGTGCTGTGCAGACTCAGCAGCAGAGATCACCACCAGCCTGGGCACCACCCCTGCAATCTTCTCCAAGAGGAGAAAGTGCTGTAGCTGTTTCCATCTCCTTACAAGCCATGCTTTGATTTCTTCTCATCCGGTTGCCAGGTATGTTAAACTGCTGTTAAATCAAGAGTTTAGAAGGCACAAGATCTGAGTTCATTTTCTTGCTCTGTGCTAATTCATATTCAACTTTATGGAGAACCGATATACTTGTGTCTACTAGGAAATTGAATACTCCATTCAATAGGTCATTCTCCATTGTTCACCGCTGTCAACACACCACAAACCACATTCAAATCCTTACACACTCTTCTAATTTCCAAAGTAGGGTTTGGAAAAGTGTTCAAATTATCTGTTGGGGATGGTGAACTGTGCCAGTGAAACATTTGAGTTGGTTTGAGACAGAAATCAACCACAGGCCCTTTAAACAGGTGATCCCATTTGTACAGGCCATGTCCCTCTAGCTTGCCTCACTTTTTGTGGTGTTTGGCCTATGGCTCTCTGCACTCCATCTATCAATGAAGGATCACATCAGTTCTGTCCCTGTGACATGGAGTTAAGATGCAACAATACATCATCTCACTGTAACAGAAATGATCACTGGTAGGAAAGATCAATGTGCATATAATCTTATGAAAAATTGTATTCTTCCAATATGCCTCTGATTTATTTTGTCCAGTGAGTCTACAAAGGCTGCTTGCAGTTTTGACCCCAATGATGCAAAGCACTGATAATGCAGCCCTTTGGAAACAGATCCAAGATTCATGTACCCTGCAAGAGTAGTTCACATCTCATTGTTTCAGTGCATTTCATACCCTAACCCAGGATCTATAGAGCCTTGCTCCAAAAATGGTCCCAGTGGCAGTCAAGTGATATGAACTGACATCTCAGGGATTGGACAGGCTCTATCACGCACAACATGCTAACATGGATGAACACAGGCCTATTTGTATTTAGGAAAAGGCAATGTTACATCAGCTGAAATGCTCCTGACTACTAATTGTATTACCTAGGTCAGGATCGAGTAAAGAAGAGGTTTACATACTACCACATTGTGTTTACAGTCTGGAGCTGGGTCCTACTGCATGGGTCAGCTGAGCCATGGTAATCCACCTTGCACTTTCTGGAAGACTGAAGCAAGACAATTTATCATGTTTTAGCCTGTAATTATCTGGGGTTGAGATTAGTCATCCACTGTGGCCCCAGGCTAAGAGCTTGTATGCACATGGAAAACTCCACAGATCAGCTAAGGTGTTGTGCCTTCAAACATGCTAATTTGGGCCTAAATCTGACCAGAGCATCTTTTGAACTAGATCCAAGTAGAAACTGCAAGAGGCAAAGTTTTTGCTTAAGTGCTGTGAAATATAAAATGGGCCTTGCAATCACATATTTCTTAACTCATCAAGATTTATCATACTTATTACCACTTCATTGTCTTCCACAGAATCATTTCTAATTCACCATAGCATATGTCAGAGAAAAATCAGGAGCACTGTTTCCCCTGATAGTTCTCAGCTACTAATTCATTGGTACTAGACTCAGAAAGGTAACAGGCAGAGAAAATAACTCTCTGTGAAAAATAATCCACTTGAGGATACCTGTATTTCATAGTCATATTGTTTTTGTAAATGAACCTCCAGTAAATCGAGGTAAAGCATTCATGTAAGTGGTGAATGCAGTTCCACCTGAACTCCACCTGAACAGTTCCTCCCTTTGTACAGAGGTCTGTACAAAGCCTGTGACAACTCAGACAACTCAGCCTTATTGCTACTCCTATTGCATAAATATATTTTGCTCTTCCATATGTCTTTGCTGAAGTTGAAGAATATTTTTGGACATGTGTATATAGCTGTGTGAAGTGAGGCCAGTCCAACCCAGTGGACAGGAGCCAGCTCTAGTCCAGAATTATGCTTCAGTTAGTGTGTCCTGCTGATCTGCTGACAGCAAGGAGGAAATAAACAAGATGTGACAAAGAGAAGACCCACAGAGCAAGGAGGCCTTGGAGAAGGACTTCAACCCCTGAGACTGATTACACATGCATGGAGAACTCTCTCCTCAAGCCACATAAAATACCTGGACAGAGCTGGTCTGTTCCTACATGCTTAGGTTTGTCCTGTGCTGTCAGATAGGCTAATCACAGATGGGAGTGAATAGTGACATGGCTCCTTTGTTTGTGCAGAAAAAGCAGCACACTGCTTTTCCATAGCACAGCCGTGGAGATCCAGCCATCTGAGGCATGGAGCTCACCACCAGCCCTCCAGGCTGGTACCACCTGAAGGCAACCAGGATGTGCAATGGCTCCTCGAATGTCTGACTGCTTTTTAAGAGGCCCTGTGCTCACCATGACTCCCAAGAGATCACTCAGGCAGCTCCCAGGAGGGCTGACCTGTGCACAGCAGTCACACTGCTTCAGCTAGGAGGGAACACAGATGACCATTCCAAGTGCATTACATTTGCTGCATCACAGCAAGGGCTGTACCACGGCAGGTCGATTAAGCCAGGATGTATGTGTGAGCTGACATCTATGATGAACAAGAAGTTGAACACTGGAGAAAGCCCACTCAGAGCCAAAGCATTTAATGGATCCTGGGAAATGTCTCACTGTCACTGAAACCGGGATAAGCTCTGCACACAAAATCAGGACAAGCTTCCCGTGGGAGACAGAGGGTACAGCACTCTGGCAAGCACAAGGTTCACAATGCAATCAACACCTGCCTTTCCCTGTTCAGACACACACCAATACTCAGATCCTGAGGCAGGGGGGTGAACAGAAAGCCCACATACAAAGCTCTGCAGTACCTTCGGGAATCCAACATAGGGGCACAGTTGGGTTGTAACATTGTTAACATCACACAAGAAAGTAAAATAACTAAGTGTGGCTGCCAAAATTGTATAATTGCAGCTTTTGCTCATGAAACTGTTCCATGGTGTGACCATCTTTCTCTTAAGACCCTTGACATCACTGCAGATTACACAGATTAAATCCACTCTCTGCACTCCACAGCTCAGTTCAGGGATTAATTTCACACCACTATGGCATGGTAGACAGCAAATGGCTACTAACACTAAACACAGTATGGTGAAGCTTGGCATTGTCTTTCCCAACTCCTTATCTGCCTTTCATCTACTGAAGACAAGGCAACCAGCTCTACCTCATGGTGCTGACAACATCACACTGATGCAGGGAGTTGTCATTACAGTCTTCTGTCATGGTCACTGCTTGTCGCATTACACAACGTGCAGCCTGCATGAACATCAACAAGTGTTTGGAACAGGTTTTCTCTGCACAGCTTGGCTTTCACACAGCTGTGGAGAATGAATTTCTGTGGTCCCTTGTAAGGAAGCAGTGTTCTTCCAACACAAACAAAAACCTCAAACCAAATGAAACCAAAAAGATGTTTTTTCCCCCCTAAGAAAACCCCAAACTGGAAACTTGCATTGTCATAAAAGAAGTGCTGACTGGTTCCCAAGAAGGTAACAAAAATGTTTACGCTCTGGTAAAGCAAATCGTTTTGATCATAGAGAAATACAACACAGCATGAACTTGTTCTCAAGGTCAGATCCTTCCCTCCAGCATATTTCTGCTCAGGGCAGGCACAGCATTGCCTTAGACTCCTCCAGACTTTCCTGATGGGCCCCTAATATTTCAGTTATCTAAATGTACCACAAAGGCAAACACTTCCCCACACTGGTGTCTGGCCTGGTAAAGAAAGCAGCCACTGAGCTGAGGGGCACACTCCTGCAGAACACAGCCCCATCTCCAGAGCAAGGATATCCCTTGGCAGCTCCCCACACCAGCTACACTCCAGCTCTCCTGGCCACACGGGACGATGGGATCCAGCCTTCCAGCTTGCAGATGGCACGTTTGGAGAGGCTGCTGGGGACCTGTGGGCTCTCAGTGCCATGTTCCATGCACCCCGAGTACGGCCCCGATGCTGCTCTGCACCGTGCAGGTGCTGCTGCAGCCGGGCACCGCGAGCCGGCGGAGTGCATTGTAAGGGCTGTCAGCACTGCAACCAGTGCCAGGGACACTCTTTTTGATTCACATTTGCTACATCCTTTCTGAGAAACCTCAGTTGTCTGCTTAATCCCTTAGCACTGGGGCAAAAGCATTCAGCTGTGCAACCCAGTACAGCAGGCGCAAATTTGATACCCATTGAAATTGAGAATTGACCAGGCATAACAACCCATATGGGGACAATATACTCCCTGGTGTAATTCCATTTCATTTTTGTGTACCAGTGATGAATCTGATGCAGCAATCAGTATTTCCATCTCACACCAGCTTCCCACATCCCTCCAGTGTGTTCAGTAGAAGTGATTCCATCTTGCATTTATATGTGTGTGAGCAGAATTAGGTTTATTCTGCTGGTGTTTTCTGATGTTCCCCAGCATGCTCTGGTCACAAGCAGGGAATAAAGCATTTGCTCTCTTCACACAGTTTTCCATAATAAATAGATCTCTTTTCAACCATATCATTTTCAACTCTGCTTACTTTCAGACTGTGATGGGAGCAGGGTTGGGAGTAGGTATACAAGATGTGAAACATTACGCTGCAGCAAGGTTCAGTTCGGGCAACCTTGGTGCCTGCTCTCTTCAAAGGGCAGAGATGTGCTCCAAAGGACTGTCACACAGAAAGTCCAAAGGTGATAACATGGGCCTGATGGTTTGTAACACACTTACCAGTGGGTGCAGCTGAATGTGTGTGTCTCTTGTGAAGTTTTATTGTCCGGATAACAAATTACACATCAGGATGTATGAAAGTCACAAGCATTATACCCTGACTTTATAGGTCTGGCACTAATGTATGCATTTGGATTTAAAGCACTTTCTTGCAAGTTAAAACCCAGCTCTACTAAGAATTGGTGTAATTCAATACTTCCTTTGAAAAACCTCCCATAGGAAGATTAGAACAATCTTAGTGATTACAGTCTATCTGGGGTCCACAGATGCCACTAATCTATGGAAATTGTGAACTCAAAGGATTTATGTCTAAATGTGATTTAAAAACCACTACCAAATCTCCATCATGGTGGGAGTTTTTTTAATGATTTCTTTCTTTCTGCTCTCTCTCACTTCTTTTCTCCTGCCCCCAGACTGGATTTCTCTAAGTTGCTGCAATGTCTGTCTGGAGGACCAACAGCCACGAGCTGAACAAGCGCCTGCCTCCTCTGTGGCCCATGGAGTGTGTGCACCGTCCTCCACAGCAGTAGCAGCAATCGCCCCAGATGAGGGCTGGACCCTGGAGCCTGTCTGCAGCCCTCGCCCTGATGAGAGGCAGCTGTGGACAGATTTTGGTTTATTCTGTTTACAGATCTATCATGGACTCCCACGTGAATGGGAATGCAAAGAGAAGTCACAAATCAAACCTGAACCGTGCAGGCCACTTAGGCGAACGCTATTTGGGCCATATGTTTTGCAGGTTCATTGCATCAGAATAGTAAACTGGTCTGAAATTAGAGCCAGATTTTAGAAGGCAGCACCGAAGATGTGTCCCTTCAGCACGCATGCATGTGAACTCAAATAAAGGCCACTCCAAACCTGCAGAGGCTGGGTAAGTGGACACGTACATGCAGGACATGGGGATGGGCATGGGCACGTCCCATGGGCTTTGTGTTTGGTGTGCTCATTTAAAGCCCTTCCAGGTGACTCCTCAGGGTCTGTTTCCAGAACTCTGACTCTTGCACCATCTCTTCCCTGTAAGGACACAGTTTTTACTTCCCAGCACTGGATGCTCCACACACAGATCCTGACATACTTTGGTGGGCATACATCCACAAATCGTTAGTACAAACTTTTAAACTACAGGGCTTTCAAACTACAACAATAACCTTGTCTTCCCAGCCTGTCCAAATAAACTATTGCAGATTAAGGTCCTGAGTTTTTGTCAAGTTTAAACAAAAACGTAGAGCAGCAGAACTCTGCAGTATTGCATTACTGTGACAGCAAGCTCCCAGCAGCTCTCCGAGGCAGAGCAACATACTCATAGGATTCCTTGCCCACCAGCTCCCCTCTCACCAGTTCAGAAGATGCAGATCCAGCAGGTCCTTAATCCAAACCAGGGTTTTTGTTTTACAGCTCTGGAATAAGGAGGTTTTGCTTACCCCAAACCTGGCTTCAATTTTATCTCATTTCCATAAATAGCACTAGGAACCTTTGGCAATGTTTTGCCACATTTTTCCAGTGGAGGACAGGCGAAGACTCAAGGCCAGTGCTATATAAGGGTATCTGAACAGTGTTTCTTCTACCTCTTTGCACCTAAGAGCCTCTCAAGCCTCCTGCCTAAATGCTTTAGCCTCTTCTGCTTTTCAGTCCATATTTTTGAACTGTCATTCCCTTGTGTTTCACCTCATTTCCTCTGAGTTTCCACCTCCATTTTGTCACTTAATCATGTGGGCCTCTATAACCTCTCATTCACTTATGGTAAATCTGGCATCTTTAGTAAATCCAGACTGCTTCACTCAGGGGGCACATTCACAGGTAAATCTCCTTATAGACAGCCACCTCTGACTCAATAGTACATTTAATCCTGCAGCTGTCAAACAAAAGGTGATAAATCATCTACCTCTAATCAAATAAATCCTGTCTCTTTTCATTCAACCATTAAACTTCTCCCATACTACTGAGGATGGAGTGTTGGATTGGGCTCTGATAGCTTGGACTGAACTTTTGAACTTAAAATCATCTTCCTCATCAGCAACATCTAAACCCTGTTTGTTTATTCTGTGCTGAATTGTAACCTGAAGAAAGTGAGATTTTCTTTCTTTCGTTTCTCTGGGTTTTTTTGAAGGGTGTTTTGTGGAGCTTTTTGAGTGATTTTGAGGTTCTTGCTTGGGTTTTTTGTTGTTTTTCTTTCTGGAAGAAGGCAGAGAATCCTAAAAGGCATTCTTGGATCAAAATCCTACCATAGAGCTAGGAAAGGGTTAAAAGCAGCCTGTCTACATCTCAGGGAGGGAAAAAGGAGGCTGCTCTGCCGGGCAGCCCCTGCCTCTACACAAAGCCCCATTGAGCAGGGGCAGGATGGGGCAGGAGGGGTGTGCAGAGCAGTTGTAACTCCACAAGCCCCTTCTTTTCACTGCAAAGACCCAGCAAGCCCTGTTGGCAGCTCCCACCGAGTTCGCAGGCTCTGCCAGCCAACTGCTCCCTGTTTATTCCATTTTCTTAGAACAACAAGGCACACAGGGAAAATAAATACAAAAAGCCCCCAGTATGTGAGTACATTAAGCTGCAAGAGCTGCTGCTCCAGTCCAAGGATTTAAAAAACCTATGGTTTCTTCTACCGCGCTAATTTGGCTGTGTTGCACCTGCAAAGTATTTTTTATTCCACCATCTTTCTTAAACACAGATGTACATGCTGAGCCAGGAGCCTTCAGAAGTGCTCTGTGTTGATTTAACTCTTTCCCTCTGGCCTCCAGCAATTTCAATAAGATCACTCATGCCAAGGCTGAATGCTTTGAAAACCCCCGCTCTCCAGTGCAGGGTCCATGTGCTCCAATTTGTGTGCCTGAATTTCAGCTACCTGTATCTACCTCTTGACTTCCAAATATAGGTTGAACTATACAGCCTGCAAGTTCTGATTTCAGTAAGGCTGTTCAGAACCTATTAAAAAATCAGGCCACTTGTTTTGAAGTGCTCAGACATGGATTTAGGCCCCAGATGCTCAAAAACTACAGCTTAAATTTAGACATCTGCATCTGTACCGCTGGAAAAGTGTTTTTATTTTTGGAAGCACTGAGCCCCGGCAGCTCCCATTAATTTCAGTAAGAGCTGCTGGGAGCAGAGAGTTTGGAAAACTCTTGTAGGGAATCTGTGCTAACATTAGACTCTTGTTTTCAAAAGTATTGGCTTGAAAAGAAATGACACACAATCAGGAGGAAGGAAAATGTTTGTTTAGCCTTCCTATTTAATTAAAGCCGTTCCATGAGCACAGATCTGGTAAACTCCAGTTTCTTGAGAAGTGGTGCCCAGTGTCCTCAAAATCCCACCACCAAAAAGCAGTCTGCACAATTCCCTCTAATATTGCCAGCCCATTTAGCTGCACAAACCCCTGTGGCCAGATCCTGATGGCTGGCTGTGCAGCTGGCTACTGCCACTGAAAACTGAGTGACAGCTGCCTTTCCCGCAGTGCCAGCTTGATTTCTTCCTTTTTCTTCTAACCAGACTAATCTTCATGGAAACTGCAGGAACTTACGTGTTGTGGACCTTTAACCTTCTACCAGATTTGGTTGAAAAATTGCCCAGAACTTATTATGGACAAGAAACAGAACTGGATGAGATTTGTTTCCCTAGGAACGTAGGCTAAAAGGAAAAATTAATCAGATATTTGTGGATATCTGAAAAATTCAGGCTAGAGAAATGAGTTATAGACAATGAAAAAGAAAAAAAAACCTACAAAAGACAGAGCCAAAAAGGTTTATAAGGTTGTGAGACCTGATGGCAATTAGAAGCCTAAATGCAGGCACAGACCTGGAAAAAAGGCACAGAATAGACAATATGTTGCATTCGCTTCCATTTTACCCTGACCCTGTGTGAAATAGGTGAGTGTGGTGGTGTTTGTAGTTCCTCCAGGTGGAAAGCATGTGGCTCACAAGAAGTGAGTACAAGTCAAGAAAGCATCACATGCATCACATGCAGGTAAAATCTCTGAGCAACATGCAGAAGTAGCTACAAAAGCAGTAATTCACACCAGCTCGAGGATCCCTGCCTTGGGTGTCGCAGTAGTTGTGAAGTGCGTGGTGCCTGGGGAAGAACAGCCTAACAGGAGTCTTTCTAGATGGCATTTGCTATGCTTTTAAAACAGTTATAAATACAACCCCAAAAGCCATAAATTCCATCTGTGTTCACAGCTGAAGGAAACACCAGTAACTCCATCTCCTCTTCCATGAGGCAGGAGAAGATGTCAGAGAAGAACACTGTGATTTTCTAGAAAGCAATAAAATGAGGAAGAAAAATACATGGCAGGAGTAGTTCAGGTATTTTTAAAAAAGGATGCATGGGAAATGAAGCTTGTCAGGGTAGTGGAACTTCACTGAAAAATATAGGAAATGCCCTATCTCAGGAAGGGAGGAAGAGCTGTGAGGCTGAATCCATGGCCTTGTATTGCTCTTTAAACCATGACAACTCTGGATGTAGTCTCCAGGACATGCTTTTGGAACCAGCAAGTTGCAAGATGGGAGAAGTTTCACTCTCCTTCCCCTTTTGTCTTTCACATAAGAAGAAACTGGTTGTAAAATTTTGCTACTACGTCTTTGTAACAAGAGACAAACAGAAGTTGTATGTGCCAGACATCAGGTCTCAGCTGCCCTTGCTGGCAGGAAATGTCATCAACCCCTTTGGCTGCACATAGTGATGCAGTAGGCAGGTTAACACAGCTGGGGGCATGGCAGTGCTGAGAGGGCCAGGAGAGGAACAAAAGGCAAGTCCTGGGACAGGCTGGAATAACGTGCAGGAGTTTCATCAACTCCATACGTGACCTTCCAATCTCTTTTCTACAAGAATTATGAAGGAAATTCACCAAGGAACACATTTTTACAAATCTTGCAGCCTATTTCCTTTTGACAGCTGTCAAATGCAATGCCTCCAAAGCACATGGTGTGGCTGTTGGGGACGGGTGTCCCAGGTGCCCTGGCTGAGAGGTGTCACGCCTGCTGTTACAGGAAGGATGCTGGTGCTTCCCTCATTTCTGCTCACCTGCTCACTGCATTGGAGGGAAATGTTGGGAAGGCCTGTGGACAGCTTCCCAAGCTTTAAGCCTCCCTGAAACCTTTCATTCTGCCCAACAAACTGGAAGGATGCAGCAAAAGGCAGCCTTGGGGCTTCCAGGGGCCAAGGCTCTGTAGGCAGGCAAGAGACACCCCATCTGCAGGAAGCCAGCAAATCCATCACCAGTGAAGCACTGATGCCTTTGCTACTCTTCTCTTGTGTTTCTGATCAAAAAAATCTAGTGCTAAATCTGTCAATAAACCAGGAGACCTCTAGGCTCCCATTTCAGTAGCTGGACACATTTTAATTCCTCTCTAAGTTTTAGGTTAGCAAATTTCACATGAAACCTGTCAAGAACATTTTTTTTCCCCATCTTCTCTCAGGGCAGTGAGGTGGTAGGGAACATTACTCTAAGGGAGTTCTGCCTCACTGAGTTTTCCTATCTGCCTGCATTTGTTCAGTTTCATGGCAACATGGAAGAGGCTTTGGCCAGTCTCATGTCACTCTAACTAGATTGCTGAGAGCTGTTCAAAGAAGGCAACTGAAGGAACAGACAACATGAAAATTTTCTAACTATGGCAACAGACTGAGATTCTGAAATGGGTCCTGAAGTACTGCAATGTGTGAAAAGGGCTATGCAGCAATAAAATATGACAGTAAATTCAGAGTGTGAACCCAAGATTTTGTCTCATTCAGGTTTTGTAGACTGTCCTCAGAAATGCATAGCATAGGGTTAACAAAGAACACTGAAATACAGACCAATCCTTTCTCTTACTGGGGGCCTGCACCCTGCCATCCTGATTTATTTCTTATTCATAGGGTGAAAAACATCCATTGGTTTCAGAAGATGTTTCAGATCAAAGACTGCAGCATTTGTGCCTAGATTTTCACTCCACGTATTTTACACACTTCTGAACGCTAACAACAATGCCGTGACTCTGTCGGGATACACGCATTTAAACCAGCATCAAAACTCCTTTATGGACAGGATTTAAAACGTTGAATGCATTAGAGGAGAGAAACGTTTGCACTGTGTTTCTTATTGTTGGTTGCTTTTCTGTAAGTGCTTTCAACACCACCAAATTAGTCCAGAAGTGGTTAAAAGCAGCTAAAGGCAGCTTTGGAGGACTCAGTGTCAGCTGGCATTCTAATGAGAATTAGACAATCGGAAATAGACAGCTCTGAGGCCAAACAATTAGCCAGACAATTAAAAGGCTCTACTGTACAGGGTTTTATGTGGAATAGGATAATGCAGCTGCAATATTTGTGCTAATAAGCTAGACGGATAAGAATGAAGTTAATTTCCCTTCTCAGCAGCTAAATGAACAGATTGCTCCATTTTAGCCTAGCCCAAAAGGACATGATTTTTCCCTGTTTGGAGAGAAAGGTAAGAGAAAGAAATAAAAATGTTCTATCCAGTCTCTGGCTGGATAGTCAGCTGGTGTGGAGATTGCAGTGGTCCAGCAGCAAAGCCCCTCTGCTCCTCTCTGTCTTCTGCCATCTGCAGGTGCCACTTTTCACCTGGGTCGCAGCTGGCTCTACCCTGGAGCTGGATCTCTCTGAAATTCTGGATTTTTTCTGTATGTACAGGATAAGATTAAACACATCTATTTTGATATTTTTGATAATATTTTGCTCAGTACAGATCAGAGGTATGACAATTTAATGTGAGAAATGAAAACAGGGATGAGTATAAACACAAGCTGTCACTACCCCAAAATATGCACGTAAGTTTTTTATATTTGGAGAAACTGCAGTGTGTTAGCACCCCATGGGGTGCAGAGAACGAGCCTCCCTAAGGAAAATCTCCCTTCATGGTGATATTCCCCTGTGAAGGCCAAAATTACACAGGTGGGAGGCCAGAGTGACCGCAGAGACATGCCTGACTCCAGAAGGCTTATCTTTCCCAGTATTCTGGAATCCCATACCTCTCCAAACCCATGGCATACCAATGACAGGCCAAGAGACCACCAAAGACCAAACCCTATTACCCATCCAGTCCTGCACAGCACTGGCTCAGCTGCTGCTGCAGCATCTTACACGGGCATCTCCCTCAAGGCAAAATCCTCTGAGCTTTTAACACCCACCTGGGCTGTGCAGAACTGTACCCACACCCCCAGGCCCAAAGCGGATGATACCAGCTTGGTGCAATGGGACATGGTCCATTCCCCTGGACATCATCCTGGGCAGCTGGCTTCAGGTGGCCCTGCTTGAGCAGGAGGGTTGGACCAGGTGACCTCCAGAGAGCCCTGCTGACCTCAGCTACTCTGTGATTATGTGGCTCTGTGGTGTGCCAGGTGTGCAAAACACCACTGAGACTTGCACCACCCTCTCCTGCACTGAAAGGGCACACGTGGGAAGGAGTGCTGGGAGTTTGTGGAGATGTGGCTAGGGTCCCCTTTGAAAGCACAGACACAGACAGGGCCATTGGAGATTTCTGGTTCCCTGTCCTTCAGACAGTGAAGGCTGAAGCCAGAGACTGCTGTCCTATTTTGCATTAGATTACTGGCTTCTGTGGTGGACCAGCAGTCACGTGTTGCTGTTTAGCAGAAAGCATCACCAAAACAGTGAAAATGCTCCTTACACTTACAAAAGACCAGAAGCATCATGTGTGGGATAATTGATTCCCCAGGAAAACAAGCCACTTGGATCACAAGCCACTGGTCCATTTTACACTGGGTCACACTGTTGTTTTCCTGCTGTGGCTGCAGCATTTTTTTATCTTTGAGGCTTACTGCACTTGCACAAGATCGGTCAGATGTGGTCAGCTTTCCACACTGCCCCTATCTCTCTCCTCTCTCTTCCCTCAAAAAGCCATCTATCTGAAAGGACACGTGACAATATCACACACTCAGAGGCAAATGTATTTACAATGCATTGGCATGGCTCAGTTCAGTCTATAATTACCACATTATGGCTTCAGCCAAGCCATTTTTCCAATAATGCCCAGATGTACCAATTACCTCTCCTCTATAATGAAAATAGATGGGAAACAGGTGACAAGCCCTGTTTGTAGCAGAGAGAGGGAAAGAAAGTTTTTGCTAATGAAAAAATGGCCCTGATAAGAATCCTGAAGAGCATGGTGAAGCTGCCCTAAAGTCTTTGATCTCTTCAGATCTGATGCAGAAGACCACAGAGCTAACTATCAATTTAATATAGACATCTGCATTCTTAACCAAAATCTCTTTTTGGCCACTGGAAACTGGAAGCATGTGTTTGAGGCTGTGCTCCCATCTTGACAGACCTGGCACCATGAACTCTGGCCAAGTTCTGCTCCACCAAGCACTTCACCTTCCAGACAGACCCTGGGCAAAAGGCCCCTTTGGAGGATCAGTTGTACATTGGAATCCTTACCCCTTCCCTACCCTGTTTTTAATAAGATCATTTTGTATGACTGCTCCCTGATTCTTGCTCTCTTTCTGAGCAGGCACACATGGAGTAGAGGATCTTCATGCTGTGAAGATCACTGACCACTAAAAGCTGCAGGGCCTCAGTTGCCTCTTCTCTGGACAACATGACACCAGAGACCAGGGTAGGGAATGTAAGATGCAAATACCATCCCTCTGGATGACTGGAAATGGCATTTTTGACCAAAAAGTCTTTCCCAATCACCACTGTATCACAACATTCTAGGTAAGCAATGTTGTCAAAAAAAAACCCAGAACAGGCAGTGGCTTCCTCCACTTGAGATCATTCTGCATTTTCAAGCAGCAATTGGGGAAATTTTGCCAGGCTGGTGTGCAGAACTCTCGTATCGATACTAGCACTACAAACCACAGCTCTGAAAGAACAGTAGTTGCACACAGCTTCATCAAAGGGCTTCAAGGATACATTTGTTCTGTCTGAGATATACAACTGAAAGCTACTTAATTCTAATTTTGTGCTTCATGTACATAACACACTCCCTGATCACAGTGAGGTACAGTGATGTAGTGCTGGTGGAGAGGCAAACAGACTTACACTAGTCTGTAAAAGAACAAATTCTTTATAACCATAAACAACAGCCGTTGTCTCCCAGCAAAGAGTGAGGGTTTTTTCTGCTATGACTTCATTACGATTACAAATGATGCTGTAGCACTTTTACTAGTACGTGGGGAAGTGTCAATCACATATGACTAATAGACAGTTGTTAATCATTTACAGGATTAACATGTTAGTGCTTCCCCCCACACTGATTCAGTCACATTTGTCAACTTGCTTTTGTTTATTTTATTTTAAGCAGCTCTAGCAACAAGATGTGCGAAGCAGCACAGTTATCTGAAGGGCTGAATCACAAGGCCTCTGTGAACATCGCTGAGGGATTTCACTGGAGACGCGGGTGCAGAGTTCAGGCAATCAGCAGGGGTTTCTAGATGGGTTTTGACATACTGCCCGTAACCAGCTGAGACCCAAGTCCTCCTGAAATCACTGGAAGGTCCTGCACGGCTCCAATTTCACCCAGTAAGATCCAGGAACGTCTGTTACTCCAGGGTATTTACTACAAGGAGGGCCAAGCTGCCCAGCTTTTGTTTTCTATTGAATTTAGCTATGATTTTCTAGGTTTCCCCATTGTGTGGCTTTGGCTTCTGAGCCCATCTGCTACACTTCAGGGTATGTTTTCATTGTGGTGCGTAGGCTCTTGGCTCATTAACATGGTGTTAATGGAGTATGGCAGCTAGAGCCTTCCTCCACTCACTGATAAGATGCTCCTTCCGGAAGGAGGTTTGCTCACAGCAGATTCAGCAGCTGAAGCATTTATCTGCCATGGAGCGTTAATAACTGTTGGGTTATAATTACCAAATCTCAATATTTACAGAAAACCAGCCTCTCTATTGTGCAGCTAATAGCACAATCCTGAATATACAAAATGCCAATTTGCTATGAATGAGGAGCTGCTTGCTAAAATTCAAAAGCAATTAAACTGTAAGCAGTAGCTGACATTTAACGATTGTACTGTTTGCCAAGGAGCCACTGCTTACTGGGCGTAATTCTGGCAGTGAAGATGTTTTATGGGACAGAAGGACCTGGGGACCCTCCTCCCAGGCTACACCACAGAGAGGATTAGTGCATGCTGTGCCTCTGCTGGGAGACTGGAAAACTCAAATCATTCTCAAACCTCTAGCTATAAAGAAGATTTTTTTTTGTGATGAGAATAGTGGAACACTAGCACAGGTTCACCAGAGAAGTTCTGCATGCCCCAGCCCAGGAAACCTTCAAGGCCAGGGCTCTGAGCAACCTGGTTAAATGAAAGTTATCCCTGCTTTTTCCATTAGTTTGGAACTACATGATTTTCAAAGGTCCCTTTCAACTAAAATAATTCTATGCTTCTATGATTTTAGTAGCTTCAAACAGCTGGCTGGCAGCAGATCCCACTACACTTTCTTTAGCTCCTCTGATGCGGGATCAAGTTGTGCACTGAAAGACAAAGCAGCTCCTGTGTTTTCTGCTACTGGAAGAGAGAAAAGGTAATTTAGTTATCCTGTCTTTATTCTTTAGCTCAACTAGTTTATATTGTGTCTTCTCTGCATGAGTAAAGGATTTGGTCCTCCATATCTGATCTTTCTTCTATCAGTAATTATATTACACATTGAATTAGACAGAAATCCGGAAATATTTTTAAAATTATTACTTTAAATAGTTATTATTATTATTTATTAATTATTATTAATTATTACTTTCTACTCCTTAGGCAGTGGAAAAATCCACTTTTGTTAATACTCAAAGAAGTTAAAAGATCTGTTCAGCTTGGGTTGAACAGAAAAATATACATTCAACTTAAACTGAAATTTTGAAGTTGAATTTAGTTTCTCTGGAATGATTTTTCTCTCTTACTGTACTCTATTATTACAAAGCTGAGACAAACTGCAAAACAAAACTTTGTTTCCCAGTGGAAAAAAACTGAGCTATTTCAAAAATGTCAAGATATGCCTGTTCTGCCGTCACTAGAACCACTTGCTAAATTTCACAAGTATTGTTAAAAAGTTTTTGTTGATCCAAAGCTCTTTCTTTCTGTTTTTTTCAGCAAGGAAGATCAGTGCTGTGTAATTTCTTCCCAACCTCCAGAAAGCAGCCTTTACCCTCATTATCTCAGAGCACCGCAGAAGGGGTGACTGCAGGGTTTCCCCCAATACATTGATATAATGAGAGGGTCCCCTGTAAACTTTACAGAGGATTAAATGGGGCAGAGAAAGCCTGCCTGGTAATCACAGCAGATCTATGGATATTGTGGTTCTCAGCCAAGGACTAAGGCCTGCACAGGACACACACCTCGGTGCAGGATGAGGCTCTGGCCCTCCCAGCAGCCAAACCATGCTGACTGCACCCTGCAGGGGAGGAAACCTGGCAGGGGCTGCTTCTGTGTCCTCATCCCTCCTCCCAGAGCCTGGCCAAGGGGGGTGGAGGGCAGCTGGTATCTGTGCATGGGGCACATCTCAGTTATTATTTCTCAGCCTCAGCCAGCTCCTGTGTTTGCCCTGAGAAATGTGAATGCATTTTGTGATCCTAAGACTTAGGTAGCTTTTGCAACCCCTCTTTTCCATTTTCCCTGCTCTCCTACAGCCCAGTGCTGTGTCCCAGAAGTACATCCCAGCATCTTACCCTTTCTGACAAGGAGTGGTGTAAGGATAAGCAGTTCCTGTGCCTACTCTGATTTTCTGGATAGGAAAAAAATCCACTTTTGTTAACACTCATTACAGCTAGGGATAAAGTTCTCTATCTCTCAGCACATTTGGTAACTATTTACTTAACTAAATGGTGAAAAAGAGAGGACTCAATTCTCCAGAGTTGCCTCCCTCAGCTTGTTTATCACTGTGTTGCAATGGTTCTGTGGTTGTGAAATCTTGAGCTGAAAACTCAAAAGGAAATTTCTAGTGACAAGCCTTCCTTGAGGCTGTAAACAAATAGAATTCATTAGGAGGATGGGAGAGAAGCAGGAAACGTCAAAATTAACACTTGCAGTGTGCATACATATACACATGCAAAAAACACATCAGCTTCATCTAATTTTCCCTGCAATTGGGAGAAAAATGAGTTTTCTCTGACTGCAGTGCAAATGGGATTGCACTTTAGGGCAACCTGTATATTCTGCCATGCTCTTAAAGTGCTTTACCCTTCCTACACTTGTTTGTGCATACTCCAAAACATGGCTCTTTAGGAATTTTCAGGTGTTTGCTGATAGACAAAGTATTTGCTTAAAAGAAAAAGAATGAATAATGCTTTAAAAAGAAGCTTCTGAGCCAAGTGTACTAATGGCTTTTTACCTGTAGCACCAAGAACTTGTATATCCTGGCTTCATGTTAAAAAGTGTGCTGATTAAGCCATAATATTATGTTTTGATGTAGCCTACAGCTGAATGAATTACTGGCAGGAAACACAGCTCGTGAATTCAATCAAAAATCCTTTCATTTGTCACAGCCACTTCCTGTCCGTCTTTTAAACATCTGCTTCTCTTGTTCACGACAGAAAAAGTCTTTGTTCAAATAATAAGCATTTACCAATCCTTCTCTCGAATAAAGTGCACGGCTCCTCAATGAAACACACTTTCCTCCCTGCTCCAAGTTTATTTTATACATCTTTAATAGCTTCCTCATACCTCTCTCTTTCTTTCTGCTTTGAAATTCTGGAAAATCTCAAGCTGACAAAAGATGGCACTCCCAAAGCGTAAGCTCAAGCTGCCCCTGGCCTTTCTGCCAACGGGATCCAGAGTATGGGATGCTTTGCTGCAATCCCTGCCAAGAACTTCTCCAGCTCCTTAAATGGAAGCTACTTCCTCCCTGAAAAGCACAAGCAGCCATCCAGTGTCCCAGGGAGAGGTGCTTCTCCAAGGTCCTTGCTGTGCCGTGCATGTGAAGCTGCAGCTGGGAGGAGCAGACACTTGGGACGTGGAAAGTGTCACCAGTCCCTTCTTATCAGCACCTGGACACCACAGCTCCTCCTGGCCAGAGGGGCAGGCTAGAAGAAAAACACAGATGCTTCTTTACAAGCATCTACAATGAAGAACACTAGTCTTGCAGATAAGCTTTGAATCCCTACTTTGATGCAAACCTCTTTCTGTGGTAATTACTTCTTCCTAATTAATTACCTACTTCCTGCAGCTCTTCTGAAAGCACCATCCCTTGATGCCCAGCACCAAAATGAAGCTAAATCTTGGTGAAGCCTAAGAGTTGTAACAAACCTTAATAGCAGCCAGAAAACCTGTCAGTGCAGGCATCAGGCTGGAAAGTTTAGGGTTGGAGATGAAGCAGCTGTATTAGAAAAAAACAGAATCTACAAGGGTCTGCCTGCAAGATGGCTCACCCTGTGTGCCAGGCCTGTGCCTCTTCCTAAGGCTATCCAAGGAAGGATGCCCTGAGTGACTGCAGTGGTAAGAGCAGGGACAGATGGCTGGCTGTGGGAAGTGGAGTTGAAGTATTCCCCATTCTCAGGAGTTGGAAAAATCAAGCCTGTCCAATCAACATATTTTCATTTTTTTTTTGCATCATGTGAACTTTCAAAATTTGAGACATGACTGAAAGCTAAGATTATATGTGAAATAGGCTGACAACAAACAGGAGCAGAAAATTATTAGGGAGACTTGCACAATGCTTTTCCAATTCTCAAATGACTACTTTTTAAATTTCCAATTTCTCACTGGATTCTTCTTCCAAAAGAATTATTTTAATGTCATCCTTCTGAAGCATAGATTACTCTTCTTGCAAGAGAACCTCACTTTCACTCTGATTCTTTACGACTCATCTCATGATCTGAATAAAAGTGGTACAAATAAGTGTTATGACAAACTTAAGAATTTTAGTCATGAGTCAGCCCAAAGGTCAATCTGTCTCAATGTCCTATCTCCATCTTGGACTGACAGAAGGTACATGGGGAAGAGGATGGGAATGAGGTAAACACATAGGAATAAATCCTTTGTATTTTCCATCCACTGCCAGATGTTTCTAGTTTAGGGATCTCCTGAGACAGAGCTGGGGTGTTTACACTTCATGGCTGTCATTTTATTTTTCTTCCTGAGATACGTTTAATTGCTTTTTACCTTGCAAATTGTTAACAACACAGAATCATGTGGGAGTGAGTTCTACAGTGTAACTGCAACTGTTCCTTCTCTTTGTCCAAAGCCCAGCACCACCAACACTGTACTGGATATCCCATAGATCTTGTGAGGAAAGAAACAGCCCAAATAATTTCCATCAGACTTGCTGGAGGGCATTCATGGTTATCAGCACTTCTATACTATTCTTTCACTCCCTTTTCTGACAAAGGACTCCCAAATATATAGAAATTGTCCTGTACTTTGGGTTATCCTCACAACTTTGGTGCTTTTTTATTTCTAATGCACCCTTTCTGAGATGGAAAGGCAGAACTAGCAAATCCGTATAGCTCTGGTTTTTCTCCTTTTCCTAATAACTCCTGATGTTTGATTTGTTTTGCACTGCTATCAAGGAACAAGAGGCTGTTTTCATAGAGCTATTACAACTCTGAGATCCCATTCCTGAACAGACACAGCTAACTCACATTCTATCACAACTGGCATCTAGGATGGAGCTTTTCCCAGGAACAACACCCCGTGTTTATCTAAATTATCTGCTTTTTATTGCCTCACTACAGTGAGTGCCTTTTTGCAAGCCTTTGCAGTCAACTTTCATTTTTATTACCCCTAATAACTTACTATCAATAGCAAACATTGCCACCTCACTATCCACTCTCTTTTCCAGATCATGGGAGATAAGATCATCTCATCGGTCCTGCCCCGAGCCATTTCTCCCCTCATCTCAGTTACAGTGACAAACGCACACTTGTGCCGGTAGAACTTGTTTTGCTTGTGAAGAGAGGTTTTCCACTACCAGTACAGCTTTGCCAGATGTGTCCACACTTAGAGTACTTTGCCAGATTAAGCTGATGATATTTTTGTACCAATAAAAAGAAAAAAAAATTATTCTCATACAGTTTACAAGCATCCTTCAGATGCAGTATATGAAACCTGGGGGTGAAGCACATCCCTCCCAAAGGAAGTGGGCAGTTTAAATAGAAAGATATCACTATCACTGTCTTTAAATAGGAAGATATCACTACTGTATAACTTGTCATATTTAACCTTGGCTTGGGGTTTAAATCAGGAGGGCAGTTTGTACTAGTCAGTGAGAAAATAGCCACTCCAGGGATATAAATTAAGAAAGAAAAAAATGGAGCTGTCAGAGAGCTTTGGAGCATGAATTATTCTCTGTACGTAAATAAACAAACAGTTGGTGTTAGACCTTCTGGTGCACATCCCCACACGACCACACTAAGATTTCTGAGATGGTGTTTGGACGGAATCTGAAAACTGTCTACTTCAGATCTGCATAATCTTTTTGTTCCAGTTGACCCGAGCTGGGGCACTTGAGCATCCCATTTTCCTGCCCTCTGCATTATTTGGTGTCCAAGG
Source organism: Prinia subflava (assembly GCF_021018805.1). Classification (NCBI taxonomy): domain Eukaryota; kingdom Metazoa; phylum Chordata; class Aves; order Passeriformes; family Cisticolidae; genus Prinia; species Prinia subflava. Next base: position 29,239,736 of record NC_086249.1, read on the forward strand.
GGTATGGGATAGCTGACTGAGTGCAAAGCTTGCATATGTAGAAATCTTGGACCATATCAACATGACTTTGAGATAGAAATTATAAAAAACATAATGGAGCAAGAGGGGAGCCTGGGTGGCTGTCCATCCACCTGCTGAACTGCCACAAGCAGGCCTGCACAGGGGCTTTGCCTGCTGGGAGCTGCTGCTGAGAAGATCACAGTCCACCCTCCAGTGCCAGGCCAGGAGGCTGAGCCACGCAGTGATGGCATGAGGTGAAGCATGGGCCAGTTCTGGGTGCCTTGTAATGGGGCACCTGTCACCTGGTGAGTTTGGAGCCTCCCATCCCTCCTCCTCTTTTCCAAAGGAAGACATGAAATGCAATTAGCAAGCATCAAGTTACAAGTAAACCAAAGTAAGCAGGTTTCAATCCAGTGCAAATTAAACTGTGGGACTCATTGCCATCAGCTGTTGCTGAGGCCAGAAATTAAAACAAACTTGTGGAGGGAAAGAAAGTCCATTGGAATTACTAAACAGAAAGATACTGTCTGCGACTGAGGAACTCCCAGCCCAACAACTGCATCAGGAAAAGGACTGTGCCATGTTTGCCTGTTTTCATACGTTTTTCCTCCAGCATCTACTCCTGGCCAGAGCTAGCACAGGATCCTGGAGTTGACACACTCCTTTCAGACCCAGTATAGTTATTCTTCAGCCATGTGTAAAAGTCTTCATTTTACAGTTGTGTGTGCAGCTCATTTTGCAATTGTGTGTACTCAAAAAAATGCCTCTTGCTTTTAATTTTGAAGGTTCAACTAACAGACCCAGGCAAAAGAAGCCCTCCAAAATCTGATCTGAATGCACAAGGTCCTAAATATATCAGTGATGCCAGTGTTTCTCCTCCCATATTGTTCCTGTGCTGTGCATCATCTGATTGAAAAAGGCAATGCAATCCACTGGAACGAGAGCTGTGCAGTGCCAGGCCAAACATGGCAGATTTAGAGCACGCAGCAGTCTGGCTTTTTGTACCAGATGTAAGTATGTCAGCCTGGAGTCCAGAGGTGACTATTCAGACTAAAGAATTACTCTCCCTCGCTATTAAGCATCTATTTTGCCTCACTAATTGTTAAATGCCAGAAACTAATTTTGTTTTAAATTGTCTTTAATACCATGAATTTTTAAAAAGGCTATGAAGCTCCTACGCTTCAGAATTGCAACTTGACACCCAATTCCCATCTGTCTCCTATTAACAAAAATAATCCAGATAATTTACAGTCTAATGTGGAAAAAGATATGAAAAACTGATGAAGGTGATACAGTGTAGACCACCAAGCAGTCAACAGTATCTTAACAGTACCCTTCTGACCTGATGGCTAGTTTAAGGAATAGTTGAATGAAGAGGAGATAAAATGAATAGATGAGGCCAACATTATACATTGACAAAGCAAGACTCCATTACACAAGGTGTAGAGGGTGAATTGTTTGAGTTTGTCCAGGCATCAATTACATGGACAATCTTGGCTCTTCAGATGCTTGTCCAAAGTGCCTAACTGAAAAGAGACAAGACCGTGCCAGGAATAGTTTCAATGAGACAGGACATGATGAAATGCAGACTGGACCAGCACCCACTGCTGCCTCCCAGGCATGCACTTGAGCAGGGATTTCAGGTGAGCTTCATCAATGGGGTGAGCGTGAGCAGCTCCAGGGATTCCCACACAGAGCTTGTGTGGTCTGGGTAATGCAGATGTAGATAGACTGCAGTGGAGTGGCTGGATGCCCCAGCAATAAGCCTGTAACTTGGAAGCTTTGGGCTTGAACAACAGCCAGGGATGTTGCAGGAGTGCTGGAGTCAAGGGGCTCAATGACTTTCAGCTCAGCCCATATGGCTCAAAGGTCCTGGTGACCTGGTGCTGACCCACTTCAGGCCACCAGAGAAACCTTTTTCACTCCAGGAGAGGTCCCACCTCCATGAGTTCCCACAAGCCCTCCCTTCCCGGGACACACTACACTATGCTGACTGCTGAGGGGGAAGAAGAAACAGCTCCGTGGATGAAGAAAAGGCTGATTTCTGATTTGCAGCTCCTAGAAGAGATGGGACAGGTGCGAAGTGGGAGACCATGAGTAAAATCTGCTAGTGAAGCACAGCACCTTGCAGTATTTCCCATCAGGACCTGTAGAGCTCACTTTGCTGTTGCTAGGGCCCAGGGTGCCTGTTGCTGCTGTTGCTTCTATAAATAAAGTTGCCATTCCAGGATAAATTAAGCAAGCAGTAGTTGATTTTTAGGAAAATATCCGCTGAATACACAGAGGAGCAAAGGACCTCCCCATCCCCCTGCCACTCAGGCAGCCCCAAAGCAGGGAGTGAGCTTACACAGCTTAGGAAGAGCTCCGTGGTGGCAGGCAGGGACAGTCCCTGGCTGCAACCTGGGTTGCCTGTCTGCAGAGCAAATGGGAGCAACACACGCAGCCGGCTCCCCATGCTGGGCAGATCACACGTGATTGTTGTGTTTGGAGAATTCCACTGCATATAATTATTCCTTTGATCATGTTAAAAGAGCAGTCACTGTGCACTTGAATCGTGGCTTTGCTGGGAATTACCAATTTGAAGAAGGAAAAGAGGCTGTGAGAACAACCAGTCCAAGGAAAGGGGCCTTTCTTACAAATTCTTTTTTTTTTTTTTTAATTTGTACATATTTCAACCAAACTGTGCTGCTGTCAGGACAAGCAAATCACTCCAGGAACTGCTTTCATTATTGTTAGCAAAGTGGACGTCCTGTGCAGTGTTTGCTTTTGGCCCAGGCAGCTGCCCAAAGATTGCACTTCAAAGGTCCCTCCTTGACTCGCATCACCACAACATCACCTCGGTTTCCTAGCCACAGTCTCCTCCAGCTCAGGACCTGCTTGTCCTTGCAAATCTCCACATGGTTTGGGCTCACCAAACATCAGTCACCTCAGTCATGTGCAAGTATCTTGCAGCAGAAAATGAAGTGTCTAAGGCAGCTGACTTCATTACCTCACTGGGCTGCTAATCCACGAGGACAGCTTGTAGCTAGCATGTGTCAAGAACTGGGCTTTATATTAAAAAAAATCCAAAACTACTAGGATTTTCCTGAAGGATAAGGAAAGCTCCCTTCTGGGGAATTCTCCAATGTCCAAAGGACTCAGAGTCATCAGAAGGTCAAATGCTATCAAGTCCCTGGCAACAAAGCCAGGAGTCCCTTAGTTCCATCACACCTCCCACCACGGTCTATTCCAGGTGAACAGTGAGACAGAAAAAATTGAGCCTGGCTTTGGTACACAATGCTTCTTTCCTCACTGAACTAGACTATCCACTGAACCAGAGAGAGAAATCAGTGGCTCTGGCTCTCAGGGCTTGCCCACTAACCTCCAAGGCTTGCCTCTGACTCACTGGCACTCACTGCACACAGCCACTGGAGAACAATAAACCAAACAGGCAAGCATTTCGGCTCGAGTTGCCCAAATCTGAGCCAGGCTGGGTTTGACAAAGTAGCACTGACTCCATTAAGCTCTTTAGGGGGTTCGGAGACTGCCTTCCATTTTTGCTGCCTACCAACCCCGCTGCTTTGGGGCATGACTGTTTTGTGCCTGTGTTTGAGCAGCTTTGCATTCCGAATGCTGGCGTGTCCCCCTGGGCTGACAGGCGGATGAGCTCTAAAGCCACTGCGGCCTCTGCTACAGTCAGATCACTGCAGACACTGCTCTGCTACTCTGCCAGCTCCTGGCTTATATTGACTCCAATAATTAATTGCTTTTTCTATTTTTGAATATGAAAGGGTCTCTGTTTGGCTGTCAAATGCAGTTATCACAGGCATGAAAGAGCCAGTTTTCAGCTGAAATTTATCCAGAGGTTGTTTGGGATTAGCAGAGTAGATCTAGGGGCTGCATTTCCCTCCCAAGTACAGTTCCTCTGTGGCTTCATGAAGATTTGCCAAGCCTCACACAGTTTCATCTTCCTTTTCCCTGCAGCCTTAGGGCTGGGATGGAGCACCACGGCCCTGGGTGCTGTCTTGGCTGAGCTTGCTGGAGCTCTGTCCTGCAGCGCTTGCCCACCTTGAAATGTGGATCCTTCCTGATCATAAATCACATTTTCTGGAAAAGGCAAAGTAGGTGTATTTCATCTGTTTGTGCCAGACTATACTTGAGAGCCATGAAAGCATCACCACCCTGATCTGGGAAATGTCCCAGTGGTGGAGAAAAAGCACAGGTGTCAGCTGGTGTCACAGCAACACCTGCTTGTCTTTACTGAAGCAGGATTGCAGTTGCCTCTAGGGACGGTGGTTTAAACTCTAGCTTTATATTTTTTCTAATGAGATCCAACCAAATGTAAGCCAGCAACTTTAAAGTAATAGGAACAACAAGACCAGGCTGCCAGTGTGACTGGAGGCTGCAACAGGGATGAGTAGGACAGTGTAGAAGGAAGATAAAGCCTTCACAGCACCTCCCTCCCTGTTGTTTATTGAAAGTGTTACTTGGGCAAGTAGTTAAGGGTATTCCTGCTGTATAAATTAAAAAGATAGTGAACTTTACTAATTTTTTGTATTTATCCTAACTTGCAAAGTGAGTTGACCATAGACTAGCAGGCTGTTTAGCCAGGCTACACTGACAATGCTGTTTCTCTGTCTGGAGGAGCACTGACCTTGCTGCACGGCAGCACACTGGCCACAGGGTACCACCTGCTGCCACTGAGGTGTGGGGCTGGCATAAGCCATGGTGCTTGCTGGGTTAGAAACCATCAGCTGATGGCTTGGGATCTGTTTGGGCCACAGGCATTACTTTTCATAGGACTGTTATGGCACGTCCCACTGCAGCCACAAAACCAGCTTCTCCTGGCAAAGGTCATAGTGCAAGCCAGGTCCTGCCATGGACAGTGACATCACCTTTCACCAGTGATCGCCTCACCCAGCTATTTAGAGAAAAAGCCTCTCCGGAAGCAGCTGCAAGTTGCTGTGCCTACCCCAAATAAAAGGCTGAGGTTAAATCAGGTTTGCTAGCTCATGTTAGCCAAGCCTAGTGGAAGACAGACACATTTTTGGTAAACAGATGTGTTTGTTTGAGATATTTACCACCCTGGGTGTTTGTCTCTGTCAGAATCACTGCCCTTATCCAAACTGGTGGATAAAACAAGCAAACATGCCTCGGGCATCTCAGTTCACTGCCTGGCATCTTAGTGTGAAGCAGCCTCCATGTGTCTGTCTCAGCCCTGGGCTGCTGGATGCCTGTGGCTCGTGTATGTGCTGCTTCCTGGAAGGCTGGGAAGAAATAATCCAGCAGAAAAGTGGGGATGATGGCACCACAGCACAAATTCCTATAGCCAGACTTTCGCAGTGAGGGTGGTACTCGGGGGACAACACAAGTCACTCAGGTCTGTCATTTCTCCCTCCATTCAGCCTAGTGTTAGGGGAGAAGACAGGGAATAAAGCCCCAGCTGAGCTATCAGGAAGTCACAGGGACATCCACAGTCTGCACAGGTTCCCCCGCTTTGTGCATGTGGCATTGACTCCCCAACACATGTCCAATGGCTCACACCAACCAAAGCAGGCTCCAGGACTATTGCACGGCTTTGGCAATATAATAGGGAAAAAATCCTCCTTCCACTCTGGAAAACTTGGCAGCAGGCATAGGAAGCCAGACATGCCACAAAAGCAGGAATCAAATAGTTTTCTTAATCCAGGCTCACATTGTAAGAGCTCCAGCAGGTTCCTGCCTTTTGCTGACTGTTTTGGAGAGCCGGTATTGGTAGAAATCTGGAGAAAACATCCAGCAGGTAACAGGTGTATGGGTATTTCTTAATTTATGTGCAGTACAAAGGATGTCTGCAGTGACAGTGTGTGGTACCTCTCTCCAGCCCCATCCCCACAACCCAGGAGCAATTTCCACACCAGGCAATGGAGACCCACAACCTCTCATTTTCTCTTTGCTTCACCCTGACTATCGAGATGAAGCAGGCACTGAGATAGCAGTCCTTATGTTTTTTCATATGAATGCTTCCTTTCCAAGACACTTGTGCACTGAGTCCCATAGAAGCCAGAGCCAACAGTGTAATAATACCTGTGCAGCACTGCTGAGCAAAAGGTTAAAATCAGGTTCACTGTATCACTCATGCTCCCTGTCTGAAGAACTGAAGGTAGTCTTAAAGATTATGTTAGGGCATTTGCAGATTTATGATATAATTCCAGGCTGTCTATGGGCTTTCTCCCCACCTTGTCTTGTTGCCTACAAATTATAAGAAATTGGAAACACTGAATGCCTGAATATCCAATATCCAGGGTCCCTGACACAGCAATGACTGATGTTTGGAGTTTTACTTCTCAAAGTGAATAATGTCAACGTGTGTGACCACAGTCAATTCATCACTGTGACAAAGACCTAGCTATAGTGATTGGGGACAAGAATGTAACAAACCCCAAAGATGTAATCCTGGATTCATATCTCCACTCTTATTTCATGATGTTACACTATTGTAAAATGGGAAAGCTGACTCTACAGGCTGGAGACTGTGATTCCATTATTGACCTGCTTGTCCTTGTCTCCTCACTGGATTTTTAGCTGGGAACAATACAAGACCTTTGTGGATTTTGTAAGCTATTCATTTTCTGAACCAATTTATGCACCATGCTTTTCTCTCATCCACACCATGGTAATTCTGGAGTGATTCCACTTCTTATTCATGAACAGGACAGAGAAATGCAATGTCACTGACTACCCAATATCATTCTACCTTTAGGGTTGCAGCATGGTGGTTTTCACAAGTAAATAAGAAGGTTATAGGAAAATACAAATGTTGACTCTGGTGGGAGAATTTTACCTACTAAACAAGTCTCCAGCAACTGACCAAATCTGTAAAGTACCAGAGGGAAAAAAAATTTGCTTCCACACAAAAAAGAGTGATATTTCCAAACATGTATCTAAAGTTAAAAAAAAAAAAAAAAAAGAAAAAGAAAGAAATCAACAACCTCAGGAGCAGCACAAAACATCCTTTGTTGCCGGACGTGAGAAAAACACTACAGTTCTAAAAAAAGCCATAGGAAGGAAGTGGAAGAACCTCAGAGGCGAGTGGGAGTGCGAAAGGAATGTGACTGCATTTTTCCCCCTCCCTGCATGTAAGCATGCTGTTTGCAGCAAGGGGAGAGCTGCTGGGAGACTTCTGCTACTTGAGAACTTTGCTGTTCAGAAGTGCAGTGTATGTTAAAGCGACTGATTCTTCTGGGTTCTCCTTCTGAACTTTGCAGTTAAAAACCCCAACATCCCAAATGACTACCAGATTTAGCATCCAAGTTCTGCTCTTGGTTCTACCTCTGTAAGCTCAAAAGGATTTAATCTCTTCTGATTGCTATATTCTTGCATAGGAATTTTACCACCATGATGTCCCCATTCTTTGCAGTTTCCTTGCTACATCCAAACCAAATAAAACACAGGGAGGAGCAAACACTGACAACTTTGTCAGTGAAACATTTGGAGACACTGAATTTTATTTTGTGTAGCTCCTAAGCCACTGAGATTGCCAAAAACCAAGCAGAAGAAAACAGAAGAGTCATTTGAAAACAATGTCATGAAAAGGAAATCAATTTCATATGCATTTCTGAGAGTAATGACCAGCATAAAAGAGAAAGAACTCAAGGATCACTCATGAATCTTAGGAGGACTTTATGTCATATTATGGCAGAGACTTTTGGGCAGAGTTACAGGTACTGCATTTTAAAGAATCTATCTGGACCACCAGGCCAGAAAGCGTGATGGCCCTGAATACTGAATGACTTGCTAAGCCACAGTCCCTGCTGGTAGTGTGTCTCCAGGAGATATGCATTTGCTGAGCAGTGCTATATAGGCCTTATTTGCTTTACCTGAGAAAAAGGCTTATCATTTCAGCATGAATTTGAATTCTCTGGAGAGCCAGCAGTAAGAAATAAAATTTGAGATGTTGAAATAGAAAAAAAAACCCAAAACCAAAAGAATCTAAGATAGTAAAAATCTCGACATAAAATGATTTCTTTGTTTATTTTTAAGTGATGTTTGCCATCCCATTGCCTGGCTAAATGTTGCAGTAACTGAACTAGCCTGAAGTTTGTTTTATGCAGAGTGATGTAAACTCTTAAAGCCCTCACCTTTCACATTCCCTCTTTGCAGCATGTTCCCTGTCTTTCCAACAAGAAATATCTTGGGGTTTGTACCATTTCTCTTCACTAGTTCTCCATTATTAATGAGGTTTGCATGAGAACATACTTTCTGTTTTGTTCTAGAGCTTGTTTTCTTCTCTGCCCACAGCCACTCCGAGTGTGTCTGTACACTGCTGCAGAGAGGAAAGGCAGCCAAAGGGCACAGGGAGGACAAGAAGTAGCAGCAACAACACTCCTGACAAGTCAAGCTAACCATCTGTCTCCCCTTTCTCAGGAAGGTGAGGGGGAAAGCAATTTTGTTTCTCCATAAAAAATGTGACAGAGCCCTCACATAGTCCATGGCTACGCTGGTTGCCACGCTTCACATTCCTACTTGCTAAAGATTTGCTGTTATCCCAGTGTTAACTTGGACGAGCTTATCTCTGTGTCCAGCATTTCCTGTGGAAAAGCATAAACCCAACTGCTGCCTTGCATTTAGCAGAACTTTTTATGCTGGTGCAAAACAGGTGGGAAACCATATCCCACTAAAAGACTTCTCAGCCATGTCTGTGCAGCAGAGGGGAAGAGGAACCTCGTGGCTTTTTCTTACTGTGGGCTCCTCTCAAGTTCTGAGACCGAGAAGGAGTCCCAAAGATGATTTGCTTTAAGCTGAAGTTTTTTAAGTTGCTTGGATAAGTGACTATGTGAGCCGCTGAAAATTGGAATAGACCATGTTTACAGCTCTCTGGTGAGACAGAATAAGGAAACACCTTCTATCTTACACAGGCAGCCTAAGAGAGTGAAAGGATGTGCTTAAAGCACATGTGGGAAGTCTGTGGCAGAGCAAAAGGAGTCATGACTTCCAAACCAGCAGGATAAGTCCTTTCTGGCATAGTCCCTTCTTCCCATCCTTTCTAACAAAAGGTTGACTCGGGCCCATGGCTCTGGGTCCTCTGCACTGACCCACTCTTCATTCAGACCTTTCTCCAGAGGTGGTCAGACCTCCTGGGTTTTGATGTGAACTTCTCTGTGCGGGTAGTTGAGAGCATCTCAGGGCATAGCAGATGCCAGGGTGATGAGTTCCTTCCAAACAGACCAACTGACAGTTCCTGTGGTTCTGCTTTTTTATTAACGTGTGCAAAACCAGCCCTGACTCTTCTTCAGCTACTTCTGCACTGAGGGACATATGGAACCCTGATGGCCAGGGAGAACTAAGGGAGGACAGTTCTGGTGGAATGTGTGGTTACAACACCGAGCTGTGATTGAGGAACTCAGTGACCAATTCTGTCTTCATCTTTCTGGGTTATCCTGAAAAAGCCTCAATGGACTTGATTTACAGCTCCTCTGTTTTCTGTTGCATTCAAAGTCTGCCAGGTTTGAATTCAGAGTTCCCCCTGGCTATGGGCCCCTGTCATCGTGACCATTACATCCTATCCCCAAGCCCAAGAAGAGGTCCAAGCTATCTGCAGATAGACCATGGTCCCTGTACCACTAATGAAGAGGGACAGGCTTGACATCTCACGAGCATTTCTAGAAGGCAACATGAATGCTGCCTTCCGTTCTCAGCTTGCTTGCTCAATGGGGCATCTTTCTTCCACCTTAGTTCTGCAGCTCTTCAAGGCAGCACCTCTCTCCTACACTGTGGTACAGCAGGGACTCCCTCTGGGCTGGGGGCCCACTGTTCATGCTGTAATACCAAGACTCATAACAGCACGCTGCCTCCGTGGTGGGAAGCAACACCCACACACGCAGGGAGCGACGCTGGGAAAATTCCTCGGTGCTCCTCCCATGGCCCGCGTGTCCCAGCTCTGCCAGCAGATATCTGCAGGGGGCCCTGGGCTGCCTGTGCACTGCCGTCCCTGCAGCCCCTGAGCCCCAGCCCTCCCTCCATCATACAGCAAGAGCAGGACAGCGCGCTGGTGAGGATGCACGGATGGTGGTAATAAGGCTGACCACATCACTGGCTCTTGTAGGAACAGCAGCAACCACTCAGAACATGGCTGTTCCCAGAAATCACCCTGCTCTCACGTTAATGAGATCACTCTTTAGAAAACAGCATGAAAAGTTAGATCAGATGTGTTTTTCACCGTGGGAAATGCACTGCTATTTGTCATTCACGGGATGACAGTGCAAAGAGCTGTGTGCACTCTTCCCCTTCACTTTCCATCTCCACTTGGGTGAACGGCGTGTTTTCCCTGTGCCTTCCACCATAACCAGAGTTTATTTTTAACTCACTGGCTGTCACTGTGCCTGTTTGGTGACTTGAAGTGTTAACAACAGCTCGAAATTGGCTGTTACAAAGCTGATACTCGAGTTATTACCAGCCAATTCAGTTTTGGGTTCCTGCTCAGCGGCACTGAGCGAGGTGAAAGTGCTGTAACCCATTACCCAACTCCTCGGTTAGCCCAGGCCATTTTTTTTGTTTGTTTTCTTTACAGCAATCTCTTGAGTGGTTGCAGAAATGCAAACAGAAAGCACTCCTGACAGATTGAAAACAATTAGGAACGTCTCAGAGTCACTGGAGCAGAGATTTTGTTATGATAATAAAGAACGTTCTTAGCTGGTGTATTATTTTAAAAGGAGAAAATTAAAAAGAAATATATCATGAAGGAGCTGACAGTGCTCAAAACCCACATCCTGTTGTTATCCATGGGCCTGGTACTATATAGTGCTGGCAGCTGTGAGATGAACTTTCCCATTAGGCCCCTTCCAAGCCCTTAACCCTGACCCAAAGGGACCTTCTTTCCCTCCTTTAAAGGGAGAGAGAAATCAATCTCCCTGCTGATTCAGCTGTGGGCCTCTTATGTCCAAAGAATATTAGCACTGCAAAAAGAAGAGGGGGAAAAAAGTGCAGATTGAAGTTTTTTTAATGATGTGGATCGGTGATATTTATGGACTGAGGTTCCTATCCCTGGGACCCATTTGATGCAATCAAATTACTTTCCTAAAGCATCAAAGACTCAGATTCTAAACTGAAACCCCTTGTTTGGTCTTAATTCCTTCCAGCATGCTTAGAACTAATAATTTCCAAGACCAGATTAAAGTCACGGATACTACTACTCCTAGATCTTGTAAACTTCCTCCTGCAGGACTGCCTTGCTTGAGAATCATAGACACTTTTCTCAGGCTTTTTAACAGCTAAACACATGTCTTTTTAATTTCCTAAGACATGGCTAGTTCCTTTCAAGATGTTCCCCTGGCACACTGCTATTACTATCAAAACTTGCTTGCTCTCTCTCTTTTGCCTGTTTTTTCTCTGTTTACAGGCTTCTAGGAATATATTAAGATGTGTTTTTTTAAACAGCAGTGTTTCCTTCTTCTTACCTGCTTTGTTTTGCACAAATAAAAAAGAGAGAAAGGAGGAAAAACTTAATCAGAAAGCAAAAAGTGAAAGAAAAATAGAGAGAGAAAGAGAGGGAAAAGAGAGAAAGAGAGAAAGAGAGAGAGAGAAAGATAGAGAGAAGAAAGAAAGAAAGAAAGAGAGAAAGAGAGAAAGAGAGAGAGAAGAAAGAAAGAAAGATAGAGAGAAAGAAAGAAAGAAAGAAAGAAAGAAAGAAAGAAAGAAAGAAAGAAAGAAAGAAAGAAAGAAAGAAAGAAAGAAAGAAAGAAAGAAAGAAAGAAAGAAAGAAAGAAAGAAAGAAAGAAAGAAAGAAAGAAAGAAAGAAAGAAAGAAAGAAAGAAAGAAAGAAAGAAAGAAAGAAAGAAAGAAAGAAAGAAAGAAAGAAAGAAAGAAAGAAAGAAAGAAAGAAAGAAAGAAAGAAAGAAAGAAAGAAAGAAAGAAAGAAAGAAAGAAAGAAAGAAAGAAAGAAAGAAAGAAAGAAAGAAAGAAAGAAAGAAAGAAAGAAAGAAAGAAAGAAAGAAAGAAAGAAAGAAAGAAAGAGAAACTCCCACCACACTTTACTTAAGGCTCAAATCTTTTCGATCTTTGTAAAAAAGCTAACAGTGCCTCATTTAGAGGCAGAAGTAAAAAGTTCACCAGAAATGCCCCCATCTGGAAGCATTTACTGGCTTAAGGTATCTCTGTCTTTTGCCATGTTTCTGTGAAGTCACATTTACAAGCTAAGCCAGCCTTTCTGCTCAGACAGTCAGGATACAGAGGCAAAATAAACTTTCGCCCAGAGCCTTGAGGATACTCATAGTGCCTTGCAATATGCTACTGTCACAAAAGTCCCCTTAGCGCAGCACTGCCTGCAAAGACACACTCTTGAAGAAGAGAACACAGACATCTCAGCAGGTCTTGTACTCTGCCAAAGGTTTGTGCCTGGTCCCGTGTACCCCAGAGTGACTACTCAGAAGCTACTGAGCACAGAGTTCAATGGGGGGACCTTAGCTTGTGCCAGGACAAGCTGGGGCAGGTCCAGGCAAGGAAGCTGGAGGTGGATAAAATAAAAGGGGACAGCTCTCTGGAGAGCTCCAGCCCAGGTGAGCAGCCCTGACAGTTCAGTGAAGATCAGCTAGTAAGCACACCCCAGCCTTGCCACACAGGCAGCTCAAGGATTGCTCCAGGCCCTTGAAGTCTCACTCAGGGCTCATGGCCCAGACTGGTTCCAAGGTAACTCAACTTTGGCTGGTTTTACATAGATTTCCCCTGACTTAATCATATCCAAGCCATTGTTTTGTTGTGCAGATTCATGGCAATTTTCTTGTCCTCTGTGTGCAGATGGTGATTGGACAGGGCTGGCTTCTTCAATGCAAGAGCTCTGAGAAGTAGAAGGGGTGAAAACCTGATGGCAGGTATTGCTGGAGCTGAGGGCTCCAGTGTCTCTAATGTTTTTACCATGGTCCTGGACACAAAAAAAACAGAGGGAGGGAAGATGAGAGGGAAGAAGGGAGGATGCTATTGCTTTGAAAAGTGAGAAACCCTCCCTTCAGCAGAAAATAGCAAATCTGCCTCCTCTTCAGCCTTTCATAGATAATTCTTGTGGAAGCAGAGAAGGTATCTGTTGTTACCAGATCAGAAGTAGGCTACTGAATTCCACAGTCTGATTAAATCCAAAACAAATCCAGATATTTGTTATGGTGGCAGTAGAAGCATGGATAAATGCATTTTAAACCAACTATATTTTTAAATTATTTCTAGCTTTGGTATCTAACATGAAGTATCCAGTTTGGAAAACTCTGACCTAAAGGCTTGCTCCATTTCATCTGTGAATGAACTCAGCAAAGGTTTTCCTGGCCTGACTAGGAAGTGGTGAAATTTAACTCATTCATATGTCAAAACTTTTAAAATCCTTGGTGATGAAGCATTATGGAAGAGCTGAGTGCTCAGAAATTGTGACTCAGCCTTTCCTCTCTCCTGTCCCACCTCAAAAAGCTACAACCAGGAACTGGCTCAAATAGTGCTTTTTTTTTTTTTTTTTTTTTTTTTTTTTTTTTTTTTTTTTTAAAGGGTAGTAATGGAGAAGGGAAGTATTTTATTGGACTCCTAGGTTTAAAGTGACTGTTTCTCTTTCCCAGCTCTTCTCTGCTCCTGAAATGGACAATTCTGATTTCTCCTTCCTCCTGATGCAGCAGGTATAGGCTGTGACCCAGGAGGAGCCACAGTACCTCCAGTGATGGCAAAGGGCTGTGCAGCCTGTGTGTCTCCTGAAGCCCTCCCTCTTACAGCAACGCAACTGCACAATTTCTCTTCTTGCCTGTGAACCCTGAGTGCACCACGGAGCAGAGGCGAGCTGAACTTGATGTTGGGATCCCAGAGAGGGAGAGCAGCCCAGCTGAGGGGTTGGAATGGGCCATGGTGGGAGACCTACACCTTTGGACTAATCACAGCACTCAAGGGCCTGGAGATTGAAATGAGACCAAACTCCAAGGCAAGACCACTGCTGCAGTCAGGTAAGCTGGAAAGCTGCCAAGGATAAGGTGTTATCATCATTCTAATTAGCTGCTGAGTTATGATCCCTGATTTCATCATTTTGAGGAGTGCACAAAGAAGGCTCTAGGGGGAAGAACCTTAGCACAAAGCACACTTTCAACACAAAAACTGAGCTGCCAGGATCACATCATCTTTTGGCTTGTGGACAGTGGAGGATAGGAATGTGCTGAAAAAGGAAAGCCCTCTCTATGTCTGAGTAGCCCCTAAGGTTAGTGATGTGACTGAAGCTTTAAGGGGAATGAAAATAAAGAAAGAGATAACTATTTGTTTCAAAAGAAAAAAAAATATAACCATATATAAGCAACTAATTCTGTGAACACTTTTCTGTTGCCATCAAATAGAAGTTGCAAAGTGGACACTATCACATCACAAGCCTGATAAAACTTGTTACAGGAAATAGGGAGGGTGGCTTTCTGTAGGCTTCACATTTGGAGAGAGGAAACCTAGAAACAAGAGAGAGGAGCCAACAAGAGAAAGGACAGTCTGGGAGCTGGGAGTTATAACTATGTGATGTGACCTTTCAGGCCTTAGACTTTAAGTGAACCCTGGCAAAACAAGACTCTGTCCAGAGAACCAGGCACAATGGCAACATGGTCATGTCACATGAGATGCGAGATAATTCTGTATTGGACAAATAAGAACCAGTGAACTCTGCAGCTGGCCTCATCAGCACAGCTTCTCACCTCAGGGTGAGCTCTGGCCTCTGCCACCAACTCCTCAGACCTGCACTTCTGTTTGTTGGTACCCACAGCTCTGGCAAGCACTGAGAGACCTTTGCTCTCCTTTTCAGTACATTCTTGCTTTTCCCAACTATGTATAAACTGTGTTAGGAAAGAAAAGGTTAATGTAATCAGTCTTCCCTAGTGCCTGTCTCTGAAAGAAAATTAGTTTTCCTCAAGTATGCAGACATGGCATCCTATCTGTCATTCTGTAAATGGTGGAGCCTTTTAAGCCTATGTGTCTGCCCTGCAAAAATCCCAGTGAACACGGGGCCATGGTGGTTTCATGGAGACACAGGCACCTACACCAGAGTCCTCTGCAGCTCTGTCTCACACTCAGCAGGGGCTGAAAAGGGGGTCCCTTTTGTGTGTGATAGCAACAAGAAGCTGTTGCTATCACACACAGTCCGCTACTGTAATCAGCAGGCTTCAACTAGGTGTTCAACAGCAAAGGTACAAGAAGCTC
Source organism: Prinia subflava (assembly GCF_021018805.1). Lineage (NCBI taxonomy): Eukaryota > Metazoa > Chordata > Aves > Passeriformes > Cisticolidae > Prinia > Prinia subflava. Next base: position 29,254,883 of record NC_086249.1, read on the forward strand.
TAATAAAGTGCTTACAATTGCCTTGGGAATAATACCCCTTCCTGCCATTTTCAGTGGGGAAACTGAGGTACAGAGAAGCAGGGAATTGCTCATGGCCACACAGAGAGTGAGTGGCCAGACTCCAATCTGTTCCACTGACACTCTCAGCTGCAATCACCCCTTTAGGCCATGCTGGCTGCCACCAGGAAAAAACAAGAAGCAGGTTGCAACTCGGCAGCTTACGAGACTATAAATATAGTTCAAGGTTGTGCTGATACAATAATAATCCACAGGAGTGAAACTTGAGCCATTTATGTGTGTGTGTATAACCAGGGCTGGAAGATATGTTTATAATGGTTCTCAGAGATTTCCTTTCCATTATACTCTGAGCAAATGCACACTGTGCTAAAGACAAAATATTCTCTTTACATGACTGTGCTTTCCTGGACCTTTCCCACCTTCCAGATGCAGTTTTATGTTCTACCCCTCCCTTCCACTTTTCTCCTTGCCATCAAAATCTTCTTGCTCATCTGGATGGGAGCAGGGAGCCACCAGATTTGCCCAGGTGGGAATAATGTACTCAGAGTCTTCCTTTCTTGCAGAATCAATAACAGGATACGGAGGAATAGGAGGCAAACGTAAGAGAAGGGAAAATACTAAAGATAGTAAGAGGATAATTTGATTTTCAGAACACTGCCTGGGAAGTCTCTAGTTCACACAGTTGATGTATAGCTGTACACCAAACTGTAATCTAGAACATGGACCAATAATGACTATCCCTGCCTCCTCATGAGCAGTTTGGGAGTCAACTGAGAAGAAAGGTCACTACCTCCTTTTACTCATGTACATCCCTCCAGAGATGTCCTTCTTGCAACTTTCTTTTCCTCTCTCCCTGGCTGCTTTATTTTGTTCAAGCCACAAGGCACAAATAGACTCAGGGACAGGCTGCTGGGCCAGCACTGCTCCTCATTTTTTTGGCTGATTTTACTCTCACCTTCATGTGTTTTCAACATACTCATCAACTCTACCTTCTGTAAATAAGGCAAGCTTCACTTCTACCCATTCACAGGTTTTTGTGAGTTTCTCCTGTGAATTCACCCCATGTATTACAGTGCTGGATCATGTTTCATTTATGCCATTCAGTCTTTCCTTCACACCAGCCTCCCAGGGCAGCAGCCCCAGATTTTTCACACCACTGTCCCAGTGCAAGGGCTTGGAAACTGGACCCTTCCCTGTAGAACTCTCTTGGCTTTTCCACTCTGGTTGGCTCAGCTCCTTTCCCTTCCAGCCCACCAGCTGTTCTGGGAACAGCAGCTACTTCAGAGTGCCACAGGCAATGACCCAAACTGCTTTGTGCCCTTAGGATAATCAAAGTATGCCCTAGTTTAGGGTGCTTTCATGTACCAAATCCCTGTGGGGCCTAACTTCTCAGCAGCTGGAAACCCTTGTCAAAGTCAGTGGGGAACAAGAGGCTCAGCATCCCCAGGCATTACAGCCAGGCACGTGGGAAACAGTAGCACCCCAGCTGAGGGACAGATCAGACCATAGGGCCTCATGCAATTCCCAGGGGAGTCAGCTGAAATCTTTAGGTGAAGGTCATAACTAGTCCTAGTCATGTCAAACAAGCAACTCCCACAAGCACAGTTTGCACCAAATGACTCAAATGCATCACATTCCTACTTTAATCACTGATTAAAGAGGAGGAAACTGCACATAAATTCTTTTATTGCAGAGGCTGGACTTAAACTCCTATCAGCTCATATCTTTTTAAAACCATAAATCTTTTTCAGTGACAGAAAGTTTTTATCAAGAAGGTCCATATATTCCTAATATCTGGCAGCCAGCCTAAGATCCATAGTTTATAAAACTTATTTTAAAATAAGCCATAAAATTAGTTACATATATTACTGTAAATATCCAGATTTTAAAATGCAAGTGTTAGAACACAAAATCATAAGGCTGGCTTAAAAATCCCAATCAATCCAGAAGATTTAAGAAAGAAAATAATGAAAATAATCCAACATTCATTCACTACCATGTTTCTGAAGCTTTGACTAAATCTTCACCATTGACTAAATGTTCACCATATTTTTTCCCCACAGACATGATGAGGTCAAACATTTTTGAACAAACATCAGATTTCTACTTTCTTTCTTTCAGGGCTGCTGGTTTAACAGAGAAATAGTATTATTAGAACTTGCCCTCATAAATGTATGAATTCACTGCAAAAAACAAATGAAGTTGGTCATTATAGAGTAAATCTTTTTCCTAATAATGACACTAACTATGACGGAGCCACGCCAGAAGTCTGATGCCATTTTGGTTAAGATTAGAACATTATATTGTCCCAGAGATACTAGCAGACATTCAAATTAGCTGTCATAGTTGGCAGTCAATCCAGACCTGCCCAATCCAATACATTCTTTAGCTTACGAAATGGACCGAAATGATACAATGGGATCTTCACGGGCATTAGAAGGAGTTGGAAAGGGTGAGGCGATTTTGGCAGGTGTAGAAATGAGATTGGGAAAAAACAAGATAAATATTTTCCTTGTGAATAATTGTCCGCAAAATATGTAAGTGAGACAATAAAACCCAGCTTTACTGGAATAACTTTGGTCTCTAAAAGAAAGGTCTTTGCTGAAGATGGTTCAGAACGATAAGGGAGAGCAAAGGAGCACCCCGTTCAAATGCAGCTGTGAGGCAGCACTGTGTGAGGGCGGAGTGGCTTTGGGAACACCACTGTCTGCTGGGGACTGTGCTGACCAAATCCTGTTCACTTCTGGAAGTGGAATAGCACAGTCAAGAGGTTCCAGTTGTTACTCTGGGAAAGGCAAGCAGTTTTGGGTGTTTTTATATGGCAGTCCCATTATAAAGGCTACTAATTTTTCATAAATATTTTGGACTATAGTCAGACTGCTGCCTCTAAGTTTCTAATGTATCACTCTACCACTTGGGTACCTAAGATCAAAAAAGGGGCTCATGTCATTTACATTGCCTGGCTCTTGGCAAAATCAACACATAATCTGTTCCTATGGTACTTACAGGCATTATGCCTGAGCTAAGAAACCTCCCTGCAGAATGGTAAGGATTTGGCCAGGTAGTGTTTCGATTGCCCAAGGATATGAGTGGAGAAAGCCTAAAGCTGCCCCCAAGTCATTGGAACATTTAAATATGGCACAAATCACAACGGGCCTTCTGCTCTCCTACTCTTTCTGCAGACTCTACAAGCAGCTGGAGGAAGTCAACCCTATCTTGTCACAACCCAGAAACATGCTGTTTGCTATAAATTCTTATTAGGCTGAACAAAAACACCAGTCAACATGTCAGGGAGCTCTTATCCTCCACACACCTAGAAGATGCCTATTGCAGAAAGACTTAAGACAACCACTTTATTATTGATTATGATTATTTTCATGTCAAATTTGATCTTCAAGCCTCCACAAATCTCTGATATAACCGGCATTCAAAGATGGATAAAGAAAGAAAAAAATTGTGCTTGCTGAGAGAAATACTGACTTGCATACTTGCAGTTATGCCTGTATAAACTTCCGAACAGCATTTGGCCCTAAATGTCTGGCTGAGACTCAACATATTTCTGGAACAATACATCTAAATAATCTTTTTTTCTAGGTCGTGAGATGATGGTGCTGTATCTCCCCAGAGGGTGCTGTAGCCCTGAACCAACAAGGCACTGTAAGCCTTTCTGGAAAGGCTGAAGACCAAGCAGAAGGCAAGCCTGGATCAGGTCTGTCTGAAGCAAATGTGCTCAGTCCTGAGCAGGTACGAGGTCTGGTCTTACAGAAGGGATGTTATCCTGCAAGGCAGCTTGCAGAGGACTGTTCATCCTCCCCCTCCACTGTATAAGAGGAAAACACAAAGTCATACAAGCAAAGGGAAGGATTTTGCTCCTACAGTAAGCCTCGAGATCTGCATTGAAAATATTTCCTGAGGATGACACATTTACCAACAAGCAGGCAGCACACAAAGCAAATATCTCTATGTAGTCACCTGGGAGGATCTGAGACTCCCTTGATTTCAAACAGTACAGAAATATTTTTTTATCTATTGCACGGTGTCAGAGGTTTTGGATATTTGGCCATACTTAAACTGTATTACTTTTGACAGGACAGAGAAAAAAATTGTTTCCAAATGGCTCTGGTAGACACCAGTGGTCCCTCCTCAACACTCAAACAACATGAAGGTTGCGACACAAACTGACAAAAGAAAGAAAATTTATAGCTATTGCTGCACCACAAAGCCAACCCAAACATGTCCTCTGTGACATGCAGCTGAAGGAGGTCACTTGCATATTTTGATTCCCAAAACAACAAAACAACCCAAACTCCCTGCCCTCAGACTCCCAGTGCCTGCTAATGAGCAAACCATGAAGTGCCTGCATGTACAGAGACAGGGCAGGTTTTCCATCCCAGTGTGTGGTCCAGCTGTTCCTTGGGGTGGGAAGAGCAGCCTGGCCATCTTCTACCATTCAGGACTTGGAAGCAGGATGGCTAAGTGTCACATGGGCTCTCACTGCACTATGGAACCTGTGAGAGTCTCCTGAGCTTGAGGCCAAGATTTTCACACGGAGAAGAGGGAGCAGGGTAAGCTGCTCTGAACATCACCCCAGCTGATGGCTAAAATGTTGTCTTAAGCTATATCCCCTTGGTAAGGGCTCCTGGATATGCAGGGTTTGAGTCAGATGGTTTATCAAAGTTTATCCCATCCCATTCTCACAGGAAGGCTGTTAAATACAAATTGTAGGGATGAAAGGTGGAAATGCAGCCTTGTCTTTCCTCGTCCTTCCTTACTGCCTTATCTCTGCCCCTCTTCCAGAACTTTGTTTTGGTGTATGTACTTTGGTCTCAGAATTCCTTGCATTTCCTCTGGCTTTAAAAAACAAAACAACACAAAACAACACAACCCAAGAAAAACCCAAAAAAAACCCACCAAAAAACCAAAACAACTGCCCCACCACACACACAAACTAACTAACCAAAAAAAAAAAAAAAAAAAAAAAAAAAAAAAAAAAAAAAAAAAAAAAAATACAGCCCTTTAGGGAGTGTGCAGAGAAAAAGAGCAAAGCCTCTTTTTACCAAAGAGCCCAGAGCTTTTGCTCATCTGTGACCTGTAGAGACATATTCTCTCTTCAGAGCAACCTAAACACACAAGAAACGCTAATGCTTGTCGCCAGTGTAACTGGAAGAACTGAGCTATGTGACATTTAATAGGCATTTTCTCAGACATGCAGGTTATACCTGATAATTGTGATAATTGTGCCAACCTACAGTCCTCCTTGTCTCTGAGGATTTCTCTACACAAATTAAAATACATCATCATTTCTGCTACCTACACCTTTCCTCACTAGGGTTATGCATCTGTTGCAAACCTTCATTCTTAAATGAGCTGTGAGTTTATTCTTCTGCCTGTGCTTTTAAGAATTGAAAAACAGCTGTGATCTCCTCAGCTGTGGAGTGGCATTTTGCAGCACATTTGTCCATATTGAGAACTATGTCTGCTTAATATTTGCAAACCAAGATAAACAGAAACAAAAGAAAGGCAAAACAATTTGCAGCTTTCCAGTGCACACACTTCCAGCAACATTTTTCTCTATCAGCAAATACATCATAATCACATTAGGCCAGGAGTGGCAGATGTGAGAAGTGCCAGTTCTTTGAAATAGTTTATTTTACAACCAATTAGACCAATCATCCACAACCTAAAAATTTTCAAAGTTGGCAGTCACACCAATGATGTGATTTCGGCTAAAATGGCCTCCAAAGATGTGGAGGTAAACATAATGGCTAAGTCTCTTTCTTTTACATAGAAAAGGATAATTTACACACAAAACTCTGCTACTTTCTCTTTTTTCTGCCCTAAGTATGCTCACGTAGATTTTTTTTATAGCACATAGCCATCTGATTGTTGTATTTGTGTATGCACTGAAAGGTTTGGGGAGGAACTGATCTATATGATCTGCAGTTTTTTACTTTCTTGCTCTGTTGCTCAGGGACATGGGAACAGAGCTGCTTATCTCAAAGGTACTTCTAGGAAGTGGTCACTGGAGCTCCACTTTCTGCAGAGTATTTTGTTAAGACCCCACAATTCACAGTTCTTACTCATCCTGCAAATGTCGACAACCATCATAACTCTTGCCTTTCTTTATGTATTTTTTGTATTTTTTAATGTTATGGTACCATATAAGAAAGATGATGGCAAAGCAGCAGCCTCCCAAAAACTGTTCCTTTCTGTTGAAGGTGCACTGTCTACAATGGACAGCAGAGGAAACCATCAGACAAGGACACCACCATGGCCAGAAAAATGGAAAGCTATCTTGGCTCCTTCGTGGTTGTAAACTGTGTTTAAGGATCTGTCCATGACAGTTTTACAAGAGCTTGAAGATAAAGAGAGAAAATTTGCTTGATGTTTGGTTCATTTGAAAAATTCCTCTTCAAATGTGCAGAAAGACTTTCATAAAAATTCAATTAGTGGCCAAAGGACCTCTACAAAAATCAATTAGTGGCAGCAGAACCAGAGCACATAGGGACTGACCAGAGAGTCCACAAAGCAAAGACAGGTAGCTTGTGTCTGGAGCAGGTGAGAAGGGGAAATCAATCATGAGGCAAAAAGACAACGGTGTAGTCAAAGCAAACCTTGAGGAAAATTCTCCTTTTGACACAATTTTGAATAAATTCATTTGCCTTTCTATTCTCACTGCCTTAACATGTGGAGGCTTTCTAGAGATGAGGCTTCAGAGTGCACTCTCAGCACTCTCAAATTACAGTAACTATGAATTACTCCTTTCAGAGAGAACTGAGGTTTTACACAAGATTTTTAACTCATGCCTTTGCCAAGTTCTCGTATGTCCACATTTCAGGCATGGATATGAAGGCTGGGCCAGAGAAGTTGTTCCAGTTTTGATTGCTTACACCAAGAAATGCTCACCAGCAGGACTGGACTCTATAATGAAGGTCAGAAGTGTGAAGAAGCTTTAAGAAATGCCAGTAATCCCCAAGTGCTCAAGGTGATACTTATAAGGATTTTACCAGAAGTTCTGACTTGCTCCCAAGACCAGAAACATTCCCAGGAGTACATATCCAGGGTACATTAGTCACTTTTGGACTAAACAGCAAAACATGCTGTGTATTTAATGAGTTATCCTCAATTTAAGGCCTATAAAGAGCCTACTTTTCCAATAGACCTTTTTTAATTTAGCCCCATTTGCTGAAGATTGCCCATTTAATGCAACACATCATTATGTTTTTATTGTTAGCTTTTTATGAACTGTACCAGATTAGCTGCAGAGAATTTACACTAGATGCTCTAATTAGACTTTTATAGGTAGCCATAATTTTCTTTTCATGTGCCCATAAAGACTGATAAATTAATCTGCAGGAACATGAACTCCATCATTTTTTCTCCCTCTTCACCACTCACTCCTTGTTATGATAAAGCCCTAATGAACCCACTTGCACAATTCCCTTCTGTTTTGTTTTCCTTTAAAGGCTAATTTCAACTAGACAATTCAACCAGCTGCAATATTTTTCCATATATGATGCCAGAGAATAAGCGGCAAGCATGATCCTTTCTTATATGGTTTAATCATTTCCATTCTGAGTGGAAAATGATCCGTCAACAATGGCAAACAAAGAGGTGTGATCCATAAAGCTTAACTTTGCATCATTTGTTTAACAAAGGGGAAAATAAGGCAAAACGATAAACAATAAACTCCAGGGCTGCTAATTGTCAGTTAATTAGCAAAAATTGTCAGACTACAACAAAACCCAGTAGCAAGAGAAAGAGTTTTCTCATTTACAGTTTTGAATATGCTCCCCACAGAAAAGACACCACTCTTAAAGGATCCAGTCTCTGATTCAGCAAAAGCCTATCTTAAGCAGCAAAATCTTTAAAACTAACTTAAATATACACTAAAAACTTTGTTAACTAGAAGGGATGTTCTGCTTTAGATGGGATGCCAACCTACTCTACCTACCTGATCCTACTGTAGGATCTCTATTCAATATTTTTTGTCTTTCTCAAGACAGAAATCAGAAGACAAATAGCATGGTATTTTCATTAGTGCTGGCAGTCACTTGCAAACTGAAGACCATAGTTTTTGCTGCACTAAGTCCTTTACAGTAGCTTGTCTTCTTAAACATTGGCTCAGATTCAGCTATCCATGAAGAGGCTTTGTATTGATATCTACAAAAAGGTTAACTGCACTCCTAAACACATGTACAATTTCCTTCTTGGGTACTGAAATGAGAGAAGTTATACTACCAATATCAGCCATCAGCAATAATGTGGAAGCAGAATGCTTGCTAAAGAACTATTCAAGCTGTATCAGGTGAAAATGTGACTTTGAGTTCTCAAATGAATGAAAACTGTATTAATGAGGGAATGTGGTGTTCAAGAGCTCTTGGGCATGTTTCAAAATGGATACTATACCAAAGTGCCTGCTGTACTCTATTATTACCAAATACTAAGGAAGAAAAATGTAATTTAAAAAAGCCCAGGTGGGGAGGATTCACCATAGGTAGTCCCCACAGTGAGTGGTAAAGGAGCTGAGTCATTGCTGGTCCTCTGTGGGGTTATGTTGTGTAGAGAAAGTCAGGATGATGCCCTCATGCACCCTGGAACGAGAAACACCCACCACAAAGCTCTCCTTAACACAGAGCATTGTAGTTTTCTTTGGCCTCCTCTCTTACTAGGGTGGGTTTTTTCTTGCTTGGTTTTCTAAGGAAAAGAAGTTCATGTAGTCCTATGTGTACTCATATGTGACTCATAGAATCATACAATTGCTTACCTTGGAAAAAACCTCTAAGATCACCAAACCTACCATTAACCTACACAGCCAAGTTCACCATTTAAACCATGTCATTAAGTGCCACATCTACATGTCCTTTAAAACCTCCAGGGACGATGACTCCAGCACTTCCCTGTTCCAATGCTTGATGATCCTTTCAGGGAAGAAATGTTGCCTAATGTATGGTCTAAACTGCCCCTGGTGCAATTTGAGGCAGTTTCTTCTTGTCCCTCACCCTTGTTCTTTGGGTGATGAGAGCGAAACCAACCTGGCTACACTCTCCTTTCAGGCAGTTGTAGAGAGTGATAAGGTGTCCCCAGAGACTCTTTTTCTGTGGCTAAACAACTCCAGCTATCTAGGATGCTCCTCATCAGACTTGTGCTCCAGCCCCTTCCCCAGCTCCGCTGCCCTTCTCTGGACACGCTCCAGCCCCTCAAGGTCCTTCTTGCAGTGAGGGACAGAACTGAACACAGCATTGGAGGAGTGGCCTCAGCAGTGCCCAGCACAGGGGGACGGTCACTGCCCTGCTCCTGCTGCCCACACCATGGCTGAGCCAGGCCAGGATGCCATCGGCCTTCTTGGCCCCCTGGGCACAGCCTGGATCATGTTCAGCTGTGCTGACCAGCACCCCCAGGGCCTTTTCTCCTAGGCAGTTTTCTAGCCCCTTTCCCCAGCCTGTAGCACTGCCTAGGGCTGTTGTGGCCCAAGTGCAGGACCCAGCACCTGGCATCACTGAACCTCATACAAATGGTCTTGGCTCACTGATCCAGCCTGTCCAATCCCTCTGGAGAGCCTTTCTACCCTCCAGCAGATTGACACTCCTGCCCAAATTGGTATTGTCTGCAAACTGACCGAGGCTGCACTTGATCCTCTCTCCCAGATTATGGATAGAGATATTAAATAAAACTGGTCCCAACACTAAGCCCTGGGGAACACCATGCCACCTGCTGGAGTTCACTCCAGTTCACCACTCCATTCAGCACCACTCTCAGGGCCCAGCCATCACCCAGTTTTTCACCCAGTGGACACCACATGGATCCAAGTTATGAGCAGCCAGTTTCTCCAGGAGAATATTGTGGGAAATGGTGTCAAAGGCTTTGCTAAGTCCAGGTAGATAACATCCACAGCATTTCTGTCATCAACTAAGTGGGTCTCCTTATCATAAAAGGAGATCAGGTTAGTCAGAAATACTTGCATTTGCCTGGCCTTAACCACAAATTCTTATATTTGCTGGCCAATTTTACCAAACACTGAGATATAAAAGAACATATAAAAGAATTTGAAAAAAAAGTTAGGTGACTGCATGACTATTGACAAGACAGAGAAAACAGAAGTATATTCATGATCTCACCGAGGCAAAGGTGCGAGATTATTTACTCCTTAGTAGACATCAGTGAATCCACTCATGGCAGCCAGGACTCACTTGTTCCCAGTCCACAGAACAAGGGGACTAGGATGTTTCAAGGGGATGCTTCCCCTGCATCTATTGTTTCACCTAAATGGTGACACCTGTGAACCTACTACATCAGTTGAGGGCAGGGGCTTCTTGCCTTAGCCCCTCTCACACCTCTCTTCTGATCCTCCTGTGAAGGAGGAAAAGGTACCTCGCACCGTGCTGGGACCCTCATCCATCTCATACTGTCTTCAGGCACTCATTTCCTGCAGATCTCAGCAGATCTGCTTTTGCCATGTGCTAAGCAACCAGCTGTTAGCAACACAGCAAAATTTAAACATCCCAAATCTCACAATCTTGGATTATGCAATCTTGCTTCTAATTTGTGGCTCTTATTAACTTCTGATAATTTTTATCCAAAACAACGAAGCTAAAAAGGAGTAACAAAAAAGTACATGAAGAAGGGACTGAGACTGGAAAACACAGTTCAAACTCCTCCTAGATATAATTGTTCCAACAGTGCAATAAATTTTACACCAAGCACCAGTCTTGGCAGTTTCATTTAATTATGGGACCCTATACACAAGCCCATCAAATAAGTAATCAGGGACATAGTTTGGCTCATGGACTCAGGCAGTGTCTTTCAATTACATTGGGGGAAAGAACATTAGGCCTTTGGAACAGCTAAATTCTGTGTGTGATTTTTCACCTTATTACTGGCAAGCATGCATAGTGTGTTTTTGCAAATGCATGGTTCATCAAAAGAATCTGAAAGGCCTGTGGAGCCCTCAGCAAGAAAAATGCTCCTGAATTATGTTTTACAGCTAATTCTGAAGGGAGTTTGCTCAAGTAAAAATATGCTAACAATAAATAAAAGACAAAATATATTTTAGTGGTGCTTGCATGCATGGCAGCAACGCCAGACCTACCATGTGTTCTGGACAAACACTGGCATCACAGTGAATGGCATCATGTACCAGGTGCTGACACTGTGTGTTACAGGGCTCCCAGAGGGAGCAGGGTCATTAGCCATGTTTCCTATTGCTATCATCTGTCTTTGTTCAAACCCAGGAACTGAAAAATGATGCCCTAACAAAGAATAGTTACTACTGCCCTCAAAGGCACCAACCTTTGCTTTCTAACACCTGACCCATCACAACATGCTCAGCCCTGCCCAGGTCCCACACAGACTGTGTGCTCACAGAGCCTCCCCTCCCTCTCTCACAGACATTTAGAGGCAGGGGTCCAAGGGGAAAGGCTTGGCTGACAGCCTTGGTTAGAACTGCCAGTGCATCCTATCGTGGCAATTCACACCAAAGTTGCTTCCCCAGGCAGCACTGCTGCCTAACCCAGACAGTGAGTTATGCTGCCCAAAAGGAGCATTTACACATTCTTTATGAGGTGCTCTAACTATGAAAGGGGTAGAGGGGACTTTTTAGGAAGTGCAAAAGTCCCATGAGCTCAGTATCCCTAAAGGAACTGAATATACAGAGGACTGGACCTTTTAGTCAAGTCCATGTTGTGGTGAACTTGGATACTCTCTGTGCATTCCAAAAGGCATTACGATTCATCTTTAGGGATTTGCATGGGATCTGCTCAGTGTTTCTGCTGCTCAGCAAAAACAAAACAAAAGCATGTTCCATATATTTTTAAAGCAGGATCTGTCCTATACATCTTACCAAATAAAAACATTTCTGTGCTTTCAGGAGCTAAAGCATTTTGTGTCTGAAATCAGGCAACAGATTTGGAAATACCAGTGGTATCCCCAATCTAATAGCACCACTCCCCAAGCATTCAGAAACCATGAGTCAGATGTCTCCCTCCAAAAGAAAAATCACACGATCGACTTCAAACCATGCACATAAAAAGTGTAATCAATTCCAAACATGCTTTTGGATTTCTTCGTATATGACTGGGGTCGTGTTTCAATCATTTTTCTGACCAAAAAAAAAGCACTAGAATTTTTCTTTGCTTTTCAAACAGAGCTGAGAGATTCTCACATAAGCCATTGTTTCTAGGAGCTGGGATTTTAAGCAAAATAGAAAACACTGTCTCATGAGAAAATTATAAAGCTGGCAATGCTGCTAGTGTGATACTTTTCTCCTACAACTCTGCTTTTGCATATCAAAAAGTATCTTTTCTTCAATTTCTGCTCTGTGCATTAAATTAGATAGGGATCAAATTCTTTTTATCAAACCATCACTGCTGACTAGCATAGTCACCTACAGCAAGAGCTGCACTGGAGACCTCTATTTGTGAAATCTTCAGTGTCTTTATAGAGGTGTCACTGGGATGTGATGGCTACAAGTCCCAAGACCAAGGCTCTGGGATAAATCCCAAGGGCAAGACATGCCATGTGGCCACGGAAAAAGGCAGACATGTATCCTTCCACCAGGAGGATCAGTCCCTACAGCTCTCCTGTGGCCACCAGCAGTTTGGAGTGGTAGCTCCAGGCTGTGCTCCCAGGCAGTCTCTGGCACCACTCTTTGCAGTGCCCAGAGAAGCTGTGAAAGTAAGCCTCATATGTGAGCCCTCAAGGGCTGCCTCCGGGGCCCGTTTCACTCCTATTCTATATATACTCCTATATATAGAAGTATTCTGAAAACTTTCACCTCTATCTTAAAAGGTCACGTTTATCTTTCTCCTCCTGTGGCAAACACTAACAGGCAGGCCATGTTTCACCCATTTGTAGAGCTTCAGGAAGGAGTCATTCACTCTAAATATTTTTGGTTTTATTCAATGGAAAAGAGTAAGCACTTCTTAAGTTGTAATTTTTCTGACCTATTTTTAATATTCATAGATCAAATACCACCCAAGGTGTTCTTACTTTGCTCCACGGACACAACAGGATCCAGGAAGATCAGTTCTGCTACAGATGTCTAAGATTTGTTTTGGAGGCACTGGAAAACTCAATAGACACATGTAAAATAGGATTTCTTTACTAAAGCCAAAGCTCCTGCTAGGTTTTATGATAGAACAAGCATCTGCCTTATTAAAAAACAAGGGATGTCCATTTCCCAGATCACTGTTCAAACCCTACAGCCCCACCTTAACCACAGGGAAAACCAAGCCTGTAACCACCAACAAAGCATGTTTTGCATCCAGCTCAGATATAGATTATTTCTGTGCTCAAAAAACCAACACTATACCTAAAACGTCATTTATAACATTGTATATTTCTTACTGAACCTTTTGGACAACATGAAAACCATTGTCACCAGCCAGGTTTTGGCCAAATTTGACTAAAGCCAGTGAGAATTTGGCCACTGTGTGAATTATGGATCCATAGTTTGTTTCCTAATGAAAAGACAAAATCATGCTTGATCATGGCCTCTGATTCTTGCTGTCCGGGGCATTCTGTAAAGGTTTATAGGAGTTCTCTACAGAAATAAACAATGTGTGCCATACCTGGGAGGACAATTCTCACTACATTTCTCAAAAGTCACTCCTGTCCAATCTGGTCACATGTAACAGCAGTGAAATCAGTGAAAGGTTGTGGATACTTGCTAGGAACAGTGTTTTTGAATATGCACTTGAAACTTAGTGAACTTGTTTCACTCCAGAATATAACCTTGCCTTCCTTTGTACCTCAGTCCCCTTCAGGTGTAGGAACAAACATAGTGGTTAACTCTGATGTGAAGAGTAAGTAATTATTCTCATGGGGCCAAACCTGGAATCTGTATCACCAGAAAGATCAAAATATGGATACTCCTGTTTTCCTGAGAGAGGGAGCTAACAGAATTCTCATGGAGAACATTAAGCCAGGAAAACTAAGCCTTTGAATGAAAGGCAGTCGTTCTGAATCCCCTAACACTGGGCTTGACCGCAGTGCTGACTGCCCTGCTCAGTGGGAAGGAAGTGAAAGACCAAAGAAAAGCAAGCATAGTAAGTGCTTTTTGATCCTGGAGTGATTGTAGTAATTGTAATCTTTTACATCTAGCCGCTCTTCACAGTGAAATAATGAAAACGATATCAAGACATAATAATTTGCTAAACATCCAGAGGGAAAAGGAAACCCAAATAATAGGCATCATGGATTTAAAATTAGTGTTTCCTTTTATTTTAAAACACTCTTACCAATGGATAAAATCTTAAAAGAGAAATAATTCGGTATGCCAGAATAGGGCCACTGTGATGTGGTTTGAAAACTGGCTGAAGGTTCATAACCAAAGGCTAATTTGCATGTAAATGTAATGAGTTCTGCCCTGCAAGGCAATGCATGAATCAGTGTATTAAAGGGAATTTTTTTAGTACTTACAAATAATCTGAAACATGAAATAAACAGTTCAGGAATGAAATCATCAACAGCTAACAGAACTGGAGAAACATCAAGAAACAATGAAAACAGCAGAATATTGCAAATGGAAAGAAACCTGCAGTTAAAAAGTGTAAGAAGCTGACGTTAATTTGGGCACCAAAATGGCAACTTGTTGCCTGTGGAAAATACTTACTTGGCTCCACATTCAGCAAGGTGGAGTCCAAGTGCAGATGAGAGTACAGAGGAAAAGCGGATGATTGCCATAAACAACCAGAGCCTCGGTGCTATCCAAGCTCTCATGCACACTTCTTTTTACAGGAAGTAGGTACCTCTGTCCTCCTGAGAAATCAGTCCCACAGCACAGCATCACCAGCCTAAGGGTGGGAGGTGTGCAAGCCCAGCACACGGAACACAGGCTTCCACACCCTGGCACTGCTGTGCCAGGAGGAGACAGGCACAGGGGACTGAGCACAGACACACAGTAGTGGTCGAGTGGCCGAGGGCCCCTGATGTCTGGGAGGGCACTCTCAGCTGACAGTGAGCCAACAGGGCTGCCCTGCCCAGAGCTGGTGTCACTGGATTTGCGAAGGCTCAGCTTGTGAGGCTCCAGCCCTTAAGGCTTTGGGTGGCCCATACGGTGCTGCTGTGTTGGACAGCAGACAGGGTGAGAGAGATGGGGGCGGTTCATTCCCTGGCAAGGACAGGATGGACAGAGGCAATTGTGTCCAGGAGGAAATGATTTATGAGGAAAACTCATGCACTGTATGGAGAATCTGGCAAGAAACAAGCAGGAGAAACAAACATGGATGACAACAACCTGAAAATGCTTAAAGGATGTAAAAATCTGAAACATAATGGCCATTCTCTACAAAGGATTCAGCCTTCTTTTGCTATTTGCATCTGTCCATGACTGATACTTGCAAAGAAATGAGTTGAGCCTTTATGAAAATCAGTTACATAAACATAATGAGAAATTGAAACAGGAATTAAATCCGTGCTGAATCTCAGAAAAAGACACCCTGATGCTGTGAAGCTGTGGAATGGTATCCTGAGACATGCTTCTTCAGTTGGCCTTTCCAAACTGGACTGAAGAAAACGTTAGTCCTGCAAAGAATCTGTGCTTCTGCGGGTAAAGAGGCAAGCTGCTTGCACCAGCAGGTGTTTTCCTCGTCAGTGTCAAACTTAATTACACAGCACAGGTTCACTTTTGAGCACATTACAGGAAAAGAACATTTTGAGCCCGAACCCATAGTTTCCCAGGCTCCCAGAGCTCTCACCCATTTGCAAACAATTGCGAAGGTGGAAGAATTCAGGGAACAGATGTAGCCTGCCCCCCTAGTCCCATCTGTTCACATCAGAGAACCACCACGCAATCTGGCAGGGAGAGCTCTCCCTGCTCAAGATAAACGCTGGCCTGGGCTGGGAGGGGAGAGGGGAGGGTGTCAGGGAGGGGCAGTGGTCGGGGTCAGATCCAAGAGGCACTGCCAGTGCTGCGTGGGAAGCTTGCACGGCATCTGCCAGTACCATGTCTGGCTCAAGTCAGAGCAAAATCCTTCAGCAAAGTCTGTCAAAACACAAAGAACTTGCCTGAAGCTTTTTGCATCCCCCTGAGCACACATCTTCCCACGAACACCACTGCGGCGAGGAAATGTCTCTCGCTCCCCAGCCAGCCAGAGGAGGCTTGTGAATTTGGGGATGTAGGCATGTGAGGATGTGCCAAACTCATAGTGTGGAGGGGAAGACTGAAGTAAATGGATGTTCAGAGGAATATGGCCTGCAAAGCATTGGTATATTTGCTTTGCTGCACTGCAAATCATTAACAGCAGTGCTGGACACCCTTGACTGAGATAAAATCCCTGTGATTTGGAAGCCTCAGTGACACAGGTTTAGATGCTGTGTATCCAGCAGTCTCTGCTTCTTCTCTTGAAGCCTGACTCAAGGCATGGCCTGCTCACCCTTCCCTTCATCACCAGCTCATCCTGCAGCCTTTCTGCTCATTTGGAGCTGCTCCAGACCTCTCGGGAGCACACAAGGCAGTAGCGAGGGGATGGAGCTGTGGTGTGACAGTCACTGGTGCAGGGCAGAGAGCAGAGTTCAGCTGCCAGTTCACACTCCTCCCAAGCCTCCTCCTTCTCTGTCTGTGGAAACAAGCTGACACGATTTTTCTCCTTTTCAAGGCTGTTGCACAGATCTAGATCCATGAAGCATTCAGCTAGGGCACCTTCAGGCAAGTACCCAGGCTGTAACATAGCCTCAGCACTGCCCTAACTAAGCCATCCCCCAGCTCTCCCTATGGCCAAAGCAGTGTAAAAACAACACACAGCCAAGGTACAGCAATAAAATGATGAGAAAAGTACACAGCCTGCATCTAAGCAAATAGGGAGATATAACATTAATGAAAAACAGCAAAACTGATCCTCCTCCACTATTGGTACAACTCAGCACTTCAGATGTGAGATCACAAAATATTAATGGGGAAAAGGCAGAGCCATAATGCTTTTCTACTGATAGCTGAGGCACAAACTATTTTTAATCCTTTTCTCTTTTTTTTTAATAGATGTTCTTGTGGTGATTTTGGGGGTGCTCGATATCCTCTGGGAAAGATAAACATCAGTGATTATTTTAACCCTGTATGACCTTGCTGAGGAGTAACATGACTCTGCAGGGCTAAGAGCAGACTTGGCAGGGCCCAGTTGTAAGGAAGTCTTCTATTGTGCAGACTTGCTTTGCCTGTGAACCAATGTGTTTTTTTGTCTTGCACAGTGGAGCTCAGAGAAAAGGCTCAGCCTGCACCAAATTCTAGCAGAAAATGACTGACTCATTTTCAGAAAATCAAACAGGATCACAGGAGGAAGTAATAACTGGCCTTTGGAGCTGAAACACTTTAAAATCCTGATCTTGATTCACCCTCACAATGGCAAGGGAAGAAGATAGCAAATGACAGTGGAAAGCAAGGCACATTCTATTCAGTTTCAATCAGTCTTTGATTTATGACAGATTTCACTAAATATTAAAAAAATGTTCACCCTAACATGTCCAGCAGTGTTTTCATTTAAACTAACAAAGCAGCGTTTCAAATTTCTGACCACGTCTTGGTTGGCCAACAGCAGAGCCTCTTTCCTGAACAAAATGATTTGTTGTAGCAGAGTGGAGTAAGCCACAACAGCTGTAAATCTGTGTTTGCTTCCCTGCACAGCCCTGCTGCACCTGCAGATGAACTTTCAGTTCTGAATTTGAAACAAACAGCCCTTGCAATAAATGAATTTATTAGCTGTCACATGTCCAGACTTCTGCAGGGCACTCGAGTCATGGATGGAGTCACGAACAAGGGACACGTTATAACCAAAGCAGCAGAATGCAATTATTTTTAATGCTGCTTCCACCTAGTCTATCACTCCTTTTAAGTCCTCTACAATTTTTCCAGAGAAGCCCAGGGTGCTGTAGCGGTCTGATCTTTTCTCCTTCCCCTCTCCCCTCCCACTCACATATAGCTGTGTGTGCCATGCACACTTGCACTCTGTGGTCTGTGGCTGCAGTCCTACACAGCATCTCTTGCCTCTTCACCCTCAGGCAGCTGCTGCACCCAGGCCGTAACAAAAAGTAATCCATTTGGGGTAAACAAGTGTGGCTGTGAGCTATCCTAACTGAGCTGAGCTTTCAGCACAGCTCAAAATCCTTTCTAGATTAAATTTAAGATTATGCTTTTGGGTTGATGGCCTATTTTAAAATGGATAAAGAAATGCTGGACTGCTGTTGCTGCCCCTGAACTCAGCAGTCTCTGCAATACCCTGAGTGAAGAATTTAGCAGGGTCCAAAGAACTTCAGTTTACATATGGGTCAATCGCTTAGAAGTAGCACTTCCAAATAGCACAAGGAAGTCCCCAGGTATCCACAAACTTCACTATGTCCATTTCACAAGATTATCTTTGCTATCTCCTCCCCATTAGAGTGATTTAGGTATTATCAAGTAGGCCTAAAATTTGCCTTGGTCAGCTGGATGAGGTGTGTAGGAGAAGGAAGGTGCTCTCTTGCAGCTGTGTTGATGTGTAGCATGAGCTATTCTGCCTTCACAGAACTTCCACCTGGCTGAGACAGAGGTAAAGAAACACCACAGGAATTCACAGCCCTTGCATCGGTTTGTAGTAGCCATGTGAAGCAGCGAGGCTCTGTTAGTGGGAGGCTGGGGAACATGGGTATCTCCTCCTCCCTCTTTTCATCAGGCTGTCCACACAATTGCCAGCACCCTTGATTAGCCTCTCTTATTAGTCTCTGCCTAACCATGGCCTTTCCTTCTCATTTGGCTAGCCTGAAATGCTGATAGCTGGTAAAAGTTATGACTTTAGCAAGAAGACACCACTAAGCCAAGCGGAGGGCACCTCACTATGTACAGGGAAGCTTTGTACACCACTGCCTAATAAAAAGAGGCATCAGGATGAGGATGCAGTTAGGTTTGAGGTGAGTTTACAGCTTCACTCCAACTTCCTCTCTGCCCATTGCCCTGAAGCTCAGACAAGCCCAGTGCAAACAGAACAAATCCCCTGGGGCCAGAGGAAAGAGTGTGCAGTTTCCTTCCCTTTTCTTCCCACCTCACCCAGTTCTGCCAGTTTAACTTCCCTGATACTTGTAGAAGAACATAAGCACCATTGACACCCGTATCTGGGGGCCTGAAAATGTTATAAACTAACACAGCAAGACCTTCTGTAGGACATATCCTTAGCTGCATCTCTCTCAGTCCTATTAAGACCATTTTGCCTCAGGGGAGGAAAATAAAACAGGAACTCCGGAAGCTGACTTCACAGATTTCTCTGACACCACAGCATGCATGACCCCACAAAATTGCTGCTGCAATTTATACCAGCCAGCTCCTCTCTGGCTAGCAAAGAAAAAGTTGAGAAACATTAGGATCCTCAAGGAAGGAATTTTCAATAGCTCCTCAGATGGAGCAGCTATTGAACACATACAAAACCCCTTCATTTTCAAGACGTGATTCAGTTTAAGGACGACTCCCTGAATGATAAACAACTTTGTGGATACTTTCGCTGTTCATTCAGCAGTAGCTTTTCCTTTGGAAAAACAGTGGTGGAACTGGATTCAAGTGCCATTAAGAAGCTCAGCCTTCACACTCAACAAGTATTAAAAACAATCCCTTCATTTCATAAGACCTCACTGCTTTTGGATTCTTTCACATCTGTTGCCCTCTTGGTTTTGTTGCTGAAAAGACTTGGAACAAGTTATCTCCTGGAGTAGACTGGTGTGGTGTCAGCTGATGTCGGTAGTGCTGTGCCAGTTTGCACCAGTGGCAAATCTGGCCCCAACCACACCAGAATCAGGAAACTGAGGTTACAGAAAGGGGTTTTTGTACTACAGGAATGAATGACAAGGCAGTTTCAGTTTCCTGTGTGACTACATTTCTCGCATCCCTCACTTTTGGTCTTTCTCACACACTGCATCCCAAGCACAGCATGCTGTGAGGAAAGATTAAAGATGTTGCAGATCTCATTAATCTGGAGTGTCCCTGAACATGTAGCTACTACAACTCTGTGGGGAGGACAGAAATTTCCATAATGAACCAGTAATGTCACAGAAATAAGTAGGAAAGAAAAAAGCACAGGATAAAAGCAAGTCTTCTGAGCAGACATTTAGCTTTATAGCAGCAACCCTTCATCTCTCTGGCTAAGTCCTCTGCTGGTGTAAGCTGTCACATCTTCATCAAGCTATATTATTTATACTAGTTGATTTGCCTGCTGTATCTGCAACACAAAGTTAATCTACTTTGTGTTGTAATTTCTTGAGATGCCATAGCCACCAAGTAACTAGACAATCATCTCCAAAGATAAATCCTGTTAAATGCAATGAGACACAGAAAAGAGGCAATGGCTTCACTGACAAACCGTGGGTGGATCCTGTGGTAAAACCTAACCTTTAGACCTTACCTAGATCACAGTGAAACCAAAAGAGGTTTCTGTCACCTCCCATGTTGTCAAGATCTGTCCCCAGCTTCTCAGCTGGAGCTGCCAACTCAATCACAGAGCACTGAAAGCTGGCCTAACATCAGAGACTGTGATGGTACCCAGGCAGTTTTTTACCTTTGGAAGTAAACAGGTGGTGATGCTATTGGCTGCAGTTCATGGGAGTCTCACATGGTCAGAGGTTTTGCAGGATTCACCTTCTGAGTATGATCACAGGAGGGCTGCAAGCTCCAGAAGTTTTTCACTGACTCATGCAGAGGCAAGATTTCCCTGTGCGTTCCTTGGCCAACCCCTATAGGAAGTAATTTTGCTTTCTTCTGTTCTTTTAGGAATCAGAGCTTTGCTAGACGACAATTTATGATGAACATTTAGAACACCTTTCCCTGAGAAGTGTATGTTAAAACAGGATGCCTAGGTCCATCTACTATGCCACTGAACAGTCAGGTAGGAAATTCTAATTCAAAAAACAAAATCAGAAAATTACCCCTGCAGCAGTTCTTTCCCATAAAAATGGATTTTTTGAAACATCCAGAAGTCCTGAAAGCAAGAAGAGTCCATAACAAAATCCTGTTATTTCCCACCTTCTCAAATACTTTTCAGGAAAAGGCAGTTGCCTCTATCTCAATTAAATACAACACAAGAACATGGCATGGCAACCAGGGTTGTAGAGAATAGTCAGTTATTATGCAGTGGTGTTTTAATGCTTCAGAATAACCCTGACATCCCACACCTAGTTTCTGTACACTCAGAGGGAGCGTGGTGAGAAGGCAGGGGCTAACCAGGGATTCAGGCAGGCTCTGCTCTCCTGGATGAGCCCTGTGGCCTCAGTTATTCATTCTCTAATGTGGGAGTAATGGAACTGGCTGGTTTTGTAAATTGCTTTGAGATCTGCTCATAGAAAGTGATTTGTAGAAACATGCATTGCTTTTAATTCCACCTCCAGGGAATAATGGCCCTAGTCAGAGTACAGGAAGCTCAGTATGAAGATAGTTTTTTGCTGGACCTAGGCCTTGATTAATTTTTTTCCCTGTTTACACTGTGTATTTACTTTTTGCACTTCATTCAGAATAGATAATGAAAACAGTATAGTCTGCTTCCACTTTTGTTTCTGGAACAGATCAAAGACCTTAATGGACTCAGACTCAGCAGAACTCCAAATGCTTCTTTCTGTACAGATACAGCCAATTAAACGGCTCTGTTCGCTTCCAGGAGGATTACTTGAGTTTTTATTATTTGCACTGCTCTAAATGCAGTCCTTAGAAGAGAGTGGACACATTCTGCCAAGAAAAGAAAAAAAAAAAAAAAGAGAAAAAGAAAAAAAAAAAGTGTAAAATAGCAAAGGATTTTTTCTGCATCTCTGTATTTCATGCAATCAGCCTTAGCAAAGTGCACTGCACCCCTCCTTATAAAAGCAATCCTGTCCTTTTCTTTTTCTCCCTGCCTTGGAATTGCTACAGAGGGATAAAGTTCTGCACGGCTCACTCACTCACACAGTTGTAATAAGTCAGAGCAGGCTGGCTCCCTGCCCAACAAAACACAAACTCCCCTGAAGTCTCCAGCTTTTCCATGGCAACACCACAGTCATCAACACTGCAAACAATCGCTCCAACCCCTTCTACTTCTCCCCTCATAGCACAGGGAAGGATAGGATAGCATTGCACACAGCCCATGGACCTGTGCTAATTATTGGGCATGAAAGGAGATAGTGATGGAGATCATGTAACCCTCTGCATGGAGCTTTATGTGAGATCAAAGGAAAGAAAAGGCACTGAAACGCTGAACGCTTCTCACTGTACTTTGCTTAAACACAAAGATTGTTGCTCCATGTTCAAGACATGAAACACCAAAAAGAATAAGCACACTGAGACTGAAGGGGGGTGCAAACAGCACTACAAAGCAAGAGTCTAACCCTAGAGCCCCCTAGCCCGAGAGAACCACCTGTCACTCCAAGGTGTGTAATGGCCTGATCCTTGCCATGGCTGTTGATGTGCCGGGCCAGTGCCTGGCTTTCAGGGAATAACAGCAGAATGGTGGTTCTGCAAATAGAATTGTTCCCCAGCTCTGCTGTGAGTAGTGCTGCTCAAGATCTTCCTGGAGGAGAGGGCAGTTACTGGAGCTCCAGCAGTCACAGTGCTGGGGCCCTGATCTGTCCCTGCTCTGCACTGGCGTCCTTCACACCTGTCCAAATAAAAGCCAACACTGGAGCTGAACACCACCATCCTCATCTGGTACCATTTTACTCACACTTTGCATAGGTATATAAGACCTCACAAGCTGCAAGGCTAGAGAAAATTAGGCCCAAAAGGCTCCAAAGTATCTTATTTAAACTCAGAGCTAGTGGTTTTCAAGCTGTGGTCTGCAAACCCATGAGGGTCTGACGACTACTTCTAAAGGGTCTGTGAAAGCTAAGTAAGCAAAGCAAGTCACTTGCCACGAGGCTTAAATTAGTTGTAAATGAACCTTCATATGTATGGGACAACTTTTAGAGGATCTGTAGTTATAAAAGATTGACAGATATGTCCACAGACTTTATAGTCCCCTATAGACACAGTAAGAACCTGCTCTGTGCAAGAAAAGCTACCCTGGTTTCGGATAATTTGAGGGTATGTGTGACAGCATGGATAAGCATATGGGCAGTTCTCTAACACTAAACCTCAGCAATGTAAACTCAAGAATGGATATAGTTTTCTTGACATAAGCAATACCGGAATTTCTTTGGACTAAGGTTTTTCTTGTTTAGCTTTTAGGCCCTCATTAAAGTAAAAAAGCTTTGTAGGCTGGAAATACCATGTATTGTAGACTGACCAGCTCCTTGTGGACAACGTAATTTTTAAAGTAAATTGGCCCCCAAACAGCCATTTTCAATTCAAATCCTGATGCAAAAGAATGTTCTTCAGGCCTTACAAAATTATTTAATAATTTTTTAACATTTGAAAAAATTATTTATTTGGAAAAAGTTCAAAATGGTAATAATATTCCCAGTATTCAAGCTTAAGTGTAGGCTGAGTTAGCCTCATGCTTTCAATGGGCCTGGCCTTGGGGTAAGCCTGTGTGAAGGTGTGAACCTCTGCTGCAGGACAAGTGACAGGAGGGTGTCAGTCCCCACTCAAAATCCTGCCACCATTAGTCTTTCTTCACTGCCACACGTGTGACTGAGGCACTGTGGGGCCACAGTCCCTGGTACAGAGCTCTGCAGTTTGTCTTGGTCCAGTACAACCTGTGGGAGAGTTCATCCTTCTTTTGGGGCGAATGGTACAAACAAGGATTCTGGTGGACTAACAGCACTCCAGTTACAGGTGTTTCAGTCCAGCTTAGTGCAGAACCGCTCTGAACCACACCCCAGCCAGAATAATTTGCTCACACTTACATTAGAGACATTTTGGTGTGGATAACTTAAGAAAGAGGATGTGTTTTCTACATGATAGATATAAACAGAGCTCAGGCAGGATTTGTTGCAACTAACTGAGCTGAACTCTCATTGGCAAAAGAAGCACTCCATTTGATACCCACAGTGTGATGAGGTCTTAATGATGGTATGTTTCATGTCATTTGAAGATTGTTTTGCCCTGGCTGCTGGGTTACATCTGCACAGGCCAAAATGTAACCCGCTGGTCAGTGTGTGTTATGCATCCATTTCTGTGGCTCATCCACAGAGGAAATGAGTCTCTCAGCTACTACCCTGAAAGAGCTGGTTCGTCCGCCCACACTATGATAGCTTGTAAGTTTAATTCTAGAGGTCCCTGACCTCTAGAATTTGGTGGTGGTGAAAACAGTGGTTAGAATGCAAGTCTCTGTGTGTTAACATGAACTAGGACACAGAAAAAGAAGTTACCCTATGATTATGTACTGATGACCTGAACAAAGCCAGTCAACCCAAACTGAGTTCTTCTATGAATATGGTTTTTAATTTGATTTTTCCTTATCTTAAGAACATAGCATTCCACTTTAACGTTGGGGTCAGTCCTTCTTTCTTCAGTGGCAACATGAACACCTGTCTTCTGTATGAACAGGCTCACTAGTACAACCCCTGTGGCTCCTGAAACACAGCAATAAAACCTCCTCCTGGGACTCTGTGATGCACTACCACAACACCTACAGACCCAGAAAAGCAGTCTAGAGCTTTGCACTAGTCTGCCTCAGCTGAGATAAGATTCCCTTCAATAGGCTGGGGATGAATGTAATGTTCCCTCTGTGAGTCCCTCATATGCCACTGGTAATGGCTGCAGATGTGTGTCAGGATGTTAGCCCCATGGGGCAGCCTCAGCTGGAGGAGGTCAAATTGGTTTCCAGTGAGACCAGTAAAGCAAAGATCAAATGGCTTATTAACCGGAGGTGAAATTACATCCTTGTTGCTATCAGTACAGATTCTGTTCTTTCTCTCACTGGTGTTAATCAGAAGAAAGTAATGAGATTGGGTATAAAACTGAAGGGTCCTGCCCTAGCCAAGAGTCTACATGTTCATTTTCTGCTTTGTACCCAGCTGCTCAAGTGCCTTTCCACAGGTAAAGCCACCGTCTCTCAGTAGATCAGACCTTTTCATGCTGCAACACCAGGTACTCCTTCCCTTCATAGACAGATGGAGTGGAAGTTCTCATCCATCTGCCTAGTGTTCCTTGCAAGCCAAAGAATCACTTAGCCCACACTGCGAAAGCATATGTGCAGCCCTTCATATCACCATCCTACATTATGGTCCACCCCTGCCCAGTCAGAAGTGTCCCTTGCCATTACCCAGAGCAGCCCCAGGTAGCAGTTGCTCTGGTTTGAATGCCTGCACCTCCCACCACATTGGTGTGCTATCCTCTGCTGGTTGACAGCCTTTAGACACACCAGCGGGCATCATCACCAGTGCAAGCTGCAAGTGTTCCAATAGGAACTAAACACTCCAGCCTTATTTTGCTTTCTCTTTTGCAGGACTGCTTGCATGAATAAGCAGACATTCCTCTGCCCGCTGTGAGTGGGAAAGGCACTCACTGTGTCTCCTGCAAAGCAGCCCATCCTGGCTAAACCTAAGGGCCTTAATGGGCCCTCATAAGCACCTCTGCGTGCCTCCCTGTTGTGCATGGTTTGGGAATTACTTGTGTGAAGGATGCGTCTTTCTTATCATTGAGTTCCTAGGCAACAGGTAGCCTAGAGAGGTTGTGGAATCTCTCTCATTGGAGATATTCAAGAACCATCTGGATGCAATCTTGTGCCATAGGACACACAATCCCATGTCTAGGACAGTCCTGCTTAAGCAGGGGGGTTGGATCAGATGACGTACTGTGGCCCCTTTTAACCTTATCCAGTTTGGGATTCGGAGTTTCTGCTGCAGCGTAACTAGACAGCCCTTTGACTCAGTAACTGTTATGTAAAGGGAATTGTTGGAAATGTTTCTGTGATGCTAGAGCAGACAAAAAAATGAAAGGGGAGGTAGCGAGGAGGAGGACTGATTAACCAGACCATCTTAATCATGCATTACTGAGCAGTGACACCAGTAAAACTAACTGAAAATAAACACTGACAGTAGCTGTAGCTCATTCCCATCAAGGAGACCAAGTGAAATTTGATGGTGTAGAAACAACAGGACCTCTTCAAAAAATGATCTCATTAATAATGTTTCTGACTGGTAATCAGAAGTGTCCATGGCCTTGCATTTGAATTTTGCTGGAGAAACTCTCTAAGTCACAAGAACACTTTGAACAATCCACGCCTGTGCTATAGCATCTCAGTCACCCACACCAAATGTCTGCCACCAGGTCCTCACCACCTTAAAGTAAGTGGGATAGGAGGAGGACAAGAAGGTCTACTGTTTGCAATGCTCATTGCCTAATAAAAGAGTTTGTATAGCTCTTTTAACCTTTGCTCAACATTGTGTCTCATGCCCCTCTGCCAAATATTTTACCAAGGCCCCAATCTCCTTCCTGCCGTTCCTTGATAAAAGGATAGTAAATGCAGTAAAGATACTAATGTGTTAGTTTAGATTAGATCAGATTAAATAAGAGATGGTTACAAAACACCAGCAGAGTTGCTCATGCAGGACTTAAATATCTCTGGCTGCAAGCAGCTTTTTTTTGCTTTCAAATCCATTGCTCCTGTAATACTGTACCTTTACAGACCATTTCAGAAGAAGCCAGGTCCAAACTCGTAGCTCATTGCCCCTGGGAGTGGCAATGGCTTCAGACTTCCCTACAAAGCACTCACATTATGTTGGTGCCCACACAAACTTCAAAGTGCACACACAGAGTGGTTTGTAAGGCAGGAGAAGGTGATGGCAAAAGAGGAATTAAAAGCTGAGGGAGAAAACCTGTTCTGAGGAGACAAAGCATACCAAGAGACAGAAAAGCACAAGTCTTAGATGTGCAATAGTCTTGGAATAGGTCCGATAAAACAGGAGATCTGGCCACTGGCTCCTGTTGCACTGCTAGAGTGGAGTCAGTCAAATTGGATCGGTGCATTTTTTTCCTTGGAAAAAGACAGAAAACAATTCTACTTCTTGAGAGAATGGCTATCCTGCCCTGCATCAATTTGCTTTCCTTTTCCCAGGGTAATTTTTCAAGCTTCCTTTGCTTACACATCATAGGATTGTACAGAGCTAGACACTTGAGCACTGACAGCAAAATTTCACTCTCTTCCTTTGCCCTTCAGCTCTTCTTCTGCCTTCAGCTCCTAGCACTGACCTCTTAACACCACACTGAGATCGATGGTTACCATGTGTGCTGGGAACTCCAGGCATCCCACCACCCTGCAAGGACCGTGAGAAACAGTGAGTTTGAGAGACAAACTTGCAACCTTTATACTGGATTTCCCAGCTGGGACTTGCCTGTGTGTGGTATGCCTAGAGTCCTTTACAGGTAAAGCCCTTTTCAATAAATTATTGCATTTAAGTTTTTAAAATACATTTTCAGTAAAATATCTATAAAATGAAAAGCCAAAACAGAGGGAAAATAGACACAGTGACAGATCAGAAGGCAATGATAATAACTTAGCCTTCTCTAAAGGCCCAACACATCACTGGCAAGAAAAAAGACTGGACTGTCTCTTACTAGCACAATTCAGGATTTTTCCTAGACCACACATACAAGCAAGGAAGGAAATGGGCCTTTTACATTTGTTCTCTAGTATTTCTAACTGTTCAAGAAACAAGGAAGCCTGTTTTTATACAAGGCATTTAAAATAATGTTTTCACTGTAGAGCAAACCAAAATGTCAAGTTAGTATTACAAGCATAATTTCAGAAAGTAAATAGGTAACTACTTCTTAGGTAAATACAAAGAATACTTTGTCCCCTGGCACTGATGGATGACTCATTGAGTGATGCACTGATGTCACATGTTGGCATTTTTTTTTCAGCCATGGCTCCAGTCTGTATTCTTGACTCAAGCAAAATCTCCTAGGGATAAATGTTCCAAAAGTCTCCAGAGGTTTTAGGCTGAGATTCAAAAATACAATTAGATGTCCAGTTCTCCTTGGTTTCAGTTCAGTACAGAGAAGATTTGATGCCTACATGCTTTAAGTCAAAAAGATTTGGACTCCTCATTGTTCCCAGACTGGTCATTGGAATGCAGGAGAGGAATCCAAGAGTCCAAGATTCCAACTCCCTGTCAGAGTCATAGAAATAATGCTAGCTCTGTATGAAGATTTCCTTTCTAAGATATAATTGCTCCTCATTTAATGGCGGTTGCTTTAAATAATCTGCACCTGGGTATGCAACACACGTTACTGAACGCTCAGGCAGCAAATAGGCAGTAGCGCTACCAAAACGTGTGTACAGTTCAGAGACACTCAGATTCCAGAGTGAGTGAAAACGTAAAAGGTGACCAGGAGAGCCTCCACATTTTCTGCCTTGCCTGCACCACTCAGCCCTATTTAAGAGTCACTAAAAATACAAGATAGTAGATGAACTACTATTCTTAAAACTTTGGTATATTCTTAAGTATTTCCTGAATCAGACCAATAAAGATGCCTCCTGCAGAATGCGGTCTACTTCAACAAAGCAGCACCCAAACAGAAAAGTATTTAATCATATCTTTAATACCACACATCTTCTTTTAGTATTTTTCTGAACTGGAGCCTAAGCATGCACTGTATGCCCAGTCTGTGAGTGCTCATGGCCCGTGGTGAAGGGCCCAGGAACCTACAAGCACCTTGCCAACTCACAGAAGTTTTTGCTCCAAGTTTCTTATGACAATGACACAGGAACTTTGAGCTCATGCTTTATAAAACTAGTAAGAGAAGAGAACATGCTCATGGTCATTAGATGTCCCATTTAAGGAAAAAGCTAAAGACAGCTAGAGAAGCAATATGAGGGAAGATGAGGAGAACATGTGGAAAACATGTGTTCAGCATGTCTCTCTTAGCTTGGCCCTCTGGCCTCTCCAAACTAGAAAAACAACACTATGATGCAGCAGTGTCAGAAGCATGAAAGGAGAGATGGGAGGGCAATAACCCAGGTGAGAGGGGGTGAATGTGGAGGAGGAGACATGGCTTATAGCTCTAGGAAGTGGAGGAGGGGGACAGCAGAGAACTTTACCAGGGGAAGGGGGTGAGTGTGACTTCAGTGACCAAAAGTGGCAATGCAAGGCTGGGGTGAGGAGTCCTTCTGACCTGTGTCAAAGAGCCCGTGCTTTGATGGCAGCTTGAGAGACCCAAGCACAGACAGTACATTCTGGGAGAGGGCTGCAAGAACCACATAATAAAGTGTTGCAGTAAATAGCCCTTTTGGCACACCCGTCATCCAAAGGCTGTTATCCCTCAGAGGCATGACAGAATGAACACACATTCAGTACACTAGCAAGGGGGTTATCAACCTCACGAGCCATCCTGGCTCTAGCAGCGTCCCTCAGATGTATTGTGTGTGGTATGTCACAAATGTATGTCAAAGGCCTTACATATGGTTGGTTTATACAGAAAGTTTTAGAAGTACATACTGTTTACTCAAGGGACTGGATTAACTTCTGCAGAGCTATTCTGGTCCACCTGTAAACACATGGACTAAAGGGCCTTATGAAAAGTAGTTACTGTGTATTTCCAAGTGGCACCTTTTAAAACCTGGATATCTTGTGTTATGAATGCTGGGGGTTTGTTTTGGTTTCTAAGCACCAAAAATGACAGGATCATGCTATACAACTACTGGATACAGTTATTTTTTTCCCCCAGTTCAAAGGTGGTTTTTTCCCACCAGTCCCCTAGGGCTAAAAAAGTCATGTGTTAAACTTGCAGTATAAACTGCTGCTGGCAATTGCCCTCATCCCAATGCCCTTGCTTAGATGAATAGCGAGGTCTGTATGGGATTGACCAAGGGGACGAGAGGGGAGAGGGCTGTGGTGCTCCCAGGCCTGCTTACACAGGCGCCTCACAGACTTCAGCCCAGGTTCATCTACAGCTTCCTTAGCTGCTGAGCGGCACTGATGGAGCTCCCACGTGAAGGGATGGTCATGCCTAGTTTGAGGATGGCCTTCATACTGCACCTCTCAGATTCACCATCCACACACAGACAGTAGGTTGTGCCTTCAGGTTGCCTCAGGGCACCCCTTGAAGGACAGCCTAGACTTACCCAAAGAGCCGGCTCAGAATAACTGAGCCTGGAATTAGCCATTAGCTCTCTTTCCTAAACTATGACTTTAACAGAAAGCAAGAAGATTTTGTAGTAAAGGGGCAGAAAAAAGCAGAGAGAAGCAGTGGAAAGGGTGGGGAGGGGGGCGTGAGGAATGAGGCCAGAGCGTGTGTGCAGCTGCTGGCCATCAAATTTCAATTCAATCAACATAAACTGAGTTCCAGCTCCTGAAAAAGAGAGCTTTTGATGACATATTGACACAGTCTGAACTACAGTGGTCCAAGTGGCAGTGCTATAATTATAAGGATTATATTTAATACTACACTTAGTAATGAAGGTCTGAAACACTGTGACACTCTCTCTCTCCCTAAAAGCTGGCCAAAATATGTCCTAGGAGCCATTATAGTAATACACAAAGTTGGTAGGAAAAAAGAAACGTCAGAACTCAAATCATTATAAAAGGGGATCATGTGGCTGGCAGCTCAGGTCTGTTGGGAGTTGAGCAGTGAGGAGGAAAAATGAGTGTGAAAGGAAGGGCAATTGGATTTGCAGGAAAAATGGAAAGTAGTTTTTGAAAGTACAGAATTAACTGGTTTAAGGAAATAAGTCAATTGATAATTAATACACTACTTACTTCTGAATTTGGATTCTTTTTGTAGCAAGTCGTGGACTTTAGCCAGGCTGACGCCTGCTTGTTGAAGAAAGACCAAACCCTGCAAATATTTCTTGACTTGCTTAATTCGACACATCTTGATTTCAGTGCGATTACCCATGTGTGCACAATTAAGCCCATGCATAAGTGTTTCCGGGAACTCGGCCATGGAGGTAAGCGGCTGCATGTCGAACACCAAGTGTATTGAGCTTGGAAGGATGGTGAACCAAAAGCTTTCAGAGGAGCACAGAGAATGCATTTCTTTGGAAAACAAAATTGACTATAAACTAGCATAATGATCAGAAATAAAAAGCCTGATCCTACATTAGGCTGATGTTCCACAGTGCCATGTCCACAGTATTTCCCACAAGATGTTTCAGGAGGGGCAAATCAGATCATAATCAAGACTGAAATTGCAGATGTTGAGATACCATAACAATGAGGAAAGGGAAAAAAGGAAAAAAAGAGTGAGAGGGAGGGAAAAAAAAGGGAAGGGAAGGGAAGGGAAGGGAAGGGAAGGGAAGGGAAGGGAAGGGAAGGGAAGGGAAGGGAAGGGAAGGGAAGGGAAGGGAAGGGAAGGGAAGGGAAGGGAAGGGAAGGGAAGGGAAGGGAAGGGAAGGGAAGGGAAGGGAAGGGAAGGGAAGGGAAGGGAAGGGAAGGGAAGGGAAGGGAAGGGAAGGGAAGGGAAGGGAAGGGAAGGGAAGGGAAGGGAAGGGAAGGGAAGGGAAGGGAAGGGAAGGGAAGGGAAGGGAAGGGAAGGGAAGGGAAGGGAAGGGAAGGGAAGGGAAGGGAAGGGAAGGGAAGGGAAGGGAAGGGAAGGGAAGGGAAGGGAAGGGAAGGGAAGGGAAGGGAAGGGAAGGGAAGGGAAGGGAAGGGAAGGGAAGGGACCTGGAGTGCCTGGAGATGGTTTCTAAAGCAACAGAACCCTAAATAAATGGTCTGATTTTCCAGAGAGAAAAACATAAACTGAACAGCCCATGCAGCATTTTTGCCAACTGTCACTGAGGTGGTATTTCTAAAATCTGGTGGAATGACTCATCCCAGAACAACTGTTGCCAACAAGGTCTTTCCTTCAGGTCTAGATATTTGAATAAGAGAGATACAAAACCAAAATAAACAGAAAAATCAGGGACAGCTCCTTGTCTTGGGGTTCAACTCTGAAGCTTCCTGTGAAGTTGCCGACTCTCCAAGGTGCCTCCCCAACCCACTGAGTAGGCATCTAGGTGATCCTCTGGGCCATGGAAGGGATTGAGCAAACCTGTTTGTTAAACCGAATTCTTCCTTCTGCACCTAGTCACCACCTCTCACTCCATGGATATGTGCAGGATGCTCCTCCTGATCCATTCTGCACTCCACAGCAGCAAACATTACCAGGGGAAGCACGACCCTGCCAACAGGTAGCACAATACTCAAGTAGTGTGAGACAGACACCCTTAAACTCTGTGGGAGCAAGCCTGAACCAAAGACTCCACTGTTGTGCAGTAACTAAACACAGCCCTGTCAGCACCAATGAATGTCCTTCTTTGGCTAGTACAGAATGCAACGATTTCAAAGACGCATTCTGGAGCAGTGTTGTTTTGCTGAATAATTTATGTCTCCAAGTCTTCTGAAAATGAGCAGCATACACTTCAGTGCTGCAATAATACTATTCAGTGGAGACAGTGCACATTATGTTCAGTAAGCTCATTGCTTAAACACTGTTGCCATGACTATAAGAAAGTGATTATACTATTGTTTACAAAAGACTCTCAGTAAGTCATTACCACAGTAGTCAGAGTTTTGCCTCAAGTCAAAATTTTTCAGAAGAAAAAAAATCTTGCAGGTATAATTAACTTTGTGATCAAGATAATCCATTGAAAGGCTTTGGAAACTGAATACATCCTACAGGGAGGAATGAAAATAAGTAAGGATCATTGGTGTCTCAGGACTGTTGACTTACTGTTTCATGGGTAAAACACATCGAGAAAAAAAGTCCTGCTAACTAAATAACTGTTGTAACTCATTTTCAAGGAAGAAATAATTTATAGGGCAAGCATCAACATAGGAGTTCAACTATGATGAGTAATGCTATAAAAACAAACCACTTTGTATATAACATGGGGGGGGAAGGGACTTTAAAATGATGACTAAGAAGAAACATTTGTGATTATGAACTATAGCTTTTCAGTGTCCTGGACTGAAATTGACACCTAGAACACTTAGTTCTGAATCCTCTAGTGCATATACATGTAAAGAGTCCAGTACATGACCTCTTTATCTCAATAATGTGCTGATGATCAATAGTTTCCAAAACTAAGAAGCAATTCTGAAGCTGTCGGAAAGTCATCCTCACATTTCCTATGATCAGTAACAGGCCATGTAACACAAAGCAAAGAGATGATTAATAGAGTGCTGGACTAGGAGTCAGGAAATCTGGGCTCTGTTCCCAGCTCTGCCACTGACCTGCTGTTTGGCCTTGGGCAAGACACATGACCTTTCTGTGCTTCTGTTCCTCCTTCCATTCTTTGTCTATCTTGTCTCTTGAGGCACTGAGCTACGCAGGGAAGGGCACAGTTCTCACTGGGTGTTTGTATTACACCTACTCTAGGGAGCTGGCTGCAGAGATCTACAGTAAAGCCAGGGTACCACCAGGATGACTCTTGCACAATTTTGTTTCAAAACAGAATGGCCACGATGAACCCTCTTGGGATTTCATCTGCTGGTCCAGGATGTTACCAAATCTTTCAGCCAGCTTCAGGCCCAGGCAGCAGGTAAATGGGTTTGCAAGATCTACATCCTCACTTGTCAGAAGCACTTTCACATTGATTCCTAATTGGTACTAATTTCTCTCCACCTTGATTCAGCTGGGTTTGCAAGCACATCAGAATTATAACTGAGTGACACAGATAAAAATAGGTACAGAAGCCATTTGTGAATAAAAGGAATTTCTTTAGGGAAATGCCAACACCTGTAGATGAAACCACAAGCGTGAAGTGTTTTCAAATTAAAACTAAAATATAAATTATAATTTTTTGGTAAGTGCATTGGAATTTTGTGTGAGCTATTCAATTAAGAAATATTTCTTCAGTGTTTTTCTCACCCTGAGCCATAAATGTGAACCATCGTCCATTACTACCAAATGGAAGGCAACACATGCAGGGCAAGGTAGCTCTCACCTGCTTTCACTGGGGAGCAGCTGCAGCCTCAGAGAGAGCTGATGACCTGTCTATACGCTCTCAGTTCCTGTCCCACTCTGCTCCCAGTTTGCTGAAGCATCAAGTACATGAAACTTGGACACCGATTACTTAATTGGGAGATTAATTTGAGCATGATTTGATGCAGAATCAGAAGCAAATAAATCAAGAAAATATAAAGCATATACATTCATGATTATGAAGAGAAAGTAAAAAATGCTTTTCTCTCCTAAAGAGAAGGGTCACTGCCACATCTTGCACTTTTATTGTGAATACTGGCAACACGGTGCTGTGAAAACCTAGGTCTGGAGTCATGCAATTATGTAAAAGACCCATTCAGGTTTGTATTTCCAATACTCAGATGTGTGGCTCAAAAGCTGAAAAGGTGATTTGAAGCTCCTCAAAGGCTTTGTCAAAGCAAACATTCAAAACTCCTGTCTTAGTCTCCATCAGTAATGATTTTGGCTTCTGAGCCATAAAACTCACCATCACATCTCAATTCACTCCACAGAAGTGATAAACAGTATCTTTCACAGAAGAAACTGAGGTTTATGGAAGTGAAATAACAGGAGTAATTTCTTGAATAGATCCTAGACACGGAGGGGAAAGAGATTTTAGTTTACAGCATGCTCACCTAAAAACAATTGCTTGAGACTTGCAGGTATTTTGGTTTAGGTATTCATGCTGACACTACAATACAATTAGGGACTGATTACCTGCATCTAAAAATACTTTGGAAGAACATAACAAGGTCTATCAAATTCACAAGTTGTCTCTCAAATGGCTATAGGAAGCTTTCCAATGGGAATTGAGGGCATAAATAATTTATGCCTTTATTTAAAAGAAAAAAAAAACACAGAAAAAATCTGTATCTTAGTACTGCTAAGCTGAAAATTTGATCCAAATCTCACTCAGCACCAACTCCTTCTTTTCTGCAGCTAAGACCACTGCTTCTTTCACTGCTCAAAGCTATTCCAAACTGAAGCAGAATGATATAGGTAAGACTCTTTAAAGGTTTACAGAAGGTGATTAAGGTCTGTGGTAAATACAGACCTGTCAAGGATCCCATCAGCCTCATCCTACTCCTGCTGGGAGTACCACCACTGGGAATTCATACAGGGAATACTGACATGTGGACACTGGAGACTCATCAAAGGGCAAAGACCTTATTCTTCTTTTCTTCAGAGAAGCCAGGTGGCTAAAGCTCTTCTTGGCACCATGTAGCTGATTGTGTGCCCTCTAAGGCATTACATAGTGGTTGCTTTAATCACCTCCCTGAATTCCAGGATGGGATTTTCATGTAGAGTTGAGCCTTCAGCAGAATCCAAGGTCCCATGTGCTAGTGAGACTGTACCACAAGAAAAGCTAAAGCATAGAAGGGAAATAGTGGTACAGCAAAAGACATTTGCAAGACCCCAGAGACATTTTCTGCCAGAGCTGGCACCTCTATGCCAGTGCTTTGTTAGCTGGAGCACCTTGTCAGCTGCCAGCTCCTCTTACACCACATAGGGAGTGCAATATAAATGAAGCAGTGGAGATTGCACCCTTCCCAAAGCTGTCAGAGGGACTTGGATGGAGCAATTATTTTCCAGTAATGAGACAGAGGTGAAGTTTCAATTTCAAAAGACAGCAGACTTAAAAAGAAAAGCAGACTACAGCCAGTCTCTGAAGACAAAATCTTGGTAGAAGGGACTGTTGACAGCAGTTAGGAAGAGGAAGAGAGGCACTGTGGCCTTTCTTAACCTGCTGACTAACCTAGCTGCTGGGGCTTTTTTGGCCACTACCACCTAACTGAACCCCACATACTCCTTCTGCAGGGAGTGCTCTTTGCGAGGGGAGAAGCACTAACAGTGATGAGAGTCAAAGTTTCGGCAGAACAGCTTCTCTGACGCAGACATACCTTTCTAAGGTTCAGATTTCCCCACAGAACAGCTCGCATTTTTGCTGGAGTCACACTTTTCAAAGGCAGAACAAACAGAAGTTGAATATCACTTTCCTTTGTTGTGGTGCTAGAGAAAAGGGACTCAGTTTGAGTACTGCAGGGGATGCAAGAACTCTCTCAGAGGACATGCCATAACAGCCACTGACGTTAATAAGCCCATGGGTTGGCCTTGGAGAGCACATCAAGTCCAGGCAGAGACACTGTGCCTTTGCTCACTGCCTACAGAAACTTTGGTGGTGGAAAGAGTCTGTTAAACAATTTCAGAATGGAGAAGACCTTCATTAAATGTATTCAAAGCTTAAAAAGCTTTAAAGTACGCAAATGATTTGATGGGAGAGCTAGACCCAAAAAGGCTCCTACATACTAGTATAAACTTAACAAATTCACTTGTTGAAATCTTCATTAAAAACAGCTTCTATGCAGCTTCCAGGGAGACTTCTTGATTATGGTCTAGAAAATATTCTCACTGTTAAGAGGAACAAGGATTTTAAAATGGCACCTACGTCCATCCTAACCAAATGGCTCGCAGCAGGCCAGAGGGCCCATAACAGCAGATCAACGTTTTCCACCCACACAGGCAATGTGACTTACTCCTTTTACCTGACTCAGCTACAGAAATTGTCATTGTCAGAACACAGCTTTGCTCCTGCAGAAGCCCAAGGAGCAGACACCAGTCCTTTACCTCACAAACAGAACAGTTCCATTGCTTTGGCACCAAACTTTGTGTCAGTCAAAAGATTGCGCTCTAGCTTTGCAGAATGGTTTGTGCTTTAATTCACCTGTTCTCACCCCACCATAATGTCACTTCAACCCAGAACTGGCCACCTTATCCTGCGTGCTTCAAAATGTTATGTTATTTGCAAGACCACAGAGACATTTTCTGGCAGAGCTGGCACCTCTATGCCAGTGCTTTGTTAGAGCGCTTCCAAATGTTATGTACATCTACAACCAAATAATGCTGTATTTCTGCAGGGTACCCTAGCAGCCAACCAGCAAATAAAACCAAGAACTTGGCAGATGGGGGTGTCAGCTTGGGCAAAGATACCAGAGCACAATAGTTCCTTTTAAATTACTCAAGGATCTTTAACACTAGCACAGAGGAGGCAAACCTCAGCAAACACAGTGTGGATCATTAAAAAAAAAAGTCCTAAGGAAATTAATTCAGGGTCTCCATATAAAATGACTGCCTAAATTGAGGTTTTATAAGTCAGTCTTGGTTCTTGGTACCAGTCACACAACTCTGTTTTCCACTGAGGTCCTCTGGGAACCGGGACAAACCCATTGACTTTTCTAGATTTGTGCAGCTGTTGATGAGAATTTAGGAGAGCAGGAGGAATTAACACATTCCCCTCTTCCTTGGATACATCACTTTTATGAGATTGTTTTCTCCTTTTCTTTTTTCACCTGCTTGCACACAGGGGAGCAGACATCTGGGGAGCAGACCACTTTCACAGTCACTTTTCCAAGTACAGAAAATATTAATGTATTTAATTGTTATTTTAAATGAATTTTTATAATGATAAATTCACCACCGTGAGATGGGTGAAAGTAGGACAAGCCACCTGTGACTGATGACAAACATCTCTCAACACACTCAGAGCCACGGGGGTGATGGCTGCAATGAAAGAACCTGGCCAGAATAATACACTAATGCCCATGAGACAGAGTTCCCAGCTCCCACAGAGCAAAACAAGCAGTGCTCAGCCTGTGTCAGAGAACGATGGAATGAATTGGATGCTAGAGACTTCAAACTGCAATGCAAGAACTTTGGTATTACCAGTTCAGTGCTTAAGCCACTGAGGAATGCCCTTCAGAGCTAACTGTTTATACATAACATAAATAGTATTAACAGCTAAGTGCTGGAGGGCATATACATACATATAGATGTATGTATAAAAGAAAGACAGAATATTTTATCTGTTCTACTCTGCACCACGAAAAGTAACAACACCATATAAATAAACAAATGTTAGCTCTTGGGAAATGAGGGAAAGCAGAAAGTACAAAAGCTTCCCTATCTGTGTCCCGAAGAATACATTTCTCATTCACACACACCCACACCCATTGGTCCAGCTAAAAAAATCTGATCCCCAGTCTCCAATTAGAAAAGGCTGTTGCCAAAGGTAGTTTCTCAAAAGTAAAAGTAACACTGTTAAATTAAGGCCAAACCAAACTCCTGTAAAAACTATCTCTTCTGCCAGTTTTAAGCTGCCAACTGGGAAAAGATAATTATCCATAATAGTATCAACAATGTCATATAATCACTTCAAGTTCTTTGTTATGTTCAAGGAAACATTGTTTCAAATGTTACCAAGTGTCAAATATTTATTTTTGAGTCCAGCTGTGTAAATGACCAACCCAATGCCACTAAACACGGCAGGCACATGTGTAACTATGTGTAACAAGAGCAGTGGGACCCGCAAAGCAAAGGAAACAACTCAGCTGGGTTTTGCAGGCAAGGAGTGTCCTGGTAACCAGAAGTCCCCAGTGAGAGTTATGACTGCCTTTGCACTTATCTGTGTGGAGCTGTGGGGTGTGGGTGTTGTTTTGGTTTTTTTTTCTGGTGGGTTTTTGTTTGTTTGTTTGTTTGTGTTGTTTGTTTGTTTTTATCTGGTGGACCTACAGCAAGGCATGTGGAGCTTTACATTCCCCTTGGAGTGAGGTATGTGTCCAGGCTCATGCTCAGTGTGAGACTCGGACCCGTGCTCCTTGTGCTGTCCTGTGATTCCCTGTGCCAGTGCTGTACCTGCCACAACTGAAATTCAGAGCTGCCCCTTGTTTCAGGACCCTGTGCAACTCACATCTGCTGTAAGGAATAAATCTAGAATTACAAGAATAGAGCATATTAGGCTTCCACTGGATTTCCTCTTGAGAATCACTCCACAGAGGATGAATTCTGCTTAGAGCTTGTTCTCTTCCCCTGCATTTATAATGCATGGGACAACAGGCTTAGTCTATATCTCGTCCTTCCTCTTCAAGTACCCTTGGAGTAACTGGTAGAGATAATTCCTTTTCCAGCTATGGCTGGAAGAAAAGCAAGACTATGTTCTTTCCTGGTCCATCCCTGCCCTCTGAATTTTCAAGAACAGGAACACAAAGCTGTACTTCCTCAAAGCTGTATGACTCCCAGCCACCTGAATTCACCCCACTCAGACACCGTGTGTTTTGCTATTCCTCCTTAATATTTGCAACAATGTTCTAAGGAGCTCTTGGTAAGGAGAAGGTGTATCTCCATGTCAGAAATGTGACTTTGAACCAATGCCTTTCTCT
The DNA here is from genome assembly GCF_021018805.1 of Prinia subflava. Taxonomy (NCBI): domain Eukaryota; kingdom Metazoa; phylum Chordata; class Aves; order Passeriformes; family Cisticolidae; genus Prinia; species Prinia subflava. The sequence goes on from NC_086249.1 coordinate 29,293,856, forward strand.
GTTTGTTAATCAGAGCAGCAAATGAAGAATGCCAGTGTCAAGCACAGAGTGGGAGGATGTGCAGTGCCAGCATTACAACAATGCTGTTTCATGAACCAGCATTTAGTCGGTGTCAAAATACGGTTCAGGGCCCCCATGCTCACTGAAGTCATACACCTTGTCAGCAGGATTACCAAAGGCTAGCGTGCAAAAATGATGGGGACTTTGTAGGATCTTTTGCTTCTCAAGGACATCTGTGTGCGGAGTTTTCTGTAATGCACCATGCAAAATGCAACATAGAGCGAGGGCCGTGCACAGCATCTCCAGCAAGCAGCAGGCTAATAGCCATTCGTGGTATTTCAGAAACAAGGACAACCTCTCTGCACTGAAATCTTTCAGTATTTTCTTGGGAGTTGTTTCATTTAACATTTCCAAATAGCTGTCTCTAGCTATTTCATAATAATAGTAACAACTAGTAACAACTAAAACTCAAAACAAACAAACCAAACCAAAACAAAAACCCCACATAGGCCTGTTGCCTGATTTCAGAAAGTGATTTTTGCTGGTACATATACTATTAGGTAAAAGCTTCTCTTTTTTTTTTTTTTTTTTTTTCTTTTTTTTTTCTTTTTTTTTCTTTCCCATAAGGCAAGTGCAAAGCATTGCTTTAATACACACTGGAAAAATAAGATAGTGGCTTTCTTGATTGTGACGAGGAATGTGGGGAGATTTAATCTGCACACTGAGTCAGGTGGAAGCGCCTAAACTCCCCTCGGACACAATGTTATCGCATTTAACGCTTACATCATCACCCTCACGAACGATGCTGACTAACGCAGCCCCAAACGTCGATCCACGCAGCGCACGGGTAAGAAGGGAGAAACGACCACAAAGGTCCCGTTTTAGCATACGTCAGGCACTAAGAAAGATAAGTTTGATGTCTGGAGCAGAGGGAGCGATCTATTTTCAGCTGTTCGAATTGCAGCCGCGGGCCTATCAGGATGCAGTCACTCCTCTCAATGTTTCGCATGTGTGCCGAGAATTAAGACTTGGGAGCCAGCACAGCAGAGCATACGCCTTCAAAAGCGTGCTGCACTGACTACTCATAATAAAGTAACAGGAGACAAGGCTTCGCCTCCTTGACATGGTCAGAGCAATTTCCAGTTGAAAAAGGTCAGCATATCATTTACAGAGCGGCAGTGCCTGGAAAACTCTCGTAACTGCTCCGCGGAACACTCAGGGTGACAATAACAGCCTGAGCATCGCTGGCGAGGCCGGCGCTCGGAGCTGCTCCGCCGGCGCGGGCGCTCCGCTCTCGGCAGTGCCCGCTGCCCCGGCCGCAGGCACTGCCCCAGCTCCAAGAGGCACTGCCCCAGCTCCAAGGGCACGGCCGCGAAAGGAGCTGGAATAGGTGCCTGACGCCCTGGCGAGCGGGATGGAGTGGGGCAGGGGGGACAATTCTGAACGCGGCTGATACTCGAGGGCTACATTTCACCCCAGCTCGGGGACGCGCTGCCAGCCTCGGCTGCCGGTGCCCTCCTCGGGGGTGCCGCTGTCACCGCCCCGGCAAGGTGCGAGGGCAGGGGCGCGCGACACGGTTTTTAGGTGCGCAGCGCGGTGTAAAAAAACCCAGAACAACCCCAAAACCCAAGAAGTCCCAAATCCCTTCGAGGAGCGCACACACGCCCTCAGGCCACCCCGAGCTCCTCACACACGGGACGCCGCGGCGGGCCCGGCGGGCCGAGCGCACGGACAGCCGCGGGACGGCGCGGGCAGGGCGGGCGGCCCGCGGGGCGAGGGGGCCGGGCGCGGCGCCTCCCCGCCGGCAGCGGGCGCTGTGACTCACCGCCAGGAGCGCCGAGGCGCGCTGCTCCCCCGCCGGCTGCTCCCCGTTGATGCCGCCGTTGCCGAGGAGGTGCTGGTGGTAGTCCGGGGGCGCCGCGCCGGCGGCAGCGGCGGCGGCGGGGGCGGCGGCCGCCTTGGGGTGCTTGCCGGCCTTGCGGGCGCCCTGGCCCTGCTGCACGAGGTGGAGCAGCTGCAAGGTGCTCTCCCGCTCGCGGTCGGAGCTCTCGGCGCGGCCCCGCTCGTAGCGCCCCTCGCAGCTGAGGTGGTGCTGGCGGCAGACGGCGATGCGGGCCCGCAGCCGCTCCACGATGGCGCTGTGCACCCGGGGCGCCGCCGGGCCCCCCCCCAGCAGCCCGGCCCCCAGCCCCGCGGCCTGGGGGGGAGCCGTGTCGCCCATCGCTGGCTGCCGGTCCTGGCCCTCCGGATGGGTCGGTCCTCACTGCCGCATGGAGGAGGGCGGGGGGGATGGGGGGGGAGGCGGGGGCAGCGGCGGGAGCCCGAGCCCGGGGGCTGGCGGCGGGGCGGAGGGCGGTCAGCCCCGCGCCCCCAGCCCACCCCCGCCCGGCCCCCGGGCGGTGACGGCCCCGCGGGGGGGTTGACAGATCGGGGGGCGGGAGGGGGTCGCTAGGGCCGCGCCAGCATCGGCCGGCGGGAGGGGCGGGGGTCGGGGCCGGGCAGCCCCGGCCGAGGGGCGCCCGGTGAGGGGGGACGGGGGGGCTCCGCCGGGGGAGGAGAACGGGAAAAAAAAAAAAAGGCAAATAAAGCGAGCCGCTGCCTTCAAAATGAATCCCTGGACGAAGGAGCTCTCCCTCGGAAATGAGTGAGACTTGGCAGGTTTATTGGGTTTATTTTATTTCGGGGGAGCGGGGGGTGTTATTCCTTGAAGTGAAAATTTAAGGCATTGCCGTGGTCGGCGGCGCGGAGAAACCCCCGGCGGACCGAAAATCTCGTAGGTTAGCTGGAGTGGGTTTGTTGGGGTTTCTCTCGCTCTCTCTATTTTTTTTTTTTCTTCTAAGTCTTTAGTAAATGTGCAAATAAAGAGCCGGGGAAGGAGGAGAAAGAGGAGGAGGGTCGGGTTAGTTCAGTCTTTGTGCTTTCTTGTTCCTCTCGCCCGCTCGTTGCTGGCCACTCTGCGGCGTGGTGACTGTGTCCGGCTGGCTGCCGCTGAACTGTAGTTCCTCCAAAAATCAGAGAGACAGATCCCCCGGTCCGGAACAATGTCAGTCTGTGGACTTCCAAACCACGCTTCGCCTTCACTTAGTTCAGCCACTGGATAAATCCGTATTGCTTTCAGTGCTCATCTCCCCCTTAGTATTAAGCAGCAAGCTACGGACCCGGGCAAAGAACTCCTCTCGCGTACTTTCCCTTTTACTCCCAGATATTGAACAGTTTCAAGAAAAGCACGGAGAAGGGGGGAGAAGGAGAAGAGGGGGAAAAAAACCCCAAACAAGCAAGCCAGCCCCTCTTCAGACAGTAATTACAAACGGAGAGTTGCACTTACAAACTTCCAGCATTTTGCCCCCAGAACAGTCCAGCAGCCACTTTTCCTTTGTGTTTTTGTATATTCCATGCCCGCGCCGGCGGGCGGGTGTTTGGCGGCGGGCTGTCGGCGCTGCCGGTGCCGGAGCTGCCCGCGGCCCCTGCGTGCGGCGCGGCGCGGCGGGGCGCGGAGCGCGGCGGGGGCGGGAGGCGGGTGTCACCGCCGGGGAGCGCGGCCGGGGACGCGGCGCCCGGGAGGCCGGGGCGAGGCGCGGAGCCTCCCAGCGGCCGCCGAGGGGAGTCGGGCCGCTGCCGCTCCCCGGGAGGTATGTGCACGGGAGGAAGCCAAGGAAATCCCCGCTCCCCTCCTCGCCGTCTACCTGGGTGCCGGGCCGGGCGCGGAGCAGCTGCCGAGGAGCGCAGCCTCCCGCGCTCTCCCTCCCCCGGCGGCGAGACCTTCAGGCGAGTACGAGGGATTTCTCAAATAAATCACGGCGCTTGGCTCCTCTACCAGCTGGATTTCTCTGGAACAGACGGCGTAAGAACAAGCAGTGCGTTCTAGGGCGCTCGCATGCACGGGACGAGTGCACGACACGAGGTCAGGCTCGGGATGTGGGAGCTCCGCGCCCTGGCAGGAGCTTCTTGGGTGTCCGGGGCAAGTCACGTAGCGCCTGCACTGTGGTTCCTCCCCGGGAAAGCCGCAGGCTCAGTGCTTCTCTCGCCCGGCTCCTGTTTAGAGCAGGGCGATTTTAGACTGCGAGATCTGGCCTCTGAAACTGGCCTTGCTGCAACTGGCAGCTGCCAGGTTCTGCGTGTTGTTGTAGGTGAGCTGCAAAGGAGGATGCAGAAATAGCTGGGAGCTGGCCGGCTTTATTAAAGCAATACGCTGTTGTACTACTGTGGCTGCATTAGCCAAATTCCCAAATACCTCTGGGAATAAAAATGGCCCCCAAGCACGCAGGGACACATCCCTGATGGAAAACCTCCAAGGTCTTTCAGGACTGTACAGCCCTTAGTAGATAGGTGCGTTATCTCTTTCAGTTCCGCAACGGGTCCAGTCAGAAAAATACACAAATTTAGTCTCAGCATACTGAGACCATTAAGATGAGGATGAGGAGGAGTTGACAATAACCCTCTCAGGTGTTTTTATCCCCTTCCAAGGTCATGCAAATAAATACTTTGAATGCCAGTGATGAAGTGACACATTCCTGGAAAATCCCCCAGAATATAAAATATATGCAGCATTAGACATGAGAATATGAGAATATTAGACATGAGAATCTCATGCAGCATTAGCATGAGAAATATGGAAAGCCCCCACTTTCATGACCCCCATCTCCTTCATGTGGCAACAAACATGAGGGTTCACTGCAAGGTGTGGGTTTCCAGGTTCTGACTTGGTGAGCATCAGCCAGTCTCCAGCATGTTCAGACCCATGTTTGTCTCAGCAAATGCTTTGAGACTTTGCTGAGGGATAAGGTCTGGGGGAGACGGTCTGGAGTTGTGCTGCCTTCAGAGGAAGGCATTATTGCTAACAGGAAAAAGAGATTTTTTGTTGTTGTTATTTAACCTTGAACAACTGAGGAAGAGTGGGTTATTATTTGATGCATAACAGTAGCTTGCATCTGTTGAGAACAGTGGGTTGGCACAGCTGGAATATAAAATGAAATTATAATGTTTGTAAAATAGTAGATGATGTTACCTTTGCTTCAGGCCTTGATTGGGCTTTTACTGTTCATTACAGCTCAGATGTCATTGCTGTGTTAAAGGGGGGGTCAGTCACAGAACACACGTGCAACAGTAACACACGAAGCTCATGAAGAGTAAGAGTATTTTACATGACGGCTTGGCTGGTGTTTTCAAAGTGGCTGTGGGAATATGAAATCCATGGTGCTGCTCCGGAAGCTACCAAGACAGCTGGAGGAAATTTGTTTCTCTTACAAGATTTCATAGAACTCAGAGATCGATCTTTCCAAACAAAGATTTTTTCTTTTTCATTTTAACCTGATACATTTAAAATTTGCATTTTGCCAATCAGCATCCTGGGAGTTTGATCCTGTGTTTTGATCTCTCCCTTTCGAGGCGAGAGGCAGCCGGCTGCGGGGCTGCGCTGCGAGTCCCGTTCGCTCAATCCGCAGCAAATGCTGCCCCTGGTGTTTCCGAGCAGGAAATACTCCACGGCCCTCCCTCGGCTTTTCAACTTTTGTTCAGAAGACCCTGGCGAATGTCACCAACCCCTAGATACTGACATCAGTTTTGGACTGGTTGGTTGTCAATTTTCTTAAAAGCAAAGGGTTCTTAGCACATTGTAACATCCTTTGCGATTAGTGGCATTCTCGTAAACACACTCAGGATAAAACAACAGGTCCTTGAACAATTAATTACTTTATTCCTTCTGTTGACACTAATCTGTGACCTTTTTACCTGACATTGTAATCTCACATGAACTGTCATGCTTGAGCATTTTTTCTGTGTGAATTCCCTACTGCTGTTCAAGCTCTGTTTCCCAAACCAGCAGCCCTGTCCAGATGAGAAAAGCACTTATTTGTGCTGGGTTCACAGCCAGGAATTCTCACCATAGACATCCCATTGTGCTAATAACATTCCAAAGATGGAAAAAAAAGACTGTGCTGAACCTGTGTTGCCTAAAATCTTGAGTGCCTGTTTCAGTCTCAGCACATGCCTCATTCATCTGTGTTTAGAAATCACATATCAAGTTGTGTCAAAGTTATATTAACTCCACTGGAATGGCATATACTTAATATCAATCCTATAGAGGACTTTCTGAACTCAGAGCTTTGAATTTTCAGCCATTTCCACTATTTACTCTTCAGTGAGGGTTCTTTGCCATTTTGGTTTCCTGGGCTATTCCCTATAACTAGGCTCATGTATGATGCATTGGCAAATTTTCTAACTTTGAAGTGGAGTCTGCACCTGAGTCAGTTTTCTTGTCTTTAAATTTTGGGCACAGAATGCTTGCAATTGCTGCTCTGTTTAAGCTGTAAAGTAAGCAATCTTGAACAGAGCATTTTTTATTTAACTAATAATAATGAATCCAAGGAGGCTGTGTTTATATCTTATTTAATAAACAGTAGGGGAAGAAACTCCAAACAACCCCATGCCACCACTTACTACCTAGACCATTACCAAAATTCACATCAGCTATTCAGGGAAGTGGAGCCACTGATGGGGTTATCATCAGGGATCTTTTTAATATAATTTCATGTGTTTCTCATATTATTCCTTGGCTGGTGGACCATAGTTTTTTATATTCTTTCATCTAATCTCTAAATTCAGATTAGAAATTGGTATTTCTTTCTTCTCAAAGCAGAATCAGAAAGGCAACTTTTTAAAATCTACTTTGTGTGTGCTGGATATTTCTCTTGGAATGGTATTGTATTTACAAGTGTTTGTATAGCACACATGCACACTAGCCCACGCTGTTTATCCAGACAGACTTAAAAACGGATAAAACTAGAAGTCTTTATTTATCCAAATAAATGTAAACTAAAGGAGTTAAGCATGGGAATTGCCTGCTGAAGTGCTAAAAATAGCTGCTTTTTGGAAACAGGAGAAGCCTTCGCTGTCGAAAAAGTGACAAACAACTAGCAAACAACTTTCTTTCCAAAAACTGAAGGACACAGGGAGAAAAATCGTTTCTTTTCATACTTCACTGCAAGTACTGGACAGAATATAGACCAAAAAGAACCTCCTGCCCCAGAAGTACATTGTGTTAGTCAGCCTGATCCTATGCATAAATACCTTGTGTGAACTTCATCATTATCACTGTCTCCAGTTACAGAACCTGAACTAGAGCAGATTATCAAAACATTACAGGAACTAAAGTAATTTCCAAGTATGCTCATTAATCACCTGTGCAAAGTCTAATCACATACTGAGCTCTCTTCATTGTTCTGTTAAGACAGGTACTTTATCTTTATTAGAGCTACTGCTTCAAAAATTAACACTAAAACCAATTTAAAATATCCTGCTGGAAGAAACATTTTATTGTCTCACCTCCTAACTCCATTCAGCTTCTCTGATGTGGAAAAAAAAGCATGAAAGACTGGTGAGATTTCTAATTTCTCCCATCATTGGATACTTGCACAATTTTTTTTCTTCTAGAAATATTCTTACTGATTATTTCTATATATAGAAAGTCTCAGGGGTAAGAGTCTTCTTTGTGCTGTACTAGCATTTGCACACACACCTGGAAAATTTGATCTAAATTTTTATATATTTACTCTTCTAAACAGTTTTTTTAACTAACTTCCTGTGGTGAAGACAAATGTCAAAGTGATATAATGACACTTCAGATTTGCTGTCTTTTAGAAACACTTCTGTTGTTGTGGTCTTATGGGGTCGTGGTGTTCCCGTGCTGGCAGGCAAAGAGACTTCAGACACCGGTGGGTGCTGATGAGGTGAGGGTTTATTCACTGAGGGAGAGGGGAAGGGAAGGGGAGAGGGGGAAAGGGGGAGAGGGAAAGGGAGCGTCCGGAGGCCTCCAGGGGAAGAGGGGCAAGAGGGGCAGAGCCTTCTGCCTTAGCATTCTTATCACAGAGGTTCAAAGGGGCGCGGTAACATTCTCCAGCCAATGAGGTTACAGATACAGGATACTGCAGGGAGGATACAGACTTGGGATAAACCATACATTTTCCAAGGGTGAGCCAGAGCAAACCATTTCCATAAAATGCAATCCCACACACTTCAGGTAGAACAACAGCCACAAAAATATTATCACTTCCATCTCAGTGAGGGGCATATCAAAGTTTAAGAGAGACAATACACACAAAAACATCAGCTCCTGCCAAATCAAATATTTGCTTCTTGCCAAAACAGAAATGAATGATTTCAATTTAAGGCATTTTCTTAGTCCCACTGGCGATACCACAGCCAAGATTACTAAACCTGTGGAAGCACTTTCTAAGAAGAAGTTCCATCAGAATATTTTTGTATCCCTGCTAGTAACAGGAAAAAACAATGATCGGGGAAAAGAATGCTGTAGAGAGCACACTCTTTTTAGGTGAATGAAGAGGAGGTGAGAAACAAGGTCTGGGATATCAAAAAATGGGTAGAATAGACCATTTCAGTTTTCAATTGAACTGTATGTATTCTTGAAATATTACCTGTAATCAGCAAGTCAGTTTCACAAACTTATTCTTTACTTTGGTAGTGAATTGTTTTAATGCAGCAAAAGGAGAGATCATCCATTCATTTTGACCTTTTTTTAAAGCAAAGATCATAGTCACAAGAGTTTTCAAAAAAAATCATATAGTAGCAAAAATTAGCACCAGTCAGGAAGACTCTAAGAAGACATACTTCATTGCATGGTACAGAACTCATTTCAGAATGGTTTTCTTTTTAAAGAATAAAAGTTACACCAAATATATGTTATGTTCTAGAGAAGCAAACCAAACTAATACAGAGATTTTGTTAACAGAAAGAAATGAGGTATCAATAACTAAAAGGGAAATATTCAAGATGGATTCCTGAGTACTTTTAAGTTGATGGGTGTGTTCCCACCAATGTTCCCAGAAGAACAGAGAAGAGAGAGGAGAAGGAATAGAGAAGGAAATCTCCAGCTTTGGTAACCAGGGAGATAGATATAAGACACACCAAACTTCAGAATTTTACATGTATGGAAAGAATATCTGCAACATAAGTTTACTTGAGAGCAAGTCTCAATCTGTTTACTGGGAATCTTCATCTTGGTTTTGTGTACCTTGTATCTATGCTATGTGGTACACAGGAGTACTGATGCTACAAACTTACCTTAATACAATTTAAAACATTGCTGAATTTCAAGTCCTTAAAAGAGTAAAAGCAGTTCATTTCTCACAAGGAATGCTGGAAAAAGGGTAGTGACTGATGAATCTAAGGTGCATCCGCAATGTAAAAAAGGCAGCAGATGTTCATTGTTAAGCAACACACCTGGCAGCAGTAGCCTACCCAATCAGCATATCTGCTCCCAGTAAAATGGCAAAATAAATGTCCTGGCTTCTTATGGACAAATCTATGAGAAATCAGGTTCCATTAGTTTTGCTGCTGAGAGAGTAACCTGTTCAAATGATTCACAGTGTTAACAGTATCTTTCACTAAATCATTCAGCCACAGAAGACTAATGAGAGTATGTGCATTCAGCAAGATGTAGGATTCAAAATGTTGTGTCCTGCATTTTATCTTAGGCTATATCTGATTCTTTTTATGTGCAGCCCAAAATACAGGGACAGAAACACTGAATAATTTTGGGTCAGAAGGGACCTTTAAGGATCATAATGGCCAGGGAAATCTTCCAGTATACCAGGTTTCTCAAAGCTAACCTGTTTTCCTGACCTAACCTTAACACCCTTCCAGGGATGGGGCATCCACACCTTCTCTGGGCAACCTGTGCCAGTGCCTCACAAACATCACAGTAAAAAATTTCTTCCCTATGTTCCTCCATGTCTACTTTCTTTGAGTTTAAAACTTGTTGTCCTGTCACTACAGGCCTTGGTAAAAAGTTCCTTTCGGAACTTTCTTGTCGGCCCCCTGTAAATACTTAAAGGTTGCAGTATGGTCTCCAAGAGCCTTCCCTTCTCCAGACTGAACAACCTCAGTTCTCTCAGCTGATCTACAGCCAGCCCTCTGATCAATTTAGAGACCCTTCTCTGGACTTGCTTCACCATGTCCAGTCTTTCCTATGCCAGGACCCTAGAGCTGGATGCAGCATTCCAGGTATGGTTTCATAAGAGCAGAGGAGCAGAATCACCTCCCTCAGCCTGCTGGCCATGCTGCTTTAGATGCAGCCCAGGACGCAGTTGGCTTTCTGGGCTGTGAGTGCCCATTTACAGTTCTTGTCCAATTTTTCAAAATGGACAGTACCATACTTAACCCTTCCTAAATCCTTGAAAATCTGCTCTAATTTGAGTTTCATGCAGTTCTGGTAAGCCATGCATCCTGTTTCTGACCAACTCCTACTTTCTGTTAAGTTACACTGGAAGAATTCTTGCTTATCTTGCATGGGCATATGAATCCATTCTCTTAGGATTGCAGTTACTCCAAGTTGGTGCCATTATGTTTGCACAATGTAACCTGATGTTTAGAATCTCAGTAAATTGCCCCAGCTGCTTATCAGAGACAGCAGTGTGGGCCCATGTGTTCATTTAGATGGCTAAGCCAGACTCAGTCTGTATGACGCCCGTACTGTGACTCATCACCTACTTTCTCAAGAGAGGAATGACTACTGTGTTGCAAATGCAGTCAGGACTGCAGAATATTTCCTGTGTTGCCTTGCAACTGTCTATACTGATTCCTCAGAGGAGAAATAGATCTTTGCATTTGGGTCCTATTTGTTGAAACTATCATTCTAACTGACTGCACTTGGTTGCACATAATGAGCAATAAGGAAGGTAAGATGCAAGTCCTAAGTTCTTGTATAACAAACCTTACCTTTCCAAATACCCCCACTTCAAAAGATCTCAGCATCTCCTACATTCTCTACAATGCAGCTCAATCTAAATAGGTGGAAGTTTTATCTCACAAGTAAATAGATATTGAACTGATATTTCTGACAGCAGGAAACTTAAAGTGATTAATGCAGTAAGACTGGAAGGACTGATTTGGTAAAAGTTTGGGTTTATATTGACACAGATGAGAAAAAAAAAAGATAGAGCACATTATCAAACAGTAATTTAAAGGCATATGAATTTAGAGGTAAGAGCCTACATAGAAATCTCGAAGTCCAAGCAGAGATAAAGTGCATGCTGATGAAGTAGGGCATTCACATTTTTCAAGATGTCTTTCAAAGAGCTGTATGACCTCTTAATCAATTTTCTCTTCTTGAAAATTGTCTGCATCTTCCATGTAAACTTCAAGATCATTATATCTCTGTGAATGAAATAAAATTTGTACAATTTATCAATATTTAATAACTGTATTATGTAAAGACTGCTTTTTTCTTGTTCAACACATGAACCAAGCATGTCAATAACAATTTAGAAAATATATCTAAAAGCATACTAAATGCAATTGTACTAAAAATTGTCTTAAAATAGTTCATGAAGTGGTTCTCAACAATTCAAAGTTCTTCAGTGTAAACAGAATTCTAAAATGTTCTTGCTGTGCTCATGTACACCTTTTCCCATCTTCATAAGTTACAGCTCAAACTTGTTCTGTTGCTGCTTTCAAATGAAGCAGGGGCCTGCCACCACAGCCCAGAGATAAGGTAGCTGTCAAAAAGCTTCGTGTCAAAAGCTGATGAGAATTCTGTGTGAGCACAGCAGCACAACACTGCTGGAAACACTGGGTCAGGAGAAATGGGGAAATGGTTGAGCTGAGTTGTATTATTGATGGCTGCTAACTCAGAACTGATACATTAAATGAGACATTTTATCTGAACTAACTTTCATCTGCTTGGAAAAGAATACAGGGAATAAATCAGTCATACCTTCTGAATCCATCCACTCTCTTCCAAGTGGCTGAAAAGCCGCTCTACAGTGTCTTTGACTGGTTCATCCTCAACACCATCCAATCCAGCAACAGAGCTGCAATCCATGTACAACTTGTACTTGAAGTGTTTCAAGTTGTGATAAACTCTTGTACGATTCGCACACACCGTGCCAACCTTCAAAACCTAGGCCAGATCAAACAAATCATTCCCTTGGACAGAACCATGATTATCTTTACAAGACACAGACACTGGTGGGCTAAACTAGTAAGATTTAACCAGTCAGTCCTGGAAATTATTTGGAATAATGAAATAAACAGAACGACACTACATGCATAAAATTAGCACAAACCCATGTAGTTTTCAGAGACACAGCAGGATTTTTGAGCAAGCAGGCAGCCAGCAAGTTCAAGCAATGGCAGCTTATCAGTGCTAACACCATCATGTTTGTAATTGGGTGTATCTTCCCTATCTCCTGGTGGAACTTTGTTACAAAATCACTAACACTTCAGACAACCATCATATTGTGAAAGCAGAGCAAGAGGAATTATTTGTTTGCTTTTGCTTAATATGTAAGTACTTCCTAGGGAGATTAAATACCAGCTTTTATATTTTCTAGACTGAATAATAATTCAGTATTTCTTCAAGCAATAGGTATAAACACATATTGGAATACGTCTCACAGCACTTAATAAATGGAGATGCTGAATTTCAAAAAAATAAAATCTGAACTTGAAGTTTTATACAATACAAATATTAATCAGCAGCTCTCTGGGTGGAATAGCTAAGCTATGATGCTGCTATTAAAATAGAATGGAAAACAAAATAGAAAATAAAGTCTCTGCATCTCCCAATTATTACCAGTTTTATTTCCACAAAGAAAAGATGAAACTATCTTACTTCTGTTTTTTCACAGCAGTACTTGTAGGTAAACAAATGGTAAAAATGTGCCTGTTACTACACATCAGAGCATGGATTAGAATAGATTTGTTATCATCTATCAGCGCTACCATGAAAATACAGAGTAATATATTGGTTACAAGAATCTTTGGCTCTCCTTAGTGTTCAATAAGAATATGTGACATTGGAGGTGCGGGGAGGGAGCAAGACTCAATTTTCACCTGCCCTTAAGCACATCCTGCATTTCACAAGAGAACGTTTTGTTCCACGTCTACCAGAACAGCAGTTCCTGTAGATATGTTAGCAAGTCAGAAGAAGAGCCTATCTTCTGTAAATGACCCATAGGTGCACTGATTAGTACTTCAACCCATGGAGACAAAGCCTATCAGCTAAAAAACCTATATCTGTCTGTTTCTTGGCTTTCTAAAAAGCAACATAATTTATATATATGTAAAGAAATTGATTTCATTTTTCTGAAAAAACAACAACAACAACAAAGAACAACTCAACCAAAACCAAACCCTCATCAACTTATCCTCCAAGGACAACATTGTTTTGGACTGACATCTTGTCACACCTTTCCACACCAAACATGTAAATGGCTAAAGTCCTCTGCATTAGTAATGCAAGCTGAAATTGCATTGCTGTTTTACATTACATGCACATATATAAATATATATATAAATCATACACACATGTGAATCAACCAAATTTTAAGTTGCAAAACTATTTCTTCTGAGCCACAAAAAAGCTTTTATTGCCAATAATCTGAATACTCTCAAATTACAAGAAGGTTAAGTTTTAATTAATGCTTACAACATACATTTTCAGGGAGCTTTTCTGAATGCATGATCAAATGTTTGCATCTGTAAGCAGTTCCTCAAAACACCTGACCTACTTGTGCAACTTAGCACTAGCTCTATCTGCCCACAATGAAAGTAACAGCAAAGTGTATTTTTAAAGATTATATAAACAGAATTTATATGTATTAGTTATATATTTTCTTAACTATATGAATATATCTTAATTTCTTAAATATATTAAGCATGAGCTCAGTGGATATCACCTGGCATAGTATCAGTTAAGTCAAAAGAGACACACTCAAAAGAACTTTTGATCTGACCTGCAGTAAGTGGTTACTAACTGAAATTTTAAACATTTTGAGACAAAAAATGCCTATTACTCTATATTAATTCTCTACCGATCATGTACATGTTGTACCTATATACAGTTCCATTTTCTAATATCCCCAAAACTGAAAAACTAAAGCTTGTGTTTGGTGCTGCAGGTGCTTCTGAAGTGCAAGACCTACCAACTAATGCTGAGCCCTGATTAATTCAAATTTCCAGAAGCACCATTTCAAATACTGCAGCAATGAAGAATTGAGCTGCAGTGTTTCGTAGAGCCTTGCACAACTTTTTAAGTACCCCAAGCAATGAGGTGAGGCATTTGGAACATTATGTTATATAAAATAGGAGATACCATCTTGCATCAAACTGATGGCCCAGTTTTCCTCCATGACAACAGCTAGCAGGAGATAAGTAGGAAGTTAGTGTAAGCTCCAGCACAAACATTAGAATGATCATAAGATTACCACACATTTTCTGGCAGTCAAGAGTTAAGATCGTCTGTATCATCACAAATAACATGTTCCATAGTGTGAAAGAACCTTCTCCAAGAACCTGTCTAATCCATTTTGGGACCCAATACTACTTTTCCCTTCCAAAATACCCTGTGGCAGTGAGTTTCATAGCTTATTTATGTGCGACGTGCAGAAATGCCAAAGGCAAACAGCTAAATATCGTATCGATGTAACTACGTATTGTGTTTTTAAGCAAGAAAGATACTGTATTTTTAGACAGTTATTTCAGAATACAGCTTTGGAAAGAATCTCAGTACTGTACTCACTCTATTTTTTCCCCTCACAGTTCTCAAGTCCCTCTGTGTTAATGCTTAACTTATCTACTCAAGCTGGCCCTATCAGCCAAAGTTGTGTTAAATCACTTTGTATGGAATGTAAGAGCATGGCTGGACAACAGCACAACATGTAGTGACTGAATCCATGTCCTCTAAGTATGTTTATAAACACAACACCAAGACTGAGAGTAGAAAACTGTTTATAATCCAGGTGTCATAAGGAGCAAGGAAGTGTGGGGGACACTTACAGCTCTAAACCTTGTGATTCTCCCTGATCGGGGGAAATGAGAATTGGCACCTACACAGTGAACAATCACTGCAAGCCTGAGCAAAACTGGAACAGCTGTTTCTCTTCTCTTTCTACTGGCAAAGCAGAATGCTTCAGAGATGAGAGAAAAGGAAAGTTTTATGCAGAAGAAGGAGGTTGGAGGTCTGTTTTTGTTCTCTTCACATCTACTCTTCTGAGGTATTTTCAAACAAATCTATAGAAAATAGTCCAACTCTGTGTTTCTGTTCAATTTGATCTGTCAGTGCTCAACTGCCTTCTCCATCAGTCAATTAAGCTTGTGAAATGGCAGTTTTATGTAGCTCCGTGAGTCTTTTTTTCTTTTATATTTTTTTCTAAATTGGCAGGACAAGTTGCTCAATGCATTGCCAGCAGAGCTTTAAAGACAACATGAGAACAGCACTTTTAGCAGTCTAAACTGCAGGTCACCATAAGAACACAAATGTTGCATTACAGGACACTATCAAAAATGACTGGAAAGTGCCCAATTACTCTCTCTCCTGAGTCTGCTTAACAGCCACTCAGCTATACTGAGCAAGCACATAGCAGACGTCCCCAGATGCTGGTGTAGACAGGGTAAAAAAAAGCTCTCATTTTGTACTGCTAAGCTAAAGAGGACAAAAATGAACCAGTAAGTTAGTTCAGTATTCCATAGGATATTTCAAGTTCTTTCCAAAGTGAAAAACAGCCAACATTATGCAGGACAACATTTGATCAGCAGTGAGGGAACTGCTACTGTTATTTCCACAGTTAAGCTGAAAGTTAGGTAGAGATTAAATTCTTGTGCTAGTTCACTAATTATTTCTGGTTGGGTAAGGCACACACTTCCCATGAAAAACTGAGTATTTTTAAATTAGTGATCTGCATGTAAGGAAGAATGCCTATGACAGACTGCAGTATCAGTGCTGGGATGATTGCACAGGATTTACTGTTTTCCTGCAATAAACAGGATTAAAAAGGGGAAAAGCATTGATGGAAAAGGCTAGCTTTCTTGACTATCATGCACACTCTTTTCAAAACAGAGTATCAGCAACTGCTGCTCAGAAGGGTCTGTAATATAAGAAAAACTCTGGCACAGATTTTCAAGTTCCTGTGTTACATACAGAGCCCTGTACGATGACAAAATGATAATCATAGTGACATCTCTCAAATCTGTGAGTTAAAGAATTTGCAAACATCCAAACAATAAGGTTTGATCTTCAGTAAGGTATACTCCCTGTTTGACAAGGGCTTCACTTTATTTTTACTTAAAAATCCTATTATACCTCATTATCAAACATACTGAAAAAAATCCCTTGTTCTGAAACTTTTTTATTTTCAACAAATACTGCGAGGAACTTCAGCTTGGTTCAAAAATTCTTTTACACTCACAAATAAAAGACCATCTGTGTCTCCTGAAAGGGAACAAAGGCAGAACTTGGATATCAGCTTGGTAAACAACTGTAGCAATTTTATTCTTAACAAATCAAGTGCTTTGAATTTATCACAAGAGGTCATGAACTGCATTATTGAAGGTCATATGCATACCTAATCTTAACAATTATGTGTAGCTGTAAATTTGAAGGGAAGAGCTCTAAGTATTAGAAACACCCAGGTTCTTGAAGAGTCAAGGTTTTCAAAAGGCTCAGCTGTGAAATAAAATTGTATTAGGCTATTACTAAATTATTTTAGGTGACTTCTTCTCAAGGAGATCAGCAACATCAAATGTCAATGCATCTGAGGTGCCAAGATAATTTGTCCTGGGTGAATAGCCACGTGGGAAATAGCAGATATGGGAAAAAGTCTGAAGAATGAAGCAGTAAATTCTGACAAGGTCGCACTTGGACTGCTAGGATGACCATTGCACTGTTTCACTCAATGTTTGAGCCTAGAGCAAACAAGAACTGCTGGAGTGCACATGGACCCCTCCAAGTGCTCGAGGCAGAGCAAGCACAGAATGAGCAAACCTAGAGACCAAATGATGAAAAACCTTACTTGCAACAAAATAGAAAACACAGTCATTCAATGGCAACCACTGTCCATCACATAGAAAGTTACTTTTACAACGTTTCTGACCACTAATCAATGCAAGATTCCTGCTGAGGAACTCTTAAGGGCATCGTAGGCATACACAAAGGTAAAGGGCTTTTTCATTAAGGGGTAGAAGTGGGGAGGAAACAGCACACGGGTCATTGTGATGCAGGCAAAACCAAAGGTCATAGAAGAACACCTGATTTATTTTCTTGATAAAAGAAAAACTTAAAAATAAAACTTAAAAATAGAGGGCTGGTTTGAAATTACCTGTTTATCATCTGACATGAAGTCATCCACTTCCAAAGTTTTACTATTGTAAAGCCTTCCAGAGAGCAACACATTGAACTTGCACCACCGCTTCAATTCACAGGCCTGACAAGACATGTTTTCTGGATTTTTCAAACTGATGCGAACATCTGGGTAACAATCCACACGCTCCTGAAAAACAGATTCCAAACAACACTGAAGAATCTCTGTGAACTGAACAATGCCTCAAACAGGCTGCTGAGTACTCTGTACTCACACAAAATTAGTCCAAGAGAAATGCAAGAGATCCCAATTTCATTATTATTAGATCATCACACCCATGACACTAATACTCTTCTGGTAATATACATACAATAACTGACTGCTCTACACTGACTTAACCTTTTGTAGCAGTAGAAGTAGAAGGTTCACAATGAATATACTGTTTACTCTTTAGTGAGAGGAGGAAAAAAATTTGTTAGAATGTTTAGCAAGTGACAAAATAACCCAAACGTCATCTGCTGAAGTTAGCAGGAGACACATTCAGGTAGCTGAGAACAGATTCTGTTCTGCTACCTGAACGTTTGTCTGGTTATCAACATGTAAAATACTTTGGATATTTACATAAGCATCAAAACAAATCATTTAAGTTAAAGAACAATAGTTTCTATTAAAAGGGATATATAATTATAGTGATTGTTGTACCTTTACAGAGAGTTTCAGCATTTAAAGCAGGATCTACACACCTTGTATCGATCTTTCCAGCGACTTCTACAGATTAAGTTCTCCAGACGAGGCTGAATGAAGCGGTCATCCAAATAATGAAGTGAGAGCAGCATATCTTGTGCATACTTCTTTTGTCTTGTTCCATCTGTTCAGTGAGAATCATTACTAATTTGCTGACCACCCTATGTTGTACAAGTTTTATAGTTAAATTTTCAATGACATTATGCTTCTGCATACTAAGAACTATGAATGATTTTACTAAACTGATATTGAATATGTTTGCTACTGTTACCTAAAAAAGTGATCCATGCAGTCCATGCCTCTTGATAAAGGGATATATTTTATTATTTAAAAGAGGTACATGAAAAAATTCTACAATCAAGTCAAAAGCTCTCATCCCAAATAGAGATTCATTCACTTAATCCCATTTAAAAGAATGGAAAAGGAGGAAGTATATAAGAGAATGTCATGCTTTTCAACCAGTCTGTTTAAGTTGTTCAAAATGTATAAGGAAGTGGTTGAAGTCCACAAAAACAAACTGCTCTGAGCTACTTCCTAGCAGAAATCTTGACAACTCTGTGTCTCTTATAAAGATCACAGAGAAACTGACCTTTACTTCAGTAGCACAGTCAGATGCCTTGAGTTAGGCTGCATAAATACTTCCAAATAATTACTCAAGCAAAAAAATAAAAAAGCATGAGGATAAGTAAAACTATCACTATTACTGTTTCCCAAATACATGTTGGACTCCAGGAATTAAACAGGACTTCCCTAGATGCAGGCCAATGCACACTGCCCTGGAACTTCAGTGTGTGTGGATATAAAACTTAATTCAGCTACGTTTCCAGGCCTTCTAGTGAAGCTGTTAACCAAAAAAAGGCTGACCTGAGAAGGACCACTGGCTATCTAGCTTTCTATATAAAAGGAGTTAATTGTCATTATAGCCACCATAATTGCAATTATCTGTTTTTCCATATTCACTTTACACACACATTTGCAGTATGAGCTGGAAGAGGCTGTGCTACACCACAAAACAAAATCCCTCCCAATAAAAAGCAAGAGTGAACTCCAATACTAGAGTAGCTGCTCTTGAGTCAAAATTAATGAAGAGATTCACTTCCATTAACTCAGAACAATCCATTCTACGTTACAAAAATACATTTTTGTAATCTAAGTTATGTTCATAAAGCTCATGTACAACCTCCAGCTCACCCGCAGTGCTCATTTACTTCCAGCAACTTGGCAGTAAATTGTTACATTTCATTGAGCAGATATCATTTGAAATAGAAGGAAGCTATTACACCATTCATCTGGCAGTGTTTACTTATTACTTTTCAAAGGCTTGTTTTTACTTGTTGAAACAAAACAAACCAAACACCTGAAAGAACTAGCAGCAGTAGATGAAAGACTTTTAGCTCCAAGAGTATACAGCCTTTGTTCTGAGGTCTGTGGTGTCCTTCAGTTTCTCCATTCCCTCTTAGCTCCTGATGACACCAAAACTTCCACTCTTGGCACTTTACTGACTCCTTCCACAGTCTGACACTGAGAGTCCTCTCCTTAATCCCATCTTCACAGGGCTTATGAAAATATGTGTGAGGCTGTTATTCAGCCCCACTAGGCCAAATGCCAAAAAGCACTTCCTCAGAAAGAATAAGACAAGTACTGACTGCAGCTGAAGCTTATTTATCTGATGTGCTTAAAAAAATGAAAAAAAATCCGATATAGAGTCATCTCCATAACTAAAAGCATTTATTATCTATCAAATTCCTAAGAAAAAAAAGCTGTGAAGCACAAGAGATTTTGACAAACCATCTGACCTTGAAATGGTTTCATTGAGATATCTGCTTTGAAATTAATTTGGTTTTCATGCTGGAAAGGTTACTACTGAGTAGTAACACAGAAACACATTCCTACAATCTCAAGAAGACATTTCAAGCCTTCTGTGCTCAAGAATTAAGTCTAGACAGTTTTCCAAGATTATTGTATCATTTTCAGAAAGAGTCCCTTCTGCTCTCCCCCACCAAAGTTACACAGTTTTCAGGACCCTCAGTTCTATACTCTAATCAATAGAAACACCATTCCCTAGAATAAATGGCTTTGTATAACTTTGAATGCACGAATATATTATTTAATGCAATTTACTTACCATACAATGAGCTCAGGAAAGTGTCATCAATTGCATTTATGAGGAAAGCCTTTACTATTCTTTTGAAGTGTACAGAATGATCACAGCGAGACACTGGGAAGAAAGCAATACAAATAAAATTTACCAAAAGAAGGAAAAAATCAAAAAAAAAAAAAGTAAGCCATGGAAGAAGTCCTGTAAGAAGAATTCCTTTTCTCCAGTATTGTGACCATTAAAGTTGTTTAAATATAAATTTAGAAATCATTTCAATGCACAACATCCACACCCATAGGATTTTGCCTTTAAATTGTGTTTGTCATCCCAGTGATCCTACAGAATTCAAGCATTCTAAAGTCACATGTGCTTCCAGCAAAAAGAGTCCAACTAAGAACTACAAACACTACGAGAAGTGAATAATTTGTTCTACAAGTTGCAGAAAATAACATAAATCAGAGGAGACCAGGCTTATATTGTGGTCACGGGTTTTTTGCTTGCATTTTGTTTGTTGCGTTCATTTTTTTCCTGCTTTCAAATACAATTCTGCTGAGGTCTTCACTGGGGAAGAAATACTACAAATGGTTGTGACTACCTACACTGGACTGACTGTCCAGTCACTACATACCTACTTCTGAATAACAAAATATGGAAGAAAATAACTCGCACAAGGTTCTGCTTCAAACCTCTCTGCTCCATCCAGAAACTGGCTTTTGTAGATGAACAACCTGAAGAGTTTTCTTGCTCTGTGTGACTTGGCTGATGGCCAGCGAAGTCAGAAACCCCTCTAGACCTCTGGTCCCGAGGAATAAGAATAGATTAAAAAACCCCAAAACAAAACAAAAAAAACCCCAACCAAACAAAAAAATCCAAAAAATAAAATCCCAAGCCCTGAACTCATAGCAAGAACAGAATTTGAACGGATTAACACAGCTGCTCTTAGCATAAACCAAAAGATTGTAGGATAAAGGATGATGCTTTCAGGTCTCCACAGGAATGAATGCATCATAGGCAGCTTACTTCATCCTAAATCAGACCAACTGAAATAAAAAATTGTGCAATAAGGTTTTGCTTTCTTCCCCCCAACTTATACCTTCTACTAGATACTGAAACACTGTAAAAAATTACTGTGGAAATCAGAATGCTTTCATAATACACTGAAACCTTTTAGGTATCTGCTTTTAAATATCATATCCTAATCCTTAGCATTTATATTTAGCCCATTAATTTTTATTACAGTACAACGAGCTAATTATACGTGAAAAATTATCACTAATTTTGATCTTACACTGTGGGATGTAGTGTGCCAGCAGCTCACTGTTTGATGGATTTGGCTGCTTTTGATGTGGCTGATTTTCACTCTTCGCATGCTCTGTGTTGTCAAAGTCATCATCATCATCGTCTTCCTCTACTACAAAATCTTTTAAGCTGCTACTGTCAGTTTCACTACCTTCAGACGGTGCTGGAAGCAACTGGCAGAGTGGTTCCTCTTCCATTGGCGCTTCACTATTAGAATCCTAATTAAATTTAAAAAAGCATTTCAAACAGAAGAATTCTCAGTACTTCCACAGACAAAATACTACGTACACCAGCTAAGATTTTTGACCATCTAAGAACACCATTTGTTCAATTAACAAGAAAGCACCCACTTCCAAAATTACATCATTCTGTACTAGCTGACAATTACTTTCAGCTTTAAATTAGCTATTTCCTTGTACCTCTCTTCAGTCTAATTCCAGGAATTAACCCAACCTGAGATCTCCAAAACACTTCAGCAGGTATTCTGCTTCCTGACAAAAGTAATTTGATAGATCTTCAGCAGCCAGTAGTTATCCAGTTAATATGACTATTAAAATTTTACAGAACTACTAATTAGTCATGCATTCAAACCCAAAAAAATCCCACTGATTTATATCTCTTGACCTTTCCTCACATTCAAAATTTTCTCCAATTAAATTTCAAAGATCAAACCCTGACCTCACAATTTGCACTGCTGCAGGATCTCCGAGCTGTGCTTTGTCTTACAAGTTCTTTCAATTTTGCAAGCACTTTCTGTTTGCTACTCGTAGAAACATTCTCTGTAGGGCACATTTTATCACGCTGCCGTTCCTCAGAACTCTCATCGTCATCCATGATACAGCGGCGTTTGGCAGAAACCTTTCTGACCAGTATGTCACTGCCCTCACTCTCGTCGCTGTCATACATGACAAAGGTGCTCAGGCTCTTACGCTTCCCAGGCACAACGCACTCATCGTCACCATCTTCTGTTCCTTCCCCACTGCGGTCCTTCTCCTCCCGGTCTGAAAGACTGTTCTTCGCAGCCGTTCGACCTTTTCCATCGATTTCACTTTCCGATGTGCTGGACTCCTCCTCCTCCTCCTCGGCGGCCGAGGACTCGTCGGTGCTGTCGGGCAGTATGAGCGCCCTTCTGGTGCGTCTCCAGTCCACTCGGGACTTGGACGATGGCACCTCTGTCCCTGCTGCCCTATTTCTTGTTTCGTATCTTCTGACAGCTGGTTTTACCCCCATCGGAAAGCTGTAGCAACACACCTAAACACAAACCGGTACAACACAGCACTTACTACACTGTGCCATTCAAAGGGTTAAACAAACGAACAAACAAACAAAAAAGCCAGCACATGAGCATACATATTTTGCTCCACATGCTTATGACTTAGCAGCACCGTTAAGAGACTCACGCGGAAACCAGCACCAAACAAAACTCAGCACGCAAAGCCACTTCTCGAGAGGCTACACCTCACTCAGGTCCCGCAGAAGCGCCCGCCGTGGCTGCTCTGAAGGAGCCGGGTCTGGGGTGCCGCTGCCGCTGCCGCTGCCCTGGTCGGCTCCGGCTCCCGGCGGTTCCGGGGCCGTTGTAAGGCCCGTCCGGCTCGCGCCCCGCCGCTTCCCGCCGTTACCCGCGTGCCGCCCTTTCCCGCCGCGCGGCTCCTCAGCTGCCGCGCGCGGGATCCCGCCCCCTCTACCGCTTCCCGGACCGCGATTGGCCGGAGTTTCTGTCACTCATCCGGCCGCGATGTTTACGGAAGTGCGGTCACGCCGCGGTGGGGATCGGGAGGAGGGTATGGTTGCCTTGGTTCCCAGTGGGTGGCGATGCGGAGGTAACTGGTTCGAGTCCCGTCTCGGTGCCCTCCTGGTGCAGCACCCGGAGGTCTCGGGCGGCGCTATCGAATGTTGGTTTAATTGTTGTGCCCGTCCTCGGTGCATTCCCGAGAAAAGTCTGCGCGGGCATGTGGGGCACGGCACCTCCCCAGCGGGGCTGGCTGGGAACGCCGCTGGTCTGAGGCGCCCCCCGCCACAGCAGCTTCCTCAGCAGCCCTGGAGCAAAGCCGGTGGGTTTGTGAGGGGGGGGCTGAGGTTGTTTAACCTGGAGAAAAGTGGGCTCGTTCCCTACTACTGCCTGAAAGGAGGGTGTAGCAAGGATAGGACAGGAGGAAATGGCCTCCAAGTTGTGCCAGGGGAGTTTTAGGTTGTACATTAAGAAAAAAATTCTTCCCTGAAAAGTATGGTCAAGAGGCATTGAAACAGGCTGCCCGGGGACGTGGTGGAGTCACCGTCCCTGGAAACGTTCAAAAGACGTGTAGATCCTGCACCTGAGGACAGGTTTTAGTGGTGAACACGGTGGTGGTTCGTGATGATCTTAAAGTCTTTTCCAGCCTTAACGATTCCACGATTCTGTGAATAATGAGCTTCTGCTGGTTTTCTGCGTAAAGCGTCTTTGAATAGGATGCTGGATTCTGTTCAGAGCTAATAAGCTTACAGATGCATTTTAATAACAAGATTCACGTCGTAAATTTTCTCCGCTTTGCTTGGTCTGTGGCAGAAAACTGCTGTTACCTTGGAACTCATTCTGCTGACATACTTTCGTACTCTTTTAACAAGATCTTGTAATTGCTTCCATTTTTTTTAAATAGCTGCTAACAAAACCATAAGGAGAGGAAAGACAATTATTTCTCATCTTATTTGCATAATGAATTTGATAAAGTGAAAAGGTGTGCACCCGCGTGTTGAAATCCCACCAAAATGTTTATATTGAAAGGATTAGAATGGTTATAATTCAAGGATTATATTGCTTTAGGGGATTTATAGTTCTGAGCTAACATTTCTTTTAATTGCTTTTTAATTTAAAGTCGGTGCGTGAATTTTCACATAAATATACGGATCAGCGTTTACCCATGATTTACTATTTTCTCCAAAGTGTGGTGGAAGTCAGCATTTCAGGGTGCTGCTCTGTCCCTGGTATCCATCACATTTCTTGCTGCCAACGTCGCCACCTTGTGACAAAAGGCATGAAGGAATCCTGGTAGTTTTACTGCTATAGTCCAGCAGACAGAAATAACATAATTACAATGAAAATATTGCTTGTAACTTAAGAAAATATCTAGTAAATACATCTTTTTCCTACTTCAAAGACATGAAGAGTTTCAGTTATGAATACTGGTTTCTGAAGGACAGCAAAAGTTTTTACTATTCACAATGCTTACACCCTGATTTTTCTGATGATTTTTTTCAGGTGAGCATCAGTTCCAAGGGAGTCTACAGCGTGGGGTCATGGGCAACCTTAGATTTAGTGGCGGAATTCAGTCAAAAGACAGAAGTTTTCCAAACAGACAACTTTTCCTCAAAACTCCTCTCTAAGTATATTAATATGTTCTGTACACATTAAACAAACTCATTTGTCTCATAGAAAATAAATGCAATTGATTTTCTTGTGTACTATAGCATTTTTCTGGAGTTTGTGCAGTTACTATGCCATGTGATGGCGGCAGCATCTCTCTAGAATAAAGTTTTATATTTTACTGGGGTATTCCAATCCTATGTGATTTTAGATAATAGAGAAATTATTATATTGAAACCTTTAAGTGGCAGCCCCCCCTTCTGTTGCTGGCTGCTTGAGTCACTGAGTATTTGCTCTGCTGCTTTCCAGCTGGTCTGTTAGTTGTCTGGCTGTTGCTGTGTTCACATTGCAGTTTCTCTGGAGCTTTAGCTCTTCTGGGGTTCTGTGATGTACAGGGTTATATGAACATTCCTTCCACAAAACAGACCCTTCCTGCTTGGGGTATTCTCCTTTCCCTAAGGTAAGCAATGGGAAGCTCAGAGCCTGCAGTTCCCAGGGACTGTTTCCTGCAGCAGTGCAGCTTTTGCAAAGGCCCCATGACTCCCAGGCATACTGAGCATTAAGCTGGCTCATGCCCAAATAGGAGTGTTGGAATTTACCCCAACAGGAAAAAAGAAAGAAAGAAAAAAAAAACAAAACAAACAAACCACCACCAACTCCCCCCCAAAAAAAACCCACAAAAAACCAAACCAAAACAAAACCAAAAACAAAACAAACAAACAAACAGAAACCACAAAAAAAAAAAACAACCCTTAGAAAGGTCTTTTTGAGTTTTAAACTTATGACGAGGTCTGGGAGGTCCCAGAGGCTGGGACTGGCACAGGCACCAAAATTGCTCTTGCTCTCTGACTCTCTGACAGATTGCAATAGCTCAACAGTGTGTTAGAGCAGAAATGGCAAGCCACCTCTGAGTTTGACAAGAGGTTTAGGCAGTGGCACCCACAACAATGAGCTTTAGTGCTTTTGAAATGAATTTTCAGCATTACAATTCCTTAGAAGGGACTTTTTACTGATCACCAGGGACTCCTCATCCCTTCACCAAATGTACTATTCAGTCCATTTGTGTCATACATTAAATAGAGACATAACCACAAAATAGCAGTTTTATCACCAGAAAGAGCTGCTAGCACTCATAGGGAGGTCCCCAAGTAAGACTATACCTGAAGTGTAGAAATTGAATATAAGGTCATCTTCTTGCACAGGCCGTCTCTACAGGTTAATAGATCTTAAAGGTCCAAGAACGTTTTAAAATATTATGCAAAGTTGTTTATTACATAAGAGCATACATATGAAGGTGAAAGAGTCCTAAATGAGTGGTCTTATGATTACTTGTGAGCATAAATTCTTAAGAAATGAAATACCAGAATAAACAACAGTTTTGACACAGAAGTTAACACAGCATCCCAGCCTCAGGGTAAAACAACTTCCAGTTCCTGACCTCAAGCAGGGTTCCTGGCCGCAGGGTCGCAATGATGGGAAGGGGGGTCCCGAGATCACGAACCCCAAGCAGGGTTCCAGGCCGCAGGGTCACAGTGGCAAGAAGGGGTCCTGAGGTTCTGAATCCCAAACACGGTTCTCAGCCACAGGGATCACAATAACAGGAAAGGGTCCCGGGAACCCAAATCCCAAGCAGGGTTCCTGGCCGCAGGGTTGCAGAGGCAGGAAGGGGTTCCGGAGTCCCGAACCTGCTCAGAGTCCCCAGCAGCCCCAAACAGAGTACTGGGGCAAGCGCCGCAAGGGGGAAGGGGAAAGGGACCCTGGGGCCCTGATACCAAGCAACAAAGACTACAATAGGTGGTACCTTGAGAATCCCGTTTCGGCTCCCTGGCAGGGCTCCTTCCTCAGGCTGCAGAAGGTGCAAGTTGGATCGATAGATCAGATTGACCGATTGATACCTCCACTTCCAACCCAGAGGCTTTTTATCTGTATGTTACAAATGCATATTCATACCTTTATCTACACACTACCCAATCTAGGTGCAATTCTCAATGTTCGTAAAACTATGAAAAACTATGAAAAGCAGTACCAAACCCCTACACATATAGCATATCTATCAGTGCAAATAAACTCTATCTTGCTAACGTAAAAATTCTATCTTGTTATGCGTAAAAACTCTATCTTAGTGTACGTGAAAAACTTTATCTTATTTGCGTAAACTTTATACTAAAAATTATAAACAGTACTCTACTCTGTTTTTGTTATGTCTAAACTATATCAGTAAGCCTGAAGCTCTGAACTTTTACACTACCAATTAGGCACTTAGAATATGTTTTCTTAAAGCTGGAGCTTAAATCTCTACTTTATGTATGCATTGCTTTATATATTCTAATTTTTCTACAGGTTTTAGAAAACCTGCACTTCTCACTTTCTGTGGAGGATCCATGGAAACATGGACTCCAACAACTTCTTTTCATTTTTTTGTTCTTTTATTCTTTCTCTCTGTCTTCCCTGAACTCAGCCTCCTGCAGGGTACATGAAGAACATATCACAGGGGATTCACTATCTTGCATTTCTCTGCCTCCTATTTCTTGTCAATGGAAGACCATTTCCCTAATTTTAGGGAGAATCCTTACAAATGGTAAGCCCGCCCAAAAGCCCTTGTAGCTGCTGTCTGACTTTGACCTGATTCTTGCCATTTTGTTGTTATCACTCTGTAGTCAATAGCAACAGAGAAATTGACTTTAATTTATAGTTAAATTAATAGTTATAATTTTTTAAGAGCAAGCATTTTAAGATTCTGTTTTCAATGCCTATTTTAAACAACATACATCTTCATTTAGGAGTATGTTTCCAAAAAAAGTTTTAAAAGTTTCCTGGAGCAGGGAGATTTCATAGTAATTCTAAAGCTCCCCCTTCCCTCACACTTTTGTGAATAGTACAACTTTTCTCAGAGACTGGAATTCATTTCTGCACAGAAGCCTTTTTAAGGAATTAAATGGGGTTTATGAGATCCTTAATCCTGATTCTGGCCCTTTGTGTGGTGTTGAATTTCATAGAAAGACTGAATTTCAGACAAAAGAGACCAACTGAGTTAACATTTAATCTCTTTTTGAAACACTGAGAACTTTCTGGTCTTGTGAGATTCTGAAGTGATGTTTCATACACAAAAGTTTTCTTTGTGTATCTTGTAGGCTGGATCATGATTACTAGATGACTTGCATGATGTTGTCAGCAGTGCCTTTGGGAGCTCTCGTCCCTGCTATTTAAAAGACCTAGTAGTTGATAAAAGTGTAGTTTACCTTGCCCTTTGTATATGTAAGTTAAAATCTTTTATCTTCCGTGCCTGAAGTATATACAGTCTAATAGTAAAAGGGTACAAGGCTGCATGTAGCTAAGGTTCATTATCACTTTTTGAAGATCACCTCTCTTTTGATCCAGTTTCACTCAAATAATATTCAGTTTATTCTATTTTCACTGCCCTAAGATTTCAGAAATACCTTGATCTTTCAAAGTCACACAGAGTATGAATTCCATCCTGTGTTGAAGTAGAGACTGGGAAATAAATAGGATTTGATGTTTATCTGGTGCTGGTATAAGGGTGAGGCATTCCTACACAATCCTGGAGAGATTGGGTTTGAATGATGTTGTTTACATAATGCTGGCCTTAACTTGACCATGCTGATGTGCTGAATTTTGAGCAAAAGCAAACCAAGGCATAACTGACTAGCATCCCCAAGAACTGTGTAATGAAGATCAACAGTTTTGTGCTTTGAGGGGAGGGGTTATTCGTCCTACTTGCAGAGTTTTTTTTACCTTCATTTTAATATTTCCTGGAGAATTTTCTTTAACTTTTGTGTGATTTCTTTTCTCTTGGTCACAAATCGAACATGACCTCCTGGCAGCATTTCTCTAGCTGGAGTGCAGTCTTTTGCCTGGAGGAATGTGACGAGTCATGATGTGTGACCAGAATAGCTGTGCTGTTGAAATTGCCGAGAGTGGATGGAGTTCCACCCACAAAACTGTGCTTAGGTACTTGAATATATTCGATCTCAGGCTGCAGAAACAAGAGACTCTTAGAATGAACTGTAGTGGCAAAAGCATTCATCTGCTTGTTAGTGCATGTGCACTAACTTCTTACCATGCTATATACCAGAGTCTCTGTACCTGCAAAAGCCTTTCAGCTTTAACTTAGCCTTCATTTTTGGCCTGGCTTGATGAATGGCTGTTAAAAGCCTTCCTTTGTGTTTTTGTTGCATTATAGATACAAAAAGTAAGTATTTAAACTATAATGAAGAGAACACCTGCCTGGTTAACCCAACCTGCCTGTACTACAAAGAGGATAACAAAGTATATGCAAACAAACTGACATCCCTACATTTCTTATTGTGCTGTTTATTTCTTACTTAATTGAGGGAATGAAGGTGACATAACCCTGTTTGTAAGGAGGTGCAGTTTACATATTCTGTCTGTAGAGGTTAGAAATCTATTAAATTATTTGAATAACAAATAGCAAAGTCAGAATAAAGGATTGTTTCATCCCAGGGCTGATGGTGGTTCTCCAAGATTTACTATTTGAGTAAAGCACCTTTCATGTGAAGGTGTTTCTATTCAGATCCTTGGCATAAAGAAGACATACAGGTATCTGGATAATTGCAGACAGATAGAGTTTAGAGTCCTAACCTGTTCTGGTGGAGCCAACAACAAAAGTTCGACTGACTTCAGCCACACAGATTCAGACCCTGAAAGATCAACACAAGAAAAAAGTAGTGTGAAAAGGTACACAAGAGAAAAAGAGAAAGCAGGTTTGCCTGGGTGTTCTTTGAAATAGATATATAATACGTTTTAAAATGTAATTTTAATTCTAGATTTACATGTTTCAACCATATGAAAAATGTAGATCACATGGAGAGTTCTTCTATTGTTAAAATCATTAGAATAGAAGATGGATTTTCACATTACATATTCATCTCTGAAATTCTTTATTTTTTCTTATTATGGTGAAATTTGCATGTCTGCTCTGGTTCAGTATTCTCCCAGCCTTCCCTGATATTCTTTTGTATCTACTTACCACTGGCCTGTTGCACAGCAATACTGAATTTAGAGGGCTTATTTTTCATTGTTAAAATCCGTGACTCTTTCATCATAATTGGGGATATAGATACAAAATAACAGTTTTAACAACATGTATTATGTATCAAAAGTACCCAAAAGCAAACGGTAGACAAGACAGACACAAATGCTGGTACCTGGTCAGTAATCAAATATTATATTCCCAAGCACAACTTCTTTGTAAGTACAATGACTTCTTATTTTTTTAACAAGCTGTGTTCATCCAATATCCTTAGCATAGGTATGGTCTTTGCAGACACCAGATCCTGCAGTGTTTTTTTTTTCCTCACACTAACTCTGTATTTAAAGTTTACCATCCCCTCTACTCTGTGCTTGTTCTGTCCCTCCGGAAGCAGCCTTTGAGTTCACACAAGCCCAGCTTACATGGTACTGAGATTGGGATGTGATCTCTGGTAAGCCAAAAGGAAAAGCCAAACAAAACAGTCTTACACAAACCTTCTGTCTTGAAATTCTGCCTAGAAATTATCAAAACCACAAACAAGTAGATAGAGGCCAGCAGAAGATCTCAGCTGCTGAGGTCATCCACTTCCTTTGAGATTATGTAGATCAGAAATATTCAAACCTCTACCACCTTTCCTCACATGTCCAAGCCCTACTTGGTGCAGAATAGCAGCATTTTCAGCAAGGTGAAATAAGGCTGAAAAAAAGAAAGCCATTTATTTAGCTAGTAGTCCCATACTGAATTGCCCCTGAACACTGTGAATGATGCAATAATTTGGTCATGTGAAAGACCTCAAAGACCTGTGCCCTTAGAGGTCTGGGCTAGATATTTATCTTAGATTTCTTAGGCTAACGCAGTTTCTCAGTTCCTTTCCCATGACTTTTCTATTTCTGATGTTATCTAAGCATATGTGACATACTTTCCCATTCAGATCTAGGGGTACATAGTTCATTAACTGGTGTCTTGTATTTTGGCTATACAACATGCTTAGGAATTGTCATGGCTACTTTTTAAACACATGGGGATATTGAGAGAGGGAAAGAAAGTTCTTGGTGGGGAGTGTTGGTAAAGTTGCTTTGATTAGATATGGATGTTTGCCAGTAACTTAAATTTAAAACTAGTGCTGACTGTAATTTTCATTTGTTAAAAGGCTTTTGCATTCCCCTCCCCCTCTTGATTTTTGTGTAATTTGGCTTATTAAAACAAAATACGATTATTACTATTTATATATTCCAATAAAATATTTAAGCAACTTCCTTCTGTCTGAAATCTCTCTGTCCTACCAATATATTGGTTATATAACTAATTGTGAGCAAAACTGGTCACAATGAAAAATTTACTTGACCTTTCTATGATTGGTTATACCAAACACTTTGGAATTTCTTACATTTAGATGTAATAATATGCAATGACAGGGATTTTTGCCTTCACATAAGGTGCCTCCTTCAGTACTAGAGCATAACACAGTTTGAGAGGACACTTTTCTTACAGTATTCATTTTTGGTTCCATTAAACTTAAGTGCCCCACACTTGGAGTTGGTAAAATGGTGGTTAAAATGACATGTTAAACTCCAAGCATCACATTTGCAAGCTGCTTAATGTTGTTTGAAAACAGAGGAGTGCAGAGCAGAGCACTAGAATGCAGCTGTGCGATTGCTGGGTCTGTGTTTTGCCCACGTACCTTGTGCAGCTCCAGCACAGTGTCCTGATGTTAACTGCTCTCAGGGGAGGCACAGAGGGGGTGTTCCAGTTCCCACTCACTGCTGCTGTTCTGAGTGGTCATTACTTGCGCTGGAGAAGAACCTACCAGCTCACACATAGTCCTGCACTGTTGATTATTGTGAAAAGATGGTCTCTGTTCCTTAGAACGTGTGATTTAAAGGTGAAGTAAGAGACAGAGGGTGGATAATGGGAAACAAAAAAAAGAACAGAGGGAGACAGCCAGTTATTTATGGTTGCAATGACAAGTGGAGGTCACAGAACCACAGTTTTGTAAACACCATGAATCAAATCTCAAAGAACATTGGAATTTGATTGTTGTTTTGGCTGAAAACATTTCTGTAGCCTTAAGTTATTAAATCATTCCCTTCTTCCTCTGACAGTGCCAGGCAAGTAGCACCGTGGGCAGTTATCTCAGCATTGTAGCTGGGAAGCTGAAGAAAGTAAAAGAAGTCAAGAGAAGCACCTAAAAACTTAATACACAGGAGACCACTACTGTGCTTATATAGAAAATTTCAGGCAAAACAAACTTTCTTCACATATGCATTCAGGCGAACTTATGGTGACCACCTTCTCCACTGAGCATGATTAAATGATTAGTGCTGAGAAGTTTTTTTTTGCAGCTGGAGAGATTTGCACTCTAAACTGTCTGTAGGTTCTACCCTCCTTTAGACCACTAGCGTATTTTGCTTAGTCAAAATTGACAGCCCTGTTATAGTCCAAGGATATATTTAAGCAAATAGCAGAATTCCATGGAGCACCCTCCAGAAGGATCATGGTGACCAGTGCTGGTGGTGGGAGCAGGAATGATGGATATTTTATAGAAATACAGCATAGTAGGATTGCTGTGTGCTTTGGGTCTTCTAGCCCACTCTGGGTGCAAGGGTCACAAGGCTCACTTGCTCACACCTAAACCGGGGTGCAAAAGAAAGCAGTGGAGGAGGAAACAGAGAAGAAATCAGGAAGCATGGTAAGGAAGAATGTGCGATGGTTCCCTTGTACATTTATCTAAGATTCAGGGTGTGCGGTCAAGGGTAGAGGACGATGGTTCCTGGCTTGAAAGCAAAGTTGCAATATAGGTAGGTGCCCTTGCAGTAAACATCTGACCCATAGACTGGGGCCAGGCCTCTTGTGAACTTCAAAATTTGGGAATGTGTCCCCCTCTCCTGTGACAGTGGTTCAGAAGCATCTGGCAGATCTGTGCTTACACTGCCTCTGCTGTGTCAACAGAAACAGAATAACTGACCCAGAACAAGCCCTTTTCTGAACTGCCAAAGTAAAGTATTTTTATCTTTCATAAAGTATGCAGTTTTACTGCTTCCTTCTTAGAATGTGGTTCTAGAGAAAGAATCTTAAGAGATTTTTTTAGCATGGAGATTTATAACAGCAGTCTTTTCAAATAGGCATTTAAAGCAGGTTTTTGAAAGTGATTTTTGAGGAAAGGAGGAAGAGCTGTTACTATGGAATAATGTAATGATAACCCTTCCTCATTAGGTGACAGGTGCTGATTTCTCTCTTTCTGATTGTAGATTATGTAACACTGATTATATTTTGGGGCAGAGATGGATTTCTGGATTTATCCAGTATGGTCTCAGGAAATTTCTTTCTTGCTGGATTTGCGTTTATTCTGATCTGATGAAAAATCAGGAGTTGCTAAAAAGGTGTAGTGGTTTTGTAACTGTGGGAAAAACTGGTTTGTTAAAAAAGTGATTTTTTTTAGTACAAAACATGTCATAGAAATAGGTTAGTTGAAATTACCCTCTGACTGAAGTTAAAGATTGCTGAGAGCATTTTTCAAAACTGTGAATATATTAATATTTTCAAAATTGAGGCATCTGTCATGTATTTGAAAATAATTTTGTTTTAAACTATAAATTAATGGCAACTTTTTGTAAATTATACATATGCCCATACTAGAAATCACACATTTAAATTTACCCAAATAAGATGGGTAGTACCATGCATCAGTGTGGCATATTGGTTAACCATTTTGTTCAGATTTAAGGGAGTTTGTAACCTTTTTCCCCAATTCTACCTATTCCTCACAGTTTGGAATAATATTTATTTAAACAAAAAGTTTCAAAACTTCTCTCATTAAGCAGGCCAATTCCCACTGGTCCTATTAAAATGAAACTACATTGAAAAGAAAGCAACAAAAAGTCTGATTGTTTGTCTATATATATGCAGCCTTGGGAGATGTGTGTGTGGGAGAGAGAGATTGAGAAGGGGAAGGATAGAGGAAATTACCATATATGTACTCTTAATCTGGTGCAATGGAAGATAATTAATTTAAGATGCATAGTAACTTTGCTTTGTAGCTTATCAAACAAATTTAGAAGGGGCATGAAAGCCAGAACTGTAGCTCAGAAAAGACTGCTTAATTTGCAGAATAATCTGATGTTTTATTAGTCCAGGACCCAAAAATCCTGTTCTGCGAGCACTGTCCTAAAGGGACCTGCTTCCTTGAATTCAGGCTGTGTGCTTTGAATTCCCCAGGTAGGGACTCTCACTTTATTTAGGGAGTTGATACCTTAAGGTTCTGGTGTAGTGCTGAAACAAAGTCATTGAAAAAGAGACCCCAAGTCATCAGTCGTAAAGGATGCCTATGCAGAAAAGCCAGCTAGGACTGCCAGACTGACTGCAGCCCAAAACCAGAAGTGTACAGAAAGCCCTGCTGACCGCAGTGCGCTTGCCTTGCTTGGCTCAGCTGTGAGCTGAAGTTGTGATGCATTCCTGTTTCCTTTAGGCTTCTTTTGGTTTGTTCTTTCGGGGCTGGGGGAAGGGGTGGCAGGAGGGGTAGGGTGGTGTTGACATTTTCTGTTTGTATCTTTACAGTCCCAAGCAATTATCTGGCTTTTCTGCGGAGTATCCTTTTTCAATGTGACCTTTGGTTTTTAGGTGCTTGAGAGTGGTGCTCCTGACATGAATCATGCTTGTGCTCTATCATGCTGTACTTACATGCCAAAACACCTTTCTGTCTTTAGTGTCTACAGAGAACTTTGTGTGTGTTTTTACATTAAACCTTCAACACACTGTGATGGGCAACTCTGTCGCTTTCCAGCATGGGATGTGCCCAGTAGATGGCACCTGGAACCCGCGCACTGACAACTGCTTGCCCTGAATTCCAATGTATCTCAATTTGCTATGCTGAAGTGATTTTTAGTTAACACACACCCTATGTTTTCATTAAGACTGGCCAAATGAGGTTGCTTTAACCTCGATTAATAAAACGTATAATCATTTTGGAAATAGTTGGAGTCGGAGACCTGCCAACTGCTTTTTTCTTTCTCTTTCTCTTTTTTTTTTTTTTTTTTTTCTTTTCCCCCACCCCTGGATCTTGCAGTAATCAATACAAGAAACTAAAATGCAAATCACGGAAAGTGTCTTGCATTTCACATCTCCTCTCAGCCTCCCTTCCTCAGGCCTCTCCCTGCATAATTTAACCCATCCTAGAAATCACGGTTGTCAGTGCACTGGTAAAGGTACCATCAGCCAAACTTGCTCTTTCTTGGTATTTTTCAAGGAGAATGAGTGAGGCAAATGCACAGCAAAGCACTGCTGCCACCACCCGCGGCGTTACCAGGAGGAAGGAAGGGCCGGACGCTGGCACAGTCCCGACCTACCTGGGGACTTCTACTGACAAAAAATAAAATAAAATAAAATAATAAATAAATAAATAAACAAACAAACAAATAAATAAATACAAAAAACCCACACCCCCAAACAAACAAACAAACAAAAACCAAAGAAACAATTGCGATCCCGGGACGGGGACGGAGCCGCGACCGTCGGGGCGCTGCGGCTCGGGGCCGGCAGGGGCCACTGCTGCCCCGCGGAGCCGCTGGCCCGAGCCGCGCATCCCCCGCATGCACCGCATCCCTCTCGCCGCGAACGGCAGGGGGGCCTGCGGGAGTGTCCTCAGCACCGCGGGCAGGACCCCGGCATGGGTTCCTGCCCATACTTCTCAGGAAAAAAGAGCAAATCAAACCCATTCCATTCCATTCCATTCCATTCCATTCCATTCCATTCCATTCCATTCCATTCCATTCCATTCTTCACAACTGGCCCCTTCCCTTACAAAATTTTCAGTCCTCTGTAATTAACTACCAGCATCTGCTTAATTTCAATTAGTTTATTTATTTTACAGTTATTCTGTGGGAAGCAGGCACAACTAGGAAGCAGGTTAAGGGTATTCCTGTTTTGTATGTTGAGTCTGTCATGGACTTCTATAATAGTCAAATATCCTCTTGGACAATATTAAAGCACATATTTCAATATTAATATTGAAATATGTGCTTTAAAAGTGCACCTGAAGCCAAGATTTGCTACGACTTCTGCAGTACATCTGTGGCTGTGTCCTCTCCACGTTGCTGTGTTGCAGGTATTTAATGATCATTAACTGAGCTGGAAGCACCTGACTGCATTTTAACTCCAAGTATACAAGCAGCTTCTCTTGAAGCCAATTCCCTTCAAGCACTTTAGGTTAATCATGTGCTTAAATGCTTGACTATGTCTTCAGTCACCATATCACAGCCTGCAGAGGAGCTGTGAAAAGTATTATGATTAAATATGAGGTAGGGGAGTCCAGGCTGAGATCAAGGCCTGTGGCTCTGGAACAAGCTTATTCTGTCACAGTCCTGCTGGGCACAGGATCCTGGATTTGGGGATCCAAACATAAAATCAGTGCTGATCTCAGTAGTCTGCCTGAAGATTAATGGCACTGTCCTGCTGGAGGGGCTGTCACAGCATGTTGTAAATCCACTGTCATGTTCTATGTAGACACTAAAGAAACTGCAAAATGTTTTAAACAGAACCTGGATCTACACTAATGGCCAACTTTCAGCATGAAATTCCCTGCTTACACACATTCCTCCTGCAGCTTCAAATACCATCAGACTTTGTGTAAGCTGATCTGAGTTTAACTCAGCTGACATTGATTTAAAAGGATAATCTCTACAAAAGTATTGACCTCTGCATATGAAAGAACTAAAAAAACCCAGCAGGGAATATGCTGTGAAACTAAGTCCTGAGACATTCACAGGCTTTGTCTTGCCTAAACCTAAACCCAGCCATGCACTGAGCCCACTCAGGATAAATAGCCACAGCCTACAAGAAGAGATCATTGATAAGGCTACACAATATGCAGGGGATAACAGTAAATTTTACATATGATTTTAAACATCACAGTAGTGAATGCAGTGCACAGGCAGACAGCTGGGAAAGAGCAAGTAGTGTCACCTTCCCCCTGGTTTAGACATGGACAGGATATGAAGGTCCTCAGCTAGACAGTTGTAGCAGTGAGTCATGGTAGGCTAAAGTTCCTTCTGAGTCACTTAAAGTTATTATTTGGACCTTAGCAGTTTCAGTAATAACTGAAAATATGTTCATTATGTATGTAAGGTAATGCCCATCCCAGTCTAACTCAATCCAGTCAAATGGCTGGTCTGTCAAATGGAGGCTAAATGAAACAGAATTATTTGGCTCAGTACTGGAGCCAATCCTATTTAATATGTGTAACAAGGATTTGGACAAGGGGATCAAGTGCCCCCTCAGTCAGTTTGCAGATGACACCAAGTTGGCAGGAGTGTTGATCTGCTGGAGGACAGAAATGCTCTGCAGAAGGATCTGGACAGGCTGGATTGAGGCCATTTTTATGAGGTTCAACAAGGTCAAGAGCATCTGGGTCACAGCAACCCCTGCTACAGGCTGGGGGCAGGGGTTGGAAAGCTGTCTGGCAGAAAAAGACCTGGGAATGCTGATGACAGGAGCTGAACATGATCCAGTGTGTGCCCAGGGGGCCAAGAAAGCCGATGGCATCCTGGCCTGGCTCAGCCATGGTGTGGGCAGCAGGAGCAGGGCAGTGACCGTCCCCCTGTGCTGGGCACTGCTGAGGCTGCACCTGGAATCCTGTGTGCTGTTTTGGACCCCTCATACTAGGAAGACCAGAGGTGTGGAAACACCCATCTGGAGACCTGAGGCACTTTTTGGAGAGATGTGCTGCTTACTGGTGGCTCATATCGGGGATGCCATTGAGACACTACCAAACCCTCTATAGGACCCTGACTATTGCCCACTGCTGTTGTTTCGTGTGGCACAGTCAGGAGCAGTCTGAGAAGTATCAAGAAGGGTAACATAACCCTAGGAGTGCTGGTAAGGGACTCTGGAGCACAAGTAGTAGACTGTATGATTATATTGGATTCTCTTGAATTTATTCAGAGACAGGCATCTGGTAAGCATCATTAAATTTGTTTTATTATTGGAAAGCAATTTACTGAGTATGGTTTTCTACTGCTTTAAAGTTAGCTCTAAAGTTAAATTCTAAACAGTCTTGAAATATTTTGCTTTGTAGATAAACACTTCAAAAATAACAAAAATGCTGAATAGATGTAATGAATATATTTTTAGCAAACCCATTGAGTACAGTCTTCTGATTCAAATGGATAGCTCCAAACTCACAGACCTCACCTTTTTCTGCCTCTACTTCTATTTTTGTTATAATATTTTGTTTAGAAAGTGAAAACAAATTTCACACTGCTGAAAAGCCAACCAAACCCTAAGGGAGTTCATTTCAATGATGTGTGAAGTTACCAGAGCCTTTTTTTTTTCCCCCTTAATTTCAGGTAGAACAATATGTAAATTGGCCAGAATACTCTGGAGAGTTTCCTTTGGGAGGTCTCCTGAAACCTGTGATGTCTCACACTTTTGATTCCCTCCTGTCTGCAAGTGCCACAGCCTCTCTCCCACTCCCTGACTGGTATCTTTTTAACCTCACTTCAAGTACCTGCCCTGAGGAGGTAATTTTTTTTCCCCTCTGCTGAGCTGTCCAGGCTTTCCTAGTTGATGCAAACAAGAGAAAGGCATTTCTAGGGCATGAGTCACCTTACTGTAATGTACACAACTAAAATCAGGTGGAGTGCTTTTGATTTAAGAGGTAATGTGATACGTTCCACGTTCAAGGCATTAAGAATCAGTGAAATTAAGATTTCAGTATTCTAGTTTGATTTCTTTCTGCAAAGGGAATACATTTGAGCACTGCTTCCTTATGGCTCTATGTTGAAAGCATAATTCATTAATAATTCTGAAGTGTTTGGATAGTAGGGTCACACTGTAGGTAACTATAGGGATATCTAGGCAGAAAAAACATTTAGAACGAATCACAAGTCTGTGCATAAAAAATGAGGTTCAATAATCTCAGAACTGAAATTAAACTAATGTACTCAGTGAAGAGACAGATTAATTTTAACAATGTCATTGCCACTCTGTGTTCGAGGACAGGTAGAAACGCAAGGCAAATCATCCCAAGCCATGGGCCATTAGGGAGAGAAAATGCTGCTCTCAGATGCCTGGACCCTCCCTTGTGCACACTGTGCTGCCAGGGTGTTAGCAAGCCAGCATTCTCATGCTATATTAGAAAAGTTTCACTCATATCATTGAGGCTTAAGATGAAACACAGTCTTTTGGCAAAGATACATGAATAATTGTCATGACATCTGTGATCCCTCCCCAGCTCTCCCTCAAGTCTCTACAGCTCACTTTTTCAGATATAAGTGACTTAAGTACCTAAAGCTGTAGGCAGAGAACACAGACAAATGACTATGGTTTTTTAGGACTGCTGAGTCATTGAAGCTGACTTTGAAAATTAATCTCTAGCTTGTTAATTCTTTAAACTTGTTTTGAAATATGATGGAAGGTACTGTATGAGTACCAAGAAGAATTATTCTGTAAGTGTAATTCTTACAGTGTCAGAAAAAGAATATTTGAAAGATCCTCAGCCTATTTTTTTTTATGTATGGAAAGGCATCAGTAATCACAAAATGCCTCTAAAATCTCCTTGAAGTGTTATAAAGGCAAAAAAATAAGACAGCTCAGCTAAACCTGGAGTGGTTCAGCCAGTAAGATATGCAAAGACTGACTTCCAGCAGATTTAGGTTTATTACAACCCCAGCTAACTCATCCACTGAGAATCTCACTTTTCTGGCCCACCTGGTAAAGCTGCTGTATGTGGACCACAAAATGTCCCAGGTTACATTTCAGTTGTTATAAATGTGCATTTTGGCTGGTGCAGGGGACAGTGCTAATTGGTTAAGTATGTTCTAGTGTCTGGCCACCAGCTGCCAGCCACAACATCACACAGTGTTGCCTTAATGCTGTTTGTTCCAATTAGTTAATTTGACTGGATTATGAACTCTTCTGCCGTCAGGAAGAGAAAAGCACTTTAAGGCTATTTCAACCCGTCTGCTCTGCCTTCTCCTGTCAAAAGTCTAATTTGCAATTAGGAATTTCAGCAGCACTTTCATGTGCTCAGAAAGCAGCAGAGCAAAGCTTCCAGAGAGATTCATTTCCCATAGAAATGGAGGTATCAGCAATTCCCAAGAAGCTGGTCTTTATCAGAAGTTAGTAAATTGTTAGTATTGTCATTTATGGGGCTATAAAAGTGCACAGAGCCAAGCTGTCTCCTCCAGAGACCGTCGTGGTAACGTGTGCCTCACATGGTCGATTCCTCTCAGCCTGGAGGCAGCCACACTGCTGGGGGATCAGAAAAGAACTCTCTGCTGGGAAGCTCAGGGTGGGCCTGTCCTTTATGATGCCCTAGTAATGTGCTGGTCAGTGTAAAATAGGGATGATTGGAATCTTCCTCGTTTCCTATGGGGCTTCCTGCCAAAGTTCTCCCTCTACTTATGTAGCTGTGCCTTAATCTTGGCTTGTAGCTGAGCTTCCTCATCCCCTAATTTAAATACTATTTCCCTAATAAGACCCTAATTCAGGAAGATGCTGAATTTGCCTCCTGGAAAGGCATTGATTTTTCTGTAGTTCCCATCTATTTCTTCCAGCAATACCTCTGAAATTATGGCCTTTGTTTATTAGTTCTGTTGTTGTTATTATTGGTACAATGTAAGATTCTTCCAAATGAGTGATCTGTACTTCCAACAGGGTAGTTTTATAATTAAATCCTGGGGCCATGCTTTCATAGGGATTTCAGTCCAATGAGTGATTGCTCTGTGAAATAATCTGTAAAAAAAGACAGGGATGAACAGACTGCTTGAAT
This sequence comes from Prinia subflava, assembly GCF_021018805.1. NCBI lineage: Eukaryota > Metazoa > Chordata > Aves > Passeriformes > Cisticolidae > Prinia > Prinia subflava. Next base: position 29,334,203 of record NC_086249.1, read on the forward strand.
ACAGAAGGTAGGAATCATATTCTTACAGGTAGAAGTCCTGGTAAATCTCCCTCTCTGAATTAGTTGCCTTGAACTGTTCTATGGTCAGTGTAAAAAGATGAATTATTCTAGGATGCAATTCCTGTCAGCCTAAAACAGACTGGATAATTCATGCCCTAAAAGCACCTGGTTTACTCAAGTGACTAGAAAATGAGCCCAAAATGGATAGATTAAATGTAGATTTCTACATCTAAAATGAAGTTAAATGAATCTCAGGGTGAATCATTTTTGAGGAAAAAAGCCATTGTCCTTCTCAGGTTGAGGGGCAGTTGCAAAGAAGTCCCATGTTAAGCCCCGAATCCTATTAACTTCAAAATCAGAGTGTTTTCCTCTTTTCTCTGGTGTTGCTCCATCTTTCCCATCTCCCTCTCAGTCCTGGGGCTGACAGCAGTGGGACTGGTGGGAATATCAGCAGCCACCAGCATCCTCAGTTCTTATCCAGCAGGGTTTGATGGCTGGAGATCCCTTCTTCATCTATTTTAGGGTCACTTTGGGTTTATGTTTCAGTATTATCTTCATACAGCCTGCATTACATGGACTTTATTTTTTTTAGTCCTCAATTATTCAATTTTGCAGTCCCTTTGTTATATCTAAAGTGGTTTAGACAGTTGCCTGCCTAAAGGGACCACTGGGATTTGTGTTTACAGTCTGGGACCTCCAGTACACCCTGTGTTTGCATTCATGCAAGCTGTATTTTATTCTAGGATCACAGGCACTTCATTCTACACAGAAAATCTACTTGTTATCACTATAAACTAGAGCTAACTCAAAACAAACCCAACTGCTGGACATTTCCTCCCCCAGTTAAATAAAACAAGCTCATTATCAGCTTAGGCCAGGACAAGCCCAAACAAACCCTGCCACCCTTTTCTGTCAGGTCAATAAAAAACATGTGGCCTTCCAGCAGGAATGGCAAAAAACGTAATATTTACTGGGCTACACCAAACACCATCCAGGAGCTGTTTGGCTGTGTTTGCACAGTGCTGTGCCTCATCTGCTGTGCTCCAGAAGTCGTGTAGCTGTGTTGACACTGCTGTGCTAATACAGCAACACGACTGCTGAGCAGCGTTTAGCCTGCGTATGCCCAGCTCAGCACACGGGCAGAGAGCGCTTCCATCTGTCTCCAGCCGTCTTTAGAGACATGCCCACGGTCTGCCTGCCTCTTGTAAAAATGCAAGCAAGAGGACAAAGATCCTGCAGGTGTTTCTTAGAGTGAGGGCTTTGTGTTTAGGAAAGCCATCTGAGCAATTCCAAATGCCTGGGTATTTGGAACACCTCTTTGGAAGACGTTTGGAACATCCAGTGTCCTGATCACTGACCATCTTGAAAGTGGTTCCAGCAGGCATTGGCTAACTGATGAAACACAGGTCACTAGTGCCCTAAAAGGTTTATTTGTGTTTCTAGTTATTCAATAGCAAAAATCAAGGATCCATTAAAAAAATTAGGCATCTTCTTCAGTAATTTTAATTTCCAGGGTCCTGTCATGACATTTTTTAAATGCAATTGTGGGATTACAGTACTGACAAACTGGAATCATTCTAATTGTTTAATTACTCCCCACTACCAATCAGAACAGAATACATATTCTATTAGGTTGACAATTACCATATATTTGAGCATTTCACAGTCCACTTAGTCTCCTGATAGAGTTCCCTGAATGATCTCCACATCTCATTTTTTCCTGTCTAGCAGATTCTTTTAAGAAGTGTTTAAACACCAGAGCAGGTGATAAAATATTTCTGGTAATCCCTTAAGGTGAATTATAAGATTCTGGAAAAAGGGTTGACTTTCATTTAAGGGACAAAATAAGGCCAAGTTCAACAACCATCAAAAAGTAGCAGCCATCTGACAGTAAACAGCCAGAGAGGCGCTAAAGGGACTGGTGGGTTTGTTCTAATTTACTTTTGTGGGATTCACTTGACTATATAAACATCACAAAGATGCCTACACTGCAGCTGGTTCTCTTTCAGATGAATGGTGGCTCCCAGGGTTGGAGTAATCATGTTGTGAAAAGGGCTTTTAAACTAAACCCAGCGAGTGTTGTTCCATGTGTTCTTTTTTTTTTTTTTGTCTTTTTGCTGCCATGCTGGGCTGTGATGGCTAGCTCAGATGGAAACACCTACTTTATTGACATCTAAAGTTGGATGAGATAAATTCTATATGCATCCTAAAGGCAATACCTCAGAGTTAGACTTTCCAGTGATTAATATAGACTTTTTTAAAATGCTGGACACACATGACACTGAAGTTGTAGCATGCAGCTTCATTTTAAGAGGCTAAATCAGATGAAAACAACACAGACACATGGGACAGGAACATAACTGATGCAAGCTCATCTTGCCAATTCAAATGGAATGCTTTTCCCTTTTGAAGGGATGACTTTGTGCCAGTGGACTCTGTTCCAGAGCAGAAACTGTCTCATGTCACTCTCCTTTTACAGTGGGCTGGGTATTGACTATCTTTTCCAAGTGGCAAGGACTTGATGTAAATACCTTATCATTTTTTTTCTAACATGACATAAGTACATCATGTGCTCTTGTCTGACCCAGATCAAATTTCTGTTGTTTGGTAAAGCACAATATCAATGAAGGTGGAACCAAGGTTGTTCTGTAAGGGCTTTTATGCCTGAGCAATGACATCTGCCATCTGGCTTGTCTCCTGTGCTGATCTGTGCTGGCAGACCCCATTCTGAACAGTGAATAAACCTTATCAGGCACAGACATATTTCTGTTCATTGATCCTAGTCACCTGCTTAAGTCTTATTTGTGCTGTCTGACATGTCTTTCACCCCAAGGAGAGCTTCTTTCACATGCTACGTGAGGAATGGGGCTAACATGTTCTGGCATCTTCCAGTGCTGAGACTGGTTCCATAATAAGCTCCATATTCTGAGATGGCTGCTACTTTGAAAGCTTTATTGACCTGATAAATGTTCCTAGCTCATGTTAAATGGGCTGTGAGTCTGATCCAGATGGCTTGCTGGATGCAGCTTTGAGGTCAGAAGCTGCTGACACTTGAGCCAGCAATGTGCATAAGCTACAGCATCTGGGATCAAAACCGTAATTCTCCTGTTAGTCAAACCAGGCCTCTGACAGTTGCTGGTGGTTTTGCAACATGAATTTCTCACTTGATATACTAACAAGGAGAGAAATACTTGTATCTAATAACTTAGGATAGTTGATGCAGGGAAGATAAACTATCAGAAGATATTCTGCCTCTCTCTTTCATTTTCCTTTGCACTCACAAAGGTATCCATGTCAACACTGAACATTCTATAAATCTCTCATAGCTGCCATTTCTCATCAATGCTGAAACAGATTTCCCAGACATATACACATTTTTAAATCAACTGGGAGATTCGTGTTCAGACAAAATAATAAGATATCACACTTAAAAATAAAATAAAGAATATAAAATTGGGCAAGAACACCCAATGTTTTTGCTAAACATAATTTTGCTAGACATTATTTGTTTTGCTAGAAGGAGAAATGTCAAAGCTTTAGTGAGGACAGCACAAATGTTTTCAGTCAATAGAGTAGAAATTCTTAGCAAGTTCGCTTTGATTTTGATCACACCTTTCTTCCAGTACTCTAACAAAAATACATAGCTAGTAAGTGGTGCAAGACAAAACAATATTTAAATCAAATAGCAAACAGCTTTTGAGAAGTACAGTTCTTATTCATAATTTTGTGGCTGCACAACAGTGCAATCCTTCTTGTCTGGGAGAATCAGCTTTCTTTGTGACTACTGTGTCTACTCAGAGCGCTTCACGTTTTAAACATGAAAAACTTACTAAACTGATTTGGTTGGGATGAGAGGCGTGGTGGTGGTGATGATCAAATTTATTGGGAAAATTAGACAGCTGCCAAGACCAGTGGGGTTTTTTTGGAAGTGCTGCTGAATGGCCGTTTCTAAAAAAGATCTTTATTGCAGATGAAGTATCACTTTTTAACTCTGTACTGTTCACCTATGTACCAGCTTTTCCAAGAGCCACGAGCCTTCCAAATAGTGATTCTAAACCTTGGGGGGGAAAAAAAATCAGTAACTAGTCAAGACACTTGAGTCTTGAGCAAAAATTGATACAATTCCATAGAGATCATGGCACTTTTGCAGTCAGCGAGGGCCGATGTGGCCCCGTGTGTCTGCGGCTCGGGTGTGAGCGGCGTGAGCCGGGGCGGGCTGTGTGCGCACGCTGCCCTCGGGTCGATCCACCGCGCCAGGGAACTGCTGGAGGCCGAGAGCCTGCCAGGGACCGGCATCCCGCGCTGCCCTGCTGAAGCCCTCCGGGTTCTGAAGGCAGTGGGGGTCGCAGGGATTCCCTCGGAGCTAAACTCGGTTCGATAACGAGGAAGCAATCGCGGGGAGGCCCGCCGGGGGGCGCCGCCGGGAAGGAGAAGGAGCGGGCGCGGGCCCGGCCCTGGCGCCGCGGGCGGGAAGCGCCGGGCGCTGCTCCCGCCGCTGCTCCCGGCGGTGCTCCCGGCGCTGGCAGCCACCGCAGAGGGCTCTGTCTGGCTGCCGGTCTCCTGCTCGGCGTCCCGGCGCTTGCACAGGCTGCGGTGGCCGAGAGGACGCCGCCAGGCAGGCGAGATGTGGGTGGGGGCTGGCGCGCCGCCGCTAGTCCTGCCGGCCCCGCTGGTTGTGATACAAGGCAGCGCTGCCGCGGGCCGGGGCTGGGTGTGGAGATCATCCTCATCCTCCTCCCATCTGTAGCACCCTCAGAGTCTCCCCGTCGCGCAGAGACCGCGGGCTTCCATCAGCTGGCAGCCCTGATTTCCGTGGGGGCGTTCCAGCCCCTCCTGAGCCGCTCGGCTCCGTGGCCCCCGGCACCGCTGCAGCGCCCAGAGCTGCGGGAGCCTCCGGCAGCCCGGCGGCTGCGCTGCGTGGCGGGACAAACCCCGCAGGGAGCCTGCCGGGGGTGAGCCCGGCTGCTGCCAGCGGTGCCCGGTGCCAGGGACAGTGGGGGTGAGCTGTGTGGTGGTGCAGGATCGTTTTCCCTTCCGTGGCTGCGATCCTGCAGGGCTGCTGTCTAAGCACATCCAGAAGAGAAAGTGGGGCCCCGCTCCCTCGGGGGACAGGGACAGAGGTGCCAGACACTCTGAAGCAGTGACAGCAGTTCGGGGCGCTGCTGTTTCATAGGTGATTTTGGGGGAACATGAGACCCCTGAAGGGCTAATTTCAATTGGAATTTGTGATAAATGACATGGGAGAATTCGTGTATATGGTGTTTATAAATTAAGAAATGTTCTGTAAAATAAATGAGAAAGTCGGTCGGGCTTAGGACAGACGGACTTTTAGGATAGACAACTGCCTCTGCCGGGAATTTGGGATGAGCAATACCCCTGTCGAGAAATCGGGAAATACAAAATTAGCAATGGAAAAGAAGGTGGGTCCGGAGACAGATGGATCTTCTTGGGCAGTGGAACTGTGAACGATCCAGCCATTAGGATCGATATGGATCTCCCTCCACCATTCACGATTCCAGCTCCCCATTCATGATTCCGAGAAACTGAATTAATATTCATCCTCCCTCGGAAGAACCATTGAACAGACCAGACGGCAGAGAGGAACTCCCATGAATATGAAGGAAAAGACGAAAGACAAAGAAGATGTGGAGAAATACTCTGCCCCCGGCTAAATAAACTGTATATAAGCAAACCCCTAAAAGACTGGATTTGTGTTACGGGGGAGTTACGGTGCGCTAGAGGCCGTAGCTAAGGTTCACCCAGTGCCGATCCTGGGACTCGACACTGAACTTCCGATTGCTGGCTTATCCTAAATTTTGTTTTGTTAATTCTTGATAATTAATAAAGGTATTTATTAATTTGGAATTGGCTAAGCGTTTATAACAGAGTTGCACAGTAGTCAAAGGCTGAGGGAGGATCTGGCATGGAGGATAATTGGGTAGGTCTAATGGTAGGGATGGGTTCATGTGGCTGGAAGACTCGTGTCCAGGAAGTGGCCCTGGGTGCTGAGATAAGGAACAGTCTCAGCATTGTCTTGTAGCCATCCTGGAGAGGGAACACTGTAAGCCCCAGGCTCCAGGGCCACCATTGGGCAGCAGCTGCTCAGTGGGATGGACCAAGGGTTGAGCTGAGGTGCTGTGTACCCCAACCTCCCCTTTTCTCCCTTGGCCCAGCATCTCCTTCCCTCCCTTTGACCTGCACAGGCCTCAGCTTCATCCTGCCTTGCCTTTGTGTGACCCAAGCTGCCTTCTCCAGGACAACCACACTGAACTTTCTATCCCTTCCTGACCCTCCTTCTCTATCCCTTTCTGTCCTTTGGTGAACCTTCTCTAACATCTGGTCGACAAGCGGAGTCTCAACAGAGCTGAGTAGAAGGGGAGAATCACCCCCACCCTTGACCTGCTGGGGATGCAGCACAGGACATAGTTGGCACTGATCTATAGTGGGGATGATTCTAGATTGTAGGTAGAAGTTTCTATTTGTCCTGTCCTTTTGCAAATGTGACACCTTTTTGACTGACATTTGAGAACCTCTGGTAGACCTTAAGGACATCTGCTGAAACAGTAAGGAGGAGCTCGCATCACTATTTTATTCTGTTGCCCAATGAATCTGGATGTCCCCTTCCACCTTAGTAATTTTAGGATTCTGAGGGATGCTCTAATGTAATCTGGTTTGAATATTTACAAGTCCTGTGGGTCTCCTCGCTTTAAGGAACAGGCAGAGGAAAGTCCATCTTAGAGTATTGTTGCAGTGTAGCTTGGTTCAAGCTGAAGTAGGTATGTGCACAGCATCAGCATCTCAGTTATGTAAGTAGGCGCAGCCTGTTCAGTCATTAGGATGACAGCAGTCTGTGCAAAATTGTGGGATAATTCAGTTCTGTGGCAAGGGAAACATTAGATGTTCTTCACACTCCCAGTGTGCTTTCAGCAACAAAGGACATTCCTTCATTACCTTCTGCTGTGTTTAGGTATGTTTGGTGTTTTTATAGTCAGTTTTGCTGTGGGAGTGTGTGCCTAGAGGAGAGTATGGCTAGCAGAAGGAACCATTTAGCTGAAAAAAGTAAATATTCTCTGAAAACTGAAACCAGTTTTCCTTACCTTATAGGAAATTCAAAACTTATGGGTTGTTCCTTCATTTCCAAACCAGAAAAAACCCCCCCCACATGGTTAAAAACTGAAATTTAATGTGAGTAAAGCTATCATATTGACTTGTTTGTTTCAGATTTACAGTTTAGAGTAGGTTTTATGTGATATAAAAATGTTTTTAAGCAATAATTTCAAACTTCAACATATTATAAAGGATTTTCCATTTCTTTTTTTCCAAGCAAGATTTAGACTTTGTCAGGTAGTTGTCCCAAGACATTCTGGCTTTAAAAAGCATTTCCAAAGGGATGAAATGATCCATTCGTTTTGTAACTAAGTGTAATTACTTATATTTTTATTTCTTATGATCTACATTTCACTAATTTTGAACTTCTGTGCATCTTGTTCAGAGAATATTTTCAGCATTAGCTGTCTATTTTAGTGGGGATTTTTATCTTGATGTCATGGACAGGAAATAAAAGGTACTTCAGATGTAAAATAAACATTTGTTTAATTCCTATGGTAGCAACACATTTATATTTCATGATTTCATGTAATATCTAGATCTGGATGGCTGCTTTCAAGGCGAAATGATAAACAACATTGTCCCTTGCAGTTAGATAGCAATATTGAGAACAGTCCATTCAGCAACAAATCAAAAGATTTATATTAAAGAGGAAAGTCATATTAATCTTGCCTCGGTTGCACCAGTGTGTGAAACTTATTTGAAATAGAAGGTAGAAAAAGTAACCTGCAAAAGAGGGTGATTACACGCCAGCCTAGAGAAACGATGATAACATGGAGATAGAAAAGGGGTTGTCTGTAACTTGAACTATATTTTTCTTCTGCATTGAAACAGAAAACTCAGTACCTGCAATAACTGACTGAAAGGATAGGCTTGTCTGATGTTACATGTGTATACTGCTTCGTAGAATACATGGGGAGAGATGCACTGCAGTATGTAAATAGTCTTTGTCAGATATAGAGTGCTTTTGATCTTGGTATTTTATCTTGTGTGAATTTTGTGTAGTGGGCCTTTCATATATATGGCACAGAATAGTGTGTTTTACTGATAGTGCAGGCAAAGTAAATATCTAATGCAGCGTGCTAAATGATGTGGGTATGTGGATATACAGCTTTTTGTGAGTTTTGTGCTTTTATTTAGGTATTCCTGAGTGCAGAAGAGCAAATAAAAAATTGTAAGTGGTAGCTAGATTTTTATTGTTTGAACTCACTGTTTCATAGTAGCAGATACTGATAGCAGATTTATGATTGTTTTCCTTAGACACTCCCAAATTCAGGTAAGATAAAATATTTTCATGGTCTCTGTTGACCAGGACTTGGGAGGTTTGGGCTAAACTTTGTCTTAAATGCTGCAACCAGGCAATTGGCTTCATGGGCATGAACCTCTTTCAATTTTCCATTTGTAAAACAGATCAAACCACTGAGAGCAATGGCTTATCAGCAGTGTGTCTACCATTCATCCCCATATGGATCAGATGATCTCTTGAGGTCTTTGGCAGTCTTATTTTCTGATTATTTTTTCCCTGCCTTTTCCATTTAAAATGCAGTGCATCTGATTGCTCATATCAATGGGTGTGTCTTATTCCATATATACTCAATTTCAGCGCAGTGAAATCCAGTGCCAGCAAGGGGCTCCCAGCATTATTACAGTACAAATAATAAAAAAATACAGCCTTGGTGTGAGTTGGTTATTACTGCTCAAAAGCAATACAACAGGTTCATACAAACCATTTTTTATCTCCCAGGAAGAAGTTTTCACTGAGACAAAGAGAGAGGACTATCGCTTCATGAATAAACAACTGAAGAGACTCTTCAGATAAAAAAAGCAGAGATTGCAAAAGGCTTTCCAGGAATAGTATAATTTCTTTTGTTAAATTGCTCCAAAGGACACTGTGTTTCTTGCCTTTTTACATCAAAAATATATTTCTCCATCTATGGGGAAATTTGTTTTCCAACTTGGTGAAGTATGGTCTGGTTTTAGAGCTGTTATGAATCTTGTGCAGGAAACATGGGAGCGGTTCTGATATATGACAGATGTAGTGCAACTGCTATGATGAAAACCTTTCAAGGAACTCATATTTTTTCTTTCTTCTCTGCTGTGTTCAGGGAACCCTTCACTGTGTATCATCAGTCTGGAGTTACAGAGTTCCAAAGCTGGATGTCAGAAAACTCAGAAAACATCACTGGTTCCAGCTCATCCCTCATGTAACTCCATGGATTTGGATGAGATTATACCAAGAGTAAGCTGAGCCCAGTGATCTTCACTGAGCCTGCTTGACTTCATGAGATTCAGCATGAGGATTTGTAATGCTAAACTGTCAGTAGAGGCCAAAGAGTTATGTAAGTGCAGTGGAGGAGTTCGGACATGGGGAGGGGGAAGGAGGAAGAAAAAGTAAGGAGGGAAGAGAAAGCTGATTTCATATGACTGTCAGCTCTGCCTATATCTTTGCTCTTTATATTTCCCCTGCTTTTATTTGGTTGTCTTTTTGCCGTTCTTTCATTCATTTTATTTTCATGGTTTGGTTATTTTAGCTAGCCTTTTCTCTGTGGTGCTTGTTCAGTTTTTTAGCACTGTCATTTGAACAGCTTTTAACAGCTACACGTATTAATCAAGTGATAGGGACCCCTGAGGGAAGTGATTCAGCCTTTTAGCAGAGCTTGGGAAATCTCCTTTACTCTGATTCCATGGAGCTCTGCATATACTTAGTAGCAAAAAGGAGGTGTGAGAAAGGGAACTTCAGTCGGTCTAAGGGAAAGCAGGTAGAGACCTGGGGCTGTGGATCTACTTGAAAAGAATAAACTCTCTCTATTAAAGGAGAAAATCTGGACTGGGTGCAGAGTTTACTGATGTTTGTGAATATTGTGCTGGTGTGGTTGTTATTTCCCTCTTAAGTGCATTACTGCAGTGCCCAGACATAAGTGGCATGGCCTATGACTTGATACACACACTGGTCTTGAAGCCAAGCTCCTATTTTGGGAAAGGCTTTCCTGGATGAAGATTATATTTTCCAAGTGAATGAGAGGGAAGAAAAAAGTAGTAGGTTTGCAATTTCTCTCTGAGTTTATCATCAGGTCTTGGTGACATTTTCAGGAGCAGATAGGAAAAGTCAAATTAGAAAGCAATTTGAGCTTTCCACACTGCACAGATACTGGATTTAAGCCGTTGTCTGACTCAGAGTTATGATTTTGAAAGTATTTTTCAGGAAATACCTTTTTAAAAGATCACTTTACTACTTGAAGTCATAATTTGCAAGAAAAATCTTTTACAAGATCAAATGAGCACTTTTTTTTATTTTCAGTGGGATCTTTTCAGAGCCCAAGACAAAAAGCAAAGGCTTCTTTGTATTTTGTTTTGCTTTCTGTAACTTTATAAGATTGTGGAGGTAGGGAAACTTGTGCTCTCAGTATGAATAAGAGGCAGGCAGAGTGATCTGTGAAAGACTCTCTTTCTGTTTTGAAGTCCAGAGGCTAAATACATTTGAGGAAATAATATGTAACTCTATGCAAGGAGATTTGACATGCCGTTCCCACTGCAGCAAAGTCTCCATGTAGTGTTTGAAAACCTGTTTCCTCCAGGAGGAGGCAGTTTCTGTAACAAAACAAAGGCAATTTTTTCTCCTAACAAAACAATTTGGTAGTTTTTCTCCTAACAAATGATTATGTTGGCGACTGTAGATAGGAAATGATGAATATGTCATTTTTGACAGTACAGGCATTACCTGAATGTTCTTTCTGTGAGAAGATTCAGTGATGCTAAAAGTAAAATAAAAAGTTTTGCTAGCATTATTGTATTGATTGAAGAGACAAAATATTCTGGTTTAGCTGATGCTTGAGTTCATCACATGTTTAGTCTTTATTCTCTCTGGCTATGTATATGCATCGATGTGTTCTTGTTAAAATTAAAACCAAGTTATTGATCTGTCAAGCTGCTTCTAAAAACTCATCCTCTGTCAAGAGCTGTGCTGAACAACATGTAGCCCAAAGTAGCCAATTTACAAAAGACAGATAATTTAGAAGCAAAGTTGTCATGACAACTTTAACTCCATAGCCATGTTTTCCATGCACACATTATGAATGCAGGCATGAAGGGGCTGTCAAGGAAGGTTAAATTAAGCACCCTAATTTCTGGGATTCAGAGTTTAGTCTAAGCACTGGTTTTGTTGGGTTTTAATTACTGCTTTGTATTAGGAATTCTAGTTATTCCTGTATTTAGACTTTTCAATTATTGTGAGATCTTATGGATGGATGACATGCATAAAATGCAAGATGAAAAAAAGAAAAAAATACTTCTGAGACTTCTGTTGAAATTTCTATAGAACTCCAGGTATAGGGTTGTGCTAAACCTCACTTTCAGCAGTAATTCCTGTGAAGAGAGGGATCTTTGGTAGCTTTATGCTAGATACATGTCCATGGTTTTGATTTCATGGCAGTTTTACCCTGGGATAGCACCACAGAGCTAAATGGCATTTTTTCTAATGCACGGCAGTGTAAATGAAACAAATCCAGATAAACCTTTTCTTTAAGAAATATAACAGACTTTCCTTCCTTTTTTCTTGTGTAAACAAAGTAAAATAAACACAAGGAGGTTTTACTCTGGTCAGTCACTGGAGCACCAATGGCTACCCCAAGTCCAACATGGGACCATCTTCCTCAGTTCTCACTTATGGGTACAGCTAATGTAGAAGAAGAAGAGATGTTGAATGTCTGACTAGTTTTGTCAGAGCAGAAACCACTCCATAATAATTTACAATAACATCTTCAGTGAGAAAGCATTGGATAGATGTCTGTTTCTTTCCTGTGCTAGCACCAGTTATGCATCAGCATGCTCACCAACACTCTTTTGGAGAAAGCCTGTGCTGCCTGCCACCCCCAGGGACCTGCAAGCCCTCCTTCTCTCCATGCATTTGGCTGATTTGTGAGGGTCCTTCCCAGTCTGTCCCTGACTGTGCACTTTCAGCAGAGCCTCCCTGTCAGGCTGCAGCACTGCTGCAAGTACGCAGGGAATTCAGTATAATGTCAAAATACACATTGTTACCTGCTGGAAGCAAATTGATGAACTGTTTCATTTCAGTCCAGTGTTCAAGGCTCCAGTTTATAGGAGAGAAATTGCCGTAGTCTGCACTGATCCACCTGGACCTGAGCTTTGAACTTCGGGCCAGATGTTGGTAGTAGCTGATATAAGTGATATGGAGCAAAAGCTGCTGGAATGCAAGAGTTTGAGCATGAATTGCAAGCTGAAGAAATACCAATGAATGGTTTCAGCAAGAACTTTTGGCTACAGATTCCTGGGGTCCATCTGTGCTAGAAAGTGATCAGCAGCTGACCACTGTTTTTAACATGAGTGCAACAACATCAGGGAACCCTCTAGAGCAGGATTAAAATTCAGGCAGTAGGAGGAAACTTTCCCTGCTGTTGCCCTGAATCACCTTTTCTGTGGGTAAGGGCTTTCACTGCTGTGGTGCCTTGCCAAAGGCAGCTATTGTGGAAAAGAAGGATACTCATGGTAAAGCACCTGAGAGCTTGCACAAAATTATTTAACAACCAAGGAGAAAGAATCACCAAACAGAAGGAGGACTGTGTTCCGAAATGACCCCTTGGGGGAAACTGGTCAAAGACAGACTCTTGGGAAAATCTGAAAAGCTGCTGCATCTTGTCTGCAGGGATGAATGGTTGGGACAATCTGTGGAGTAAAGAGCTGTTACAGGAGGAGAGGAAGAAGCACAAGCTGGAGAATATAGGCAGATGCAGCAGTTGGTCAACTGAGTGGATGGGGCTGATAAACTGAGTCGTATAAACACTTTGAGCATTATTCTGTACCTGCTTCTGATCTGTGTGTGTTCCATCCCCATGGCAAATCTCTTCCATACGTCCTGTGCTGAGTGTGGGATAATCTGACTGATCCTTTGAGGATGAGTGTGGAATAATCAGTCGGATCTTAAAAGGTACCCAGTTCACAGTGCAGGTAACACACCTGCCTGTATGAAGAAAGGTCCATGCAGAGTTGCTGGCTGTGTGTTCTTGTTGGGAGACGTGTAAATGAATTTTAAATGGTTACACAGTTATTCGTAGTCCGATAACTAAAGAAGATGAGGAAAACCTATTACTATGAATTTTATTGTGTTAAGCACAGAAGGTTTCCCACTACCTTGAGAAAAGCATTTGAATTGTACTTAAAATAATTAAACAACTTGTCCTAGTGCGAGGAGGAGTGGGAGCAAAGCCAAGAAAGCTTCACTGGCTAATTTTGGAGCATATGGCACAATTAATAATGGACTTAAACTGCTAAATTAGAGCTGGATATTGGGAATTTTGGATAGTGTGCGTTGGTTTAAAATGAGCAGCACTTGAACACCACAGTGACGGGTACATAGAAGGATCTAATAATGAATACATTCCAGAGATATAAAAGTGTAGAAGTCTGCTGATGTATAGCGGAAATAAGTGAAATTCAGCTATTAATTTTATTGGCTGTGAACACTTCACTAGAGAGGCTTCATTACCTAGCAAGAGCTGACATGAAGCTCCCTTATATTCTTAGTGCCCGTGAGCATTTTCCATATGATTGGGACACGTAATGTTAAGGCAACAGATCTGTTTAGGCTCCTGACTCAAGAACTGTGGCCTTCAGGTGATAACTTTTATAATTTCATAGGTTACTTAAAAATCTCCATTCCTCTCTTCCCCTAGCAAAGTTTGCTAGGAGTTTGAGTGGGCCATTTACCCTCTTTGAAAAAAGGGATCTTGAATGGTCAGGTTTTTTTGGCATGCATGATTTGTGTTGCTCCTATCGGGATCCTGGACAGAGGACATGAAAAAGGACTCTGTTCACTTGGTCTTTATGGACCATCCTTTCAAGATCAGCATTTTTGATGTGTGTACACTCATTTTTAATGTCACTTAGCATCTTTTCTGACCTCATTCTGCAAACTGTTATCTGTGAGTGCTCTTGCTAACTTTGGGGAGAGCAGTTTCATCAGCATGACTATGTGTGCTTGAATAAAAATTTGGGGGACGGAAGCTTTCCTTTGTTCTCCTTTATAAATACCACTGTAAAGGTTAAAGCTCTTGCTTTAACCGAAGAATGAAATGTAAGTTAATATATGACATTAAAAGATCACAAAATTAGGTGGTTTGTGTGGGAAAATGTCTTGTTTGAGTTTGATATGTATTAAATCCAAATTCTCCTTCTCTTGTAGTATCTTTGTAAGGTTTATGGCCAGAGAAAGCACAGGAATTGGAGCTAATCTGGTCCCATTACACAGGGTTCATAAGCTTGTACAGAGAATCTGAAGTCAAGTTAGAGGGGCAAGAACTGGCTGTTCTGCACAGTCTGTCTGGTTTGCTTTGATAACATCTCTGCACATAAGCCACTACTGGCTTCATGTACCATGTTTTTTTTTTCCGTGTGATTAGGCATGCCTTTACCCAGAAGAAGGTTGCTATATAGATTTTTAAAAGCAGTTTGATGTTTTTATTTGCTAGACCTACTGTTTCTCTGCTTTATTTTTGTGGCTCAGGTACAGGCTATGGTACCTGCTCTAGCATGAGCATATAGAAATGCATTTATTGGTTTTATTTTCATAGTAGAAATGGAAAGTCAAGGAATAATTTTCTATCTATAAGGGGTATCTCGATGTCCCTCCCAGAAGTTCATCCTTGTGATGGGGGAATGAACATTCCTCTGAAGTGCTTAACTGTCTGACATTAGACACAACTCGAGTGGAGAAGTGGAAGTGGAGAAGAAAGGAATAAGCAAGTGTTTTTCAGTCATGCAGTGAAATGCTTTCCCCTCTGAGCAAGACAAAATAGCAACCTGTGATTGCCTCCCAAGGCTCCTTCCTAATGTGGCATAGCTAAATGTTACCCTCTTTAGAGAGCTGTGTCTGAGTGTCACTGTCAAGCCCCAAGGAAACAAATTCAGAGAAAACAATCGGCCTTCATGCTTCTGGATTGTAATGTTAATTGCCTGATTTAATGCAACTTAAGTCAAGAATTTCAACTAGACACAGTTTTGCTACTCTCAGTCTCTGTCTTAGAGTCCTATTCCTTTTCTGAAATAAAGTGTCATCTATAACTTTGAAATTTTTGGATTTGTCAGTTTGTGGTAGATCAAACAAAGTAAGATTTAAATGCAGGATTTTTAATATATGTGTCTTCTTATGCCTTATTAATGCAATCAGTCAGCTTAGGAAAAATATGCCAAAGATAACAAACTTGCAGAGTACATTCCTTCTTCCTCCTTCAGAAAATGTAGGTTATGCTTATGAAGATTAACTGCTTGCTTTGGAAAGCAGAGTGATCTATTTTTATGCAGGTGAGGTAAAATATGGACAGCAACTGTTTATGTGTTTTATGTCCTTCAGGACCTAATTCTGTCAGGTTCAGAGCAATATTGCCCACAAAGCCCAAGCCTGGTACAGGCAGAGCCCAGGATGTCAGGGAGCAAAGCCAGATAGGAGCAGGTCCAGAAGGAGCTTTGGCTGCTCTGTAGGTTCAGGACACATTGTGCAGTGGATATGTGGCCTTCATGAACCTGTTCTTGCCCACCACACAGGCAGGAGGGGTGCAAGGACACACAGCTGACAAATCCCACAAGCAGCACAAAATTCACACTTTGGGGGTCATACCTGGGGAGGAGGAGGAGGAGAACACCTCTTCGATTCTACCCTGGCTCTCTTCTGCTGCTGTTTTGTCAGGTGAGTCAGATCAGCCATATGGTAAATAATAAATTATTAAATTAATTCCTTTTTATTCCATTGGATGTTTTTAACCTTCACACAGAAGATAAGTGAGACTTGATTATGCATCTTCATAACTGAGTGTGTTGAGGATTTTCGGGATGGAGCCCACACTAAAATATTTCCTCTCTGTGGTTGCATTGCTGCATGATGTGGTTCTTATCAGCACAGGGTTATTGTGGTTGATGGGCTGACAGGTAAGAGGAGTAAATGCAAATGCTGCTTCAGTTCATTTGGTTACTTCTACAACCAGCCCTCGCTGGAGTGGAATTTTCAATGTCTGCTAACCCAGACCTGTGTTAAAAGTGCAGAAGAACTGAGAACCTTATTTAATGCTTTTGCCATGTAGTAGCTTAAAACACATGCATCCTAAAATTATTTATTAATTGGATTTTACATGCTGAATATCTAAGCCTTGTCTGCAGCAGGAGGTGTGAGGATTTGCAATTTGCAAAACTTGTAGGTGGTGATTATTCTGTTATATCCTATTCAAAACTGGCCTGGCTTATTTCTCAGCTGTGAGAGAGATCTTTAGGCAAATGTCCATTCGCCATATGAACACTTTGCAGGTCAGTGACTGTACATTCAAAGGTATTTTATTCAGCAATAAAACCTTCATCACAGTTTCATTATCATAAACACGTGGTGACAAAAGTAGTTCAGAGCTTTGCACACCACGCGTCAGCTTTTTTATTAATTTTTAGTTACAATTTGTCTGGGGTTACCCGCAATGACTCAAGGTCTTGCACTAATTGAACAGGAGGAAAGAATAAAATTAATGGACTGCAAAGGTCAGTATGTGGCTCATGACTCATATAATAGTTTATTGTAAATACATGAGAGTGTCTGTACATGTGTAGTCAGATGGCAGCCTATAAAGTTCTGGCACCTGGGGTCTGCTGCCTATTTTCATCTAGAAAACCCCCCCTCTTAGTAGTGCTTTAGTCATTCATAATACACTTAATTTCTCCTGCTTTGCTCCTATATTGCACCTTTTGTTATTTTTAGTCTTTGTGCTTCTGGTCTTGCTAAAGAAAATGAGCAAAAGTTCTAAAACTGTACTGTGTTCTCAGTAGTGAATTTTTAAATTAAAACAAACTGAGAAATAGTGGTGATTTTTTTTTTTTTTCAGAAATCTGTCCTGGCTTCCAATTCAAGTTTGCTGGATGCTGTTGGAAGTGTTGCGTGTCTGGAAATACTTGTGTTGGACTAGTCTGGATTGCAAGGGTCTGACCTCTGTGGTATACAAGAGTCCTTGTAGCCCTTGGGTCCCATCATCACAGGCTTGCTGCAGGATGGATGAGGCTTGCTATAAATACTCTGTAGAGTGGTTCTCTGTATTAGCAGAACCACTGTGGTTTCCAAAATTTGATGAAGCAGAGAAATACACACAGGGGGAAGAGAGAGAGACATTATAAAATGTCCCAGCTGTGGAAAATGCATTTCTTGTTCTTTTGTATTTTTTCAGACTGATTTTTTCACAGTAATTGATTTATAAGACAGAAATCTCTTGAAAAGTGGATTCAAACATTCAAAAATGCTTTGTGTTTTTGGTTTTTTTAATACTCTTCTGTAATTTCCCAGCAAATGTTCCAAGATCTTCTCTTGAAAATACAGGAAAAAAATTACTTTCAAAGCTTAGTAATTTGAACTGGCAGGGATGTCAGATTGGCAGAAGTGAAATCTGGACCTGGTACCTTTCCTAGGTCTGAACTGCAATAATTGATTAATGCCAGCTATGGCAGCAACTATTTGTCCACTGGAATGAGACCAGTCATTAGAGACTAATGCCTTCTAGTCACTAATGAACTCTTCTAGATTTGAACCAATGATTTACAGGTTAATGATCTCAAATCTTATTACCAATGTGCATGGGAATAATTGAGAATTGTGGAGTAAGGGGACTGAACTGCTTAGCAACACACCTTAAAACTGTAAGAAGCATTTTTCTTATAAATGGCTTCCCTTTGAAATGTTCTAAAGTGATTGTACAAACTTCATATCATAATTATACCCTTAATTTCCTGAGTACCACAAGAATTACTGTTTTACAAGAACCCAAAAGTGTAATCTGGGGTCGATAAATGAACAAAACCAAGATCCACTAAGCCACACTTATTTTAAGTCCCTAACTATACATCCTGAATGTTCCTTTTCAACATCCAATGTACCTGTGCAACCAATAATTCCAGTGTGACTTGTCTTCCTATGAAATTCTGTCATTTGGTAGAAAATTTAGGCTCATATCTCTGATTTAACCCCTATTCAGTCGTATGAGCCATGGCTGAATGAATTTTTTTCCTTTGAGATGATGGATGGAGCAATATATCTCAAACTCATTCCACTGTACCTGTATGGCTTTGCTTGTTCTTACAATGAATGGTTTCCATATCCTGGGTCTCCAGTTCCTGCACCTGAAAGCTATGAAAGATGGCATTTGGGTGAGATTGGGCTCTTGCCTTACATGTTAAGGTGAGACTCTTGCTGCCACTAGGACGTTCTGAGGTGTATAAATTTTTAAATCATACCTACAGAGTGTGAATGACAGCGCATGTGTGTGAGGCATTGGAATTAGTGGCAAAGTAGTATTTAAAGTAATGATGTATACATGGTAGGTCAAAAAGACTGAGAAAAGGAAGATAAAGTAGAGGAATGATGTAAATAAAATTCCAAGTATTGGAAGCAGTGATAATTGCTTCATGACCACAGACCTCATCACAGATACAACTGTGCAGAACAGCTCACACTGGATAAGAGTCTTTTTCGTCAGGAGAGGCTGCAGAGGCTCCAGTGTTCATGCATTTCATCATCACTTGTGATGAATCCAGAAAAATGGATAAGAACTTTCCAGCTGTGTCCCTCACCCTCTATATGTCACCATAAGGCATCCGGCACAAGGTACTTGAATATGCAAACATCTCAGTTCTTAAAACCATAGAGGAATTGAGAGAGTTTTGAGAGAATGGGTATGGCTGAGTCAAATCTGTTTCTTCAAAAATAAAAGTCTACTTCCCTGTCTGTGTGGCCTTGCCTCGAGTTTTGCTTCTTTGACTGCTGTATAGGAACACTTCTGAGGTATCAGACCCTGCTCCAGTCTTTGCTATAGCTGCCTTTACAAACCCCATGTTGCTATCCCACTCTTGGAGGCACCTGGTCATTTGCTGAGCTTTAGCCAGAATCATCAGGTTTTCCTCTTCTAAAATACTGTGAAATAGCTTGGCACTCACTGGATAATGGGAGATAATACAGGCCAAGACTATTGACCTACTATGAGGAAAGTTATGTGGTGAAGTTAGCTGATTTTTAAACCAAAGCTAATTCTGCACTGCTGCCAGTTGTGGAATGGCCTTGTCAAGGTATTATATTAGCTTAATTCTTGCTTTGAAACACACCACTTTGACCAGTTTTTTGACACTTTGTATAGACAAGAAATAAATTAAACTTTTAGAGATAAAGCATATATACGACCTTTTTTATTTTGTACAAACGCAGACCTAGCATTAGGGAAGGGACTGCTAAGTTATGGTACAGAAGTTTTATGAAATGTAATTATAGGTCCAAAGATATTTTGTGTGGAAGCAAAAAAGCTTACTGTACACTATTAAAATGTTTTATGTCCACAGATGACTGACACAATGCATTATGGGGCTAGAATAAGCATAATTGTCCAGGAAGAAATAATTGAAAATAGTCCTTTAGATGTCAAAATAAAGCTATACGTCATGTGAGACTGTCAGCAGTTATTACATATCTTTGGTTGTAGAGACGAGCTTCCTTGGGGGCTCATAATTTATGCTTCAAACAAAACTAAAGTTATTCAGGGCTTCTGCTTCAGCGTGTCCATATGGGCACTGCTGGACCAGTTGAGTTTCAAGTGGCCACACATTTTGACATTACCTTGCTGCAGTAAGTGTGATCTGTGAACCATGGGGAGGCAGGATGCCCCCCAAGTCCCCTGGTCCACTGACCTTGGGTTGTTCCCAGTGCCTTGGCAGGGAGCATGGGAAAGACATGCCAGAGCCTACAGCAGCATGAGCTCATCTGTGCTGGCTGCAGCCCCAGCAGAGCTGGAGGGTACAGCCTTCTTTGTCTACAAGGATCATGTGCATCTGCTCTACAGGATGGGAAAAATACTCTTTGAACACAAGAAGCCACAGCTCTGGCTTTGGTCTTAAACCTTTGGATGGAGGGGCAGGGTCATTTTTAATTAATATTGTCTCTTAACTAAAAAGAAATCCATAAATTTGTGACTATCTTGAATTTTTCTGAAAGCTGAGAGTCTTTGAATGAGTGTATTCATGCATTTGACGTACAGGTGATGTTAATTACTTCAGTCAGCTTGTTGTAAACTAGCAAAGTTTATTTTGTTTGTGAATGACAGCAATGTATCACACAGGACCACCCTGAGAGTTAATTAACATTGGGTAACCAATTTGATATTCCTTGGATGGAAGCTCTGTACAAGCTGATTACTCTTGCTGTTCAGGAAAGTCTGTAGTACCTTTGTTCATGTACAGCAATAACTTCATAGGAAAGCCCAGCAGAGCTCACTGAACTTACTTCAGCAGTGGTGACATGCACTAAACACGAGCCAACCCTCCCTTCTCCTGTGTTACCAGTGATTAATACATATTTAGCATCATTGCAGTGAAGAAAAATCACAATTATTTTGTTTGTAAGTGTAGGACTGTATAGTTAAAATATATATAAAAAATAAAGTTTATTGAAGCTATAGTCCATATCTGTACATGAAGGCTGCTGTGAAAAGTGTGTTCCACTTTAAACTGTAACCCACATATAGACTGTAAGATGAATATTGCTGGGTTGTAGTTTTTCAGCCAGAACAATAATTATTCTCTCAGTGAGGATCTTGGCTAGATAGGGTGGAGAAGGAGAAGGAGAAGGAGAAGGAGAAGGAGAAGGAGAAGGAGAAGGAGAAGGAGAAGGAGAAGGAGAAGGAGAAGGAGAAGGAGAAGGAGAAGGAGAAGGAGAAGGAGAAGGAGAAGGAGAAGGAGAAGGAGAAGGAGAAGGAGAAGGAGAAGGAGAAGGAGAAGGAGAAGGAGAAGGAGAAGGAGAAGGAGAAGGAGTCTAGCAGTGGAAGAGGACTTTAGTTTGCTGGAAATTATTTTTATGAACTGCTGGGGATTATTATTTTCATAATCTGCTGGGGATTTTCATAGCTCATTCCACTTTTCTATATATGTGTGTTTATATATCCACACCTTTCTGTATATGTGTGTTTACTTAGATAAATACAAACATGAGATGCAGTCTATAAAATCTGTGCCTTACATCATAGTTATACCAATAAAACAGAAAGGAGGCATGTCCATGCTTACTTGAATGTCCAGGAAGTGATGATAGGAGCTTTGAAAACATCTGGATGAAGGGAATAATAATGGAAATATAAACATATGAAGAGGTTTACTGGAAATGACTAGAGGCAAAGAACCTCACATAAATTTGCAACAAATAATTCTGATGATAAATACTGCCATTGTTGTGACCAAAATAAGATAACAATGTGAAATACAGTGCAGATAGCAAGGAATATAAGAAAAAAATCTATATAGCTATTAAAACAACAATCTGACAGGGACCTCAAGCATTTTGGAAGAAGATCTTAAAAATGGAATGACTCTGCTTCAGACAATAAGTCTAGTTTAAAATCACAAAAAGGGAATTTTCTGAAGATCAATCTGAAGAACATGTTTTAGGGAATAAAGCTCCAGTACAGCGTAGGGGAAAGTAGTAACTCCACAATGCTGTGCAAAACAATTTGGTGGTGGTACCAGATCATAAACTTGAGACAGGTAAACAATGTAATGTTGGCTTAGAAGTACTTAGGTCTCTCCTGAATGCATTGGCAGCCACGTCCCAGGTGAAACATGATGTTAGCTAATTTTGTTTACCTCACATTTACAAAATCTGTGTTGGAGGAATGTTTTGGATGTCATATTTTAAAAAAATGCAGAATAACCTAAAAGATGCACAACAGGGAGAAATGTGGCCTATGAGAAAAAACTGGAGGAATCATCTCTTCCATAAAAGAGGGGGAAAAGTGGATAACAAGACTGGAGTTTTTGATCATAATGAAGGTATAAGGAGGCTGGTGATCAATGGTTCTCCATGTCTGTAGAGAGAAGGATGAGAAGTAATCAGATTAATTTGTAGCAAGGGAGATTTAGGTTAAATATTAGGAGAAATTTTCTAACCGTAAAGATATTTAAGCACTGGAAGAGATTGCCTCAGGAGTCTGTATGGTCCTACTGCCAGTTTTTAAGAAATATCTCGTTTCTCAGAGGTGGTCTTAGGCTGGCTGAGCTTGTCTGAAAGCTGGAGGAGCTGATGAACATTTACAATTCCCCCTTTCCCACAGGATTGTCATGTATATTATGCAGAAAATGACTCAACTCCTCCGTAAAAGTTGATGGGTTTAAATGTTATTAATCATTGTGTTCAGAAGTGCCTGTGAAAAACCTTACACCTTACATAGGATGGGGAAAGACTCATGCAGCAGTCCTGAGAGTTTGGGAAGTCTGAATCTGAACAGCTCCCTGCATGTAGTTCTGTTACACCAAGTTGGGTCTCTTCATGCTACCTTTGTAGAAATTAAAATGCAGGGAAGAAATTAAAATGCTCTGAGGCTTCATCCATGTGACTTTCTACCTATCAATGGGCTCTTTACAACAGTGCTGTGCTTCCCTGTGGAAGTGACTAGAAAGTGTCATGCACCATTGCTGGGTAGCATCTTTTATATTCTGTAATGTAACTGCACATTCTCTGTGGAGCAAGGCAAAAACAGCCAAAATAAATTTTAAAAGCATCCACAGTTGTAACTGAGGGCTTGGTTCTGAAATCTGCTGTTTGGAAGCCGACTGTAGAGTCAAGATTTTTTTCAGTTGCACAGACAGCAAAAGGAGCATGCAACTGAAATATCGTCTTTTTAGATGAAATGGTGTAAGGAATCTAAAAGGATGAAAAAAATCTGGTTGTACCTTTAAGTCACAAAATACTTAATGAAAGATGATTTAGCTGTACTTAGATTTAAAGTAGTTTTTTTAATGATAGTTTTAGGAAGGTTTGTCACAGAATCATAGAGTAGTAGAATGATACAGGCTGGGAGGTACCGGCTCTAGGCCAAATCCCTCCTCACTGCAGGTCCAGGACCTTGTCAAATTGTGAATATCTGCAAACACAAAGATTCCCCAACCTCTCTGTACAGCCTGTGCTGATGGTTGACCACTTTCATGTTCAAAATGTTTCCCTGATGTCTAATTGCAGTTCCCTGTGTTGTGTCTCATGACTGTTCCCTGTAGCCCTTTTGCTGTCACCCTCAGCCTCTGAGAAGTGCCTGCCTCTGGCTTCCTCACATCCTCTTATTAGGTGTTTATTTTAAGAGCAACAACAAGATTTCCTCTGAGCCTTCTCTTCTCCAGCCTGAATGAACCTAATTCTCTCACAAGGCAAGAGCTGCATCCCTTCCTTGGACGTCCTCCAGTTTATTATCTCTTGTACAAATCTGGTCATAGTACTCTAGATGTGATCTCACGAGTGCTGATAGAGAAGGATCACCCTTTTTAATCTGACTGGGAGATTTTTTTTTTACCTTTGTTGCTGCAATGACTTATTGCTGATTCATGCTGTTGTCCACTGGGATCCTCAAGTACTTTTCTGCAAAACTTCTTTCCAGCCAGTCCTCACTATGCCTGACCTGTTATATGGGATTGTTG
This sequence comes from Prinia subflava, assembly GCF_021018805.1. Lineage (NCBI taxonomy): Eukaryota > Metazoa > Chordata > Aves > Passeriformes > Cisticolidae > Prinia > Prinia subflava. The sequence goes on from NC_086249.1 coordinate 29,357,780, forward strand.
TGTCCCAGGTGCAATTTTAAAGGCAGATTTGAAATGCCTTGTCAAGGAGCTCTGAGGCTATGTTTACACTAATAAAAATAAATAATAAAAATAATTTTAAGCTTGCCAGAGGCCTAAACATTAGAACCTTGTGCTCTAGCTGAATGTTAATGGTCACTTTGTAATTCAGCATTCCTAGGTGTATGATATTAGGAACATATCTAAAGGTTCAAATGAATGTCTTCATACATTCTGAGGTTTAACTGCAGGAAAAAGTATGTGCATAATGTTCAAATGAGTAAATATAAATCACGAGGAGTTGCAGGGTGTCATGCTTAGTAAATACTGTGTAAAAAAGCAAAGCTCAAAGAAACTGTTCATAGGTGCTTAATTCCTAGTTTGAGAGAGTTTAAGTTCATTTCAACCATGTATTTTTCCTAGTCTAGATAAATTTCATTGAAAATAGGCAAGGATCAGAAGTCATTGCCTTTGTTGCCCTTCACCTGCTGGGCTGAAGAGCTGAAGAAAGGTGAAACAAGAGTGTGCTTTTCCTGGCCCTGTGCTGCACAGAGGTCATCTTTCTGCATGGGGTTGGTGGGTCATTGGACAGCTGGGGCTACTGCGGTTTAGACATTTTGTTCACTGTGGGCAGGTGCCAGATACAGCAATCTGTGCCTGCCTGTGTTAGATAAGCCCCCAAAAGCAGCAGTTTTTGATATTGTGCCAGCCTCTGCAGTCATCAGCATAAGAAGGACCTCTTAAGTGGGTCCAGAGGAGGGCTGCATTCAGTGTGGGAGGTGTAACATGGAACATGTCTGGCATTGTTGGTTGCTTCTTTGTCACCCGTGTTAACCTAAGTGACTGGAAAGAAAATACAGACATTCTTGACTGCAGTCTATTCCCCTGCTGAGGCATCCACATGGAAGATTCAAGATACTCTGTGTCAGGTTTTTGATTTTTCCTTATGAGCTTTACTGCAAGTTGTTTATTTTTAGAAATATTAGGGACTAAGATTATGCAATATGGATGTTCAGCAATTACCGAGAGACGAACAGAAATAATCAATCCTCTGGCTCCTTTTCTGGCTTTCATCCAGTCCTTAGAGTGGTCCTTATAAGAGACAAGCAATGGGAACCTGATGTGGCCCCTCACAATGTTTCAGGATTGCTCTGCCTGGAGTAAACAGATGTTTCCATACAGTCCACTCACAATGCCACAGTGACATCTAGAAGGATTCTTCTCATCAGTTCTGATCATGGCAGGAGGGACCTGAAGCTGGAACAGTGTGGTGAAAGTTCCCTGTTCATCCAGTCACTGGAGTTCTCTCTGGAGTGTATCCTCAAGCAGCCTGGTTAGCCTTGCTCTTGGTGCACACTTTCCACCCTGCCCTTATGGTTTCAGTGGATAGCAGCATGTATCATGGAATCCTACAGTCATACAATCACAGAGTGCTTTGGGTCGGAAGCAGCCTCGAATATCATCCAATTCCAACCCCCCTGCAGTGGGCAGGGACACATTCCAGTAGATCAGGTTGCTCAAAGCCTCATCCACCTTGGCCTTGAACACTCCCAGGAATGCTGCATCCACCACTTCTCTGAGCAACCTGTGCCAGTCTGACTATCCTCACAGTAACATCTAATCTAAACCTGCCCTTTATTCAGTTTAAAGCCTTTCCCCCTTGTCCTGTTACCACATGCCTTGTAAAAAGTCTCCAGGTCTCTTGTACCCCCCTGCAAGGTGCTTGAAGGCATCCCTGGGGCCTTTCCTTCTCTGTGCTGAGCTACCTCAACTCTCTCAGCCTCTCTTATAGGAGAGGAGTGCCAGACCTTCAATTACATTAATGACCCTCCTCTGGACCCATTTAAGAGGTCCACATCCTTCTTATGCTGGTGACCCAAGAGATGGACACAATATCAAAAAGTGCTTCGCTTGGAGGGTTATCTAACACAGTGACAGGCAGGATTAAGTCCTGAACCTGCCAGCAAACGTCTACGAAACAAAGCAGACAGTGTGGAGTGGGTGGTGTGTACAGCTCCGTTTGTAGAACAGTCAGAGAGTCCTGATGGACAAGTTGAACAAGAGCCAGCAATGTGCCCTTGTGGTGAAGAACAATTCAGAACCATATCCTGGACTGCCTTAATGAAAACACAGGCAGCAGGTGGAGGACCATTATTCTTTTCCTCTATTTGGAAATTAGGAGTGGTGCCTGGGGCACTGTGTCTGGTTTTGGGCTCCCCAGTAACCTGGAATGTACCCATTTATTCCTCAGGTGACTCCTAATTTGGCCTGTACACCTGGCCTACCTCAACTGAGAGAGCTAGTCACAGCTGAGGCTGGGCCAGTGCCCACAGAACAGAAGCTTCAGCACACCTTGTGATTTCTAATGGGAAGGCTGTGCTGCAGATTCCTGTCAGCCTGTTTGATGATCACATCCTCGCTAAGGAATGCTTAAGGCAGCCCTTGGGCAGAGACAAAGGTCTGTGTGTGCAGGCTCTGCAGGCAGAGGGGATAAAGGCAGAGAGACTGTGCCTCATCTTCACAATTATTATCTCCATTAATAATTGTGTTCAGCTCGTGGTTCACCTTGGGATTATTGGAAGAGCCCCCCTGGTGTGCCTTGAGCCTTTAATTCGCCAACACTTTCTGCACCACCAGACCTCAAGTGTAAGTTATGAGAGAATAAAGCATATAACAAACTCCTACACAAGCCATAGGTTTTGGACTATTTAAATTACAGCTGGGAGAGGGGAAATCGTGCAAAATCTTTGGGGGGCACTTGCTCAAAGAGCTGGAAAGATTCAGCACAGTTTCTCTTTCTCAATTTTATGGCTTCTTCACTCAGATGCAACAATAAAAATGTTCCACTGGATTAGCTAGGTGGCTGAACTGTGATTTCTCTGCAACACTTTTTCACACTCTAAAAGCCTAATGACAAGCAATCAAGAACATGTTAATTGGGACGGTTGCTCCTAGGGGATGCCAGGGTCCTGGGAAGTTGAAGGTTTTCATTAACTCTGTAGAGCTGGCTGCAAAAATAGCATTTCTTATCCCCAGGAAATGTGTTAAATGTGGTAACATATGAATTTCCAAGTGAAGGTAAAACACTTCACCTCCTAGAGGGTCTTTTTAAACTTTTGTCACCAGGGCTTCTTCTTTCCCTCCTGATGGTTCCTCACAGCCTTGTCCTGAGTGGGTACTGGGGTTAGGAGGACAATACCCATAAGTTCAAGCACACTGAAGGGTAGGTGATGATCAGCTTTCTTCTTTGCAGACCTGTGACCCCATGGAGCAGAGGTAGCTCCTCCTTTAACCACTTGGTCATCTCAGCCATCTCAGACAGCCTGCCCAGCTAGAAGTCATGCTGTGGCTTGTTTCCCCATGCCATGCATCAGCCTTGGTCTCATGAAAAGAACATTAAATGCACTGGCTGGATTTCCTTTTTATTTTTTTATTTCACATTCCTCATTGAAAATAATTGAAGAGCCTGTCATTTAAACTGCCATCAGTAAGCTTGTGGCAACAGCATGTTGAATCGACAGCCTGCTTCACACATCCTGAAGTCAGTGCCTTGGCTTGCCTGCCTGCCAGCCTCGGGGGCTTTGAGTGGATGAGAGCTGACACCAACACAGAGCGGGTGGCTGCCTGCCCTGGGGGTGTTTTGTGGCAGTGTCTACAGGAGCTGCAGAGGAGTGCAGAAATGGGGCCAGGCTGTGTGTCTGAGGCAGCAGCAGTTGCCTCTCTTCTGTTCTGCAGATTTGTAAGATTAATATGGATTTCCTTAGAGATGGGACAGTTATTTGCGCTCTGTAAAGTTAACCTACCAGGGGAATTAGTGGGAAAAATGCATTAAGAGTCATCACTCAATGTAAGTGAATTCTGGCAACAGAAGCTTTATTACTGCCATGGCTTAGACAGATGATGATGTTTGTCTAAGTAAATGCTTTCTTTCTGGGTGTCTCATTACAATTAGGAGAGGATCCAGCTCCAGAAAGGGGAGGGAATTCTTACTCTCCCAGTGGTGGCTGGTACCATGGAGCTGCTGAGCCTGAACTGACCTCTGTGGTCACTTCAGCAGCCCTCCTGCACCAAGCCTCAGTGCTCCGCTCTCAGGGGCGTTTCTCTGGCCTGCAACAAGCCATGCTCCCTATCAAATGCACACTGAGGACCACTGATAACCTTTTGCTCCATTAAACAATATTATTTTCCTTATCTGGATGGTGGTTTTTACGAGTCCTCCAGGAAGCCTAGACACTGCAGTAGCTTCCCTGAAACACGTGTGACCTTGCTTGGCTACTGCCACGGCTTGTGCTTTTCCAGCCAATGCAGCTCATGAGAATGGGGCTCATTTGGCTAAAGCTCATGGTTAATAGCATAAGCATCCCTCAGCCTGGGCTGTATGTGGTGCTGAGTCTTGCTCCATGTTCTACCTCTCCTCTAGGTGGGACAGACTCCTCTCTGAAAATCAGTGCGAAGCTGAGGGATGAACCCCTGCGAGCCCTGCAGGGTTTAATTTGGCACTTATTGCTGTGTTGTGCTCTTCAGCTGTTGTGCTCTTCTTGTCTGCAGATATTTAACAGTAAACACTGCAGCAAGCTTGCCCAGCTGAAGATTAGCAAATCAACACTTCACTGGGGTCACCCAAGAGTGGCAGAGCAGGGATAAGAGCTCCTGTCTAGACTTCAAAAGCTCTTCCCTGATCCCGGGGCTGCTGTGTCTCTCAGCTTTACAGGATTCAGCCTTTTTATCTTTTAACACAATCCGTCATGAGGACTGCACGTCTGATTCCTTATTTCTACTCTGTAACAATCCTTGGTATCCTCAGGAGATGCTAGGTCCCAGGAGTTGCCACTGGTGACAATTTCTGCACCATCTCACCTTGCCCTTTCTTCCTTGCACTCCTCTCCTGGCCTGAAAATGAAAAGCATAACAGGAACAAGCAAATATGAACATACGTGTAAGTCATTCTTTAAATAAACTACCATAAAATGATATTTCAAAGGAAAGATTATTTCAAAATCTTCACATACACCTTTCTGCAGTCTGCTTGGTAAAGGCAAACCTATCAAATACAAGAAAAACATAACTCAGAAAGAGAATATGGATATTTGGATCCTGTATAAAAAAAAAATTAGAAAATTAAAAATTAAAAGAAAATTAAAAAAAAATTTAAAAAGAAAGCAAAAATAATGATAAAAAAGAAAATTAAAAAACTAAAAAACTTTTTAAAAAAGGAAAACTAAAAAACCCATAAAAATTAAAAATAAGAGAAATAAAAAACAACAATAAAAATAAAAATAAAAAATAAAAACCCCATAAAAATAATAATTAAAAATTTAAACCCCATAAATATTAAAACCAATTATTTAAAAATAGAAAAAAATTTAAAAAGAAAAAATTTAAAAATTAAAAGAAAAAACCTAAAAAGAACCATAAAATTAAAAAATGAAAAAGAAATAAATAAAAATAAAACATAATTAAAAATAAAAAAATATAAAATAAAAGATAAAAAGTAAAAAATAATACTCATCTGTGTTGAGTAGCTCAGGGTATCTCACTGGCTGGGCTTGTGTTTTGGCTTGATCAGGGTCATGCAAATCTTTATTACTGCCATGGCTTAGACAGATGATGATGATGTTTGTCTAAGTACATGTTTTCTTTCTGGGTGTCTCATTACCATTAGGAGAGGATCCAGCTCCAGAAAGGGGAGGATTCCTTACTCTCCCAGTGGTGGGTGGTAGCCTGAGGCTCAGGGGCCTCCAGGGGAGGATGCTGCAGGTGTCTGTCTGTTGCAGGTCCCTGCCTTACTCCCTCTACTTGCATTTCAAAGAAACTCATTAATATCCACTGTGACTCACAAACACTTCGTAGATGAGGCTGCAGCCAAGAAATTGTGCAAGCTCAGCACCCTACCTTGTGTGCAGTACACGAGTATGAGGGGATCATGTTGGTGCAGGGCTGTGTGTACAGCAGAGCCATAGTCAGGATGAATCTTCAAAGTTTTGCCTCTTCCTAAACTACAGTTTTTATTGCTCTGTTTAAACTTCACTGCTATTTTTTTTACAATGCTCTGACACATATATTAGTGGGGATGTGCTGTATCAGAGCTGCAGAACAGCCTGCAATTCCCCAGGTTCCTCTGTAGATTTTTATGCCGGTGCATCCATAAAGGAACTCCAGATCTTCCAAGTTTTCCCCATGAGGAAAGAGTAACACCTTTCCTCTGGAAATACTGTAATAAAACAAAGGGAATACAACACTCCCATTATGAAGATCCCATGGATGGCCTTTATCATTTATCAAAAAGAAAAGGTGTTCTTGTAATATCTGCTAGAACTGTACACGGGGGAGGCTGCTTGGTGGAGCACATTAATAAAATGTCAGAAACCTGAAAGATATGTCTTTTTGCAGATTCACAATTGTGCATTAATTTATTTTTGTAGCTTTTTCTCAATAGTCCAGTGGCTTCTGTCATGAAGCAATCTCATTAAAGCTTTGATCGTAGTGGTAATATAAAGCCAAGCTTCCTGCAAAGGCTTCATTGCCCTAAAGAGTGTGTAATTGGCCAAATGCCTTAGAAAGTTTTGCTTGGTTTCTCCAGAGCACAAGTAAAAATTAATTGCCCCAGCAGTAGCTGCAGTGCCATCATATAAGGGTGTCAAAACCAGTCTTTCCAAATGGCATATTCTAACAGAGCAGTAGATATGAGACTTGCCATAAATGTGATTTGTGAACATCGTTAATGAAGTACTAGACCTAATTGACTTCTGGCTTTATGACAGCATAAAAAAAGTTCTGCACTACCAATGATATTTCTTTTAAACTTCTCCAGCTGAATCCCTAACATGGCAGAGATCTCTTAAAAGCAAGCTCTCACTGATATTTATTTGGGAAAAAAAGAAACTGACTGTTAGATAGCATTTCCAGTTCTTTAGAAGCAATAAGAATTTTAGAACAGTCCTTCCATTGCAGAATGAAATGAAGATGCTCTGTAAGTACCCCTGAAAACTCAAGGGCATTAGAGAAGATCAGTGGAGGGTACTTGCTAGCCTGATCATTTGAGAATTCAAGAATGGACTAACAGATTCAGACTCAAATCCCTGTTGTGATTTGGTTCAGGGATTTATATTTCTGATGTGATCATGTATCCTTGATCCAAAATCAGCCATTATATTATATATTATATAACAGACATTATATTTTTGTCAATAATTATCATTCTAGAATGATATTTTGTTTTAAAACTAACTTTGCTCAGAGGTACTGAGGTCTGTAACAACAAATGTTACCATTCATTCTGGTACTTGCAGTAAAATAATATGGCACTTTATATTGCTTCTGTAAGTCTAAAGCAGCCCAGATACATCTTTACCCAGTATTTTTAAGGGATATTTTACTATTTTGTTTTATATGACACTTATGCTCATAGCACTAGAAAAAGAAAATAATTTCAGTCTCCTGAAATTGACTTTTTTTTCCCTGCATTTACCTTTACTCCCTCCAAAAATTAAAAATTTTGTGTTGAATTGTATGTTTTGGCTATGATTTTGCTCCACACTACTCAGCATAACTTTTTGTGTGGTATTATTACAAGAGAAAATAATCTGAAGGGTAAAATCAAGATGGAATGAAATGACTGACCTCTAAGTATTTGCTTGAAACATTTGTAGATTACCATTTCACACATTAAGCCTTCACTTATGATGAAGGTTGCTGTAATATCAGACATGGTAAACACCCCCAGCCACCGCTGAGTTAATGAACATTGAAAGAGGACCTTTGAGTTGATGGTAAATGATAAATCCAGTTGACTTAAACAGTTCATGTAATTCTGTGTTGATTAGTCTTGCTCCATTTTTGTTGGCAGTTTGGATAGAGGTAGAAATGGCTTTTTGTGGGTCTGCTGGGTCAGGTAGCCCAGGCTTTGCTTTGGGCTTCTTCTGATTATTCTAGGGTGCCCCCTCACCACCACATCTGAGTGCTCTGGGGAATGTGGGTCTTACTTCCCTGACTCTCCTCCTCCCTTCCTGCTTTGCTCTGTCAGATCCCCAGTGCTGTCAGAGTTTACCAGATGTGTTGTACTTTGTTTGATGTGGAGTTTGATAAATACAGTCAGCTGAAGAAGTGATTGGAGATTGAAAGGTGAGGAATTTCCCAAACATTCAGCATCTGCAATTTACTGATTTCAGTGAAACTCATAGTGATTGTATTAATATTAATCCCAGCTCTACTCTTTCTTCATTCCCTCAAGCAGTACATTTATATATATGTATGAGGAAGCCAACAAAGGACAATTATAGGGTGGCTTCTGGGATGTGCCCTGAATCATGAGCATCCTCCTTTAAAGAGGAATTGGCTGCAAGGTACTGGCAGAGAAGGCTCCTGCTTGTGGGGTTTGTTGTCCTTGGTCACCACGCAGAAATCTGCAGCAGGGTGAGGAGCACGGGCATCAGTGGGGCAGTGCCCAGACTACTCCTAATCAGCAAGCAGCCTAAAGGGGAACTCTCCAAGTGCCCCAGAATTTTGAGTATTCAAAAAAGGAGTAGTCCCTGAATCTGATTTGGGGAACCCTGTTTCCTTCTGAGCTTTTATTTTAACTGTTGATCATCTCTAGCTGTGTCTGTATCCGCCACAGTGTGGAGCAGCAGCACGAAGCAGTGGGGCTCAGCCCGTGGAGCTGTAGCAGCGGTGCTGCTGCCCTCACCATGTGCATGTAGGAGGGTTTGCACTGCCAGGAGCCCGGCAGTCACCTCTGGTCAGTGTGCAGGTGGTGCAGCTCCTCCTGGGCTTCACTGGAAAGGAATCCAGCTGCTCTGCTGTGCCTGCTGGAGCCTGGAGGTGAAGGTGATTGCTTCAAACGTGAATTTTCATCCAGACTAAAACAATGAATAGATGTGACCTTTGAAACTGTTAAATTGGAATGCTCTTAAACATTTTTGAGAGTATTTTCTGTTCTTGTGCTCCTGCACTGACGAGATGAGTTTAGTTGCAGCTGTAAACTTACATTTAACATTTCGAAATCCTTGTGAGTTTGCTGGCATTGAGGCAGCAGTTTGTCTTTTGATTACCTCCCTGCCATATGATTTGTGATGTGAACTTTCTTCTGTCTTTCTAATAATCTGCAGCTTGAGTATTCTAAAAGCATCATTTATGCAGCACGCTTGACACTGAACTTTGCTGTGCTGCTTCCATGGAAACCTCTGACAACATATTACTGCCTGGCCTGACAGATAAACAATGCCTCATTTTCCCTTATGTCAGCCATCTCAAAAGCCCTACTATGTCAGACCAAAGGTCTGTCTGTCCAGTGTCTTGCTTCTAACCATGGCAAATGACAAATGACTAGAGAAAACTGCTGAAACGGGCCAAGAATTTATCAATACTGCTATAAACTCAAGCCTTCATAATTTTGGAACCTTGGGAGTAAAATATTTAATTCAAATGTCTTATATATATATATATTTTTTTTTTTTCTCTACGTATTGTCACTTTTTGGACCTATGTAATAATCCAGAATGGGAACACAGGTTAACCTTTTTTTAAGAGACTTCAGAGGTCTCTCGTATGACCTCCTGTTCCAAGCTGGGTCAGCTGTGAAATCAGGCCACATTTCTCAGGTCTTTATTTGGTTTTGTCTTCACAGCCTGCAATGATGGTGGCTGTAAACTTTTTCTGGGAACCATTCTTTTTTACACACCTAGGAGATTATAAATAAGAAGGCAAGCAAATTTGCTAGTGCTAGTAAACTTTGTCATTTAAAAGTCATCCATCTGAAATCTCTTCAATTTGTACTGTAGACTCAAAGAATTTGCAGAAGGCAATTTTTTAGGTAGCTTTTGGAAATCTCGGTAAACTGCTGAAGATAGGAAAATCCCCAGACACATTGTTTCAGAAATCGGGAGCTGTGAAGAGAATTGTTTCTGTAGTTCTCGGTGTGGAAATATACAGGAGGACACTGAAGTGGCTGGTTGTAGGAGACGAACAAGTCATGCAGTCAGCAAGTATTTTCTGGCTGTGCTGGAGGTTTGATGGGACCCTGTCTTTTGCCTTCACTGAATCCTCAAAACAGAGATCAAAAACTTGGGTACAAAGTATTCACAGAATGTGGTGGGCTCGAGGGAAATTGTGATTGCTGAGTGTTGAGGGTACCATTTGAGACACTCTCCCATTTTTCTGGGCCCTCTTTGAGTTGTTTCTGTGTAACTCCAAGGGTTTTGCTGCCAAGCCCCGATGCTTCAATCGGGGAAGAAGGAAAGAAAATAAAAGAAAGTGAAAGATCTCTTTCTTTCCCACTTAGGAGCCACCTAACAGAGAAAGCTCTTATTTTTACATACCTGGGAGCCTCACCAGGTGTTTTGTTTTTAGAGCTTTACCTTCAGCTGAATGCTGTCTGCTTTTCTGGTCTCTTCAGGCCCTTTAGGATTTCCAGAGGTCTCTTGTGCTGGGAGAATAAGCATCTGTCCAGTAAATGTTCTCTGCTTATCAGGCTGGTGTGCATCTCACCCACATTCTTTTTTCCCTTTCTTGATGCTGGACATGAATTATTGAATTTATCTTGACTAGGCTAGAAGAACTTTTTAAAGACAGTAATGCACCCATCTGGTTTTGCTTTCTTGATTTCAGCAAAAATCAAAAATGATATCCATGTACTTCATCCTCCCTAGCTATGTTATTTATAACTGACAGAAAGCTTCTTTATGGAAACTTTAATTAAGCTTAATTTGAGACCACTTCTTGGATTTTTTCTTTAAGTAATTTCTCAGTGTTGAAAACTGAGCTGATCTTTTTCTTCCTACTTTCACAGAAGAAGGGCTCTGAAAGTCTGTTAAGTGAATAGAAGTCCAAAGGTATGAACTGTACCAGTACTTAATTGTCCGAGTTTATATAATTATATTGTCCGAGTAAGCAGCACTGTTCGACTACAATCATCACAATAGGAGAGCCTAATTTCAAACATGATTATATGTGGCTGGATCACTCCCAGATCAGAAAAATATTTATTAGATAGCTTTTCTTTGCAAAAAACAGAACAATCAATGAATACAGTTGAACATGGCTTTGTTACAATCTTTGAAGAATGTAAAATATTAGCAACAGAAATATTTTATTGTTCATTTGTTTTCTAGTTTTATGCTACTTGCTTTTTGTCTGTTACAGAGAAGAAATATTAGCAAAGACTGTGTGAGAAAATTTTGCCAGTATGTTTTAGCCATCTTCCCAATGACTCTTTGAATCATATCCATCAAGATAACTGCTTTTTCTCCCCTGTTACCTAGTTTGTGACAAAGATATAATAGTTCTTGGCTTTGTCTTTTATTTCATGCTTTTAACCAATTTAACTCTATCAGAAAAAAAACCCACAACAAAAAGACATTATTAATACATCTTTACCCACTATCATCCTCTTTGTTCATTCTGTGGACATCTTCTTGCACTCATTAACTCTTGAAAAGTGTGGTGACCACTATGGTACATCCCCCTTTTCCAGGGCTGGCCTCTGTTTTATAACAGTATACGCTCTGAGTTGAGCTCTATGACTTCCTAACTCAGGTGTCTTTCTGAATTCATTTTGAATTACTTCTGATTCTGTTTTCTCAGGATACTCTAGACCCCTCATGTGTCCCTTCTCAAATTCTTACTGCATCACATGATAGTTCTTACTGGTGTCTATAAATGTTTTATCTGAATTTGTGCTCATAGTCTCTACTCACTGGCTGTTTTCCACCTGATTTATTTTCTATTTACACCTTCTTGTATACCTTCTCTTTTAAAAACATCTTTTGTATATGTCATTTTATATGAAGTACACTTCTTTAACACAATTTCAGTCATGCCTGCTATCATTGGAAAGCTCTTGAAAATGTCAAGTGCTTCACATAATGAAAACATCAAGAGCTGTAATAGAGGGATCTATGGTCAGAAATAAACCTCCTCTCCTCTCCTCTCCTCTCCTCTCCTCTCCTCTCCTCTCCTCTCCTCTCCTCTCCTCTCCTCTCCTCTCCTCTCCTCTCCTCTCCTCTCCTCTCCTCTCCTCTCCTCTCCTCTCCTCTCCTCTCCTCTCCTCTCCTCTCCTCTCCTCTCCTCTCCTCTCCTCTCCTCTCCTCTCCTCTCCTCTCCTCTCCTCTCCTCTCCTCTCCTCTCCTCTCCTCTCCTCTCCTCTCCTCTCCTCTCCTCTCCTCTCCTCTCCTCTCCTCTCCTCTCCTCTCCTCTCCTCTCCTCTCCTCTCCTCTCCTCTCCTCTCCTCTCCTCTCCTCTCCATTTCTCAAGGTCAGAAAGGCAGATAGAGGTGGCTCCATTTAGTAGGAAATGGGCTGCCATTTTTGGTAAAGGAAATACAACTTGGCTTTGTCAAGGGAGCTGCTCTGCCAGTACTTACTGCAGGAAGGCAGAAAGAGAGACAAAGCTGTTGTGAAACCTGAGCAGTTGCTCTCCCTTGTTTTGACAAGAGTTTGTTGCTTCCATTGACCTCTGACAACTTCCTACTGGGCATGTGCTTATCCTCTGCCCTGACCTTGGCTGTGATAGAGTGGATAATCTCTTCAGAGGGAGTATTTGCTTTTCTGGCTTTGGATTACCTTATCAAGGAAGATGTTTTTCTCTGGCTAGAACCCTGAATTAGCTACTCAGCAGGTCACAGACAGCATCTTTACAGAGCACCCTCATCCTGTCTAGCTCTTTTTAATGAGGCCAGCATTCCACCAGAGAGGCCCTAGAGATCTCTGAGGAGCTGAAGAAGGAGGGAGACTAGAGAGGAGGGAGGGAATGCAGAAAGGAGAGTCAGAGAAGGCCTCCAGACAAGCTGTTGGAGCTCATACTGATTTTCAGTAGGAGCTGGAGGACAGAGATTAGGTTAGGTGTGATTTAGGACTGTGGTGGGCTGACCTGGCTGGGCTATGGGTACCCACCAAACTACTCTGTCACTCCCCTCCTTAGCAGGGCAGTGGCAGGGAAAAAATAACATGGTAAAAAACCCCTTATGGATCAAGATAAAAGCTGTTTAACAAAGCAAAAGCAACGACTTTACCATGCTGAAGCAAAGGTTAACAGAGGATTTATTCTCTACTTCCCACCAGCAGATGATGCCCTGCCACTTCCCAGGGAGCCTGGGAACATGAGGCCTTCAGAACATGTAGGGGTTGCTCCAGGAGACAAACATCATGGTAATGAATGCCACACCCTCCCCACTTCCCCTTAACTCAATTGCTGAGCAGACATCATATGGTATGGAATGTCCCTTTGGTCAGTTGGGGTCAGCTGTCCTAGATGTGTCCCCTCCCAAGATTTTGCTCACCCCCAGCCTACTGGTGAGGGAATGTTGGAGAGAGAGCCCCAATGCTCTGTCAGCACTGCTCAGCTGGAGCCAGATCTGTGGGGTGTTATCAGCTCCTTACAGACACCAAGGCAAAGCACAGCCCTGTGGGGGCTGCTGTGGGGAAAGTGAACTCCATCTCAGCCAGACCCAATACAATAATACAAGTCCACAGGAAAGAAAATATTCCCTACTCCCATACAATGAGAGTAGGCAACACCTCCTATTCCAAAGAAAGGAAATATCTGGCAAGGATGTGACTTTACATAGCTCAGCTCAGCCTAGCAAGTTTACCATGAATCCATCATCTCCATAAGAGGATGGGATCCAGCATAACTGGGGCAGCTTTGCCTGGTGGGAAGTGGTGATACCTTAAAGAAGATTCTCTGTGCTGAGTAATAACAGGCTGAGTTGCCAGGGGAAGAAAATCCTTCTTGCTCTCAGAAAGAGAATACAGCCTTTCTGACAGAGAGGCTTTTGGTTCAGAGTCAAAATGTGTACAAATGCTCAAGCAGGCAGCCAAATGTCCTCAGAATATGTTAAGCTAATAGATATTTTCTGTATAGGCTCCTAACAACTTTGAGTGATATCTAAAATATTTAAACAAAATTGCTCATCTGGTCTAGGGTAAATCCATTCATATGATAATTGTTAAGGTTGCTGCTCTTCCTTTATATTTCATTATTTAGAAAAAACCTGTCTGTTTAATGCCTCATTTAAGATTCAGTGGAATCTTCCTTGCTTCGGTAATTTTCCTATTAAATTACAACTATTAACACTCATTCCTCACCCTAAAGGAAACCAATAGAATCACCCAAACTAATGAAGTTGTTTTCAGCAGCAAGCACCTCGTTACGGGGGTATTTCTAATTACTGTTAAAATGAACTGGAACACAATGCCTCCAGAATGGGATGTCCCAGAGCTATCAACCCAAACCATAAACATCTGTGCAACTCATAATCTCTTCATTTAACCTTTGTAACAGCAATACAACCTCAACTAATTTTTAAATGCTGATAGACATTAAAATAAATAGATATGAAAATGTCATTGACACATTTTAAATAGAATTCTAATTTATGAGCACTGACTCCCAGTGAGGAATACAGTTTTTGTCTTTCAAAAAATAACGGTGCCACCTGGAGTTTATCTTTGTCTTATATTGTCTAGTCTGAACTAATTTTTTTTCCTTTCTTCACTAATTGTTATATTTAGATATCATCGCCCAGAAGACTATGTTGAGAAGTGATTAGGGTATAGCTTACACATCAGAATGCATGAGCTAACTAGAAAAGCAGAGCTTCAGATCAGATTTAATTAAGATAGCTTACACTCAGTTCAGTTTTCTGCCTAAAGCAAGGAAAAAAATGAAGATTAACAGTTTCTTCCAGAAACATGATACTCATGGGATAGAAATTTAGAACTCCATAAGCAAAATAACTTTTACTCCTGTGAGTAGTCCTCCTGAAATCAGCACGACTATTTACGTGAGTAAATGGTACTCTGCATAAATTAATAATGCACAATCTGGTCATATAGAATCCTTGCTCTGGTGCAGATTACTAATTGCCTGTGAGTCATTCAAATAATGAAAAAAGAAAAATAAGTGATACTCATATAAGTAATGGCTTGCAGGATTTTTCTTTTTTCATTTTCATGTATGGAAAACCAAAGTTTTAATACCTAAATAAATCAAACTGGGAATCTTCAACTAGAGCTTGCTAAAGGGCTGTGTCTGCAACTCATAATGCATTCACCTCCTTACAAGAAGAAAGGTGTTTTTTAATACCAGCAGCTTAGTCTATAAACAACATGCTGAAACTTTGTGCATAACTGTAATCACCATCAATTTAGTGCTCACATTACAGGGCAGTTAGAAGGTTGGGGGCAACCGAGATCCACTTCCATAAACAGCAGGCAAGTAAATAATGTAAGTAACTGCACTGGATTACCTATGTGAAATGTCATTCGTAGATCATCCTTAGGCTTTAATGTTGTGCATGTATAGGAGAGTATGAGCCAAAATATATCCCATCCTTTCTCTTGCTTCTGGGTGCTAAGTGCTGGGGTTTGCAATGCTAACTGGACTAGAAGGCAGAAGAGTAATTTGATAAGCAATGGAAATATGAGGCCTGGTGTCCTTTGGATTTGTCCCTTTAGGCTGATGAAGGAAAGGGAGAGGAAAGGTGATCTTCATCTGCACCTTTTCTCTTTGGGCTCTGTTCAAGGTGTATACCCTCATGTCCGTGAGCTGGTGTACTTCCCTTTGGCTGGGACATGAATGGGATCTTTCCTCTGCTTCTGGCCATCCATTTCTTTTCAAAATGAAATTTGCAGAAAATTATCTTTCGAATTGTTGTTAAGTTGCATTAAAAGTCGATCTGTAGGTTCCAGTGGTATTGAGAATGTTGTGCAAACACACCAATCAAACATACCTAGCTTCAATTGAACAGAAAAAAAAAATGAGCTAAAATGCAGAGGGGTTTTTTTTCCCCAGTAAATTAGGTGGGTAGTAAAAAGTGGGAATATTTTCAGTTTAAGATTCATATAGGTGTTGACATAATTGTATTTTTTAATATAATCAGATCTTCAGTGGGAAAAGGTGCTATGAAGACAAGCAAACCACAGTCAGAGGCAATGGCTCACTATGCTAGCTGCTATTCAGGTTGATAAGGACAGTTCTGTTTTCATTGGATTGTTTATGACCTATGGGGACAGAAAAAAAAACCCAGAAAAAAGGTTGAAATACAAAGAACAAAACCATAGTCTTAATGCAAATTATATCTCTATTCTTTCCATTTTTTATTCCTGACCATTCTCTGAGCCTTACCATAAAGCTTGACAGAAGTATATCTATGCCCTGATAAACTGGTACATAGGGAGAAAAAAGTGCCTTGGTTCCTAAATCTTGTCCCCAAAGTGCAGAAAATTATGCAGAAAAAAAAAATCAGAAAGTTGTTTAAGAACCTCTTTGCATGGTCTGAAAGAAGACACAGAAACTGTTGTGAAAGAGGCAGACAATTGACTGGCATCATTTGCTGCACAGAGAGAACAGGGAGACAGGGTAAGTGACAAGAATAACAGCATCAACTGACAGAGATGTACCTCTGTCATGAGCAATTCAAAACCTACTCAAGGATATTATCCTGCTGCACATCAGCACAGAGCCTGAGCTGAACTGGAGATGCTGGGTAATTTCACTGAGGCTTTATCTGTTTTTTCTCCCTTTTTAGGTAATATTACTGACAGGGTTTTTGATTTGTTTTTACTTTAAATTATGGCCATCATTAAAAACTGGTTTGTAGTTGATTTGCTTTGCAGTTCATGCAGGTTATTTGAAAACCTTTGGAGTGAAAGAAAGCAGCATGGGATGGAGAGGAGAGCTGGGCTGGAGTGGAGAGCTGAGGCAAATGGAGCTGTTCATGGCACTCTTCCTGGAAGGCTGTGAGGAAGAAAGTGGTTTTGCAGCTTTCCCTCAAGGAGTCATATTCCAAATTTGTGCCATTTTGTCTTCCAGGTTAAGACATAGAGGTGTCAATGCTGTGTCAGATCAGAGAGAATCTGGCTGCTCATCCTGTATTTGACAGTGGTCAGCTGCAGTGATAGAAGAGAGTAAGATGCCTGCAGCCATACAATCTCCTGGAGTTCAAAAACCTCAATGTCATAATATCTCCTATGAGTACAGAAAGAGAGAGTTGGGGCTGTTCAGTGTGCAGAAGAGAAGGCTCTGGGGACACCTCCGAGCAGCCTTTCAGTACCTAAAGGAGCCTACAAGAAATCTGGAGAGGGACCTTTCACAAGGGCACATAGTGACAGCACAAGGGGGAATGGCTTTAAAGTGAGAGAGAGTAGGTTTAGATCAGACTTTAGAAAAAAATTCTTTACTGTGGAAGTGGTAAGAGACTGGCACAGATTGCCTAGAAAACCTGTGGAGGCCCCATCCCTGGAAGTGTTCAAGAACAGCTTGGATGGGGCTTTAAGCAACCTGATCTACTGGGAGGTGTCCGCGCCCATGGCAAGAGGGTTGGAACTGGATGATCTTTAATGTTCGCTCCGACCTAATCCCTTCTGTGACTCTGTGATCTTTAAAGTATCTTTAACTGTCTTTGGTCAATTTATTTTCCATTATCTTGTCTACTGTCTTTTGGAAGCCTTACAAGTCAGTAGATCTTGTGTTTTATTTCCCAAAAATACTCCATTCACAGCCATTTCATACCTTTGTTTTGAACTCTGTGATCCTAATTTCCTGGAGCTGCACATAAATCTGGTGATTCACAGGTCTGCAGTTGGCCTTACTAATCTGATATTGATAGAAGGAACACTGAAATAATGAGAATCTAAACTCATTGAAGTCATTGCCATGACATCATCTATGAAGAAAGATGGCAGGTGTTTCCTGCAGAGCTGGGATAGTGAACTGTGATCAGATTCAAATACAGTAATTCAGTTTGGACATGATGGATCATTAGGCTCAGAAGCACGGTTAGGGGAAAGGAGAAAGTTTCTTAGACTTTAGAATTAAAGAAATCATGATCTGTGGAGACACTCACAGATAGAGTCTGAAGAAATTACTCAAGTCCTTTTTTAATCCAAAATATAAGGTTATAAAGTTAAACACAGGTCTAGAAGCATGAAACAGCTGATTTGAGATGAGCATGTGCAATGGAAAAGCTTTCTCTGTTGTTTTAAATCTATTAGGTCTAGTAATCTTAACTCACTTACATGGATCATTAGAGATTCAATGTTGTCAGTGATCTGAATAAATCGTTCGGCAATACTGATGGAGACTAGCCAGAGGACATCACAACAGCAGCCTCTTCTTTGTCTTTCTGAGCTATGAATGAATCCCTTCTAACTTAAAGAGTCTCATTTGTCAGAAGCACTAACCTTCCTGCTAATTTATTGTTTTATATATAATGGACTATTCTTTAAACATGATAACTTTCTCTTTCTAAGTGCACCCTTTTCTATTTGACAAAAATGTGGGGAAAATCAAAGCTTGTTTTTGGTGGAATCATGGCTTGATTCCTTCTCTTGTCCTTCTCCAATCAAACTGAACTCATACAAGGGAAAGTGTGACAGAAAGCTGTTAATTTTGTTGATAGCATTGCTTAAATGCAGAGATTAATCTTCATATATGACTGGTTTTTTAAAATCTATTCATCACAGAATGAAGTCCAGGTGAACTACTCTAGAATAACAGCATGCTGAAATTTTGGAACATCTTAACAATCTATAAAAGATAATGCAATATGTCAAAAGAAGCTAATTTCCCCAAAAAATCTTTTAAAATAGCGTAATGGTGATATGGCATGTCATTTATAGGGAAATCTGAGAGCATACCACAGAAAACTAGGAAGAAGCGACAGAAGGGCAAGAGTGTTGGGCAGTTTTCAGCCATGGCACACACATGATTGCCATTAAGAATATTTATTTCCAAACTGTTTTGTTTTCTTACTAGCTCATTATATTAGTTCCTCATTGTGGAGAGATTTATCTGAGATTAAGAATTATAACAAGCAATGCTATGAACTAATAAGCTCATCTAATTTGGATGTTGTTAGAGCATTAAATGGAATTAGTGACAGCACCATTTAATTTCATTTTCGTAAGGTTATTATCACCTACATATTCCTTCCATGAAATGGGACCATAACTACTTCAGTGGCTATAATGGAAGCACACACATTATTTCTTTGTTTCTGTTTTTAGGTCAGCTATTGCTATTAGATCATGTTCATCATTAGGAAGGAAATGTGCACTATTAGAGAGAGGTTTTTGCTCTGGTGATACAGGAAATAATAGGTTGAGGATTGGAAGGGACCTTAAAGATCATGTAGTTCCAAACCCCTGTCATGAGGGATGATCTTTTTTGTCTTCATCTGAAAGAACACAAAGCATGCACCTGGATCTACATTTTGCAGCAAATAATTCCCAGGAGTATCCTGGTGGCTTCTCATGCCAGGGGAGGCAGGGAGAACAAGCCTTCCATTTTGCAAAACTTCCATGCAGGGTGTGATTCAGATGTGCTCCCGCATCTCCCGGTTCTTGAATGGCTTCTAATCAGGGCCACTGAGAGCTGCGGCATTTATCAGATGGCTTCCCCTCTTCAGGTCTTCATTCACAAACTCGTTTCTGTGCAACGATGCCCAAGACAGCGCTAATGAGTTTGCTGAAGTGCTGGAAGCAGGATAGCCATGGTTTTGTGGCTCTCTGCCCAGGTTAATCAGCCCTGTTTCTCAGCAGTGTTAATTAGGCGAAGCAGAGATCGCTGTGGTGGCGAGTATATTTGTTCTGATGCTCAGCTATTTCAGGCAGCTCTATGTTGCATTGCACTGTGCTGGTAGACCTACACTCAGCATCAAGGACATTAAAAGACAACCCTGTCCAATAGCTCTGTAGGCTTCCAGCTCTCTCTTTTCCAGTAAATGTGGTGCAAGTTTCTCATCATAAATAATCTAAGAGATACTCCTTAGAGAGAGACCTAATGTGGGACTGAAACCCTGCCCCCTGCTATGAGTAGAAATGCTGTCATTGACTCAAATAGGATGAAATCCTGATTCCAAGTGCTCACTTGGAGCTACTGTGAAGTAGACAAACTTGTCTGAAACACTGCAAGTTAAACAGCTATCTAAAAAGTCAGTATTGGACATTAGCATGTCAGGTGTTACTGGCTTTTGTCAGTAGCCACCAGAGGCAGAGCAGCTTTGCTGACAAAGGTAGAGAGCTCATTTTACCACTACTGTGAAACCAGTACCCCACTGTGTCTTGCAGCTATAGAAACCAGTGCTCAGAGTGTGCAGACATGCCGTGCCCAGTGCCAGGGACATCTAAACCATGCCCGTCACTTTGCACCCCTGGGACAACCTTGCCAGACTTGCTAGTATGAGTATAGGAAGCCAGGGATGGCCTGAGCAGCCCTTAGGGGTGACAAAGATCTAATTTGCACATTAAAAAATCAGGGGTGAAGAAATAAAACTTCTCAGTGTACATCGCAGGGTGACCGAGAGGCAACTCTCACTTCCAGCTGAGGAAGTTTTGTTAGGTATTTTAGGTTGGGTCCCAAATTCACTTCTGTAATTAGCCCATTTCTTTTCTGTTGTGGCCAACACTATCATTCTTCTTTAAAGACAATCTCCTTTGTGCAACCTGTGCCTAGTGAACACCCTATGACATCCCACGTGGAACCTCCTGGGATGTGCTTCAGACGTCTGGTTTGGGAGCTGCAGGGGAAGACTCATTGCTTGTCTCCACAATGGGGTGCAGCAGCTGGCCTTTGCCTGGCTCAGTACCTCCACTGCTTGCCCTGGTAAAAGTTTCTTCTTTCTTTCTTCACACATGATCCAGAGGCCATGGGGATGTGGAAATGAAATAAGAACTGGAGTTTCTCCTTACAAGAGGAATTTATTATGCACGACATGGTCGAACCATTACAGTGCTTGCTCTTGGGGCAGAGCTTTCTACTGCGGGTATTGTCTGCAAAATTAACATGGTGAACAGGACAAATGAATCTGTGGGGGAACCTAAATTATGGAATCATGGAATATCCTGAGTTGGAAGGGTCCCACAAAGTTCATCAAAGTCCAACTCCTGGCCCTGCAGAGGAGAGCCCCAAGAACCTCATCGTATGCCTGAGAGTGTCCAAAGTCTTCTTGAACTCTGGCAGGCACCTGGAAGAAGGCATGTTCTCCCTTGTATAAGGGGATTATTTTGAATTAAGGGAAGTTAAACTTTGCAATGTCCTACTTGTGAAAGCTCATAGCAATACAATTTTCATCCTAGCAAAATCAGAGCCAAACAGCCCTTCACTCAACGCGTGCCAGTTTCAGGCAGGAATCTCTCTATTCTTCCTATTTTCTTTTATTTTTAAGAACATTATGCCGGCCTGCTTGAATCAGAATATACTAAGTGGATTATTTATGCTGCATTAGATCAAATAAATGACATAAATTGGAGGGTTAATGATGACGCACTGTTTTGGTGAACCCCCATGGTATAAACAGCCATAACAGGGAAATAAGCTGTTTCACAAAAATGTTTTCTGAAGTTATGGTCTTTGATCAGTTCTCCTTAGTAAATTGACACTGCACTGATGGTCATAAAATCAATGTGTGGTGACAGAAAATGGATTACTGTTTTTGTGGAACAAGAGCGTATCCTCTGGGTACCATACGCATTTTTTTGTCTCCTGTGACCTTTCTTAAATCTGTTGGCAGGAATAAAAAATCATATTTGCACCCAGTATTTCCCTCAAAATGGGACTGTAACATAGTCCCTTCCCATAGCTGTGGCTCGTCTCTTGACCTCCAGCTTCCCAGATAATCTAGCTCATTCCTCTTGCTTGATGCCCCAGAGACGTGCCATGGCTCTGGAGAGCACTGGGTGAATCTCTGCTCACACGTCTGAGTGCCGTGTACTCCCTAAGCACCTCAGTCTCGGGAAGATTGTGTCTTCCTTGCCTGCAGGGGTAGCCACAGAACAGCAAAAGAAGAGGCCACGTCTCCGTGCTTCCCAAGCTGCCATCCCCAGCACCTGTCCCTGCCCCCGGTGCTGCAGCGTGTGACTGATGGCAGTGGGCTGCTGCTCAGCGCTGCGCATCGGGGCAGGGCTGAGCCCTCCCCTGCCGTGCCTGGGAGCAGCACAGCGCTAAAGGTGCTCTAAACATTTCCGTGATATTATCAGCCTCTCCTGCAAGGCACAGTGAACGCAGCAGTGCAGGGAAATGCGCTAAATACACACTGCCGCTGTCGGCTTTGAGGATAACAGGACTGGGAGAGGTAGGGAAAAGGTATGAAAACAAACCCCCGGCGCCCAGTGGATGCGATGTGTACTGTCGAAAGTAAAAGTACTGATAATCAGGAAACTATTCTGCTGCATCAATATGCTTGACTAGCTGAAAAATAGCTACAAAATTTCATGAATATTTCTGTGTAAATTGCATTTAAACTAATGTTAGTGCTTCCCCTTGTAGATTACGAATTAGCAGCTATTCTTCTGTTAATGTAAATTTAACTTCTTGTTGTTGTTCTTTGCTTTTGTACCAGCTCTACTCCAGTAGAAACTGAAGCACAAACTTCAGAAGAATGCTTCTCAAAGCGTCCAGATGGCAACAATAATTATTTATTATCTTTAGCTACCATGATTATGTTGCCCAATCTGTGATATTGTAAATCAGTTTTCAGATGGTCAGAGGAGTTGTAGCAAGTTTGTGAAAAACATTGCTCATTATATGTTTGTTCAGAAGGACTGAACCAGAGCACTGCAACTCTTTCAACGTAAGTAAATCAATGTGGAAGTTTAGATCTAAAAGGGACTCTGAGTGTGGAGAGACCAGTGTGGTAGGAAGCACACGGCGAGGAATACATCAGTCATGTGGCACAGAGTCTAGGTTTCTTTGAAATCCACACTCCCAAAGCGGGTTTAATCAAGGGCTGTGCTATTTTCCTTTACTGGAACCAAACTAAAGTGTAAAACGAGAGAAATCTCTTCTTTGGGCTAATGAAAAAGCATGACATTCAGTTGCAGCACCACTGATATTCTGAAGTGAGGCTTCAGCCCTAGTGCAGTCTGTGAAATTTGCATGTTTTTATTAGAAACTAGCATAGGTTTTGCCCTCCAGAGTTTATTTTTCCCCTTAACCTAATTCTATCCTATCTGTCATCTCTTCTTAGTAATATTCTGAGGCCACAATTTTTTTCTTGTTGAAAATATTGTCTCTAAGTGTTCTATATTTGCAGGGTAATGGTGACATTGAAATGAAAGGAATGACGTACTGATTTTTAACAAGGCTTTTATAAATTGTCTTCTTAGATTTATGATGTGTCACCTGATTTACAACACTCCTGTTTTTGTGGATGCTGTTATCTGTTAACATTTCTACCATATCCCTCCTTTTTTGAATTTTTTTTTAATTGACTTCTCAAAGGCTAAAGTCTAAACACATCTTTGCAGTTGTATTTTTAAATTTGGGTAACTTGATAGTCACAATGGCTGACTCTTAATAAGAATAGAGCTTGTTTTCCAAGATACCATTTTATCTTGAGCCCCTGATTTCTTCGTCTTACAACCGCTATGGGGAAAAATATGCTGTTTAAATTTCAAAGGTTCCAAAACTTACTCTGACAAATAAATCTATCTTTTGGTGCTCTGAGAATTGCTCCTGAGTTTGATAAACTTTAGATTCTTTAAGGTCTCGAGAATTTTTTTCCAGAAGATGATCAATGGTCAAAGGTGCTAAGCTTCTATCTTCTCAGGGAGTGAAGGCTGAATTTGTTTTTTTCTATAATGAACTCACTATAGTTTTTTGATTGGAGGGAGTTCAAGGAATTTTCCCTCACAGTCCTTCTGGCTTTGCATTTATGGCAATTAAGAGTCTATTTATGGCCCAGAGCATTTTTTCCCACTCTGAAGTAAATTAGTGCTGCCCAGGTGAGTGCCTCTTCCTGCCTGTGTGCATTACTGGGGGCTGGTCTTGCCACCATCAAGGGTGTGTTAATAGATGACATTCTCCTTCCTGCTAAAGGGAATAAAAATGATGGCTCAGATAACTGTTACCTACTCACTGGAGACCCTTCAGGTTCCACAGGGCTCAAATTTGCCTTTTATCCATCACTGGCCAATACTTGCCAGTGGAAAACCTGTCTTAACTGACTCATAGTGTTACATGCCCAGGCCCTGCTGCTCCGTGAGAATTCCCTTCCCTCATGGTACCCATGAAACTTATGAATAAAGTTGCAGAGAAAGACACAGGACAGTTTTCAAAGACTGATAGGAGAAGGAATGTAATGCTTTGATGTTTGCCAGTTAATGGGAAATTGCTTTCAACAGTAGAGAAATATGGATGTACAAGCATGGCAGGAATATAGCAGAACAGTATCAAAAAATTCTATGTTTAGAAACAGATATACAGAACTATTTGAAAACCATGAAACTATCTCTGTATTTGATTAACTCCAAGGTCAGGTCTGTTTCAGGTGACAAACTGGCAGATGTCAGTCTTGTGGCAAAATCCTCAGTCAGCTATTGCCTTTATTGTCCAGGAACAAGCACCATGGTGGGCTTGCTTGGTCCTTCGTGGAGGAACCACCTCCATGGCTGTCTTTAATCCCTGCATTCACAGCTGCATGGAACTTAGGCTGGTCCAACACCAGGAGTGTGATGGAACCACAACTTAAGCAATAATCCCAAGCTTGTACCCTGGTAGTTTAGTCTATCATAGCCATGGTTCTTGACTGTCTGTTGGACTTCCCGTTGTTTCTTTTCTTTTGAGCACACTGCAATATAACATGTGGGCAATGTGCAAGGTAGTGAGCTACGAGGTGGACATCTCATGTGACTTTTTTCCTTTTTTTTCCCTCTTAGTCTGGGGTTCATTAGGCTATTTTCCCATGTAATCTAAGACCAAAGATATTCTGGTTTGTGTTCCCCCCCACCAACTATAAGTGTTTCACAGTAATTAATGAAATTTTCTAAATCCTTGGAAAGTATCATGACAAGTTTTTACCCCCTAGTTCCTTAAGTAGCCATGGTTAGGCTTTCTATGATATAGCCAAGGGTTGTGTGCATGTATGAAAGCCAAGGAAGTGAGTGAAGTTGATTACGAGAAAGGCCAATGATGAGGCTCATGTTCTCCCTGCCCTTGCATGAACACAAGTGATTTCTGCTGTGATTTGGGACCATGTATGTCTTGGGCAGGTTTCATATGGGGATCAAAGCAAAGATAAACAAGATGCTTCAGACAACACTGCTGAGGGAAAAGAAGAATAAATGCTGCCCAAGTTAAGGAAAGGAGAAAAATCTATTTCATATTATCTTAAGACTGTTGGCTAAAACAGCTCACATTTAAGGCTTGTCTTGTAAAGGTACATAGCAATATCTGTTTTTGCAAAGCCTTTGAATATAAACAAAGCAAAAACCTGCTACCTGTCTGACCATTGGATTCTATGTACAAAATAGCAGAGCTTTTTCAGACCATATCAGGCACATTACCAGTTACTATTCTGGAAAGAATGATGAAGAAAGATGCAGTTTAGAATTTGCCACTGAGGATGATAGTTTGTCTAACTTTATGCCTTGAATCTTTTACTGGAATCTCCTTAAGCTCTGATTAAGGAACATAGTGACTTCTCTTGAGACTTTGGCTACTGCTCTTATCCTTCCCAGCTGTCCTCTTATCTCTACTGCCAGGCTAGGTTTAATCACTGAAGCTGATTTTAGAAAGTCATGATGTTGGCTGTGGCCTTTGCATGTCTTTTTCATGAGCATTAGAGTTGTCCATATGCTGAATGGAGAGGGGAATGGAAATGTCTAAGCCTTCTCAGTTATCCTAAAAGATAAGATCACTGAAATATTCAATGATAAATGCTGTCTGTGTATTGTTTTTAAGGATGTTGTGGATATTCAGTTTGCTTCCACTTTTTTTCTAATTTTCTTTAAATCTTAATTCTGTACTTCTAGTTATTTTCTGAGGCAGAGAAACACAAGAATTCCATGGTGGAAATAAAACCTGGAAGCAGGAAACCCCTGTTCCTGAAGGGCCAGGGGTATCTTGTGCTTCTGCCGCAGTGCAAAGGGTATGCTAAGTTCAAAATTTACCAGCAAGGGCTCAGAATTTTCTTGAAGGAAAGAAAAACTTCCTCTGAAAGACAAAGCCCTTTAGACAATTCTTTTCCTCCTCACTTCATCTAGAGAAAAGCTCTGAGATGCACTAATGGCAAGGTCTGACACAGCTGAGAGCAAGCCTGTGCACAGTGATTGGAGGGAAAACACAAGGACCAGGATTGTTTTTTAATTTGTCCTTTGCCTGAGGATGAAAGAAAACTGCTGTCAGTCACAAAGTGCAAAGGAAGATATTCTAGTGTGCTTGGGACTGCAAAAGGGACTCTTTTATCCTTTCAGTGATCTATGAGTAATTTCTGAAATAAAACCAAGTCAACTGCAAAGCCAGTTTCAGAGAGAACAGTAACAAACATTTCTTCTAGGAGTTCTGGAGAGAAAGAAAAAAGAAAAATGGAAAAAAAAACCCCAAACCATTCCTGCCCTTTATTTTGTCTGGTATTATCTGCTGTACAAATGTCATTAAGTGACATTTTTCTCCTACAGGCCATCCAGTATATGTGAGGATTATTATTCCTTCCTTTTCTCTTCCACTGCAAAACAGATAGTGGCTGACAGTTAATGAGGGGGACTCTAATCTGACAGCACTATGAAAGCTACTGACAGAAAAGATCTTGATAGTGGCATAAGAAATTCCTTCTATCTCAGACTACATTAAGGTGCCTGTCTGCAGCTGGGAAGTCAGGATATTCTCCTCTAATCGAAGCTTGTTAGATCTGTATCCTCTTGTATGTCTGCAACCTCTTTAAGAGGAAAACCCAAAATAGCTGTAGGGAAATAAGAAAATAAAGGCATTTAAAATATAAGGACATACTAAGATAAAATTCCTAAATGGGAGTTTGTTACCACCCTTCTGTGCTCAACAATTAATCTGTATTTTGCTTTCAGTTGCAGCATTATGCCTGAGTGAACATTATTCCATGTGCATATAGATGGATATGGAAATGGAGATTTCACTGTGGGAGGTACTGTATATCACATGGGACTTTCCAAACTGAGGAACATGATGTCTAAATTTACAGACAGACAGCCTCATCAGATTTTGGATAGTACAAACTGTTCTGTATTCCTTGCTCTAGAGTAATATGTTCACACCATGTGGCATGAACAGAAACTATCCCCTCAGCCTCAGCCCTGTCCCTTCAACCCCAAGGAACCACTCTGTGGGACTTGTAATGACATTTCCCTGAAGTGCCCCCCAAATATTTCAGAGCAGAATTTTTTTCTAAGCATGCACTCAGGATTTTTACTCTGGTGTGCTCAGCCCCGTGGTTTTAAACTGTTTAAACCCTGGACACTACTGGTGTTGGAGGCAGAAGTTTCGGACTGATGAGGAGAAGTTGATGAATGTCAACCATTTGGACACAGCTTCTCTTTGAGAACATGCAATGATTTAACTTTTGAGATCTTTTACTGTGCTCTAAGAAGGAGTTAATGCAGACCTATATTGGTGGCAATGAGAAAGGCATGGTGGGAAGTGCAGCAAAAAAAAAATGTGACCAGAGAAGTTAAAATGAAGTTTTGTTTTCAGAGAATCCAGCACTGAAGACTTTTTGTATCAAGTTTGTTGCTTGTTCAGTCCTTACTGAACTTTTCCAAAGAGTTGTCCCTTACATGTGTATCTCAGTACAAAAGAGAAACGTTGCTTTGATGTAGGTTCTCTTTCTTTGAACAAAGAACAGGCCATCCAATTGCTCAACCCCTCCTAACAGGAAAACTTGAATCAGACAGTCATCATACCCAGCCTGTCCCTTGCATTTTGTAGTGTTAAACTTCATGCATTCTTGCAAAAGCTCTGATCATTTTTGAAACTGGCACATATAAATGCATACCGCACTTTGTGGTTTTTTTCACACTGCTATGTTGTCTTCTCACAAAAGGTTGTAATTCTGTGTGCTTTTCTCCAGCTAGTCCTACTTTTTTTCACCTACACATTCAATTTTAGTGTGCCATCTGCTTTCAACCTGCTTAATGTTATACTCTAGCTTTTAATGACAGAAGATATCAAGTGCCGTGGTTCTTATTTTATTGCTGAAGATTGCATGCAGACCTTTTAAAATGATTCCAAATCATCTAAAGCCTCTGTTTGGATGGTTTTCAAAGGCAGCCTAGGGTTGTCAAGCTTCTACTGCAGCGCTTGTGAGCACCTTTCATAGGTTAATCTTTTTTAAGGCCTCTATCTGAGGTTCTTTAACTTCCTAAAGGCTCTTTTTTGCCTACTTCAAAGCTAGGAATTTTTTTTAATGTAAAAATTACATACATCATTGTCTTAATTTGTCCTGACAGGTGCAAACTGTTGTGTGACCTAAAATCCAGGGAAGAAAAAACATAAAAAGCCCTACCTTAAAAAAGGCATAAAATAGTTTTTGTCATTTTTATGCTCCAAACTGAGACTTCCTGTAATACCTGATGTTTTGAAATCTTGAGCCCTACTTATTTCTAGAGAGAGACTGAATGAAAATAATGTGGACCTTCAACTCAGAAATCTGATCTAAATTTTGAAGTGGAACAGCTTCAATAAGTACCTTAGTTTGAGCTACATTTGGTTCCCTAGCTGTGGATACTGCAGCTTTCCTCTGGGGGTCAGCTTGCTGAGGACCAGCCAATAACTCCATGAGTGTCCTGGGTTTGTTATCCCGATGAGCACTTCCTCCAGTTCCCTGATGTGTACAGGGCATGGTGCTGATCTGGAGGCAGACTGCTGGCCAGGACAGACTGCACTGAACCTTTCTGGTGTCCAGCCTGGGGGTGTGTGTGCAGAAGAGCCCTGCTTGGGTCGTGCCTGTTGTGCCCCAGGTGCCAGTCTAAGCAAGAAGTGCTAGCCTGGCAAGCAGCAATAAAAAAGGTTTTGTTTCTGGCTTTCATACAAACAGAAGGCTAGGCTTCTTGGGTGGATTTCTGAATAGATGTTGTATTTCCTTGATTTTGAACTGTGGTTTCTACTTGCATATAGGTCTATTAAAGATTTATGAAATCTCAGTGGGCACCAATCTGCATCTTTAAGCACTTTAAGTATCTTTACAGTGTTGTTCTTCACTTACCCATGGGGAGAGCTCCTCAGAAGAAGCTAAAACTCTTTATAGAAATACCTCTGCTGTACAGAAAAGATATTTTTCTCTATGAAATTTGTAGATTGGTTTTGCTAATATTCCCAAGCAATTTCACAGCAAGGATTAAATTCTCAGTTATTCTTTATACATTTACCCAGGTATCTAATATAAATTTCCCCCCCACCTTTTTTTTTTTTTTTTTTTTTTTTTTTTTTTTTTTTTTTTTTTTTTGGTTACTAGGAAAGTCTAATTGGAATGGATGAAATGACATTATTAAATACCAGAATGAAGATCACCAGGGAAATAATCTAGCTGCTGATACTCTAATGTTAACTCAGTGCTTCTAAATAATCAGTAATCAGCAGCTTGAATTAGACTGAGATGGATCGAGGTAAGTGCTTGACTATTCAAAGTGAGTGCAAGAAATCTGGGGAAATGTTCATTGCAGTCAGGGGAAAAAATGTACTCCATTAACTATGCAGGACTAAAGAAATCATGCTTCTATTTTATTTTAAGTAAACACATTATCTTTTGATATATCTTGGTCTTTCTTCATGTGAATCATGAATCATGCAGCACTTCAAGCGCTGATTAATATTCTTAATTGCTCTCCCTTTTTCGTCCTTGCAGCTGGCAGATGGAATGCTGCAGATCAGACACTGCTGTATCAGTGGTGTTTGCACTGCCTGTCAACAACTGGTGTTACAGCCTGCATGTTTATCCCCTTTGATCCATACACAACTGGAGCAAGGTGCAATCATCAAGACTGGCTTTTTAAATTTTTTTTTCTTTCCTATCTCTGTGGTATTAACCCTGTTGAACACAGCTGATAGAACAAAGACAGTCAACCAATTTCTGAAATGCCAAACACTTTTCTGCAACAAGGAAGTCCAGAAATCTTAGGAGACCTACATCCAGAATGGATGTCCTCATCTGTCCTCCCTGGAAAAGTATATGCTAGAGAAATGCCTGTCTTCCATCAAGCTGGGCTGAACAATCCTAAGTGGGAGTGTCAATGGCTTTTCTGTGCCACTGCTAATTAAGATGGATATACAAAGAATCCAAAAGAAACAGCATCACATTAGTAAGAAGCTCAGTGATAATTTGTAATTAGCTGAAAAGTGAGTGAAGGTTCAATTCTGTTTGCTGGGAGAAAGAGTAGATTCTTGGAATGAAGGAATCCTAATAATCCTAAAAACTTTAAGATCTTCAGATCTTTCTATTTCTTGTTAGTTAGTGGTTATCAAATTACCTTCCAGATGAAAGAATTACGTTTCTCACTAAATTCAAACTCTATTTTAATAGGCAAAGCAAAACCTTCCTGTTCTGTCATGACTGTTAGATGAAGAGTGGCCATTTTATAACATGCACATTGGTTTATTGATGCTAAAATTAGATGACATTTTATGTAGTCAACGTTGCTATCATAATCTATGTGTTTGCAATGAAAACATTTTAGCCTAAGGAAAGACATTACATCTGCGTAATTCCCTTGGTTTTGGACATGGGAGGGTTTGTGTGTTTTTCAGTCAGTTTTTTAAGAGGATATGTGTTCTTGTGTGTCATGTAGGACTTATAAATGCACCACCCCATGAAGGCACCAGAGACTGATTAACATATCAGAAAGTGATTGCCTAAAATTAGGGACTGTACTTTGAATATTCTTCTTCTTGGAAGAATGTAGGTAATGAATCAAATGACCTCCTGTGATTGCTTGGATGTGATTATTTAAAAAAAAAAGTATACTATCACAGGTTATGACACCAGCACACAGAACTGCAGCAAAGCCCCTGAGCTCAAACATCACAATCCCTCATCAACTATTTCTCTGAAATGTTCTGGGACTTTGGCACTAAAAGCACTCTGTGATTATAACCATGATGTCAGCTTGCAGGAATTCAAAGAAAGGTGTATTCTGGGAGAACACCCATAGAAAATAATAGATGTGAGGCTATGAGAGGTCCATTTAATTGTAAGAAATATTCTGAATATGTTTGCATTGAGGATAAATCAGTGCCACCCTGGCTGCAGCCTCAGGTGACAGTGCAAAGCAAAGCAAACTCAGCTCAGTAATTTCTATAATTTCCAGCTGTAAAGTGATAGTCTAGACTGGTTCCCACATCATCATACTTACTTGTGAGACTTTCCTTTTCCTATAGTGTCATCCTCTTTGGATCGAAACAGTTATCTCAGTTCATGTTATCATTCTCACTATTAAGAGCTGAAGGGACTCCTGTAAGCTCCAAGTGCCTGGTTACAATTCCCCAGCTGTGTCAATTGCTCTCTACATTGTTGGTGTTGTCACCGAACTTACATTTCTGTTGCTGTATTTATCACCATGCTAAATTCTCACTGTTGCTATTGTGAAATGTTTTGTGCATGGGTGTTGTGAAATGCTTTATGCATTCTGTGCTGGTAACCAGAGCATTGAGGGGTTTCAGGCTGTAGCAGCACATTTCTTATCTTAAACAAAACTACCAAACTACCTCATCCTTTTTTACTTTTTTTTTTTTCTCCAGTGTCTAAAATAATTACAATTAAATAAAATTTGTTGAGCTGTTTCATGTATCTAGTGGCGTGAAGATGTGTCTTTTTGATTTGATTTACCATTCTGATGAACAAAAAGGCCAATTTTCCCTCTGGCAACGTGTGACAGTTCTAACACAGTTTGCATTCCAGGCAGGTTCCAGGCTAAAACCAGAGGTGTATTAGAGAACTTGTGTGATACAAATTTGCCCAGGTCTTGCACGACGCCAAATCAACAAACCTAACATCTGCAAACCAGATTTTTTTCCCTCCTTCTGGGCAATCCGTCACTGTTTTTCTTCAGCATCTGAACTCGTGGTGAACTGTCTGTTCTAACAGGCTTCATCTTCATTACAGGATAATATAATGTGTAAGTGTAAATCGGTAATGAGATGTTAGTGCTCTTGGAGAGTGATTTATGAGGAGGAAGCTAAATTCTAGTTAAACAAATACACTTCTATTTGAATGCTGACAGAAGATGAGTAGAGCATCTGATCATTCCTTATATCTTTAAGAAGTGGCTTCCTAATGAAAGCAGATACTTTAAATATCTAGATCTCTAGCTCAAGACTTATTTGACATTTCATTATCATATGAATTACATTTTTAGTTGGTCAAGTTTAGACATAAAACTTGGGTGCTAAGTACTGTGTGAAAAATTGACTAGGGGAATTATAAAGATTCTAATATCTCAGCATTTTCTTTGCTTTTATTGATCATTGCAATCTAGCTGATGTGTCAGCAGCCAAAAAGCATTCTAAGTAAGTTGATATATTAAAAATTACACAACCTTTTATCTAGATTTGTATTAGATGCAATCAGGTGACACACAACTGGTCTACTTTGTGACTTTTAAAATTTGTTATGTCAAAATCAAAGGAAATTAGACTCAACAATATTCATATTTTAGTGCTAGTTGTGCTTATTTATTCAGGCATTTACTGTGATATAGTCCCTAACATTTTTCTGAATGAAAGCCTAGAGAATTACAACTGCCCTAAAAAATGTAGTTTTCCAGCAGAAAATTGTTTGTGTTTAAGTACAGTCGGTATATGCTTAGTTGTTACAAAAGTGTTACATCACCTGAGTTATCACAATTTGGTTTTGTATAGATTTTATTGAATTATACCTGAACAATACAGGGGGAAATGACTGCTAAAAATAGGACAATTTTTGTTGGGATTTTTTTAAAAGTTGCCTACTTTAAATTGAATTTCTCTGAAACCTGATGTTTCATGTAATGGTCTAGGTAGGTGCTTGGTTAAAACAAAACTATCATCTCATGTTAATTATATATGCTAAAACCACAGCATTTTCTAGTTGTTAACAATGCATATGATAGGTAAAACATAAGGGAAAAAAAAAGAAAAAAAGGATTGAGGATTTCAAAGTGATGTTTAACAAAGAAGAAGTTTTATTTTAAAATAAATCCCAGCCATGTCTAAATTATTGCCCTGTCTGCTGTTAAATGTTTCATTTTTTATCTGGCAGAACCCAGGTAAGGCAGGGGAATCAACAGTCATGTACATGAAAAATTCTTCCTTGGATAAGTCATTAAAGGAGATTGGTCCAGGGAGAGATGGATCTCAGGGAAAGATGAGCTCAGATTTGTATTCTGACACAAACTTCCCCTGAGGTAAGCAGGGAAAGACCATAAATCCATATTCCAAATAAAAGGGTTTGTTATCATTTTCAGTGTATCACGAAATCCCACGGGGTGTTGTAGACCTAAGGAGAGGTTTGTGCTCTACTCTTCTGACTTTTCTAAATGGGGTTTAATGAACTTTCTGTTTTACAGTGTGTTCTGCAGGCACAGAACCACTGTCTCCCTTTGTTGGTCTGGAAATAAAGATCATTTCACAAGACAGCCCAACAGTGTTTAGCAAAAATGTTCTGGAAATCTCTGAAGGGATGAAGAAGGAAAAAAGTGAACAATATGGTTGTATCAACGTGTAAGAAAACATGGGGAAAAAACCTACAAAAATGGTACTTTCCCAGGCTGTGAGTAAGGGAAGGTGGAGGGAAAAGTGATGATGAAATAGTGAAATGACAATCAAAAAGAAGGAGATGCAGTCTGACCTGGGGCTCACTGGGGGTGTGCATATCTGGAAATGCAAGACTCAGTGGGTACTCCTGCTTCTATCTTCTTCTTTCACCAGCTGCTTGGGTGGCACTGCATTTTGGGGGGAAAATCACAGAATATTTGGAGGGAGAATATTGAAAGGGACCCGAATGAAACATAATCCTCAAGGAAGCCTCATGTGAGAGGGGTTTGTGCCTGAAGATTATTCATACTGTTGGGGTAGATGGCAGATATCTTCCTTTTTTCTTCAGAGGGTGGTTTTTTTTTTTTTGCTTTGACATCCATAGGATTCATCCAGACCTCTGTATGTCTGGTCTTTTTCATGGGAAAGCTTTGGCAACAAAGCTGATCTCAAACTTCTCCACCAGGTTAGTTCTTGTCTTTCACCTTTACCTCTGAAAAACCCCATTTATTTTCTATGCTAGCCTCTATTCCTCTTCACTTTAGACTCCAGAAGGTGCTCAGAACACATTTGACTTTCAACTCAGCACTCTGTTTTCCTGTGACACGTGTCAATTTTAGCACATGTCAAATACAAAACCAGAAGCACGACTTTTCCTCCTTGCTGTTAACTATTTCTTTGTAGGTAAGGATCTTTTTCAAGAAAAATTACCAGTAATGCAGCAAATATGGAAATACAATTTTTTTCTGCATGAATATATTTGTAATATCTTTTTCCAGAAATACTTCAGTAAGGAAAGCAAAAAGAAAAAAATATTGCTGCCTAGTCAAACTCTTTGCCTGGCCTATAGTCCATCTGCTGCACGTGTGCACATAACAGCTGGAATGTACATCAAGTTAACCAGCTTCATCTCTTCAGAGCAGCAAGGTGGGCTTTAATCTGCAGTCAGCAGAAGTCCCCCTGCTCTGTCAAAAGCCTTCTTTCTATTAACTCTAATAGCCCATCGCCTCTCACTGTGCTCCCTTGCTTTTCTTTATTGCTGTTTCCAGACTGACTGTCTGATCTTCAGCTGCGTGATCCTGACCACAATATCTAGTGGCTCTTTTAGGTGCTGTTTCTCCTGCCTGCTCCCTCTCACCCTGCTACATACTGCATCTCCAGAACTAAGGGAGATTTATCAGGACTGTACTTCTCCTCTTCCAAATCAGACCTTCTTTGAGGGAAGAACAAGTGCTGTCTTCTGTTTAACACTGCTGGCCTTTGTCCAATTTTCACTATCTAGTGGGAGGAATTTGGTATTTGAAAAGTGATGCTTGTGTATGCTGCCAGAATTAAAGACCATTTTTTATTCAAGGCAGAGCTCAGGCAGTCTCTGCCTCAGGTATTCCTGCCCTGTCATCCCAATGATTCTCTAGAGGCTGCAAGTTATGCAACCCGGTTTGTTCCCTGAACTTTACCAGACAGGAAGCCATTCTAAAATAGAAAATGACCACTGTCTTGTTTATAAGAGGTCATAAAAACATAAAAAATACACCATGTTGAAGGTCTATAAAACCCTCAGTGGCTAATAAAGCCATCTGATGGAGCTGAAACATTTGATAGTCTCCAGAAAGGGCACTTTTGGGTCAGTCTCTGCTGTAGAGGAGCTGAGCACTTTCCATATAGAAGGGAATACTGTTTGGGAGGAAAAGTACAGCAATTTCACTTTTGACTAGCCTAGGTTGAACAGAGAGGGATAGGTGGAGGTTTCTGAGAAAGTTGTGTATCAGGGGTGGTTCTTTGGGACCGGCCTTATGAACACGGCTGAGCCTCTAGAGAATTAGCAGTGGGGTTGGGACTTCCCAGAGGAGCGAGAGATGGAGAGGTAGAGGTAGATGTGACAGACCAGAATGACCTTAAAAACAGCCTTGGAAAATATCTCTTCTAAGGTGCACACCAAGAGGACGCTTTAGTTGCTATCCTGAAAAGGGGTTGTAAGCAGAGCTTTGGAGGAAAACAGGCTTTCACAAAGCCTGGAGTAACAGCTGGAGACATGAAACCAACACACAACACAGAGAATATGAGGTCTGTAAGTACTGAGTGGAGAGAAGGGTTTAAGTTGAGGTGCAATTGCTTTCCTTAATCTTTCCTAGAGTGCTTTACACAACACTCTGGTTTGTACACCATTTTGGACTGCATGGCACTTTTCCCAGCTTTTACTCAGCCAAGTGAGCAGTACCAGGGCAGTGAAGACTCTATGTCTAGGGCAGGTCAGTGCTGTTCTGCCCCTGTTTCTGTCCAAGAGTGTTACTTGCACCAGAACATCACAGAGGTACCACGCTCTCCCCATGAAACTGTTGTCTTCTCCCCATGCAATTTATTTTGTTCCTGTTCTGCTGCCCTGTGTCAGGGCACAAAAAACAACAAAAAACGTTTTTTGCAAAGAAAGCTGGACACAGAACCCTGCATTCACCACAAAGGGCTTTTGCATTTGTATGGCTTGCTTGGCAGAGATGGGAGAGAGATGAAAGGTACAAACATGCTCCTGTCAGAAAGGGTAAGTGTAATGTGGCCAGGGGATGTAATTATGGCTGAATAGTCCTGTCTGTGTATTCTAGGGTCCTTGTGACTCAAGTTTTGTATCAGTGAAGCCTTACTGATTGCAGGAGTTATTTCCTGATTCATCCCATCTTACAGGAGACCAGCACCTGAGGAATGCACCTCAGACCTGGATTGTCAGTTGCATCTTCATGGCATCCCAGGTGGCTGGGGGAAGAAGCTGGTGGAGTTTTACCTAAAAAAAAAAAAAAAAAAAAAGAAGCTTTGGGAAGATCAGAGATGTGCCCAGCACTTCCCATAGCATGGATCCTTCCTTTCCTCAGCACTGGTGGTTTCCAAAGCACAACTACAAAAAAATTCAAGTTGCTTGATTTTACAAGCAGTTTGATTATGTGTACATATTACAGTCCTGTAAATGACATCATCCTTTTCTGAAACCATCTATTAATGATTTGATTTCAGTAAAATGGGATTTTACTTCTCCATAGAATGGGGGTGGGGATTGGGAACTTTTCCTTTTTCAGGTGGTAAAATATGGCTAAAATTATCATCTACAGACACGCACTGTTGGGGTCATCCTTCACATCTGAAGTTTAGTCTTGGTTTTCTCCTCATCAAAATATCTCTGGAATTAGAGGTGAATAAATGTGATTCTGTAATTTACTGAGAGCAGGAGATCCCCCTAAGAAGGCTCCCAGATTCATGGTTTTGGTCCATTTTTGATGGGTCTGCCCTGGTTAGCGCTCTTATTTATGGACCTGTTAACAAAATACTGATTTGGGAAATATATTTTTTCCTTTAAGGGAATAAGCTATTACATTTGGTCTGGAAATGAGACTGTTTAAACTGTTGCTCATTCTGCACTGGAGCTGCCACATCTGCAGCTGGAACTATGCCAAGGCTCTGATGGAAAAACAAGCAGATGGACTTCTAACATTTACAAAGGGTATATTACAGCAAAGCAAATGGGAATTAAATTAGTGAAGCCATACACTTGGGCATCTTATGTGAAAATGGAGAAAGTTCAGACATATCTTTGAATTGGAAACTGTTCTGTGCTCTGGTTTTATTTTATTTTGTTAAGATGGAAAAGAGCAGTTCCTCTGCCCCAGTGGTGTCATAGTGGGAAAGTAAAAATTCATTATTTTGTTCCAGACCTGAAAGTTCTGGGTGGGATTCAGAGAAAACACCAGACCAGAATACAGAATTAAAATCGCTGAAAAGTGTCATTGTCTTGGGTTGAAAAATGTAACCAAAAATGTGTATTCTATTTTCATCTGTTGAAACCGGTTGGGAAGTATTGTTCTTTCTCTCTTGTAACTGTAGGGGGGGAAGAGGGCGGATGCCTTCTGTTAATGGGACACCTGATAACACCAGATAAGGCAGTGCCTTCTTATCTCTTCCTCCACCCATCCTGCTCTGAGGGACATCACCTGTGAATGGGCCATTTAAGGCCTCTCACATGACCGATAACATTATTTCATTCCATTGTGAGATGCTCCACCCAATGGGAGGAGCCAAAGCCTTTCCACCAGGATAAAACCAGCAATCCCAAACACCAAGGTAGCCTGTTTCCACTGGATTCCCAGAGGAAGCTGAACACTTTCCTAAGGATCACCTCTACTCCAAGGGAGCCACAGCTGTCACTCTGTGAGGACTTATTTTGGGCTGCTTCCAACACCCTGACCAACAGGGTGTCAGGTTTGCATTCTGACTCTGTCAATGTACTATTGCATGTATCTTATTTTATTTTATCCTTTTTTTTGTTTGTTTCTTCTCTCTATTAAATTGTATTTCTGGCTTGGAGTCTCACTGGTTTTCTTTCAAACCAGTACAGTCATGGTTTAGCCCCGACAGGCAGCTAACCACTTTCCCATTCCCCACTGGTAGGATGGAGGAGAGAATGGGGGAGAGACTTGGAAGGGTAAAAGTATGAAAACCTGGGAACTGGATAAGGACCATCTAATATGTAAAGCAAAAGCCTCACATGCAAGCAGAGCAAAATGAGGAATTCATTCACCAGTTCCCATGGACAGGCAGGAGTTCAGCCGTCTCCAGGGGAGCAGGACTCCATCACATGCAGTGGTGACTTAGGAAGACAAACTTTCTCAGTGTGAACATTGATGGGCACCTTAGGCCCAGCTTAGGGTCAGCCCACACCACTCAGACTACATCAGATCCATCAGAAATCTCATAAAGCTGAAGATAAAGACATTCATGGCGAATGAAACTGGAAAGTTTTTTTTCTTGTGCATTATAAATGTGATTCAGATGAACAAGTATAGGTTCTGCTCTTGAAATTACATTTTTCTCCACTTTCTTATTTGATTTGATGTAAAGGGTTATTAAGTGACACTTCTTGACCTAAGATCCAAGATTGGAGGGTGATGAATTCTCTTTTAGCAGATCACGTTTCCATAGAAATTTAGCTTGGGATGAAAAAGCTACTGCTATCATTAGTCAGTGCCACAATATATATGTATATAAAAATCATAAAGTTAAATTGGAAATGAGAAAGAAAAGAGGGGATTTGTCTTTAGCATCCTGCCTATAAACATTTAAGACAGAATATCTACTTTCTTTACAGTCAAGGGAAATGTCTCCTGGTTTCACAGTGAACAAAGACAACTGGACAGAACTGTAGGAGTAGGAGAGAAGTAAGCTCACACAGATCATAACTTTTAG
This sequence comes from Prinia subflava, assembly GCF_021018805.1. NCBI lineage: Eukaryota > Metazoa > Chordata > Aves > Passeriformes > Cisticolidae > Prinia > Prinia subflava. Next base: position 29,396,465 of record NC_086249.1, read on the forward strand.
GTAAAGCACATGGTAGAAAAATATAAATAGGTACTGCTGCCAACAGAGAGGCTGTTAGCAGAGAGAATTGACTACATACTTAGTAGAAAGTCTCCAGTCTGTGTTGTATTCAGGTTCAGCAATGCTACTGTGTGTCATCTGATGTGCTTCTGGATAAACTAAAGCAAAACCTCATTAAACTGTAGCTCCTGGTGATTCTTGTAAAGGCTGCATTATCCAGAGCAGATGACAGCAGGGACAGAAAGGTGAACACATCCATTTCTTTGTCCGATTGGCAGCTCCATAATAAATGCTACAAACCATGCAAAGAAGAATATAAGAGCAGGTCATGGAAACACAGCGGTCTCAGTATTTCAATGAATTGGGTTCCAGCCAGCAATGCACATTTTAAACACGGCCAGTGATAAAGTTATTAAAGTTATACTGAGGATCAAATAATGACATGGCTACAGGCTGAAGGGGAAATCTAATCCCAGAGCAAGAACTCTGAAAAGAATATGGGATGCTAAACATGCTGTGGCTGAAAGGAATATTTTGATTCTTTAAAGAATAAAAGCCTGGAACTGCTCATGAGAGAGAGGTATGATGATACCCACCTTGAGTTTAGCAAGGCTTTTGACATTGTTTGTGACACCTTCCTTCCAGCTATCCAAGTTGGGATATTAGAGGCTGGTGGGGTGAGCTATAAGATTGGGTCACTCTCTGGGTCATCAGGCTCAGTAATTAATGAGTTGTGTTCAGTGTGGACCTCTGTGTGCTGCAGGGGCACAGCTACCTCACCAAGGGCTGCACCACAGGCTGAAGGGGAATCTCAGCTCCTGTGCCTGGAGCACCTCCTGCCCCTCTTTCTGCACTGACCTTGAGTCTGCAGGGCTGTTCCTCTCACATTTTCCCACTCCTTCCTTCCAGCTCTTGTTGTGCAGCATTTTTTTCCACCTTGTCCAGGAGTGAGCTTATCTTGGGGCCAGCTGGCATTAGCTCACTTGGACATGGGGGAGGTTTCTGGCAGCTCCTCACAGAAGCCAGTCCTGTAGCCCCATCACTGCCAAACCCCTGCCACACAGACCCAATACACATCTGTCAGTGATCTGGGAGAGAAGGCAGACGATAGCTGATCAGCTTTATGGATGATAACAAATTGAGGTAAATAGCTATGTTTTCAGGCAGGTTTACTACTCATAGGTGTAGAAATATGGGCTGAAATGAACCTCCTGAACCTCTACAAGAACTGCCAACTGCTGCTGCTAGGAAGGATGAGCCCCTGCACTTCCAGAGGGCAGGCACTGTCTGCCTGGGAACAGCTCTGCAGGACAGTCCCTGTGGATCCTGCTGGTGGTAAAGCTGAGCACAGAACCATAGGAAAGCTGGTAGGCAGAGAGGGCACCAGCACAGTGGGCTCTAGGAGCAGGGTCAGAGCCAGAGCATATAGGGAAGTGCTTATTTATTTTCTACTTGACGTGGCATTTGTTAGACCACATCTAGACTAGTAAGTCCTGTTTTGTCCCCTCTAGTGAAGAAAAACATCAGTAAACTGAACTGAGTTGAGGGGGGCCACCAGTGTGGTGATGGATGGAGTACCTGACCTATGAAGAGATGCTGGGTTTATTCAGCCTGGAGCAGTGACACTTTGGGGAGACCTAACAGCAGCTCCCTGTGCTGGGAAGATTAGGAGATGACTCTTGGCTTTTTCACTGCTGGTCTTCTCCTTGGTATCCAGAGACAGGACATGTGGGAATGGTTCAAAGCTGTGCCAGGACTCACTCACACTAAGCATTAGGAAGGAAGCATTTCTTTGCCAACAGAGTGATTAAAAAAGAAATGGTTGATTCCCCATGACTGTCAGTGTTTAGGAGGCATTGGACAATGCCCTTAACAGCATGTTTTAAATTTTGGTCAACCCCGAATTGGTCAGGTAGCTGAACTAGATGATGGTTATTGGTTGATCCTGTCCTGTCCCATCCTGTCCCACTTTTGTAGTGTTGCAGGTGGGAGCGTGACAGAGAATGGGGAGGTACTGACAGAAGAAAAAGATTTTTCCACCTGGTAACAGTTTAAAGACTGTAGGATGTTCTTGGAGGCTTTCAAGACCCAGCAGGATAAATCCCTGAGCAGCCTGATCTGAATTCAGTGTAGGCACTACTTTTAGATTAGTCTAGACCCCTCTCTGAATTATTCTATGGCACTGTGATGTTGGCTGCCAATCTTGCTTATGGAATTAATGTAGTTCTGATGTGAAAACAAAAAGCTATGAAAACAAAAAAAATGTCTAACTACAAGGAGATTCAAAGATCAAAAGGTGAGGCTTAAAGGAACTCCCAGAAAAACATCCCTCAGTATGAGGTATGACTAATGATTCATCAGTTAGCTTAAAGATGCGAGCAAACTTGGAAATAGTAGGCTTTTCACACTAAAAAGAGATTATTTGTGTCCATATAACTATTTGTGAATGAGAATACCAATTTATGTGTACGTTTAAAACCAAAAGGGATAATTGTGCATCTAATTGCATAAGTACTGTGTGTGAAGCACTGAGGATGCCCACAGAGATAATACTGGTTAGAGAGAAAGATCCACAGAAATCAGCAAATAAACATGTTGTCTAATTGATCTGGCTAGATTTGCAGTTTCCAAGGGTTGCTAAGAAGGATTGCATGCTTGGGTAGAGCATGTCAAACTAATGGGTGGCTGCAGAAAGGGTCTGAGCAATCTGTGATTAGTTATCAGATGCAGTGTATCAGGGCTGGCACCTGAGTGTATAGCTACTCTCCATCACTAGAAATCTTCAGCAAAGGCACCTGTATGTGCAAAGATTTGCTCTAGCTGAGCTCTGACTGCAGGCCTTGAAGCAGGGCAGTGCTGTGACTCCTGGCATACACAAGTTCAGGTTAGTCTGTCATTATAAACCCCCTGGCCATGCTGGCAGGGTCAGTGGGAGGATGGCAGGGCACAACTGAGCATGCAGAGGCTACAGGCACAGTGCTCTGAGAAAACTTGTGCTGTTTGAGCAGAAATCTGGACACTACAGTGTGTTGACTTCCTACCTACGAGGCTGTTCACTCTTTATGGAGAGCGTAAAAGCAAGGCCACTGATGTTTACTATTCCTTGAGAGGCATCTTAATTTCTTAAAAGTCACCATTAAGCAATTAAGTTCTCTTATCCAGTACATAAGAGGACCTATAATTTCTAAAAATGGTTTTGATGATAGGGTAACACAGATATAATTCATTTTCACAGTGTAAGCAGAACTTTACAGCTACAATCCATCAAATTCTTACACATCTCTGTAAGCTGTGCTTCACATTGCAAATCTATAGTGCCAGGTTTATTTTTAATCCATGAGTCTCTTCTGCACAATTACTCAGAGGAGTTTCCATGGTTATGCCCATAACCTGTAAACTAACCAGTGGCAGGCTGTGGGCAGGTGCAAGGGCTGTGTTCACTCTTGAGCTGTTAGCCCAGTCCTAGCAGAGCCCTGACCTGCTGCAGGTACTGCTTTCCAAGAATATGCTCACGTAGGTCTGGGGAGACAGCACAAACCAGGGACAGTTCCAGTGAGCAGCCTGAATGCAGCCACTCCATTCCTGCAGATGAGAGTTTAGCCAAAAGGATAAAGTTGCTCTATGCCAGTTGGCCTCTAGGCTGGGGAATGGTCCCTCTCCTCTTTCATTTACTAGAACAGACATAGTCCTGGTTGCTGTGTTCACAAATATGTCCTTAGCAATTTGGGACCCTGGTGACAGTCTTGTCAGCCACTAGGCCACCTCTGGCTGTCGGTGCATGAAGCTGTGCTCCTGTGAAGGGCAGAAGCTGGGCTGCATATTCTCTGTTCTGTGTAACTTGGTGCTGCATCAGCGCAAGAGGATAGCCTGAGCTGCCACCTGTGCAAATAAAAACTTGTTCCAATTAACACGCATCGAATGAACACAGCACCAGATAATTACAGGAAGATATCTTTGGAAGGATAAAAAAGTATTTTTCCTTGGAAAATCAATGTGCTCTTACCCTACTTCTTTAATGAGTGTTCATACCTGTCATTGCAGCCTTCCTGTTGAGACCACATGTCTTCCTCCCTAGGCCATTAGCTGTCTCTTTTCATTTGTGTTGCCATGCCATAAAAAAAGAAAACAAACACTGTGGGATCACAAATGTGGCCATAATTTTTTATCAAGCAATTTGAAGCAGAAGCTAATAACAAGGAAAATGACTAATACTTGAATAGGTTGCTGCATATACAAACAACACAATAAGTGTCTCTCACTCTGAGAAAAAGATAATAAAAATGTTTTACAGTGCTCCTTAATCGTATGAAAAAACCTTAAAATCAAGACTTTATTGCAGGAAAAGGAAGCATTAATCTGTCTGAGGGCCATTTTGTGGAGAATGCTTCCTGGGGAGGTGTGGTGATAATTACTTATCTTTAATAGACTTCTGGGTTGTGGAACCAAAATGTAGTGGTGAAGGAGGCATAGCAGTTCTTTATGAGCCCCTAGGCCACCATGCTCCACTGTATCCCACATCTAAGGTGACTTGCAGGTCTGCATTTTCAGCATGCTTCTTTGGGCCCCTTTCAGCATCCAGCTGCTGCAGGTGGAAGGAAACATGCTGGCTGAGTCATTCTATGGTGTCATGTGAATTTTCTGCTTTCTTCAGTGAAGCATCCTGTTAGCAGCTCAGAGTGCAACAAGGACTGGTAAAACAGGGTGACCACAGCTGTACGGGAATCAGGCAGGCAGCAGAGAAAGAAAGTTACAAAGACACTGTAGAGCACCAGGTCAGGGGCACTTGTGACTACGGTGGTGGCAAGAGTGGACAGGTATGAGCCTGGCTAAAACAAGGTGCAGCCAGGACAGTCAAAGGAAAGTTGGTTTAAGCAAAATAGTGCAGGAGAGCAAGCTCTCTTTCTGCTTGATGTTGATGGCAAAATTCTAAGGAAGGGATCTATTATGCATTAGGGTTTAGTTCTTGCTAAAGGTTCAAGTTAACTGAACAAGGTGTTCTAGGTTTTTTAAACTTAATTTGATAGAAGTCGTCCATTGGCATTACTTTTTAGCAGAACAGCAAAGCCCTTGTACTCTGTTAAATATTCCTTAAATAAGACAAGGCAAATAATTTTGGTTTTTCCCAGAGCTCCTATATGGTCTTGCAAGAGATTTTCTCTGCATGGTGGATATCAGAATTCTGTTTAAGTGTAGATATTCAACCTGCTTCCCATGGTTTGTGTTTTGCTTGTAACTATTCTGCGTTCTTCCATGACACATTTATTGTAGATATACAAGCACTAAGTTCAGCTGACAGCCCCTAGAAGGGAAGAAATAGAGCTAAGAACTTCTTTCTCTTCAGTTATTGACACTTTACTCTGTGAGTGTAATCAAGTTCAGTATCGCAATGCCAGGTAAAGAATACTTTTTTTTTTTTTTTAATTTTTTTTTTTTTTTTTTATTTTCACTATGACTCTATTCACATTATGAGAAGTGAGCAGAGTTTGGGGGCAACTTACCATAAAAAAAAGAGGCTTGGAAAATTAGACAACCCCCTCTGAGCCATCTCTTCTATGGATTTTAGGGGCTGACATTCTTACCTTCTCCCCACACTTTCTTAAGCATCCTTTTATACTGTTCATTATATACTATATAAGTACAGTGCACTATATAAAACAGTGAAAATATTTTAATAATTATTTTAATTAGTAGTCTCTGTCTTCTCATTGCATACTCCAACTTATTCCCTCACTTCTGCCAGGGAGAAGCAAATTATTTTAGTATGGATGACAAGAACAATTCAGCCTCAGAAGGAGAGATGCATGACATAGTAGAGATGAACAGATGAGAAATGAATGAGTGTGCAAGTTTAAGAATAAATAATTAGAAGCAGGATATTTTGGTAGCATCTTTATTGCATGAAACACCAAGGACATTGAGAAACATTTGTGAAAATATGTCTTGTGTCACTATGAGGAGGTAGTGTGATTACATATGTGCTAATAGAAAAGTGGATGGAAAAATAATTTTGATTTATTTAGAATGCTGTGTAACTTTGAAGCAAAGCTGGCTGTAGAAGCACTGCAGCACATAAGTACACAAGTCAGCTCTGAATCCTCCCAGAAATGTGCTGTGGGGGAAAGGCAAGCTCCTACACTTGAATTAGTTGGGATCAGAGCAGGGTTTTGCTTAGCTTTTTTCACTCTGTAACAATTAATTGTTGTCATCTATCATTGTTAGAAAAAGTACTTAATGATACTTTAAACGTAATTTATCACTCAGTCTACAGCAGTAAAAATCTCTAATCAGAAAACCCAGATTGGAGGCCAGTACCTTTCAGGCTGATCTGTGTAAGGGAGTTGGATGTCAGAACAGACATTAATTTCAACAATGTGGTTATTGCAGGTTTTTGGCTGACACTCAGCTGATACACAAAGATGGTGGTGATAACTGGAGTACTTTAAGGACAAGACTAAAATATATCTTCATGTCTTCTACTGGTTCACTGTGTAGAATTAACTCTGTCCTAATAATGAAGAGCCCTTTTCTTAGGCTCCAGATAAATGTGGAATGTCATTTCATCATAAAGCAGGGTGACAAACCATGAAGTGCTGTGCTAGCCTTCTACTCCTTTCCTTGCTTGCCACATGGCTGCAGGGAGTCTCTGTGTGATGGAGAAGGAGATTCAAGGCTGAATATTGTTGGTGCTGATGTGGGCAGAAAGAGCTGATGGTGAGGGGGAGCACTCTGCAGAGGTGAGGTGACTCCCAGGATGGGGATAAGGAGCAGAAGGGAACAGGACTCACTGAAGACAACAGAGGGCAAGCTGTGTGGAGTAACCTCTAGCAAGAATGAGTAACTCACTGTGAAGCACTAGCAAAGGTTTAACTCTTGTGAGCTTGATGATCTGGAATGACACCAAGCACGGGCATCCTGCATGTGTTCTAATATGCAAAAAAAGCTTCTCGGAGGACACTGTTAGAGATCTTTTGCAACTGGCCAGTTGTAACATTTAGCAGCTAGCAAGCCTTGGCATGAAAGACAGAAGAGGTGTGAGACCTCTTGCAGATAACAAAAATGAATCTCTGGGCCTCATGCTGTCAAGCCAAAGGAGAAATTGATGCTTATAACTGGCTACCTAGAACTGAGGCTAGACAGAGTTAGAGAATAAAGTAGATATTTATTAAAAGGCCTTCAAAAGATACACCTTGGGCAGTGCAAAAGCCTGGCAGAGACTGCACCCAAGATGGATGACAGTCATGAGTTTTCTCAGATGGATATAAGTTTAGTCTATTTGCATATCAAAGGATAATTGTCCAATTATGGCTTCAGGTAATGAAGTCACATTCCTTTGGTTTGCTTCTCACCCCGATGCACATTTGTTTACACTTTTTGGGCCTGAGGCTGTGATGATGACCCTGGTTCTCAGGCCTAGAAGGGTTGTTTAGTCTGACCAAAATGTGAAGAAAGCTAACTAGCATTCTATACAGAGTTCAGAGTTATACACTAATGCAGTACAGAATCTGAAAAATGTAAAGCCTAAAACTTAAGACATCAAAATAACATGGCATTTCACATACATATCTAAGTTAGAATCCTCCTGTAGACATTGGGATTTTTTTTCCCACATTTGTTTAGATATATCTTTCCCAGGTGCATGGTGAAGGTCACCAGATCAGTCTATACTCACTCATACTTGTCCAAGCATCTCGATATTTTTCCTGCTCAATTTAATAAGACCAAGTCTGAGGCACAGAGAATATAACAGACTATGAACCAAGTGCATGATCAAGTATATTCCTTATACACGAGATGCCACTTTCCTTCCTAGCTGCTATGACATGATTACTGCATTACAGCTCTTTAATAACACAGTGACAGTGAGATCGATGGTAACTGTAGTACATCAGCTCTATCACTGAAACATAACGAAGGTCAGACATCCACCTGCTCTCCAAGCAGATGGCCCCGTGTGTACTTTTAATATTTTCTGATTATTGTATAATTTAATTTTTAATCTAAAAATCCTTAGAGTCATAAAAGTTTCTATCCTTTCCTTTTCTGGGCAAAGCAGTGCAATAGCAGTTTATTCCAGCTGTTTGACACTGCTGAGCACAGAAGCTGGGGGTGCTCTGCTTTGCCCAGATAAGGGTTTATTCAAGACCCTGTAGAGTTCATGCTGCTTCCCTAACTCTTGCTGAAAGCAAGGATAGTGTTTGTTCCTGTACCTATCACAGTGGAACTGAGCTGAATTCACCTGTGGGCAATGGCAGATACCTGGTAGTGTTCAGCAGCTGTGGAGCACCCATCACACCAGCCAGATTTGACTGGTCCTTGTCACCTCCGGCTCCTGCCTTCCTGCAAAGTGAATTTGCACTGATTCAGCTGATAACTTGCTTGCATTCATATTGCCTTCCTGTTTCTTTTCTTTTGTTAATCCAAAAACTCTTTCAGGCAAGGGTTTGACTTGTCTTTGTTGATTTTAGTCTGGGCTAGTCTGACCCTGGTCAAATATGAGACCTTCTGTCCCTTTAACAACTACTGCTACTGCTATTACTACAAAAAATCAATGGCATCATTAGAAAATAAAACTCTTGTGTGCTTCAGTGCAGCTGACACCCATCTGATACATAGCTACATTAAGACATAGTGATATCATACTTACATGTCCTTGTTAGTGCTCATAGAATGATAATGTGGACCTTGATTCTCAACTGCTCTTTTTAATTTCCCCTGTGAAGTGAGCTGCTCTCACACAGAAATCAGGATAGGTTGTCAGCATTATCTATGAATCTGTGAATATATGAACTTGTACTACCTTCTCTGCCTTACTGGGTTTGAAATTCTGCAGCATAACAGCTACATCAAGCAACAGCACTGTTGTCTAAATAGACTTTGTACACAACAGGCAGCTCATCATCAGAGCAGAAGCATTTAGTGAATGCCTTTATTCAGTTGGTCTTTTTATTACATTATGACTACAGATTTTAGGAAGTAGAAATTGCATACTTTTTCAGATTGACTTTGGGCTTTGGAAGCCCATTTTTTCATCACTTACCTAGTGGATGGAATTGCATCTCACGATGGGCTCATTGCTTCTCCTGCCCCAGAGGAGGTAATAGTCATCCCATGTATTAGTCATCTCTGCCTCTCCATGTTACCCAGCCACAGATGTTTTCTATCCTACCGATTCACAAGCTCCAAAATGAACAACAGCTATGAAAAAGAAAATGGTATAAAGTTCTGGAAGGGAAGGACATGTCACAAATAAGTTTTAGCTCATTGCTTAGTCTTACTGTTTTTTAAGTTAAGTTTGCGGGTTTTTTAGTAAGTTGAGTCAGCTGAAAGCAAATAGGGTGAATTTCAAATGGAGAGTGAGTTCAGGCTTCCCTAAAAGACTGTGGCCCCTAAGCTCCGAGGAAATTAAACAACTACAAAAACTTTGCCAATGTGTAGTACCAGTACTGTCAGTGCTAAGATCCCTATCTATCAAAATAGATAAAGGTTTTATTTTCCAATGACTAATATTACCCTTAGGTTCTAATTTCTTTCTGCTAATGCCTTACTTATGTTTGTTCATTAAACAGAACCGGTTTTGATCTTCCAATACTGACTTTACTTTTGTCTTTCTACTTCCAGTAAGACCTATGTCTGGGCTGGGAGTTGTTAAAAATCAGCCCTACAAGTGCAGGTTCAGATGTTTCCCTTTCTGCCTCCCTGCAGAAAAACAGAGATAGAGTCCTAGTCCATAGCTCCTGAATACGATCCTGGCTCAAATAACTTTTTCATAGCTGAGCACAGAGACATGGAGCCCTTTATCCACTAAATAAACCTGCCATGGCCACAGTGTAAGCCCTTGTTGACTTTGGCAGGAACGTGGATTATTATGAACCCATCCAGTGACCAACCCACTTCAACCTGCTCAGGGAAGCACCTTAGTGGTGCTGTTGGTAAAATGAGAAATGATTTGTAAGTGGAAGATAGAAGAAAGTGTTGCTACAGTGGAGAACAATGAAATGTATTCCATCTACAGCTGTGATAAAAAAAATGTGTGTGTGTGTGATTTTACGGGCATAGTCCAGTAACCCTGTGGTCTGAAGACTGTTGTGGAAAGGTCTTCTGTTAAATTACCTGTGGAGAAACAGAAGACTGAGGCTAAATCTATAGCTCCCTTTGATTTAGGTGTTGACCATGCACTGAGAATGTTTCACTTGTTCTGGTAAAAATTTATTCAGTTGTGAGGAATGGAGCTGTGAAATTTAACCTATTAAAAAGAATGAGAAAATACACTCAAAAAGTACTTTATAGGGCCAGAGAGAGAGGAAGTGGTTGGATTGAAAGGAGTTTCTGTTGTCTAATGATTGACTTTCTGAATTTAATTTTGTGTTCCATTTCCTCTTCATGAAAGCATTTTTGTTTCATATTTAGACCCAGACATAAGAAGTTATTGCTGCAAAATCCCTGCTTGGGGAAATGTTTGATATTCTGTTTCTGTGTGAATGTTGAAGCTATAAAATTTTTGCTAAACTTTCACAGAATTTATCAATATTTGAAACAGATTTTATTTGCTGTCAGCACAACTTGCCTGATAGGTTGTATATCTATCTGTAAACAAACTGAGCCACATAATAAAGCCCATGGATGTGTTTATCCTGACACAGGCAGGACATGGATGAGAACAAGATGTTGCTCCTGTGCGACAAATTTACTGCTTAATTTCATAAAAGGTGATATGAGGGGGGGGAAGGTCTATCTCAATGTCAAAGAATGACAAAAGGAAGGTAGACATCCTGTGAAGAAATATGTGGGGTTTGGAGTGCAATCAGATAAAGAGGAAAAAGTCAGATATTTGGGAACCAGTCTGCCCAGACTGACAAAAAGCCTTGGCACAGGGGAGGAGGGACAGGTTAATGGAGGATGTGTCACTGTGTGCACTACCACCATTTCAAAATTGCCATTCTGTGGTACTTTATCTTAGAGATTAAAAAATCAATAGTTACTTAAATGTATGGTGCATTGCTAGCAAATAAAAGTAGAGCAGTGTTTTTTCCTTCTGAATGGGAAGTGGCTGGTAATTAGTCACTGAGATGGAATCAGGGGTGGGAAATCTACGACCACAGCTTTTTCAGGCTGAGGCTTGTGGGTCTGCATAGCCAAGTGACAGACAATAACCAAGATTTTCTTGCTTGTGAGTCCAATTAGTGAGGAGTCTGTGGCATCATCAACATTCTTCAGTGTCCAGTCTGAGAAACCTCTCCCCTGTGGGGAAGTACCTTTTTCAAATGAAGAGCTAATAAAATATTCCATGACAAACACATTTTCCTACTCAGAGAATTTCAGGATAGATTAATTGGTGCTTGTATGGACTTTTAGGGCTATATACTTTTAGTACTTAATTCACAATAGTTATCATAATCTAATCATAAAAATTCAAATTAGACTTCCAACAGTGAGCATTTTAATCCAAGTTAGCTGGAAAATAGCTCCTCTGCAGTATTCTTAATTTACTTAAATAAATTTGTCAGCATTATATCTGTGTTATACAATTACTTTATGTAATATATTATTACGACTTCCTTAATATAGTGATATTAAGTGTATTTTTGCACACTCATAGCTGTGCATAACAATCATAACAACCACTAAGAAATGATGTAATAGGACATTGCCAGTCAATGTACATTTTCCATTTGGAGCCAAGGGCCAAGATAGCATAATGGACTTTTTCAGAGTTTAATGAGATCCTGTGGAGTTCAAGGTAAAACACAGAAGGATTGGCACTCAGGAAGTTGGATCTTGCATGTGAGTGGTTTGGGCAAGGCAGAATTTACCGTGAACCTTCAGAGGCAAGTTTTCTCCTAATTCCTTTGAACTCGTATGGAGAGGATGAGGTCTTGAAGGACCTTGCACAGAACTAGGTTGAGTCTGACAAGGGGACGAGTGACAACCTGTACAGCTAAATGCTATAGGCCACATAGCTCTAAATTATCTCTATGGATGCTCTGCAGGAGCCATTTGTAAGCCAGAGCAAATTAAAGGACACATCTAGAGAGGACGTATTAATGCAAATGCAGGCAGAACTAAAGCTTCATCTGAGCATGGGATAAGTCTTACGAGAGATGCTTTGTATGGATAAGCCTCACAACAGTTTGTGATTTAAAAGCAAAGGCAAAGCAGAGTTATCATGGAATGACAAGCATGTAAAATATAGGGCACTACAGACAGAGCAGCTGGAGCTGTGAACTCTTCAGGCACTGCCAGAGTGGGACTGGAAAGTGCCCTTGTGCTCTGACTCTAGCAGCAGTGTCAGGAGGTGCAATCCTGACTGAAGATCTCAGCTCCAGGCTTTCCTGATGCAAAGCCCATACTCCTTTCCCCAGAACAGCTCCTGTTTGTTCACGTGCTCAGTGGTTGTTTCCCTCATTACAGGCTCTGTCCCTCTGTGAGGTGGGGAGTCCCTGGCCGGTGTTCCCTGACCCTCCAGCACCTCCGCAGCCGGCAGGCACAGCACCAGCGTGGCAGGGCTGTTGGCCAGGGCACATGGCTCTCTTCGCCCCACACTTCTATAATTTCACCTTTGAGATCCTCCAAGACTCATGGGTTAACACCATCTGGTCCCTGTGCTTATGGGAACCAAATCTGTCTGCTTGGTCTGAGACCCCTTCAAATTCCTCCCCCTCTCTTCTGACCGATCTGCTGCAAGGTGTCAGGTCTGAAAAGCTCCCCATTGTCTTCAACAGTGAAAATCACTGCGAGGAAATTAGATAAGCTTCCTCTTATTGCCTCCACAAAACGTGCTCCTTTTAAACCTTTACAATCATTCTCCTGTAACTGGTCTGATTCTGAATTTTAATGTATCTGAAGGAGGACAGTAAGGAACAAAGCATTTTTCAAGTTATTTTTAAATTACCAGTATTTCTGCTTTACATTTGACCCACCTTGCTTTATGGGCTTTTCTGTTCTCCTTATTTGAACCAATGTCCTATTTTTAAAAAATCAACCAATTTGTCAGTTTCTTTCCTACTGAGCTATGCAAGTTGTTTTCTTGAATTTCTGTTTCTTTTTGAATCATGTTGCATTTTATCCTAATTTCTGATGCACTACTTTTGATTGTTCTCAGGTCTCTCTGCTTTTGATAGGTTTCTCATGGTCTTTCTGCTTTTTTTGGACTGTTCTCTGACCCTCTCATGCCCTCCATCCCTTTTCTGGCTTAACTCATTTTTATATAGTTCCATCTATTCAAACTGAATATCTATGTGCTAGATGATATTATGAAAAAAAGGTCCTGTGGTCTTCTCTTAGGTGCTCTGAAATTTTGTCATAGTATTTTTATACTTTTAACTTTAATATTATTCATCCCACACAAGCAGCCTCTCTGCCATTACCTGCTACCATATTTTTCCTGTAAATTTGGTTACTCAATAACGTGGTATTGTTTTTCTTCTCCATCATGTGTCAGAAATACCTGTTATAGAATCATAGAATGATTAAGATTTAAATTTAACTTAAAAATAATTTAATTCCGACTCCTCTGCTCCATGGCACTTACTAGATTTTCATTTGGTCTGAGCATTTTACTTCTGTCTTTTTGGGTTTAGGTTTATAATACTGCTGTAGAAACATTTTCAAGTTCTGGCCTCATCCTGTCACCTGAAACTGGCATGAACCAGTGGAATGGTATTCCTAATTCACTTTCCTTATTTATTGTGCTTGTGCTGAAATTGTTGTTGCCTGTTTCTCAGAGGTGCACTGAGAACTAGCCACAACCAGCCCAAAGGTCACATAAGTCTGAAAAAGGAGCTCTTATGTTGTCAGTTTTTCTTCTGCTCCTACTGTAAGCACTCTTTTCTGATGTAGTGAGTTTTAGTGCCAGCAGCCTGGCTGTATTATGATTAAAATACATTTAATTTTTCTTATTCATTTTCCCAGTTCCTAAAATGCCTATCATCTCTTTCACTCACAGTGATGGTGGATTTTGCCTATGTCTTTGGTTTCATGCCTGGAACTGGCAGTATTTCAGAGAATGCTTTCAGTAAAGTCCTGTCACCTCAACTTAAGCCTCCAGAACACCTCCCTTGCCTCTCCTTGCATTAATGTGAACAACATGGATAATGACAATGACGTTTCATTTTGTGCACCCCAAGTATGTGTGGGAATCTCATGGGATCTGCTAAAGTTGCCCTCCTGCAGCACAAAGAGTGACACCACTGAGGTGGGAACGATCTGACAACTCCATAGGCTTCAAACAGGACCCTTTGCTCTGTTTGTTGCTCCACTCCAACTCTCCTCACCTCAAGAGAACAGACTTGCCACTTGGGCAGGTAATCCATGTTCACCTATGCTAAGAACAGCAAACAGGGTTTTTTTGGAAGCTTGTGTTACTTGAGCTTCTCCTTTGAAGAAGTAATATTATTACATTTCTTTTCACTTTAGTAAAAGTAGTTAGCAGTTTGTTAGAAACACTAGAGAATACGAGAGAAAACAACTAAAACCCCACCAAACAAGCACAAGGTGCACCTTGTGCTCACTGCAGCACGGGCCCTAAGCGCAAACCCTGCTGTACACAGCGTTCCCTCTGTTACTCAGCCACTACCTGGAAACCTCACCTGGGTCTGGGCAAGGGTTGCCTCTTCATCAGGATCAAAAAACCTGTCACCTCAGTTCCACTTGCACTCTGCTAACCTTTCTTTGCACAGCAGACACACAGCAAATCATTAAAGCAGCTTCATCTTGGCAAGACAGGGCTCAAACCTGTTCAAAGTCCTGGACCAGCACTTAAAGAGCATCACTAATTATACAACCCAAACTCCCTAAGGTCTTTTTCTCCCTGATCCCCGGCCCGAAACTGCCCTTTCTCCTCCTACCTCTCCCAAGAAAAAATGTTCTCCAGAGCTTCCTGCTTACTGTCATCTATTTTCTGTGCTTACCCATCTGTTCTGCAGCTGCAAGAGTGAGACTTGCTAAGGGGTACTCAAACAGAACTCATCACTTATGTTCAAATCTCTCATTTATTCTAGAAAACAAATGCTCTCTGGTCTCCAGCAGTATTAAGCCTTCTTGTATTTACCTTATGTTCATGGATGCTCAACATCTTTAAAATCAGGCTGTTGTGAACATCTTTAATTCAGATTTATTGCTAAGAACTTGTCATGAAGTTTTTTGTCTTTCAGACATGTGGAACAGTCTTCCCAGGGAAGTGGTCACAGCATCAGTCCTGATAGAGCTCAAGAGGTGTTTGGACAATGCTCTCAGGCACGTGGGGTGATTCTTTGGGATGTCCTGTGCAGGGCCAGGAGATGGACTCGATGATCCTTGTAGGTCCCTTTCAATTCAGGATATTCTGTGATTCTGTGATCTCCTGACAGTGCTGCTCAGCTGGACTACCAAGACAGTGCAGGGCTCCAAATGCCAGCTGCGTTTCACATGTGTAGGTAGACTTGGTGTTGTGATACAAGACAAGAAATGTAGAATAAGTTTACATTAAATTTTAGTATTTCATGTGAATCTATACAGTTCAGTAGACAATGTGTAATAATTAATATTAAATAAGTAATCAAAGAGATAAATGAAAAACAGAGGTCTGCAATTTCAGTCTCTTCTTCTCCCTGCCCTTTGCATGTGCAATACTGTTTTTTTGCAGCACCTTCATTAAATTAGTTCTTCATTAGTTGGGAAGTTTCCCTCCTTATTGTCTGTTTCAGCCTTGTGGCTATGGTACCCATAGTGCTTCTAGTGCTGACACAATCAACTAATAATAGAAAAGCTGATCACTGTAGTCTCTCAGGTGCAGGAAAGTCCCACAGGTCAAACTGACCTTTAGTGTCACCCTAAAGTTTCCCAGGGACAAGTTTAACACCTTGCATAGCAGTTCATCAGCCCTGCACATTGCTACTCAAAGGGAAATCTGATTGTTTAGATCATGGTTTAGACAAGTGTTACAGTAAGTTGCCTCTTTCTTGAGGTATGTGTTTACTTTTTCCCAAAACTGCGGCTGTTCTGACATAATAAAAGCAGCTGGAGCAGGTAGTTTTTACCAGGTTTCCTAATACTATTAAATAAAAATAAAAATAAAAATATACAAATATATATTTATATTATATTAATATAATATATTAATATAATATATACTATAGGTATCCTATTGTTTACTAATAATATTTATATTTTAGATATATTATTTATATACTTCATTTATTTGCTTGGCCTCTCTCTGGTGCTGAGATAGTAAACTTGCATATCTCAAGTTTGTATCTCAGAAGTTTTACACAGTCAAAATGAAACAGGCATTTATTTCCTTTTCTTTTCAAATTCTGACATTGTGAAAATCGAGTTAAAAGCATGTGAGGCATTATAACCCTTTTTTCCCCCTCACGCTGGTTTATGTAACTGTATTTGATCTGAATTACAGCCTGTCATTGCTGCCTATATAACACCAATTTTTTACTGTGTTTTCAGAGGATTTGCTGAAAGAAAAACCTATAGATTAATAACCCAAATTTGAAGGCTAGGCACACCCATTTCTAATGGTTTATAGGATAATTTAAGTCAGTTTTCATGGAGAAATAGCTTTTTTTTTTTTTTTAACATTTAAGAGAAATTGTAGCTGCTGTCTTGTAAGGGTGACAGTAAGAGAATTTGAAGACAAAATATTATGGGTTTGATAAACATTTGCTTCCACTAAAAGTAAATAGGGGAAAACATTAATGCCTCATTATCTAGCTACTTAAAAGTTCGATTTATACAAGATTCTTTATTTATCTGGGTAGACTGGAAGTTAGCCATCTAAAATACAGCACCATGGCCCCACGGAAGTGGGGTTTTTTCCTTCTGCTGACAGTACAATATCTGGAGGGAAATATCTGAAGCTACTCACAGGTTCTGGTGGGCACTGACAGGTCCTGCAAGTTCCCCTCCCTAGCCAGGGTTTGGCGGCTGTGCTTAAGAGCAGCCCTGACCAGTGCAGCAAATCCTGGGATCTGGTAGCTGTCCCTCCCACACTGGGTCACAGCAGTGTCTGTTCCTGGCCATGTTCCATTCCATCCCCACCCTGTCCTTCCACGGCATCCCCTCAGACCTGTCCATAGCTTCTCTGTCTATCCCTGGGCTGTAGCACATCCTTGTTCCCTCCCTGCCCCTCTGGCTGGGTGCTGTGGGAAGTTGCTGTGTTGGGAAGGGCCATCTCTAAGTGTGTGCAAGGCATCATCACCTTTCATATAAAGCTGGGAAAAGCACCACAATTGTAATGCTGAAATATTTTAAAAACCCTAACTTTTACTTCAAAGGCCCAGGATTTTAGGAAAATATTACAGATTTTAGGAAACCAGTCCAGTACATTTTAGATATACCAGATCAGAAATGATGGTTCTTGTGGAATCTGATCCTTGAACATATCGCAGAGTTTGGACATCCAAAATCAAATCACAATAAGTCTTCAGTAATTTCTGAAACAAACAAACAAACAACAAACCCACAAAAAAGAACCACAGTGGTGTATAGATGGAAAGAAATAAAATTACTAGCAGTTACAAGTGGTTAATACCTCTGAAAAAAATTGAATTGCTGAGGCTGATGCTTAACAATTGATTTCTGTTCCTAAATTTAGGCAGCCAATTTTGAAGATGTTGGCTAATAACCACAACACCTGAATAAGAGTTCTGATTTTCAGAGACTGTAAGACTTTTGTATCTCATTAAAATCAATATCTTGAATAATAACTGCTGCTGTTTTGCAGAATTATTTTGGATGCTGAAATATGTATTTGTGTCTTTAAACCTCAGGCAGATAATCATGCCCTCATGTGTGCCATTTATTCACAGGCATGCCAGTGTCTGGGATTTGACTTGAAGGATCTAGGCTGTTACTTATTAAATACAAATGACTCAGACAAAACAAATTGAATCTAATCAGAGAGACACAAAGGAAAGTATCTATGTGGGATGGATCTTCAACTTTTTTTCTTGTGTACCCCCAAAAATACTAAACAAAGCTTTCAAAATCATTAGAAACTTTTTTTTTATTGATTTGGATGTAAATAGGACCATCCCTGACTTTTTTAAAAAAATAAAAAGGAGAGACAAAGTTGAACCTTTCTATCTCAAAAAGCTTTTACATCCTGGCTATATATTTCATAGAGCTAGAAGCCCTTATGATACTGATTTTGGTTGTATACAATAGAAACAGTATGGATATGGACATCAGGAAACATTTATTTACTAAGAGGGTGGTCACAGATTTGAACAGGCTTCCCAGAGAGGTGGTTGATGCCTCAAACCCACCAGTGTTCAAGAGGCATTTGAACAAAGCCCTTAACAACATGACTTAAATTTAATTGGTCAGGCAATGGGACTGGATAATTGTAGGTTCCTTCTGACTTTACTGTTCTATTCTATTCTATTCTATTCTATTCTATTCTATTCTATTCTATTCTATTCTATTCTATTCTATTCTATTCTATTCTATTCTATTCTATTCTAACAGTAAATTAAATGAATATGTCCATCCTTGCAATCTAACTTTGCTTTTACAGAACCTAAATGAAAACGAAACCAAGTTAAATTTACCATTTCTTTTTAAGATCAAGTGAAGGCCTAAAGTTGAAATGCTGAGAGACCTTATTGTTACAATGCAGACATGAGCAGTGACACTTCAATGTTTGTAATATTCAGTTTTTTCTAGATAAACACTAAAGGAAAGCAGAAGACAAAACCATCTGTTTCAGCCTGGGGACATACATTGATGCTGCTCAGTGTTAACTCTGGCACATCAACTAGTCATACAGACATTGTTAAAACAAAGATTGTTTTTTAATCCTATAGAAGCATAGCATAATAAAAACTTAAATAGCCTCCAAACATATTTGACATTGACATACAATGCCAATAAATAAAAGCCATACAATAGATTGTGAGCTGTAGATGGATGACAAGAAATGGAACTCGGTGTAGTTTTCTATCAGTCATCTGCTATTTTTGAAGCAGGAAAATATAAAAATTCCCTAGTGCTTTATTTTCTGTGGCAAAAGAAGTATTCTTTGAATTTTTTCTAAACATATTGTAAGGAAATGAATAATTTATATTCATATTATTTGCAGCTCACGGAGCTCAGATGTTTTAGAAATTATGCTGCATCAACTTGCATTCAAAAGGTCCTTGAAGATAATCTGTGAGCACAATCCAGCACTGATAGAGGATTAGCTAGTTTGAAGAATAACGAATACCCTGTCCTTCATCATTAGATTTGATTTTGTTCACCAATCCATGACAGAGCCTGCAAGTGGTATGGACATACTTTGATGTGTGGACAGAAACAATTTTTTTTTTTTTTGTTATTAAATTCTTGGGACTAATCAAACAAATTGTCCTGAGTGACACCAACTAACCATGTTTGCATACATTAATTCTCTGATTTTATGTTAATGATTCCTGATTACAGTAATTTCCATAACTGGCACTTGTAAAGCCAACAATAGTTCCAGTAGTTTATGGGAGATGTAGGTATTCCCTGAATGAAACGTTTTTTATGGCATGAAGCTAAGTTTTTCAACAGTACCCTCAGGACTATCTTCTCAATGATGCCACACATTAGTGGCTTCAACTGATGTAAGTTTAAATACTAGAAGATTTCCATTTGGGACGGTAATGGCATTAATTCAGTGGGAACTGAGGAAAGCAACTGTCTCCATATTTTACAAAAAAAGGAAAACAGCACTCATTTCTGCCCTTTCCCTTAACGTCTTTTGCCTCTACTCAACTAAAAAGCTCAAAGATGGGTTATTTCTAATATATAAAAAGGATCAGATCTTTTGGGGAGTGAAATATTCTAAGAGGAGTTGGTAAAATGATAGTGTGCAAATTCTTGCTTATGGAGTGCCAGCACCTATTGGAAAACCTTCAAAGCCAAGTACTTTCCAGCAATTATGGCTTTTACCTTGGCAAGGATTAGGAAATGGTCAGCCTTGCAGATATAGGACTTTGGCTGGACACTGAAGACCTTGATCATCTCACAGAAGCATCCTGTGTCTTGCATGGGTAAGATTTGTGTCCTGTGGCAGTGCAGGGGACGTGCAGCCCTGGGGCAATTCTGGCTGCACAAGAAAAAGGAGAAGGAATACTGCCTATCTTACAAGGTTTATATGCTGTGTAACTGTCCATGTTCTGCCTCTGCCTGATAGCTTTTTTGGCAGGTCTCTATCTCTTCCTCAAATCAGTGATAAGAGCATGTAAGTATGTAATGCTTTCCACTGTATCACAGGGAGGTACAAGGGCAGAGGGTTCCAGGTCCTGTGGGACCATATGCAGAACTCTTAATACAGCACAAACCACAATGAAATATTCTGGTACCGATGACTGTGGATTGCAGGTTGTTTTTTCTTGTTGTCTTATTTTTTTATTAATAATAGTAACATAAAAATATAGGATTACAGGTTAATGAAGAATTAAAATAATTCTGCAGAGCAAAAAATATTTTCTTGCTTTCAAATTCAAAGCTATAAAAGACCCTCTGGTTATATGATCCAATGAATCAGATTGTTTGAAATCACTGCCAATTGTTTTATTCAGACAAGTGTGCTTAATGTTTAAATTGTATTGATACTAGAGGAAGTTAACTGCATTTTGCTGTCTTTCACTGTAAAAATCTGAAACAAACACACAAGAGCAGAGAAGGTTTACTTTCCACATCTGCTCTAAGGACTTTATAGTTTGTCATAAGGCATGTTATAATTGCCTCGGAAATTTCTAAGAAGAAAAAAGTCATGAGTCAAGGTCATCTTTCCATTTTGCTGGCTTGTAATGTGTTGGAATTGATAATTTTGAATGGTATTTGTGTAGAGATTTAGGCCTGTAAGTGAATTTTGCTGATTGTGTGAGGGTTTTATATAGAAATACAAGGCAATAAGCCCAATTGGTTTCACTCTGTTCTGATAGCATGAGAATGAAGCACTGTTGTGTTTTAACCCCAGCTGGCTACAGACATCCTTTCACCTTTCTCTTTCAGGCAATTGGAGCTTAAGCATATGGATGGTAGGTCTGCTTGATTGCAAATCAGTTCTGCTCTGCAGTGAATTTGATCAGAATTGCAGTTCTTAGAGGCTTCCCAGACTGAGAAACACAAAGAGATTCAGTGGGACTGCAATTTTCTCGGTGCCCCTTTGCTGAGTGGGTGTGTTTTATGCCAGCGTGCCTCATGGAGTTCATGGTACTAGCTTTTCTGAAGTGCCTTTATCTTTTCCTAAACACATCAAACCACATTTCTTGAGGGGAATCCTGATATTTTTTCAGCAGTATGCGATATGAAATGCAAAAGCATTCATTTAATAAAATAATCTTAAACCCCACTTTTTATTTAATGATTCTTTCCTCCTGAGGGCTGGAGTAACATGCCTGTGATTTACTAGTAGTCTGCTCAGCAAACTAATTTACAAACAGTCTGGTCCTCTATGATGCTCAGTGATTTCAGCTCCACTAGGTTTTGGATTAATGCCATCACAGTATCTTATGCCAGTGGATGTTCTGGAAGTCATGTGTACTGCAAGAAGCAAACAATACATATGGACATTCTGCATAGTTTGCCTTTGTTTGTTTGTTTGTTTGTTTTTTGGTTGGTTGGTTTTGGGTTTCGAATTTTTTGTCTGTTTGTTTTTGGTTTTGTTTTTTATTAAATAAATGTTTGGCTACCTTGAGTCCACCTTAGGTCTCAATAAGAAGTACAAGAAGCTTCAGGAGTAAGTTATTGCCCCTCTACTATTTAATAAATGTGGAATAAACCACAAATAGTTCAGGCCATTGTACTCAAGTGAGCAATAGTGTATTTAAGGGTATAAGTAACACATAGTCAAAGCTGAATTTTAAAAGATTATCAGCTACTTGGCATGTTAAAATAATTGCTTGGGTAAAGGGTTGCTGGGAATATGCTGTAGAAAATGCTGATGGTGTCATTTTGCCATCTAGATTTGAACATTTGCCGTTCCCCGTTGCACACAGGTGATGTAACTGCTGCTGTTGTAACTGAATGGTTGCAATTGGCTCTTGGGGTTGTATCTGAGTAGGTGGAGATGGCTACACCTGGTCTAGGCTCCCTTTCCTGAGAAGAGACACTTGTGAGCACAGTCCAATTCATCATTAAATATATTGGTCAAACATACAAACTGAAACAGGTCAAATATATTTTACAAGTGACCTAGTGTAGACATGAATTAATTTCTGATCTGTTCTTGATATGTACCAAAGTACACGTTCTGTCTGTACAACTGAGCCCAAATGTTATTAAATATTCTGGAAGATTTACTTTGCTAAATCAAATGTATTTTTTGATGTTGTTTCTGCTCTGAGCAGGGGATAAGACCAAATGACCTTGCAAGCTAAATTTTTCTATGTTTATAATAAGATTTATAAGAATCAAGAAATTCAAAATGAAGTTTCAAAACAGTTTTGAGCTATTCCTCTCAGCTGATGTCTTCACAATGTCATGCCTCAAACTAAAGCATTTTAAAATTTATAAGCTAAGAAGCTATGAGCAGTTGGTAGGCTTGACAGACCAGGTTTGTTCTGTAAAGCATTTCTCAGGTTGGGAGTGGTGAATAGCATTACAAGGAAAATCCTGTTGACACCATGTTATTCAACTTCTGTATTCATGGCAATTATAATGGACCTGAGCCTGAACTTCTCCCTGGGGCAAAATTCCTCTTGAAAGAAGCAAGTGCTGCTGACCTCTATCCTTTAAGAGATTATATTGTCAAAATAATCTCATGCTCCTGGACACAGCCTGAACTGAGCCTGTGAAGGGTTTCAAAATATATGATTAATTCAACCTTGAAGGTTTTTGCTGCTTGCTTACTCATACTAGAGTGGCATACAAGCTAGGAGATTAAAAGCTGTGTTCTTCACCTCTCTTAATGTGGCTGAGTAGGATGGGGGATCTGGAAACATAAATAAAAGGATTTTATTGCACAGCGTGCAGTTTATGGCAATCCTGCTGGTGTGCATCCACCTGGGTTCCCAAAATGTACCGGCAGAAGATTAAGCGGGTATTACTTGTGACTTGGTCACCCTTCATGTCTCCTGGAGGCTAAACTGAAGGTAGTGCAACTCTAATCTACCTTCTCTCCCTTTCAGAATTCTCACTCATAAGGCAGCAGTTGAAATCAGATAATAAAAGCAACAGGGCACCACTTCTGCCTGCGTTTATGGTTGGAAGCTGTTTCTAAGACATGGCTGCTGGAATTGAGAGCCCGTATTAAAATCTCCCCAAACAAAAACAAACCCAATTCCTGAATATTAACCAAGAAACAAATTTCAATTACTGCAAACCCTCCCTTAGTGCTTTCATTAACATAATTAATATTTGTCTCTTGAGATATGGGAAAAAAAACCCAACTGAATACCAGCTTGGATCACCAGATTCAGAGCTGTAAATCCTCTTGGTGGTGTTCTACATCATGTCCCATAGATGATACTGGAAGTTTTCTTATCTGAGTAACTTCTGTAAATTCTTTAATCCAAGTACCACAACGACTGCAGTACTGCTGAAACAGATTTAGACGGAGAATTTGGCCAGCAGAAAACACAAATTGCTGATTTTAGGTACAACATATTTAGATGGTAGAGTCTGAATGACTCACTGTGAGCTCCTTTCATTAGATCTATTAGGGATTCAATTTTAGGACGTCATGAGCAGCTTGAATCAAGGGCCAGCATAGGGACACAGTGCCCCTTGAGCAGTGCAAGGGTCTCCTGCCAGGGCACAGATCTGTCAGTCATTTGGGAGATTCCCATCACTTTGTGTGCGTCCCAGGCATTTCTTGAGATCTCAGGTGGCACTGCCATCTTATTTGTGGACAGTGAAAACAAATGCTGTGCCTCCTGTCTATCATAAAAAGAGCAAGGAATTAATACCTCAAGTATTTTTATCTGTCAATCAGCTGTCAAAAATACCCCACACCATATTCTAGGAGACTGGCTGAAGTAAGAACCTGATGTGAAAACTAAGCCTAGTGAGTCAGGATTTGTTCTAATTGATAGTGTCTTGGCTATATCCTTTTAAAAATCTAAATGCTATTGATTCAAGTGGATTTAATTTATCACTGGTGCAACATAATTATTTACAAATGATCCTCTGCTGCTCTCTCATGAGCCTGACAAGCCAGCTGACAGAAAATCATTTAGTTGAGAAAGAGAGTGTTTAGTATTGCCTAATGACTCAGCTCAGATATGTATTTTAATACATGTTTTTAATGCCAATAGTGGCTGATAAAGGGGGCTGGAAGCATGTTAAAGCTGCTGCATCTGGGGTGAATATAAGAGAAAGTATTTACTTGGTGACTTATCTCTGAAGATCTCATGTGCTGAGAAAATTGGAAAGCTGAATTGTTGGTAATATAACTTAGATTTTTTTTCCCAGTTCTTTAATGCAATGGCATTTGATTCCCCCTCTTCCCCTATTTGCTGGAACTATTGTAGCTCAGCCAGTATCAAAGAGCTGAAAAATCAATGCAAGGCACAATGTCTGTGAAAGGTCAGAAGTGAAAGAGAGTTCAACCTAATAACATTTTAAAGTCCTATGGAAAGGATATTTCATAAAATATTAAAAAATCAATTTAACTTCCATAAAACTTTGGTTTAGTATCAGTACTAAACAGAAGATAACTTAGCAAGAGAGGAGATGAGAGTCAGGCATTCAGACTTTTATGGCAGTTTCCCTCATTTTGAGCAGGGGGGTTTTTGCCCTGAATCGACTGGGAAAGAGCAATATATTGAAAAAAACCTGAAATCCCACCTTCTCTTCTTATACAAATGTTTCTTTCTAATTTACTACTTGAGCCCATGATACAGTAATTTAAATTTCTGCAGGCTGCATGAGAATCTTCCTGTTGCCTCACCTTCTTTCAGTTCTTCTGAAGTACCTCAGCCCGTGAACAGAACATTTAATGCTTCTTAATCCATTTCTTACATTTGGCCTCATAAAATCATCTCGTATTGCTCAAGAAAAAGACATTTGGTTACTTCTTGAATGTAGTTCAGACTGTTAAAAAAAAGGAATGTCTAGATCAGAAAACTGCTTAATTTCCAAATCCAAAACCCTTACAGCCATTGGCCATATAGTTTATAGTTCTTTTATCACAGCAGAAATTTTCACAAACTGCTCATATCTCTCCATTTTGGAGTTTATTACTTTAGCTATTTATCTGTTAGTAGAGCATTCAAAGCAGTTGATGCTTGTTCCTTTTTTTTCAATTTTTTAGAGCTTCATTCATGTTTTCTTAGACTTTGGAAAAAATAAATGTTCTTTCAGTGCTAAGCAGTGCTAGGTTCATTGTCTAAGGAGCCCTTTTGTCACTTTTTTGCCCTTTGGAAGTGGATTCTTCTTAGAAAATTCTTGATTTCACCAGGACTTTCACTCATGGAGTCTTACAGAAACAATACTTTACTGCAATCCTGCTCCAGCCTGGGACAGACACAGCACAACCCCACTGGGTGCTGTGGGGTTGTCCCCAGAAAGTGTCCTTCAGGGTCACCCAGGAGGCCAGAGCCCAAACCTCATCTAGGAGCAGACCTCACCTTATTACTGTTACCAGCAATTGATTTCTTATTATATTCTTATTATATTGATTAACAATTATGGTCGCTTGCTTATGACTATTGCCTAAAATTCTTACTCATAATGTATTTAAAATTTGTTTTCGCTTAAATACTCAAAGGAGATGGAGGGCAATTGGGAAATCCTAATAGCTTAATTATTCCTTTGTGGTTTCATTTAGCTAGATTTTTAGTGTGCTCTTCATCTTATACTAAAGTCCACAAATCAATATGTATATAGTATTTCAGATAACATAGAGTAAGCAATCAAATAGTAGTAAATGTGATGGAAATAGGATATAAAATGGGGAATTAGCTAATGGTTTAATTTAATTTATA
This sequence comes from Prinia subflava, assembly GCF_021018805.1. Classification (NCBI taxonomy): domain Eukaryota; kingdom Metazoa; phylum Chordata; class Aves; order Passeriformes; family Cisticolidae; genus Prinia; species Prinia subflava. Next base: position 29,422,354 of record NC_086249.1, read on the forward strand.
CTCTGGAGTTGTCATTAAAGGAAAGAACATTTCAACCATTAGCAAATGAGCAAATATTTACTCTATTTTAATGGGGAAATTGATGGTGTCTTACTCATTGATGCTTCACTTCCTGAACGATCCTGTTACTTCTTTATCTTTTTCAAGTTTTCCAAGTCCTGAAACCTAGGCGGTAGAATTAGATGGTTCTATTCCAGAGATTTAAATCCCTAAAAAACCCAAGCCTAAATTCAGATTACTGTGCCTTTTTGGGTTATTTTCCTGGAGGTGTTTGGAAGAGCATCACTGAAATGATGGGGTATTGTAACCAAAAGCAGAAATCATGGAACTACTAGAAAATTTGCCTTGGGTGGAATGATGTCTGTGTCCAGTCTGTGGGTAGAAGAAACACACAGCTGCTTTCTAATAAGTCAAGTCATCAAGAAGGCTGCTACATCCTGCCTCCACAGCAATGAGCCATGTAGCAGCAGCCTGGAATGTTCTACCATGCTGGGAAGAGGAATTTTGCACTTATATTGAGCGCCAGATATCAACCACTTCAAAATATGGAGAAGAAATGATGAGAGGTATGCCATTGTCAGCAGACAACAATTCTGTTTCAAATAGCTCAACTTTTAACAAAAATACCTGAAATCTGTCAGCTGTTAGGGAGAGTTGTGTGACTGCTAATGTTTATGGTCATTACCCCAGAGTGGAAAGCAAATGGAAGTCCTCTTGCAAGCATGTACCATAAACAAGGGCATCACAAAGACCCTCCTCAGAGCTGCAGACACTTGCCTTGTGCTCATTTGCATAAACAGATGAGATATTAACTTAGATAATAGCACTATCTATTGAGTATTAACAATGATATTTAAACTTTAAAATGCTGTTTGCTACTTCACTTTTGTAGGCATTAAAATCTGGATATATTTTAAGATCATAATTTTGTCATTGTATCTGATACCTACTGGTAATTTATTAACTATGATTAAATAAGCCTGCTAATAAGGTTCCCATACTGCCCAACAACCACTCTTGCTTAAGGAGATCTCTGTTTACTTTTCTCTGTTGAGAAAGTCATTTTCCACTTCCCATAACATTGGTTGGACAAACAGAGCAGACCATGAAGTTATTCTGCTCTCCTTTGATAATATATCGTGATTCCAGCAGCAGTCTGCTTTCAAAAAGGCATAATATTTAGTTGCAGCAGTCTTCTTCTAGCCATAGTCAACAACATGTTCTCTTTGGGTTTGGATGGTTCATAGTGTTTGTGTTAAAATAATCCCAGATTTATGGTCAGGAGTTTCAAAAACATGGAGCATTATTTGTGATGCTGGCATTAAGTTAACTGGCCAGACTCTTTTCAGTGGTGTCCAGACACAGAACAAGGGGTAAGGTATAGAAACTGTAACACATGAAGGATGTGAGATTCCTCACATCTGGATATGAGGAAAAGACTTCTTTACTGGGATGGTGACAAAGCATTGGAAAAGGCTGTCCAGAGAGGTTGTGGAGATATTCAAAACCCACCCGAACAGGATCCTGTGCAGCCTGCTGTAGGTGAACTGCTTTAGCAGGGAGTTGGACCAGATGAGCTCCAGAGGTCACTGCCAACCCAAACCATTCTGGGATTAAATGTTCGTATTTAAAATACATTATAAGAAAACACCAGAAAATCCTGTGAGAAAGATTGGTATTGTTGAGGTAAGATATTGGGTTAAGAAAATGTGGGTAAATTTTGTCTTTTGGGATTTTTCTGGTGATTTCTGAGAAGTTATTTTAGCTTTTTATGTATGAAATCAAGCCAGGAAGCTGGAGAGGTTTCTCAGAGTGCTTGTGTTTCTGTACTGTTCAGAATTCAGGGCAGAGATATAGTATTCCACTAGTCTTATTAAAATTATCTGCTCCTGAATATGTTGGATATCTTGGCACAAAATTAACAGATGTGGCAAGGTCTTTATGTGAACTTCCTTCTAACAAATATGATAATTTTCTTAAATTTCTGTGGGTTTGTTTTTGTAAAGCATATTTGCTTGTGCTGTCTTCATTGAGCAGTATAGCAAGTCAAAAATGCAATTTTATTTTCATCATTAATTTTTAAGAAACTCCAGTCTTCTCTGCCATACACAGTGTCCTTTCCTACAAGCTCCTATTTATCTCATGAGCCAGCTCGGTTTTGGGGTGGCAACAGGAGCAAGGGAGCATCCTAGGAGCTGCTTTTTAAGCAGCCCATTAAACTGGATGGAGACTTGAACCTATTTCTCTGCTGAGCATGGAACTTGCTCTTTCTGGATATTACTAATCTCACAGGGCAAGAAGACTATCCTGAGACTCATTAAGATATTTATGAGGAGCAGCATTGTTAAACTGAATGTGACTGCAATCAGCAACAACTTCTAAAAGTTTATCCCATCCATAACAGGGTCTCCTGACCTTGTCTTAATACATATGTGAAACACACTGCAATGTAGCTAATCAGTGTTGGGATTTTATTTTTATAGAAGGACATTAATCAACATTTGCAGACAGCCTGATTTGTATAAGTCTTCCAAATGCTGCTTCTACATTATTGTGTTTGTTAAAGCAATAAAAGCAGGGAGAACAATTTCTGTGTGATTGTCCCCTTGTTTCTGCAAGGCAGGCACATCTGAAATTTATTCAGGCTAGAAGAAACCTGTTGTCAGACATTCCTGTAAAATATTTGCAGTGTACCATGGCTGTTCTGTCTATCTTTCTGGACACTAATGTTCACCAAGTATAAAAAAGGAAACCACATTGCAAGAAAAAATAGCTGCTGTTTTGATCAGATGTGGCAAACCTAATCTAAAACTGCTGGAAAAATGTTTACTGGGAAGTTGTCAGTAGAAAAGGTGGATTTTCAGTGGTTTGTGCTGCTTCTTGGTCATTTCCCATTTCTTTTGTTCACTGTTTCCTCTCTCCTAGTGAACAATCTCATCATTTTAATGAACTTGAGAGAGTGATACCTATTCCCCATTACACATGAGTACAGCTGTCAGGCAGCCAGTGACATTTTTTAGTTATCCTGGAGACGTAATGTTCAGCATGTGTGAGCCCAGGTATGTGTGTGCATCTGGGTGTGAAAGCCTGACAGTGACACCCTTTGTAGTAGAGCAAACAAAGCTGAAATTCCCAGCTGCAGTCCAAAGGAAACAACGCTGATTTGACAGTGCAGCAATACTTATTTGAGACCTTTTGTAGACATTCATTAAGCTTTATTTACTTTCAGAATTCCACATCCTAACAACACAGGGAGGTAGTCCCATGTATTTGTATCAGTACTAAAGTTTCACTAGGTTCAATATCCCTACATGGGAACAAACTTAAAATACAAATCTGCTTGATAAGCCTAGGGTAAAAAACCTCAGCATTGGGTCACCTCCAAGATGTACTACTTTTGGCTTTGATTTCAATACAGGTCCCTGTTAGCACAGCACATTAAGGACATTCTGGCAGCTTCATATACATTTAAACATGGGTGGCAGCAGAATGAACTGGCAGGTATAACTCAAAGAGGGGTTGAACCCAGGCCTAACTGAATGTGGGTGTAAATTAGTGTGGTGTATAGGCTAACAAGGTGGCTTTACCCATTACTTTGCTTTAAACACATTTGGTTTTCCCACCTCAGACCACGAATTTCACGCACAGCTTTTCTGCTGTTGTAAGTAACTTAAAAGATATTAGTTGGATTTTTAGCTGGACTGATATTTCTAAAAAGGAACATTATTAAATACTTGATCTAACAGAACTATGAGGTCGCCCATTTCAGATTGCCAATTAACAGTATCCTTGAGGAAGTGTGATTGGCTCTGGACAATGTCTGTGGCCATCTGGATGTAATGTGTGGAAGAGGACTTTAATGGCAGTGAGGTTTTTCTTTGGAAATCCAAAATATCTGTATCCTATCCTTCACTTTGCTAAGGACTTTCTCAGTGACTTTGGGCAAATTGCCTCCCTGTACCTCAATTTATCTGTAAAGCCTCAGGCATGAGAAGATAATGAAGATGCAATGGACATAGAGGGTTTCTCGTAATATGAAAATCACAAATTCAAATAAAAGGCAGGAGATTTAAAAATAATGAAAAGGAATTATTTAGTTAAGCTATAGAAAACATTGCCACAAAATATTATGGAAGCCAAGCCTCACATGAGTTCCAGAAGCGACTGGACAAATTTATGGTTCAATAAAGTCTATTAGCCTCAGACTGGTTGTCTTAAGACTTAATATATTCTCTCACTACAGATTAACAGAACCTGGGAAACAAGAGCAGCAAAGCAACTCATGTTTCTTTCCTCCTTAATTTCTTTTGTTTCTTCTGACTCCTGTCAAATTCGCTCTGCTCTGTTTTATCGTGCCTGTCTTTGTGTCTCTATATTATTTTTTAGGAATAAAATTTCAGAGACAGGAATCTTGAAACAGTTTTCTCCCTCCCAGTTTTTTCTATCCTTTCTGACTGCTAGAACTTAGACCTCACCTGACTTGGCATAATGAGAGCAACACTATTAAATTAATGTGCCCCTTACTGGGGATGGGGATCACACGCACATGCCATGGTCAGCCTGAGGAACTAGCTGGGAAGTTAGGCTGTAGTTCTCAAAAAAAACCCCTGACAAACCCAGACTGCCTTCTGCTATTTTTATTCTCTCAGTCTCTGAGAATAGTGGAGCCTTGATTTTGGCTGGAATGTCTTGATGATACTTTGGTATCAATAATTAATGTTAATGATAACCAATGGTAATGGAATAATTAACTCTATTAGAGAAAAATGTATTGTCACTGAGTAATTTTGAGTCACAATTTTATCTCAGTTCTGAAAAGAAAGCTTGATCTCTGTATTAGTTTTTTTGATCCTTACTTATTAAGGAAAGATTTATTTTCTTTCACTACCACAGAATGGAAAGGGACCGGCTAGGCACAGTCCTTTGCTGTTTCAAATCAACATTTTATCAGTCTTTTATAAACTCATTGAGGTAGACTGTTTCCACCTACTATTCTATATTGAGAGATGTTTTAGAGTCTCATTTTTCTCCAGTTTGAGACTTCCAGAGCCCACTAATACCATTTTTTTGATGTTCACATTGTGCCTCTACTTACATAGTTATTTTCTAGTATTTATATTCCTGACATATTTATGAAAAGTTCTCATTTTCTTGTTCAGGCCTTGTCCCATTAGCTTGAACATGTCAAGCATGTCAAGCACTCACTAAAGAGATGGTCTCTCTGCACACTGCTAAGCCCCCTCTTAGGCTGGCACTATTTGAATTTATCTTTATTAAATATTTTGCATAGTCTTGCAGATGAGACTTCCTCATTAACTCATCACTAACCTACCCGTGGGGATCTATTACTGCCATGGAGAGGAGAGTCGTATCCTTGTCCTACTCTTAGAAGCTGCACAAGAGACTACTGCATGTTAGAAATACTTCACTTGGCTGATGCAGCTGCCACATTTGTATTTTCCAGGATCACCAGATCCTTGGTATGTGGACATCTTGTGATGAACAGATATACTGGAGCCTTGCTCTGCCATTTAGCTTTATGATGAGAGCTCATTATAAAGCTAAAGTTCAAGATAATAGTCCATAAGGGAATGACCTTGCTATTGGTCTTATTAGATTTTTTATTATTACTATTATTCCAGTTTGCAAGGTCACAGAGTGCTACTTCAGGGGTAGTGTAATTATATATTAGCAGTGCTTCCCAACTTTTCTATCATTAAGTTTCACGAGTAAAGGCGGAGCCCTGGTAGATCGGGGGCTAGACTAACGTGCGTCCACACCAATATGGTTCTAAGCACGTAATCCGATTTATTCTGTGAGATGGTGGGTTAAATACAGACAGAATAGTTTACAAGAACAGGTGCATTCTGATAGGCAGTGAGAATACAGAAATATGTAAGCTATTGCAGTTTAAGGTAGCCACCGTGTCTTCCTAGTAACTGTTCTATGTTAGTAACACTACTACCTTAATACATTCTTAGTAGCAGATAAGTTTATCTGCTACTACGTATGCTGAACGTACTGAGGCCTGCTAGACCAGGCCTGAGGCCTGGTTTGAGGCCTGGTTTGAGGCCCAGGTGTGGATAGCTCTACCTTATGATACAAGCTATCCTCCTACACACGAGCACATCTCTATCAAACTCATTATTGAAAACTTTAATACTTTATATAAGCGGATTTTTGTGGCTGTTCTTTGTTATAAATAAGTAAAATAATGCAGTAATAGTTTTCCAAGACTCATCCTCTAGGAACTGTACTAGCAACATACTTCAATCCACCATGTGATTATTTCTTTTTCTGTTTCTCCTCTAATGTTATTTGCAGTGTTTTGTACTAACTCCTAGTTCAATTTCTGTGTATCATCACAGGAATGGCTTTACTCAGCTTTAATTAGATGGGATTTAGATAGCTTCCTTGGCTTGGTAGTTATTTTATCAAATGTAAGAGAACAATTTTGGATAGTGTAACTTTGATAAAACCCTGGGTTTTTTGTGTCCTATTCTCCTTCTACTATGAAGGCGAACTACTGTGTTCTTAGTTTTTTTGCCTTAGAAAACTATCTGAAAGCCTTGCTTTTTAATTGAACCTTGCTAATAGATTTCTGGGTATCTCTTCCACTCATTCCCCCCCTCCACTGCTGCCTCAAATGTGATCATATAATTTATGAGGCTGATATTAGCTACATGAGAGAACTGTTCTTAAACAATACTTTGGATAAACGATGATTAGTTTCTATAATACAAAAACAAACCAAAACAAAACAATAATAAAAAAAAAATTAAAAAAAAATTCTGTTGAGTGTGCTAAATTTCTGATCTCCACGTTATATTGCTTGATAAAACAGCTGAACTGATACACACATGGGAAGTTGTATTAATGTATCATTACACATATTATCAGGGCAGGACATCAGTGCTTAAGCCTTGCTAGAATCTATAGTGACTGGAGCATAAAAACATCACAACACTTCTTAGGATCTGATTAACTGAAGTGGGCTTTTCAAGGTGTTGAAGACATCAGTAGTAACTGAAAATTCCTCAGGCTTTAATAGGATGTTTAAAAAAACTACAGGACTTCCTCCTGGATAACCAAAACTGAAGCATTCTAAAGATAGTGGAATGGAGGTGGAACCAGTGCCCAGAAATCTTATTCCTAAAATCTGCAAGCATGGCCAGGATAAAACAGTAATGCATCATGGAAAATTTTAAATTTAAAAAATCAAGCTTCTATTGCTTGTTTGCTTGGGGGTTCTGTGAACCAAGATGCCAGCAGTTTGGTGCAAGTAGATGAAAATGTGATAGCCATACAGCCTGCCAAGAACACAAACAAGCTGGTAAATAGATCCTGTTGAAGAAGAGTCTACAAATTGCTCATCAAAACAAGCCAAGCTGCCAGCTGTCTTCCTTATTTTCAGGACACTTCTAGTATAAAAGATGAGCAAAGAACTGAATCAATGAAAGACTGCAGTATTTGACATTTTTTCAGAGCTTCTAAAGAATTCAGTATTAAAAGAAAATCTATGAATGACAGATTTGTAACTATTTGCCCCACAGGTAAAAAAAGTCTTGAGAAGATCATGAATACTAAGATGTTCTTTATTTTGGAATAAAACCAATCATACAGTTCTACTTTTATTCAGCCTTTAAGCAACATATCCCCACTTGATGCCCAGCAGAAGTCATTGGCATGGCTCTTCCTTTCAGTCACTTAATCCAGATTTAGGTGACCTGTTTGTATAGAGTAAAATTTAGCCAATTTGATGGTAGTGCCATCAAAGCCTTGCACTGACCACATCAACAAAAGCTGACTACCTAAAGAAATTAGAGACAGAAGTTCTTTAACTTCTTTCCACATATTCCTGCCTGCCAGAAAGCTGTCAGACACCATAAACTGTAACTCAGTCCATTGCAAGTACTGATCAGTATGTCCAGCTCTACATCTGTACTACCAGTTCAGCCTTACAGAAATATTCAAAGATGGGGTTCCCCTTATGAATACATTTTAGTCTTTTTTCCTTGGTATATTCTGTGTTCTACCACTCATAATTTCATTTAAGTGAATGACCTTAAACGAGCAGTTCAAACTCGTCCTCTGAAAAATCCAGGCAAAAGACAGGGGACTGAAACAAGTAGATTGAAGCTGCCATAGATGTATTTCACTTTTGTAATCAAGAATTGATGTTACAGTGAAACTGTACACAGTGAGTGTCTTTCTGATTAGATTAGTGCATAACAATTACCTCAGGTGCCACATGAAGTACTGTTAGCTATAAATGGCATCTGGAAAACACCAAATAAGTGACAGGAGTCTATATAAATATAATTTGGGAATGAGCCAGCATTACCAAGGAGACTGGTGAGTACACCCTCAGGCTGTCAACACAAGCATTGATTCCCTGACAGTAGAGTCTGGCTTGTCTGGTGTAATAGCCCTAATACAAAGCTAATGGTGCTTTGAAGGAGATAAATAGGGCACTAAATTCTTCTTTAGTTCCTGACTTAAAGTACTGTTGCATACTCTAGAAGCAACTACAAGATATGAAGTAGTTGTAGTACAGAAATACTTGAAAATCACTGACAGTAAGCCTTTGCCAAAGACATAAAGTTGCATCATTTTCTGACCTAATAGCTAAAAAATCCTACCAGTACATGTCCAAGTCTTTTAGCAGAACACAAAAATGACATTAAATGAAAGCAACCTGTCATATTACTGTCAAAAAACTTGCTGTTGGTTTCACAGAAGATTTGCCTTCCCTTTAGCTGCAAACAGATCACCCTGCCTCAGCATTTGAGCAGCTCACAGCATATGCAGAACTGTTTAATATATAAAAAGAATGTAGTTATTATTTTTCTGTAAATCACTGATATTTCCTGAATGTGTTAAACTTCAGACTATCAATCATCCTGTTAAAGCCTGTACAGAGTGCTCTTAAACTGGAGATATGAAAGGGTCTCTTATGCCCCGCCTGGGCTTTGCTGAATGGTTTAAACATTTTGCTGTAAATTTATAATTTCTTTTTTAATTTCAAATGCTATATGGGAGGAAGGCATAGAGGTAGAACAAGAAGGAGAACGACAGGGAGAGCAAGAGTGAAAGGGAAAGATTCTGTTTATTAGTCTCTGGTACTACTCCAACTTAGATCATGGAAGTTTTATAGGTGTAGGAGGAGATCTCAAGAGGTCTCCTAATACACCCCTGCCCAGTACCCCTTCCCCAAGTCTGATAACTGACTCTGAAGTGTGTTCTTTAAAGTTTTGGTCAATGAGGAGTGAACAGAAATCTTTTTCTATTATCTAACCTGAAACACCATGTGGAAATTCAGAGGTTTATTTCTGAGTCATATTTACAATAGACATAGAGAACAAGTTTTCACTGCCTTCCTCATCCCAGCATTTGACACAGCAAAAAGTCTGTTACCATGTGTCTGCTGCACTTTCTGTTTGCTGGCAAAACCAAGGCTGATTTCTTCAGCTTCTCCTCATAAGTCCCACTTCCTAAGATTTTGCATTATTTCTCTCCCAGTAGATATGATTACCAAATCTCCTGAATGTTGAATTAGTCAAGACATAAAGATCTATTTCTTTGATGAAAAGACTCTGTATAATTCATGTCTGCATAGTAAGAGGATAGGACTGCAGGTTGTATAGTTGTGCCGGTCATCGGATCGAAGTCACTAACAAATACAGTGAAAGAATGAGCCCTTTTCCCTACCAAGCCCTTATGGGGATTCTTTTAAAACACTCATACCATGAGATCTGTGCTGAAGGAAGCAATATTTACCTTTGTGACTGTTACTCTACTTGCCTTCAGAGACATTGGGCCGCAGTGCTCGTACCAAGTGTTCACCATCCTGAGAAGAGGGGCACAATCACAATCTCCTTCACCACACTGGAATTGAGAGCACTGGTTCCTTTGGCTGAGCCTTCTCAAAATAGCTTTTCTTTGTCTTATTCACTCTTTCTCTCTTTATATATTTTTAGACAGTTTTGGCCCAGCCATGAATGTGGCAAATTCTGTAGTACTCTACGGATCGAGAAGGAGCTGCAACTGTGGTCTGAAATGGCCAAAGGTCACAGATTCTGCTGGTTTTCAGTAGGGCTGACAAAAATTTTGCTGTAGCTGGTTTTTTCTCTAGCAGTTATAGGTAAGGATCATTACTAAGAGCAGAAAATGTGGTTTTTTCATTATCCATTTGTCATTACAGTTTTTTTCCTTGTTTTTGTCTGCAGGAAAAAAGGCCTGGGTTCTACTAATAAAATTTTCAGCATCTCAGGTGGCACATTCTGCTTACACTAAGCAATTTCTTTTTTTTCTATAATCAAAAATTTTGAACAAAGGATGCTGAGACAGGCTTACATGCACAAAACTTTACTAGGGTGTCCATGGCTGATGGCAGACATCAATTGCAACAGTGAAAGTTACAGGGCAGCAGGTGATGACAATAAAGATGACATGGTGAATTTTACCTGTACTTTCTCCCTAGCACTTTGACTTACAGTTCCATTTGGAGTAATCCTCTAATATAAACTAAAACCTACAAATGAAGGGAGGAAGGAAAGGGAGAGAAAGAGGATGTGAGTTGCATGCACAGCCTCCCCTGGGAAATTGGATACAACAAGAATATTGGGTTTTGTGGATGCAAGACTGTGAAAACAGCAACCTGAGAGCAAGAGCATAAGAGCAAGCCAAAACCTGTACCCTGGGATCAAACCTTGCCACAGCAGCTCAGGTGAAAGGCTCAGAGCTGTGAGGGAAAGGCAGGAGGCAGAACTGCAGGTGCCACCCTTTGCACATAAAACACTCTGCAACAAAGCATTTTCCAGGTGTGCTCTCTGCACAGCCCTGTAGAAGGGGAAGAGTTTGATGATGAGTGTCTTGACTGCTACTTCAGTATTTAAATAGTAGACTTGTGAAAGAATAGAAAATGTTTGTAAACCTTGTTAGACAAGGTTTAAAGTGGTTTACTTGAATTTCCCCTCTTCACCATGGAGCCAGAAAAAGTGTCCTCTTTAGGACATGATCTATCTTGCTTGTTTTTCCAAGTCTTTCCTATGTCTTAATTCTGTTTATTTCCCTACATATCTAGTTAGTTGTCTCCTCAAATCTAACCTCAATCTGCTGCCTAGACGCTAATCTGATTATGCCTAGTCCTATAGCAGGTTTAATTATTGACTGTGATCATCTTTGTAGTGGGCTCTTATATCTTTGAAAGCTGCTGTCAGTTTTCTTATTTACATATTACAACCCAGGTCCTTCAGCCTTTCATCACTGACACTGGCTTTTAACCTACATCATTTTTGCTGATTTCTTTTTATTCTTTTAATTTTTTCCTTTCATTTCTTTGAGAGTATGTCCCCAACTGAATAGAGCTGTTTTATCTTGTGCTTCATTCAGAAAAAGTAATTGTCTCCTGTCTTTTTACTTTAGAAATTCTTGCTAGTAAATCTGAGAATTAAGTTTACCCTCTATTTCAGAAGCATTGGATTATCTCATTTGATTTGAGTCCACTATACTGATACTTTTCTGCCATTTTTCTTGGATAGATATATATTTTCTATTATTATTTTTGCATTTACATATTTCTCTTTGAATAATTTTACATTTGTGTTTATGTATTTCAGTCTTGATGTTTTCTGGGCAGCTTTTATTTGGTCAGATATTTTTCAGGACTATTCCTTCCAATAGCTCACAGCCCTCTATAGCTCTGTAGGACTAGCAAACACCTTCATCCAGGTAGCCAGTGAAAATACCAAAAGTACCAATATTAATACATACCTGTTTGTTTGAGGACTCACCAAGGGTCCAACTGAGTTGTGAATTAGTGTCTCAACGAATATTTTTCCATTATATGTGTACTTATCTTATTCAAAGCTTGTTTCTTTAATTACTCTTAAGACTATTTTATTGTGCAACATTCAAAGTTTACAATTCCAGATTATTCACAGCTCCTATTCCCCCCCTCTCTTCCTTCCACTTCCACTGGGCCATCAAATGAACTTGACCTGGTTGTTCCTGATTTTTTGTTCACAGCACATTATCTACTTTGTATGTGCTAAATGTTTATAAATTTATGGTTAATCTCAATAATGTTAATGCAATATTTTTCTGAGAATCTTTGTTAGTTAACTTGTTCATAATTCCCTAGATCTTTCCTCTCCTTTCTTGTTTATACTGATAGCTAATTTACAGTCCTCTGTGACTACCCTCACTTTTCATTCATTTTCAGATATAATCATTAATGGCAAAGAGAATGCCCTGGCTATATTCTTAAGCAATCTACTGTGAATTTCATAAATTCCTGATGACTCAGATACATCTAATTTATCTTAGTGCTCATTAACCTGTTCTTGCACTGGCTTGTACTGCTGTCTCCTTATTTAAACCAGTTTAGCTAAATGTCTGCTCATGCTTAATCATTTTTGGTGTAGACTGAAGACAAGAGGTTGTGTACTGCTGCTTGTGATGCCCTTGTTTCTATTAGTGTTGTGATTAGTGTTAGACTTCCAAGTCATTAGGAGTCCCCTGATATGGCTTATGCAGCTGTAACACTTTTTACCTGTATTTCTCTCATCCCTCTAGTATAATGATTCTGCTTTTTCACTGTCCTTTATAGAGATAAATGAAAATTATTCTACTTTAGAACATCCAAGCTTCAGAATCATTTCCTCGCTAGAAAGCAATACTTCAACTATAATTTTGTTTCTTAAATGGCTCATAGAATGATAGAATCATAGAATGGTTTGGGTTGGAAGGGATCTTAAAGGCGATCCAGTTTCAAACTCCTGTCATGGGCGAGGGCACCTTCCACTACTCCAGGTTGCTCAGAGCCTCATCCAACCTGGCACTTCTGGGGATGGGGCATTCACAACTTCTCTGGGCAACTTATTTCAGTGTCTCAGCATCCTCACCATCATGAATTTCTTTCTAAAATCTAATCTAAATCTCTCTCTTTGTTTAAAACCATTCCTCCTTGGCCTGCCACTATCTATCCATGTAAAAAGTTATCTCCCTAATTTTTCTAAGTCTCCTTTAAGTACTGTAAGGAAGGCCACAATGAAGTCTCTTTGGTGCCATCTCTTCTTCAAGCTGAGCAGTCTCACCTCTCTTGGACTCTCTGAGAAAGCCTTCAGCCCTCTCATCATCTTTGTGGCCCTCTTTGTGGATTCACTCATCAAGTTCACATCTTTCCTGTGTCAAGGACCCCAGAGCTGGATGCAGCACTAAAGGTGGGGTCTCACAAAATCAGAATGACTTCCCTTGACCTGCTGGCCACTCCTGTTTGGATGAAGTTCAGGATGAATCCTCTATGCACTTTGCGAGCTTTTTGGATGCCTTACAGGCAGCTCTGCTAGTTTCCCAATAGATGTCTGGGTGGTTGAAATCTCCTAACAGAGTGAGAGCTTATGTATGTGATGCTGCCTGTAGCTGAAGCAACAAATCCTCATCAGCAGGCTCCCCCTGGTCGGTCAGACTGTGGGAGATCCACACTATAGGTGTCCTTTGTTGGTCTTGTCTTTCCTTTCAACCCACAGGCTTTGATCTTGTGCCTGTTTTTCAGGGGCAGCTTTTCGCAGTCTCCATTCCTTAACACAGAGCACAGCAGCACCTCAGCCCTCCTTTCCAGCCCACCCCTGCTGAAAAGCTTGCAGCCCTCAGTGCAGTGATTCAGTGATGGCAGTGTTCCAGTTGTATAACTTATCCCACATTCACAAGTGTTGTTAAAAGATTTTTAAGTAATATGGTTGCAGCACTAAATAGGCTGAATAGAGTATTTTATATATATGTGTATATATATATATATATAGGTCTCATATAATATTAACACTCACAAGTTCAATTGCTACTGAACTTGTGAGTGTTAATACTATATGAGACATCCATATGAAGAGCTGATGCTCAGTGATCCAGTCTGCGGAATAAATAAAACTCACTTGCAATTTAACATGAATTTGAGGTTTGGGGATTTTTTGCTTTCTTATGGAAAGGTTCGTTTTCTTGGTAAGTAGCTGAATATTGAAAAAAATACAGCTCTACCAAAATATTTTTTTAGATAAAATACTCCTGTGTGACCTTGTGCTCCCAGTCTCTCTGGTAAATTAGTGTCATTGACTTCATCTTTTGTGATGGACCATAGTCTCACTATTCATGTGGTTCCAGTTCACTATTATATGAGTAACAGAATACACTTGCAATTATTGAAAAAAAAAAAATATTATGTGGCACAGAAAGTTGATTCTTGGGAAAACCAAACCAAAACAAAAGCATTTTTTTAATCAAACCCAGATTTTTAAACTCAATAATAGGTTTATCTGGAATCTGTGGGCTGCTTCTAACCCTGGCACTTGCTGCCCCTCTCTCTACTGAGGTATATATCTGTGCTGCTGGATTTGCTGAGGCTGCCTTTTCTTCCCCAGAATCAAGACAGCTCTTCTTTCTGAAGCAGAAGATGTAGACCCAGCCTGAGTTGTATTTGCAGTGCTATAAATTGTGATGGCCAGTGACATGCCACAGATTGTGTATTTGATACTTTTCATTCTGACATATAAAGCAGTCTGCAAACTGTGGCTGAAAGCTGAACTGGCCATTGAGGATTTCTGGAAGACTGTGATGAACAATACTTTTCAGAAGAAGAATAGCCATCTTTGGGTTTATTTGCCAGCAGGATTCATTTTATTGAGGGCACAAACCAAGGCCCCTCTGTCACTGGGTAACAGTACTCTGTTACTTCTTAAGACAGCTGAGGATGGAAAGTCAGAGGTGGGTGATCTTTCCCCAGCCCCATATTTTGTGGCACTGCCTATCAATAAAAGAGTTCAACACTTTTATTAGATGCTCTGATGAATGAGCTTAGGATGTGAAATCACCAAAGGCCATACTTTGGTCAAGCTGACAAATAAAAATTGGAATTGCTGGGGATGGGAGTGAGGGGGACAGAGACAGTCCCATGGAATAAAATCAATAGGGAAAACATCCATTCTCCAGTCTGAATGATGCCTCTGTAAAACAGAGGCATTAATTAAAATGAATCAATTTACTTTTGGTAATCATGAAAGTTTCCCAGATATCACTAATTATTATGGATGGTTTTGGTTTACGATAAAAGCTTGTTTTCTGTACAGCCTACCTCCTTCTCTTTCCTCTTCCATGTAATAATATTAGAAAATTATAACATGATATCACTACTATTTTCATTAGAAATTATTATGGTAACGTATATGGATTAATGGGAGTTTTGACTGAATATGAAATGTACAATTGGCCCTCGAGATTTCATTAAATGGAGCCAGCAAAGGTAGAACTAATTACAAAGGGGCAAGATTTCTATTCTTTTAAACATGTATGTTGGGAACTGTGTCTCTGTTTTAAAGAAAAAATCAATAGCATAGCAAAAAATGATCAAAGAAAGCAAAAAATAATCACAGTACCTGTGCAAAAAGCTATTTCAAAAATAGCTTTCCTGCATTCATTATGATACAAAATGTTTGGAAGGCAATGTAAAATGTATTTAGAAATTCAAGGCCAAATTACTTCCCCTCCAGAAAAAAAAATGGATATGAATTTTATTTCTTGGGAAAATATCTCTCTTTTATTTAGAGGAATATAGGAACACAACAGTGATTTTCACTAGACCCTGGTGATTCTTAATTGTCTCACTTGTTGACTAAGTGCCAGCTCCTTACAGAATCAGTTTTTCTATAGACTGAGAACTTTTCTGAAAAGCAGATCCCTTGAGGGAATATCCAGTTTGGCATCTAAAAGTTGGCTTTTGCTACTGGATCTCTTTTGTCATTGTAGATAAATTCCTGTTGTGGATCAGATCTCCATGTTTTCTTTCTAGATGGAGAAAATACGTATTTCTTGCCACCTTAAGAGTATTGTCAGGGTTTTCTGTTGATAATTTTAATACAATGACAGTGAGTCCACACCTGTAATCCAAAAGTGGAAAAGTCATACCACTGATCTCAGACTGGGATCTGTGAAAACTGGTGTCCTTCTCTTGCATGCACAGAAACTAACCTGATCATTTCACCTTGAGTTACTGCTGAGGGTGTGCCATTTTAAAAGAACAAAACTAAAGGGAAAGAAAAAAAATTTTAATTCCCCACTCGTATAAAGTAGAGTAAGGAGTCCACTAATGTCTGGGCATATCTGGCATTGATTTTGTGTTCACTGTTGTGTTCTGTCAATTTAAAGTGATGTTTCTGTGCTACCTGGGGGGAGCAGTGATAAATACAAGATGTGCCCCAGTGGCTTAACACAGCTGAGCAGCCAAACTGCAGGACCTCACCTATTACACGGCTGCTTTTCCGTGACAGACCTGTGCTAATTCACAGGTAAGAAAACTGTCAGCACAGCTTGGCCCGCAGCACTGACACCAGGTCTGTTACTCAGAGAGAGAGCTTCCCCCAAAGAGCAAACATCACACTGGTATGTTTTTCTGAGTGGCACCTCATGACATGTCCAGCGAGCTCGTGGGATAAAACCCAAGCATGGGACAGAGATGTTGAAAAGGCAGAGGACCAACAGATGCCATTGTGGAGGGAGCCAGGAAATGAGGAGTAATGTTGAGCTGTGAATGTCTGACCTCCTTGACATACCCCTTGCTTTTGTGATGGACTTTGGCAGCAGCACAAATTCCATAGTAACTGTAATGCTGTGGGAACAAGTGAGAAATAGAGGAAAGGAGAAAACTGGAGGAGCTTTAGGAAAGTGGAAGACTGAGAGGAGAATGAACCAAATGCTTTGGCTAGAGGATGCTTAGGCTGGAAAGTTGAGATGAAAGGGTTGGGGACAATTTATGTTATGTGCTTTACGGAAGAACAGATCCTCAGTTGGTGAAGTGGAATCAAGGGGAAATGGGAACATGCCAGCAATCTAAATAGAAGAAAATGTCATTGAAACTGGAAAACTGAGAAAGACTAGAAGAAGAAATAATTAAAGATGTAGGTGAAAAATGGGAGGAAAGAGAACAAGAGAAGAAGTTAGTTTTAGAAGTGATGGAGTATTTTGAAATTTGACTGCAGCAGAAGACTGAATTCTAGGACTTTTCCAAATTCCCTTTGGAGAGAGGCTATAATGATCCAAACTGTTAGGTTCTGGGAGATATCACACACAAATCCGTTGTGAAAAACTGTTTCATAAGAGTCTCTAGGTTTCTAAAAAAATCATCTGATACTTTCCAAGTTAGGAGAGCCTCTGCAAACCCTCATCCTATGCTGTAAGATATCAAGCCATCACCATGTCAGTCATGAAATGTTTTTCTCTGCCTAATTTGTTTAAAGCTCTCTAACAACAATGACTATATCAAGTATGTAATTAATTATCACTTACTGCTTTATTTTTCATCTATTGCTTTTTACTCCTTGGATAGTCCCCCATGCTAGAGTTTTCTGGGTAGGAGTCATCTCAGGCTTTTAAAATTCTTGTTCTCCCCTTTTCATAATGCCTTGTTCCATAGCTATTTCATAAGAAGAAAAGAAAAGAAAAAGCTTATAGAGTGAAAGACTTTATATATAAGGAAGGAGCTAGGAAGTGTTTAAAATGACACATTGGCTGTTCTTAAAAGCTGGGCTTTTTGTCCTGGCTGTCTTCCAGAGCTTCTGAAGGCAGTTTCACTATTGCCTCAAGCTGATACAAGTCTGGCTGGCACCCAGAAAGATAGTCTTGCCCTCCACATATGACAGTGTGATCGACAGGGTTACTGGTATAGGCATCTGACCCAAATGAAAATGACCTGGTTGTGTTTTTTTTGTTTTGTTTTTTTTTTTTTTTTTTTTTTTTTTTTTTTTTTTTTGTTTTGTTTTGTTTTTTTTTTTTTTTGTTTTGTTTTGTTTTTTTTTTTTTTTTTTTTTTTTTTGTTTTGTTTTTTTTTTTTGTTTTGTTTTTTGTTTGTTTGTTTGGTTGGTTGGTTTTGGTTTTGGTTTTGGTTTTGGTTTTGGTTTTGGTTTTGGTTTTGGTTTGTTTTGTTGGGTTTCTCTTCACAGAGTTTATCAGCTCCTGAGCCATCAGTTGCTTCAATGTTGAATTTCAGGAATAAGAAGGAACATGGTGTGTCCACTGAGTAGCATGAAAGTATGGACAGGTCTGACCCACACCTGTGGACAATGGCTTTGTCTTTGAGGGATGCCGCGTGCTGTGGAACAAACTCTTCCTGGGCAGCTGCTGACAGGAATGCTCTAAGCCATTTTCATCCTGTCTGACTTTAGGCCTCACTGAGGCAGAAGCGCTCTCTACAGATAGTAGAAAAATATTCTTCTCCAGAGAGTTTTGTATTTATGCTTTCTCTCTCTTCATATTAAGTGTCTGAGAAGCCAATCATTACTAATTCTTACATACCTGATATAAGGACATAAATTAAAATTTCCCCACCTTTAGGATGTTGTAAACATTTTGAAAATGACTTGCTGGAGAGGAAAAGAAAGTGGGTCTTGATCCAGAGGTGGTCAGAGAACAAAAAACCTCTTTAGGGTCACAAAGATTTTTTAGGACAGTTTATTCTGCAACAGACATTCTGGACTGCTTCCCTGTGTTGACAAGCCCTATATTATATCTTACAGACAGAGGTAAACAAAACTAGTTGGAAACATACATTATATTTTCAGAATGGAGAACAGAAGTATCTATAAACTCACATTTATAGTGTGAATATATATATATGATTCTTGGAAAACTCTCTTTAGAGAGTTTGAATCTTTCTCTGCTGCAGGAAGTTCCTACCTTACAAAGCTTCATGCAATGCCTTCCCCACTGATACACCTGCCCTTGCTCTTTATAATAAAGCATTCACCACTAGGCTCCAGCACCAAGATAAACTCAACCCCATGCCTGGAAGTCAAGCTGGATTCTCCTCGGGTCTTGTTTTGCTGTTGTCAGTAAAGATTCCAGAGGCCACACTCTGGGTTCAGCTGTACTCAGCTTTCTTCCTTCATGGGAGCTACAAGAAATAACTGGAGGCGGAATCTGACTTCATAATTGCAGCATAAATTCTGTTTATGTTTCACAAAATGGAGCAGGATTCAGAGTCTTCTCTCTTAACTGCAATAGAGCAGCAGGATAACAGGAAGAAAAAGCAATAAAAAAATTTTACTTACTGTAATAAGCAGATCATGGCAACTATACTCAGTAAGTAGAATTGTTCAGTCAGAAATTGCCACATTTGCCTGCCTGTTTTTTGAGGCAGAAACACTTATTTTTTTCCATTTCAAGTTTCTTCGATGCTGTTTAAATTGTGTGGCAGGTTCCACATTGTTGTGTTGCAAAAGAGAGCATGGTGTTTGCCATCAGCAGCCTCAGATGGGAAAAGCAATGAAACCATCCAACGGGTTCTTCAGAAGACTGAAAGATTGGGAAACTTTTTTTTTTAGTGCAGGTAACACTCACCTGTGCTGCAGCTAATTTTTGACTTTCCAGGGAAGAAAATAAGGCATATTTATTAGTCAATATTCCTGTTGGTCAAACACAGCAGGGAGCACATGCGTTTGAGCAGCTACCCCAGCAGTGAACCCTTTTGCCCCCTGATTATGCTGTGAGTGTGCTATTGCCTAAGCTGACATGAAGTCACCTGGCACATTAGCTGTCTCTAAAGGCACACAGCATTGCAAGGGTTGTTTAACTGCAGGTTAATCACGGGCAGAATACAAGCTCTACAAGCTCCCAGTTGTCCATGTATTTGCATTGTCTGGCTGATCTCTGTTCAGGCTGGCAAATTGTGACAGTGTGTGCCAGCTTGCTCTCAATCCCATCCTGCTTCTGCACCAGAATGTCTGAGGCCTTCAAGCAGAGTTGCTGCTCATGTGCAGCTGCTGGACATCCCAGTTATTCCAAAGAACCTTGAAAGAGTGATTGCTTAAGCCTAAATATCTGGCCCTAGATACTAGAGAACTAGAGAGAACTAGAGAGAACTAGAGAGAATTAGACCCTCTCAACATTAGTTCCTTTGCTCAAATTAAAGTTGGCAAAGGCAGAAAGTCACTGCTCTTTGATGGATCTTCCTGCGTTGCCTTTAAATGAGATGACAGTTTCAGCTGTTTTCTGCCCTATTTGGGCTGAAGAGAAGAGCCTCCTGGGGAATGGTGGTGTGTTGGGGGTTGTGTGTTGTGAGGGCAGCAAAGCTATTGGAGCAGTACTGAGGTAAACTTGACCAAATTAGTCCTGCAGCATCCCGTGTGGGATTCCCTGGGTGCTAGCCCTCCCAGGCTGGCATGCCATCAGACAGAAAACAACCTCAGGCCATCCAGCAGCCTGTGGGGATGGTAATTTGACTGTGACTCTTGGCTCATGAGCTTTTGCCCCAGCCCGAGAGTAGCTGGACTTTTGTAGAGGCAGGTACTGAGCTGCCAGCTGGACAGGGAAGCAACATGGACCAGACAACTTCCAGAGGTCTCACCCAACCTCAACTATTCTGTGAAAGAAAAGGAGAATGAAGAAAATGTCCAGGCTGTATTCCAGTATCCCAAATGCAACAACAACCACTTTTAGAGCTGCCCCATTTGCACAGGCTACGATTCCAGGATCTCAGCAGAAAGCCAGGCACCTTCTAACCATTATGCAAAAGGCAAAATCTGAAAGTTCTCACTTAAGCCCTTGGATAAACTTGCTGATGCTAAATGTACAGAGCTTTCAACTCCATGATTTATAACACACTTATTTAAATCAGAAGATATTCATCTTTCTGAGGAATAACAAGGGTTATAAATGTTTTTTTGATGGACTCTCTGGCTAAATGGTAAACAAGCAGGAATTTGAATACATATGTTTTCAAAGAACATTGCATTGTTTTCTTTGCATTATCAATGGCCTTCAACAGTATTACAGTTGATCTTGTGGTGAAGAGTAATCTCTGCAAACATCATAAATAAAGGTCAGGGAAAAAATGCTAGGGAAAAAATGCTAGGAAATATGTTTCCAACATATAAATAATGCAAAGATGTATGCAAAATTTCTATTTTTTATTTTTGAATGCCAGCATATATGCATTTATACATGAATGGGTGTGAATAAAGGTAACATTCTGAATATACCCGAATCTGTGCATTTTCACAGGTCTGTTAAAGGAAAGTATGCAGGGAGCTTACACAGGTTTTTAGATTGTTAAGACTCCAAACAAGAACTATTTAGCAAGATTTCACTGGCTTTGAGGTAACACATTTTGTCTTTGTTTCAGTGCTCAGTTATATGAAATCAGCCATCCTGCTGGCTTCAATATTTTATGCCACTTCAGGGTATGTGTCTTTAAACATTTTTACAAACTTTTACAGGTTGGTAATAGACTTTTTTTTCCTTCTGAATACTAAACTTGAGGTTTTTACTATTATACTATACAACAGCAGCCAAAACCCAAGAGTTTTTCTTTGACTAGCTGCAAAAGCAAATGAGAGAAGGTTATTTTTAATGTAAAAAAGTTGTGTTATTGAATTCTGTATCAAGCAAAACCAGAAACTATTTTTCAGCCATGAGATATGAAGTATTTCTTATCCCTCTCGAAAATGGCAGATCTACTCAGTGTTTTATTTATTGGTTCTCAAAGGCTGATTTAGAGGCCTCTTTTTGAAGAATTCACTAGTAAAGCTTTTGATCTGCTCAAAAAAGTGACTGAAAAAAGAAGATATATTAATGAAAGAATTCATGCCCTAAACTTAGAAAATTATTTTAAATTATTAATTTATTGACTAGAAGCAGATTTTCATTTAACTTCAAAAAACTAACATTTGGGTGTTTGTAAATTAGGAAAAGAGTATTTTCTTCCCAAAAGTGCCTGTCTGAAAATATTATTAACATGAGAAGATAACATCACACAGATAGTTATTTATTCATTTAAACTATATTGTATGAATTATTTTTGCAAGAAACTCAGAAACCTACCTCTGCCTCACCATTTTCTTGGTCCAGTATTCAAAATATTTTTGATTTTCTCTCAAGAATGGTCTGTTAGACTAGTAAATATTTCTGAACATCAGTGTTTATTATTCTTCAGAGTCAAAGATCGAAATTCTTTTTCTCTCAAGTTATATTTCGGTTACATGATGGTTATAGAAAATAGTAAGCTTGTGATGAGCTTCTCTCCATTTTTAATTGATTTGGAGAACAAAAAATGCTGTCTTAAGGCTGAAAACATCC
The DNA here is from genome assembly GCF_021018805.1 of Prinia subflava. Lineage (NCBI taxonomy): Eukaryota > Metazoa > Chordata > Aves > Passeriformes > Cisticolidae > Prinia > Prinia subflava. Next base: position 29,444,470 of record NC_086249.1, read on the forward strand.
TTAAAATAGAAAAAGAAGTGTTAAGACTTAATTTTTAATCAATGATATAAAATCTTAGTAAAAATGGGTTCATTTTATACCTGGAAAATTTATACAAAAATAAAGTCTAATAAAATATTCTGCTGTCATTCTCCTACAATAGGATGGCCATTAGGTATTCAACACACTGTTATATGTCAACCAAATTTGTCAAAAATATTAAAAAAACTTACAAATTTAGCATTGTTTTTATGAAAGAGAGACAGGAAAACTCCATATCTTCAGTTTCTAGTGTTGTTGCACCGTCTTGAGAAGAAAGGTTCAGGCATAAAAATGGATATCCTGGTAGGAATAATCAGCCATGGCTCCTGCAAAAAACCCAGGCAGCTAATGAAGTGTTATTATTAAGGTAATAACTATGGAATTTCTTCAACTTTAGTAAGTTTTAAGGTTGTTGTTTTCTAAAAGAAAGTAAAAATTTTCTGAATGGGAGTCATTAAATAAAAAAAAAAGGTTTGAAGCAATTAACATGGAGCAAAATATTATGTTGGAGAACGTTTTTGTGGGAATCAGATTTTAACCTCTACACTTTTGTTCAGCATGTCAGTGTTGAATATTTCTGTCATATATATATGACATATATACATATATACTTTATAAAGTAAAAAAAAATCCATTTAATCATAGCCCCCATAAATTGTACAGAAATTACATAACCAACCTTATTTATGAATCTGCAGTGAAAGTTTTGCATATGCAAATGACAGATGCAGCTTTCTGAAGGCTTTTTATAAAATCCTATGTTTTATTTTTGAAATTGTTCTTGGCACTGTGAAGTATTTCTGAAGATCATGAAAGGGTTTAAAATAGGAAAATCAGACAGATTTGCTGATATTTTTCCAGTCTAAATTGTGCATTAATCTTGTGATTGGAACCCTATCATCTTATGTACAAACAACAGGTGGTGAGACATAGCAAGTTCTTCAATTAGAAATAACATCTCTCTTCGCTGCCCTACATTTTCATAAATGTTCTCAAGCAGTCAGAAAAGCCTGTAAGCTAAAGAAGCATAAGAATTATGCACCAGAAGAGATAAATGGTCCAGCCACTCTGACATCCTGTCTCTGACAGTGGCTCACACCAGATGTTTCTCAGGAAGGTAAAATACCCACACAATCCACCCGATTGTGCAATATTTTACCACAAGATGCAATTTCTGTCTGTCCCCAGCTGGTGATCATCTTATGTCTGAAATAAAGACCATTGGCCCTATAATTTTTAGCCTAGTTAGCATAATTATAATGTGTGTTCTTATTCATATAAATGCCTTATCGTTTTTTAATCTTGCTAAACTGATTTTGCCTTGGATCCTTATGTCTTCTTTCAAGTTGTTCTGCCTTTTCAATCATGCAGATTTGCTGGTGTACTCCCAGGGCCTGCAGCATCCACTGGCTGGGGCAGCCCACTTCCCAGAGAGCTGCTGTGCCATGTCACGAACTGCCACCCTCCCCAGAGCCACTGCTGCTAGTGGTGCTGTCACTGAAACTCCTGGAGAGGAAACAGCACTATCCCATACCTACACACCTGCTGCATTATCTTTTCAGTGCATCCTTGTCCCACATTTTACCCCCTCCCTCCCAGGTGTCCAAGATCTAACACACATTAAGGCAACATGGAAGCTGCTGCTGCTTCTGACCACTGGAGTGAAAGAGAAGAGGTAATTTATGGGTTTTCTCCACTCTCCTGGCTGTTGGCTATCAAGCAGAATCAAGAATTTAGGATAAAATAACCAAAGCAAAGAATTCTCAAAAAAACCTGGCATTCCTTTGTAGAAATTGTAATTTAATTTCAAAGTTCTGTATTTTCTTGCGTGGGGCTCATCACAGAACTTCTGTAGGCTTCTGAAGTTGCGGATGCTTCTTAAAGATGGACTGAGCAAGAAAGTGAGTCAAATCCAGTTGCTGTGGTTTATCTGTTTTGTTAATAAGCTTCAAGTCTGAAGTTCCCAAAAGGTCGCCACTCCTTCCTCAGCAAGCACTGATATGAAATTTTGGACACTTCTGAACCGCAATTAAAGGCAAAACTCCAACTGAGCTGACTGAATTTCACTCTGAACTCCCTGAAGTACCATCAGGGGAGTCAGCTCAGTACTAAGATAATAATGGATAAATACTATGGAAACAAGGGATATTTCCTGTTGGAAGGGGCCTCAGGAAATCCCTAGATCAACTGCCTGCCACAGCAGGGTCAGCTGTTAGGTCAGGTTACTAGGCCCAGAGACAACATAACATCTCTTGGCAACCGCTTCCACTTTTTCACTACAGTCGTAGGCAAGAAGTCCTTCCTTCTGAATTATTTTCAGCTTATGTTCCCAAAACTCATCTCCACAGTACTGTAAGCAGAACATGAAATAGGAAAGCCTGTGTCCAGTGCCTCCCCAAAAGCCCACACTGGGCATTTAGGACACTGGGGAAAGGTGGAAGCTCTAAGACGGCAGTTTTGGATCTTCTATGCTGTGCCAGCTGTGGTAGGAACAAGGCACTCTCTGGAGAGTTCTGCCCTTCTCCATTTTTAACAGAGCCTAGATTTCATTAGCCTGGATATAGGCTTTCATCAGATATTTTTTTTGGCTGGGTGGTGATGAATCCCACTGTTACAGGGGGTAATGTCTCAGAGCACTCAGAAACCCCGTTAGCTGAACTGGTGCAGACGGCTGCACCATTCAGGTAATCCTGAGAGGAGGAAAGGTCTGTCTGTCCAAGATTTACGGAACCAGAGGCTGTATTGATTCCTATCACTGAGCTGCTCTAACAATGCTGATTTTAAATCCTGCTATGAAGGTATGTTGATTGGTTTTTGAATAGCATGTTCCAGTGCTAATGAACTCATCAATATAAAAATATATTGACTCCTGTTGTAATCAGTTTGTTTTATTAAACAGGCATTTGTCTTCCCTTAAATCCATTATATTTTCTGCATCTATCAGCGTGAATGAATACAATAAATAGCAACCTGTACAACTTCATTGAAAGTCATATATTTTCATTGGTGCATTTATACATAATTTAATTACAGGCAAGTTAGCAGAGTAAACAAACAACTCTGAATTGCTGCTCTGTTTTTTCACTTTTTAAAACTTTCTTTAAGGAAATCTTGTAAGTCATTGTCTGCTGGTCTGCTTAGCAAGCATTGCAAACAGCCATGAAATTCAAACTTTTCTTGATTTCAGTAGACTTCTATTACTCTGTTTGTCTGATGTTAGCTACACATAAAAAGCAAAAAGTTCTCTTGTAGTAAATTTGAAACTTGCATGGCATCAAAGTCGATAGAGTTAAGCATATGCAGGAATTGTGGATGAATAATTCAGAAGTGCCCCTAATTTGTCATTAGCAGATGAAAAACGTCCATCAAATCAAGCTTCCTCTACATGCTGTTATGAGGTATTTCATTGTAGGGCACGATGTGTCATGTCATGATGGAGATATCTCTGATTGCAGCGAATACTCATGATTACCTGTGGTGAACTAGGACATGGAATGCCAGTCTCAGATATATCTTTTCCTGGATCTGACTTTCCCCGTGGAAAACTGTGCTGGAGACAGGGACTACTTGTCAGCAGAAAAGGAAGACCTTTCTTGTTGAAAAGTCAGAAACAACCTTTTGCTTTTAAAATTGCTATAACTCAAAAATACACTATGTTTTTGTCTGAAATTTAATACTTAAACTGGTGTTTTTAATCTCCAGTAAGAAAAGGTACTTATATGAAGAAACATTTAATAATATAATTGTGTATCAATAGACTATACATTGCATTAATTTATATTAAATAATATTATGCAAAGAAAGTTTTTTGAATACACAATTTTTGAATATAATATTATTCCATAGAAAAAATGTACTCAACTGCACCTATAAATGAAATAATCTCCTTTTACTAAAAATGTGATTTCATTTCCAGAGGGCCTCATAATCTTGCTTTCTGTAATCATGTGTTTCCCTCAAGCAGAGACATACCATCCATCTGAAATTTCCTATTTGTCTTACATATTCTCATAAGATGTAAAAAAGAGTTTTTATTTCTTACCCACAGTTCACCAATTTTTTAGCTAGTTGTTGTATAGCAGACATTTTCTCTTCTGATTTTCAGTATATTAGCTAAAGTTACTAGAGTGAAGTATTTATAAATCACATTAAATGAGTCAGAGGGATTTATGTTTGTGTATGTGGGGTGCATGTGTGTGAATATGTGTTCATGTGTGAATGAAAAGCCAACTGGCATACTCTGAAAGTCAAATATCAAACAAGGGTAAGCAATTTTTGAAAATATCTATCTATATCAATGTAATATTTATATATGCATTTTCCCCTTTTTATTTTTCCAAGAAATTCATTAAAAAATTGAATTTTATGCACAGATTTCTGGTGTGTAATGAAATAGGAAGCCAAGTTTTGAACCAATTTTATTGTGTTGTAGTCACAGACAAGGACGGGTAAGGCTGTGATATTCATGGAAAACGAGGAAAACCACTTGGGGTTCAGCACCTTCTGCTACAGAGTATTTTCTGCACTGAGCACTGCTAAAAAAGGTTTTTACAGCCCTTATATCCTCTCATGGCAAATCTTCCAAATCAAAATAGCTGTGGAAAAATCTCTTTAAATGAGTGTTTGATTCACTGCTAATTTAGCCTGCAGCAGAAATGGCAATCCTTGCTCCACCCATCAGTGAAGGCAGGAAGCCTTTTCTCTCTCCAGACAAAGGAATGTTTCCTTCTGGTTTTGATGGACTGAGAAGTGCTGAAGTTTCATTTGCTTAAATTTCGATTAATTTTACTTTTTCATAAATGTAAGTTTTTGCTCAGTGTGGACCTTGCAGGAGGTCAAAGAAGGCATAACTCCACTCACATCAATAGGCTAAGCTGATTTGCACCAGCTCAGAATAAAGCCAAAAAGGCAAAAAAATCAATAGTAAATCAGACCCTTTGTTGTTTTTTAATCTGTGGTATCAGTCATGTGTTATAAGACAATGCCCAGTTATTTCTTTTCCAAGATCAAACTTCAGTGTGGACACTCAGTTCAGCATCAAAAGTTGATGTGAGAGGCCTTGAGGTCCTTCACCTCAACCTTTCAGAAGCACAAGTTTAATTGAAAGGTAGCAGTGCTGACCTTCTTTCATGTGCTTCATTTTACATTGCAATGCCTTGTTCTCTTTTATTGAGATGTCAAATCAAGTATGTCTAGAGATTTCCCCATGTGGTACTTTCAAAGCCTGTGATTCAAACTTCCTCATTTTTCACCTGAGATGAAATGGTTTCAGCTCTCCTGTCCACTCTAACTAGAATTTCCTAAAACCTGTCCAATTCAGGTGAAGGTCCAAACTTCTAGAAACCATAGGCTTAAGTTCAAAAAGATGAATGCTGTGGTGCCACTAAAATTGAGGGATATCTTCTTCAAGAAGATGGAGAAATTTTAGGCTTAGGGAAAACTGCTGAAGAAAAACCAGTCTGAAAAAAAAGAAACAAATACCACCCCCCCGCCCCCAAAGTAAAAAACCAAACCAAACCAAAACCAACAAAACCCAAACACTAGCAACAACAAACCACACCAAAAAAATCAACCCAAAAAATACCCCCCCACCTTGTACTGTTTTATCTTCATTCTCCTTTTCAATAATGTATTTTGTCTCAATTGGATACAGACAAGCTGCAAGGGAGCCCTTATCTTAGAATTTAAGGAATTCAGTAGAAGCAATGGTGCATATAACGTGCATGGATTTCTAGAGGAAATGTGTTTTGTGGAAAATTGCACTGAAATTCAGGATAAAGAATCTTACTGAAAAGGTTGAATCACTGCAATGTCCACTTCTGGTAGCTGCCCCAAAACCGATGGTAATGATAAAATTCTTAGGAATGTAACCTTAGATTTTTTAGATAATTTCATGTAACTGAAAATAAAGACACAGCCACAGTGAAAAGAAGGACTGACATCTCCTCCAGATTTGATTACGTCTCCCAGAAATGCTGAATTGGAGAGCACACACTGTGATGTTTGGCCTCCTTGTGTTATCCCTTGGAAAATTCTGCCTCAAAATCCTTCAAAGGTAGATGAGTTATTTCCACTGAAAAGTGATACTAGAGAAAGTGAGGACTTTAGGGCCATTCCTTTCTGTTGAATATCAGATGAGGCAGTTTCAATAGCAATATCAATAGGGATCAAAAAAGCAGGGGAGATAGGTCATGTGGATGGGTGTGGTCTAATTTAATTCACCCTAAAGGAAGTTACTGCAAAATGATTGGAATATCAAAGGCTAATAGAAGCCTATTTCATCAATTCTGTAAAGTATTGATTTTGAAGATCAAGGAAGCCTGTGCCTGCAAATATACAATGAAGTTATGTGCTTGCTAAAATGTAAATTAATTGCTTGGGTATCACATTTACATCAGCGACAAATACTCAGGCTTGATTACTGGAGGAAGGCAGAAAGAGGAAATTATCCTCTCATTTTTGTTTTTCCAATTAGACATGAAACGGGATAGTGCATTACCTGTTTACATGTAGCAAAATGGAAATAAGCAGAAAAGGTTATTATCACATATGTGATATGGTTATTACCACATATGCTGTATATCCAGAAAAGAGTATATCACATAGGCTGCATCACCCAGATTTTGCTGTTTAAGTCTGTGTCTGCTGAAGAGAGAGGTACCTAAAGAAGAAGATAGAGGAGGCTGGGGCTTGGCTGCTCCTAATATTTATTGAAGGTGAGTGAGAAGATGCAAATACTGACTTGAAACAAGTGAAAAAATTATAATTTAGAAGCCGTAATTTCTGTGATAGAGATGAGAAGCTCTTGTGAGGATTAACAGCTAATAGGAGTAGAGCAACATTTTTCAGGTTCTGTAAAATCTGTGTATTTGGCAACATGAGCATAAAAATACAGATGGCAATATGTAACATGGTGAAAAGTGAACTGTACCCGGTTCCGAGGAAATAAATTATGAGTTGAAAAATTTTGCCATTAATTGAAAGATCACAAAAGTGTTTTTAGAAAGAATCTTTTGCAAATCTGAAAAAACCCAAAGAGTTGGAATTACGTCTCATGGAATGATATTATGAACAAAAGGGAAAGTCATGGGAAGTACAGGAATATAAAGATTTCGGCAGATTTCATATAGAGACACAAAAGAATGTGTAGACTCTCATTAGAGTGAGAGCATCCCTCAAACTGTATGGAGGAGTGTGGCAGGGTGATATTTTTACATAAGGGGTCCCTGCAGGGGGGGGCCAAGCAGGAATCCTCCCCATGCTGGAGTCCCTCTTGTCAAGACGTGGCATGGAAAGGCGCAGCAGAGATCTGTTTGGAACTGGTGACTTGGTGGACTGATAGAAAAATAGCATGGAATAATACGAGCAGCTTTCAGTAAGAAACTGCCGGGACCTGGTGGAGTTGGCTTGAGCTGCCAGCTGCCTTTGCCATCCTGTCTTGGCAGAGAAGTTCTGTGCCTGGGCAATGAGCCCCGCGTGCCCTGGGATGACACGACCACAGCCTGGCAGCACGGCACCTGTACCCAGCAGGTCCCTGGGCTTTATTTTATACCGTGAGAAACCATCTGGTTATGGCACGTGGCCACTGAAATGGCCAGCCCTGAGAGGTCAGCTCCCTTCACATCTCCACCTCATTTAACTCGTTTGGAGGGCACAAGCAGCAATGCAGCTAGTTCTAACTTTTTAACATTTAAAAGTAAGTAAAATGTTGGTGTCTCTGACACGCTATTCCTTTTTACTGCAGTTTTTGCAGTCACAACAGTTCTTTCACTGTATTTCTGTGCAATTTATTAATAGCCTCTCAGAAAATGATAAAAATATCCTCCCTTGTATGTTAATATTTCACAGTGATTTTATTAGCTGTTTTTTTTCATAGAGCTCTTTTCATATGGTTGATTTTGCAGTTCCCTGGAACTAATATTTCTGAATGCATTATTTTGTCCTTTACATTTTGAAAGATGAACAATTTGGTGGGGGTTTTTTTTCTGCAGTTACTTGATTATATTTTTATGCCATTTATTTTAGCTATACCAATGTCTGTGAAACTATCTAGAATGAAGCTTTGGACAGAATTAAAATGCCAGTTAAAAACTCTGACTAAAGATTTTTTCTAGAAGCCAACTCTCCTTCCATTGCTGTTTTGTTTTGATTTTTATAGGGTTCTGCAAATGCTTAGTACGTTACTGAAATGTATTGGGAAAAAAGGATTCAAGTAATGTCACCCAGTCTACTGCAATTAGATTTGATACTCTTGTACTCTCATTCTTTAGTGAAAAGCAGATCTACTTCTTCCTAAAAGCCTCTAAAATACTCCTACTTAGCTGGAAGATGATGCTTAGTAGAGGCTAAGCTTCTATTTTTAGCTCTAGGCTGAAACTTCATGCTAATAAGTCACACACAGAGGGAATGTACTGAATGAAGGCAGAGTATTCTGTGATTGCCACAGAATGGTGAGCCCAGCTGGATGAAACTCTTGCCCCAAGAAAAAGGATCCAATTACAGAAACGGTGTTTGCCTTCTGGACACAAACCTGGGTACCTCCTCATACTGATTTATTCCCCCTATACAGAAGGAAGCTCCTTGGTTTTGTTGTTTGTTGGTTTTTTTTCCCCTTTTTGCTTGGGTAGGATTTATTACATCATCTCATGTTAGGAATGGGAACTGCATGAGGAGTCCAAGAGGATTCTGTTCTTCATTGGCTGGAAAAAGGTTTTCATTCTGTCATTGACACTGACTTCCTCACAGACCTTACATAATCTATAGAAATCCTTTGCCTTGACAAGACAAATGTCTTGTCTTTGAAATTACTTTTATTTGATTCTCATTGAACAATGAATTATATTAATTGTTTTAAGTGTTGGTGGGTTATACTGGTGGATTTTTGATCTGGCTTCATAACTGCTGTACTAATTGCATGAGAACATCTTAGAACATCTTATGGTCAAATGCAGCTTTCTCAAAATCACTTAAGGTTAGAGGCAACAAAAGGAACAGATGACTACATGATGGGGGAAAACATAAATAAATCAAAAGGCGCTTAACACCTGATAGGAAAGATTGACTCCTGTAACTTTACGTTTGCAAACATTTCTGGAGGCAGTTGTGTTCTCAGCATTTTGGAAATCAAGTTTTTGCACACCCTTTCTAACTGCAAAGTTTGGAATCTAGTTTCCCGATTCTGTTTCTGAAAGTCTCTGCTGAGGTTTTGGTATGAAGCTGGCACACTAGCAAGGAGCTTGGTCACTAGCATTTAGAAGAATCATCAGCCCTGGATTACAATATCTTGTTGGATGGTATACAGCAGCAAAAATCAGCGTAAATCCTTCTTTCTTGGCAACAAACCAACATTGCTGTGCAAGTGAATGGCTGTGTTCATTGTGTCTGTCAAAATTTGCACCCACTGTTTTTGTCTAACACTTCCTAAAGGTGTGATAGATTGCTACACCCTGTCCCTCCTCCCCACTCAGCTGACGGTCTAAGGAATTGTCTTAATATCACAAATTTCTGAAGATATTAAGTTCACTTTTGCCTTACAGAGGAAAGGAACGAGAAAGCAGTTATGTCTCTGCAGTTTCTGTTTCAAAGAGCCTCTGGAGATAAATTTAAGATGATACGTGTAAACTGCCTTTGCTTTCATCCACATACTGCTCACTATTAGTTTTTATCTGTTTACCATCCTCTCTCGCAGTTAGTACCTGCTTTTTTATGATCGGATTTTTGTTTCTTTTCTTCTTTTGCTATGCAAGTGATTCCCTATTAATAAATTCATAGATAATGTGATTTCCCAAAGATATATTTGTTGTTACTATTTGTAATGCTGCACTGAAGAGATTTTTGGAGCTCCTTGGAGTCCCATGCGCCATTCTGCTGGAGAATTCTGTATGTTGGAAAAGGTCAAGGTTCAGAAAAAAAATGTTTCTCTAGTTCTGTCTAAATCTGAAGTGTTACTCTAAATCATTAACAATAGCAGGAAATATTAAGGCATTGGAGAAGGAATAAATGCAGGAAATAAGGGCTGTCTCATCTGAAAATACATTAATATGACTTAGAAGCAAGTCATATTTATTTCATTTCTTTGTGCCAAGGACTAGGAGTCCCTGGAGATGCTGCAGGGAGCAGACAGTCAGGCTACGTGTGTAACTGATGGGTACATTGGCTCAGCCACTTCTCATGGCATGTGGGTGACTTTAGTTGGTCTGTCCAGTCAGAATGAAATACCCTGTGAGTTGTGGTGGGATTTGAAAGCTGCACTAAGAAGTTCAGAAGTTCTCACATCTGATGTATGCTGTTGGTCTGCTTTACTTCCAAAATTTCCTTCACTTTGTCCATCTGTGCTCATGCTGTTCATGTGAAATGTTTGTTCACAGAATATTATTCTGTTCAGAAACAGGCAAAGATGAGGACTCCAAATCCTTTTCAATTAAATAACTCTTCACAAAAGCAGTCCTATTTTTTCATACTCCTGCCCTATTTCACTGGCAAATTAACCAGGTTTTCTCAGAGTAATTTGGCTGTCTTAGTTGGCTTCAAAAAGGATCTAGTTAAAAATACACAAAAAACTTAAATTTTCATGTCCTCTTGTATTTAATTTTTATTATTTTATATTTTACTCAGCTTATCAGTGGCACCTGTTTCTCAAGCTGAGGCACATCAGCAGTGTGAAAGAGGAGCATTCCATCACCCTTGCCTTCAGTAGAAGCAGCTTGCCTTTTTTGGGATAAATTAGAGGCTTTCCATTTCCAGTGCTGTCAGTCTTGTATCTTTTATGATCTTATATATAGATTAAAAGTTAAAGATATCTTTGAACGGATGTAATAATTGTACATCTAATAGCCTGGTAAATAAGCTGATTGGAGAAGTCATTGCCTTTGACTGTCAGATTCTTTCCCTGGTGTTGAAATTGTGGACTTCAGAAAGTTTTTGAAATAAATAAATAAAAGCATGGCTTTTCAAGCTGGCTTTCTTTTCCTTTGTGTATTGTTGTCCCATATACAAGTTTCTGAAATCCCATCTACCACAGGTATAAAACGAGTTAGGAGAGAGACATTCCATGAAGAAAAAGAATTCTAATTTAGGTGTACTGCAAATGACACCAGTACTTCTGCACGGTTGTAAGTTGGCACTATGGACTTGTGCTATTTATAGCCTTAATGGAGAGGACAATGGGATAACCATCCTTTGACATAATGGGATCCACTCTCTGGATAACTCAGCACTACCACTCAACACCTGTGGGGCAAAGGGTGGGTCCTTGCTTCTGGAGCATTCAGTATTCACAAAAGGTTCAGCTGAGGTGCAATCTCACGGGGAAACTACAGGGAGGGTCCTTTTCTTGAGAACTGTGTGGCTTGAACTGAGTGACTTATTATACCAAGTTTCTGCCTTGGTATTCAATCCATGTGGTTTTCCCTGGAGCATGGACAAATCAGGCTCTGATCTGGGTGTGTGAGCTAGCTCTGGTCTGGGTGTGTGTGCTGTCTGTCTGTATATTCAAATGGGGGCACTGAACCGTGGAAAACACAGCACCTTGCTGCATTCATGCTATGGAAAAAGGAGAAATGAGGCAATTTACTGTGAATTCATTTAAGCAGAGCTTCAGGGTCATGGTCACCCCTTTTGCTTTGTCTCCCTGGAGTCTCATACTTGTCTGTTTACAGCTAATATATTGCTTTGTTAAGGGTTTGCTTTTCTTCAGCAGTGCCTGCATTTCAGTGACGTGTGAAATGATCCTGACAATACAGGTCTGATATACCCAGACTCTTGTAATAAGAGTAGAGTATAAGAGTTTGGTGAGTTTGCTCCAAGTTGTACTGTGCTGAATACAGATGAAGTGGTGTCCACTAACAGGTAGAAGAAGGATATTCTTAGCTTTGGCCTATTCAAGTACTTGATTTGAGTATACAGAGTTAGTTCCTATTATGAGCTAATACAGTTATGTAGCTTGTTGTATAAAACAGTTGACATCCTTGGATCTAAGTGAAAAATTATATTTCAGGATTACTGCTTCTCATTGCTGCAGTTGAAAGACAAAGACGTTGTTTACATCCTCTGAACCAACATTGTGGGCTTGCTCACTCCTTCACTTACCACCAAACCTTTTGCCACTTTTTCTTAATTGACTGCTCAGAAAATGTTTTTAAGAAGAATAAGTGACCCTTGCTTGTCAACCATGGTAGCCTCTTATTTGAATAGAGAGGACCACCCACCTTTTTTTACTTCACACTCTCTGTATTATGCAGTACAATATTTTTTCAGATTAAATAATTGTAACATTACATATGTACCTTATATAAAATTACATATATAACACTAACTGTAACATAATTCATGTCTATATTATACAATTGTCTGTAGAATGAAATTGGAAAGAGACCAAGGACAGCACTTTTTGCAACTTTTTTATATTAATTATTCTGTCCAGAAAAAAAAAAAAAAAAGGAAAAAACAAAAAGAAAAAGAAGAAAATTAATTTGGGTCAGTATGTTTGGAATCTTTTGACTTGATCTGTATATACACCATATGGGCCTAGATTTGAGTAATGACATGCATCTTCTGACAACTCTGAGTATACAATATGATGTAAGAAAGCAAAACACAGGTGATACAAGGAATGAAAGAATCAAGATCTACCAGGGTAAAATAAATAGCTGATTTATTAGAAACATGTAGGACAAAATACTCCAAGACCATACCTAGTGACACACACTTTTTCATAAGCTCTTATTCAAAAGAAATAAAAAGTTGTGTGAATCCTGATCAATAGCAGTAATGAAAAAAGTTAAGCACTATATCTTACAAAGAATCAGTTTTGAAGAGTAGTAGGCTAAATTCTTCAATCAATAGAATAAAAAATAGGCTTATCCTCAATAAGGCAGCACAAGGTTGTAGGTACTGTCACTGGCAGGATAAAAGAACTTCCTTTTTCCCCTAACAGCATTGAGGGTGCTCTTCCCTGCCATGACTGCAAAGCAAGAACACGTCTTACAGTCCTGGTGTCTCCTTGCCTGGGAACATCCAGGAGCAGAGACTGTGCTGTGGGTGTGCTCTAGTCCACACAGAATTTTTGGGATGAGGTTGCTGCATAGAGTTGTAGCAAAGTGTTGCTCCTCTCTTTTTCAGCTGTGTTCACAGATGAAAAAACAGGTTTGAGAAGACCTCAGAGATGTCAGTAGACTGGTCTTTTCCAAGCTGTTTGCAACTTTGGTAGGACAGAGGAGCCTCTTCTCTCATGCTCTCTCTCCAAAGCTGTTTCTCCTTGAGGTCACTGTTGTCTCTCTCCTTGAGTGACCCAAGAGTGTTGTGAGGGCTTTCCATTCACATCCCAGGGCCACAGTAAGTTTATACACAGGTATGAGCAAGGTGTTTGAAAGTCACAGAGGGCACAGATCTGCTTGGAGCCTGTGGAGCAAGGTGACCCCCACCAAATTGCTCTTCGTCCACCGATAGTCCATGCAGCCAAGAATGAACATTAGAGGGCAAGGGCTGGCTCTCTGCAGGTATTGTGGTGGCCTTGGGGACCAGTCATGACAAAGTCATGGTCTTCCACAGGCAAGATACCAAGGCTAGCTTGGCAGCTGGAGCTGCGATGCACGATGATGTCCCAGTTCTCCTGGCAGTCAGTGAATGGCATCAGCAGGCCTCCCTGCTGCAAGTGGTTTCTTTTCCCATTTAGAAACAACTCAATTATACTCTTCCTGGGCATGGCATGAGGTAATTCTTCCTTCCCTCATATTAATGTCTGTCATCTGCCCTTTTGTCTCACTAATGATTCTCAATCAGTCTGCTGTAGCAGCTCTGGACACGCTACCTGCTCCTGTCTTGGTAGGCAGTGCTGGAAGGCAACACAACAATAATATGATTCATTAGGAAAAAATCATGTAGGGATAGCTTAAATATGATATTTAAAAGCTAGACACGTTGGCCAGCCTTGTCACAAATAAAATACTGTTCTTATTTTTAAGGGCTAAATCGCAGCTTGGATTAGGCATTCTGCAATAGTGTAAATGGAAATAAAATTTGATTTTACTTTCTAAATATTGCGGGCATGGATCGGCAAAATGGGCAAGGGGGAGAAATTGCAATTTCCTGCCTCCCCAGACAGAACTCTATTTTAAAAATAACTGATATTTAATGGGAACATAGAGGGTTGTTTTGCAAGAGCTACTTGCAAAAGAAGTTCTATGACTGAAGCAAACCACTTGTTCATAAGGAGGTACCTTATATATATGTGTGTGTGTATATATATATAGGTATATGTATATATATATATATTCATATATATATGTGTACACACACACACATATATATACATACACATATACAGAGAGAGTATATTTCAAAAGTTGCTGCTGTGGGGGAGACTCACCAATAAGGGGGAAACAGAGCACTGCTGACCAAGGCCTCTTGCCAGGGTGGGAAGCAAAGGGAGGTGAAAGGAAAGGTCAGTTGTGTGCAGCTGAGCTGAGTCAGAAGAAAATGATGATCCTACAAAGCAGGGGGAAGTCAGCTTTAATGCACCCAGTCCCTCCCATGGATTGATCAGAGACTAGTGAGACCATGAGTAAATTTGTCCCTGAGGAACATAACTTGATCTTTTCTGACTGATGAACCACAAATGATGATAAATAAGACATCTTACTGCCTTATATTTAAAACTAATCCTTTCTTGCTTTAAATGTTGAAAGCCAAAACTCACCCACAGCCTAATTTCCTTAATTTTAAAATTCATTTACATATGAAACTTTACGAAAAACCAAGATTATTCATCTTCTTGTGTTCAGCCTCCTTTTGCATAAACACTTTCTGGTTTTTTGGTGTTTTTTTTTTTTTTTTTTTTCTTTTTTCTTTTTTTTTTTTTTTTTTAATTTTTTTTTTTTTTGGTCATCTGATGGGCTTATTTGAATTAATGTGGTATGTCAGCCTCTAGATGACACATAGTCTCTCTTTCTTTCTCCTCTGCAGGCAAGGACTGGTTACCAGAGATGTCTGTATTAAAGCCATGGTTCTGGACAATGTAACCTCTAAAGTGTGAGTTTTTATTGTTTTAGTGCAACAGAAGATTTTTAAATTGTATTCTGCCTGTGACTCAGTTCAAAATGCATCTTTTTGTCTTTTTGAACAATATCTTCAGGGTATACAGCTGTTGAAACTTCAAGAAGTGTGACAGTGCATTCAGCTTCTATCAATCACTGGTGTATCTGACCTTTTTTTCAATTGACTGAAGTAAGAATCCTTTCGTAAGCACTTTTCCACTTGTCACTTCTTCCTTGCGCAAAGATCTTTGGCTTTTAGCTGGAACCAGAGTTCCTGGAAACCTTCCTTCAGCTAAGGTAATTCATCACAAACACTGAGGGAGGCAAATGTGCTCAATTTGTTTTTCTTTTCTTTAAAAAAATACTTAAATTAATGTATTTATTTATTTATTTATTTATTTACATACTGAAAGGTGCATCTTTAATTGTTAAGGGATTTGCTCTTTTCCTTATACCTTGGTTTTCTTTTTCCCTAATTCAAATGCCTGCCAGTGGAGAAGTTGTTTTGTTTGTGTTTTCTCTCTTCTTCTGAAAGGAATCTTCCTCTTCTGTAGAACTGAGTAGCATCCACTGACTATTTTTTTAATTTATTAAAAGATAAGTTGTTCATGTGGAACAAGACTCATGGGAAATATTTTATAAATTTTTTCAATTGTGCAAAATACTGAACAAAATAAAATCAGCATTTAGATGTCAGGTGGCATGTGTAGAAAGTCTTTTTAAGAGACACATTATCTGAAAACACTGCTGCTAACAGAGTTAATACAATAATAATTATATATAGATAATATTTGGGAACTATATAGTCAGACTCCATCAAAAGCCACATCCACATCCAGTAAAGGATTCCAAAGCAGTTTTCAGGAGGCATCTTCCACAGTGCTATACACTGGTCTTTAAATCCTCTACAATACTTCAAAAAATTCAGTGGTGTAAAACTACAAATGAAAGGTTTACACGAGAAGAGAGAATCTAACCTGATGTTTTTTTGCCAATCTGAAGGTCTTACATCCCTTTAAATAACCTCTCAGCCTCACAGATTCTGCTGTCAATGTCCTTTACACCTTGATAAGAGGCGGGTGGAAATGTAAATAGTGCCAGTTCTTTAGTTCTGTGCTCTTTCAGTTTTTTCTCTGGGACTTGCAAGTATGAAAGTCCTATAAAATAAATGTAAAGAGGAAAGAATCTCATGTTCTGCCCATGATCTTCCTCCACTGATAGGGGGCTGTATTGGGTGCTTTGCCTTCTGATTTGTGTCAGTTTTCTAAACACAGTAATTTCTGACATTATACTAGAAAGCCCAGGTCTCAGTGGGACAGCAGAGTACATTTTGGCCCATGGTTTCTTGAATAAAAAAATGTCTAAAAAGTATATCTGGCTATTATCTCAACCTGTTCTTTCTGATCACATTCTTCTTCCCAAGAGATAGTCTGAAATCTGAATTCGGTAAAAAGTTTGAAATGTAATAAGTACATTATTTAAAATAGTATTTTGCTTAAAAAAATTATTTTTCATCTTAAAAATGTAAACAGAAATGCAAAGGAAAACATTTCCTCCTGAACTGAACAAAATTCTTCATCTATCTCAAAGCAATTGGTTTTAGAATTTGTCTTGGGGTGTCAGTGAACTGGCAATATCAGGTATTCATGAAGCTTTCTCTATGTATTTCCTTAGTGTCTTTGGACCTTCAGTACTGCCATATTTTTTTATTTGTTTGTTGGATTTGTTTGTTTGTTTGTTTGTTTTCCCCCCAAATAGAAATGAGGAGCAGGGAAGTGGAGCTGGAAAGCTCAGACTGTTCTATTAGGTCCTCATTTCTTTTCCTCTTATCACTTTCTGTTCTGCAGCTTTTGAAAATAATGAAAATGCATTTCCTCACTTCCAGCCAGGGCATTTTATCTAATTGAAAGCAACCAGCAGGGGGTTCTTGTAGATCCCATTAGCCTATGATTGTTTTTGACACCTCTTTGAAGGAAAGCTACATGATCTTACAACTGGAAATACACCCCATGTATAGGTTAATTGTCATGGATTGGGGACACAAATATAGGGAACACTAACATTTTCAAGTTTTATTTTTTGAAAGAGAGGATATTTTAGCAACCCGAGATAATTTTATTGTCTTACTTGCTGAGTGTGTTGCAACCTTGGTACAAAAACCAGTTTCCATTGGTGCCACAACCACTGAGCACATTTTTAAAATCTGTGTCAGAACATGAAGACAGAGATCACTCTGGTGTGTATGATCACATGCCAAAGGGCAATTTTGTTATTCCACTGAGAGGAGACAAGATAAAGAGAGAAAGAAAACAAGATAGCTACTTGAGTAATGATGTGGAGAGAGAAATGTACCTATATTCAGTCGCTCATCATTGTCTGCTCCTGGGTTGTTTCTTGCTATTTCTAAAGCTGTGGAAATCCTAACCTGCTGGCATCATTCCTTACTAGGCATCCACTGATGAGGGATCAAAAAATCTGCGTGGGTGCAGTGCGACCCCAAAAATCCATTGAGCACTTCCAGAAGATTGCTTAGGTCAAAATGCTTAGGTGACATTTGATTACACTGGTACTTGTAATATACACTCTGAAAGAGATATTTGAAGTGTCTTGTTTCAATTTAAATGTAGGGGTGTGCTTTTAGCCTAAAAGTATTGAGAAGAGTTATTTTTATGATTTTCTCAAAGTGATTACTATGAATGTATGACCTGGAAGAGTAGTTACTTTCTACAGTTCTTTTTCATATGTATTTATATTCTGACATGTAGTTGTTGTATATCTCCTAAAGCTTTCGAGAGATACTCTATGCATTTACATAAACAAATGCATATTCATGGTATCATAGAAAAATATATAAAATTTTTGACATAACGTACAACTGTCAGAGCAATGTTTATGTTCTGGCTTTTCCTCATGCATAAAAAATGAAACGTGCAAGTAAGTAAGGGAAGACTTCTCACAGAATAAGCATGGCTGCACCTCTCAGCTCATGTCCAATCTGGCAGAAAGAAGAATATTCAAATAGTCAAGGCATTCTGGGTCAGGAGGAAAACATTGTTCTCAAACAAAGTTATTGAAACTCAACTTACAACACAAATCATTCTTGAACATCACTGGGCTTCCTATTTATTGATGGTGGTTTTGTTTTCCAAAACATTTAATTATATCACCTGAGGGATTACCTTTTTTTTATATTGTTGAGTTTTGCTTCTGCTTTTCACTACCTTTGGTAAAACAGATTCTCAATTAAAGATAACAACTGGATGTATAATGTCATTTTCATAGTCTGTTATCTGTTGAGAATGACAGGAATTTCACTTCTCAGCATTCCCTCTAGGTCCATAAAATAGTATGACCCTGAAATAATTTTCATAAGGTTTCCCCTCTGAAAAATAACCACACTCCAATGTTCTCTCTTGTGTTAAGGAAACAGTGAATCTACTCTGCTCCAGTTTCTCCTTCCTTTTTAGACTACGGTGAAAGATATCTCAGCAAAATCATTCTAGGTCTGTCTCCAGGGCTTTTGAAATCTGTTTCCTAATATGGGAACTAAAGAATTAATCTTTGGACAATGAAGACAGCAGAGTAGTTAACCTGATCTAGTCTTTACAGGTGCATCACCAGATTTAATAAGTTATTTGCAAAATAGTCACATAAAAGGAGAATTTAAGGAGTGGGTTTTTATCATCAGTGTTTTATTTTTTATTTCAAGTGGTTTGGTATAATACAATGCTTTTTTACTGCATGGGAATGATAACCAGTTCTCTGCTGTGTAAACAAGCAAATGCAGATCTTTTTGTTAAAAAAAAAAAAAAAGGCAGTAACATAGCTAAAACTTTTGGGGATACATAGTCAATTGTTTGTCTGTAATGCTACATCTTTGTAAATATGCCTAGCACATCTCCATCAGTCTCTGAGCAGTTGGACTGAAAAACTCCAAGAGGTGATAAAACAGAAGTGTAAAATATGACTGGAGTACTGAGCTGAACCAGGAAGGAAAATGAGGTGTTTTAAATGAGGTACATGGCTGATGAAAAAGGAGTCTTGTGCCAGCAGCCCAGACTGTACTTAGGTGAGGCAGAATACTTAAGATGACTGTATAAGATATAGAGAAATGTAGGCAATAGCTTCAAGATGATATTGAGATTCTGAGACTCAAAGCTTGTTTAGTCTCTAAAAAAAAAAATTTGGAGGGGGAAGGGGGCACTATTTAAAGTGTCTCTGCAATCTAGAATTCTTACACCCAGGCTATTAAAATTCTTCTGCACCAAAGCTGTAGCTTCAGTAAGATGGAGGCATGCAGAAGCATTATGGCAAATGTGAGACAACTCCAGAGGGGTTCAAACCACTGAAGGCAGAGGCCACACAAAGATGCAAATTAACTATCAAGAGACAAAAATCTCTTGAAGCTCAGTTTTGCTGGCTGTCCTTGTGGAAGACATTCAGCAAATGAGAAGAGTCCCACAGCACCTTGGGCTGATCTTGTTTTTCAGGAGTCAATCACTTAAAACTATATTGCAGATCTGATTATTCTGATTGACTAGTAATTGTATCTGGAGCAGCAACAGGTACACTGCAGCATTACACCTCAGGTTTTATGAAAGCAATGTCTAAATGACTCACTGAGACTCAATAGATCTGATGCTGCTGAGAACCACATCCATCCCCATCTCCCAAAACTGCTGTGCTTCCACATCAGAGCCTCTTGACACAGGGCAGGACAGAAGCGTATCAGTGTCCTGATCCTAAGTGCTCTTGCTGCTGATTCTGGACTGTCATACATGTCATATGCAAGGAAAACAAACAAGCACAACTTTCACTGGCCTAATCATACTGATAAGGAAAATTCTAGCTCAGTTCCCCAGAGAGTAGTACAGTGCTTGTCTTACATTAGGAATTTGTTCAGATTGACCTTGAGCAGTAGCTGACAAAATGGTGTGAGAATTACAACAGTTATATATACTAAATCCCAAGAAATATATATTGATTTTCATTCATACAAAATTAGAAATCTCCCTCAGTTTGCTAGAACCATTATCCAGTTAGAACTGTCAAAGCATGCATCATCTGGAAAACATCATCCTTATAAAATGATTGCTACACACAGGTTAATAATGATTCTTAGACTCCTTAACTTTGCCCCTAGTGGAAATCACTTTTCCACTAGAATGGAATAATTCCTGGAGAGTTTCATGAGGATGCTATTGACTTGAAGAGAGGTTCAGAATGCACAGATCTTAAACAATAAAAATAACTGTATCATTTAGTACATGGAGGTATACTTGACACAAGATCTGAAATTATCAGTGTTGTATTAAAGAGTTTGGCAGTACTGATTTACTTCATGTTTTTCTCTCAAAAAGCAGTTCAAATAATGGTATGGATGCTGACAATTGGTCTGAATTAAGGCTTTGGGCTCTGACAGGGTCTGTGTAAAAGACAGGTGAACAACTTTCTCATTCTGGCCTGGGAAAAGCTTAAGGAGGAAACGAACTCAACCCTTGGAAGTGAAAAACCATCAGCAGGTGTTGTTTTTCTAACATGTTTACTGGAAAAGGTGTTTACAAAAAGGGTGTAAACTCTACAGACCAATCATATGAACTGTGCCAAAGTACTCTATAAATAGAAAATTTAGAAGAATAAAGATTGCTCTCATTTCTACATCACAACGAGAGTCAATGTTGTTATTCCATGCCATCCAAAAACCATAATGACATAGTGGCAAAACTGTGTTGCAACCAATGTTTGGGTTGAGTTTAAGAAGTACCAGTAATGTAAGTTTTGGTTTTGAAAGACACTGAAAGGTTGGGAGGGGGCAGGGGGCATAGCAAGAGTAAGTCTTGTATGGAGAAAAATCTGAGGTATTGTTTTGCTTTTCTGCTCATTACTATGTTGTCTTCTTGATTATTACAGTTTTTTTTTCCTTGTTTTTGTAGGAATGAGAGTTAAGCTGTTGAGCTGTGACTATCATATTTCCCTTCCCTTCCCTTCCCTTCCCTTCCCTTCCCTTCCCTTCCCTTCCCTTCCCTTCCCTTCCCTTCCCTTCCCTTCCCTTCCCTTCCCTTCCCTTCCCTTCCCTTCCCTTCCCTTCCCTTCCCTTCCCTTCCCTTCCCTTCCCTTCCCTTCCCTTCCCTTCCCTTCCCTTCCCTTCCCTTCCCTTCCCTTCCCTTCCCTTCCCTTCCCTTCCCTTCCCTTCCCTTCCCTTCCCTTCCCTTCCCTTCCCTTCCCTTCCCTTCCCTTCCCTTCCCTTCCCTTCCCTTCCCTTCCCTTCCCTTCCCTTCCCTTCCCTTCCCTTCCCTTCCCTTCCCTTCCCTTCCCTTCCCTTCCCTTCCCTTCCCTTCCCTTCCCTTCCCTTCCCTTCCCTTCCCTTCCCTTCCCTTCCCTTCCCTTCCCTTCCCTTCCCTTCCCTCCTTCCCTTCTTCCCTCTTTCTTCTCTCTTTGTAAGAGCAATTTCCCCCCCTCCTCCCCCTTTTTTTGTTTTCTTTTGCATTTAATTTGTTCTCCATTAGCTTTTCATAATAATTGCTAATGTCTCTCAGGTTACTTTACTCAGTGTTAAATTACTTTCTTATTAATTTCAGTAGGCTTTCCAGTTTCAGCGGATTGCGAGTAAAAATATTTTATAAAGATATTGAGCTGTATGAAATTTGGGGCTCAGTCTACTCTCATTCTTAAGTATACACGTACATAGATCTATCTACAGCCATCTATGTCTATCTCTCTGTATATAGCTGTAGTTAGAGCTCTGTTGACATAGATATCTAAGCATATAAAAGATAAAGGTGTGTTCCAAATAAAAGCACTGCACAAGAGTTGAGCCATCTGTATTTTCCCATCAGTGGGCACATTTCCCTAATTATTGTAGGTGTAATTTTAACTCAACTGCTGAGAGTTGTGCCTTTCAGTAGACAGTGGTATTGCTCCATATGGGTGTCTGGAATGCCATGGGGATAGAGGATAAATCTCAGCTCTTTTTCCACTTCCCACCTATCCTAATCCGCTTAATGCATGTAGGAATTAGCAATAGAAATCTGCTAATTCAGTGACATATGCTTCTAAATGTTTCAATTCTAACACTGTGGCAGGAAAAATCATTAGCTCAGTATCTTTTAAATCCAAGATGCTAAAACTGTGATACTCAGATGAAAAGAAGATCAGCTAAGAGGTGGTAGCAATTGAAGGGTAAACTAACAAAGAATGGTAGTCTTCTATCTGATGGGCCCATGCCAAGAGGAATTTTCTTAGGGAAAATAGTAAATTAGAAGCTCTTTCACAACTAGCTTATTGCAGAATTGTCCAAAGAGATGGAAGCAATGCTATATTCGGCTATGTTATGAGTCAGAAAGTTACCCAGGATGATTTTCAGATAAAGATAGAACCTCAAAATAAAAAATTGAGAGGAAGAGTAGAGAAAGAAGAACCTCAAATAGGCTGAAGATGAAGATGAATATGAAGATGAATATGAAGGGTTTAAGCAGACCTAATATCTCTCTAAATATGAGTTACCCCTCACTCCCATAAGTGAGTTTCTTGATCCTGACGGGCCTTAGAAGGCAGAACAAGTCCGGAAACAGCACAATGGTTTTTTGGATATGCCTAGCCCAGAAGTTACTGCTACCTGGCCATACCAGATGATCAATGCCTTGTTAAATGTGAGATTTAATCATGACACAAAGTGACTATCAAAAACCTCTATGCTGCTTATAGAAAATAAGAGAATATATACCATGAGAAAATTAGTACATGAAGGGATCCTTGTTAGCCTCTCCTGTCAGGTATTATTTGCACTTCATGGGAGCCTTCAGTGGGTGACTGAGTACGTGCAGATATTTTATCTGCATGTGCAGTATCCCTGAAGTTGTAAGGGTTTTGTCCATGAAGCTGACAATATTAAGACAGTTGGGAAAAGCCTCGCTAGATTTTCATGCATAAAATGTACTTACTCATTATCAGAAACAATAAATCTTGGGAGGAACAGCGCCAGAGGTTTTCTCCCAGCTGTCATATAATCTTTTTCCTGAAATCAATAGCACCTTATGCAGCAATGCATCAGACAGTGGGCACTTATATTGAGTAGTTATTAAATTAGACTCTCATCCATCCACCTCTATTTATATTTCATTCTCTATCCTATTCCTTATACAGGGGTAATGGTTAATGAAGCTAGAGGAGTTTTTGTTGGGATTTCCAAAGGCAGCTGGAAGCATTACTTGTGGCCATAGGCTGTCTTTTTGTGACTGGGTTGTCAGAGACGAGTAACTGGGTTTTCAGAACCCTTTGAAAACTGCACTGGCAGAATTTGTATTTGTTTCTCAGAAGTATCTAATAGAAGCTTCCTCTAACTTCATGTTAAAAGACAGCACCGGCATCTAGAAGTGAATCTCTAATTATCAAAAGTCAGCTCAATTGGTGATTAAATTTTTTTCTGAACCATCTCAGTTTTCTGATACTGCAAATTTGGGATGAGCGTATCAAACAAATTGTCTTTATGCTCACAATGTAAGTTCAGCCTTAGTATACATAAGTAAGATCATACTTGTAAAATCCATAAATAATCGAAGAAAAAAACAAAACAAAACAAAAAACCCCAAACAAACCAAAACCCAAAGCCCTCTGCCTTACTTAGGTATATTTCTTTAGAAGTGGTATTTTGTTCCTTGGAGAGTTTTTTTCCTTGGAGAAATATTAACAATTGCTTTTCATGTGAGGTGTAGAAGTGTCCTGGTTTTGGCTGGAACAGAGTTAATTTTCTCCCCTGGTAGCAAGCACAGCACTGTGTTTTGGGCTTAGTACGAGAATAATGTTGGCAACAAACTGATGTGCTGGTTGTTGCTGAGCAGTGCTTACCCTAAGTCAAGAACTTTCCAGTATCACTGAACAGGGGCACAAGAAGTGGACAGAGGGAGAAGGGTTGGGACAGCTGACCAGAACTGGCCAGAGGGATGTCCCACATCACAGAGCACCACCCTCCATGTATAAACTGGGGGGAATTTCCTGGGAAGAGCTGTTTGTTTTTTGAGAAAGAGGAGTAAATACAGAAAAAGAAGAAGTAAAAGAATACCATAGGAATAAAAAAATGAACTGCATATCTTCAGGATGCTGAGTATCCTTCACATTTTCACATTTGAATATGAAATTATATATATACTCACATTTATATACTCACATTTATATACTCACACCTTTCTTTGGTTCCAGCATCTTTCTGGACCAGAGGTATTCTTTGTGCAGTGAAAGGCAGGGAGTACATACCAAGAAACCATAAAAATGTTAAAGGTATAGAAACTATCAACCTTTTTTTCTCAAAATATTTGTGAATCTTAGAAATTAATAGAACACTGACTGTAATCCATTTTGAATAGCTCTGATCGTAAAACTAAATAGCCATTGAAATCATAGAAGAAAACAAGAGAAATGAGGGAAAAATACAGATTGCTCTCAGGGTCAAATCCCTGACTAAAATGCAATAGATCCAGTGAGTTAAGAGAGTGACCATGATTTACAATGGCCAATGATTTGCCCTCTATGCCTTGCACTGTGACCTTCACTAATGCTTGGAACCATTGATTCTTTTTTTCTCTGAGACACTGATTTCAGAAGGGAATTGTACCCATGAAAGCAGGGCAGAAAAGGGGCCTTCCAATTTGAGTTGCCATTTCCCAGACGTGGGAGTGCAGTGTATTAATCAGAACAATCAATAGTCCCCCGACCCTCAATGCATCCCACTCAACAAAAAGACATCACCTCTACTTTTGATTAATCAGTGCCAAGGATCCATTTCTGAAATAAATGCTTCTGAGATCCCTCTGAGAAATAGTTATACCAAGCAGATTTAGGGCCTGATTTGCACTCCATTTGGGACTGTTCTTAGATGAGGATACTTTTTTTAAGTACTTGAGAGTCTTGAAGCCCAAGAGAATATTTCCATTGTATATGATGATATGGGTTGAGCTGTCCCTTCAAGGATCTTCTCTCAATCCATTTGTCACCCAGGCTGCACTGATAGGGGTGACTGTGTTGGCCCATACACAGGAGCTTGCCTCTGGTCCAGTCTGTACCAGCACCAGTACAGACTGGGTGATGAACACACTGAGAGCAGCTCTGGGAAGGAGGGTTTGGGGTTACCAGTGGATGAAAAACTGGACATGAGCCAGCAGTGTGCGCTCACACGTCCAGAAAACCAACATGTGCTGCATCAAAAGAAGCATGGCCATCAGGTTTGGAATTCAGAGTTTTGAATGATGGATGTGTTCAGTGTGGAGGCTTGCACAGCAGTCAGCATTTGCCAGCTTTTCCCTTGTTACCTACACAATGAATCACATTAATGAGGGAAGGTAAAGTTCAGCATTACAACAAATGCTTTCATACACCATTTCTGAAGCCTGCCCTATTACTCATTTAAGCTGGTGAACTCGTTTTCTCCCAAAGACTCACAGGGAAAGAATTAAATTTTCTCCTTCTTCAGTCTTACTCTTTACTTTTATGTCTATTGGTAACTTTAATGTCAGTGGATATTTTAGGCTTCTTCCATATCTTAATGAATCTGCCAACCAAGGAAAATGTGAGTAATAAAAATATAACAAGTTTAGTGCCTTGTATGGCTGGGTTTTTAAGATTAAATATAATTTGTTTTTGTTTTTGTTTACAAGCACTTCTGCACATTAGGAAACAACAGTATGTTGATACAGATGTCATTATCAGTATCAGACGGACTAATTCTGGTACAGAATGAAACA
Organism: Prinia subflava; assembly: GCF_021018805.1. NCBI lineage: Eukaryota > Metazoa > Chordata > Aves > Passeriformes > Cisticolidae > Prinia > Prinia subflava. The sequence goes on from NC_086249.1 coordinate 29,470,256, forward strand.
AAATTTGGGTAAAATGGCAATACGATCCCCCTGCCCCTTTTATTTGTTGTTGCTTTTTCTTTTCCTGTCTAAAATTTTTGCGTGAAAGTAAAGCCTGGCCTGCTAAGTAACCCCAAGGTGTCATGTGATAGAATAAATGAGACTTTTTAGTGTGTGTGTGAGTTCAGCTAATGATTGTTGGAGTGAAGAACAGGAAACAGAATCACAGCATGCTGTTGCAAAATTAGTTTTTCTGTGAATTTCCCCGGTTCAAGTGAAGAATGTACGCTTCAATCCTTGTGCAGAGCAGTTTCTGTATTCATTTTAACTAGCTCTGCAAGAAAATGCCAGTATATTGAGGTGCCCCAATTAAATTTTGTTGATGCAGTGAACTTCTTTATGGCTGAGCAGTGCCACTGCTGGCAATTAGACTAACAGCACAGCATACATCACTCAGAAATAATCAGTCGACTTTTGCATGGCAGTATGAGGGAATTTCAGATGTTAAGCACTATTCCAAACAACCCTTTTTCAATTACTCCACAAGTTTTCAAGGAACATGCCCATCCTCATTTATTTTAATAAGGGAAGTGAAGGACCTCTATTAGAATATTTTATTATATGCAAAAAAAAAAACCCCAACATGTAGAAATCATGTAAGCAGATGTTATAAAAGGAATGGATACACATATCTAGAAAATACAAGAAAAGCCATAAGAAAGACAACATTACTTCCCTTCTCCTCACCCCTAAAAAAAGAGAAAATGACATTTTGAAAAATATATTGCTTACCAGGTCACTTTCATGTATTCTGTGACCCTAATTCCATCTAGATACTGTGCTGCCTTAGATAAAACTTAATGGCTTTAGGGTGATGTGCTCAAGGTGATAGGAAGATCAAGAAAGGATAGCAAAATGAGAGGGAAAAAGGGAAGGTTTTCTTACATTTTGATAAAGTTAAATCAAAAGACCAAGTCCTATTTGTGCTTATAAGACTATACTGTGCCTGGCAAGCAAGGTTTGCCAGGGCTCTGATCTGAATGAGTAACAATTGGTAGCCACAGAATGCTTTTGTGTGGTATTGTAATCCCCACTAACATTACTATGTTTTTTAAACTCAGGGTGGGATTGGACAAACTCCTGATTTTTTTAATACTTGTCTTATGTTTCTCTTTATACATAAAGATTGCAGTCTTTCTCTCACTCCCATCTCACGGCTGCCCCAGGAAACAAAACCTATTTACCCATTTACTCCAAACCATTAGGTAGATTTCGAGAAAAACTTTCCAGGGAAACTAGATCCCCCTAGGCACAAAACCACATTTCCCAGTACATCATTAGGTTAGTTATTGGGGCTGGTGTTCAAACAGTTAATTTAACCAGTAAACAGTGTACCCACAGGTGGTACTCAGGATGGTGCATTCTGTGGGACACTTTACTCTCCTGCCACAGAAAGGGTCCCTCTGAACCTGGGGGCTGCCCAGGGGAACCCCCTGTGGACAGGCATATTTTAGGCAAAAGGCAGTGTTTCAGAGCACAGCAGCTGGTGATCCTCAGCTTCAGTGACCAGAAAGCCTCAGAAGATCAATTACCATTCACGTGTTTTTGGTATTTGGTGAGAAAGGGCGAGATTGATGCAGCTTAATTGTAGTCACTAATGATGGAGTTATTCCAGGAGAAATTGCTGTTGTTTGGCCACCTGCTTTTAATATCGGTTTCAGTGAGGTGATAGTGACTTAAAGGAGCTTATTTCTCTTTTCTGACTATAAAGGAAATCTAGATGACTTGGCTAGATCTAATTGCATTACTGACTTATACATTTGGTTAGATGGATTGTGCCTTAAATTTTTCAGAAAGTCTACTTTTGAATGCACAGATATTCCAAGAAATCTATTAATCAGCTCATCAATGTCTCTTCTTTTCAGAATCATCCAACTGTGTTTGAATTACATCTGAAATAGCAGTAGAGTTTGAATTGCAACTTTCAGCTGACTCATCATGTTCAGATGTGATTCTGCTGATGAAACCTTTGTATTTAAGTGAATGTATCATTAGAAGTAGAAACTATCACAGCCTCAAACTTCCTCATTCAAAGCTGACCTAAAGCTGGAAGATGTGCTGAACTGTGCTTGTACAGCATCAGTGCACTGGTAGATTTTCTGAGCTTTAAGTTTTTTTACACTTTTTCTTTCAAGTCCCCATTCTATTTTTCTTAAGTTGAATTTACTGAAGGTTTGCCAAGCCTACAGGATCTCTGGCTTTCCGGGCTGTGCTTTGTGTTGTTCCTGGTTCATATGAAGAGACCATCACTGCCTTACCCTAGTAGTAAGGAGGGCAAGAGCTGTCTCCAAAGTGCACATCTGTGCCCTATGTTGCACGTATGGACAGCTTTGATCCAGGCACAGGAGGCAGTTTCACCTCAGGACTCTTATGATTTGTGGGGTTGAGTTAATCCCACTTTTTTCTCTCCTGATGAATCTTCAATCTGCTTCTTTAGGATAGCAGATGTTAGGAAGGGACATCCCACTGTCTGGAAGGTATGAATCTGCTTTACATGCTTCATGGATGCCTACACACAAGTATACCTCTGGACAAGGTGGACAACTTGCCATGTGACAAAGCATCTGTCCCACATGTTAACTTTCCAGGAAGAAAACAGGCTTCTCTTCTTTCCTCTGAGTTTATCATCCTGTGTCTGCAACCAGCCTCTCACAGTTCACTTTGACTTTTGTCCTGTGACTCAGTCCCTATCCAGATATATCTCTTCCCAAAGCACTGCTTTCAGGAAACATAAGTCACCTCAAATCTGCAACTGAGAACAAGCTATTTTTCTGTGCTGGGTTTTTAATGACATAAAGTTTTCCAGAACATTGTCTTCTTTAGTAATGGCGTATATTTTCCTATTAGTAAATAGGTCACTGATGAAATTGAAGTGTGAAGACAGACCAAATTCTGCTCATTCCTTTCTATCTTCTACTGGCACATTTGACATTCCTTGAAAGAGTTTCTGACACTGTATTAGGTTTGACTGGCAAGATTTTGGTAGCAACAGAACTAGAGGGGTGACTTTCACAAGAAGCTGGCAGAAACTTCCCCCGTGTCCTACAGAGCCAATGCTCTGGGAGACAGACCCACTGTTGGCTCAGGCTGAGCCCATCAGCAACAGTGGCAGTGCCTCAGGAGAGACAGAGTTAACATGGGAAAAGCAAAACACCCGTGAAAATGCAGTCAAACAGAGGAGTGAGAATATGTGAGAGGACCAGCCCTGCAGACCCCAAGATGGAGCAGAAGTGCTCCAGGCTCCAGAGCTGAGATTCCCCTGCAGCTCCTGGTGCAGCCCTTGGTGAGACAGCTGTGCCCCTGCAGCGCACAGGAGATCCACAGGGATGCAGGGATCCACCTGCAGCCCCTGGAGGACCCAATGCCAGAGCAAGGATGCCCAAAGCAGGCAGTGACCCTGTGGGAAGTATGAAAGATAAGAAACTGTAAAATAATAGGTTGAAAATAAAAACTGACTCTGAAGCTATTTCAATTGGCATAGAAAAAGATTCAGTCGTGATTTACGAGGGACTATCTCAATCAAAATCTATTTATGCACTCATGCCTGTAATGGCACTGTGCAGAGAGAAGACTCCCATGGTCTTATCACTATCCATTACTACTCATTATAATAATAATGTACAGTGAGTTCTTCTGCCCATTAAAAGAATGCTGTTGTACTGTACATGTTTAAGTATAGATACTGAAATAATGCTATAATTACCTTGTTTTGCTCTTCCTGTTCTACAGAATTCCTGCCCCTCCTTTACTTTTTTTTTCTCCTTGCCTAGTTTAGGGAAAATTAGAAAATTAACAGTGTCAAGTGTCAGTTAACCCCTTTTCATACAAAGGGTCTGAAAATAACAAGTAGCTTAAAAAATTGCTTATTTTAGTTTAACAAATGCCAGAGAGAATTGGGGTTGGAAACATAGTCCATGGGAAAGTTTATCTTCCCAATTTCCTTCTTTTCCTTCCCATTTGCCTTCCCTTTACCATGCACTCCAAATCAAGTCGGTGCTTATTCAAGAGGCAATGCTTGAATGTTCTTCGATCACTTCCCATTATGCCCTTGCCATCACTCCAGGGTTCATGTGGTTCACTTGCATTAGTCATAATCAGCCCAATGAGATTTTGTTTTTTTCAGGTAGAGAAAGAAAATCACATGGGCCAGGGGATGTCCTTATACTCTGAGACAGTTAGTTTTTCAAGAGGGCACTTTGCATGAAGATATGAGTTTTTATAAGTTCTCTGGTGACAGAAAAGGAGTGCAAAAATCTTTACTTGGTGTGGTCACCTTTTTTTATCATTTACCTCCTATCACACTCTAGTAAAATGCTGTAGTGGGAACCTGAAACCCCAAATTCTCCCAAAGCCCGGAGCATGTTCATGAGCTTTATGCAAAGTGGGAAGAGGTGGTGTTAATTTTCCCCATGCAACCAGCTGTCACGACTCAGCACATTAAACTTGGAAAACTAATCTGAAATTACAGAATAAGAGGAGTACTAATGTTGTTTTGATATTACAAACATTGCCATAGTTTAAGACAATTTTGCCTATGTATACACAACAAATTCCCCCCCTCAAACCCCGCCACCTTCCCTTCATTTTGCCAAATTAGTTTCTGCACCACTGCATCCATACCCACACACCTGTGCATTCCTGCCCTGCACTGTCCAGTAGAAACACTCAAATGGGCCAAATTTTGCCTGATGTACAAAGATGAAATTATGCCAGGGATTAATTTTCCCCCAGCTATTCTCAGATGTCAGATTATAAACTACTCAAGAGAATGATTCATTGCAAATCCTCAGCGGTTCTCTTAGGAGGAAATCTTGTGCTTTTGTCTAAGACTGGCAGATCCTGGTTCACAAAAATGCTCTTTGAATAATAAGATGTCCTTTATTCTCATGTGAATTCTCTAAAGGTCAGCTTAAGCAGGCTGACACAGCTATAACTAGGGAAATTTCTCAAACTGATGGCTCATTTTATTTTAGGAAGGGTGTTTAGTCAACAGATAAGACAGTACTAAGAGCTTCACCCAGCAGCATGTAATTGATGGTTGCAAAGCACTGTCAGAGTTGAAGCTTTGACAGGCTGCCCCATCTTCCCTGGAGAACTGTGACTTTATGGCGCTTTCCACTTCTTTCTTATGGGTTGTAATTGCACTTTCTTTTTAATTCTAATTTTTTATTTATGTTTATTTATATTATGCAAGCTGCTTATTTAGTATTTCTCAAGCTGACTCATGGTTGATGCTCAGATGCCTTTTCTCAGCTGGCTTTGGCTGAATGAGGGGCTTTAAACCACTTCTGCAGTGGTCAGCACAAATTAGAATCTAAATAGGAAGTTTAGGTGAACCTTTTTGGTTTCAGAGTGAGCTGAAATGTCAAACAGTGCCACTTCCCACAACATAAATCAGTAATTTCTTAATGCTTTTATACATAAATGCTGTGATCAACTTTACTTTCATCATAGTACCTGGAAAAGGATGAATAAAATCTAGCTACAGATGTATTAAATATTCTTCCAAGCATAGCAACTTTGTTTCATATCTGGAATTTTTGAGTTGTTGCTTCTTTTTATTTTGAGAACGAAGATATTTTTCATTTGCTTGTGGTTTTTGAGTTTACTTATTTTTCAATAAGGTCAAAACATTTTCGCAGGTATATTGGAACTAGCAAAAAAATGTGGTCTTTTTCATGTTTAGGAAGTGGTTTAAACTACACCAGAAAGCACAATTTCACTAGTAGCTCCTAGACCAGGAACTTCTTCAGTTTTATGACTGCCAAATTTCTAGATTATACCAGATCTACAAAAAGCATAGTTTTGCTTCCAGCAAGTTCTTTTATAACCCCATGGAACTGAATTCATTATCTTAATGCCAAAGCAAATTCAGAAAAATTACATTTTTATAATTTCTTATCCAGTGTCCTTCTCAAAGGGAAACTCCAACTTATTTTCTTTCACTTTCATGCTGTGTTCTTGACATATTTTGACACTGTCCTGTACAAAAAGCTCCTCAGCTGAGCTATACATCATGGAAGTGGAGCTGTGTATTGCTATTAGAAAAAGATTTGCTCTTTTACAGCATTCTTATATTTTACTTACTGAATACAATTTGTTTAGACCTACCTAAGAAATAAGTGACTTGTTTTTACCTCTGTAGGAATAACTAGAGAAGAGGAAACTTTCAGATTCTTCTATCCTGCATGGACTTTTTACTATTTCAGTTCTCTCTCTTTTATACATATATAGCCTACATCCTAAAGTGTCTGAAGTTTTTAAATGAAAGTTAAACACGCATGACTGCCTATTCAAAGAATCAGCAATTACTTTAACACCAGAAAATAAATGAAAAGATTTTTTTTTGTTTATAGGTAACAAATAAAAAAATTGATGAGTGAGTTTTTGTTTGTTTGTTTTTTAATGGATAATTTTAATTTTACTTCTTTAAACCCACAGAGGATTGCAATTTGTAAATAATATGTAAATAATAATTTGTAAATAAATTTAATGATTTTGATTTTAAAAAGGGTTTTGAACTGTTTAACTACAGAAAATAAAAGGAAAGTATACCTAAGTAAGATATGTTATCAAATATATTGTCAAAACCTTCTATGTTAAACTGCTTCACATCTGCACATTTAAAGATGCTTAAATGGCTTAATATTCTGATCTGTTTCAGTTAGTTTTCAATTCTTGTGCTGCTGATTTCTATTTGGTTTTTGGAGATGATAGACAGTTGTTTATGCTTGATTTATCATCCCTACCTCTAGGATCATGTTCTGCAGGCTGTCAGCCTCCTGCAGCCCATGGAAATTATTAGCAGTGTCCTCTCCTGAGCTGGACCTTATGGTTTTCTGGTCTAACTTCTATGGGTGATCAATTTTGGATACAGTTTTTTGTAAATTCTGATGATTCTCAGCATGGCAAGATCGATCTCTCATGTAAGAGAACATCAGTTACTGTCCCCATGTCTCTTATTTAATTAGTGTCAACTCAGTAACCTCCCACAGGGCTCAGATGAGCAAGAGAACAAGAAGTGGCCAGAGGTCCATCTGCCTCCCACAGTGACCAGAGGAGAGGCCATTCAGGGACAGCATGAGAGCTCCACTGCTTTCCCATGTCTCTTTGTCTTTCCCAGCAGCTACAAGAATTGCAGCTGGAATAGCAGCAGTGTGTACATCCCTGCCCAGCACTTCTAGCATCTTCTGTTCGTGAATTTATCTGATCACTTTGTGATCCTGCTGATGCTGTCTTCTCAGATTCCCGTGGCAGCAAAGTTTACAAATTCACTGCCTGCTGTGTGTAAAAGTACTTTCTTTTGACTGTTTTACACTGATGTTTTTAAAACTAGTTTCAGCAAATACCTCTTGAATTTCAGGATGTAATAAACAACTGTTCAGCATTCAGGTTACCCACAGTCTTAGAGAGTTTGTAAAACTCAGTCATGGTTCCCCTCCTTAAGCTGACAAGCCCTAGCAATAAGCAAGTCAAGGCACTAAATCGCTTCCCTCTTTTTGGAACTTCTGAGATCACAGCTGTGCCCAGTTTTGGTCTGCAGTGCAGGGAAGATATTGTTGAGCTGGAGGGAGTTCAGAGGGAAGTCCCCAGGACTGTGAGATTGAAGCCCTTGCCCTGTAAGGAGAGTCTGGGGGATCTGGGCTTGGTCAGCCTGGAGCAGGACAGGCTTTGGGGGGAACCTGAGAGGTTTCTGCAAAAATTTAATTAGATGTGTTGGGTAATGACAAGCAACAAACACAACTACAAGGCAGGAAACGTGAGTATGCAGCAGGGAAACATTTAATAGCGAGGGAAGTCAGAAAATGGAGTGGTGCCCAGGAGGGCTCTGAAGCCTTAATCCTCAGAGATGGTTAAGGCCCAGGTGGACACATGCCTGAAAAACCCAGTGTAACACCAAAGCTGGATGTGCTTTGAGAAGGGTTGGGCCAGATGATCCCTAGAGATCCCTTCCAGACTCTCTGATCTTTTTTTTTTTTTTCTTTCTTTCTTTTTTTTTTTTCTTTTCTCTTAGATGTTTAAGAATCACAGAGTTTTTGCAATATTGTGAATAATGGCTTGGAGGAGTGAATAAAGCAGGTCTACTGAAAGATCAGATGCCTAATCCAAATACCTCAAGGTTCAGCATAAGGTGCACTTGCATCTCTTAGTCTCTGCCTTCTGTTGACATTTTGAGAGCTACATGGAAACACCCAAAGTAGTCTGGAGGACCAAAGTCCACTCTGGATCTGCCTGCAGAAGTGATGGTCTTGTTTCCATCTTCAGAAGAAAGCAGATCATAAGCCTGTCCTAGTTGATGCTTGGAGTAATTTACCATTGGGATTTATTTCATCATGTTGTTTTGCCTTGATCAGGATAAGCAAGGACGGTATCAGGAGGCTGTTCAAGTTCTGATCATTTTACCACTGATAAGCAAGGGCTGCTGTTTTTCTGAAGCCTATTTAGGTCCTTCAGTATCTGTTTTTTACAGGAAGCGAATAAAACATCACCAACACAGAAGCTGCCCAGTTAGGATGTTTTTCTCTTTGTCCTTTCCCTCCTTTACTGGTGACTTCCCTCTCCACAGTCTCTACATACTAAGCAATGACCCTGTTGCACTTTAGCTAGGATTTCTGGAGCTCCAGCTTCTATGTTAATACTTTCTGATTTGTATTCAGATCGTGTCTGGCATGGCCCCAAAGAATGTGTGTCTCTGTGAATGTACTAAATGGATAAGTCATCCTTTTCCCTGTCCTCCTCTGCTAAGCTTTGGTTTTCTATTTGTGTTTGTCTGTAAAACCTCATGCAGCGTTCCTAAAAGTCTAAGGCTTCAGAGAGACATTTCCACATTGCTGTTCAGACTCTGGCATTGCCAGGAGGCCCCCACACTGTGCTGGGGCTGTGTGTGTGACTGATGGCTGCACGGAGATCCCCAGAACAGCATCACGCTCACGAGTGCTGGATGAGCACGCCTGTATCTGGGCTAGAAGCTGCAGTGGAAATTGGTGAGCTGGGGGCAGGTTTTAACTGAGTGGAAGCAATGGTCTTTTTGTATCAGGGACTGTTCCTTCCCAGCCTGTGTGCTGTTCCTGCTCCGTGTGGGTGTACCCAGAGCTGGGGGCTCTCTGCAGTGTGCTCTGCTGGGTGATGTGGATGTGCTTGCTGGACCAGCCTGATGGGCACAGGCTGAAGGGGAACCTATTTCTGTATTACTTCCACACTTATTTTTACAAGTGGGAAAAAAAATACATATTTGGCAGGGCTTCTGTTTGTTGTTTTGTTTTGAGTAAGGGGAAACAAAGCATCCAGGGAAACTGAAGGTCAGACCCTGTAGCCATTTACAGCACTGCCAGATCACCATCTTGGCTTCACATGTGAGCAACTTGAAGAAATTTTGGCCATGACTGAATTCCCATTGTCAGGGGACACTCAGAGCAGCATTTATTCATACAGTACCCTTTCCTTCTGATCATCAAGGAGTTTAGGAGAAAACTGACATCAAGCCTTAAGGTATTTGTCTTGTTATATAAATATACACAGTGAATGTGCCCAGTTCTAAAGATACCTTTGTAAGCAATGGCTTATGCTGAGAACAAACACAAAGAAAATCACAGTTGCGCAATCTTTGTTACTCAAAGGACTAAACAACTAAACCTTTCACAGTAAAGCTTTTTTCCAAGCTTGCTGGTGTGCAGCCATGTAGAAGATTCTCAAATACCCATCACAGTCCAATTAGCCTAAGGCTTGTGATGAGAAGACCTTTTGTGATTTGAAGGTGAAGAGAAGAAACGACACAAGAAGAACAAAACCCTTCCCCCACAATTTCACATTTCTCTGGTTCTCCAGTGAAAGCTTCTGGCAGAATACTTTTCCTCAAGGAAAAAGAATAAATCACTGAAGTAGATTAAGGATGGAAAGACTAGCACAGTGTGCAGGATGATTTTAAATCCAGAGAAAGTGAAAAAAATTTCCAGCACAGTGTTTATTTTCTTTCCTGAAATCTTTTCATTGAGATTTTCCTGCTGAACACATTTACTGTGTTTACTGTATCTAATTGAAAGCTAACCAGCAAAGCACCTATTCCATGCTGATGTCTGAAGTGTCACATTAGTTTGTTGTATTTCCTTGACCTTAATTTTAATTAAATGTAATTGTTTTGGCTGCTGCTTAAATATAGTTGGTATGTTCCAATAAATCACTTCTAGATATTTCATTAGTGGTGAGTACTGAAAATTAAATTGAGCTCAGGAAGAAAAGGTAGCTTTGACTCTTTTAGCTTGTATTTACTTAGCCATAAGGAGTTATAGGGTAGGAAAATATTTTTAATAGATAATTTTATTTTTGGGTGGATGACTCCCAATCCATAGAAACCATGACAAAGATGTGTGGTAATAATACTGTAGATGGAAATATATTCCAGAGAGAGTATCTATGAATGTACAGACTTTCAGTTATGGCTAAGCATTCTTCAAACTGGGACTCTAGTGAGACATTCAGCTGTCAGTCTCCTCAAGTGCTGGAGTCTGGGGTTCTTCCAGAAATAGGTCCTAAATGAAATATTTTAAGGGAAGTGTCTTTACCAGTAAAAAAAGGAGGGGTGAAAAGACAAACTCGTGGCTAGTTGATGACAGTAAGGGTAAAGAGTGGCTCCTCCCAAAGGTTTGGTCCAAAGCCTGCTGAGCCTGCTAGGTGTGCAGGTGACACGGAACTGTTATTTCTTCTTGGCTCTCCTCAGCCTGTGTTGGGGCAGTAATTAAAAGTTTTACCATTTGAAGCCTTTCTGCATTCAATGTCAGCTGGTAGATTGTGTCACGATTACATGTCAGGGAAAATCAGAGAGCTGCATCAGCTTTAGCACTCTCATCAAGGTGGATGGACCTACAAGGACAGGCCTTCAAGAGGACCTGGTCTGAGTCTTGCTGCCTTCTCATGCTTTCTCTGCACTCATCCATGCTCCAAACTGCTCATTTCTTCAAAAGTTCAAGTAGAGAAGACCATTGAATGGAAGGGTTCTCTGATTTGCTTGCAGATCCACTCAGCCTCAACTCTGTCTTGCTTCAAACCCTGTGATTAAACCTCTTTACTGGTTTTTCCATGCTTGTTGTCCTCCCATCTCCGTTCCCACTTTCCCACTTCTGAATCCTTCTGTTTTCAGCCATCCTCCTCAATACCCTCAACACACTCCACTCCACTGCCTGATCCTCAGCTGCCCATCCCTTAGTGTTTGTGAATTATTTTCTAACTACAGTCAACATCTCCATTTATTCCTTTGGGCTGTAAGTATAAAAAGATTTGCTACTGAAAAAGACACAATAAAATATCCATCTCTTTGTATGTGATTGAAAATTATAGAAATAAGGACTAGCAGTTCCAAAACCATCGAGAAATAAAGAATTCAGTTTTTGCTTAAATTCAGATTCTGCTTTTAGTTCTGTCAGTGAGATCCAAAGAGCACATTGGGGCTGGGATTTAAATGTTACTTGTAAACTTTTTCTTGTTTAACCTTGGAACCAAATATACTTTGTCTTCTTGACTTCTTGAGTGCTTTCAGTTGATTTCAAAGGGTTTGTCCAGTGGGCATGATCTGTCCTCTCTAACACTGGTGTCCCAAAAAGGACGAAGTGGTAATATTGTGATAGAGATAATAAGCTTTTCTGTGGTCACTTTTATTTAAGACTCAAAGCAGTTTGAGGAAATGGATATTTTTCTACAAAATTCTGTATGGAATGGAATTTCTATACTGTATGGAATAATGGGCTTAAACATTTTTGTTAATAGCTGTTACTAAAAAAAATCATGATAAATTTCATAAAAGATAATTGTAACTATATATATATGGTAGTAGATTACTATTTATGGAATAAGTTACTACTCAGCATAAAGTAAGATGGCAGAATCAGGTTATGTTCTAGTCACTGGCTAAAGTGGTTGTGTTGTGTGATGTGAACTGAGTTTAATTTAATGTCCAGAAGAGAGATACTTCCTCTCCTGGTAAAAGTGTTTTGGAAAACTAGGCTAATAAGGCAAAAGCTAAAAACAACATGTCAGGAATAAGCTCCATCACTCCAGTAACCAAGGTGATGTTCATAGCAGAAGTTAAAGGAACTGTACATAAGGCAGTTTTGTAAAAACCACTACACTCCTTTCTTTATTCAAAACAAGGATTTAATTGGTTACAGTGTAGCTGAATTGAGCAAATAAAAGGTATAATTGATCATGACTCCTATATAGCACTAATAGCGGTTATTTTTTATTGTATTGGCAGCCAAAATTGCATTTCCTCTTTGTCTCAGGTCACTTACCATTCAAATGAACATTTGTTAATGGAACCAGATCATTAATAGCTGCTTTACTGATTTCCATGTCACTGCTTGAATGCCCATTTAAACATGCATGAAAAGTTAGGGCTTGGCTTCCTCTGCCACCTGAATATGAAATTCTCCCCATTTTGACAAACTGCTCATTTTGCAGCTTGCAGAAGAACTGAAAAGAAAGTGCTGACCACTAACTAGGTTTGTCTAATTACCCTGACAGAAAAAATTGGATCATTGTTATAGAAAGGAAACAGAGGAAACAGAGGCAACTCAAGAAAATACGACCAGGATCTTAAGCATTTGGGAAAGGACCAATATATTTATTTGTTTTTTCCTGCATAGAGCATTGCTGTGAGGAGAGAATGACTTCTTTCTGAGCAGATTTCACATTTCATCTCTGCCCAGGTTTATGTATATGCAACACAGCTGTGTAAAACTGAAGTTCTATTTTGTGCTTGTAGTGAAGTGGATGAGTAGCAGATCAAGATGTACCTAGAAATCCACTGTGTGAGGCACTCTGCTCACTACACACAGCCTTACCTCTGCCTGAGTCTGATGCATCCCTTAGGCTTGGCATCACTTGCCTACAGGGAGCACAGAACAGATGGGTGAATGGATGTGGATGAAATTTAGGGCATCTGAATGTGGAAGAGAGATGGTGCCATCCTCATAGAAACACACCTAAACAGATTTCTATTTAGTACAAGAATGACTGAGATACAGAGGAATTACCTGGCTTGCCAGAACCACAAAGACAGAAGAAATATCTGGAATTTCAACATCTATCTTTTGGACACTAGTCCAGCACCAGAGTCCCAACACCTGTTTTCTTTTCTGTGCCTTCATTGAGGCAACAAGGTGAGATCCAGCACTGAGATTATTTTGTGGGAATTTATTATGCAGTAATAGAACATTCAATATTTCCCTCGAGGTTGAACCATCATACATAGATTTATAGTGCAGTAAGAAATGTATATAAGAAATACAAAATTTTAGGAGTAAACACATTGTTTTTGATCACCACAGGAGTTGCAGAGATTTTATGGAGTGAGGATGGAAGATAAGGTCATGGCATAGCAAAGTCCAGGATGAGTGTCTTGCTTTTATGAAAGCTTCCTTCTTTAGCCTGAGCAAGTAATTCAGTGTGTTTTTCACATTTTCTACACTGGGCCATCTGTTAGTTAGACATCTCAGCCAAGATAGTAAGTGATGCCTCACATCCCTTTCTTTCCAATGACTTTTTACAATGAAAATAAACAGCTCAACTTCTTTTCTCCAAATGCTGAAATATTTAGCATCTTAATAGCTCTGTATAATGACTTAGACAGTTGGAGAGATGGCACATGCTTCCCACTGATATCAAATCTGTTAAAGTCTGTCTAGAGGAAAAATAAAACTCTCTCTTTTAAAAATGTGATTCCACAAATCTCAGTAGCATTTTCAGTCCCCTAGGTTATCTGCTAACCCAGTCTCTTAACCTAAAATCTCCTACTGTTCTCCAGTACTACCAAGACCCGAGCTGGTTTTATTGGAGCAAACAAGCTGGAAGTGTTTTAGTCCAGAATAAATCCAAAGAGCTTAGACTGGGAGATAAAAAAAGAAAAGGAAATTCTTAAGCAACTCACAAAGGGTTCTTCCTTACTTTCTCTCCTGTACTAATATATAATATTATATGTAGCATTTTTGGTTACCTCCACGACACGGTTGTAAATACATTATAAGGGAAAAAGGTAATAGATTGTGTAGCATAGACATTAGATCATAGATAACAGATAGGAGTTTGCTTTTTCTTTGGGAAATGATACCTTTTTTACCATCATGTGCTGATAACCTCTTTCTACTGGAGAGTTCAAATGTGTTTAAAATACAGAAGGATTTCTGATTCTTTATAGCTTGGCTGTATGAAATTCCAGACAGGTGTAGCTTCCAGGGTCTTTGAATTTTTCAAGCAATTTTCATTTCTATTTATGACTTTCTACTAGGAAAGTGGCTTGAAATTTGGATCTCCCCCTGATACTATTTTATCTGCTCACCTTTCTTTATTGATTAATTTCTCTTAAAAATATGAAGCCATTACACAAAAATTGACAGTCTGGAATATCCCCAGTATACTCAGGATGTGATAATATGCAACATGCATTTAAATTATTTTTTATGGATATCAGGTGCTTTTTCAAGGACATTAATAAGCAAAAGAGTATGGAAAATGTCACTGGGGTTTTTCTTTAGTAAGTACATGTGTCATCCTGCAAATATATGAGTGGTATACATAAATTCACTGGACAAAGGAAGCTCTATCTTTCTGTGAATTAATTTAGATCCTCCCAAAATTGTACCATTTGCACCCTTCCTTGGCTGCAGACAGCCCAGAGTTATGCAGAGATTTATGTGAAGCAGTTTGTGGTCTGTACTTGTAGTGACAGTTAGGTGATGACCTGTGGGTGAAAGAGCATAAATCAGGTATTGTTAGGTGATTTAACTTTCTGCTTCATTGCTCATTTATGAGCAATGTTGGCCACACTTATACAAACTCTATGTGCTTTAGAAGAATGTTGTTGTTGGATTTTATTTTTTTTTCTACCACATTGTGTCTTTTGGTCTGTTTAATACCATGTTCAGAAGAGCAAAATCATATTCCTCATCACTACGTTATTTAATGTACACCAAAGAAAAGGTCCCTACTTTATTGAATAACAATCTTGTGTGGAGCTCCCTATTTTGTTACATGGAAATGGAACACAATTAAATTCCTCTGGGGTACACAGGTTACAGGATGTCTTGTGTAAACTATATGGAGAGATTCAAAGACCCTATTTATTCTTCTATAATTAATTTATATACTGTGCCATTATTCTCCTTCTGCTTCAGTCTTTCACATTTTTAGCTTTTTTATTTCAAGATAGTGAAGCACAATAATTCATGGTGTTCCATATGGAAAGACTTTTTCTGGTTTCATGTTCTATGTTAAAAAAAAAGGGATTTACCATTCATAATACTGAGAATATGTATACTACTAAAGATAGCAAAAGTCAAAGGCTGTTTTACCAGTGTGGAAATTTAATCATGTGTTTAGAAATTAAATATTAGATTGTTATCTACCGAATAAAGGGATTTTATTTTCTCATGTTCTGGTACTTTAGAGGGCATATATCTTTCTTTGGAAACACCTGGTGCCAGATAATTCAGAGAGAAAATACAGGGCCAGTGGGTTTTGGGTTTCATGTTCTTCCCTCTTTCAGCTGATAGCAAAAGGGTACATGTATGTGTGAATTTGTTTGAATTTCAGTTTTTTATATATATATATATAATTTCAGTTATATATATATATACACACACACACCTGTATATACATTTGCATATACACATATTTGAATTTGAATGAGGATGGATGTATATGTGTGAGAAATCATCTTTCATATATGCAGAAAATGCAGCTAACTCTTTAAGCAAAGTCTGAAGAATGGTAGCCATTTAAGGGACGCATCTGAGATGACACTTGAGGTAACAAGAAGAAAGGAGTTTAATCTCTCTCTGACCACTGACAGTGCTGGGCACAAGTATCAGTGACCCCAGCTCAGACCAGAGGCTTTATCAGACTCAGTGGTGGCTCCTCCACCTGCTTTCAGAACTTCTGCCCAATTTCCCTCCATCATGTGTGCACAGGAATATTTCTGGATAGCCCTGAATTTTCATGAGGGGCAGAAGGAATGTTGCCTTTTCTTGTGCTGCTGGAAGGAGGTTGGTTCCTCCCCCTGCCCTCATCCTTTGGTCACTAGTAATGGTTCATTGCTGCTGCACACTGGAGTCCAGCAATGATATTTAACTGTTTCATTGCTTTCTGCAATAAACCAAAAAGACATCAACCCACTAATTATTGCAGGCATCTAGGGAGAAGGGAAAATGAGGCCCATAATTATCCTGATGGATCAATTATGTTCTCCAGAAACATTATAAATGTGTGTAATAATAACTTTAGCATTTCTTTAACCTGGCATGTTATAATGACAGCTATCTATAAATAGGTCAATAACATGGAGTACCTAAGAACAAGTGAGTGGTTTTCAGACAGTAAATGAAATCTGTTTCACAGTGGCCACCTCTGTTTTCTGCATAAATATTTTAGGATTCTGAAATCCATCCACATCATGATTAAAGAGGTGAACCAAGTATCAGCATTTGGCTAAAAATATCTGTAGATGGTATATTTTCTCTACAGAAGTCCTGCAAAAATAATTTTTATTGATTTCTAAGCTGACTGCTCCCAGAGTACCACATACCTTTAAAAGAGATGAGTAACTTAGTGCTGAATTTAGGTCAAGGTAGAATGTTTGAGTGACATGTTAAGGGAGGAAATAAAATCTTCTGAAGTGCACTTTACTGTGTACAGTACACAATTTTCCCTTACCTGTGACATCTGCAGCAAGCTCTCTGACAGAACTGGAGCTGGCCTGTGGGATTAAGTTTTTCAGCATCTGAAGTGACTGCTTTAGCCATGAGGCTTTGGGGACAGCCTCTTTCCCTATCCATGAGTTGCTGTGTTTCTGACTCTCTAGAGAATGAATATTTGATTTTATATATACAGTTTGGAACAGCTCTAACAGAGGGAAAGAGTATTCTCCCAGAGTTAAAAAACCTCTTCCAGTGAAATTTAAGCTGAGCTTCAGGTATTACTGGGTGAAATGCCACCTTTGAAGAATCAGCACTTTCTTTGCATCCTCTGATGTGACTTGATGAACTACAGGCATTGTACAAAACCTTGTCCTTCTGTCCTGAGAGTTGAAAATGAATTTTTTAAGGAAATATCACAAAGCTATTTTGGCCCAGTGAAAACAAAATAAGTAGATATTCTTCTGCCATATCAGTCTGTGACTAACAATTGTGAAATTTTACCAAGAAGGGTTAAAGAGTCCTATCTAGTACTTTCTACACCCCGAGGAGCACAGGGGTGAGCAGGAATATGTCTCTGAGCCCTGGGGAGAATGGGTGAGGTAGTTTAGAATGCATAAGAGACTAACCAGGGTACCACATAATTATCTTACATTAAAATAGAGCTGAGCTTGCAAGACTGGGATAGACAAGCCTTTGAAATGTAATAGTTTACATGCAATGGCTGCATTGCTTTGACAGGCTATGAATCAGCAAAGAATTTAGGTCCCAGCACTGAGACATCAAAGTAAGCACGTATTTAGTAATGGTATATAGGAGGCTAAATATTTGTATATGTAAAGCCAAAAAAATTTAAAAAAAAAAAGGAAAAAAAAAAGGAAAATGTGTTTTCTTACCATTTTGTTTCAGGGATTGAACTCCTCAGGAGGATATCAATAGAAAGGACCCAGCTGTTTGCATCCACTAACCAATTTCCTTTCTTGAACTGTAAGAACTATCAACATAAGAACTACTCTAGGAAAATGCAAGACCCACTCAGCATAATAACAATTTCAATTATTTTGAAACACATTTAATTTTTTCTTGAGATGCTCATTGTGGTATATCTGTATGGAGCTGTCATTAATGTCCCAGCTTCTTTTTCTAACAGATCTCCTGTTTGGCAGCTTAAGAATACATAATACTTGACTGAAATAAATGCTCCGCCTGGGGTGGCCTTTATTGGTGGTGTCAGATACTGAAATTTGTTGTGCATGGGATGTTCTGACTAAGAAATAATACTGAATCTCATGGTTGCAGTAAATTATCCTTTGTTCATAGTAATAGCTGACATTTCCTTTTGTTTCCATTTTTACAGTAAAGGAATTGACATTCTTAAACATAAAGAAAAATGAATGAGAAAAACCTAAATAATCACAAATTCCTTGTATTCCTTGACATGAATGCTTTCTCTTCTCACCGAAGTGGTTGTTTAGTTATGTTGCCTATACAGAGCAGCATACAAATAATTTGTTGCTATATGACAGAAAAAAATAAAATGTTAGGCTGAATCATTGCCTTTAAAGTGAAAAGTCTGACACTACTGAATTATCAGCTAAAGAGTTGCTTTCTAAATGGATTAAAATCCAAAAGGAAGGCATACACAGTTATATTCTGCTTCTCTGGCAGCCAGGATATTAATAGTGATGTTCTTGAATCATCAAGAGATGCCAAACTGGACCAGCTGATACTGCTAGGAAACCTCCCTTAGAAAATGGAACTAAAGAAAGCAAATAGATTTAATCTGGGAAGGAATAAAAAGTGTTTTACTCCTGCTGTTGACTATTCTGAACCAGCACAAGAAAAAAAATACTGCTCCAAATACATATTCATTGGAGAGGGAGGAAGCTTGATTTAGTGTAATATCGCCAACTACACAGAGCAAACTCAGAGGCCAGAGCACAAAGTGTGCATTAACATTACAAAAGGGAGAGAGGCTATGCCTGAGCCCCTGAGCAGCTGAAGGAGTGCCAGATCAAGCAGTGGCAGGGAAATTTCAGCCTGCCATGGTTATGCATTCTGGGTCACCTGAAAGATGTAAAAGACAATGGTGTATAAGGAAACGTCTGACTCAGAGCTACTCTCTGGCCAAGTGTTCTGGAAGAGAAAAAGCAAATATTTCCAGCAACGTAAGGAACAACAATTGCTCAAAATTTACAATGTAAGGAAAAAAAAATTGCTCAAAAATTAATGCCCAAGCCTTTCTTTGCTGCAGTGTGTTCCCTGTCCTTCCCAAGCACAGTGTGGGTCTGAGCCCTTGTGCAGCTGGCAGCAGTCGCTGTACGTGCCAGGGGTTACACAGGCTGACAGCGCCTGGGGCCAGCCTTGCCACCCCTGTGAGGAGGGCTCGGGGCTCCTGTGATGGGAACTGCTGAGAGGACAGGAGCTGCTGTGCTCAGGAATACTGTGAGGCAAGCACTGTCAACTCTTCTGCAAAACCTTGGCTTTCACAGTGTCCTTTCTACAGTGAGAGGTGTCTGAGACTCTAGGCAAAAAAAAAAATTCACTCGGGTGAAAATGACAGATTCACAATTAAATAATCTTCCCAGCAGCCTTTTTTCTTCCTGTCTTTGATGCAATCATTCACAAGAGGTTTTTTTGGCAGGCGTTAGGAACAGCAGTGGTGATGGTGATGAGCACAGTCCTGGCAGTGGTGCCCTGCACTTGTCAGGGCCACAGGCAACCCTGAGCACTGATTTTGTAGAATCCTGGGGGGAATCCTGGGTTGCTAAAAGGTGGCTTTCAGGAGAGGTGGCAGCATGACATCTAAGGCCAGACCTGTTAATTTGTAGAAAATGGATACCTGCATTGCCTAGCCCAGGCACCTGCTCACTGAGAGAAGGGAGTACATTTTTGGAAAAGTCTGTAGAGTATTTAATTTTTCATATTGGCTCACGCTGTTGCCTCTTTACTGCCCAAAGCAGGGATTCATTTCCCCTAACTTTAGCCATCCAAAAGTGAAGAATAGCCTCAGGCAATGGCTGAGCCCTTGTTGGAGCCTGTGGAGATGCTAAAGGAGAGGGAGAGAACAAGAGAGAGACAAGAGTACCTCTGTGTGATGTTTGGGTGGCCCTTTGGTAGGTCATGTGAATCATCACCTGACATGGTGATCATTGATGAGTGACTGTCCCGCTCCCAAGCTGAGATACCTCACTTTTAGGTGGAAAAACTTTCACAAGACAAGTCCCTCACTGCATGTGTGTACATGCACCAGAGCATGAATATGGGAAGGTTTTCTTCCCTATGGCATCTTGCTCTCAAATTTGAAATTATTGGCACTTTTGTGTGGGCCACAAAGCAACAAATTACTTTTATACACAGAATGCTTTGGAAAACACCTGAGCAGTGACCGATGGATCAGTGTGTTGCTCTGCTAATACTTCCCTGCTCAGTTTTAAATCAGGAGAAATATAAATGGCTTCATTCTGTATTTTTTATTTTCCTTTATTTTAAAGTCTTAGAAGGTTTCATGGTCTTTTGATGGGCTTAGAAAACAGTTATTAGTTGTCTCCTTCCTCTCATACTAGGCAGCAGACTGTTTAATGTAAAATCTTCCTGTGAGCTCCAGAGGGCTGCAAATTAGCACTCTGTAGAAAGCAATGAGGGAAGTGATGGCCATTGGTATATGTCCCATATAAGTAGCAGTTCAGCATATATGTTTTCACAGTAATCTCATTAAAATAGTGTAAATCAATAAACAAAAACTGTAAAACCATAAATGCTCAAACACTGTGTGATTAAATTGAGTGAATCAAAATCCCAGATGCTATTTTGGTCCTGTGCCGTGCTGAGATTTTGTTATTGTTACTGACACCACAACATCTGCAAGGATAATTTTTATGTTCATTATATTTACTGTGTTGCTGAGAGAATTAGAAGCCCCTGAAGTACATCTTAAAAGCCTTTATAGCACTATAAAAGACTCTGTCACTGTAAACTCCATTAGCCAAGCTCTTCAGGTTCATAATGAGATTCTTAGGAAGAGGACAAGGCAAAAGAATGACAGGGTCTTATCCCAGCTCCTCTCAGGGAATGTGACATGTCGTGCACTGACTCAAGAAGAAACAATGGATGCAAAAGGCTCAGTGAATTCATGGCCTTGGAATGCAGCATGGGTTTGGCAGGGCTTCTGTTTGTCGCTTTGTTTAGAGCCATGCCATGTGTCTGCCTCCAGTTCTGGGCTGACAGGCAAGATATATGGACCTGCAGGAGAACCTGGGCACATCTGACTAATTTCACTCTGCCTTTACCATTGCTGGTTTTCATACCTACAAGTTTATTTCGTGGATCTATATGTAGTGGAGATCTCGGCAGCATTTGGAGGACTTCCCAGTGGTCAGGCAGTTCTGGTGCAGGCAATACAGCCACCAGAAAGCCTCTTATATATTGTTATTCTTTGCTTCTATTTTTTTCTACTTTTTAGTTCCTACTGGTTTTCCAAAAGGGAAGAAAAAGCATATATTGGGCCAAAAAGATCAATAAAAACATCTGTCCTTGGTACAGTTTTTGGTAGTTTTCTGCATCAGAAATGTGACATGGTTCATTTATTAATTTTAAGAGTCATTTTGTCATAGCTGAACCCATTCCTTGCTTTGACTGTTACAGAGGAGTTGCAGCTCTGCAGGGTGATGTGGGCTCTCATAAAGAAGCTCTTGAAGATGGTGAGAATCACCCCTCAGGTGTCTTTTGCTATTGATTATAGTGACCATGGAGACCCCTAGCATGGCTCTAGATAATGACTTTGCACTTTGAGATCACTGAAATGGGATAAAACAAACTCCATTCTTACTTTGTTAATCACTATGTATTGCACCTGAATTTATACCATGGACTTCAAAGGCAGCACTCTAAGGTCATTTTTCAGAGACACAGGAAGTAAAGAGAGAGTTGGTCATTTCAGGAGGTTGCTGCTTATTCACAAGAACACTGTAAACTGCCTTATACATTTGTTTTTGCCTTTGAAAGAACAAAGATTGCAAGAACGTATTTAGTACCAAAACAGAAAGATCAAACTTGTTCCTTTCCAAAAAATGCACAAAAAAAAGTCCAAAAAATCCCAACCCCAAACTCTATTCTTCCTTCTATATCAGAGATAAAATCTATTTCCAACCTTTGTTGACTTCTGCTAAGGCAAAAGTTTTCTACAGCTGGTGGAACTAGTACTAATGGATAATTCAAACTTAAAGAATCACTAGCAAGTTATTATATTTCTCTGTACTAATAAAAACTGAGAACAACATATAGCATTACAGAGAATGTCTTTCTTATATATAGTGAGTACTTCTTTCTTTATTAAAAGAATATCTGAAATCTTTATTACAAAATATCATCAAAACAAACCAATAAACATGACAAAATGCCTGAAGTTTTGTGTTTGGTCTAAGAGGGTAAACACAAATTAGTGTACACACTCAGATAGTACAGCCACCCATGTAAGAGACCCAGAACAGCATGTGGCATACACATGTGTGTATGAACATCAGCTGTAAACCTTTATAGATCTGATGTGAGGTCAAGGTCTTTATCCTACAGGTCTCCAAGAGATGATAAATCCACCTTTACCCCATTCCTGGAAGTGTTCAAGACCTGTCTGCCTAAGGCTTTGAGTAAGCTTGTCTAGTGGAAGGTATCCCTTGCAATAGCAGAGGATTGAAAACCTTCCAGCCTTCCAACCCAAACCATTCCATGATCTTTCAGATGCTGATCACTAATCTTATTGGCAAAAGAGATTTTTTTTTGTTGTTGTGACAAGCATTTTCTGCTTTGTTGCTTAAAAATTTCACATGACATCTCATGCACAACAACTCCAGCATCGGACTGTACAGACTTAGATCCTTCTACCCTAATACACAAGAGGAATCTGGTAGCATTGTAAACATTTCTTTCTCAGATTATTAGTTTCCTTACATAGCTAAGAATTGCAGGATTAGGACTAAATTAACATCCTGAATGTGACAAACTGTGGTTTATCTATCGAAGTCCTCACCATCTGTGTTTGGATCCATAGCACAATTATTTTACTGAGCTGATAATTCCGTATCCAGTTTTTGGATCAACCTAGAGTTTTGATTTGAGTGGGTTTCTCATGCTATTTGCTGATCAGTTTTTAGGTAACTAAATTATTTTCTTTTGCAGGAGAGTCGATGAAGCCAGATCAGCCCCAGCAAACCTCTCAGACACTCTCTGAAAATGTCTAAGGCTGGTCCATTACAGACATCAGCTCAAGGCCACCAAACTTTGGAAGGATTTGTGCCTATAGGTGCTCACTTTTAGGCAGTATTTGAGCCTGTATGGTTCTGTCATAAGCACAGCCAGGGAAGCAGGCAAGAGGCATGTTTTGGTATGGCAGCAGGAACATGAAAAACTGGATGGTTTTACTTTGTGGAGGTCTTTTTGTAACAGGCAGTATAGGACCTGTCACAGTTCTCACAAGCCCAGAAATCTGCCAGGAAAAGGATATAGAAATTGGGATAGAGAAAGAGAAGGACTTCTTTGACAAGTGGCTTAGGTCTTCTCCATGAAAGGAAATTTTGACATTGATTTTACTGGGGCTAGTGAAGATGTTAGTATAGAAGCGGGAAGTGCACAGGATGGGATTTAGGTAAGAACATGCTTGACTAGTGCAATTTGAATGTCTGGCTTGTTGAGTCACTTGTAGACTTCACAGAAAATAATCTCTATTTAAAACCACATTTTCTTACGCTTTCATCCTGACAGCAGTTCATACTTACAAAAGAGAGAGAAGGATTTTTTGATAATAGTTATTTTAAGTTTCCACAGCACTTAGTGAGCTGGAGTCTTCTTTGTGCCTCTCCAGTTTTACTGTGGTGTAACTCCATTGACTCTCTGGGAACTCTGGGGGCTGTCAAGCTGAAGTGTTACGGCAGTGAACTGAGAGAAGCAAAATATGATTGCCACCTCAGTGCAAACAGAAAAATTGTTGACCATAAATTGTTGTTCTGTTCTTATTTAATTTAGCTGTGTGATTATGAAGTTTCTTTTTGCTGTCAACTGATGATGAAAGACCATAAATAGTCCAAACCTGAAGTGTGTTTGTTTCATTTCAGCAGAGACAGAGCTGGCCAATATTTTATCTCGCCTGTGGGACTAGTGAAAGGTCAATAAACTCTTCTATGAAAGTGCTTCAGGACTTTGCATGAGAACAACATTTAGCATCCAGTTTTTGCAGCAGCATCCACAGAAACTGGCCTGCCATCTCTTTTCCTGATCTCTTTCACAACTGCATCATTTCCTAATCTGGCTTCACCATTTAGCTGTGAGTAACTCTAGAAAACATCTTTTGGAACAGCCTTTATTTTATTTCAAAGAATATTTGGGAATTCATACCTCAGTATGTCTATTTGCTTTCTTAATTATTCATTTTACTGGATTCTGCTTGTTGCTTCATACTTAATCTTTTTCCAACTTCAAAATACAGTTTTTTTCAGCAGCCCTCTTTTTATAAAAAGACACATTTTATACCTTTTATAAAAATATATATTTTACATCTCTAAATGCAAAAATAAATAATACCCTTTTATCTGTTTTGATATGAGCAAGATTGAATTCAGTGACACTCAGTTTGTTCCTAAATTATACGATTTTCTGTGGTTTCTAAACATATTCTAAACTACATTTTATCAAACCCCAAAGTAGTAATTACTTCTACCATTTCTGTTTCTTTTCTTGTTTGATTTCAATGTATTAATAAATTCTCAGATTGTATCTATGTTCTAGGAAAGTGTAAGAAATTACTACAGAAATCAAGCTAATGTGATACATCTCATGATTTCATATAAGGCTTTGAGTTTGTTGTACAAAATATTGTAAAAATAGAACCTTCTCTGTAATAGTCAATCTTGATTCTAAAATTCTGATTTTCTGCTAAAACCAGATAAATATTTTCCCAGTAAAAACATGGTGTTGGAAATGACAGAAAGAAATGAACCAAGGAAGTAGAGATGATCTGTTTTCTTTTTGTTGGGTAGCATAGTTGTGCTTTGTGTACATTAAGAACATAAATATCTTAAAAATATACGGATGCAAAGTATATTTTTAAGACACATACTTCCTAACTTTTGTGTTCTATGGTAAAATGGCTGAACCTGTGAATTATTTCAATACTTTCATGTTTGAAATAAATATAAGGTTCTAATTTAGCAGCAGAACCAATAAACAATGGAGCCAAGTTCAGTAACCCTGTTGGTGACATAGTATCTACTTCCATGTGGGAATCGTTTCTGCGTTTATACCACAGAGCTTGAAAAGAAACTCCAAGAACCAGCAAGTGAAGGATTTCCAGCAGTGTGTTAATGAACTTAATTTTCTTTTTGTAGTCTTGCTTCAAGAATATCACAGTTCTGTGTCTTTTTCCTCGCTGAATGAACAAATACTGGCATTTACCTTTAAACTGCATGTGAGCTGTGTGCCAAGCTGCCTGTATGAAGTTGCCTTGGATATGCTGCACTATGAGACTTTGGGAAACTCTACAGCTCCCAGGTGCAGCTAGAGCAGCACATATTCCCCATGCACCATATTCAGCCCCTGTGCCAAGATGGGACTTGAGCAAAAGTCACATCTCCCTGCAGTGTTTTTTCCATTGGGAAGGAAAATAGGGTCTGTGGGAGAAAGGAGTGGCAGCATAATTCCGCCACATCCTGATCTGGATAGGGAAGGGCTTGGGTGTGCTAACCCCAGAGTCTGTGCATGGAGTGGGCTCTGGGGGCTGACCAGCATGCAAGTAGAGTAGGTAGTATGTATAGTTTAGTGTGAATTGAGAATTTACATCTCACTGCCGTGGCCAGGTTCAGGGGGTCATGATGACACATCCACTTTTGCTGAAATTATTCTCTGGCAAACAATCAGTTGTGCTTTTGGTGTAGAGGTGCCTAAACCTTTAAAAATGTGCTTTAACTCTCAAAATCCACAGTTTCCTGGTAAATGCTTTCACACAAGGTGTTGGGGCAGGCACCTGCTCATAGATATTTGTTTGTTGTTGTAACCCCACCTGTTTAGCATGGTCTTACTATTTCACCCTCTGCCATCTCCATCTGACCGTACAACCTTCACAAAACTTCCAGCTGGTAGGAAAACCACCTAAAACAAGACTCATGTGAATGTATGAAATTATGTACAAAGGAAGTATTAACTGCTGAGCAACTCAGCTGGAGTGATGTAAGTGCATTAAGGGTGTTAAGGATACAGTTAATCTTATCCTAAGTGAGATGTTGAAAATCAGACTTGAAAGTGACCGGGCCAAGCCACAAGTTCAAAAGGAGGCATCACCTTTATAGGCATCTAGCATTTAATAAAGTTAATTCCACTTGACAGTACCCACATAGAAATGCTCACGAACCTACTTCTTGCTGAGCTGGAAAACGCAACATGTGGAATGGTGGCACTGTAGAAATGCTGTTGGACAGAGGGAATGGAAATGTTTGTAGATGTCAGTGTGGTTTTGCAGTGATTCTGTTTACTTAGAAAGGATCGGC
Organism: Prinia subflava; assembly: GCF_021018805.1. Taxonomy (NCBI): domain Eukaryota; kingdom Metazoa; phylum Chordata; class Aves; order Passeriformes; family Cisticolidae; genus Prinia; species Prinia subflava. Next base: position 29,496,504 of record NC_086249.1, read on the forward strand.
TACCAAATGTGTTTAATATAGTGAGCACATCTCACACTGCTTTATTAATTTCCTGTGATTCAGACAAAATTAACGTTTTTCACCATGCCAGCCATACAGGATGCTTCATTTCCCAAGACTTTACTCATATCACAACTCTCTTTGATTCCCTCATGTCTGTTATAAGCAACTCCTGTCTGATTGATCATGAGCAACGAGCAATATCATCTAATATGCCTACGTCCTTCCCAGTATCATTTTATTCCCCAATTGCCCAAGCTCACTTTTCATGATCTCCTGCTGTAAACTTTCTCAGTGATTCTATGGATAATGAATTGTATTTCTAAGCTAACACACATAAGGAGGTCTGACCAGCTTGCTGCAGTGTTTTTATGGCTAAGCCTTGAAAATCTCCAAGGATGAAGGCTGAACTTCTCCCCTAGGTAATCTATGACACCACTTGACTGTCTCCATGACGAAATGTTTCTCCTTATGTCCAGTCTCAAATATTTCTGTTTCTACTTAAGTCTGCCATCACCCAGTTTAGTGTCATCTCCAAATTTGACAAGAGTGCACTCTGTCTCCTGCTCCAGGTCATTGATGAAGATTGCTAATCATGTTGCAGGACTGACCCCTGAGCTTGATCATGTAACTGGAGTGCTAAACCTCTGTTTGATCCACCTATCCAAACCATGACATCTCAACCTGGAAGCAAGCTACAAGAACCTGGATATTTCAGGAAATACATTGAAAGTCTTTCTGAAAATGAGATCAATTACTACTCTTCCTTCATTTAGAAATCTAGTAATTTTATTTTAGAAAGCAGTTAAATTGTTCAGCATTGATTTAACCTTTGTAAACACATGCAGAATACTCCCAACCACATGATTCTACTTCATGTGTGCAGAAACACGCTCCAAGAGCACTTTCTCCATGATTTTCCCAGGGACTGAAGTGACACTGTCTAATACTTAATTCTCTAGATATTTATCTTGGCCTTTTGTTGAAAGTGGATGGAATATTTTCCTCAGTTTTCAGGTGTAGCCCCTCACCTCCCTGACCTTTCAAAGATGGCAGATTACCAAGCAGATATTTCCTTCTGGAAGCAGGGACAGAAACAAGATTTGTTGTGATTTGTTATGGTGTCTTAAACAGTCCAGTCCACTTGCACACACCTTGCTCTTTGCATAGCCTTCATCCCACATATTGCAACTGTATTTGAAAGCTCACAGCCAGCTGGCACCTATGCATTACTCTCTCACTCTTTATTAGCTTGAATGTATCATTTATAGGGTACAAGGCCATCTTATGTTTGTCTTATTAATATTTGGGCTTAGTGATTGAAATTTTGGGACATTTTGGACTTAAGTATTAACTTTGTCTCTTGTCCTTAGTCACAATATGATATCAAGAGGAGGAAGAAAACCAACAAAAATGGATTGGGAAAATAAAAGATTCTTCATTATTATACTCATGAACATAGAAAGAGATTTATTAGTTTGCAGAACAACTGCTTTTGTGAAACATCTTGTGTATAAACCAATCATTAGAGTCTTACTAAGAGCCCATTAATTGCTAAGATAATTACCACCACTCAAAAAACCAGCCTCTCCGATTGAGAATCAGATGTATCAATCAGGTGTTTAAAACAGATATCTGTGAGGTCTGCCAACTCACATCCTTCTTTCAGCAAACCCATTTGTTGGATATATTTAGTAGTGCTATTGTCATCAAGTACTGATGTGCTAAATTCAGGTGATGGAAAATCCATTGTATCAGTCATTAAATTGTTTCAGTGGGCACTACTGTCATTTGAAGATTGACATTTATTTCTTACCCACAATTTGTCTTGTTCAGATTTCAGAAAACTCATTACTATATACCTTTATCTACTAACAGTATTCCTCTGCTATTTCAAGTATTTGCCTATGTATTATTGAAGGCTGTGATCAAGTGATGGTGTAGCCTGTACTTTGAGAAATTAAATAAATTAAGTACATTTCTCATACTTTAATATCACTTTTAAAAAAATTTCTATGGCTCAGTTCCATCATCTGTCTTTTTTTTTCCTTAACCTTAATTTTTTTCTGCCTCTCTTTACAAAGTATAAGGCTTAGCAAAGGTTTCCAGAAAAGGTCTCATTAATTCTATGTGTCATAATAATAATCTCTCTTCACTCTACCCCTGCTGCTTTTATGCCAAAGATTGCACCTGCTATCATAGCTGCTGTATCAGTCAGAAAGACATGGCTGGCTATTCTTGCCCTGCAGAATAAAACTTGTATAAAGAGCCAGGGGCTGAAATCGTCACATAATTTAGGCAAAATAACGGTGACAGCTGTTAAGTATGTATTATGGAAGCATAGCAAAGCCATAATTTGTCTGTATCTTATGCAGGGTGTATGGAAGGGTGCTCACAGCCTGCTGAAGGTTTCAGAAGCATTGTGAGGCTGTGGCTACTTGTACAGTCAGTGGGGAAATGTTTCTGAAGCATTTTCTGAGCTCTACATGAGCACATAATGGTAGAACCTACCTTTATTCTTGTACAGTGATCCAACTCACTCAGTTCCCAGAACTGGTTAACCATCCAGATGCTGAATTCCTTGCATTGGAAGCTGTCTAACTTTAATCATCTACCACTGAAGTCCAGGTTGTGGTCCCTGATTCCACGGCTGCTTCTGATTTTCACAGAATCACAGAGCGAGTTGGGAAGGCACCTCCAGGAATTATCTAGGCCAATGCCTTGCTCAAAGCAAGGTCACCTAAAGCAGGTTGCTCAGGACCTTATTGAGTCAGGTTTTGAATATCTCCAAGAACCCTCTGGGGAACTTATTGCAGTGGCTGTCCACCCTCACCATGAGAAGGTTTTTTTCTTATGTTTAAATGGAAATGTGTTTTATTGAATTTCGTGCACGTTTGTTATTCTTGTCACTGGGCATGACTGAGAAAAAAACATAAAATTGTTCAAGCTGGAAAGGATCTTTATTATCCTTGAGTCCAGTTGTAGATCTAACACTACCAAGCCCACCACTAAACCAGACCTTATGCACCACATCTACCTGTCTTTTAAAAACCTTCAGGAATGTTGTTACAATCTATTTAGCGAGAGGTGGTTGTTACAACCTGTTGAGTGAGTCTGTCCACATTGCGCCCCTCAAGCAGAATCAGTGGTAAGAAATAGTGAAAATGTGACCAGCAGTACCAGGTCCTTCTAGCACCACTGCTTTGCTAAAGTCCATGCACTCTGCATTTTAAGGAAAGATATTTCTCAATACTTTGAAAGGAAATATTGATCTTCCTGTCTTCTGAAAAGATTGGAGAAGGAAAAGGAAGAAAAAAAGCCAATCCACTTGGTTTTGATTTGTTACTGCAAAGCTGAAATGGAACTGTCTGTCCAGCTCTCCTCAGAGATGCAGGCTGTGATCTCTCCTCAGCCTCTCTTGTCCTCTGCTGCCTTAGAGCCTTGTTTTGTGTATATGTTGGTCATCAGAGGTGGCAGACCTACCTCTCAGGAAAGTGAAGGCAGTTTGCTGGCTGCTTCCCATGGTCCAGTCAGGTTGTGAGATGCAGTTTTGTATTAATCCCAACAGAGACCTCCTAATAGATTCTGTCACTTTTGGCTTGAAATCTCAGCTCTGGGTCAAATTGGTACTGAGAGGGAAAACTCTTGTGGGCTAAATAGGTGTTATCAAAATAATTCAAAATCAGCCCCCAAGAACATAGGTGTCTTTGCAGGAGTGTAAATAAATATGAAAAGAAAGATGATTTTGTAAGAGAAAAAGCAGAAAACAACATTTTCAATCCTATATTTCTGTAAATTAATATCATGCTGCAACTTACTTTTCCTGTCAGTTTGGCAGGATGTACTTTTGCACCAATTTTATTCCTATGCTGAATCATTTCCCTAGTGTTTATAAATGACAACTCTCATGTTGGTTTTTCTCCAGACATTGTATATTGTATTTGCCTGGTCATTAATAGTACTACCTGTCTCCCTTTCATTCTTAATAACATTCATTTTCCAGAATAGACTGAATGAGCAAGTTCCACAAAAGGGAAAAAGGAATAGCAGACGTGAAACAGCAGGTTGGTCTTTTTTTCCAGGATCATTTCCCAACCGCCAAAGCCTATAATAGCAAAGATAATTCTATCATGGCCCTCAGAATGAGCTGATCCCAATTTAGCAGGCCTAAAAATCATCTGAGAGGCTTTACTCTGTATTTCCTTACTAATTAGGTTGTGTGGCAATTCTGGAGACAGATGGGACAGGTGTAGAGGTGATACTGAGTGAAACCAAACCCTGAATATCACAGTGGTACATTGCAACATTTAAAACAAAACAGAGAACAGTGCCTTGACCTTGTTAGAGGATTTCCTGACTTAGATTCCTGATTAATTTTGAGTCTTTAGCTGCTAAAATCGAAACCTTGGTCTCAGACTTGATCTCTGTTCAGAAGTGAATTCAGAACAAATGATACAACTGTCTGTAAAGACTGGCTGTTTAAAAGCAAGGAAAGGAAAAGTCCCAGATATTTTCCCCATGATAATTTGCAATCCTACAGGTTTGTAAGAGAAATATACAAAAGTCAGTTCATGCCTTTGTTCAAAGTCACAGAGACCTCTGCTCCTAAAGACACTTTCAAAAATCTAGCAATGTCCAAGGTGACCACTCCAAAACAGCTGCTCTCACACTGGGGGGGAGTCTGTGTTAGACATGTTGAGGTTAATTAAATGTGGCAACCCTTAAAATAAAAGATAGGTGCTATGTTTTGATAAATTTTCCAGTTTTTCTCTTTGAATACACTAGATAATAAAACTTCAGAATCCTGTTTAGTTTTTTGTTTGTTTTGTTTTGTTTTTTTGTTTGTTTGTTGGAGAAGAAATGCAGTTATCCATTTTCCAGGTTAATTACAGACCATCACAATCTAAGAGCTGTTCTTTACATGCTGCTTGTTTTGGGCTGATGTGCCATGATTTCTTATTTTCAACCTCTTATTTTTCTCAGTGTTTGACTTCCACTTAAAATTATGTTAATTTTTTCCATACTCCAACGTAAATTAAAATGCTACTGTTTGAACCTGAGTCAGAATCAAGGCCTTGTTGCACATTCAAATAAAATACTTTGTACCTAAATAAAAACCTGTGAAGCATTTCATTCCATAAGTGTCAATAGAATTTGATTCCAGATTAGGAACATATTTGTGTGCATTTGTGAATATTTAATGTATGAAACAGGAAATTTTTTTTGTGAAATTTGAAGATAAAGTAGCAAATCTTTCTGTTAATTCTATGTTGCCTTCATGGGAATGACAATGTAATAGAAGGGTCTTGTGGGCAAGGTAACAATTTTATGTGCTTACTTGAGCAATAAAATGATCCAGTTACATATCTAGAGGGAATAAATTGAAATTACTTGAAAAACAGAAGAAAATTTGGCTTGTGGTTAGGGCTTTGGTATTGTCCTCAAGTAGTCAAGATTAAATCCTTGCCATGTTGAAAATGTGGTCTGGTTATTTAGTCTCTCCTTGTCTCAGATATTTTTAAGGATGATACAGCTTAGAATAAAATTTTCGTTTAGATTTAATCAATTTCCTTTTTGGTTGTGGAACGGGAAGAGAGCATTGGCCTTTTTCTGCTAGAAGTTACATTTGTGGAAACACCTCTCCTGAAGGTTCATGTTCTGTAACCATTACTAAAGCAAGGCACACCAGGTTTATTTCTTTCTCCCCAAAAGCTTATCATGGGTCTGAGCTGGCTAGCACTTGCATAATTCATGTTGGGTACACAGATCAAAATAATTTCCTGCACAGTGCAAATATTCTAGTGATTCTAAGATATTAATTTCAGCTTTAATGTAATTTAGCTTGATTTTTTTGTTGTCTTGAATATCAAGGAAAATGTGTTTGACACTGATAGCATGTCCTGGAGAGGAACCTGGCTTGTTATTGGTGTACTGCACATAGGGAGGGTGGACAGCCACATCCACTAATGGGATCCTGTTCATTTGGTCCCTTATATACTGAATTACAGTCAGATTCCCACAAATACATAAAGGCAGGATGGAACAAACTACAGCAAGGTATATGTTAACAACTGCATTTTTTACTATTGTACTAGGGGAGATCAGATTCAGAGTTTCAGTAACATTAAAAAAAATGATATCTTGATGGACAGTTTATTGGCTCATATTTCTGTTAAGACAAATTTGAAAAGTATTCTAGTTTTAAAAAAAAGTCTTTCATTGTGACATCTTGTATCTTCCTCTCAGCTTAGCTATCCTAATTTTTCTATGGTCATGGGAAGCAGTGGCATTAATTGAGAAAACCATCCTGCATGAGAACCACTCTCTCTAAACACATCCCCACTTCACTAAGTTGCTTGAAAAATTTTTATTACATTTTGCTTTTGAGATCTTTTTTAGCTCTAGCTAATATTCTGGAGCAACTTATAGGGATATATTATTTAAAATAAATCATAGTGTTATGCAAAATATTCTGCCACTATAGTAAGTCTCTTAAATATTTTTTTTAATGGGTGGATTAGAACCTCCACTGTTCCAATATCACTGAGTGGCTACTGCATGCTCCAAATGTATATTTTGATGAACACTGTTTAAACCACTGCCTCTGTCTTGCTGTAGAATAAAAATTTCTGCCATGGAGAAAAAAAATATTGCTACAGGCAAGAACAGAAGAAATTCTTGTAATGCCTAAGCCTCAGAAGAAGATAGAACATTTGCTCGACAAAATAAAAGTCCTCTGTAGGAAAGGATGGGACAGATTTACTGCAAATGGAAAGCATAAAGGATCACTAGAATCAATGAATCCTCCTCAGCTTTCTGTTGTTTTTAATGGTTTACCTAATACTATTGAAAATTGAATTTTCAGGTGTGAATATGATACTAACACAGGAAATACAGCAAATAAGGAAGAACAATGAAGCTCAACACAGAGGACTTAAATCATTTAAATGCCTTTTTCTAAGAGACGATGTAAAATAGTAAAGAATCCAATGAGTAACAAACAGAACATCACTGCAGCATGTTACCAGGAGTTTGTAATAAATCTGGGGAATTATTATGGAGATACTCCCCATGGCCTTCAACCCACTGTGCTTCTGTATTGGAGAAGGCAACCCGAATTGCCAGGAGTACAATATAAATCAGAAAAGATAGTATTATTGTAGCTAAAGTAGTTAGACTGCACCTAGAGCACTATAAACAACACTGAACACCACACCTAAGAAAAGACCTAAGTGCCCATGGGGGTGCAATAGATAGCAGACAGATTTGGTCTCAAAGGCATTTGCCTGAGGAACTGGCATGTTTTTAGTGACTGAGATAAGTTTTTGTGCTGATGTAGCAGAGATTCTCCAAACTGTGAAAGGGATTAATGAAAAAGGCTCAGGCAAGTAAGCTGAGCATGCATCAGCTAAGCAGAGATTGCCTAAGGCATTATGAGGGCTTGGGCAAGCATCCAATGTTTTACTTTTGCCCATCTTTAGAACTCAGGAACTCCCTGCAGCAGATGGCTGCTCCCAGTCATTGAACTGTGAAATAGTTAGGGAATTCACTCCACTGGTCAGTGTTTGTTGGAGGAGCCTATTGGAGGTAGAGTGAAGTGCATTGTGTGGTTCCCTGAGCTTGTGACAATTCACCAACCTCTCCTGAGCAGGAACTTCTCAGTGACATCTGATCTGTTGGATAGCAGCAGCACCCAGGCTGGCCATTTCAATGCAGCCTACCTACCAGACAGCCTTTGAAGCTGGTCAAGGGCAAGTCTATTCTCCTGGGGAAAAAATGGAAGGCTATAGGTACCGTGGAGGTGATCAGCGGTCATTTACTTTTAGTTTTTCACCTAGTCCATGATATAACATCAGGTGGAAAGGATGGCCCAAGATCTTTCCTGGAGCTGGATATCACATGGGCAGATAAGGTGCATAAACACCAGGAAGTTCAGCCAGGACTCTGGATGAGAGAAGCATAAACGTGATGATGTCAAGCTTGGAGGCATCAGAGTGCTCTCAGGATCATGCAAGACCTAAAACTGTAATTTACACCTATGCATTTTCAACAGAATTGTGCCAGGAGGAGTTGCAGTTCATCAGGAGTTGTTCTAGGTAGGAATAATAAAACTGAAATATAAATACCAGAGTTCATCTCTGCCTTCTTGATGTTAACGTCCTAGTGTTCCAGCTGTGTGGCAGAAATATATGGAGCCAGGATAGCAATGACACCGAGGAACCTTGCCATGATCTGCACACAAACTTTGAAGAGACACTTAGCATCCCAAACCTGGTTCAGAACCTGAGATATGAGACATTTTTGACTAACACCACTCCGAGAATATATAGGGCTCACCACACAGTAGATAATTATCTTCTTGAAATTATTTAGCTATTTGTTGAGGAAGAGATGGTCTGACTTTCTTTATTTCAAATTTGAGCTGTAAATTCAATCGTTGTGGCTTTGTGCTGAACATTGTCATCATCTCAAACAAGCAAATGAGTTTTTTTAGCTATACACTTCTACATATACATATACATATACATATACATATACATATACATATACATATACATATACATATACATATACATATACATATATATATACATATACACATACACTTCCTCTTATACTCACTCTGTACATGTGAAAAACACAAGGTGCTGCACTTTGGCTGCCAAAGGTGGTCTAAGGGCTTTGGCCTCCCACTAACCAAGATACACTGGCTGAACATTGCTGCAGAAAGACCCTGTCAGGTGAGGCATTTGTACACCATGGCTGCCTGTGATTGCAAACAAATGTATCTGGTGATGTCTTCAGTTCCATGTGCCACATTTTCACCCCCTTGCTCCCCCACTTCCCTCCAGGATTACTGCCTGAGGAACTGTACAAGGGCTTGCAAAATGATGCTGTAGAGAGCTCTTATTCGGCATAGGAGTGTGAGATAAAAGAAACTTCAGTACTGATAAGAGTTGTTTTCACTGTGTAAAGTGGAGGTTGCAGTCATGGTGGTTCTTAATAAGCTCATGATAATGATGGATATGGATATGGAGCTTTTGCTATCCAACAGCAATTTAAAACATGGGGTTTTGAATATATCAAAATGCGACAGTAAAAAATATTGTTTTCTGAATCTTTGCTAGTTTTCATCTGCACACTGACACAGGTGAAAATGATGGCATCTGTTCTACAGACATATAAATTTTTTTCAGTGAGAGATGACTTAGTGTGTGAAGTGTCTTCTAAAGTGTGAAAGTTCTTGATCCTTGGTACCCCTATTGCTTAAAGGATTTTCATCTTACAGCTATGGAAAAAATACTATGAAGTAGAGAAGCAGTCAGATTTGCTTTAAATTAGAGATGCTGGGGCTGGCAGCAGTCCAAAGCATAGGTTAATTCACACTGGGAAGCACTTTGTGTAGAAATAGTCTGCTGCAGGTGCCGAAGACAGCTTCTTTAAAGCTGTCCTGTGTTAGTTCTGCAGTGCTCTGCTGGAGAAGACAACCCTTTAGGGCTGAGGTCTCACTGACTTGCATTGTGGCAGAGAGGAAAAGTTTGGGGTTCCTTCTTAGCTATTGGGTAAGCACAAGCCTGGACTAAAAGAGATGGTTCCTCAGCAGAATCACAGAATCACAGAATCTCCAAGTCAAAGGAAAATAAAATGGGACAGGGACCATGAGAACTGGATGTGTGGCTCTCAGTCCTTCCCTTGCTGCTGGATTGGTTTGGTGGTACAGATAACATGTCGTGCCCCTCCACTGTAGGGTCACAAATGTCTCTGCTCTCCTTATTATGAATCCCACTGCCAGGCACTTTTGGTGCTTTCACCATGTATCTCTTTCTACAGCATGCTGAATGTAAGTGATGTCAGAAAAAATACTGCTCCAAAAGTTAAAGGGTCAGATCATCTGGACACATGTCCCCAAATTTGTTTTTAAAAAGGAAGGAAATCTTTAGCTCTGTGGCTAAATAACTGGAGTAGGACCTGATTTTAGTAAAAAAAAAATCCATCCCCGAAAATAATATTTTAAAAATCCAACAGAGAAATACATGTAGAAGGAAGAGCCTGATCAACACAAACCTTGGGCTCCTATATTTCTGTACGATAGAAATTCACTAAAAATAATTCAAGATCTGTGTTTTTATTACTGTAAAGCAAAAGAACACAGTACAAAAGTCAAGGAAATGCTTAATATATATATCATAAAAATGAGTTACATTAATCTGTACACCATAGGATTGCTTGACAGGCAATTTGCAACCTTATACATAAAAGTCATATAATGTATAAAAGATATATTTTAAAAGCATCAGGCTAAGATTAAAAAAAAATCCAAGGTAATTAATTTTTGTGTTCTGTTAAAGACTGCTAAACAATTATTTATTCTAAAAATATTACCATGCTTTAAACAAAGTTCCATCACTGATCTGTGCAGTGCCAGAAGTTTTCAGGTTTATCAGAACTACATTTTCATCTAACACTAGAGTTTTTATTTAATATTTTGGTGTCAGAAAATTTGGTCTGGAAAAGTCTGATATTCCAGTGTAATCAGACATGAATCTCTTATGGGATAAACAGATCCATCATTAGTCCACTGTGATACTCTCACCCTTAAAGCAAAATAAAGGAAGAAAAATAGGTAGAGAGCTATAGCATTAACTTTCTGCTATAGCATTCACATTCTTTATATCATTACTAAACATGGAAAAAGCATCAGATAAACCACATTAAGTTGATTGTCAGGATACATTGAACAGTTTATGATAACAGTGAGCATGGCAAGATCTCCGAGACAAAATTTCTTGCCTGCATCAACTTTTCTCTCAGGTTTATAAAGATCCACAGATAACTGGGAGATTTTCCAGATTCTTAATCTTACTGGGATGCAGTCTGCTGCCAGACTGAAGGTAGATGGAAAAATAGAGTCTCTGCTGGAAATAGAATAATGGAGAATTCTTATTGATTATCTTAGATTAGGTTTCAGGGCAGAAATCAACTGCAGGACATGACAGAGAGTGGCCAATATCAGTCAGCATGACTATGGGACATACCGGTTGTCCCTGTCCCAGGAGTCTCAAATTTGGCTTATATGGTCTGAGACAATTTACAGATGACATAAAAATCCAGAAATACACCTGTATGCAGTTGCAATAGGCCATCTCATTCATTCACCTAGAAGAGCCAATAGACCTTTCTTGGACCACAAGACACACAGACAAGTTGCCAGGTGTGAAAGCTAAAAGGTCACAACCACATGACAGAGGGGATGTGACTGTGAGGAGCAGAGCACAGTGGGGAAATGATGATGATGATGTTGATGATGATGATGACCTTCTTCTGCCTGTCTCGAAGGATAAATGTAGATTTATTAAATTCTGTGGTAGAGAAGTGTGGTCAGACTGATTCCAGCAATTACCTCCTTCCTGCAGTCCAGGGTGTGGGATTGTCCTGCAGGGATCTTTTGCACCAGCCCTATGTTGCAGAAGAAAGTTAAGATACTCTTAATAAGCAGAGGGCTGAATGCAGCACGGCTGCATATAAGCTGGCTTTGAAATCATGGAATCACAGAAGAGTTTGGGTAGGAAGGGACCTTAAAGATCATCTAGTCCAACCCCTCTGTTGTGAGCAGGTTCACCTCCAATTTGACCAGCTTGCTCAGAGCCCCGTTCAGTCTGAGCAATGAAGAATGAAGGTTATGTTATATTTCCAGTAGTTTGGTTTTATAAAAACATGAATTGTCCACATATTTAAAACATACTCTCTAAACTTGGAATTAATATCTAATAAATGTGATAAATGCTAGTGGAGTTACTGCTGAAATGCCTTCAATTTATGGAATAAAATGTTTTGGGAGCTTATTAAATTGGACTGGAGCAGTTATTTAATATATTCATGAAGGTTGTATTGATTGTGGGGTGTTTGTCTTAGAATCAAATGGTCATAGCTTCAAAATGCAAGATGTTTTGAGTATTTTTAATGTTTCATTAATTGTTACTCTGACTGCTTTGGAAATTTGAATTTATGGATTGTCCTTTTAAGTTAAAAATTGTTCAGAATTTAGCTTCTTGAACTAGGATCCTTTAAACAGTAGTTGTACATTATTTTTTCCAAAATGCAATATGCCAGACACAGTGGAAAAGGAATCGATTTCATAATGGATAAGGCTTCTGGAAAGAACAAAATAATATACACTAAAGTGTACCCCAGTGACATCTGAGCAGGGCTTGGATTGTAGGACTTTTATACAAACTAATTAACATCTCATCGAGCTCAGGATTCTGTCTCCAGGATCAAGATACTTTTAAGACTCAGTAAAGTGAATCATAACAATAAAAGATAGCTAGCTATGTCCTTACATGAGTTATCACTGAATAAATTTCAGAGTTTCTTAAAATTACTCACTGACATTTCCCAGATGCTGATCTTATGTCCTATATTTCTTCTTAAGCTGCTGTAAGATATATTGTAAGAGGCATGAGTTCTGTGCTGTGGAATGTACAGAATGCTAATTAGTTGTCATTAATTGATTTTTGCTTTTGCTTGGGCTGAAACTATTCCACTTAGGGTGAAAGCATGCAGTCTTACTAGTGACATTAAATAAAGAAAGGAAGAAAAGGCCTGGTTTTAATGTGCCAACTTTAAAGAAAGACTACTTTTATAGCAATTAGGCTTCAACGACTATACAACTCCTCTCCTTTCCTGTCCTACCCCCGGGAACACTTAATGCCCTGTAGGAAGAGAATCTCGGCTGGTCTGTTACTCATTAAGGTAGTTTGAGAGAGCTTTAAGGGTACATTTACAGCATCTTAGAATCCCACAGTACTGTCAGCTCAATGTGAAACAGGGCATTGGGAACTACAGTGCCAAAAGTGTGCTTCTGGTGGATAGTTTGTGGACCATTGCCCCAGTTTTTACAGAAGGAAAACTGGGATGCAGAAAAGCGACTTTTTTTGCTCTAGCTCAAGGCAGATGCTGAAGAAAATGCAAAATGGCTACAAAGGAGTCTAGGGTGGTGTTTTGTAAGTCATGCTGGTTTTTCAGAAAAAAAAATGAGCTCTCTCTGTTGAAGTGTAACCCACACCTAGATCTAAGCACTTAAGGATGTTTCCCTACCAGTATGGAGTTCTTCAGCAACCAAGCATCTTTCAAGAAAAAGAGAATTTTTTTGCTACTGTTCTACTAGTAGTTTTTATCATCTTGGGCATATCTTTCTTTCCATTTCCCCAAATGCACGTGTTGTTCTGATTACACATGTTATTTTTGCAAGTCCCTTGAAAGAAGGGATTCCTTATTCATTGGTTAAGCCTCAGGCATGGGAAAAACTGGAGCTGCCCAAGGCTGACTGTAGGAAAGATAAATGCAATCACATCTAAGTCTATTTCATAAACTGTTCTGAACAGGAAAAATAGAAGTGGTCTCTGTGGTTCTGTATTTGTGGAATATTTGTTCCTGTAGCCAGGAATGCAAATTTATAAAAATAGTACACAGTAGGAGAAATGCAGGCAAACGGGAGAACACATGAGCTGGGTATGGCTGACAGCATAACATAATTAGTCCTATACATGTTTTTCTGGGAACAAGATTATATTAATATCAAAGATTAGACATAATCACTCACACCTAGTGACTTGTTCATAGACATGTACTGATAAGCAATGTGTGCTTGTAAACTACAGGGTGGAATTCTGTCATGACTCTTAGATCTGTGAATTTAATTTCTTGCAGAATGGCATGACTACTATAAACATACACCTAAATACATAGATACACTTTGCTTTTATCTCAGAGAAAGAAACAATGACTAAGGAGAAATGTCACTACAAATTCTTTGTTGCTTTGAACTTCTGCTGCTGGAGTGAAGTTTTCAGAAAAGCACATGAAAAAATATTTATCCCCATGGAAATCTTTGTCTTGATTGACATCAGGACCATGCACTGCTGTATTTTAGAATATGTTCTCAGCCAACTTGAACTGTCATAATACCACTTAAACCAATAGGTTTATGAGATTATATCTATACTGAGATTCTCTACACATTTGCAGGATCAAAAAGTCAGATTACTAATCACAAATCAAAAACTTGTAAGGCTATATTGCAGGAAATATAGTTTGAAACAGCCTGGCTCACTAGCAAGATGAAGCAGAAGAAACTGATCATGCTGGAAGGTGTTTGCAGGTAATTTCACAATATAATAAACCAGGAAAAAAAGGCCAGAGCTATTCAGAGGTGGCATGTTTCAGAGCAGTGTAGTTATCTTTTTTCTTTTTGGCACTGTAGCATAACCTCAGCCAGCACATTAAGCTCAGTCTGAAACACATAACTGCCAGATAGATCCTGATGAATTTGGGCTTGTTTTCAAATGAAACCCAAAAATGATTAGAGAACTGAAGAAATTTCCAACATGTTGTTTTCCAGATGTTTCATCTAGCAAGGGGAAACTTTGCCAGACTCAAGTTGGGTAGGTCTAAATCTGAAGGACTGAAAGCAAGTGTTAAATTGAAGATGGGCAGGTCAAGAGCAGAAAGAAAGCCTAATAAGACACATAAACAAGACAAAGCACTAAAGTCTAATTCCATGCAATTATTCAGGCCTCAAAATGTCACTGGGTTCAGTTTGATATTTGTTATCTAAATACCTTCACTGTTTCTCAGCAAGACTTACCGAGCCAACAAACAGTTGATGCATTTGTGTATCAGAGCACGGGTTAACACTGCTACAGCCCATGAAGACTGACAACATGATGTTGTGGATCAATCCAGGAGCAGGTTGTGGCAGTGTAAAAAGTCAAAACCATCAGGGCAGGTTGTTGGATCGGTGATCAGCAGCCTGGTTATTGTCACTGATGGCACTGCCTTCTTCTGCACATACGTTCAGAAGGGGCTCAGTGCTGAAGACTCAGTAGAAAGCAGCTAATTTAACATCTACACCTAGTTTGATTAAGGTTTCCTGAAAAGAAGTCAGTGTTGAATTTTGTATTTGAGTGACAAGCTCAGAATGTGGTTGGCTCTTTTAGAGCCATAGAATCCCTGAAACATAGGATATACTGAGTTGGAACAATCACACAAGGATAGTTGAGTCTTCCTTGGGGAGCCTGTTCCACTGCCCAAACACTCTCTGGGTGGACAACCTTTTCCTGATATCCAAACTAAACCTCCCCTGACACAGCTTCCCTTGGATCCTGCACAGAGAAAAGATCAGTGCCTGCCCCTCTTCTTCCCCTCACGAGGAATCTGTAGACTATGATGTGTAGTCTTCTCTTTTACTGGCTAAACAAGCCAAGTGAGCTCATCTGCTTCTTTTATGGCTTCCTCTGTAGACCCTTGACCATCTTGCTGACCCTCCTTTGGATGCTCTCTAATGGCTTTATATCTTTCTTACACTGTGGCCCCCACCACCACACAGAGGGCCCGAGGCTGCCCCGGTGCAGAGCAGGGCAGGACGGTCACGTCACTTTGGCCGGCCAGCTGCTCCTCACAGTGCTCTAAGGTTGTAGAGCACTGACACATCACAGGTGTAAAATTGCTGCTGACAGTGGAAGATCATTAAGCAGAATTATTTATGACACTGATTTGGTTGACTGACAATGTTACTTAGAGAAGTTTTCGGCTGCCCTGGCTGTTAAAGGGGTATATGTTAGTAAGGAAATAACAAAACTTGGATGCTGACCGAGGTTGTTAGTATCTGCTAAGAGGATCAGACATGGTACTTTATCTGCAGAAAAAATGATAGGCACTTCTTTCTAGGTTCTGATTTCTACACCTTATTGACTTGAAATTTATTTATAGTCTGGTAACAGCCAGGCAAGGAACATCCTGCTTTCCAACAGAAGCTCTGAAGAATTTCAGTGACAATGGGATCACACTAAGTTACCAACTCCTCATTTCCTTTCTCTTGGAAGTTTACTAGTTGTCTTCTGACTACTACTACTGGTGTTGACAGTTCCTTCTCTTTAGCTTTTAGAAATGCATCATCAAATGATTTCTCTCAATTTTCAGACAGGTTTTGGTCCTTCTTACTGCATCACCCACCTACTCTTAAGTGTTTATTTCTTTGCTGCAAGGTAAGAGGTTGTAGTGATGGACATTTGAGAACACTACGGTGCCTTTATCTGGGCATCTTGTCCTAGCTTATTCTTCCAAATGTTTTTATTCTGCCATTTTTCTCCTTCCCTCAATGTGATATAGTATAGGAAATAAGGGAGAGGGAGGATGATGATATGAAGGTATTTGTTAGTGTAATTTAAAACAGAAGTTGGTATTTAGGAAGTAGCTACATTGAAAATATTTTTCCAGTAATTTCTAGTGAAGTGGTGTGTTATGAACCAAAAAGAAACTGTGAGATGGACACATAGTGGAATTCAGATAACATATTTTATACAGTCCCTTCCCTCTACCATTACTTTTTGTCCTTAGACTTGAGCAGGCACTTAAAATGTTTATGACATCCACAATGCAAAACCACAAACATGTAGTTTTTGCATGCATAGGCTTTTCATGGGGCCTTGAAATAACTTTGTACAAGAAAGCTAATACATACTATGGAGTGAGTTATAGGATGAAATGGAAAACAAGCATTTGGTGCAGGAGTGAATAGAGCTGAGGTTACTGTGAAATACAGTATGCACTTTCCAGAAGGAATAGTTTTAAAGTAAAAAAGGATGGAAACGTTACGTTTTCCTCTGCAATAATATAGTTTGGTGGCTGAAGATTCTGAGTAATTTGGTAAACTGTAAATTATGTTTTGTTTTAAGCCAATAGATCAGTCAAATATATATTTCTAGAAGGATATCTTTCTCATAGTGCTGTTTATGTCACCAGTGTTGCAGGAAACAAAGGCAACCACCCCTGCTAAAGGCCCTTAAAATATTGGTCAGCTGTAGTTTAAAGTTATTTGCATGCTTATGAATGAATAAAAGAGATCTCTCTCTTTCTCACCAAAACCAAATGACTCCACTGTAGTCCTTCACCTTCCTCACTGTATTAGCTGTACAAGCCTAAAGCAAGTAAATGTTTCCTGGACTCAGGACCACATAGATAGATCTGATTTATTTTGTGCAGCCCCTGGAGGAACACCAAGCTGAGGGCACTAAGCATGCTGCTAAGGTCCTTCAGGCTGTTTATTCTTACTTCCAAAGGTTGTCAGAGTTGCATGCAGGAGAATCATGCCAATGTGAGTGAAAAGAACTTTGTGTTGCAAACAGAGTCAGATGGCTTCCAGATAAGCCTGTGAAGATTTATACACCACAACTGGTAAGTGTTTAGAAAGTCGTGGTGGGTGCTTCTGTCCTTACAAAGGAGAGTCACTTGTCTTTTCCAGAAGGAAGAAGTGCAGAGAGGGGTCTAGCAGAACTCACTGTGGATGCAGGCTCAAGTATTCATTCTGCAGACTCACTTCTCAGGGCTGAAAACAATATTGTGAGTAAAAAAGCTCCAGCACAGGTAAAATATAAAGACAGTGCTGAGAAACTGCTGCTCAGTTGGGTGATTTACTGTATTATTTGCACAGGAACAGGCAACAAACCATCATAAACTAAACTTTCAGAAAAACAGATTACAGTAAATTGTTCTTTATAAGGATGGGACTAATATTCCCCATGTGTTTGATTTATACACTGGTAACTGAAACTTTATTAAAGGAAATACTGATGAAAAAAGGAGGGAGAATTCTTGCCGAGCGTCAGCCAAAACATTTATGTTAGAGGGCTCTCCAGGGAATGGAGTGGCTTCACACAGGTATGATAGAAAAGTTCATGCCCAGAAAGTCTCTTTCGGGGCTTTGCTGCTCTCAGTAACTTGTACAAGGCACCACAATGAAAATTTATGATCTGCCTGTTGCCTACCCAAAGTGTCTTTTTCCTTTTTTTTTTTTCTGACCCATTGCTGGAGAAACCTGGGCAGCTCCTGCCTTCTAGAGAGCTTCCCTGACTGAGTGGCACCCTCCTTGCCTCTTCATTGAAGCAGTGAGCCTGCAGGCAGTTCCTCAGCACAGTAAATGCTGCTGAGCTTTGGCTACTGGGATGATCCTGTCAGTCAGCCTTAGCAACTGTTTTATGGTCAATTTAGAAATCCTGCCAGTATATGATGTTCCTCTGGCCCATCTAAACTTTGTTTCCATTCCTGCTGTTCCAGTGAGAATTTGGCCTGGATCTATGGGGAACACATTCTCTACATATGGAAAAACCTCACTGTTATTTTAATATATATCATAACTGAATTATCAAAATTCAGAAAACAATCTTACTAATCACAGTGGTATTGATGCTTAGGGTACATGATAATACAGAAAAAGCCTCACACTCTCAGAATATTTGTAAGTAATAGCCTTTAACTAATAACCTGTCCCAGAGAAGGGCTTGAGGGTGCACAAGGACTTTGGGGTAGGGACAGAGCTGAGGCAGCAGAAACCAAATGACCCAAGGGATATTCCATACCATCAATACCATAAGATATCATGCTCAGCAAGAAGCTAGGGAGGTGGTTGGCCAGGGACCACTCTTTGGGGGTTATTTATTTCAGTTAATAAATTCTTCTTGTCTCAACCTATGACTTTACTTGCTTTTACCCTTCCAATTTTGTTCCCTTCATCCTGCTTGGGGACAGGGAATAGGCAAAAAGCTGTGTGGTGCTGAAAGGCTGGCTGGGGTTAAGCCACAACATGAGCCTCTGCAGTGTCAGTACTTTGACTTGAGAGCTGCAGATATATTACACTTTGGGGTAATGATCTGTCTGTCATGGATCACAGTCAACCATTATACTTTTGAAGTGAAAAATGAAGTGCAATTGAAAAGATTTGTTTTTCCTTCCAACTCGTTTGTACCTCTCCTATTCAGATTATAGAATTTCAATAGCGAGCTGGGAAATATGTTCTTGCAGCTACAGTGTCACACTGAAATAGTGTCCTCTAGATAAGGTTTATTTACTCACTATTGAGTGGTGTGGGCTTTTTTATTAAATCAGAACTAGAACAGTGACTGTCTCCTGCAATATCATAGATACAGCTGAAATTAAAGGGAGTCCCATGTAAGATGAATCCTTAGGGATGATAACACACCTTTCGTGCCACAGCCTAGCTGTGGGAAGCATTGATACCTGAGAACACTTGGAAGGTGCAAGACAAAAGTTAAAGGAAACTTTAAAAGGAAGCAGACAAACCAGAGGAGGAAATAAAAATTAATTTCCTTTCTTTGGAAAATGAAAGGAGAGTAGGGTGGGCAATGTACTACCCACCAGTGGCTCTCATGGGCTCCTTTAAAGGTTTTATCATTTCAAGCATGTGCCAAGAATTGAACCCTGGCTCCAGGTGGAGGCACCTCATTTTGGGGGCTTCAGACCTTTTCTGCAGTATCTGACACATCCCTATGGGGATGGTGGATAGGACATACGCCCTATGTGGGACCGCCTTGAATATCAAAGACCATGAATGACATCCCAAAGTCTTCAAGAGGGCAGAAGGCACAAGGCAGTGGTCCTGATCATCTCCTACAGCATGTAGTTCTTCATAGGCCCAGCCCCTGCCTTTGCCATCTGCAAAGGCCTTTCCAGAGACCAGAGACAATGGCTAAAGGAAAATACAACAGATGTGCCAGTACTTACCTCCTACATCTTCCCCTTGTTTTATTCTCCTGTACCACTCAGCTTGCCAAATAGCAAAGCAACACTAAAGAGATGTTGCAGTATTGAAAATATAGCTTCTGATATAATAAGATTTTAATAACACCATTTATTAAAACGTAGACCAGACTGTGAGAGAATAATCAATAGAGATCCAATAGTTTCTCTTGATTAACAGTGGCTAGCAAGTATTGGAAATTATTTACAAACTTCTTTTTCAAAAACATACACTTTTTTGTTTTGCTTTATTCTTTTCTTGGCATTGATAAGAATATTCTCAGCAGAGTAGAAATTGATGTAATAAATGACTACACACAATATGCTGTCAAATGCACAATGTAGCAAAGTGCAGGAAATAGAGGACATTCTTCTTTCACCTATAGTAATTTTAGAAGTTGCTTGTAACTATAACAGACACTAAATTTTCAGGGAGAAATGAGAGTTTCATGGTGCCTCTTCAATTTCTAGAGCTAAGCTTTTAATATTTTTTCCCAGCATTTGTTTTAAATATAGAGCATTTAATGATAGCTCAAAAAATTGTATTTGCCTTTACATGATTTATTTATTTATGAATTATTTGATAAGTTACACAAAAAAGACAGCATATACTTTTATTACCCATATTAAGTCTGCTCAGATTGTACTAAGCAATTCATAAAATATACAATATATCTTATATGACTGCAGTAATTCACAAAACCATTGTGAGTTTCCCAGAAATTTAAGAGCATGGGGAAAACCAGACTGTCTTGAGCAAATTCCATAAACAGGATGTTCAAACTGATGAGTTTAAATATTAGGGAGGCTTAAACTCAGAGAGATGACATGATGGAATAGCTTGTTAAGCATGCTTAAAGCAGTTTTTACTTCACTTTCTTATTTTGGTACATTTTTATGTCTGGTTTCCATCAGCAATAAAACATGCTGTTGACGAGATTCTGCTAATAGAGAGAAGCAGAGATGAATTCAACTACTTTTGTAATTTGAGTCTTCTCCCTGTTTGAAGGAGAAAATATTCTGTTTTAAACTGAACTTGTGCTGTTGATCTGGTACCAAATCCAAACTTGAGAACCAGGCTCTTGGGCACTGATTCTCCACACAACAAAGCACTTGCATTTCATATTGATGTCCATGAAATCTATTGGTATGCAGAACTTCACAGAACCACAGGAGAGTTGGGTTGGAAGAGATGTCTGCAGATAAACCATTCAGTCCCACTCCTGAGGCAGAGTCACCTTGAGCAGATGACACAGGAGCGTGTCCAGACAGATCCTGAATGTCTCCGGAGAGCGAGACCCCATCACCTCCCTCTGCCACCCTCAGTGTAAATAAGTTCTACCACATGTGGAAGTGAAACTTCTTGTGTTTTAGTCTGCGGCCACTGCTCCTCATCCTGTCGCTGGGCACCACCGGCAAGAGCCTGGCACCACCCTGCTGGCACCCGCCTTGGAGATGTTTATATGCATTGATGAGATTCCCTCCCAGTCTTCTCCAGGCCCAGCTCCCTCTGTCTTTCCTGATAAGAGATGCTCCAGACCCCTCATCATCTTTGTTGCCCTCTGCTGGGCCCTCTCCAGCAGTTCCTTGTCTGTCGTGTACTGAGTAGCCCAGAACTGGACACAGCGCTCCAGCTGTGCCTCACTGCAGCCAGGCAGAGGGAAAGGATCACCTCCCTTGTCCTGCTGGCCACACTTTTCCCAATGCCCTCCAGGACACTGCTGACCCTCCTGGCTGCAAGGACACACTGACAGCTCTACAAGGTCAGCCCCCAGTCTGTGCTGGTACTTGGGGTTATTCCTCTCCTAGGGTCCTAGGTGCAGGACCCTACACTTGCACTTGTTGAACCTCATCAGGTTTCTCCCTGCCCACTCCCCCCTATTTGGAATCTTCAGCAAACTTGCTGAGGCTACATCCTATCCTTTCATCCAGGGATATTCTTATTTTTAACAGCTATTTCTCATCATTCAACCTAATCCACAGGGCTGTCAATGTGGTCATATTAGTTTAAGGATATCCTGGGATTTTTTTCCTTGCGCAGAATTTAATTAGTCCTTGCAGCCTGCCCGTTCACTATCATTAGCTCAGAGAAAAACACACACACCCCCACTGCCTGTAAACCATTAATTCTAAAGTGTGGCACCAATCTTTGTGCTGTATAACCAGCCTGCTCTTCCATTGTGAAAGTCATTTCCCATGAAAACATGAATTTCCAGCTGTACTGAGAATTACTATTGTTGCAGGAGATGCATTGCTGCAGAAGAGCTCCTGCCTCTTTCACTCTTAGCTCTGAGCTAAGATACTGAGTCTTCTCAAGTCTGCTTCCATTCTTCCATTTTGAAATGTATTTTGTATTTTGCTGCCTTTCTTGTTCACACACAGGATTTAAAAGGGCTTTTTATGATAGAAAGGCAGCATAACTGGGAGAGAGTTCCATGGGAAGTAGCCATCACTGAGCAATTAGAGATCCTGCTTTTTTTCTCAGTGTCTGAGTTCTTAATGCTGAGATCTCAGTACTGATTCTGATAATCTGGGAAGATTATTACCAAAGATCAAGAGAAGCTGACTTTGAGACAGACACTTCTTTTTTCACTGCATTGCTACTTAACACAGCAGGTCAAATAGCAGTGCAAACCAGGGTTCTTTAGATGAACTGCAGATAGATGGTAGAGGACTGGGTAATTTGAAAAGTGTGAGTGTTTCTGTTGTTCTTGTCTTGGGAGCACAGAACTGCCCATAACCTTGAGGGAATGGTTATGGTTGGCATATCTGTCATAGCGTAGAGCATCCAAAACATTAAGGTCAAGATAACAAGAAAACATCACAACCCAGCTAGCATCACAGCTGATAGATTGTCTAATTATCTCAGTCCTGGGATGAATAAAAACCAGAGCTATTCCCAGGAGATCCTTTGTAGGAGCTAGGCTGACAAAGGTTTAGTCATGTATGGCAACATTACCAAAGATATAATAAGATTAGTGTGTTTAAAAAAAAAAAAAAAAAAAAAAAAAAAAAAAAAAAAAAAAGGGAACAACAAAACTCCAATGACTACAAAGCCTTTCTGCTTCGTCCTTAGAAACACCGCGCATTTGTCAGGTACTTTAGAAGAGGATGGAAGTCTTTATGTACTGCCACCACTGGTCACTCATCAAATGTAAAGAAAAATGGCTGGTGCCTCTGACAGTTGTTTCTCACAAATATCCAGGATCTGGGCTGGACTGATTACATTCATGACTCAAAAAATGAGATGCTGGAATTAAACTGCTTAATAGGCAGCAGAGATTATGGTGAATTGATGCCATCCAAGCAGGAGGTTTCTCAATCAATCACACAGAAAGTAAAGAGATGAAGAAAAAAACAATCCAGTGCCCCCTAACTGTTAGAATGGAAAGTAGCATTAAGTATGCAGCTGCCAGAGTGGCTTCATTTAGGAGAAGAACATTTTCTCCAAATCCTGACTCAGGCTGAACCTGGAAGTAATGTTTGGAGATGGATTATTCGTTTTAATTTTCTCCTTTGCAGACAGTGACAAAAATGAGAGTGAAAGGAAATAATTTCTCCCAACCAGTCTGTCAGCAGTGTTTTTCTTGGAGACCGTGACACCTTCTTAGAGCTGCAGTTACACTGCTCTAATTTATACCAGAGTTAGGACACCTGAATTTTGGAAACTTTGGAAATATTGATAGTGTTATGAGGGACATTTTTCGTTTACCACTTCATGTGCTGAGGGTAGAGAAGGAAGAGAAATCCTGCCCACAGTTTTTTTTGCTAACACATTTCTATTTTAAATAGTAATATAAGCTGGACATACAGGACCCACAGGTCAAGTCAAGCCTTCTGATACTTCCAAGGAAAAGTGAAAATACAGTCTCTAGAGAGGTGTCTGAAATTTGTGACTGTTTCTAGAAATGTAATTTCTTGTATCAGGGGATATAAATGGCAACTAAAACTCCTTCCTCCCTACTTTCTAGGAGAGTTTGTACATGGGACTTTATATTCACCTGAATCAAGAACAGTTTGTAAAAGGACCTCTGGAGAACACATAATTGCAGAACTCTGCAAAGGACAGAAAAGAGCTGTAGAAGAAGAAGAAAAAATATATGGAGATTTAAGACTAGGAAATTAGTGAAGGGGTTTTATAATAAATTCTGGGGCAAGGGAGAATTCTTTCCTGCAGGAAATGAAGAAAGACCCATTCAGACTTCCTGCATGTCAAAGGCAAAAACCTAGAGAATAAAGAGGTATTATTAGTGTGATGACATTGGAGCTGATGCAAGTACTAATGGCTTGAGTACTGTATCACAGGAGCACAGGATTGCTTAGGATCATGCTGATATCAAACATCTATCAAACTACAGAACTGTGGAACAAAACATGGTTTGTTATGATTGAGAGTTGATTCTGTTTTTTGGAGATGCAGTGACAGAGCTGTGTTCAGGCTTTACTTTAGACTTGTGTTGACTTGGGCCATTTACAGTCAATTGAGCTGCAAGGTTGTCCCTGGTCATTTGGGCAAAAAAAGAGAAAAAAGAACAACTTAAGGGATGTCTTTATTACATTCTGACATTGCATGTGCTGGGAGCTGCCCTACCTTTGGCAGCCTTATGTGCACCTAACCTTATCTTTGACCTCACTTTTCCTGGGAGAGAGCCCTTTACTGGCTGAAGCAGTGGAATCACAGCATTCTCCCCAAGCACAGGACCTCTAAAGAAAGGTGGAGAAGGGGTGGGGGGTGACAATTAGTCAGGGTCTTTTGACAGAGGGGAACTGGCTAGCTTCAAATGTCATTTGTCATAGCATAGAAACACCTGTAGAATGAGCTAGGATGATAATCCTACGAAAGAAGTCTGTTACCCTCCCCATGTTTTCCACATATGTGTAGAGCGGTCACAGGTGGTCTGTGGAGGGCAGGGTTTATTGATTTAATTCTAATAAACATAGTTTACTATTAACTTATAGCAAGGTCCTCAGTACACTATTCTCTAAGGGAGAGCAAGGCAGGAAGGACTGCTGGACTTGTGGCTCTATGCAGCATACAAGATGCTGAGGCAATGATATTCTAAGTATCTCCTTCCCCTCCTCAGTAAGTCACAGGATGCTCATTTGGACCTTAACTATGAAAGTCTTATAATTAATCCTAATTAACTCTAATTTATTATGCCTGCACATTTAAATTATGAAGATAAGTATAAACCCCATGTGGATACACAAACAGGTATGTGATATCTACAAACATAATCTTTTTTATTGTAAAGCTAGCTAAGCTGCAATAAGATTTTAAGTGCTGGTTTGTTGCATCTGTTTTATCTGTTTTGTTTTCTTATTAAGGGTGTGGGAGAAAATGCAGCTTATTTCTGTACTCCAAGAGCTGAGACCATCAAGACTTCTACAGTGGACAAATTCTGATGGCAAAGAGCTTTCTTTTGTCAGTACTCATTGGTATTTGTGGTTCCCAGGAGGAAGGTGACAAAGTACATAACACTGGTGGGGGGTGGGGGGAAAGGCAGATAAGTGCATCTAAAGCTACATATCCATCCATCCATCCATCCATTTATCTATCTCTGCTTTTACCCCTTGTGATCTGCTGGAAAACACCAGGTGAAGATGGTATATTTGGAGTAGGATTTAACTGGAAATGTATCCAAATCTCTGTAGTAAGTCACCCTGTGGGCTCAGCACTGCAAACAAGTTGGGCACATTCCCATTTGTCACCTGGGAATAAACCATGCTTTTAGAAGTCTGTCTTTGAACACACAAGCACTGCTCCTGAGAGATGCAAAGGGAGACTTGTTCCAGGTTCCTGCCTTGTTCCTGTGCCTGTTGCCTTGAGTTAACTATCAATTTACTGGAGTAAAAACTGCCAAGAAAAGTGACTTAATAAAACACACAATAGATAGCTTACACACCCACTCGGTGTTGAACAAGTGAAATAAAAGAGACTTATTTTTCATAGACAGCTGTGTTTTCTTGTAGATTGTTCTGCACTTGGCAAAGTGGTGTTTATGGAAAGTGTGCCCTGCTGGGATTATATATGCAGGTGCCAAAGGGCCTGCTTTTACTTGGAAACATTTTCTGCTGTATGGAATTACTATAGCCTTGAGCCATACACTTGGTAAACATCTGTCCTCTGCAGATGACCTGGCATCATGAGCAGAGTCTCATTTTAGGGGCTAAAAGTCCTCCCCTTCCTTTAGGGGATTCACTGTTCCTAATGTGTTTCCAGAAGAGGTTTGTCTCTCTTGGCTGAACCATCAAGTGGACAATGTTTGACAATGTCTCCCGGGTGATCTTGTCCTGTATTCATCAAGAATTTCATGATGGCTTGCTTTCTTGAACACATTTAAGAAGTAACTGGAAACAGTGTCATCCTTACTATTAAACATAGATATCTTTTCTAGAGTCTCTGGGGACGAAAACCCTGAAAATACAAAGTGGAAAATAGCTGTAAATAATTATGGGCAGTATCAATTAGTGTAGGCAGACAAATATTTATTTTTTAAACATGGAAAACTGGTATAATCCTCAAAATCTGGTAGCCTACATTACAACTCTGTATTTGCCTTGCACTTCTCTTCACTGCCTCCTTCACTTTTTAGTGTATGAAGACCACCCTGGTGAAATTCTACCTTCTTCTATCAGGAAAGATAATCTTGCACTTGTGAGATTTCCCTAGGGCTTCTGAGGGATTATTTGAATTTGCTTCCAGAGTTCTTTATATTCCTGTCTCCTAAGGAGAGATCATTATTCATAGAAAACAAAGTCTTCTTCTTTGTCTAGTCTACTTCTAAATGAAGAAACCCAGAATCTTTTGAACAGACAGGCAGAAAAGTATTTTCCATCTGTGTTAACTATGTGTCACTGTTCTGGAGTCCCAGCTTCTTTCTCCTTGACCAAATTACAGTTGTTTTCAAAGAAATCAGAGCTTTCTGAAATTTATGTCAACAAATGTGTGTACACATATGCATAAGGATGTGTAAGTGTGCAAATTTCTGTCAATTGCTACTTTTTTTTAAGATGTGGTGTTTGCTGGTTGTCCACAGCAGTGACAGGGAAAAGCTATTTTCACCTTAACTCAGTCATTTTTAATGACTGTAACTATGGTTTCATACTACTCATTTTAGACTTACATTGGGGATGAAGCTGGCAGGCAAATGAGAGTGTAATGGATTAGGCATTAGAGAAAATTGGAAATTACAAATAAAGTTAGGTATTTGATGTTGTGTTTTTCTTCCCTATATAACTACTACCATTTTGAAGCCATCTGGTTTTTAACTGTGAGCTATCTCTTCAAGTTTGCCAATATTAAAATTAATAATTGAATAATTTTTTAAAACTTGACCTGGTTTAAGACTATTTCCACTTTATGAATAAATCTTCAGATAATCAGAGATTCCAGATGAAGCAGAAAAACATTCAATACTTTTCTGGAAGGGGAAAATGTTATGATCCAGCTTTGCAATTTTCTAAATGTTTTACAGCAGACAGTAAATGAAGCTATCTCTGACTGACCCATACAGCAGGTACAAGTAACATACACCAGGCTGTGCATTCATCAGTCAATGCTTTTAAACACATAAGAGTTGTGAATTTTTATATTTCTTTACATTTTTTGGGGTGTCAATTACGTTGACTCTGCTGTGAAACTGCATCCATTTCAGAGGTGCTCTATACTAAACTCAGTAGCTTTGGGGAGACTCTTTGAAAAGGACACATTACCAGAGGGATAAAAATCAATACAGTGCAGATTTACCAGCCCTAGGAGTGCAGGCTTGGGCACGGAGGATGTCAAAAGGACAGGAGAGTCTGAAGCTCTCCCAAAGGGGGACTGGTGAAAGGATGCTCTCTAATGAAGAAAGCTTTCAGCTGCTGGACTATTTTCAGGAACACTGAGATAGAGAAATCATTAAACTGTCTTAGAGTTTTCTTAGACTTCACTTTTTTTTTTTTCTCTCTCCTTGGTAAGATCTTTGGTTGCTTTGCAGTCCCTGGCAGTCTTTAGAACTGGAGAAAAACAGCACTCTTTCATATTGACAAAGAAAAGGCAGAAAGAAAAAAGGCTTTTTTATCCATTTTCTTTGTGATGAATGAAGATGGCTAAAAATTATACTTTAAATTTTTCCTGTTTTGATTTTCTGCATTAGAAATTCATTTGAAATTTATACTTACATTTTAAAAGGCTGTTGGAATGATTGAAAACCAGACATAAAAAAGTATGTAGGCGATTAACATCTGTTTGACTGGAACAGTTGGTAGAAAAACGTTCTTAGTCAAATGTTCACCAATCCTATCTTTTTAAATGTGGCTAAGAAAATGATTCTGTATTTAATCTTTGAAGCATGTAAAAAATAAGACATAAACTAAACAAGGCCTGTAAGTAGCCACTAACAGCAGAGAAACCCAAGCAGTAGCTAATATATGACTTGATATTTTCAAGGGACAAAAACACCAAAATGAAGATTACATCAAGCCTTATTTCAATTGCTTTTATACATTATACAGGAAGATGAAGGAACCCAAGCATATTTTTCTTATCTTTGCTGGTTACATCTCAAAACTGTTTTTAAACAGGCAGTCATTGAAGAGGTAAGTTAGGATAATGTGTTATTGTGCAATAAGTGTTCTGGCTAGGAAGTAGTTTTGTATCTTGCAAGTGTGCAGATAAGGAAAAAGTCTTGTCAGGGGATGGTTCTTTATTAAAAATAATAACCCTCTGATATAATTAGAGCTGTACTTGCTGGTTAAAAACATGATTAGGAATCCACTTTCTCATTTTGCTGTGCTCTTGATTGAGTTGTACTGCTCAGATCTGTTGATAAGGTCTCTCTTCTTGCTATGTAATGACACAGGTTCTCACTCTGCTTCATTTTCCTACTCAGACATTGTGGCACACAACAGGCCTTTTAAATAATGCCAGTGTTTTCTATGAGGTCAATGAAGAGTGTTATTCACAACCCTCTTTAGGTCAGGCAGCGGAACAATGCCTCAAATTATATGTATAGTCATATATTTTTGAGAGCTTAGTGGGATTTTTATACTGATCATTAAACTGTCCTTTCTGCTGAAAGATTCTCCTGAGAAAGGATCAACAGCCCTTGTTTAGATGATGGCAGTAGGTCACTTACTGGGAGCAACTACACAGGCATGGGCAGGAGGTATGCTGAGACGTCTCTATTGCCCTGTCTAACACTGCATCTGTACAATTCCTTGCCCTGTGATGCAGCTGTAATCCTGTCCAGCTTCCACCCCCTCCTTCCTCCCACTTCCCATTGGGATTTTTCTTTTCTTTCCGATTTTATGGACACTGTTATCACTGGGTAGAACATCTTTTGCCTTTTGTCTTCCATTTTAATTTTATTTTAGGACACTGTCACCCAACGGAATAGCTATCTAACTGGTCCATACTTCAGTGACATTCCTTTCAAACCTCGTTCCTAAATTATGAAAGCTGCTGCTTAAACAGCATTGCTCATAAGAGGTTCCATTGCATTCTGAACAAAGAAATCATCAGTGGGGCTCTTGCTAGCACCATATCTGTGAGAATGGTGTCAGCAACATTGACTATAGCTTACAACACTCTCTTGTTTCTGTAAAGGTAGAAGGTATCCAGGCTGTGCTGGAGCAGCCATGCAACTGTCCCTGTCTGCAGCAAGAGGGAGCGTCCCTGTGTGCTGCTGTCCTTTCAGCATGTCTGAGCTGCTAGGGCTGAGATCTAACATGCCATCATATTGTTCATGGAAAAAAAACCTCTTTCTATCTAATCAAAGAACTGTATTTCTTCCTGGTCAAAGAACTCTGGGATAAAGCTGCCACCTCCAAAACTGGAGAGGAAGGATTGTGCACCCCTGAGCACCTGGATGCACATGTGCACTTAAGAATTCAACTTCCAAAGAGTCTTTTCTGTGTCTTAGTCCTCCTAAGATATGCCAAATAGCAAAGCACAGACATACTTTTACCTTCCTCCAAAGTATTCCTGTTATCATTTCCTATAGCAGAATTCTGGGAAAGATTTTTTCCTATCCCCTTTCCTGATCCTTTCAACTTGTCAGTGCACCAATGCAGGAGAACAAAACTGTCACAGCATAAAATCACATGAATGCCCTTGCTTCTTTAGAATAAAGCTTAATTTAGCTTTGTCTTTAATGGGTGTATGGGGAAGAACAACAACTAGGCAAGCATCCTTCAGATGCCAGTTCCCAGATTCCAGGCATTCTTCAGATGCCAGGGTACCCTGAGCCTGTTGAGTTTGATCAAGTGCACCTCCAATATTTTTGCACTCATGACATACTTTGGCAAGGAGTTCCACCAATCAGTTCTACCATGTTTCATAAAGAAAATCTTTATCTTCACTTTTATCTGTCTTTGACTAACTTTGTCTTATGGCCACTAGCTCTTGTGCTGGAGGAGACAGTGAGGGTCCGATCCTTGTCTGACCCTCTGGAAGCTCTTTGAATTTTGAAAACCTCAGGTGTACCTCTTTTCAGGATGTTTCTTTGCCAGCTGAAGAGTCCAGTGTCTTGGGTTGAAAAATGTAACCAAAAATGTGTATTCTATTTTCATCTGTTGAAACCGGTTGGGAAGTATTGTTCTTTATGTCTTGTAACTCTAGGGGGGAAGAGGGCGGATGCCTTCTGTTAATGGGACACCTGATAACACCAGATAAGGCAGTGCCTTCTTATCTCTTCCTCCACCCATCCTGCTCTGAGGGACATCACCTGTGAATGGGCCATTTAAGGCCTCTCACATGACCGATAACATCACCTCATTCCATAGTGAGATACTCCACTCAGTGGGAGGAGCCAAAGCCTTTCCACCAGCATAAAACCTGCAATCCCAAATACCAAGATAGGTGTTTTTCCACTGAATTCTTGGAGGAAGACCAGACCCATCTGGCCAGCACTGGACCTTTTTTTTCTTTTCTACAGGATCATCTCTACTTTACAGAACAACATCTGTTACTCCAGGAAGACTTATTTGGATTCCTTCCTACACCCTGACAACAGGGTGCCAGGTCGTATCTCTGACTCTGTCAGGGTTTTCTAGGACTTTTGTTTGTTTGCTTGTTTGTTTTTTGTACTACTGCATTTGTATTTTTTAATATTCCTAGTAAAGGACTGTTATTCCCATTCTCATATTTTTGCCTGAAAGCTCCTAATTGCAAAACTGTAATAATTTGGAGGGAGAGGGTTTTTACATTCTCAATTCCAAGGGAAACTCCAGTTTTTCCTGACAGATACCTGTCTTTCCAAACCAAGACATCCAGCTTGTCCTTGGAAGTGAATTTGTACAGTGTCCTTGTACCTTGAATTTCCTTGGTGCCTTCCCCTGAGCCTTTTTATGCACTACCATGTGTTATTTGTACGTTTTTCACCCACAATAACCAAAATACCAAGGTGTGGATGCTACCTTGCAGGACAGTTTGGCTTTTGTTCTCTGTTCTTTTCTTATACTTTCTACTTTTCTGAGCTGCCTTCAGTGCTGAACCAATATTTCCACAGTGGTGTGGATCACAGCCCTTGCCCTGACTCCCCTTTCCTGACTTACCATAGACTTTTTATCTGAAATAACCCCAACAATAACTAGGTGTGAAAGCTTTGTACACCATCCCCCATTGCTCTGTGTGTGCATCTGCTGGTCCAAGTTCCTGTCAATATGCTTGGATAGCTATAGGGCAAAGTCTGTAACCTTATGTCTATTTTATACCTTCCCCCACAGAAGTTCTGAGACTAAATAAATGTATATTTTCTTATCCAGTTCTCAGGCACTGAACAGGCAGAAGGCTTTCTGCAGTGTGTGTGGAAGTGGACTCAAGTCCAGAAAAAAGGATGCAGGAGGATGCTGGGTCATGGAGACAGCCAGAGAGTGGCTTGTCATAGAGAGAATCAGTCTGGAAGTGAGGACATTGCCCACCACATCCTGTGCCCAGCCCTGCAGAAAGCAGCCTTACACTTTCTCACAAAGAAGCTGGAAAAATCCCAAGGGATAAATTTTTCTATGCTGGGAAAGAATTCTGGGAAATTATCAGTCTATAGGTACCCTGGTCTTATATCCTTCCCTAGCTATCTGTTTTGTAGCCCCATTAGAGGCATTCTTGTGTTTGTGTTTCTTGGCTGCAATGCAGCAGTATGTATCCTCACTAAACCATCTCCATTTTGCCGTCTCTGTAATAGGGGGAGAGATATACACACTTTCTTGCCAGCATTCTCCTCTGGCTGTCTCAGATCCGTGTGATTGCATCATAAGAGCAGCTTTTTCATGGTCTGTTGCTTGTGCTTTGGTTCTAATTATAAATAAGAAATACATCAGAATCCACAATTGCTCTTTATTTTCTAAGTGACTTGGTAATTTCCAAACTTCAGAAAAAGTCACTTTCCTGTTAAAGTCTGAGTCCCCTTGTTCATTCCAAATTTTCTGTGTGTTGTAAATACAATGCCAGCCAGTTGTCAGGTGCAACTGCTCTGTGAGCTCTTTTTGATTGCTACTGCATGCCTATATATATGGTAGCTAGCTCCTGTGTCCTTGCACTGTCTGGTGTATCCACTTTATTTGAGACTGGAAATATTTTAACAGCAGGCAAGAGAAATTTTTTATGGACATTTCAGAGAACTCATAACTCAACCCCCCTAAAATATTTTCTTTTCTCTGTAGTGCAATAAAACATCCTCCTTTTTATATAGCTGGAGTACTGTTGGATTCGGGTAGAAACTTTTCTCATATTTCTTTGGCTCTTTTGTGAGGTTAGAAGTAAAGGTAAGTAACAGAAACAAATTCCACAAAACATAAGTGATATATAGGAGGTATGAAATGCAGAGATGACTGTTCCATATTTTAAGCCTGTGTCTCTAAAGACTTGCAAAATATTTGCATCTGGAAACAGATAATTCGCTGTTAGTCCCAATACAATGTATTAGAGCAGACCCACACCCATTGCTAAACTGTAAATGTTTGAATTGCATTATCTTGTTCCTGGACGCTTTAGGTTGCTTTGGTTATATTATCTAGGATTTTTGCGGTTAGCTTTTTTGTATTGTTTGTTTGGGTTTTTTCCCTTTTTATTTTTAAAAATTTATTTATTTTAATATTTTTTCCCCAAACGCAGAAGGCTCTGATTAATAGCATGTTTAATTTCACCAACACCTAAACTAGGACATTTCCATAGACTTGGTTTGTAGCTAACTACTGTAACAATAGTCATTAATTACTGTAAATGGGATCCTCAGAAGTAGCATACATCATATTCATTTTTATCTGTTGCACACCTTGCAATAAACCTTCAAATCCTCAAATGTAGCTGTGACACTTTGGTAGAGAGAGGAAGATTTTGACTCTTGGAAGAGCAATCTGTGAGTTTTGCACATCCTACAGGGAATCCAGCTATGTCAGAAAGAAAGCCTTATTTTAAAAAATATGTATAATGTATTTTTGTTTAAACAGCTTGATGTCTGGTCTAAAACAGAGGTATCTCTGTTATTCGGGTTGTGACTCTTGCTCCTCCCACCAGAAGCACGATGTAGTGAGACTGCTGTCACTCATTTTTGTGCTGTACCTTGGAGGCAGTCTGAGGATGCACAGAGGGGGTATCTAGGATTAGGTCAGCTGTGCTCTGTCAGATCACTGACCCAACCATGCCCTAGGGAGGGTTTTGGTGGTTGCCATGTGGCTGCTGCTGGGGCTGGAGCATGGAACCCTGCGTGGCTGTGGAGCACGGAAAGAGCTGCACTGGCTCCGCAGACAAGTAACAGCTGGAGCATGCACCACTTCTTTTGGGGTATTTCATGGGGTTTTGGCACAGCTGTGTCCTGTCTGCTGCTCATGGACCACTGGTTTTCCTTGTGCCTCTGTAATCTTGAAGGATGGTGTAGGCAAGGCACATAAGGGAATGATATTCCTTGCCTGCAGGTACAACCTACTTACTTTGGGTAAATAACACCACCACCAAATTTGTAATATTTAGATCCTTGGAAGGCATGGACTTTATGAAAAGTGACACAACCCTCCAGAGGGTCAACAACTATATAGTTTAAAAAAATAAAATAAAGACGGAAATAGGCACTGAGGATTCTACTCCAGTTTTGTGCAGAACCACAGCTGATCATAGCACAAAATATTTCTCTGACAGCATCTAGTGATTTTCTTAAGGGCACATGAATCTTTTGTTTCCATGATTATGAGAAACTAAGGGTGAAATAAATGAAACAAATGAAAAATATAGATATATCCTCTAAAAGCAAAACAACTCATTCCCACATATTTTTTCTTGCATACTTCTCTGTAGTACTTCTGTTTTCCAAGATAAATGTGCTGCACAAACACACAACTAGGACAGCCTGGCTTGAAGTCTTTTCAACAGAAAAACAGAGAGTGAACTGCCAAGGGAAATGTTTTCTTCCCAAACTTGAGGGGAGCCTTTCCAGTTAAGATTTGTATGTTACTAACTGTGACTCACACTAAAAAGCCTGTCAAAGATAATAAATCAACAGGAAAGAAGTATGGTCAAAGAAAAAGTAAAGTCATAAAAAAAGATTTAATTTCAAAGCTCACCTGCTAGTGCCTGGTACAACACAAAGCTTCTTTCCCATTACAGCTCAGCATACTGATCTGAGAGTTGAACCTGCAGAAACAGTCACTTATCGAAAAAAAAGTTGTCATTAAAAACATAAGTAATGAACAAAAATCCCCAAGCTATGACACAGCAGCTGCCCAAAGTCAGCATAGGTATTGTCAGAGGAAATCAAAAAAGGAGACAGAAAGGGCAAAGTAATTATGCAACCAATTCTTTTGTTTCAAATGTGATGGTGTTCCAGTGATGTTCTCAGATCCTAGGAAGATCTTATCTGAAGATCACATTTTGTCAAAGTATTTTGATTGTAATTGCCAGAAAGAGATAAAAGCACACAGATTCAGTCTTTATATATTCCTTTTCAGTATGCTACCAAGAATTTAGAAAATAATAGGGTTGTTTATGGGTGTTGTTGCTTTTTCTTTCTTTCCCCAAATGTTAATTTATAGAAAACAAAAGCAAGCTAAACTTTACAAAATATATACCTGATTTTAGGGTTAGAGATGCAAGAGGGGGGCTGCCTCTCACCTCACTAAGGTGAGAATATATAGAAATACTGTTAGATCAAGATGAGTCTGTATTTTAGATATCTTCCTGACAACAGTCATTAGCAATTCATAAGGAAATACCTCATTACACAAATAACATATAAATTATAGGGTAATTCAAAAATGCTTCCAACTCATTAGAATAGACTGATTATAAATAATATTTCTTTCATAGCATCCTTTCTTTATCCATAATGACATTGAACCTGAGTTTCATTCTGATGAAACTTCATTTGTTCCCCTGATGGGAACTTTGCAGTGTTTCCTCCAGCTGTCATACCAGACCCTAGATCCAGAGATGCTACTTCCCTTTTTAGAAGCCACTGACATGGGCTGATAAGTGAATAAATCCTTACATAAGCAGATGTTCTGACTTGGAAGTGGACTACCTGTATGGATAGGCTTCAGCACCTGCATGAAGCTACAGCAAACTTTCTGGCACTTTGTAGCTCTTTTGGAAAAGTTGAGTCAAGAAACTGCTCCTTCCTCAACCCTCCTCCATTCGATTGAGAATCTATAATGTTTATTTTCCTTTCCACTTGAAATCAGAGCTTCAGCTTATTGGGATGGTCTCCAAATAGTGTTCTTTGAACACTGAAGAGCTGCCAGAGAGAACAGCAGCAACCAGATGGAAAGAGTTCTTGGAAACAGATTTTGGGAAATTTCAAAAAAGGAACTCTGAGCCTGCTCTCCAGGCTGCATGGAATGTGCCTACATGAGATGCGCAGCTGTAGTGAGATCCACATCATCCAAACTGGGTATCTCTAGAAGGGTGCTAGGGGGCCATACCTGATTTTCATTTGTGGGGAAAATGGAGTGCAATTGTTCCTTATTTCTGCTAGAGAATTGCCTGATGGGAAGTCAAGATAGACGCGAACCCCTCATGGCCCTGGGCTAGGATTTTGGAAGCACTCTTGGGGCCAAAGAGGTACACACAGACACAGACAAATAAAATATTTTGACTTCACTGAGAGTGAGATTTTTAGCTTTGCCAGGGAAATCTAGAAATTATGTTGAATTGGGTTAATGCGGCAGGTCTTTGACAATTAGGGGCTACATAGGTGGCCTCTGTGGGAAAAGGCCAGGGGTGTCTCATTTCAGACACATACAGTTCAGGCTGGCTCTGAAATGAACTGCTACAAGACAGCTGAGCCCACATCAACAAAGCTGAAAGCCCCTCTGTGCAAATGTCTCTGTGAAAGAGCAGAACACACTGTACAGGCAGAGGAAGAAGGGAAAAATGAAACAGTGAGAAACATCAGAAAGAGCACCAAGCTGAGAGGATGAAAAGAATGTTCTTCACAATGGAATGAAGATGACCCCACACAGGGTGATACATAAGCCCACACTGGAGCAGATACTTCTCCTGTTGTACTACAACCCAAAGAGTCCAGATGTTGGTGTATGGAAATTGTGAGGGAAAAAAGGAGCAACAGAGAGAAAATGATACGTCTTGACTCTGACCACCTGCACCCTCTGAAGCTGTTGAATATAGCCTGTGACAACAGTAAGGTGGGTGGAGAGATATCTGTAGTAAAACTAAACATGGAAAGAAGGAAACGTGTTTCCCAAGTGTCTACATATTTTTTTTCTTTTTTGCTGTTCAACAATACCCAAATTGGTACCAAATTATTTAGATAGTCAACAAATTAAGTTCTCCAAGGCTGAGTCTGTTTTGCTGGTAATAAAACTGTTAAATTATATTTCCATTCCTAACTGAACCTACCAGTCTTCTTTTTCCTGTTCTTCCTATTTTCTCCCCCCATCCTGCTGGGGTGAGGTAGGGAAAATCTGTGTCAGTATCTGTGTGGGTGCTTGACTGTGAGTGGAGGCTATACCACCACAAACATATCCCTTGTGGCTAGTGTCTTTGCTTATCTATTCCCCATCTCTATATGACTTTCCATTTGAAAATAAAAGGTTGTAGTGGTGATAAAATGTTCAACAATATCTATAATTAGAGTTCACTCATTAATCACTAAGCAGCAAATTCCCAGTTTTCAGTGGACATCTCTGGACAGCATGGCATTCTGTCATTATTGACTAGATGAAGTAATCTGTCATTTACAATTCACAAATAAAATTGTGTTGAAATTGTAAATAACAGCCATGCAGAAAGATACAATCTATCCCTCTCATATGCCAATCTATGGATATGATTCCCATATAGAAATAAAATATTTTAATGCATAATTTTATATTATTTTGTAATTTTAAGAATTTTGCTGACAAAGAAATTAATATACTTTTCTCTGCAATTTGCAAAGTAATGCACTTCTGGTGACGAAAGTGAAAGGATGCTGATGGAGTCTGAGGATGCAGAAGAAGAAAACATTTGGTTAAAGAAAAATATTGAATTAAAATTAAAGCAAAAAATTGCTTAAAGATAGTAATGAAAAGCTTCACCAATATCTTTGTAAGCATCTAGGCCTCTATCCAACAAAACTCAGAACCATCTGCTTGGCTTCTGTCAAACGTTACCTCACTGAAAGCTGTGTATAAGTCCATGAGGTTAAGCATGTGCTTAAGTGTTTTACTTGCAAGGTTACATGGTCTTTTCAGATACAGAATGGAATTACATCACCCAGGCCCTGCAGAATGTAAGCCTGAGCCATTGCCTGCTAGGCTGGATGCTGGGCTTATTCATGTGATTGCAATGGTATTGCCTTGACAGCACTCAGGAATGTATTTGACATGAACCTCTGTATAGAAGAAATTTCTTAGCTGAACACGGGTGCCTCTGACTTTCAGAGCTCAGTTCTGGAGCTTTTTCTCCATGGATGGCCATGAAGTACATTTAGCCATGTAATCATTCCAAGCAGCTTTCTAGCTGCTGCTCTTTGCAAGTCAGATTATACCTGATCTGAAAAAGTAAAAAGCCATTGTTTTACTTCAGGTCATTAGAGCTCTAATTGGCCATTACCTAACCAGAAATATATATCCATTATTGCTGTTATAAATCTTTCCTCTCTTTTTCCTTTTCTTATTAACCAACTGGAAATGAGAGAAATCTAGCTAGAACTGGATATCTACTTCAGATTTTTTTGCATTTCTAAATGATTTGGTGTCCGGTCTGGAGAGGGGATTTCCTTGAGTACTTAAAGTGTTACTTATGTTTAGGTTTGAAATGTTTGCATCAGGACAGTTGAGTTATATTCACTAAGAAAGGATTTGGAGTAGATATTCAATTTTCTGTATGTTGTTGTGAGCAGTCAGTTGTTAAAGATGGTGTGATAGCCAAAGCCAAAACCCTGAATCTGGAAACATTTGGATTTTATCATCCTGTTAAAGGAGGGTGTATGTGAGAAAGACTGATGCCAATAAAAACAATGAATATCTAGCAAGGGAACTATTTGAAAAATAGTTTCCTTGGAAACAGCTTTATACTTCATACATGCTATCTTTGAGATAACAGCTTTTTCTTATCAAAACACCCACATGGCAGAAAGTACCTGTTTGTATTTTCTCCCTCTGTTTCAGGGAGAAAGAAAGGTTACAAGAAATTGATAAATTCAGAATATTTTCCCTTTCTTCTGACCTGTTTTTTTCCTGGTACAATTGTTTTCCATCCCAAAAGGAAATGCAAGAAGTTTTATGTATGTCAGTCCTGCAGCTTAGCTCATGGTACAGGTGGGAGTTAGCATTTAAAGGCTGAGAAATGGTTTATTGTCTCTGAAAGTGTTTCATGATAGGGAAATGCCACAGAACGTGTTTCTAGTGCTTGATAGAGTCTTTTGCAACTAAAACAATTATTTATGTTATAATTATGTCCCAAAGGCAAATACAGGTTTTAATTTCCGATGGTGGCAACTGATATCAACTTTGATTTCCTTGAGCTTGCTCATGGATTTCCTTTGAGTGCCAGGAAATATGTGGATGCAGTTTAATGAATCGTGAACCCTGAAAAACAAACAAATCTTTCCAGAGCAAATGGAGGCAGAAATAGATTTGCGTACCTTTTCCTTTATGTAGAGTAACTTGAATGAACTATAATATTTATGAAGATATGAACATGTATTTTCTTTAAAAGTCAGGCATGCAATGGCCCCAAATTTTTACAGTAAACATGGTTTTAAGTCAGAAATTACATTAC
Source organism: Prinia subflava (assembly GCF_021018805.1). Lineage (NCBI taxonomy): Eukaryota > Metazoa > Chordata > Aves > Passeriformes > Cisticolidae > Prinia > Prinia subflava. The sequence goes on from NC_086249.1 coordinate 29,535,295, forward strand.
AGCTGCTGCCCTACCTGCTGGTACCTGTGCAAATCTGAAGGATTTGCGAACTGTGAAGCAGCATGAATTCAAGAAATGGCCTTAAATGAAAGCTCCTGCAGATTCCTAAAATAGAAGTCGGCTCTAATTTTATGGTGGGATCCCAATCATCTTCCAAAGTTTTGGGATGAGTATATCTGTGTACTTCTAGAGTGGAGTATCAGTCTCTGAACTACCTTCATCATTTTTATCTTAATAATGCTTGGTTTCTTACAAAAACCTAGCAGTTTAAAATTTTGCAGTGGGATTCATCATACCTACCATTGGCTATCTAAATACAAAATATTTTTTCTGAGATGCCTGCACTGTTTCCACAGTAAAGGATGTGTGTCAACCATCTCCAGAGGATACTTCCCTACACAGTGGTTATATAAAGCAACCTTGATAAGTCCCTCTCAGACATGCCTCTTTCTTTCCTGTGGTGGGGATTGGAGGCTTGATGACTCAGTTGGACTAGATAACAAAGTCTGAGACCTGAAATATTTGTTTCTCAAGACAGGGTCCAGGGAACAGGATGATGATGATGACCCTGACCTCTCACACTCCGCAGCACTAATCCTGCTTTCATAAAAATAAATCAGTGCAAAAGAAAAGCCAAACAGAACCACCCAAATCAATAGTATACTTCTCTTTGATGATGTACCCAGAAAATAATTTTTGCTATGGAAGCCAAATCTTCAGTATTAAAATATGCATCTTGAAAAACAGTTCTGTTTTGGTTTAGTCTCCTTGTCTCAGAAACTGTAAGCTATTTTCCATTGACTATTCACAATAATTCATGATAATTTAGTTATTGAAATTCTGCTGGGTGTCTAAAAAAGGAAAAGTTTCTGAGTGAAAATTAAACTGGCCAATACATGTAAACCAAATTATATTTACTGTGTTTGAAACAGGTGGGGTTTTTTTATTCTGAGTCTTTTGGTCCAGTGAACCACTGGACAGTAAACACAAAATAATATAGTCCATTCTAATTATTGAAAAACAGGTGCATTGCAGTCTTTATTGGAAGTAAAACCAAAAATCTGCTTAATTATGTGTCAGTGAGACAGCATATCTAATGTTGCTGAGAAATAGAAATAGCAGTATGTGATTTAATTGTCCTTTGTAAGTTATTTCTGTTTACAGCCCCAAAATTTCTGGTCATGACTTTTTTATATTTTTTGTTTCCTTAGTGCTATTTCATATATAAGGGGGAAAAAAAAGAAAACAAAAATGGCATAGGGAAAACCAGCAAATTGGTGCAATTCTGAGTCACGTAGATACAAAACACAGCTTGGTAACCTAGTGTTATTGTCTAAAAATTCAGAGAAACTTGCAAGTACTGGAAAAATTGATTATGCAAATAACAGTGACTCATGCTGACCTGTCTTTTTTTTGGCTTTATGGCTTTGTAGCTTCTTGCTTTGCCTTGGTAAAGATAATCAATTAGTTCAGTCTGGTTTATAGGTTTTAACACAAGCATTTTCACTATGTGATGTGAAGTCTGTGACTTAACTGTAAACTTTATACTGGTTGTATGAAGAGTTGTACAAAACAGGGTTTGGTAGAGCGAGTCCAGTCATGGAATCTTTGAAGAAAAAATGCTCTTTTTGTTTTTGCTTCTCTCAAGTTCTGTAGTTTCTTGTAGTATAAGTTACTATTAACTGTCTTTGTATTTTTTGTTAATCTAGATATGGCTCATTAGAGGCACAATCCTGTATTTACTGGAATAATTTGAAGATTTTTTTTGTTTAGGTCTTCAGGAACAGGATCAAGCCTTAAATAAAACACTGTGGTCTCTCAATTAATTTTATGAATGATCCTTGGAAAAAGAATGTACTTCTAGTTCTAATTTGTTTTAATGGTAAAAAGACTATTTATCTGTTTATGTTGATCATGTATTTATTTTTAGTTTTAGGGCTTTTCCTATCTGAACTTCAGCACCACATAGAAGTGCCTGAATTAAAGTCTTCAATTTAACCAAAAAGCCTCAGCCCCTTTGCAGTTACTGGGGAGGGGGAGAACCCTCACAAAGGAATTTACATCTTAGGTTCAAAGGACTATCTGGAGATGCTCTCTCTTCACTGACCTTAAAATGAACATGCATTCCTAAAAATTTGGGAATTGAACTGTGCATGCTTTATTGAGGTGTTATTGGAGTTATAATGTGACTGTCAAGATTGGAATGAATGCTTCTCTGTACCAATTTGGAAAGAACCATATAAGACTTTACGCCCTACTGCTGCAACTTAAGCAAGCCACAGAAATCCCAGCCTCTACTATGTGGCATCTCAAATTTCCTTAACTTCAGTAAGGATAAATGGGAGTATCAGGCTACTCTGAATTCTGTTAATTCTCTTTTGTTCTCAGAAACATTTCAGATTTTACGTCCCTTGCATGATAATTTAGAAAAAACACTTGTGCACACATTCCTTTGTGTTCCTGTGGCTTCAGCATGATTCAAAATTATCTTGGGTTTAAGTATTTAAATCTGCTTCTGAATATAGTCTATACTTCTTTTTTTATGCCTTTAGGTGGAGTTAAAAAGCTTGAAGAAGAGTGTTAGTCACAAATAGTCAAAAATTAAGATATTTTTGAAATACATTCGTTTTAGAATGAAATGAAAGCCTTAAAATGTAGTAATGAAAAAAGGAAGGAAATGAACTTCAGTAATTAGACCCTGGTGAGTGTTTCTGCACTGCCTAATTTTTTCCTGCTGTCCTGTTAGTTACTGAACTGCTTATGCAAATTGGGAGTGCTCCAGCCAGGGAATGTGAGAAGAGCTCCCTTTAGAGCTTGGAGATTAAGGCACTCATCTGAGCTGTAGGTAATCCTTTCTTGAGGTTCCTGCTGTCAGCAAGAGTTCTCTGCATTCCATCCTCATTTTGACCATAAATTTCATCTTTGCTTGGTTTTTTTTCTTTCCTAAGGGAATTTTTAGAGGGGCAATAAAAGAATAGCTTTGTTAATTGTCATTTTGTATTGGAAAAAATATAAGGCAGTCCCAAATATTGATATAAAAACAAACAATCAAGACAAGCAACTGAACTGACTTGATATAAACTTTCTGTAATATTCCAGAAACTGATCTTCCCTAGATATAGTGCTCTCATTTCACTGAGTAGTAGGAGTGTTAAATCCTCATAGCCTTCAGCACACCAGTTAAAAAAAAAGACAAGAAAAAAATAGTAACAATTGGTAAATGTCTTGCACAGCTGCATTATTGCCTATAAAATTGTGAAGCAACAAACTCACATCCAGGATAAATGAGATAGATAAACCCACAGAATGAATCCTCCAAAAATTATTTTAACTCATCTTCAATAATAAGAAAAATGTCTAAATACCTTAAAGGGATGCTTGAAATTTATGTAGTTTGACACTTAAAAAATTCAAAAACATCCAAAGTAGTATGAAAATACGACTGGTCTGGAGGTTAAAAAATGCACAGAAATCTGCAGTATTATTCTCAGTCAGCTAAGATTTCTTTTGAAAGAAAAAAAACCCTCAAATTAAGGACCATAACTATTTCATTTGAGAATATAAACAAAATCAACACAAGGAAAAAAAAGAGGGATGAGGAAAGGAAAATGTTGGGGACTTAAATGTCAGCTTCTTCTCCTGATCATAGTTCAAGATTCAGATAGCAAGAAAATGTGCTTTACAGCCTGCAGTGCCTAAGAACTTTACTGTATGCTTTATTTATATAGACTATAACAACTTGATTTGAGTTTGTTTCCAAGGAGATATTTCTTTTTCACTTTACTGCTATTACTTCTTTTGAAACTTAGTGTTTTAACTAGTATCTCCATCCTGAAAGATACCAAAAGTTCTGGCCTCCATTCACTGGGGAACTTTTAAACATGCTTCAAGGTTAAATGACTTCATTCAGGGTAAAAATCAAAAGCATATCTAACTTCAGTATGTATGGTTCTGCCATCACATTTAACAAACACCCTGCTCTCAGTTTCAGTTTTTCCTCTTATGTATTTAGTGTCTGGGCATGTGTCAGCATCAATGGTCTCTGTGCAGGATGGTCAACCTGTCTTGGGCCTGTCCAGCATGTCAGAGCTAGCAGATCCACCTATCTTTTTGACACTCCTTATGGGTATCTAACTGCAAGTTTTGTGTGGTCAGACGAGAGCTTTTAATTTTGTCCCAGAACTCTTCTGCTCCATCTGTTGTTTTGGCATCATCATATGGCCTATCAGTCAGGTGTGTAACTTGGGCATTAGCTTCAACTCGAATGTCTAAGTTCTTCCACCTGGGATATGACAACATATTTCAGATCTTTTCCCCCATGGCCTTCAAGAACATGACTGAAACTGTCTTCCAGGCTCTTGTGAATTAATTACAGTGGGATGCTTTAGCTGACTGAGAGAGGCGACCTTGCTTTAGCCACACTAATGCTGAATTCTCCTCCCATAAGAGTTATTGCTTTGGTCTTGAAGCATCCATTATCACCTCTCTTTCAGTTTCCTTGATGGTTACTCACTTTTGCCATCTCTAAAATAAACTTTATGGCCAGTTTTGTTTGGTTTTTTTCCTATTAGGTTTTTGACTCCTGCCTCTGGCTGATATCTACTGTCCCTGACCCATGGAATGTTGATTCATTAACTACAGTACAACAACATTTTGTGACAATTCCCTAAGCTTTCCTTCGTATGAGAGAAACTACCTGTAAAAAACTATAGAGCATTTTGTTCCTCTGCATCATACCTCTCCACACAAAGCAACTTTCCTATGCTACTAAAGCTGTTTTGTTAATGTTTCCCTCCATCATGCTTGCTGTATATTCTCACAACTTCTGTGTCTATCTATCTATCTATCTATCTATCTATCTATCTATCTATCTATCTATCTATCTATCTATCTATCTATCTATCTATCTATCTATCCATCTATCTATCTATCTATCTATCTATCTATCTATCTATCTATCTATCTATCCATCTATCTATCCATCTATCTATCCATCTATCTATCCATCTATCTATCCATGTATCTATCTATTCATAGTTGTCTGTTTTCTATTGTCTTTTACATGGATTATATAGTTTTTTGATAAAAACTCTCTTTGTTGTAGGGTCCTAAGGAATCCTATATTACGGTAAGACAAAAACATTTATAGATAAATTGTAGTAAAAGGTAAACCTGATCTAGAGCACATGCTGCTATAATCAGGTTAAAAGTGCTCCTTGTCTTTACAGTGTGATTTTCTAAATCAGTTCCAGCTACTCTGTATGTTGTCAAAAATAAGGTATCTTTCTGAGCAAGCTGAGCTCTAAAATAACTTCTATTTAAGAACATCCAATTCAAAATACTGATACAGAGGAGCACATATATATGCTATTTATTTGCTGGTTTTACTGTGAATGAAAGAAATGCTGCATTTTGTGGTGAAGAAATATTGATTTTTCACTAAAATAATTTTCAAATTGTTTTTCTAAGTGTAGTTTTTTAAATACACTTTTTTAAATCTGAAAGGCACTCACAAAGCCTTGTGACAGGAAAGAGATACACACCCGACTCTGGATCCATCTTCTTTTATCCTATTTTGCTTAACTGAAACTTAGTCAGAGTTGGTTACTTGTACAGCAGCAGACTCCAGGAGAGTCTATTCAGTTGCTCATTCTCCCAGCTGGTGGAGTGTCCTTCATTTTCTTCCTCCTCTGCTTCCATCATTGCCTTCTTTCCATTAGTACACCATTATTCTCATGACCAGACCAAATGGCAACTGTGAACAACAGCTAGAGGAGCTGTGTCCAAGTATTTGGAGCTGGGGCTGACAGAAAGCTGCTTCTAATTTATTTATTTTTAATTTGAGTTAAATAAAATATTAGGATATATGCGACCAGTTTCACTGCTACATATGCAAACTTATATTGCAGTGTTTTCAATTAAGTTTTGGAATTCTACAGGTACTAAAGTTTTACATTAATCACACACTACATATGCTATTTTCTGTGCACCAGCATGCTTAAACTTATAGAAAATATACTGAAGGACAAGACATCTGTGCCTCACAATCTAAAGGACTGTTCTGTGTGCCTTTCTCTACCAATAACTTTTCATTAGACATGTTTTAAGGGAGTTTTGTCCTCATTACCTCTATGGATGTGTCCCCATTTAATCTGCATCTACTCGGATCTCCGAGCCTTGGTTTGTACTCAAACAGTTAACCATTTTTTTCTCCACTCACCTCCAGACAACTTGAATATACTGCCTGTTTCTGTCATGTGAATTTTCTCTTTTCCACTTCCATTGTACAATCTTTTCACACAACTAACGGTGACATTTCTGACATTTCTGTGACACTGCTGACATTTCTAATGACTTATTCCTGCTTGCATCAAAGATCATAGTCCAGTTTCCTGACCTGTGACCTATCAGGTGCTTTAACACCCCTGATCATTACTGCCTTCTTGATTTCATCAGTTTTCTTGACTGCACTTTGTTTTGTCAGCTTTTGCAACTCCATCACCTCCAATGTCTCTTATTGTTGCTTAAAGTGACCAGCAGGGTGACCTCCAATACTGTAATGTCAGTCTCCTCCAGTCCATTCAGAATGTTAATGGACAGACTCTTTGCTATCATGCAAGACTTGAGCCTGCTGGAAAATGGTGCACATATCTTCCAACATCAACTGCAACTTGAAAACAGATAAAGTCAGCCACCTTCAAACTTTTTGAGAAAAAGTTGTGCCACATTATTATTTACATTCTTAGTTTTGTTAAATCCAAACAAGACAAGGACAAGCATTCCTTTTAAAATTTTTACCTCCTTGCTGTCAAAGAGATTAAAAACTAAGATGGGATGGGAAAATTTCATTCAATTTAAACCAGAATCATAATTCCTTTTATTTCAAGTCTTCAACACCATCACAAAACATACAAAATATTTGTGCAAGAGTAACTGTTCCAAGCCCCTCAATAAAGCACCACAACAAGGCAAACTGAGCAACCAAAATGACAGCAGCTACCTCATTCCCTTCTGCTTGTAATACACTTGCAGTGCATTATCATCTTGCAGAATATACCCTCTCTGGGACACAGGCTCTTGTGTTTATGTCCTATCCAGGACAGCTGGGTTACAACTAGAATAATGGCTTTTGGTGCAATATGCTTTTAGAGCAATATCAACTTCTCTTCTTTTAGTTATCCTGTCCAGATCTTCCATAATCAATTTTTCTCCTCACAGTCTTGCATTCATGGTTTCCTTTTTGCGTAGAGTGTATTCTTCCTCATAGCTACCAAACATCTCATATACTTTTTGTCACACCTGTTCTGAAAGGCCAGTCACTATCTTAGACCTCTTTGAAGAAAGTCTGCCAAATTAGAAAGGATCAGGCTGCTGCTTCCATACATAAAGGTCTTTCAGATATTACTAGGCTCATAACAGGCACATCTCATGCACCTTGATATCTTAGAGACTGTGAGAGTGACTGAGATTAATTCTGCTGCTTTACTGATTCCTGCTGACTTTTCCTTCCATGATGCAACCTAGTCTGGCTGGTGGGGAAACACTGACAGCCAAAACAGCATGCTGACAATAAGCCCTTTTGAAACTACAATTAAATTGCGCTTCTGTGAACAGTCCTTCACTGTAGAAATCTGTTTTCTACCATCAGTGAACTTTATGGAATGTCTTCTGTAAAGCATAGTCATTCTTTTTACTCCTGGGAAAGGAAAGATGCAAAAAAGGAATGCACATATTTTCAGCTGTGTCCATCTGGTGTTTTTTAAATCTCCTTTTGTGTGTACAAGATTTCGTATATGTTTTAGACAATTTTCAAGAATTCTGAGTACAGGACCACTCAGCTGAAAAGGAGTTATATAAATGTCTAGGAGCCAGCATGTTTTTATCTCATGCTAATATTTGAAAACTGGAGGCTGCTTTCAAAAATTTGCAATCAAGTCACCTGTCCCAAGAAGCCGAGACTAACTCTGTCTCTGTAATCTTGGTCCAGCACTCTCATTTCAGTTCTCCCATCTCCTTCACAGCAGCCTGTTTTTATTTCTTTCATGCCTTTTTAAGCTAGAAAGTGCAATAATAAAGTGTGGTGGTTGCTATTACTATTTTATGTATATGCAAGGTTACTACCCTGACCTCCTAGAGGAGAAAACTCCAGAAATGCTTTATACAGACCCATGCATATTCAACACAACACATACTCATGAAGGAAATAGATTAAATAATGCTTTAGAAAGCTGAGACATTATGCATACAAATACATTCTGTTTATGCCTTCCATGCTGACCTCTGGCAAATAAATATTCAGCATCCCCTTTTCTCAGAGGTGTACCTGTCATGGGATGGGGACAAATGCTCCCATGTCTGCCAGTTACAGAGGGTCTTCATGGGGCTTCACTGGTGATTCTGAACAGAGAGGGCAAGCACTGGTGCCATGTCTGTCTCCCTCAATCAATAAAGACAGTCAGTGACATGAAGCAGAAATCCAGCCTGTACAGAAAAGTACTGGGGACCATGTGAGGTTGCTTGGAACTAATGCTGATCTCTGGATAATTTAGAAACGATGATGAAAAGCTCATGACATGCCTGAAAGACAAATGAATCAAAGATAAGAGCTGGAAGAAACCGACTATGTCACCTCATCTATAGCCAGCTGCCAGGGAAAGACTGTTTCCTGCAGAAACAGTAAAATCACACTTGAAAACTCCTAGCCTGGATAAAAAGAGGGCGTTTTATTTTGTTTTGTGGAGGGGTTTTGTTGTTGTTGTTGTTTTAAGGAAGATGTTGGTCAAAATGTCCAGTTTGTGAGACATACAGTTCAATACAGACTAAGCCTCACCCTCATGAATAAAAATTTGCCACACTCTGTACGCTTTAACCATTTTCTAAATCAAGATGATATATCTTTCCTTTTCTTTTTATGTTCTTCACTTTTTAAGTGTTTATTGTATGGTTTTATGTAAGTGTTTTGAAAAAGCCAAATATGATATCTAGTTTAACTCAGGAATTTTCATGCAGAATATGAGGTGTATTGTACTGTTTATTGTACAGATAAAGAAACTTTTATGCTCAGTACAATATAAATAGTGAGAGTGATGGGCTGATGAAGGGAAAGCTGCAATTTGTACTTGACAGGGAAAAACATCCTGCTTCAAGTGTTATTGCTGGACAACAATTTCACAAAACTCTTAGCTCTGATCTTTACTCATAAAAATGTTTACCAAGTTGTCCTTCTATCTCCAGCTTTCTAGTCACATGCATAAAGACCAGCATCCTATTATCTCTTCACCTCTTTCCTTCTACAGTCTTTTCTCTCCAGGAAAAGCTCATATAAATTGTTACAAACTCAGCAAAAAATAATGTGCCTCCGTTGTTTTTCCTTAATCTGTGGTTACATGAATTCACAAATTACCATTTTCTGAGGATTACAGAAGTGTGGCTTTTCCACACAGTATTGATGGTGTCTAGGCCTTTCCCTGTAGGACTTCTGTATTTCTGTTTAGTCACTTAGGATGTGAAATTAGAAGCTGTCAATCTAAGAAACTGCCACATACCATAGGTTGCAAGGCATGAGTATTTGCGGTTACGGTAGAAAAATTAACAAAGGGCTTTCACATTGGTGGCTAATTCTGAAATGGATCAGGTCTACTATAAGGTGATTCAGAACCATGGATTCAGAAGAGTCTTTGTGTATATTTGAGTTATTTAGGATCTTTGCTGGATAAAGAGCAAACTGGATTTTTACCTTAATGTGTTTATTTTACAAGTTTGCTGTCCCGAGACACAAGTAATATGGATTTCCAAATTTTCAATTAGAAATGAAAGCCACAAATCTAAAATTTGAGGATTGAAGTCCATGAAGAGGATTTTCAGAATCTTCTTAGTTTATGGGTTGGATAGGTAAAGATCATTTCAGAGATCTAGCAGATAACAATATGTATCAAACATTGGAGGGAATGAAACTGCTTCCTCTATGTACAAGCACTAATGAAAAAAATTCCAGTGAAACAAAATGTCAGTAAACTGTTTTTGCAACCAACTCAGCATTAGTAAGTTTTCTCTCTAACTTGCTCTTTTTTGCCTCAACTGTCCAGATGATTGCAACGGATACTATTGACATCAGCAGGAGAGGTGAAGCATGAGGTTTTGGTCTTTGCTTCATTCATTTCTAAGCACCAGTGCTTTAAAATAAAACCTGATAAATTGAAGGCAGTTGAGAGAAGAGCAGCAAAAATGATCGAGGTAGTCAGGAGGGACTGACTTATGAAGAAAGATCTCCGTAACTGGGTGAGTTTGTCTTGGCAGAGGAGATGGGATGACACACCACAACAATGACATGATGCAGGTGAGAGAAATTTTGTAGTGCAGCAGACAGAATGGTAACTAGGAGTAATGGGATGGAGTTGCAAGAGTAATTTTTTTCACTGAATCCTTGTGCAAATAACGTGATGGTGAGATGTATTGGACTGTGGAATTGTGTCCCAAGGGGTGTAGCTGAAGCTCTGCCACTTGAGTTTTTTGATATTAAAGATGACAAAATACTCACAAGAAAGGGAACTACATTGCTTTGCACTCCTCCATCACCAAGATCTCTATTTCTATAACGCAGTGCAAAGGACTGATCCAGTCTGGGTGCCCAGTGCCCACCAAAGTCCTTCTATCATGACCCTCATCAAGTGAACAGAGGAGAGAAAATGTCAAAGGCTTGTGGTTTAAGATAAGGATAGGGCAAGATCACACACCAGTTACTGTCATGGGTAAAACATACTCAAGTCTGTATTAACAATCAAATCGGATATGGATAGTGAGAAATAAAAACTAAACCTTAAAAGCACTTTTGCCCCACCCCTCCATTCTTCCTGGGCTCAACTTCCCTCCCAGTTAGGTGCTAGGTTAGGGGCTCCAGAGGCAGGCTGTGGAGCATTGCTTCTGGAGTGCCAGTGACTGTGGAGCAGGGCATTAACTCACCAGAGCAAGACCCCATCTGCCCCTTCCCCTGCAAACATGCATCCCAAAATGTCTTGAAACCTCAGTCTTTCCAGTCTCTCAGGGTCTGTCTTGGCTGGTATTGACTGTCAGACATGAGAGAAATTTCTAGCAGCTTCTTACAGAAGCCAGTCCTGTAGTCCTCCCACTACTAAAACCTGTCCGCACAAACCCAATGCATTTACAATTACGAATTTGCTGCAGGCAAAGCTCTGCTAGCAGAGGTAAGACAAATCTTGTTGTCAACAGCAAAGAACACAGGAATATAACAGCTAAATTTATTTTTTTTTCTTTTGAAAATATTTGCATTTCTAAGTTTGGCTGTGCAAAGCTCTTCTTTACATTCACACATATAAGTGTGATTGAAAGCTGTGACAAAATGCTGATTTCAGACACGAGGAGGAAATGTAGCAATTTTAAAACACAAACAAGAAGAAAGGTAAAGAGAGAACGTATGAATCATGGAGGGAAGTGACAATTTGCAAACTCGGCCAGCTCAAATGTTGAAATCTTCTGCTACTTGCATCAAGATCCAGCTTCTGATGTGGCTCAAGAAAGGTCTGTGTAATAATGTTTGCTTTCTCCCACACTGCTCTGGCTCTTTCACATATTCTCTGTTTGACAGTTCACAGTTCTCAGTCAAGTGTTCTTTTTTCTCATTGCAGATTAAGTGTGTTACGTACTGTTGTGATCTTCCTGAACAGCATTTTGTAAGGGTTAAAGGATAGTCAATACCTTTGTGAGCACTTATTTCATCCAATGACAATGCAATTCATCCCAAATTTGACGGCTTCGCTCCAGAGAAGTACAGGATTACAGAATCAACCAGCTTGGAAAAGACCTCCAATGTCAACTCCAACCTATTACTGAACACCAACATGTCAACCACACCATGGCAAGAAGTATCAGATCCAATCTTTCCTTAAATATGCCCGAGCATAGTGACTAGACCACCTCCATGGACAGCCCATTCCAATAACTAATCTCCATTCTGTGGAGAAATTATTCCTAAAGTCCAACCTGAATGTCTCCTGACACAGCTTAAGAGTATGTCCTCTTAAGAGTATATCCTACTCCCGGTTGCCTGGGAGAGGAGACAGGCTCCCACCTGGCTGCCCCCTCCTTTCAGGCAGTTGTAGAGAGCAGTGAGGTCCCCCCTGAGCCTCCTTTTCTCCAGGCTAAACACCCCCAGCTCCCTCAGCTTCTTCTCACAGCACTTGTGCTCCAGACCCTTCCCCAGCTCCGCTGCCCTTCTCTGGACATGCTCTAGCCCCTCAACGTCCTTCCTGAACTGAAAGGCCCAGAACTGGACATGGCACTCAAGGTGTGGCTTCACCAGTGCCAAGTGTAGCAGGGAGAATCACTTTCCTAATCCTGCTGGCCACACTATTGCTGATACAGGCCAGGATGCCATCGGCCTTCTTGGTTGTGTGGGCCCACTGCTGGCTCATGTTCAGCTGGCTGTTGACCAGCACCCCCAGGTTCTTTTCCGCTGGAACACTTTCCAGCCACTGTTCTCCCAGCCTGTAGAACTATCTGGGGTTATGGTGGCCAAAACAGAGGACTCAGCTTTTGGCCATGTTGAAGCTCACACAGCTGACCTAAGTGCAATGATCCAGCTTATCCAGGTCCCTCTGCAGAGTCTTGGTACCCACGCTGGCAACCCAACTTGGTCCCAGCTGTGAATTTGCTAATGGTGGACTCAATCCTCTTATCCAGATAATCAATAAAGATATTAAACAGAACTAGGCTCAACCCTGATCCCTGAAGGACATCACTGGTGACTGGCCCCAGCTGGATGCAACACCGTTCACCTCCACTCTCTAGGCTTGGCCATCCATCCAGTTCCAGACCCAGCAAAGAGTGCTCCTGTCCCAGCTGTGGGTGGCCAGCTTTTCCAGGAGTGTGCTGTGGGAGAGACAGTGTCAAAGGCCTTGCTCAAGTGCATATAAACTACCTCCAAAGCCTTTCCCTCATCCACCTAGCAGGTGACCTGGTCAAGAAAAAAGATCAGGGTGGTTAGGCAAGACCTGCTGTTCCTAAAACCATGCTGGCTGGGCCAGATTCTTTGACGGTCCTACACGTCATGTGGTTGCACTCAAGATGATCTGCTCCATTACACTGGTGATCATTGAGGACAGGCTGACAGATCTGTAGTCCCCTCAATCTCTCTTTCAGCCCTTTTTGTGGATGGGTTTCACATTGGCCAGACTCCAGTCATCTGAGACCTCCCTGGTTAGCCAGGAATGATGATAAATGATGGAAAGCATCTTAGTGAGCTCTTCCACCAGCTCATTCAGTACTCCTGGATGAATCCCCTCTGGTCCTGTAGACTTGTTAGTGTCTAAGTGTCTCAGCAGGTCACTAGTTCCTTCCTGCTGGATTAGAGGGAGTCCATTCAGCTCCCTGTCCCTTTCTACCAGGTCAGAAGACCAGTTGTCCTGAGGATAACTGGTTTTATTCTTAAAGACTGAGGCAGTTTTACTCCCTTATCTATTTTGCACAAGATTTTGTTTTTTGCTCACCCCTAGTTATTTTGTACATGTAAAAGCAGGTATCAAAGCTTAAAGAATCCCATAGCAGTGGCTGGGACCTCAGAGGCCTCTCTGAATCAGGTTTTTATCCAGTTTTGGAACCACAAGTCCATAAATGTATTTGGAGCCCCATATGCTGCTGAATTGTGTGGACTTGAGTCTGTGCTGCGTCTTTGAGGACCTGAGTCCAAGACTGCATACAGATTTCCTGCACAGGTGCTTAGGTCTGTGAGCACTACCACTAAAGGGAAAATAATTCAAATAAAGATCTTGGCTCTCAAAGGCTGACAGACACTGGCTTGGTTTCCAGCTATTGAGCCAGCTGGCTGTGAAACTTGGGTTAATAATCTGTAGAAGGCAGTCACAGTATCACCTCTCTCTCTTATAACTCAAGGTTGACTAGCAATCCCTGATGACAGGTCAGATTTTCATTACTATATTAAACATAATTGGGATAATGTTGAAGTTGGCATCTGAATGAAAGAAGGAGAAACCTATTTTGGCTTTCTCCTCCATCAAAATCATACTAGGTGCATGCTATTCAAAGAAGCTTTTGAGATGTAAAAGCAGTCTTAAAATACTATGACAAATCAATGTTTTTGGTGTTTGCTTCTTGCTTCTGCACTGTTCAAGGCTGTTTTACATCCAGAAAACTGAAATAATGTAATTTGTAGAATGATTAATTAAGCACATAATGTGTGAGAACTTTAATTTTCTTTTGAATGACTAGGTGAGTCATTTAGTACTCAAGGTCATCTTTTTCATATAATATCTTGAATCTCTTGCTCATATCTAGACAAAAGAAAACAAATCAGGGAAGATGAAAGCTAATGAAGACTAAAATCAATGGGTTTTGAAATATACGATAAAGTAGAAAAATAATTTCTGATGAGCAAAAGTAACTAAGAGACACAGGGGAGGGGTAAAGGAGGGGAATTGTAGTGCATGCAGTACTGAAACGACCTAATCTTGAAAAACTTTAAGAGAAAAATGAAAGAGCTTTGTGGAAACCAATTTAAAATGCTATAGTTTACAAAGGTCCCAAATTATTCTTAACTCCAAATTACCTTCAAGTACGTACATATTTCTTCCTCTCCTCTATGAGGCTGCCAAAATTCAGTATTCTAGCCTGCTTTTAACCTTCCCCACGAGACTCATTCCAATCCTCCTTGGAAGTCTTAAGAGCAGCTGGACTGCTGAAATGCTTGGCACTTTCATGAAGATGATTGAATAATAAAGCACTACACTAAGAAAGAAGTAGGTGAGGGGAGGACAGTTGTGATTTTTTTTTTTTTTTTCGTTCTTCTCCAGAAAATGTGGTGAGCTTGAGGTATGGTACTCAAGTAGGGCTAGTTTATCTTTAAAAGAACGGGTCTGTGCCACACAGAACAACACACCTCTGAAGAGGTACACTTCTTAACCACTTTAAGGCAGAGATTAAATATTGTGGTTGGCAAATAAATACAAACAGATTAAAATTTTGAGTAGAGGACTGTCTTTTTTTTGTAGGCAAGAATAGGAAGTAGAGGAAATATATGGAAAATCTGTGAATGATCTTTTAAAAATTTTTTTGGAAATTAAACCTCACTGTACCACTATATTCCCATGCAACAATAAGTAGATCATGCAGGTTTGAGTTAAAAATGATGTAAAATCATCTTAACACAGGCAGAAGATGGACTTTGCATGGTTTGATCTATAGTTTGAAAATCAGGCACAAAGATGTGCTCATGTCACTCATTAAAGGCTATATTGCTTTCTCGAAAGCTTCTGTTTTTGAGAAAGGTACCTCAGAACTATCCTGGCTATCAGGACCATCAGACAAATTGTAAAGTGGGAATGTGGCAATGAATGAATGGAGGGACATTACTTTGGAAGCAAGATTCTTTGGTTTTCGTTCTGACCCAGAGAATGTTAGACTGTTTATATATAAAATATAAAAGCATCAAGAGAATAGTGGGTGATTCATTCCCTACCCTCTTGTCCCCCTGCAGTTCAGTCAGTTGATTTCCTCTCAGAGAAAGGAATGAACCCTGAACATATAGCTTTACTGCCCTTGTTATTAATATTTACTAGGATTTATTGGCTCTTTTTGCTGTTTTGGCTTGTATAGAGTTAAATTTCTTCATGGTAGCTGTCATGAGGCTGTGTTTTGGGTTTGTGTTGAAAACAGCGTTGAGGAGGGAGCACAGGACAGGTGACCACAACTAACTTACCAAAGGAATATGCCAGGCAACATGGTGTTATACTCAGCATACAAACCTGGAGGAAGGAGGAAGTGGGACATAGTTGGTGTGACAACATACGTCTTTCCAAGTCAGAGGTGTGATGGAGCCCTGCTGTCCTGGGAATGGCCTGCCCATGGAAAGGGGTGAATGTATTTATTTTGTTTTGCTAGTGTGAGTGGCTTTTCTTTACCTAAACTGTCTTTATCACAGCCCATGAATTTTCTCCTTCTTACTCCTCTGGTTCTCTCCCCCATCCGGAGAGAAGTGAGAGAGTGGCTGCATGGGGCTGAGCTGCCAGCTGGGGTTTAAACCACAACAATCTTCAAGTTTAGGAATTCCTTCACTATGCTTCTTAGGGTAGACAAAGTGTTATTTCTCTCCCTTAGCTTCCTCATGTTTCAAAATATTTACAACCAGCTCAATAATTCTTGCTCTCTTATTTAACTGTGGGGAGTTCTGGAGATCAGTCCCTTGCTGATTAGAATGACTGAATAAATGCTTCAGCCTAAAGTAGGGGATTAATTCATGTGGTATATTTCCTCTAGGAATTTTTATATGGGCCATAGCCTCAGGGGCAAAGTTGAAGGACACACACCACCTGATGACACCTGAAGATATTGGTCCACCTGAAAACAGTTCCTAATTCATGAACCTCCGAGAAGTGCTCTGAAATGAGCAGGATAATTCTGGCATAAAAAGAAGTATTATGGCAACTTTTCTAGGCTTGATGTTGTGTGACATGCACAAGTAATGCTATTCTATTACTTTCTAGAAGTTTTCTTCTACTAATTTCTTTGCAAATTAACCAAGAATCATTTAAAATGAAAGTTTTTCTCCCTTCAAGCTGTTAAAAAGTGACATGGGAATACCACAATGCTAGAATTTTCACACTGCTATGGACGCTTTAAGTTTTCATTAAAAAGCTGATGCTCTCACTGCCTCCAGCCAAAATTCTTAACAAAATTAAAGCAGCACCATTCATACTGCTATAGGAAAGGCTGCTATTGTATCAGTTTCCTACTGTTGCTGTAAATCCTCATTTTTGAGTTGAAACTTGGTACCAAGTGCATCCTGTAGCCCTTAGAATGATTATTTTTTGTATTTTTGTCTGATAGCAGGTTTCTTTTGGAAGCAAATACTATACCAATATACAACACTGACTGTAAAATCACTGCCTGCTTCTGCACCTATTGCTTCCCAAAAGCATAACATGCACTTCTTTATTCTATAGAAAAGGAGAGCAAATCTCCAGTATTAACCTATCAGGGAGACATATTTGAAGTAGAATTCGTCTCACACAACTTCAAGTGTGTACAATTCAGTAATGTCTCTGGCTTTCTATGAGCAGACTTCCTCTTGGAATCAGTGTCACCCTCTTCAGCCACCTTGTAATTCATAGACTTTGTCTTTTTTTTAGAGTTTTCTTGTCTCACCCTACAAGTTGCCCTAATTTTCTTCCAGGACTGGCTATTAATTTGCTACCCATCAGCAAAATTTTTTGCTCCAGAGCTTTCCTGGACCATGCATCATTCAATTAGAACTGAAGGCTGGATTTTTGCACAAGTTTCTTACACAGAATATGCAAGCTACAAGTATAACATGGTGGTGTTGGCACCAGCTAACAACCAGAAGACACCAAACCAAAGAATCTGAGCCAAAAGACTCCTCTTTTCCTTTTGCACATTTATCATTGAGTTCTTACTGCATTTAGTTCATGCTATATATGTACTCTGAATGGGTTTGGTGAGTTGCACAACTGATGATATTCTGATAATAAAGGTTCATAGACCTTTTTGAGTTATTAGATGGATTACAGCTTTGCTCATTTCTCTTCTAATTTTTAACACTCTCAAGCTCCCCTCTGTTTCACTTGCATAGTCATGATGCTTAGATATCTTTTTTCCAGGCCTGGAAAATCTGGTTTAGCCTCAAACCATGAAATATACAGGGAGACTAGAAAATTAATTTAGGCTAGCTGCTTGGTTTTAGATCTCGACAGTCATATGAATTTAATTCCAACATCATCCCACTCTGCTTACCTTTCCACTGAGAACAGGAGGCAAAAATAAGTCTGTCTCACACAGACGAGGAATTTTACTCAAATGTCTTTCTTATTCAGCAGTCTTGGGGAATAGCTGGATGAAAGGCTGTCTGGGAGCTTGGTCCTGGCTGGAAAGGAGTGCACAGATACAGTATTTACTGACTTAAGATAAGGATTAAGTCCCATTCCCTGTCGTCTCCCTTCAATGTGTACATATTTATTTATGAAATATCTGAAAATAGTATCTGGTTCTTCTTAACAATATGATATAGTTAATAAAAAGTGCTATTAGAAATAAATCTTTTTCAAAGAAAATACAGTGTAAATAAGCACAGTGTTAGGCAGTTTTACTTTTCACTTGTCTTTAAGAAAGTGCAAGATCATTCTCTCCCAAAATGCTGACAACCTCAGAGCTAAATTAAAATGGCTTTATGAAGTAGTCTTGAAGTATGTTCGAGCCTATCTAATCCTTTTTTGTGGAAACAATCTGGAACAAAAGGAGGCAAGGTTTTGAAATGTGTGGAAGAAACATATTCTTTTTTTCTATAAATAAAAGGATTTTTTTGCTTTTCTTTGATGATGAGAACATCCTAGCCATTTTTTTTTGTCTTTCAGTTAAAAACAACCTCTGAGATTACAGCAAAAAGTAGAAACAAAATATTAGTTCCTTTCATAGCTGGTTGAACAGAGAAGGTTTGAACATAGTTTTTTATTTCCCTCTATTTCATTAATGAAACACTAATAAAATTAATTCATGCTCTTCTAAAAAGAAAGTTTCTGGTGTATGACTGGTTTTATTATTTTTTTCAGAAATATATGAATTGATTAATTTGATTTCATATTTGATGTGAGTGTCTGGGTGTATATCTTCTATCAGGTAAGTTCCATCACAAAAGGCTTTCATTATAAAAAGAAGATAATGGTTTAAGAAATGACAGTGCTTGATTCCAAATTATCTGGTTGCATCATAGTAAAGTAAAATCCATCTTGCTACTTCCTTGAACAGATTTCTTCATAACTTGAGGCAAATTAATTGTGAGACTCATTTAGTGGTGGTTTTCATTTAATCTCACTTTTTTGTCTGAAAATTAGACATCCAGTCTAATCTGTTAATCTGTGTTACCTCACTCATCAATGGAGATGGGCTAGTTCTACAAATTGCAGTTTGGGGTGGCCTGAAGCAGTTAAGAAAAACTCACACTGAGTGGTAATCCCTGGCCCTATGCCTCTGCTGTGCCTGCACTTCATTCATCATTCACAAAGTTATATATTCAAGATCTGATAGCTCTTCTGAGAGTTCATAAATTAGAGTCAGTATAACAAAGTCCTATCTTGTGCCTGAATACCCTGCAAACATGCTGGGATGGGCAAGCCTAGACACAGACTGTCTGGAGAAAGTCTTGTTTGTGGCTCATTGTAGGTTTCTTCAGGGCTGGCTTTGATTCCCAGCTCCTGCTGTATACTTTCCAGTGTTCATCAAGATCTCGCTCTCTTCTCTCTCCTCTAGCATGCACACAAACACTTTGTTCTTTCTACTGACTTGCTATGTAAAAAAATATCTGTAATATATACAGTTGGTGGTCTGACTTTCTGAATTCAGCCAGCAGACTATAAACTGAAGCAAGTGCAGCAGTGAGTATGGAGACCAAAAGTAGTGCACTTCACTTGAGTGAAAGCAGGTACCTCCAGCCTATCTCAGCTAATTACCCCAGGCTCTCTTTGTAGGCAGTGAAGACAGATTGTCCATTTTACTGTTCAATTCATCTAATCCTGAAGGAGCCATAAAAAGTCATATGAATCTCATTCTGAATGTAACTGTCTCTCTGCTGACTACACAGAGAGCTTGGGCCAGTGAGCTCAGATGTGCATGTCTATGCTGAATTTGTCCAGTTTGGGTCAGATGTATACACTTCCCAAACCACCTTTTCGTAGGCATTATTAACAAGTCAGACTGCAGGTCACATATCTAAAAGGGCTCCTTAGGGACCCTGGATGATTTGCTTTAGGTTATGACCATGTGCTGTTCTGGTTTAACACCCACCAGCAGCCAAGCCCCACACAGCTGCTCACTCCCCCACCAACACGGTCGCAGAGAGAATTGGAAAGGTGAAAGCCAGAAAACCCATGTGTTGACATAAAGACAGTTAAAAAGAGGAAGCAAAAACCATGCACACAAGCAAAGCCAAACAGGGAATTAATTCAGTACTTCCCAAAGGCAGGCAAATATTCAGTCACCTCCAGAAGAGCAGGACCCCATCACACATAGTGACTACCTTGGTAGAAAAATGCCATCACTTCAAACTTCCTCCCCTTCCTCCTTCTTTCCCCCAGCCCTATATACTAAGCATGATGCCATATGGTCTGGAATATCCCTTTGGGCAGCTGGGGTCACCTGTTCTGGCTGTGTCTCCTCTCAACCTCCTATACACTCCCAAATTCCTCACCAGCATGGCAGTATGGAGATCAGAAACAGCTTTGGCTGTGTAAGCCCTGCTTTGCAATAACAAAAACACCTCTGTAATGTCAACTCTCTGTTCTTGACAAATCCAAAACACAGTGCCACTGTGAAGAAAATTAACTCTATCCCAGCCAAAACCAACACAACTGTGAAGATCTTTGTGTTAGTATCACATTAAGCTGCACCTGCTCATACCACTCCACAATCCCACCATGAGGCCAAGACATTCTTTCTTGCTCAAGTGACTGTGCAGCAAATTTTTTCAGTTTATATAAGCAACAACAACATTGTTTCTTTAACTATATCAATTTGACCACACAATGCCATGAATGGCTGTTACAGGACAGCCAAAAAGAGAGTGCTCTGTGGTAGGAAGACGTAAGAGAGGGGATAAAACAGTTAAACTGTGATTACCACCGAAGCTGAGACTTAGCTCCTAGAGAGCTCTTCAGAGAATCAAGTTCTCTTCCCTTAGCTGTTTAGCAATGCATTTCCCCTTAACACCACATGTAATCAGATATCTTTAAAGTTACATCTGTAACAGTCTGTTTTGGTTTTTTTCAAGAGTGTGTTCTTAAGCCATGTGTCAAAATAACTCAGTTTTTAAGCAGTAAATGTCATTTTGATATAAATGCATGCACTTGCCATCCATTGTGAGGTGATGCCTCCTGTGACCATAAAGCTAAACTTCATTGCCTTGATAAATAGCTCATATCTTGTCTGCTCAACAGCAGGGTGTGGGAGAGCCCTTAAACTAGTAACCTGTGGGCTGAGTGCCTTTGAAAACTATAATTTTTCTTTTGATTTTAATTTTTATCATCTATTCAAAGAACAATAAGCATGGGAGAAAAAGAATATTTCAAGGAAAAATAATCTGTCTAGACAGTTGTACCTACCCTTTGAGTCAACAATGGACTAATTTTCTAGTCCTATGGTAAGGATTGAGTTGTGCTGTGTCGCTTTGGTTCTGATATGTTTTATAAGCACCAGCTTGTTTAATTCAGGAAAACCACATCAACATGGAGCATGCACTCTGCCAGAACAAATATCCACAGGTAGACTCCTTTTCCTTTGAATAGGATTTATGTAATATTAACTGATGTATTTTATTTTTTTTTAATCTTGATGCAAAGCAGAGTATTGAAATCAGAAATACTGTAGTGCTTCTCTATGTGCAGTTTGTCTAGCAGAAAGGATTGGTGAGGCATATATGGGTGGGACATCACAATGTGATAGGGTTTACTTGTCCAAACTTTCAATGTGCCTTTTAATAGCAACACTACCTCACAAAGAAGGATACATGAGGTATAAGCAAGCTGTGAGTAAAAATATACATAATGTGCCTGGTAAATACTTTATAGCCTGGGGGGTGAAATCTCAGCAGGACTAAACTGAAGGAGCTCTTTGAAGTACATACACTTGCACAGTGTGCCCTGACAGTCGGGTTCTGGGGCAGACAGGCAAGCACAACACACCATGGCAGGTTGATTTTGTGCCAAGAATCTTCTGCATTTCACTTCTGCACAGAACTGTTCTCCATTTCTGCAGGCTGTAAACAATCTTCTCCCTTTTCCCAGCTACCCAGAAATTCAATCTAAATCCTGGACAAAAATCCATATTACAGAGATAGCATTTAAAGAAGACAGCAGATGTGTGTAACAAACATGTTACACACATCTGTGTAATGTGTAATCTGTGTAATCAATAATTCATTGAATGGCAACAGCTGTCAGCAAGTGCAGCTCTGGTTGACACTGTCCTAGGAAAGAATTGAAACATATAGGGTAAAGAAAACCTGACTTTTTTTGTGCCTGATGCCAAACAATTTTTTCATGCCCTGTGGTTCTTGTACCAGTCATCAATTATTGGTGGACTAGGGATTTTCTTAGAAAGGTTTGAGTCCTGAATACCCACGTCATTGTCAAGTGAAGTAATCTCAAGGAAAGTCTATTTTCTTCCACTAGTCATACAGGGATCTCAGAATGAATATTTGGGATGTAGGCACTGCAGATATCTAAAAGAGTTCTGTCCCTGGTCTCTGCATTTTTAGTCATATATATAACCTGCACAAATTATCTCTGAACATCTTTACAAAATGTTCATGAGAAAAACCTATTAAAGACAGGTCTGCACGCCTTTCTCTCTTTTCCTCTTTGAGTGGTAATTTGCTGGGAAATCAGCTCAAGCTGCAAAGCTACTTCTGCCTCCGGCTGCCTCCCTACCTCCCTACCACCATCTTGACATAAAAATCTCCTCTGTTTTGAGTTATCTGTGCATAAGAAAGTGGTATCTTAAAATCCCATGTAGGTTTAATCAGGAAATGTGGGTACTTAAGATATTTAAGAATTGGCTACTGACGGTTAAGGTCACATTTGCTGTCAATTCCCCCACGACTGTCCTTTTCTGTGTGACAGAATGCATGGAGAGCAGTTAGCAGGGCCAGCACTCAGACATTGATCTTGGGTTGGTGGCACATATCAGCAGAGGATGTCTGGCCCAGTAAGTTGATTCAGTATGTTTTCTGGGTTCCAGGCTCCCTTACAAGACTGGGAAGAAATAGGTGCTCTCAAATCTTGGAAACACAGGTGGTTTGGGTTGAAAGGGACCTCAAAGATCATCTAGTTCCAACACCTCCACCACAGGCAGGGAAAAGAGCACATTGGATTATCTGTCTCACAGCAGTATCCTTCTACATATTTAGGAAAGTTAAGGTATATTTCACTCTGTTTAGTGACTTAAAAAATGTTAGATTGATCTCTGAGATTCAATAGGTGCATGGGGAGGTTTTCTAACCTCTTGACCTCCAAATTTCCTTAGATTTCCTGTCAATCTTGTTTAGCATTTTATCAGCAAACTGTAACGTGACAGGCCTCATTACTATTGAACACAGGAATTAGTGGCATGTGACTGACTGAAGAGCTGTCATTCAAATGCAGACACCCTTTGGGACCAGAAAGAAATCGTTTGGTGGAGGGGGGGAGGGGCAGAGAAAGGATGTTTAATTTTTTTAGTGTGTGATTTAAAAAAAACCCCTTGCTCCTATTTCTAATGGTCTTTATTGACAAAAAGGGCAGTAGTGGTTAAAATGTGATGAGGTCTGTTTTGCAATCTGCTGCTGCAGGCTGTGTTAATTTTAATGTATTAAAGGCAACAATATATCACATTTACTCAAAAATAGTAAAAAGAAGCATCTATGTTGTGTCTGTCTGTAAAAGGCAGGCCTGCCTCACAAGGAGCTGGCTACGTTTCAAAGCACATTTGTGATCGAAGCACATTCTGCAAAGAATGTAGAGAATGATTTTGTTTAAAAATCAGCTGCTGAAACAAACATCTAAGCATTCATTTATTTCTCATATGGCAGCATTAAAATAATTGGCAGCACTGCAGCAAGCGTAACAGTAAAATGTATTTGTGCTTCATGCCACAACAGAATGATTTTAGTGGGGGCTATCACAACTTGAATGCCAATAAGGAACTGAGAGCTGTGAAACATAACCACCATACCATATTTGAGACTTAGGATTTACTCAACTTACTACAAAATCAATAATGGGATCATTTGTAACAAAATCTATTTGCTGAGAAGGAGTGTCAGTGCAGGTGTTCATCACAGGAGCAGGATGCAGACGGGGGATAGTGCCAAAGCCAAGGATACAAATGAAGGTCTTTTACAGCAGACTGGCTTATAGCTGACAGTTTCAGAAATCTTGGAGCCTAGAAGGATATTGATGGGACTAAGTGGATGAGAAGATATTATAGAATATAAACATCCACAAATCCTTTGAATTATTTTGGATCTCGCATTTCCCCAGACTAGCCAAAATGATCATCCCCTGTCATCTCAATGTTTGTTGGCTTCTTTCATGATTATTTGTTTTCAAAATAAGTGAAGCTGTTGAATGTAAAAACCTTCAGTTTTCCATCTGAAATCTCTTCTGACCTGTGACAGAAATGGAGTTTTGCATCTTTTTTATAGTTCATTAAACTTGTCACTTGTATTTTGTCCTTCTTTGCTTTAAGTGTGCCTTTGCTCCACAAGTTAAAACGTAAAGCCAAAAGTATTAGTGTTCAAAACACAACTGTGTTTTCCAAGGGAAGGGTGATATGGTTGTGTTACCCACATCACTCCTTTTGGTAGAATTAGCAGGGTTTTTGAAATAACCAGATGTACTAACTTTTTAAGATGGGTATCCCAAAATGGAAGTACCTCCATTTGGCAGGTGTTCACAAGCCCTGGTCTTCAGTCATCTTCTGTAAGGGAGGGATCTTCTTTGAAGCATAGGTCATTACCTTCTGTGAGGGCTTACCTAAAATAAGGTGGTTTTTTTGAGTTAGAATAATTTTTATTTTTTCTTTGAATGCCTATTCTGTTTTTAGGGATGTTCATGTTATATCTAGAAGTGTCTAGGTGAAATGGCTGTTAAGCATTCCTCATCTTACCTTACATCACCATTCTTACAGGAAACAGTCACCTCTAACTCTTCTGGCTTATATTTTCTATGCATGTTATGTAAACGATTCCAATGATACAGATCAAACAATGCCTTCAAATGATTGGGTTGCCTTCCTCTAGCATGAGCTTGTGATCCTGTAAATGTGAAATGGGGAAGAAGAGGGCCTCCTTTGCTATGGTTTACTGTTTAAGGGTGTAATGTGTCATTATAGAGTCTGTCATCTCCCTCAGACCAAATTGCACCATTTTCCATGTTCTGATCAGGTCTACATCTATCTTTGGACTAGAAGTATCTTAAACTGTATGTATGAGAGCTGTGTGTGATTTGGGACACCTTCTGCTAATCTGCACTTTGACACTGCTTGACTGTGTATTCGGTGTGTAACTATAGAACAAATGAAGCTTTTAATAGGAAGATTGGATATGAAATCTGACTTTGACTGTTTTGTTTCTGTGTGAAGACAGAATCTGGTGATTCTAAAGAGAAGGGATTGAACTACTCCTAACAATCTTGATTTTAGAGAACGTTGTAGGTCGTCTAAATACTACTCACCCTGATTTAAGATCCCATCAGGACCTACAAAAAAGACAGAAGATGAAGTTCACCACAGTTGAAAAGTTCAAAATCTTTTAAAAATCTGAAACTGTTGGTCTTGGCTCAGGATCAACATAAACATTTAGAACTGACAATATAGTGTTGAAATTACACAGAAGATAACAATTCAGTGCATTAGCAGAAAGTGCTGCATATTCAGAGTGTTCTGGAAAGACAGCAGGAGGAAAAGAGATTGGTGCTTATTTGCCCTGCTTTCTTAGGGAGAATTGAAATGGATAGTTTGATTTCTGCAGCTGACAAAATCGTTTTGGAGGGTGCTGCTGGAGGGACAATAGCAGAGCAGTGAAAGAGTAGGATACTAGAGGATAAAGTACCCAGTTAAACTGAATCACAAGTCTCAAAACAACCACTACAGCTGCAGCACCTGCTATCTGCCATTATCACTGCAACTTGGTTGGCACTAAAGGACAAAAATTTCTGCAATGAATGCCTGCTACTATGAATCATCACAATGTTTCAAAGTGTTTTTCAGCAATGAAAAGTCAACAGTGTGTTCACATCAAAAATGAGGACAAAGTCTCTAACATCTCTTTTGTATAGCATAATGACAATACTGACTCAAACTAGAAAATAAAATAGCAACCAAGAAGTTCTTAAATGTTTAAGGTGCAAATGGAATCAGTCAATTCAAAAGACCGTGGGTGAAACAAATAATTCTAAATGATTGTCTGCATAATGACAACTCTGTCCGCACAAATGAAAGAAAATGTTTAAGCTTTGCTGTTGTGAGAATGGATTAGAGGTTTTTATAACATGAAGGTTTTTCTGTTCCTTTGCAGTATATGATACCAAATAAATGAAACTGTGTAATGAACCAAATCTTCCACAGATTTTAGTGAGTGACTCTAATATGGTGGCAGATGGTGTAAATCAGTGCAAAATTTGGCAGTAGGTATTAAATGGAATCTGTGATATTTCTAGGGATTTTTACGCTTGCAACTCATGAGCTTCATCTGAAATCACAAAATTTTTCTTGCATTTGGATGAGAGCATGGACTTAATTTAAGTCTCAGACTTTTCCTGGCATTTAAATTGTCATTAGTCTTCATTCTGATTCAGGAGAAAGTGTGCGCTAACAAGACAGTTAGAAGACGAAAACTAGTGACTTCCAGCCACTAAAATGTTTGGTAATTCAGAGAAAAATCTCCTAGGACAAAAAGCTACTGCTGCTGCATAATAAGACATTTTTCCATATCTTCACTTTTAGATTAACTTGAGAGAAGAGTTTGTCAGAAGGGACTCAGTGTGGAGAAGCTCCCTCTGATTGTTTGGCACATGGAGGAGTGAAGTCCAGGAAAAAGAACTCTAAGTACAGCTAAATAATGCTTAGCACTGCTGAAAGGCTGAATATAATATATGATACTGTTTTTTATTTTTTCTTCTGCATTTTGTTCATTTGTCTTTAGGACAAAATTATGAGTTTTCCAAATCATCATGTGATTTTATGTACTGGTTATGACTTACCAAAGAAACATTTTCAGTAAATATTGTGCTCTTTATCCTTGTTCCTTCACTTTAATTTTGTATTGAAATTTAGTACTATCACAGACAGTGCAGAACTGTTTATTCCCAGGAGAGCCCAAGTCCCTTGCAGGTTTACTCAGACACTCACTTTCCCAGGTGTAATGCAATCCTTCCTCTTCCTGGTATGGATTGTAACCATTATCCCAAGTCTTCTGTATTTGTGGTGTTTTGTCTGGGGCACTTTGTAGCTATTAGATACCAAGATAAGTTCTATGTTTCAAGTGCAGCTTCTGAAATTAATTTAGCTCAAAAAAGAACAGGGACACTACTGACATATTTGTCTTATCTTCTGTTCTATACTTGTCTTTAAGGTAAGAAATTATACGCCCTTGAATAGCTGGTGTACTAAACTGATGATCTTTTAATATAAGTGATCAGGCACGTGATGAGAAGAGTTTATTGATAGAGAGTGAATACACAGTAAATTATTTCTTATTTCTCTATTTCTGTTAATATTGTGTACATAAAGAGCAGATATTAGGATATTAAACACTTTACATAAATGAAGTTTTAGCCATTAAGTAGAGATAGTATCCTCTAGACAACAGTGCATAGAGAAAAATAAGAGATATCAAGGTGTCATCTAGTGTATCATCTCTATCATCTTGTAATCCTTTTCACTAAGTCTAATGGATAATTTCTAGCTACCTGCAACATTTTATCTTTGGCTGTGTTGATTATTTTTTCATATTTTTCTAATTAATATTTTCAAATTATGAGGGTGTCCTTCAAGGTACCTACTATTCATGCCCTGACACTCAAAATTCATCATCCTCTGTGAATTTAATTAACTCTGTGCTCCACCACTGTGGCTGTAGATGAACCTATGGACAAGTAGAACCACACCCAGAACACAGAATTGCAGAAGTTGAGTTCGTTCTTACTCTTTTCATGGTAATACAGAATGTCTGATAATCTGTGTGCAGGGTCTTCTGGATAGTTTTATATCTAGGCAACAGCATTTTGTCCACTTCTTGGAAGGGTTGAAGCATCATCCTGTAAACCTGTTTGTCCTTTGCTATTTACAATAGAGAGAGACAGGAAGATTCCTAAGACTCCAGTAAAGACTTTTAAATTTAGTATGGAAAATGCCATCCTTTTTAATCACAGTATAATCATGGTGCATATGAGTTTAAAAATAATCAGGGACAACTGAGAGATGAAGGAAGTTTGAGGGAACAAACAATGAGGAAGTTTGACAGTAAATAGTGTTTTGTTGCTTGCTGTATCTGGACCATGCTTTAGCCAGGGCAATACACCACAAACAACTGATTTATTTATAGAATGAATAGGTCTGGCCAAATACTCCTGACTAGGAGAAGCAAGACATATTTCTGGTATCATGTATTATGACTGTTAAAATTTCTTTTACTGTGTGTAAAAACAAAAAAGAAAAACCACTATCCTGAAAATGAAATGTGATAAAAGATTAACAGTGATAAACTCTGGACAAACAAATTTGTTAAAGCTTAAGTGTTTGGCCTGAAAAGTAGAAAATGGAGATGATCTAATGGCATTCTGGAGAATCTGGGTAACTTTAGTTTTCAGCCAGGCCTTGACTTTATATTGTCTCTTTTGATGAGATAAACTATTTTTGGCTGTATATAAACACCACCAAGTAATTTCCCTCTGTTCTGGTGCTGTATGTCTATAAGCTGTGCCTCAACTACATCTTGTCCTGCCCTTCTAACTCTTGTATTCCCCAAAGGGAGAACTGAGGATGTCCCTTTTTCCATGAAGTCTAAAGTCCATGAGGAGCTAAGGTCACTGACTGCCTTGATCCGTCCTATATGCCTCAGGGGAGGAGATGTGCTGGAAGCAGACTATGGACAAAAGTATCACAGAATGGCAGTAGTCCTGCTGGTGTGACTGTGATTGTTACTGGATGTCAGAGAACTTTAAGTTTCAGAGCCTTCTCTAAATTATGCTGAGAGTTGAACAGTTGCTAACTCTAAGGACTAGAGGGGTGGAATACAGCCCCAAGTTGCTTTTACAGTATTAGGTGTTTCTGTCATATTTCACCATTGCTTTCAGAAAGGATTGACTGCCTTTAGTGTACTGGTCTAATTTATGCAGAGCTTTTTCATTTGCTGTATCTTGTATTTGGTTTATATAAAGGAGTGAGAAACAGAAAAAAAACCCCAACAAACAAACCAGGTTTAATTTAAACTATTTGGTATTCCTGATGCAAATTCAGAATTGGCAAAAAAAGTTGAGGTTTCAAAGTCACCACCACATGAAGTAGAAAGTTCTTTTCATTCTTCTTATGTTCTCTTTTAAGAAGTAGAAAGAGACAGACAGAGCCATAATATATGTATACATTGAACCTGCTGTGGGTCTGACTGCCTTTATTTATGAAGGTCATCCCTCATGTCCAGTTCTCTTGGAAATATCATCAGAGATATTTCTTCTTGACAAATGTGCTTTAGGGGATGAATCAAACATTATTGAGCTGTCACTGCTTACAGGTAGTTTGGAAGACCTCTCCTCCCAGAGTAGTTATTTTGCCTTTGGATATTTTAATAGGTTCTTGTATTAGAATCCAACTCAGGTCTGTAGTTACAAAAACTACAAATTGAAACTACTGTTCTCTTAGCAAGTTGGACAATTTTTTCCAGCTTCCTTCTGTTGGGAAGTTTACAATACCCATTTAAATGTTAAACTGTTAAGAGAAAAATAACTTCTCTGAGAGAGTCAGAAGCATTCTCATGTAGAAAAAAATGGAGAATGTGAAAGCTGAGAGAGCAAGACAGAAACTTTCCATAATGCTTTTGTATCAGACACTTAGTACCAAACTATGTGTAGAACAGCTGGGCATTGACCCTCTGAGGTTTGGAGATTTGGCCTTGGCCTGGTGGGGGAGTGTTCTGGACAGAGTCTTTGATGGAAAGCATGATATGGGTCAGTCATTGTAGTTTTTCTGTGGATTCTCATCATTGTCTTTTCCTTTGTTCAGCTCTGGGCACCTGCGTCGCCCTGTGACAGCTGAATCATGTGCATATTTGACAGACATAAGGGGGCTGTAGATTTTTAACTAAATAGGTCCTTTGAAGTGCTGAATGTCTGCAAAACTGCTGTCAGAAAGTGCCAGATATCCTTATTAATAAGCAGATAGTCAGTTGTTATGTTTCCTGTCCCAGATTACATCTCATGGCTCTCTGGCTTCAAGTAGCCCATGAAAAAGCTATTTTTAATATGCCATACACTTATTCAGTCTTCCTGGATGCCTCCCAAAAATTCAACGAATAAATGGCTCATTCTTCCCTCTCCAAAAAGCTTTTATAAATCTGTTGCTCCTGTAAATTTAAAACTCCAGGGGCTGAGACTTCCTGCAGAGGTCTGCATGTGAGCTTTCTCACATGGCCAGCCTTAGCCCCTGCTGAGGAGTTTAATGCAAGTTGGGTTTATTAGCACAGACACTACTGAATCCCCTCC
Organism: Prinia subflava; assembly: GCF_021018805.1. Classification (NCBI taxonomy): domain Eukaryota; kingdom Metazoa; phylum Chordata; class Aves; order Passeriformes; family Cisticolidae; genus Prinia; species Prinia subflava. The sequence goes on from NC_086249.1 coordinate 29,565,561, forward strand.
TTTCCCACCAATTCAGGACACAATCTGAACCTTAGGGTTTCTGCCTCTCCATGTTCTTGTGTTTTTCAGGATCACAAGCATCTCAAACTTTCACTTTTTTTTCTGTAAAAAGCCACAAAACCTATCAGGTATCATTAGTTAAAACCACCTTTCTTTTGGACAGGGAGTTTTCATAGGTCCATTTGTAGGGAAATAATCTTTCACGTGTTTCTAAGTCTCTTTTTGCAGCTACTTTGCTGTCATAGAGAAAAGACCTTTTGCTTAGGGATTTCAGTCCATAACAGAGTTTGAAACCAAAACGTTGGAAACAGTAATTTTTATTCTTTCAGAACTTGCATGCTTGATTTCTGAGTGATAATTGACTGGAACATACTGTGGAACAATATCCATCACAAGTACCTTCTTGAAGAAGCTGATCACTTTCAGGAACATCTATACAATTCCTATGTTTCTCAATATTAGAAATTTAGCCAGAACCTTAAAAAAAAAAAAAAAAAATTTGAAGGTGACACATAATAGGTTTTAAAGATACTTACAGTAGTACACATATATAAACATTGTATGTTTCAGTATAAGTCTATAAGTGTATATTTGTGGAAGTTTTAATACTTTTATATATATATACTTTAAAAATCAGATAAAAGGCATTTCCTTCTATATAAAATAATAAAAACGTCATACCTCTAAATGGCCCTGATGACCAGATGAAAAGTTATCTGACTTTTCCTGGCATCCCATCTTTCTTCCCATGCTTTCAGGAAGCCCATTCACCTGCTTCTACCCAGCTTCCACAGGTTTAACCCTGTGTATTTTTTACCTGTGGCTCATGTAATAACTCCAGCACCTGTATTGCACCTCTGTGACAGCAGTGGCTGTGCCCCATACAGTAGCAGTTTGATGCAGGTGATACTAGGGTGTGGACCTCTTTTATAAAAGCACATGAACTCTACTTAAATCAAATTGCTTCTGCCTATTTTTACTGCATGGAGTAGATATAAGGAAACTGTTGTTTGTCTGCTTCATTAGCCACTGCTTGCCTACTATGCAACTATTAAAATAAAACCTGTACTCACCCCATGCAGTTACAGCAGTGGTATGAACTGTGAATAGACAGCAGAGCAGATGTTGGAAGGTCATTGCAGAATCAGAAATGATGTATCTTTAGATTTAACATCTATCTTCCTGACTCCCAGGAATTTGATTCCCCTTGATTATTAACACGAAAAGAGCATTTGTCTTGGGCAAGCCTTTTGTTTGGTGCTCATGCAGTGTAGAGCACAACAGGATGCTGGGCCTTCAAAAAGCAATGATTGATGATAGCTCCATCTTGATGCCTGTAATGGGTTTAAGCAGTAATTGCTGCATCAATGCCAAAAGATTTACAAAGGTCAAAATCAAGAGGGAGGCAAGACCCCTGTCCCTGTCCCTGCCACCAGCAGAGTAATTGTTATCAGTAGCTCCAATAATGGCAAAAGTGCTGAGTTTGCTTTGTGGTTCTGCTTTAAAAACTTGATTATGTTTCCCTGGTTTGAAAACTTCACTGGCAGGCTTTGCATGCTGATGACAGTCATTTTTCTTCCCACTTGATGTTGACCATTGCAGCTGTCCTTGAAACATCCCCCTCTCACCACCCCTTCCCACCCCCAATCTCATTATAGTTTCAGCAGTGCTCTTGCTGAACAACAAAAGAGGCTCAGTGACGGATGCCTCCTCTGATAGTCCAGAAGTGCTAGATAGCAGAGGGTGCTGCAATGGGAGAACAATTGTTCTTGGTTAGACCATACTCTGGCATCCTGAAGAGGCAGGAACACTGTGTTGGTTTGGAGAGAAGGACACCTGAAGATGTTTTGTAGGCACGGAAGTGGTTGTCAGTGATGCTGGCAGTGCTATGACGCTTCTTAGTTCAGTCTTGAGCTCTGCCACAGATGTTTTGACTGTTGGTTGGTCAGCCATTAAACAGTCATGTACAGGGAATAGGTTAGAGGCTGAGAGAGATAAGGAAAATACTGGTACTTCTGCCCTTCTTCATATTTGTGTCTTGCCATGCAACCCTGGTGCCACTGTGAGTTTTATCATGTCTGTTCTTGACAGCACAAATGTTTTGTAAAGGTGGAAAAGTATCCTCCCTCTTTCTCATTGACTTTGCATATGTTGGAAAGAATAGGAAAGAATATCTTAAAATGCATCTGAAATGGGCTTGAACCTTTTCCTCACTTCCACAGGTGTCAAGGCAATACAACTTAAATATCTTTAGAAAGTCACTGCTGTCTTCAGAGGGTGAGGCTGGATAATCAAGCCAATCTGATCAAATATGCACTAATTTATCAACTTTGTTTTTAAAATACACACCTCTTTGTTACGAAGTTTAAACTAGATAAAACTGAATTCAAACATGAACTATATATTCTGCCAAGCCTGCCTCAGTATAACTTAGGGCTTTGTATCCTAAAAAATTGTGGGTTTTTTTGTTTGTGCAATATTTCAAGAAGCTGAAGAAGCATAAAGGGATTCCCCTATGACAGCCTCAGGCCTAGAGGACTCACAGGCTGGCTTGGCTTGTGGGGGAGACCTGTGGGCAGTGTAAAATCAGGCAGAGAATGGCTTTAGAGAAGACAGATAGCTGGAGGGAGGTTTCCTTTCATGAAAAACACATTTCAAAAAGCTCTTGACTCCTGCTAATTAAATAAATCTGAAGTTATTCCCTGACTCTCTGGAGTTTAATCTCTTTTTCATCCTTCTTTCTAAAACTCCACAATTACAGATTGGTGGCTGCTTACTGAAACACAATGATGCTTCCACCCCCAAGGTAAAGTGATGTTTGTCTGGTTGCACACCCACTCACCACTGGCTTCATTATACAAGTTGTCCTAGTGTAACTAAGGCAATTGGGTTACACAGTGCATATCCTTGAACAATCAAACTACTTTAAAACTATGTTTGCATCGACTTGAAAGGGTTAGTTGCAGCTCACTGGGTAAAAGCATAGCTTTAACTACTGTGAGTAACTCTCTATTAGATGTTCACATTCTTATAACTAGGTCAAAATGACATTTACTTGGTTACTCTGCTGCAGTGTTTCAGGCTAAGAAAGCCTCCCTAATCCTTTGGATCCATCACCACTGAGATCTCAAGGCTTTGAATCAGACCAGACAATGCTTTACTGGGTGCTAAGACTTGAACACAAAGAGGATGTTTTTCCTTGTAATAACAGGGCATTTTCTTCTCCAGGTTGAACAACTCCAGCTCTCTCAGCCTGCCTTCAAAGGAGAGGTGCTCCACCCCTCCAAATATTTTTTTTTCTCTCCTCTGGATGGACTTCAACAGGTCTAGGTAATTCCTTAGCTTTGGGCCCCAGAGCTGCACACAGCACTCCAAATGGGGTTTCATGAGAGCAGAGCAGAGATGGAGAATCATCTCCTTTGACATGCTGTCCACAGTCCTTTTGATACAGCCCTGGAAATAGTTTGCTTTCTGAGCTGCTCATGTACATTGCTGGGTCATGTTGAGCTTGTCAACCAACACACCTAAGTCCTTCTCTTCAGGTGTGTTAACAATTCATTCTCTTCCCATTCTGTCTATTTGTTTTTGGGATTGCCCCAGCCCAGGTGCAGGACCTTGCACTTGGCCTTGTTGACCTCATGAAGTTCACAAAGATCCACCTCTCCAGGCTGTCAAGATCCCCCTGGATGAAATCCCTTCCCTCCAGTGTGTCAACCAAACCAACCAGCTTGGTGTCATGAGCAACTTGCTGAGGGTGCACTTAATTTTATCATTTATGTTACCAGCAAAGATGTTGGTAACAACAAACAACAACAAAACAGTGCCAGTCCCCGTACTGATCCCTGAGGAACTCCACCCACCACTGGTCCCCACTTGGACACTGAGCCCCTGACCACAACTATTGGAGTGTGTCCATCTGGCCATGTCAGGTCAAAAAGTGAGTTCCTCCACACGCCTGAGAGGAGAGTTGCCCACCTGAGAGGAGAGTTGTCACGCATCACCTTTTCCTGGTTATGTTGGTGGTTACATGGGGAGCTGATGGGGCTGCCTTGCTCAGCTCCAGCACTTCCTTTGTTGTGATAGGTCTTTCCTCTTCAGTCTGCAGAGCATTGATGTGATTCCGCAAAAGTGCCTCCGGCATCAGGGGAAGCCTTTTCCTCCCTCTGTTCCTTGCTGTTGCATGTTTCCAGTCTCCTGCATCATTGTCCCTTCTGCATTATTGCCACTCCCTCCCCTTGCTATTTGTGCAGACCCCAGCTGAAGCTGCACTCTGAGAGAAGTGCCCAATATTCTGCCTTGAGGATGAGAGACAGTGAGTAACCTTGACCCAGGCACATGGTCACAGAATGGTTCTTGGTTCCTGGGTTATAGGGACTTCAAATCTCAGCACTCAGTCACTGGAATGTCCCTCTTTTGAAGAGGTGCTGTCATGGGCACCATACCAGCAGTCATGAGCTGCCATACCAGCCCTGGAGTGATAGAGTCTATCAAATCTAATACTTGTCAAAACTTGTCTATTGTCAGACTCTTTTTGTTTTTCAAATTGCAGGATCATGGAGGTAATTGTTCTACTGAAAATAATCTTCTCCACTTCTTTTATGTATTTTCCTGTCAGTAGGACTGAATTCTTTGCTATGTGCTATTTTTTTTTTTTACATACTTCTCCCCATAAATCCTTATATAGTATGGTATAACGATGAGACATGCCACCAAAGTGACTCAGGAACAGACACTACTATGATGTCATACTCCTCTCTGCACCATATCCTGTGTTTGCTGTTGCTCCCCTTTTACCTTTTCCACTGTACTGGAACAAAGCAGACCCATTGGACTTAAGGGGTCAGTATGGAGCCCTCTGCTACAGGAGGGAAAATGGGTCAGAAAGGGAGTGCCAGGACAAAGTTGTACCAACACTGTACTGTATACCAGATTATGCCATAGGAATATCCATTACTCTGCAGAAAAAGTAGTGTAATGAAGAGTGAAATAATCCCATACCCCTAGGAATGCTTCTGGGCTTTTGTCAAACACACAGTGATATTATAATAGCTTTCTGTTGTAATTATCATTATACATGTTGTCTTTTTTCAGATTAAGCTATTTCTTTCTTCACAGGAAAGTGATAAATGTACTGAACATAAGCCTGAATTATTTATTTTTCTGAAGTTTTTTTTTCCCAGTGGAATATATTTAAGTAAATAATAATGCTGGGTTTTTTCCCCAAATGGTTCTTGAGTTAAAACTCAAGCCTTGAGTAAAGTTGAATTACTGTTGTCTTTTAAAACACCACTTATAAAGGGGGAATTTATTTCATCTACCTTCAGCCATATAAAAGTTCCATATTTATTCTAAGATGATACTTTGATCTGTCTAAATTATCAATAGAAAACATTAGGTATCTCCAGAACATAATAGGATGAATTCACTTTACAGTAAACATTTAAGATAAATGAGGTGCACAGCTTTAGAAATGGACCTTTACGACTCACCAACACTTAAGCACATAGATGAGTGTTTTAGGAATGTGTAATATCAGATGGAAATCTACTCATATTTCCAAAAGCCCTTCTTAAACCACCATTGTTCAATTCACTTAAATTTTGATTTCAGAACATGTGCAGTCTCAGATTTGCTACAGTGGCTCCAGACAGTATCAACATTGTAAACCAAACCTAAGTCAACATCCAAGACATTGTTTTTGTTCATAACTCCACTTCAGCTTGGAAGTGATTTCACATCTCACATAACCAGATAAAGCATGCAAAACGCATGGATTTTCTGTTCACCACCTCCAAGTGGGGAACTACAGTACTAGTACAATACTACAGTATAGTCAGAATAAAGAATCATTTCAAATCTATTGACAGAGAAGGCATCAGCTTTGTGCAATCTCTTATCAAAAGTAATATGCACTTTAATGCTAATAATGTCTACTGTGCTGTGCCCCACATCTCCATGCAATGTTTTATAACAGAGTATTTGTGATTGCCGTTTCTATATTGTTTTCATAATTTATTTCCTCTTTTTACTTAGCTCTTGAATGGCTTGATTTTTAAATTTCATTTCTGTTTTCGAGCTTTCTTTTCAAGAGACATGCATTTTGTCCCTGAAACACTTCTTACCTTCTGCACATATCTTCCCTTTTTCAAACTAGAGAAATGAATGAGAAAGGCATTCACCCTTCTCTGGATGTCATTTTGCAATATCTACAAGTGTTTGAAGATATTTATTTCAGACTTTTGCAAACTAGGAAGTGTGCCAGGACAAATTATTAAAAAAAATATTTCTTGAGCAATTTACCTTGCTTTTAGATCTGTTTTCACTTGAAGACACATTATGGCAGTAAATAGACCTTTAAACTAACTCCATATGTGTGTTATTTTTATCCCATTATTTAATTTCTATCTCATGTTTCCATTATTTCATGGCTCTGAGTGAGTCCTATGGACCAATTCACCTTTATTTTTTCTTATTCTTCAGCTATTTCTCTCTCTTCTTCTATTATTATAAAGTATAAAGAAAGACCAGTTCTCTGAACCAAAACTGTCTCAACAAAAACTCCTACTTCTATGCTTCATATGTTTGTTTTGCTCCCAAAATTTGTAAGTATTACGTGGTGGTATTAGAATTATTATAATTATGATTAGTTTACAAAGCAGCATCCATTCAGAAAATAGTGCTTGCACACCTTTATATCAGATACAAAGGTAGAATTTTATCATCTGAAAGGGTAATCTAATTTTTCTATGGTGTACCTATAAGCTGATGTACAAGGCTGGATAAGTGGCAAACAAAACAGTACTTATTTCTGCTTTTTCAAAATGTGTCTTCAAATGCTGATTTTTTTAAACAGCTTATAATGTCCTTAACAACAGTGAACTAGAATTGAAAGCAGATAACATTACTAATATAAATAATGTAGGAAAACTTAATTTCTGGGTTCACACCCAATTTTTTGACAGCTATATTCATCCAATAGAGGTTGAGAGATTGGTAACAGCTTTAAGTAATAATAGGAAAATATAAATAATATATTTTTCTTATCAGAGTTTAGTTAGAGGAAGAGGGATCTAGGCCAGGATTTGAAATTGGAGGTGCAGAATGTCTGAGAGTGATAAGGACTATAGATCATGTGAATTTACATGTCATCAGTCTTGTCATCCATGAGGCTTGTACCATGACTGACAAGGGAGGAAGTATTAATTTGTAAGGATCAAGAATCTGGACTTAATGGAATTTGATCACGCCACTCATCAAAGGTATGGAACTGAAATATTTAAATGATTTAAATGATGTAAGAGAAAAGTGTAATCATACTTGAAATAGGTATGAAGAAAACTAAGAATTTTTTCTTTTCTTCTTCCCCTTGACTATAAATATTTTTTGTTCTTGTGTATGTCCTTGGTCCATCCATCCATCCATCCATAGTCTTGTTTAGATCGTGAGAAAGATTGTTGTTTTTACATCTTTCACGTGTTTTATACCTGTTATAGGTTTTGGCCTGTTTTGCTGATACATCATAGTTCTCTTTCTTTCTGATTTCCCTGGATACATGAAAGAAAACCTCTTTTAGCTGTTACTGCTCTTAACACATACTTGAAAGTGGATTTGGGACAGAGGCTGAGACACTCTCGAGGATTATTTGAAGCAGGGGTTTACAAGATCTATTTCTTTCCTGCAATTTTATTCCTGTAATGGGAGCAGTCATCCACGGGAACTGGGTGTGATGCCTAGCAGGGAACCTGCTGGAGGCTCTAGTCAATTTTTTGCCATGAGTCTTCAAAGGAGATGGACAGTGATGTTACCTAGCCTGTGATGTTTTTCCACTTTCCTCTGTTTCTTCTATAATCACATTCTAGTCGACACTATGGGCTATAGTTGTGAAACCTTTGATTGCTCTCTGCATCTCCAAATCCTGTTGTTTCTTTGTCCATATTATCCATTTAATGAAGTGTTTTGTGAATACAAGAAAGAGCATAAAAGGGAGCAGCTGCTGGAAGAAAGAGATTGGAAGAGGAACTTCATGCTCAGCCTGCAATATGTATGTTAGCCTCATATTTGTAGATTTTCTTAAAAGCATGGCCAGTTTAGTTTTTCATGTGTTATCATACAGAAGTTATAAACATGGTCAGATCTTGTAAAGCACTATGGCCTGTTGTTGTTTAAATTTCGGGGGGCTCCCTGGAGGGGTCCCCCAGGAGACCCCCGGGTCCTTGGGTCGTGGGTGTTCCCGTGCTGGCAGGCAAAGAGACTCCAGATGCCGGTGGGTGCTGATGAGATGAGGGTTTATTCATTGAGGGAGAAGGGAAGGGAAGGGGGGAAGGGGAAGGGGAGAAGGGGAAGGGGACCGTCCGGAGGCCTCCAGGGGAAGAGGGGCAAAGAGGCAGAACCTTCTGCCTTAGCACTCTTAACACCGAGGTTCAAAGGGGCGCGGTAACATTTTCCAGCCAATAGAGTTACAGATAACTTGATACTGCAGGGAGGATACAGACTTGGGATAAACCATACATTTTCCAGGGGTGAGCCAGAGTAAACCATTTCCATAAAATGCAATTCCACAATGGCCTTGTTTGTATCTTTGTGGTCTTTCCCCAGACCTTTACCATTGTATTCTGGCTAAACATGCCCAAAATCTTGTACACCTTGTATGCCCTGCAATGTTCTACCTCCAAATCTGTCCTTGAAAAGTGGTTTTGAACATTACAAACCCCTGTTTTGAAGAGATCTTCTCTGCAGTGGACCAGAAAAATGGGTGTGCATGGTTTTGTGCTACATGCTGTAATCTATCATGCCATGCTTAACAGAAATCTCTATCGAGATAGGGGCATTTCGAATCAGAAGATTAAGAGAATGCAGAAGATTAAGAGAAAATTTACATTGCTTTACCTACCCTCATATTTGTGGTTCCTCATCTTGCCACTGCTCATTTTACAAATGAATTTTTTAAACAAATTTTTTTCATTTATAATGCTACCATGCCATTAGCAAAATAAAACAGCTAACTAAAGATGAAACCAGGAAAGGAATAACAAATCTTTCCTTTACCCCTGACATCTTATCTGGGAGTCGACATTTTGCTTTTTTTGTGCTTCTGTTTCTTTATTTGAAAAGTAAAGCTACCACACAGCACATGGTGATTACAAGAATAATAAACATGAAAAAGAGACCTTTCCCACATCAGGTCCACAAGAGTCAGGAAAGGCAAACAGGATCAGATAAGTAATAATAAAGTATTTTTTTCCTTTCTGGGTATAATTCCAGAAGTTTCAGGCATTCAAAGACTGCAGTAATGAAGACACTAGGACATCAAAGAGTGACAGTGTCACTGCTTTTGTTACAGGGGGTGTAGGGTAGGACACAGACATAAAATAATGTTTTAAACACAAAGTTTGGATGTAGTAGCAGTTCACACAATTAAGCTTGTGACTCAGTGAATTGCGTCTTCTAGAATTTCCTCAGCTTTGACACATCATGGGGTGACTATGTCCTACTGTTTCCACATCCTTGTTGATAACTAGAATTAGCCAAGCATCTGTTACTTCAATGAAATCAGATATCTGTTCTAGTACAGTTGTTTACAATACTGCAGTAGATCTGATTATCGTTTGTACTGAAAAAAGGGAACACATTCAATCCTGTTAAATTTTTCTTTGTTACAAAGGAAAATTATTTTTTCCATTATACTCTTTTTCTTACTGTTCAATTAGATTTACCTACCAGCAACTTCTATCAAAGCTTCTTCTTATCTGATTTAGTATCTTTTAGATGAAAAATTATTAAATTGAGAAAGTAGTTAATCTGAAATATATATCCATGCTCTGACTACACACTGTTGGGGTACTAATAATGTTAGGGATTTATTTCCCACAAAGCATTATATTTTTCTGACCACTCAGCCCTAATTAATCCTTGAAATCTCCTCTTTGTAATTGTATTTTTTGACAGGATAACTTATTTTCCTGGTCCACCATGACTTGCTGCTTCTAATATCCAGTTCATGTTTAAAATGAAGGTTCAAAATATTGTTGTGAGATTTATGAGTATAAATTTGGAGCAGTGGAATAGCTCCAGATTTACTCTCTGTTAACGGGAAGGGATTTTCTGAACATGCTTAGAGCTCGTCTATCTTTGTAAGAGTGAAGGGAAGGAATGCTGCCCTTCTAATGCATTTATGTCATTCCTAGTATAGGTGGACATTCATATCTTCTGATGAAGTGTCTTGCATTTTTCGTTAGCAACGTATGGAGTGGCTCACATCTTGAAGGGAACCAAAACAGTGCATTTTCTTGGACATCAAGGGAGATACCCTTTCTTCAAACTTCTATATGGCTCAATACCTTTAAGTAGTATTAAACAAGTTCTGAGATATATCAGCCCAAATAAATACTTCTGGGTCATCTGGTATGACTCTGGTGTTTCTTGACAAAAAGTAACATAAATTATTTTTATAGGTTACATGTGATATACACTCATTGTTTCCCTATAGCTGAGGTTAGAATTAATGTTTAAAATCCATACCAACATCCAATTAATGAAGTTAGTCCATTCCACTTGCTTCTTATCTAATTGCAGCTTCCAGTCCTGCCACAGAAGTTCTGTCAGAGTCCAAAATGTAAATCTGCAGCTAGAACCATTTATGATGTAATTGGGACTTTTCTGTAAAATACTGCATCACTGAATAGATAATACTCAAAAATCTTCCCTAATATAGATGTGTGCCAAGCTGCTGAATTCTGCAGTGATATTCATGTTCAGTGATGTTATGCAACCATGTTCATACATTTTCTCCTAAAATCCATTTTGGATGTCCTATCTTCAGTTAGCAGGGAATTACTTGGATCTAGGGAGAATATTTTAAAACCTGGATCTTCTGATTTACTGGTATATTGCACAGCAGGGCCTCTAACTCTTATGGAGATATTATATTTCTAGCCACTTTGTAGGTCACAAGAAGAAAATTTTTGAGAGGAGCTGCACAAAACTGTCAGCAGCAATTCTAATTGATGCATACTAGAGATCAAATGGAGGCTTTTCTCATTTATCCTCACAAGTCAGGGATACATTTTTTTTTCTTTTAGGAATTATTGACATTCATATAAGATACCCTAGAGAACTCTGTGAGAAGAGCTGGAAAGAGGGATTTAATCAAACTATAGGTTACTTACTTAATAAATTTGCTTATTTATAATGCATGATTTGAAAGTGTTTTTCTGATAATCATAGTTAATTTTAAAGAACGTAGTTGCTTATTAGAGAATACTTACAAAAGCCTTGTTAGGAATTCATTTGTGCCACCCACAATTATATCTCTTGCCTCAATTTTACTTACAAACCTCTAGGAATGTCTTTCTCCTGCAGAATTTCAGAGACTTCTTCAGTGTAATCTGGAAGTTCTTCCTTGTTACTGTCCATTCAATTTAGTGGATTTTATTGCTTCATTTTCTTCCTTTTAATGCTTTCTCTGCTAAAAGAACATAACACATGCTACTCTGTATAATCTAATAAGTAAATTCAGTGTATGCCATTCCACTGTCTGGACTGACTCTGATGTTGTCTGAATCTTGATCTCTTGGTGGTTTACAGCATGCTCACGGCACAGCTATGATGAGGTCTCAACATAAAGTCAGATGGGTATTAAATAATAGTAATTAAATTAAAAATTTCCATTGTCTTGTTAAAGTGTAAAGCATATTTAATTAACACAAAATTATCTATGCTTAATTCATGTTCTATTTAATGCAATTTTCAGCACAGATTATTTCCAACAGTGATATACTTCTGATATTGCATCTCACAAGAAGGAGAAGGAAAAGCAAGCATTGGAGAGACATTGATCAACATACATACTACAGTCACAGATGTGAGTATCTACACACTGTGGGAGAGGGGTCAGTGTTCACAATCATCCTTTGCACTTTGGTCCCTTAATGGGAGAGGAATTATCTGTAGAACTGTAAATAACTGTTTGAGATCAAGTTGTATATATTGCTATTTTTAAAATGAGTATTAAACACTTACTGATTAGCCAAAATATTTATCCTCAAAATGTATGATTTATTGATGCTATTTAAGTTACTTATTTTTTCTCATACTACAGCAGCACAAGCTTCTCAACATTTTTATTTTACAAAATGTTGTAATAAGCTCAAACTGACAGAGTCTAAAAGGTCATGTTGAAAAAAGCATAACCTTTGATTAGGTTCTAGCTAAAAATAGTCTAATTACAGGAGGTTGTGAAAAACTGTTGCTGTAGGGGAAAAATTGCAAGTTTTCTGGGATCTGCTCCTGTGCTTGCTCCAGAAACACGTTTTCTCAAACTTGGATAAAAAAAAAATCAAAATATTTTTCAGCAATAGGGTGCTGTTCAGAAGCCAGCTCGGTGAAACATCAGTCCTGGGACAGTTCTGAATATGAAGCAAAGCACAACAGGCATATCTGAAAGACATATACCATGTTTGTGATTTACAGAATTGAAGGAGAGGCTACAAATCATAGAAAACAAGAATCCAGTTATTCCCACCAGAGAGAAGTGGATTATAGACATAGATCAGACTTTCCTGGTCTTTTGATTCTGTGTGTCTATATTATCTTGGTGGGAAACGATTTTGCACTTAAGGTGACAAAGGCTTGGAGGAAAGGCCCTACTCATGTCCAGCTGCCAGGAAATAAAAAGTGTTGTGGAAGGCTGCTAATTGATCTGCACTGTAGGATAAATTCACTTTGGATTTTTCATGTGGGTCAGTCACAGGAAAGGTATGGCAAAAACAGCCTCTAGGATCCAAGCAGATGCACAGGATTTGACACTCTCGAATTTTGGACAGCCCGTGTCGAAATCCCTACTGTTGCATATTTTTTATCATTCCTTCACTTGCTTATTCTTTAATTGCACCACTGAGTGTAATGCAGGTATAGCCTCTCCTCTTACCAGCATAGTTCTTGTGCCCTTTTATCACCTAATTTGTTCACCATTCAGGTGAATGGAGCACAAAAGAGACAGGATGCTTCAAATACGTTCTAGAAAGTGGGAATTGGGCAGACATGGAGCACATTCTTGTGTGCACATGTGTGGGAGTGTGTTCATACCAGCCTGTTATGGTTCTTGTTCCATGCATGTGTATTTGTGGGCATAAGGAGTCTTCCCTGTTCATTTCTCATAGACTGGAGGAAGGTTCTCATGGCTGTGCCAGGTATAAGGCAATTGTGGGCTATTTGAATGTTACTTACACTGACCATGGACTTCTGCTTGCCAAAGTTTGATTTCTAATCTGAAGGAACAATAAACTGAAGAAAGAATTCTTCACGTGGGAGCCTGCCACATGTCCTATACCATCAGAAAATATACCCTTCCCATCCTGTATGATTGGGTGCCTTGTCCCAGTGTTTCCAACAGTCAAACCCCGCCCCCCCCCCCCCCCCCCCCCCAATCTGGCATAAACTACTTTTTTCTGTTCTAAAGGCTTTGTTTGGAGCTGAAAAAATGACTTCTATGGTTCCTGAATGTCTTTAGCTGATGGCCCAAAGACATAAGATAGAGATAATGGTGCATTGTGTTTAAAATTTTAGGATAGGCTTCAAGAAAACTATATATAGTTTCTTTATAGTTCTGGACAAATACCTTGTGTCTGCTGTCTGTACGCTGAGGGTAAAGCTGTTGTAATTCATGTCAAAATCCTTACGAGGATAAATCCATAAAGTCTCAGGATGCACAGACATATATCTCCAGGGGGACTATATTGATAGATAAAAGCCACTATGCTGTCAACAAATGTCTTACTGGTACATACAAAAATTGATGAGCTTTTCTTACTCTGTTGGATGTCCTGAAAACCAGAAGAATTGTGACCCATCCCTGTCAGCTGTTTTAATTGTGAGATGGATTTTCTAAGTGCAAAATTCTAGCCTGCAGTGTTCATAACTGCCTTAAATAAAGAAAAGGATTTGTTTTACGAATTGGAATAAGTAGATGTTTTCCTTGCCTAGCAAATTATGAGCCACTATGTTTATTATTGGAAGGAAACGGACTAGGAAATAGTTATGATGGTTAATGAGCTACAGATTATTATTTGTGAAGAATTCCAGACCTGTTCCATGAAGCAGTCCTGCATGAGTTCTCAAACTGAAGTATCTGGTTCATGTTTTGAGGTCCAACAAACTTTTTTGTTTTGTTCCAGATAATGGATGGGAATATGCACAAGAAAAAATATGAGAGTGGTATATTTTTTTTTCTTATTTTCTATTTGTAGTGAAACTGTCAGCCAAGAAATAAAACTCTCTAATTAGATATCATGTTTCATCACAGTGTCTAGTAATGAAGCTGACAAAATATCTATGAAAAATGAAGTGATGTGGCAAGTTTGGTATGTTCAGTAGGTGCTTTATTAAAAAGTCTCACATTAGAGAAAACTATCAGTAAAAGGTCAGCAAAACCTGACTTTTAAATTTACTAAGCCATATAATGAATTTCCATAAGATATGCAGGAAATACTGTGAAAAAATTTTACACTTTTTGCGTTTGGGTGACTTAACAAACTCTTGAGTAGTATATATCCAAATGTGGGAAATGGCTTTTTCTTTCACCTGTGAGAGAATCAGGGTGAAACACAAAGTCTCCTTGGTGGCATGCAATAGAGTGGAAGTATCATTTCCTGTGCTTGGAGTGTCACTGGAGTCAGTCCAGACGAGGCTCTCTGATTTGACTACTTGTAGATCTGAGCACACAGCAGTCCAACTTAACCAAGCTGAACTGCCTGGCAGTGAATGTAATTATTGCTTATCAATAAACTTACCACAGCCAGGTGCTCCCAGGCTGATATACAGGATCCAGTTTGTGGTTCTTCAGTACTTGCTTGCTGGGCAGTTTGGTATTTAGAGACAGTCACACATTTATATTTTCTGCTTGACCACTTTGCAGATTAGGCTGAAACTTCCATCTTCTTAATTACTCTTCATAATAAAGATGTACTTTTCCTCAGTCAATGCAAATGTTCAAATTTTTTTCTGGTAGTAAAAGCAGAGCAAAATGGCTTTCCAAAATAGATTCTTACATAATTGCACCTTTTACCCTCAAATTCACAGAGACAGGCTAGGCAAAGGATATGCTCAGTATTTTCCTTGTTGATGGCCTGTGAGTTACTGAATTTCCTCTTGCCCGAGGAAAAACCTGAGTGTAAAATTTCAGACAAAGTCTGTCTTCTTTGCTGTCACATTTGTGATAGACATTTTATCTTTGATAACTTTGTCCAGGATCATAAGATACCTTTTTCAGCTCAGGTGCCTTCCACATTTGGTCCATCATACTATAGCTGCCTGCAAAATTGTACCCTTCTTCCTATCCATAACATTTATTCTTTGCTTACATTACACCTATTCTGCTGTTTGCCTCTACTCTCCACTTATTAATGACGCTTGGTTGATCTCCAGTGTTTGATCTTCAACAACTCCTTCTGAGCTACAAGTTTAAAGTAGAAGTGGGAAGGCAATTTTCATTAACAAAAATGTAGTTTGTGGCTTGGTTCAGATAGATAGAAAAGGATTCATCCTGCCAACTTTAGGTATCTACAAAGTAGATACATCTAAGTGTGTAGTTTACAATCCTTTTTTAGTCAGTGGGGTAAAATAGGCACTTCACAGACAAAAGCCATCTTATTTAAAGCCAGATATTTGCAGCAGGTGAGGGAACTGCTTCATTCTCTCCATTTGCTGTGGCTGGACCTGGTGATCCATAAGAAGTCAGGTGAAATAAATGCTTATTAGTATATACTACAAATGGACATGTATGCTTTTCTACACTGCTGTACAAAATATTCTGAAATCTGAGCAGGATCTGCTGCATTGAGGTGATTCATTCTGCTTCAGTAGGAACAGCATTTAGGAAATGCCTTAGGGAAACCTGGTCCCCCACAGCTGCTGACTCCTGAGAGCTGCAGGGTTTGTGCTTGGCTCAGTAGGAGGCCTTCCTGTGGCATCACACTCTTGGAAATCCCAGTGCTTGTTTGTAAGGAAAGGGAAGCTCAGTCCTCTGTGGGATCCCCACCTTCTCTCTTCTTCAAATGCTTTAATCCTATGGGAAAACACAAATACATGAACCTCTTCTCACTATCTTGATTTTCCTCCAAAAATTCATTTTTCTCTTCACAATCCCCATCTAATATATGCTGTAGGCAACTGTTCCTAGTGAATGCCCACTGGCTCTATGGAGGCAGATAAAGCTGTGGCAAGGATGAGGAGGCAGTACTGCAGTCAGTCTGGAGCATTTGTTCTGCACAGAGGTACTTCTCCCAGCACTCTGCCAGAGAATCTATCCCTGGGCTATACTGTATATTATAATAAATATGTCTTGTCCATGGAGAATAGAAATAGCTTGTTTGTTTACAGTAAATATCTGTAGGCATATGAGTTGGGCTGTAGCCTATTTTACATTTGGGAAAAATAAACCACAACACAACCATTGTGGGAATGGCCAAATTTGAATCATTATTAGGAATGTCAGACAACAATCTGTACTCATCATGTCCCAAATCTCCTCAGATGCTCAAGCTGAAATTTGTTTTTACTCAGTACTGCTATCTCCATTGCAGATTCAGTCATAAACACACAAGACTGCATTTGCAACAGTGAGAAGACACTTCTGTGTTCCTTCTACACACACTGTGATCTGTATAAAATTTCATTCTTTTTCTCTCTCTGAAGCAGCCCTATTCCTAACCCCCATGGCTTATCTATTCCTTAAACATTAACCTATTTTTCTGCAAGAGGAGTTTGAAATGCATTATCAATTTCAACAGTGTACAGAGACCAGATAAGCAAAAATGTATGAAAATATTATCTAGCAGTCCTATTAGGAATAACCCTGAGAAGAAGAACAATCAGGGCACAGACTTTATGTCCTGCAGCTTCAAAGGGATGTAGTCGGTCAGCTACACCAGAGATCAGTGCACTGGTAATAACCCCTTGGGTTTCCCCTGGACAGCTCATGCCCTTCCAAACGCTTTGCACAGAGCCATTCTCTGTGGTCCTGCAGGGCAAAGATTATCTAGAGCTTGCTGGACACTATTTGCTTCATGGCCATGAGGACATTGTGGCAGCAGCCAATCTGCTGCATGAGAGG
The DNA here is from genome assembly GCF_021018805.1 of Prinia subflava. Lineage (NCBI taxonomy): Eukaryota > Metazoa > Chordata > Aves > Passeriformes > Cisticolidae > Prinia > Prinia subflava. The sequence continues at coordinate 29,582,668 of NC_086249.1, forward strand.
AAGTTTTCATCATTAAAGGCTAAGAGAACAAAAAGAAAAAAGTATGAAGAAGAACAGGTCAGTCTTCCTCAGGGTAAAATATCCTCCTTTCAAGCTGTTCAGCAGATAGGAGTGAGTCAGTCACCTTGTATACAGTCATTAGGAGCATCTAACCACTTCATGCTCTGCTGGGAGACTGTAATAGGCTTCGTCTGTCAGATCTTCACACCCCACCTGTTAGCTTAAACACTCTGCTGTGTGAGGGCCTCTTTCCTCACTCTGCAGAAAGCATTTAACCTGCTGCTGCCAGCTTGATGGGGTGTACAGGCCCTGCCTGCAGCCTGCCCAGTCTGCTGTGCTGCCCGGCACCTTCTCCCAGCATCCCGCAAAGGCTGCCAGGAGCTCGCTCCCACCCAAACCATCTAGCGGGTGCAAGAGTACTGTCAAGATCTCACCTCTTTTCTCACTTGTCTAGTGACCTCATTTCACACATCTGATTCCCTTTCTCTGCTCTTTTTACAGTTTGTCTCTTTTGCAGCCTCTGATTTGCTAGTCATGTTTTCCCCATCAACACTTTGAATTTGTTGTACTTACAAAAGTGCTGCAGTTTTTTATCCTTCGTGTTATGGTGCTCTACTCCTATGTGCCTATTAGACTGATTTTGAAATTCCTTTTTTAATCTTTAGTATTTTATTTCAGATTTTAGATATCAGCCTCTCTATAATTATTGTTTTACCTTTGCCATCTGGAGTGCTGGTGTTTTGTTTTCTGATTGGGGTTTTTTTCCCCTTAACTCTTTCTCACTTTTGTCACATTGTTGTAATTTCAGTGCATTGTGACATAAAACTGTGTAATAATCATCATATTCCCTGGTTTATATCATTCAAAGAGGCATAAAGAATTTGAAAAATCATAGTTTCATTTCAAGAGCTCCTGGTTTTGCTGGAGAGAGTAGGAGAGGGTGCTCAGGGTTTATAAACAAATTAAAGAAATATTACAGTGTGAGATTTGTAAGTGATCAAGATTAATATTCCATATGGAGCCTGAGTTGTACAAATGAAAGCTGATTTCCTTGATATCCCAGACTCACTACTATCCTCCCCTAGCAAACCTGCCCTCACCTTCACAAACTTACTTTGTACAATCATCTATAATTTTTCTTAAAAAAAAGGGACACCTTTCTGCCCTTCAGTATTCTTTCAGTCCCTTAAAAATTAATAAAATTTCATCTGCTTTAGGTAACTAGAAGCAGACATGAAGGGTTGCTCCCTTGCCCTAATCTCTCGCTTTTTTAGCATTGCGAGTAGGCAATAACTTAGATCTGTGCAAAACAGTTGTCAGAAATGCTATCTAAAATTTTTACACTTAATCAGCATTTTACACTTAATTTCATTGTGTGAAAATATGTATCAAGGGTGACAGGAAAGATTATAAGGAATTAGGTTTTAGGTGCAATGTGTAGCAAATCCCTAAGATCCACATCTCTTCCTCTCTTGAGGACCTACATGGAAGTATGCTTCTCCATCCTTCCACATCTCAAAAGTAAAATCCTTTGGTGGACTGGAAAAAATGTGTCAGGAGATTTCAACTGTGCTGTACTGAATTTATGAACTGAAATTTCCGGCAGCTGCAAATGTCTCATTCTTATTGTAGCATCTGGGGTTTTTGACTCTGGAGAGCTGTGATGCCATTCCCTAGGGATGTGTGGGGTGTCATCCTTGCATAAAACAAGTGAGGACAGAGCTTAGTGAACCCATCATTTTGGGTTTGCTGCTAGAGCTGTCTAATCATGGGCAGAGCATGCACTACTTAAAGGTTGGCCAACTGGGACAGTAGTCCTGGGGAGGGACATGAAGGATTTGGTGCTCCAGTGTAGCAATTCTGGAGAAATAAATTTTCCTCCTGTGGTTTTAATAATATGCTTTTAAACTAGGTCCAAAGGGCTATGGAAAGGGTTCTGAAATGGAACTGGAAGTTCATTTGAACTACTTTAACATTACCCAGCAGAAACCTCTCTTCTGCACACCTGAGTCAAATATCAGTAATGCAGTTTATCTCCTCAGCAGTTACTGCATCAGACAGTGTTAGAGAATGTGTAATCATTATTGCTTTGTGGTAGTAGTACTTTGTGAAGTTTATCTACATGCAAATTACAGTAGAGGAACAGGCATCTGGTAACACTGAATGTGTTTGTATGTTGTGTATTGTCACATGGAGAACTTGTTTCTTTTGATAGCTTGTTGGCAAGTTGAGTGAATTTTTCTATTACCCCATTTCAGAGATAAATCTTTATGCTACTCTAAAGCATAAAGAGGACTTTGGCAGGACAGTATCGGTCAGCTGCCAAAGGGCTGTCATATTTCAAAATTAAATATGGTTCACCAAACTAAAAGCTTTCTTGTTCAGCCTCAGACATAGCAAAGTATATCATTGGTGTTAACAAATGCTTAAAATTTACTGGTTTTCATCACTTTAATGGCATACTTTGTGCCCTGTTAACTCCATTACTCTACCAAAGATGTACTTACTCATGCAAAGAAATATTTAAGGCAATTATATCAAATTTTCCCTCTCTTGAAGAGTAGTCATAGAAATAACTCATAGCACAGCATGAATAGCAATATGTGGAAAGTTTGTTTAAGTTGAAGGGAAGTAAGAGAGGTTTATGCAAATAACATAAACATTCTGAAGAGTGTGACATTTTTATTGAAAAATAATTAAGTCTTTTCTTTATTTGAAAAGATTGAATTAGTAAATTTTTTAAATGCCTTTGGAAAGGTGGGTAATTACGAGAGCTTTGTAACAGTCTGCTCTTCAGTTTAATGAACACAAAATATGCTCACAGAGAATGAAACTAAAGTATCATAATGGTGAGGTTAGAAAAGTTAGATTTATTTTTTTAGTTGAATTGATTTTTGTTTAGTATTGTTCAACAAAGTAGTCTTGCTATTGAGGCAGTAAACTACCTGACTACCTGTAGAAAAAAAAGTTCAAACTCCATATAATTTCAGACCTTTTGTTTGACCTCTCTGAGTCATCTTTCCTGACAAAGAATAGGTTAAGTTTTGGTTTTTTGTGTGTTTTTGGTGGGGTTTTTTTTGGTTTTTTTTTTTTTGTTTGTTTGTTTGTTTTTGCACCTAGGGAAAGATAATTCAGATGGTAATTAGATTTTAAAGGAATATAAATTTTGTGTTATAAAGAATTGCTACCAAACTGATTAAAAAACACATTTATGGAATTTAAGGATTTTTATTTTCTAAAAGCCAAATATTTTTACTCCATTATCTCCACTTTTCCATGGAGATGAAAAGCAATCTTTCTGGAAGCGAAATTATTTATTTTTTTTAAATATGGTTTTAAACTTCCGTGAAAAGTGAACAAATCAGAGCCTGGATGAAATTAAATGTATTCATATTTTGGGGGTTGTATGTAGAAACAGATAAAATACATTCTGTAATTTTGTCCATCTTCTGCAGCCTAGTTCTTAGCACTTCATTACTAACTGCTAACTAACATTACTAACTGAAATAACTTCCCATGTCAAAGGAGTATTCCTCTCAAGCTGCTTTGTACTCACGCTTCCCATCATTTTTGATGAAGAGGAAGGCCTGGGATCAAGAATACTTGCCAGTAAGTTCAGAAGTTACAATGTGAGTAGGCAAAGGAAGGGTTGTGCAGACAGAAAGTGCCATAGCCAGAAAGTGCCATAGTCAGAAAGACACACTGGGAATATTTAGGAACAAAGATTATAATTCAAGATTTTTCACTGATACCAAGATACAAAATATTGACGTGTTCAAGAATTTTTCCTGTGCTCTTGGAGAAATAGAATTTAATTGTGGACAGAGGATTTTGAAATGAGATGTGAACAATCTGAATTACAAAGAACCCAAGATGTCTTCTCATTTGTTGGGAAGTACACTATTTAGGCAAATTGGCAAGCACCACCAATTACATTGTTATTAACTTCCCTCTAATGCATCAGGCATGATCAATTACCCAGAGCTGCCTCAACAATTACCTTATCACCTTATGCTATTCTTGACATACAGGGTTTATTGAGGCCTTTGATATCTTTTAATGATATTTATGAAATACATTTTGGATGACATTTTGTAGAGGGTTTATTGTATTTTTCTGTTTTGCAAGTGGTCTGTTGTGGGTGATCCCAAGGTTAATAACTTGTTCAAGGACCGTAACACTTGTTTTCAGGACTAATATCTGAAAAAATCCACTCTGACTTCTCTAAGCTAGACAGAGTTTCTGTTCACTTCCTCTGAACATAGAGAGCCTCTGTATTGGCTCTGTGTGCTTAAAAGAACATGGAGGTTTCCTCACTTCTAGAAAGGAAGAAAATTACTTTTCTGCATCCTGTTCTGTCACTCTTTATGAGCAGAAAGATTTAACCTGCCCACCACAGAGTGCTTCAGAAATGCTGTCTCTACTCATGGACTTTGCTGCAAAGAATGTAACTTTTTGCTGTCAATTTGTTTAATTATACAACACTGGACAATACATTGTTTAGTGAGGATGTGCTGAATCACAGTAAAATATTTCAGGCAACTGGCAGACAAGGCTGCCCAGTTTTATTACCATTGTAGATGTTTATTTCCCACCCTTTTCCTTCCAGGTCAGTAAATTCTGATAGTGGACCATTTACACTTTCTACAATCTATGTTATCCAAGGCTATAAACTTTACAAATGAATGGGGCAAACCTTGACTGCTGAGTTTTCTGGCTCTTCCATTACAGTACATCCATCTTACTTACTCACTAGCACTCAGGAAGGCAACAAAGCTTTGTGGCTTCATGAGCAATATTAAAATATTCAGATTTATTCCTGTAACTGAGACTGATACTATGAGAGATGCTGAGGTCTCTGTTTGTGCTATCTGCAGCAGCTGTGATTTCCCTTTTGTTCTGCATCTGATAGTTGTTTACAGCATGGCAGAGTGTGTATGAGGGACCCTCAGATCAGAAAATTTACTTTTATATTATTTTGAAAAGTTTTAAGTGATTTGATGAAATACAAGCCCAGAAGTGAATTGTTACTCTCACTTATTTACCTCTTACACTGGCAAGGAGTGTTTGGGTGATTGTACATGTCTTAAGAAAATCTTATAATCTATTCTCACAAACTTTGAATGTGAATTTCACAAAGCAATCAAAATATTGCAAGAATGAACTGTATATATCACCCCTTTTGTTTGCAAATTTGCCAAAAAGTTACATCAGTGCTTTCAAGAACTCCAAAAGGTGGGATAAATAGGAAAGGTCTTCCACAGCCAGCAATATTGTTTTATAATCTGTATGGAGTGCTGTGCCACACTGGCAGAGAGAGAGAGGATTTAGTCTTTCTTTGACCTGCCCCAGCCACCTTTTGCTGAACAGTTCTCCGGTTCTTCACTTGCACCAGTCTGTGGAATGGTTCAAATCAATAAAAGAGACTTGACTTGCTTTGAACAAATTGTTCCTTGTTTGTGGAAGTCCTCTCTATTACATCCAATGTCTGGATTCCTTTCCATGCTGAAAGCACTCCTCTCACTCGGTGACGGCACACAGCAGGACACGCGTGCTCAAGCCTGCACACTGCTGTGCTCATCAGCAGGTTGCACCAAAACCCTGTATATCTATCTTGTGCAAAAAACTTAGAATAGTTCCTCAGCTCCATAAGCCAGATTTTGGATATAATTTTTTGTCCTCTATCAAGGGGTAGAAGCAAGGGGCTTAAGGAAACTACAGGCTCTTGTTGACCAATTGTTCCTGCTCTGAACCTTTACATGAGAGTCTGGCCTGTTACGTGCTTTTCTCATGTGCTGTCACCTTTAAAAAAAGTGTCAGATGGGAGCTCAGACAAGGAATGCCATTTTACTGGGCACATAGAAAAATGAGGCACCAGTAAACAACAAATAAATATAACAAACAAAGGTTGGGTTCTCAAACTTCAAGAATTTCCTCTAGTGAAGAACAAAAATGCTGGCCTACGACTCTCTGCAAGTCCACATAGCCCAGGCACTGACAACCAACGCAGCCGGTAGTGAATGATGATGTTACACTCTCGCAGGTTTGAACATGTGATAGTTTCCTTCAAAACATGCATATATCTTAGAGTCTTAAAGCTGTCTGTCATTATCACTACCCATCTTTTTCTGGCTGTGATTTCAAGTTTGCTGTCTCAACTTCTGCTTTCAAGCCATAGGGCAGGACTTTCAAGAAGGCAGTTGAATGTAGTTCAAGGTAAGTTTAAATTTAAAATGTATGTCTTCATTGCAGAGTTGTAATCTTCTGCTGTCTTTCATGTCAAAAGAGGATGACATTTCTCCTGTATATTTCAGTCCATCTGACTGGCCTTCTAGGATCCTTTTAAAGTTCATAGAGGAATTTGGATAGGATTCATTCCCTGTTCAAGAAAATTATCTATTTGTGATAGATGCATTACTTTCAGAGGTGCCATTCTCTCTTCTTTTAAAATCTGAAGTGTGATGTTGGTTATCTTAGACTACATGTCTGGGTTTTTGATGGATACCTTTAGGTGAAATGAAACCAACCATGAGAATCTGATTCAAGAGGATTTAAAATCAGCAGGGAATGTTCCATGGACTGCTTAAGGTTTTGAATTATTCCCTTGGAAGAGGTCAGAAATGTGCAATGGAACTCTGCATGGTCTGGAATGTAACTGAAGACTCCAAAAGGAAAACAAGATTTTGTGAAGCATTGAGAGTAAGGTTTGTTTGCATCTAACCTTCCCAGCTGTATTTGCCATTTACCATTACAGCTTACTTGACTTGCTTTACCAGGAGCTGCATTTTGTGTGCATGTTTTTCTCTGGGCAGTTTGTTTGCCTTTTTTTTTGTGCTTTAGAATCCTTATAAAATCAGGTGTTACATCTCACAGGGCTGAGAAAATATGTTACTAGAACATGAAGGCAAAACAGAGGGAAGGTTTTTTTTTGGTTTTTTTTTTGTTGTTGTTTTTTTTTTTTTTTTTTTTTAATGTTTCATTGAGGGGCAGGGAGACATCCACATATTGGATGATGTTCCACTAAACAATCCAAGATAGCAAGATGCTTTGCCCTTTGTTTTTCTGAGCTGGAACTTACCGCTGCCATGTTTTATGTCTCACTGTCATGTCACAGGTGGCAAACTCTTAGAAAGAAAATACATTTTTTGTTTTTTGATAGTAAAGCATTTGCACAAGTGTTTCTTCACATGTGCTGAGGGCACATAATGTTGTTATCCATGAATAAAAATAATAAACCTGAGACAACAGTAATGGCATTACAGGGCAACTTATCTACAAATATAATAATACTTTTCCCATTGTCTAACAACCTGAAACCTATTGTCTATTACCCTGTAACTCTTTGGACCCATTTGTCATTGCAACATTCCTTTGACTTCCGTGTAGAGTGATTATTCTTGTTTCACAGATGAGAAATTGAGAACAGAGACAATAATAGGAGTAGCAACAATATCAAAAGTCAGATACCTAGCTTAACTAGATAGTATCTCTAAGTTTAAGCTTTATCCAAAGAAAAAAAAAAAAAGTGAAAATTCCCAATGATGATTCAGAGGAACCTCTTTAGACTCTTTCTCTGAAGTATCCTTTAGGAAAGCTTATCAATAGACATGTTTCCAAAGAACTGGGACATTGACTTCGCAAAAAAGAAAAAATTATTAAATCTCATCTGGTGCTCATGCATGTCTGTTTCTTCCATATCCACCAGCCTGACTGGGTTTGGTCCTCAGTGGTGGGCTGCCTTAGTAACTCCATGTAGGCTACAACAGTCCTCCAAGAGCTTCTGAGTTTCTCCCTTTTTTGTATCCCTTTCACTTATGTTCTCATTGGTTTCTGGCAGCAGGACTGCAGCTGAACTGGAAGATCCCCTAATTTTTTTCAAGCTGTTTTAGAGATACATATTAAATAAATTTGATGAGAAAGGTAAGGACTGTGCCTCACTTTTCCCTTTAAATCATCACAGACCTTAGCAGAACTTTTCTGGCATACATTATATACCTAATTTTCTGTTTTGTGGCTCTGGTTTGTCTTTTTAAACTTTATTGATATGTTTTCATGTACATTACAGTGTCTTGTATCCACCTTCCTATGGTTTACACCACCTGGAATAAGCATAAAAGGTGAAAGATGTAGATGTGGATTAGAGCTCTCATTTGCATACTCTATTCCATGCAAAAACAACCCAGTGCGACAGGAAAAGGGAAATGGCCTCAAATTGACAAAGAGAGGTTCAAGTTGAGTATTAAAAAAATATCTTCACTGAAAGAGTGGTTAAGCATTGAAACAGACCCAGGGATCTGGTGGAGCTGCCATTCCTCGAAGTGTTCAAAAATGAGTAGACGTGGCACTTTGCAGTGTGGTTTAGTTGACATTGTGGTATTTGGTCAAAGGTTGAACTTGGTGATCTTGGAGGTCTTTTCCAACCTCAAAGATTCTTTGATTCTGAATAGCAGAAAGCTCTGTGCAAACAAAGCAGGTGCCGTCCTTCTTTATACTTTTTAAATTATCTGTCCTTCAATTTGATAATCAGACTCTGGAGCGGTTCTTAAAAAATTACAGCATTTAATGATGACAGACTTTTTCATACTACGTTATGTCTCTGGACACATATTGAAAACCAGAAACATCTGTAAGTGAGGCTGAATTAGGAAAATCCTTATTTTTACAAAATTGCTCAACTATTTTAGAGACAATCTGTCTAATTTGGCAAAATCTACTCTACATTGTAAACAGCATGAACAATCTATTATACTTATTAGTCTACATTACTATCAAGGTAAAAGAAAAGGACAGAAAAACAGTTTATGAAAAAAGGAGGTTATTTCAATTCCTTTGGTTTTTAAACAGCGTCAGCAGCAGTGTTTTAAGACAGAAAATAAAACAAAAGAGGAAATAGAGAGAAATATAAGTTTTTGAAGAAATGAGAGAGAGAATGTGATGGTAAGGCAGAAGATTAACAAGAGGAAAGTCAGCTGAATAATTTTTAGGGGTTGTACTGGATGAATCAAATTCTGCCTGAGGTTTTCTATTCTATTGAGAAAGAAAAGTAGCTATCTGTCTGAATGTGGTAGAGTCAGAGAAAATACAGAGAGCCATTACAGGTATAGATCATGCTAGCAAGATCCAGCTAAGACAGAGAAGAGTACAAATTCCTCTCTTGCAAAGAGGAATAAGGTGAGAAGCAGCAGAGCAGATACTCTTCTGAAAGCAAAGAAGCATATCCATCTGAATATTGAGGAAAGAGCATGGTATTGAGAAAAAAAAAAACAACACCTTAAGTTCTCTTCTTTGTATGATTGCTCCTTTCCCTAACATCAGTTGCACAACCTGTGTTTTCTCACCTTCTTTTCCTGATTGTGTTTAAGAGGAAAGGCAGGAAGAAAGTGAACTGAGACACTTCAACAACTACACGAAAAACTGAATTTGGTATGGTTTTACACAAGGAAATCTAGGCAGTCTATCAAACTGCATCACATTGTGTTGGCAGATAACCAAGGCTGGACTTAGGAAGTGCTACAAAATTCTTTAGAAGATGTTGGGTTTAGCTGTTGAAAGACTGAAGGTCTAACAATCCATGGCATTGTAACTCCTCAAAACTGAGCAGATCTTTTAAAGAAGGCGTAACCACATTAACACTCTTCTGTCACCCTTCATAAAAAGATTATTCCTTCTGCTTCCATGAAGATACCAAGTAATGAATAGGATGGAGTCAGAGTAGCATCAGAAGTAAATTAAATGCCATGATCAGCTGATTTCATGTCTTTTTCTAGCACTGAAGACTGGAGAAATATTTGAGATAAATATTTTCTTTCTTCTTTGCAGAATATTCTTTGATTTAGAATCAAGCCTGGTTGGTAAAACTGTGAGAAATTCATTGGTGTAATCAGTGGCAGACTGGCCTGTGGATGTGTCCTGTCATGTCTGTAAGATGCTGTAAGCACACCCCTGGGCTGCCCTGAGCTTTACAACGCTTTATGACTGATGTAAACTTGCTTGACCAGTGTAACATGCACTGCATTTAGTGAGGTTCAGTGAATCCTGTAGTCATTCTGTGACATGTTGGTTTCTAGGCAAAAGAATTTTGCTTCATATGTTGAATTCAACAGAGATTTAATTTTAAACACTTTTAAGAGCTAACATTGACAGAGGTAGAGCATGGACTCCAAAACTCTCTGAATTCACGCATTTCTCTGACTGAATAACACATGCAACACTCTAGTTCATCTCCTTTCATATGAATAAAGTGAAAGAAAAGGGTTACGTTTTTCCATAAAGTGCTGGAGTTTAGTAGGTAGCAGATGTGCCATAAAACCAATATAAAATGAAATAAAAGAATAGCCAAGGACAGAACAGTGTGATTGTCAAATGTCCTGTTCTGTCTACAGATATTTTCTTCTCTTCCACCTTAAAAAGATCACAGAATTGTAAATTAAACCCCTTAGCAGCTGATGTTTACTGATTTTATTATCATACTTATTGTAAGGGTCTCGTACAAACACTTTGTTGCAATATCAATTTAGGATTGCAATATTTGTTTTAAAATATATTTAAATATTTAGCAGACGAAAGATCATTCAAGAAGTCTACAACCTTAACGGAAGAAATTTTTGGGTTTTATTACTGACATGTAACATCTTGATTTTAATTCTTTGCTGAAAAAAATAAAAAAGAAGGAGTTTTTTTATTCCTTTTTTTTTCTGCAGACACAGTTTATTATTCAGCAACACTACCATTACATTCCTTAAGCTCTCAAAGGCTACAGTTCTCTTCCCCTACTTTTGAGGGACAGTAGTTTACTGTTTGTGTCATGAAACTGATTTCAGGACATCAACTGAGTGTCTACAAAAGTGTCACAAATTATCCCAGATATTTTAGGCCTGGAGAGGAAGGGTTTGTCTCAATCCCTTACAGATGCTGAACTGACACAGGTAAGGAAGCCTTTGCATAAGAAGATTTCTATATGAATGGTGCTCCTCTGCTTTGGCCCATGAAGCAGGACCCATGGAAGGCCCCAAAGTCTCTCCACACAGAGGTGCGGATGTCTTCAGGTCTCTGAAGTCAAATTAGACCCCTGAGTGCAGGGAACCACATTGTGGTCTGGATCTTCATTTGCTGTATAAGGAACTCATAGAACTGCTGTACATGGATAATCCCATATGTACCACACACACACACACACACACACACACACACACACACACACACAAACATGCTGTTACAGAATTCAAATTGAACTTCTCGAGTTCAAGCTTGCCCAAACCCTGTAAGTTGTTTCAGTTAGAGGAAGGCTTTGGCTATTCCCTTGAGACCAAATTCAGGCTGTGGTTTTGGCTGCCATACTCTGAAAGAAAAGCTTGTGGGTCTGTCTGGGAGCTAGACTGGTTTGTAAAAGAACTGGCATATTCCTTGACCCAGGCGGAAAGAAGACAAGTTACTGATTCTGTGGTCCTCCTGATGTGACATCCTGTTTTAATGTGGGAAAATGCAGTTCAGTCCTCTGCTTCAATTAATTTAATAGAAGTGACCAAAGCTTGCATAGTCTTTTTTTAAATACAAGCAAAAACAGTGTTGTGGGAATGCAAAAATGAAAAGGTATTTCTGATGAAGGCAGTTAAGAGAACGAGTCTGACTGAGTAGTTTGACAGATCTGTCCATAAAATATGGATTGATTGATAGATTAATTAATGTGTTATGAGTATAATCATTGATGTAAATTCTTGTTCTTTGAACCATGGCTTTTTTCTTTCTGCTAGCAGAATGTCTTATTTACAGCAGAGGTGCTGTATGCAATTTATCTGTTTTAATGCTCTTTTTCTATAGTTTCTTCAAGACAGATTGTGATTTATTATTCCCATATAGCGACACTTGAAAACCCAGATTAGTATTGCATTTTTTGCTGCAATAATTTGGATAAAATCCATTTATATTCTTGTAGGGACTCTGGATTTTCTTTGGCTAAAAAGGTAATAAATTAATATTTTAATTTCATTTATAGGAAAGGAAGATTTTTTTTTAAATAGACTAGGTTATTCTTCATAAAACAAAAAAAGCACAAATTGATGGGGTTTTGCCTATGCTGCCCCACCGTCTCCCTAAAGTGGTACTGTATTTTTTCAGAAATTGCCTGGGATTTTTTGTTACTTGTGTTATGTTGTGTCTATAGAGGCACAGTTGTGCTGCAGCATCTTGTCTAAAAGAGAACTAGAACATATTGATACATAAGACAGACTTAATCAGATTTCATATAGTTAATTCCATACAATGGGGTTGACCTGCTGTTTTATCCCTTTTATCTTAGCAGCAGCCAGGTACAACCTTCACTCTGAAATAATAACAGACTCAGGGCAATCCGGATTGTTCTCTAATGAAAGGATTCCCCCCTTGCCTGGTTGTAAGATTTGGTAAATGCAGGAAGAGGTTGCAGCCAACAAGGCCTTTCACATGTAATGTATAATTGATGCGGGATTTGACTGGCAGTAAAGACTCATCTTATAAAGTTATTTTTATCAGTGTTTTCCTCAGTGTAATCTCTCTCACTATTCAGAGGTGGAAGGCAGTCCATCCACAGGTTTTCATGCCATAGTACCAGTTTAATGATGAAGAGTCTTTTGAGAACAATCCTTATTTTATTAATGAGATCTTGCTTGATTCGACAAAATAATAATTCCTTCTTTATAAAAGACTGATTGCTGCACTTCGTTTGTGGCTAGTGTGCCAGTATGGCTATTTTAACTTATTAACACCAAAATCTGGAATTATTTATTTACTACTGTATATGTTGTCAAAGCAGTAGATGAAGATCTTAAAACACTTGAAATTACTTGTTCATATTTGTCTTATCAGAATTTTACTTATCAGATTTACACTGATGTCACTCAGAGTGAAAGGTATTCAGCAACAAGAAAGATCAGTCAAGACTCAGGGTTAAGCCCTAAATGAGGAAACAATCATGCTTTCCATTACTTAGTGATTTGAATATGGATGTGAAATATTTTTTTATCAAGTATTGATAGAGAAATATATTCTCATTAAAAGTCATACACCTAATGATTATTACATTACACACCTGTTAAAACTTCCCTGAATCTAGTAAATTTACAGATGCATGTGAAAACAAGGAAAACATGATCCTGTTATGCTCTCTATCTTGGAATAAGAAGTGCAAATTATTGAGGGCCCAATGGAAAAGAGATTCTATGTGCAAACTCAGCTGTATAGGAGCAGTTTGGGGGAGATTTGAGAAGATTTTGTTTCACTTGTTTACTGATTTTTGTTTATTGCACAAGTCAAGTCCATGCTCAAGCACAGTCTTGAGCTGAATATATTGTTTCTTCCGACTTACACATATTTTGCTGTTCTATATTGCAAATATTCCTCTCCAGTTTTGTCAGATGAGAAAAAAAAAATATTTTAAATAACTGAATGAATATCAATAAAACAAAATAATGTAACCCTCCAACAGATAATCAGTCCTCTGTTCTGGGGACATTCAAAAGGAAAATTGGGATGACCAATCTCTTTATGTCCTACAAGGAGGAGAGATTGGTACTGTGGCATGAAAACCTGTGGATGGACTGCTTTCTCCCTCTGAACAGGTGGTATGTAGGATGTTCTCCTTTCTTCCTCTAGATTTCTATGATGGTTAATTTGCAGGAGATGATAATATTGGAAAAAATACATGCTGAGAGATCACTTTTCACACCCTCCTTTTGTTACTAATTCATTGCAACCAAGTTACAGAACAGGTTGCTTAAACTCCCACCCATTTATTACATTCAAAACCTTGTTATAGTCAGAAATAACACGCTTTGTATGCATAGACAAGAGTTTATTATTAGTTTAATTAAAGTCTTAAGAGTATAATCAGAGAATTATTATTATAGTAACACTGATATAAACATCTATATGAAAATTATATGCAGCTAAATTGATCTGCACACAACCTTTCTGATATTTACCCCATTTTATGACGTTGTCCCCACCTCCTCCACTGCATCTCCAGGACCTTCAGTCAGAGGTGGAGGGTATAGGCAGTCATCATCATCATGAATCCTTCATGGAGAACAGCTCAAAACTGTTGGTGACTGTTTCTTCCTTTTTTCTTTAAGATCTTGAGTTCATTTGAGTTTAGTAATATAAGATTCCTTGCCCTTTCTTCAGTTGTCTGCAAGCTCACATTGCATCTGTATTTGCGGTATATCGTGCATGTGTTTTACACACCATGGAGGGTCGTTCTTTGTTCTTTTTGTTACCCTTGTTTCTGCCCACATTCTAGGCTGTACTATTCATATCCTTGATGTCATCCCATGCTGGTACTTTCAAGCCTGTCTCATTCTTTTCCTCCTCATGGGCTGTGTTTTGTCCTAGAGCCGTAGGTAACCCTTTTTGCACAGTCATTGATTGTTACTGTTATCTGTTTGTTTAAAATACATAAAAGTATTTGCAATGCACAGTCTTGCACATAAAAAAGTAAAAGTAAAATAAAGTTAGTTATCATATGAACATTTGACAATTGCCATTACTGTTTAAAAAATCTCATACAAAAGTTGAAGCAGACCAAGATAAGGTCTGACAAGTCATGAAGTCTGTTGTGTTAAGGTAATGCACAGCATTAGACACAGCAGAAGCCCTACACTTGCCTTGCTGTGTGGAGACACCTTTGTGTAGGGCTTGTGTCCTCTGTGACAGACTCTTCAGCACGTTGTCATTGTTGTCTTCAGTAGAAAGGGTCTAAAGGAGCACCCTGGGAAGCAGCAGTCAGTCTCACTGCTGTACCAGTAAGGTCATGCAACACATCTTCCTGGAAGATTTGTTGGAGCATATGCGAGACAGGTGGTTAGAGAAATCCGTTGTGACTTCACCAAGTCCTGCCTGACCTGGTGAGCTATGATAGAATAATTGCATCAGTGAGTAGAGAGACACCTGTGGATCTCATCTACGCAGACTTCTCTAACACACTCTCCCCCACAGCATCCTTGCCACTAAATTGAAGAGATGTTGGTGGGTTTGACAGATACTTTAAGATGGTTAAGGATTTATCATAAAGACTGGCAGTGAGGATAGTGAGGCACAGGAGCAGATATTCTAGAGAAGTTGTGGATGACAAGGCAAGGTTGAGTGGGACTTTGAGCAACCAAGTCTAGAGGAAGGTGTTTTTTGCCACAGCAGGGGTATTAGAACTAATACCAGGGATTCCCATCTAGCAGGGAGCTAGATGCTCTTGGAAGATCCCTCCAATGATCTGTGATTCTATTGAGTGGTGAGCTGGTGCAGGTTCCTCTGTTCCTGCAGTGCACTCAGACATTGCCTGAGTGTTGCAGGCACAGTCTATCTTCTCTCTTTTAATATGCTCAGAGCCAAATTTTAATATGCAGAGCCAAATTTAATTACCGGTAATAAGAAGCCAAAGTTTGGCTAAGCAGCATAAATGAAAAGTAGGTAGAAGCTGTTTTTTCCTTCATTTCTTTGTCAGTTGGGCTGAGGGAGGGTCAACACATAAGCTGCTCTTGTTTTATATTCCTTGACTTTTACTTAACTGAGCTCTGATTGCCTGATGTCTGATTAGCTTAGAGTAGGAGCAAATAACTGATGAGGAAGGATGGTTGCTATAGTGCTGAATGCTAAAGCTTTATGATTCGTGGTCCTGAGTAAAAAGAGTAATTTTTTTTGTGAAGGGCTTTGTTTGCTTGTTTGTTTCTTTGAACTTTGTTTTGTTTTATTTTAATTCATGACTCATATGTACAAAACTTTCCCCCATTTCTCTTGGTCACCATCTGTTTTGTCTCTTTATCTTTTTTTTCCTTTTTCTTCTCTGAACTTTCCCTCTGTTCTCTCTCAACACCTGTTTGCTTAAGCAGCCATTTCCATGAAGTTTTGTGACACAAATATGAACTGACATTACTAGTCCCCTGACAAAGACATTTCTAATGCTTGAAAACTCCTGGCTGGAGAGTTAAAGCAGAAAAAAGAAAAATTGTGTTTCCCCTTCTGACAGAAATTTGGTCCCAAACCAGAGAGAGATTACATCTAAATAATTGTTCTGATTATTTAACATATCGGTAATAATCAGGTTGATGATAAACAATATTATTTTATTCAGCTTGCAGTGGCTTTATTTGCTAGGGCAGTTGTGCTAAATAGTTGTATAACATCAGTCTGTGATACTGGTGTGATTTTTTTTCCAAAAGACTGGTATTTATGTTACCTGGGACTCTGACTTCCTCTCTTTTTCTTTAGGCTAAAGTGTGTTTGATTAGAAAGTGAACAGAATCCATTGTGCTTATTAATGCAAAGTAATCTAGAGAGCATGACAAGTTAATTAAGCCTATTAGCTATGATCACAACCATTAGGGTCTCATCCTCTGGTATTTTTTTCAAATAGGAATACATCCTGTAAATATCTCCACTGTTATATTCACATCATATATTCACTGATATGAATGGGTTGGTATCAATTGGTATCGGGTGAGAAGAAGGAGGAAAAAAGCAGGAATTGAATTCAGTTAGATATGATCAAAAATGTCAAAAAACATTGAGCTCCAAGCATTTTTGTCCTTATTACTTTGACTAGAAGTTGGTGACTGCAGAGGGTGCTGGGTACATCTCTTTGTACACTGACCTTTGACACGTGAAGAACTGTCAGGCTGAGCAAGCACCAAGATGCTTATTTAAACTGTCTAGAGATGAGGATGTGACAGGTAAATGTCTGAGGTCTGACTTTGCTTTTAGTGTCTGTCTGAAGCTCATTTCCCTAGAAAGGTAAAAATAGCCTTGGGTTCTTTCAAGTATTAATTTCCAGAGTTTCTCAAGGTGACCTCTCTTAAAAAGCACCTCAATTTGTAAGGGTTATCCTTCTGGGCGGTGAAGATGAGTGAATATCTTTGAAAACATGGAGCAACTGAATGTCCATCTCTGTTTGCTATTGCAGGGATGTTTCCACGTGCTCCTTGGTCAAGAGTTTCACCAAGGATCTGGGTCTCCAACTGCAGCAGTTCCAAAGTGATACACGGGGTGTACAGAAAGGATTTTCTTTTCACACTGGGCAGTTTCTCAGCACATCTGCTGATGAGGTTACTCAAGAACATTACAAGACAACCAAAATATCCATTTTTGGGAAAAATTATCTATTGCCTATAGAAGTAGCATATCTTATATCTTAAATGGCTAAAACTTATCTAGTTTTAAACAAATAAAACTTGAGTATACTCTTTAAAAAGAAAAAAAAAGGAAAGAAACAAAAAAGGTTGTTCTTTTCCTTTCGTGTTTCCTACAATGTGTAAGGGCTTTCCAGTAATGTGTGTCACTCAAATTATTGAATGTCATGATCTCTCATTCTCTGGGGAAGAATAATGGACATATATGCAAAATTATCTTTATGAGTTTCATTTTTTTTTTTTTTTAATTTAGTTGTTTATTTTGTTGCTGTAGTACTTAGAATACACTTATAAAGTCAGAGCCTTGGTGGGTTAAATGCAGCTAAAATGAGTGACTAAATGCTTTTCTGATCCCAGAGAAACCATAACCTAAACATTAAATGGAAGTAACAGAAAGCAGAAGGCAACAAACTCTAGATCATGTTGGTACTTCACTTCACAGCTCCAACTGTGCTGCTTAACTCGCTCTCAACAATCTGATATTTCATACAGTTTTCTCCCTTCTTGATTCCACTTGTAGTGGTTTATATCCAGCTTTGCTTTTACTGCTGTAATCTGTATTGTTTATGCTATCTTCATTTTCTGTCAGCACAGCTTTCCCATTCCTGCTTTGCTGTACTGTATTGCCATATAAATAACTAAGGAGAAGGCAGCTGTAGCAAAAACTGAGTTGTGCTGGGTTTTATAAATTCCTCTTGTGAAAATTATAAATCATTTGACTTTTACAAATTTCTTTGCTGGAGGAAACAAAAGTGAATTTTTCTGGTGCCTGTAAAGGAACAGAAAAAGGCACAGAATTTGGTGGTGTTGTGCCAGGAATGTATCTTTTATTAGTTTCTGGAAGGATAAAGCCCATAGTCAAACATGTCATCCACAGATGCATATTTCTTTGTCCTAGAAACAAAAGGGAAAAAAATATAAACCAAACTCAGGTACCAAGTGAAACAGAGCCAACCAACAAACAATATAAAATCAAGCTTTTATCACATCACTGTGAAAGATATACTCAAACAACTCAAGGTAAATTACTGAATTAATCACCACTTCAGTGAAGACATTGCACAATAATACTCCAGGGTGCCCTTCTATAGTATAGAAGAAGCTTTTCCTTTTACAGGAAAGCTTGGTGTTTCTGAGAGATGAGAACTTGGTATTGCTCATAAGAAATCACTGGGATAGATATCAGTGACTGAACTTCTTTTGTTTAGCATTCTCAGTACCTGAACCTTATCATTATAGAGAGACCTTCAGTACTTCAGAAAGCAAAGGGGATATTAAATTGTGGGGAAAGTGGAAGAAATTATGGGCCATCCAATGTATATGCTTGACAATACATTGTTGAGCTTGGAAGAGTGAATTTGAAGGAAATGTGTGTCTGAGCTCTATCCTCGAATGGGAATAGGTCAGGGATTGTAACCCAGATGTGATGATGAGCTGTACCTGGGCCACTCAGAGCTTGTACCACCATCCTGGACCCTTCAGCTTCCTCACCTGAGACAAATGAGATGTGTCCAAGGGGGAGCATGAAGCACGCCCAGTTCATTCTAATTCATCCTGGTTCAGGTCTGCTTCACTGCACCAGCCCTCTTTTGGGTCTCTTTAACTAAGCAGAATGGCCCTCATCCTCCAGTATTTAAGATACTTAGCTGGATTGCCCCTTAAGTCTGTCAGATAATATGCAATTATCATTTGTTGGTCTCTGTCTGTTCTGGAAATAATGTAATATTACTTTAAATATCACCAGGTGGACATAAAATGGGCAGCAATGCTGCAAACAAAAAAATATTAACAACCCTCAAGGTGCATAGTGGCAAGGAGGTATAACTATACAACTCCCTGGAACTCCTGGCTTGATTTAACAGAGGTGGTTACAAAGAATTATTGCTCAGGATGTACCTCCTGTTTATTTCCTTGTTAGTGCTCTCCTATTGCTGGTTTGATTTTTATTCTTCTATGCTTGCCTTTAGAAAACGAGCAAGATGGAATATAAACTGGGAAATGCTGCTCAGAACTCCCCAAGTGCTAGACAAAAATAGAAAAAAAAATCCATTTTCTGTTTTAATTCTGCATGCACTGTCAGCTGCTGCATTTTGAAACATGCAGATGGAAGTCTGACCCCATTAAAGGCACTGAGAGTTTTTGCTGTGGAGTCCAATGCCCTGAGTATTGATCCGAGTGTCTGACATCCAGGCTGTAGAGTTCATACTTCTTGAGTCAGGAACACTATTCTTTATAAAATGTTTGTAAAACATCTTGGAAAAATAGGATGTCTGTGTACATATTACCAACTTCTGTGAGACAAATCAGATAAATCAGATAAATAAGGATACTGTGCTTTGAGTGAATAGATAATCAGCTTTCTTCAGGTAATGAATTTGAAAAGTATGTTCCTAATATCTCCATAAAGAAGAAATTGAAAAGCTAAATTTGTTAAATCTAAGATGAAAATTGTTTGGTCTGCCTTGTTTTTCCCTAGGAAATGAATGAAGAGGTATGATCCATCCTCTTATAATAGAAATGTGAGAGGGTTTGATTGGGTCCATAGAGAGATCAAACACAAAAAACACAATAAAGGGAGAACAATTTGAAGAAGCTGAATGAGTCACAGAGCAGTGTAGAATGATTTCCCTATTTTCCACCGTGTGTTTCTGCTAAATAACTCCTTATTTTGCCTTTTATAATACCATGACAGGTCTTATATTGTTCATCTCTTTTTTTCAGATTCTAAGAGACCTATAGGAAATACAGCAGGATATGCAGCTACTGCAAATGCAGCTGCTGCAAATGTAACATCTGTTACCAACTCCACTCACATATGTATGCTCTAGATACGAAAATAATAGTTTCAATTATACCTACATAAAGATAAGCAAACACATTCTTTCATTGTGGGAAGGATCATTTCTGCCCAATATCTAGAAGCAAAGTGGAAAGGTTCATATTTTTCAAGGTATTTCTCTGACAGTATTCACTCTGCATTTTTCATGTCTCTAAAGAATAAATTTTACTAATATAGTGACATAAGAAAAAAACCAACAATCTTTATCTTTTTAGACTAATCTATTTCATACTGATGTCTATATCATAAGTGTGATATAGATATGTATACACTGAGCATGCACTGACAGAAATATGTAGTTTTCTATACTATACAACAGGTGAAATTGCATGAAATTTTCAGTTGATAGCTATAAAAACATCATCTGCTTGCTGCTAATATTTAGTGTGCACTGGCCAGAAGGTGGTGCTTTCAACCATAGATGTGCAAATCAGGAAAGAAAACATGAATATGAGCTAGGTAAATAATATGAGCTGCAGTGAATAATAGAGGAAAACAGAGAATTCTGTGTATTTTTCTAAGTCAAACACAGATTAATAAGTGCCACAGTCCATAAAGAAGCAAGTATGATATGGAATCTTCTTTCTTCTTTAACACTTTTCTTCACCTTACTGTCTAAATTAAGTTTCTCTTCCTAATTGCAGCACAGTGGTAGTGCAGTTTAGAGAGAAAGAACAACAGCTTCTACCTGTGACAGCAAAGGGACTTTCATCTGATTGCAGATTTGGTCACACTGTTACACAAGTTTGGTTTGAGAAGCACTGGAAAAAAAAAAAAAGCAGAAAACTGATGTGTGTGTGGCCCCTGCCCTCGAAATATCTTCAGTTTTTGAACATCTGCTTTGGCTTTCACTGGTGGTCCTTAAAGCAACAGAGGAAAAAGTTTGCTATTATTTCAAAATGTGCAGACTGTATGCAGAAGAAGAGGGAGCAAAGGACAAGTTTCACCCTGTAAATGGTTTTGCTTTTTGTGTAAACAGAATAATAAGAAGAAACCTTCTAGAGACAGTTTGTGAATAGCTGGCACCACAGGATTCCACACAAGTGTGCACCCAGCACCTCTTTAGCCTCATATATGTTATGCTGCTTCTTTACTCAAAGACTTTGGCAGATCTTAGGGAACTCCCTTGTGCTTTAAATCTCTGCTGCTCAATCCCTGCACTCTCGCTACTCTTATGACTCTATCATTTCACCTCTGAGTAGTTTTATTGCCCTCAACAGGATTATTTGCATGGGTAAAGTTTAGTCACGTACTTACATAAATGTTTGCAAATTTGTGTCAAGAAAATTAGCTTCCAAATGTTTGATTTGAAATTACACTCCTTTGATTAGAACTCTACTCTTAGCCTTTAATATATCTCATTGAGTTGCTTGACCTCTAGCTGATCATCCTAATTATCATCTCTATTTTCACGTTAATTAACTACTTGATGGGAGATTTGAGATAATGATGAAATAGAAGAAAATAGGAAAGTTCATAACCAGAAGAATATTTTTGGTGAATGTTCATTGTATTAAAAACAATTAAGTAAAAGTTTATGCACACATAGGTGTTTTTGTTTATCTTGGTTAATTAAACAGTGTTCCTGGAAACAAACAAACAAACCCACATGTATTTTAGTATCAGTGGCTAGTTTCTTTCAGACTTCAACAGAGTTAACGTTCTTCTGTTACAGTTCTTAAAAATCTCTTTAGATGAGATCTTTAGTTGTGTTCCTTATGAACGTGTTAAGTTTTTCAGTTCTGCTGATTAAGGCAAATTAATTTAAGACTTTACTTTTTGGGAAAGCTGTCAAATTCTGCTCCAGGGATGAAATGAAAACTAATAAAGACATGGTATCTTGTGAAATCTTTGAAGATTCTTAATCCTTGGGGTTCCTATGTTGTTGTTTTTGAATATTCTGTGAGTGAATTCTTCCTTTTCTCCCCACACAGAAAGTTAGTGCAAGTCTATGAAAATTCAGATGCTGTTTAAAAAACTTTGGTATATAAATGGTGTAGATTTAGCTTACAGTGAATCATAACCCACAGGTCTAGTCACAAAGTCCTTTTTCTGACATCCTTTTCAAGGGACTTTCTGCCTTTGTAATAGCTTCAGATATGTGGTAATAGAAACTTTGGCATTTTCTATTAGTATGGATAAAGAGATTATTACTATAAAGTGATAGAAAGCTAAACAATGTTATCAGTTTCTGAAGATTATATAGTTTATTAAATTTATCTAATCCTTATTAATTCCACACCTAGGGGATTTAAATTGATGGGCTGCTTTGAAATAGACTTTGGATCCAGGATGAATTGAACTATGTCTGTTCAGAATAGGCACAAAAACCTCTGTGGGGAAGATCCCTTATCTTTCCATTTGTATATGCACGCACCTAACTCATATTTTGGACCATTAATAAATAAATTTTAAAACCATAGAATTTTCCTAGTAAAAAAAGCCAAATGCTGTGAAATCTACATTGTGGATGAAATGGGACTTGCAGAGCCATGGCTTTGTAACATAATAACTTACAGCACAAATGCCACACTAACTGTGCCTAATAGAGCTCTATTCCCCATCCTCTTGTTAAAACTGCACCTGCTCATAAGAGATAGCTCTGTCCTAGGGAAGGATTACTCAGCCTCATAATTTTTCTTCTTCTTTCTTGTCACTGTCATACTTAATGCTGCAAAGGCTGGAAAAACAAAGGTCTCCAGAGGCTGGTGTGTAGATATTTCTGCCTCACATAGAAAGAGCACTGTAAGCAGCTTCAGTTTGTCACCTGTCCAAGCAGGGTGACCCTATCTCCTCCCTACGTTCAAAGGAGGGTACCAGCCCCTTTACAGGGTGATTAAGCCCAGGCAAAATTGTTTCATGGAAATGGGTTTTTCTTTTCATTGCCTTTGGTAAACATTGACGACAAACTTTTATTCCCTGTGGCAGCACAGCTCTGTTAATCACAGGATGAAATTCTGTGTGTGAACTCAGAAGCAGGCTGTGTAGAAAGCATCAGAAACACATCAGAGGCCAGTGGAACTGAATCAATTTACACTAACAGAGATCAAACCCAGTATGTCTGGCTTGGTCTGGTGAGTGCAGCTGATGAAGTGGGCAGCCATTTTAAGGATTTCAGTACAATTGCTCCAGGATTTCTGACAGAATTTTTTTTCATCAGAAAATTACCTTTTGCTCAAACCCAACTATTTTTCCTGGAACAGGTCCATCCATCTGAATGCTCTCAAAATGGAATAAGATACATACTGCGGGGGGGGGGGGGGGGGGGGGGGGGCGCTTTTTTGTTGACTTTTTTGTTGTTTGATTTTCCCAGAAAAAATTTCTTTGAAGATGTGCTCTTCTGCTAAAAATGTTACACTTTAAGCACAGAAATAAAATTTTAAAAAATCAAGTTTCTCAGAGTGCTGGCTCCTTAGTGATTAATCAGCTTTTTGTAAGAACTTTTTCCTTTTTCTGGGAAATACCAAATTACCTTTGTTTCATTAAGAACATGAATGGATACAGCTTACACTGTCATGAGTGCTTTTCCATGAATAAAAATCTGGGATCTTGCACAGCCCTGTTGCTGTTTTTCCCAGAAGAGAGGCTAATGCAGGCAAGGGCTCTCTCAGGACATTTGTGCACAGATGGGAACAAGCAGACACAATCTGCCTTTGCTTCATGGCCGTGTTGGCACAGAGCTGCTTCCCTCAAGATAACCTTTGGGATCAGGACAGTGGGGCTGTAAACTGCTGAGCGTAATCTTGGGAGTTCCCAGCTTGTCCTGCTGCATTTGTACAGGCAGGCCAAATCCCCATCTCAGGTTTCCAGGCAGATGTGTCATGGATGAAATGAGCAGTGAGATTTGGGGCTGAGGTGAAGCAGGATGGCAACAGGGCTGGGAAGGAGGAAAAGGAAATGTATACAATTTTGATATTACTTTACAGTGCCTGAAAAGGTTAAGATTGCCCGTGGGAGGAAGTGGAGCTTGGTTTGGTTGCTGGGTTTGGGGTCTGTTTGTCTGTTTTTGTTCTTTTTACTTTGACAACAAGTGCTAGGACCTAATAGTAATTTTGTGAGTAGGAGAAAAACATCTAAATGGTTTATGGGGGAGTTATGGAGGTACCTGAAGGGACACATGTTGCACTGCACACTTTCCAGGAGACAGTATCACCAGTTATTCTCCTGTGACCAGATGGAGATGATCTTTATGGACCAGCATCACTTATAGGCACTTGCTGCAAAGCCCTGTAGTGGCTAATTTCTCAGCATTTGCTAAATGCTAGCAGTCAGCTCTCAGCTGTAATAGATGTGGCATGGGAAAAAGCAGACATAATCCCTGCTGCAAAGAGTTTAGGATCTAAATAATCTGCTGCAGTTTATCAGGCTCTGAGTGTGATAGCAACACAATCATCAGCAGCTGAGTAGCTCAGCGATGGTTATCAGCAGATGTTCATCCTCAGCCTTGTGGGATTGAACACTAAATGATTAATAATTCCCATTTTAAAGTAAAACACATTAACTGAGAAATCAGGATTTGCTTAGCTTGTGCTGAACATTAGTGTACTTCAGATAAAAAGAAATAAATAAAGTTACAATGCTGGGAGCAAAGGTAAGCTATGATTCTATTCCCTGCTTACTGAAGATAAAGGAAATTCTTAAAATAAAATCCAGAAAAAATAGGAATGTGAATTGAAATCTAGTTGAATGATGAAAGTGGCCATTAGATTGGACCTAAATTAAAGGATTATCCTTAAAGACTAGATAAGGCAGATGGCTGGCAGTTGCTCTTAAAAAATGTATTTAATGCCTGGAAAATTGTTTATTTGATTCAATCAGTGCAAAATTAATATAATCCCTTTTCTATTAAAGTACTTACCAATGAACATCACATGAAATTACCTTTGGAATTAGTGAGGGGACAGGACAACCAATGAAACTTGTTTTTGGCACAGTAGGAGTAGGGGAACATATTAATCTTTCTGTAAGGACAGACAGAAGGTAGTCTGCTGCCTTATAGTGCATACTTGTCTGAATGATGAAAAATATAATGCATTTGAAAGTGTTGATGGAACATTAATATAAAGTTAAGGATGCCCTTGTCAGGAACTGCAATCAGTCAATACTTTTCCACCACGGGCCCAGACCAGAGCCATGCGCTCTATCCAATGAAGTTATGAAGCCATCTTGCCTTTTCTTAAAGCTCACACACCACCACTCTCTCCATGAAGCTTGGGATCTTGTTCCCAACACCTGTCAGTGTGGCTCCACAACTGCTGGCTGGAGCTGGAGCTGACATCACACTATCTGCTTGTGTAAATCCGTATAATCATCTCTTCAGTGATGGATGGCAAGAACAAAACACAGATTACATTTGATTGGAGGAAGAGTACACCTGACACAGCATCAAGTCAGGCATCCAGACTTCTGCTTTTGCCTGATTTTCCCTATCAACACCATGGTACTACATGGAGACCCTGGAAAGTTTAAGAATGACTAGAGGATTCTGGGGAGTAGGGATAGAAGCTCAAGAACAGGTTATCTTTGCCCTTCATGGCTGGTGTTGCCAATAGGGTCCATTTGACATCTGGACTGGAATTGTCTCAACAAACATGAGCATTTCTGGGGAGAGGTGGAATCCACCAATGAAATATTACTCTCTGGGTAACTTGTTACAGTGTTTTATCACCCTCATTTCATGATTGCTCTGTTTTAATCTTTTAAATATCCTGATGGTTGAGATAGATTCCTGATGACAAGAAAAAGCAAACAACATGCCCACCTTGAGGATGGCTAGCATAGAAGACCATAGCTGGTCAGTCTTAGGTACTTGGGAGGTTATTGTGACAATCCTCATACAAAGGAGTAGAGGATGACCTGAAGAAATTAACATGGATTTATAATGGTTAAATTTTGCCTGAACAAATTTATTGCCTTCTACATTGGAGAGGACTGGTGGGTAAACTGTGATCAGTGGTCTTGACTTTAACATCTACATAATCTCCATGAACTTCAACAAATCTATTGTTCTCTGATGTGTTGTCTAATGCAGATTCCTCACTATTTTGAATGCACTCCATGTTTTAATGCTACTTGTTTTTGTTCTCTGAAGCAAGCAGGCAGCTGTTCAACCATCTACTGCTCAGATATCAGAACTATTTATTTTGATGGCACAGATGTGGTCAAAATTATATGTAGACGTCAAAACCTGATACATAAAGAAGAGCTTACAAACAATATAATGAGATTTCACCAGAAGAACCTTCTAGCCCTCAGAAACTCACAGGTAGGGACTTTCTCAGTGAGGGTAAGTCCTGGTATTCAGTGTCAGTCAATGGATTCTTTTCTCCCATAGATTTATTCACCTCCTGATAGAGTGGGCATGAGTCTCATGCGTAAGTGATTCAGATTGTGAACTTAATTTGCCACTTTGTCGAGAGGTTAAACTCCTGTTCCCTTTTAAGGGACTGTGTCTAGAACAAAATGGATAACACTTTGTAAGTGGGATAACCAGTATTTTCCATGCATGTTTTGCTTTCCAACTTTCCTTGATGATAAATACTCTTCAGTAGAGCAGTCATAAATTAGTGACTATCCTGAGATTATTTTTTTTTTATTTTAACTTTTCGTAACCAAGTTTTTGTAAAGAACTTACATAATTCAAACCATGGGATTGCATAACCAAATTATCACCAAAGCAATTATTAATATTTGCCCATTTAGACTTTGCTGCCACCAAAGCACAGTTGATTGTTGTTACTTTTGTTACTTTTGTGTGCTCTTAAACAGCATTTAACAATTTGTAGTTTATCCTTGCCCACAGTTCAAAGTGTTCCATGGTGCTACACAAATGGTTTAAGGGGATCCTCATGGATTTTCTCAATAGAATATATATTTTTGGCTTAGATAAAAACAAAACTAAATCATCACTTGACATTTATATTTTCAGTGGTAAGAAAACCATCCTTGAACTTTGTAGCATTGCTTAGGAATACATAATTATGATATAAAACACAATAAAACAGATAATTCGTCATGCATTTTGATTACTTTTAGTACATAATACCAAGCTTGAGGGTTAATAATATTTTGTAATTCCATTAAAAGCATAATCATTTTTGCATGCCAAAAATCTCATATTTATCATAACACTGAGCTACCAGCTGAGAATTCTGCCATTAGAAGGTAGAGCACTTTCTAAAACGGGTGAAGTGCCAGTCCTGATTTCCTGATGGGGAAGCTGAAGTGGCAAGAATTGAATTGATTTGCCTGTGGTGAGGCAACAAACAAGTACAGGCTGAAGGAATGAAGCAGTGCCAGTCGGGAGCATTCCTAATCAGGTAACAAAATTAAGGTATTTCAAGGGTCATGTATTTTTTATCTTTTATTTAGATGTTATTTCTATTTTTAGATTAAAAATAGATTTTCTATTTTTTTAGATGTTATTTCTATATTTTAGTGGAGATGCCATTTTAAGGATTTTTTCCCCTTGTGGACTGTTTGTTTGTTTGTTTGTTTGTTTGTTTGTTAAGTTTGGTCCAGGCATCATTTTATGATAGGAACTAATTTTTCTAATGTAGACAATATGTTTTCTATGGTAATTTTCTTATCTTCTCCAGTCAGCCATTCTGATGATCAGTTCCTTGAAGTTTTGCGGCTCTATTGTTTGTGTCCACAACAGTACTTTATAGGATTTATTAAAAATATGAGACTTATTTAAAGAAATAAAATACTTCAGCCTCTGAGCCCTGGCATTATACATGACTTTCTTCATGGTATGTTTTTTTTTGTTTTTCCTAAGTTATAATTGCCCCTGTTACCTTTATTTACTTCTTTACTTTCTTGGCAATTAATTTGATTTACTTGAAAATTAATCTTAGACTTAAGTTTCAAGAAAATCAGACTCCAGAACTCTTCCTAGTAGCCCCTATTCTATTATACCTTCTCATCTTGTTATTTTCTTGTTTTCAGCATTAAAAATGTTTATGCAAAAATGAAGTTTCTCTTCAGGTTTGGGAAGTTTTTTTAAGTATTACATGGTTATTGAATTAACAAGTAGTGCTTTGATAGTCTAAGTTTTCAAAGCCTAGCATGTACTACCAGTAAGCCTAAATTAATTAATAAATTGAATCTTTCACTTTTATCCAGCTACTAAATGCTATACCCTGAAGCCAAGGTCTATTTAATCTCTTTGAATCATAGAATCACTATGGCTGGAAAATGTCATCAAGTCCAACCATTAAGCCAGCACTGCCAAGTCCACCATTAAACCACATTCCCTAGTGCAACATCTACATGTCTTAAAAATATCTCCATGGACATTGACTCAACCACTTTCCTGAGCAGTCTATTCCTATGCTTGGCAATCTTCTTGGGAAGAATTTTCTTTGCATTTCTTAGATTTAATCACACGTTTTCTTCCTAGGACAGTATGGGAACTGGTGGAATTTGTTAACACAGTGAATTTTCTATGCATCAGGAAAGTTAAAAAGCACCCTTTAAGGATAGAAGTGTTTGTGCTGAAGTTATTAGTGGGGAAAAAATAACCTGGAATATTATAATAAATATTCCTGTTTCAAGGAAATTTGAAGCTTCATGTCAATGAGTATTTGGAATTTTGCACTATATCTAAAAAATCCTAATTAGTTTGGCTTTATTCAAGAAAAGGTTTCTGTATATTTATTCTGAAGTGTTACTCAATTAATTTGCAAGTATTGGATAAAGAATTTGTATGATTTTTAATTGTTTTTTCCCCATGTATGTGTTCAAATTGTATTAGTTAGACAGATAACATTTTTCTTCAGAGGCCACTGTGGTCCATCAGGTAAATAATTTATAATTTGTGTTGTATAAATATCTAATTTTGTTTTCTGCAGTGAAAAATAAAGGATCCAAGTTTTCTCTCCTTTTATTAGCTTTGCATAAGCATTAGGGACATACCTCCGTAGAGAAAGGGGAGGGAACAGAGACTGCTTTTAGCTAAACAATGTACATTTTAATTTTGTTCTTTCTCTATTTATTGGAGAAAGAAAGCCAAGAACAGAAGAGAATATTTTCAAGACTATGAAGCCTGAACTTAAAAACTAGAAAATGATAGAATTAAGATTGCACATGGCTTTTATATATATATGAACTTTCCCCCTCACCCATAGGACTCCTGCTTCAGCCAAAATCTTCTGTGAATACAAGAATATTAATCCTTTCATCGTTTTGGCTACTGTAGTCATTACAATGGTATCCATAGACTTCAAAATATGAATTAATTTATTCCCATAGTACCATCATGGGGATGAATTATTTCCAATGTCATAGTTAAACAGTTGACTAGTTAACTATGTGCTGCATAAAATAAGCAAGCATCAAGTTTTCACTAATTTGTGTTCAATGGTTAGAGGCTCTGAGATCTTTTCCTATTGTTTTTTTCTCCATAATAGAGTACTTGGCTCTACATAGTATCCACTATTGTCAAAAACAGCTCCAAATATCTTGGCTGTGAAGGATTAGTATCTCTGCAAATGAGATCCTTGATCACCAATTTTGAAAGCCAGAAAATGCAGGGTTTTCCTTAATCGAGTGGCTCTCAGTTTCCTTTTACATGCTTTTTCCATGTTTTTCCTTTTACACAGCTTTTTTTCCCCTTCTTTTTTCTCAAGTCCATTTTGTCAGGCCAGAGACTCCTGTTCAGATGTACAACAAGCACGACATTGCTCAAAATTCACAATAGACCCCACACCAAAACAGAGATTCTAGGCTGCTCAGAGAAAAATCTGGCTTTGTTTGTTTAACCTGGTAAGAAACAATATCTTTTCCCTTGGAAACAGTGGAATTTTTTCTAGCTGGAACCCTCTGCAGAAACACTGAACTTGAATCAGCCCTTACACATGGAAAATTTCTGCACCCAGGACCAATGTCTGGAATATTACTTACCCTTTGACCTCTTGTAAGGACTTAGGGAGCACAGTAGCCAGTCCCAAGCACAAAAGGACTTTGCCATGAGATAAGCACAGAATGGAGAGATGAGATGATGTTAACTCCGGGCCTGGCACAGGCAGGTCTGGCTGGCACATCCTGGTAACGCATCCAGACAAAAATTCCCACTGGCAAACTGTGCAGGGGAGCAACTGCTCATACACATATCACAGACAAAGAAAGATCACCCCAAGTTATGGGACAGAGGACATCTGTGACCACTGATGCCACCCCTCCCCCCCACCCAATATGCCTCTGTGGATACCTGGAATTTGGACTGTTCTAAGCCTCTGTGATGGGAACATGAGATAAGATAAAGGTGGCACTATTGTCCAAGTGTTTACGAAGGTGCTGGAGAAGAATGTGTTACTGATAATGGACACAAAGAATGCAGAATATATGGGTCACAAGGAAAGCCAACTCAGCAACTCTTCTGAAATCATCAGCAGCTCAGTAAAAAGTAATTCTGGTAGGGGAAAAGTACAACCACCAACCACAACCCACTGACTCAAGAAACCTTGGCTTTTTCTGGGCTGTTTAGAAAGAGGAAAATTTATTGTTATTAGTCAGGTATTTTAAAAATGTCATCTTGTTTATTTGCATACAAAATCCTTTGAAATGTTTTTTCTGAATAGTACTGTGGAGCTAGGAGAGAGTGGAGAAGAAGGTTCAGATTGCTTTTTTTTTAACTTGTCAGTTCAATAAGCACTTTTTTCCTCCCACAGACTGCAAGCTTGTTTTGTCAGTGAACTCTGCCTCAGAGACCTTTCCTTTTTCATTGTCAGAGCAGGATTACTGAGATTACTTCCTGTGGGCATTCTGTGTCTCTCAAACACCACACTGCCAGCCACACTTGTAGCCTTTTAGCAACTACCCACTCCTTGTTGCAGAGAAAAGAGTAATTTTCATTATATCGAGTGATGACCTATGCTATTGAGCTGTAGCTTGAATAATTATGTCAGTTTCTCTTCCTTTATCCACCACTGCTTTAACCCCACAAGAATGCTGTCAAATTTGTCAGATATGATTTGCTCTTAGTGAAGCTATTGTGGCCATCACCAACCAGTTCTTTATTTTCTTTATTATCTTTATGTGCCTTAGCTTAGTTTTCAGGAGGATGTACTCCATAATCTCCTTGTGCACAGAGGTTGGACTGACTGGCCTGTAGCTGCCTGAGTTTTCCTTATTTCCCATTTCAAAATGGGGATTATATCATATATATTAACAACAACAATGTATATCATTGTATTAACAACCAGAATCTCACTCTGGATATGTCCTGGTGGAATGGAGTACAGCTCAATTCCTTCCCTTCTCCTTGCCATTAAAATAAAAACAATTTTTTCACCCTGTGCTTAAACCTTCACCTGGGCTTATGTGCACCTTGATTACTAGGCAAGGCTGAATTGGGACTTGCACCTGAAAGTAGGTCAAACACCCAGAGAGCCCCCCCTTAGTGTTTTCTATGAAAACTACTGTTTTGCCTTGTGGTTTCCTATTCTTTCCAGTTATTTTGAAATGAAAAAGCATTACAGCTCTCACTAATTCACATGAATTAAAAATTCTATCAATTCTATTTGCTTTATCAAGATCTCAGGTTGACAGCTGCAATTATTATCTTAGTATTGTAAAATCATAGAATTGTTTAGTTTGCAGAAGTCCTTTAAGACTGTATAGTCCATTAACCCAGCACTGCCACCTCCACCACAAGTGAATATTCCTAAGCACCATATCTAAGTGTCTTTTACATCTCCAGAGAACTGGCAACAAAACCAAATTATGACAACAATGATTATGTGAAGACGCATATGCATGTAGCATTTCTCTTGGAAATAAGACAAAAAAGGAAGGTGTATGTCCAGTGGAAGCAAAATCAAGTGGCATGGGAAGAATACAAAGACATTGTTTGCCATCATAGGGAGAAAATTGGCAGGATTTATAGGAGTGTTGACCAAACAAAATTCCTCTTTCTGCCACTCTCCTTTTCTGATGCAAAATATATTCATGCTCAGTTTTGGGACCAAGAGCTTCTGAACAAATTATTCAGTGACCAGAAAAAGGGCAGGACACTGGCAATTTGTCAAAAATTGGAATTCTAAGATTAGCAAAGGAGCAATGGAAATTAACTGAATCAATGAGCTGTATGTGGATTCAGACAAAGTGTCACTCTTGACAGAAGAACTAAGAGTACGAAGATACTTGGAAACCCAATGTCAGATTTGGCTAGATGTCATATCAAGCACTACACCTTCACAAGAGGTCTGATTCCAATTTCTAGATGATTCTCTATTACTCCTACACTGCCTAATTTTGCAGGGGTTTTATCATGCCTTTGTTTGAACATCTATTATGCTTCAAAGAAAAAAAATTAAATTTGCTTCTTGTTCTTGTCCAAAGAAGGCATAAAATTTCTTCAGAAATAGAGGTCTGTGGCAGCTTCATTCTGAGGATTAATGGGTAAAATGAAAAACTATCGTTCATTCAATTCTGTAAAGAGGGTCTTGGTCAGTTGTGGAGGGGTTCATATCAAACAAAAAGGTCTCCAAGGCTCAAGAGACAAGAGAAAATATTCTTAGATTACTTCTTGCCATCAATTCTACAGAATAACAGAACGATTATATTTCCAGAGCCCTTAACTGTTGAGATTTGACATTTATTCCAATTTTGCAAGTCAGTTTTATTTCTTTTTTCTTCCATACAACTCTCAGATTTTAGAGAAGAAATGACTCTGCAGAACTTTTGCTCTTTCAAAGGGAATCCAGAGATGACATATAAGAGTTGTTAACCTCTCCTTTATCTCCTTTATCCATTGTTCTTCTTTCATATTTTGATTTCAGCAGTCAGACCAAACACTTTCTGTTAGATTTGCAATGATGAGCAATTGCTCATTTCAAAAAAGGCCTAATTTCTCTAACTACCTCTTTCTATTTTTCTTTACTAAGTTTATACTGAGATTTCAAATTACAGTGGCTGCTATTTAATGGAATCCTTACGTGTCCATTGAGAATAAACTAATGACTGTAACTTGGAGTATCCTTTATGAAGCGACTTATGTTTTCATGACAGAAATTCACATCTTGTAAATGTCAATGAAATCCTGAGGACATTATATCACAAAGACATAAATGCCTTCTAGTTCATGGGATCAAGGCTTTGAGTGGCCTGCAGAGCCATTCAAAGTCCCCTTTATGTGATGGGAAAATCTCATTTTTCATGAATGCCTATATGTAAGAGTTGGTCTGGGTTGAACATTTGAATTATTTGTCAAAATAAAATTGAATACAGTGGTAGTTCAATAACCCAAATGTTTGCCCTTACCATACTTAGAACGTCTTCCTAGCTCTAGAGACCTAAAACTAAAAATAGCAAGGATAAAAATATATCTATTAATTTTATTTTTTTAGTTACAATTATTGTTATCACAAACTGCATCCATGGAGATATTTTTCAGTGACTAATGGTTTCTTTGGAAGAAGACTAAGCAAGAATATATTGTAAGAAAGAGCAGATGAGATTTTGTCCTCATCCTATCAGCTTCTGACACAGAGACCGTGGTCACTGGATGTAGTTTTCTGCTATGTCAGATCAGCTACAAAAGATCACCACACATATAAATTTACTGTCACTTTTGGATACTTTTTATATTCCTTCCCCTAATCCTTAGGAGGTTTCTTCCATAATCTTCTTGAAGCTAAAAATTTTTTAATATTCAATCAAATGGGACATTACAAAATTGTCTTTTACAATATGTCCTTCTCTTCTGGAGGCTAGGGTTTTTTTTTCTGTTGTTGTTAGTCTGGCATTTTGTAGACAACACTTCTGGCTCCACTAAAAAAGTCTGTTTGCTCCAAAATTAATGGAATATCTGTTGACCTGATTATTGTAGGTTCATTTGTGGCAAAGCCCCTCTCCTTCTCTCTTGTATTCTCTGTATTTTGTCCTTCTTTTGTATTTTATACTGATTTTATAGCAGGAGTCTTTGGGCTTAGTGTCTTGCTTTTCTTTCTATTTCAGAATGTCATTCATATTGTAGTCTCAAGGTCATCCATTGCTCCCTCTGAGTTTATCTTGATCACTGATGTTGAAAATGCCTCTCAAATTTTCTTCTGTGACAATATTCATTAGCATGAATACTACTTTTGGTGGTGAAGATCATTAAAAAAATACTCATTAAGTGGCAAGATCTTTTCTGCACTGGTACTCTTTGTTCAGTAGCTTCTGCTTTGAAACACTGTTGTTGCAAAACCTTCTTTATTTATTTTTGTGTCTTTTTTCATGCCATCCATTCATATTCATTAAGAATTTTTCATGTGGCATTTCTCAAGGATTTTGTTGCATCCTAGGTTTGTTCAGCATATTGCACATCTTTTTTCCCCCAGATCAGTTAATTTATCAAAGGTACACAAGATGAAATTACAACATGTAAAACTTCAAAAGTATACTAAGAAATGGATATGTACCACAGAAAGTGAAATATTGTAAGTGCAACACAAATGGGTTTTTTTTTTTGTGACATTAAGTTCTTAGGTTGTATATTCTCCAGAAATAGTTTGCTTTGGTGCCCAATATTATATTTACTAGGTTGTTACACCTCCCACAAAAGTGGAAGGCTTTATTTTTGCACTTGTTAAGAGGAAACTAACCTGATTTCACTAAGCACAGCTGTCAGAACACCGGGACATCAGGGGAAGTACTTCTCACTATCAATAAGCTCTGAGAAGTATTTTAAAGCAAAGTTTTAATTACATTTGTAATTTCTGAGTGTCTAGCCTGAAAACATTTAGTTTTGATGTTGCAGCATGAATACAATGCTCTTATCATGCTGAGATTTTTACCTTTTAGAAAAAGCAAGGGGAAGAAAACTTAAGTCTAAAAAGCATACTATGTGTAAGTAAATGGACTAGAAATATGCTGATATTGGAGATATCTTATTACTCAGAAGTTTAAATTAACTTTGTATTTCATCAGACAAAAACAAAGAAGTGTTATTTTTGTTAAGTTGAAACATTTGGTCTATAAATTACAATTAAGTTAGTAAACTTCCAGAAAATAAAGTTGTAGTAATGAGAGCACAGAGCTAAGTGCACTATTACATTTAGTATAAATGAACATTTTGTTCCTGCAAGCATCAGATACCCTGTGTTAAGCCTGAGTTAGGAAATGTGTGGAGAATATAAACACATCCCCCAGTGTGCTGTGCTGGACCTGAGACTACATGTAACAATTTTTGAGTAACTGGCTGTAGCTAATTTGTGGTGGATTTGTATCACATCTATTGTGGAAACGGGAGGGGTTAGCAGATGAGGCACATTCAGTGAGAGGAGAGGTAATGCCAATGCTGTTGGCAGTAAAAGCACCACACTGTCAAACCCTGGAAACAGGCTCATTTGAGCAGACACTGGGCACGCAGATGACGATGTGTAAACAGGTAATCCTGCTTGTCCTGAAAAACTGTCAGGTACAAAGACATGATGGATTGGAGGGTACATCAAAACAGCAAGCGTGTAATGGAGCTGAAAAGTTACAACTGTTCCAGTGAGTAGATGTTCTTGTTGGAGGTGATTTAAAGAGAAAGAATGTGACTGTTTAATGTCCAAACCATCTTGTGCACTTAAACTGTTCAGTTTGTGCATTTCAACAGGGGACTGGCCTCGCTTCCACGCAGGACCTGAAGATGACACAAGGTAGATGCACACTGTCCTAGAGAAAGTCCTGTGGCTTACGCAGGAGGGAGGAATGACTTTGTCTTTATCACATTGTAGGCACTGGGCATAACTCTGATTTACATTCTGTGTCATAAAAAGTTCGCACTGGTGCTGCTTCTGTGGCAAATCTTGCAACAAATCAAGTATCTGGTCTGGAGGAGGACTGAGCCCCTTCTTTTTCTTTAATATGCTTTGTATCTTATCTGTGTTGGACAATTTTTTTCTTTTCCTTTCCAAATTTTCATTCTGCCCAGCTGAATGAAATGAACGAGATTTTTTTACTCATTTTGGGCAATTTATATTCTTTGTGCAAGAACGCAGTTTTAATTGCATAAATAATTCACAACTCTCTCCAGACCAATCTGAAAGCCTTCTTTATCCACACCATTTTAAGCCTACCTAGCAGGGGAGTAAGTCTGTTCTCAATTGCTGCTGAAAGTGAGTGTGTGTGGCCAGCATGAACCTATTGTAAAGATAGTGTGTACAATCCTTGATGTGTGATAGCTCAGGTATGAGAAGTCTACCACACAGCAGGAAAGAAATGGCTGGACTGTAGTCAGAAATGTACACTCATGGCAAAGTCCCTTGTGAGGCAGTTCTGAAGGGAAAAGAATTGCAGGAAGGCTGGACTTTCTTCAATAACAAAATTCTAAAGGCTCAGGACCAGGCCATCCCTATTGCCAAAAGGTGTGATGCAAGAGAAGATCAGCCTGGCTGAACAGAGAATTTTGTCTTGAACTCAGGAAAAAAAGGAAAGTGCATCCCATTTCAGAGAAGGGACAGGTGGCTAAGGAGACATTGTGATTGATATTGTGAGGATTTGAAGGGAGAGAATTAGGGGCAAGCATAGCTAAAACTTAAACTGTCTACTGCTGAAAATCACAACTAAAAATACTTCCGTAAACATACTAGCAACAAAAGAGGGCTAAGGAGAATCTCCATCCTCTGTATAATGTGGAGGGAAATATAGTAACAAAGGATGAGGAAAAGAATAAGGTACTTAGTGACTTCTTTGCTTTAGTCTTTAACAATCAGAATTCTTGTTTTCCAGGTACCCTGCAATTTGAGATGGAATACAGGGAAGGTAAGCAGAATGAAACCTTGCATAATCCAAAGGGAAATGATCAGCGACCCTGCTACACCACAAACACACCGACAAGTCTGTGAAGCCAGGTGGGATCCACCCAGGGATACTGAATGAGCTGGTGAAAGAGCTTGCCAAGACACTCCATATCATTTACCAACAGCCACAGCTCACTGATGTGGTCCCACTTGACTGGAGGCTGGAAATAGGACACCCGTCTACAAGGACTGGAAGGAGGATCTGGGGAACTACAGGCCTGTCAGCCTGACCTTGGCTCTAGGGAAAGTCATGGAACAAAAAATTTTGAGTGCCTTCATGCAGGAGGTGCAGGACAACCAGGGGCTGAGGCAGCAGGGGGCTGAATGGCCCAGCCCGGAGAGAGGTGGTGAATGGTGACCAGTCACAAGTGGGGTGTGGGTCACAAGTGGTTCTTCAGGCTACTTGGGGCAGTTCTGCTTAATATCTTTATTAATAATCTGGATGAGGAAATCAAGTGCACCCTCATTTTGCAGATGCTACAAAATTGGGTAGGAGTGTCAATCTGCTGAAGGGTAGGAAGGCCCTACAGAGGGACCTGGGCAGGCCTTAGGTCTCAGGGTACCTCCCTGTTTTGTCAGCTTTTACAATTCCATCCTCTACCTATTGTCTCACAAACAGAAGCCTCAACACTGTCTCTGCCTACCCTCATCACTATTGAAGAAGCCTCTTCTTACACATATAAGTTCAAGATACTGATTTCCATTCTTCCCAGGTGGGCGAGATATTACGGTCCTTTCAATTTCCTTGCAAATGAGTTTGGCACTTCCATGAGAAGCTGCTTCTTGTTCAAAGCTACGGTGCCCTTGTATAGAGTTGAGTTCTGGGCTGGGAACTTAAAAGTTAGCTTGTCATGGACAATTAAAGCAAAGTCAATATCCTCTCAGAAAGTCTCTGGGAAGGTTTCACTGTGAAATGTACCTATTGCCTTTAGCTCAGTTATTTAACAAGCTATTAGTAGTTTAGTCAAGCAGAGGAAACAACTGAACTGTTTAAATAACATTAGCAGTTTCACTGCAAAGGGATGAAGTTCAGGTGACGAAGATTGAATCTGTGTCCTTAAGAATAAATCAGTTCTGGAAGGCAGGAAAAAGGAGGAGAGAGTTTAAGCAGTAGTGAACCCCTGAACAGACTTTAAGTAGTAGTGGAAGTATAAAACTCAGCATGCTTCCTTTATTTTTTTCTACAAAATCCAGTTGCAGATGTGGCATGTGAAAAAAAAACACACAAAGACCCTTACTATGTAGGCTAATAAACATCTTCAACTTGTCTACTGAAAGCTGGAAAGAAATGACTAATAGATTTAATCTCAGTATCAATAAGATATTAAATACATACTTTTGATTCCTTTTTGATATTCAATTCCAACAAGCCTTTGGAATCTCCACAGCCATTTTTCATGGTTTTTTCATTATTTTTTTTGAATTAAATTTTTTTTTATTGTTTGATTTTCCTGTCATCTTGATTGAGTGACAGGCACATTCTGAACGGGAATCTCAAAGTTAGGTTATTGGGAGTTTCTTGAATCACTCTCCAACCTATGTGATTCTCTTAGGAAGGTGAAGGTAACAAAAAAACACAGCAGTACAGACTAGTTTAGGAGCTGGTAGTGCAAGTCACTCAGCATATGTGCTTTCCAGGGCCACTACTAGCTAAAATAATTCTTGGCATGAGCTGTGAGAGTGGGAGCAGTGCCAGAGCCCTGAGGGTTAGGGAAAGGTTTGTAGAGGTTTGTACTCAGCACTCTCTCTCTCTGTAAAGGTGTCACTTATTCCTCAAGGACCTGCTACAGCTTT
This sequence comes from Prinia subflava, assembly GCF_021018805.1. Taxonomy (NCBI): domain Eukaryota; kingdom Metazoa; phylum Chordata; class Aves; order Passeriformes; family Cisticolidae; genus Prinia; species Prinia subflava. The sequence goes on from NC_086249.1 coordinate 29,621,226, forward strand.
AGCTCAGGGATGGAAGTTTGCACTACAAACCACAGGTAACTCCTGCTTCTGATAATCTACTAAAGTTAATTTTGCAGCTGACAGCAAAGTGCTGAGTTAGGTCCCCAGTCAGTCTGTCTCACCTTTCTCTGCTCAGATCCATGTTTGTGACAAGCAGCTTTGTTCAGGGAGTAAATTAAAGGAAACTGTAGATTGAAGTGATCCTAAATTATTGAGAGAGGTTTTATTCTCCTCTGATTTAACACAAAATCATATTCTACCCATCTGTGCAATGCAGTCTTTTGTCTTATAGCCAGTGCCACTGAAGAGCAGATAAGAGTTTTGGATCTCTGCCCTAAAATATGTCAGTCAAAGGAGGCTAATCTCTTGCACCTACCTACAAGGCATATAAGTAATTTTTGTGTCCTGCTTATGTGTAAACACTTTGCACATTGAGAGACATATTTATGTATGCTAACCTAGTGATTTTACTATTTTAGATAACTATAAAATATATGTCTTTGACAATACATTCTTCTTTAGCACCAAGGCATTGATAGAAAATTAAGACAGAGAAGAACTAAAATTCATCTGGTCTCTGGAGATCTTCCTTGGTTCATGCAAAGAGCTTTGTAATCTTTTCTGACAGTAAAACTTAGATTGAAAGTTGTCACATGTACTATTGTAACTTGTCTAGCAGTTTGAAATTTGGATAAAATGCTGTTTTATTAAATCTGGATAAACCCACACTGTAACCTACTCATTAACTATACACTCTTCAGACTTGTAAAGAGTCATTGAGATCAGAGTCTGGGCAACAGTACGTCAAAGAAATACCGGGGTATGTAATTTACAGGTGGTTTTTATTTTCTGATTTCAGATGTTTGAACAAAAAGGGCAATAGTTTATCTGATCAGCTTCTGAATACTTTCATGTTTATTTTACATTTCTAAGCTTCCTAATATCCTAAAACCTCATTTTCCTAAACTGTTCTCAGCTCAACTGGATAAGATAGACCACCAAGTGATCCCTTTGTTCTATCAATTAATCATTTGTTCAAATTATTAAACAGTCTGACAATTAAAAAGTATGTCTACTGGCTATTTTAATTTGTAAAGTTTTGTTTCCCGGTCACTGTTTCTATCTTGATTTCTTTTGCTAAAGAACTGGTTAGTGTACAGCATTTTCTTCTAATGAAGACAGTACTGCACTCTAAAAGGCTTTCAGCTGAAGAGATTGAAATCATCTATGGTCTCAGAGGAAGAAATCAAGAGCTACTGACAGCCATTTCTTTTGGTGTCTTCTGTTTTTTTACATTTTTTTCCAAGATTCAGATATGAGAATATTATTCAGAATTCTTCCCCAATTTTCATTATTTTTATATCTGTATTTAAATTCATCTCCAAAATACATGTTATTTTGCTCAAAAAATTGGAAGAAGCAGCAAAATTTTTTTACCTATAAATGTCTTCTGAGATAAGAAGAAATGTCTCGTAAAATACTATAAAATTTTCCACATTAAAGGTTTTCAAGCCATAAATTCTTCATTCTTAATGTACATTCTTTCTATGTGTAGAGCTCTGACTGTTTTAAAGAGGTTATTTTAATTAGCCTAACTCAATATGACTTTCTCTCTTTTTATAATTAACTATGTTTTCAAAGGTCTTTTTTCAATCTACACCTTTTATCAACAGTTATTTGAGATTCACTTCTGCCTTTTGATAAAAGATTTTAACAAGTCCCTAACTCTGATCATTGCAATATTGCTGCAGATATGTGATCTGTAGATGACAATCTCCCAGCTTTTGGGAACTGTCAATCTGCTATTGCTGCCTTTAATTTGTGATGAATTTATATTGCTAATGTGACATTTTTAATCCTAAAATAATAATTGTAATAGATCAAACAGTTATAAAGCTCAGAGAAAATTTCAAGCACTTAGTTATTATCAAACAACCAGTATATCACCAAGGAATTAATTTCTATAGTTGTCATGTTGAAACAATGCTTTTCATGTAATTGTCTCTGGACACAGCATTCAGACAAAGTTCTTCCTTCTCTGAACACACAAGAAAAGAATATAATTTTAACCAGTGTGTGCAGTGCTGCATCTGTACATGTAGAACATAGTTAGTTCTCTGCCCTGTACATAAAACTGGTGCATAATTTCTCATCTTCCTCGATAACTAAATAGACCTTTGGTGTATTTTCAATACATACTGCCTGACCTTGAAGTTCTCTACCTAAATAAGAAGACTTCAGTAGGAGGTATAATTAATCAGTGGAACACAGTGCAACCATTCTAGTTTTCTAAGACAAGTTTTGACATTGAGTTAATATGTTTTGCTAGAAGAATCCCATCTTCTCTGGTCAAGAGTGAAATAGCTTTTACATCTACCTATCTATCCAATATATAATAATGAAGAATCATTCAACATTACAAAGTAGCTCAGGAACCTCAGAAAAAAGACATAAAATGTAAGTGCAAAATATTATCTAAGATGAACTCCCTCCAGAAATGACATCCATCACCAGTTTCTGAACTAGAGCCTAAAATACACCCATTGAAGTACGTCAATTGCAGACTGCATACTTAGAGAAAAATTTCATCACATAAAACTACAAAAATCAGGAAAAGTCCATGGATGGAAATTTGCCTCTTTAGAGGCATGAGAAATTGAATGTGTCATACTCAACAGGTGTTAATTTTATTGCCTATAGAGATAGCTCAAATCTTTTAGATGTTGTGATGATGAGTAACATGAAAGCAAAGTAGCTAAACTGATATCTATTTCTTATTGCAGATTTTTTCAGTTTGTTGAATTTCTTACTTCAAAATGTTTTGTAAAGTTCAGAGAAATATTCTTATTCACAAGCTAAAATATGAAGAAAAACTGTTTTAAAAATTGTTGTTTTTTTTTTTCCTTTTCTCCTTTTCCTTACTACAATGTGGTCTTTTTAAAATGATTTTTGGGAAAACAACTGTAGTTTGGACAGGCCTTGTGTTCAACATGAAAAAAAACATTTTGGTCATATATTCAAAATCTGTCAAGTTTCTTCCATGTGAAAAAAAAAATGCAAAATATATGAGCTGAATTGGAATGCAAAATGTGGAATTCTTTTTGCTATTCTTACACACAGTGTTAATGAAGTTGAAGGAAACTCAGTTGCTGATACTGATGAGAGGCATGCCAAAACTTTCTTCTACATTTCTGTTATTGTTTTACAGCCACTACATGCAAATGTCTTCTGCTAAACAATAGCAAGTTAAAAAGTGTAAAAGGAATTAGACAGAGTTAAGAAGGGACAAGAGAAATATGGTTGATGGTGAAAAAGCTTAAAATTCTTGTCTAAGTGGTTGACCTTGGCTGGGCACCAGCTGCCACTGAGCCTCTCTGTCACTCCCCTCCTCAAAGGGAAAAGGCAGGGAAAAAATAAGATGGAAAAAAACTTATGGGAGATGATAAATCAGTTTAATAAAGGAAAAGCAAAAATTGAAGATGTGAAAGGAAAGGGAAAAAATATTCTCTACTTCCCATCAACAGGCAATGTCTTGTCAGTTCCCACGAAGCAGGGTTTCAGCATGTGTAGCAGTTGCTCTGGAAGACAAGCATCATCACAAAAAAATGCCATGCCCACACACCCCTGTTCCCCCCACCTGCCTCCTCCTTTCTCCTTATTGCTGGGCAGATAGCTTATGGTGTGGAATATTCCCTTGGGTCAGTTGGGGTCAGCTATCCTGGCTGTGTCCCCTCTCAAGACTTTGCCCACCTTCAGCCTACTTGTGAGAGAGGGTGTTGGAGAGGGAGCACAGATGCTGTGCTGGAGCCTGCTTGTCCTGACCCTGTGATCTCCAGGATTTTCAAAGGAGCTGAAAAACAAAATAGTGGTACTGCACAGAGAAGGATCCAAAGGAGGTGAATTTTGTAGGGAGAGAGGTTATCTTTCACTGCAGCCACTGAAAGTTTCAGGAATACTGTTTTTAAAGTGAAGGGCCTAACCCAATACATTTGTTGAGATTTTTGCTCATTTTCAAGTCTGAAATATTTATCTGATTTTTATCAACATTTGTTTTTGTGAAAAATGTCTGTTAAATGTCTGGGACCTTTAGGATGCTCAAGTGGCTATTCAGTTACTTTCTAAAGGACTGATAACACTATCCAGGATGGTCTATGAGATCTTTCTGTGAAACAAGAACTCAAATATATTTTGTATTAAACAATCAGGGAATAAAATTTCAAAATTATCTGTCAAGCGTGAACCAGAAGATGGCTTCAGCTTTGTGCCTTATCTACTAACTGTGGTTTTTAAGGGTATTACCAAGTTTGGGGGTTTTTCATGGGAGGCAGTATCTATTTTCTGTTTGCCAAGAATCTTGGAGATTCTTTCAGAATACTGCAGCTAGATACCTCAATGTTTTTTAGCCTTAAAATAATTTCCAATAAACTAGAAATATCTTTGCAAGTATCAGTCACAGATTACCTTTCTTTCCATTCAAAATTACTCAGTAAAGAATATCTTCCCATCTTATTGATACTAGTGCCTTCCTACTACTTAAGCCTTACTACAGATTGATAAAGATCTGCCCTATCTCATTTAAGATCTGGTTATCCAAAAAAAGCTCTTTTCTGTACCTTATTACCATATCATTTAGCTCTCTAACACATAAAAACATTAAAATTGAGCCTTGAAAACATGACAGTGCAGTTCACTCTGTGAGTGGTTTCAGACCAGGCAGATAAATGTGTATGCATTCAGGTGTATCTCAGTACAGGTTTTAGTCTCAGCAATTACAAAAAAAATCTCCAAATTTTTACCACTCTTTTAGATTAAATCAAATTTTTGGTCAAGAGAAAAATAATTAGAATGGAATTCAGTTTTTTCCTGCTTCAAGCGATAAGTGATGATTCCAGACTTCTGAAAAGGTCCCAGAGATTGTTGACAAGCTGGAAGTGTTATGAATAAAACAAGTGGCAAAACATGTTTTCATCAAGACACCACTGTCTTTATAAAATGACCCTTTTATTCATCTCAGTGATGGCACGCTGTTTATAGGTTGAGTAAGAAATGAAAAGAGGAAAAAAAATCTCCTGAAGCATTTTTTTTCTCAGAAAAGGTTAAATAGGACTTATGCGTTTTTGTTTGTTTTCTTTCTCTCCTAAGAGCAAGGGAGTGAGCCTCATATAGGAGAGAGATTTCTGAATAACTCTGAAGATTCAATTTTAAGAAAGGGATAAATGGCAAGGATCATTGTTGCCACTTCTGGCTTTGCTGTTTCCCTCAAAGATGAATTTTGGCTTCAAAGCTGAATGTAGAGGACAGTGAGCAGTTTTACTGGCTTGGGATGGGAGCAAAAGACAGACTATTAATTTGTGATCTGCGCCAAGCTCCTAGGTAATTTTCCCCTGCTGACATATATTTTTCCTTTTTTTTCTACAAGTACTCACATTTGCATTCTGGCTGATTGGCTGAAATATAACCAAAATTTGAGTGTGTAATCAGCTCTGTTCAGACAGACCCTGCTACCTGTGCATTGCTTGTTTCCCTCTATCTTCTTTGTATGTGCCTTGTTTCTTAATATGCTTTACAATACACATGCCGAGTAGCACTCAGCCTTGATTTACATGTACAATGCATTTGTGCACAGAGGAGCAATCACAGCAAGTTTACACACAACCCATCATTAATCTGTTCAGCAGTGCATTCCCATGTTAGTGTGGAGACACATTGACTTTCCAGAATCACACAGGGCAAAATTCTCTGCTTTTACAAGGGCTTAACACAAGTTTTCTCCTCTGTGATATGTGACTAATATTACCCACTTAAAATCAGGAGGCTGCAGCTCTGAGGCTCAACTCACTAGCATTTGTAAAATATATCAAAAATTTGACATGAAATATGTTATCTGCAGAAAAAAATATTACAAACATAAAAAAAATACTGACGAAGTGAATGGTCCTTTTTCATTAGGAATGGTGCTTCTCCTATTTCTATATGTTTGCCATCTTCACATTTTCTGAATGTTTTCTGATCTATATCTCACATTCATTTTCTTGTCTAATTTTCCAAAGTCAAGCTCAAAATGTTTTCCTCAAGTTGTCAAATAAAACTAAACTGAAGTGGGAAGAGGCTGTAACTTTAAGGCTACAGCAGCTATTAATTTTGTTTGGTAATTGTTCTATCAGCCCCCTTCTCAAGAGAGAGATGTAACAAAACATCTGCCCCCCAATCATATTTTTCTGCAAGCTTTGAGTCAAACTGAGAAACCTTTATCATTATTAAAATCTTCCAAATTCTTCTGTCTACTGGAAACACTGGAATTCCTTGTGTAACAATGCTACTTATAATTCCTTATATGTTAAGATCTCATAATCTACATTTTTACTTTGCTTTGCTGTTTTAGATGCTTGTGTATATTACAAATAATGCCAAGCTGCTGGAAAGCTGTCAGCTATATAAATTCCCTGATATAGCCTAAACTGCTCCATAAGTGATGGGTGTTTTTTAGACAAAAAGATATGATAATCTTGTGAACCTTGGGGAGCAGTATCTAAGGGATACATAACAGAGAGGAAACTATATTTTCATGAAGATACTGAATATGAGGAAGAACTTTTTTATTGTGCAGGGGACCATGCACTGAAACAGTTGCCCAGGAAGGCTGTGAAATCTCCCTCTGGAGATATTAAAGAACCATCTGAATGCAAAGCTGTGTAATGTGTTCAAGGATGACCTCTCTTGAGCAGAGAGATTTGACCAAGTAACCCACTATGGTCCTTTCCAACCTTACCCATTCTGTGATTCTGTGATTCTGTGATTCTGTGATTCTGTGATTCTGTGATTCTGTGATTCTGTGATTCTGTGAATCTGTGATCATACTTTCTTGATAGAAGACAATAGTCTTGCCCCAAGATTTACAATCCAATTTGCATAAGCATTAGTTAATTATTTTAAGTAGTATTATCTATTTCCGAATGTTTAAATACATCTTTTTACTTGTCAGAATTTTCCACAGAACTCGATTTTTGCAATTTAGATGTCCGTCTGTTGAAGCGGTTGCCACAGTCTTGATCCATTAGGAGTGGCAGTAGCCAATGAAACAAAAAGTTCAGTGGATTAATACATGCTCAGCCTAGGTGGGAACACTCAGGTACCTCTCTGGGAATGGGAGCTCTGCACTGTCTGTTGCACCTTCTAAGACACAACAGTTGCCTCTCATGTCAGAGCAGTCGAGTTGGTTATGCCCCATTGGAAGGGATGAATGTCTTCAGGCCTGTGTGTGGATGAATGAACATACCAATATCTCCCCCTAAGGGGGGTTTTCACATCTGAGCCCATTGTGTAAAGAAGGACTTTGGCAAGATAAAATAATTATCTCTCCATTCAGGATCTGCTTCTTACTACTTCTGCAAATGGCTAATTGTTTTGAGTCATTAGCCATTAATATTCCAGTGTCTCACAGCAAGAGAAGAACTAGCCATAACAAACTCTATGAACTCTAGGAGATTAAAAAAATGAGTAATCAAAGATGAAATTTCAGACTGTCTCTTAAAAGACTTCTAAAGTTACATACATACATTATTATCCTTCTCAGAACACAGAATTCTTATGCAACCTTTTGTCAAATCTCAGCTTTTCCCTAATGATTATCTTTCACTAAAAAGTAAGAAGAAAGATAACATGGCAAATCAGGTTAAAATAATTTTGGTTACTCAAATCCTAGTAAGTAGTCAGGCATTTCTGAACAGATATATAACCAAATGTAAATATGTCTGTATTTTTTTAAGCTTTATCATTTTGTATTCCTTAAAATAAATCATATTTTTGTCAAAATTTGCCACCATTTCTCTGTTCCAATTTATCCTTTAATAAAATAAATTAGATCAGAATGTTCAAAACCGAGAACCTGACTTTTCTGGTGTAGGGGTTCAATCACAAGCTGACATAAAAGATTTCAGTGCTTTGAGAAAAGCCACTGCAAGTCTTTGACTTATCCACCTTCATCCTCATTAAGAACTTTGAAATTGCAAGTCTGCAACTCTCATTAACAGTCACTTTACCTAACTGCTGCCATGCAGAATTTAAATCCATAAACTTCAGCAGCAATTCTAAATTAGTTTTCTAGGCTTTATTTTTGTTATAAATGAAAAGATAAATGAACCTCCTTGAATGGGCTAGGTCCCTCTCAGAAACCTCCATATCTCTCAATTCATCTGTAGCAAGGAGATGCTTGGTAAAAGGAGCTGTTTCAGGTACCCAGGATGTTTTTCTTTGAATATCACAGTCTTATCTGAGTTGCAAGGTCTAGGACAGCTTGTGGTTAAGCCATAAACTCTCATACACAAATGTATTTTCACATGCAATTTTAAATGCAGTTTTTATGATTTTTAATCATGACAATATTTCTCAAATTGAATCTTACTATAAAGAAAAAAAATTCGTAAAAAATAAAGCTTATTAGATTTATGCAATATTAGGGTTAATGTGTTGTTATGGTTTTCGGACGGCACAGAAATAACAACATGACTATCCACGATGGTAAAGATGAGAGCAAACTTTATTCTTCTAAATTCTACTTTTATAGAGTAGTTCAGTACAAAGAACATGATTGGTTATTCAGTGTCTACACCCTTTAGTAAACATTTCTTTCCAGTAAACATGTTGGAAAAACACCACCTGCAGATGGTTTCTCACTTCCCAAGGTTTGTTTGAATTCCTCCTTTAGACTTCTCAGGCCAACATGAGAAAGTTGCTCGCTTGCCTTTCACGCAGACACTGGCAGAGCCTGAAGCCTAAGTTCAGACCAATTGTCAGGCCCACATTAATGTTCGCTTTCACTATATAATTAAGGACTTCTATAAGGGACATAAGTTCAAGAAAAGAATGATCACCTCACATGAAAAATAAAAAGTTTATAATGAAATATTTCATCCCTCTTATAGAATCAAGAGTTAATAAAGGAGGGAATCTTGGATAACAGTGTTCAATGCTTTTCCTATCATTGGCTGAGCGGAGACCTCATTGACATTTTCAGCATTCTCATGAGGGGAAGTGGAAGGGAAGACCCTTGATTGCTCAGTGACTGGACTCAAGGAAACAGCAGGAAGTTGTGTCAGGGAAGGTTTGGGTTGGATATGAAAAGTTTTTCACCCAGAAGGTGGTTGAGCATTGGAACAAGCTCCTCAAGGAAGTGGTCACAGCACCAAGACTGACAAAGTTTGGACAATGTTTACATGGTGTGACTCTTGGAGTAGTCCTGTATAGGGCCAAGAGTTGGACCTGATTATCCTAATGGGCCCCTTCCAACTAAGCATACCTTTTAAATCTATGATTTTACTTCTTTGATTTTTTTTGGTCATTTTTATATAATTTTTGTGTTATATTTTTATATTAATTTGTCATTTTTTTGAGATGTGTTCTCAGAAATAACTCCTGACTAATTAGTTGGTGTGATTTTCCAACTCAATGTCCGCTCAAATATTTTTATTTAAAAATTAACCTGGAAAAGCAGAGCTCTTATTTCCTTCAAAAAGAAACTGAAATGCATAATTTTATTCTGATTTCACTGTTTCTTTTGGCTTAAATTACTTTAGCTTCTGCTGTATACCTTCAGGACTGTATACCTTCAGACCCTGGGTATCACTGTTCTGAGTAGCAAATTGGAAATGACATGCAGTCTCAAAATGAAGTATAAACTCACCAATAAATCTATATTCCATACTGTATGAGATCATGGCCAGTATAGAAATCTGGGGAAAGAAGGAGGTGGAGGGGGGGACTGGGGGGACATTCAGAGTGATGGTGTTTGTCTTCCCAATTCACCGTCAAATGTGATGAAACTCTGCTCTCCTGGGCATGGTTGAACACCTGCCTGCCCCATGGAAATGATGAATGAACTCCTTTTGATTTACATGGATGAGCAACATTTGCTTTAGCTCTTAAACTGTCTTTATCTTGATCTATGAGTTTTCTCCCATTTCCCCTTCTGATTCTCTCCCTGATCCCATTGTATTTTCACCATCATGCCACTGATTATGTGGGGTTTAGCTGCGGGCTGGGATTAAACTATGGCAGTATCCTAGAGCACCCCCATCTACTACACACAGCTGGACATCCATATCTTCTTGAAAGTGAGTGAGGTCCCTCCATGTCATTGCTTAATCATATCAATTGTAGAAGAGCTAAGACATTTAGTGTAGATGCTGGAGCCTGCATACATACATCTATATGTAAGTATCTCTAGAACTGATTCCCATATAAACTTTCCACAAAATAAGGTATCCTATAAATTATGGACTTCAACAACTGCCCTGATTCACCTGATATCTGTTATGACTGTTCTAATAGCCACCTTCTTTGTACTTCATCTCATCTGAGCTCGTTAAATATTCTCAAACAACATAACAGAGAAAAGGTCATCTGAGGAAATAGGCAGACAGTGGATGGAATCACAAAAGAAATTATTTCACCACTACCATGACAATGGCCAAGCAAGCACACCCAGAACACAGTTGTACATATAAATTTGTAGCTTCTTTACAAAACATGAACTGCTCTTTAACCTTCAATGAAGTGCATTTACTTTGTCAGGCAAACTTCTTCCCATTTTAATATTTTTTTAAATTCACACTCTATCCTGCCGTTCTGCCTCTGAAATTATCTGCTGCAAGAAGACAACATGATCTTGTAGTTCGTCACAAAGGATTTAAATTATTGATGCCTTCTATTCTAATTGTATTAATATTGGCTCGATTGGCATCCATTTTATTCAAAATGTCACTGGGCCTTCTACCTCAAGGGAAAAACAGTGGCTGATTTTCTTTGAAAAAGACAAAAACCTAATACATCTACAGAAGAGTAATTAAATACAGATTTTGTTTAGTTTCAGAGTCTGGTTCTTTAAATATGAAGTTTGAAAGTTATCCAGAGAGCACTACTAGGTTATATTACAATGACTATTTAATTATCCATTCTAAACACGAACACATCACTAAATGGAGGGAAAAATACACAAAGATACTGAATCCTTGGCTCTAAGAATCAATAACAGTTTTACTCCTGACCTCATTAGGGACAAGATTTTCCGTGCAGCATTTGTTAACAGTACCAAAGGGACAGCATGGAAGGAAAACACTCTCCTGGTACCCTAAGAATAGCTACAAGTGAAGCAGCCATGTATCAGCTTCCTGATAATAAGACAGATATTTACCTTCCCCTTTCAACAACCTCCCAGGCCTGATATTTTTGGACCTACATAGTTTTTAAAGCAAGTTGGAAGCTTGGTTTGTGCTGGGTGAGAGAAATTCTCTTGGGTAAGGATCTGAAATTAGGGTTTCCATTCCTAAACAAAGGGAAGCAACTACATAAAAATTACATGAAAATAGAAGAGAAAGTGAAAATCTTATTTCCTGTTTCTTTTTAAGCTTCTTGAACTTTCCAACCAGCTGTAGATAGCAGGTGTTTTGGGTCATGCTTCATTTCACACTAGTGAGTATGAGAGAAAATGGTTTATTTTCAGCAGCGCTAAGTGGCTGTGGAGCCAATTACTTCAACAAGCTCTCAGCAATCCTTTGAATCAGGCCAATTTTTTAGGCTCTATATCATCAGCTTCATGTCTTGTCCAGTTCTCTAAAACTCTTCAGCTCAGCACCTAGTGACCAAGAAGGATAATAAAGCACACAATCTCCTCAAATAGTCTGTACAGTAATATAAGAAGGCATTCAGTATATTAAGAATATAGATATGCTTCATAGTGTTGCTTAAGTGATTCTTTCCCCACATACAGCTCATTTAGCCACTTCTAATCTTTATTTGATATCTTTTCTATGTTTATAGCAATAAAAGCCATTTCAGCTAGGTGCACTTTTCAAAATATTTTGCTGATACATTGTTTTTTAAGCTTGAAAAAAATGGATTCAGAGTTTTGCTTTTAACCTTGGATCTTGGAAAGGAATACGTAAAACCATGTGTCCCAATAAGGAAATCCAAAAGGAAGAGTCAAATGTAAATAAATCCATACAACAGTTTTGATCTGTGAAATCTAGAAAGTCTAAAGGACTCATTTCCAATCACCTGTATTTTCCAGTACAGGGACAGTCTATACTTAACTGGCATTAAGTCGAAATGCCTCTTCCCTGGAGCTTTAGTCTTTGGTTCTAACACACTTAATTGAAAGTGATCTAATGTCAGATGTTTGAGTGTTTGTTGTCAGCAAAACAAGTACTACACTGTACCACAGGGGATCAGATGAGTCTGGAGACAAAAGTGAAAGTGTTTCAACATCATCATCAACTGGTATATGGAATAAAATATTTACTGTTCACTGCTGTGGGTAGCTAAATAGGTGTTACATTTAAATTACCTATATGCAGATATTCTTTACTAAAATAAGCTATTTTCGTAGTATGTTTTTTTGTATGGATGTTTTGTTTTGTTTTTAATTGAATTATTTTTGCAAATGTATTTATGCCTTCAAAAATGTAAATGAAAAAAGAGACATAGGCACAGACCTTGTGTGGCAAATGAGAAGCAATGATCACACATAGAAAATTACAACCAGAAAACTTTTTTGGGAAGTAAGTACAGAAATTGAGACCAAACTTAACAGAGGTCAGCTGGAAATGTATTTTCTTGACAATTTTTCAATATTATTCAAGATATTTTGGAATGCCTTATAATGTAGAAAAAAGGAGTTTGGATAACTTCTGAGGGGTATCAGCCTTTCACCTGTTATCCCTCTAAATTCTTGGGAAGACATAAATGAAACAATCTAGCTTTTGCTTATTAATTATGTTGATAGGATTTCAATTCTCAAAATTCAAGACCTATCATTATTTTGTCCTAAATGACCTTTTGTTAGATTTTTTTTCTTTCTGAGAAAGAAATTATGACATTATGAGTTTGTCTTCTAATCTTTCAGTTCTTAAAAACCTTATGCTTGGGTATTTGGATACATATTTAAGCACATAACTTGGTCTTCTGTGTAAATAAGGAATATTTGGAAACTATACTTAAGCATATCACAACTATATTAAAGTAGAAAGTTAAGATTGCCATCGACTAATGTATCTATAGAATGTTTTAGCTCTTTATTTTCCTTGTCTTTCTATCTCACAAGTCTCAAACCCAAAATCTGAATTTGTGAAAAGATTAAAAAAATGAACAACTTAAAGAAAAAAGAAGAATAAAAAGCAAGAAAAAGGAACTGAAATGCTTTGAGATTTATAACTTTAATATTTTTTTTTCTTGTTGCCATGGTTCTTGATTTCTCTTGTGGATAATTTTTAAAAATAGAGGATGCCAAATTATTGGGAATTCAGATTTCTTTAGAACTAAAGTAATCAAAATCCCTAAAAATATGGGACTATAACCTAAAGGGATGCCAACATTAGTAGATCCAAAGGCCTTTGAAGAATCACATGAGTAAATCATATAATATTATTTTGCCTATTCAGAGGATTAACCTGGAACAAATATTTTTTTATTCAGATACTTTACTCACCATGCAATCCATTTTTTGTTCAGAGGAAAACTTTCTACATCGTATAGCTGCATTTTAAAATCAAAATGCTTCATGGCATAGAACAACATATCCTTCAGAGAGTAACAGAGTTCAAATGAGATGGAACATGCGGTTTCTCCTCTTGTGTTGACAGACCTGCTCCTCCAAAGTGCACAGACCTCTGAGAAAGAGTTCCTAAGTGGCAAATAGCCTGAATGTTTGCAGCAATGTGCAGAGGAGTATGCTACTAGCCACTACATTTTAATTCCTTGGCCACTCAGATCAGGGAGCTTCTGTCTCTGGCCAGCCAAGGTCGGTCCTGAGGGGTACAGATTTGTTAGTGTGGCAATCAGAGCTGACAGGCAGGTACCTTCGGTCTGAGGGACTGCATTGAGAGCAACTGATGTACTCTGTGTGAGCATCTGATATCCAGCCTGGCTAGGGGAGCCAAGATTCTCCATGCATCTGCACTTATAGGCACACACTTTTCTACAGACCTGGATGTGACTCAGGAGAAAGATGAGACTGGCACATTTGTTGGCTAACAGTCAGTCATCCCGCAGTTCTTCATCTGGAAACGGGGCTGGGAACCCACTCTGCATGCAAGGTCGCTATGATTTTGGCTGTCAAATGCAGGAAGGATGCCTCCATTCAGAATGAATGATCTCATCTCTAGGGCTCAGTCCAAAGGACAAGGGACATTTTAGGTGATTTGCGATTACCTTATATTGACTACTCTGAGCTGTGCTTAGAAACATTCCAGCTTATATTTTGATGGAGGAGATCACCTTCTCTCTTCTGGACATATTGTGCAGCTCTCTTTACTGTTGCCAAAAGGCTTTTGTTCATAAAAGGCAACAGCTGGACATCAATATTTTTATTCTTCCTGCATGCAGAGTCATAAAATGAGAGGGGCATTGAAGACTATATCTGCACACATACAGAGAACCACTAGAGGCCATCATATATCTCTCTGTATAAGCACTAATGGGTTTAATTTTAAATGCATAACATTAATATAGAGGAACCTGCTATGTCCACAAAGGTAGAATGGCCACTGCTGGGATCTCAGAAAAGGAAAGGATAAAACTAAACACTCCAATGGACATAGAAAAAGAATATTTTATATTAAAAAAATAGAGAAAGGTGAGAAGGAGAAAATCATAAAATAATTTTTAAGGCATTAAGGACGGAAGCAATGTATATGGCTTTATTTTACCAACAGCTATAACAGAAGGTAAAGCAGTTTCCCTGCATGACAAGAGTGAGAGAGTCCACTGCAGTTGCTTGTGAGCAGGTGGTTGCTGGAGAAGTGTTTTTCACACTTTAACAGCAAAGTCAAATATCTGTGTGCAGTTTGGTATCCAGGTAACATTATCAGAATAATTTCTTTCCCAGAACTAAGAATTAAACAGTATGGCTTTGACCTCCAAATGTGTTTGATGGCTCACAGCAGGCTTCTAGTTCTTTGCATCTATTACAACAAATTACCTGTAATAATTTGTCACATCCATTTGTTTCCCAAGGAAAACATATTAAGGTACAATTAAAATAAAAACTTAAATGTAAACAAGGAAGAGTATTTGTACTTTCTAATGAATTTATAAATCCTATCATATTATAATCACACTCTGTCTTTCCATTTGGTCCCATTAAAGTCAGCATGACTGCACTTGACATCAGCAGGAAATTCATCCACCCCTTTACATAAGTACCTTCTCATTCCTGGTTAATTTTTTTATATCTGTATTATTGCAATGCTTTGGAATCATCTTCTATGGACAGAGCTTCCAGTGTACCAGACACAAACATGATCTAATGATTTAACTGTAAATATTGATACATTTGCCTGAATTAGAACTTTCTTCACTAATTGTGTAATTGCAATTCTCTTCCAACAGAATATAATCATGTCAGACTTATGCTTTGGAATCACCCTTTACTCTCCTGAAGCCCCACATGGAATAGTACCTTCACCTCTGGGCCCCACCCTGAGAAGGAGATCAACCTGATTAAGCAAGTCCAGAAGAGGACATGAAGATGATCAGAAGGCTGAAGCTATGACCTCTCCTGTGAAGACAGGCTGAGAGAGTTGGGGCTATTCAGTCTGGAGAAGTGAACGTCTCAAGGAAACCTTAGAGTGGCCTTCAAGTATCTAAAGAGGGTTACAACAGAGCAGAAGAGGCACTTTTGACAAGGCTGTAAAGTGACAGGACAAGGGGTAATGGCTTTAAACTGAAAGAAGGAATGTTTAAATTAGTTACTAGAAAAAATTAGGGTGGTTAGACACTGGCAAGAGTTTTCTAAAAAAGCTGTGGATGTCCTGTCCCTGGAAGCCTTCAAGGCCAGAGTAGATGGTGTTTTGACTGACGTGGTCTAGTAAAAGGTGTCCCTGCCCACAGTATGAGGGCTGGAACTAGGTGATCTTTAAGGTCTCTGCCAACTCAAACCTTTCTATGATTTTATGATTTGTATTTATACGACATGGCTGGATACATAGAAGATTGTTATTAATGGTCAAAGAGATTAAATTCAAGCAATTCTCTATACGGAGGAGCAGGATCATGAACTTGTACAGTTGTGATAATTCAAGGACACTTTCTTCCACTCAGTTTTAGTTCACGTTTCTCTCTGAGTCTATCAGTGCTTCTGAAGCTTGCTGTGTGATTACTGTGATGTTTTCTTAAATACAACACTGACTCAGATGTGTCTAACTGAGCTATTTTGCCCTATTAGTGCTTGTAGTGACTTGAACTAAAATTGTTGCTTTGCTTAAAAAAACAAACAAAAAACAAAACAAAACAAACAAACAAAAAAATAATCCAAGAATAAATCTAGGTAAAATGTACAGATCCTGGTTCTTTAACTTACCAAAAGATTCACCCTACTCCCACATTAACCACCTCTATAAACTAAATCCACCTCAGAAATCCAGATTGTGGAGTTTGACTAATATCACAGAGATATTTCTTATCACGCAGCTTTCAGTGATATTATTATAACTACTGATACAAGTCACTTCTCAGTGTTGGAAGAGGGCACTGCTCTTCAGCAGCAATGAGAGTGCTAGAATATCTAAACAGGTCCTGTTTAATTTTTTTTCAATGGCAAGTTTGCCACGTAGCAGCATTGAGATGTTTTTTAGGAATTCCTTCTAAAGCAAATTTTAACTTGTCTCCTACTTTGCAGACACATAGGAAAAGAAGTCTCTGGCAGACCAGAGTGCTTCTCAGGATCAGTGATTTGGTCTGAGACTGGCATCTTTCATGACCAGGTTGCTCAAAGCCTCATCCGACCAGGCCATGCACAATCCCCGGGATGGGGCACCCACAGCTTCTCTGGGCAGCGCGTGCCAGTGCCTCACAGTCTCATACTGAAGAATTTTTTTCCTCTAATCTAAATCTACTCTCTTTCAGTTCAAAGCCACTAGATGTTGTGCAATCACTACATGCCCTTCTGAAAATTCCCTGTCTTATCTTTCTTACAGGCACTCTTTAGGTTCTGGAAGGTGCTAGAAGGTCTCCCCAGAGCCTTATCTCCATCTGTTTGTTGGGTGCTGAGTCAATTTTCCTACCACTGCATACACTGTCTGTGCCCATATTAATCCTAGTCATGGCTCTGAAGAAATTCACAGTTAACACTGATTCACAGTCAAATCTTCGACATACACCTGCTCTGCTTATTCCTTGCAGTGTCTACAGGGTCCCTCCAAGTTCTTGGTCTCTTGAAGACTATTTTCAAATCTTCCTCCCATCTCTTCCTGTTGCAAAAATATTATTTGCATGGGAACATGGGCTAGGAAAATCTAACCTTAAAATTAGCACTTGCCACTCAGACAAGGAACAGATTACTTACAAATTGTCTTCTGGATTTAGTGGTATCAGCTTGAAAAGCAAATTCTAGTTGTTCCTGCTGCTTACTGGAGATGACCACAGCTCCAATCTGCATGACTTGTCACTTTCTACTCTGTTTCAATTAAAAAAGGTGAAAAAACTAAAAGGAAGAAAAATTAAAAGGAAGCCAATAGAGTCCAGAACTTTTTTGTTGAGCAGTTTTAATTTCTTTTTAGATACTGAGCTAGCAGACTAGAGAGGGTAGCAAGGTCTGCAAGGGGAAGTGACCAGCAACCAGCAGCTGTGAGGGCCAGTAACCTCTTTAACCACACATCTAAACCAAGGAAAAAATATGTGAAGTTCTCACTCAGCTTGTTTCAAGGACTTCAGTGCACTCATTTAATGAAAAATGTGCTTTTTGGTGTTGTGCTCAGTCCCTCCATTTGTTGTCAAGTTTAAGCAAAGAAAATCATATCCTTCTGCACCACTACAGTGCATGAGTTAAACTAAGAAAAATTCAGGTGAATATCAGTCCTACATTTCTGTAAAGTGAAAATGTATTAGGGATATACTTTGGTAGATTTCTCTGATCCATTTGTCTTTTGTTTTGCTTAAACAGTTATATTTACTTATCTGTTTATTATATTTATTTATCTGTTTATTATTTTTATTCCTCACTGCTTTAGAAGCCGTAGAGGGTTGTTGTTGCTTTCTTCTGTGTTTTTTATTTAAAGTTCTGTATTTAGATTTTTTCCTTTTTTTAATTTTTTCATTTAACATCAATATACTTCAATTAAAAGACCTTTAGTATGCCCCTTGTGTGCTCACTCTGAACTTGCTCTGTGTTGGTTTGTAGTACCAGACTTAATTATTGCTCCTTATTAATAGTTCTCTATCCAGGTATTATTTTAATTAAGTTGACTTAAATTACAAGGTTCACTGCTTACCCTAGAAGTTAAGGACCATGGGTGGAAGTGATATTCACTTGATCTGTTCCAGGTCTCACCTCTCCAGGCTTCAGAAGCCTTGGTTCTATTGGCTGGGTTTGCACATTGCCTAAGCACTCTTTCAGAATAAGCGGTGCTGCCGTGCACAGAGCGAGCCCAGCGCTGGGGAGAGCAGCCCGTGAGGAGCATCAGGCATTTCAACAGGGCATGAACAGGCAGCAGGCTCAGGCCACAGCTGATGGGCATTTTTGGTGAAAGGCTCTGAAAGTCACTGGTGGGAAAGCTGCTTTCCTTTGTACATTATCCCAGTGCCTTGGGAAATTTCTTAGGAAATCAAAGAGCAGATATTTTAAGCCTATTTCAGTCCGAAGGCTTTCAGCTCATTATTCTTTCCTCCCATGAATATCCATTCTGTGCTTCAGGAGGACAATTTGATTTTCCAGAATTTACAACCCATGTCAGCTGCTTCTCTTTACACAGAAACATTCTCTGTTTGATTTTTTGGAGGCAATGGTGTTGTTTTTCATATTAAAAAAACAAATCACAATTCAAAGGAGTCACCAAACCTCCAATTTTTCTAGAGCTGCCAACCCATCAACCTGGCTGTACATCTACTTTCTGGCAGTCTTTTATGCAAATGCTTTTCCAGAATTATTCAGAAAACAAAACAGGCAAGCATACAGTCGTAAAAAGGACCTAATATTTTAGGATTACCGAGTAGACATCAGTCCTGATGTAATCAAAGCTTTAGTCACAATCTAAGGTTAAATGCTTTCAAGTTCCATGAAAAATTCTACAAATTGTAGGTTGTTACTAAATCATCCTACTTCTTGACCCTTACAATATTATTATATTATTTCAGCCCAAAAGTTCTGTTTTTAACCAGATTATTGTGTTACTCTTTGTATTGTTGTAGTACTTGAATTTATTCAGAGAAGTACTCTTATGAAGTATTACTCTATTCCTATACTCCATATTTACACTCTTTATATCCCAAATACAAAAGGAAAAACACAATCTCAAAGTCCCTGTTCCTGGGTGAGGGAACTTAAACCATGGAGTCTTGGAATGATCCCCAGAGTGAGAGTCTGAGGCAAACCCAGTACTGAATACACATCTGACTCCTAATCCAGTCATTTAATTACCAGTTTAATAACTGATACAATGTAAAAGAGTAAACTGGATAGCCCATTTAAGCATTCCCTTAAATACAAATTAGAATATTAAAGGAAATATTTTTGACATGGGAAATCATATCCCAACCCTCTTGTTTACCATTTGAAAGACATAAATCTGCCAAATTTTTCATTGCTCTGCATCTCAAACAATCAGCAATGGAGCAGTGTTGCTTTCTGTTATGTTAAAACATATATTATCATTATAAAGAGCAGTTAATGTTAAAAATGGGGTTAATATGCCCAGGAAGGGCAGTTTTATAGTTCTGGATTGGTTCAAACGTGTGTCTTGTAGAAGTAATCAACTGGCCACTGAACAAAAATTCTTTTCTTAGACATGGTGTTTTAACTGGTGTTAAAGAAAGTATTCCACTAGATTAAGTTAATGCCAGTAAACAACCTCCACTGCCTGACAGGGGAGAAGAGTTACATTGCACTGGGGGAGTATGGGAACAGAGTGTGGAAAGAAAGGATATTGTCCCACAGTGGTATACTGACTTCTGCAAAGAACTAAAAATGTTGAACAGTTTCTATTATGTGTGTTTCTGAAGGGAATGCAAAATCATTATAGCTGTCTTCCAGCAGTGACTACAGGCTTCATCTGAGATTGGTATCCTCATTACTAAACAAACAAAGTGAGATGCTCTGCTCTGCAGAGCTTACAGTCTAGAGACAGACAATGTTAGTAGGATAAGCAAGAATATAAAGAACAGAGGAAGGAAAATATCAAAGCAGAGGTTTGTAGAAACAATACCAGAATGTCCCTGTGATTAAAAGTAAAGCTGTCACTGGTACTTCAAATGCTTCAGGTTCTTTGAATACTCCCATTACCTGTTTTCAAACACAAATCACTTTGGGATGATATTTTCTCGCTTTCTTTTTTTCTCTCCATGTGTGTGCCTGTATCCAATTACTGCTTCAAATATTGTTCATAGTGTAGCATGTTGGTACATCTGTTCCATACATGGGTAGATGTGTCAC
Source organism: Prinia subflava (assembly GCF_021018805.1). Lineage (NCBI taxonomy): Eukaryota > Metazoa > Chordata > Aves > Passeriformes > Cisticolidae > Prinia > Prinia subflava. The sequence goes on from NC_086249.1 coordinate 29,641,642, forward strand.
AAAGAAAAAGGGATGAGCAGATAAATAAACTGCTTATAGGCTGGTTATAATTATGTCAAGTGCTTATGACATCTTCTCACAAAAAAGTCTTTTAGGCTCTTCCAGTGTAAAGTGCCTTATAAGAAAATAAATATGTGACTATGCATAAATTCGTAATTATGCTTTACATGTCCTTATGCTATGGAATAAAACTCACAGGATGATCTAGGCATTTAGATACTACCTAATCTTCACTATCTAATCTCCACTATGTGATAGTCAAATGAAAACATAACATTCTCAAACTTCTGCTCCGTGACCACAAAGGTTTACTGGCTATGAAAATCTACAGCGCCCGAGGCTTTTCCTTTCACTCCCTGACTGCTCCCAGTGCTGAACCTGCTCAGCAGAGTAGCTCCTTGCTTTCTAAATGTATTCAGCTGTACATGACACATTTTCCCCTGGGAAATAAAAGGTGTGTTTGCCTGAAAACATACCTTAGACCAGCTCTGCAAGTCAGGAAATGTAAGAAAACTTCACCCTACTCCTCAGTCCTCGCAAATAAAGTACCCTTTCTTGTTACATATATTACTTCTGTTTCTTGGATATCAAATTTTTAAGTAAATATTTGTTTTCAGCTCTAAGATTCTCCAAGGGTCTAATCTAAACTCGCCAACCTTATTTTCCAAACTACAGCATCATTTTTATGAAGTTGTGTTAATTGGTCAAAATTTACGTATGTGATCCCCCAAATAGCCCATCAGGCTGAAAATACTTCTATCATATTTAGCAAAAAAAAAGAAAAATATATAAAAAACCAAAATCCTAAACAAACCATATTTCTGCTGCTTTGGAGAAGAGTGAAATCCCATTCCTAATAATTCAGAAGGAACACTAAGAATGGCCTGTTCTGACAAATTTTTTCTTCTCATATTGCATTTAGCCTAGGCATATAATCTCAATCATTAAATAAACAACTCTTCGGGATGTCTTTTTTCTCCACAATATTCACAAGAAAGCTATTCAAAACCTTATTTTACCAATTGCTAAAAACATTTTACCAAACTGGTTTGCATTGGGCCTACTAAGACAGATATCTTTTTTAGGTCCATGATTTCTCCAAAATCCTGTCTCATGTGTTTAAAATATAACATGTTGAACTATCAGTTTGGCTCTGATGCATTTTTGCTTAAAAGAATTTCACTTACTGCTACAGTTATACCTGTCTACATTCTGTCTTGATGTGTTTTAATGTCAGAACATCAATTCGTCTTAAAGGAATGGGGAAAAACCCATGTTACTAAAACTGTTAATCTTCATTTCAAACACAATTTACAAGAAGACTGTCAGGTTTTATCCTTTGAAGAAAGTAATTGAAAGAAAGTATTGAAAGCCATTGAAGAGTGTATTGAAAATAAATAATCTGATCAATAACATGTTTTTCTGAGAGCAGGTTAACATCTGGTTGTTTATCTATACATTAAAATGAGCTTTAACAACCTGAAAAAGATTTCACACTCCAGCCACCAATATCTGCTCATTTCTCCTTTTCAGTGAGAGGACAGTGATAGTTCTGATGATAGTATATTGCTTAGCATACCAAGAAAATCTCTTCTCTGAATACCTGCTGGGAGAGGAATGAATTATTTGATAGACTTTCAAAGCACAAATGATTTAGCTGTGCTACCTTAAAATGGTGTTGGTCAAAATGATTCATGGAGGTTATTTTTGTGAAGCAGAGCAAACTGTAACAAGCTGTATCCAAGCCTGGTATTAATGATTTTCAGCAACTGTGTGGACTTCTTCCACTCAGGGCAAGCAAACACCCTGGGTGTCATGCAGCTCTGCAGGACCTCTGCTATACATATGTATGCAGTGAAAAAGAAGGCTGATTTAGGGGTATGGTTTACCCATATTTATTTTGACACTCTTTTTTTTTTTTTTTGACACATAGTAGGATAATAAACACATGATGGATACACTACTAAGAATGATTGTAAGTGGTTTAGCCATTCAGAGACACTCAACTAATCCCCTCATTTCCTCAGAATAAGCTTATCTCTGTTTACTTCTACAAAGATCACTGCTGCAGTTGTATTTTTTAAGGATTAAAGCAAGCCTGACAGGTTAAGCTTTAGTTTTAGTCAAGAAACAGCATGGAATACGCAGAAAAGGAAGACAGATATTTTTCTTTGTAGAGTTGGTTCAGGAGATTACTGGGCTTCTTCTCTTTTCCAGAGCACCCATTTTGAAAAGCCTGCATACAGATAGCCACAAGCTGCCTAAAAAAGGAGGCAGGAGATGAATGTGTATAAGAGGTTAAGCATGATAAAGAAAATGAAAAGAAACTTAAAGGACAATAAACAGAAAAATGTACTAAACATGTATGATGATCTGCAGCATTGTTTTACCTTGTCCAACAGCCAGACAGAAACAAAAGAATTATTTATCATGGAAAATGGAGGGATGGCTGGGATCTGTGCAGTAAGCTCTAGACCCATGTAGAATCTCTGTTTCAGATAGCCTATAGGCTAGATGCAAGTTTCCTGGAGGACAACTGCTTAGAACTTTGCAAAGGCTGACTGGCTTCAGTGGACGCTGAGCAGTCAGTGGCAGTACCCACCTGCTTGGGTGTAGGAATAAAATTGTTTTCTGCATATATCAAGGCAAATACCCGTGTACTGATCCAAGAGACTAAGATATTATGGCGATGTAACTCTCCTGCTGGTTATTCTACTGTATTAGTGAGCGCGTGGTGTCCCCAGCTAAGCTTAATGTTCTAATCACCAGTTCATGAAGTATTTAATTAGGGCTCTCATCCATCCCTGATACGTGCAGAAAGACTATGAGTACTGGTAGACACTGGAGTTCTGCTTCACAAGACATGACTGCTCTGTATCTTTTCCACCAGTTGCAGTTCAGATCTGTGTTCCAAAACATAAAATATTTTCACTAGCCGTGTTAATGCAGGTTGGCGAGTTCACTCAGTGCACAGGTCAACACAACCAGGTAGAAGAGAAAAGACTGAGTTTGTTTAGCCAGGAAGAGTAAAACCTCTGTGGGGGCTATATTCTTCTTTCCAACAGAGTTTTCATACCGCTGCTATGACTTCACAGCTTGAGCCCTGCTACACAGCAGCAGTCAGCTTGTGGACAGGTACCAAGGCTCTGCAGAGATGTCTACTTTGACAAGCACCTTAGTCAACTCTGGGACTCTGGTGTCCCTAAATATCCAGACTGGCACCTGTTTGGAGAATGATACATGTTTCTGACATGCTAAAGTTCCCTCTTGTTGGAGATTAGAGCATACAGCTGTGTGCAAGAAGACTTGGAGCACCTGCATGTTATATTCTGACTTGGAGCTGGGCATGCACCCAGGGGAGAGGGAAACGTTTTTGAGTCAGGTGTCAAGGAAATTTTACCTAGAAATGACTATCAATAGGAAACAAAGACCCAGAGGGAAACCAGGAATATGTCCTGAGTGAGCTGTAGTTAAGGTCAAAGAAAGTGCCTTTTCCTCTCCACAGGAATGCTGTAGTGCTGCTCTGCTTCTTGCCATGAAATGCAGTCTCAGATCAACATGGCAAATGAGATCCAAGCAAGGCAAGAGAAACCTGAGAGAGCAAGGCAGTCAAGTTGTCATTGGTTTATGCAGTTTAATCAATTAATATCTTTACATAGAGCAGTTGTTCTGACTGAGGGAATAGAGTGCCAATCAAATAATGGCAACCATAGTAAATGTGAGAAGAAAAGAAAGGCAGCTGTCTCAAAAAATAAATTTAAAAAGGACAAATTTGAAAGTCTAGCTCTTGGAAAAAGGTTTCTCAGTGGAACAGAGCAGGAGGACGAGTTTAATCTGTGGGATAGGAAATGAGGATCTCACTATGTCTATAATATAGAAATTTAGAAGAGAATATGGGATTTACTTGTGTTTGTATTTATCCCACATAGTTCATTCACCCAAGGATTTTGACCCAGAAATGACCTTAATACGGCACTTAAGACTGTTAAAAGTTGAACAATAAATGTTATTTGCAACAGATGGTGGATTTCTGTGGTAGCAGAATAAAAATTTAAACTTGCAGGTGGTAGTGTGGATAGAGAACAAAAAGTAATAGGGTACACTTTAATATGAATCACAGAATAAATGCATCAAAGAAACATGGAATGGTTTGGGTTTGAAGGGACTTTAAAGATCATTTATTTCTAACTCCTCTGCCATGGACAGGGACACCTTCCACCAGGTCAGGTTGCTCAAAGCACCATCCAATCTGGCCTTGAACATTTCCAGGAACGGGACAGCCACAATATCTCTGGGCAATCTGCTTCAGTATCTCATCACCCTCATAGTGAGGACTTCTTTCTAATATCTAATTTAAATCTTTCTTCTTTCACATTAAAGCCATTACCCCTTGTCCTGTCACTGCATGTCCTTGTGAAAAGTCCACCTCCAGCTTTCTTGGAGATCCCTTTTAGTTACTGAAAGGCTGGTCTAAGGTTTCACTGGACCCTTCTCTTACCCAGGCTGAATAACACCAACTCTCTCAGTCTTTCTTCACAGGAGAGTTTCTCTGACATGTCCTTATCTTTGTCATGTTGTCCAGAGCTGGTCACAACCTTTGAGGTGAGGTCTTACAAGGACAGAGTAGAGGGGCAGAATCACCCACCTTGACCTGCTGGCCATGCTGTTCTAGATTAAGCCCAGGATGCGATTGGCTTGTTGACAAAAAAAATAATTGTGTACCTCAGCCTTCTCCATGATCCAGGTAACCAGGAACCTTCCAAAGAAGACCTATTTTCCCCAGCCTTCTTTTTTATCACCAACTTACCTATTGAAGCTTCTCTTGATGGCCTTAATAACCTTGGACAGATTTAATTCTTTCAAAGCTTTAATTTTATGCGGTAGGTCAACCCTGGCTGGATGCCAGAGGCTCACAAAAGCTGCTCTATCTCTCCCCTCCATGGGCTGACAAGGGACAAAGGAGTCATGGATTGATATAAGGACTGGCAGACATCACTCATTGACTACTGTCACAGGCAAAACAGACTCAGCTTGGAGATAGTAATTAAGCTTATAACTAATAAATCAGAGCAGAATAATGAGATCTTAAAAACAATAAGATCTTAAAAACACCTTTCCACTCATATGCTCAGTCAGGTGGCCTGTAGCAGGTTGTTGCTAATGTCACCTGTCCTTGTCTTTCCTTTAATTCTGATCTTGGTCAGCTCCTCATCCGTCCCCAGGCACAGCTCCATGCGTTCCAGATGGTTATTGACATAAAGGATGACACTCCCTACTCACCTTCCTTGCCTGTCCTTCCTAAAGAGTCTGTATCCTTCCATTCCAATGCTCCAGTTACAGGAGCCATCCTCCCATGTATGTGCAGTTCAGTAAGGTCACAGCCCTGTAGGATGTGTGCATCTACAAGTTCTATTGTTTGCTTTCCATGTTATGTGTTTGGAGAGACATTTATGTTGGCCCTCAGATGAAGCCAAGCCGGAGTGGCTGAAATTCCTTTGTGTTGCTCTTCATATGCTTTCCTGCTTACCTGTGATCCCTTTACAGACTCTAAGCACCTCTTGTTAGCATGGGCATTACATTGGTAGGAGTAGGATGGGTTGAAGTCTCCCTCTCCTAATATTTTTAAAGCCCTTCTCACCATCTCAGCAAGAAACTGCTGATCCCCTTCTCTGACAGATGGAGTCTATCAGCCCCCACCAAATCAGGTTTCTCACAGTGGGTGCCATGGTCCAAGTGACCAAACCCCTGGCTGTGGCACCAGGCCTGCAGCCACCTGTTGATTCACCAGGTCCCACTGGCCCTTTCAAACACCTTCCCTTTGACCAGAAGGACTGATGAAAGACTGTCTCTGGTCCAGAATACCTTAGCACTGCTCCCAGGACTCTGTCACTCTTCTTGATCCTGCTCTTGCTGCCCCTAGCTGTACTATTGATGCCCACATGAAACAACAACTTTAAAAGTTTAATATACTGATGTACGTTGTATTGCACTTTACAGGGAAAGACAGTAAATTGGTTTATTTCTACTGATGTCCTAGCTTGAGGTCCTAAAGTCTACATGTTATACATGTTACACCTACAGAAAATCTAGTAGAACATTTTCTGTCACCACATTTTCCTGGGAGCATAGGTTTGAATTCAGACTCGTGAGTTGCAGGTCCCCTTATTTCAATGAGGATCAATTACCTGGAAGGTGACCACAGCAGATATAGAGCATTGTTGACAATAAATTTTTGCTGTCATTGCTTTACAGATGCCAGTGTGATTTAAAATAAACTCCAGCTGCAGCAAGCCCTTCAGCTGATTTCCCTAATGAACTGTGAACCTCCAAAGTTTTTCTACTAACCTTGTATGGAATACACTTTTTGGAAAGGAAAACGCTGCCATTTAGATGTGAAGCTCATTTGCTAACTATGTGAACTGTCTGTCACTTACTGGCAGAGCTCAGACAGCTGTGACAGCGAGGAACGGGTCATACCAACATCCTTTCAAAGAGAAAGTGGGAGAGAACCTATGGGAATTCAGAAAATAAAACACCTGAAATGCTGAAAGTGTGTGATACGTCTGTTCATGAAAATTACGGTTGAATGGTCCATTCAGGCTTTGGCATTAGGGATTTCAACTCTTGTGTCCTATTCTCTTAATGAGCTCAGTTTAGGACAGTCTATGAATGATGGTGTCCTTACTGTGAATACTGAGTATTTGTGATTAAATTAACCCCATTCAGAGACAGCTTTTGGCAATATTACAGAAACCATATTGATGGTTGGCTTTTTATTAGTTGAAATGGAAGAAAACCAATAAACAAATCTGCAACAAGCATTTCCCTGGGTATTTCAACACATCAGTAAGAATGAAGTGTGTGTTTCATGGTATTGTCATGTTAAAGCTGCAGGCTAAATATATCAAACTAGATAAAAACTGTGTGGGAGAAACAAAACATACATCATTTAGTAGAGTTCTGCCTCACCTAATAATTTTTCAGCTGTCTATAAAACCAGTTGCTAACATTTTTACATATTACAAGGCCACATTCATTTTAAGACACTCTGCCACCGTGACTTGTATCATAATGCGAACAATTAATAAGAACAATAGGAATTTTCATGGAATAAGGTATTAATTAATAGGAACACAGATGTCAGACTTTGTTTCTTTTTGCAATAACCTTTACTAACAAAGCACTGTTCTGTTACCTACTCACACTTCCTTTTTTCAAATGAAATTTTCAAAGGCAATTAAAATATAACAATTGGTATACTCCTTTTCACTTTCATTTCTCAAGTCAATTTTGTGTTTTACAGTAACCCTTATCAAAAAGCATGAGAAGTGAATTTTAGGGATGCAGTAAGGTACTCAGAAACAAAAGAACACTATTCTTAACAAATGCCTTCACTGCTCCATTTTATTGTGAGCAGTTTGTTGGTTACTTTATACTTTCATGTCATAAATGATTCATGGTTGGATGCACAAGCAAAACAGTTTACTGAAACTAATCCCAGCAGTGTGCAGACCTATTTGTATTACTCTGGCAATGTTCCTTGCAATAGCACAGTCAGTTGTAAACATAGCAGGAAAGGGATCTGTAACTAATTCTCATAATATTCACATATCACCAGGAGTATCATCTTTGTTAGTATGGATGTCTGCAGACAGAATCTTCTTCAGCTGACCAATTTTCCCATGCTTCAGGAGAGGGATTAATCTTCTGTCAGTATCTGTGCCACTATGGTGGAGACAAAATGATCTAAAAAACCAGGTTTATGTGTTGTTGTTTCCACTCTTTGTGGTCTTCTTAAGAGTTAGTTTGCCACAGGTCTGCTTCTAAAACGTCTCTGGAAAGAGGCCTCAATTTATATTGGTGTTGTGCTGTTTTAGTCATTTTTTAAATCATCAGAAAGAATTTGTCCAAAATGGATGTGTTTTATGTAGCCCAAAAGTATACTGTCTACTTGTATCCTTACTGTAATGATGTGCAAAAGTGGGTTCATGTTCTTATTTAAAATAATCAATTTATTTAAAAACTATTTGAAAAAAATAGGTCACATAAACTTATAAACAAACAAATACAAGAGCAAATACACAAATAAGGTGTTCATTCGAAACAGTAGCTTCCAAAATTTTAGCTGAACACACTAAAGTATTGCTTAGTACTGAAAACCTAATTTGATATGCACTATATTTTATCATATCTGCAGTGTAAATTTGTATGAAATAAAATTAAAAGGAGAAAATAAGGAAGAAAACCCATCCCAAAACCCTCGAAGAGAACAAAGTACAAAGCTTCTCAGTCAGTTGCCATGAAGAATTTTTGTTTTAAAGGAAGGTTTCCATCTCCATATAAAAAACATATTTTGTCTAGTGTTGGAGTCTAGAACATCCCTCTGGCCACCCTGGAGGGTTTGGAGGCCGGACAGGGGGGTCTGGGATCTGTACAGGGGGGTCAGTTAGACCCACACAGATCCCAGGAGGACACTGACTCTGATTCCTGTCCATGGGAGTGAACATGCACATGCAGGAAGAATCACAAATCCTAAGAATTTAAAATAAGTAGTGGATGGTTTATTATAGAATATAAATATAGAAATTAGGATTATTAGCATATGGGGCTGAAGAGACAAGATGGAGGAATTGGGGAGTGGCCCCTGTCTTCCTTGTTCTTGCTCTCGTCCCCCATCTTGTGCTGAGTTGGGTTTTAGAGATTGGCTTAGAGTAGAACTGACATGTTAGCATAGGTAGTAGGTATTGGTGAAATTTTGTAAATAAAAAATACGTCTCGGATGATGGTTGGGTCAGGGGTACTGTACATAAGGTGTGGGGCTCTCTGATCCTCCCAGTCTGCCGCGTGTCCTGCTCTGCTGGGGATGCCTCACTGAGCTGAGACAGAACTAAGATAAGGTACCCTGCCAGGGAAGTGCCTGGCAGAGTTGAAAAAGGACTGAGAGATAATGAAGAATAAACAACCTTGGAAATGTGCACCGGCGGACTCAGCTTGTCGTCTCTACCTCTGGTGTGAAACACTTAGGGCAAAGAGAAGATGAAAAGCCTTATTACCTCTGGGAACAGCAACCCAGGGGAGACTCCCAGGGAACAGCAACCTTGGGAGAACCCTTATTACCTTGGGGGTCAGCAGCCCCAAGGAGAATCTCAAGGAAACAGCAACCTTGAGAGTCTAGGTTCTAGTTTGAGTGGCATAAAGGCAAAAGTTGGACTAAGTTTTACACTTTATTCTCCAATGCTAAATAACTAGGGTTCCTACATAGTGAACAGAGAACAGCAACTGTCTTTGAAAGCCTCCAGAGGGAGAACCTGTTTGTCTTAGCACCTAAATGTGGACAGGCTGAAATTCAACCTGTGCTCCATAAAAAACCAAGGGAGCTGGCCTGCAGCCTGCTCATCTGCCACCCATAGGTCTTTTTAACCCAAAGTTATTCTGGAGCGAAAGTCACAGAAAGAAGTAAGGTTACATCCTAAAGAGGTGGGAGTGGTGGAAGCAGCCCAGTGATGACAGATGACACTTAACAGCTGCAAGACATCTCTTAACTCTTTAAAGAATCACAAAGGAAGTTAAAAGAAAAAAACTGAAAGAGAGGGAAAAAACCCTTCAGAACAACAAATAGTCACGGCAGTTGGCCTGAAATATGAACAGAGTACCTAGCTATAGAACTGGAGGATTGTGAAAAAAAGCAATACAATGCTTACAAAATTCACATTTGTCTTCTTTTTATGGACCTCTTATGAAGCTCTTGTCCTACATGCTGAGTGAGAAGCACTGGAAGTATTATCACAGCATGCTTGTTTAGATGATATTTTGAACTTGATACTGAAATGGTTATGCTATCCTCTTAAAACACGAGAAATGACTAGAAGCGTCTCATTGATAGTTGTTAATGGGAATTCATTTTTATGTGTTTGCCTTAATTTTGCCCAGCGTTTTCTTTCTATAGATCTGTGTTTTATCCCTTGCTGTTTCTCAAAAAAATTGTCTGAAGTCTTTTATTTCAATTTTTAAACCAAACTGTCTTTTAAATCTGTCTTTTTCTCTGTGAGTTTTATACAAGGCAGATGCTGCGGGAGTCTTGTTGGATTGCAAATACCTTTTGTTTTTCAGTCTCTGGGCTCTGTGTTCAGAACTGCACGGTTTTTCTGATACTAATCGTGCACTAAGGCTAACTCATGCATGGATGAAAAAAGCCTTTTAATGAAGAAAGAAATTTTAGTCAGTGTTCTTTTTAAAGTAGAATATGACAAAAAGAAATTAGGAAAAAAACCCCTTCCTATTGTTCTTCAAACAAATATGAGCCTGACACTGTTCTTTTGTGCCTCATCTGTAGTTTTCATGAAAAATTGCCTTTCTCAGCAAATCTGGTTTAAGAAACTGAGAATGCCACCACCTTCAGCCAATTATTCTTACCCCTGTGTAGTCCTTTGACACTGCTTAGTTATGCCGGTTGATTCAGGATGCATATTGTAAATTAAGTGGTCTAAAGCAGAAGCAAAAATCAACTAAGGATCAGTGAAATCTGATCCTGTCACGGTGTTTAAAGGGCTTGGGGTGCAGCTATTGCAGCACTGCTGGTGTGCTTTGAACGATCTCTTCAATTACAGGCATTCTTTGATGTTAAAATGCTACTTTGAACATTTTTGTGGTGCCAGCAGTGACCCTGGAAGTTTGGCTTTTCCAGTATATGTCTATTTCAGGAATTAGCTCCCATAAAAGAGAAAAATCTACCATGACAGTAAAATGGTCTCTGCTTGAGAAAATGTTTTGTTCCTTTGAAATATGTTTTACATTTCAGCAAAATTTCAATGGAACATTAAACCTAAGGAGATTCACTTAGATTGCAGAAGCTGTGCTGTCTTTATGCATGAGTGTCAAGCAATAAAGAACATGCACCCCCTGTGCATTCTCTTGGTAGGGGGCCTGTGGAAACTGCCGCTTTCAATTCTATCTAATGTTTACACGCTAGGCAGTCTTCCTTCAGATATTGAGGGTTGCCTGTTCCTAATGTTCAGGCATATAGACCAATCCATCACATGAAACTGTCAGTGACATTTCTACCCCTTTCCTTGGTTTTGTCATTAAAGTGAGGAAATAAGCATGAGACCTCTGCTTTATCCTTTCAGTTTTCCTCTGTTAAGGGATTATTCATTCACTTCTATGTGTAAAGCCACGAATTACAAATGAATGCTGATGTATTCATTTTGTACCTAGAGTCTTATAATTCAGCTGAACTGTATCTGAATTTACTATGTATTGGTACTTCAACATGCTTCTGGACAAAGATTTTTCTTCAATCTATGTTTCCAAAAGTGTCCAGATACAAGGCTTCTTCCTCTACTGCTAGTGGCAGAAGGAGTATGATGATGAATGAAACCTTTTTTTTTTCCCCTGCTCTTTAGCCTAAATGAAAAAGGTGCAATGACATGGATTTCAGCTGTAAATGGAACGTACTTTTAGATTACCCACTATGAAAGATACCTATATTTTTCCTGTACTTTTAGATCACAGTATCACAGAATATTCTGAGTTGGAAGGGACTTACAAGGATCATTGACTCCAGCTCTTAAGTGAATGGCCCATTCAGGGATCAAACCCACAATCTTGGTGTTATTACTACTGTGCTCTAACAGATCAGATAGACATTTATAGCACATTAACATTTCTACCTAAATATTCCTGCTAAGCTGTCCAGGGAAGAATTTTTTACTAATAATAGATCACGAAAAGCAAGATAGGTATCTCACTCATTTTGAGGTAGGAAAAATCAAGTTTCAGAATGGATTTCAGCTAGAAAGGATCTCCTAAAATGAATGTAATTTTCCATAGATTCTGGAAGACATAGATATGTGGCCTTCAGAGATGAAGTGTGGACTATAGGGCCACAAGTTGCTCTAGAGAAAAAGCCTAAGTTATCTGCTTGATTAAACAAAAAGAAGTAGAGGCTGATAGGAAGCCCTTTATGTTATTTTTCCAAAGATCTTGGGGGAATTAGAGACACAAGTTTTTCGGGGATGTTTAAAATACTTTACTAGATCAATTGATATAATTATAAAGTCAAATAGACAGGGGTCAGGCACACCTCAGGTCTGGTCTAGTTCACTCCATAATCCTGGACATGTCACCTGGAAGTGGGAAGAGCACATTTTCAAGAATAATCTGCCGTGACATTTCTATCTGAGTGACCAGAATTGCAGAGAATAGTTTACATTTTTAACCCAACACGGGTTTATGTAGCACCACAGTGACTGTTTTGTTCTCTGTTTTTCTTTTTTAATTTCTAATGATTTCCTAATAAAGTATTTCTTACTATGCTGTCTGTTTTCCACTGATCCATGCAAGAACTTTTACCATAAGATAACAGGTAATTTAGACTCAAATTGTGCATATGTTACCTTTTTTTTTCTCCATTTATGTTGCTTTGCATTTAGTGACATTGAACTTGACTCTCAGTTTTTCCGAGATCTTTCTGCAACCTTTGCAATTAATTTCACTTTTGACTACAGTGAGTAATAATTCTGTAATCAGCAAACTTATCCATGTTACCTTTCCACATAGTATCTCTTCTGATGAGCATCACAAGTCCTGGTTCAAATCATTCGGACACATCAAGGGCAATATCCTTCCACTGTGGGAAAACTCTCTCATTCCATCTTGTCTCTTTATCCAGGAGTAGATTTCTCTCTTTATCCAGGAGTAGATTTCTCTCTTTATCCAGGAATATGCCAGAAGGCTTTTCAAATCCCAACCCACTCTTCCAATTGCATCAAAGTTATCTTCATGCTTATTGGTTCTTTAGCAAACATTAAAAGTTTTGTGAACCACAATTTTCCTCTACAAAATCCCTCTTTTCTATCTTATTGCTCCATGCACATTAATGTCTCTGCTAGATCTATGAAGAGGTTCTAGCAATTTGCAGACTACGGAAGTCAAAGGTACAGACCTATAATTTCACATGTCTTCCTGAATAAATCTGTAGCTTTTGTCAAATTCAATTCTTTTACTAATGGTGATGTTAGTAATAAATTATATACTACAGTTAACAATTACACAATTTACTACTTGAGCTCCTTCAGAGCTTCTGAATGAATAACATATGGTACTGGAGATATTTTACTCTTTATTTTACTAATTTATTCTAAAACATCCTCCACTGACACTTCAGTCTGAGACTGTTTCGATGACTCACTTGTCATAGGAAAATTCCTTCCTATTTCCACATTGATATAAAATATTCAGTCAGCTTTTCTGCTGCAGCCACATCTTCTCTTGTTCTTGTTCATCTCAATCATCTCTCAACAGGACAGAGAGAAAAAATATGTTTGAAAAATTTGTGGGTAGAGATAAGGACAGGCAGACCACCCACCAATTGTCATCTTGGGCAAAATACCATTTACTTTGGGGAAGTAAATTTAATTTATTTATCCAACAGAGTGGGACCATGAGAAATAAGAACAAATATAAACCCATCTTCCACCTACACTCCTATTTCTTCCCAGGCTCATGTTCACTGTTGACTCTTCTACCTCCATGCCCTGAGCAGTACTGCGGGACTGGGAAATGGGGCTAATATTGCTCCTCATGGTCTTCCTCTGCTCCACAGTGGGGTCCTTCACAATGGAGACAGTCCTACATGAACTGTTCCACCATTGGTCCCTTCCACAGGGTGAAGTTCTTCAGGAACAGACTTCTTCAGCCTGGGTCTCTCACCAGGCCACAGGTTCTGCCAGGACCCTGCTCCAGCAAAGGCTTCTCTTGGGGTCACAGCCTCCTTTGGGCATCCCGCTGCTGTGGCTGGGATTCTCCAGGGACTGCTGGAGCTATTTGGTCATTTGCTCCACCACTGACCTCCATGGGCTGCAGGGGCACAGCTGCCCCACCAAGGGCTGCACCAGGAACTGCAGGGGAATCTCTGCTCCAGTTCCTGGAGCACCTCCTGCCCCTCCTTCTGCACTGACCTTGGCTCTGCAGGGCTGCTCCTGTGACATATTCTCACTCCTCTCACACCTGCAGTGAAGTTTCTTTACCTTGTCTCAAATATGTTATCCCAGAGGTGTTATCAGCTTTGTCAATGGCCTCAACCCTGGTCAGCAGGGGGCCCTTTCTGGAGGTGTCTGCAATCAGCTGTATCAAATAGAGGGACAACCCCAGTCTTCTTTTCTCACAGAGGCCACCTTTGTAGCCATTTTGGTACCAAACTCTTGCCTAATAAACCAAATAACATATACATGTTTTGATACTAGTTTTACTTGTCTATAAGTTTATTCAATTTTCATCATCCTTTTTTACTTTTACTTTTAAAAAAGCAGACCTTATGGGTTTTTTTCCCTCATCTGGATACAAATTCTACTTTTAAAGGATACTTTATTAATTAGTGATGTGCTCTATATTGACTGTTATAATTCAGAAACTGGATCTCATGCTGTAATAAAAATGTCAACTCAGTGTTCAGAAGTGGTCAAAAATAAATTGAATATGAAGATCTACAAAGAAAAGAGTAGAAAAGAAAACAGAAAACATAATCATATTGGTAGAAAAAGCTCTTTTCCCAAAATCTAAAATAGAATGTAACAGAACTGGAAGAGGTTCACAGACAGCCACCAAGAATAATCAAAAATATAAAATGGCACTCAAGGGAATTCATAAATAGCCCAGGCCTATTCAGTCTGAAAAGTGACAATTTAGGGAAGGCTTTGACAGAAATCTGTCCTATCATAAGGGAAAAGCACTAGATAAAAAGAGACAGATGGTTCATTTTCTCTTCTAGAGTGAGAATGAGAGTATCATATGTTGTTAGCAGGTGGTAGGTTCAAAGCAAAAAAAAAAAAAGGGACATAGTTGTCTACATAATATGTAGGCAGGTAACTCTCTTTCCCCAGGTCACTTTTCTTTCAGTATTCTTTGCACAAAAAGACACTGCAAGCAGTATAAGGATCCCTTACAAGCACACAACGATTTAATGGCTGGCTAGAGCACCCAATGGGTGCAAAAATTACATTCCTGTGCCTGCACGCCTTGTGAAGGTCTCTGTGTCAGCAGTCGTGTGACGGTGGGAAGTATCAGTCAGCCCTGTTGTGGCTCTGGCATCGGTTGGTCTTTGGTGCTGCCAAAAAACACATTCTAGGCTTTTTCCAAAGATCTGAGTAGTTTCATGTTAGTATTTTTCTCTTGAATTTCTAAGTTGCTAATTGTTGCCTCTCACTTCAGTTTGTGTATTTTCATTTCCTTACCCTGTGAAGTGTTAGCTTACTTCTCCCCTGACTTCTGAAAAAAAAATTACTCTAAAATGAGGCCAGACCTCAGTGTTAAGTTGGGGGTGGCTGCATCTTCATGGGATACATTTTGAAGGGATTTTGTTCAGGATATTTTGGATGCTAAATGTTTGCATGCATTGAAAAAGAAAGTGGACAAAAATATCACTTTAAGATCTTAGATAGAAATACCAGAGACCTGCTTCTATTAAAGGTCTGCTTCTTTTTCAAGAAGCTCCTGAGCAGTAAATCTGTGGACTTCAGAGAGCATTCACAGCATGTATCATCATTTTAAACTTCCTCAGAAATGTGTGTCATCACTGATGGAAGTGGGACATAGGGCTTGGCCAGCCTTTGCTCTGGCTCAGCACCAGCTGCTCTTCTGCTCTGAAAACCTTTGCTCAGCCACGACTGTGTGGTCTGGATTTACTCCTTTGATATTTTTTAACACCTTTTTGCCAGAGGTTGCATGTTTCTTCTAGCAAAATGTTTTTAAGCAGTGTCATACATATATATATATATATATATATATTCATTTTAGTTCCTCTTAATTTGCTTTTTATCATTATTTCTTGGAGGTTTTTATTTTTTCAGAAGTTTCTTTTATTCATATAAAAGAGGATGTAGCAAAGAGAGAGTCGGAAACTTTTCAATCAGATTTTGAATGAGTGCAGTTTGAGACAAAGTAGAGTGTAGATTTGACTAGTTCATTTATACTACAGCTACTTCATATTCTCCTTTTGGATATTTCAAAATGCAGTCATTTTGGTACCTCACTATTTAACTGTTTATTGTAACTCATTATTACAATTTACCAGATAAAGAGTATTAATTAAAGCATCAAATTATGCTTCTCTTTTAATTCCTTGTAGTGACCTTGATGTTAGCTCTTCTTAGGCATCACACGATGATATAAAGCAAACCAAATAATATATTCTTTAATCTAAGCATGAGATTTTTGTTTCCATAAATTGTGATAATTGTTATGGTGAATTCATTTACTATATTTCAGTTTTCTTTAAACTCTGGAACTTTTCTGTAGCAGACTGATCTATGCTGTCAGTGCTATATATTATCTTCTTGTTTCTGAAGGCACATAAATGTTTCGTTGCCCCATCGAATTTTTTCTATTCTTGTTATGTCCATATCTTCACTTTCAACCAGTCTCTTCAGTTCATTCATCTTATTTTATTGTTTTTCAGTATTTATGGAATTTTACTATAAGAAAAACAAATTTTCCTTTGATCTAGTTGTCTATTTTTAGATCCATATTTTTGTGGTGAGAGGATTCTTTGATGTCTCCTATCTGAGATTTATTGAATTATTTCAGCCTCCTTTTTAAGGAGGCTGAAAATTTTGCTCTTAGAGGATGAATAGTCTCAGACTGTTTTCTTTAATTCCCTTGTTAAATTCCCCCTAATAGTTATAAAAATAAAACCAAATCAACATTTTCAACTATTTTATATTTTGAAGTCAAATACCAGTGTGTATTCTGTATCGGCCTAGACAGAAATGATCCTATTTTTATAGGACTGATATATTTCAAAAGTTTCTGAAAATTCCCTCACTGCCTCACATTACTTGTGCCACTGTTTTTTAACACTGTTCCTTGTCAGCTTGTTTACCAAATCCTGGAAGCCTTTCAGAGAGTACTACTGTCAAGACTTTATGTCAATATTGAAAGATGAAATTTTGCATCCCTGCTAGTCATGGGCGCTTCATTGACAATGTAAACCAGGTAGAAACCTTGGAATTTCATTGCTTTCATGTACAACAGAGAGGCTATGGGCATTTAGAGATGACTGTGCTCAAGTGTTGAAAGGAATCTTAACTGTACATATTCAGGAACTTCTAAAAAAGACTGCTCCTGATCTCCTTTCCCTAGTTTTTTCCATCAGTTACCCCCTGAGGTCATTAAATAAGGGGTAGGAGGACACAGTCAGGTCTGACTAAAATCTCCATGTCTCTTGTGGTGTAATAGTGACGTCTCTCCCAGCCAGTTGTTCCAAATTTTTATACTGAGCATGACATTCTATGGTATGAAATAAGACTTTGGCCAGTTTGGGTGAACTGTTCTGGCTGTGCCTCCTCCAGATTCTTGTGCCCCTCGTCCCTGACAGAGCTTGAGACATTGAAAAGTCCTTGGCTTAGGATAAGCACAGATCAGCAACAACCAAAACATCGGTGTGTTTTCAACGTTATTCTCCCACTGAGTCCAAAACACAGTGCTGTGCCAGATACTAAGAAGGAAATTAATTTTATCCCAGCCAAAACCAGGACACCCTCTCAGCAAGGCCTTAAGAAAGCATAAACATCAAGGACCTTGAGGGCTAGGCATGAGATAATCTCCTGCTTAGTCTAGAATGAAGTGGGCTTGGCCTCAGTTTAACCTCAAAGCACAGGCTAGAGGGAACAATTGTGTTACTGCCATTTATCTGCATTGTTAGAAATCTCACTAATCATGTTGGTGTGGTATTTTTTGTGCCAAAGGGGAGCATTGTTGGCAGAAAAAGCAGCCTTAACTAAACAAATGGAAGGTAAATGCTCAAAAAAAACCCCAAAACCCATCACTGGAAAGCTCCAACTGGGTAAATCCATTCTTATTAACTGAGCATTTTCATAATCATGCTTCATTATTCTTCATGTTTGGTAATGAATTTTATGGTATTGTCAAAGTGATACCGATCACTCCCTTGAAATGTTTTTAATTTAAAAATGTGCTGTGCTGTTCTATGAGAACATTGCTTTGGTGTCTAAGGCAACTGTCTTTTATTATAGGTCAGCTGGTGTGAATCCCATCACTGGTAATGGAGTGAACTACATTAAGATGAAGGTGATTGTGTGAAATCATTATTATTTATTAGAATAAAAATCATTCATTTTCCAAAGTTTGCACTAGATGAATATGCATGTGTGCATCTTGCAGAAATCATGCCAGCTCAAATAATTTAAAGTGATTATACTTTTCCTTAGCAATTTTTTGTTAAACAAATAGAAATTGAACTTGAGACAAAATGTACTTGAGACATTTTATACCTTAAAGTCAGTCTTTGTGGGTTTTTTTTTTAGTTTCAATGTCAATACTCTTACTTTAGAAATTACATTTACATGTTAAAAATTCATAGTTAATGTGAATCCTGATTACATATTATTCTTAATCAGAAGGTAATGAAAATTATTCTTGATATAAATGACAACAACAAACATAGGTAGTTATAGCATTACTCAAAAATTGTAATTGTGACCCATGGGAACATTTACTCTATTTCTAAACCACAAGTTTTAGATTGTGTCAAAGACACTAACATGTCGAAATATGTTTTTATGTTGAACTGAAAGAAATGAAAAATACCCATTTCTCTCATGTTTTATAAAAAATAGTTTCTTTAATTTAATCAGAAAATCTTATTCTAGAAATAGATACATATTAAAAAATAAAATAAATAGAGGCTGTTCTAGTTTTGTTTCCTTTGTTTGTTGGTTTTTTAGTCGATTCTTATAAATAAATACATCATATCTTTTTCAGAAATGAGGAATTCACCGCTGAGTAGAACAAAAAGACGCATGAAGGCTAAAGTATATTCAGTAATGGATGTCATGGGTTAAGGCTGGCCAGACATCCACCAAAGCCACTCTCTCACTCTCTGCAAAATGGACAGAGGAGAGAAAACTTAACAAAGGGTTCATGAGCTGAGATAAGGATTGGGAGAGAGACCACTCATCAAATACCATCATGGGCAAAGCAAGCTCAGCTTAATGATATGAAGTGAATTTATTACTAACAAAATCAGAGCAAGATAATGAGAAGGAAAATCAGCCCTTAAAACACCTTCCCCCTACCCTTTCCCCCCTCCCAGCTCTACTTCCCCATCTAGTGGTGCAAGGAGACAGGGAAAGGGGTTTATGGTCAGATCATCGCCTGAGGTTTTCTTCTGCTGCTCAGGGAGAAGAGTCATTCCTCTGCTGCACTGTGGGGTCCCTCCCACAGGAGATAGTTTCTCCAACGTGGCTCCATCTCATGAGCAGCAGCTCCCAGCAAACTGCTGCAGTGTGGGATACTCCTCTGTGGGGTTCAGTCCTTGAAGGACAGCCTGCTCCAGCATTGATCTCTCTCTTCATGTGTCTCCCTTGGGGTCACAGCCTACTCCCAGGCATCCACCCACTCCAGCATCGACTCCTCTATGCAGATGGATCTCTGCATCCCCATGGATCTCCAAGAGTTGCAGGGGCACAGCTGCTTCACCATGGTCTTTACCAGGTGATGAATCTCAGCTCTGGTTCCTGGAACAACTCCTCCCCCTCCTTCTTTACTGACCTTAGTGTCTACAGACTTGTTCTTCTCACATGCTCTCACTCTGGTCTTCTCTGGCCCTTTTCTTTCTTTCTTTTTTCTTGAATATGTTATCACAGAGGTGTTACCACTGTTTATAATTGGCCCAGCCTTGGCCAGAGTCACAGTGCCCATCTTTGGAGCCACCAGGGATTGGCTCTGCTAGACATGGAGAAAGCTTCCAGCAGCTTCTCTCAGAAGCCATCCATGTGGTGACCCCCCACTTCCAAACCCAGGCCATGAAAACCCAATGCAGTGTCACTTTACACTCGTAGGGGTTCCAGCCTTTCACCATATCAAGTCGTAGGTCCATCATCTCTTTGGGGCTATTGAGTGCACTGAAATACCAGGTACTGCACTCTTCTACTGAGCTCACAAATATCAACATCAGATTTACTATCTTAGGTTTTGTTTTTGGGGTTGAGGAGCAGAATTTCTTTTAGCACAGATAATTGAAAAAAAAACTTCTTTTCTGGCTATTTTTGGTCCTTGATATTTGATAGCATTTTGTCAAAAAACTATTTTGTCCTACAGACTTATGTGAAAAAATTTACCCTAACCAATGACTACATATAGGTTAACCTAATGACTGTATATATATTAAGCTAGTTGTACAAGATCTCTTTACAGTGAATGAATCGTTTAGGTACTTACAGAAAGGGGCCAAACTCCCTTAAAAATGAAATTTACTATAAATCCAAATGATCCAGTACAAGTAAGGTAGTATTGAGATTTCCATTATGTGGAATATCAAAGTTTTGAATGAAAATGGTCCAAAATGGGAATTTACAATATTGTCCTATATTTTCATTGCAACACTACTATACTGCATTATTATTGTCACTGCAAATTTATATAACTGCAGTATATCAGTTACTCAGAAAAGGGGAAAAAAAGAAAAAAGATATTGACATGTGGTATATTCCATTAATTATAAAAAGACAATAATGAAAATGAAACTAATTTCACAGGTGATTTTTTTTGTGAATTTGGTGGTCCTTCTGCTTAATTACTTTTTTTTTCTTTGCATATATTTATCCTGAGCTTGAATTTATTGTCTTACATAAAGGTTTTTTTATTATCTACCATATATTTATATTTGAAAGTGATAATTGACTTATATATATTATAGATATGTTTGGTTTATGGTTCACTTGGAAAATCTGTCACATTCTGAGGTTCACAGAGGGTTATTCTAAAAAGGCAGACTTTCCAAGTGATTTTACTGTCCTGAAAAATGTTATGTAGTTATAATACTTAGTAGATCAGATGGTTTGTATCAGTACTGCTGAACTGCAACACCAGAAATAACTTGTTCTTTTGAGAAAGCATGTCTTGTGTCATATTTTCATATGGTGTTTGTAAGAAAATGAACATTCATTATTGTCAAATGATATTTTAAAATCATGCCTCATGAGAAAGTGATTAAGAAGTTTAGCATAAGATCTGTTACTAATACACTAAAACCACAAATGAAATTGTGCATATAAAAACTAACTCTCCTTTTTTTTTTCTGAACAGATAAAACAAATTGTCACTCTGAGTTTTATGGCATATTATGAAATTGACACAGGCTGCATGTAAAGTGGAAGTTATGCAGGGTTGAAACCAATCTGTTACAGGCAGTGTACGACAAGTATAGGATTTTTTTTTTATGTTTTCAACTCTGAAATAATAAAATACAAAGCTCTGTGAACTGGAGAAAACAAGGCCAGACTTCCCATAAGAAGACCTACAGAGATATTTTTTGTGTCAGTGTGAAGCTCTGCATGCATTCAGGGCAGAGTACTGTTGGGGGGGAGGTTTATTAATCTCACTGTTGGGTTTGGTGTCTCTCGTTTGGAGTCAGCAGATTAAGAACAATACCAGTTTCAGGTTTGCTACTAAATTTCCTATATCAAAACTAAAATGAAGGCTTAGCTCCTTCAGTGTCCTGCCAGAAACCAAACTGTTCTTTTAGCCAGGTTCAATGTAGCTGCATGTTCTCTGTAAGTAGTTTTATTGAGCTGAAGCAATTCTTATGCTAACTGTAGGCAAGATAGAGCAGCAAATCAAAGAGATATATTATATTTTGGAATTCAAATAGCTTGTATCAGGAAAAAATTCTGTTTGTTGATGTTACTGTTGGAAATACATTCTTGTTTTTTTAAAACCTAGGTCCCCTAGTGTCCCTCATGTTTTACGTATAAAGGAAGAAATATTCAAGTGAAAGCTTGTTTCTCCACTACATCACTGCATGAAATAGCATAAGTAAATTCAGAAGTGAGAGGAAAAACTTTTTACCAACAAAGGAAAATGGATGACAGAATAAATGACGATTGAATGAAATCTTTCATTCTACATTTATCAGTGGTCCAAACAATAAAATGTGGACATGAGTAGAGTGCATCTATAAAATACATACAAGACTTAGTTCAATTATTTTCTGGAACTGATATTCCTAAGACTTTGGAGGCTCTGACTAAAGGCTTCGCCTCACAGCAATCATGAAAACTCCAGAAGCACTGAAAGGAACAGCTTATATAGCTAATTTCTAGTTGTGAGGCTGCTGCCCAGTAGAGCTGGATTTACTCTGTTACTCTCCAGGTCCACTTTAGATCTGTGAGTGTGGATGCTGGGGTCTGAGAACAGCAAAACAAAACAATGATTGTATCTCAGTAAATCAATGTAAGAAAAATAACAGGTCTCAAAACCTGAATAACAGATAAATAAGAGAAGTAGGTCAATGAAAACATAAATGAAGTATGCAGATGTACCAGCAAATATCACACAGTTTTGAAGTAAGCTTTTATATGTGGTCTTTGTCTTCTTTCAGTGATGTTAAACCCTATGGTTTAGTCATGTGTCACTCAATCCCTCTGCCAGGTCTACCCTCCCGTCAGACTGGTCCAAACATACACCCCAGTTCACTGGATTTATTGTCATCATCTTCATTGCAATTGATGCATTCTCTCATCTGCCTTAGGAAGCTCAGCCATCCTATACTCCACTTGATATTCAGATACCTTGCAGAGGGGTATTGGCCCAGTTAACATCTGACCTAAGGTGTTGATCTCTGTCCTCTTTCTTTGTCCAGAGCTGAGGAGCTCCAGAAGAAGAGGTATGGCAGTGAGTTACCTGATAGAACCTGCTCTCCTTCCTAATGCCCCCTCAGGTATGAACAGGCTTACACATTGTCTCTTAGCTAACTGGGTATAGGTCTTTAAGCTGGACTTTCCTGTTGTAATGAGCTGGGATCTCCAAACAACCACAGACGTATTCTGTGACCCCGAGCCAGCTGCTGAGTCTAAATTTATTTATCTCCTGTGTTTGCTTGTGACTGTTGAAGCTATAACACTTTCAAGGTACCTCACCTCTGTGTTACTGTCCAGTATCCAGCACTATGGGGTCCAGGTCTCTGGTGGAACCTCTATATACTATTTGGTTACAGAACCTCTATATACTATTTGGTTACAGATAAGGAATAGAACATATTTGCCATGCAAAGGTAATGAATGTGGAATACTGAGGGAGGAAGACAGGCCCTTATTCTTCTTTAATGCTTATTATACAGATTGAGAAGAAACTAAACATCTTTTGTGTGGGATTGGAAAATAACATTTTTATCCTCAAACAACAGCAGCACTACAATCTGCTGTTTACACAGTAAAGCAGAAGTCCATTTATTTTGTGCCTGGTTATGTGTGCTCCTCTAAATTTCCTCACAACAGATTTTTCTCCCTTGGACTTTTGCTTGTGTTACCTCTGAACAGAGGATGAATGTAACTTTTTCTAAGTGGTTTGGGGGAACCTTATAAACATATAAAGTAATGTTGGAACATTCGTAACACTGTTTTTGTGACACCATAAATGAAGAACATGTGGCTATAGAGCTGCCATGCAGTCATGCTGTTGAGTGCATTTTTATACAAGACACAAAATTGCTTAAACAGGTACCTAATTTCTTGTGCAGACTGGTTCCCATCTCCACCCTCACCACTACACTGAGCAAGTGACTGCCATTCATGTAAGTCTTTACATACTTTTTTAATATATCATTTACAGTGAGAAGAAAATGAAGCACAACTGAATAGCAGAATCTGATGCAGCTCTGACTAGCCATGGGTATTTGTAGGAAAGTCCCATGTTTCTTACCCTCTCTTGTGCCTAACATAAAAGGAAGATTGAGGCAAGAAGATCCTGGTGTACTGGGAAATGCTGCCAGGAGACTAAAATTCAAAGTTATTCAGATGTAGACTTCCTATGGAGCTTGATGGTAGACTAAACAGCTTTGAAGATTTGATATTAACTGCCTCCATCAAATCCATGTCAAAGCAAGCTGAGGTAGCCCAATTACTAAATAATTTTTCTTTCTGGCTTTCTGTATTTCTGTGGTTCCAGATATTTTACCAGAACTCATCAATGTAAATTGCTTTTTGTTTGGAGAAATCCTAGGAATTAGAGGACACGGCATGGAACTGGGAACACATGAAGGCACACAGTCACAGGTCCAGGAGGCCACTGTAGTCCCCAAAAATGCATTTTAGTAGAGATAAATCCTAGGCAACCCCAAGTTTCATGTCTGCTCCTTGATTTCTTGCATGAGAATCCCTGTATAACACTTCACAAAGGAATACTCTGACTATGGCAATGGCATGCTTGTATAATATGTACACTCAGACATGCTTCGTCATAACAAAAGCACTCATGCAGTAGAGAGGAGAATTTCTCTCATAAAGCAACTGTGAAGGAAAAAGAATAAGAAAAACAAGAACAGGTCCAGAAATTACTCTAAGGGAAGTGTTTAATCAGTGGTGAAAGTTGTGTCCCGGCACAAGTGCAGAACTATGTGGTGTTCTCAATTTACTGCACAACGGCAGCCTGACTTGAAATTGTTAAAAAATTAATTAAAGCAAGCAGATCGCTAAGCTAAATTCCTGAATCATATGAAGTAGCCTCACTCTGTTGATATGAGTGGAGTTACCTCAGTCTTCATCAGCAAAAAGATATAAAAACAATCTACATAATTTAGCAAAGAAGCCAAGTGGGATTTACATTTTATTAATTGTTTCACAAAGTCTGTTAATTCCTAAACAAAACATGGTGGCCGTGATTTAGGTTATATGTAACTTCATAAAGACATTGTCCTGCCCCAAAGATATAACATCTAATAAATGAAATAGGCAAAATACATGGAAGGAGGTGTTGGATGATAGATAAAATGTGTAAGAGCATTAATGTATGCTCTTTTAGTTTGTTCATACACATTTATAATTGTTAGTGACATGTGCCATTTAGGAATGGACTGGGACAATATGGCTTATGATAAATTGGTTACTCAATTGAAATTAATAAAGGCTTACATGCATTAATTTGGTTGTTTATAACTTCTTGTGAAAGCACTGGAAGATATTTTGCCCTCTCCTTATAGAAGACGTCCAGTCACCTGATTTTCCAGTGGCATAAATCACCTTTGAATTGGTCTCTTAATATCAGTAGATACTTTATCAAAGTATTTTGTTTCACTCATGTAGTGAACTGTGGTCCTTCTGTGCAATGATTTTCTTTAACTGCCCAGGGAGTACTGATCTCCCCAGCACCCACCACCACGCAGTATCATCCCTTTCACAAAAGACTGTTTCAGAGAAACAGAAAGTCAAGTGTTGATCTTTCTAAAGCAAAACATATTGATTGGACAAGCATAAGAGAAAATAAATTAATAATTCCTGAGGCATTATATGCTTTTAATAATATTGTATCAAAATAAAATTTTGGCACTTTATGCAGTATTTTAAAATGTCAATGCAACTCATTGTGGCCATTTGAGTATATAATTCAAAACTTAGTGACAGTGACTGGTTAATAGCCAGCCATACATAGTATAAGTAAATCAAATGGAGGAAGAAAATAAAGAAAGATTATTAGTAACATCCAGCATGGATGAATAAATACATTTTTGGTTGTTCTATTAGAAAAAAATGACGATTGCTGAATTATAAAACAGTGACTTTCAAATTCATTAAATAAGGAAGAAAAACGAAAAAACTCACAACTCTTGACATTAGGACCATGCACCATATCCAGTGCTTAAATTATGTGTTTATATACATACTTCAGATTGCCCTGATCTTTAAAAATTTTAATTTAGCTGAAAAATGTAGATCTGAGTTTTATGTACTCTTTGTTTTACCAGGATATATTTTAAAAATCTCTCTCATACAAACTTTGTCTCTCTGTCTCTCTCATTAGAGTAAAGATAAGTCAGGAACAATATGCAAAATGATGAGTGCCAGGTATGCTGACTCTTGCTTGCTTTCCCATCTGCTACGTGGTCTTTAGTTTTTATTGTATTAAAATTTTACGTTGAAATGCCATTGCGTTAACTGATTTAGAAACACGAGTGCATAAAATGTAGATTAGTGAAAACAGAGGTTTCTCCTCCTCTCCTTAGCCTAAGGAGAAGTAATACAAGCTGAATTAACTCTGGTCTTGGACTAATGGTTGCAACAAAATATAAAATTAATTGGCATTAAGCACTTCCATTTCAGCAATGACAAGGTTTTATTAATGTGGTAGCAAGAAGTCTAGAAATTGGAAACTATGTTTTGAATGTTTATATATGCACATGTGATTGCATTTAACATGGTTAATTATTTGTAGAATGGAATTTGTACTTTTGTTAAATACTTTCCACTTGAAACACTTCTTAACCCATACTATAAGCTGAATAGCTGAATGTTCTAGGGTTACCTGAAGATTAATAAGAAGGTATAGTTAATCACTGAAAGCCCAAAGCTGAAATTCCTTTGAAGTGAGGTCTCAGGGTTATTGTTTCCCTGAGATTCTCCTTGGGGTTGCTGTTCCCCAAGGTAATAAGGGTTCCCCCAAGGTTGCTGTTCCCTGGGAGTTTCCTCTGGGTTGCTGTTCCCAGAGGTAATAAGGTTTTCAGTCTTCTCTTTGCCCTAAGTGTTTCACACCAGAGGTAGAGACGACAGGCTGAGTCCGCCAGTGCACATTTCCAAGGTTGTTTATTCTTCATTATCTCAGTCCTTTTTCAGCTCTGCCAGGCCTCCCTGGCAGGGTACCTTATCTTAGTTCTGTCTCAGCTCTGCCAGGCATCCCCAGCAGAGCAGGACACGCAGCAGACTGGGGCGGATCAGAGAGCCCCGCACCTTATGTACAGTACCCCTGACCCAACCACCGTCCACAAAGTACTTTTTATTTACAAAATTGTACCAATACCTACTACCTATGCTAACATGTCATTTCTACTCTAAACCAATCCTTGAGATCCAACTCAGCAGAAAATGGGGGACGAGAGCAAGAACAAGGAGCACAGGGGCCACTCCCCAATTCCTCCATCTTGTCTCTTCAGCCCCATATACTAAGAATCTTAATTTCTATATTTATATTCTATAATAAACCATCCACTACTTATTTAAATTCTTAGGATTTGTGATTCTTCCTGCATGTACGTGTTCACTCCCATAGACAGGAATCAGAGTCAGTGTCCTCCTGGGCTCTGTGTGAGGCTGGCTGACCCCCCTGTACAGATCCCAGACCCCCCTGTCCTGTCTCCAAACCCTCCAGGATGGCCAGAGGGATGTTCTAGACTCCGACAGTGAGGCATGTTCATGGTTTTTCCCTTTTACTTTTAAATAATAGCAACATAATCTTTAATTTGAAATGTAATATTTTATTGACATTGTAGTGTTTTCCTCAGGTATCCACCTGAACATGCAGTAGATTTTGTGCTCCAGGCAAGCTGAAACAGAAAAAATTCTGAAAAAATATGAAACATAACAGTATTATCATTTAAGATACAAAAGTGTTAGTATTGTAAATTGTCACATTGGTCTTGGAACATACCAGTGTGTGGATATGAGTATCATGAAAGAAAACTATGCAGACATTCGAATATCTTATATTGAAAAATGTAATTAATAAAGTTTTTAATTTAAGGATATCAGCTGTGAAATATTACAATAAAGGCTTCCATATTAGATTTGTTTTATGAAAAAAAAAATTGTTTTGCTTCAGGGGACAGAGCATTCATATATAAGGCAACAAAGGGTTCATATTGCCTTTCATTTATCTTCTTGAAATCAGTCACCTAGGTCCTCAGTATTTAGAAAGGTAGAAATAAAATCTTAGATGTAGACAGTGAAGTATTTCAGACTTATCAGAATGCAGATCTCTGTCTTAAGTTTATGTGTCATAATTTGTGTAGGTAGCCTAGTACATTTTATGTCCAGCTCATTAGCTGCATATACTTTTTTTTTCATTCAAGAATTAATCTTACAACTGTACACTAAAGTCAGTAGGTGTAGCACTCAAGAGTTTTATTTTCAGTCCTAAAATAATTTCTGCAACAAATAATAAAACCTTAGTGTTGTGATGGAATCATGCTCCATCTGTCCTATGTCTTTGGATTCAGATATTGCTCCCGTCCCCACAGACCAGTCTTGGGTCCTTTGTGGGTAATGTTTTGTCAGAGTAATGATAGGGGCTGTAGGCATAGGTATAGCAAGTGGTTTTATCTTCTGCTCAGCAGAAGGGTTACATACCAGAGCTGAATGTAAGATGGATTTAATTAGAAGCCGGGGGGCTGAAGGTTTGTGACAGGAATAAATCAATGTTTTTGATCATTATTAGACCTTGTGGAGATTCTGCTGCTATAATGGAAAACTAGTACATGCTATTTCCTGCAAAACCCTTGACATAACTGTGGTATATTTCTCTGACATACTGTTGGACAGATGTCTTTGACTTTCACCAACCCCCTTTTGATCTCACTTGAAATTATTACAAAGGTTTGAAAAAAATATTCTTTTGGTTGCTACAGTAACATGTCCTATAACCCCCAGGCATGTGCTAGCTCTTTATCAAATGTTTATTGCAACAGTTAAATATAAATCTACAAGGAAATAAGATGATAGTCATAGTACACTTAGAGTACTGGACCCTCTGTGTACTGTAGAGGTGATGGAGCATGTCCTCAGTGGGAGCCAGGCTAGTTTGTTTCAGGTGAAGATCTATTCCAGTCGTTCTAATTTACCTCAACATAAACTCATGCTGTTTTTGAATGGCAGCTTCTGCCATTAATGTCAGTGAAGACACTGACATTGAGTTCATCTGGGGCTAGGACTGACATTTTGTCCATTGTTTGTGTGCCACCCTCTTCTGGGCAATGTGTGTCAGATGTGAGGACAATAAGTTATGGATATTTCCTCTCTCTTCGAGATAGCTGTATTGGGACTGACCACATATAAAAACCCTTTTGTCTCTCCATTCTCTAATGCTAATTATGCAAAGTTAGATGCACTTTGAGTGACAAAGTGGTTGTGTGTCTCAAACTGTGTAACCATAAATATAACTGTGTGCTGAAAACAGTGTGTGAAATTCTTTGTCAGTGTCTGTGTGCATGTCTTGGTGAGATGAGCCTGTTCTCTCACCTGGAGCAAATAGGAGATAATACAATTATAGAAACAGTTAACACCTCACTACCCATGGATGGAATATTTGTGTTGTCTATTATTTAGGTCAAACTTAAAAGAAATCAAAGCTTTTCCTTTTCACAAGTGCAGCCGTGATTCAGGTACAAAATTCATGTTCTCAAAGGTCCATTTCAATAAGTACTCTCTGGTTTTAAAAGTCAATTTATACACATTTTTTATTACATATTATTCTTTACTGAATTTACCTTCATTCAGAATTTTGTAGCTATATTGAAAACTGATGATTGTTTCCTTTGCTGTAATTTTGTCTTAATGTTATGAGGACTACGAAAATCTCCAGTCACTCTTGTTTAGATGAGAAGAGTTAATACAAAAAATGTTTTACTTCTGATAGAAACTACCTTTTGTGCCCACATAGCTGCCTGGTAGGTCAGATGTGAATGAACAGCAAACTACAAAAAGTAGCAAAACTTTAAATCATGAAGGCATTTGGAGGAAACAGGTTTCCCTTCCTTTCTTGTAATGTTCACTACATGCTTATTACATTATTCCACTCCTTTATAGAACAGAGTGTTATGTCAACCCATAAATAGAGCTTTCCCTGTACACTGCACTCTCTCAGCTGCATGTAAGCTCAGGAATTTGTGTTGGAAGTGAAAGGTACAGCTGTATTCACAGAAAAACACACCCACTTCTTCCCAATCAATGTGACTGTGGCTTTATAAATTGCTTAATATCATTAGTCTATCTTCTAGACTCATCGAGTGAAGAGTATGTGATTCTTCATAGGGAAAAGCTTGAAATTGTCATGTGGAATCTTTTCCAGTTTGGTGGTGGTGGCTTTTTAATAGTTTCAGTCTGACACTGACTTGGAAGAACAGATGATATTACTCCTCCACAGCGTCTGCAAGACAGAAAACAATAATAGTGAAAGAAGGACTACTAAACAAACCACTAAGTTACATGTACATGCAACTATTACTCAGCTATTAATATTCTTTAATGGAAATATTTAAAGAACCTGGAAAAATAATTTTGTCCGCATATTAATTTCATCTTCTACAATACAAGAGCTACAAAGGACAGCCATTTTATGCCAATAATTTTCAGTTGAACTCTGACATTTTTTAGATAAAGATATCACTCAAAACATACCTCTGTGTCTGGCACCAATTTAGAAACTAGTATATCTCACGTTTATCAACATAGTGTTTAAAAATCCATTTATTTCATCCACATTTTACTGAGGTAATGCTATTTGATTACTTTTGATGTGAGGTTTCTGCTTTGGTTTATTTTCTTACTTCCCTGTAGTTGACTTCTTTAAATTCAGCATTGTTTTCTGCTGGTACCTTCTTTGTTTCTTACTCTTTCTGTAAATGACCCCTGATTCACCTTCATTTCAATAAGATGTTTGCCAAGAAGCAACACAAAACCTTTGGGCTTTGTGCCAGCTCTACCCCCAGACATTCACCTACATTCTTTTGAGGTAATGGAAGTGTGCATAATGAGATCAATTTTGTGTCATTGAACTGTTTGATGCATTAGAAAAACAGGAACACATATAGGCATGGAAGATTGAATCAAAATGTAAGGAGATATGAACTTTAACCACTTTCCATTTGGCTTCTCTTGCAGTTAACTCTGGCATTGTTGTTTTGGGCTACTATAGAGACATGATATTGGATTTGAGTAATAACATCAGGATGATGTTTTTTATGTTTCTGTGAAATCAAAGAATTTCTACTAGATATAGCTTCTCAGAAAATCAATAAGCAAAATTGCTAGAAAGTGTGATTCAGGGAATTTTTGTGAAATCTTTAGTTAAAAAATTTATAACATTTTACAAATTTAGGCCAGAAGGCTTACTAGGAATTAAAACAAAATATAACCTAATGTGTATTTACCACAGATCCCCAAAAAAAGAGAGCTGATATTATGAGCAAAATAAAACAAACCATCTGATTTTCAATCCCTAGGGCTAGTACATTCTTCAGAAGTAAAGAATGCCATGGAAGTGAAAGAGCCACACATATAAAATAGAAAGAAAATGTAGTTCAGTAGTTAAGTTGCCTCAAATAAACTTTATGTTTTCTTTGGAGTACATTTTCATAGCTCCTTTCTTGTCTAACAACACTTTTATATCATAGAAAAACCCCTGACTTTGATAGTGTGATTCCAGGTTATGACCTCCCTGTAGCCTTGCACTGAACCATTGACTATTGATTTAAAGACATGCTGCAGTGCCTGAACGGAGCCAAAAATTGTGTGGAGAAAAGGGAACAGAGATACATCCTCCAGTACTCTCAAATGATAGAGGGGTAAGCAAGTCTGCTCCCAAGATAACATCACATCACTCACAGTTACTAGCGCTCAGAAGAAATATTTCAATACATTAAACTCTGGTATACCGTTTGTCAATCACTTAAGCTCTTTTAGTTCATGTTCATCCCTCTTAACTATTTCACTTTTTCCTTTTTGTTTTCTTTTTAGTTTTTTTTTATTATTATTATTTTTTTTTAATTTTTATTTTTTTCCCATTTGTTCCTTTTCCTTTTCCTAAATCCTAAAAGCCTTGGAAGAAACAAATCTTCAAACAATTCCAGAACCATAACTCAAAAAAAAAAAAAAATTTGGGGAGTCATTATACTGTCCTGATTTTCCTTCTTTAAATCAGTTGATTCAAACAAAATAATTCAGCTGACGCCTTGGTATTTCAAAAGGTCATTTCTGAACCTACCAAATCTATGATGCCATCTTATTTGACTTTTATACAAGGACTTCTGTGTTTTAAATCCTGCTGTCTGCTGGGAGGATGTCTCTGTAAACAACTGAAAAATGTTTCTTTTATCCTTTTCCAAATTCCTCCTTCACTTTATTACTCCAAGGAGTTCTTTGAAAACAAAGCAAAGTAAAAGCATAAGTCTCCTGATATGGCAAGATCAACCACGTCTCACTGCTTTCTCTTTGCCCCTTGTCTGTCTACGCTCATCTTTCCTTTCAGCTTCTATATTTAGACTGTGAGCTCTCTGAGACAGGGGCTGTCTTGTTTTGATCCATGTTCTGTGCCAAGTGTTAAAGCAGTGCAAATAAATAACACTAATGATGTAGTGCTCGAGTGTGTCAGGGTACTGCAGTGCCACGCTCAGCTCATCTGGCTGGTGAGCTGGGAGGTGGAGGTAGGTGTAGTGACAGTGCCTGTCACTCTGTGTTGTTGCATCTTAACAGCCATGGAATCCATCCAGCTTCATGTCAATTCACTAGTTTCCAGAGCTCGTTCTGTAATTCCTCTTAATGTGCTGTGGAGGTAAAAGCAGCTTGTAAACAGCAGTATAAAATGCCTAGCACTGGTAATTTTCTCTTTAGCAACGCCAAATTTTCAAAAACATTTTTTTTTAAACTAGGAAAAAGTCTACATTGGAAGAAACTTTGAGGTAGAAAAAAATATATTGAATGTATTTAACAATGTAGTTTTGATGTTTTCCAAAGTAAGTTCTACCTAATTTTGAAATAACCTTTTCTTCTAAAATTATGAAATTGTAGGAACACCTTTGAAAGAGAGGCAAAGAGACGCAGATAGTATCTGCTAATTCATTTAATTTTACCAAAGTGAATTTTAGAAAAATTATTCAGGCATTTGGTTGTATTTTGGAAGTTTAAACATAACCATGTGAGGAGGAGATAATTCACCATTTGAATTTTAAGAACATTAATATCAAAACCATCATTTGCAACTCAAACTTTTGTTTTCATTCTGTCTACTACATCACTGACTATTTCCACATTGTGGTCTGTATGACATTTTAAAAGAAAAACATATATATATATATATATATAAATGTATTTTTTTGTTCTGTGACTTAATTAATCCCTATTTTTATTTAATTATTTATATGCTTTATAAATTAATTCTTAAGGTATACAGTAAATGTTATACCCTTATAGTTCCTATGTTTCTGTTAATAACATATATACTTTTTGACAGTTCTTAGCATAATTATTTCCTTATCATTTTAGAAAATAAAGGGTTTTTTCAAATGTATTCTCATACTTTCCCAGGTATTCCCCAGTACAAAAAAAAAAAAATATTTGTTGATAACTAGTATCTGTAGGGTACTAGTCATCAGCAACTGAAACTTTTAAAGTCAATAATATTGACTTATTGCAGTCAATACCAAATTTTCTGTTGTTTTTAAAGAACTCCAGGATGGAAATTCACCTGAGAAAATTGCATATCACCTCATCTTCAAGGATGTTAGAAATAGTGATCAACAGTGATTGCTTTCCAATGCATTGTTTCCATTTTTTATCCCTAATTATTTTATTATATCCATTTATTTTATTTCATAGCAGCTCAGAGTTTTTTTCTCTTTCTGATTTTTTTTGTGGCTATTTGGGGGGTATGGGGGTCTTGGAAGGAATAGAAGAGAGAATTCAATACTTGAATCATTCTGTATAATTGTATCCTCTTACCTAATCCATTAATAAACACATTTTCTCCCTAATAACTCCCTAAAATTATTTCTTGTATTTGAAGGAAAGGACTGTCATAGAAAAGTAGGAAGAGATGTGGAAGTATTACAGATGAGTCAACAGAAATATCCTGTTCAGTGATTACAAGAAGGTTAGTTGTCAGGTCCTTACACTATTCTTTTTAATCTCTATCTGTCTCAAAACTCGGTGAGAAATGCATATTTGTCAAATTTTAGCTCTGTTTCTTTGTGGATAATCTCAAAAATAAAACATCTCTATTTATTCACAATAAACTTCGGAATCCTGTTGCACATAGAATTTTAAAAGGATTGCTGAAAACAATACAGTTTATAAAGCCAATACAAGTTTTGGTTCCTGTCTAATTGCAACAGTAGATCACAGGATTTCTAAACAGTGAAACAAGAAGCATTTATCAGCAATTTTTACAAATCAAATCATATCCACTATTATACAGTCCCACATTGTCAGTAAATTTATGGTCTGCTCAGTTAGCAAGTACTTGAAACCAAAACTGATCCTGTAGAATATTATGTAAGAGAGGAATTTTCAGGTTGAGACTTATCACTACATAAAAATATTTTTTTGCACAGATTAAAATTATTTAACGAAAACCAGGAAATTGCTTTTTTAAATATTATTTTCTGTCAGGGAAATGTTATACTTATTAAGTCTAGATTGGACTTGACCTTTGAGATGAAGAGGGTTCTCTTACTTCATAGACTAACAGGACAATTTACATGGCAGAACACCTTTAAGATCATTGAGTCCAACTGCTAACCCATAACCAAGTCCACAGGTCCCCAGCTGCCACATCTACGTGTCTTTTAAATACTTCCAGGGATGGTGACTCCACCACTTCCCTGGGCAGCCTGTTCCAGTGTTTGACACCTTTTCAGTGAAGAATTTTTTCCTCATATCCAATATAAACCTTCCCTGAACCTTACACGTATATCAGATACCAGATGAATGGTCAGAAAGGGAAAAAAAAAAGTTAAGTGGTAAGCAACCTGCCTGGATGGTTTTTCTAAAAAATCTTGAACATATGTTCATTCCAATCTTTGTGTGTCAGAGATCACTTTTCTCTGATCTACTTTAGCTAACTTACCTTGCAGACATTCCTTTTTCATAAGCTTAGATTTATTTTTGATTTCTCTTTTGTCTCAGTAGAGACACCACTTACTGCCTTGGGTTTACAGTGTCTCTTTGACAAATTGCCTGCAAGTCGGAAAGTGAAGTGCTGAGCCTAAAATCACCTTGTGAATCTAACGCAAACAGGTTTGCCACTTTTGCCTAGGATGAATCCTGAGAGTGCCAGTGGATCTGAGACTCTCGTTTTATTGTCTGTTGTCTGTGAAATGCATTCTGGCAATAAGAGACTTTGAGAGTGCTCTTGTGGCTCAGTAAGGAAGCACTCTGCAAACCTTTGAGGACTTTGTCTTATTTGTGAGGTGTCATTGCTTGGCAATAGAAAAGCCTTAAAAGGTCTTGCCAAGTTCTTGGGATACCTATTGCTTGACATCCCTCCTCATATCATTATGAAAAGTAGAAAAAAACATTAAAGTAAAACTGAAACTTATTTTACTTACTGAAATGTAAACTTCATGAAGTGGTTTACTAGGAAAAATAAGAAGTTAAATAATAGCATATTCTTAATTAGCTTAGTCTGATTTAAATTTAAGTCTGTTTTTACATCTCTGTCAGAGTGAAGGCTCTGAAGCCTGGATAATTCTTCAAGTGATTTCCACAGATCACAGAGCTGTGATCCTGTCCTTTAGAATGGCCAATCCTTAGGCTTTGCTTTCCTCAAATAGGATCATAACTTGTAGTAAACCTCCCAATCTTTTTCAACTAAAAGTAAATTCATCTCTATCCACTTCCTATAAATCCTATATCCTTACAACTGAGTCACCCAGAACATCACTTCTGTGCTACCAGAATCCTGCCTGACACTGGATTTATCTTCATTAGAAAAAGATTTCCTTGTCTGTGGCCATGGGCTCTGCCAGCTGGATAGGCTCAATTACATTTGGTATCTACTCGACTACAAGCAGATCCAACCTTCAAAGAGAGCAGAAAAATGGAGTTTGGCCTGGATATGGAAAGATCATTTATTATCTTAAGTGAAATTCTTCCTCCTGAATGATTTGAACTTTGTTAATTGATGACTTAAGTTTGTGGCGTGTGGTAGAGGGTACAACAGCAAAACCAATTTTTAGTGAATAGAAGGTATAATACATATGCGGAAAGTGTAATGAAACCAGAAATGCAGAGTAACTCTAGATTTCAGTCCAGATATCCTTAGTTATTTAAAAATCATTTATGTATTCCAAGATAATTTTCTGTACTTATTCAAGAATAGTGAGCTATTCCCAAAGGGGATTTCATTAAATCCTTTAGCAGATATCAAGCTGAACAGAATGGCCCTTCTCTTGATGAGGCATTTATTAAGCAAAGTTGGTCGTAAGTATCTGAAGTTCAGTGAGGGGAAATGCCAAATCCTGATCCTACCGAGGATTGATTCCAGGCAACAGTACACACTGGGATTCATGAGTGTGATCCTGTGAAACTGTTTTATTAAATTAACAAATCAGTTAACTTGTTCATCGTAAAATAGAGATGAGTTCATCAGATCATTCTTAATCATTAAGGAAGGCCAGGTACAAGAGCAACTAAGCTTATTTAGGAATCACAACATGTTTGAAATATATATATATATAGGTGGAATTGATGGAGAGTAATATTCCAGAAGGTACCAAATGGAAAATAAATAATATCCAGAAGTTAGATTGGGGGTTTTAATTGTTATTATTTTCTTTTTTTACTTTAATTTTTTATAATACTCTGTCAAACAGTGCAACCTGCAGGCCTTCTTTCCCCTCCATGTTTCCTTTAAAACCACTATCTAGGTACTACTAGTTGATGAGTAAAAGATTATAAAGCTTGCCTGCAGCAAAAGGAAGTTACAAAGTGTAAAATAACCTGATCAGTTTACATTCCTCCTTTTTTCTGCCTTTATAGCATTTTGTAGTCATTGTAGTGTTCTTGCTAACCCTGAGATAAGGCAGGGCAAACAGTCTGTGATTTAGTCTGTGGGATAGATGTGATTCAGTTGAGCAAAGTCTGTCCTGAAAGAGGGTTGTGTCTAGCTGAAGTGTCGTGAGAGAATGTTGAACAAACCTTAATCACTTCTCTAGCACTGCTCCATCCAACGAGCTTCACAGTAAAAACAAAAAAAGATATTAGTATGGCTCAAAGAATTTACAATCTGGTATTTCACATGATAATAAAAATGGTAGGACTAAAACCTATAAAAATAAAGAGAACATGTCTCTCACATCCCATAGATGTGTGAACCCCATCACAGCTGAGCTCCAAGGATATAATGAGCAGAGATATTGGCATAAATAAACCAAATTTTGTGTAGCCTGTAGGCATGACTGGCTGTAAGACAGAATTTCTACAAAATACTGAGTTGTCTTGTAGAGAAGTGCAGCATCCCTGGATTTGTGCTTTTGGCTAGTTTTCAAAACAGTGATTCTTTCTGAGGAAGTGTCATTTCAGAGAATCTACTGCAGAATTTTATGCTCAGCTTGAGTCATTAGCTATCTAATCTGTATTGCCCCTCACTCAAAGCATTAGATAAAGCCTTTTCTTGAACCTCGATAGATAACCAAAAGGCTTTGGATGATCTGAATTAGAATTCAACACCTTTCATACACCATTGTGTCATCAAATGCATTTCTTAAAAAAAGGGAAAACCATGCAGGCCTTGCTATAAAAAAATAGAACAGGATGAATAGGACAAATCCACTGATGAAAAGTCAACACAATAAGCCAAGATAAAAGGAGGAGATAGTAGTAACCATCTGTGTGGAAAATTGAGTGTTTGGTGATTGAAGGCCAAAGCGTGCACACAGCAGGTACATACTATAGGGGTTAAGAGGGTAAAAAAAACTAATTAGTGGAATGGATTAAGAGGCCAAGGGCAAAAGCCAAATTGTAGTGATGACTGCAGGAATAAGGGTTAGATTATTAATGTAGTTATGCTGTTGATTCTGTTATTTTATACCTGTACATTTGAAACAGAATTGACACATGCACTATTGTGTTGTACGAGGTGAAAAAAACCCCAAACATTTCAACTGATAAGATGCTGAACCAGGACCTCAACCTTCTCTTATGCAGAGAACACAAAAGAAGGCAACAGAACTTCTCCAGATAAGCTTATTTTATATTTTGTGTTTTCATTTATAAAATATCTCAGAGAGATATTCTCAGAGGTCTGAGAAAATACTTGGATATCTTTTATTTATGCAAGGCTCAATAGTGACTGAAGTTTTGAAAGATTTGTTTAGTTCCTACTAAAGTATTCAGGTATACCTCTAAGTGATTATACATTTACACTTTTCCTGTTCACCTGCTGCAGCAGGATGGGGGGAATATAATTATTTATGAAGAATTGCAGCAAGGCAGGAATTCTTAACACTAATAATTGTACAAAAACAGTGCTATGAGTATGCCTGAAAACACAGATAAGGTATTTACAGGCACTCAGGAAAACTTTCAAATTCCTTTACCCTTGTTACCTCTATAATTTTTTTTCAATGTAGTCATACAAGAATTGCAATATTTGAAAAGAAAAACAGAAAAAATCTTCAACTTTATGATCTTGAAGCCTTCTACTGTAACATACTTATAACTCTTCCCATATATTCTAAGCATTTACTGATGTATTATATTAGTTCATTGTCTTTATTCAGAAATAGTCTTTTAGAGTAGCTATAAAAATTGCAGGTTAAATACAACTGTAGGCATAAAACAAAAATGGAAGACAGAAATAAATAATGAAGAATATGAGGGGTAACAAGGAGTTATTTAAGAATGCTTTGGTGAGTATCAGAAAAGCTACAGTCACTCTGGAGAAGGAAGGCCACACTGGTTAGAAATTGTGTGAAAGAGAGCAGTTACATCCACAAAACAACAAAAAAGATATTAAATATTTCTTATATGACAGGAGTAATAAAAAAATTATATCCATGCTATACAGGACTAACTTATGTTTATTAGAAACAGTAATAACATGAGGATATACTTTCATATAGATCCCAGTAGAACAAGGTATAATTAAAGAAAAAAAAAAGTGGTCTTTATCTTGATATTCTATGTAGAATTATCAGTAAATGACTGGATGCTCAATAAACATATTGGTACTATTTGAAGAACAAACAAGCATCTGAATAATGTCATATGAAGAGAGGATGAAAGCAATGAAAGGGTTCTCATGTAATTTATGACTAATAATTTAAAGGATATAGCTAAAGATCTCTCTGAGCTGTTGATGTTGACTTTTCAATAAGCCCTGAAATGAGGTAAAAACTCTAATTTTCTGAAAGAAGCAAATGCTTCACAATTTGTTTTAAAGAGGCTAAATTGGTCAACTTTTCTCAGTTACAAGTTCATCATCATAATGTTAGTTCCCACTGAAACAGTGATAAATCTCATTTGTATCAAAAGATTAAGAATCAATATAATTAATCTGGAAAAAATGAGAGAAAAATCTTTAGAGAACTATACTTGGTAGATAGAGTAAGTGCAATTCATTTATTCTGTGCAGATTCTTTAAGGCTTCTGATTTGATTCTGAAGAATATATTTATGAAGAAATTAGAATGATATAAGAATAACCTATACAAGTTCTGCAAAACAGAAACTAGCTAATCCTGAGCTTTTACTATAGGACTTACAATCTATCTGGCAGTATTTTTTTAGGATTCAGTTCCTGGTATGTGCTTTGTACTGTTTTCAGAGACTTGTAAGAATACAATTATTCCTAGTAGCATTTGCAGTGAATCTCACCAGTCTAATTAGTGAACCTTCTCTTTATTGCTATAAAATGGTATAATAAAATAGCACAGTGTTTGTTTACTTTGTTTGTTTGTTTTTAAATTTGGATTTTCACAACAGATTTTAAAAAATCAGAATAAATGCAATGCTTCCAGAAAACTGTATTTTTTCTTCACTTTAGCAAAAGTTATTGTGAGGTTTTCAAAAGTTATTGATCGATAACTTCATGTTTAAGCTAATCAAATTTTGATTGAAATATGAAGAATATACATGTTCTTCAATCTGTTTGTAGAGTATCAATCAAACAAAAGCTTTAAAAAGTGTTGCTATTGCAAACCTTCAAATTATTTTAGGAATATTTAGGCAAAGGGGTTCTTTTCACATCAACTGAGTTATTGCCCATTATGTGACAGGAAGGCAACAAGCTCAAAACAACCCAACCAAAAAGTTATATTCACATGCTTTTTGTTTTGAGATAGATTTTGTTTATCTGAACCCAAAATATTTTTGTAATATAATGGAACTTCCTCATTCAGATGTAAATGTGTTTTCTTGAGCTTTAATGAAGCACTTAATCAAGTCTGTTTACTCAACTACAGAACATATATTCCTTATATCATCATGTAGTTTTGTACACAGAATTGCATGTATTCCACATTCACTGAATAGTTACTGATATAAACAAAGATATCATGATAGGATCTTTTTGGATTTGGTGGGGGTTTTGTTTTTTTTTGTTGGGTTTTGTTTGTTTGTTTGTTTTGTTTTGTTGGGTTTTGTGTGTGTTTTTTGTGGCTTTTTCTTTGTTTGTTTTTGTACTAGAGGCAATTCACATTCAAATGCCTAAGAATAGGAAGAGACTATTAAGTAGAGTTCATATATTAAAAAAGAGCATGTAAGTCCTTCATTCTCCATATATAAATTTGAAATCAACCTCTCCATTTATATCACTACAATTGGATATTTGAAGATTTAGGTATCTTTTCATGTTTTTACAAAAAAATCACAAAATCATTAATGGTAATTTCAAGCTGAGAAGCTGGGTTGGTATGAAAAATGGAGAGTTAAGAATTTTATTTCTGTGGGTATAGTCCCTTCCTGAGTATTGCTATTATTTTAATGCCCTTCACCTCCTCTGATATTTCTTTTGAGTCATTCTACATGTGAGAAGTTAACATGAAATGAAGGGCACAGCCAGGACGCTGACCCCAGCTGACCAAAGGAATATCCCAGACCATATGTCATCATGATCAGCATATAAGTTTGGGGAAGAAGAGGGGATGTTCACAGTTCATTTGGTGATGGGTCTACCCAAGTCACAACTATGCATGATGCCCTGCTCTTGGGAGTGCTGAATACCTGCCTGCCCATGGGAAGCAGTGAACAAATTCCTCATTTTTCTTTGCTTGTGCATGTGGCTTTTGCTTTATCTCTCAGGCTGTCTTTATCTAAGCCTATGATTTTTCTTACTTTCAGCCTTCTGATCCTGCTCCCATACCTCTGTGGGGAGGAGTGAGAGGGGCCATATGGAATTCTGTAGCTGGGGCTAAACCATGACAAAAAATATATATCTAAAGTTAGGATTTCGGGTGGTACATTCACATGCACACATGAGCATATCCACATACTTTGGAAGGTAATGACAAAGGATACATAGTGCTATTGTTGGTAGTGTCTGTTGCAAATGGGCAAAGGGTTTTTGGATGATGGATGACACTGCTTGGTATAAAGTCATAGAACCATTTAGGTTGGAAAAAACCTTTAAGATTATCAAGTCCAATTGTTACTCTAACACTATCAATTCCATCACTAAATCATATCCTTAATGTCACTTTAAATACCTCCAGACATGGTGGCACAAACACTTCCCTGGGCAAACGCTTCCAATGCTTCAAAGCCCTCTCAAAGAAGAAATTTTTCATAATAGCCAATCTAAAAGTTTAATTTAACAGACCTAGAGAAGATCACTTTCACAAAAGCGTATCTCTACAAATATATCATCTCTCTATTACAGCATGAGCCTAAATGTGATGCATGCCTTGCCATTCTTACTGTGTTACCAGTGAGCTCTTCATCTAATATGAGAGAGAACTTATAAATTTGAGACAGAAC
The DNA here is from genome assembly GCF_021018805.1 of Prinia subflava. Classification (NCBI taxonomy): domain Eukaryota; kingdom Metazoa; phylum Chordata; class Aves; order Passeriformes; family Cisticolidae; genus Prinia; species Prinia subflava. Next base: position 29,683,109 of record NC_086249.1, read on the forward strand.
CACTTCTATCACACTTTCTGTCTTGATGAGGAGGAGGTTCCAGATTTATCTGTACTTGATGTTTTTACCATACTGACACTCTTGGTGACAGAATGCTCACAAGGGAACAGTGGAAAAAGGATGATCAAAATTTGCCTCATTTATTGTAATTTTAATCTTCTGAAGGATGTAACATGTTACTGTTTAATACTGCTTGTATATATGTCTGGTTGACCACCTGGACAGTATTACCTAAGAAAATGTGGGGAAAAATAGAGCCATTCCTCTTCTTGTTTTTAGACAGAGTTTGTAGTGTAAAATTTGGCTGAATATTCTTTTCTTGGAACGTCATGAAATGTTACTACAAAGTATTATGACACTGGTATAAGGTGTTCACAGGATGCACAGTCTGTGCTCAAAGAGTGTCATCTCCTTTCAAACAGAGCAAGGGAGGATGGGTAGTGGACTCTCTGGCTGTGGATGAAAACAGGCCTGTCCCCTCATCTGTCCATCTGGTAAAGCAAATAGCTTGTCTGGTTCTGAGGGGAAAATGGCAAAGGACTCCTAAATGGGAGAAACTAACCTTAAGAGTATGATAGAGGCCCCGACACTAAAGTACAGGCTAGCAAGAAAATTCTATCTTTATACTTTGAAAGGCTTTTGAAAAGTATTCATTTTATATATTAGAAAAAAATACTTCTACTGCTACCAGCCCTTTGCCAAACAAGTCTCTCATGACCTTTCTCCTTTTTGTTGAAGGGATATTTAATGAAAATCACAAAAAGGGAAGATGGTCTTTTACTCTTGGTTACATTTGCAGAGAAAATCAGAGTCTCCACAGAGACTACAGTGCCTCGACTGAAGCTACTGCCATTACTATTCTCAGAAGTAACAGCCACTGCAGTTAATCACTTGATTGCCATTTAGAAATGCCTCTGGAGTAAAGCCATACTGGCTTTAGTCTAGAGCCAGAACCAACCAAAACAGATGCCAGTATTAGCCATGTGCCATTTATTCTTTTTTTTTTTTTTTTCCTTCCTTGCCCCAGGACGGAGATAGTTTGCCACCAGCCTTTTGGGGGTGTTGCAAGTGCGAAATGGGCAGTGGGCACTGAGTAAATCTTGGTTTGTATTTATTTCTTACTATCTATGTACTTACTGAAACTTCCCACAGCTAAAGAATAGCTGGAAGTTGTCCAAAATTATTCTCAACTTCTCTGGGTTACAGTGTCAGAGAGGTCAAACCACTCAAGTAATTTTTAAGACCCAGCCTATTTCTACCAGATAGAAAAATCATTCATTACTTGCTTCTGTGAACTGCAGGAGCAGTGCCATCCTTTATACCTGATTTTCTTGAGTATCACAGTGTTACTCACAGTAGAAGGGTCCACTCCTAAGCCACAGAAATAACTTCCTCTTAAATTTCAGCAATTGTGTGACTATGTTTGGAGTTTTTGACCCCTATAAGACTTCATCTTTTTTTGAGATTTCAGTCTCTGATTAATGTCTTCATTCTCTGCAAATCATTCTGAATAATTTCCTTAGTGATCTGTCTCCTGAAGAGGAATTAGGCACCAAGGATCAAACATGGATGTGTCTCTGTACATAATTACACTGTGTCAGGTTCTGATGTCTAACTGAAAAAATGGTACTATTTAAAATCCAATGCTGTTTTCCCCAAAACTTTTATTATTATTTCTGCTCCTTTATTTTGTGGGGTTTGAGAGATGTTAAAAGACATTCACTGCAGGCATCTACTAGTATTACTACTGGATCAAAAAAACTCAACAAAAAACAACAACAAACCCAGACCCAACCCCAAACTAAAAATAGATAAAGAGATCCTGAAAGTTTTTGTGGTGTCTTTTCAGTCTTGTTTGCACGTGCATAACTGCTTCAGGCCTGAGGAGCTTAACATTTAAAGAGCCACAGTACTCAAGAAGCTTTACTCAAGAAAATTGTTTGTATTGACTCCCTTGTTAGTTGACAGCTATTCAAGGTGTCAAGACAAAAAGACAAGACAAGGTGCTCAAGAAGTGGAAATCAGCATAACTTTCAATTTTGCTGTAAGAAATCCTATAATAATTTGCTGGAATGGATTTTTTTTGGATTTTGCTGTTGTTGTTAGTAACAGTCTTTGAATAAACAAGGAAGATAACATTGTAAAAGGTAGTAAGTGTCACAGACCTGTAATCTATTCAATCCAGATCTTGCAAATCAAGACAAGGAAAGAAAGTGATGAGTCCAGCTTCTATCACTAAAGGTGGTCTCCATATCACCTAATACTAATAATATAGCTGTCTAACCTTATCTGTCTAAAAGCTGTCAAGTCTGGGCTAGTCATCAAAGTTCCCTCTGTAGCAAATGGAAAGGAGGGGTTTCATCCGTGAGGTGATCTGTGTCAGCCTAAGATAAATGTTTAAGGTAGAAAGATGGAATAACGTAAGGTGGAAGAGAGGTGAGATGCATCATTCTCTGGACAAATGTGTCCTTCTTTTAGAACTGAAGGTCACAAAGACAATCTGGCTAGACTTGACCCACAGGCAGATAGTATTAGATGAGAAAAATCCTACCTGGCACTCTGGCACTTGAGAAATCATATTACCTTCCTATGGCTATTTGCACATCCATAAAATGGGGCATATAATATGTCCCTACATCAAAAATATCCTGCAAAATTTGATTCATGGTAAGTCTTTATGACCCTTGAGTAAAATGCAGCATAGGGATTGTACAGCATTTTTCTCTAAAGGCAAAAAGTGCAAATTCAATCATTTTATACTATCATCCTTTTTGTAAATATTTATGTTTTACATGCAGCATCCCACCTGGAGCCTTGTAAACAGGTCTCAAAAAGCTGAAACATACACAGAAAATGTGCACACTTAAATTAGTTTGGTGATTGTCAAGCTATTTCTATTAGGCTGTAATAGGCTTGGTATCTATGTCATGTTTTGCTCAGAAAAGAATGAGAAAGAGCTTTAAATGCACTTTTCATCTCAGCATCTCACCCCACATGAATGCAAAATTGAGCCAGGGAAAGCTGTTAATTGGATATTAAGCTCTAACAAATAAATTTTTTGCCAATAATGTCTGTGGTCATCTACTGTGATGTGTTCAATAGGCTCATGTTTTGAATTAAAACCCAGGCTTTTCCTGTTCTATCTCTTTTAGGAGAATGCTGACATATCACAGTTAGAAATTGTTCAAGGCATTAGGAAAAAAATGGGCAAACTCAGAACTTCAGGTATCACATCTTGTTCTCTGCTAGTGAAGTACTAATATTGAGTGGTCTTACAGAAGCTGTAAAGTGAGAAATGGTCCACAGGAAAAAAAGTGGTGAAGTAAAGGAGAAATTTGGGTTCCTGCCTGACGTCTCACTTCTTACATAAATATTTGCCTGTTTGTTTCAAAAGGAAAAGAAATAGGCTTCAGTTTTTTCCTCTTACATTGTACCACCACTACTATGGACGCAGAGAATGTAGTATTCAAATGTCAAGAAGGGAAGGATGTTTTCTACTCAGTAGAAGGTAGGTGAGATAAAGAAAAGCTGTTGCTGGCCTGTGGTGCTGATCCAGCAAAGCCTGGAGCAGTTGCAGCAGTGAAGCCACTTGGTAATTCCTCTTTTCTGGGTCATGTAAATCAGGTGACATTTGTTTGAATGCACAGAGAATCTGCAGGAGGATGGATTCAGAAGGCATGTTGATTTTTAACTTACTGCTTAATTCAAAGGAGCAGCCAGGTCCAGCAGGCCAGAAAGACCAGTTTACCCTCACACACCTGGAGAGACACCAGTGCCACTCAGCTATTAATCAGGCAGGAAGAGTTTGTCTTTGTTAGTCCATGGAAAGGTCTGATCCTTGATGTTTTGAAGCTGCCATTCTAGAGAATCTGTAGCCACCTTCACACCCACCTCTCAACCCCTTCTCCTTATAGGGAAATCAAGGGGTTAACTGTGAGAATCTTAGCTCTTACATTTCTATCTGTATTTTAGCTTTTCTTATATTGCATGGATTTTGCTCATATGCTCTTGTCACACCTTGTCATGGTTTCCTTGGTAAAACTGAGCCAAGATCACACAGCTGCACAGAGCCAGTGCTTCATCATGGATAGCTGAACCTCTGGGTTGAGAATGACATTTACATGATCCTGATTAAAACTGAAATGACTGACTCTTACATATTTTGTACAACAATCATGTAACTTAAAGTATATATTGTGTATATCCCATATCTGACTCATCATGTTTGAGAATAAATTAATTTCTTCCTGTGTTTCTTTCTAATTATTGGCTTGAGCTACTGAAAAGGGTTCCTAATGATGCATGAGGAGACATCCACAGTATTCATTTACCAACCTGATGAGGAATTTCATGGAATACAGGAGAATAATCTGAATCCCTGAAAAGAAAAGTAATCAATATCATACAATTTGAACATTCTTTGTGTATGTGTACTGGAAATTTGGTCTGAAGGAAGGTAGATATTCTGGAATAGTCTTCCAGTAAGAAAGCTGTTTTTTTATAGTGTGGATCAACACATAGCGTGTCTGTTTGCATGAACATAGATCTACACAGATGTCCTAGGAGAATTCTTACCAGTCCTACACTATACCTAAAAAACAACAACAAAATGAACAAAGTAATAACTCACTGAGGAATACATACAAACATACATGGAAATGAGTAATAAAAGGCCCCATGTGTATTGACGGCAACACATTTTCTACTGGTTTTTGGAAGATTCCATTTAAAAAAACACATTGATTTAGGATAATATTTAAAGGTTTTATGTCAAGCATGTGCTTAAGGTGAGGTAATAGCTCAGTGCTGAAGGCTACACTGTGTTTCAGTTGAGATGATTTGTTTTCTTAGTACTTCCATAGTTGTTTTGTTTTGTTTTGCTTTGTTTTTTTAATGAAATGTAGGCATGAGAACATACTACAAAAAATATTGCTATATAATTTCAGCATTTTGGAAAATTTGAGTACAAATTTTTACTTTATTGAGTCAGTCATCATTATTTTACAGCTAAATTTGCTGTTTCTCTTTGATGCTTCCAGAATATCTTTTTAGTAGTCATCTGAATGACAAGAGATCTGTTCTGATTATGCTTGAGGGATTCTTTGAGTTACTGTAATATCAGATATGAGACTTAGAGATGTTCAGTCTTAACCCATGTCATCTGTACCACAGTCAAAATTGTGCTTGTTCTTACCTCATTGTAATAAGATTTCTCAAACATTTTATTATTTGTTTCTACTGACCGAAATGATGTTTACTTCATGCAATTTCAGCATTTATTGAGTGGTCAGATATTACATATTCTTTTGAAGAATAAAAGGTTCTCAAAGAATAAATCCAATGCCTGTATATATGACCAGTGGTGTGGTATAATTCTGGTTTCTAGACAATGTGCCTTGCAGCCTTCTAGCTTCCATCAGTCTGTTTACCTTCATCTCTGCTTTTCCAGGGCCAGCAGCAGCTGACTACTTCTAGCACTGTGGCACCAACAGGACCCTGCCTGGCACACTGAAGAAGGGCAAGGCAGAGGTCTGGGATGTCCCTGGCTCCTCATCCATGGACCATATCCCTGAGAGAAGAGTTCTTTACTGGTTGTTCATTATGTTAAGACGGGTTTTAATGCAAACCTTCAATTTACCTGTGCACGTTTGCCCCATTGATGTCGTTTTAGTGCCCAGAGTCCTCTAATTCTGTAGAGTTGAGATGCAGGACTTTTTGCTTCTCAGCAGCATAATTTACTCTCATAATGTAGCTTTTTCCAGCTAATACTAAATACCTCCATTCTGTTTACCATTTTTTTCATCAAATTGAATCATGAAGGGTAAAATGGAGTTCAGAGCTGCAAATAAAATGTTCCTTGAAAAATTATTGGGGTGGGTGCAAAAGTAAAAGAGGCTATTCAGACTTTCTAGTTATATAAAGTTTGTATGATGTGATAACTTTTTTTGACAAACTACCTAAGCGTAGGTTATTTCTTTTTGGCACTCTTCTCCTATTTGCTGCTTTTCACAAATGAGAATGGGAGCAGAAAAAGACTAGGTATAGTAAATAACACTTTGGATATTTCCTAGTTCACAGCTTCCTCTCCCAGGATGCCTTAATCTCTGACACCAAAGTTAAGTTCTTGCACTGAATCATGTTCATTAGGAATCTAAACAGGTTAAATAACATAAAATACAGTGAAATAGCATAAATATCTTTTTTAATCCTCCAAGAATTAAAATTAACAATCCTATGATATTGTCATGCAGGTTTTGGAGAAAAAATCCTTTATTAACTCAGAGGAGTTATAGAGAAGGAAGAGGTGGAGAAAAAGAACTTATCTCACACCACAATACAGTTAGTAGCCCAACTCATGCAGAATTGTCAGTGATGATATTAAACATTATCCCTCTAAAAGCAGATCAACAACTTGTGAATTTAGAGCTTTAAGTGATATATTGTCACATACCGCTCTGGCCATTAATTAATATTAACCATCAGCATTTAAAATTATGTTTCAGAGCAATGTTTGATCCAATATAGCTAGAAATATAGGAAAATAGCAAATAGTTGACTGAAGATGTCAAGATGGTGAATGAAGAACCCTGAGGAAACTTTGTCATGAGGTTTCAGAGCTGGAATTTTTTCTTGCTGGGTTTCACTGTACTTGTCATAATTGTTTCACAAGGAAAATCTGATTGAAGAGAGATCTGCAAAGTCTTTTGATGAGAAAAGAAAATGCTTTCCAGTGAGAAATCAATATGCATAACTTACCGAAAGGAGATTGAACAGTGACTTAATTAAGGAGTATAAAGATTTTCAGCAGAGGAAAATAGCAGATACTAATTAGGTCTTCAATCTTTTGGAAAAAACATATTGCAAAAATGAAAAACCATTGGAAGAGAAATCTAGAATATTTCAAATGAGAAATACAACACAGATTTTTAACTATGGCATAATCAAGCATTTGCAGGGATGGAGAGGACAAAGAACTGCAAGTGATGGATTTCTTTGTTTCTTTCATCTTCAAATGAAACTGCATATCTGTCTAGTAAACACGCTTTAGATAAACTAACATAAATAAACCTGGAACAATGTAACAGTAAATTATATGGTCTGTGGAAAATTTAGGTGGTTAAAGCAGGTGATAGATTTGCTTCTGGTTTCAACTGATGACAAGGGCTGGCCAATTTCTATGTATTTACCCTTCCTTGTAGAAAGCTGGGGCTCAGATCAACATTTGCACAGTTTTAGCTGACCTTCATAAATTCTTTCAGTCTGCCTTGGAGTCTGTCCTTCTCCATTTTCTAGCACCCATAATACCCAGTTTGGTTGGCTTATAAGTCAGACTGCATAACCAAGAAGAGAGAAAAGCGTTCTCTAGTCCAGTTCATGCTTGCTGTGATCCTTGGGTTGGTTATCCTTTCCCCAGACTGCAGCACACAGGTTGCCCCAGTGTATTTTGTTCCCAGATGGCTTTTGTGAAGAGTCTCTTCTGGTATTAGTCTCAGTCTGGGACTGCAAATGGCTCAAGAGACTGAATTTCTCCAGCAAAATGAAGTGTGCCATAAGACAAAAATCTAGCTCACTATCATTTATTTGATTTCTCTCCCTGCTTTGTTTTGCCTGTTTATAATTGTCTCAGTGCATATTTCTCAGTCTTTGTTTCAAAAGTGAGATTCTTCCATAAACCCTTGTATTTCTCTGCACATGACCACTTTGGCAGTAGCAGTTACACATAAAGGCTAGGGCCCAGCGGGCTGGAGAGAACTATGGTTCAAAGAGAGATTGAAGATTGTAAACACAGGGCGAATAATACAGATAAAGTGGGAAGTGGGAACACTGAGATCAGATGACAGGAAAATATTACTCCTTCAACTGGGTGTTCTAGCTATCTATCTTAGATTTTCAGTGGCATTTCTGAAATACGTGAGTAAGATAAGGATTTTCTCTCAAGTGGAGTTTTCTATACTATATTCACTAAAGCTCTGGCACTGCACTCAGAGGATTCATTCTTGTAGGCTGTCACTACGAAAATAATAAGATTTGGTGTATTTTCAGAATGTGTTTCAGGAGGCATGAGAAACATTTAAAATTAATAATTTACAGCTTTGGTCCATGGTGTATTACTCTTTTCTTGTTCCTAATCTTTTTTTACCTTGAGATCAACAGGACTGCTGTTACCAACTACAGTGGGAGTTGGGAACATTAGACCTTTTCCTGTTTCTGTTTCTCAAATGTATTCCTGGTGATTGATATAAGTCAGGGAATACAACTTGCTGTTAAATCTGAAAAGTGTCCCTTTTCAATGCAACATCCCCTGGACATTCTTAAACTTTACAAGTGGTGATTAGTTGTTGTACTGTGCATATCACAGACTCACTCAGATCCCAAGTAGTGAGGTCATCTACTCTATCACTGTGTCCCAGAGCAAGATCTGCAGTGTCTGTGTCATTCCTTGCAGGTGTGCTCCTCAAGAGATCTTAGCTCCAGTGAGGTGGGCTGCATAGCTGCTCATGGCAGTCTGATGCTGTACTTTAGTGACCTCACTGTTATAAAGTTTCCTCATATGTCTAGCCAATCTTCCTCATTGAAGTTTAAACCCATTAATTTTTCTCCTATCTTCTCTGGAGATGGAGAACAAATTGTCCCTGCCCTTTTGGAGTAGCTTTTCTAATAGGTGAAGGCTGTGCCATACCTGATTCAATGCTCTTTATTGTCAGCTAAGTCCAATTATTTTACTTTCCATCTTTTTGATTCTCATTGTTCTTTTTTCTTCCATCCCCTCTCCCAGATTTAAGCACAAATACAAAAACTGAATACTACAATCCCATCATACAATGCAAAATACATTGCTACTTGGGTTATCCACCTTGTTAATATTTTCCTTGGCCTCTGTGTTCTCATTATTATTTTCTGTCTATTAATTTCTTCACTGATATTGACTGTCTGCAAATTATTTTGATTAAAATAAATATTTGTCTCACAAAATAATTTGGAATATCATTAATAGGTGGAGAAGTGTTCTGAATGGACTTTGAACAAGAAATTTCCTTTATTAAGTTACCTTGACAATATATATATATTTGTTTCATTTCCTGGCTGAACACCTTACTATTTAAAATTAAACAGCATGTTTCTCTTTTCTTTGTTTTAAAGATCGTAGTAGCTCACTTTAGATAAGTCTCACCTAGAGTGTGTAAGCTTCAGTTTTCTTCAGGAGACTATTGATTGATGTTACACAGCCTTAAAAAATCTGCATGTTACACCTTTCGTTTTTAAGGTGTCTCTTCTCTCATACATCTACCTTTAAGTTGTAAGCAGATGCCTCTTAAGATTTGGCCTGGAGGTTTTGAGGTTGGAAAGATAGATCTAGACATTTATAGTGTTTAGCACCTCATGGACAGAAAAAAATCCATTGGTGCAGTAAAGTCAGTGGAACAGCATCAATTTTAGTTATTCAGGGTGCAGGGCAGCAGTCCACAGATTTTTATGGGACCAAGGCTTAAGTCACATTTTTGAGAGATAAGGTTTTGCATTCAGTTCTACAGGAAAATTAGAACTAGAATGTGAGAAAACAGGACAGAGACTCCATGTGGGCCATGAATCGCAATGTGTTTTTGTACACATACCATTCAAGTGAAAAGATGAGGGGACTATGCTCCAGCAAGAAAGGTGTTCTAAGCGTACATCAAAAGAGTTTGAACACCTTTGAACACCTCAGGAGACTGGTTCATGGTGAGGCATTTATCAGAGGCATTCCAGTCAGAAAGTAGACCAAACTAATTTTCTTTTCCTTCTCCACTGTTTTCTAACAGTACAGTTAAAAAGGAATCTCTGGAAAGCTATTATTTTTTTCTCATTTGTGGGAGTAATCTAGCCTTTGATGTTTACCACCCAGGGTATGAACACAGGACAACTAAATATTAAACTTGTGTGATGCAAACCCTTTTGTGAACATAGCTCTTAGTGTTGTCATGCTTGTTTTCCAGTCCTCCTCTCAACAGCACTCATGATCTCTGATGGAAAAATACATTTCTCTCAATTTACTCTGCTTTACTAGACTATAAAAAAGATGTGTCTTGTTTGATGATCTTATTATGGTTACCACTTTCCTCAGATTTGACAGGAATATTTCAACACACAAAGGTTGAAACAGGAGTGAAAAAGGAATGAAACAAGCAAGGAGATGCATGGTGAATGCTCATCCTATAATGCATGAATAGTTAAAACTCTATGATTCCTGCTGGTTGTATGTAGCTCTAAATAAAACATTGCTGGAATGAGTTCATAACTGTATTTGTTGCAAATTTTGAGATAAGGCAAATGAAATGGTAGTGGCAATGAATTATTGAAGATTGTAAACACAGGGCAAATAACACATATAAAGTGGGAAGTGGGAACACTGAGATAAACACTGAGATGATTGTTATCATATTGCTAGTGTATGTTTTTATCTGAAAAAAACCTCCAAATCATTTTGACTGTTCGCTTTTCTGGCATTTTGTTATGGTGGTTTCTGCTCCAGCACCTTGTTTTTAAATTTCCATTACAAGCATGAGTCAGGCTTCCATGGTACTTACTTTGGCATTTACCACAATATATTTTTTTTCACCCACAGTTTTAAATAACTAGGAAGACTGTGAGGCATCATCAGTGTCCTTCTACTTTCCTTCTCTTACATGATGATTTCACAAAAATTGAAATAAATTCCTTAAAACATACAAAATGTTCTATGGAAAACAACAATTTAAAAACATTCAAGAGTCTTCAATGGGGAAGATTTATCCATGATAACTTAATATGTCATTATAACTACAGATGTGATGAATGGAAATTGTTAAGTTTTGTTTGAAGGAGGATTAGTTTTCAATTACAGTCACTTACAATGCCTGGAAGAATTTTTTGGCTCCCATCTTTCATTCAACATGGAGTTTTCTCTAAACAGATCTCGAAGTGATGTTTCTAAAATGATACTCAGCTCAGAAACCTTGGTTAGATCTGAAGAGCTGGCAGTCTGCATCATGTTTGCATGGTAGGGTTTTGGTGCTGTGGATCTACAGGGACGGCTTCTGTGAGAAGCTGCCAGAAGCTTCCTCCATGTCCAACAGGGCCAATGCCAGCTGGATCCGGGACAGACCAACCACTGGCCAAGGCCAAGTCCATTGGACATGGTGGCAGTGCCTCTGAGATAACGTTTAAGAGGAGAAAAGAAAAAGCTGAGCTACAGCAGCCAGGGAGAGGGATATGTGGGTATGTGAGGAACATCCCTCAGTGAGGGATGAGGATATGTGAGAGGAACATCCCTGCAGACCCAAGGTCAATACAGAAGCAGGGTCAGGATGCTCCAGACACTGGAGCTGAGATTCCCCTGCAGCCTGTGGTGCAGACCAAGGGGAGGCAGCTGTGCCCATGCAGCACATGGGGGTCTATGGGGTTGCAGAGACCAATGTATGGCCTCTGGAGAGCCCCATGCTGGAGCTGGTAGCTTCTTGAAGGAGGCTGTAACTCTATGGGATGCTTGTGCTGGAGCAAGCTCCTGGCAGGACTTTTGGAGACAGAAACCCATGCTGGAGTAAGTTTGCTGTCAGGACTTGTGATCCCACAAAAAGGAACTATGCTGGGGAGGTTAAGGTTAGATATTGTATTTAAGGGTGTTTTAGGTTTGATGTTAGAACAAGATTCTTCACCCAGAGGGAGTTTGGGCACTGGAAGAGGCTCCCCAGGAAGGGTCAAAGCACCAGTCTGACAGAGTTCATGAAGCATTTGGACAATTTTCTCAGGCACGTGGTGTGATCTTGGGGTGTTCTGTGCAAAACCAGGAGTTGGACTCCATGATCCTGATGAGTGTCTTCCAGCTCAGGATATTCTGTGATTCTGTGTTCCTGAAGGACTATACCCTGTGGCTGGGACTGGAGCAGTTTGTGAAGAACTGCAGCTTGTGGGAAGGACTCATTGAAGGAGTGTGTAGAGGACTGTCTCCTGTGGGAGGGACCCCACACTGGAGCAGGGGAAGACTGTGAGGAGTCCTTCCCCAGGAGGGAGGGGTGTCAGAGACACCATGTGATGAACTGTCTGCAGATAATATTCCCTGATTCCCTGTGCTGCTACATGGCGAGGGGTAGAGAAATCGAAGTTGAGCCCTGGAAGACTGGAGGGGTGATGGAAAGGTGTTTTAAGAATTAGTTTTAATTTTGCATTACACTACTCAGATTTGATTTGCAATAAATTAAGCTAATTTCCCAAACCTGAGTCTGGGTGTTTTCATGACAGTAATTGCTGAGTGATCTCTGTCTGTCCTTATCTCAACCCGTGAGCCATTCATTTTCTCTTCCAAGCTCAGCTGAGGGAAATGATAGAGCTGCTATGGTAGGCACCTGGCACCCAGCCAGGAACAACCCACCACGGAGCACTATGCCTTACAGCAGATTATCGCTGCCCTGGTCTCTTCACTATAAGGTTTTCCCTGTCTGCATAAGAAATGGAATAAATTTGTTAGGATGTTTTTAGAGACACGAGCTTGGAAAGAGCACTGTCATGGTGATACTGGCATGGTGACACTAGTGTGCTCAATCCACCTGTCCTCAGGTGACACTAGGGGCCAGGGAACTCTGGATAGCTCTCAGCCTGGCCACATGGGCAGGAGTGGCTGTTCTCTGACTGCTGGCAGTGTGAGAAATGGTGCAGGGCAGAGCTGCCTTCTGCACTCTGAGGTCTCTTCTATATTGTCAGGTCCAGGTTTGGAGCAAGAATCAGAGCAGGCTCCCTCAGAGACCTTTATTCTCCAAAGATGGTGCAAGCCAGAGAGGGAACAGGGTCCTGTGCCAACTTTTAAATTGGGTGATAACAAGGGGTAGGTACAGCTTTGCAACCAATCTGGGACACGATGGGGAGGGGAGAGCAGAGGGATCCCCATCTGACATCCAAATGGGAAGGCAAGGGGCATGGGAAGGGTCAGTGCACCAACGGGACATGTGAAAAAGGGGAATTCCAGGGTGTGATTTAAGATTGACAGGGATTTCTCTAGAACTAAGGGAAGGGACTAGGAAGGATCGACATCATGGAAATAAGGTCACAGGTGGGTCTGGGGAGTGATGGACAAGAGGGCAGGGGAGGGGAAAAACCTGTGGTAAAACCAAGCAAACCAAACACTGAGGAACAAACCATCTGGAGAATAACTTAACAGTAACTTACCAAAACTTATCGAAAACCCACCACCACACTAAGGGCTCTCCTGATTTCAGGAAAAGGTGCTCCCATTCCCCTCCCATTTGCTCCTGACAAAAGAAATAGTTTGGACATGATTGGTATAGAAGAATGAAAAGTGAGTTTATTATCTTGCTTTAAGTGGTGATGATCAAACACAGGGCTGCTGGCAGCTATATACAGCAATAATTCATCTTAAGGCTTGCCTGCGTTACTATCCCTTTTCCCCTTTCTTGGTCCCATCTTCTGTCTTCATCTGTATTGCCACACATTGTCTGTGTTAGTTCCCTTCCAAAAAAATCAGTGAAAATATTAGTATTTTTTTAGTCCTAGCCTTGCTACATCCATATTCAAATATGGTATTACTGAGATATGCTCCTGGCATCACCAATTCTATTACCCAAAAGTTCTGCAGTACCCCCATCCATTATTTGTGAAGTTTGGTCATTCCTCTTATACATTTCCCTTAACCACCTGTTAAATCTGACCATATGTCAAGGAGTTATCCTTAATCTTTATCAGCTTTTTTTCCTGTTGTCTGTCATATCCAGCAACTTCTTCTGTCATATCCAGTAATTCCTTACTTCCTGTCCAGCTGGGTTAGTCTTGGTCCTAATTAGCAACATATTCATCTGTCTGCAGTCCTAAAATCTTGAAGAAAAATTTAAGGATTACAAAGATTATGTTAGAAATTGAAATGTACAAACTACATTTGCACATTTTTATATACTATTATTATTTATGTTGTTGGTTAGAGAGCAGTAATGAAAACTTATTGCATAGTGAAATGTTACCCATGTGTAAATGTAACTATGGCAGGAGTGCTTGAAAACATCACTGAAGCTGTGGAGTGTGTACTCTAATAGAAAAGAGAATGTAATTAAGGGTCTTTGGGACTGTGTGGAAGAAGAGAACTTGACATTTTTTAGACTAGTGAGATACATGACCATAACATCTAGATCACATAGATACTCTGATGTCAGAGAATGAGTTGTTAGAAGTGTTGACTATCAGGAGACAGTGTTGCTCAATAGATTTGTGTGCCTAGGAGAAAAAAGTGACAGAAAAGGAATATAAATTAGGAACAGCAAGAAAATCCAAGACAACTAAATAAATGGTCATAGCATGAATCTGGGCTGAGGTAGGGAGAATGCTTTTGCGAGAAGCAATGTTTAAGGAACTGCTTTGCACTGCTAGCAAGACAACTTTGAGTCCATTTTTATCCAAGTTAACAGGACCCTTTATGTTTTCTCACACAGTTGAAAACTTGTAATGAAGAAGTCCATCATCATTGGGATTTTTTGGTTTTTTAAATTTTCATGATGGAAATGGTGCAAAGGATCCATATTCCTCATGGCTGCTTCAGTGAAATTAGTGCCCACTATTTCCTAGATAGAATGCTGAAATAATATATTAAGTTCTATTAGATTACCTAATTTATTGATCTGTACAATTATTATCAAAGTTTTATCCTTGTTTTATAAGGATGATTATTGATTACTAAATGACTTTAATTTCAGTAAACAGCACAGAGAGTGAGTTAAATTGAATTATCAATAATTAATTGCTGAATGCTAGCATATGTTTTCATTGATCCTTGGCAGGAGGTTTAAATTCAGAAATTTGAAATGCTTCTGTAGTTTCTTCCAAGATAGTAATTATTATTATATTGTTATTAGAGTCCCTAGTAGTTTTAAAGATAACAATTCATTCATTATAACTGGCGCATCTTTTCATCCTGTTGCTATCTTGTGATTAGCACGATAGTCTAGTGGCAACTTTGAACATACTTTACACCTGATCTCCTTGCCATTTCTAATCCAAAATGTCCATAAACATGGCAAGGTTACTAATAGGTGAGAAAAAAAAAAATTGTTCTTGAGTCATTACAAGCTGGCACTGTGGTAATTAATTTGGATAGCTTACATGGATAAAGTAAGTAGGATTTGTCTTACATATTTAAAGAGATTGATGGGTTGTTTTTGTGATAAGTTCTCCTAAGTTCCTGTGCCTCTTCCAGGGGTCAGTGCTGCCTTGTAAGTGAGGGAAAGTGGGAAAAACGTCTATGACTCTTCCCTTGTTCCTTGTACAATGCCAAACCCAGTTAACTGACATTTTAAATACAGGGGATTGAGCTTGGCTGGGTAAGAGACAGACTTGCACTCTGCTCTGCCTCTGCTGCTGCAAGGAGGCTTTAGCAGGAAAGGCAGCTCGGAGCTGTGAGAATGCTCAGACATGAAAGACAGATAAGGTCATTTATCAATGGCCAGCAGACACATATGAAGATTTATCTTCTCTCAGGAAGACGTATGTCATAACAGCTGGACTTTCTCTTTTGTTTAATGTGTCAAACAGGTAGTAGAGTACCAGATATTTGTTATAAGTAGTAAAATCTCACTCATCTCTTGGCTTCTCTATAATTAAAATCATCAGCAAAGTTAGAACTTCCCCAAAAGAACTCCAAACAAAGTGGGAACTCTAACAAAGTTAGAACTCCACCAAAGTTCCTCAGGAGATGAAAAGGTTAGATGACTAGCAGGCAAGCCAAAAGGGGAATAGTTTGTCTTAGAAATGCTGGAATATTTAATTTCTGAATGTATGAGATCAAATTTTTTTTTTGCTTTTTCAAATTGGATTCATCAGCTTTTTCAAATTGGATTCATCAGCAAAAATTAGGGGTGAAGAAGATGATGATGAAAATGAAGATACATACTGCACTGAAGAGTGTTACTCCTACAGAAAAGGTCTTTCAGTGCCTCCTTTCTCTGTGTGTTTGGCACTCTTTGTTCAGTCCCTAAGGTGAGCAATCTGTGCACCAAGGGAATTCCAGAAACCCCTGGAGGTAGAGGAAATTTCAAGTGTTTTGTCAGGAGAGTGCTGGACAATGAGATGCCAGAGAGCTGCCTGCATAATCACACACTGCATTTGGATCTAGGACTGGCAGATCAAGACTGTTTTTACTGCTTTTAGTGGTATACAAAAGACATGACACTTCTCAGATAATCCTAGTAGTATTTCTTTATACCACATGAGCTGTAGTGAATAATTTCCTGCTTCCATAAGCCCAGTGTAGTTCTTCTATGTTGTTCAGCTGAGTGGTTGTTTGTAATAGAGACCTAGTAAGACAAACAGGAATAAAATATGACTGAGTGAGAAAACTTAACTCCAATGAATTCAGCTCAGATATCATGAAGGTATCTGACATTAAAGCAAAAAAATAATTAAAATTAATAATAATAATAATAACAAAACCAAAACAACAACAACAACAACAAAACCCCAAAAAACCCCCCAAAAAATACCACAAAAATACCCCAAACACCACAAGAAACAAAACCAGGACAACCCAGACAAGCAACAAAAGAAAAAACTGGACCAAACAAAAAACTCAACCTAACGAGAAAAGAAAAAAAAAGAAAAAAAAAAAAAAGGAAAGAAAACGGTAAAAACTCTCTCTGTGTGGAAGAACCTAAGTCTTAGTCTAATGAAGAAAATAAGACGGGAGGACAAGACACAAGACATCTAAATCTGTGCCTGGTCTAGGTCTTAGTTTTCACTTGTCTCAGAAAGGGATGATCTCCGCAGATCTTTCTTTCTCTCTCTTTCTCTTTCTCTCCTTAAATTCTGTGTTGTGAAATCACTGTAACAGTGGAGTATTAGATATGAATGTAAGAAGCAACTCACATTTTCTTCAGAAGACTTTATTATTATTCCTCACATTATAATTTTATCCATCTAATTCTAAAACTTATTGAAATAACAGAGTTTTCCATCTACTTCAATAGGCTTTAAGTCCATAAATATTAAAATTAATCTTCTTTTTTGGAAGTTATTTCAAGTTAAATGCTAGAACATGAGTTATGATAAGACAAGAAGCAATCACACTTTATAACACTATAACTCTAACTATTATGTAATGACACAGTTATTGTAGTTTGTGTAATTATATTGTATCTAAGTAATTAGTAATATTTCTTATAGCAGGAAGTTTAGTCCCATTTCTTGTACTGCTTTTTAATACAACATTATTTCATAGTCCTACCAATCCTTTTATATGTAGTTATATGATGCAGTTATTTATACTTCAATTGCAGTCATTTATGTACAGAACTTTGCAGTTAAGCTCATGTATTATTAATTACCTAGATGAGAATGCATAACTACCCCAATGCACACACTGCAGCAGTCTTAAAAGCCAACTACCAAGTAACTCTAAAACTTCCTGTAAGTAATACAAAGCTTATTTACTACCACAGAACTTCAGTTCTAGATAAAGCCAATACATTTCATTGTAGAGAAGGGAGTTTTTTTCAGCAAGGCAAAAGGTGGCAGTCTTTTGACCCACATAGGTAGGAGCTGAATGCCTCCTGTGAAATACCAATACAAATTAAATAGCATAGGGGGATCAAAGGCATCAGTTTGCCACTAGAGCTCTAGAACTCTCCTATAAACTTATAAACAGACTGTAGACATGAAAAAATACTAACTGGCTTGTCTATGTTTTTGGTTACCAGTGGATAGAGTTTGCCTAAGCTTTATCCAATATATTTAGGATAAGGCCAGGTGTAGTCTGCTATATACACCCCTGGTGAAGTCTGGGGCATGGATTTCCTTCAAAGTGTTTCAAATAGAGATGACAGCTTACAGACAGTGTATAATGCTTATGTGCTAACAATTTACTTTGGATGAAAGAATAATTTTTTTCCCCTTAAAACTGTAAAAGGATACTTTTGTCAAGATCTTAAAAGTGTATGAGACTTGAGCCCCCTTGGTTTCTCATGTATCAGATTGAATGATGAGCACTATACTGATCCAACAGTATACACCTGGATCAGCAATTCTATATAGCTGATACCAATGTTACTAAGTGCTGGTGTTGTCTTACACTGCTTGTGGTATTTCTGCACATCACCATACACCTAAATCTCCATGCTGAGAAGCTACAGCTCTTACCACCCAGGCTCAGTCTGTTGCTGTCCAACAGCCTGCCACTCCCTTTCCAGAAATGGGGAAAACCCCCTTGCAATATTGAAAGGGAGCAACTGAAGGCAAGTCACATCCTCTCCTCTCTGCTCCCAGCAAATGGTTGAAGAAGGGAAGCTTTTCTTCAGATGTACCGCTAGCAAGGATCTGAAGGTTTCAAGAATTCCTCTGAGAGTAAGTATCAGTCCCCAAGGAAAATCAGACGAGCTCACTGCTCTTACTTCAAGTTACAAGTGCTGTCACTGGTGCTTTGCTGATATTTCAGAGGTTCTTGCCCACATCACTTAACAGTGTGGTGCCACCTGGGGCCGGGTGGCACATTCTGGAGCTGTGACCTCGAAGGGCTCCTCTAACCACACCCCCTGCCATGCAGACTCATCGCATGCCTGCACACACCATTAAACCTGCAAATTTGTTCTGCAGCAGCATGGTCCAGAGGTCTGTGTACGGTGTTTAGGGTACTGAATGACGCACAGAAGCTTCTGAGGGAAAATCAAATAAATATTTTATGATACAATAATCTGAAGGATTAAACTCTTATTTAGCCTACGGTTGAAGACTCACATTTTTTACCTTCCTTCAGTGTATATGCAACAGACCCACCAGAATTATTCGGCAAAAGACAGCAGCATCTGCAGCCATCCTAAAACAGGGAGGATCCACATGTTTTTAATTATTTGAAAAGAAAAAAGAAGAGCAGCTGCGTACCCCAAGTGACAGATATTTAGATCAAGCGATAACAATGATACTGTATATATATTACAGATATATTATGTACCTATCTGACTGTTAATGAATTCAACTAATTTCCCCAATTTGAGGGGTTTTTTTTGCCCATGACAGTAATTGGTGAGAGGTCTTTCCTAGTCCTTAGCCCACAAGCCTTTTTATATTTTCTCTCTCCTGTCCAGCTGAGGAGGACAGTGACAGAGTACCTTTGGTAGGCAACTGGTGTCCAGCCGAGAACAAACCACCTCACTCTCACACATTCTCACTCCTCTCTCCAGATGCATTTGCTCTTCCATCTTTTTCCTCTGGTTCTTAAATATGTTATCTCAAAGGCTATACCATTGTTGTTGATAGTATTGAGCCTTGGACAGTGGCAAATCTGTCCTGGAGCTAGCTGGAATTGATTTTACCAGACATGAGGGGAACTTCTGGCAGCTTCTCACAGAAACCATCCCTTTAACCTCCCCACCACCAAAATAAAATAAAAATAAAATAATATAAAATAAATCTATATTTAAGCCATGAGTCAAATGAAAATATTAGAAGGTATGATTGCAGCCTACAGTGCCTTCATTAAACATATATATTTTCTCATTTAATTGACAGTGGAAATTATTGGTGAAGTATCATTTTAAAGTGAAACAACATAATGTCCTGTCAGGTTGAGCATGTTCACACAATGGAATATTAATTTTGATTTAGCATTATAACTGTAGGTGTCAAGAACTTGCCCTCTTGTTCAAGATATGCCTTAACATTTTCTGAATCTCCTACTACAGTCAAAGTTAAATTTACAGTCTTGACATTTTCCACTGCCTTTAAATATCTCTGTGACTAGTTATTCAAACATTTTCATAGTAGTATTATTCCCTTGTGGTTCTGAAGTTTGTAATGATCTTCAAGTTTGAAGTTCTGAAATAAAGTAAGGGATAATTTGAAGGGGAAAAAAATATTATTATGACATCAAAATAACTTTTTAACTTTAATGGGCTGAAGTACTAAGACAAAATCTAAAATAGAGTATTTTCATGATCAGCCAGTGAGGAGAAGAAAGTCTGTGCATGTATGGATATGCATATAAAATTGTTAACCAGATCTTCCATTTTGTCATGCAAAGCCCAGGGAAAGTCAGAGATGGTCATTCCCCTTAATTTACAAGGAGCAGATCAGTTCCATTAGCATGAAAGCCCACAAAGTTTGCCACGTTTGGTTGCTAGAGCCACACAGAGGAAAGCTGATGCATAAACGATGCACTCCTCTTTTTACTTTACCTTTCTGCTATCATCAGTCTTCTAGGAAAAAATCCCTGGTTATGACTTTGAGTCGCCTTTTTGTGGTTGAACTCCTTCCTCTCATTTAGTACAGCTCTAACAGGATCTGTCTTTGCCTAATTCTCCCTGTGATAAAACTAGATATAGTTACTGTGATATGAATGATGTCACTGGAGAAATTGCATCTGGAAATTGAGCTTTCTGCAGAGGATTAAGAAACAGGGTTAGAACAAGCAGCTCCATGTCCCTTTGGAAGACCACTTTATTGTCTACAGCTTTCCCACATGTAGAGTATTACTTAGTGTAGGTTGGATACAGTGTTTCTTCTCCAGAATATTCATATTAACAATCATTTTTAAAAGAATAGCTAACATAACCAGATGAAGGAGAACTATAAAGACAGGATGAAAAACATGACAGCAAGTTAATCTTTGGCACCATTTGACTCAATCATTAAGATCATTAAGTCTACAAATTAATAACATGATTTTTCTTTGTGCCAGTTGGATATAAAAGACCCTTTTTTTGGCTCTAATACTTATAAGGTGCTTAGTAAACCTTATGTACAGCTTTCAAGCACTACTAAATGGAGATGCTCCAGCATTATATTCTTGTTGCTATGCACTTGAAACTTTCAGAGATTGTGATAGTAACTTGTGATGTATATGTTACTATGGTGATGACTTTCTTAATGAACAGAATATGAAATTGGCTCATAACACATACACACTTTTAGCCTGTAGACGGCAGGGGCTTTGTATGGATCAGTATTCACAGTTGCTGGAATGTATGATTAGTGTATTACACGAGGCTGATGGTGCATGCTCAAAGGTTCTTATTGTGGCAGCAGATGCTGATCTGCAGAGCATTAAATATCTTTTCCTGAACAAGAGCCTTCCACTTGCATATAAAAGATGTAGGAACAGTTGGGTACAGCCAACTCATGTTACATGCAGAGAGACTACATGCAGACTCCTTCAGGCATAAAAGCAATATTGCTTTGTTTGTGTGGCACCACACTGAAGATAATAAATTCCCTCTCTAAGAACAGTCACAGCACAGCCACTCAGCATCTTGTGTACTACAGAAAAGAGTTGCTCAAGGGAGGTCAGTGTCTTCAGCCCATTCACCGAGAGGGAATAATACCTGCAGGAGGAGCCAACTTGCTTAACGGCTATCTAAAGGGCCTGAAGACCTCCACAGTCATCCTAGAACTTCAATAGAAATCCAAACTCTCCAGCTGAACACCACTGTGTAGGCACAATATACTGCCAATTCTGCCGTGCACTTCCTATTCAAGCTCATAGTCCCTGCTCCTGCATGCTCTGAGGAGAGGCTCAAGGCTGGGGAGTCTGTCGGTGCACTTAATGCACGAGGAAAATATTATCAATGTGCTGATTTTAGCTGGGGTAGAGTAAATTTTCTTCAGAAAAGATTTTAGGAAAGTTATCAGGTTCTGGTAAGATGGGTGATGCTATCCCTAGGGTAAGATTCTACCCTGCCCTGCCCTATTTTGGTCTAGGAAACTAAAATATTTATATTCTTCTTCTGCAACTGAGTGTCTCCCACTCCACTTTTTGGTCCCCAGATTTCAATAAGGCAGTAGGCAATAAGTCTCACATATGTAAAAGTGAAAATTATAGTTGAGAACTTAACTTACTTAATTTTAAGTAATTTTTCAAAGACATCACAAAGGCAGGGTTTAAACAGAGATTATAAAGCTACTCAATCCTCTGGACAAACACTGAGAGAGAGTGATAGAATTGCCTGTGTAAAGAGTGACAAAGAAGTCATAAATTTTCATACAGCTGAAAAAAGAGTGTGTTAAGTAATATTACATAAGGAAATTCCAGACTATTTTTTTAAAAGACCAGATACAGAATATTTTTATTTTAAAAAGCTGTTGCAAATGGACAGGCAAGTAAAAAATTATTTATGAGGATCTAAGCATGCTATTCTCACTTTACTACAACATCACTACTTACACTACAACTAGAAGTAATTAGTATTTATCACTTGCAGACTTCGAAGTGCTTTTCTATACACATGATTTGATGGGTTTCTTGAAGGTGTCAGAGACTGATTTTTTTCTGGATCCTCAAAAACAGATTCATGCATTAGGCTGTTGACAGAGTGGCAGAATAATCTTATGGATGCGCCTTGCCCAAAACACAAGGGAAAGCATTTTCATGTAGCGTATCTTTTCTTCACTCAACCACACAATGCTGCTTCTATCAGTTATTGCTTCTTTGCTCCAATTCCATCCATTTTGCCCAGAAATCCAGAAACCTGTCTTCTTTTTTTTTCTTTTATTAGACCAGATTTGAAAGGTTTTTCTTGCAAGTCGTGACATGTTTATCCAGAACATTGTTACATTGTTTTACAGAATACATGAAATTGCAGTCACAGTATGCATGTAGGAAAGCCCCTTTGAAAGCTTTATTAACATCAGATAAATGTATATTTTCTTAATATTGAAAAAGTGAAATACAATTTTAATAATGCAATAAGATTTCAATAATATTCATAAAGATGCATCAAGAATGTCTGTCTTTTTTTTTAAATACCAAAATACATGGCATCCTCAAGCATTTGAATTGCTTACCAGCTCTGAAAGTGGTAACTCTGTAATGTACATAGAGGGAATTACTTAGTCCTGTAGCGTAGTATCTGAACATATTAACATTATGATTTCTATCATTCAACACACCCAGTTCCTCCTAGAATTGTTTCTTTTCATTTGTAGTCGCACTAAGATCTGATTTGGCCACCCTCTTTGGTGACACTGACAGTAGAACAACTCCTTTAGATGCTTGTGGACTTTGCTGTTCTGGGCAGTAACAAATTCCTAAGCAGCAGCATTTGCAAAAGATGGATAAAGGAGAATAGCGAAACCTGCTCTGGTCAGTCTGCATGGCACCCCTCAAAACTTCCCCAGCAATACTCAGACAAGAGATCTAAAGTCATCAGAATAATACTTTTTCATTGAATTAATTTGGCAGGAGGGGGTGGTATTATTTTATTTTAATTTTGGTAGAAATCAGATTCTATTGAAAGAAATTTTATTTTTAACATCTAATAATCCATATACTTTTGGTGATAACATCTTTACCAGTAACATAAGATGTTCTATTCCTTCAGTTTAAAGCCCATATTCTGTTCCTCATAATTTTACCAGACTTGGACAAAAAGACTACGGTTCTTGAATTTATATATGTATTGAACACAAATCCTGAGAAAACTGATGGATATAATTGTAAGGATACTTCCCATTATATTTGGAAGGTCACAGGGATTGGGTGGACAAGGGTGTTCCTGAGCAATGGCAGAAAGCAAATGTCACACCTATCTTTGAGGAGGGTAAGGAGAAATTAGGATCAAGGACACTACAGACTGGCCAGATTCATCTTCATGTCTGGAAAGGTAATGGAGTAAATTCTCCTTAAATGCTTTCCCAAGCATATTAAGCAGAACAAAATGAGTAGGAATGGTCAGACTGCATTTTCAAAGCAAGGATTATGCCCGACCAATCCAATAACCTATGATGATGTGACTGGCAAGATGAATGAAGACCGGTAGTTCCTGTTTATCTTGGTTTAAGAAAAGCTTTCCACTCTTCCATCCATGACATTCTCATAGGCAAGCTGACAAGCGTACAGTCTATAAGGACAGTGAGATGGATTAGAAAAGTGGCTGAAGAACTGGGATCAGGAGGTTGGGATCGGTGGCACAGCTGGATGCAAGTCTTTAACAGTGTGTGCCAGGGGATGGTACCAGGACAAATACTGTTGAACACCTTTGTGAATGGTGGGTGATGAGTCAGAGCATACCCTCAAATAAGTCCACAGACAACATACAACTGGGGAAAGTAGTTGTTGCATGAGATGGCAGAGCTTCCATCCAGACCATCCTTGACAGAGATTGAAGAAATGGACCAAAAGAAACGTCCTGAAGTTCAACATAGGGAAATCCCACCTCCTCTCCCTGTGGAATTACAACACCAGGTTAACTACAGCCTGGGGGCTGACCGCAGGCAGCTTGGAGAAGAGGATCAGGGGGTCCTGTTTGCACCACAGTGACCTTAACTTAGCACTGAGCCCTTGCAGTAAAGGAGGCCCTAGATGACCCTTCTTGGAGCAGAGATTTGGAGTAGGTGACTTCCAGAAGTTCACTTGCTCATCAGCTGGAAATGTTCTTTTGTCCAGGAGAGCAGTTTGCAGAGGACCTCCCAATACACAAAGGTGAAGATGGCACAGGGCAGTTGAAAATCAGCAGAACAACTGAAACTTGAGACACTCTGTATCCTTAGTGTAGTCTGCAATACTGCCTATTGACGTGAATGCAGAGTGCTTATGGTCTGGATCTTGCTCTCTGTCTTTCTCAGGGGAATATTCACTTTCTGTTCTGCTTTTTCTCCCTGAAGTCACACAGCAAAGTTGATGCACCTGATACATTTACCATCTGCACAGTAAAATCACTCAGATTTCTTTGATGGGAACTGTGTAGCCTTGTACACATTAGAGACGTCTCAAATTTCCAACTGTCCTTTAGCTGTGATGGAGTTTAATATAGCTTCCCAAAATAGCCTACTTACTAAATTTCTAACTTCCTGCAAATGTGGTTTCTTTAATTCTTATAACCTTGTCCTGCTGTACTGTGAAAAACAAACACTTCTTGAATTATTTTAAGCTGAAAACATATTGGCCTCCAATGCTCTAATCAAATTAAACAGAAGATCAAGTTAAGCAATGATCAGATCAGCTGGTCCTGTTATTTGTGAAGCCAGATTAAATTCAGAATATTTACCCAGGCAGGTATCCTCTAGCCATGCACAAGTACTTCTGTTAAAAGCTCTGAAAATTGCATTTACTGCTGCCTTTTTTCATTATTTTATTGTGAGGAGTCATTTAGGATATAAAATAATCTCTACAGCTGTCAGAATCAGGTGATTACTGGAAAATCTCATTTTTCTTAAAAAAAGGTAAACAAGTAATCTGCCAAACTTTTTGTTTCCAAAAACCCCCAGACAGTGTGGACATCTGCAAAATACGGATCTTGTCAGTAAGAGGAAAAAAAACAAAACAGAAGAAAAGCCCAAATTTAATATTTTTAAATTTTGTGGTTTTAGATAAATAACTTCATTATTTTGGAAGCTTTATTTTCTTACATAACAAGCACTTGAGATTAACAAAGTTCAATTCAAGAAACCAGCAAATGAAAAAAAACAGTTGAAATGAGATATTGAGAAACCAATTAGGTCAGTTCTCTATGGATCTTTTCTTCTTACAGATCAAGATTGATTGCACTCAGATTGAATTTCAGGAGGCAAACTGAACAATGCTGCAGATAGAGCACTGTGTGCCTTGTGCTTCCTGGCATTCTAGAATTACCTTTATGGACAAGTAAATTAAGCAGTGATTTTTCTCTTCCACATATGATTTGTTATACCTCTCTGGTCTTCTATATATACCAGTACACATATTCTTTATTAAAATTGTTTGTCCTTATGGTACAGAAAATAAAAAGAAAATAATAATAATAATAAAAAAAAACCCCAAAAAACAAACAAAAACAAACAAACAAAAAACCCAAAAAAAAACCCCCAAAACCACAAAGGACTATATTTAATTTTCAGGTGATTTCATGTATTTCAAATTTTTAAATTTCATGACATCTTTATTGGATGCAGATAATTTTTGATCCTTTGTTCAATGGGGATATGTTTGGTGTATGCATCAATGCAATAATATAGAAATATAAAATAGTGTAATACTACTATGATATTAGAACAATAGTAGGGTAATACATATTATTGAGATGCTATAAATTCTTTTAAATTATCCTTTCCTAATTTTTTGACAGTGTTTAAAAAATCACCTGGGTCACTTGAAAATCTGTGTCAATAATCAAACTCAGGTAACTTCCTTTTCTACAGATTTGCTCTTTCTTTTCAAACATGCAACATCTCAGGGGCATTACTGTAGATTTTTCCCTTGCTGGTAAAACTAAACCTTTAGACATATTCCTGTAGCTGTTTGGAAAGTTGCAGGAAATATCTGTCTCACGAACTGGGAAAGCTATCTTTTAAAAAACAGGAAAAAGAAGTGGTCTTGTTTCTAGCTTTAGAGCCTTTAGGCATTCCCTATCTGCAGTCACTCTGTGCCTTGAATTTGTTCCTGTATTAACCTCTCATTCTGTAAACATCTCTTGTCTCAAAAGAGGAAAAGTAGATTTTTTTTATAAATCCAGGAGTTCTGCTGTCAAAGGAGACTTAGCCTACACTTTGAAATTGGCCTATTGAAAAAGATCTATTCTACAAGCACCTAAACCCAGGTGGCCTGAAGGAAACTTAATTTTTCAGTAGTAGCAAAGTGCAAACTGGGAAGATTACTGCAAATGCTCATCTTAATCTAGTTGAAAATTCTATGATCTTTCACAATAAACAATCACAGTTTGAGAAGCAAATCAAAAAACATGTTATGGAAATGGACTTCAAGGGACTTAAGGAAATCTATTTTTATTTACAGTAAAATAAATTTGTGTCTTGAGATCAAGAAACAAACATAATTACTGACACGGGAGGCATACAGAATGGCTCGTGAGAATACTCTTCTTTAATCACAGCTGCATTGAATTGACACAAGGAAGCAGGGTATGGGTGGGATTAAACTCCTAACTGTAGTGACCTACACTTTGCATTGGATATGGGCAATCTGTCACTACCCCCGAGGTGTTTTCCTCACTTTGGGCATTTCTTTTCATCTGGAACACTTTAGAACATCTAGGACGCCTACAAATGTGACTCAGGACCTAGAAAGGCCTTATGCCTTGCTGGAATGGCCTCTGAGGGCCAGGGAGGTACTGGGAAGCATTTTAAATGACACTACCTGTCTTTGAATAGGTAGCAGAAAAAAAAAATCCTTTAAATAGTATCACTCTCTAAAGTCCATTGAACATTTTGTGCAGACCATCTTCAGTTATGATGAGAAAACAGATCTCCAGACCACAAGCAGGCAACAGAACTCATAAAAGTTTAACTGTATAAGAATTCAGAGCTGATTCTTCCCTTTTGAGAGACTTGATGTGGGTAGGATTCATTTCTAAGAGCATTGGCTGGGTAGCAGAGGGAGTCCTTGTAAATTTTACAATACAAATTAGTTCTCATCTTCAGCTCTTTGATTATGAGAAACCTTGAGTGAATCAGTAGAGACTTTTTGAACTTTCTCATAAACAGCAAATAAATTGTATATGTGTTTTAGGTATGTGCTTTTCTACAGTCATTTCATTTGCAAAACAAATAATGTTTTAACAATGAACTCAGTTTTTTATCATGCTGTCCCAAGCAACAAAAGAAGATGTTAATAAGAATTTTCTTTTCATGGGCCCATATACAGTGACATACGTATATGTCCATATATAGGTCTATATACACATGACAGTTCTACATGTACACATGGTAAAGAACTTGGATTTGGACACAGTGGGGTTTTTTGGTTGGTTGGTTTTTTTGTGGTGTTGCTTTTTTGTTGTTGTTGTTGTTGTTGTTGTTGTTGTTGTTGTTGTGGTTGCTGTTGTTGGCTGGTTGGTTGGTTGGTTTTGGGGTGGGTTTTTTTGTTGTTTTTTGGGGGGTTTCTTTGGGGATTTTTGTGTCACAGTGCATTGCCAGCAGAATATTTTTGTCCATTTCCAATCAAAGCTTTTAATGTTTCATGAAGTAATATTTTCACTGTTTTCAATTTGAATGATACCCTTCTAACATTGTGTTTGCTGATAGCAGTAGTGTGGTTGTGCAGAAAAAGTGATGGATCTTATTTATTTAAACAGACTACTGGGAAAGTTTGGGAATTATTTTGACTTTGTCACTTATTCCAAATCTAGATTAGTAATACCATTTAGATTTAGCTAACAAATCCTAAACTCCTTAATTAGTCATAGCTTATTTTGAATCTAAACAAACATCCAGTCTTTTCCTTAGTTTAGTGGACCGGAGTATTGCCTTTTAGGCCCGAGGAGCAGATGCAGAACATCAGCTGTGTGGTGTTAAGCAGTGGGACAAACTCCAGGTTCTGAATGTCAGCGGCACTAGAGCTGTCCTGAAGAGCACCAGGTGAGTTGGCCTGTCTGTAATGGACATGGTTTAGAAATGTATTTATTATGGGAAGTCACCCAAGGGGGGGCAGAGGGAGACTAAGAAAAAGAGAGTCTTAATCCCATTGATAAAGTGTCATCAAATCCCATTCTTGCAACGATTTAAAGAGCTAATCCCAGGCAGCCCTACTGAAGAGTTTTTCACCACCTAGTGATAACGCTGCCAGAAACTCCTTCCAGTGCTGTGACATTGCAGTTGTGTGTCAGCTTAGCTGCTTGCCTGCTTAAATTTATGGAAAGCTGTTTGTAAAAAGCACAACATTCCCTCACCCACTGAATATATAACAGATGCAAAAATACACTTGAGGTTATATATACTAGAATACTAAACTGTTCAATTTGACACATTTAGCTTGTTGGCAATGTGCTTTGTTTAAATTAAAAAATAGCACTTTGCTAAAGATGATGAAGTAGAATGCTGCATTGAAAGAAAATATTAATCATAATTAGTGTAGTGATTTGCTCTTTATTAACACTGTTGCATCAGTAGCCTCAGGCCCAAATCCAGACTGCTGCCCCATTAGGGTAGACCAATGCATATTAAATCACCAGTGAATTAAAATACACAGCATTTCCTATACACCAACACCTAACTGAACTGTTCCCTTCTCCAGAGAAGCTGACTCTGCTTTCTGTGCTTAAATGGTAAGGGCCCTGGTGAATGACTGGGTTTTATTGTGATTGTACAGCAGAGGAAGCCCCACCATCCGTTAACAAGTCCAGAGAATTCTTGGTGCTGCCATCCTTGAGGTTTTGGTTTCACTGGTGGGAGAGGGCTCTGCCTGTGCTTGGTCATCAACAAAGCCACGTGTTTGTGTGTTTTCAAGAGGCCAATGCCACTGGGAACAGTAGGAATGTTTTGTACAGCGTGTGAAGGAAGAGCCAGTCTTGGTGTGCTCACAAGGGTAAACTGCAACACAAAATGGTAAATAATATGTTTTGCTGTGTATTAGGGTATTTTTTTCCCTCATTTCACATTAATTATTTTGAAACATTGGCTAGTCCTGCTGCACATTGCAGGGAATCCACAGCTAATTATCAGATTTTGTACGCCTTTTTGGTGGGTATAAATTAGTGCCAATCCCGCTGATTCACTAATTTTGCTCCTACGAGTGTATCAGAGTCCCACCTGAGGTTTAATAACTAATCTCTCATCACTTAATTTACTATATTTAAGTAGTCTTCAAATGTTTTTGCAAGAAACTTGGCCTAACTGTGCTAGTGCAGCTGTATGGGTCACCTCCACAGCTGCACTGGGGAGTTAGCACTGCTTGGGAGGAATGGATATGTTCCTGGGCAGTGCTTCCTGAAAGTGCTGCTGGTCCTGGGAAGAGCAGGAAGCCTTATGGCTGCAAAAGTGTAGAGGCTTTCAATTAATAACAGACCAAAACCAACCAACCAACCAAAAAAACCCCAACAAAATCCCCCAACCAACAAAAAAAAAAAACCCAACCAAACAAAAAACAACCTCAGAGGTTTATATTTCAAAAGTAGGATTTTTTTTTATATTTCATGTGAATCTATATCCAAGGCCCTATATGAAGTTAGGTAGGAAATTTCAAGAGTTTCCCTGTGAGATTTCTAGGCTCTGATTCTGCTTGAGAGATAAATAATATCAGAAGATTTTATTCTCTCACAGGAAAATGAGGTATTTCCATCTCAGAGCGAAACAGGAAACCTGCAGGTTAGACAAATGCTTCAATTCTGAGAAAAAATAAAACTAAACTTTTATTATCCCAAAACCTCTGGGAAAAAAAAAAAGCAATCCTTTCCTCTAAAATGTTGCTTAAGTGGGAAGCGTAGGAGAGTTTCTCTAATGTCTCAGAAAAAGTAGTATTTATCTCCTTTAAATGAAAACACGAATAGTATTCCTTGTTCAGTAGCTTAGTGATCAGAGTACTACCCTGGGATTTTGCTCTTCTTCCTTGAAAAACAAACAAACTGAAAGTTCAAGGGAAAGATGCCTAATGCCTGTCTCTTTTTTTTCCTAGTTTATGTTAAGATTTTAACTTTTTGAGTGAAAATGTGTATATGGCTTCGCTTTTCTCTTTCTTGGTTTTTATAAACATCTTACAAGTGAAGTCTACTGTAAAAAAACCCATGATTCTGATTGAAGTGCAAAGGGCAAATTTCTAAGAGGCCAAATACTTCACTGCTGCAGACCCATCTTTCCCAGATGTGTCTGGAACACAGAGAGAGTCAAGGTAAGGTTTTTATCTGGCAATGTATCCAGAAGTCTGTGAAAGCCTTGTCCTTAGACAATAATAAAGTTGTATGTTTTAAGCTTTTTGAAGTTCAGAATTTCTTTTCCACAGTGAGTCTTCATGTACTTAGAATAATATGTAATAACAAAAAGTAAAACTCGTCAAGTTATTGAGTGAGGGGTGAGAGTTAGAGGCACAGGGCTGAATCACTGTCAGTGTCAGAATGTCATCTCATAAATCAAAGAAGTCTGTGCTAGTTTGGGGATAATGTGGTTCATGTTAGATAATGAAACATGATTTAAAATAGAAAAGATTTCAAAATGATACCCGAAAAAATCTAAACATTGTGTTCCAAAATTGACCAAATGTTCTATTGCCTCAGCTGTGTTTTCAGACCTAATTTGTCAAAGTTGATATTGCACTTTAGAAACACTAATATTGATGAAACGGCATTTTTGAATGACAAATGCTTGGAAATCTTTAAATTGGTTTTACTGGGACTGTATTTTATTTAACTACTGATCTTTGATCCCTGAGGTCCTGAGGATCAAGAGAAATTAGAAGAGACTTTGCCAATAACTTGCACCAAGTATGATCTTCAGGACTTGCTACTGCACCATTCATTTTCTGTGCACAGTTGTCCTGGTGAAGTCTTCTTCACCTTTGTACCTCATATATCTTTTGTTGAGTGGAGAAAGTGACTTTGCATCACAAGCGGAAATTTCTGACATCCAGAGATGTGCATCAACTTTATACTTGTAGAGATCCTTACAGCTAATTGATATGTGATGAATCAAAGCCTTCTGATGCTGAAAGCAGCCTAGTATTACTCTTCAACAACGCTTTGGAAGGTTAATCCTTTAGAAATTGTATCATCTCAGTTTCTGATGAGATTAAATGAATTTTTAAGGCATTTTGATGAATTATGTTTTCACAACAAGAAGTAGAGTTTGGTCTACAAAAGGGATATGAGATGTTCCATTTTAAAAGTCACCATGCCTTGCACAGTGGCTGACATGTGAAATTTAAAGTACTGGGTCCATTGCTCCAGACTGCACAGATTTGTGGAATTTTTGATTTGCCTTTTCGTTGTTTATTGAGCTGTCATTGTCTTGACTCATGAATTTGATCACTTCTGTTCTGTTCTCCTCCTCAGCCCTGCTGGGGAGTGGAGTGAACAAAGGAGGGCTGTGTGGTGCTGAGCTGCTAGCTGGGGTCAGTGCACAACAACTGAAATTTCCTGTCATTTTGAAGGGCCAAAACTTTCTTTTATGTATATCAGTGCTGCAAATTTGGCAACAAACTAATAAAGTATTTTTAAATTTCCTTTCCTATTGAAAACCCCCAAAAAGAGCTGTTAAGCATCTCTGGGAGTTTTGTGAAGAGTAAGAAAATGTTTTGTTTCAGAGGACAGCCTTTGCTGATATTATGCTGCATGCCTGGGAGGGACCATGGTGGGCTCTGTTGAGGTTGAGTTCAGGTGGGTAAACATCCTGGAGGGGCACAGGGATGGGCCCCCTCTGGCAGAGGTGCAGTTTGTGCTGGTGTGGCTGAATTGTGCCTGATGTTCTGCAGTGTGATTCCAGCCAGGTGCTGGGGAGGGAGGCTGCCAGCTGTTAACTTGCAGGGCATTCCAGAAGAGCTCTGTGACATGGCTGCAACCTCACAACTGCATTCCTGCAGGAAAATCTGTTCACTGTTCACTATAACATGAAGTGAAAACACTCAGAGCTCAATTGTCTACCAAAACAACAAAAAAACTCATAACCAAACAACCAAAAATAAAACAAAAACAAAAAACAAACCAAAACCCAAACAAACAAAAACCCACAAAAATCCCCCAAAATTGTTCTTAAGAGCAAACCATATCTATCACAAAAAACCTGTAACCACAGATCAGCATAATTCGATAGAAAATTAGCCATGAAGTTAAATTAACAAGAGTGCTACTAATTGTCTTATTGCATCCTGTGTCACATCTTATAATGTTACTTTGATTCTTTCTATGAACAGACCCTGCTTGTAAAACAAAAACATACCTGTATAAGTTTCAGTATTGCTGATAAAAGGTAAGTTGTCATAATGAAGCTGAATCAGAAAAAAAGAATAAATCCTTCTTATGGTTTCTCTTATCTCTTGTTTTATGTTTTTCTTCTAAAATTCTAGAACAAAGTATGTTAACAAAAATGGGGCTCCTGTTCCCCTATTTTCTTATCTTTTACTCATAAAAAAAAAGTTCAAACACAGAGGGTTGGATTGAGAGGAATATGACAATAACAATGAAACAGAGAACAATGAAAGCAACAGAATTTAGGCTCTCGTTCTGGTGTAGATATTCAGAACTAACCAAAAGAACAGCTCCCTAGCATTGCTCAATTCTATCAGCTGCTGAAGGAGCCTAAAATGGCTCAGATGAAGACTAAAATTAGGCTTCATGAATCTCATCCTAATTTTTACAGGGAATTGGTGTTTGGGGAATGCACAGATCTTTTCATTTTAATTAAAATACCATAATTAGGTTCTTGAAAATAATTTGCATTCTGCAAAATGTTTTTGAATTTGCCTCCTCCTTCCTATTTTGAGACTAATGTTTTGAATTTTTTGTCTTTTAAAAGTTGAATTTCACTCAGTGTTGTTAATTATGGTTTCATTCTTGTGCAACATCCCCCTATTGATAGTTTTTTGAGTCTAGACTATGGTGTTTCCTGGGATTGCTCAGACTGTGGTGGGGCTCCAGTATAGCTGACTGGAGCAGAGAATACTAAAGCTCTGCACTCTGTCAAGGGACCAATGAGGACTATTCACCACCCCCAAACAAAAGAGTAAAAATGAAAAATTAATGTCTGTAATGCTTAAGTTAACTGAACTGTAACATTTTAAGGGTGCACAGTAATGTCTTATATTTTTCCTTCCAAAAGAAACAAACCATTCTAAAATTGTAGTAGTATGCAAAGTGAATTTCTCATACTTATTTGAAGAAATATGAATTTCTGTTTTAATTAGAATGAGTCATAGGTTTTGCATTTTCTTTTATGACAAAATTTTTGGTTCTCTTTATAGAATATATTCTTTTTTAATCCCAGTTAGATAAAAAGCAGCATCTCAGCATGAGATGGGAATGATCTAGAATTATATTTGACAATAATTTTTCTAGTTATAATTATGGTCTGAGAAATATTTTGAAACTTTATTTTACAGTTAGTTTTTTAATACAGGAAAATAATTTTCTCTTTCTGAATGTTCAGATTATTTGACTTTGTCAGAGGACATTGAGTTTACTCAATAGTTTCTCTGCACCATAAAGACAGTAATACTCTCATCAATTAATTTCCTGGGTATGTGAATAGTTGTTTTTTTCATAACAGTCTTTATAATATTAAATTTTAGCTTACTCTTCATGTTCAGATCCAGCACCTCAGTGCTCACATAAATAGTATTATTTTCCTATTTCCCATCCTAACTTTACTGCTGGATCACTTAGCCTGTCTGTCGATGAGGGGTTTAGGGGTTTTACCCATGTCTGCAAAACAATGTGCATTTGGGGACTACTCTGAAAGAGACTGGAAGAAGTACCAGAGAAAAGTTGAAGTCTGTTTATTGTTCATGTACAGAATAAGACCCTTATAGAAATGCTAGATATCTACAAATTGGGAAAGGCTGGAAAAAAATGGGTGAATTAAAAAAATAATTCTGATTCTCTAGAGATTACTCCACAGCTATGTTTATAGGTAATATTTATGTGCTCTTTGAGAATTAATGTGTTTTAACATTTTTTCTTGTCTCTTAAAGCAATAGATCCAAATCTGTCATGTCCGTATTTATGAACTTTTGATTTTTGCCTTAGGTTGGTTGGTTGGTTGGTTTGGAGGGTTTTTTTGGTTTGATTTGGGCTTTGGCTTTTTTATTTTTTTGGGTTTTTTTTGGTTGTTTTGTTTGTGGTTTTGGGGGAGATTGTTTTTCATTCATTGGTTTTGTTTTGTTTTGGGTTTGGTGGAAGATTTTTAGGGGGGTTTGTGGGTGTTTTGTTTGTTTGTTTGTTTGTTTGTTACTGTTGGTCTGATTTAATGTTTCTGGAGCCTAAGTGTGTCTATTCTGATGAATAAAAGAGAAACAAGGAGCAGCCCCTGGACCCAATGCCAGGTAGAACTCTCTGGTTCATGGCTATGCTACGCCAGGGACAGCTCCTCTCTGACAGGCTGGCTACATCTACAGGCATAGAGTAGCCCTTGGTATCTTCAGACTCAGGCAGTTCCCTCAAGATATTAAATGCAAAATTATCAACATGTGTTGCAGTAGTGCTAGTGAGAACAATTTCAAGGTGCCTGAAATAATGCAAGGATTATATTGCAATTTGATAGGGAGAAGTGTTTATAGCAGGAAAATGAGACTATGGCTTCTGTGCACTGGCATATGGCAGATGTGAGTGCTGAAAGGTATGATACAAGTTTGGATAATATTTTAGGATTAAGAAGAATTGTATCAGGCAGACATTGTGCAATTGTATACACACTGCCTTATGGAGAGAGAATCTGTATGGTGTTATTCCCTGAACTGGAATGGAGATAAATGGTGGAAAACTTGCTGGAGTGCTTCAGGAAAGATATGGAGAGTCAGATGACAGGTAAGCAGTGTGGAGAACCAAGTCTGACTTGTTTATAACAAGTTTTCCAAACTTGTTCCTGACTCTGTTACAGCAGGCAATGTAGATGTATACTAAATGTTCCAGATAAAATCTTGTCTGTGATATGTGGTTCATTTCTAATATAGTTTGAAAAAAAATTATCTTACTGGTATGGTCAGGAATCTGTCTTTATGTTGACTTTGTCATGATGGTGGTTCATCACTATCCTCCAACTTAGTAAAAATTTAGCATTCGTTTCCATATCTGTCTCTCTCAAATTCCAGATAACTTAGAATTATTCCTATGTGTCAATGCATCTAAATCAGAGTGACATTCTAAAACTACTGATACTCACACAGCTGTTTCTAGGGCATGTATTGTGTTTTCTGCTCCTTGAATGGACTTGGGATATGGGGAGTTACAAAGATACTCTGGGCCTTTCCATGCTTCACTAAATAATTTCTGTGGATCTTTTTGCTGAGATAAAACTGATGCTGGAAGACTTCCCATTATGGACAGATTTGCAAAGAACCCATTAAGGATTGCCAAGCAAATGCTGACAGGTTTTTACAGGGAAAAAAAAAGTATTGTGTATTTGCCTCACTGAGCAGGGCATGTTTAATATGAATATTAGGATGCTAAGCCAAAAAAAAAGAGGAAAGAATTCACTATTTCAGCAGGCATCAGAACTGCTGCAGCTGTTTAGGGGTAATACACAGGGCTAACAGCATTTAATTGCTGAAATAAAGATAACTGTACCAATAAATTTTGCAAAGTTCAACAGATGAGCTTCCACTTTATGGCCAAAATGTATTTTATTCATCTTGTAAAACAGGCCTAGTTGTAACTAGACACACTCTTCAAAAAGTACTTACAGTCAGTGGAAGGCTCCCTTAGAAAATGATTCACTCCCTTGGGATTCTTTACCTCAGTCTAGAGGTGCCTGTCTCTCTCAAATAATTGTATAAATAACCTAGAATAGCTAGCCTCTAAACCTGTCTAAATCAAGACAATTCAAGACACATGTGCACGAACATGTGCCTTAAATGATTATATTTCACTATTTCACTGTTTCCCTGTATCGTGTTGTTCCCTGTAAAGTATATTCTGATCTTTTGGTGTGTTAACAATGCTTCCAAATTTACAGGCATCAAGAGTCATTAAAATACCAACTTTTCTTTCTGCCAAAAAAACCCACCCCAAAAAAGCCCCCACCAAAACCCCAACTACCTGCAGGTGTTCTTTTGTAACATATGCAAGCATGTTGGAGTTGAACAGAATTGGCCCTGGGCTGAAACCCTGGCAGACACGGCCAGTGTTGGCCTCCAGCTGGAGTGGATGGGACTGACCACCACTCTGTGATCCTGGAAGATGAGCTACTTTTCAGTTTGTCTCACTACCTACTTATCTAGACCATGACACTTTGTCATGTTGTTCATGAGGATTTGATGTGAGACAGTGTCAAAATCTGCAGTGAACATGAACAACAACAATAATCTGCTGACCCAATGATTTCTCTGCAAAAGGTTGCCAGGCTACTCAGGCATTTGACATGATATACATAATCTATGTAAGATAAAAACCCAACATATGCAATTGATTTTTTTTTTAATTCATTTTGACTAGTCTCAAAAGCCTTATTTTCCTTAATGTGATTGGAAATGTATTTTGGGATTATTTGCTTTCTCATCTTCTCAGGGATTCAGGTGAGGCTAATGGGCCTGTAGATTCTTGAGGATCACACCTGATCCTCATTCTTGTCTGTCTTCATCAGTTTGTTTTCTTTCATTGCACAAGAATTTCTTGCGGTTACCATGATCTTTCCAAGGTAGTTGAGAGTGGCCTCACAATATAGTTTTCCAGCTCCATCAGCACTCCTGAGCGCCAGGTCCCACAGACGTGTGGATGTTCAGTTTCTTTAAATATTCCCAAATCTGATCCTCTTCTACTGAGAGTAACTCTTTTTTTGCTTCAGACTTTCCCACAGATTTGAGGAATCTGGAATCCCAGAAGATAAATCTTAGCAGTAAAAACTAAAGTATTTTTTGTGTTCTGGTACATCAGTCTCCCTGTACTGTTCAGCAACATCTTGGTCTTCCTTTTGCTGCTGATATTCTTGTTGAAGTCTTGACAGACTCCAAATGAGTTTTGGCTTTCCCAGCCACAACCTCACCCTTGGAGAGTGTCTGTGCTCTTTCTATATTATGTTGCTTCTACCTCTCATATTCCCACTTTTTTTTTCCCATTTGACTGTAGTTAATACATGCAAGACTCAGTCCATATTCATACAGGCTGACATCTTGTCACCTTTACTAGATTGTGCACATATTGGGATGGACCATACACAAGCTTGGAAAAAGTGCCCCTTGGAAATCAATCATCTCTCCCAGACCCCTATACTTTACTTGCTCTTTTCAGGATCACAAACAACATCATCTCTCTGGAGTCAAGAGTTCCCCAGCCTTCACATTCCTGACCAGTTCATCATTTGCTGTACTTGTGAGATCCAGCAAAGCAGCTCCTTTTATCTAGTTCTCAACCAGGTGCCAGGAGCAGTGCACTCCAGAAACCTCCTACATTGCTCGAGCTCTTCTGTGTTTTCCCTCTGCAGATATCAGGCTGGTTTCAGGTACACATGAGGCCCAGGACTTTCCAGTTGTCTGAAGAAAGAACACTGAAAAGGGACACTAATAGAACCCTTTTAATCTATCAAGTCTTTCTCCAGAGAAGTGCTATTGAATATAATTAGCTTATTTTTTTTAATACTGGAACCAAAAGCGAACTAAATGTTATTAAGGAATTAACTAGTTGTCAGTCTGCAATTATTCTTTCAAAATTGGGGAAAGATGCTATGCATTCTGGTAGGAAATTATTTACCACAGTTTCAGATTAACATATAATGGCTGTTCTTTTGCTAGGAGTTATTAAAAGCAGTAATAGCCATATGTGCTTACATTAAAAAAAAAAAAAATAAAAGCAAAAAAACAAAAAAACAATTCTGTGCTTCTTTTGTTTTTGAATTCATTCCTAAGTGCATCAGTGACATTCAGAAAGAATTATAACAAGATAATGACTGAAAAATGACCTTCCTAATGATTGCTGTTAAATTTTAAAAAACGATACATAGGCAATAAAGACCTTAAAACCCCCTTCATTGCATAATTTGGTGAATGTGAATGAACAGATAGGCCTCTTTGGGAAAGATCTTAGGAATGTCTGCTTTACCTGACAAGGAACAGAGCTCATTACTGCTAGAGTAATCAATAACCCCTGCTAATGTGTTCAGTTGGCAACATAGACCAAATCAATAAAACCTGCCACATGCTTTTGTTTTAGGAAATGAAACCTTTTAGTTCTTAATTAAGGGAGAGACCTCACATCCTTAATGATGTTTGCAATGACTGTTGCCACAGAGGACAATAACAACTGCATCTGAGGTTTGCTCTAAAAGACTTTGACAAAGTAGTCAGAGAGTTGAGCCAAAACTGATCTAAATTTATTTAATTTATTTTAATGCAGCAAAACCGAGCGAAAATAATATTCAAGAAGAAGTATTCTGATAAATTACTGTGGTTATCAGAAGAAATAACACTTCCATTACTGTAAAGTGTGTCTGCAATCTGAAAACCAAAAATACAGAATCAAACCATGCCAAAGTGCTTTGTGTGTTACTGATTGTGGATCTTTAGACATGGTCACTGTAAAATATAAGTTGTTATTTTCTGCTTCCTCTCTGTTGTTATCATTCTGACTTCTGTATGCTGGTGCATTTTCTACAAGTTAAGCTAAGGGAAAGCTCATGTAGAGTGGAAAGCAGGTGCAAACTAACAATAATGACTGCACTGAAAATGGCTCAGCTATTTACAGTTAACAAAAGGATAAACGTATGGGAAGGAATGGATTACTTTAAATGTTTAATCAAAAAATCCTATTTACATAATACATGA
Source organism: Prinia subflava (assembly GCF_021018805.1). Classification (NCBI taxonomy): domain Eukaryota; kingdom Metazoa; phylum Chordata; class Aves; order Passeriformes; family Cisticolidae; genus Prinia; species Prinia subflava. The sequence goes on from NC_086249.1 coordinate 29,722,200, forward strand.
AGGATGTGAATGGACTCATACACATGCATCTTGGTGATGGTGTTATTATCTTTTCCAATGCTAGTATGTTGGAAAACAACTACATCAAAGGTTTGTATAACTGGAGCTAACACTTTCATTTCCAACATCGTTTCTGTGACAAGATTAGCTGCAATGAAGTCTTAAAGGTTCAAAGAGGTTTTAGGAGAATCATATCTAAGGGTTCAGATTTGCAAAGCACTAAACCTTCACAGAAATTGACTATAAGTTCACCTGTCTAAGAAGGTGTGGTGATATGGAAGGGAATAAAAATGGAAGAAATCAAAGGGAGAATTGCTAAGCATTTGCATAGCAGCCTAAGAATGCCAAATCTTACATTGTCACTAATCCTGCAAATGCAAATCCATATGTCTAATTTTACTCACACAAATGATCACTTCCAGGACCAAGCTCAAAGATCATCGTTATTAACTGAGAAATACAAGGATCTAAAAGCATGATGATTGACATCCCTTTCATTTACACAGTACAAGACACACAACAAATGTGCTGAAAGCAGTAGTATTACAGCAGTTTAAAACCAAGAAGTTAAATTTAGGCTAAGTAGAGGAACAGTGTGATGTGGAGGAGATCAAGATGGGAAAAAAAGTAAACATATTACATTTCATGCACTTCCTCAAAGTAACATTTTTTAAAAAAATATATATTTAGCAGATGTTTGGGAACAACACTTGCATCATGAATTCAAAATTTGGCCTGTATGAGGCCTATATTTTCTACAACAAATGTTTCTGGGTTATTTTTGATGAGTTTTGGTGTGTTTGTTTGTTTGTTTGTTTTGTGTTGGGTTGGGTTTGAATGTGGGGGTTTTGGGGAGTTTTAGGGTTTGGGTTTTGTTTGGTTTGGGTTTTCTTGGGTTGTTTTGTTTTGTTTTTTTAATCCCTGGCTGAAACTTGGATTTGCTCTTATGTGTGTGTTTTTTATTGTTGTTGGTTTTTTTTAAATTGTCACTTGTTTTAAGCTTAAATAAATTTTAAAACAAAAATCTGCAACTAAAATTTAAATTTTATGATTACATTTGTTACAAGTGCTTGTTGAGAATAAGTTATTCCTTGGGAGAAGACTTACCTTTTCTCATTACTAAAAGAAGCATAGTGGACAGTTTCTTAGCATTTCTTACCTATCTCTAGCCAGCTGCAAATGCAAACTTGTAAAGTTGATTCAATAGCTTAAATGCAGGTATTGACTGCTCTTAATTTTCCCTGCCCTCATGTTTTTTTCTGGGACATCAGAATACAGCTTGTATCTGACAGTAGACCCAAGCTAAACCTCTTGCCTTTCTGGCTGAATACCACATGGCATGTCTACACCAGATATTTCTAGGGCAAGTGAGCTGCCTCCCATCCAATAGTAATTTCCCTTATTGGAAGCAGAGCCAGGGAGGTGAAATGAGCTGAATTAGAGACACCTCCTGAAGATGTCTATGTTGTGGCTGAAATGAAACCTTGAAGGAAAACAGTGCTCTCTTTCTGATGGCAAAATAAGTTGCTTGATTTTCCCAGGTCACATATTTCATTCTTTAAAAAAAATGAGTCTCACCTGGTATGAGAATAACAGCACCTCTTTCTGTATGCTTTAATAATATATTCTGTTTGAAGCTGCTGAGGACTTTGCTGCTAACTTGAATGATAGCAAGGCTGGTCATTTTATTCATATAAATTAAAGTACTACAATACAATAATTATTCTCCCACACTTTCCATTTTTGAACAAGGTATTTCGAGTCTCAAATTCCTCATACCTCCAAGTATTCTTAGATGCTCATACAGTACACCACGGACAAATAGAAAACAGCCTATTTTAGAAGATTAAGCTGTATAAAATACAAGCTAATTTTCTGAGAAAATAAAGAAGGGGGGAATAGCTTTAAGAGGCTCTATTTCAACCAGATGAGGAAGTTTAGTAAAGAAATATGATCAAAGCAATGTGATACGTGCCTGCCAGAAATAATAGGTACATACTGAAATTTCCACTTTTCACTTTGGGTATGGTTGTTTGAAGATTTGCATGTATTTGTAGCTGTTGAACATTTTTCTTTCTACAGATTCCATGAAAAAAGTTGTAACTCAATGGAACATGCTAAAAAAAGTCAGGAAAAGGGAAGAGAGGATACCAGGGAGACTTTCAGGATTATCATGCAGAATATCATGCTGAATATTTAATTAGCCCAGGATAACAACAGGTAATTATGAAATCAAGCAAAGTTCTATTATGCATCATTTTATAATCCATGCGGGTGTGGATTACATAAAATTACAAGCATTTGTCCTTTTAAAAAACTAACCATGTGTTTAATGCAAATGCAATCAGGCTAATGTGATTCACATTTTTTAAAGTGCACATTGAGAGAGTGGGTAATAATGAGAGGCTTTGTAAACAAAATCACTGGGAGATACTAATAATGTAGCACTACTAAAGCGTGTTATTTATTGCGAAATTTGGAGGAGAGAAAAAAGTGACCTATAATCAGCTCTTCATTTCCTGTTTTTAATTCTCAGGTATTTTGGGATAGTATTTTTCTTTTGTTGTTCTTCTATTTGTTTGTGCTTCTGGCCTTGGCTGTGTAAGTCTGGGAGAAGAAGTGAGATAAGAAGGAGTGAGGATATATTCGTATTATTTCACTTTAATTCAGCTAGGTTAAATGGAAGGAGATAATCTCTTTCTCTGAACTGCCCCTGGCAGAAACTCTGATGACTCCAAGGGGGACCTTAGCCTTTGTAAAACAAGTTATATAAAATAGTTATATATAAAGTTATAATACATAGAAAATGAAAGGTGTTTTGCTGTCTAAGGTTTATTGTCACATCAATGTCTAAACCTAGATTATTCGTGGCTTCTAGTAAACCAGAAAATTTATGAGGTATTCACATAGGGTGGCAAACATGATCTGGTGCTTGGCAGCTGGAGGGCATGAGGAATACTCCAGACCTTTTTGACATAGTAGAGAACATCTGTGTTTAGACAACTGAACCCTTCTGTGGGTATCCATATTCAGGTGAATTGAATAGCTTTTGGTTCCCCACTAGTGATACTGAATAGAACTAGAATTTTCATGTCTGGTGCACTCATAGACCTAGAAACCCAGCACAAGAGAGACATGAACTTTCTGGAGCAAGTTCAATGAGGGGCCACAAAGCTGATGAAGGCCTTGGAGCATCTTTTGTATAAGAAGAGGCTGACAGAGTTTGGGCTGTTCAAACTGCAGAGGAGAAGGCTGAGAAGGACTGAGTCAATGAGTATGAATTGCTGATGAGGGAATAAAGAAGTGAAGCCAGAGTCCTCAGTGGTGCCTAATGAATTGGTTGCCCAGAGGTGCTGAGGAATCTCCTTCCTAAAAACCCTAAAACCCAACCGACCTGGCCCTGGGCAGCCAGCTCTAGGTAACTCTGCTCTGAGATGGGCATAGGAGCTCTGGAGCTGCCTTTTCACAGCAGTTTTTCTGTGGTTCTGTTCTGGTGATATCCATAAGAAAGGGAGTAATTTTTAAGAAAAAGGTACTTAGAAATGTCCCAGCCAGGGATACTAGAAACTAGAGTTTCTAGTATCTGCATTTGTAAATACATATGTAAATATGTAAATACAACCATGCAGACAACTGCCCTGAAGTTCCTTGATTGGTATTCACATGCCTCCAATATCCAGAAGTACCTACAGTGAGGACACAGAAGTGTCTAATATGATACCCCACAATGTAACCTTAAAAGCATAATAAAGTGTCACTGTAGATCCTCTCTTCTCTCCAAAGCAGTACCATTTTGTTAAAAATGTGTCTTAAAGGGCTTATAAATGTCCATTGGTGACAGCATGGGCTTTCAATAAAGGTTTTATACAGATTCCTAGGCCACTGCTCATAAACAAAATATATCCAAAATATTTTTTTTAGTAATTTCAACTATTTACCCTCAAAATGGTATCAAGGTATGGCTCATGTCAGGGTTCTTCACAAAAGTCACAGAAGTACAGAACCACAGAACGGCTCAGGTTGGAAGGGAGCACGGTGGGTTCATGTGGCCCAACCTCCCTGCTCAAGCAGGGCCATTCTGGAGCTCATGGCACAGGATTGCGTCCAAATGGTGTTTGAGTATCCCCAGAGAGGAACAGCCCACAGCCTCTCTGGGTTACCTGCGTGGTCACCTGCGCTGTAAAGAAGCTCTTCCTCTGGTTCAGGTGGCACTTTCTGTGCATTAGTTTTGTTCATTGCCTCCTGTCCTACTGCTTGGCACCACTGAAAAGAGCATGGCTCCACAGTATAGGTACCCTCCCTTCAGATACTTGTAGACATTCATGGGATCCCCTTTTAGTCAGCTCTTCTTGAGTCTGAACTGTGGAAATGGGACTGTACTGGATGTGCCTCTTTATACTGTCCAGAGTCCTTCAACATTATCTCAATGCTCTCAAACACTAGCCCAAGTCCTCACAAAAACATAACAGTGTTATATTTAGTCAGATGAGATCAAGGATGCCTTTAATTCAGGAGTCTGGGTTCAACAGCAATAGAAAACTGCTGAGAAACTACAGATAAAGCTGATGAGGTACTTTTTTTTAGAAGTACTTTCTAATAGTATCTCATTATATCATTCATGCCCCTTATAATCATCATCATCATCATCATCATCATCATCATCATCTTCATATTATTACTCCTTACTCCATTATTTAGAGAAAACATGATATAAATAAGTTGTTAGAAATTATTTTATTAATAAAGCATATTTTCTCTTAAAACCTGCAAGGGAAAGATTTTGCTAAATCTTGGCTTAAAAGCTTTCAATGTGTTGTTCTTGCACCAGCATAAACTTGCATCAATGACTCAGCCACAGATATATTATCACTTCTTCCTAATGAGCTTAGTTTCAAAGCATTTTTCTTTAGAGAGGAGTATGTGGAGCAGGTAGTAAAATTTAAAATGACAGCATGGCTTCTCTCATTCTAAGGCACTCCACAGAGTCTCCACCTAACTACTTTGGCTTCAAACCCATTTTCTTTGAGATGATGTTGTAAATAACTGAATGACAGGGAAAGAAAGCTAATTTTACAGCTGCATCTCCAATTACCATTTAAGTCCAAAAAATTAAATTATATTTTTAAACTGATACCTTGTATTTTCAACCCAAGACATTTTGTGAAGAGTAACTGGTATTTTTCATCTACACTATTGTAATTGAAACTCTTTCTAGAGCATGATCTTTCAACATTAGTCTTAGAAAGATTTTTTAAATTTTATAGATGACTCATAAACTTTGACAAATGGATCTTATAATGAAAACGCTGACATAACATTAACCATAGCAGCAAGAACAGTGCCACAGTAATTTATTTACATGTCGCTTTTCAATTTCTTTGCATGGTATTGTTATCATTTTTATGCCAAGTATTATTTTTCAACAAGTTTCTGATTTGCAATTTTATACTGCAATCTTTACTGTTGGCTGGGGTTTTCTTACAAATTAATTACACTCTTCAAGGAAATTGCTTAGACCTAGAAAACTGACACAATTTATTATTGTTTCCAAAGGGAAACCTTAATGTCTTCACTACAGTATGTGCTCAGCCCTATTGTAGTTTTCTCTACAGTGATAAGTATAATAACATAAATAATAATGTAATAATGCTTCTTAAAAATCATCAGAAGACATCTGTTCAAGTCAAGAAAGATTCCTGGTCTAATTTTCTTCTCAATTCCAAAGATTTAATATTGGTACAACTCCAATTTCTGTGAATATATTACATATTGTACCACTTTGAAGAAATAAACTTATCTGTTTTCTAATAGAATGAACTAAAATCTGAAGGAATGTGTATAATCTGCTGAATTTAAGCTCAATATTTATGGAGAAGGAGAAGACAAGGACTTTATTCAAACAAGAACTATAAGAAGAATAAAGACACTCTCTTAGTTGTCGGTAAACTATCAAAGCACACGTACAAGGAGATACTTCAAGACTTAATTCTTGATCAAAATGATGACTTAGCTGTCATCACAGAGACTGTGGGATATGCTGTACATCTGACACAGACATAGAAGAATGCAATTTGTTCAGGGAGACGAGCAAGGGAAAAACACAGGAAATGTGTTTTATATCAAAGGTGTAAATACTAGTTTAGATGCTACATGAGAATAGACTGATTGAAAATCTGTGACTAATGTTAAAAAGAAAGAAGAAAAGGAATCTGCTATGACTGGAGATTACTCTAAGCCACTAAATGCATACAATGAGTTAAACCCCAGAGAGAAATCTTTTTGTGACTAATAGAAGAATTAGTGAAATATCTTAATTAGTAATAAGGGGAATATTTATCTATCAAGGGGCCTGTTGAGAGCAGGGAAAAGGAAAATGGATGGTTGAGGAAGATTTTGGAATTAGTTTACAAGTTATTTAAACCAAAGATGGAGACAAATTAGACAAGCAAGCTCTTCTGTACCAATTCTATGAAAATGGGAAGAAGTGGTTGAAATAAATGTGTGAGTGATAATACTATGATATGATCCTTAACAAAACATCAGATAGAGAACAGCAAAGTAAGAGCAAGGGATTCTAAGGAAAATAGCTCTCAGAGCTGGTAAGGAAGAAAAGTATATATAAATATATGTATGTGTGTATGTGTGTGTGTTTGTGTAAAGGTGGGCGGAAAATTACTTCAGAAGAGCCTACAGCTTTTAAAAGAAACAACTTCAAATTATTCCATTTCAGCTCATGGCTTAGGGGAAGCATCAATAGATTAACTCAGCTAAATCAAATTATCTTTGCTGTCCTCAAATTCAACAGGAAAAATTCACAAAAATCCTAACATGAACAAATACTGAAAAGAAATATTAAGGGAAGCATTCACATGGGACTATAGGCCTTGATGAGAAAAGAGATATAACTATAAAGGGATTTCTAAAAACTCCACTCTATCAGTACGTTAACAGTACCAAGAAAGAAGGTGTTATTTTGTTAGAGAACGGAGACAAATTTGGTGTGCTAACAAATAGATGCATTTGGAGCTTTGTGTGTAACACTCCTATTTGGAAGATTTAAGCCACATCCCAAATCCCACTGTCTACAAGGAGAAGCTTACCTTCCACATGATCTTTTGCGTTCCATTTCACTTCAGTCTTGAGATGAAATCACAGAAGGATTTCTCCAATGATATGCATGAAATTCAAAGTGTGAAGTCTGTTTATTACATAGAATGCTACCTCAAAAGTTTAGGTGACAATGTCACTACTCATTATGTTAATTGTTACACCCTTTATCCACTAAATACTGATACAGAAATTTAATAGGGAAAAGAAATAATCGCCTACTTTCTACTCATGTGTCAGCTATATCAAGGTAAAAATATTCTGATTTACAGCACTGAAGGAGTGTGAGGGAGGATTTGATTTTTCTGTAGGTTAGTTTCCCCCAATTCATCTTACCTCATGCTTCAGGATATTACAGAAAATGTCAAAATATCCATCTTCAGTTTTGAGATTTTCTTACTTTACCCATATTGTTAGTATTATCTGTCCTATGGTAACCTTCAGAAGTTGAAGAAATTACAGTAAAAGTGGTCAAGGCAGCAAAGAGTGCAACAAGCCTTGCAGCATTTCTCTGAAGTACATATTTTTTACTCATATTGCCTGTCCACACTCTCTACTGCAACAGTGCCAGGGGATGAATAAAGAAACACAGAAGAAATAGTCATTTTGACATGCAGGGGAGGATTTCCAAGACTTAGCAGCATGAAGCCATAATTATCTATGAGAGGGGAGATAGTATATTACATGCATAAACTTGTAATTGTATTTCATCAGGCAATCCCAGGTGCTGTAAGATAAGGGGTGTATCTGGGTACATCAATCCAGTGAAGCTGGAAGAAAACAATCTCTCTACCATGTCCACATTATCTTAAAAGAGCAGTGACTGCTTCTCCTCCTTGCTCACCTCATTGATATGCAGTGTTGCACAGTGTGATGTTGCTGACTCCGTGATGTACGCTGGCCTGTCCCTGCTTTGTTTATTTATTTTATTACTCACCTTCTGCAGCAAGATCAAGGGAATGGACCTCAGTAGGGGGTGCAGGGGAAGGGCACTTGGATTGCACAGGATTGACTATGAGATGTTATGGGGACAAGGCACGGGTGGGAAAAAAGAGGAATCAAAGTATCTTGAAGAAGAACAATTGGGAAAATAGAAATATAAGTTGACGGATGAGCCAGTTGTGAGCAAGCAGGCTCATCTGCTTGTCTATGCCCTGTTCCTGATCATTACTGTGAAAAATGTAAAATGATTAATTCATGTTCTTATAGTTAATGAAATATTATTGAAAACTATAAAACTGTATGTATGTGTGTGTTGTACGAAAATGTAAGTTTCAGGACACCTTGTAACATTTTGCTAAACCAAAATTATGAAAAGGCAGGCACCACCCCAGAAACTCCCATTCAGAAAGAGACAAAAGGTTTACGGAAACCGGCAGCATCCTCGAGCACCGGGAGGAGACCCATCGAGACACCCTCACAGATCATCAAGCATCTTCATCCATATCTCGACCATTCATCAGCCATAAGGATCTATAGAAACTGGACATTAACATATGAACTGAGAGAAAGAACTCTTTCCAGCCTGGTCAGAGACACCCTTGGATTTGAATAGCTAGCCAGGAAACAAAGGGAAATATGGGGAAATATTGCCGAGGGCAGAATAAAGTGTATAAAAACTAAGCCCCGAACTGGGCAAATTTGTGAACTGTAGGAGAGACAGCAGACAGCCAGGTTCTGTGTCTCATGGTTCACCCTTGGCATTTTCCGGGGAAAAAGACTGTCAAGTATCTCCACTGTTGGTGGGTTTACCGAAATTCTGTAATTTGATCTTTGTGAATAAACCAAATTATCATTTTAATTGGAATATCGTATTGGCATTTATAACAATTACTCTGTGTGTTAGCTTCTCACTAAACTGCATTTTTAGCCATTTTCCTGTGTGAGAGTCTCTGTCCTGTGTGCAAAAGCATGTGTGGAGCTCAGGGATAGCCCTGTGGCTGGGACCAGGAGTCAGAGCAGTCCATGTGTCTGTGATGCCAGTGACAGGAATGAGCACGGCAACAATAATTAGTGAAGGTTCTTCCAGAAAATACACAGAGCAGGTGATGTGAGCTGGGCCTCTGAGGGTGCAGCCACAGGAGGAAGTGGTAAATGAAGGTGCCAACGTAAGGGATCTGGAGTCCAGGCCAGCTGCTGGACTCACTAGGATCTGGGAGAGCACTGAGAAATACATTTGTGTGTGTGTGCATGCAAGGGTGTCTGTAGTGGCAGCTAACGTGGCACTATGGCCTTGAGGGTTTGCACATCCATATGCCAGCAGTTGGAGACAGACAGCTACTGATCAGGCTGACAGTCAGCACAGAGCTGCTGCAGCCTCCTCCCTAGCAGGCTTCTGCATTTGGAAACTCTGTAACATCTACAAACCAAGGAATTAATTATTTTACCCAAACCAAGTGCTACATGTCAAGCTAATGACCCTTACTTGGTTCTGTCTTCTCTGGAATGATTTTAGAGCATAAAAACATTTATTGACATCTGTAAAATATAGCCTTATTAAAATTAAGACTAGGTTTATATGCCTCTTCTCTCTCTCTGTTTTTATGTATTTACACAGACAAATTATTTTATTTAAAGAAAGGACTATTGTGTAACAAGATGCTCCAGGGCATGGAAGCTAAGAAGTTTAGCAGTTCAGCTTGTAAATCTATTATAATATACAGCTAAAATCCCAGAGTCATAATCCCTAGTTATTCTTCTGGGTCAGTGGTCATTTTGCCAGCACCAGATCTTCCATTCTTCTTCTTCTCTCTTTTTTTATGACTTTCTTCCTGAGGGATGTTAAGCGAAAATAAATGGTAAGGGAGAGAAAAAAAAAAACAAAATGACAACACTTCCTCTCACCCCAAATCCTTCCTCAGTGTTTGAATAACCTTTAAAATGTTGCTATAGAAATGACTTTCACATTGATAATATGAAAATCATTGAATTCAGAAGACTTGTAGTTTACTTTGTAAAGTCAAATTCAATGCAAATATTCAAATTATGTGAAGATCAAATGTAGTTTAAAATTGCATTTTTCACAGTTCAAGAAAATTTCCACTCAAAACACCCAAAAAATTAATGTCATACCCTGAGTGCCATGTCTTACATATAAGCTATGTTTATTGCATGCCAGCACTCTCCTGTCCTTCAAAAGCTCCGAGAGAAGAAAAAGGAAACAAAAGTTTTAAGTACTCTGACAACGTTTGGCATTTGATTTCTTAGCTAAATAAGAGTTTCATTACTTTCATGGGTTTTCTGAAAAATAAGATCCTGTCTTTGTTCTATGGGAATCCACTGAAAACGGTCTTATTGGTAATAATTTTTTTGATGGTTTATAATGGTGGTGTCAATGTTGGAGAAATATTTATGTATAGAAGACCAAACTTTAGGGAAAATGAGACACTTTATATAAAATAAAGAAAAAAGAGAAATTCATCAAATGATTAAGCTGAGAAGGAACCAAAGAAATAGAAACCAGATGACAATACTGGTCCTTCAGTCTGCTGCATACTTGGTACTGGGTCCTTTTTCTTGATTCACAGTTGGAAAAGCAACCAGCATGGAGAATTTAGCTTAGGTAGCTCAACAATGTCACTACTTTGATGTTGTCTAGGATATTTATTGATGACTGCTTTGCTTGTTTGTGTGTAGTTCATCACAAAGAATAATTTCAATTGGACATTCATAATTTGTTTGCAGAATCTCATTTTTCAGCTGTGAATATGTTTTTCTAGTGAGGTTTTGGGACTGGTTTAACCCCAGCAGGCAATTCAGTACCAGCTGCTCACTGTCTCCACCTCCTCCACAGTGTGATGGGGAGGAGCATCAGGAAAAGAGTAAAACTCATGGGTTGAGGTAAGAACAGTTTAATAAATGAAACAAAGCAAAACACAGATGATGAGGAGGATTATAATAGTTAATAGTAAATGTAATAAAAAAGGAGGGATAGAGAGCTGAGAGAAACAAGTTATGCACAATACAATTCTCACCAGCAGCTCAGCCTGTCTGCAAGTCACAACTGACCCCTGCAAGGTAACTCTCCTCAGTTTATATCCTGGGCAGGATGTTCTGCAGTATGGAATTTCACTTGGCCACTTTGGGTCACCTGTCTCAGCCATGCTCTCTCAGAGCTTCTTGTGCAGTTCCCTACTGGCAGACCACAAGATACTGAAAAGTCCTTGACAGGATAAACAAGACTAAGCAACCACCAAAACATAACTCTGCTATCAAGATTATTCTCCTGCTGAATATAAAACACAGCAATCTACAGCCACTAAGAGGAAAATTAATTCTATACCAGTTAAAGCCAAGAGAGGGACATACAAAATTCTATTTATTTTTCCTTCTATGATTACTTTCATAACTTATCAACATCTTCACAGCATGTGAGCCCTTTTTAAAATTGACAGCTTTATTTTCCAAATAAGTCAACTTTTGTCTGTCATGTAAAATCTAAAATATGCTATTAAGCAATACAGTGTACACAGTGGTCATCTTTGTTGGTCATGTACTACACTGTGATTAGTGAATGCTCTTAGCAACATCTAAAAAAAAGTCTGTAAGATTTCTTGTCTGGATTTTCCTGTTATTTTCAACATTTCAGTGAGAAGAAAAGAAACTCTACACCATAATTTCATTTAGAGATATTTTCTTCCCATTTTTACAGATAATTTTCTTATTATTAACTTACAATTTATGGCTAGATTCTGAAAATATCTTATTCTTTACTCTTTTTCAGGGAAAACAATTTATTCAATAAGAATGAATTTATCACAAACTACCCATGCTGGAGAAAATCTCAGGCAAAAACTGTTTTCATACAAACCATTCATTAAATGAGTGTGAATAATGAAGAATCTAATATAAATTGCTGTCGATTCACAGACAATTCAGTAATGGGCTGGATTTGACAAACCGCTTGTTACAAATAATTCACACCAGCAATGAATATGATCTCTCCAGCTGTATGTCTATTTGGTATTAACAGAGGTTCTTTCAGACCCATTTTTCTCCCTACATCATCTGTTTGTTTTGTTCTGTTTGTACAGTTTGCACAAAATTGCTCAGCTTGTGGTATATAGCCAGCAATTAACACCACTTAGCAGCTGTTAAATGGGGTAATCGCCTGTTGTTATCCTCGTTCAGGAGCTAATTGCTCTCAGTGCGCCACTCATAAACCCACCAGAGCACCAGGTATGATCTGCTGAAGATGATCTGGAGTGAAAGGGCCTTTACTGTCCCTCCTCAAGGATCAGTTCCGCTGGCTAATAACGCCCGCAGAGCGGAAGGACATAGCAGCACCAGTGAGGATCTCCTCTCATGGAAATCAGGGGGTGGGTCAGCCCACGGGTGTCCAGGTTTGGTGGGCAAAAAGAACTGCAGGTAAAATCGCCACAGCACATTCCCTGTGTGAATGGCAGTGGTTCCTTCGCTGCCCTGGTTTGGACAGAGCAAACAGCAAGTGCAGCATCCTCTGTGACAGCAGAATTTCTGAAGGGATGGTTAACATTTTCTTGCTTCTTTTTTTGGCTGCTATCCTGAAGACACTTTTAATGCAGGTAAAACAGGTTTGTTTTTTTTTTTTTCCTATTAAAACTGACTGTTCAAAACCAAAGCAATGCTAGTGGCAGAAAGAAATTGAATGAAATTAATGAATTATTAAATTATCAGAATTAGATAATGTTATTTTTTTGCATTATTTACATATGGAATACATTTAATATGCTCTTTTTGGTGAAGTATTCTTGGAACACCAGTAATCAATAGTGTGTACATATTTCAAATATATGCCCATCTTCTCTTGGTCTGCAGCTACACATAGAAAAGAAATATGCCTCCTAATACAAATGAAATATGCTTTGTAATTAATGGGGAACTTACAAGGGCAGCAGTCGGAAACAGAAGATTTGGGTTTTATTGCCCGCACATATCTCTTTGCTGCATATTGAATATGGTTCTAGAATAAGTAATGGGAAGTGAATCATGGTGTCTTCAATGTACCTCAAATATCCTTCATGACCCTTGTGCTGGTCACTTATGCTGAGTACTTTAGAAATGCAATTGATTTTGTGTTTCCTCTATTTTAAGAAGCTACTAATATTCTAATTACAAAATGTAACAATGACTTGTACATCCTTAAGAACTGGATGAGGACTCTAGGCCTCCCATACTATTGGAAGACAGTTTTATCCATGATCTTCACAGCTATCCATGCTAGCAGAAATACATAAAAGTGGTTATTCCAGTAAAAATCTCCCTGTACCTCCTCCGTATTAAACCATGCACTTGCGAGATAATGGGTGCACTGGTAAGAATAAATTTTTGATAGTCTGCAAAGCATTCAAGAAAGATTTTATTCAACTTTCCCTTCAAGATAATTTAAATGACTTAGGTAAAGGTCCAGGTAAATACCTGGACTGGAGGGCTGAGATTTATTGAGTCTGGTATGAGCTGACATCAAAAACAAGAGAGGAAGTTTTTGTTTACACTGATAATTGCTTTTCTTTATTGCCTTTCTGTTAATCTGACATGGTTTATGAATGCTGTTTGGATGTGTGTACATGTAGTAGGGTCAAGCACCAATTTCAGTAGGTTAGCCTTTGCTTCTAATTCATGTTACCAAAGGAATGTACAAAAACAAAAAGCCAGAATCCAACAAATCCAAAAGAAGAGTAAAGAATGTGAAGCAGCACAAATGGCTTGCAAGCTGAAATTCACAAATACTGAATGAAATTTAAATGCATCTGTTACAAGTCAATCTCTTTCACTGTGTGAATTTATACTAGGACTATATGTTTGCTTCTGTTAAAACATTCTGCATCAGTAGGAGAGAAATACAGAAGTTTAGCATGAATTCACTGTTTTGACTGTGAAAATGATGTGTCCAAGCATAATGCTTCTTTCTGCAATCCTAGTTCCTAGATATTACGATCCATGCTGGGTCCTTTTGTTCTCATACAGAAAAAGGAAAGAATTACAGCTTTAATAATAAACAGCCTGCTGATCAAGAGACCTATACTGCTTTCAATAGCTCATACTCAAAAAAAAAGGTCTGAAACCTGGGTTTCGTCTCATACCATTTGTGCATACATCAGAATTAGGTATGCATATATACATGTGAGATGGTGATTTCCAGAATGAAACACCTCGATGAACCTGCCTAGATCATTTGTTAACAGATGACTCACACCTACTATTAATATTGCCTATGACTCCCTACTTGTTTGCGTATTAGAATAATCGTCCAGAAAGGAGAGTGGGATATTAAAGTTTTTCCCTGTACAAGAATGTTGTGGTTTTGATTTAAGGGGGGTCCCCGGGGAGGGGTCCCCCGGGAGCCCCCCGGGCTCTGGGGTCGTGGGTGTTCGTGTGCCGGCAGGTAAAGAGACTCTAGACGCTGGTGGGGTGCTGATGAGATGGGGGTTTATTCAGAGTCTTACCCCAGATAGGCAGCATGGTCACTGAGGGAGAGGGGGAAGGGAAGGGGAGAGAGGGAAGGGGAGCCTCCGGAGACCTCCCAGGCAAAGATGGCAAAGAGGGCGAGCCCTCTCCATTTGCACTCTTAACAGGGAGGTTCAAAGGGGCGCGGTAAGATTCCTCAGCCAATAGAGTTACAGATACAGGATACTGCAGGGAGGGTACAGACTTGGGATAAACCATACATTTTCCAGGGGTGAGCCAGCTAGAGCATACCATTTCCATAAAATGCAATTCCACACAAGAAGGCTCAAATTTACCACTTTATCCCTCTGCAAAGGCTGGTACCAGGTGAGTAGTTTGATGACAGTTCTTCAGAGTTCACAGAACACCTCCCTTAGTCTAGACATTTCAGGCAACATGTTCACATCCTCATGATTCTTCTCTTGCTCCTTCTGGCTAGGTTCAGTACTTTCAGCCTGCTGTCTCTCGATGCTTCTCCTACTTCTGCAGGAACATAATCCAGCACATACACTCTCTCAGAGGTATCAACATAATATTACCTAGTAGGATGAAAACAGCAACATTCCAACTTTTCCAGGAGCTGTTAGAACCAAAATACAAAGAAGAACTTTTCTGAAGCTATTATCCATCACACAAGAATCTATTGCTCTAGGCAAATGCCCAGTATTCCTATAGCTGTTATAAATAATCTCAAAGGGAAAGATGCCAAAGTTTTCCCACTAAATAGACTACCTGAAGCCCCATGAACCTTCAAAGAACAAAAAGCCAGTAATCAACTGAGTTTTGGATAGAACACAGAATTGAGAAAAAGAAAAGACAACAATTGCAGATCAATTTTCTCATTGATTTTGGGTTTTTTAAGTGACCTCTTTTTTTTTAATGATCATTTAAATTTTCAGATGTTTTACAGTACTGTTTGTGACATGGAAAGGAAAGAAACAACTTTCCACAAATCTACCTGTGTTTCACACAACATTTTAATTCTATTTCATTAAGAACATTGAAATTCAAACAATTATCAACAGTTTGAATCCAAATGGTAGCTTTATGTTTGTAATTGTTATTATTAGTCCTTCTTCCAAAGCACATCAAATTATAGTTCAGCCTACTAGGGCAGGATTAGTATTCAGTAGACAGCAGTAATGTGGACTTCATACTTCTCTTAATGGTAAGTTGAAAGTAAAACAAGATACTGTTTAAATAATTTGTCTGGCAACTGCAAATACAACAAAAGGGGCCAAAGGAAAAATACAAATAAATTCAGTGAAATGACATGTTTTCCTGTGGAGGATGACTACTGGTGAGAAATAAATGACTAGTTAAGAAATTATCTTTTCTATTAGAAAATGGTTTAGAAAATTTCTCATTTTCTCTTTGGTTTGTTGCTAAATCAAGAGTTTGTTAGAGAGATAATTTAGTTTTTCTGTATACTAATGACAAAATAGAAAATATTTCAATGCACCCTTATTTTCTTTTCCAAAATATCATAGGCACACATATAGAAAAAATAGTGTTTCAGTTCAAATAATAAAAAGGTCATTAAACCCATGATACTTGCTAGTTTACTATATTAAGCTTTGATTGGTGTTCTTAATCTTGCCCTGTAGAAAAATAGAAAGGTATAAATCTAATTATCAACAGCTGAAATGTGTCCTATAGAGTTATATCTGCCTTGCATTACAAAAGCTTCTTTTGGCATACCATGTGCAATGGAGACAATTACTCTTTGCCAAATATTGGAATTTCAACTGATCACTAAACCCACCATGTTATTAAAGTTATCTTCTACATCTTTTATATCGTGAAACAAAACTGAAGGGGATTTCCGTATGGAGGGTGCCTGTGGGACATGAGACATGGACATCTCTCTGTAACACCTTGTGGGAAGCAGTCCTGCACCAGATCATGGTAAAGGCTCATCAATATTCTCTGCTGCTGAAGAGCAAGGGCTGCTGGCATTTTAGCAGAAATCATCCCAGCCACTTGACACCCTTCTGGCCTTGAGATGCATAAATCAGTTACTGCTATCGTATTTCCATAGCAAGTGAGCAGATATAGGATGGAGTGGTAAGGATATGCTTTCACTTGCTTTCACCTGCCAGGCCTGATAGCTCCAGGAATTTCTGTTGTCTAGCTACCTTTTCTTATTCTTGCACTTCCCTTGAAGCCATTTTGGTAATTGTGAAAACGCAAATTGGAAAAAGCAAGTTGTTACCCTGCATCTGTTTACTGATCTCCTTAATTCCCCAGTTCTTAGAATCTCTGTAAGATCTGAGTGCAATAGACTATAGAAATTCTTGTCATTGTGAAATGTGTCTGGAACCAAGACACCAAGCTGCAGTTTTAAAACATCTGTCTACAGTTCCAAAACGCGCTTTAGACAATGGAGAGACAACTGTTTTTCTGAAAAAGATCTTTGCTTTAATGAAGAACGATTTTCAGGATACTTCCAAATCCTAAAGCTCGCCTTTTTTTCCAGTAAAAACAAATATGACCCAAGAAATTTGTAATAGCTCTGCACAAATCTCTGAAGTAAGGTCTGTAAAAACCCATTGGAAGTATTTTTTGTTGCTAAGCCATAGAAATAACTATGAAGAAATAGAACTCAGTGCCTCCTACCACTCTCATTGCACTGAGAACATTATAGAATGATTAGTTTTTTATTATTTTCCCATTAAGCATTATGAAGGCCAAAATATAAATGAGTTAAAAAAAGTGACTGGACCTGTGCACAAAGAGTAGGTCTTTAGTGGCTGATAAACATGCTCATAAGGATGTAACCTCTGGCTTGGAAAAGTCCCTGAACAGTAATTATGGAAATTTGGGAGCTCTATGAGGAACAGAACTGCTTGCTGTAAGCTTTATCCTACTCAGGGGTTTTTACTGGTTTGGTTGAGGGTTTTGTTTGTTTGTGGTTTTGGTTTTTTTTTCCTATTGGACTCCTTAGTAGGGTTTAATGTAAATTCTTTATGACTCTATATAGCAGAGCCTATATGACTCTCATTCTGCTTCAGATATTTCCTGTGCTAGATACAACCTAGTTAATTTATAGCTGCAAGACCATACTCTAAGCTTAAGAATGGAAAAATAAAGGAATGCAATGGTGTCAGTATACTCTTTGCAGTAAATTTTTGTTAAGCATGTCAGTAATTTTTTTCAGTCTCTTCTTTCTGAACTTCCTTATGCATTAATCCAGGTGTTAAGCTAATACAGACAGAATGAAATTTTGATTTTCTAATTATTATTATTATTTTCTGGTCAAAAATACTTTACTTGCTAATACTTGGTTTTATGATACTGAAATGAAATTCAATAGGCATCTAGCAGAAAACTTCTGATCAGACAAATTTGTTTGATTTGGGTTTTTTACCCCAGTAAGATTGGGTATTTTCCTAACTAATTTTCTATAAAGAATAAGAAATAAAGCACATATTTTGGCATATTTTGTGCTGGCATTTACTTTATATTATTTTTCATTTAGTATCTGAATAACCTGTAATTAATATTCATGTTACCATTGCAGATATAAAATATTAATAACTGGTGGTGACTTACACACAAGATAAATTTGTAACTAATTCCAAGCAAGAGAAAGTGACATTACATCACATTCCTATCACAGACATCTTCTTTGAAATCTACTGCTGTGCATTAATAACTGCTAAATTTAAATGCTTAATATGTTCAGATGTATTTTAAGGATTAAGTGGCACCTTTTTATTTTTGTCTCCTGATTTTAGCCCAGTAGAATGAGATTCCTCCCACACACATGTGCTTGTAGTGGTATATGCAGATGCATCTTGCCAAAAATACTTCTGTAGGGCCTGAAATTAGACAGTAGGTCCACTAAACACTTACACAGAAGCAGCCTAAAGAGGCTGATGTTTTAACCATTAAAATCTTGACTAATCTGAGCAGTGAGATATCTGGCTTTTTCAAAAAGTACCAAGCAGCCATCAGCTTTCTCTTCATCCCTATTAGTCAGATCAGAATCTTCAAAAAGGCTCATTCCAATGCTTCCTTTAGATCTCCTCTTGCTGTTAATGTACTTTGAAAACTCTTCTCTTTGTATGACACAACAATGGCTAATTTCACTCTAATTGAGCTTTGACCTTTTGCATCTTCTTCCTGCCTCTACAAAACAGAGGTCTGTATTATTTTTGGAAAGCCTGACCTTGCTTCCAGAGTTCATGCAATTTTTTCCTCTTGATCTCAACAGGGAGTTTCATATTCAGTTAAGCTGGTCTTCTACCCTGCTTGCTTGACTTACGACAAAGTGGAGTTGCTCCTGTTGGTCTATAATGTGGTTCTTAAATACTTAGCAGCACTCTTGAACTCCTAAACCTTCAAAAGCAGATTCCTGGAGTACTCTGTTAAATAGCTTCTTGAATATCTTAAGGTTTGCACTCCTGAAATCTAGGGTAACAACTCTGGTGTCCTTTTTTTGTTGTTATTAGTGACAGCAAACTGGAACAGATTGCCAATAGATGTCAGGAGTCTCTCACTGGAGATATTCTGGATAGTCTGGACACAATTCTCTGCCATATGCTCTAGGATGACCCTGCTTGAGCAGAGAGGTTTTACTGTGATTCCTTCCCACCTGACCAATTCTGTGACTTCACCAACAATTTTAGACTTGACCATTTCGTGATCACTGTGGCCCAGGCAGTCACCTACCATCACACCTCCCATGACTGGGTTTCAGATTCACTACAACTAGTACAATATAAGTTTAGATAGAATATCCTTTGGGGAAAAAGTCTCTGAAATACTAATCATCAGAGTCCATCACAAATCAATATTCTTAGCATGCCTATTTCTTACACAGGGTCAGTTCCCTGTTTTCCCACCAGGATCCCATGCTGTATCAGTTCTATAGCACTAGAAGGTTCTCCCTGACAGATTCTTATTTAAAAAATAGTGCTGTGTTTATACCACAAGTGATTGGTGTAAAAAGCTTTATTATATTATTTCTAGCAAAATTACATAACATAAAATTATGGTTATCCCGAGTTAGAAAAGTAGTTCTGGGAGTAAATCAATTATGCAATTTGACACAGAGATACTGAGCTAGCCTGAAGAGTTCAAGTGGTCTACTGTGGTAGGAGAGAGCTCACTGAAGGTTAGTGTGCCCTGTTGAGAGAAAGTGTTTCAATTGTTGACTAAATCACTATGCTTTTTTTCCTTACTCAGTATGCCTAGAGCTTTGCAAGAAAAGAAGAAACAATATGCCTTCAGTCCAATTCTTCAGCATTAACACTTTCTATCTCATACTGCCTATATTCACAGATAAAAATCCTTTAAATGCTGCCCATCCTACATGCTCAAACACAGTGGAAACAGGCAGGCATGGAAATTCAGCATCAGAAAATGGCTTGCCTGTTCAGGGTCAGAATCACATTTTATTGTGTTCTTTCTGAATGACCCGAATGCAGTGCAGAGCTCAAGAGACCACTATATACTGCTAATACAGAAGAGGAGTAGAAAATAAGTATTATCCAGCATTGTCCGTCACTGTTTTGCCTGGTTCTTGCTAGGCTATGAAGTGGAGAAGAAGTAATCTTTTACTGTGGAGTGGAGTAACTTTAAGTGGAGAAAAGTAACATATTTTCTTCACTACTTTTTGATATGTTTGTCAGGAAAAGCTGAGGTACGTAGTCACTGCAAGTTGGTCAGTGTATTTGTAGAATGGATTCAGGGCGTAGCCACTCTCAAGTCATTTTTGAAAATGTTTTCCCTTCAACATATTTCTCCAAGGCTTCAAAGGACATTTTACTTGTTCTTAAGGGGTACTCACAAGGTCTAACTTCAGTGTTTAAGTACAGTAACTTTTGAGTCCTGCTGTCAAAGGAAAGGAACGAGTTCCACTTGCATGCAGCTGAGTTAGTTTCTAGCTGTAGCTCACCCAAAGAGAAACCTTTTTCTTCACTGACTGAAGAGGGAAACTGAAGCAACTCATCTGTAAATGTAGGGCTCTGATGGATGAGTTCTGAGAGCTTGCCTTAGAATGGTACACCCACCTCTCTATCTTGCTCTCACTTGATGGACTCTGGACCTGCTCATTAATCAATTTCTGAACCTCTCAGCTTCTTAGAGTAAGATATCACTGATACCACCTTTCCTCAAGACATCCTGCTATAAACTACAGATGCTGATTGATGGGTGGAAATGGCTTAACTCAGATCAGTGGCCATCTCCCATCTGTGTTCTGCCCTTGCTGCAGGGACGTTTGAAATGGACATTAATCAAATCTTGTGTAACAAGGGTTTATGGTGTAATTTTCTGAGGGAAAAAACCTAACTGAATTTAGCCTGCAATCAGGAGGTCATTGACAAAGAACTCAGAAATCTCTGCAGCAGTTAATTAGAGTGGACAGGACAGGGTAGCAGCTTCTTTGGTTGTCTCAAGAAACAATATTCTTGATTGCCAAGAAAACTTTTAGCTACCTAAGACAGATGTCTAATATCAGAGTGGAAATAGCTTCTTTAACATCTCTAATCAGTTTCTTTCTGAGATTGCATGCACATGTACTATCAGTTCCTGTCATGATGTACACTTGTTCTACAAGAGTAACACTGAGCTCTTTGATTTCTTATACAGAGGTTATGAAAGAGTTATGAGACAACCATGGCAAGTGGCAGTCATAGCATGGCTAAAGGACTGCAAATTTTTAAAACCTTGTGCTTTGTATGCTTTCATTTGGTACTTTTAAGCCAAACATTCAATATCACAAACATACACCTGCATACCTGATAAATAAGTTGCAATTTTCCTATTTTAAATTTAAATAATATTAAATAAGCCATGAAATGTGGTCAATTCCAGTGAACAACATTTTAATTTCAGTGGGTTTTTAAATATGGGGGAAAATCAGTTTTGCATCTGATGACCTAGCCTCAGAATCAAACTTCAAAACTTCATTATCTTTGTCTGAGGCTAATTTTTTTTTCTGAGTAGTGTTTTACTCAAGCAAAGACTAATGAAGGAATATATTAAAATAATTATGAAACTAAAACGTAAAGAGGGAAAATCTCATAAACATATATCTTCACCTTAGATATTTTTTGAGTATCTATACACTAGGAAGATTAAAATGGAGTTGCTTATGAGCAAATGATTATGAGCTGTTAATTTAAAGGCAGGAATATGAAATTGCCATTTTGATTAAATATTTTAAGAATGTGTTTTAAATGGATTCCATTAAGCTTTGTGCTCAGTCACCAGTGAGCTGTACCACTTGTGCAGCTTGTTCTGTTCCTGTGAAATATTAAAGCAATTTGAAGACCCACTGTGCTGTGATTGATACTGATGTACATACATGTGCTCATCTTGTAGTGGTGGAATCAGAGACTGGATTATATTGAATAGAGAATTTAGAGATGACAGCATGTTTATTGGTCTGATGTCAGGAATTGGTACTGAGATGAAGAACCTATCAAAAGATAGTTCGATAGATAAGTTTAAAAAAAAAAAGCCAAAAATAAGGTCAATGTTTCAGAGAAGTGATGAGATTCGTCTCACTTATTCACTTCTCTCAGGAGCTACGTTAGTCATTGATCCATCTTTCCTGTGTCCTAGACATCTAACATAATTTATTTAAACTGCTCATAGATGATGCTTGTTTCTTTGCTTTACCGTGGAAATCTAGATGACTAGATAAATTTGATTTTTTTTCTTTTTTTTTTTTTTTTGCAGTTACAGCTGGTGATCTAAATCTAAATTTCATTTTGCATTTGATCTGAAAAATATTTGCTCTATTTAACTGTATCTCAATCATTTACAAGTAATTTTTGAAACACTAAAAGCTACTTGAAAAAAAAAGAAGAAAAGTAAAAGAAATTCTGTCTTTCCTCAGTACAATGGGGTAAGTTTGAGGTTTTGCATTTTTTTATTTGGTGTTTTGCCTTCCTGAGTTTCTGAATGATTTAATTTAGTGTTGCTTACTGTACACTGTTTAGCTACATGTTAATGCTTCAGAAAAAATACATATTTAAAGTATTGTGTGCCTGAAGAAAGGATATAAACCAAATACTTTCATTCTATTGTTTTAATTTTAACTAGACCAAAGTGTGAAATGGCAAAACTAACAGCTCTTTCAGAAATGACATTTTCAAGCTGTCATTTCTTTATCATAGCAGAAGGTGCTGTGGCCTCATTTTGGCTCCCAGTGCTGGATCCAGACTTACTCAAAAATGCCGAACTTTCTCAGTGAGCTGCCAACAGTTTGCTCTAACATCTGGGCGATATTCAGAAAACCATATTTGCTGTCAGTAAAACCTCTAAAAATCAAAGAAAAAAGAAGAAAATGTTGAATGATCCTAAAAATATCTTTTCGGGCATTGAGGGAGCCCTATGATGAAAATGGTCAGTTTTACGTTCATCTTAATGTCAGGAGACATAACAACATGTATTACCTACCATGTGTCAGGAGCAAGGTGGGACTAAAATTCCTAAAATATCTTTTCTCTCAAGTTCTCCAGTAGACTTGTGCCTGTATAAGGCAAATCAATATATAATTGCCTAAAGGAGAGTTAATGCACTCAAATCCACAAGTAAGGAAACTGGTAATGAAACGGCCAGAAAAAAATATCAGGTAGAAATTAAATGTAAATTACTTATCACTGGTGAAGAACAGCCTGCTGCAGTGTTCCCTCTAAACAGCTTTACGATGGACCTTCATAAATTTGTGTAGAGATTTTTTTAATTTAACTCTGTCACTATCCCAGATGAAGTGTTTGTCTCAGTCTTTGTGTCATAAACATTTGAAGGTGTAGATTTGGGTCTACAAGGACCCAAGTTCTAGAAGGAATGTGGTAACACAGGTTTGGATTTCTGCTGGTTTGTTTGGGTTTTTTGTATGTGTGTTTTTGTGGGTTTTTTGGTTTTGCTTTCTTTTTTTACAATTGGATTCAATTATCTTAAAAGTATTTTCCAAACTCAATGATTCTTTGATTCTAAACCACTTCAGGAAGGGAGGTAGTGGCTGCTGCCTACTCTACCTATGCTGCACTCAAAGAGGGGTGCATGTGCTGCCCCTCTCACTGCTGGCTGAAGGGCCTGGACATCCAGGGCCTTGGGGACCTGAGGGACCTCCCAGCATTAACAATCTTGGCTCTCAGGCTGCCACATCTGACCAGCTCTGCACCATCCATCAACAACAGGCAAGGACAGTCTGCCTCTCCAGGGTTTACTGATCTGATCGTCATCCTATCAGTCACAAAATTTAACTGCCTAGAAACCCTGAACTAGCTCGTCTTATATTAGCATTGAAAATGTTTCTAAAAAATTCCTTGCAATCATTTGTTATACAAGGCTAAAATAAATTATTACCTTCCTTATTCTGTTTTCAGAGTGAATGATATAATGTAATTGATTACTTAAGAAGTATTTATATAGTGGTTCTGGAGTTAACTTTCTTCATAGTAACCCATAATAATAAATAAACTACTAATAAACTGTTTTTATTTCAGCTCCCAAGCTTTTCCATCATATTTTCTTCCCCTGTCCCACTGAGAAGGAGGATTGAGAAAGCCATTGGGTGGGGGTCTGACAGCCAGCCTAGGTCAACCTCCCTTGCTCTAGCGTTTAATAACTACAGAAAGTTTTCAAGAGGCTTACAGCTGTTCCATGTGCTGTATACATTAAAGACGTACATCTCTTGTTCCTGTCTGCTCTTATTTTAACTCTGTGTGAAAATTATATCACTTGCTTTTCTGGATCATGCCTACAAAAAACCTTAGAGGTCATTACTAAAATTTTATAATTAAAGAAAATCTGTACTCCATGATTACTGATAAAAGCACAGTTGAATGCCCATTCAGTAATTTAGAAACCATCAATAAAAATAGATATTTACAATGGAAAAAATAGAGATAAGCAGAGGTGACTCTTAGCTATTAAATTTCAGAAGATCAAGAGTCTACCATCTATGTCTTTATGAGGTTTCCTTGAATAGTTTATACTAAAAAGGAAGATGTATTTTGCTTTAGATTCTTTAGTCACACTTTATCATTGTTTTTATTAGATTTATGGTTGTATATTTGATGACTTCTTTTATTTATGTTTCAAAAGATAATGATTATTCTGTGTTTTAAGACTTAAAAATCAGTTTTAAATATAATAGAATAAAATTTTAAATATGCATGTCTATGTAAATGTTTTTCAGTATTAAAAAAAATGCTTGCTTAAAATCCACAGAATCTCATCGGTAGGTCTAAAAAGGAATTGGGAGCCTATGGCAAAAACTGTGAGACTGAAAACTGCTATTTATTTGGAGGCATCCAAAATACACAGACACTACTCCTGCCCCCCTGCTCCCCAAATAAGAAGTAATTCAGTTTGAAAGTTAGTCTTTGGGCACCCAGGTAACTCAAGAAGACAGAAAATTTCACTTTTACATGTAGTACAGTAGGTTAAGAGTAGCTTGCTACAGGTCACAATCAACTCTAGCAGAGCTATTGTGTATGTTGGGCACTTCACAATTATGCTTTAGTTAAAACTTTGTTATTTTCTTTCTTTGAGTAGATAACAGTAGCATTCCTATGGCCTTTACAGTAGGTGCAAAGTAGATAAGAGCAATAATTTCCCATTACAGAGAAATGCTGGTAAAGTGGAGAAAACATTACCTTTAATTCATCTCTGGGCTTGCACCACAGACTTAAACGGCAGACGTCTTTGGAGGTCAAGCAGTCATAAAGTCTGACCTTCACTCACAGTGATAAAATTAACTCTATTGCTTTTAGTCTGCTAATGGCACAGGTTAAGAAAAAGCATTTACATTGCAAGTCTGAGCCCCCTTGTATTTTCCAGTGTATTTCATGTGAAAATCTTTCAACCCTACCTCTGCCATTACTGCAACAAGTAAGCAATGTCAAGCTTCAGAGAACCTTGTGAAGCTTCTCTTTTCTTCCTCTGAGAGATGGACCTCAGCCACTGTGCTGCACTACAGGCTGCTGCAAGCCTCAGATGCAACTTTATCTTCATAGAGACCTTCAGCTGGGCACTGCACTGGCCACTGACAGCTGGAAAGGAGGTCTTCAGGAACAGCTCACACCTCAACACTTCATTCCAGCTTCCTGTGTCCAGCAGGAGTGTGGTTTCTTTTTTTTTTTTTTTTTAAGTATTTAATCTGCTACCTCTTTTCAATTGAACTGCAATTAGAAATGTAGGCACATTCTATTGTCTTTCTGACAGACTGAGCACCTCTAAATTTTCCAGCTCTTCAGTTTGTCAGAGCAGACTACCTTCAGCAACGTGGGAAATGGCCAGCTAGGACCTTGCTGCAGTTTGCTTGTACAGGTCAATAGCTTGGAATAGGTTCTCTTACAATGTTAGGCTGCAAAACAAGATAGGAGGTAATCCAAAAGATTTTTAATATTGCTTTTCACAGTAAACCACATGCACCATCTGCTAACATGTGTTTTCAGTTGTTGCAATTCATGTAATTATGCTTAATTTTTTGTATAAATTATTAATGTAGTATTCAAAGTGCACAATACTAAAAACAACTAAATATTAACTCCTGTTTTTTATATTAAATAATCTACACAATTATTAATGTTTTCTAGGATTTACATTAACCTGAAAATTTAATTTTTTTATTTTTTTCCAATTAATAATGACTGTGTTGTCATTTAGGAGGAATTTGATATTTTACAGGTCACATTTTAGTTCATACTTTCATGTTGTTTGCTTTATTTTATTATTGGTGATTAAGATATCATGGTGATCAGAACTGGTTTCATACTAGATCAAGATAAGGATTTAACAGTCCAAACAAAAAGTCTCCAGAAAAAAAACCTCAAATCAGATAACTGATTTTTAAATGTATTTGTTATACATGTTTCAACTGAAATGAGATGACAAATTGTGGGATTTTTCTAGAAATAGATGACCAAATTTAGAGCTGCTTTGGAAATACGTGCATATATGTAAGATAAATGTGATCCATTTTCAGCAATAAAATGTATTTTTTATCTGAGGCTGTTGTAGCAGCCTAGTATGAAGCAGTAGCATAATCTGGACTCCCCAAAATAGCCAATATCTTCCTTTAGTCATAGCTTGGAGCAAAAGGATCATTGCACTGTGCTATGGTTCTGTTGGATTTTGTCACTTGACTCCCACTGATCCCAGTGGGATTTGGAAAGTTGGGAAGGCAAAAATGTCTGACAATGTTTTTACTTTATGTCAAAAGAAAAACAAGTCTTCCCTGCTCTTTCTACAGCATTGTAGAACATTACATAAGGAACAAGGCACATGGCAATTATGTTAATTCCCTCCTTCCTTCAAACACTTTTCTGAATCACTTCTTAGACAATGTGATCTTGCAGCAAAGTGCCATTGCTTTTCTTATTTTCAAAATCATCCAAGTGTTCTTTGAGAAAAATTTAAAAGAACACGAGAAAATAAAATTACGACCATTTTTTGTTGCAGCTAGACTGTAAATATGAAGACATTTTCATCTAAATGTCATGACTGACCTTCACTAAGAAAATGTTGTGCTTAACATGACTTTATTTTGTTCTAGTATCTGAAAACAGAAAGCATATAAAAGAACACAATTTCAAGCTTTCAGTTTAATAAAGACAATGAAAGTTTTTACCCAGTAGCAATTTACAGTATAAGAAAAATAGAGCTATGCACTTGCACAGAGGATAGTTCCTGGGTCTGGCCCCAGGAATTTCAAAGATAGGTTTGAGCTGAATATCAAAATTGTATATACTAGCTGGGATTCAGACTTTTAAAACATGAATACTGAGTTGTTAGTAAGTTTTAATGAATTTATTTATTGTGAAACTTGATAATATTTCCTCACACATTCATAGAAAAAGACGTGAATAGAAGTTATACTACAGTGCTGACAATATGTAGCAGATTTTGTGATAAAAATATCATCTCATTTACCAAGTACAAGTAGGATTTTAGAGATTATATTCATTAGTTCCCTTGAATATTCAGACCAGCCTGTTCAGTTCCCAATATATGCACGTATCTTGCTGGCAAAGATAGAAATTGCAATAGCCAGTTCTGTCAGAGATTCCATGTGCAGAATCCATCTAGAAGTTTACCCTTCCAGTTGTTTCCCATTTATAACATTCACCTCTAAACCTAAGTGACTAAAATCACTATTTTGTGCTGTGTGCCTGTTTCCAGAGGTTACTTGCTCAGAATTTCTTTTATTTAATGTGTTGTGTGGGAAGCTACATATTTCTATAATCCACTATCTATGATATTTCATAACCAATTCCACTCAAGTTTGATACAGTTTGTACCACAAGACAGTGTGACAGTATTTAAAATGGACCATCTTACATAGCACTTGTTTCCACAAGAATTCCTGCAATGGGGCTTTCATTCCATGTCTGTCATCTCTAATGATTTCATTATAGCTTTTGTGGATATTTGGTGATATTCCTAGAAAGTTTTAGGTCTTGAAATACATCACTGTATGTGAGTTTTGGCTTTCTTTTGAAAAGTTCAGCCTTAAGTGTTCCAAATCTACAAGAGCAGGGAAGTGCATGGTGGGCACTAAGATCCGTGACACTTCCCTGGGACAGTCACTTCCCAAGTGGCACTTCACAGTCTTGTCCTCCTTGTTTTTCATATACCACTCTTAACACCCCTTCTAAAGCCAGGAAGAACAAGGTAAAATCTCCTGGAAGTAGCTGAGATGGAGTAGTTGAGATTTATAAAGCTAATGATGTGTCAGATTCAAGTGATACTTCAGAAGGAAGAGCAGTGAGAAACAATACAGTGATCATTGCAAAATAAATTGGAACATGTGCTGATACTAGGAATCTGGCAGACCTAAGTCTGAACAAGAGGACAGCTTTAGCCAACACAGGATTTTGACAGGTTTTCATTTATAATAATCTTGATAACTTTGTATCAGGTCAATCATGATAAAATTGATAAGGACAAACCACTATTTTTTAAAAATATTTTTTAGTAACAGAACACTTTATGAAGTTGGAGCATCTGTCAGTAGATGCAGGTGATTACCAGGCTTTTCCGGTCTTTCGTCTTTGAAACTTAACATCCAGAACTCTTAGATTATTCAGCCATTCAATATACTTATACATAATGTGAAACCCAGTGGTTGTTTAGCTGCATAAGACAGAAAAGTGAGGAGAGGATAGTTGAAGTGGCTCTTTGCCCCAAAATGGAGATACATTGAGGAAATCTATAAATTTCCTAGGCTTCTGGATTTGTTTTATAATCAGGCTACAGATACTGAAAACCTTTTTGTATTTCACAGCAAATGACTAGAATAGTAAGAATTTCTAGACAAGCCAGAGTTAAGCAGAAAAGCTAAAAGGAACATTAAGCAAGATTACTTTATGTCATGATCATTTCAACTTCCCTGATCATGCTGAATACCATCTGACAGTTCTGTCTGTTCTCTGCAATTTTCAAGGAGTTATGTATAAAATCTCTTGGGATAGCTTGCCACAGCACAACTATTTATTTATGGGAAAAAAGCAATGCATTTTTTATCTGAAACTGGAATTTGCAATGCCCTACATTGCACTTACGAAACATTGCACTGAGTGCTTGTGAATGGTGCTATTATTTCTTGCAAATGCATGAAATATTTGTTTTTGAAAGCTAAAATTGGAAAGTTTTATTATTATTTATGATTAGTAAAAGAATGAACATCCTTAAATTGATTCTGTCTAAGTATCTGACAGGTAATTCTAACAACAAATTTGAAACTGTCAGTATATAAATCACTGTATAATTTCTTTCTTTCGAGAGTAGCTTGGACAAACAGTAAAAATATTTTCCTGGAACTGAAATTGGTCTTTTGTGAAATAAATGCATTCATTGTAACAGAATGATATAGCAACCTAAATTTTACTTCAGAAATATATGAATCCTGTAGGTCTGAACTTAGCTGGGTCTTCAAGTCCCATGGGATATAAGAGTAGAAAACACTCCTTATTTCAAACAGTATGAAAACCAGGGATCATGAAAAGACATCATCACTGAGCAGGTTCAAACAAGCAAACAAGAAATATATTTTTACCTGAATACATACACTGTGGAAACTCTGCCAAGCAACGTTCCAGATGTCAAAAGTGCAAATCGGTTCAAAAAGCAATTTGACAAACTCATGGCAGAGATACACATTGAGACTTTAGCAAACAAAAATATCTCTGGCTCCAGAAATCCCTAGACAGTCTGCTGAAAGCTGGGAGGATAGAGCAGAAAAACATAGGCTAAGCCTGTATTTTAAAGGCTTGCATGGTTCTCACAGGCTCTGTCCTGTCAGCTGCCACTTCCTACTGTCAAAGACCACTCAGCAAACAGACCCTTGGTCTGGCTCAGTGTGCTCTTCCTATTTTCTTGCACGTTGTGCAGCCCCCCCAGAACCAAGTGAGTCTCCTATTCACTCATTTGATCTAGAGATGCAGATTGTTGACACAGATGTGTTTTGTCTCCACAGTGGAGCTGTTGGGTGGATTCCTGACTCATCCAGGTAAATGTGGGGACTCCAAGTTATTACCAAGTCAGTGAATCATTTGTTATCATTTGCAAAGAAACATCATAGCTAAGAGGGAAGCTACACTTAAAACTTGACTTTTCTTTTGCCATCTCACACACTGAGGATCTTAAGGCTCCTGTCATTACAGTCACCAGAGAAACAATTTATAAATTACCATCAAATGACAGGTAGGTTCAGACTTGAGAGTGTACTAAAAAGACAGAAGATTTGAAAAAGATATGTACACTGAAAGCTCTATTTACAGTCTGCTTTAGATGTGGGCATAGCTTCTGACATGTCCTCTAGCTATTGAGACCTTTTCCATAAATAAGACAGGCTGCCAGGGTATTCCAGTGCACTATACTGAAGCAAGTTATTTGTGTCTTTCTGAATCTACATGCTCCATTATTTCTTGTACATGTACTTAAGTTTGCTCCAAGGAAAATTTCATCTCAAATTTCTTCTGCAGTGTTGCAATGAATTTAAGGGGCAGAAATTGGTATTTAATAAGAAAATTTGTAAAATTAACTAAATTATTCTATTTCTTGAAAGAATTACTTTGTTTTTCCCCGCACAAACTTAACAAATAAAGCAACTTAAATGTTGCTTTATTATCTGCTTAAGTCTACTGCTGAAAATTCTGTATGTTAAGACAGTTTATATTTATTTATCATTAGTTATTATGGCATGTGAGCCTTAATTTTTAAGTAGTTGACTATAATTTTTGTTTTTATGTAAATGGTCATTTGCAAAGTCAAAGGTTGTAATTAACTGATCTGGAGATACCAAGTGTTCTTGAAGATTCAAAACAAGAATCAGAAAACAGAAGAGTCCAATAAAAGTAGAATTTCCCATTTTGTCTGGGAAATCTTTCAATTAAAAAATACTATTTAGTCAAACATTAGTTTAAAATATTTTCTGTAGAGATCTTTGCTGAGTTTGGCTGGGATGGGATTAACTTTCCTCATAGCAGCCCACCCTGTGGGAGAGGGGATTGAAAAAGCTGCTGGATGAGAGTTTAGCTTTTGGCAAAGTTAATCCAATACAATGTGACTCAGTTTTATTTCCATCAGTTAACTGGTAGCTGCTCTCCTTTTTTATCTAATTCACCAATAATTATCAGCTGAAAATAAACTGTTTTATTTTTCTCACTCTTATCAATGATTTTTTAACCTACTACTTCATAGCCCTTTTTAAATCCTACTAATTCTGTAGATCTTTGCCTTCTGATACTACTTTAGCTGCTGCTCTATACAGTATGAACAAAAGAAGCAAAGCCTGTGATACACACATTTCAATGTCGTACATAAATGATATTTATCTTGGGAAAACAAATAAAACCCCCTAAAACAGCTATAATATATTGAAAAATACAATTAAAAGCAACATGCTATGGCAAGTTTTCAATACTTTTAAATAATTATTTTTAAAAGTACTTGCTTTCCACCTACTCACTTCCCTCTGCTTTCCTCTCTTTTTAATAGTAAATACAATAGATTGAAGAATATACACAATTCAGTTTTTACTTAAATTTTTGTAATCTTGTTTGGATTTGAAATGAATGTTAGAGTTTACTTTCCATACTTAAAGTGTTTACTTTAAGCTAGCTCTTCAAACTATAAACAAACAGGTTCCAAAAAGAGTAACTGAGTATCAAGTTTATCAGGTGATTTCTCTTATTTCCCATGAATAAACAGAATTTGATATCAAGGAGTATTCCAGTCCCTTTTTCTGATAAATGTTAAAAAAAATAAAAAGCAAAAGCAAAACAAAAACAAACAAACCCCCAACCAACTAACCAACCAACAAACAAACACAAAATACAAACCCCCTCAGCACCAAACCCCAAACTGGTATAAAAAGACTCAGTGAAAACTTGAACAATCTCCTGGGAAACAAAAAGCCATCTGGAAAAATCTCTCTATGACATTAAAGTTCCGTGAAAATTACAGCATAGATGACACACTTGGCCCTGTTAATTAGATATGGCTAATTTTTGGAGGCTTGCTTCAGTGCCCTGAAGTTGCTTCCTCTTGACTGTTAAGGGGAGCCCAGGACAAGAAGTGCAAATATAAATATATGCCCTGGGGAGAGGGAGCCTGGTGCATACCCTGTATAAATAAATTACCTTTGCAAATGCGCCAGCATCTCATTGTTTTAATGGCGAGAAAATGCTAACTCTAAATTCATTTATTGCTTGTTTATATTCATTAATTCTTAAGATGGTATTCTCCCTGGGCAGTATCTGGTGAAGGATTCTGATACTGTATATTAAGAAAGTCTTGGCTGTATCATTTGAGAATATCACGGTTCCTTGTGGATTTTTTTCCTCTAACATTATCACATCAAAATACACCTATGTCAGGGTTCCAGAAGGGTAACTTTGTTTTATTTTTTCCTTCCAAGCTAAGTTTGGACAAAGCAGATTCTATTTTATTGCTGTAATTTCTTAGGATTGAACTCATCTTAGTCATTTGAAAGAACAGGTAAGTTTGGTTTCTGACAACAGGTTAAGCAGAAATTGAACTGAAACAATATTTACAACTGTCAGTAGGAACTGATCTACTCAACAAGACATTTTATTTATTTAAAAATATTGTAAAATAAATATTTTTACTTTTGAGCCTTTCAAACTAGGTGAGTTAGATTTTTGACTACTAATCATAAGTTAGTCACCATTATTACTCTAATAATAACCTTCTGCTTATTACTGTCTGTGGAAGGGAGGTAGAGATAGTCATTCCAAAGCACTGTTAACTTATTTCTACATAATCCTACATTATAATAATTATATAGTAGGTTTACCATGCTCCAAAATAAAACCTGAAGTTTTCTATCTTGAGTTTCTGAATTATTTAAAAATAAATAAAACATGAGTTAAAAGTTTCTCACAATGAGGTTGGAGAGAAAAAGTTGCAGAGTCATATTAAAACCACTAGTAATAAAAGATGTAGTGTGACTTTTTGGCAGGGAGGCAGGAGTTTCATGTTTTAACAGGGGACATTGTGCTTCTACCTTCCAGGCTCTGTATGAAAGTAGACCAGTGCCAAAATACACACAAAACTTACCCCACGATAGCACTTTAGTGGAATCTCCAGGGAGTTTCATAGTTCATTTTTCATTTGAGATGAGGTCTGAGGGAAGGCTGGTTGAGTGCAGGCAGCTGGAGCAGAAAGAATCGGCCAAGCTACAGCTCAGAAGAGGAGTTGCAAGGAACAAGGCCCAGAAGAATGAGTAAACAAAATAAGGCAATAGCAGGTGAAGGAACTTGGATAAGAAACGCAGAACCAGGGGACTACAGGGACAAAGCAAGGGCAAGAGAGCCTGGCAACAGCAACAATAGCATCAAGCCTGGATTGCAACCAGGCATCCTTAATCACCACCTTTCAACAACAAATATGCTGGAAAACTCTCAGTGCTGATGTGTATTCCAGTTTCTAGTAACTGCCCCTATTAGGGGTTACTAATGGTGCCAGGTGCCAGCCTGCCTGGAGTAGGTAGGTCATCTTGCAGCCTTCTAAACTGTGGTTCTGAAAGATTTGACACTCAAAAAATCACAGCTCGGCTCCGGAGGAAAAGATTTCTTCTCCTTTTTATCTTTTTTTTTCCTCCTGCCTCAGCAACAGTGGCTGTTTTTCATGTTTTTAAAAGCTAATTATAATTGATACATGTGGAGTGCTGCAATTGCAAGGTCAATTACTCAGAAGTTAGAAAAATGTCAGAATTAAGGTTGCCTATACAGCCTTAATTAGTCTGTCTTAGATGTAAGAATTACCATCTATAATTACATTAGCTCATGCAATTTTTTTCTTAGCATTCTCTCCTCGTTCAGTTCACAGACTGCCAATCAAATTTTATAATGAAAGAGAGTGTCAACCATAGGATACTCATGCATTTTTTTTCCAGAAAATGAAGATACACAGTTAATAAAGCAGGAGCTGTATGTAAGAAGTTTTAATAATTGTGACTGCTGGATACTTCCTAAAGAAACTGGACTTCATCATAGTGTTCCACTGTGATTCTGGACAAGTCACACTCATGCAGTGTGGGTTTTCATCTCTTCCATGTCTGGTTGCTCTAATCTGCAGCTGGAGAATAACAAAATACAGTGTGATCATGCAGAGGCTGTTCTCATAATGCATAAATGTAGGGTGTCAAGTTTGGGTTACATTTGGAATCTTAATTCTGGTATTTATTAGTTTTGGAATACTCATCTAGAAATATTTTCATTTAGTGCTTCTTCTTCAGTGCTTTGCTTGTGCATTTTTTGAATGTTAAGTGTGACTGGGTTATTCAGACCTTGGTGACAATCTTGAGTTTTGTCATCCTGACAAAAGAGTCTAGATTTGAAACATTTTGAAACATGACTATGCCCTTAACATTCTGACTGGATTTAAGTCAGAGTTGTGAAAAGCAGTGGTTGATTCTTACATTTCCTTACCCTTCTTCCTTTTCTTTGGCTAATTCCTATATTTTCTTATCCTTACTCCTTTCTGTAAATGCACTGCAAATTTATTGTCATAATAACAATAAAGTTAATGTAAATGGTCTAAATTATCTCATTTTTAACTATCTAGCTGTGAAAGTCACAAACTTTTAGAAAATGCAGACATGATAAATCAAACCTGACATGATTTATGTACAGTTGTTTTTGCTGTATGATGAAGAGCCTTGGCTAATATATTCCAGACTCATTTCTCTTCATAATCAAATACCAATGCTTTTATCTCACCAAAGTAAACAGTTTGTGGGGAGGGACATCTGTGTCCTGCATCCTGTCCCTCACCACTGGGGCATTTCTATGGAAAACTGTTGCTGAAGATGTGTTGAGATGCTTCACACCGTGTCAGCTCCTAGGGTTCTCTCTTGCTCTGCCTTCTGGTTCCCTAATGTGCTCCTCTAAGAAGCCATGCAACTTGTCACAAGGATGTTGTTTCTCATGGGTTTCTATAACATCAGTGACTGGTGAATGCTCCCCTTGGGTGGCCAGAACTGTCAGGAAAAAATTTTTGTGTGAATATCACCAGGGCGGAGGATTCTCACACAGCTCTGACTCTGCGTGCCCGAACAAGGGAGCGAGCAGCACCCATCTACTTTGTCTTTCAGCTCAGCTCTCTTGGTAAGAACTGCAATGAATTTCTGGCAACAGAGAAATGAACAGTACCTATAAAAGATTCAGAATCTGAGGTTAGAATAAAAAGATATTAATAGTCATATCAAAATCCTTCTTCATTACAATAAATAGGGGTTTTTTTCACTGTTTTTTATCAGCTGATCACAGAATACTGTACAAAAGAATTTTTAACCATATTCTCTTTAGTGTTTTGTCCAGTTTAGATTTAATGTTAGTGTTCAAAAATATGCTACAATTTCAGTATGCTTGCAAAGCCTCAAGACAGGGAAAATCAAGAAGTATCTGCTTGTCATATACAACTTAATGATGAAACCATCAGAGGATAAGGATCAAGGCATACTGCATGTACTCTCTCTTTGATAATCTCTCTTGTCATGTTAGTATCACTGAAAAACCAGCTTAAGCAGAAAGAAAAAAAGGGGATGAAAATAAAAACCTCTGCAAATTTTTTTCAAAATTAAGCTTTCTTTCTGTGGACAAAAGATAGCTCTTCATTTCTGAAATTAGTTTAAAAAATGAACCATTATTTTTTTAAATTGCATAATAGTAACCATTAATATTTTTAATATATATTCTGTGCTAAACAACATCATGCAGTCAAAATCATCTGGAACCATGTCAGACAAGTTTAATTAGCAACATATCTCATATGATATGATTATCAATTGATATTCAGTTGATCAATTGTTGATATAATTATCAACATATAAACATATCTCATTCTCTTGCCATTATAATGCACAGTGGTTTTGACTAGAATTACATTCAGTTGCCAGGTTGGTTTTCACTGCTGCAGATGTGGGAGTAACTTTTGTGTATAAGGGTTTTGCTCATAGTGGGATTAACTTGTAGCCCAAAATCTTTCCTTGGTTCCTCCAACTTTTTTTTTTTTTTTTTTTTAATATTAACCAAAAGTGCAAAATGTTGACTTACTGCTTGGGTCAAAGATGAAAAGTGAGTGCAGATTAGAAGTTTTCCAATTAATTATTTTTAAACGAAGGTAAATCAGAACAAAGAATCAGTTTTGAAAGAAATTAAATTACTCTTTTTACATTTCAAAAATGTTGATAAGTTCTTTGCAATGCTATTGAAATTTCTTCAATTTGTATTCCAGTTTTAAAAACTATTTTTGCATAATTTATACATAAACTTACTAAATCATTAAAAATGAAATTAAATATATTTTCAAGATAAAATGTTTCTGCTTCTCTCATACTGTGTCATTATCATTATATTAATATACTTCAGATGAAGTTTTCGTTTTTGTCTAAAAAAAGAAAGTAGGCTGCTAACGAGACAAAACAAGACTTTCCACACAGGTTTATTAAGCATGAATGTTGCCCTAGGCAAAATTTAGACATGATCTATTTGATTGGCAAAATTAAATTAGATTTAGAACTCATGAATTATGCCTTCCAAATCTATTTTTTTCTGCTATGCCATAACAATGCCACAGCAAGCAGCCATGGTATCTAGAGATAGGCTGTCTCAGTCATATTTCAGCTTAAATCATCTTAAAGTATCAAAACTCAGTATAAAACTTATGAAATATTAAAACATGTCATGATATCAATATAGCAGTCAATTAAAATAACCACATTATCAAATAAAATTCAATAGAGTGCATATTTTATAAAAGATGTAAATGTTTATGCCTGCATCAGAGTTCCTACCTAAAATCTTGTGTTAATGCTGACAGGTGTTCTCTCCTTTTAAGAGACATTCTAACTCTACTGTTTCTTGAAAAGACATCAAACCAAGACAGGAGAAGAAAAGAGCAGAAGGCAGTTTGTACCCACCTGGTTCCTGCTCAATTTACCCTGGCTAGAAGGTCCTCCCTGTTTCTTGTTTGGAAGCAGGGCTTTGAAACTTATATCTCCCTGCAGTTGTTTTGCTCATTATTCTTAGCAAACTCCTTCTCTCCATTCTTTTGTTGCATTCTTTATATATACATAATTATATATATCCATATGGTTTAAAAGACATAAGAAAAACCTTATATCTTGGTGGATATTGCACCAGTTGAGAAGATTATTTCCTGTCCATGCTTCAATGAGTGTGTAGGTAATTACATAGTTATGTACAGACTAATAAAGACTCTAAGTTTATTAGGTACTTGAAATAACTGCTCAGTGCCTATGCTCCTTGCTTACAAGCCTTTAGAAACCTAAATGTGTGGGTTTTGATATAAACGTGGATATGCTTATTTATCTATCATCTGTCATGGAAGCAGCAGTACTAAAAAAAATAAAACCCTCCTATTTCAATTTCAGTGTTATGTGAGTAGGTCTTTCAGAGATGCTCCTAGTAAAGAAAGAATTTTAATTTTCCTTTCAAAGAAGGATGATGAGGACCAAATAATATCACTAGGCTCTTGTCTGATCAGTCAGTCTAAGATTATTGAAGGCAAGCAGAGATTTAATTCATCGGAAGTAGGGATCTGAATTAACATTCTTTTATCACTAAAATTAAAGTATCTGTTTTCCAGTAGGGTTTCAGCTTGTTATCTTCTTTCCTTTTTACATGGCCTAGTAGAAGCAGGTGGTCTGGCATTAATAAAAACCACCCTGGGGAAAATTCTAAAGAATCACTCTTTTATATATGCCTCATTTTGTCTACTTTACATACTCATTCTCCAAGATATCCTTATACACATTGAGATCAATACATTAGAGTGTCTAATTCTTATTACCTACACAAATCACTCCTTTCATTAACATCATGCTTACATTAGCAATTATTAGCATATTACCATAATTACATCATTATTATAATTTAAACTTGCAGATAATTTATTGCCCAAAACCAATTCTATTAAGCAACTCAAATGCTGAAACTTGTTATAAATAACATGCCTCTGTTCTCTTTTCTAGCTGATAAAGTTATTTTCTGTTACAACCTACATGCTGAGTGTTAGGACAGCCTTCTCTAAGGCCATACCCCTTATTCAGTTTTCTCATATCAAACAGGGTGAAATTTTGTTCTACTAGGTAAACGTCTATTGGGCTAGAAGACTTCTGACCTTTTCCCTTCTGGAGCAGATGCATTCATCATACCAAAATCTTATGAAGAAGTTGGTGTTGCCACCTCAGCTGTGGTGACTCACTCAAAGTAGAAAAGATCATACTAGTAAGAGGTATAATCAAGCTGAACAAAAAAGGGAAAAATTGTGACAAGCAAAGGAGACCCCCTCTCTCCAGGAAAACTAGAAATGAGATCTTCAAAATCAAAGGATTATCTTAGTCCCTGGAAAGAACATTAAGCCAATTCCTCTTTGGGTCCAAAGGCATGAAGGAGTAAGCATCCATCAGGAATAATTAAAATGCATTTAAAAAGGGGTCATTCATGCTTGTCCAATGTGAATGGCTGAACAGAAATGACTAGCTACATGGCCAGGTAAGAGGAATGTAAAATTACATTTACATGAGGAGATATATACATATATAATTGAATTTACTAGAGCTTTGTACCTCTCTTCCATCCCCTCATTTGGAAGTTGAGGAAGGGGTAAGTAGATGGAAGATTGTCTGGTCAGCTGTATTCAAAGGGGAAAGCACATGCATTTCCAATCTGGCTTTCATCCTCCAGTGAATGTTTCAATTAACTCCAGGGACAGAAAGTTGACAGAAACCTTAAGAAGTTCATCAGGCAGCAGTGCCAAGTTCTGCACCTGGAGTGTAGTAATTCTGTGGTATAGGATAGATTACTGGCAAGGAACAGCCATCCTTAGAGGCTTCTGGAGATCATATAGATTTGTTTCTGTTTGGGCTGGGATAGGGTTAATTTTCTTCATAGTAACAAGTGTGGAGCTATGTTTTGGATTTGTGCTGGAAACAGACTTGATAACACAGGGATGTTTTAGTCATTGCTGAGCAGAGCTTACACAGTGGCAAGGCCTTTTGTGCTTCTCACTCCACTCCACCAGAGAGGAGGTTGGGGTGCACAATGAGCTGGGACAGCTGAGCCCAGCTAATCACAGGAATATTCTGTACCATATGGCATCATTGTCAGAATATAAAGCTGGGGGAAGAAGAAAAAAGCACAGGACATCTCAAATGATGATGCCTGTCATCCCAGGTCACTGTCACATGAAATGAAATTGCCCTGGATATGGCTGTACACCTGCCTGCTGATAGGAAATGATGTATTAATTGCTTGTTTTGATTTGCTTGTGGGCACAGCTTTTGCTTAACCTATTTAACTGTCCTTGTCTCAACCCATGAGCTTTCTCGCTTTTACTCTACTAATTGTCTTTCCTGTCCCAGTAGTGGGGGAGAGTGAGTGAGTTACTGTGTGGTGTTTAGCTGGAGTTAAACCACAACAAGATTCAGCTCTAAAGTGAAATTCCATTGCAAATATCCATGTAGTTCTAATATATTTGGCTATACTAGAAGAAATATAGCTACCATATGGAAAGAAGTGATGATTTGCCAGTTGCTGACACTGCTCAGGCCAAATCTGATCTACTGCAGCCAGTATTGGTCCTCTTTTTTTGACACAAATGTGGAAAACCTGTTGGAGCACCAACAGTGAGTAGGAACGACAGAAACTTTGCAGTCGGGAGAAATAAGAAGAGGCTCAAGAAACTGAGCTTCATTAATCTGGTGCAGAGGTGAGTACGAGGTGGCCTAAGAGATGTCTGAAGTAAATCTCTATAACTGACACTTGAATGGCAGTTATAAAAAAGAGAAGATGAAATTATTTTTGTTAGTAGCAAACAATAGAATAATGGACAAAGGTCACAAAATCTGACTTGGTGGCTTATGTTGGTCATTCTGAAAAGCAAAATCAGTGCAGGAGCAGGGCAACACTGATATTATATATTAAATGTTGACAATCCCTGTAACAGAATTTTTTACAAGACAGAGATAAAATTATTGGTTTACTGATCATGACACCATCACATATGTGTTTTTATTCCTACTAGTAAAGACATTGATGACCATTAGATAGTGAGATGACATTCTAAACTCCTAGGTAAATTTCTGCAATTAAACTTTGCTGTGGAGAATTGAAAAGAACGTTTATACTTTCAACAGGGAAATACAAAATTCTACCCCAAAATGCACTATCTTAGACATTCCTGCAGTGCAAGATACTTTACATATAATTTGGTTTGGTGCACTCAACTTTGGTTTGTTGCAAGATTCCAGATTATTGAAAAGAAAAAGGAAAAATGTTACAGCTTAAAGTTAAACAAAGAAAATAAAATTAAAACAAAACACCCCCCCCCCCAAAAAAAAACCCCAAAACAAAACATTTGGACAACACAGAATTTTTTTCAAGTCTTTTTGGCTTGCAGTTAGTTGTTTGATTGTCTGTTTTCAGCAGTAAGTGTAGAATTTTTTGGTACTGACAACTGGAATATAAACATAGGCTAGTCCCTTAATTTGTCAATTATGCTTTCAATTAGTTTTATATGAAGTCTTATTTTGTATTAAAAAAAGTCATAGAAAAATGAGAAACACATGCTCTGAATTAATGACAGTCCAGTCTCCAGATGCTTCCAATTCAAATGTTTGTCAAGGTCATAAATCAGGTACATAAGATTCTGGCCTATAGAAACAGGTTGCCAGTGTCTTCTATTTTTTATGTCATCTGTGCAAAGCAGATATTGCCCACTACTTCTGTAGTGGATTGGAAATACTAGAAACACATTCTAAGATATCTGAGAAAAATTCTCTTATGTCTTTTAGGCTCCATTTAATTGTTCAGCTATAATGGAAAAGATAATTTGGCACCACAGTCTTTAGGATACATCCTACTAAAGTATCCCACTGGGATCAAGAAATAATATAGCAGCTTTTAATTAGGATATTTTGCATGAAATGTTTTGCATAGTTAACTAATATAAATAAGCCTTTATTGCATAAACTATGGAAATCAGATTATTAATTCAACAAATGCATTAAAAATAATATTTTGAAGGACACATTAGGAAAAGACAAATAAGCATATAAAAACCTCACAAGAAATTTGTCTTCTTCTTTCCTCCTTAAAAAAGAAAAAAAAAATCTGAATATTTTTCTCTTTTCAATCTCCACTATAACCTGTAGATGGATATCCCAAATCCAGCTCATTAAGACAATTGATATAATGAAGATGAGCCACTGTCCTATATGTCAGAGATTAAACCATAGGACAGAATAATTTAAAAGAGATACTACAACTACATTTCTGAAGCTGAGGTATCAAGGAGACAATAAAAAAAGGAAAATAAACTCCAAGAAAGACAAGTGATGCAAATTGCTCTCCAACAGCTGACTAATGCCCAGCCAGTCCCCAAGAAATGTCTCTCTGCCACGTCTCATATCATTTTATTGCTAAACATGATGACCCATGGTATCCAATATGCCTTGAGCCCCTACAGCTGTCCTGGCTGTATTTCATCCCAGCTCCTTGTGCTCCCCCAGCCTCCTCACTGGTGGTGTGGGGAGAGGAGCTGAAAAGACCCTGATGCTGTGGGAGCCCTGCTCAGCAGCCACTAAAGCATCCCTGAATTAGCAACACTGTTTCCAGCACAGGTCCAAAACTCAGCCCCACACTAGTGACTGTGAAGAAAATTAACTCTATCGCAGATAGAACTAGCTCTTGGATATTGTCATGTTCATATTCTGCATTCATTATTTCTTTTCCAGTAAAAGGAACCCTGAGGAATAGCAGTATGCAGGAAACAATATTCTGCAATGGATTCGAGTCTGGTTATCTAGGGACTGGGAACTGCAGGTATTGTTCGTCATATATTTGCAGAGCAGGCAGTAAGTTACTGAAAATCTCTTTTTCGATGGTCAAGAACTCTCTTTTATTATCTTCAAACTGTCTCTGTATGTGTAAATTGTCTATTCATAGTCACATTTCCATTTGTATTTGAGATTACTTGCTGTCTTTTCATGAGATAAGTATATGTATTCAATAAAAATTGCCTTTCACATGCAGCATGACCAGTAAAAGAAATTTGCTTTGTTGTACAAATTCCATTCTCACTTTCACATTTACATTGATGTGGAAACATTCCAGCTAAATCAGTGTTGCAACTTCTGCATTATAACACTGTAACATATTACTATTTAGTTTTTTATATCCCTGCAAATCAAATCTTCAGAATGTCCTAAAGGCATAAGAAAGGGCATTCCAGATTGGGCCTGTGTCTCAGAGTTTTGTCTCCAAGGTGTGTGTATGTAATACTAGATGCAGAAAATATGTACACCCACACATACATATATATGTACATATACAACACATATATTTTCAGAATATTTTTATTCTGCTGTTTCTGTCCGCTCAAACAAAACTCTCACTGGGAATGGTTTGTACAGGTGTATAGCATCACAGAACCATTAAGGTTGGAAAACACCTTCAAGGTCATGAGGTTCAGCACTGCCAAATCCACCACAAAGCCATGTTTTGCAGTGCCTGTCTTTTAAACCTCCAGGGATGGGCACTCCACATCTTCTGTTTCAGGCTTCTCACTGTAAGAAAAACACTGAGTCTGGAGCATCTGGAACATCTACAGAAAAGAGCATCAAAGCTGGTGAGGGCTCTGGAGCACAACTCTTATGGGGAACAGCTCAGTTGGGATGTTTACCCTGGAGAAAAGGAGGCTCTGGGCAAAGTTCCTCTCTCTCATCAACCAACTCCAGTCATAAATCTGTTTTTACTATGTCATGTTTTAGTCTCATGTTTAACAATATTCCAGCAGATGATGTGCACAGACCTAAAAATTCTCAAGTGCAAATTGTTAGAAGTATGAAGCTGAAGGATGATTAGATATCAAAAAAAGAATTGGGGAATAGAAGTTGGTCCATCTAATCCTACAATAAATTTCTGTAATACAGGAGAACATTTGCTATTTTAAGAGGGTTGGTTTGCAGACAGGAAACTCTCTTGTAATAAGCTTATTGCATTTGATAAATTTCAGTGGTGGCATGAAGAAGATCAGAGTATCAGTGCAGCTCCAGGAGCAAACTTCTTGTCTCTGTAGGACAGTGATAAAACTTTGTGTCCTTGATTGGTAAATATGAAAAAACAGACAAATTATACACTGGGTTGCCAGAAAATCTAAAGAATATAATTTTATATCTATATAGCTATCTCAGATATATTTAATATAAATATCATAGTTGAATTCTAGGCACCCATGACCATTTGGGAAGATGCTATGAGAGAAAATTACCCAATTTAATAGAGAGATCTTGTATCTACTTAGATTTTCTGTGTCTCATCTATATATTAGATGTTTGGAAACATGTAACAAATATCTATAACTCTAAGCAGCTGTTATCAGCTACAATTGACCAAAATTTATAAAATTTATAACATCTCTGGATCTGTTTCATTTATTTAGAGTGATGAATCCATAACTTAGATTTTGAGCTGTTTTAAATTTTTTTTTTTTTTTTTTTTTTTTTTTAATTCCTGTATAGAGTAAGAATATCTACGCTGAAGTAAAATGCTTGGTTTACATTGTTGCAGTGAACCTTCACCTACTTAACAAAGATACAGGTATGGTAGATTTGAATCCCTGTTACACAGGCATGCTGGCAAGCCTCCAAGAAAGGCAATCATTATCTCCAAGGAAGCTATTATCATGGACTACAGTGCTAATGCTGTGACATTTCACAATGTCTGATGCGTTAGGCTGAGATATTTTCTCTCAAGACATATATTTCTTGGCCAGTTGGGGAAGGCCTTTGGAGGATATTGCTTGTTTGCGTGCCTTTGTTTTTAAAAAGCAACTACCAAAGCCCAAATGAATAGTGATGGTGAGATAGGAACTTCTCTGTTGTAGGATGGGAAGGTTTATAGATGAGTTTATAGAATGTAAAGTCATATTATCAACTATGTGGGGATATGACCTGTTGGGCAGAAATCACATCTTCAAAGTGGCCATCCTAACACACTGGAGACTGAGAGCCACTGCCTTACCCTAAAGTTGTTTGTACTGATACATAAATAGCTTCTACTCTGGATATAAAAAGACTAAAGCTTGAAAGGTCAAGAAATTATAATAATTTTGAACAGAAGATCTTAGGCATGAGGTGCAATGCTTTTCAATTCCTTTTATTTGTTCTATTATACTAAATATAACTGCATTTTGCTAGGAGGGGCATTATTTCAATAATGACTCAAGGGTGTTTTTGCAAAGACAACAGCAACATCAAACTTCTATTTAAAGCCTCTGAGCTCAAAATTAGGGCATCTGAGTTCAGACAGCTTTCAGGTGGTGTTTGGGGGTGAAGACCGAAGAAGTTGGATAAGGCATTGCTGTCACCCAACTCCTGTCCTACATTCATCTGGTGGCTTTATTTTAGCTGTACATTCTTCACCTGTACATTCAAAAATGTAGTTCTATTCACATCAATGCCCAACCTTGGAGGCACTTCAAGCATGTAAAGGACTGCTGTCAACAGTGACATTTTCCAGGAAAGTGAAATTTGGCATCTGAGCAGTCCTGGCTCCTTCTTCAGTTGTCCCCCTCGGGTCCATGATGTAGCTGTGGATCTGTCAGTGTTATTCATGCCACACTTACTGCAGCAAGACTTGCACACACCATATGTGACACTTGTACCACTGTTGGTCCCTGCTTAGAGACTCTGTCTCAGGAATAAGAGAACCAG
Organism: Prinia subflava; assembly: GCF_021018805.1. NCBI lineage: Eukaryota > Metazoa > Chordata > Aves > Passeriformes > Cisticolidae > Prinia > Prinia subflava. The sequence continues at coordinate 29,766,970 of NC_086249.1, forward strand.
ATCCATTCCTTTCTTTTTCTTTTTTTTTTTTTTCTTTGAGGAATTACAGGTAGTCTCCATTCTGATATGCTTTTTGTCACGTTTCTTTGAAGTTTTCCTGCTTAAAATGAAATAGAACTGTCACACAACTGGTTTTTTAAAGGATTTGAATTAAGAAGGGTTTGGCTCAATGTGCTACAGCACAGGTTTTTTTTTTTTGTTGTTGTTGTTGTTTTTTAGTTTTTAATTCTGGGCAGTAAATGTCACTAGAAAACCTGAACAGGCCGGAAAAACCACACCTCCCTTCTTTGCCTCCATCACCCTCTGCCCCTCTGAGAGTAACAGCACGAAATCATACCAGAAGCTCACCTTCAGCAGCAGATGTCCAGGGAATGAATATTAGGAGCTGGGTATGCACAGAGTGGTAATTTCCTTGCTTCTGTTCTTGTAGCTTCTGGCTCTCTCTCGCTGAGGGACCTCCTGAACTAAAGCCAGAGGCTGCAATCAGACCACCATGTTTAGCAGTCCTGGGTGGAGCTTTCCTCCATTACCTTGACTAATCAACTTTTGAACCTATTTATACTCTTGGCAACCAAAACATGCTGTAGCCACAGGTTCAACAATCCATTTAAGTATAGAATGACAAAGATATTTCCTTTGCATATTTGAGAAAATTTTATTTGTAATTACATTTGATGTTCTCTCATTTCCATGTCATCAAAATACAATTACCCATTCCATATTATGTTTGTACAGATTTCGTTATATCCCAGTCCTCACTTGTCTGAGTTGAGGTGTCTCAATCAGTTTAATATTTTTGTAGACATGCTCTATGTATCTTTCAGCCTACCAGTGACACAGTGTTTCTTTTCATGCGAGAAGACCAGAACACCATGAGGTTTTTAACATGTGAGTACACCAATGATTTGCATATATTTATAGAATTAGAAAGTTTTCTTTTCCAATTCTGCTCTCTGTCCTTCAGTCAGCTGTTCTTGACATTACCTTTTACATCACAGTTGTATTACACTTTCAGAAAGTTGTCAACAATAATTTTGGTTTCTGTGAATTTTTTTTTTTAATCTAGAAAGTTTATATGGAGTTCAGTGCATACAAAATTCAATGTATAATTAAATGAATAAATTTTAATGGGACATATTAAATATTATAGAGTTTTCACATGAATTGAACCAAATTTCATGCATTTTATCTGTTTCATTTGATTCCAACTCATGTGAAATCACGTCGCTACTCAGAATATACTTTCTTGCAAGATTCTGGAGCAGAAACTAAAACAAATATATCCACCTGGAACCTAGGAGAAATGTATTGAGGGCTGGAAGTAAACATTCTAGAGAATCTGAAGCCAATTCAAAAGTGTTGTGGAATTTTTTATGGAACCTTTAAAGGCCCCAGCATCAGGGGAACACAGCTGTGGAGATTTTCTCTGGGGGAAAAAAGTCCCCAGCGACAATGTCACCTATAGCACTCCATCCCATGGCAGCAGGATAGGACACTGGGTTTTTCTGATTTGTGGTGCAAGAATGCTGCTCTCTAAAATGCTAACACTGTTTCCTGCATTCTTGATGCCCTTTTGGAAGACTCATTTCTGGCCTAGTCATAATATCTGCAAGTGTTGTAAACCAGGACAGGAATTCTACTGAGGACAATAACCACTGCATGGAGGCTTAGTGGAAAGATTTATGCCATTGTATATTTTACTTGCTGTTAAATTTATCCTACTACTCTGTCTTTCACTCCTGCCTTTCACTTACAATATTGGAAATATGCCAGTCCTGAGAGCGTTATTTTTCCTCTTCATGGTTGACACATATACTCAGTTGGAAGAGCAAACAGCACAAAAGGTAATTTTGGGATCAATATAAATAAAACTGACACTTTTCTGATGGCATTTTCTTTATTATTGCTCTGGGTAGAAGTAGTAGTGAACAGGTGTCACAGTGCACCTAGTCTGAAGCTGCCGCCCAAACTCGGCCAGCCTGGAAATAAAACAAGTCCTTGGGTGAGCAAGGATAAGAGGGATTTGAAATCAAACAGAGACCTCAGCCAATCCCATGCAACCATAAATGTAGACATCACTTCCAGAGATCTGGGTGGAGAGAGATCCCAACCCATCAGCTATCCAAACCCAGGGAATTCAAACCCCCTATAAAAAGGGCAGTCATAATAAACTCATAACTGTTGAGGATGCTCAGTGAGTTCATGTCATTTCTGTCTTCAACGAATGACCCCAAATGTAATAGACAGGCTTGGAACAGGTCTGGCATATGATGAATCACATCTTCTGTGTCAATATTTTCTTTGTCTTATTTATTGTGTTGCTAAGATTAGGCTAGAGATGTTCTATTTAATATGTGGCTCTGCGTATATGGATACAAAAGCATGACATGTAGTAAATCCATTTATATTTCACTTCTGACTTTTAGGCCACACGATTTCTTCCACTAATTCATCAGCTTCAGACTTATTCTACTATTACAAAACAAAGAAAACCTACCATCCTTCAGGAGCAGGCAGCAGTCTAATACCTCATTCTCTTCTTAGATGTAGAATAATTTGCTTTATAAAGAACACCAGCTTTATGATGGAAAAAGCAGAGCAGAATATTAATTAATTTGTCCTGGCATAAGAATTTCATGCTTTTCAGGTAATGTAAAATCTCTGAGAAGACCTAGTTTTACGCAGACAACACTGAATATTACGGCATTTTTTGGCATTTTAAAGGTGAAGGTAGATTGAGGGCATTCTGCTTATCCTTGAAGCTGGCAGTCCAAGATCCTAATTCAGTCTGAAACTCAAATCTGTGTGACTGCCAAGCTGAAGCCAATGAACCCCATCTCTCAGTGGGACTGTGCTCAGTGCCATACTGCATGTGGATATGCATATCTGATTTTCTGTAACAGGGTGGATAGCAAGCCCTTGACCGTCTGCATTCCCATGTGAAACATACTCCATGTAGTCTACGTGGATCAAGTACCAAAGAAAAACAGAAAAGTAGAGAGAGCAAGAGAAATAAAGGCTTAATTAGTGGAAATGAGAACTACACTATGAAAAAGGGAAAAAGTGTTGCTACAAAACGTGCGTTTTCAAGATTTCAAAAAGCAAGGAGAAGCTACTTTTTGTAGTGGTGCTGCAAGTGATATAGAAACTCTGTGACTCCAATAATCAGCTGGGGACTGAGGAAGATGGCTAGAGTCAAAAGGAGAAACACTGTAATATTCTCAGCAAGAAATGCTAAATGGGTTTTTTTTAGTTCACCTGACTTCTAAGCAACTCACAGGGTGTTGGTCACTTTAATATTGCAGAGCTGCTGTGGAACTTTTCCTCCTTAAAAAACATATCAGAAACACCAGGTTCCCCTAGGAGGCTGCTAAGATCATTCAGACCCCAGACAGCAAGAAGGAATTAGCAGTTTTATGAGGATTCTCTTGAGCAGGCTATAACAGTTTCATTACCATTTATAGCCAATTTTTATTAGATGTAAAGGGTATCTAAAATTTCTTCTTCTGCTACTTAGGAGTATTCCTTGTTCCCATTGCTACCCAGAGACTCTTCCTATGTTGTGTTCAAGTTAAAAAAAAAAAAAAAAAAAAAAAAAAAAAAAAAAAAAAAAAAAAAAAAAAAGTGCAACAACGCCAAAACCCAAAAACAACAAGATGATGAGGCATGATGAGGCAGCTTTGCTGGACAACTGTAAAAAAACTCTATACAATAGATCTGTCTCTGTGCCTAGTAGACCTTGACAGGACATAATATTTCCTTGGCATCAATTCTCTCCTCAAAGAGTAAACAATTCTGACATAAATAGAATCCAAATTTTCCTATACACTAGTTGTATAAAAGCCATGTGAAAAATCATGAAGCTGATGGAATCAAAGAGGACTAAGCCATACAGTGGTGGATATGTGGTGCTGTCCAAAACCAGCTAGAGCAGAAGCCTACAACTCAAACAAGAGCATAACTTCAGCACAGACAGGAAAAATTTCACTGGCTAAAGGTTTAATTTGGTAAAAGCTTACTTTGGAAATGAGTGTAGAATAAGTAGTTACACACACAAACACATATTTATTCACAGCCATATTATGTATCTGCAGCGTTCAACAGGCTGATAAATAGCATGAGCTTATTCATTGTGAATCACTGATGGAATTTACTTGTTTTCATCATGTGAATTACTAGCAGACACATCAGGGATTCCCTGATTTTTTGTTATTCAAAATAATTCACTGAATGTTTTGAACAAATAGTATTTCAGTGTACAGACATTAACTTCATTACTTCCCCTTGAAAAGGTTTTCTTTGAGCTTTTTCCATGTACCATTTCATATTTTAAATTATTATTTTTATCTATTCACCCTACTCAAGTCAAGGTATCTAGTCCTTAGGAACTTTAAGATCCATTCTTAAGTTTATGTCTCTTAAAATTTCCAGTAGTTGCCCTTAACACTGATCACCGTGTTGTGACCACAGACTTTACTGATGAGAGCAGAATAAAGAGAGGAGTGAGAAACTTTTAAATATGCATTTTCACCACACTCAGATCTGGGAAGGAGAGGTCTCAAGACCTATATATTATTATAGGTGGGGAAAAGTAGATACAATGAATCTGTTATTAACCTACATGCTGTTAGTGTTTTATCAGAGGATAAAATAACACAAAGTAAGACCTGGGGAGGCATGTCTCAGGTATTGCTGTCTAACAAAGCTTGGGGAACGTCATGGGGCTTCATATTTGACTTTTCTACATCAAACTTTTGTCTAAACTCCTTTTACTTTCTTACAGTATAGAAGTATTATAAGTAAGAAAAAGTAGAGAAACCAAGAGCTAGAATTTAGACACAGGAATTTATTTTTGCAGAAGTGTGATGGCCTCTTTACAAATCTTCAAAGAAAGCTTAATGCTAGTAACACAATAGCAAAAGTTGTATATCAGAGAAACTTCCGTCCTGGCTTTTGGTCTTATGCATATAATAAATATGTGTTAATGAAAGAAGATGAAATTCAAATTTAGCCCAAATGTAACACTTAATTCTCTAGATGGATTCCTGTGAATAGATCTATTTTTTTAAAGCTTTCTGTCAGCAAGAACAAAATTGTTATTATGTAACATATTGAACAAAAAGAATAGTATAAAACTAGTTCTACCTCCATCAGACAAAACGTCCACCTTGGTCAAGAGCCTGTCTCACATATATCTGTCCATACTTTAAAAAGCTATATATAATATTATGGAACATATATTATCTGCTGTCAGCACAGCACTTGATTCCCTGACAGGTACAGAAGTCTTACAAATGAGGAACCCACAAATGGTTAGGGTTGGGTCTTATGACTGGAGTAATTTTTGGCCAAGCAGGCACAGTTGTCCCAAATCCTAAAAGAGAACTACCCCCCTTCAGATATCATCTGTCTTCATATCAAAATATATTTAAGAATTTTTTTTTGCAGTTTATCACAAAAGCAGTCACACTGATAGTCTTGTTGAGGGGTGTTTCCACCTCTTCAGATACTGCTGTGCTCAGCTGAAGCACCAGCTCACAAAATAGAAAGATGGGTAATTTTTTGCCTCCCACAAATACTACTATATGTGTACATGCTGTTTTATTTTTAGATTTGTATCTTCATAGATCCTTTCCCCTCATATTCTTTTCTACATCTATCTTGCTGTCATTTAGTCCACTTATCTTTAAGGAAACAGTTGTTTACATTGGGTTTTTTTCCATTTTTTTCTATAAAATTATTCTTGGTGTAATTGCTTTTAATTTTTCAATTGACAGTGATGTTGTTTTCAAAATGTCTTTTTCATTTATGATTTCATTTATACCAGTTCTGTTCTACATACTCCCACCTCTGAGCTTATCAGGAGACCAAATCTTCTTGTCCCTTCGTTTTGATACCAATATCAAGAAAATGGCCTCATGCTTTTCTTTTTTTATCACCTTGTCCTTTTCAGCTCCCTTTTTCCCTCACTACATTGTATTTATTTTGGCACATCAATTATATTTTCTAAATATAATTTATATTTTTCTTTAAAATTGAGTAAGGGAAAAGGTAAAAAATTAACCCCAAAAGTTCCAGGTCTGTATTGTGAGAAAAAGTGATTAAAAAACAAATGTATAGGTATATGCAATCAAATTAAATTAAAAATATTTTTGTCTATATTGGCTTATTTTTAACACAGCTTACTACAATGCCAAAGCTGTGTAAACAAGAAACATACATAACAAACATTTTCAATTGTGTTTAAGAAAAAATGTCTCTGAAAAGGATTGATTTTTTGTGGATAACTTGTTGTGTCTCAGCTGCTGTGTTATTCCATGCCTAAGAGAAAAAATGCCTATGGGCAGAATAATGTGACCTCCTGGTGTTTCAGTCCATTTCGCCCATATTGCAGAAAATTTTGTGGAAAAAGTGAATATTTAAAAAAAGATATCTATTTATTTTTATTTCTCCAGGAAATAAATCATGTTTATCTGGAAAAGATAGCAGGTTTAGACTTACTTAGCCTTTTAAGTGTTTCAAAATTTAAATGTAAGCATTATTTTATATAAATTATTGTATCTTCCAATTTGTGTTGGTTATCAAAATTAACCCCAAATTCTGAATGGTTGCAGCAGAAAGGAAATTAGACTCCTCAATAAACAAATTATTGCTCAAAAAATTTTGTTCCAGCTTTTCCACAGACATAAAACCCAAGAACATCTCCAATAATGGACCATTATGTAATTAAAAAAAAAAAGAAAAAGGAAATGATATCTGCTATATGAGAATTGTAACTAGACAAATTCAATCCATGAAATAACCTTCCCTTTCCTCTTTCTCCTCTTCCCTTCTCTCCTTACTTCAACTGAACATCAGAATAGTGAATCTCAAAATATCAGAGCACATGAAGGTGCTCTGAGGTCTCCCCCAAACCGTGTTTTCACAAGGCTAAACAACCCAAACTCTCCTGGCCTGGAGAGCTGCTCCAGCCCTCTGATTGTCCTTGTGGCTCTGCTTTGATCTCATTCCACCAGGTCAGTGTCCTTTTAATGTTGGAGATCCCAGAGCTGGCTGCAGCACTGCAGGTGGGGTCTCTCCAGAGCAGAGTAGAGGGGCAGAATCCCCTCCCTGCCCTGCTGCCCACGCTGCTTTGGATGCAGCCCAGCACACATTTGGCTTTCTGGGCTGGGAGTGCCCATGGCTGGGTCATGTCCAGCCTCTCATCTACAGGTTTTTAGTTATTTACAGTGTGACTACGTGAAAGAAAAGTATAAAGGAAAATCAATTTAGAATAAAGCTAGAATGATATGCCATGGAGAGAGAGGTCAGAGAAGCAAAAGGATGAGAAAGAACCTCTGACTGAATGATGAGGCTCAGAGTGGACCCTCTTTCTTTCTAAGCTTCTGATGGAGCTTGGGGGTGGCTAGATCCAATTTCAGACTTGGACAACACTTTACACCTAACAGAAACAGGTATATGAATTTAATTCATAGTAATTCAACATTCCACCAGTTACTTATCAAAGATCTACTGTGATTAAGAGGCCTGCCTGTCCTGGGTGAAGAAGGATCCTCAAATTCCAAGTAAGGAATCTCAAAACTTGAGAGGCATATATGCTCAAGGGAAGAGTCACTTGGTATGCAGTCCAGATGCAATTTAGAGAGAACTCAAATTCGACTCATCCAGAGAAGACTACCACTGGTAGAAGGTCTTTCTGCCTTGAGGAACAACTTTGAGAAATATCCCACCTCAAGAAGAGATCACTGTCATATCAGCCACATTGTCTAGCAGGAAGGGCTCAAAGAAGGTTCACCTTGTCATATTTATGGAATAAATTGGTTGGCTCACAGTCAAACTGCATACAATGGGAAGGCATGTATGAGACTCCTGGTACCCACAACTTTCTGTGTTTCTGGATAAACAAGTCTCGGAAAAGCATATGTTTGGTGTTTCCAGCTCACATATGTCATACTCACTGAGTCACACTGCTCCTATGGAGATTTCCTGGAGGAGTCCCTGGGCCAGCTGTGGCTCACACCTATATTGCCTTTGAAGCCTACAGCACAGCACTGCTGTTAGGTTAGGGTACTGCATCCATCACAAAACTTGACAAAATCATTAATTCCTCAGTCCTTTTTGTACTGAAAGTAATCTGTCCTGATTAATCATACCTACGTTTTTATGACACATAACTTAGAAGCTTGTCTTGTCATATTTTGCAGATTTCTCTCTAAATATACTTTTGTTCCTCCTTTGCAGAATCTTACTGGCAGATACTAATTTTTTTCCCCAGAAAAAAACCCTTGCAAAATCCCAGAAAATCTCACCACAACTGTCAAGTGGTACTCCAGCTGTCATTAGCATAACTGCATGTGGCAGAACATTGTGTAGGTGGTAATGAAACTGTGACACATGCAAGTGCCCCTTTTCTAGAAGGGGTGATATCTACACTAGTGAGTAATGTAGAGAAGTCAGAATAGTCCCAAAGTTTTCTGAGGACTCAGTTCTGATTCTATTTTATTTCAGACTAGCTCCTCACTAGCACAGTGCACTAAATGCTTGGCAGTTGCTTGATGTAGATGTAATTCCAAAGTGAAGCTTAAGTTAGTCTTATAATAAATAAGTCTAATTTATTAGCTGAAAGATTACTCAGATATATAAATTTTAACATTATAAGTGGGTGACATCAGGAGATTTCTTTCAAAAACACTCTACTGCTCTGACCTAAAACTCTGACATAAATGTACTCTGCAACATACCTTTTTTTCCCCCTCCTATCCTTTTAGCAAAAGATTGGGAGTTCAGAGATCTGTTTTACAGACTTAACTTCAAACTTCTTTCCTTTAAGAAACAAGCAAGCAATGCAATCCTCTGAAGCAACTTCAACCTGTTAGGATTTCAAGATTAGACCTGAAAAGAACACACCTTTCTCTTCTTCTGAGATATTGACACTGGCAGTGTTCAAGATGGTAATAAGAGAACTGCTTTTGTTCACTTGCTGCTGCAGAATACAACAGTGAAAGAGGCAGGGTGATTAATTGCATGCTCTGCACTTTTACAGCTCTTCCAGAAGCTGGTAGACATTTCCCTCTGAAATGTCAGTAAGAGATTCCTAAATTGTGCCTATTTTTGTTTCATATAAAAAATATCTTAATGGGCAATATTAAAAGCTGGGAGTGATCATTATGAGTTGTCTTGATGCAGATCAAAACTATAGATTACCATAAGTTAAACACTTTTACCTATCAAAAACAATTCCACATATAACAAAGTAAACAAGCATTAAAAAATAATAATTAAAAAAAGAAGCATGAACCAAAAAGTACCTCAAACAAAGATTAGGGGTATTTCAATTCCTGACATGATTATGAGATATTTTCATGTTTTCCTCAGGAACAGTTGTACCTTTTCTTTAATAGTCGCCTTGATTCCAAATTTGACTGAAATTCTACCTCCTTTCTAAAAATCCTCCTCTGGCTTTCAGTGATTTGGTCCTATCTTTAATAAAGGGATGTTTGAAGCCATTGTGGTGCCTACTGCCAGAAGTATTTCTGCAGTTTTTTCAGAGCAGAACTGTACTATATACAGTATGTGCACTATATAATTCATGTAACTTGCACCTGCCTCCATAGTCCTGATTTATTTCCAGGTGCCCCTCAAGTGTAAGTAAGCATATTTAACAACATAGAGGCAGTCAGTGTCTGAAACATGGTCATGAGTGAAACAGTGAAAAACAACTGCTCCCTGAGCTGTGTGATGGTGTCATGGCAAGTGCACAGATGACAGGATGGGACTGGAGGGTAAGGTCCTTATGTGACTTTATAGGCCCACTCCAGGGAATATGGTGCTTTAAAAATAATTGCATAAAGTGTTACCAGCAGAAGAAAAAAACTCCATAATCCTTTATAAATGCCTGTAACAGAAGGCTCCTGTTTCATTCTCCCAGTACTCCTTTCTTTCTCCCTCTGTGGATTCAAAAACAACGAGAGAGGAGACTTATGTTTTCTAACAAGGCTACTTACAAAATTAAAAAATTCCAGAAGATCTGAAGGGCCTCTGGAAAATGTCTAGTCCAACCTATGCTGATGTGGGTCACACAGTACAGGGTGTTTAGGTCCATGACCAGTTGCATTTTGAACAACTCTTAGATGGAGACTCCACAGCCTATCTGCTATAGTGTTCGACCACCTTCACAGTAATTTTTCCTTTTCTTTAGGTAGAGTTTCTGGTTCTAGAATTTCAGTTTATGTTCAAATCATTGTGTAAGTTCTATTGATTGCATTGATCAGCTTTACAGTGACTGAAACAAGAGCTTAGATATTCAGTGCACACAAAGACACCTACATATGAACATCTAAATGCAAATATCTATTCTTGAACTGATTACCATTTCATAGATCTGTTATTTAAGATCTGTAAAGCTTAAGGGCATGAAACTTTAACAGCTTGAGAAAATCAAACAAGCAGGTAAACAAAAATATGGCACAGTGCACAGGAGAACATATCAGCAATGGTTACCTAGGAATGTTACTTGCTTAACTGCTTAAGTGGCAAACCCATATTAAGACTTAGTTGGAACTTTAACTGGAAGACAACATTCAGTTATGTTACTGCTGTAAAGCAAATGAAATGGCTTTATTACTAAAATTATGAATGTAAGGCAGTTTCTCAGAACCTGCTCTGAGGGATTTCCAGATGGTGTATTTCTTCAGGTAGTAAAAGAAACCATATGTTTTCTATCTAAACTGCTTTCTGCTTTAAACAAAGGAAAATAATAATGGAATATAACATAATTAAAAGGAGGAGTCTTCACCTTCATCAGTTTTTATGCAATATAAAAATGTACATAAGTTGCCAGAGATGCACCACATCCTTCTATATAGACGAATGCAAATAAAACCAGGTTTCACCTTTGCATCCCTTGAGTGATTAGGAACCCCAATGCCAGCAGAAGCCATTAGAGGCTATGTGGGTATTTCTGAGACGACAGTAAGTTTTCAGGCTAAGAGATATGAACTGGTGTATCGGGTTTTTATAGCCAGTCTTTGGTTGCAGAGGGCTACAGGGGTGGCTTCTGCTGGAAGCTTCCTCCCTGTCTAGCAGGGCCAATGCCAGGTGGCTCCAAGATGGATGTGCCACTGGCCAGGGCTGGGCCAATTGGAAATGATGATTACACTCTGTGATAACAGATTTAAGAGGGAGAAAAAAGTTATTACACAGACGTGATTGTGGCCAAAAAAGAACAGCATGAGAATATCTGAGGAACAACCCTGCAGACACCAAGGTCAGTGCTGAAGGAGGGCAGGAGGCGCTCCAGGCTCCAGAGCTGATATTCCCCTTCAGCCCTTAGTGCAGACCATGGTGGGACAGCTGTGCCCCTGCAGCCCATGGAGGTCCACAGGGATGCAGGGATCCGCCTGCAGCCCTGAGGAGCTGGATCCCAGACTGGAACAGGTGGATGTCTGAGAGGAGGCTGTGAACCCGTGGAAGACCCATGGTGGAGCACGGTCCTGGCAGGGATCTACAGACCCATGGAGAGAGGAGCCCATGCTGGAGCAGGTTTCCTGGTAGGACTTGTGACATCATGGGGGACCCATGCTGGAGCAGCCTATCCTTGAAGGACAGCACTCCAGAAAAATGTGACTCACATTTCAGCATTTCATGGAGAACTGTTGCCCTTGGGAGGGACTCAAGTTGGAGAAGTTCATGGAGAACTGTCTCCTATGGGAGAGACCCCACACTGGAGCAGGGGAAGGACTCCTCTCCCTGAGCAGCAGCAGAAACAACATGTTATGAATTGATTGTAACCCCCTTGCCTACCTCCCTGCAGTGCTGGGAGGAGATAAAGCTGCAAAGGAGAAGACGGGAGAAGGCAGTTTTGAGTTCTATTTTATTTCTTATTATCCTGCTCTGATTTTGTTAGTAATAAATCCAATTAATATCCCTAATTTGAGCCTGTTTTCCTTATGAGAGTACTTGGTCAATGATCTCTACCACCCTTTATCTCAACTCATGAATCCTTCATTAAGTTTTCTCTCCCCTGTCCAGCTTCAGAGGGGAGTGATAGAGAGACTTTGGCGGGTGTCAGCATCAAACCAAGGTCAAACCACTACAATTAGTTTGTATCTTCATTGCTTAGAATTTCATTTAGAGTAGATTTTTCTCAGAGATTTGCAGTGGTCCAAAATAGTGTCAGGGAGCAAGATTATGATTAAGCATAATTGTCAATCAGGTCCTGATTTTACTCCTTAACGCCTTTTTATTTGAAGATGTAGATTTTATGACCTTTTTTTTGCAGCTCAGTTGGTACTTAAAGAACAGCAGTATGAATGAGAATATGGCTCATTACCACCTTTAGAAGTGTTGGGGTATTTTTGGACATAATTCAATCCACCAATATTAGAGATTCCCAAGTAGTCTCAGAGTAAGATACCAGGTCTCTGCAGAGATATTTGCTTGAGGAGTGTAGTCATTTTAGAGCAGTGATTTGTCCATTCTAATTAGCCCTGCTTAGGTAAATGAATCCAGTAATTCAGTTATACTTCTTCTAATAGTAATACTTTGTTCAAATTATTCCATTCAGATTTCATTGCTGGTACTATTTTAGTAAAATATATGATGTATGTGGGGACAACTTCTCAGCAGGTTATAGTGAGTCTAAAACCAAAAATGGAAATTTTCCATGTGAAGTAAATCATTTTGCAAATGGGCATCAAAGAAAGCACCATTTTAAGCCCTAATTAGTACAAAATTTCACAGAAATGAGAACATACTTTGCATCCTGCAGAGATATAAAGCTCAGATCCATTCCAATTATAAAACATGATGATCGGTATCTTCGCAGCACAGCACACATCCAATGATTATATGATAATACTGTCACTAGGAACTGTTTACCCAATACAGACCAAACATCTGTCTCTTGTCCGAAAAACCCTATAAAACCTACCTCTTATAAACCAAACAATTATTCCATAAATGAAATTTTAAGATACTTTTTAATGCAAAGGATTTAGGAGCAATGTATTGAACTCCACTTCAGTGACCAGATCCATTGTCAAATTTTATAGCTGATTCCAAAATGTGTTGGTGAGTGGTTCTGTTAGAGCTGACCCATTTGTATTCATTTAACAGCAGCTGCAAAAGGGAATCCACAGGTAATATAGCACAGCCATAAGCTCTAATTAACCTTCCATGGCAGTTCAGCAGACACAGAGGGTCTTGTGTTTCATTCCTATGCTGTGCCACTGTCAAAGACCCTGTCCAAAATGACCTAGACACAGGAACATCTGATGAAAAGGGTACCTAGAATCAGAATGTGCTATAAGCAGCCTGCTTGCTACTACTGTTGTAATGGGCCCTGAGGCACACCGGAGAGTCACTTGTCTTCTCAAAAGAAGACAAATGCAAGATTCTGTTTTAATTCTTCTTGCTTCAGTTTCCATTTTGCCTTCGGTGATATCTTTTACAAAAGATAATTAGTGCCATGAATGAGCCATCTGCATCACTCAAAATCGTGTTGATTTTCTCCTCCCGCTGGAGCTGAACCTTTAGCCTTTAGCTTAGCCATTTGGTGCCTGTGAGACTAGCCGTATGTCATGGTCATCGAAAAAGATAAATAATGATGCCTTCCTGAAGTAAAGAGAAGCTATTAATAAAAATAATGTGAAATGGGCTGATCTGAATGTTTCTCAATGGTAACACGCTTAAACAAAAGCTTCGTCTTCTATTAGCATTAAAACTTCATCTATAAGATCTCAAAAATAAAAAGAGAGAAAAGAAAAGAAAGAAACAATTTAAACATTACATAATCTTCTTCTATATCTGCATAAACTTTAGCAAGAGCATCCATGACAGGATGTGTAGCCAGATTAAGAGAATGTTGCTGAATTTTTCATGGTGTCAGTCTGGGTGCAAACTTTACTGATTTCAGAGAAAAAATGCTAGCCAAATGAGAAGAGCTTTTCTTGTTGTCTGCCACTTTGAAAAACCATATAGGAAAGGTTTCAAAACAACCCCTCTGCCAAATCTGTTGTCATTAAATGAGTTCCCTTTTAGTCAGAAGAGTGAAAATGTCAAAAACATCATCCAAATATGATTCTGTATCAACATGCCTTGTCATCCAATAATTTTGTTCACTTTTTTTTTACCTTTTCAAGGTTCCAAGATTTCATATCCTGAAGTTTGCATCAAAAATTCTCTCGAAATCTTTAGCAGGATGCTCTGGTCTCTATATGCATTTTCTTTCCAAAACAGTTTGGAGAGTTGATAGCTGCTAAAGGATTAACCCCTCAGGGTCCAGTCCTACCTATAGTAGGTTCTTGATTTAACTGGAGACTTAGCTCCACAAATGTCAATATATTTGACCAAAAAAAAAAAAAAAAAAAAAAAAAAACCAAAAAACCCAAAAAACAAAAACCAAACAAAACACCCCAAACTTCACACTGTTGCCTAATATTCCTTAGTGGAAGAGAATAGCAATTGGATGGTTATAGAGATGTGCTGAGCTTTGTCACAATATTATCACAGAAGAGATTTTCTCAGTAGGAGATTAGAGCTTGGGTGAACAAAATGACAAAAAAATTTCTAATCACTGAGGAAAAAAATCTTGTGGTAGCCAATGTTGAAGGCTGTTCTTACACTAATGTTAAGTCTGACAGGCAATATCAACATTTAATCTTTGTATTTAATAAAGAAGAAAGAAAATACCCAACAATATTTTCGTTCATATTTATTTTTCAGACATATTAAATTCATATAACTTACTTGTTGCAGCTGCTATTGCATCTGAAGTCAGTAGATCAGTGAACAAGTTAAAACATTTGAATTTGGGGCTGCCAGAGTGGTGTTCACCCCAATCAGTGGGTACAATCAGTCACTGCATGCAACATAGAAAGCCAAGACTTTTGGACTAGCACAAATTCTGTCCTGCCGCAGACAAGTTACTGCAGTGGTTATTTTCCTGCTAGTAACATTCTTATGACTCCAAGGTGAACCACTCAAACCTTTACTGAAAAGTAGGTTTAACATTCCATTCAACTTTTTCTTTTATTTGTTTACAGTTTGTGGCTGTTGAAATGTCAGCTATCAGAAGGAGCATTCAAATGTGTTGTTTTTTAAGTCAACCTCAGTAACACAAATTTCAGCTCTTGTATACAAACTGCAGTATTGGGAGATCTAAGACACATTGAAACTGAAGCTTGCAGTACTTAAATAAATAAAGTGTCAAGATGTCTGGTTTAGGATATAAGTTAATAAAAGAACAAGGAAAGAAACTCTACCATTTCTGCCAGTTCCAGCCCCAGCATTCTCATTAACAGAGCAGAAGATTTTTTTTTTTAACACATTCATAATCATCTCTGAACTTCTCTCTGAAACTGAAACTGTTTTTGCTTCCTTAGTGGTTGGCACTACCTTCCTGGATGTTTTGATGCCTCACAGTAGAGACTCTGTGATGTGCCTTGGGTTTAGGCTTTATGGTTTTTGTGAAAGCTACATCAAATACATAAAACAAAATCAAAGTGTCAGAACATCAAAAAGATATTATCTGATGCCTTAATTAATGCGAGAGTATATAGAGGGAACTACAGTTTAGATTTCTTTTCCTTACTAATTTAGTCCACATTATTTTTTTATTTATATTGGAGTCTTCAGAAAACATTTCCTATGCAAAACATATAAACAACCAGGGAAACATCTGAGCAGATATTAAAATAATTATGTTCACTTTCCTGAGTACATAAAAACTTTCACCTTTCTTCAAATGGTAATGGGGTACAAGGACAAATTCAAAGATTATTTAACAAAGCTTGAAAAATTAGTATACTATTGTGGGAATTACAGGGATGGCACATCTAGAGGACAGAAGCAAGGTTTCCACTAAAATAAGAAATGTCTCCAAATAAGCCCTAAGTAGAGTAGAATAGGTTATTAAAATATACACCAAGAAATGCATTGTGCTAACACCTTATGAAACATCAGGAAATTTTGCAACTTTGGTTTACCCATCACTGAATCATAGTAAAAAGATATGAGATTTGTGTGTGTACCTAAATCATCTCTCTATCAAACCCAGATTATTTTTAACAGATTATTGTCTAGTCCACTTGTGTGACTCACACAATATGTCTTCCAAAAATAAGTCACAGAGACAGTTTCATGGTATAATAAATCATATGGGATTGATTTACAGTATTTCATTCCAGTGTAAAATAGAAATTAGGATAAAATTCAATCTATTAACAGAGTTTTTCTCTACAAATTCTATTGGTTTTTTTCTGTTTTGTTAAGTGCCAAATAATTGCCTCACAATCACTATTGTCTTTCATTACTCCTTCCTTTGAATTCCCTCCAAACCTAAAGTCATCGTATTCGTTGTTACAACACTAATTAATGTCATTCAGTATTTCTGTATATTTTTTAGTTCAAACTGACCTTTAAATATGTTACTGTCTTTGAATAATTTATTGTGGCTCCTTTTGAAGTTTAGTATCTTAAGGAAAATGATTTTGTGGGAAAGATTTTGTTCAGGTATATTTTGGGAGAGCTTGCTACAAAAAAAAAAAAAAAAAAAAAAAAAAAAAAAAAAAAATCACCACAAACCAAGAAATAAACAAAAACATTACAAAGAGCCCAGATTATTTCCTGTCAGATTTCCAAGCTTTCCAGATGGAAGTAAATTTGAGTAACATTTTTTGTTTATCTTCATACAGTTTGGATGATATTTCTCTTTTTGAACACTTTATACAACTTTACAACAACACTTGCAAAATTTTTTCTTCTTCAAATCCTACTTATACCAAGGAAAGTTCTTTTGCTAAAATGAGGGAAAGACCTTTCTCTTCCTTTTTCAATACTAAATCTGTGCTTCAGAATCTCCAGTTAAAATTGTGTACATCTTTATACTTCCAGGTCTTTCCAGATTTACCTTGGAGGAGCACATCTAAAATTAGTTAAACAGGAATTTTGAATTGATTTTGTAATATCTTTAAATCTGAAATACTTGTCTAAACCATATGTCATTATCATTACACATTTGATCATTAACAAATGGCTGCTCAATGCTTAGTCTACCTACACATCTATTATTCTATGGATGTTTTATATCATTGATTACATAAACTCATTACATACTGATTAATATTATTGATTATCTAAACCATGCAGTAATTGTCTGAGTGAACAATCTAAGTTTCTTAAACAGAAATTCCTTTTTTTCTACTTCGCTGAGCCTTGAAATGTTCAAGACTAATTTGTGCAGATTGAAAGGACTTTGTGTGTTTTTTTTTTCTTGTTCCTTCCAACAGAAAATCCATCAGTGATATTCCACAAGCCTTCAGGTAACGCTAGTAACATTTAACTCAGTAAGTCAACTGGAATTTACATGTGCTAAGGCTTATTGTCAGACACATAAGGCTTTATTTATTGAGGAGTTTGAGGGTTTGTTAGTGATGAGTACCTATTTTGTTAAGAAAACATACCCTGAGACACATAACATAGGTTGCCATATGCAGTCTTGGACAACCTGCTGGCAGGTCAAAAGAATGTTAGGGGCATCAGAGCTCTGATACAGCTGGAAAGAACTGAGATTTCATTCTGACTCCTTCCTCCCTTCCTCCCTTCCTTCCTTCCTTCCGTGGGAATGTTTTATAAATGTTTTATTGAGAACAATAAAAAATGTTTGCAAAGCAGAAGGGACAGCACTGGGTGGCCATATGCCAGAGGCTCACGTACAAAATGGTGGCTCTCCCTTTTGTACCCCTGGTATTGCACCAGCTTTATGGATATTTATTTTGATTTTACATAGTCTCACCCCATGTCACCCTTCTGTTACCCATGTTGTTTTGGCGCTGTGGTCATCAGGGTTATCACTGGATGCAGTTCTGCTCCTTGTTAAAGTTGTGTCTCACAGGTTTGGTTAGCAACAGTCTGTCCAGTGTGAACTCATAAACCCACACTAGAACATACAAAATCATCCTTGTGAAAACCAACCTCACAACTAGGCCATTGTAACATCAACCACTTTATAACACATCATTTTCTTAACATTAACAATATTATAATATTTAATTAACAGTATAATTAATAATATACTATCAATTCATATAATACCCAGAAAAGCCAATTTCCATTAACTTGTTTCTCACACTTCCTTCCTCTTTATTATACATAAGGCATGTTTTTCCAGCTCGAGGTTGTACAATTTCAGTGATTGCCACTAAGTCACTAAGTCACTGAGTCACTAAGTCCTCTGAAAGTCAAACTCCCTTAAACACCATATTGTAACAAGAGACATCAGATACCAAGTTCCTGTTACCTGATTCCTACAGCAATTCTCATAACAAGTGTTCCTCACAACAAATCAAATAGGCTCTATCCCTGATGTCTTGTAAAATTAAGGTGAGGAAAAGTAATGTAATGCCTGCAGCCTGTTACTTACAATGGCTGCCCGGTATTTATTGAGCCATAACAAAACAAAATCTGAACATGATGGAAGTTTGAGTACTCCTTGAAAGCAGTGGGCAACACTGCTTTGCAACATACAACTGCAATTGTATGCAACAAGACCAGTGAGTTCCTTAACAGGACCTGTCAAGGACTATATTCCCAGATTAATATGTAGATTTTGATTAAATGTTGCTGAAAAATTTCATTGTCTCCTTAGCATAAAACTCAGCTTTTATAAAACTGTTTTCTCTCCTGTTTCTCTAGATCTGTTTATCTCAAAGAGAAGGGTTATTGAACTTTTAAGTTGTTAAACTTTTGATTAACATCCAACTACAGCAATTAAGCTTTTTGTTTAAAATTAAAATTTTCTGTTGTAGTACTTACACAAACTGTATTAACTCTTTGCAGTGATCATTCCAGAAAGACTAAGGCCAGAGGAATAAGGTATATTAAAGTCTAATTCAAATGGTGAAGCTTTTAATTGGTAATTGCTGCCCTTTCTTATCATCATTATAAGCTTTTAAATCCTGTTGACTTTTAAGTCTTCTCTAGCTTTACTGCTTGGTTTGATACTTAGCCTGAGTTTGTCTCCTGACTTGCTAAGAGTTATTCCAAGGAGGTATTATACAAATTATTCCTACTTTGACCTTTACAAAAGCACTGTGATAATTGCATGTTTTCCTACAGTAAATCCTCATCTAAACCAGTGTCATCTGCAGCAATAAAGAAACAGCTCTTCACAGGGAGGGTTGGACACTTTAGTGTCCACCATATGCAATTTAACTTGGTGTGTCACTCACCTGAAAAGAGAAACATCCTGGCTCCATTAAAGGAAGGTGGAGATTTGAAGCCTGGGCTATCGTGTCTGTATCAGAACCATTGAACTGCAGGGTGCTCTAGTGCAAGCAAACTTCTATCCCCTTTGTCCAGAAACCCGGAACTCTTCATCAAAATCTATATTCACTGTGAAATGTTCCAAATAAGGTGAAAAATACGTCTTTTTCACAATTTTTATATTTTTAATGGAAAACTGGTAGCATTTTGTATTAATTTTGTTGTGTCAAGAATGAGATGGAAAAGTGCCATGCAATTCAAAAAGATAGTAAAATAAACTGTCAGACTGCTTCCTAAATCAATAGATAAAGGTTTTTCCTAGATGTATAACACCTGCAGAGACAGTTTTGAGACCTATTGAGCGTGTGGTTTACCAAAGATAAGTGCAAAGAATACAGAAGTTTGAGGGCCCAAAGGAATCAAATTTATGATTTAAAGAATTTATTATCCTGGTGTCTTATATAGAAGAATGTTATCTACTTGCAATAAAATACTTAAAGATAATATTCAACTCCAAATTTATAATCGTAAGTGCATAAAGAAAAGGACAGAATTGAAATTGGTTGTATATTGGCACTGGCACTACGTAGGTTGGGCCACATTATAAATAAAATATTTGTTTGGTTGGTTTTTTAACTCACTTTGCAGGAAGTTTTTATGCATATAACCATTTTTATAATCAGCCCCAAGAATGTTACATAGCTGTATTCCTGTCCATACATGAGCGCAAAGAAAACTGTTTATAGTTCTGCATAGCACACTACAAAGCAAAAATTGAGTCAAATACTTGCTAAAGTCAACAAAGATTTTCATGCAATGGTCACTGGGTTGCCTTGAGCTTGTCGGTATTACAGATTTTCCACTTCTACAAAAGTTGAGCTGCAATGTGTGGGACACTGTGGACGGCGGTGAGGAGGCGGAGGGTGGCACCTGTGATCAGGTGACAGAGGGGAGAATTGAGCAAGCAACTGCATGGTGCTCAATTTCCATCTTAAAAGTGGAAGTGGCTTAAACCATGACAATTATACCTTCTGTATTATATTTTGGCTCAAAAAGAATTTCGTCCACATAAACTAGATATTTACTCCCACAAACACTTTGCCAGATCAAAAAGTTTCCAGTAAAAATACTGTTGCTCTGACTGTCCCCTAACAATAAGGAAGGAAATATACTGTTTTAAAACTTCTAATTATAGATTTCTTCTGCCCTTGAGAAAGCTGGCAGACACTTTACTAGAAGTTATAGTGGCACCGTAAATGAGACAGCAAAGGGTCATACATGAATTATGGGTTTCAGAATAATTTCCAGAACACAATGTGCTATGTTAGTTGAAAATAATGTGTTTGCTCCTTCACTGTATTGCACCTCTTCCACCCTTTCCTACACAGGAAAGCTAATTGTATTAGTAGCACTTTATATTCTCTGTACACAAGAGAAAGGAAACCACAAAATTTTGACTACTTAATTTTTTATTTTAGCAAGTCTAAACTTATTTTTATTTTTGTAACGATCAAGGGAATCTAAATTGAAGTCAAAGTGCAATAGTTCTTCAGCTATTTCTACTTGATGACCAAAATACTTATTGTCAATGTAAAAACTGTATTACTATCCTTACTATACATATTTGTACCTAGAAAAGCTCACAGTTGAATGTTTCCTAAAAAGATGTTAATTCACTAGTCTTCTTGACTGCATAGTACTAATATAGCACTAAGAAGAGAAATTTCATTTTTATCTTAGCCTATGATTTTATTCTTCTATGTGAGGATGAATAGCATTCTTGATTTTAGTATGATGAATGTAATAGCCAAGCATACTTCAACTTACAAATTATTTTAGACAAGTATATATAATTGAAAAGCGGTTTGCAAGGAAATCAAAAGTGGAGGACACTTATGAAAATGAAGGTTGACAAAAATCAACAGCATACAACACTATTCCTTTCAAAACAAGTATTGCTTTCATACTGATTTATGTCTTCATCACAAGCTACATTTACATGGCAAAAGTATTTGGGGTACATACATTTTCTGGTGTTTCTAAACTTTTTAACCACAGGACATGGCATTCACAATAAATAATTTAGATCCAGCTTGCATAAAGTCTCGCAGAGGTTTAGTCTCACCCCAAAGATATATTACAAATTAATCTGATCTTTCTGTGTCTTCATGAAAGCTTTGTCACAGGCTGATTCTCATAGTAACTGTACTTTATTTAGAATATTTTGTGATATTAGGTGAGTGCCAAAGAGTAGGTGTATTTCATGTGCGAGAAAACAGAGGGATGTCATAGTAAACACACTGGAAAGATAAAAGTGGTTTTCAATGCAGAGGAACAAACAAAAACATGCTAATACAAACATGGGGGACTTAAAAATAATAGAAGATTGAGATAAAAGAGCAAAGTAAAAGCAGGAATCAGCTGAAATCTCATGTTCTTTTAGTAAACTGAAAAGAAAAGCACACAAGGAGCACAGTTGAATCCATCGCTCAAGAAAACACATAAAAAGAAGGCAGAGAGTGTGGTGAAAGATAAATTCCAAAGTAGGATCTTGGAAGAATAATATTGTTTCAAGTCTGAATATTGACAGACAATTATGATGAGGTCCACTTTGAGATGTATTTAGTCAAAGACACATAAGGCAACACAAAAGTCAGTGTGATTTTCTAATTTTTAAATCACACAGGATTTTTGGTGATCACCTAATAAGTGAAAAAAACTCAAAGCCCACCAAATCTGGGAATCAGTGAGGATGCTGAAATATAAGGATTCTGTAGAGAGTGACTAGGTTGAAGACACGAGTATTTTTTTTTCTTTATCTGTGTATTGTGTCTCATGGCAACAGGCATGACAGAAAACAAGAGAAAACAACTGAAAAGATTCAGTAGGCTCTACTTGTGTCTAGACTTGGTGCTGAGTCTCAGAGCCATGACCCCAAAGTCAGAGGCTGCACTAATTACTCATTGATCCAAATATTTTAAGGGTATGCTCTTGTCTGAATGCCTGCATACAGAGACCAAGATATCTCATCAAGTACTTGTTTTTAACAATCCTGTAACTTCTGACTGTACTAGAAGAGGACTAGTAATGACAAAGAACTTGTTGAATCCCGATTATAAAATACAAGTCCTTGTTATTCAGGAGTTCCTTATATTTTTTTTCTCCTCATATATCCATACAGGTCAGTAGGTAAATACTGACTTCTTATTTTAATCAAAACATTTTATAGAGTCACCTAAAAATGTCAGTAATAATGATTTTAAGTTTTTTTTTAGGGAACTGATAAAATCAAAGGCTGCTTGGGAACAGATAGACAAATGGTAGAATTTATTTCACAGAGAGTTGGAAATCGTGTTCAAAAATATTGAACTGTTTTCCAGCTGTTAGAAATATTGTGACAGTCATCAAAGAAAAAGTCTTTAAATTCTGTATCTCATATGTGATGATGGCTAATAGTAAATGCATAGGTGAATGTGTGAGGAGAAGTCTAGCAAAAGCAAACATTTTTTACTGGAATGGTTTTCAGTACACACATGAATTTGAGGACCTTGAACTTTTTGAAGAAGCAGTGCATTTTCATGTGTAATACCACTCAATGGGGCAGTTTCCTATTAATTTCTGTGAGTTTCAAATTGTTTTCAGAAGCCTTTGGTGCCTCTTGAAATTCAAAGTAAGTTGTGCCAGACAGCTCCACTGTCAGTTTAATCTGATGCTCCCAAATGTTTATATTTGAAAAGACAGCTACAAATATTTCCCCATTCATAATCTCCATGTAATTTATGATTTTGTATATCTCTGCTGCATATTCTTGTCCATTTCCTCCCTGTATCAATTTAGCAGACTGAATAATATTGTTCTCTTTAGTGGTTCCTTGCATGGGAAATGGTTCCTTACTGTCTAAAGCTAAATCATTCCTGTCAATTTTCTTCCTGCCTTTTCCTTCTAAAACTACTGTATCCTTTATTTAATAGGGGAGTCAGATATCTAAATACCTTTTAAAGTGAAGGCCTTTGAGGGACAAATTTTCTCAAAAAAACCAAAAAAAACCCCACAACAAAACAAAACAAATCAACCAACCAAACAAACAAAAAAAACCCACCAAAAACCAAAAAAAAACCAACCAAAATAACCCCACTCTGTTTTTTTAATTCTTCTTAAGAATTTATAGCAATTTTAGTTTTGCCTTGCTACTGATCATTGAGCTGACATTTTCACACAGTGAAATCAAGATCTCTTTCCTGAGTTATAATTGCTCATTTACAGTCATGAGTGTGTATGCAAAGTTTGGATTATTTTTCTCCCTAAGAGCATTGTTTTAGTTATAGATGTATTGAATTTTTCTGTGTGGATATTCAGTGATATTAACAGACTTTACCACCTCACTGTCTCTTTTTCCTGGCATGTTTATGAATAGCACAGGCCACAGGCACCAGCACAGAACTCTGGATCTCTGTGGAACCTTTCTCCACTACTGATCACTCTCCACTGGTAAAATAGACCATTACCTCTTACATTTGTTGTTTGTTTCTCTTGCCCTTTTTTTTTTTTTTCTCAGAAGTATTCCGCCATGCAATGGCCTCCCCTTTTATCCCAAGGTAGGCTAATTTCTTGAAGAATGGCTGGTGAGGAACCTTGTCATATATCTTTTGGATATCTAAGAAAACCATATCATTTTTGTCTGTGTGCTGACTCTCACAAAAAGACTAAGGAGTTTGTCAAGAATGTCATTCCTTTGCAAAGAGGTGGAACACTGTTTTCTTTAATTTGACATCTATCCTCTGATCCTGTCTTACAATTTCTTTTACCAATCAGAAAACTACAGACAAAATATGTAATTGTTCACAGCTCTTGGAATCCGCCATGAACACGCGTAGAAAAAGTAGTAAGGATAACTAAAGAAGTGGTCAAATCAGTCAATGGTGTCCCAGGAGAAAGTCAGCTGCCTGCCAAGAGACAAGATTTAAAGTGTTTCTAGAAGGAGGGGTAAATATCTAGCTTTATGAATAGACACCTACTAACGATATCTACTTTTAGGAGACTAAATCTGGAGTTGAATCTCACCCTTTAAGCTGTTGAAATCTAATATCTTAGGCTAATGTCATTTCTAGGCTACTTCTGTAGTTTTTAAAAGGCTGTGAAGATCATGCAAGGTCCCTGGTGGCTGAGGAAAGGCCATTACTGCTCCCCTCTCCAAAAAAGGTAGGAGGGGCAATCCATGGAGCTATAGGCTGCTCAGCCTCAGTTAGGTCCCCAGGAAAACCAAGAAGTTAGTCCTCTTCACAACCCTTGTTGTAAACATAAAGCTGGAGAAGGAAAATGGGAACAGTACACAGGGATTTAACCAGAAGTTTTGGACTAAATAATTTCTGTAGTCCTTTCCTGTCGCCCTGGTTTTTCTGAGTTTTTCTAAAGCCATCTGCATTTTACATAAGATGGAGTCAGTTTCTTAGTTTCCATACAATATTAGGAGTCAGTTTTTCAGTTTCTCACGCCTTGGAACCTAAACAAACCTTCTTGTTTCTGTTCACTGTCTTTTGTTGACATACTTTCTAGCTTGAAAATAATGTTGATTGACAGCTGATCTGGCCAGTGGGGTGAAGGGGTAGTGAACCCAGCAGCCAATCCACAACCAGACCCACAAATGTAAAAAATAAACCCACAAACTTAAGAAATAAACAGGCTCACCCTCTTTTTGGGGAGCACCTCTTGCACTGCAGACCTCCTGCCTCCGCATTGTTATTTTGTGTATTGGTTGACACGCTTTCCAGTCTGAGGAAGTACACAATGTTCTGTGGTTAAAATCCTTCATTGCACATAGTGAACTTGTTCAGGGATTGTTGCAATGTTAATGAAATACATTTCAGAGATTTCTCTTATTGGAGCTAGATCAATAGAATATGATGTATCATAGCCTTGCAGTGTCTAAGTGTTCTAGAAATTTTGTAGTAGATTTCCTGCCCCACAGAGCTGAAAAACAGGTAGAAAAAGGAAAAGCACAATACATTAAAGAAACTGGAGAAAAATGTGAAGTATTTGAAGTTTGGTCATGTTTGCAGCTAATATATATCACATTGTTATATCATAATCAAGTAAAATAAACAGACCACATATCTAATCTTTTAATTAATGAAATTTGATTTTGTTTAATTTTGTTTAATTTTGTTTAATTACTCATTTAATTCCCAGATTGGGCATGCAGCTGTAAAGCCAGATGACCGAGAAGGTTTTGTACTTTACAAAGCTGGACACAAACAAATTCCAGCAAATTTCAGTATGATGAATGGTTATTACAATCTCCAAAAGAAATCAGTGCCATAATTTTTTTTCAGTATGTTATCCACACTAATAGACCTTAATGATGTTTACTCATCTTATTGAGCACTGATAATGGTAACTTTTTTTTCAGAAGTAGTCAGAGTACTAAAGAATAATATAATATCTACCTTCTTGCTGAAGGAAAATATTTTTGCAGTAGATACCTGTTCAATTCTACATTAAAATTTATAAGTGTCACACTTAAAAATGACATTCCATTGAAAAGTGATGAGTTATGGCAATATCTCAGCAATATATTTAGATCAAATATGGTTTGTAAAAGGCAAAGTTTTCTAATTTCCCCTTCTTACATTCTGACAGAAAATATAAGAAGATTTTCTTCTCATTAATTTTATATGGGAACATGCAGACAACATCAGTTTCATCTAGTCACCTTAAATATTCTGAAGGAGTTAACAAAATTCCATAGGGAATGGTCACAGGTCCATAAAATGATTTACAAAAGTTTTGGAGTTTCATCTCCCATACTGCATCAGAAGACAGTATATCTGCATTGTTCTAGTCTGATCTCTGTCTAATCTGTGTTTATCTTCATGATGTGGATTTTATAGCCCCCATCACTTAGAGTTCACCTCTACTCATAGAATGGAACAACCTCTAAAAACATTTCTTTGACTGAAATTTGAGATGTTAATTTCTCATGCTATTTTCAAAAGACACATAGAACAATAAAATTTCATGGGTCCATAAATGGAAAATTTAATTCTATGAATGGTTAATTCTCAGCATGTCTGCCAGTGGTAAATTCTCAGCATGTCCTTACTCAGTTGAAGAAAATCCATCAGTCAGCACTAACAACTTTTCATTCTCTTAGTTTTGTAAAGGTCATAGTTTTATTTGCTGTTCTGTCTTGGTCTATAATATTATGTGTGTTTTGTGCTTAAAACTTGACATTTTGCTTCCTTAAGTCTGCTACAAGAAGAAGCAGAACTAAGAAATCATCTCTGATATCTCTCAGTGCTCTCTCATTCCCACATTTACTGATTTGTTTCAAGATTCCACTTAAGATGAAAATGTATAATTAATAAAGTATTAGATATAGGACTTGTGACATTTGAGTCCTTAAAAATGTTAAATAAGTGCTACATATTTTTTTTTTTTTTTCCCAATTTGTCTATAATCACTCTGTTGTAATATGGTCATCTCTGTTCCAATTTCACATTGAAGCCATGCAAATCAGTGTAAAAACATTTATCAGATTTCAAATCAGAATTCTAAATTCTTGATTTGCTCCATCAGTTACTGCTTCACAGAGATCTGACAATTTAAGCTATAATATAAGCTTTGATACAAATGCCTGTCAAGATGTTTATTCTTGTGTTCTTGTGTAGCATCTTGCTACTTCTTAAATGCTTACAGATTACTCAGTACTTGCCCTGATACATTTATAGGATCCAGAATTAATATGTATATGGTTCTGTTCACAAAGGTTTACTTTGCAAGGCAGTTACACTTGTCTATGCTCTCTGGTCCTGTGGGAGTTCTTAAAGATAATTAAGAAGCTAATGGGTTAGAAATTGATTGGTACATTTTTTGAGTACTTTAGTGTGGTCTCTTAGAACTTGTGGCCTGTGGGCTATTGGAGGTCTGTAAGACAACAGATAATTTTTATTTATTTATTTTTTAGGCAGAATAGGCTTCCAAACAGTAGAGCATGAGAAAGGAGACAATCCATCCAGCAAAGTTTCTATTTAAGACTTAACTTCCCCACCAAAAAAACCCAAACCCAAACCCAAAGCAAAACAAAAACAAAAACCCACAAAAAACAAAACAAAACAACCCAAAGAAACCCCAAAACAAAACAAAAACAAAAATAAAACCCAAACACCCCCCAAAACCCCAAAAAAGAGTACATAAATAAAATAGGTAAGAAGTAAGAGATAAATACTCAAACCATAGTGGCAATACTATGGAAGTTGTGCTGTGAATGTTTTTTTGGAAATATTGAGAGGGATATGTGGGGTCAGGAAGTATCTTCCAACTGTGCCTAGTAGTATTTGGAACAGTAACCTGCAGGAGTGAAAGCCATAGCCAAGAAATTTTACTGATACCAAAAACAGGTCACTAGTGGACAACTCCTCAGTGTTTGCTCAGCACAGTGAATCACTTAATCTGATTCAACACAAGAAATTTTAAAAAAGGAGTTCTGAAATGAAACAGCAGCCAACAATGGTACATTACCAGAGCTTTAAGATTGCAGGGCAAAGAATCTACCACATAAAACAACATTAAAAATCTGTCAGTCATTTATTCATCTGACAGCTCTCTTCATGATGCATGGTGGGATTAGATAATTTTCCTTTCAGAGATAAATATGTATCTTCAGGTAATTAGGTTGACAGAGGAAAATGTGCAAGAGGGTAAGATACAGAGCCAAGTGCCACTGTTCTCCTGTCTGCTTCCTTGGCCAGAATTCAAACTTAAGCAGAGGAATAAAAAATAAATGCACAGTATCACTCAGCTGAGAGACAGCAGAATAAATCTAGAAAAGCAGTTTCAATTTTATATCCTTTGTTCTTATTAATAATATATTTGCATCAAGGAGAATCAAGACTTCATAAGAGTTTATGTTTAATCCCTCTATTCTCTTTCTCCAAATATCTTTAAGACTTCCTTCATCAGATTTCTGCTAATATGAAATACATGAATAGCTAATTTAGCTGTCAGTGGGATAATTTCATTACCTTTGCTCTTCTGCCCCTTTTCTCAGATATTTAAGGATCTAGAAAAAAACCTCCACCCAAACCTTTTCCAAGTGGTCAGTATGTTCTGTTGTATTTCTGAAGGACTATGAATTATATAACAAATACTTGAAGTGCCTTAAAACATATTGACCAGCCCAAAGTTAGAATTGATGCTATGCACTCCAACAGTTATAAAAAAAATATACTTTCGACATATTTAATTCCAAAAACAGTAAAATAATTCTGATTAACTGATGTCTAAATTTCCCATAATATATTTGTATTTGAATAACAATTTTCCAAATAAAGGCATCAACAAATTTGTTTAAGAACATATGCAGGACATCTCTGGATGCTGTAGGTTTTGATGATCCATGTCCTGTTTAGAGTTCCCAAGTCATTTGAAGATTCTGTTTCAGTACACCTCCAGGTGAGCTGAATTACACAGATAATTCTGCTTTAATAAACAGCTGAGAATTATGGTGACTTGAACTAATTTAATGCTAATTTACTTTCACATAGTGGCTTGGATATTAGATGAAGATGAAAATCCAGTTTCAGGTTTCTCTTTAGCCTGAGAAAGTTCAAACAGAAAACTTTACAAAGGGGTGAACTAATAACTCTGACATACATTTAGGTATCAAAGAAAACCTACTGCACCTATACCACTTCTCACTGTGAAGTGAATACAAATTTCATTAGAGAAAGGAAGATAAAATTATGCACTGTGAAATTATACTAGTTTAACGACTCAGTAAGGAATAGTGTTTACTTCCAATAATTTGTATTTTATATTTAATAGGCCTCTTGACCACTTTGATGCCACGATCATTCGCAGAGACAAACCAAGGAGACTTCAGGTTTCTGGACAGATAAGGTGTGTATTTTAAATTACAGCAAAGAGAAGACTGGATGCCTGTTCTACCTCTTCAGTGAAGAGAAACATGTTACTTTGCTTCAGAAATTTAGGCAGAAAAAAGAAAAAAAGAGAATATTAAAAAATTGTATTCATTAAATTATATTAAAATTAAACTTGTTAAGATACTGTGGAAAGACAGTGAAATTGCCACAGACTCTGATCATATAAAGAACACTGAGCAGGAGCTGCAGTGCACCCACGTAGAGCATTTCCTTGGAGTACTTGGTAAGGATGAGGTAACTGTGCTCTTCCCTGGAAATCAAGAAATCCCAAAACATTTCCACTGAATACCACTTTTTTCATTCCTGGACTGCCAAGATGAAGTATCTTCCAACATGAGAAAAAAATTGACTTAATGAAGAGGCAATATTTCAAATCATTTCCCTATCCTTTACCTGAAATTAATACTTATTTTCCTCAAAGCACACAGATCTGATGCTCACATTTCTGGGACAGAATTTTCCTTTTTTTGTGTGTGTGTTTGTTGATCATCTTGCCTGGTAGTGAGCTAGTCAGTGTTTTGGATCCTACAGCCTTAGTTCTTTAAAATTTTCCACATAGTTGGGTGTCTATCCTTATTTCTTTCCTATATGACAAGAACAGTAAAAGCATAATTGTTCTGTACTGTATAGATAAAGAAAATCAGAAATGACTGGAAACTTGTCATAAAATACATTATACTGGAGAATAAAGATATAAAAAACCACATATCTTACCAAAGAGAAGTAATAATGTATACCTTGAAAAGAATTCATTTGGAAAGTTGATTTTATAATAGTATTTTTTCCAGCAAATCTTCTGAAGAATGGCATAGAAGAGAGGAATGAAATATACAATACAATTGACCGTGATCTGCAGTTGGCTTTTCCAAGCATTATTTCCATAGCATTGTGTTGATATGAGGGGAAAAAAAAAGCAACCCACAATTACCATTATTTTCTGTGTGTTTATTTGAAAGATTCAGACTTCTAAAACAGTTACATTGCTCTGTCTTCAATGTGTAAGTTTATCCCTTATGTCCTGGAAAGTCTAATGTTACTGAAGAATGATGAAACAAAAAAAAAAAGAGTGTTCAAAACATTTGGTCTTTTACTAATTAGCAAGTACATATATTAAAAAAACCCTCACCTAAAGTGAACAGCTTGTTTCATTAACTGAAATTTTCATGTCTAACTTTTACTGAGATCTAGAATATTATATGTTAAAATTGTTTTTTTTAGTGACGCTCCCCTGTTGAGGGCAGTCTCCACATACATAAGTTGATTAAAAGCTTTAGTTGCAGTGAGATAGATATTATTTGTGTATCTGGTCCAATTGACTGGGACCTGACTGAATCTTCATTTTACTAAAGACAAATGTGATGATTTGAGATGCAGAAGTTGCATATTAGATTACCCACAACTGTGCAACATTTAATTTGACAAGAAGAAAAATGCCAAGATTTCTTTTTTTCTTGTTAAATACTATATAATAATATATATTTCTGATAATTCAGTACTAAAGATATAGACAAAGGAGAAATACTCCATGAAAACAAACTAGATAGACATCAGCAGGGCAGAAATTTTTTTACACAATAATATTTATAGCTTGTTTAGTGTTTGGAAGCAAGGAATGGTAAGGTATATGTTGCCTGTACATATATTAGGTAATGGTATACTGAAGCAGTCACACAACTGCTCCTATTTATCTTAACACACTATAAGCTAGGCAAAAGATATTTGATGGAAACTGACAAATAGGAAAATATCTAAGTAGTCTGTGGAATTCATTGCTACCTCGTTTTACTCTTCCCAGTGAATTAGGAGGTTAAACAAAAGAAAGTGTAATGAGTATCAGAGGTGCAATATCCTCATGCTTCTGTGTATACAATCAGTTTGCCTAAGCTTAGAAAAAACTTATTTTGAAATTATTTTAGAAGAAATTGCTATATGCAAATCATAGGGGAACTTCTGACTGTCTGAAATTTCCAACACCTGACTACTGTCACAAAATAGACTGTCTGAAGCCTTAAAACTCATCCATCACTGAAAAAGGATGTGGTGAAACCAAAATGAAGTGTGTAAGACATCTGCATGTCCACAGGCTGAAAGGATTCCACTCTAAAACATGAACCAGATGGAACTTAGAAACTGACCTTGCATGGTGTGAAGAAACTTTTCTTGACTGTGTCAACCAGAATAAACAACGATCATGATACAGATTTTTCTCAAAATTTATGGAATGTACAGTTACCATTTTGTAACTTCACGTCTTCATCTATCTGACACAGTTAAAAAGAACGTCTTCCTCCCCTACATTATCAGCAGCTCTTTATTATATTTAGTCCCGATGGACTCCTTCTACAGTAAAATATTATCCATCAAATATGATAGTGTCTAGTCAAAAGTGACTATCTGACTATTTTCGTCCCCTTGAAAAAGCTTTTGCTAGCCCATGTTCAAGTATATATGTCAATGAATAAAATAATGTCATCTTCAGTATCATCAGTCTGGTATCTTTCTGGAGTAATAAATCCACTCAGAATAAAAAAAAAAAGATATTCTTGGTGACATCATAAGGATATCAAGGCTAATTCCTGAAATTGACATATTTCAGCAAAATGCTTATAATATTTCTATTATTGAAGAACATTCTTTTCTTTCTTTCTCTGAACTTGTCTGGAAGGCAAGAATTTCAATGCAGTTGTACAGAAAACACAAATAAAATTACAAAGTCAGTAAGAAATAATTCACAATTTCTTTTTCTTGGTAAATATAAGCACAGAAACAAAACAGAGGTATAGACACAAGGATAACTGGTTTTTATTCTTCAACAACAAATTATACTTGATTTGATTTATATATTTATTTTTTAAAAAAAATCTGACTAATACAGGTTCTGTAACATAACCTCAGTCACAATAAGACTTATGTATGCAAATAAGAAGATATTTTTAAAGTAATTTTTGTACGTAATTGCCAATATTTTGTGACATCTCATACTTTCCAGATCTGAAACATGAAATAGTCTGAATAATTCAAAGTCGTAAATTCTTAAAGTAAAATAAGTACTTAAAACTAGCTGAAAATTACAGTTCATGGAAGTTTAGAAATCATTTTAAAGTCTGAGGATTTATGAGCTCTAGTTGTTTAAGCTTTCATCTATTGATCACTAATTTTTAACCTACGGTGTCCAGTGCCTCCAGCTTGTTACCTCTTGAATGCACCTTGGAAATTCAATTGAAGCTGTCTGTTAGATACAGATTTCTACAGAAAAATTGTTCACATAAGGAAAATCGGTCCAATGTTTCTTCAGCTAAGGCCATGGAATAAACTAGCATGATCATCATTAAGGGATTGTTTACCTTGCTGAGATTAAATCCATCAAAGTCTTAATAGACCGAGGAAAGGAAAGAAGTAAGATGGAGGAAAAGAGGAGGAAATATTCCACAAGACACAGTTAACAGCTTCAGGAAGAAGCCTTACTCAGAATAATTTTAGCAATATAAGGTTTGTAGCCAAAACATGTGGAAGAAATACTATATTTGAAGCTACAGTAAAATATTTTGAAATATCCTGGTTTGCTTAGCCCACTCAGATGTTTTCCAGAATGTCTCCAGCAGCCCACAGTAGGTAAATTGTAGAGATGTTCTGTTTTTTGTTACTGACATTGCCATGACAAAGAAAGCTTATTCTCTTCCTGAATTT
Source organism: Prinia subflava (assembly GCF_021018805.1). Taxonomy (NCBI): domain Eukaryota; kingdom Metazoa; phylum Chordata; class Aves; order Passeriformes; family Cisticolidae; genus Prinia; species Prinia subflava. The sequence continues at coordinate 29,799,861 of NC_086249.1, forward strand.
GGAAGGATTTCCATCTGGACTTGTCCTGAAAGGCTCCTGTGACAAATCTTCCATATCAAGAACATTAACTTATAACAGAGTGAAAAAGCAATGTCTTGCTACTTCCCACACTATGAAGTGTTAATGAAAAGCCTGCAGAGCTCTGATGCTTAAGGCCAGTTCCAAATTACTTTGTGGTTTCCAACCAGCTTCCTGCTATTACTGTGATTAGATTTAGGAATATTGAATTAATGTGAGTAGGAAAAAACCTATCTCTCTTCCTGATGTTGTGTGCTTCATGCAGAACAGAGATCATAGAAGCCACTAACAAGGAAAGAAAAGAAAAGAAAAGAAAAGAAAAGAAAGAAAGAAAGAAAGAAAGAAAGAAAGAAAGAAAGAAAGAAAGAAAGAAAGAAAGAAAGAAAGAAAGAAAGAAAGAAAGAAAGAAAGAAAGAAAGAAAGAAAGAAAGAAAGAAAGAAAGAAAGAAAGAAAGAAAGAAAGAAAGAAAGAAAGAAAGAAAGAAAGAAAGAAAGAAAGAAAGAGAAAGAGAAAAAGAAAAAGGCAAACCTTGCTTTTTTAGTGGAATAAAAGTAGGAGAATTCTTTCTTCTGTTCTGCACAAATTCTCAACAGAATTCTCAGTAATTCCAAGCTGCTCACCAGCACACTTTTCATCCTTCTCATTTCCTTTCTGTGAGTCCTGTACTTTACCACAATTATTTCATCAGTATGCAGGTTTGATTTAACCCTCCTTTCTGTCCATTCTTGGTTTGTAAAAGAAGGGATGATGTATTTAATTATTATATGTATGCAATCACACTTTTCTTCAGGTAGTTATCATTCAGTCTTTGAATCAGAAACCCTTGCTGTCCTTATTCGAAAAATCCCCACTTTCTGTTATGGACTATCAAAGAGTTCTCATTTGATCCTTTAAAACCTCTTCATAGAGCTGAAAAAAGACAAAAATCTGAGAAATAAGGCTGGAACATTTCCACATTGCGATAAACGATTGGATACTGGAGAAGAAAAAGAAGAATCTCAACTTTGAGTCAAAAATTAAAATTACAGGCCAGCTTATTCCTTACAGATCCTTTGAAATAGTGGAAGAAAAAGGTTCATTAGTAAGATCCTCTCACTTTCTGTGGTAGTTGTTCTAAATTTTTGGTATCCATACTACATTTGTTGGTTTTATGGGATATAGCACAAAAATTAACAAATTTCTGCAACAAAGATTAATTTCCAAAACTCATAAAATGTTCCTCTACTGTGTTATTTTTCATTTAGCTTATTGGATCTATGTGCATTTTAAGTTAGAGTTTACTTTTCTAAGAGGAATAAGATGAACAAATGTCTTAAGATTTTCACAATGGAATGACTGTGCATCCTTACTGCGAATCACGGTTCCACGTAGATCAGTTTTGTTTAATTCATGACACTTTTTGAGCAGAGGCTCTGACAACACAGCCTCAGCCAGTTTATGTCTGGGTAATCTTTATATTGGGTAGCATTCACCTCTAATCAAGATCAGAATCCCTTTTCTCTGGAATCAAACTCTGGAATCAACAGAGCTCTGTAGTTGTTGACCTTGAGTTACTGACACCAGATAACAACATAATAAACTTACTTTTTCCATTTTCTTCATTTCAGTGGTTCTACTGTAATCCCCATCTGAATCTTCACATAAAAACCACAAATACCACAAGATGCTGCTTCTCTCTTAAAATACAATGATCTCACTAGATTTTGATGATATGTCATGTAGATATCAGTCCTGCTGTCTACCCGTGAGAGATCCTTACACAACAGTTGCTAACACGTTATTGGCCAATGACTTGTTAATTTTGGGTTTTGCTGTTAAATCAATCCACTCAGTAATAGTGCTTAACAACTGCTTTGAAAAAGGGCATGCTGCAAGAAAGAGGAATAAAGTCCTTTCAGATTGAAGTCTTTACAGCAGTTAACCTGAATTTTGGGGTTATTCAGACTCAGTAAAGAGCAGAGAACACCCCTGTTATCTAATCCCGGCGTGATCTTAGTGTATGTTGCAGGTTTCAAGTCCACCACACTTTTGCTCAGACCTGCATGCAGAAAATAAAGTAATTTAAGAAAACAATCTTAATTGTGCTCTTAGTTTGTATTTTAAATCAATACAAATGAAACTAACTGAAATATTATTCCACTTGCGTTAAACTTTCTGAGTTTCCAGTTTTGAACTATAGAAATTCTTAAATGAAACCTTCTAGAGGACAGACCAGATTCCAAACTAGTTTGGTAGCTATGGCTCATTTCTAGAAGAACTATGTTTACATTTATAGTAAGAGTCCGATAGAAGAGAAAATTGAGCTTTAGTCTCCTGCAAAGCCAGCAAATATACTTAGCACCATGCTGTTACTCTCTGTGAGTGTAATGGGTAATGCACCTAAAATGTGCACAGACAGCTGTGTGAGCAAAATCTACGATTAAACTCTGACACCTCCCCAGAAATTCAAAAGTTCATTAAAATATTTCTAATAGACATTAGTCACCCCTCTCTAAGGGATACTAGCTTCCTTGCAGTGCAGAGATATTAAAGATAGAACTTCCACACCATACTTGCAATTATACGTGTGCAGACAGATCACCTAGCTGCTCATTTATACTTTAATTGATTTGAGTTGAATTGATATTTTGAAAAGGACTCAGCAACTGAGAGAAGTAGTCTGAGCCCATAGAAGAACCTGCAATTTTATGTTTCTTCCTATACTGTCATCCCAGATGAGTAGAAACAGTAATGCACATAGTCTCCATCCTGTGTTTTAAATATGAGCAGGTTTGCATCTTGAGGTTTGCATCTAGAGATTAGTTCTATATACACAATAATTTAGCAAACCAAATGGTATAGAATGACCACAGGGGATAAAGTAGGAGTGTCCGATGTGTTGTCTACTTATCCAGCACATTTGGGGAATCAAAATAATAAGAAGTTGAAGAACACACTAATAAGGAATGAGTTTAACCTCATGAGGATACTAAATGGTAGCAATAGCTCTTCTGAATTGATGCTACTTATTTCATATTTACACTTTCTTAAGTGCAGTTTCTATTTTTTTCATATCACTAGGACTATTTTTTTCCAACTTCTGAGCTGTCCTATCAAAACAAGGATAATGCCATACAATGTTATTTTAAAACAGCCTATAGTCTTCTAATATGGATTTTAAAAAGTGTTTAAAGTCAGCAGTCTTTGAGAGTTTCATTGGCTAAAGGTTTCCCTTCCATATGCAGACAGCTATCTAATTGTGCCATCAAAATTTTATTGACAACCAGATTTATGAAACTTTTAACTTCGAGGAAAATTCCTTAAGTTTCACTGTAATAGGAACTGGAATTTATTCTGTAACTCATAAATTCAATTTACCTAGACTGGTTTTCATATGGTATATGTGTGGTGAAATTTGAACTCAGAAGAAAACTGTGGTAGTGGTGTCATCCCTTCACCCATACGTCGAAGAAATCTGAACATTTTCTTTCCTTTCAGCAAAGTTTTTCAAACCAAAGATATACAACATAGTGAAAAGTTATGTCCATAAGAATTTATTGCTATTATCCAAGTAGTATTATTGCTCAGTCTTTTTCACAGATTTTCCTTTAACAGATGGAATTCAAAATGGTTCCCATTACTCATCTGAGTGGATGGGCCCTTTCATCCACACATGGGTGCATAGAATATCTAAGTTGGGCTCTGGCTCCTTAATATACAGTACTGGTATTTTTTTTACCAAATAAAAGATGCATATGGAAGTGGAAACATGTATGACATACAAAGTAAAGCAAGTAATTATTTTTTGTTTGTGCATGAAACTGATCTAGTTTAGTCTAGACTAGTCGGCAGAAAAAAACTGAAGGAAGATAATAGTTTCATAACACCCTTGTTTTCTGTGGTGCTTTAACTAGGAATTCCCTGGAATAATGCCAGCAATTATTTAACATCAAATCTTTGGGCCATATCTGAGGATGACTTGTCAGCAGTTGGCTGTCAACACAGCTCGATACCTGTGTAAAGGGTGCAGTAAATCAAGCAAAATAAAAAATAAAAAAAGGCAATTTTAAGCTTCGGCACAAGGTGTGTTTTATATATCCTTTTTCTGTTATGCAAAGATTGGTTTTGGAAGATATTTGGGGAAGCTTTTTTTAACTATAATTGGTCCTTTTTTAACAGCTTCAGTCATGGTCGTATAAAAAAGTCTTTCCTTAAAGTTTGTGTTGGAATTCCAATGAGCCTCATGTCAGATATTCAAAAACTTGTAATTAGTCACCATAAAATTATGCTCCTAAGTTATTAAACTTGTGACCAAAGTAATCAAATACCAACCCACTTTAATAAGTTTTTTCTAATTGTTCAATTAAAAAAACACACCAGCTTAAATATGTCTCCCTTGAAAACAGTGTTATTTCTCATGAGCTGGAGCAGTGCTGTGTCCATAGACAGAATTAATCTGCAAAATACTCTGAGAAAAGTGGGCTTGAGGTGAAATCAGGTTATCTCACAGGTAAAGAGATGTGTCCTCTGTTTTTTTTGATAGTTTAATTATCCACATTGAGGACCTGTTCATCCCTGCTTGTTTACCAGGTTTCCTCTTATTGCTGCCATTTTGGTCTGGATTTACCAGGACATGACTAGGGAAGCTATCATGGTTCAGATATAATGTGAGTGGTTACCCCAGCATCATATGCTGGGCTGGCTGACTGACAGAATCCAGCTATCCTGAATCCATACTACATCACATTCTTTATGGCCATGGTAGCCTTGATAGTGTACTCATAAGGATAATCTCCCTGGGGAAAAACATGTCTGTAAACTTAGAATATTGTCAAACAAAACATCTGAGCATACCACATAATCCAAGGCCAGATTTTAGGAAAAGTGGCATTGTTTATACTAATAAACTGAATAATTTTCTAGGTGGTACAAATCTGACATCTTGAACCGGGTCAGGATCTCCCACAGAGCTGAACTATTGGTACAGTCCCTGGCATTGTTTTGCCCCTCTCTTATATGAAGTGACCAGAAATAATTTGGAGCCTGCAACAGGAAGCGTTAAGGCAAAAACCTATTTTAGCTCTATGGGCACAAGCTAAACTGTACCAGGTAGCCTCAAGGTCCAGTACCAGTTCTGGGGTTGTTTTGTTTTGTTTTGTTTTGTTTTGTTTTAATTATTATTTTGTTTGTTTTTTTGGTTTGGTTTGGTTTGTTTGTGGTTTTTGTTTTTTGGGTTTTTTTTTGGTTTTTGGGTTTTGTTTTTTTTTCAGAAATAACCACATCAGAGACACTATTATTCATTTCCTAAATTTATACATCTATTTAAAAGACATAAATTTTCCCAAGAAACTATGTTCCTGTAAGTTCTAGCTAAAGTTTGAACGATTTTCACCTATTGTCAGAAATAGATAAATAAGTTTAAGATAAACTGATCTGATAAACAGTTACTAAATTGCTGAGCTAAAGTGACCAGCCATAAACCCTTTCCTTACAGTAAATGTACCACATTTTGAATCAATTTTAGTTTCTGTTTTTGTGAGTTATGTTTTGAGTTAATTTCCTTGTGTTTTTAATAAAATAGGATTATAAATGCATGTGATTAAAAGGGATCTGCAGAGGAATCATTACTTTTCTTCATTGGAGGTCTCTTTTGAAAATATTCCTTAGTGATCTATCTTACAATGTTATTCTCAAAAGATTTTAGCTTTTCTCTGAGTCATCAGTTCTTGGTGGTACTATGTGTCTGCTATAGGAATATTAAGATTCATAAATAGGTTCCATTAAAAAAACCTGGTTGATTACATCTGTCTCTATTTGTTTTTATGGTAAAGAAGGGAAGAGTATGTGATTAAGCAATAAAATTACTAATAACACAGCTTCTATAGGGCAGAAATCATGTAGATTTTGCAAAGAAGACCAAATATTTTACTCAGTCATATTCAGTCACACGAAATTCAAGCATATTGAACATAATGAGAACCCAAAATTTCAATCAACAGAAGTCACCCTTATGTACTTTTGTGATGTTTTGATTTTAAAAGGATATGTATGAGCTGCTTTTCATAAACTTGTGGGGTTTTTGTGGTCAGATAATAACAATGTTATAACAACTTCTTCTTATAAGCAAAACTAACATAACTCTTAATTTTACACCTAACACTTTAGATTTACCCTTCCATTTTTCTTTCATTATCCTTCTGTGTGTGTGTTGCTGCCCTTTCACTCAACAATCTCATTTTTAGTATTTAATATTTATCTCCCATTTTCCATTTGTATCTTGTTTCCGTTCTCTATTATAATATTTTTCAAACTGCTCAGTATAATTAGAGAACGATTCTTTGTCCTCTAGCAGTCCAGATTAAGTACTGTGAGCCTACTGATGTTCATGAGCATGAAAAACCCTGCCACGAGTGAATGGAGCTAGTTGATATGAAGACATATGCCACTAGTTCCATTCAGAGTGCAACAAACTTTTTACTGCAGTACTACTGAGCATTGTTGTAGGGAATCGTATTTTATATATATGTCTCATATATATATGTTTCTCATATATATAGATCATATAAATATACATATATATGAATGTATATGCATACATACTCTAATTTTTAGCCTTTTCCAAAACAAATAAGACAGCTGAAGACCGAGACAAGTGTACTAGTTTCCTTACTGTAGGATTTCTGGTTCAATTTTTTTTCACTGGTTTAAACAATTTAATTTATGCTGATGTTCTCTCATGAGGTAAATATGCAGAGGCACATATTTTACTTAGCTCACTGTTGTAGCTGGTTGTGTCAACATTTTACTTTGCTGCTCAACTTGTCCCATGCTTCTGGTTTCACCAAGAAAATATAGTAATTTTAGAGCATGCTGACAGTTATTTGCAGCCTTATAGTCACTGTTTAGAGCAGCTCCTGTCATAGCCTTTTCTTGAAGCAGAGTATTGCAAGGAGGATAGTGTTCAAATGTTACACCCAGGGGCTGGCTTTGGAATATGGACATAATCAGTGGAATTAACACCATATATATATTGTCAGTACTTTTTTTATATTTTATGATGCCGTGGAGTTCTGCTCACTTAGACCATTTAGAGAGAATTTTCAGCTCAGAAAGTTTCATGGCAGGTTTCCAGTTAAGGGCTATGTAATAAATGGAAAAGAATTCATTGAATGGAAAAATTTTATGTCGAAAATATACGTCTATACTAAAATAACCATTATCCTTAGGGTAATATGAAGGTAAAATACAATGCTAGTTTTCCTGTTCCTTTTTTTTTCTTGAATTCCCTGCGTTCATAACATTTCCAATTTGTTGTGACATACATCAATCCTGCAACGTTTCTACGCAGGCTACTTGCATGATGACTGTTTACCTAGAATCTGAAAAAGGCACCATGCATTTAGTCTTATGGCATACCTCTGAATCACAAGATGATAATATTCCTGTCTCAAAGAAATGTGTTTGGTGGTGGGGTGGGGGAAGTAAAGACAAGGAGATAACAGGTCTGTAAATAAATTGGATATAAACTCACCGTTACCTGATAAACCAAGGGGCCTTTCATTTATTACTCACAAAATAAAGTGATACTTTATAACAGTTTTATACTGCATATCCCACAAAGAAACCACAGGGTGAAAAGGTGCAACTAGCTATACATTCTGGTTTAAAAATATTTAACAGGTGTGGATATGACGGTGATACTACATTTACAGCCCTCCACTGTGCAATCAGTAGCTCGTAACACAGTACTGTCCCCATGCTAATGTATTTGTACTCCAGTGCATTAGGTGTGGATGGCAAGGTTTTGGTAGCAGGGGGGATACAGGGGTGGCTTCTGTGAGGGGACCTGGAAAGTTCCCCTGTGTCTGACAGAACCAATACCAGCCAGCTGCAAGACAGACCCACCACTGTCCAACACTGAACCCATCAGCAGTGGTGCAACGCTTCTGGGATAACGGAGTCAGGAAGGGGAAAAAACCTGCTGCACAACAGCAGCTGAAGAGAGGAGTGAGAATATGTGACTCAATAGCCCTTCAGACACCAAGGTCAGCGCAGAAGGAGGGCAGGAGGTGCCCCAGGTGCTGGAACAGAAATTCCCCTGCAGTCCATCGGAGTCCCTGGTGGAGCAGAGATCTGCCTGTGGCCCATGCAGGGTCCCACACTGAACAGAGGAATGCCCAAAGGAGTCTGTGACCCCATGGGAAGCCTGTGCTGGAGCAAACTTCTGACAAGACCTGTGGCCCTTGGGAGAAAGCAGCTCACACTGCAGCAGGTTTCCTGGCAGGATTTGTGAGCCCAGGGGGAACCCACGCTGGAGCAGCCTGTTCCTGAAGGACTGTGCCCATGAGGGACCCACGCTGGAAGAGTTTGTGAAGAACTACAGTCCCTGGGAAAGACTCACACTGGGGGAGTTTGTGGTAGAATGTCTCATGTGGTAGGGACCTCATATTGACCACAGCCCCCATTCCCTGCTGCTGCTGGCATGGAGGAGCTAAAGAAAGCAGGAGTGAAATGGAGCCTGGGAATCAGGGAGGGGTGGGTGGGAAGGTTTTTTAAGAATTAGTTTTATTTCTTATTTTCCTATTTTGATTTTACTGGCAATATATCTGGCTAATTTCTCCAAGCTGAGACTGTTTTGCCCATGAGAGTAACTGGTGAGTGATCTCTCCCTGTGTATGTCTCATCCTTGTCTGAGAGCTGAAGCGCCTGTCCTGTTAGGAGAGGCTGGGGGAGTTGGGATTATTCAGGTTGGAGCACAGATGACTTCATGGGATCCTAACAGCAGCTCCCAGCAACCAGAGGGAGACTGAAGTTGCTCAGGTTGGAGGTGTTCAAGACTGGACTGGATACAGTTCTTAGAAGCCTGGTCTGACAGTATAAGTGACCTTGCTGTGAGCAAAGTATTTTTTTTGGACTGGAGACATCCTGATGGCCCAAGTTACTCATTCTGAAACAGTGGTTAAATTTTCTAAAAACCTTGAATCTACAAGAAATTTGGTTGAATAGTGTTTGATGAATGCAAAATGAATTGATTTTTCCAGTTAAGAATGCAGATGCTTGGCATCACAAAGTGTTATATGTCATACAATTGTATTTTATTTATTCAGCCTGAAAATGCCCTCAGTAAGTATAAAAAAAACAAACATACACAGAGCTTGGATAATGAATCATGAATAAGTGAAATAGACAGATCATAGTAATACACATAAAGAATCTCCCATGAATGTTGTGGAAACTAATAACAATTAAGTTTACAGAAATTTGAATCAATTTCAAAATAATTTCCAACAAGCCTGAAGTCAAGATTAATTAGATGATTTATTAATTAGAATATTTGATTCTATATTCATATATACAAGTTGTGTATGGTAAACAATTCAAGTTCACATGTGCAAGTGAAATGTCATATTTCTGCTGTGGATGATTTGTATTCACCTGAAACTACTTTAAAACAGGAATTGCTATGAAAACAGATTGCTATGCCTTGTTGACTTTTATTGCATTTTTAATTGCTGCCTAAAGTTACAGAGTAACACTCATCTCTATTTTTCCACTAAATCTACATCATCTGACATGAAAATCTTGTCTAGCAATTGTTTAGATATTCCAGGAACACAAAAACCTTACTTTTTCTTTTCCAAACTACTCATTTCTTGCTAATGGATAAAAGTTATTGTTCACAATTTGTTTACTTTTCTTATAAGGCAGAACCATGTTGAATGCTCAAACATTTTATTTTTTCAACTTATCTTATTGGCAAATAATGTGTATCAGTTCTTTTAACTCTTCCACATCAGAAAAGTAACCATCAGAATGTAACCCTTGGAGAAGTAATAATGAAAATAATTGTCCTTTTAACCATGAAAACAGTGAGCCCAAAACCATAAGTACTAATAGAGAGAAAAGATCCTCCAGTTCTTCATTCTCTAGCTATTTCTACCTAGGCAAGTGTTTTCTTTATTTAACATTACTCTAAAGAATTTAACTGTTCTTTGGGTGGGTTGATTGGTTTGAGGGTTTTGGGGACTTAGGGGAGGCTAGAGGGTCTTTGGAGGTTTCGGGGGGCTTGATTATTTTGTGGTTTGGTTTTGTCTGTGAGCTTATTTTTCCATTCAGAATGAGAAATGCCCAGTAACATCAGACTTCTTAGAAACTTGAGGAATCCCTGTGGGTAATTAAGCAGTTCTAATACGGAAACTGATTCAGCATAAACTAAAGCAAATATAGTGGCCTGCTATCCAAGGAGATATACCCAAGGAGATTGCTCTTTTCAGGCAGCTGAATCAATGGATGGGGAACATGAAGAGGAACTCTGGTTATTTCTGCATTATATTGCCCAGCAAATATCATAAACTCAAATTTCTCATTATGACAAAAGCCTCTATCCTGAAGATATTCACAAAATACTGATGAAAATCTGAGATGTTTAGTTTAAAAAAGGCCGATATATTCAAGAGCAACTGAATGTGGATACTAACAGAGACAAGAAAAGAATTAACTTTGCCTCTTTCAAAGATCTAGGGAGTTTAATAATGACTAGATATCTGTCACAACATAGCTATGCCCTCTTCTGGCTTTTTAAAAAGAAATTGATATCTGAAAACACGTTTTATGAAGATTTCAAACCTATAACTTCATTAAGATTTGGACAACACCTGGAAGATCAAAACTCTAAAGGAGATAAAGGGTCAGATTTCTGGAACCCCATTAGTTCAGTGAGCTCTGAGACTACATTTTGCCTAAGCTGTGACATTATTATGCTTTTGCTGGTTTCAGAGAACTCTAGAAATCTACAGAGGTTTATGTTATAAATGTTTACGGGATGTGAAGTTTGTTAGGATTTGACAGCACTTGCATAGCAGCTTTCACAATCAGAAGTTTCAAATTCACCTCCTCAGATTCTAAATAATTTCAACACTTTCCATCTTGATTTGTCAGAGAAACATTTTTTTTTCTTATATCAAACATGACACCCTAAATATGTAGAAAAACTCAAATAAAGTTCTGTGAGAACATATCACCAATAGAGGTGAAAGAAGAGAATAGATCATCTTCCCAGAAATATATCCTATAGATATAAGATATATATAGGTGAATAAGGTGAATCAAGAGCAAGTTAATCATGTACTAAAAATGGACCCTATTACTCTACAGTTTAGTAGTAGCAGTCTAAAGATACACAAATGTTTAGATTTACTGTAAAAAATGTTTAGTTTACTGCAATTGATCCCAGAACATCCCAGGGCATTTAAAACTAAGTTTATGGAAATGTACATTAAATCAATGTCTTATGATAATTCAATTATCCACACACAGTCTACCAGAAAAAGACCAAAATTTTCCATTATCAAGCGTAGGAAGTGGAAACCATTTTCAGATAGGCCTTGGCTTACTTGCTTTTTTCCCCCTATTTTTGCTGGGGGAAATAATGAAAGGCTAATGGCTACCAGGGCTCTGTGTTAATAGGAACATATAATTTACTGCCAGTTTTTGAAAGAAGAGAGTGAATACACATGAAAAGGTGTTAATGTTGGTAAATATGTTTCATAACGAATTTTCTAGTGTTCGTCATGTTCATTAACAGAAAAGTCACATTTTGCTTGTCCTTTCTTTTGCACTTGCGGAGCACCCTGACTTTATCTTGGTGATTCTGGTCACCAAGCTTAGTGAATCTGATTTCCCTTTGAATTCACAGACAATTGCATATTTGTTTCATTTGCAGCTAAATAGCACACCAGTGCATTAGGTTATTGTGCACCACTCACTGGTGTGATAATCATCTTTAAACCTCTGTAACTGTTAAAACCACAGTATTAAGTGTAAGCAAAACTTTTTAAAAGCAATCATTAAAGGCAAAATGTGCAAAATCATGCCATTTAGCCCGGGTTCATAAAAAATGAATGAAAATTCTGCAATAAGCACTTTGTTTTTGAAAGGTTAGATTAGAGCCAGATTTCTACAAGCAGGAGCAACTTGTTCCAGTGTTATGTGCAGAAAGAAGGATCATGGCAGCCTTTGTCATCTTTCCATTACAAATGATGCTCAGTGTTCAGGTCAGTTTATAGTATGCTAATAAGATGTACTATAAAATCCCTGCGTGTCATAGAGGAAAATTAAGTAAAGTGGAGGACAACAGTGCTTTCAGTTCTTGGAGGCATGGAACGAAAGCCAGGGAAGGGCAGGAGCCCTTCACTGTGTCTCATCAGGTTCTCTTTAGTCTTTCTCATTTGAAATCTGTAACCCTGAGATAAATGTGTAGTCTCTCTCTGATATACTGCAAAGTATTCACAGATCTCAGCAAGCAGGGATTTTACAGGAGGCAGCACACAGACAGTTCATGAACACTACTAAACAACCCATCCAAACAACTGCTCAGATAGCTGGAATCATTTGTCTTTTCCAAAGGCCTGCAATTCAGTGGGAAATGTAGTCCCATTTCATACTAGTAAAAATGGAATTACAGGAGTATTTTTTGTTGTAAATCTGAAATAGTTTTTCAACAGCCAATAAAAAAGCTGTTCCTCAGCATGATCTTCCTTGAGAATAATGACATTTACAGAACAAAATATCTGTAGACAAATAAACACACTTTTCGTCAGTACACTGTATGATTTCTAATCTAAAATAAATTGCTCAATGCAAAAGAACATTAAAGCAGCTATTTCCTCTTTATTATAACTTTGATAAGGAGAAATACTCATCAATGATAAAATCAACAGCCAGAAGAATCCTATCCTAATACCAATCTATGGAGACAACTTCATTGTGAATAGGCAGTTGCCTCCAGGCTGTCTGCTAAAAACTGTTCTGAAATTACCAGGGAGAAAAAAAACAAAAAACAAACCACTTGTAAAATCTCTCTCTTCTGTTACTGCAGGAAAGGCTTTTGGTATTATACAATATTCATTCAAAAATATGGAAGTCATATTTAGTCACTGAATCCTCACTAAAGTGTTCAAGCTTCTTTTCGCCATCTGTTACATTGTATGTACAACTGTAATCTAAACCTATAGTCATCATCATTGTCATCATCATCAAATTTAAAAATAAATGCATTTTGGATGGAAGGTAAATATTTTTACAAGTGTGCCCAGAGTCCTCTTTTCTCAATTTAACGAGTTCCATTTTTAGTTTTCCCAACCTGGCACAGCACCTCAGCACCTCCTCTACCACTGTAAATCATTCTATAGATTAATCATAAAAAATTTCCTTTTCTTGTTCCTTGCTCTCAAATAATCTGATTTCTATTTTTTATAGCCATATATCACAGTGATAATTTTGCATATATTTGTGTGATTTCATCTTCTGACATGAAATGAATCTTTAAAAATTTTATTAAAGATTTAAATTTAAAGAGGACTCTTTTATTTTATTCATTTCTCTGCCAGCTGTGTATTGTGGTTTCAATGACAGAGCCTCTCCGACTAATCTGATGTAAGAAATGGCTGCTATGTCCACAAAGACCCAGTTACTTCTCAGGCTGAAAACAGGCAGTGGCCATGCTAAGATCTGAAACTCTACAGAAGAGATGTAATCTCTGCCTGGAAGCAGGGATGGTAGGCAGGAAATCACGCCTAAAAAACAGGCAGGAAAAGACATTTTACAGTACACCAAGTGGCATGCAGGAAACAAGACATGTTTTCTGACTCCTGACTTCTTTTGCTTTGTACTCTCTTCTTAATCATCATCATCCCATTGAATCAACATTATTGACTCAAGAATGAATCACATTATTAATCACTATGTTTATGATTTTCTCCTGCATACAACATTTTATCACATTATAAGGATTTTCCAAATTCTTTCTGCTTTTATTTTTCTGTACAGAGATAACTTCCACAAACAGCAATTCCCTGTAGGATTTACTGGAGTATTACTTGCAATTGTTGTGAATGTTACGGAAGAAATCTAAATGCAGTCTTTGAAATGTAATAGAAACTACAGTCAGGATCCATTCCAGTTAAGCTCTTTCATTAATTTTATTGTATTTGTAGTCACTGTTATCTATAAAATTTTGCTAGAGCTTTTAGTCCTTGGAGGTTGTTTTTTTTTAATGTCCTTAAACTCTAATAGTCTGAATTGTGAAATTCAAATTGAAATTAGAAATTGCAAATGTTTTTCACAGAAAATAAAAAATAAAGAATATCCAATTGTATAATTTTAATACTTAAATTTTCAGATTTTCATCTGAGTTTCCTATATTACATTTCCTGTACTACAGTAATAATGATTTTCTGCACTGCAACACTGAACTTTAATTTAATTACCATCAAATGCTGATCACTGTAGTATTTAAGACCCTTGCATTTTCCTAGGAGCTTTTCTCTGCAGTTACTATGATGTGCTTTAAGAGTTTGAAAGTTTTTAGACTTAAATGAGCATTTTCTGTTCTCATCCTGCCTTAGAAATAAATGCATTTAATATTTTCATTATTTTACCTTCATAAGTAAGTTAATTGCAATCATAGTTTGAAAACCACCTTACTGTGGTTTTCTCATGAAGTTAACACAATAAAAACCCCTTCTGCACACATAACAAGTCACTTGGAGGTGCTCATCCTCCATAGCTAGTCAAGAACTTTATGGCAGTAAACAATTGTAACAGAAATGTCAAAAAACATAAAGAATTGGACTGATGTCTGCACCTGTGTGAAAAGTCATTTGCAGATGACACAAAACTAGGAGGAGTGTCTGTCACCAGCTGCTTGTGTTGCTGTTCAGTGACACCACAACAGGATGGCAAATTTCACAGGGAGGGTTCTTGTAAGGTTCAAAAAAATAGGGAAATGTCAAGTTCTGCACCTGGGGAGGAATTATCTCCATGCACCAGGAAGGACTGTGGGAAGCAGCTCTGCAGAAAAGGACCTGGGTGAGCTGGTGTACAATCAAGCTGACTATAAACCAGCAAAGGGGTTTTATGACAAAGCAGCCTCCTGGATTCCATCAGGAAAAGTTGACAGATGATCAAGGGATGTGATCTTTGCTCTCTGCTCAGACCTGGTGAGACACATTTGGGGTGAAGTGTCCAGTGCTGAAGCACTAAAACATTGAAAGACTTGAAGCACCATTGCTATGAGGGAGATGGAGAAAGAGCAGATTGTTCAGTCTGGAGAGGAGTAGGGTTTCATTACTGAGAGGGGGCATCTCACTGGTGTGTGTAAATAGCTGATGGATATAGTAAAGAATATTGGTATATATAGTAAAGAATTAAGCCGTTAGTGCCCAGTTCACAGGACAAGAGACAAGAGGCATAAACTGATATACAGAAAAACACTGGAAAACACAATCATTAGAGAGATGTGCCCAAGACTCAGAACGTGTGCCTGAGAGTGTTCTTCACCAAGATTTGAATGAACTTAGCCCTCTTAGGCACCTAATGGTGACTAAAATCAGGGATTGAGACACATCCTCCAAGAGTAAACAACAGAGAAAGAGTCTTGTCAGCTTAAAAGAAACTTTAGATCCAGACACATTTCAATGATCATCCTGATAATGCTGTAGTTGTTATAAAATACACAGATATTACATGATACCTGGATCAGAGGACTGGAACACTTCTCTTATGAGGAGATGTTGAGAGAGTGGGGGTTGTTCAGCCTAGAGCAGAGAAGGCTTCAGGGAGACCTTAGAGCAGCCTTCCAATACTTAAAGTGGGCCAGGAGATAACGAGGGGCTGCATCAGAGAATGGACAAGAAAGGACATTCTTGTAATGAGAAAGGACAAGAAGTAATGGCTTTAACCTGAAAGAGGATAGATTTAAATTAGATGTTAGGCAGAAATTTACTCAAAGTGTAGCAAGACAGTGGAGCAAGTTGCCCACTGGAACAAGATGCCTCCTCTCTGAAAGTGTTCAAGGTTGGATGGGGCCATGAAAAACCTGGTCTAGTGACATCCCTGCCCATGTCAGGGGCTTTGGAACCATCTGGTTCCAAAGAGTTTGAACTCAAACTCTTCCATGATTCTATATTATATTAAGAATAATATCTTCAAGATTATGTTCAAACAAAATTGCAACCTTAAGTATGAAAGTGATGTTTGAAAGGAGAGACTAGTAAAAATATTTGCAAGTTATTATGAGAGAAATAGGTTGTTTAGGACCTGGCCCATCTCACTTATTTCCAATGTTTACTTTAGCTTCAGGTGAATCACCCCCTAAAATATCTAGTTCTCACCACAGACTCAATGACAAGCTCAGACAGAGGTGTCAACATTGTAAATACCAGAAAAAATATCTATTCAAAAAATTGTTTCCTATTTTTGATATATTCATAATGTATGCAGCAAAGAATTAGGATCCATAGTGAAACTTGAAGAGAGAGAAGAGCACTGCTTAAAGCAATCATTACTTAATGTTTCACTTAGGAGAAAAAAAAGAATCTGGAAAACTTCCAAAGTTATACATCTGTTCCTTTTAATTTACTGCTCAGAGGAATGGGAACAACAAAAAACAGGGGAAAATTAATACATTTATTATTAATTGATGTTTTCTCTATCTAAAACATTTAAATGATCCTTTCTGATAGAGAAAACCTCTGGCTACACTTTTAGTGCTAGGAAATATGGCCAAAACGTTGCATGCTTGAGCCAGAAAAACAGTGACAGTAAATGGAAATTCTCCCATTGCTTCTGAAGCATTAATTTAGAATTCCAGTGTGGAACCAATAGGGACAAACAGGATCTAATTACACAGCAGACAATTTAAATATGATTTATTCCAATCACTTCATTTTTGGTTGGTTTGGAATATTGTTTAGTAGTAAAATAAGTGAGAAAATGGGTGTGATCAATTCTTTTGGATCTGAAAAGGCAGAAAGGGAAAAAAATATGTCAAAATGGCTTTGTAAATAATGCTTTGACATGAGTATAATCTCAGAGAGCAAAAAGCCACATGCTGCACCTATAATTAATTAGTGCACACTGCAAAAAAAAATATTAGTAATGAAGAAGAAGAAAAAGAAGAAGAAGAAGAAGAAGAAGAAGAAGAAGAAGAAGAAGAAGAAGAAGAAGAAGAAGAAGAAGAAGAAGAAGAAGAAAAGAAGAAGTTGTTGTTGTTGGTGTGGTGAGGTTGATAAGGCTGCCACCAAAGAAATAAGACTTCTTTGGGTAAAATTTGTATGGCTATTGTTACTCTATCAGTGTAAGATTGTTTTGTTTCCTGAGTTGAATGTATTCTAGTTGTAATTTCTCATAAAATCTTGAGGTTCTTTGGAAATATGATGCCATTCATTGCACCATCTACATTGGTTAGAAACTCTCTCTTTTTCTTTTTGACTTCTGGTGAGTGAATTAAAAATTATGCTACCACCACTCACTCCGACTCTGAAAATTATCAGGCAAGACATTTTCGTTGTTTAGACTGTTTTAAGAAGTGTGCTTTAGAATAATTCCCAGTTTATTTTCAACATTTCAGATCCGGTGTAGGATAGGGAGTTTGCTGGGTGTTCATCTTCTAGCCCTTGAAGTGTTCTTCCAATACTTACTTTCCAATAGGATTCAAATTTTTTATGGTTCATTTCTTAAGAATGTTTCCTTCTTTTCCTCATTTGCTAGAATCAGTGTTTCAAACTTCTGTATTGATAATCATAATGATTTAATTATTACCTGCTGCTGCTAAACGTGCTTGTGCCTAATTCATCTGGGTCATTTCATAGATCTTAAATACTCCTTATTCTTTTCAGCAGATTATTTCTGTTTAATGCAATTTATATGTAACTACGATAAACAAACACTTATGAATAGAAAGTTAGCAGGATGACAGGGGTGGGATATGCAGCCTCTTAAATGTATCTGGTTTTCTACCATAGCTCTCATTTTGTAGAAAATTAATAATTTGTGGTCTTTTCAAAGAGCTGGTCCAAGCTGGACTAAGTCAGTCTCAGCTTGTTTAATATTCAGTATAAGGCAGTGAGGTTCCAGCTGGGATTAGGGAATTAACTGAACAGCCTGTGTTTGACTAAGGTACCTGACTATCACTCTGAGTAGGAGTGACTCAATTATAATAACCTGTAAATGCCCAATGCGTTCAACCCAAGAGAAGACCAGAAGGACAATTGCACTGATACCTAAAAATCAGATTTGAAAGACAGAGCAAGTGGAGGGAGAGAAAAGAGCAAAGCTGTGCCTTTTTTGAAAACAGAATTGAAACACCAGAAAAAAAATTAAAATGAAAAGATTTTTCCCAGAGGATGAAGTGTTTAAATTACAAAAACAAAACAAAGCAAAACAAACAAGCAAACAAAACCCCAAAACACCCAAAACCAAACCAAAAAACCACACCACCCAAAAAAACCCCTAAAAAATCCCAATAGGCAGAAATCTGGAGAAACTGCTGAAAAGAGCTCACAGCAAAGTGCTGGGAAGCTGAAGGCTATGTAGGTTTTATGTTTTAGGGCCACCTGCAGAACTATGTTGCTCGTTAGACAAAACAAGGGACTTGTTTCCAGACCATTCAACTAAAGGGATATCAAGTTTTTCACTGAGGACAAGACACTATTATATACTGATTTGCAGGTTAGAGTCTTTACAGATGTCTGATTGGAGGCCTGAGTTTAGGTGATGCTTGACAAATGTATTCTTCATCTTGAAGTCTACCCCATCTTGAGAGGAGAAGGTGAACAGAGGATGCAACTGAGATACCAAAGTATCTTTCCCAGTAAAGTAAAAACATTACAGGGGTGCACACACCTTTGAAGGAATAAATACCCCAAACATCTGTAAGGAACCTTGGAAGTGAAGAGAGTTTTCTGCCAAACTTCCAGGAACCTGAACAGAAGCAAGTGCTGTGAACACCAAGTTCAGCTAAAGGATTCTCTGGCATCTACAGACCCTCAGTTTTCTGCATTTAAAGAGTCAATAGGCCTCTTATTGTTCTGAATAAACCTCCAGCATCATGCAATTGTCTTTTCTATCAGTCTGAAGATCTTAACTGCAGTTGAGGTGTCATGGCAATATTCCCATTTGTATCATAAAGAGAGGTATACTGTTATATTATGCAACTTGTTAATTAAAAAAACCACATTGTGTTATGAAGAGAAGGAAGAAATCTTTCCAGCATTAAACTGTAATATCATCAATGCATAGTAGTAGCCAGTGAGTATGGTGGATGTGAGAATGCATCTACTTATTTCCTGAAATTTTCTTGTGATAAAAATTGGATACTAAGGATACCAATATTGAGAAACCGGTAAGCTTAGCATAGTAAAACATTTGCAAATCTTCTATTCATACAAAATACAGAAAATATTCATAATTGTTTATATATTTTTGTGTTTATTTGCATTTTGCTTGTATTTTTTAATGGCATTCTTACTTTTGAGGAAGTAGGTCCAAATAATTCTTCAGTAGACACATGGTTGTTGTATGACATATGACAGTGTTACACAACTGCTAATATAGTCAGCGTGAGAAGAGTTTTAAGATGAATATCACTTCTGATAGAGAGGAGGAAATACTACTACTATTATATCAGGAAAGTAAAGGTATTGGTAAATAGCTTAGAAATAATGCAGACTTTAAAAGAAAGAAGACCTAAAAATTTTTTCAGATCCTTTACTTAGTTCTTATCCATAAAAAAAAAAAACAACAAACAATGCAAACACTTCAGTAAAACTCTGCAGTAAATTAAATGTTTTTTGAGAGAGAAGGTGGAGTAATGAAGCTAATTATTAAATAAAGTAAAAGGCTGATGTAACTAAAAATGGACATCTTTGTCCAACCATGGACATGTTTTATTTAAACAATGTCAGACATTTGATAACAAAATAATGAAAAGTAGGAGCATGTTTCAAAATGTTTTTTCCACCTGCTTGCTGTGAGAACCAGCCTTTAAATTCTGAGAATACAAACGGTGGCTGAATTATGGTATGAAGTGAAATGAATTTTGTAGGATCAGCTGCATCTCAGAAAATAGTGTATGACTCAAACCTTTAAGGTTTAATTCAACAAAACTGACAGGACCTGTTCACAAAGTCCTAAGCATGAAACTCCCTTCAGTAAAGATTATTTATTGGGCATCAGGGTCGGAGAAAAGTATAAAAACACAACTAGTCCTTTGACCTTTGTTAGCTCAAACACATTCACCTTTGTATAAAATGATTGTGCCTGCTGTGAGACTTTGTAATATCAGCACACCATTTTGCCTTGTAGAAGAACTGTAGGTTCCTTTTCCCTGTGTCTGTGTCTGTTACTGACACAGAGAATTCACGATTACGTGGGACTGTGGGCCCCCCTTATGCTGTGACCCACAGAACTACATTCCTTTGTCTTTACACATGAGATTTCCTTTGATGTTCTATCCATACATCTCTTGAGTCAAGACATCTTTTAAACACAAAGTAAAAAGGGAAAGCAACTAAACTGATCTCTAATTGATCACAGTCGACCAGATTTATATTCTGAAATGTAAGAGTAGGTGGATTTTCAGGTGTGCTCCAGAAACAGTGCTTTCTGCACACACATGAACCACTGAAAATAGCTCCAGACCTTCTTTAATTGAGAAAGTTACATGACAATTAAGAGAGTACATTAAATGAGACTAGGATGTGTTGTGTCCCTAAGCCTCACAAACGTGCTGTGCCAGATAAGCTCATGATGCAGCTGTGGCAGCTTGTGCTGGCAGACAGGCTTTTATAGGTTGCCAATGCATTCCCTTACCTAAAGTGCAAACAGAACAAAGACTCAATTTAAAGGAAAAACACTTTTGAAAACTCTGTTTAACAGAAGGAAACTCAGGAGAAACAGTTGATTTCAGAGGCACCAGGAGGATTGTATCCCTAGAGCTTGTTTCTAGAAGCTGTTGACAAGCTCAGGGGAGCAATTACTTCCAACAGATATGTCAGTGTTTGTGAGACAAGAAAGCTTGTGGAGAAGAAAGCACAGGTGTAGTATTCAGAGGCTGCAGTGAAGTTTTTTGATAAAGTTCATTCTTTTCATGGTTGCTGTTCAAGACTCCTGTGTTCGGACATGTATTTAAATAATTGTAGGCAGTCAGACGCATACTATTGCCAAGTGAAACACAGACTAGCAGATAACAAGTACTGCACAGTCACTTCATCTTTTGACACTCTAGTTCTACCTTTATAAAGGTATATTTGACCACAGAAATCAGGTAAATTTTAATAAGACCACCATTAACCTTGAGAAAATGAATGAAAAGATACCCACCTAGCTCAATGCTGTTAGGTTCAGAGTGGAGAAGATTTAGGAACACCAGGAAAACAAGAAAACACATAAACACTTATGTCAAATATTATTACAAAATTGCTTAGAAGAGGGAAAGAAGATGCTTAAGATTACTTTCAGAGTCTGGTTTATTTGCTTCAAAAATTAGTCAGGGCCTGTAGTCTTCCCATGGGGCATGTTGACACTTTAGATTTTGACGTGTGTATCTCCCTCATAGGATAGGTTGTGCTCTGAATAACATCTGTATATCAGCTGTCCTTTTTGACTTCAATGGTGTTCAATTAAAAGGAGAATTTAATTCAATGTCTACATGAGGGAACGATGTGTCCAGTTCAACTAATATGTTCAAAAAATTTCCCTGTTCAAATGAAAAAAATTTGTGAGGCTTTCATGCTTTGGCTGGCAAGTCCAGGCTGATCTGACTAGTTTTGGTGTCAGCTGTGGCAGGTTGACTTTGACAGGCTGCCAGACCCCCTCTCAATTTTTCTCCCACTACAAATTCTCACCAGGCCAAGGGGTGAAATTAAAGTAGACAAACTCATGATTTGTGATAAATGTGATTTAATAAGAGAAAAAACTGTGTACAAAAAACGAATATGAAAAGGAATTTATCCACCAGTTCCTACTGGCAAGCAGATGTGCAGACACTTATTAAGGAGCCGGGCCTCAGTAGCTGTAATGACTACTTTGGAAGACAAATGTCATAACATGATGTCATATGGTCTGCAGTGTCCCTTTGATCAATTTGGATCACACCCACTTTCAGTCAACTGGCCTTTGGGTCTGGAGGGGCAGCCTTGATGCTGAGCAAGCACCAAAACATGATGTCTCATCAATACTGTTCCAGCAAATGCACAAATGTAAAGCATGGCACAGTATGGGCCACTGTGATGACAGGTAACTCCACAACAGCCAGACTCAGTGCAGGAGTTTATCTCTGAATTGACAACTGGTCTAAATTACCTCCTGAGGTCAATATTTCCATAATTCTAGCATTCCTTTCTTACATCCTAAACTCTTGTGTATATGCAATCAAACTGGTTGTAGTGATTGACTTTTAGCCTTTTATTACTGCATGAAGGCTGTAAAATTGCTAAATACTCTTCTCATTACACCAAAATTCTCTTATTTGTTGTTTCATTTACAAACTTATAAAACTGCAAAGACTATAGGCTGAAATAATGAACATAAACTACACCATAATAATTGTGAGTCACCTTCAAACATCAAAACCCATTTGACAGTATCCAGGTCAGCAGACAATTTTAACAAAAAGATGATCATACATTGACTGCTATCTTGCTTTGTAACCTGACAATACTTTGGCCTAAATTTCTGTCTCTATTTCTTCACCATGCCTTGGGGGACACTATCTCAGTTTTATCTTTGCAGAGGAAATGAGAAAACTGTCTTTATTTGTCTTATGGCTCATGGAATTAAAAAAAAGAAAAGAAAAAAAAACCTGCTCATCCCCTGACTTACAAGAAAATCTTTCCTTTTAGTTTAAGACAAATAGGCTTTTAGGAATTGCACACCATAATGCTCATGAAGGAAAAAATAAATCTGAAAGACTTCTGAAGCTTTTTAAGTCATTACCACCACATTGTCATCACCTTTTCATTTTCTATTCAAGTCACTCCTTAGCTGGTGAAAAGCTAGAAATTGCATGACCCATTTCCTATACAGATGGAAAACCCAGTTAGTGTTTTCTTTCTTCAGATTCATTTCACTAAAGCTTTCTGAATTCTTCTAGACAATGAATGTCACTGCAGTTAGATTTGCATCTAGGAAACCTAGGAGATAAAAGGTCATTTGTGACAGAAATCCAAACACATGTTTACCAGTGGCAAAATAACATTTAAAGGTATTATGTAAAACCATCACATTAAGTTTCAAAAAATAAAATGTTTCAGGATTTCTTAAAAAAAATGTTTTCCAAAATTAAATGAGATTTTTTTTCAATTCAAAACTTATCTGTTTTCACCTGTTTTTCTGTCTTCTCAAATAATTCCTAGAACAGTGGCCCAGCAGAAGCTTTACATTGATATGTCCCTGTAGGAGAATAGACTCCTCAACTTCCTTTCAAGAGTGTAAGAGCCTCCTGAGCTATCATGTTGCTGAATGTATTCATGATGTAGGAAGCCGAGGATGAAGACAGCTGTTTTCAGCTTGTTTTCAGGTGTGATCTGACCTGCCAGGCAGAGATGGCCTGCTTGCTTGTTTCAGTTCTAAACCTCATTGAGAGAAAAATGTAGGATGTTACCTCCTCTTCTACAGCACTGGAGAGTGAGTGTTGATGTGTGGAAGATACAAAACTGAAATAGATAGTTTTTTCTTTTTCCTGCAAAGAAGAAAAGGTCAAGGATCCTTTGAGAGAGCCTTGACAGAAGAAATTGAATTTCACATTATCAAGTTCATTTTCTTTAGTTTCTTAAATAAACTCATGAGATGATTTTTTTTAACCAAATAACTAATATAAATTTTAACCAAATTTAACAGTTACAGAGCTCACAAAAATGTTACTTAAATGAAATTTGGGTAAAGAACAGTGTGTTAACAACCATAGAAAAGCAACTTACTCAGTATTAAACATCAATTTTATATTTAGGGTGTGAATTTACAAATAATGGTTTGGCTGACTTAGTTGCTCATGCATGTATTTGTTTATCTTTGAGAGATTCTTTCCTTTTGCATCTAGATTTTTTTCACATGTGAGTGGGTGTTTTTTTTTTTTAAGGAACCATTATTACAAAACTCTTTATTTTCCTAATCAGGGAAAAAAAATCTTGACCTCAGACTACAAAAGGTACTAAATAGAAAGGAAACACTAGTGAACTACAAAAACTTTTCCCAGAAAAAAACAACAACTCTGGAATTTAATTTGGGGCAACAAAATTGGTCTGCAACTGAAGTGTCTACAAATATTTTTACTTCCTCTTTGAAGAGCTAGTCATGACAGTTAGTCAATTAAAAGTCTTGCTTGTTATTGAAATAGTTGAATATTTATTTTCCATGAAGCTTGACATGACCTTGTTTTGTGGAAAAGTTGGTTAAAAGGCTTTTAATGTGTAGCTTTTTCCTGATCTCTCCTGTACAACTTACACAACTATTCTATTCCTTATTAACATTATAGCTGAACAAATGCATGGTCCCTGAATATTGGTACGTTTCAGAAGTAACATTATGAAGAGCATTGGCAGGTGTTTTTCACCTGATTTCTAGAGTCAAATTTCAGGAGTTGGTTCAGCTTCTTTTTTATTTCTTGTTTCTGAGAATAAAATTCTCTTGGTGTGACATGATACTTGGTGACTAGATAGTTCAGTGATTGACACTACAAGTCAAGATAGTCTCTACAGTAAATTTAAACATATTCTTTATCCGTCAGAATGAAAAATTCCCAGTTACATTTGTAAGTATTTAATTCATTCAAGATTCACTCCAAATAATCCAGTACTATGATTGTTATTGCCTGCCAGATTTTTAATTTCTTTTCCTTAATTCTACTTCTGAGAGCCGGACATCTTATTCATACTAGTTTTTTGTATGTTGAGACTTTTTTAAAATATTAAGTCACTCTTCATCTCTAGTAGCTTACATGAAGTTCTTAAACATGCCTGTTATTTGAAATAAAAAATATTTAGACTCCTACTTAAACATGGCTTCTAACAGAGACCTTCCACGCATTGCAAGATTTTGGGGTGTACCACCTGTGCCTTCATCTTTGTCACACTCTTCGAATTTACATGCTTTCTGTTGCAAACTGTGCTGGACAATAGGCATATAGATAACTAAAACCCACTATTTTGTTGCTTTCCTTTCTATTGCTTTGATGACTCTTAAGGTTTATTTACGCAATAAAATAATACACAATAAAATAAGGAGTCTAAGATACTTCTGAAAAAAACTCCCTGGCTCTGTGCTCCTGGTTCTGGGGTCTAGATATGACACTGCAACTGAACCAATTGATGTTGTCTTTCCTCCAGGCTACCTGGTGTGACTCTGCTGGTTCCAGTCTGGTTAAGCTACACATGACATCAACACAGGTTTGTGAATTGGCGGCTGATGCCCTGCACCACCTGTGACAGGCCTTGATGCATAAGCCACCTTCTTCCTGCTGAGTTTCCCCACTGTTATACTCCCCAGGTGAAAGTAAAGGATCTCCCAGCTTTAGCCCATGTAGCCCTTGGCCCATGCCCAAATGGATGGTCTCCCATGCTGCTCACACATACCCTATAATTAACAACTTGACAAATAATGTCCATAGATACTGACACTCTCAGTTCTCTAGGCACTGAATATTGCCCTTTGTTTTGATAGGTAGAAAGGAAAAGAAGTTGGAGTTGGTTTCAGATGGGGTAGAGTTAATTTTTTTTCATAATGATTAATATAGGGCTGTGTTTGGGATTCCTGCTAAACACAGGGTTAGTATAGGGGTGTTTTTGTTTTTGCTGAGCAGGGCTTGCACAGAGCCAAGGCCTCTTCTGCTTTTCATGCCGTTATACCTGTGAGGACTTTAGAAGTGCCTGGGAGGTTGGGAGCAGGTGCAGCCAGGATGGGTGACCCCAGCTGCCCAAAGAGATATTCCAGACCATGTGGCATGCTCAGTACATGAAGTGGGGTAGAGAAGGAGGAAGGGGGCAATGTTTGGACTGGTGGTGCTTGTCTTCCCCAAGTAACCATTAGACATGATGGGTTCCTACTGTCCTGGAGATGGCTAAACACCTGCCTGCCCATGGGAGGCAGTGATTCAACTCCTTGTTTTGCTTTGGTCTGTGTGTGGCTTTTGCTTTCCCTATTAAACTGGCTATATCTCAACCCATGAGTTTTCTGGCTTTTGCCCTTCTGATTCTCTCGCTGATCTAACTGGTATATGAGGGAGTGAGCAAATCAAGAAGCTTGGCTGCTGGCTGGGGTGAAACCATGATTGACTCAAGGAGCTCAGTGAAATGTTTGGTTTTGGGAATAATACAGTAAATCCACATTAAAATATTCCCTAAGTGTAGAATTTGAACTCAGTAAAACTGGTGGAGAAGGATTTCAGTTTTCATTTAGGATTAAAAATTAAGTTAGAATAAAATAATAGTTTTATATGTATATACAACTACTTATTTATGTATTTATGTATTTATATTTATACCTATATTTAGGAAACAGAGACACTCTTTCCCATGTTTCTCCTGTTCTGATTTATTTTTAGTCTCATTGTTCTGGTTCATTTGGTCAGTGAATCTATTCTAAAATAGTTCTCAAATTAATTCTTCTTGCTTTTGCACATATTCCTCCTAATTACTGAATACTTCCAGGTAGTTTACATTCTTCCCTAGATAGGTCTGAATGTTTCATTCTCTCTCTCTCACTGCTTAAATATATTGTCTTAGCCATTTTTTTTTCTCTTTCTCTTCTCCACTCCTCCCAACACCTTTCTTTAATGTCAATTTTAATCTGTATTTTGAGCCCAGATTTCCCCAGTGTAGCAGCAAAAATGGTATTATGAATATTCATAGATTGCTATGATCTTGGAGTTTTAAAATAGAACTGACTATTGTCATAGCAATTCTTATTCTTCCTATTATAAAATATTCAGTCTTGCCTATAGCTGATCTTCAATATCTAGGGCACTGGGCCTTTTTTTTTTGCAACACTTTTTCAAGTCTAGCTTTTTAATTACTACATATCATACCAAGACATTGTAATTTAGCACTTTAATAGCCTTTTTCTGCTTTGAAGTAGATGATATTCTAGGGGAAAAAATATTGAAGTGATTTGGTCTGCTTGTGGGTGAAGTTAGAATGGTCACTCACTGTATAATCCACATGGAGGTTTTTTTGCCCAATAATTTCTACCACCTTTAGTAATCAGAGCCAACTTTCTTCAAAATCTTTCTGTCTTTTGAAACTTTCATTTCAAAAATTATTCTGGGGAAAATCCTCAATCTTGTCCCATAAATTCAATTTATAAAAAGAGAAAACAACTTTCATATTTCAGATAATGTATTAAGCTATAGAGGTCACATGTTGCTCATTAAACAACCCTGAAAGCCAACTCTTCCTTTTTTTTTCCTTCTTCCTCACTCATTAACTGTTTGTTGTGAGTTATGCAGTACTAGTACTGGAACACCTTTTGTTAATAAAAATTATTGTCTCTCTCCCAAAGAGGTAATGGGAAGACAGACCACAGATGAATAAACATATATTAAGTGAGCAAAATAACACTGAAATATTGTGCTTAATGCAACACAAAGAAATATGGTGCAACTACTGTCTAGCTGCTTTTACAGTTTGGCCTTTCTACAAGTTTTGGAAACTTTTATTTAGAGTCCTCTCACAATGCCCTTTAAAGGACTCTTTTTCCCATACCTAGATATGAGTTCAGTTACCTACTCACGTGTCACGTATTATTTGAGATTTCTCTTCTTTAGATCTAGAACTCCAGCAATGCTACACTTACTATAATGAACAACAAAAATCAGTTGAAGGAGTAACTCTGTATTATAACTCTTTGTGAGATGCAGCATTTATTTAGATTGTTTTCTCTAGAAAGTTTGGATTTGTATAACAGTGACCTTTTTTTGCCAAAAATATTTTTATCTGTATCTGTGACCAGTTTTGCTTCTGGGACTTTGATTCGTCTATAAGTCATGCAGAGTGTAGTATCTTGCAGTTCAGATATGGCAAATAAAGACATTTCAAGCACCTAATTTAGCAGATAGAAATATCTTTTCAATTTAAGTTGCACTAGGGGGAGAAGGACTGTCCTAGAAAACAAAGTAACGAGCCCAAGGTAGAAAGGGTTATTGAAATCATTGGGATGAATAGTGTCTGGAAGAGAAAACCCAGAGATCTGTGATGTTAATAAATAAGCAATGTCCAGAGTGGTATTTTATAACAGAAAATAATGCTGATAAACAAAGATTAAACTTTTTCTGCTGCATTGTGGCCACACTAATCAATAAGGGCTTACAGAATCCTTCTAGGAAAGCCAAAGACAAATGCCAATGAAAGTAAAAATTTCTGAGCTGGTAAATAGTAATTTGGACTGAAAATAATTTATAGCTACAGTTAGCAGATCTGCTTGTTAGTGTTTTCAGTCCCTGTTTGCCTCTTGGACATTGAGCCATTGATTGTAACTCTTTAGATGCAACCACACAGACAAGGCATTATCCCACTAACAGTCCACTTTTTAAACCTGTATCTCTCCAACTTAGGGGCAAGAATGTTGTGGGGACCATATCAAAAACTAATCAGAAGAATAGATTAAAAACATATGTGTCTATCTCTATGTGTCTGACTTCTGTAGTTTCAACATCTCTTTCAGGTTGACTTGTTCCATGATCTTACAGAGATGTGGTTGATTGGTCAGTAGTTCTCAGTGTTCATCCTATTTTCCTTTCTAAAAATGGACATGATGCTACAATTTTTCTAATCCCTAGAGACTACAGTGACTTTTGAGGTATGATGAAGAGCAGTTTGGCAACTGAATCAGTCCCCTCAGGACCATGGGGTATGTCATCTCAGGTTCTGTGGACATACATATATTCAAGTTTCTTATGTGATGTCTAACTTGGTCTTCACTTATAATGGAAAGGACTTCACTCCCTATTCCCTGACTTAATAATTCAGAGGCTTAAGAGATGTAACAAGAGTGATTTCCATTGAAAACTGAGGTAAAAGTACTGAACGTATCTCATTGTTTCTCATATCTGTTGTCACTGTTTCTCCTGGTGATATAAGGTAGTTAGGAAATACCTTTCACTCTACAAAGAATAAAAATTCAGATGTCATGGAAAGTTACAAACGTTGAATTTTCTTATTCATTGAATGTATCTGATTTAGAAGATTTTTTCCAGCATTTTTATATAGTTGGGAGGAAAGGGTTAAAATGAAGATTTGGTTGGGAGGAGGGAATAGTTTCTCTCAAAGTGACCTTGCAGCTAGGAATGGTAAAAATGTCAGTGAGAGAAAACTCAGTTTATTATGCCTAGTGTCACTCATCCTCTGCCTGTTTTAAGAAGTAGAATTCCTGTGAGCAGATAACACGCTCTCAGAAGTATGGAAGACTTCTGTTAGTGAGCCCCTGCCCTTGCTGTCAGCTAGGATGAACTGAGCCAATTGGAGCCTGTGTGCCTGTGTGTTGTTAGGGAGGTAATGAAATAAATCTGCTCTTTGCATTTTGGCTGTGGTTTGATTGTTGCCCTTGGTTACCTGTATGTGTCGACTGACAGAACACATGAACATTAAAAATGTTTTATTTTATTCATTCTACAGACATTTTATTTGATAACCATTTACTCTTTTGCTCAAAAAAGCACACTTATTTAAGGTAGTAGATTACTTTTTTTTTTTTTTTTTTTTTTTTTTTTTTTTTTTTTTTTTATTAACTTTACTTTGTCTTACATGAATGTATCATAGAATCGTACAATCGTAGAATCATGGAATGAGAGTGGCTTGGGTTGGAAGGGAGCTTCAAGATAATCTAGTTCCAAACCTCCCATGCCATGGGCAGGGGCACTTTTCACTAGACTGTCTCTGCCTATCTTTGGAGAGGAGCTCCAGCCCTCTGATCATCTTCATGGCCTTCCTCTGGACACATTCCAACAGGTTCACATCTTCCTCATGGTGGGGACCCAAGGGCTGGATGCAGCTCTCCAGCTGGGGTCTCACAGGAGCCGAGTAGAAGGAGAAAATCACCTCTCTCGACCTGCTGGCCAGGCTGCTTTTGTTGTAGCCAGGTTACAACCAGGATACAGCCAGAATACATCTTTCTCCTCAGGGGTGCTTCCAATCTGTTTTCCACCCAGATTGTATTTGTGCTTGGGATTGCCATGCCCCAGGTGCAGGACCTTCCATTTGGCCTTGTTGAACATCACGAGGTTCACACAGACGCACGTCTCCAACCTGTCAAGGTCCCTCTGGATAGCATCTCTTCTCTCCAGACTGTCAACTGCACCACACGGCTTGGTGTCATCAGGAAACCTGTTGAGGGTGCACTTGATCCCACTATCCATGTCTCCGACAAAGATGCTGAATAGCACTTGTCCCCATGCCAATCAATCCTGAAGAATTCTGATCATCACTGATGTCTCCGTGGACATCAAATCATTGACCACAGATTTTTGAATGTGGCCATCCAGTCAATTCCTTATCCATGGAGGGGGTCCATCTTTCAAATCCTTGTCTTTCTAGTTTAGACAGGAGGACGTCTTGCAGCACAATGTCAGATGCTTTGCACAAGTCTAGATAGGTTATGCCAGTTGCTCTTCCCTTATCCCTTAATGCCTTTATGGAAGGCCACCAAGTTTATCAAGTGTGATTTGCCCTTAATGAAGCCCTGTTGAACATCACCGACCACCTCCTTATATTTTCCCTGTGCCTCAGCGTAGCTTCCAGGAGGATCTGCTTCATGATCTTGCCAGGCAAAGAGATGAGACTGACTGACCTGTTCCAGCCCTCAGACCTCTGCAGCCCCAGAGACATGATTGCTGCAGGAAGCTTTGGGACATTGGAGATGACACCCAACCGAGTAGGAAGGAGTAACTGTTCCTCTCTTAGCTATTCTCAGGGGGGGAATGTAAAAAGAAAGCTTGTGAGTGCTTCTCATTATCTTGTAAATATTCAATTTAAGCACCTTAACCAGAAACCTGGATATTTTCACACAGAAATGTGTAAGAAAGCACACATTTATAAAACTGAACAATGACAGTAGTAACTGCTAGTGATGGGGTAAATCATGAGAGACTGAGAGTTTTTTCCTAAAGCTCTGGCAGCCATTTCTGGAGAACTGACTGAGCACAATCCAGGTAACATCACAGTAGTTGACTTTACTGTTGTCCTACATCCATTTCTACCTACTTGCATAAATGACATTCATATAAAGAGATGTTGAGAAACATAAAACTAGATTAATTTCAGTGCCATGATCTTAACTGATATAAGTTGTCTTTGCTAATAATAATGCTGTTAAATCAACCCAAAAAGATGCTACAATATTATGTCTCTAAACAACATTTAGGTGAAGAGAATCCTTTGAAAGTAAAACTTAACACAGAAAATGTTCTAAAAGCTTCAGTCACAGCTGGAACTTTCTGAAGCATAAGTGTAAAAAGCTGTGGCTTAGCTCCTAGGTTTCAATTTTTTGTTGTTTGGGCTTTGGGATATTTTTGGGTTTTATTTAATTTGTAGAGAGAATTATTCAATATTGTAATTTTCAATTCTCATGGTTGTGTACATCTTGACATACCTTAGGCATAATGAAAAACTCTGCAATGTACTGAAGAGCAGCATCCTTGAATTTCTATTGTAAAGAACAATTATCAATACCTTAGACTACAGTCTTTGTTTTGCTAAAATGGAATTTTAATTAGGTAGGGATGAAAGCATGCAATTTGCTATGAGAAAGTCTTATCCGTAAAACACCCTTTTTAAGCGGTAATATTCACTTCCATTCTAGCTGTTTAGGAGTTCTTATGACTCTGAAACATCAGCTTCACGTATATGGAACATCAAAATCCTTGCTTGCTTCAGGTGGATTTTTCTGTTATCACTGCTCCCAGAGTGGCCTGTTAAGCAGGATAAATGTGCTATCTTTTCTCCAGAACATAATAGAATTGTTAAAAGCGATACAGAAAAAATTACTATCTACAAATCATCCATTTTTGCAAAGCACAGGAAGAAGAAAAGACATCAACAGCATTTGCAAGTAATTAAAGTGGTTTGTGATTTTTTTTTTCTTCGCTAAAATGCACTGTGTTTTCTGATTGGTAACTATGTGTCTGCAATGGCAATGTACTGCTTACATCTCTGTAACACTGTTTGCAATTATTCTCTTCTTCCTTATTCTTCTGCATCCAGTTAGTCAGGATTGTCAGAAAATGTTTAACATATATTCTAATGAAGTATATCCTTTTTAAAGAAAATGTCAAATTTATTTATTCCGTATACATACATTTCTTTTATTCTTCTCTTTCTTCTATTAGCTGGTTGAATAGCTGTATTCACTGAAACAAATTCACCTTAGAATGAGTCTAAATATTTCATAAGCTTGATTTAATTGCTGTCATTTCCAATAGCTTCTCTACTCAGGGGATATCCTTTTTATAGGAATCCTACCGGATTTTTACTGTCAATAAAATTTTTTTTAGACATCATTAAGTTATATTTTAAGGGTGAATGAACCTCTAGAGTTTTTCTTCCGATGGCTGTTAATTTTAAATCTGCAATATTGATTTCTCTTTCAAATCTTAGATTCATTTCAGGCTTAATAAAAACAAACAATCATAAAGGAATATGTAAACCTTTAATAGTTTTTTTAGTGTATCAATCACCATTGTGTAGATAATCTGTTATAAATAATCTTATCTTTCCAGGCATTTTTCAAACATGCGGAACATGAGAAAAAATAACATTTGAAGAGATTCCATAACCTAATATAAAAAATCATGCCATAGTATAATTTGATTTCTTCTTTCTGTTTTTTATTTGGTTTAATTGTATTATAAACTGTACCAAAATGAAGTTTAAAAATGCATTCACTTCTTGTATATCACATTTGTGACATACAATCTTGTAAGATTTTTCAGTCAGAAAATAGCAAGTGCTATTAAAAGTTGCAATTAAGCTAAAGATTTTATACCCCCTTCTTAAACTGTTAAAGGAAATATTCCTTTTAATAATTTCTTGTTTTTCCTGTGTATGTGTGTCTATGTTTAGGTGTCCAGATGATACGCTGAACCATAAATACATATAGTCATAAACTCACCCAGCCACACAAAATGACAGCATGCTTGTTCACATCCACAACAATATGGAGAACATACATGATTGGCCAAAAAGTAAATATGTGAACTATCACTCTAAAAAGAGCACTAAACTTCCTGTAGCTTAGAAAAAGGAAGGATGATCACAAGGAAAAGGAAAGGTAGATATCTAAAAGGTCCCAGTTGTTATTACTCTGAAATAATTCTCTTTCAACATTGTAGAGATAGTCTAAACAACACTAAGTATCCTATGAAAAGCACAGAATTGTAACAAACATCAGTGGATGCGTTTGTCAGGAAAATCAAAAGAATGCCTGATGTGTAATATAAGAATCACATGATCTGAATGACTGAAGTTCCCTGTGTTTATACCCGTTTTGTTGTGTCCAGCCCTTTCCTGTAAAGCCAGATCAAATGTCTTTTTTTTTTTTTTTTTTTTTTTTTTTTTTGTTAACATAGGTCCAAAAAATACTGGGCCAAAACTTCTAAATAGGACAACCTGTGGCTCTTTTTGCTGCAGCAATTTGTGTGGCCCAACCAGGCTGTGTTTGTAGAGACAAACACTCTCACTGGGGTTGTGATGTCTACACTATGTGCCCTGCATATGAGTTTAACTTCAATTGGCTTTAAGTGTTTGGCTGAGTTGAGCTGACCACCCTTTAGCAGTTGAAGTGCATTAAGTACTCTGCTGAAGTGAATCTTAATTTTGTCAGAAAGAACCTGGTTTGTAGTCTGAAACACCTGAAACTTTTCATAAAATCGAATTATCTCATGGACTAATCTCTCAAGGTTCATTTTAGCATCTAGCAGATGTCATGAATTTCAAAAGCAGTTCACCTGCATGTGTATAAATTCTCCATTTCCCCCCTTTTGTGCTCTGAAAAAATATTTAAAACATTTTTGAGTAGTATAGCAATTCTCACAGGCATATATGGCTTTCCATGTAAAAATATGAACCAACACTTTTCCAAACATACAAATTGTCCGTGCCAAACATTCAATAAGTAATTCTTGTGTTCATTAAAAAAATATGTATTTTTTTAATAAGCTTTGCTTCAAGTCATATCTGTAATTGCAGAAAATTATATAAAACCATAGCAACTAGTAGAAAGACATTTTATGTTATGGTGACAAGCATAAATAAATAAAAAAATATTAAAATTTAATAACAATCTACTTGACTAAAGTGTGAAAAAAGGGTACTGAAGTAAAAGTCAAACCAAAGAAAACAAAACAACAAACTAAAAACAACAAACTAACACACACAAAAAAAAATCCCAGACTAAAAAAAGGACTTATTTACTTTCAGTAAAATAACTGTGAGGTTTTGAAAAGCAATTAAAAAACCCCTTTAATGACTCATATCTATAGTGAGATCCCTCCTCTTCCTTCCCCTCCCTTCCACTCCTTCTCTCTTTCCCTTCCCTTTTCCTCCCTTTCTTCACTATATGCATACTATGTACCAGTTCATCCATACAGTATTTGAGAACCTTTATGAGATCTTTTCAAAACCCAGTGCTTATTTTATAATTATTTTAAGCATAAAGTTATAGAAGGTAAATAAAAAAAAAAATCAAACTAATTAGCATTGGGGAAAATGCTTACTGTATCAATTGTACTAAAATTAGTTTCTGCAAACACTTCCAATATGGATAACTATTGAAATACTAAACATTTTAAGGAAGGAAGAATGTGAGACAAAGACTGAACCTTGTAACACAACATGTGCTATGTAAATCATACACCACTTCAGGTAATTACTCCCATACTATTAAACATAAACTGTAGTTTATCTCGAGCCTTGCCCTGACATACGATATTCAAAATTATATGGAGGCTAAACACTGCATTAAAAATGTGTCAGCGTAATATGTTTCAACTAAGCAATTAATTGAAAAATTGGAGGTTGCTAATTCTTTCCAATAGAGAGAGAAATTGATGATAAGGTTCATGGTGTAACAAAATTTTAACAGTCTCCATGGTCAAGCTAGTAATTCTCTCCCTACTGTTTTAGGGTTTTCTCCTTTTATTATTCTAC
Source organism: Prinia subflava (assembly GCF_021018805.1). NCBI lineage: Eukaryota > Metazoa > Chordata > Aves > Passeriformes > Cisticolidae > Prinia > Prinia subflava. The sequence continues at coordinate 29,834,829 of NC_086249.1, forward strand.
TGAGATGGTTGCAATTCAAACCATCCTTATACCACAGTCTGCATGATACCAAAGCACCAATGCCCATCACAGACTTATTCACATAGTAAAATTCATGGACATCCACAAGCATAAGTCACAGGAAAAATGGATTTAAGGAGATATCATAAAGACAGATTTTGTACACATGCCTTGAATACTTATTCCAATACTTCTTTAAACTGTTAAAGGATAGCTAATGTTAGAAAAATATCAGATCATCTTATTTTGATATTTGATTCTGATAGGGTAAAAAAATTGGGTTTGGGACACAAGTTTTTACTGTCCTGACTAATTCCTTCATATATAATGCCAACGTAATTTTCATATTATGTCTCCAAAACAGAATATGTTAATCCTACCCATCTAACTAGCCACTCCTGGCAATACTTCATCCCAACTCTGACTGTTATTGGGCTTAACATAACAACTTATAACATTTTATATGACTCCAGGCTGAAATGGGGTGATAGTGCTGTATTGGGTTTGCATGGCCAAGCTTTGGCAGCAGAGGGCTACAAGGGTGGTTTCCGTGAGAAGCTGCCAGAAGCTTCCTCAGTGTCTAGTAGAGCCAATCCCTGGTGTCTCCAAAGAGAAATGTGACTCTAGTTAGTCCAAGGCTGGACTAACTAGAAATTGAGGTAATGCCTCTGTGATAATGTGTTCAGGAAGGAGAAAAAGAAGTTACTGTGCAGATGTATTTGCAACCAGAGAAGAACAGGGTGAGAATATGTGAGAGGAACAGCCCTGCAGACACCAAGGTCAGTGGAGAAGGAGTGGGAAGAGGTGTTTCAGGTGCTGGAGCTGAGATTTTTATGCAGCTAATGGTCCAGACAATCTCTCTCCGTCCTTACCACCACTCATGAACCCTGAGTTATGTTTGGTCTCCTTTGTCCAGCTGTGGAGAGGAGAGAGAGATTGGCTTCAACAGGTGTCTGGCATCCTGATGGTGTCAATCCACTATAGTTCCACAATCTCAGAGGTTAAGTTCAACAGCACATTACACTGTGGTTTAGGAATGAGATATAAGATTTCTTCCAATCCCCAGTTTATCCAGAATTTTTCTGTCTTGAAATTTCCGTATGGGAACAAACCCAAATCCTTGTCTGTTTGTTCCTGTTTTCTGAAAGCCAATAAATACACAGACACTACAAAACCAATCAAATACTAACCTTAATTGCTGTGAAGGTCTGTGAAATTATTTGTATAGTGAAGTTCATCTTGTTGTTTCTCTTTGTTTTGTGCATTAAAATAGGGTTCTATTTTCTCCATCACGAAAATAAGTTTATGTTGGCTTTTTATCTATATTTCTCATTAATGTGGCTAGCATTTTACTTCACAGCTTTATTATGGTTTTTTCTAATCTCCAGCCCCAGAATAACCACAGAAGTATTTGCATTAAATAAGACGATATTGTATAAATTTAAGGGAGGACACATATCAGCAGAAGCATAGCAAAAGGACAGAAGACCCAGACTGAAGTGCTTGGACATTGGGGTTTATTCTTGTCATACTACTCTGTTAAAATTTATTGATTAATACCATTTTTAAGGAGGTATGAAATTTCCTAGAAGCTGACCTCTTGTTTCATTAACCATAGTCAATAGCACAACAAAAATACAATAATATTTATATGCCAAAATCCATACAGACAATAATTACCTTTAAAATATATTATGCCATTCAATCAGTGTTCAATGTGATTCATATTTATGAGGATATGAGGAGACAGGTTAAACAGATCCTATATTAGATCAATTAAAACAATTGGAAAAAAAAACCCAGGTAACTTCGTAGGTTCACATGCTTGTAGTCTGCTTTGAAATAACAGCAGTGGCTTTTGAATGGACATAAACATTTAGGATAGTTGCTCCAAGGGTAATATTTGAGTAGAAGGGATGATAGGCAGTTGTAAGGCAGGAGATGACAGTGAAACAGATGCAAGACATGTTAAATTTATATACAAGGGAGAAACAAGGCATAAACTGGCTCTGTTTGCAGTGCTGCTGGGTTGAGACAAGTAAAACATAGAGAAGTTCCTATATTCTCAGTCCATGACTGAGGCTACTCAATACATTTGTGCAATTGGAAAGGAGCTTTGGAGCTGTCCTGTAAGAATCTTGATTGTGAGATCTTGGTAAGTAGCTACCTTGTGAAAAAATTGCCCACTTAGGACTAACTATTTGGATTATGCTTTATCACAGGTCTGAGCTCACTTTAGTGCATTATAGTCAGCTTCACATATATAGTTGTCCCTGAAGGAACTCCATTTTACTCTGGGGGGCTGCCTTTTGAAAAACAGTAGAGGAAACCTGAACATGTATTTCAAGGAATGAATAGCATTTCTTTACGAATTTTAGCCTCTGTTTTAGCTTATATGTAATTACTAGCAATCTACTATCAGTGGCGTGTTTTGCTTTTTGTATCAGGGTTCCACATATTCCTTTCAGAGGTTATTCAATGGTACATTTTGGAAAATAGTGTTGCAGTTTTCTTTAACTCAGATGAGCTGGGTATATCAAGCAAATCTTTAATGGACTGGCTGTATATCACAGACTTTTTTATGTGTTTTTCAGGTGTTTACTGACTTTTCTGATCTGTGAGATATGTAGCAATTTGTACTAGCAACTTGTAGTTTATCATCTCATGCTGCCTCTGGTGTCTGAATTAATAGCAAGGAAGCTGCAGCTGGGGTTGATGCAGGAGCATGTCAGAAGTGGAAGATGGATAGATGGTAGATATGGAATTTGTGATAAAAATTGGTAAGTCAAGGTTAACACAGATGTTACTCTTGTCTTCTATGTATGTTAGCTACACTAAAATATAGTTGTTTAGATTCAGTTCCTTTAAATAGCTAATGAAACTGTACACATATTATGAACTACTTATTTGCACTATCTTGACAGTAGTAGCTGTGCACTCTGTTGCAAGTGTCATTTATTTAGGGTATTTTTTCCTATGGATAATAATATACTAGGTGTTGGATAGCTTCTCACTGTTCAAATTGGAATTCCAAGCACTTGTTCTTAGTTGTTGCTGTATTTACTCATGGGATGGATCAAATTAGTAATCACATTAGGTTTCCTTCTATTCAAAGAAATGGGACATTTTACCACTCATGTAATAAAATTGTACTTCAATACTTTTCATAATACTTTTCATAAATTTCAAGTTCTCAGTTTAATTCAGTTCTGGCATGGGAATGTTTCAAGCTACCAAGAATTGTGAATCCAGTGTGGAAATTGTTTGCTCTTCTTTCACAATGAAAATCTTTTCACCAAAACCAGAGTCATGAACTGTCTTCCCAAAGTTAAATATGTGCTTTGGGAGTCAGATCTGAGACCAATACAAAGGCTTAAAACATTGCTAGCAGCAACAGCACTTTGCTGAATAATTTCATGGAATATTACAGAGTATTTGGGATAATATTAATAAATTCTTTTACTTAGAGCCAACACTGCTTCATTTCTCTCCTTATATTAGTGAGTTCTATATCTGCTGGTTCTGTAGCTTGTACTTTTCACATATTTAGAGAACAAATGTAATGAAGTAGGGTAACCATGATACAATTATGAAAAATATTAGGAAAAAAAATAAACTATAATTATTTATGTATATCTCAGTGAAAGAGCAAAAGAGAATAATGTATTTGTAGAATGCCAGCAGAGTGTAGATGACAAAGCAGTTGCATGGATATGTAATCACTATTCAGAGTAAGAAAGGATGTCAAAAACACTATTAGTACTGATACTTTTGTAACTGGCCACCAATAGAAAACTCTTTCACCTCCAGGCTGAAAGGGTCAAAGTAATTCTAGATGCCAGGCTGCAATAAATTGTCTATTTTACATCAACTAATATCTGTCCTGCATTAGGGACTGTTTTACCACTGAAAGATTTGTCCTTTGAATAAAACATTAAATCAAAGTCTTTTCTGCTCTGTAGGCATTATAGATAACATGACATGACTAATAGGAGAGTAATAATGATTTGAAGTCTCTAAAGACTACTGACTTCATGTTTATCAAATATACATAGTGGATAATGAAAGCAGTTTATAAAGACTTGAGAATCAAAAAGTCTAATACGCAAAAAGGCAGTGGGACATCTTAGGGACAAGTATGACACTCTATTTCAAACACAGTCCCAAACTATAGTGAAGATGTGGGCTAAACCATCAAATTTCTAAAGCAATTGAGTGACTTTTTGTATTCCCTGTGTTCTATTGACTTAAATATATTGTATTTTTAATGACAATTTAAGTATTTTTACCTAGCAGAAGGAGGTGAAAAAATGTTGGAAACATACAGATTTCAGAAACCCCAAAAGAAATTAAATTAGTAATTTTTCTTGCCAATCTAGCACATAAACAGAAGATGGATTATTTTCCTGTGTTCCACTGCCATATGGAATGCTCTGTGTATTCATATATGTTTCAAAGCTGTAGCTTATTAAGCATATTTCCTTTTTTCAAAATAAATATCAAAATTGCAAATGAAGTTAGGTATATTGGCTAGCGTGATTCTGTGAAGTGGTGTGGAAATTTCAGCAAGGTTGTATATGATTATAAAAATGGACCCCACAAATAAAGTTGCTACTAACCAGTTTTAGTGGGGAACTAATTTCAACCTTAAACCCTAATTTTCAGGCGTGACAGAGTTTGTGACACGGCTTGAAGTCATCTACATGAGTGGATCAGGGACTACATCATGTGAGTGGATCAGCTGGTTGCTCAAATAGACTTCCTTGAGTTAAACAATAAAGACACTGCCTTTCTGAACTAGCCAGACCGGGTGTTCTTAACCATCTAGTCCAGGCCCCTGCTGTAATGGGGGCCATGTCCAGATGACTTTTGAATATTTACAAGGTTGGAGGCTCCACCACATCACTGAGTAACCTGTTCTAGTGCTCCATTACCCTCACAGTAAAAAAGTGTTTCCTGATGGTCAGATGGAACCTCCTGTGCTTCAGTTTATGCCCATTGCCCCTGCTCCTGTCGCTGGGCATCATGGAAAAGAGCCTGTCTCCAAGCATTTTGACCCTTCTTTCAAGTGTTTATGTACTCTAATAAGATCTCCATGAGCCGCCTTTTCTCTAGGCTAAACAGTCCCAATCTTTCCAGTCCTTACAGAAGGAAACCCCCTTCACCATCTTCAAGGCATCATCTTTTTTTCTCTCAGTCTATCCACGTCTCTGGCACTGAGGATCCCAGAGCTAGACACAGTCCTTCAGCTGGGGTCTGCCTAATGCTGAGCAGAGGGGAAGGATCACTCCCCTCCACATGTTGGCTAACCTTTGCCTAGCACTGCACAGGGCATCCCTGACCTTCTTTGCAGCAGGGACTTGTTGTTGGCTCATGTTCAGCTCAGTGTCAGTCTCAGGCAGGAGATCAGCCTGAGTTGATCTCAGCAATCTTCAGGAATCTCAGGCATTTTCTGCCAAACTTCTTCCCAGCTGGGTGGCAGCCAGCATATGTTGGTGCCTGGGGTTGTTCCTCTTCTTGCATTTCTCCTTGTTGAACTTCAGGTGGATCCTGTCAGCCCATTTATCCAGCCTGTTGAGGTCCCTCTGAGGTATCAGCTACTGGCATCACAAAAAACTTCCACACCTTCAAAACAGACCATCTGTTTTGAAGTAGTGGATGTAGTACCAACTACTATAGTGGATGTTTGTATCAACTCCTTCTGATTGTGTAGTCATCTGCAGAGTTATTGAGGGTACAGTCTGCCCTCTCATAGAAATTAATGAAGGTATTAAACAGGACTGGACTCAGCAGAGATTTCTGAAGGTATACTGCCAGTTTCTGCCTCTAACTAGACTTTTTGAAGACTTTAACCACCCTCTGGGCCTGGGCATTCAGACAGCTTTCAGTACGTGTGTTCAAACTATGCCTATATACATCAAGTATGAAAGAAATATTTTCTAGAAATATTTCCCTCTTTCCTGAAGTCTTTTAATTGGATTATTAAAAAAGACTTTGTAATTAGCTGGTCAGTAGAGAAAAAAATATAGATTGCCTGACAACCTTTGTGTATAGAATAATTAGAAAAGGAAAATGAGAAATTGTGGGAAAAAAGATCTACTGGTGTCATATTCGTATTTATGTAGTGCAGTAAGCAGAGACTGATAGGTAGATATTTCATATTTCCTTCTTTCTGATGGATAAAAGCATCAATCAAAGGAAAAAAAATGAACAGAACAGTGAAAAAATGAAACTCTTTTAAATATACAGTGTTCTTTTGCCAAGCTTGGTTACATCATCTGCAAACTCATTCCCACTGAGTTTATTTAGTCGTGATTGGTTTCAGTACAAATCATTAGCAAGACAGATTTAGAAGCACTTATCCAAATACTAGTGCTCAACAGCATATTCTAGGCTTTTAAAGACAACAGCATGAATGGAAGACCGTAGCTTTTCTAGGATGAACAGTGAGGAACAGATGTCAAGAATGGTAAATACTACATGGCTGAGGAGAGGATCTGCCAGTGGTTGAAAACAATAAAAATGTACAGTGTAAGTCTCCCACAGAAATCTTGATATATCAAGAATATATCAAGAATCTGTGAAACAGAAAAGCAAGTAAATGCCTAATGAAAAGATATAAAACAAAAACAAAAGCAAAACAATGTAAGAAAAGAAACAAAGGATCAAAGCTCAGATCTTTATATTATGTGGTTTAACCCCAGCTTGCAAATAAGTGTCAATACAGGTGCTTCTTCACTCCTGGGATGGGATAGGGAAGGCATTAGGAAGAGTAAAAGCAATTAAACTGTGGACTGAGATAAAGACTGTTTCATAGGTGAAGCAAAAGCTGTATGCACAAGCAAAGGAAAACAAGGAATTCCTTCACCACTTCCCATGGACAGACAGGTGTTCAGGCATCCCTAGGAAAGCAAGGCTCTGTCATGCATAATGCTGACTTGGGCAAACAACCACTGCCCCTCTGAACATCCTCCCCTTTCTCCCTTCTCCCCCAGATCCATGTGCTGACCATGATTCCATGTGGTATGGAATATCACTTTGGACCAGCAGTCCCAGCTGTGTCCCTTCCCAACCTCCTGCACTTGCAGTCCTCTTTTTGTTGGGGTGGTGTGTGGAGCAGAAAAGACTGTACAAGAACACTGCAGCAGTAACTAAAACATCCCTGTGCTTTCAATGTTTTCAACGTTTGTGTTTCCAGCACAAATCCAAAACACAGCACCATACCAGCTCCTGAGAAGAAAATTAGCTCTGCCTTTATTAGAGATGGGAGTGTGTTCACCGTACAACATTTTAATTTCCTCAGAACATAATATAGTTTGTACACACTGAAAGTATTATTCAGAATAAACCATCAAATGGTATATGACAATCATGTGGCTGCCTGCACCAAAATTCTGCTGCTGATCTGAGCTAGTTTTTCACAGATTTTTCTATCCAAGGCTTATGAAGAACAAAAGCACAGAGCAGCATATGTCCTCAGTAATTACTTTAAAACAAACATAGTGGGATGCTTCAGACTAATTCTCAGTGACATCATATTCATTTTGGATTTTCTCCTTTCCCTTTTTCTATTTTTTATCTTTTTTCTTTCTATTCTCATTATAAAAAACCCTGTGAGCAGAATTAAAACTGTTACTCCATAATGCACTAATGGAACTAACAGTAGAGACTGACTGAAGAATCTATTTGATATCTTTATTTCTTATCATTCTTGCAATATGGCTTCTAATGCACGTTGTTCTTTTGCTTTTCATTTTCAAACAAATTCATAGAAGACACCTGGGATCTGCCAACCTTTTTTGCATAACTAGAAGTAGCGTAGCATGATCTTGCACTAAATCTAAATCTGTACATTTCATCTTGCAAATAATGTCAGAAGTGTTTTGCATTCTACCAGCCCATATATTTTCCTCAGTTTTTTATTAACATTATTTTTTTCTTGCCACCTTTATATTTGACTTTTGCTGATATTTTTTCCTCCCTCGGTGCATATTTTCTTCCCAGAGATTTTGCCATTTTTTTTGTCCAGAATCAATAAGACTTATTTGAGACAATGATAATGTTCTCTGGATGAAATATGCAATTTCTTTTTTTTTTTTCCAGGTCAAGTGTAGGTTTTGCTTTGAAGAAGAAAGAAAATTTTGTTTTCGTGATTTAATCTGAACATATTTTATATATCATTTCAGAAAGATGAGGGGTTTTAAGAATGGGACATCATTTTTTCAGACCAACAGACTACTGAGGCAGTGAAAACAGTATTTTAACTCCTGAAATATGAAACTGATACAGCAGATTATCACAAACACACAGTAACAATATGATATTTTATTTTAGGGATATGTATATATATTTTATTATGATTACAGTAAAAACTTGAAAGTACATAAATTATCATGAACTTGTCCCATCTTTTCCTATTGTTCAAGTCCTAATTTGCTTGAATCATAATGAATACTAAACAATCACAAGTAATACAGCAGAAATAAAGGTTTTAAATCACATGTGCATTTTTGAAAATCAAGCACATTAACTAATATGAGAAACAGAAAGCAAATTACAAGTTTTAAAGCAGGGATCATTATGTAATGTATCAAGTTGAATTACTCATTCTCCAACTGTAAAGAAAAATGAAAAAATCCTTTTATGTAGCAAATAGATTGTACAGTGTCACTATTCTTCATATTTAAGTCAGACAAACTCAAATGACAATTCAGAGTGACTAAGTATTAAAAGAAGCAGACAAAGATGGATTCAATGCAAAGGTTAGAAGCAAGAAAAATACAAAGCTAACATCAGTTTTATGTACCTGCTTCCTGAATCTTATGGACTATCTTTCATTTTAGATTTACTTTAAGTGCTTGTTTCTGGCACAATGGTTTATGGATGGTTTGCTAAATTTGAAGTCAAATTTAAAATGCTAAAATTTCATAAGAAACCCTAATTTCAGCTTTTGAGTGTTTAACCTTAAAGGGGGCTGTTAGTGATTGTAAACTGCTAATAATATAATTCAGTTCAGATGTGACAAGTAAAACCAAACTGTAATATCTCATCATAATGTTTTGTAATCTATGATGAATGAAAAGAAGGATTACTATAGAATCACAGAATCATTTAGGTTGGAAACCCCTAAGGTCGTTGAGTCATTTATATTTTTATGATGATATGTTACTGAAAATTGCATACATGTTTAGCATCATGAAATATTAACACAGGGTTCTCTTTCAGGATGTAAAATTATTTAAATAATTTCAGAAATAATACCAATTATTCAAGAAGCAGTAGGACAGTAGAACTAATCTACATCTTTTACAAATTAATCTAAAAATAATTCATCTTTCTCAGTGAGATCTACTATGCAGATGAAATTTTTTTGTTTTGTTCATTGGATTTTTTTTAAATTTGCTGAAGTCCTGCCCACCCATCAGTTGGGGTTATACATTGCACGATCACATTAGTATACATAATGCATATATAGATCTTTCTGGTTGCCCTTGCATTTCCCATGAGGTTAAGTGGCTACAGTCCACTTCCTACTTACCAGTGACTAATTCACAAAAGACATTTCCTTTTTTTTTTTAAGAAGAGAGAGGACCTTACTAAGACTAACGAAAAGATTAAATAACGGTAGATATTTTTTCTAATTGCAAAGAACTAGTCTCTTATTTTTCAATCCTACTTGGCATTTTCACTTGAAAGACCTTGTAGTATCATTAAGCTGATAAACAAAATATGAAAAATACATTTCTTAATGTTGACAAAGGACTGCCAGAATGATCCCAACATGAATACTCTACATTGAAATAATTTGATTTTTTTTTCCACCTACACACAGATTTTTTTTTTTTTTTTTTTTTTTTTTTTTTTTTTTTTTTTAATTTCAAAACTGATATGTAAGTGCGGTCCATGGAGCATAACAAAGATTTTGTATTCATTTTTTGCCCTGTTTCTAACTACAACTGTTACTGTGTTTGAACTAAACCTTATTTTTCATTTGTTTCCTTATGAGTGAAACTGGGACCAGTGTCCATTTAATGGATTATAATTCATGTTGAAAAACCTATCAGAAGGGCTATACATAAGTGAGCAGATAGCCTGCCTTTGTTTGTATGTGCAGCAAACAACACTGAAAATTGAAGAGCTGCTGAATACTAATCTGAAGAATGAAGAGAAACAGAACAAGTGCAAATCCAAAGGTTTTCTCCTCTTTATCTAACATACTAGAAGAGTAGTAAACATGTTTGCTGCCATAAATATACAACATTGTTATTATAATCTTAGTACATAATAATTAAAGATAACCAGAAAACTCAGTACAATGCAAACAGAAATGAACACTGGGCTATGGAGATTGTCATTATTGTGACCAAGTTATAAACTGATATATTGCAGTAGCAAAAAAGAAGTGTATGCTGATTGCTGACAGAGTTAAAAGATGGATAAAATAGTATAGACAAAGTGAGGAGAAGTTTGGACAGCTGCCTAAACTATAAGAAGATCCAGCTGAACTGAAAAATTAACTTTTTCAAAGCTAATAGGAAATCTAATATCAAATGATATCATCTCATCTGTATGTCCAGCCAACTTTTCCACTTGCCATTGTTAAAAAAATATTTCATCTGTCCAGAATAAGACTTAATTTACAGAAACATCCAATTTTCCTCTCTTTCAGTCAGTCAAGCACTTGGCTAAATTACAACTGAGATAATGAGAAGTCCACAGCTTACTCAAGTCTCTAATGAATCAGGGCATGATTCACCTCATCTGACTTGAGACATCTAAAAAGCATTTATTCATCTGTCCTATTTTGGGCAAGTACTTTGCAAAGAGATAAACCCCTCCTTAGACATGTTCTTTTCCCCAATTAAACTATAAAAGTTTATTTCCAATCAGACTGTGAAGGACATAACTCAGACATAGAAATTCATGTTATAGACTTTGCATCTGGCCATGTGAATCCCAGCCAGGTGTCTGATCCTGTTTTAGTTCATGGAATCCTTGAGCCTGCCAAATTACGAGCCAATATTTGACCCAAGTGACCTATTGCCCAGAACCTAGAAAAACAAAATCTGTATTTTTGGGAAAAAAGTATCTTTGACTAAGTTAGACTTAATGTTTCACTGCTCTGATTATTGCTGAAGAATTTAATTTTTCTGAAATCTGGTAAGAACAGTATTGGTCAAGTAAATATTGGGCGTGATATGAGACAAATCTCATGGAATATCAGGTTGTGAACTGGGGACCCCAATGATTTAACATTAAAAATTAAAAAACTAATGATGAAACTTGAGTAAACAATATAAAAATATGTAAATAAGATCAAAAAAATCCCCAACAAACCAAAACTCATTGAAGTGCCATAGATATTGTCTTGCACTCAACTAAAAAATCTGGTTTATTTTAAAAGGTATTTAATGATGCTAAATAAATATTACTGCATATTCTGGACTCACTGAATGTGAGAAAAATTGCTGAAGCCACAGGTTCAGATTTAAAGACTCATGGAGAGTTCATTAGCAAAACATGGAAAGTCTGGAAGTCCAAGGCAATAGAGGAGAATCTTTCAGAGCACAAGTGGCACTGGGTCAGGATAAACCAGCTGAACTTCATTTCATGGGGCCAACATGAGAAATGTGTAGGACTGTGTCTAGAAGTAAATCTAGAGAAGAACTCATGTAGATGGCCTGTTTTTGAAGGTGTGGATATTATTTTGTGATGCCAGCCAGAGTGAACATTCCAGTTTAAAACATTTTGCAAAGCAGAGGTGGAAGGTAGTATTGGAGCAGCCATAAGTACACTTTTCTTTCCCTTCAGATTGATAACTGGATTAATGTCTCTAATGAGGATTGATTACATTTCCCAGGACTTGTAAAATTGCAATTGTAATTGTCACAAGAGTTAAAGAAAACTCATTTTCACTAGGCAGGCTCTTCTCCAATGAAGAAATGTCACTTCTTCCACTCTAGTTAAGTAGAGATTTGTCTTCTCTTTTTTTCACACATTTCTACTTTTAAGCTACATAGAGAAGAAATTCTTCACCTTTTCTTCATATTTTTGTGCATCAAGCATTGACACTCTTCCTTTAAATGATTTACTGCCTAAATATACAGTAACTTATTTTAGACTAGGAAGTCAAAAACCCAGATTTTTTTCAGCAATTGAAAAAAGAAACAGTTGAAAGGGAAGGATTAAGTCTGAGAAGATGAACCAAATTAATTATTTATACTGTAAAACCCATATTAGTGTCACCAAAAGATCTAGCATCAGACAGCAACATCATTCTCCACAAATCAGACAACCCATCAATTAAAAAAAAAATTATAGAATTGGATGAAGTCTGATGCTAAGAGCTTGTTAATAAAAAGACTGTTACAGTCAGGTCTGGGAGGAAACAGAAAGGTAATAATACTTATCTGTGTAAGGAATGTTCTTTTTTTTATAGAGGAATCCCACAAAAAGCCTTCGTCAATATACAAAAATGTAATACATACAGCTTCAGAAAACAAAAGGTTAAGGAGTGATATATAGTCTCTTATTTAGTATCTGTTTGAGAATATAAAAATCCTTTTCCTCTCTCTTTTTCTTCTATGTCCCTCTTGTTCTCTCTTATTCTTGTCCCTGTCTGTTCATTGGGCTTTCTTCATCTGCCAGAAATTCTTGGTTTGAGTAATATTTGACAGGGCACCCAAGGCAGCTTTTGCTCAAAACACTGCCATTGAACAAGTTCAATGCTCAGATGAAACATGGACTTAATTCAGTTTTTAGTGGTGACAGAGCAAGTTCTGAAACAGAGGCAGAGCAGGGAATTTGTTTGGCAGAGGTAAAATACCATGTCTGAGAAGAACAATGGAGTTTGAGGAACTACATGGGTAAAGGAAACTGAGAGGGGTCATTGAGAGGTCTGAAAAACTCAGTGGCAGTTTCAAAGGCTGGAAGGGTTAGGGGCAGTTGTGAGAGAGTAACCGGGAGCAGGAAGGAAAAATTGGGAGAAGATGGGTAGAAGCTGATGGTGTATAATTTTTTTTCTGACTGTTACAAAAAGTGTTAGTGCTTTGATTTTATTTCTTAATTTTTCAATTATAAGTATTTTTAGAATAGTTAATTAAACTATTGGGCTGCAATCCAGAAACGTGCTTAGGGCCACAAATTAGCTAGGCTCTTAGGCATGCGAAGAACCATGTGTGAATATTCAAGGGCTTACAATTCTATATACTTGAGTCCAGTGATAAAACATATTTTAAGTGATGTAAACAGAACTATTAATGTATATTTTTATCCTCAAAAGAAACCTACTTTCTCTAGTGATAACTCCAGGCCAATTTAATTCTGTCTCATAGGAGGCATGGTTTAGTCTGATTGCCAAAACTGATCTCAAACCTCTCTAACATGTTGCAGTATCAGATGTGGAAGAAGCTTCCCTTTCCCATGCTCCTTTAGTTCTCAGGATAAAGAGCGGCATTTTTGGTGAGTGTTAACAGCTAGAGACTACATCTCACAGTATTGACCTGTCTTGCAGAATGTAGAATCCTCCCTACATATTTTCAGATCTCTTTACTTAGGGGAGAGAATGTTCCACACTGCATAGTACCTGTACAGCATTGTAGAACAACTGGCAAGTATAATGATGTTATTGTTATCACTATCACATTTTAGCTTGTGAAGCCTTCATTATTTTTCCATACATCTATATGCATCCAGTCATCTGGTTCAGCTGCATACTTGATACTAAATCAGCACTGAAAAAACATGCTTTTGTGTCTGTGCTTTCAAAGGTGTTGCTTAAACATAGCACAGAGGTGGCTGCTGGGCTTAGCAAAGGTAGGAAGAATTAAAACCACCATCTGCACCCCATCAGTGTGTTCCATAAACATAAAAATGTGTCATGAATGAAGATGGGAGCGAGAATGTTCAGATCTTGAAAAAAGAAACATAAATAGGTCATAGTTTAAATACATTCATCTGAGTGAGGAAATAACTCTGGAAATTTTAGCTAGCAGTAAAGAAATGACACCTGTTCCATGGAAATTAATTACCACATTAAAAAAATCACAAACAACAAAAACAAAAAAAGCCTACATATAAAATAATTGCATGTCCATGTAAAAATTTTAGATTCAAATGCAAAATCTCTATGGAAAAAAGTAATGAATATGCTGCAAAAGAGCATGAATTCAAAAATTGAGTGGTTTGGGGTATTTGGGTTTGGTTGGTTGGTTTCTTGGGGTTTTTTGGTGTGTTTTTGGTTTTTTGTTTGGTTTTGTTTGTTTGTTTGTTTTTGTTTTGTTTTGTTTTTAATTTGTTTGATGGTTTTTAAAAAGGTAGGCTTGGTTAAACATATAGAAAATACCAACCTGAATCTAAATCCTAAAAAAAAATCGTTCTGTATTTCTAGCTATATGTAAATGGTTTTGAGAACTGAGTAATAATGATTATGCCAGTTTAAAAGAAACTGCAGGGACACGTTGGTAACACATAAACCAATATATTTAATTTTGCTATTAATCTTGAAAATCGTGAAAATCTTGAGGACTATTTTAAATTATCAGCCTTTATTTAGAATAAAGGCACTTTGATTAAACTCTTCATTTCAGTTCTGGAGAAAATGATAGTCTTCTAATCTTATTTGAAATCTGTGAATTTATCATTGGATTTCCAACAGTGAAATCTAGACTATGGAAGGGCTGGGAGGAGGCATTAGGTAAAAATTCTTAAAGAGTCAGGAAATATTTTATAAAAGACTTTATAAAGACTTTCAAATTCCAGTGGAAAAGCACCTGGTGTGTGCTTTTTTTTTTTTTTTTTTTTTTTTTTTTTTGTAATGCAGAGGTTCCTATCTTATACCAATTTTCCAGCAAACGGCAGCTTAACTAAAAAATGAAAATGCAAACTATTTCCCCTGCATAATGAAAGCACTCTCTCCTGAAACATCAAAAGGCAAAACAGTGAGTCTGAATTTGAACCTGTTTATTCAAATTTTCTCCCATAACCTAAATGATAAGAGTCTGTTAATTTTTGAAAGAGCAGAATGAAGGAATCGAGATATACTGAACTGCAAGCTACAAAACACATACTGCTTCATGTTTTATCTCATATTCTTTGCAATTTACTTCTAAAATTTGAAAACGAGTACAGTCCAAAGGAATGATATATATACTTCAAAAATAAACATATTTTGCTTTACTAGGAGAGGGAGTAAGATGACTTTTAAGAATTCTACTCATACTTCATTCAGAGCACCCTAAATTAAGTCTGTAGAGTAGTCAATGTATTGTTCAAATTCCATAAAGTGAAAGTATGTTTATAAGTCTTTCCAGAATTATGAAAAGCTCTTACTTATGGGCAAAATTCTGAATACAAACTGTGATTTCAATCATCTAAATTCTGTGTATCTTCAGACATCAGAGAATCAAGGCACCATGTAGGTTGAAAGGGTCCTCCAGAGGTCATGTAGTCCAATAACTGCTCAGGGCAAGTCTGCCTAAAGCAGCTTGCTCAGATTCTTCTCCTGAATAACTGCAAGAATGGAGGTTCCTCTGAAACGTCTCTCATTGACCAACTATACTCACAACAAAAAACAGTTTTCCATATATCAAATCAGTTTCCAAATTTTCAACTTGGGTTCATTGTCTCTCCTCTTATCATTGGGCACCACTTAGAAGAATCCTTCTCTACATCCTTTCATCAGGGCTTAAGAATGGAGTAACTTCTCTATTTTTCTTCTGAAGGCTGAAGAAAATAATTTCTGTCAATCACTTCTTATATTTCACACTCTCCTACTAATCTTGGCAGCCCTCTGTACTGGACTTGTTGGTCATTGCCTTGATAAAAGAAGTCAAAGTTGTTTAGCAAGGCCAGATTGGTGAAATATGGACAGGAAGAGTGTATGACAAGGCAGGTATGGTTTTGGTCACAGAGCTGTTTATAGGGTGGCCATCAGCCATATTGTTCTGCTGACAAACAGTGACTCATGGCATCACCTGAATGGGATTTTCATGAAAACTGTGCCAGCAACAGAAATGTGTTCTCTTGTCTTCTTAGACATGTCACAGGAAGGAGGCCTGCCTGTGCCAGGGGTAGGCACTGCAGCTACGTCTGCAGAGACAGGGGGAGCTCTTGGTGTAAGATAAAGGACCAGAAGTCTGCCTGGTTCAGAGATGTGTTTCTCTGTACAACAGACGGCCACTGACTCCTGATGTCCATAGGGGGGATGCAGAGGCTTTCTGCAGCTGAGCATGGATGCATGCTCTGATAATAACCAATGGATCACTAGTTTTTTGTGTCAAAGAACAGTGTCTATGACAAAACAAGGATCACTCAAGATCTCTGCTACATTTCCAGAACAGTAGAACAGGTTTATCAGAGAAGCTGTGGAGTCTCTATCTCCCCTGAATCAGCAAGGGCCTCAGTAACCTGTTCCAGCTGACACTCTTTTGCACAGGGGTGATGTGATAAACCACCTTAGAGATCCCTTGTAAAATCATCCATTTTGTAATTCTGTGATTCTGTGTGGTTACCTTGGGTATATCTCCCTGACAGAGATCTGGGCTATTTTTAACCATGGTGAATAAACCTCTAATACTTCAATCATTTGTGTCATAGTGAAAGGCATGACTTGCACATATTTATCACACTAGAGCTACACAGAAATGGATTTCAGTACAGGAATGGAGGCTTGAGGAAGAAACCAGGACAAATGTATGCTGGTGCCATGGAATTGACTAAGCCAAAAATTAAATTGGTTCTGTTTAGAGAATAGTATTTAAAAATGTCTGAATGAGTGCCTGTAGTGCACCTCTGGCTTTGCCTGAAATAGAGATGATACTGCATCTGTAGATATCTATCTATATATCTATCTATAGATAGATATTTGATTCTATGTTATGATTATTGCACAAGTGAGAAAATAATATTGCGATAAAATTGATTCAATTGTAGGAAAGAAACCCTGATTATTTTACTAATCATCACAGAAGTTTATTGCAGGAACTTTAAAATTTGACAGATTGCTTTCTGGATGCTGTGATACAAGAGGAGTTCTGGCTATTTCAAAAATAGGACCAAAGTTCTGATTATGTAAAAAATGTGGACAGTTGTCATGGAGTTGTCAGAACTAAAGGAGGAGTGTTAATCAGACCAGAGCAAAAACATTAATGTGAAAAGATTATGATTGCCTGGTATAAAAACAAAACCTTCATATGACCATGAAACTGAAAACGGTGAAAGGTTAATACCTCAAGAATACACTTCTTCCCTTCAGTTCTACAAATGATTACAGAACAGGCAGAACTTTAGTTTTCCATCCTCATAGAATTTGGTAAATCAATACCATGCAAACATTAGGTTTAATTTATCACAGCTGTGCAACTGAAGACATTAGGTGTTAGCTAATAATACTAAAAAATCAAGTCCTATTATATATTCAGAAATGCATAGATTTTACTGAATGCAAGGCACGGCTAATAACTTTAACCTGATTATGTGATTAGGATACACACTGAGGAACTAGCCAATTAAAATAACCAGACAGAAAAATTCATCATGAAGTATGTAAAAGCCAAATTCAACATATAAAAATAGCAGTTTATAATTTTTATAATTGTAGGTTTTCTTTTTGCATTTTTGTTGGATTTCCAGAGATAAGAAGATATAGTTCACCATTTAAAGGAGATATGGAGACATTTGAGATTATCAAAAAGGAAAAGAACCCCACCTGAAAAAGTCAAATATAGTTACCTAATGACAAATTCAATCCTGGAACAAGGTCAATGGCGAGACCAGGACTTTCAGAGAATGACTTTGGATGAGTCAATACTAATATAAACTGGGAAATAATGACCCAGAGTTGACAACCCTGTGAAACCCACCAGCGACTGTAGGGAACATTTGTTTGGAGAAGGAAAATATATTATTTACATCTACTGACAAGTGCTATCAAATCATTATTGAGGTGTCATTTTTAAATATCAAGTTACATTCCATCAATTTCTTCTTTTTTGGCTTTTTACTGAATTAGTCTATGCCTTAACTATCCGTTGTGGATTTATTTTTGTTAACTAGGTAAATGGAAAAAAATTCATTTAAACATTTCAGTTATGCAATTATTGCCAGAATTTGTTTAAACATTCTGAAATGACAAGTGTATTCTAAAGAGTAGTTCTGTTAGCAGTGACTGTAACCAGAAAACTTTATCTTGAGATTATTTATTAAAAAAAACAAGATCAAACATAATAATGTTAGTTCATAAAGGTTCTTCTTGTCTAGCAAAGATGTATTGTGATATGTGATATCAAGAACTAGTCAGAGCGTTTAAAATTTGTAGAAATAAAATGTTGTAAGATTTTTCAAAGCAAATACAATCAGAGTGCATGAATGGTCTCAGAAGCTTGTCAACATGTGAAGGCAAGTCTGAAGTGCTGGTAAACATACATGGATCAAGTTGACTGTGTTAAAAATTAATTCCATATTTTCCTGAAGTGTAGATGAATGACTAGTAACTTTCTCTAGGAACCAGAGAACAGACAGTTGTTTCTTATCATTAAATAGATGATTCAGTGAATAATAAGTACAAGAAATAAATGCACAATGATTATCTACATTTTATCTGAAATAATGCATAGAATCAAAAAATTGTAGTATATAGAATATTTATTTCAGAGAGATACACAATCCCAGAATCACAGAAAAGTTGAAATTGTAAAGGACCTCCAGAAGTCATCTGGTCCAACTGCCCAGCTACAGCAGGGTCACATAGAGCTGGTTCTCCGGGACCATATCCAGAAGTTTTTGAGTGTCTCCAAAAAGGGAGATCACACAACTTCTCTGTGACACCCTGCCAGTGCTCACAGTCACCCTCACAGTACAAAAGGTGTTTTCAGATGATCAGAGAGAAACTTCTGTCTTTCAGGTGGTGCCCATTGCCACTGATCCTGTCACAAGGGACCACTAAAACAAGCCTGGCTCCATCCTCTGTAACCCGGCTCCCTATTTTCTTGAGAAATGAGCCCATGTTTATTTGAGCTTCCTTTTGTCATATCCATTCTTCTTGTTATATTTGATGCCCCTTAACAGGTTCAGTTCCATTTGGACTTTAACATTTTTAATTTTATCTCTGGATTCATCCCTACTAGTCCTAGACCGAGCTTCCATGCACTCCAGCTGTCCTCTCACATAAAGGGCAAATATTCCTTCTTTTATTACTTTTCTGTCCTTCTTAATGGGCCTGTATCCCTTTGTTGAGATCCTCTAGTCATGGGACGCATACTGCAAAGTCCCCAAGAGCCCAACATGATCAAAGCCCTGTTTGTTTTTTGTTTTTTTCCCCATGCTGCCTGCATTAATATACAGGCACTTCAGTGAACCATCCCACTCTGAGCTCCTGGAAAGGGTTGGAAGCTCTCCCAGAATGGTGCCTTTTAGACACTTCAGTGCTGATGAACAAGTGCTTTCTTGTCATGTCACCCCATGCCCTTTATCCATTGACCCTGTCTGTAGGTCTCTTGCAGTGCTGCTTGTCGTTCTTGCCTTCCCTTGTAATTATTTAATTAAGTTGTTAACTCTTTCTACCCAGCTGCAGAAAGAAACCTGCATGCATAATGTAGTTAGAAATAAGGAGTCAGAATACTTGTAGTTAGAATATTGATAGTTGGACACTTGAGATGAAATATGAATCCAAAGTGAAAAAGTGACGGTGTTTCCTGTTACTATAGTATATATCACTAAAGTATCACTACACTATCACTATAGTAGCTCCTGTAGCACATTTTAATTCAAATTAAGTATTTAATTCAAATGAAGTATTATATATCTCAACCATTCCCTTTGAATAACATAAATACATCCTTTCTCTGATATTCTTTCAGAGATTATTTTCTATAGATGTGCTTCAGTTCTACAAGTTGTCTTTGAATCACGAAGCTGGGATCAAAACTAGTAAAACAGAACACTAATGAACCTGACATTTTGTCTTAGTTAATTTGCAAACTTTCCAGGATCTGATAGCACACAGACTGAGAGTCAGTTCATATCATTTCAGCCACTTCTCTAGAGTTTCACTAGTCTTCAAGATAAAGTCTTCTTTTTAAAACACAACACTTTTAGGTATTTTAAGCACAGCTTAAAAAAAAGAAAAACCCAGAAACATATTCCTACCCTATTTGTGTCTTTATTTGGCTGCTACTTTCTAGTAAGTCCTAAGCAACTTTAAATCTATGTAAAATTCATAAGATATATAGGGTCTTCAGCTGTCTGCCTGTCTTCCTTTAAAATATTACAGAATATATAGTTTACAGCAGTCTGGATTGTGCAGAGGCTGGAGCCATTCCATTTCTAATAACCTTTGCAGGTCCCCAACCTCCCCCTGATTAATTACTGAATTAATGACTAAAAGTATCACCTATTAAATAAATTCAAAGTGTATTCACCTCTACCCAACCAAAATACCATGTAGCAGCAAAAAAAAAGTTGGAAAGAGAAGCAGAGTCACAAAGAACAGGAGAAAAGACTCTTGACAAACAGTGTGGCTATCTTCAAATTCTCTATTTATGATTTTTTTTCCCTTTCACACACATCTTGAAGACTGTTTTGCAACCATATTGCTTAAAAAGGTATGTTCTTGTATAATTTTGCACACAACTGCTCCACACCTTCTGTCAGAGTCCAGAGCATCTCTCTGATCACTCTGGAGGGTCAGGGACCCTGTCAGAGGGGTCTGGGACCCGAGCAGGAAGTTTGGAGTCTGTACAGGGGGGTTGGAAACCTTGGCACAGAGTCCAGCAGGAATTACAAGTCTCAAGAGTGTGAAATAAGTAATAGTTAGTTTATCACAGGGTGAAAAGTAGAATTTGGAGTTTCTTTAAATGGAGGCTGAAGAGCCAAGGTGGAGGACTCAGGGCGTGGACCTGTTCTTCCTTCTTGTTCTTGCCCTCCATCTTCTGCAGTGCTGGATCACAGAGGATTGGTTTAGTGTAGACATGGTTAGCGTAGGTGATGGGTATTGGTAATTAGTTGTAAATAGAGAATAAGTTGTGGACAATGGTTGGGTCAGAGAAATGGTGCAAAAGGGCTGAGACCTCCTGACCGGGGGGGTCGCCACGAGTTCTCTGCCGCAGCAGGAACCTTGGTGGAACACAGAGAGACTGTGAGATAGGGAAGAATAAACAGCCTTGGAAAACCTGAGATGGCGACTCCTGACTGTTCTTCTGCTTCTGGCACGAGGTGTTTCAGAAGGCAAAAGACACTTTATCACCGAATCTCGGGGACAAGAATCTGAGAACCTTCTTCTTTCAGTGCCTACTCATGGAATATCTTTGTTCCAAACTCTCTGAGTCAACTAAATTGAAGAGCATTTCAGCCCAAAATTGTCTCAAACCAAGAGTTTCAAGAGCAGCTCACCACTGATTCACTCCTGCTCAGGTCAAATGTTAAAGTGAAGGTCATGGAGATCAAAGAAGCACACAGCAATAGAGCACTGATCAGCCAGGCCATAATAGTTCTTTCATTAACACCAGTAAAGCTTGAGGAATCCTGCAACATATGAGCATTTAGACAAACATCAAACTGTTTTTCAAGACTGCACATGTCATTCTGAAATGGTGCTGAAGGCCACTGCCATGGGTGCACAAACACTGAATCTGACTAGGAAAATCAGAGTCTCTGTAAACATCCTGGGCAGTGAGACATTGATATCTTCCAACCACTGTGACAATAGTCTCCCTTTCAATATTTCAACCCCTTTTGGGAGTGAAGTACAACTAACACTCTGAGTAATAAAAAAAAAAAAATTGTCCTAATTGCTCTGTTTCACCCTCAGACACAACCAGACAGGAGCACCATACAAGGATAAATAGTAGATTGTCTATGATAAAGAAACAGAGGAGAAAATGTTAATTACTTTAGCAGGCTATATATTCAGACTATAAAAACTCTTTGAGTAGTCAGGTTTCTTTTTTCATTCTTCCCATTCTAGAATTGACCACACATACTTTTTATTACAATTAGTGGATCTCAACCTATAAATACCCTACACTTTTATTTTTTTGGTCATTGCAATCTCTCCTGTAGTATTGATGCATTCCTTAGAGAAGTGTTATTCTGTTAGAGAAGTTGCAAACTTTGTCTATCCAACATTTTATCTTTTTTATTCTGCTAGAATATCTTTACATTTATAGCGTCTAAAAACTATTCCTTAAAAAAACGTTCACTTTAGGTCCTTTGCTAGTACCTGAGCATGTTCATTACAATAGCTTTAAGAAGAACAGCTGTGGGGTTTTGCTACTGAACACGAGTGACCTTACCTGAAGAATAGGATAATGTATTACAAGCAAGTTGAAGCATTCATATTTCAATGACTAAAGGAACTAGATCCAAAATACAAGGGAAATTAAAAATAGCTTATGATATATCTGTATTGCTTCACCGTTGGCCACCTTTTGTACAAATATAATCTCCATATGATTAAATCAAATCCACATTGGTCTAAAATCTACATAAATAGCTATAAAAGACAGTTACTGAAAAAGGCTATTTCCTTTAACACAGTTCTTTATTTTAGACTGATTAAAGCCATTGTATGAAGCAGTACTTAGATAATTTTTATTTGTAAGTAATTAATGTATGAAACCTGTTAGAAATAAAACTTTCTCATGATGCCCATAAAAGTTGAATTAGTAACAGATAGCACTTCACTGATGCCTGCAATTTAATGTAGCTCCTTAATTGGATACTACTACAGCAGCTGACATTATGAAAACCCCAGAATTCAAATTACTTTGGCAAAATTTCAACTCCATGAGCTCATTATTTAGACTGTACACATAATCTGTATACTGATGTAAATCCAAATGTCAAAGAACTTCCACTCTTAGAAGTGCTTTTAAATAAACATACTTTATCACAAATTTCTGCTTTTATTAAAGAGATAGCTTTTTATTTTAGGAATTTATACTGTCAACATTAATACCAGGAAAATGTAATCAAATTGCATTGCAACTCATAGATTATATTTTTAACTAAGAA
Source organism: Prinia subflava (assembly GCF_021018805.1). Classification (NCBI taxonomy): domain Eukaryota; kingdom Metazoa; phylum Chordata; class Aves; order Passeriformes; family Cisticolidae; genus Prinia; species Prinia subflava. The sequence continues at coordinate 29,857,839 of NC_086249.1, forward strand.
TACAATTAATGTCAAATCATTTACATTGGTTTGTATTTCAATCTCTTTTCCCTAAGTAATCTCTAAACAATTGCATTTATTAATTTTTAATACTTTGTGGTTAATTATTGACTTTCATAGGTAGGTAGATACTAAAAAAGAAGTTAAAACAATTTTTCAAATGTTTTTCTCTTGGTAATGCAGTCAATTTCTAGTATTATAGGTTAAGGACTGAGACATCAATGAGCTTTTAAAAAGCCTTGGTGAGAAATTGTGGACATAAATAGATTTAGGCCCAAATGAGACATAAAAATGTGGTAGAAAAAAATAAAATCACAAGTAGAAAAGTTGAGAAATATGTGAGGAAATAGCAATCTATTCGTTGTGTGAGAAAAGTTTGGAGGATGAAGAATTGTGGTGGCCACATTAAGATGCAAGATCTCTGGAAGCAGCTCTTTATAAGCAGGGTTTAACTGAATGGAAAAATAAAGTGGATTGCACAATGAATTTTGAACATGAAATCATGGAGTAATTTAGTTTGGAAAAGACCCCTAAGATCATTAAGTACAACTGTTAACCCAGCACCACCACGTTCACCACTGGATCACACCCCTTACTGCCACACTTATAAGTTTTTATTAATTTCCAGGGATGATGACTCCACCTCTTTTTTGGCCAGACTGTTCCGATGCTCAACCACCTTTTTACAATGAAGATTTTTTTTTTTCCAAATATCCAATCTAACCTCCCCTAGCACAATCAAAGACCATTTTGTGTGGTCCTGCCCCTTGCTACCCAGGAGAAGAGGCTGACTCCCACCTGGCTACACCCTAAAGGATCTATTAATAAGATCCTGGGTTACTCTTGCCTTCTAGGGCAGTTTGTAACAAATCCAAGTCCCTTTCTAGATGGAAAAATAGTCTCCCCTTCAGTGTTTTTTTTTTTTTTAATTACTATTGCTTCTGACTTTACAGAGTGTATTTAATATTATTTAGTACCTCTACATACACCTCATTGCAGTAATTATATGGAACTGACATAGCTATAAACACAAATTCTTAGAATTCAGATTATCATCTCTTAGGATACTGCTCAGAATTCAGATAGCATTCCCTGTGAATGATTAAAACAGATGAAAAGAGGCATGCTTTTAATCACTGTAACAAAAGATGTACTGTTGTTGATGCTTCAACCGTATTGTCATGTGAAGTCCTCTTAAAAAGACCTTCTACATTGTCACATGCTCAGTAGATGTAAATATCAAACTGCCTCAAGAGGCATAAAGAAAAAAAATAAAATCACAACATGTTTACCATGTTTTTCAAGAATGGATTGAATAAGGATCCCAAGGGAAGGATTTTAGGATCTGTGAAAAATGATGGTCATGCTTCAAATGCCTGTGATGGTTGGGAGTGGTTTTCATTTATGAAATAGGTTTTTGTGTATGTTGAAATTGAGAGAGATGTGGGGGCAGAGTGTGGGAAAAAGAAAGAAGAGCAGAAGGGACTTCACAACAGAAGGGATAGCAGCATATAAAACATTTAAAACTTCTATAAACTGGGCAGCACTTTGGCCTTTATAACAATCCTAAAAGAGGAAAATAAAACTGCCCCTTATTACCTAGGTGCTGGGGCAAAAAAAAAAAAAAAAAAGACACAACAACAAAAAAATTAAAATAGCTCCTTTGGAAAATATTCCACTGTTAAGAAATTACACCCTCGGCAATACCCAGGAAGGTGCATAGGGCATAAAAGAGATAATTGCTTAATAAAGTTTTCATTAAAATTAATGCAGGTGAAGCCCTAATATGCACAATACAGAGCTGTCATGCGGCAGTCGTAGCTTAATAACTTGATATTTGCACCATCCCTGTTATCTATGTCTGGGCATTTGATCCACGACAAACAAAAGGTAACATAACAAAAAGAAATATAGTAAGTTTGCCTTTGCCTTTGCTTGCCTTATGTCTGAAGTATACACAAAGGAAGCTATACAACAATGTAAAGTTTCTTAACCACACTGCTGTGATAATTCATTATGGAGCTGAGCCTTAAAACAAGGATTTTGCAAAATCTGGAACCTTCCTTGGGGTTTGGGGTTTTGCCCCACAACCAAAAATTTAGACAAATACTCCCTCCCACACCCATCTCCACTTCCATCCTCCCCACTCCCCCTCTCCCTGGAAGAGTAATGGAAAGAGATAGAGAGTTGTCAGAAAGAAAAAGATGAACTATACTTGCAAAAATTTCAGAGGTTAGTTATCTTTCCTGACGATAGTAGCCAGAACTGGCTTTCTCAGTCAGCTCTGAGAAACTTCATGTCCCTGGTGTTGAGTACTTTTGTCCTTGAGGGCTATCTGGTCACAGGTCAGTTGCTTGTGTTAGACCAATTAGGATGGGTTCCCCAGAGCTATGCATGCTTTTAAAAGCTCAAAATTCAAGTTTCTTCATTCCCTGCATTCACGTTATTCCTACTGGGTTTAATTTCTTTCCTAAGGATGCAATTCCTACTATTTAAAAAAGAGTATCTTTTTGAAGATGTTATCTCTTTGTAATTATATAATGATTGTTGAAATTGGTTATCATGTCCCCGTAGCGTCTTGCAATAAGACCAGGAAACTGCTCAGATACTATGTATTATAGCTACAGAGTTCCACTATTGCTCTTAAACTGCTAGCTTAATTAATTGAAATAAATTTATTCTAATCTAAATTTTGTCACAATTTATGCTCATAATGAGAACATGCTTTCTACACCACATCTTGGAAGATCTGGTTTCAAAATGCTATCTAATACCTTGAGGCTAGATCCACAGTAGGAATTAAGTTTTAAAGTTCCAAAGCTTGAGTTTTAGACGTCCTGTTGCTTAAAGGTTTTCCTAACCCCAAATATTAGGCCTGGATCTCATAAGGAATGTAAAAATTTTAACATTCCTTCAGGCAAGTGCTCCCCAGCGTGTACTTCAAATGCCTAAACTAGGAATTAAGTTTGTTATATTGTGCATGTTACGCAGACAGAATGCAAGGAATGGGATTTACTCAGTATGATGATTACAGGTTTTATCTAAGCTAACCTAAAAAAAACAAAGGTTGAAAATAAATATATCCAACGACAAGATGGTAAAAGTGGGTTTTATATCCAAAAAATCACTAGAATATGATAAGAAGAGGAATGGGTTCAAAACCTCACTGAGTGTGCTTCTTTGCACAGCTTTGTTTTGTTTATAAAACTTCATCTTGACCGATAATTTTTCAGGTTTTGTTTTTTCAACTGTATTTATCACCTCACTAATGACAAAAAGAGCAAGCAGCTTGGTGGATGCTCAGCTTCTGGCCAGGGTGAACACACCATAGTGACTCATTAAAATAGTACTGAATAATAAGGAAGCCAGGCATGCATATATTCAATGTTAACTGCATATGAACTAGAAAAAAAACCAAAGCAAAACAAAAAAAAACCCTCAGGTCTGCATAAGAAAACCCTGTCAAAATCACTGGTAATGGCACATAAACTATTCCTGAAAATAAGATTATATTAGGCAACAGGTAACTTCTCCTGCAGAAAAAAAAAAGCCTTCTAGAGGATAATATAATATCACATGCACATTCTATTTGACTTTGAAGAGTTATGAGCAAGGACATGTTCTAAAAACAGTGGACAAACCAACTTGTTTAATCATTTGAGAACTTTATTGATTAAGCACAAAGGCAAGTCGGTTACCTCTGAAGAAAAGTGACCGATATATTTGTACAGGTCTGTCAGATGCAGGGCTCTTTGTTTGTATTTACCTCCTTCTATTTCAGACTCATAAATGATTATCACCTGTGAACAGACAAATCCACTGGTCATGTACTTGGATTAGCTAAACAAATATAATCTGAAAGAGATTTTTTCATTTATCTGTTTGATGATATCAATAAATCCAAAACACACAAGAACACTCCTAAGGTATTTAAATCATGACATTTTTCCTTTCTAAAGTTGTCTGTCTCCAGAGGGTAATTAATCTTATTTTAAGATGACCATCTAGAATAAGCAGATTAGAGATCCCTCTAAAAATGCACGTATTTTGTGACTACAGAAGAGATTGTCAAAGGAGCAAAGTTCCTCCAGCAGGTAGACAGACCACTGCCTAGAAACCTAACTTTCAGCTTTGATTGTTTGAAAAACTTAAAATTATAACAGAGATTTCTAAATGAGTTTCTTTGAACAGCCAGTTTGAGTAATGCTTTGAATGTGACTCTTCTAACTTTCTCCCATACTGTCACAGAAATGGTTTTCTCACTATGCATCTCCAATAGGAGCAACTGGAGAAAGAAAGAAAGACATTGTGGAGAAAGCCAAGTCTAAAGAAAAAGGACTAAGAGTAAGGCTATTCCAGCCAGCTTTCCTGATACACTGTTGATCTGCTTTAGAATGAATCTTTTAATATTTTCTGTCACAGAGATGCTTTAATCATTTCATCAAAAACAAATATTATTCTTCCCCTTGTGAATGCAATTGTTCTGTGGGTTGCTCATTTCTGCAAATGAAGCAGGAAGATCTCAAAGTCTTCCTTTCCTGCCTCTGGCCATATGAAGAAAAAGAGCACTGGACCATGAATTTCCTATTTGTTTTCCTACACATTTCATAAAGAACTAACAGATGTGGTTCAGAAAGAAAAAAAATGCAGCCAAGTTATGCAGAGACAAGTTAAATCTTAAATGTGTTGCTGTCCCCTGTCAGACTCCTCTCTCCCTATTTTGTCTCCTGTGTGTCTCTTAGATTAGGAGCTTTCTCACACAGTGATCACTTCCAATCTATGTCAATAAAACACAGCGAACTAAGGTCTTTTCTCCTGATGTAAATAACTCCTTCAGGAACTATTCAAAGATTTCCTAAAGAGCCACCCTTCATCCGAGATTGTTGCTCCATCAGCATCAAAACTTCCTCAGGGAGTTTGGTTTTGCTGAAATATGGATTGAAATTAAAAAACAATAAATTTTTCAAAACAAACAAAGTTTCTTTTCTTAATTGAAATGGAACATTTTGACCTCTCATTTCTTTATGACAAAAACCATGAATTTTCCTTTCACATTATAAAAAAGAGAATTGTAGAATCACAATATAATTCATGTTGGAAGAGACCTCAGGTGGTTTCTAGAACAATCTTTTTCTCTGACCACGGTCCCCAAGAGATCTGACCAGATTTCTCATGGCTTCATATGTAGTCAAGACCTTAAAACCTCCAGGGGTGGAGACTACAAAACATCTCTGGGTTACTGATGCCAGTGCTCATCTGTCCTCATGGGCAAAATGTTTCTTCAGTCCGTACCTCTATTGCTTCTATTCCTACACAGTCTCTTGTCTCTCAATGCACTGCAGGGAAGAGCTTAGCTACAGCTCCTAAAGACCTTCCCCTTGTTCAGTGGGGGCTGCTGTTGGGTTGGACCAAATCTGCCTCTGTTTCAGGCTGAACAAACCCAGCTTCTCTAGTTTCTCCTGAGAAATGTTCCTCTTCCTCTCATCTTGGTGTCCTCTAGTGAGCTATCTCCAGTTTAAAGGTGTCTTCTTTGTAGTCAGCAGCCCCATATTGGGCACAGTGTTTATGACCTAACAAATGTGGGGTAGAGCAGAATAGTTCCTTCCCTGGATCTCCAGGCTCTGCCCTGTGCCTGCAGTCCAGGCTGCTGTTAACCCTTTGCCTCCAGGGAAACCTATGGGCCCATGATCAGCTCTGGTCCAGGCCAGCAGGATCCTCCTGCACAGCAGCTTCCTAGGCAATCAGTGCCCAGCTGATATAGCTGAAATAGCACTGACCAGTGCTATTTCAGGAGTTTTTCCTTCACAGATAAAAAGGTTTAAATTTATCCTTATTGATCTTCTTTACATTCTTGCTGTCTCACTCCTCCAGCAAGCCTTGGATGCTTTTGAATGGCAGAGGAGCCCTAGAGCCCATCTACTACTCCCCCTAGAGCAATGTCATCTGAGACTTGATGGGAATGCACTCTGATCCCTCACAAAAGTAGTGAATAAGACAGTTCCATTGTTACCAAACTCCATGTAGAGGATGTCTTCTTAATTATCACCCTCCAAGCATGATTATACAATAATATTTTAGCCAATCTGTTTGTCCACCCATTTAGACTGAAAAAGCACAAATTAGAAATAGGAATATTTTGGGATACACTGTCGAATCACTTTCTTCTACTTCATTTTCCCTGAAATCACAATATATATTTCTCAAGACAAAACCAGAAAAGATTTTGACTTTTGCAGTTAGGATTATTTTCTACAGTTCAAAATATTTCTCCCCTTAGATTTCTTGGCAAACTGAAAATTTCTTCACACTGAATTACAACCAAACCAATTCTGAGTTCTGAATGGATGTATTTAATAGTGGTGCCTTTGCTGGTCTGTGGCATAGTTTTTATTGTTCAGATGAGACATACTGGGAGTACTTTATTTCTTTCTAAAATGCCTCATCACCACAGCCCAATCTGTAACAATTTATGACATTATTGTTTTACTCGTATCAAGGAATGTGATTAATTTTATTGTTCTAGCTTCTCATTTCTGAATTACTGCCATTACCAGTAAGATTGGACACATCCAGGCTTTGACCACAAATTTTCTTTGCTTTATGCATGAGGTGGGACTATAAAGCATTTAGGAGGTTACTCCCCTTACTTGCCTTTCCATGTATTTATTCACCATTTTACAGTGGAGTGGCAGATGCTCAGGTGCTCATATGCCTTACATGATTGTGTGATAAGACATGATTGTTGTTTAGGAACTCTGCTGTACCTGGAGTCTTCTCTACAGAGCCAAGGCCTTTGTTTTGAAAGGTCAAACAGTAGCACACGAGTCCTTACAAGGTATGTAGTTGAGGCTGCTGCTCTTAAAAGGAGTGCTAGCCCTTAGTCAGACAGTGGTTTATGATATGGAGCACTGATTTCCAATATTACTGAAACTTTTTGTCAAGCTTCTTAAAGACTTTAAACACATAAAATTCTTAGAGACTTCAGGGTACTTTGATATCTGTTTTAACTAGCTGTGAACTAGGTAACTATGTTAGCTGTTCAGTAAATGGAAGTGCTGAAGTAGCTGTATACAACTGAAGATGAGGACATGTCCACTCCTAACAAAATGTGTGAAATTGTTAAACCAAAGCAAATATACTCCATAGATGCACCAAACTTCAGGGCTGCTTTTGGGCAGGCACTGGACCAAGAACTTCTCCATTGTCCACTTTGACTTAAACCTTTTTTTTGGTTCTTCATTTCACCAGTCACTAAGTAATCTTTGAGCATATGAATAGCAGGCAATGGAGCACAGCTCAGAAAAAGCTGGTTGTAGAACTGGAATCAGTAGAAGCAAATTAGTAGAATGTAGATGTTATTTAGCCTTGCTGAGGACCAGAGCTGGATCATAGCTCAACAGTAACTTGGCTGGATCTATCTAAGGACTGGCCCTTCTACCCTCAATGCCTCATACTCTTCTGGAGTACTCGTTCCCCTGAAAGTCTGAGATATGTGGCACTGTGAACCATAGACCCATTAATTTAGTAGGATTTGGTAGCTGTTGTTTATCACTGTCCACTGCTCATCTCTCGTTTGTAATTCACAGGTGACTGAGTTCAGAGATGGGAGAATTCTTTATTTCTCTGACATATCTTCGTTCTACAAAAGTCGAGGCACAGTCTTATTGTAAGTTCATATCACTTCACCTGCATTGGATAAAAGCAGATTGTACAATGATTGAAATGGTGATTGCCATCAAGTGATTTGGTTTTTGAAGGTACTGGCTGGTTATTTAGTTCCTTCAAGTCAACAAATGGATCCTGCTAGGGAATACAATTATCCCCAGCCCCCAGGCTTCCTTATCAGGGACAAAAAATGTATGTTTGACTCTTATTACAGTTCAGGCTATTTACTTACTATGTTCATGGGACATCAAGAACACTTGAGTCTTGTCCAAGGCCTGTGCTCAAAAATTTAGTGCTGTCTCTCTGTGCGTTAAGGATAAATTTGATGAAAGCCCGGTGAGGTCTGCTTATCAGTGCCAGTGGGTCTGCAAAGGGATTTTACTCTTAGAAGTCAGGAATGTAACATTGCACAGTGGTGATATGCTCTGCTGATTTCTCATATTAGTCTTGTAATTTCCTCCCTAAAAATGTTTACTTCCTTCTGAAGATAAAGGCTTTGGAGAGTTTTCTGAAACTGTGAAATCCTATTCCTTTGTCAAGAACATTTCTTTTATAATAGATGAACTTTGCTTCAAAACATATTTATTTCAGTTTTACTTGTTTGGGCTATATTTTCTATTTATTAGACCAGACACTTAAACTAATGTAAGTCCTTCTGTTCTTAGATTAATAGTTAATTTCTTCTTCAATTCCTGCCAATTCAACATTGGCTGGACAATCTTTCTTTCGCTTTCAAGCTACTGACAAATATGCTGAAGGCTGGCAACGCTACGCTTAGTAGAACTGAGTAAAGGAAAAGAAAGACAGGAAAAATTTTTCACACTGGAATTGCAAGTCACTTATTTCTCCCTGGGAAGTAAACTTTACAAGGATGATTTTTCTTCTTTTCAGATTAAGCTCAGTGAAACTGTGTTTCTTAAATTTTTAAAAACTTTTGCCACCTGGAAAATAATAAGAAAATATTTACCTCTTAGTTATGCTTCATAGACTCACTGTAGAAAAGAGAAAAATACAGAAAAAGGAATGAAAAAGAAAAAAAGAAGAAAAAGATTTCCATATACAGTATGCAAAGCAATTAATGTTTTACTTAATACAGGGAAATATTGACCTCCAGAAAAAACCTGAAATCTTCTTATTAGTGATCTAATCCTTTGGAAAATAAAATATGTGGATTTGACTAATTTTGAGTCTTCACAGGAGTTGAATTTAGTTGTCTAGCCTTCTGTGTAAGTGACACATAAAGATGTTTTTGTGGATGTGAAAGGCCTTCAGACTCTTTTAAACCAAAACAAAACAACCTTTTTTTTTTTTTTTTTTTTTTTTTTTTTTTTTTTTTTTTTTTTTTTTTGCGAAAGGGCTTAACCAAATGTCCTGTTTGGGACACCTAGGCTTCTTACCTTCTTTTGAGTTACAGTTGAATCTAAAGGCTATATATAATTAAGTAAAGGTGAGGAGTTTTAGACACAGCTTGTCCTCATCATTGCCTGTGGAAACACATTGTAAATGACTCAGGCTCTACCTGATGGACCACAGCCCCTCCACAGTCAGGAGCAGATAATTATCTAGCAGATAGGAGTAATGGGTTAGAAACTTTTCTACCAGTGTCACGGAAAGGTTGTACCTCAGCTATGTAATGTTTTTGTGGGTTTTTCTACAACCTCAGAGCTCCTTTGTGTCACAGTGTGAGGCTGGAGCCTCAGAGCCCTTGCCCATCCTGACGATGACTATTCACTTAACATGAAGAAAGGCCCTACTCATCATTCATGGTGTTATTGCAAAGTATACTTGCTGAAATATCTGCAGAACCAGATGTTCACAAAGATAAGCAAGCTTAAGAGTGACTGTCATCTATCATACTTTATGACCCCAAGTTTTTAGATTGCTTTGAGGATGTAGCCTCATTAAACATATTTAATAAATGTGAAAAAAGGTTTCTCTTTTTTTTTTTTTTTTCCAAAAGTAAGCAGTTGTGCTTGAATTGCTTCCTGTTTTGGATATTCATTCTGCTTTCTTTTTAGTATCTAATTTAGTGGTCCAATTAGGAAACTCTCTTCTCTGAACACTCTTTATTATCTATGGAAAAAAGTAGATGGCTCATCCTGGATTAATTCCATGTAACTAGGGCAGGTTAATTGCTGGGTTTTCTATCTTTTGAACAGAGAGAGTGAGAGCCAAGCTCTGCCTCCAGCAGGCTCTCTCCCTCTGGAGGTGTCAGCCTCCTTCTACTGAAGGACAAAAGGAGCCAGAGGGGACTGGCCTCTGAAGACAAGCACCTAAATATGATTTTCCTTAATTTAGCTGATGTGATTAAATTTGATCATGTGTGAATTTTATCTTCATATGGACTTTTAATGCAACATTCCTTTATTTATTCTGAACTAGCTCACTGGCAAAACATTTGGGTTTGTGCTGATTTGGATGCTGTGCTTTCCTAAATCCTGTCTCCCAAGGACTTCTCAAATTTCCCTATATGCTTATAACAGAGGTTCAAGGAGAGGGTCAGAGTGTCTCTGACTACAAAATCAGGAGTGACATCCTGAACAGAGCCACATCCTGGCCACAGTCAAAAATTAAAATACAGCACAGTGTTAAGTGAGGAGGACTACGACTTCTCTGTCACTGCTAGAAATTGATGTTCTTCACATAAATTGTCTTTGTCACAGAGTATTTTTGAAGTGCAGTAGGAATGTACATACAATTGGATGCAATTATCTCACATGTCAGGTACTTAACAAATATCTCCCTTGGGAAAATACTCTGAGACTTGTCTCTTTACAATAAGAAGTCAGGTCCTAATTCTCTCCATCCTTACACACACACACTAACATTTAAAGTAACACCCCAGTCCTTGTTGCATCTATTCAAGACCATTTTAACAGTTTAGGCTGTTGATGCAGAGCTCCTCATAGTCCTAAAACTCAACATCAAGTCTTGGTAGACTGAATTTCCCCAAAAATTATGAGTTTTGGGCTGAAGTCTTCATTTCTGCTTGCAGCAAATATAAACCAGACAAATTCTTCACTGTCATTATGGTGCAGAGAAATGTATTCAGGGAAGAAACCATGTGGCTAAATATTCCTGCTCTCATCAGATTCCCAGCAGTAGTTTCCATATTATGTCATGCTCATGGGCAGCCTCCTTCCTTCAGCCTGCTGTGGCCACCCACCAAACTTTTCCCAGCTCTGTTTCACTTTCAGGGAGAAACACAGAATGAATGTTAAGTGGATGTTGCAAGCAGTGTCACTTCTTTTATATTTGTGGAAACATTTCTTCTCAACAGTTCAATTCAAATATTTTTTCCTTCAAGATCAAGAAATGCCCTTATGTTTGGGGCACAGAAGCATTTATCACTTCAAGAACTGTCCAGAAAGGGAGATGATTGTTCTCTCTTGGAAAAATATTCAGCATGTAATATTTTCCCTCCAATTTTCTGCTTTTGCCTCTGTTTCTATCTCTGCCTCTTTCTGGATCTTTATGTCTTAGTTTCTTTAATTCTCTCAAGAAACTATATAGAAATATACATGGGTATTTTCCAACTGGTAATTAAAAGAAGGTTCTAGTCCAGCTGTTGTCATGTCACCAAAACCTTTATTTTTTTAAAATTATTCTATGCATTTTGAAAAGATTTTTTTTTCATTTTCAAAATCTTTAAACAAAATATTTGAAGTTTTTGCTGTTAAGTTTTGAAGTTTTGGTTTTTTTTGTTTTCTTTACCTAGAAATTTATCAAATGCATTTCCTTAAAAATATTTCTTTCAATGAAATGACACTTTTCAACCAGAAAAAAAATCTTTTCCTTCAGAATATGACCAGTAGTTCTTCAGCCTTTTTCAAAAAAAAGTTGCAGTAGGCTGTGTGAGGGAGGTTGTGGTGCATCCTAGTAAATCTTCTAGAATTTCTGCACAACTACAAATGTGACAAGAATAGCAATTCTTACTGCAGCAGTGTTAGAGGAGCTGAGATTGCAACCCAGCTACTGACATTGAGGATGACACTTTTTGATCTAGGTCTTCTTTCTTGTATAAATAATAAGCTGTATTTTTGGGCTTTGTTGTTTGTTCACCAAGACAAAGAAGCTGCTGCATCACTCTGTTGTCAACAAATGGGAGGAAGCTGTTTCTTCATATACGTGCTGTAAACATATTAGAGTATTTTTATGGATGAAGAATATCATGTGGCCACTTTCCCATTGCTGCAATTGCATTATAAATATGATAATAAAGAATAGTTTTAGATCAAGTGAGGAAATTACCCCTCTTTCCTCTGCTTTGTGGTACAAACCGTAACCAAGGAAGAAAAATTACATTTCACTTGACAACTCTGGTCATAATGAGAACTGGCCTTGTAATATAAACACATCACTGGTATCTTGACTTAAATTTGATTTACAGTTTTCATAATGCTTTCCCTTACTTATGTCTTCCTTCCTTTCCTTCTTCTCTCTTTTTATTTTTTTTATCTGTGGAGTTTCAGTTTTTATACTACAGTCTTGAACTCTGTCAGGCTCTTTCTAAGACTCATTGCAGACCATCACTTTTCCTTTCTTTGATTTTTACCTCTCTAAGTACCCAGGAAGAGTTTTGGCTTGCTTGGTAATTTATCATGCATAACATAAAGACACTGCATCCAATCAGCACAAAGATCAAGCACCCCATTGGGGAGGACAATATTTCTAAGAGAGGATCCACAGTCATGCAAACATACACTGTGAAAGAACTGTTCAGGGGGACTACCAGAGGGAAAGATGTGTGCACCATTTCAGAGCTGCCCTGAAGAGCAGCTCTGCTGTGTACACTGAACTCATGCTCTATGTCCAAGTTTTGGAAAAGGCAGAAAATATGATTAAATCTATTGTGATTAGAGGTTTGAACTCCTTCTCTGAACAGAAGGGAAAAAAGAAACATACTGAGTTCTTTTTTAATAGGAAGTGAACTGCTTTGCCTGAGTAATCAAGCTGAGAGCTGTGTGGTTCAAAGGCAATTTTAGTGTCTCACATGGAGGGAGTACCTTCTGTAGTGACTGAGAGATAGTGAAGAATGAACCTCTTAATGTGTGGTCATGAGGAGCAAAGTATACACAGGATAAAAGTATTAAAGGTGTCCAACTGGTTAACAAATCTATATTATTAAAATATAAACTCTTTGCTTGCTAAGTACTGATGCAAATTGAGAGTAGAAGGAATGTAGAATCCTGTGTAACTTCTGGGCATTTGGATACTTGTTGATGAAAAAAAAATATATTTTACTCATAATAAAGACAAGGGGAGTAGCTTTCGTCTACTTTCTCCCGTTGTAAATCTTAGGTCAACGAAGTCACACTGTTACAAAGGTGTTAAAATAAAGACCAGCTCTCTCCCTTGCATTTTCACCCAATATATTTATTAAGATCTAGATTTTATGATCTAAGTTTCAGAAGCAAGTTTCTTTATGAGTGTTGAATCTGATTTCATGCACATTGTCACCTGTTTAAGTCCTAAAATCCTTATATTGTGCCTGGCTTTTTTTACCACCTGATGGTTAAAAGAAAGAAAAGGAAAACCACATCTAAATAAGTCTGTATAGAGAGGAATAAGGATCCTGAAATGGGAACTAAATCTTAGCAATTTAAACCCAGAAATTTTGAATGGTTATTGCTTCTGCCAGAATATTCATGTCTCTATATCTTCTTTTTAATTGATCAGGGTGAATGTACCACATTTATTCATTTCATTGTTTAGATACAGACAATCCTGAACTGTATTTTGATTTTAACTTGTTTTGATTAGTTTTTAAATTACTTTATGCCTTCAACATTGTGCTTGATCACTATGATTCCCATTAAAGATTAAACAAAATCCTAGAAGTTAACCTCTTTTATTAGAAACAAAAAATCATGATGTTAGCATGTATTTCAATCAAAAGTGAAGTCACAGCATAATATTTTTAGAAAAATGAAACATTTTCTGTTACAACTAAATTATTAATAAAAGAAACTTTCTTTTTCTATTTACCAGTGGAGTTTAATCTTGTAGATTGTACACATTGTTTTAAAAGGGAACTAGGAGCTTGTCTAATCCATCATATTAAATTGCCTACTTTTTCTTCCCAGCTAAGGAGCCTGAAGTGCCAGAACCATAAACCAGGGATACTGAAATGTGTTCAGCTCTGGGGACTTCAGCACATTTTTAAATTAGTACATTTTAGCAAAGTTTCATATACCAGGTAATAAGGACCTGTCCCTTTATGCACTATGGCCGTTCACCTTCACCCTTTTTCATTGATAGCTTGTCTAACTTGAATGACCTTTCTTTGTCACGGGCTGAGAATATGCACAGTGTTAGAGATGCTCTGCAATGTGAAAAGCTGGGATGGATTTAATTATAAATTCAAGATTTAGAATAATGAACTGCAAATCTACCCAGATCAGCTGGGAAAGGCAAACATATCCCTGAAAGTGTGTTCATAAAGAAACTACTCTAGACCTTCAAGTTGCACTTGCTTTCTTAGTGCTTAGTTCTTTCAGGTTTTTACTAAGACATAAACAGAGGTACCAAAACAGCAGAAGAAACTTTATACCTGAATTGCAGGTCTGATTTGCACATCTGTTTCAAAATTTTTAAGCTTTCTGTGTTACTAGGAGTCCTGCCTTTCCTCTGGGATGATGAGCAAAGCTCTGCAACTGCCTTTTCCTGACAATAATGGAAGATAATAAGGATGCTATTAGAAGAGTCCCTGAAGTCATAAAAAGCAAAAAGCACAGAAGCCTGAAAAGATGGCAACATAAGCAATTGAAAACAGTATGTGGTGTGAACAGCCCACAAATGTCAGACTGTGCAACTTTGTGCTGAAAACAACAAAATCCAAACTGGGAGAAAGCACTCATTCTGCCGATACTACATTTAAAAAGACTAGTCAACATCAGAAAACAACAACAACAAAAAAAATCAGTTAATAGAAAAAAAAGTGCTACTCTTGCCTGTACTCTCAAGCACATCCCTTTAGGTAGGTACATTTTATTGCAGTGATACTGACTTCTGTGGCAGGCATTAAGCTACTACGGCCAGGTGTGAATTCAACAAAAAATGAAATGGAGCCTGACTTCTTTTCAAAGTAACACCAGCAGCATTCAGGGAGCAGCAGTCATTGGGGTTGGTTATGCAAACCCCAGGGGCACAGTCTAGCATGACTCTCTATGTCACAAAAAAAAAACAAACCCAAAAGCCCAAAACACAACAAGCAAAAAAAAAAACAAAAACAAAAACTCCACAAACCAAAAAAAACCCCCTTCATCCTGACAGGAGATTGTTTTACCTCTGTATCTATTCACCAGTTAAAGCTGAGGCAGCATTGTAAGGCAATTGTATACTACAAGAACCACAGAGATGTTTTGTGATGAAACAGTGTTTCATTGGAAAATACAAATTGGTGGAGTATAAAATATTTCACTGAAAACCTCCTGGGCTTCCAGCAAGCAAACATACACTGAAAGCTCAGGAAGGCTACACTTTATCCAGATTCCTGGCACATTATTCCTCTTGCAGGAGCTCTGGGACACCTAATGTGCTGATGCTAAGCACACTTGCCTGCATTCTCAACATTGGTGTCTCTACCTGATACATTTGGGGGAACAAACCTGATTCTGACAATAAACTCAGTTCTTGTCATGGAACCTGTAAATGTCTAATTCACAGTTTTGAGTCAGCCTGCTTGCAGGTTTTCTTTCAAACTGTGGACAAGAAGACTGCCTCTGTACCCTGCATAATGTACAGGAAGCCTGGAAACACAGGCTGAAGAGGATGATTTTCAGGACAGGCAGCCTCTGCAAAAGACAGAAGCTCTGGGACTTGCAGCCTCACCCAGATGTCATTTCTGGCTCTGTGGAAGGGGAGCCCTAGAAAGACTAATGAAACAACAGCAATCTGAAGCTCAGTCCCCAGGGGCTCGGTATTTAGGACTAAGGTATTTGGCAGAATGAGTGCATCCCATGTAACAGTTCTGTGAGAAAGAGGGCAGCTGTCTCTGGAGAGCTGTGCAGCTATTCCCCAGTGTTGGTTTTGGCTGGAATAGAGTTAATTTTCCTCTCAGTAGCTTGTATCTGGCTGTGGTTTGGATTTGTACTGGAAACTGTGCAGCTAATGCAAAAATGCATTGTCAAGGCCTCTTCTGCTCCTCATCCCTCTGTACCAGTGAGGAACCTGTGGGTGCACAAGAAGCTGGAAGGGAGCACAGCTAGGACAGCCCCACGTCAGTCAAAGAATGTTCCAGACCCTATGGCATCATGATCAGCAGTAAAAAGCTGGTGGAAGATGGAGGAGAGAGAGACATTGCAAGAGAAGTCATTTGCCTTCATAAGTAATATATGATGGAACCCTGCTTTCCTGGGAATGGCTGAACACCATTGGGAAATAGTGAATATATATATATATATTTTTTTTTCCTTTGCTTTGCTTTGCTTTGCTTTGCTTTGCTTTGCTTTGCTTGAGCATGCAGCTTTTGCTTTACCTATTTAACTCTATTTATCTCAACCCAGGAGTTTTCTTACTTTTACTCTTTGATTCTCTCTGCCATCCCATGGTGAGGCAGTGAGCAGGCATGTGTCTGGGCCTCAGCTGATGGATATGGTTAAACCATGACACCACATCACACGTTGCTTTAACACCACATCTAGTTTCTGATCTCCAACTGTGTTCTTCAACAGAATAAGAAAATCTTTGAATACCTTAGAAAAGAAAAATAAAGCAAGTGGTTTTCCTGTCATCTGCACGTGTCACACATTTTCTGTAGGGTAATAAGTATTCTTACATCTCAGACTTCATCAAGAACTCCTACAAATATATTTCACAAAAGTATAATACTTCTGTCAAGCACAAGTTACAGGCACAGCTCAGTCTTTTTCTGGCTTTGTTTACTGCATGAGTATTGTGGTGAGGTTGATTAGTATAGAAACAGATCAAGTTAAATCAACTCAATCCTACTATACTGAACCAAGAGGGGTTTTATTCTTCAAAACCAATCTATTACCTACTCTTTTTTAAAAATTTAATATTACCTAACTTTAGTTATTTAAAAGAATGAAGAGTTTGTAGTATAAACTTATTTTCTAGGGTCCATCTACAGCTTATATTACAAGCTTAGGCTAGCCAATTATTCTTCTAAAAATCTTAAGCTTATCCTTAACAACAGTCTTGTTTTCTTTGTTTTAAAATTTAATCTCTCATGGAATATGCATGAGTTCATTGGATAGCCAAGAAGCAAAGCAGTGAGCAGTACTAAGCAGAGGGGAACCATATGGAGAACCCTGCTCCTGCTAAGCTCAGTCTAAGCCCTGATGTGGACTGCTGGGGAGCTTCCTCGGTGTGTCATCTATGTTACTACTCTATGCAGGGCTGAAAACAACTCCTATAGAATTTTCTGCTGAACACACAGCTGGAAAGAAAATGTTCATGCCGTATGAGTTTGCTTTTTGAAGGCATTAAATTAATTTTTATGTAATTTCCTGTACTATCACCTCTCTGCATCTTGCATCAATTATGGCAATTCATAAGCAAAACTCTGTGAAGTTCCAAGCAGTACATGTGCTCTTACAGGAGATTTAAAGGAGGGTTTCTGTGATACAATGAAGTTCTCTGTTGACATTAATGAGATCCAGAGTTAGATAGAGTTATAACAAGTGAATAATGAAAATGAGTAGATTTGTTCAGTAGCTTCCCTTTCATATCAAGGTATTAGTAATATTTACTTTTTTTTACTTGGAGTTCTGTTTCAACATAATTTCCTGCAAAGGAACATATTCTTCAGCAAATTTCACGGCCTGGGAATCTGAATTTCAGCAAGAATTAAACAATGTATGATAAAGATCCCTTTTGCTTTCATTTTTGGTGTTATGAAAAAGTATTTAGGGCATAATAGAACAAAGCTCTTTATTTTCTTTAAGTGTTCATTATGGAGGGCTACACTGCATGTCAATAATAGACAGAGCTATGCATGGCATACAATCTCATAATTACACATGATAAACTGAAATATTCTTTCAGGCTATTTATACAACATTTCCTTTATGTATTGGAAAGGGACTTCTAAGCTTTTCAAAAGTGGACAAATTATGTTTTCTGCGATCAGGCAGAGTTCCAGGAAACCTTGTAATCAATAATTCAATTTACCATTTTTCAGAATTAATCCTTTTCTTAATGACTTTTTCCCTCCTTGCATTGATATGGAGTCTAGATGGAACTGCAAGGCTGCAAAATCAAAAAATATATTGTTTCCATGTTGGAAATTATGATGATGAAAATAATTCACACTGACTGAAGACAGAGACAATACCAGAAACTAGGGCAGTCCATGGCTATTACAATTATTTTTAAATACTCGGTGTCAGAGAAACAAGGGAGAATATACCAGCAGTTAAATTTCCATACGCTGATTTAGTGGTCTTTTTGCAAGGCATAAATGATGGATAAAACAGATTTGTCAGCTCTGCAGGAGATTACTGAGAATGCTTAGAGTTGAAGGTAAATCTATGTGCAGAGAAATTTATAATCCCAGTCTCAGTCTTGGTAAAACAGGGTAGGAACTGGGTGCTCTGCCACATTAGAACACTTACAAGAAAATCTGTACACTGGGCAGGATTAGTCCTTCCTTTCTTGAAATAATCTTTGGGTTCCTTACAGCAGTGAGAACAGTAAAAATGTGTTTGTATTAAACATCTCTAGATGATGGCGAATGCTGAGTGACAGTTGTTGTATAAACACAGATTAAGGGGTTGTTGGTCCATTAGATTCTTTGTAAGGATGGCATTGGTCCTCAACACTGCTACCAAGAGTAAAAAAAAGAGTTATATGAATCAAAGACCTAAGATCTCAGTTTCCTAACAAGGGAGTACCATCTGAAAAATCTCAGTGGAACAGAGAGAGACAGGGCAAAAAAAGAATTTTTAAATTAACAGATATTTACAACACTAGTAGCCTAAAAAAAAAAAAAAAAAAAAGAATATAGAATCCTGCTTCTATGAGGGCTCCTTGTGACCTGTCCACAGAGCTAGATGTATTTTTAAAGTATTGGCAATGTGGTCCCCAAAATTGATTTCATAGTGATAGAAATTATTAGGACATCTACAAGAAAAAAATTATTTTCCAATTTTAAAAATATATCTGATTATTTTATATAGGTCCAAACATCTCATTTTGAGAGCTCTAATGTAATATTTTAAGTTTGTTTTGAAATGTGGTTTTTAAATTTTTAAATTGAAGGAAAAAATATTTCAGTACTTTAAAGACAAATTAATCAACTTCAGACTGATACAACAGCAGTTTATTTTATGTTATTTTATGTTATTTTATAATTATACAAATAAATTACATTCTCCCTCTCAAAATGATATACAAACTGGATATCATTTTAATGGCAATCAATTAATTGTTTTGTGGTATTTCAAATACTGGAGTTCTCAGGAATGTCTGCCTTGGCCCAGGATCCCATAATGCCCCAGACCTTCAAAAAATCTAAGTGAATTCCAGTGAAAAACAACCGTCAACTCAGAAGAAGTTAGCTGAACTTAAGTTCTTTTCAATTAGCTATATTTGCCAAGCAAAACTCTCATTTCTCCACCTTTGGGTTTACTCTTTGATACCAGTTGTTACAAGAGAGGGCTGCTTGTAAATTGTTCTTACTGTCAGCAAGGGAAAAAACAAGTGTAATCCTAGATTTAGGACTTAGACGCTTGAACTGTTACTAAATGCCACTCTTGCACCCTTTTTCTCTGCACTTTTTTTTAGGTATGATGGAGCAACTCATAGAAACAACATTTCATGGATGAAAAATCATCATCACAGAACTTTTTAGTTAATTAGGTCTAGTGAACTCAATGACCTTGCCAGAAAAATTGGCTATTTTTCATTAAAAGTGAAAAGTGGAAAATGTTCTTTGCATGGTGTAGCATCCAAAGGAGTAATTAAGCCTCAGTGGTACTTTTGTCAAGATTTCCTCATTTATGGATCTGTTTCTAGAAAAAAAGGGTTGGTCTCACTTGAATTAATGGATTTTTAGCCTTTTTACAAACTGATGTCTTTTTACCGTTGTACACCAATTCTGGTTAAGTAATATGAGTATTCCAGAAATGCAAACATATAATGGTATAGATATTCATGAGCTAAATTTCATCATGAGTACATTTAACATGTATTGTTTTAGCTAGTTCCTGCTAATTAGGCAAACATCTGCTAAGTATGAGGCATCTGGGAGTCTTGAACTTAAAGTAAGACTGGGACTCAAGAGATATTGGCTTGGTTTCTATTTGTACATAAGACTCTTATTTTGTATGCCAGGTTTTCCCACCGTTACCTTTCCGACATGTCTTGATTGACAACTAAAAGTTGATTCATATTTGAGGAGATTATTACAAAAACCTTTGGGAGAGTTATACTGAAGTTCCTGGTGTTGTGGAAGATAATTTTCACACTCACAAATGGGAATAAAGTTGTTTAAAAAGCAATTTTAATTAAAGATGTAAAGAAAACTCTTACAACACAGATGAATGTGATCGTTCTATAAAGTTCTTAAAGAAGTATATTTTAGAGGATCTTCTCTAAAGAAAATCTTACATTTTATGCTAGACCTAATCCTACTTTTTGTCTTTCTACTCACTTCCGAAAGCTGTGCCTTGTGCCCACTTGTACTTCATAGACTGATTAAGGTAACTTTGGCAGCTTTTCTTTCAATTTTCAATTCTCAGCAGAGTTGGTGCACAGCTGTGAAATAACCACAGACCCTTTAGCCCACCAGAAAAACCTAAACAGTTTCTTTGTAAAGGCTGCACACAGTCCCCTCTTTCTTACTCTCTTTCCCAGCCTCTAGCCTTTGTGTTTTGTTTGAGGAAGTAAAAGAATCTTTATCTCTTTCTCCTTTACTCCACCAGATGTCAACACCGTGACCTTCCATTCCTGCAACTCACCTCTCCCAATTTTTGGGTGAAGGCTTGTGACAGTTTTACTTTCTGTCTCAACATCAACAGTGTATGTGCTGTTCTACCTTATTATTCACTCAGGTGGCTGATCTGCCTAGTTTTATTCTAGATACTTTGGTTGCCAAAAATAGCTCAGTTTTGCACAAAGTTTTTTTTTGATTGTTCTTTGCAAAGGAAAACACAATGCTTGAGTTTTTTACATACAGGAAGGGGAGGAAAAAGATAACCAATATGAGATGACACTATCCCTGAAGGATTTCATCCTTCAGTACCTGGCTGTTTCTGAACTGTGGTATTACTATGCAGACTTCCCCTCGACTGCATTGAAGGTGCAGTCAGCTTAGAACAACATCAGGTCTCCTCAGCTCTGGGCATTTTACAAGGCAGAAGCCACAGGGAAATGATCTGAGACCACACCTCAAGTTGTCCTGTGTTGTCCCTCAGTTGTCCCTCAGGAAGGGCCCAATGCCTTTTTTCCTTATTTCCCTTCAAAATCAGAAACATTATTGCACCCTCACGACCTGATTCCTCTGCACCTTAATTCCTTAAACTTCTTTGTAGTGTTGGGGTTTCCTCCTGTTAACTGTTCAGGTGGTCTGGGCAGAGCATGATCCTGGTTATGACATGTACAGAATCTAGCAAAACATTTTCATAATAGCCAAGGCTTCCATTGTTGCATTGCTTTTTATTGCCAGCTCAATTTAATGTTAGTTTGACCTGTGTTTATGTTATTTTGTTCTGCATCCTGTTTCTGAAAATCATCCTATTTTCAGATATGTTCTGACTGCAACCTTTAGACCTTTTATTTGTCTTATTCTTATTTTTTTCCAACCTCATGTGTTAAATATTTATGCCTTTCATCTTTATGTATGGTTCATAACAATCGATCAGTATTTCTCCATGTCCCAAATGTAAAATAAGTCTGCATAGGTGACATATGACAGTCTAGAACTGTGACTTGATACCCAGGAAAAGGATGGACAAATGAAAGCTAAGGATCTAAACCAGTACATCCCAGAGAAAAAAAAAATCAAAAAAAAACCCCAAACAAACAAATAAATGAAAGAGCTTGCAATCCTTCGTTTGAAGCAGCTGATCACTGGCTGTATGAGAGGCCAAAAAAAAAAGTATTTTCAGCGAAACTTCAGGGAGTTTGTTGTTGTTTACTTTTGTTTGTGGAAAGAAAACAACTCTTTTTTTTGTGGGTTTGGGATTCTTTAAAACTAGAAGTAAATAAGAATATATTTTCTACAACTAGCTTATAGATATAATCAGTAGTTGGGATTTCCATGGACCCTAAAAGGTCCATTTTCAAGTTCTTGCTGGTTCCTAATCATAGGAACTCTCCAAATGTGTTCAAATGACAAAATTAGGAAATAGCTCAAAATTTGTTTTGCTACTAAGGAACTGTCTTTTCACACAGAGCACTGACCATCATATGGCACATAAAACCTCCAGGTTCAAATTCCATAACAAAGTCAAAAGAATAAGAATTTAAATCTTGTCCTCCTACTGCTAAGAGAAAACCTCAACTCTTGAAAGATTTCTACTTTTTGAAAACATACCTTTTTCTATTTAGAAAAATATCTGGGACTGAAGTTACCTATTCAACACAAGCTTTTTCTAAACAAACTGCTTTTGTATTGTGTTAATCCCCCCAAAAAATTAATAAATCTCAAAGTACCATAAAACAAGGAAAAATTTCTCATTTTATCAGCTCTCTGAAAGCTACAGTGCATATTGCAAATTAGCTGCTGCTTCACTATGTGGAAATAAAATATTACTACCATACTGATAGGGGTCCCACTTCTGAGAGAACCAAAACTGTACACACAATTTTTTTTCACATAATTTCTTGTATTCCCCTTTGCTATGCATGCTTTTACACACCTAAACTGCAGATTCTGAGGGTGTGTCACTCTTTAAATGTTTAATCTATTTCAATAGCATCAGGTGAATTACTTTCAAAACAGGCAACTGATTCATATGTACTAGCAGCTACCATTTTTGTGATGTTCAATACAGAATAACTTTTTAGAAGGAAACAAGTTTTCCTTACTTTGAGGGAGATTTCTGCCTAAAGTATTATAAACATGCTATAAATATTAATATTAAATTGTCATCTAAAGTAAGCTGATTTATGTTATCGTGGTAATTTTCAAAAGTGCATGTGTATAAATTGAACCAATAAGAATTATTTTATATGAATTTCCATTAGTAGATGGTGCAATGTATTATTAATGTAAGCCAAGGGAAAGCTTTCAACACACCAAAAGTACAAAGAAAAGAAAATATAAGATTATAAAGTATCAATGGCCTTATTACCAAAAAAAAAGAAAAAATCTTCTCAACAGCACGCCAGATTATGTCAACTAAAAGTTACCTTTTAATACCTCACAAACAAAAATTATATTCTATGGAGATAATATAAGAATTACACATAATAAAATCTATAACAATTCTCTTTGCTTGAAGATATAAATAGAATTTTTCCTTTCTTCCCCACAGACAACAATTTTATTGAGCAGGCAAATTGAAGGAATAAAATCCTGATAAATAATGTTATATAAAAAATTAAATATGTTTCATCAGAAAGACATTATTTCATCCAAATCAGAATACTGTATGGATCAGAAACTGAATTGTGTCAAGACAGAGCTCTGAGCATTTTTACTTGGAAAACTAATTTTTGCATATAAGACAGAGTTGTATTTAATTCATGTCTAAAATAATTTTTTCTGAACAAATTTTTTTTTGTATGGATAGCTAAACAATGCTCCATTGCAATAATACGTTATTTCCTAATGAATAGATTTCCAATCTTGACCCTTACTTGAATTTCAGCAATTTAATCTTCACAATATGAGCTTATTTGCTATTTTTAATTGTCCTTTATAAAACAAGTTTTTACTCTCATAAGACACACTGCTTGTCACATGCATTTATAGGTATATCCTTTAAATAGGCAAACACACTTTTAATCACTGTAGTTTTTATATTGTCTGGCAAGAGAACAAAATATTATACTCGAGAAGCTCTAGGCCAAGACACAGTTTGATTCAAAAATATTTCTTTCTTTTCAGTGGAAATATAAAGGCTCCTTTGTATAAATGGTTTCTTTGTATGAATAATGCCTGTTACAGATCAGAAAGTGGCAGACATAAGATAAGAACACAATCTCTGTTTCAAAGAATTTTACATCAAAATAGCAGCTTTGTAACTAAATTACATAATAACAGCTTATCAAGTTGCACATCTTTGTCTCCATGTTCCTTTTTGCCTCCCTGAGTGGTCTAAACCAGGCTTCAATCCTACCTTTTACCCACATGCCTGATTTTACCAGCTAATTCAAAGGATCTATTAAAATTCACGAAGTTAAGCAGCAGCTGTGGAAGTATTTGCAGGGTCAAGGCCTTGTAGTTTAAATCTTTACTACATGTGTATGCAGAACCTAGCAATGGGGGGCCTTGAAGGCTCATTTGCATCTCCTTGGCAGAAACCTCAGAGCAATTTTTCTCAATACTCTAAACTCCACCTTGGAAGCCCTTTGAGGAAAAGGAAAAAAGAGGGGTACAAGCCTTCCTGAAAAGAGAACATTTTTGCAGTCAAGCTACATGGAAACGACATCAAAAGAGCTTTTCAGGTTGCAAGACTTTTACACTCTGTCATTCAAAATACATTTCTTAGCTTGATATTCATGGGAAAAATTTGGATTCTCTGAGTATATATTTTCTTTTAATTGATGTAAACTAATTTAAGAATTCATATATATATTTCCTTTTACTTTTCACTGCATATGTGTAAGCCTAATTAATTTTGCTAACAGTAGACATCATATTTGCATTTCATTGATATTCCTTTTCACTGTATTTTACTAGAAAGTTACCTCTAGGATTTTAGGCTGTGCAGAAACTAAGCAAACTCAAAGATCCCTAAGAGTCTGTGTGGGGGAGTGGCTGAGAAAAGGCTGGGGTTATATACCAGTTATAGGGACTTGGTTCAGAAAAAAAATATAGTTTGGAAATGACTCAACTGCTATCCTTCAGGAATCTTTTTAGCCATATTTTTAATAGGGTTTTTTCCTGAATTTCTTTTCTTATCTTAGATGGTAATTTTCCATTTATTCTCTGGCCTTTTAAACCTTAGTTATAGATAGAACTGAGAAAGACAACATTTTTTCTTCTTGTAGGAAAGTTCTCTTCTGAACCACAAATCAGGATGGAAATTTTAAGTGCGGACTGTTTCACATAAATTTGGAAATTGACTCAGAAATATACTGACTTTTTGTTGCCATTTCAGAGCTAAATAGATTTTCCCCAAATTCGAAGCATTTCTTTTACTCTTCTGAGTCACAGTTAGGGTATCACCATCATAGGGCCTGGAACAGCTCCCTGGGCACCAGGGTGATGACCCCAGCCCATCCTCAGGCACCTCCTTGGGGGCAGGACATCAGCCCCTGGTTTGGGACCAGGAACAGCAGAACCAGCATGAGCCCAGGCATGGCTGCATCATGACGGGGACTTTGAAGTGATGTGGTCTCTCCTATGTGCCATCTCCATGGCCATGATCTCCCCAGAGCAGGTGGAGAACCTCACACACGGTCACCACGGGCTACAGCAGACTTGTGCTACCTCTCACGTAGGAAATTAATGTGGAAACATCCTTAGAGTTAAGAAAATTACTGTCTGTCCTGGTGGTTTGCTGCACAATTCTCCAGCATGTATTTGGTCCATCCAGTACATCACTTTTTCAATTTCCAGTCACCTGTGACAGGTAAAACAGCTCAGGGATTACCCTCAATAGGATAGTAGACACACAGCCTGCTTAGGGAGTGAAAGAATTTGCTCTGCAACCATGTGGACTTTTCTTTATTGGTCGTCCTCAATGCCCAGGAATGTTCTTGGTCATAGTTTATTTAAATGGCATGGATGTAGTCCCTGACCTTTATATCTGCTCTAAAAGCCTATACTGGATAACTAGAACTTGGAAATGTGCATTGCATCAAGGGAAATGAAGATTTCTAGAATATGATGAAAGCAGTGGCTATCCTACCATAAGGTAAGGCAGCAGTGGAGATACCTAACACAGTATTTTACTGAACTAATTCAATATGAATTATTTGCCATTATCAAAAAAAAATGATATTATACTTTGTATTGATTTTTACCCTATCTTGAATCCCGTTGTGGCTTGTATTATGAACTTCAGAATTTACTAGTTACCTCTTATATCACTGTTCAGGCATTTCTAGCTTAAAACACATAGATCTTCCGTTACAGCTCTTTTATTCTATTTTATTAACCTGCTTGTTTTAATATAGACTCAGGCTGTGTTAAAGGTGCTCCAAATTCTCCTTAGTAATCACCAAAGTGTAAGAGCCCCAACAGATACTGTTAAATGTTATCATTCTTTACGTTTTATAAGTCATGGTAGTCATGCCTTTCAGCAAGACACAGCGTGGTATGCTTACATTTCTCTACTTCTCATTTATATGTTAATAACTCTCAAATGCTTTTATTTGATTTACATTCAATATTTTCTAGTGAATTGAGGTAGGGCTACCTTGTCTGAGAATAGCATCTGTTATTTCCTTTTGGCCAATCCTATTAATAGTAATATTGTAATTAAGCACATTGGGAAAAAAAAAAGTAATGCAAAAATTGTAGTAAAATTGTAGTTGTTGAAGGCACACCATTGATCCAGAGGGACAACATAAGAGTATATTAAAAGAACTGATTTACTGAAATTCTAAAAACTCTGTGGTGTGCTACATTGCAGAATGTAAGATTATCTACTTGGGATCTAATAATAAAAATTTCGTCTGTGAAAGGTGATATCTTAACTAGAAATGAAAAACGAAGAAAATCACCTGTTGGAGTTAACCATACATTGTATGCATGAAAATGGTTCACACAAGATAAAAGACCTCACTTGTTAGAAGGAAACAAGTAAAGGTCAAGATTACTAAAATTGTTGCACGAAGCACCATCACCAAAACTTCATTCTCAGGATAGGTGTAGCTCTCATCCTATTCACTATGCAGAAGATGAATCTAACTAGAACAGATAAGCTTATATGTAGAAGACAAATAGGGTGTCTCCTTTACGAGACAGAATCCAAGTAGTTTAGTTGTTTTTCTAAACTGAATGACAGATGTAGAGAGGGTATTGTCAGTGTCCACCTAAGAAGGCAACTTTGTACCAAGAGAAATAAATAAAACACTAGTATTTCCAATTTCTCTGTCTTATTGCAACATTGCTGGAGCACTATCTACTCTTTGACTGGACAAGTCTTCTGTGATGACAGTAAAGGAAATACTTGAGTTGTGTAAATTGGTTTGACACCTTAGGCAACACTTTATAAAATATTTATATGTGGGAGAGAAAGGAATGGGAAATGAGGGTACAAGAAGAACCTGTTGGGAAGTGAGACAGGGTGACAGAGAGCACAGGAGAGGCCTTTTGCTGGGGCTAGGTGTATGTGGCTGCATGTGAAATGTGATCATAGTTCAGATGCATCTGTAATTAAACTGTGTGGCTCCCACTGGGGAAAAGAAAAACCAAAACAAACAAACAAACAAAATCCCCCAAAACCCACCAAGAAATGTTAAATTATAAAGCCTAGAAGATGCAGTATTGAAAAGAAAAAATAGGCCCATAAATGTAAGGTGGAAGTTGAAAGAATTTGACCTTTCTAGAAGTGAGATCCCGAACATCTGTGCAGAGATGCTTGGGGGAAAATGTACTTTCATATAAAGATGTTTGTTTGGAGGTATTTTGTAACATGTTTATCCTGAATGACAAATGGTATTACTGAGGCTTGGGTGTCCATTCCATTGTTTTATTTTATAATTCTACATGTCATTATTCATCATTCTGTCCATGCGGAAACAATAATAGGTGAATCTGGGTTTAAAATTAACTTGCTATTTTAAAACTTCAGACTTCTGTGTTACTAGGGGCAGACCATATATCACATCATCTAATTAATTCAATAATCTTTATGCAAGTCCTACCATTAAAAACAAACAAATTAAAAAAAAAAGAAGAAAATAGGACGACAAAGAAACACAAAATGGGTTGGGGGCACATAATGCAGAACTAAATAAAAAAGATCAGCATTTTCTACCCTAAAAGTGATATTGTTTATGTTAAAAACATTCCATTATTCAAATAAGATTGCTTAAAGTTAACAATTTCTGGTGGTTTCTGTGGAAACAGGGTCAGAAAGCTATAGGTAGTCAGCGTGCTGCCATTAGCTGAGAAGATCTCTCACTTGCAGATTTCAGGAGTTGCCTGCCTGCTGGGAAATGTATAAAAAAGCAGCTCCCAAAAATTCTGCGGAATTTCAGACTGGTGGGAAGGATGTAAGATTTAAAAAAGGAGATAGTAAAAAAATGATGAAAAATTACATATATCTATGAAAGAAAACTGTACAAAAATTTTTATCAAACAATATTAAAAAGTATAATAATTTTACTTTACAAAATATAAACATTTTTAGTAAATGGAGACTTCAGATAATTTGGTATTTTTGGGAGAAATTTAATGCAGTCATAGCAGCAGCTGCTAAGGAATCTACAGATAACTATTCAAACTGCAAACCAATCAGCCCTGGTGTTAGTAGTAAGAGGCAGGAAAAAATAAGAGGTAACCCATAGTGGTTCTGGATATTGGGTTTTATATAAGAATCAATGAGAAGAGAGCTTTCATCCTATTTGTCTACCCCATATACTCCCTGGCTCACTGTCCTTGGTGCTATGTTCACTGGATCTTAGCTTCCCTTCTCAGCAGGGTTGTCCCTGCTGCTCTGGGAAGTTCAGCCAGAAACTCTGCCAGTCTACACTCATAGTTCAGTCCCAGGAGTATTTGTCATCATGTGCATCCCCTAGGGTTTGTCTCCATGCATCTCCCACATCTCCAGGATCCCACCACTTCTAGGATCTTTCCTCTAACCAGGGTCTTCACTTCTTTCTTTCCTGGTCCCCTTCCTACTTTTAAGACCGCTGCTTTGGGAATCTTTCTTTTCTACCTCTAGCCCCCAGTTTTCCTTACCCATATAGTCTGTCTGCAGAAGCACAACATGGGATCAGATACCTCAATCTTAAGAGTCTTCATTAATTATGATTAATGAAGGAGGATTAATGATGGAGGATAGTGCCAGCAATAATATTTTTGGTACAATTAGGAAATTGAAAACACATTGCAGTAGACAAAAGGATGATTTTTTGGAGAGTCAGGACATAGTCATTTGCTCTCAGAAGGAAACTCTTCTGTTCCTGCTGTGCAGTTTCTGGCTTAAGACACACTGGAAATCCTCTAGGTATTGTGAACCCAGTAATGGGCTCAAGAATATATGCATTGCTCTTTAGGAAAATATAAACCAGCTTCCTCTACTTTTTTTTTTTAATCTCAATCTGAAGAAAAATCTGTTTGACGTTATTACAAAACGATATGTTTATTTGCCCAGGTTTGAAAACGCAACAATAATGAGCAACATCTTTGCAAAATGCTTTCTTTGTGTTCTTCTTTATATGTTCCTTTCCTATCACTTGCTTTTCTAAGACCACTCTGATGCAGGAACTTGTCTGACTGATTGCTCCATACTGCTCTATTTAAACTCTCCTTCTTTTTCTGTGACCTTTATTCCCATGGGTGTTCTTAATGCTGCTCTCCTCTTAGTCCCAGCCTCCTTGATATTCATCTTGGATGCTACTATCACTGCAGCTTTGCCTTGGCCTTTTACATAGTGAAAGGGTGAATGAATCACAGGAGACCTCAAATGGATAGATGCTAAAAGGTGTGATAAGAGTGCAGAGAGCTGTCTTTTCATTTTTCACCCCTACTTATGTATTTTCTCTCTTCCTTGCAGGTTTTATGCAGGTGTATTTTTCAGGATAGTCAGGCCTGCTGAGATGTAAAATGAAGGAGTGATAAAAGTAGACAGATGCATAAAAAATGAGATTGCCACATTTTGTTTAAGGTGATTCTGTAGAAAACAAAAGGAAGGGGGAAAACTCTGTAAAGATTACTTTTTTAACACAGTGTTTTCCCTACCTCCTTTGTTTTTCCTTAAATCTCTTAGAATTCCATAATTATTAGGGAATCTGAAGAGTCATTAAAAAGAGATACACAAAAAGAATTTTATCATCTATATACTTGCAAAGAAGATGTTGCCAAATATAACCTCTTCTGAAAGCTTAAAAATGGATTGCCTTTTGAAAAATACCTGGATTTTGTAGTCAATCTTTTTTGTAAGTAGAATAAACTGATGATCATGAATGATGTAAATTCTTCTCTTTTATGGGTGGATAGGAATGGCCATCTTTGTGTTGCATTAGAAGTTCAAATGTTGTCCATGTGGTCCAGGTTTTTTTTTACAGTGTAAAGTTTTCTCTATCAGAAAAACAGTTTGTCAAGCTGAAGTGTTCTTAAAAAGTATAACTGATTGGTTTCTTATTAAAGTATTCAGGTCCAGATACTATTGTCAACAAAATGGAGCAATGGGCTGTGAAAATGGAGTTCTACTTTCAAATGGTGCAGAGAAGAGGCTTAGGTCAAGGGTTTCTTTTCCATGGTCAGAACTTTGCTACTTGTTTACTGATTTTTTTTTATGTGGGGCTAATAAACTCTGAATGTTTGGGACTTCATTCTGATAAATGCCACAACCCAGATATACAGGCTTCACAATGTCTTGGGGGACTGAAGCAGAAAACAGAATGAAAAACTTTCGCTAAAGCTATTTCTCCAATATCCAACACAATATCTATGTTGTCTTCAAAGAGTTTCTTATGCTCTGAGCTTGCAATGCTGCACCTATATTAACTACTTTTATATGACCAGTGAAATTGCAGAGGGCACAAAACATAGCCGTATTCCGCTGTACAATCTTCTTTCACTTTGATTGCTTTGATTGTGGAAAAAGTTATTTCTCACTGTTTCAAAGATAAATTTACTGATTTCCAGATGATACTTTCAGAAAATACAATGTGAAATCCCAGTTGGGATCTAAATATCTACTTCAATCTAAGATAACAATTAATTTTTCTCTTCTAATTTGTGCAATTTCATTGTCTCATTCAAAATTTCCATCAGTTTACATTTTGCAGAAATCACAGAGTAATCATGAAGACTCTAAAATATATGTGTTCTGCTATATTTTGGAAGTGCCAGGTACATTAATATCCTGGTACTTACCTAAGTCAAAGCCTGGGAAATGCAAATCAAGCTAAGTTTGATATTTGAATGACTTTTGATAAATAGATGTGACATTTTGGTAAAATGAATGATTTTGAATACATATGTCAGAGTGAGTTTAGGAAGGTTGTTTATCTATGTTTTTTATTAAGGAGGTTTATTAAGGAGGTTTAGGAAAATGTTTGTCTATGTCTATAGGCACACACATATGCCTATGCACACACAGATACACATATCTACATAAAATTCCATAAAAGCACAGAAGTTGTTAGTACTCTTAGGATTTCTGGCAACAATAAGGCTTCAGAATTTTAGCTGAATGTATTCCTTTCAATTAATATTTCAGAGTAGTTTTTTAATACATGTGCCATTACTAATAATATTAAACCTGTGAGAAAGTATGAATGACTTCCACCAAGGAACAGCTAAACTACCCTATGCTTGTAAACAATGGAAGCCACTAGCCCTCAGTGAGGCTGAATGGAAATGGTAAACTGACAGCTTAAGAACATAACTTTGTGTTCTTAAGTTTGGAGCCTTTTGGCTCCAAATTTGCCCTAGAAGTGGTGAAAGATGAAAAGATGAGAAGAGCAACATTTGGTTTGTCACCTAAGTTGCTGGCAATTAACAGAGATAATTGTAAAGAGTTCTGACTAAAAAGGCAACTTGGAGTATGAAATGACTTGTACACAAGCAGCTCCTTTGCAGCTTCTGCTGAAGTTTCTTGTTCACGCAGACCAGGGACTTGTTCTGTCTCTCTGCAGTTTCCTCTCCCTCTGCACCTATAAGTTTCCTTTGACAGACAAACTGTGTGTGAAAAGGCCACAAGCAGTTTTCAGACACAGCAGCAAAGAAATTCCCTGAATGTCCCAGCGGGCACACGTCCACATTGCTCAGAGAAACAGCCCTCTGAGGGAAAGGAAAATGGAAAAAAGAGAAAAGGGAAAAACAAAAAGAGAAAAGCAGCAATAGTATACCCTTAAAGATTCTGTGGTAAAAACTGAACAGGTGAGGCAGAAGGGCTATAAGTGACAAAAAAATTATTTTGTACCATAGTTGGAGCATTTCCTTATTTCTTTTTAGCTAACCCTGAGGCAAAACTCAGCTAACAAAAGATAGCTGCAAACTAATGTTGTCATTCACTGCACAGCTCTCTCACATATATCAGGGCCAATTTCAAGACTAAAGACTATATTTGCTACAATAATTTCTTTTGTTTCTAGTTAATCATTGTTTAAACCCTAGAATGAGATCTACCCTGTAAGAACATGTGTTGAATGAAGTGGAAAAGCTCACAGGGTGTGAAATAAAGTTAAAGTTGCAGTTTTCATGTGCAGCAGGTCTGCCCTGATGTGTTCTTTAAACTCTAAATGAATTTGGAGAAGAACATGTACTGTTAGGTGTCAGAAAGTTCCTTATATTTCAGCTGAATTAAAACAAAATGTACCTTAATATTTATCAGTTCCTAAATTTCTTTTCAATGATTGATAGTTGCATTTAAAGGTGATTTTTCATTTCAGCTGAACAAAGAATTTTAGAAATGCTACCAAGTTCACCTCTGAAATACCTTTGTAAAACAAAATATGTATTTTGCTACCTAAAAAACCCCAAAATACCAACCAACCTCACAAAAAAATTCCTCAAAAACAACCGAATAAAAACCACACACACAAAAAAAAACACAACTAAGCAAAAAAACCCAACCAAAACCACTCACCAAAAAATAAAATACAAAACTCAAACAACCAAACCAAAATGAAAAAATGCAATGGAAAAGCCCCAAGCGTTTACATATAAGATACATACCACAGATTGGGATCAGAACATAATGAGTTTCTTCCCTTGTTGTAGGCCAAATGTGTGAACAAATTGTAAATTCTTCTGCTTCATATAGAATTTTCCAGTACTTCAAAACTTTTCTGCTGTTACTCTAGCCATGTGCTTCAGTCAAATGAAATACCCTACCTGGTCTCTCAAACCTCACTGTGATCATATGCCTTTCTGTGCCTGGCTATAGCAACCATGAGATGGTGGAGTTCAGAATCCTGAGACAATGGAGAAGGGCGAAAAACAAGATCTCAGTGTCAGAGTTCGGAAGAACTGACTGTGTTCCCTTCAGAGGTCTGCTTGAAAAAGTTTTATGGCATAAGGCTCTGGAGGGAAAAGGAATACAAGGAAGTTGTTTGACATTCAAGGATCACCTCCTCCAGCTAATGAACAATCCATCCCAACAACCAAGAGGTCAGACAAAAACCACAGAAGATTGACAAAGACAAAAAGGGATTTTCTGGCAAAATTTAGACTAGAAGGTGGATGTAGGTAGAGGTAACTCAGAATATAGACACTGTCTGATAATAGAGAGACGTGCTTAGGGAAGCCATAACCCACATAGAGCCGAATGTCACAGAAGACGCTGAAGGAAGAAAATGCTTCTGTATGGATGTAACAATCCTAGACCAGGGAAAATGTCGGTCCACTGCTGAAAGAGGCTCCCAGTTTAAAATGACAGAAAATGCTGAAATGTCTTTTTCAGCTCAGTTGTGTAAGACCCACTTCCAGAATTCTGAGGACCCAGAGACCAGGGGAAAGTCTGGAGCAAGGCAGATATACCCCTGGTGCAAAAGGATCACTCAAGTGAACTGTACATGCATAAACCTAGAGGCCTTGATGCAATGCACCTGTGAGTGCTGTGGGGTCTGGCAGGTGTGTCATATAAAAATTGCCTAACCACTATTAACAAACTTTTATTGACCAGTGTGACAGGGACAAGTGCCTGAAGACTGGAGGAAAGTAAACATCACTCCCAAACTGCTGTGATAAATTTTGCATAAATTACTGGCCTGGTAGATAGCAGAAAGCAGTGATATTACCTAACCAGTCTCCAGGAAGGGGAAAAGTGTTTCCTGTAAGAGCATCAGAAACAACCTTGTGATACGTGGGCTGGATGAGAAGAGAGTGAGGTGAATTGAAAGCTATCTGAACAGCTGGACCTGGAGAGTGGTGGTCAGCAATGTAGAGTCTGGTTGGAGGTCAGTAACTGCACTTGTACCCCAGGGGTAAATATTAGCTCCAGTCCTGTTTAACATCTTCATTAATGATTTGAATGATGGTGTGTCTTCAGCAAATTCACAGATTGCACAAAATGAGGAGTCACTGATACACCAGAAAGTCATGCTATCATCCATAAAGACCTCAGCAGGATCACAGAATCACAAAATGGTTTGGGATTACAGGGAATTTTAAAAGTCATCTATTTCAACACACTTGCAATGATCCTTGCAATGAGAACCTTGACTAGATCAAGTTGCTCAGAACCCTGTCCAACATGATCTTTCCAGGGATGGTTCGTCTCCAGCCTTACTGAACAACTTTTATTAGGGTTTCATCAACTTTCTTTAACAATTTTTTGTTATGTCTAGTCTGAATCAACCCTCCTTTACCTCTTGCCAAACTCTTTTGCCTTGTCCATAGGCAGCAGACTCTGCTAAGTAGTCTAGCTCTACCTTTCTTATAAGCCCCTTTTAAATATCAAAAAACCTCAATAAGGTCTTCCTGGAACCTTCTCTTCCCCAGGCAGAGTAATCCCAACTCTGTCAGCCTTCTCTCATAGGAGAGGTTCCATTCCTCTGATCATTTTTTATGTCTCCTCTGGATCTACTCCAAAAGGTTCTAGTGTCTCCCCTGTACTGGGGATTCCAGATCTGGAGACTTCTCTCCTATGAGGAAAGCTAAGGGAAAGGACTAAGAGAGCCTAATACCTATAAATGTCTTATGATAGGGTGCAAAGGAGAAGTGTAGAGTCTCTGTCCTTGGAGACCATCAAAAGTTATGTGGACCTAGTCCTGGACAACCAGCTCTGTGTGGTCTTGCTTGAGCATGGGTCTTGAGGACAAGAAGACCTCCAAAGTCCTCTTCTAACATCAGCTATTCTGTGATTCTTTGATTCTGTGATATTGTTTGAGTGCCATGGCAGTAACACTTCTAGTGAAGCTCTAGATAGGGCAGAGCTGGAAGTCTATGACAAAGTACAGGAATCTATGAAGAGTTTCTGGAACTTCATGATACATACTCTTCATAATTCTTCTCAGTGTATTGAAATGCTCTTAATTGCAAAAATAAAATGAACCTCACAAGGAAACTACAGAAAATAATATGTGAAAAATTCTTCTGAATACAAGCCCCTACCATGGAAATACTGAAGCTGCTGTAGAGACACTGAGGGCACTAACAGGACTTAATGGCCCTGGCCCTTGTGTCCCTTGCTCATGGGATCAGGGCCCCCATTTCAGTGTAGGCCTTGGCAGACCTGCTCTAGCTATCCTCCTCTCTGGTCCTGTCTACTGCTGCGCTTGGTGGGCTTCCTTGGTCCATCCCAGCTCCAATTCCCTTTGATAGATAGCTAAAGGACAACCAGCACAGCATATTGCCACACAAGCCTTCCTTTGCTACTGTGTGACTGTGTCCCATCAGTGGGGCCACTGCCCATGGCAGCATCACTGACAGCTCCTGGCTCTCCCTCACTCATGGGGAAGTTCTGCTCCTCTGTTCCCAGACAGCTGGAGAGCCTGTATGACTACTCTGCTTTCCCTGTTACTGCTGACACTCTCACTCTCTCAAGACTGATCTTTCTTCCCTAAACCTTTCTGTATCTTTGGATTTTTAACTAGTTTCCCCTTTAGGGAGTAGCTCATTTCTAAACTATTGCCATTTCTGATTGACACCTTAGCCAAGCCCTCATGAAATTTAGAGTACTATCTTGCCTTCAGAGTAAATTTTCTCTTACATGATACTCTATAAAGAGCTTTTGATCTCCTACTGCAGAGTTCTAAAACCTTGATGTTGACTTCTCCTTTCACCTAGAATTAAAATAGCTGAAATGTTAAACTTTTTTTCCATTAGAAATGAACAGAATAGTAAAAAGGATAAAGTAGTTGCATGCATATGACATAAAAAAGAAATTATACATGATGCATGCATGTAGTTACATTTTGACATGAAAAAACTAAGGGAAAAGCAAGTACAGGTAAAGAAACCTAGATTCTGAGTCTACAAAGAGTGCAGTGTAAGGCATGTGAAAACTACCTAGCTTTTTCATGGAATTTGTCTTTTTTTTTTGCTTCTGCCTTTTCCAAGTATGTATTCTAAGTCCAAGGCTAACTTTCAGAACTAGTAAGTGCAAAACATGAAATTCTGAAAAGCCAAGATTTCAAGAAGATTGCATCCCATAATTATTTCTAGATGATACCTTAATCTCATAACAATTTCTAGACAAGTTCAATAGTGAACTATACCTAAACTGGATATGGTTTAGGTGATAGTGGGAACATGAGGCATCCATGAATCTGATCTCTTCACACAGAAATCTACAAATGAAGAGCCATTGTGACATAAATAACCACTTCCAGTAATATTTATTTGTAATACTTAAATTCCCTTTGAGCAATTAATTTTCTGTTTCCCAAATCAGACCATTAAACCTTTCCTATCTTAGTTTGATGTTTTGAACACACGTCATAGGACCAGTGGATTCCCCACAAGCTTCATAGAGACAGTTTGCTTTCTGCCTAATTTTTACCTATTTAATCTAGAATACTTCTATTTTCATACTTAGATGAAAAGACAGTAAAAAAAAAAACCAATACATTGTCAGTAATAAAAGAGACACTTAAAATCAGATGGTTAGAGGAGAACTGGACCTTGTCAAATATAAAGCAACAGGCTGTTTAATATATTAATAGTAGAAGCTCTTGGTTTGCCAGTTATTAATGATGTCTGTGCTGCTCTTAAGAACAATTGCATTACCTTGTTCTTTAACTGATCAGTAGGTAGCTTATAACAAAATCCTAAAATTTCCATTAACAACTTCTCATAAAGTGCTTCTGACCATACAAGAAGCTACCTATGAGTGTACCTGTGTGTTTTGCATATGTTAAGGAATTATTTTATCAGTGAAAGCAGCAGTTTGGTATTACTTATGACCAATTGCTACAGTGTTCAGTTGTTTCCCTGCTACAGTTGTTAGCAGAACGGGAGCACTGGAGCAGAATTCAATTCCCCAGTATCATATAGAAAAGCAACTCTTTCCTGCGCTTCTAGATTCTAATCCAATAATTACCTCTGAGAGGAACTACATCCATCAACTACATCCATTGTATTGCACATGCCTTGGCAATGCTGGGGGCTTATAACCACTGTAATTCACTTGCAGGACTCAGCTCCCAGTGAACCCAGACTGTGCACCCTTACATTCACCTTCTAAGGCTATCCTTGGTCATTCAATAACATATGTGTATTACACCTACTTTTTATACACATCTCAAAGCACAGGTGAAGTCTGTCCTGACATTGTTTGAAGAAGTCTGTAGAACTGAATAATTATAAAATTACCCCTTACCAAAAGCCAGAGTTGTTTTTTACTTCTTAAAAGTATCTTTATTTGAATTGAAATGCAGAAACAAAAATGGTAGGAAAACAACCATAGAATTTTGAAAATAATACCTCTTCATGGATAATACAAGAGTAATTTTTTTTATAAACTGTGAAACTTCTTGTTATTTTGAACCTCTTTTAGCTCTTGTAATATGGTCAGAAAATTTAAATTAATAGAGATGTGAATAAATAGATGGTTTTAATGTGATTATGAGCCACCTTAGAGCAGGACAGCAAAAGAATGGATTTAACACCTGGTAGTACGTGTTTTCATTAAGGCTTCTTGTTATCTGGGAATAGAGAAATAAAACTGCGTTACTATCTATACTGACTGTTATACTGAATTGATTATTAAAGTTGATGTACTGTTATTATTGTTCTTTTAAACAATTGGTGAATGGTTCAATACAATAATTTTTTCATGCTCTCGAGACTAATGAAACAAATTTTTACAGCTGGATTACGAATGTCATGCCAATACGCAAACCCCTAAAAGAGAGTTTCAGGATTTTCATGGAGAATAGGTATGCAATTAGGATAAATAGGTTTTTTTGGTTTTTTTGTTTGTTTGTTTTGTTTTTGTTTTTTTTTTTTGTTTGTTTGTTTTGTTAAATATTTATTTAAATTATTATTTAAATATTTTTTTAAATATTTTGTTAAGATATTTAATGGTTTGAACATCATGTGACACCTGTTTTAATGCTGCAGAATCATTGGTTTAATGTTTGCAACAAAACCAAATTGCTGTGCCACTTCTGTCAAGATGGCACTGAGAACCTTTCCCAGAAATTGTGTCTTAACAGGGGTGAAGATCCACGCTCTGATCAGCTCCTTTAAAATTCCAGTGTCAGAAACTCAACAAACGCAGATCAATCTAATTCCCCAGTACCAGCAGAGGATTGAGCTTGAAATGTGCTTTCACTAGAACTGCACTGAGTGCATCAAAACCATTTAATGTTATCTATCAAGGAGCCCTTGTTTTCTTTGTTTGTTTGGGGTATTTTTGGATGTGGGTTTGTTGGGATTTTTTGGTAATTGAAATTTCATTACTATGTCTTTAACATGCATTTTTCTAGTAAGTTATTCTGTTTCCTTTGTTTGCTCTTTGCTTGATTTGCTTGTACTTTTGAGATTAAATGACACATGCTATTATGGAACACAGGTGACACAAGCATACAAACAAACACAAATGTATAAACACAGTGAACAAAAATCTTTTAATGAATGCTTTAATTTGCACCACATAAATTAGGTACAGAGATCTAAAAGTTAATTAAAAATGTTGATTGGTGAAACTAAGAGTTATAATTAAGCTGTCTTTCCTGGGTGGCCTAGTTAAGAAATTTTACTGAAGTGGTTTTCACTACTTTTCATATAAAGATGTGTTGTAGCATGCAAATCACTTGAAACTAAATATCAGTGGACTGCAAAAATAAGGATGTGTAATCCTAGTTTTATAACTTTAAAATTTATAAACACTATAGAAAAGCATGGCAATTTATGTATTTAATCCAGTAATATACAGTTGTAAACTGTTACTATAAAAACTGTTGTGGTGTTCTCAGCATTTTAAGCATTATCTGTGTTCCATAGAACAAAGAGGCCAAATTCTGTAATGTCCTATATCCTATCAAATGGTGATGAAACAAACACATTAATTAATCAAGTGGTGTCTGTCTTCGAAGCCTCTACTCACATTGCATAGTCCAGAGCGTAAGGTGCTCTTATTTACAGAAGCTGTTGCCATGAGATAGACAAATACTTCCACTTACTTCCACTTCCACTTTTTTTTTTTTTTTTTTTTTTTTTTTTTTTTTTTTTTTTTTTTGAGTCATCTCTAATGCTATATTTCTCACTTTTAATTGTAGCTGTCAGCTTATTAACACCTATTATGGACAATGTGTAAAATGTGACAGAGGCATGTGTGAAGACTGATTTTCCCAAAGATGATTTCCTTTCCCCTTCTACTTTAATTATTTTCAGAATGATTTCTATTATCACCAAGTTTTTGGATCAGGTCCATAAAGTGTTAAATAACCCAAATGTTAGCATGCAACTTTTCTAAAGAAAAACGTCTCTGTAAAAAATTAATAATAAAACCAATCAATAAGAACCATTGAAATCTTAAGCCAGCTGAATACTTGCACAATGTATTAAAAAGAAGTATCTTATACAGAAAGTTGTACTCTGCTTCATTGAAATGTTGTGAGGCTGCAAAGTTTACTGTGGATCTTAATAAATGGACCTTCAACGAAGCCCCCTAGTCTGAATACATTTGGAATTTGGAAAAATGCAGATTTCAGACTCTGGTTGGGTCCCAATGGTCCAGCTGTGCAGTTTAAAAATTCTGCATTATTTATCTGAGAATTTCTTCTTTTCTGCAAAAAATGCAGAGATATATTCTAGTTTCTGCTCAGAGTTAATTTTTCCATTTTCTTTGATGGAGGTGGAGCCTGCAGCCATCTGGGTGTATAGGTTGTTATTCTATACCAGGCACATCATCCCTGGGGGTATGGTTTCGGGTGGAACTATAAAGGAATGTGCAGCAGAACCATGGCTGATTTTCCTCCTTTTCACAGGAGAGAGAAGCAGTAGAAGAGTGATGGGGTGGGGTTGCAGGGATGGTCCAGCTTGGGAGGGTTTGTCTGCCATTGTTTTTCATTGGCTCAGGCTCAGGGAAAAAATGCCAACTGAGACAGTGCCGTCCATCTTCTGCTTTCTCTTGGGAAGCTGTGTGTTACTGGCCATGGTAGCACTGGGACAGTTGGACCTCTGTAAGGTTTTGTTTTGTTTTGGGTTTTTTTGTGGGTTTTTTGTTTGTTTGTTTGTTTAGTGCAATCACTCTCTTTCATACACTATTGGCATTAGTATTGTTGCTGTTACTGTTTGTTTACCTTATCCTATTGCTCTTTTTTTCCAGTGAATTGTTGCCTGAAGCCATAATTTCTGCCTTTTTGTTTCTTTTTCACTGGAGAGGGGAAGTGGCTGCTTGGAGCTTAATTTCCAGCTGGTTTAAGTAACAACAGAAATTTATTCCTCCTTTAGCCACCTTTTACTGATGTGTGTGATGTTTCTCAAAAGCTTGCCTCACCATCTGCCCTGGAGTTAAGGGAACATTACCAAGTTCTTACAGGATTTAGTATGATGACAAATTTCCCATGGCCACCCTTGTGGAAAATATAAAGTTCCCTAAGTAAATCAGACTTACAGAAGGTTATATGCTCACCCTGCTAATCCTGTTTTGGCCCAACAGAATTACTTCACATAATCCAATTCTGGTGTAATTGTGCAAGCATGAATGAAATGCAGGTTTGGAAAAGTCTGAAGAAAAATGCAGCTCTGAACTTACGTATCTTTGCCTCAGAAAGTGACAATGCCTGACTTTTAGGATGAATATTATAATTTCCTTTTTCTTTACACTTTTTTTCTCCCACAAGATCTTAACAAAATAACTCTTAAATAACAATCTGCCCAAGAAGATCATTTGTTTTGGAGTAATTTATAAGGGGAGAATAACATTGATAGGTTGTTATTTTTCCATGGCGTGGGAGTTAATTTGTTATTAGTACTATGCAGTGACAGATCCTGTTTAACTGGAGTATAAATGCAGGAATTTAGAGAACTAAACCATCACTAAGTGCTGTCCTTATTCAAAGACATTAATTTGCTTGGGTAATTGTTACAGTATATAAGCAATCATTCATTGAATGAAATGTTTGGGCCTAAGAACAGTGTGATTTACAAATGTGCTTATAAAACAGTATTTTAATGGGAAAAGAAAAATTAGGCCAATAGGAAGCTAATTAAATTGAGTCTATTAAGAAGAGGTTTTAAAATATGCTCAGTAAGTATCTGAGAACATGAAGAGGTTATATTAAAAGGTATTTTTGTCCTTCTGCACAATCATCAAGTATCAGATGGTTAACTGATAGGACAGCACAGCCACTCTATTTCATGACTTTGTACAATAAACAGATCAGTTACTTGAATTACGAAATTATAAGAACATAGCATGGATGGAAGGGATCTCAAAGATCATCCAGTTCCAACCTCCCTGCCACAGGCAGGGACACCTTTCACCAGACCAAGCTGCTCAGAGCCCCTGGCCTTGAATATGTCCAAGGATTGGGTACCACAGCTGTCAGTGCCTCACCATCCTCACAGTGAAGAATTTCTCTACTGGCAAAATCAGAGATAATGGGCCAGAAGACTTTGGTGTCCAAATTTTGCTCAAGAGCATCTGAAAGTAACACACTGCGAACAACCCAATTGTTCTGTCTTAGTCTGCTGTTTAACTTTTCTCTTTTTAATATTCACAAAGCAGCACCAAAATGATAGTCCATGAACCACAGACGAGTGGACACAGCTTAAAAGCTTTCTGAAAGTGAAAATAGAGAGTGCTAGTTTGTGGTTTTCTCCTAAATTTTTATCTTTTTTTTTTTCCTCTAGAAATAATAATTAAAACCCACTACTTTCATAGAAGAACTCATTCTGTGTTTTGAGGCTTGCATAAATAAATCAGCTGTGAGGACTGACTGTGAGTGTTCCAGATGTAGCTTGTGTCTTTGTTTTAGTCAGTATTAAAAACTTTGAAGTTGTATATAAATGATAAAAATGGCAAAATGGATGGATGTTCTGCATTCTTTTAATGGTCAAGCACTAGACCTATCACTTATGCTAGTGATTTTAGATGAGAACCACTGAGAATATAGTCTTACAGAGGTCTGACTTTAGTAAATAGTAAGAAAAAAGGAACTATTTATCAAATTATTGTATAAATTAAAAAAAAATCTTGCTGTCATTCTAAATGTCATCTAATCTAAAAGTACTGGCAACTACTAGAGAAAAAAAAATTTTTTGTCTGAGGTTCACACTGAATGTTGTATTTCAGTATGGTTTCTTTCCTGTTAAGAAAAAAAAAAAGAGTATAGAAGCCTGGAGCTCTGAGTTCTCACACAGATAAGACTAAATAACACAGAATCAACACCATCTTATATAAAGAATGCATAAATAAATAAGACACTCGGTCTTTTTTACAAAACATACAGCATCAGTAAAGAATCAGTGAATCCTCAAGCAAAGGATTTTTTCCCCTTTGAAGTTCACATATTATCTATCCACTTTTTCAAAATTGTATATCCCTACTGTATTTAACTATTTGATTTTGAAGGAAAAAAATTTATTCATCACACAGATATCAGTCATGCCACAGAATGCTTCACTAAAATTTGCTTGGGTACTACATTGAGTAATACACTATCCCAAGCTATGAATGGAATTTATTTTGATCTCCATAAACTATCAGCAAGAATGCTGTTTTCTCCAGAGTATTCGTTGCATGGTGATTTCAAAGAAAAAAATACTTATCTACAGCTGAAGCCTTTACATGGCTTTGTGACTAACTGCTTGCTAGTTTTTGTTGTCTACAGAGCAGTATCTTGTAGTAGATAGTTCAGAAGATATGTTAAGTCTTCATGTCACAGTGCAACAGAGGTTGCAGATAACCAAGTTGCAGGCTTGGAAAAGGTAAATTAGACAAGACATTGGGTCAGGCTAACTTTGCTCATTTCCATACTAATTGACCCAGAGCTCCTGTAATCCTCTGTACGTGTATAAAATGCCCAGGTAATCCTAACTCTTAGAGTGGATGATGGTATTAATAATGCATTTGGAACACTAAAGTTCATTATGCTCTGGTAGTTCATACCACCAAATTTTAGCTAGCTGTGACCAACAATTTATTGTCATTTCTGAAATGTTTATTTTGTTCTTTACTTGAATTAATAGTGCTATTTTTCTATTTTACGGGATTAAAGGCTGGTATGACATCAAAGGCTTCTCTTGTAAAGTTTGGAAGCTATAGTGAACTTTCACTTCTAGGAGACATAAATTTTCTGGTCCTATGTTTTAATAAGAATTCTTCCTCATGTTAATGCATGTAAACAGGTTTTAGTGTACTTATAACACAGGAGCACACACTGTTAAGTGCACGGTTACTTTTGCCAATGAGATGAGGAAAGTTCTAGAAAATAAAAATCATTGAAAATAGATAGTGTGTAAATATATATGAAAGTATGATGGACAATTTGGTTTACTGAGAATGTGTAAGCTGATCTCAGATGGAATAGTTAATAAGTGCTGCACTATGTAGTGGAGATCCAGCACAATCAATTTTTAATCAAAACTGTGGCTTGAATGCTTGTAATCAAAACCCCATTCATTGCTGAATAATTTTAATAGGGCTGAAACAAATGTAGTCATTAGGGAACATTTCAAATCTTCTTAAAATTACTTCACTCAGAAGTAGTTAATTGAACTAATTAATAAAGTTATTCTCAAATTTAGTCTTT
This sequence comes from Prinia subflava, assembly GCF_021018805.1. Lineage (NCBI taxonomy): Eukaryota > Metazoa > Chordata > Aves > Passeriformes > Cisticolidae > Prinia > Prinia subflava. The sequence goes on from NC_086249.1 coordinate 29,901,417, forward strand.
GTTTTTAATCTGCCACTGTGAAATTTTTGTTAGTTTCGTTTTTCTTCATGTTAGTTTTCAATCCTCTCTAACACATATAACTTTGTAATATCTTTGAACACTTTGTTACAATCTTCTATATCAAACCAGATTATTGTGACTGTATAACACTGTTAAATCCTATTTCTTTTTATATTAAAATTTTGGTTTCTGTCTGGTTTTGGGGTTTTTTTTTGTTTTGGTGTAATTTTTACAAAAAGATGGCAATTTTTAAATTTCTGTCAAATGGGCAAAAACTCTTGCTTCTTGCTGTCCCAAAGGAACTGGGTTGTTTTCCATAACATTATAGACATATAGTAGTAGATTTATGGTCTATGCAACTCTTGTTAGAAAGAAGATGTATTCCAAACATCAAGCATAAAAAGGTTCGTTTAATATTTAATGAACAAGAATACTTGTTAAAAAAATTGATGTGGAGTTTATACCAAAACTGATTTTTCTGATTGTCAGGATTTTATATACCCTGATAAAGTCAACACAGAATATATATATATATATATATTTGTTGTTGTTGTTTTTTTTTGTTTTTGTTTTGTTTTGTTTTTTGTTTTTTGTATGGTAAAGCATCAGATATAACACTGGTCTCTCTGGTCTCTCTGGTGCCACTGGACTTGATGTTTTCACCCATGAACTGCCTCAGTCAAGAGGCTGAGAATTCAAAGTGTACCAAGAAAATAACCACACATTTCCCAAGGAACAACAGAACAAAACTTTGTCATCTGGGAAGGTGTGTACTAGGAATTTTATACTTTCAATTTCCCTTCTGCTCTTCATTGGTAAGCAAAAAAGGAAATCTAGCCCTTAGCCAAATGACACCTTTTATATAACGAAAATATATTTTTTGTGAGTACGGCTAGGTAATGCTTTAAATCCATTTGTCTAATGTAAGTTAATTAAGAAAAAGGGATATTAAATGCTCAGTTTCAGTTAACTGTAGATCATAACTTATTTGTAAACACTGTAATGTTAGTGGCTTTTACAGTCTCCTCTTTGCTGTGAAGTAACAGCAAAACATTTTCATGTATCTATTTTATGGCTCTCATGCAATAGAGTGAAAAAATATTTTATTAATACTATGTTGACACAGGATTCATCATAAAACCTTGAAATGCAGTAACTGGTTTAGTAAAAGTGAAATACATAACTGCATAGATGAATCCTAATAAATCATGTTATATATTATATGATGAGATGAGCTAAATGATTTCATGTTTTGTGACCCATAAAAGTAAACTGAAATTTTTTTGCCACGCTAGTGCAGTAGTGATGTTTATAGCATTTTCCTTTACAAGGAAGTGTCATCTACAAATTTTCTTGTTCATCAAGTTTACTTAGAAGATATTGCTTCATAAAATAATGTCAGACCCAGTCTAAAGATATTTTTTCATTTCCTTCCAAAACATTTCAATAGATTACATTATTACTTTACATTTTACACATTTTTCACTAGAAAGTTTTCTTAAAAGAAGGATTCAAGCCCTTTTTTGATCATGTTATTGCAGGTTTTGCTGATGGATTAAACTCAAGTTAAGGACTTCAGTGTAGGAAGAAATTTGTATCATTGAGATAGAGAACAATCAATAAACTTATAAAGATAGATATATACATGTACAAAGTCCCAACTCTCTGACTAGTATTAAAAATCTATTGTTTACTGAGTTCAGCAGAAAACTTGCTAAATACAAATACAAGCAAAGATTGTAACAGTTGGTACAAAAAATAAAGTGTGAAAGTAAAGTCCACGGCTCCTAATGGAAAGAAGGCTGAGGGCAAAATTAAAGGAAACTGAGAAGTTATATTCACATCCTAGCAGAAGTTATAACAGTATGGAAATTATAGGGTAAAAAGCATCTGCTGCTCCCTGGGTAGACCATGGTTGGCATGCTCAAAATCTATTCCATGATGAGTCCCTACATCCACAGTCTCAGCCGCAGCTCTTGCTGAGGGGTGGAATGGAGGGTGGAGCGGAGAGCAGACACGACAGCCAGGCTCTGTTGGAATCCCTGCAGGGAAGGACGCTGGGTGTTACTCTGCAGCTGATAAACTGCACAGCAGCTGGCAGCCAGGAGAGACAGGGGACGGTGTCCTGCTGCTGAGCCAGGAGCTGGGATGAAATTGCTCTCCTCAGACTGACTTGGTTCATTATAGACTAATTGTAATATTAATGCACACCTCCATCCCAAAGGTATCCCCACACTGGGAATGTGCTCTGTATTTTCTTTGACTGTATCTGTAAAATGAGGTGATGGAACATAACACTAATCAGTAACAAAGGTATCTATGATAAGAATCACTCAAGCTCCACCTTAACATACAGAAATACTATAAAAGTAAGTTGAGAATGGGGAAAAGTTAGGAAAAACTCCACCATAACTGTTGAGATGAGTTGGAGGGCTGAACTTGTTTTCTCCCTGTAGGGATACCTATTGGGTGAGAACCACTCTATGCATGCTGAAAATTTTTATCTGGGATTAGAGCTGGTCTGTGTACTGGTTTGAATATGTTTTTGTTTTTTAATACATTTTTATACATGGAAGAGCATTGATGAGTCAGGCTGGGGGTCTAGGATGTGCTGTCACCCCTGTTACTTTCTGTCAGACGTCTCAGATGATATCTGTCACTCACTTCTCTCTTCCAGGAAAGTTTGGATTGTCTGTTTAAGTAATTTGACTCTTTAGGACACATAAAAGGTTAAAGCTAGCTGCATAACTCCAAAACAAGACATCTGAAATCAGATTTCTGACAGACATATTGTCTTTAAACGTTGTCATGTTTAAAGTTATGTGAATCCTTTCAGGTTAAATCTGAAAGGCTTCACAAGTGAATCTTATCGGTCTGAACATCCTGTTTCCCCATGTGGGACAGATGCCTACACTGCCCTAATGCTGCCACATGGAGTTGCCTGTGTCAACTCACACCTCAAAGCCCTCTCTAGTGCCAACAAACAGTGGTTAAAAGTTGGTAAAGCACCATACAACTGGGTAGAGGAATGTATAATATTCTGAGGAGATATGAACTAATGATACAAACATCCTTTATGTTCCAGTTGCAAATAAATGTATCTGGGCTAGGTTAGGTGAATTAAGGCACACAGTGGATGGTATGTAAAAATGTCTAAAGAAATAGTTATATCACATAGGCTCAATAAAAAAGATATTTTTCTTCCCCTCTCTTGTTCATACTTGATTTTCAGTTTTAGATGAAGTGAAAGTTCACTCATTGTTTCTTCATATAATTTATGTATTTCCTCATTCCATACAATATTTCTATTCAATTATATAACATAGAAATTTGTCTTTGTTGCTTGATGTCTGTTAACAGTGAAGAGTTTAATGTTTGTATTCAACATTTTTGTTTTCCAGTAAGAAACTGCTTGTGTGTTAGGCATCATGACAGAATAAAATGGATATCTTTTTCTCATGCAAGATGACCTGTAATTCTACTTCTTTGAATTTATGACCTGCAAAACATTGAAATCACAGACCTGTGACCTCTTCCAGAGACTTATTTTAAATATGGACATTATGTTTCCTTATGAACACCTTGCATTTTTCATTACTGCTAATATCCTGTTCACATAAAAGGTTTCTTCTTCCTACTGTTATTTATTGAAGCCTTCCACAGTGCCTCCATAGATAATTTATAAAATTAAACATTATGTTATCAGAGTTTGGGAAGAAGTAATTGATACACATATAATATCAAGAACTTGAAACTTATCTACCTCAATATGGTCTGGCCACAAGTATCAGCAAAACAATTATAAAGTGCAGAGCTTGTGACTCAGAAGTCTGTAACCCAGGCTAAAATCCTGACTACACTACATCAGTCTCCTGTCTAGCTGAAATAAAAATATTTAATGCAATCCACTTATATATTTTCTCTAAATTTTTCAGGTTTACATATCCTTCACTTTTACTCTTCTTACTAGGAGTTCAAGCTCCATAAATGAGTTGGTCCTGAAATTAGTAAACTATTTGAAATAACTAGTAGAATAGGCATGACATTGAATAAAATCTCAGAAATGTATGCAGTGCAGGAGAATTTTATTTCTGACAATGAGAGTCATTCAAAACTGGTATTTGAATAAACAGGATGAGGCTTGCAATTCCCATTGAATTCTTATCGGTGATTGTAACTTTTATAGATATAAAAAATATTCATGACATTCAGTATTTGTCATAGTAAGGATAACATAGCACATGAAACTTGTAGTGACTCCAAGACATCTTCATGATACACCAGATCATCAGAATATAACCCAATAAATTGCCCAATAAGCATTGGCAACATCCACTTGAGGCATTCTGAAAACTCACCAACACAGCTTGCTACCAATTTTTGGAAAACCTTTTACTCATTCTGCCTCAGATTTGCTGCACCACAGCATTTTTGTGCTAAAAAGACCCCTCTTTTTGAAAAGAAATCTAAGAATGACTTGTGCACATAGAAGGCCGAAATCAAAATAACTTAAAACCCATGTATAACAACATGAGAACTATATTCTGTATGGCTATGGCCAAGTGCACTGGACATTACACCTACAACCCTGTGGCGAGTGGTCTTGTGTGATAGGCTAAGAAACAACGTAGTGGCTGTACCTGTGGGCCAGGCAACCAGAGCTGCAGCACTCAAGGTGGTTTGTGCCAGTGCAAATATTCACTCATTCCTCACCTGGGAGCCTGATCACTTCAGAGAGCCTTTTTCTTCCTTATTCATCGTCTTTCTTCATGCATTCATTTCCCTGCATCCATGTGTGCATGTGCAATTACTAAAGCTAAAAATAATTTACAATGGCAAATAATTGTGCTGCAAAAATTTTAAAAAATTAGGGCAGCCACCACTTTCAACAGATGTTCTCACTAATGCCAGTGAAAGTAGCACTGAATAGCTAACCTCCACAAAGTATTTATAGTGCTAAAAATCTGTCATAGTCTGCTAGAAATCCTAAACAGAGGGATGAATGCTGTTGAGATTATCATTATTAGTTTAATGCATGGGAATGTGACAACCTGCACATCCATTTCCGGAAATCAAGAATATTGTATAAGGATTCTTAAAGCACAAGTCTTATGAAGAGCAGCTGAGGGAACTTAGTTTGTTCAGCCTGAAGAAAAGGAGGCTGAGGGGAGACATTATTTCTCTCTATGACTTCCTAAAAGCAGGTTGTAGCCAGATGGGGGTTGACGTTTTCTGTCAGGTAACAAACAATAGAACAAGAGGAATTGACCTCAAGTTGTGCCAGGGGAGGTTTCGTTGGATATTAGGAAATATTTATTCATTGAAAATGTGGTCAAGCATAGGAACAGACTGCCCAAGGAATTTGAAATTACTGTCCCTGCAGCTATTCAAAAGGAGTGTAGATGTGGTGCTTAGGGACACAACTGGTGGGCCTGGCAGTGCTGGGTTAACAGTTGTACTCCATAATCTTAAAGGTACTTTCCAAAGTTAATGATTCTATTATTCTATGTCCGTTCATTTGGTAAATACCAAAGCCACTGAACATGTTCTGCTACATATATTGACTATCTGTCAAGACTATCTGGCTGTCAGACTCCAAACTGTAGTCAGCTGAGCACCTGTCAATAAGTAGCCTTAAGATAAATGTGGGAGTGCTACTTTATGAATGGCATATTACACATGGTTAGGCAAACGCAGAAGCCTTCCCAGCATGCTGTTTCTGTGCATTCAACTGTAGCAAGGTTGGTTTCATATGTTCTGAAAGATTTGTCTTTGTATTAGATAAAATTCCCTTTTCCTCAGCACTGCTGGAATCTTAACTTCCTCCAGACCCCTGTACCATAAGGAATGAGATGAGGAAGCAGCTGCCTAAAACAGACTGCCCTTGTTAAACCTTCTGCTTTCTGAATGTTTCAGAGTCTCAAGACTGTTTTCCTACCCAACCTTTTCTTTTTCTACATTGAACTTCTTGTCCCTCCATATGAAAATCAATACTAATATCAGGCAAGTACAGAATAAAAAAAAGTCAAAAACATTCACTTTTAATTTTTATTGTTAGGGCACAATATAAATGTATGGACAGGTTTCGGTATATAAACAGTTTCAAATAAATAATAGCTGATCTGTTTATAAGCTTGTTGAACACTGGCTCTGCTTAACTGCACCTAGAAATACAAGATAAAAATGTTGTGCTTTGCATGCTAATTAGGATCAATTAATATTTGCATAAAGTGTAGCATTATCACTTCTTCCCAAATAGTGAGGCAGATGACTTAGGAAAAAAAAAAAAAAGTAATTCTTATGGGCAGGTGTGAACATGAGCAGTCCAAAAAAACCCAAATAAACAAACACAAAAACACCAAAGGGATTGATTTTTTTGTTTGTTTGTTTAAATAGCTGCCCTTGTTAGCACCTGCTAAGTGATCATGTAGAAAGCAAATGATTTCCTCATCCCTGGAGCTGAACCCTGAATAGAGGAAGCTTTTTGTTGTTCTATGCACGAGGTGACAATTTTCTTATCCCTACTGGAGCTGCAAAAGATGTAAATGAAATTTTCAGTGAAAGAAAAAGGTCCCAAACTACTACATATGATTCTCCAAAGGCTGGACTCTCGTAACCTAATGTGGACAGGTTAATGATAAATCCCAGATTCCTTCGAGAATTATATCTCTTTTATCTATCCTGTTGATATTAATGTCTGGATTTGTGAGAAAAGAGTTAAAAGTTTATCTTTAGCAGAAAAACAGTGTATTTTTTAATGTCTCTACACATCTGTTATTCCTCTGGCAAAGAAGAACATAAATAACTAAACCTATTGCAGTCCGAGCATTAAATTCAATAGATTTTCATAGTTATGAGGGGAAACAGCTTTTGTTAAATCTTATTTTGTTGATTTCTCAGGCAAAAAGAATATGAAGGGCATTTTATGTATTATTATTTAAAAAAATTCTTATTTTTGCATTTGAAATTTCCCAATAAGCCCAACAGGAATTCAGTCCATTTCAGATTGCACTTTGTGGAGATAATAGCCATTTGAGTGATGTTTTGAAAGCTCTAAAATTTGTTACATTGCCATGATAATAAAAAAGCTGTAAAAGCTTTTTTAGTACGATGAAATCTTCAGTGAAACACATCTTTCTTCCTCCTCCTCTCCAAGCACTCATTTGCTTTTTTCCATCTTTAACTCTGATTCAACACTGAGTCGTCTGACAGTGAATTTTAGTGTATATTAGCAAAAAACAAGTATGCAATTTTTGTTTCCACTTAAAAATGCTTTTTAACAAATTAAACAACTTTAATTTAAATAATTAAAGTAAATTAATTTAAGAAATTAAAGGAACTTTGTAGCTTATCAGATAAAAACTTGATTGAAAAAGACAATATTAAATGAAAGCAATGAACCAAAAATAAGAGTCCTCCTATGCCCACCTGAAAAGTAGTCCAATGCAGGCCACAGGAGCAGGACAGTGGAAAAATCAGAATAATTGCTGTAATTTTCTTAGCTTTGTCTACATTATGTTTATAAATGCACAATAAAAACCTACATTGGAAAGAAAATTCAGTTTAATATGTGACATGATTCTATTTTCTCTTTCCACTGGGTTGATTATATGTTCATCTTTTCTCTCTAATTGTCCGTTCTTCATCATTTAATGAGGACTTCTTAAAGATGACGTGAGAAAGAACAAGCCTGAAGAGCAATTAGTGAGTTCCAAACCAAAAACCATACCAATTTCTGAACTTTTCTGTTATTTCTGTCTGTGCTAAAAGAGAAAATGGCTTTGGTTCCTAAGATGAAATGAAGAAATTTGTCTATATACAAGTTACAAGTTTCATGGGTCTGGACGAATCAAATTTGCATTAGGGATTCAGTTTAGAATTAAATAATCCTGTTTTAAAGGTCTATTTGTAGTTCATACATGCGAGCTGGTTTTCTAAGCTCTTGGTGTAGTCATTGATGATTAGCCATTACAGGTAATTTTAAATGAGCTTACCAGGCAGTAAATGTGGGAATCATAATTGCCTCGCATTGTCCAAAGCATGCAGGCACAGCAGGGATAAGCATCTGTGATCTCGGAGAGAATCTTGGAGATCTGAATCCCAAATGAAAGCAGCTGGAGGCTGCTGGTTATCCCTCATAGCCAGATATTTACATTTTGGAATATTAATCACTTTCTCAGTCTTTCACTTAAGGTGAACTCAAGTACTCCCAAGGTTCCACTGGTGGTACAGGCCAGGAATTAAATTCAGTTTCTTTATGTAAATGTTTATTGTCATTTAAGGCAGACCAGTTTGACTTAAAACTACAATTTTAGAAGGGCAGTGTTCTTCCCTAGGATCTGTGCTGAATCTCATTGCTCCCTGAGGAAGTCTTTGATATTTAGAGCTTGTTTTTTACTGCATTTCAATACCAGTTGTATGCTTTTTACATCAGGAAACAAAGGAAAACCACCTATAAAACTACATTAGTAAAGGTATTTGGGAAAGGCTATTAATTGCTGACTAAATCTCGAACAGGAGGCTTGGAGAACACTTGTGGGACATTTGTTACTGAACAGCGATGGTAGATGCCATCTGATTTCTTTGATTTTTAAGTTTTATTTTAGAGGACTTGTGCAAGTGAGTGAAATGTTCCCAATAAGGGAGAGTAAAACATTTTCTTGGATTGTCACTACAACCAGTGTTGAGGAATGTCGCGGTGCCGCTACTAAGCCCCTTGGCTTCACCCCGAGCCAGCCCAGGCACCGGAGCAAGCGGAATCCGAGCTGCCCCTCAGCGGAACGAAGGGGTCAGCCCTGTGGGTTCTTGTCCCTGGGAGAGGCCGGAACGGCAGTAGGATAACTGAAGCGACGCGCTAAGAGCGAGAAAGGAGGATCCAGCCAGCCAGACAGAGGAACCACAACTTTAATCCAACAGAGCACTGTCCAGACCGAAGTGGAACCAGGCTGAACTGGAACTGGATCCCGAACAAAGAAATGCACCAGCTTATATGCTTTCGGGGTAGGGGAGGAGAAATGGGAGTCCCTCTTTGCGGCAACCAATGGAACCTTGACACTTGGGAGATAAGGGGAAGGGTTGCAAGCCTTGAACCAATTAGGGGATAGGGGAGGGATAACACAGTGGCGGGAAGAGGGGAAAAGGTAACATGTGACCAAGGGGAACTTATGAATTTCAATTAAGGGGGGGGGGTGTACAGAACATACAGCATTGTACAGAACATACAATATAGGACCCACCAGCCTTTCATCTTTTCCACATATCTAAATCCTTCCTACTTGGTAAACCACCCATATATCTTTCAACTTCTCTCTGCCTCAAAACCCTCTTTCCTATATCCTTCTTTCAGCACCCTCTCCTTCTTCCTTAAGTCTCTCTCTTTAAATCCTCTCCCTCGTCTATCCTTCTTTTCCTTGTCACAGTCCTTCACAGCACCTGCTTGTTCCTGCTTACACTGTCCCAACTTTCTTTGTGGAGTCCAACTGAGGTTTAACATACTGAAATGGGGAAAGTCCAACCATCCACACCACCACATCTCCCCCTTTTCTTTTATTTTTGACCCTGTGAGTTCTATCTCAGATATCCGAATTGAGGGGGGTCCACCAGGTGTTCAGAACGTGGGTATGATTCTGCAAACCACTGCTGTTGAGTAGGCCATTGTTCTCGAGGAAAGCTGCGCACTTCTTCCACGATGATTTCAAGCTGTTCAGCCTGCTCGTCCTCATCAACGAAGCTTTCCTCCTCCTCCTTGAACACTTCTGGGCCTACTTCAACGGCTACTCGGTGGACTTCAGCTTTGAGTGGTGATGTGGAGGAAGAAATCAAATTCTGCAACATCTTTTTCATTAGTCCAAGGCTGGCAATAGCAACAAAAAGCACAAAAACAATTAACAGAACAGTTTTAAGAATCGATCCCGTCCAACCCGAGATCCCCCATCCCTTGAACAAATTACTGAGCCAGTCCCCGTATTCTTGTTTGATGTCTCCTATCATGTTTTCCATTTGTTTGAGTGCCTCGCGAGTCCCCTTGGCCCTAGATGTCAAATTAAAGCAGCAGAGCCCCTCAAACTCCTCACACGAGTGACCGTGGAGGAGCAGGAGGTAATCGATGGCTGCACGATTCTGGAGGGTTGCCTGCCTCGTAATTTCCTCATCTTTCAGGAGGTTTGATAGGGCCCTAGAAGTCAAACGGGATTGCTTAGCTACCCAACATTCCAAATGGCCTAATTCTCCGAGGGTCTTAGCAATGGCGACCCACGGCGCAAATACTGTGATTGCGATGCCTTTAGATCTGCTCCAATGGATAATTTCCTCATCGCAATTGTCTGCCAATTTTTTGAGAGAGTAGTCTTCTCTCTTCTTTCTAGAGTGTGCCAATAGATGTGCACCATTTGTAGAATTTTGTGTAACCCAATCCAAAATTTGTGATTTGTTGGGTGAAAACAATCCGAGGGTCCCAAAGGTGCACGGGCCTCCGGAGAGGTGAGAGGGGATACCTGCCCATGCGTGGTCTCCGCAAATCAAGAATGTTCCCCTGGGAAGTTGACGGGGATGGGCAAAGACTTGGGCTGATTTTTGGGGAGGGATTGGAGGATAACTAAAGGACACAGCGTTGCACCAATGAGTATTAAAATGGGCTTTGGAGGAGACAAAATGACGGTGGTGACGCTGGACGTGGTCGTTGCGGATATGAAAACAAGATTCGGCTCTGGCGGAACCTAGAAGCTCCAGCTCCTGAGGCTCGTTTTCTAACTTTGGAAGACTTTTAATATAATTGTACCACGCGACGATGTAATGGGCATGCTTTAGGTTATGCTCCATTTTAGCAGCTTCTTGTCTAAGTTTTTGAGCATAACCTAGAAGCATCTTGGGCATCTCACGATCTTTAAATGGGATCCCCACGAGGCAGGATGCCATGGGATTCGCGGCACTCGCTTGGTTGAGACATATGTGGTCTTGGCCCAGTGATTTGGCCAAGACAGTCCAGACGTTCTGTTGCGGCTGGGGGACGAGCCACGCCTGGGCGATGGTCAGGAGACTGGCGAAGAGGACGGCTGAACTGATGGCAGTCTTGGCGCTCATGGTTGGACGGATCTAAACAGAAACTCAGAAAAACAAATCGTTACAAAGTGGGAAATCACAGAAAAAGGGGTCCTCCCAGCCTTCTGACTGCTCCTCCTCTTCCTCTGAGTCACTGGACTCACGCCTTCTGCGGCGGAGAGCCGCGGAGGCGACTTGAGGCTTTTCGTTTTCTCGGACTTTTGTTTTTCTTTCGATATAAGGCTTTACCCATCTGGAGGGTATCCACTTCGGCCCGGCATCAGTGGAGACGCAGGCGTACCCGCGCCCCCACGTCAAAAGCGTCAGTGGACCCTCCACTTTCCCTGTTTCGGGAAACCTTACGGTCACCGGCGGATGCTGCTCACTCAGGTCCCAGTCGCGGTTGCTATTGAAATGCCGCACAACGGGCGGATCTGGTTTTTCATAAGAACAATTTAGGAAATTTAACACATAAAGTGCCCTTGCCAATCTGATTGATGGAGTTTCAACCTTCAGGACTGGTCTTTGCTGTTGAAGGACCCGTTTGACGTTCTGATGGGTCCTTTCAACAATGGCCTGACCCGTGGGGGAGTGAGGGATGCCCGTTTTATGCTCAACTCCCCATTGCTGCAGGAAATCTGCAAGCTCCCTGGAAGTATACGCAGGGCCATTATCTGTTTTAATTTCCTTGGGGATGCCCATGAAAGAGAAGGCCTGAATGAGGTGTTGGATGACGTGGGAGGCCTTCTCCCCTGCGTGTGCGGAGGCATAGACTACACCCGAGAAGGTATCAACGGACACATGCACGTACCGGAGCCTCCCGAACGCCGCCACATGGGTGACGTCGGTCTGCCAGATTTCACAACTTCCCAGCCCTCTGGGATTGACTCCGGCGTGCATGGTCGGCACGGAGTGGGATTGACACGATGGGCACGAAGCCACAATCGCCCTGGCCTGTTGCCGGGTGATACGAAATCGGCGGACCAGGGCTGGTGCATTCTGATGGAACAAAGCATGGCTGAGCTGTGCCTGTTGAAATATGTCAGGCAGTGGGGTCTTTGTCACAGGAGCAGCGAGAGCATCTGCTCTCCTGTTGCCCTCTGCAACAAACCCTGGCAAATCGGTGTGCGACCTTGTGTGCATCACGTAGAAGGGGTGCTCTCGGTGGGACACAAGCTTTATAAGCTTCGAGAGCTGCGCATAAAGCGCGTCGTTGGAAACCTGCTGTAATACTGCCTGATCAGCTCTGGACACTACCCCTGTAACATAGGCAGAGTCGGTAACTATGTTTAGCGGTCCGGGAAATCTCTCTAATGCCCTGACGACTGCGGCCAACTCAGCGACTTGAGGCGAACCCTCAACGATTTCAACATCACTGTCCCACTGCTGAGTTTCGGGATCCTCCCAGGTCATCACTGACCTGTGAGAAGCCCCGGACGCGTCTGTAAAAACGGTCAAGGCCTGGAGTGGTTTTGCACTTCGGACACTCCTCAATGCCAATTCAAAATTTCCATCCAGATTGAACAATTTGTGGGCCGGCCGATGAATTGAAATTTGGCCCGTAAAAGAGTCCAGAGCGAATTGTAGAGCTTCATTATTTTGAAGCAGAGTTTCCAACATGGGTTTGGTGATCTGGCCCGAGGATAATTTGATGGGGAGATGGATGCACTCAAAGTCACAACCGGCCAACTCGCAAAGGCGCGTACGTGCCTTGCGGATCAGCTCAGCCATGATTTCTTGTGGCCTCGTAAGTCTCTTGGGCCGGTGGTGGCTAAGAAAGACCCACTCTATGATCAGCAGTGGATCTCTCCCACCGTGGCCCTTGGTGTCATGCTGTGTGGTGTTCGAATCCCACTGAAAAATGACCCCAAAAAGATGCGGGAGCTTACCCAGCACCACGAACCGAAAGGGTAAGCCGGGGTCACATCTGTGCGCCTGGCGTGATGACAACGCCTGTTGTACCTTCTCCAGTGCTTTCCTTGCCTCCGCGGTGAGCGCCCTGGGAGAGCTAAGCTCATCTCCCCCCTTCAATAAATCGAAGAGGGGTGCTAGGTCCTCCGTGGAGAGACCCAGCCAGGGCCTCACCCAATTCAACTCTCCGCAGAGTCGATGGACATCCGCAAGGGTCCGGACTGATGTCCGGATAGCCAATTTTTGGGGAACAATGGTCCGCCGTCCGATTTCCAGCCCCAGGTATTTCCAGGGTGGCATCCGCTGAATCTTCTCTGCTTGCAGCTCAAACCCTGCAGCAACTAACAAATCTGTTACGCGTGTGAGGACTCTATCCAGTTCGCTTGTTGTTGGGGCGCAAATGAGGATATCATCCATGTAATGGTGGATGATAACCTCCTCCGCGGCTGCGCGCACAGGACGCAGCAAGGAAGAGACGTACAGCTGGCACATCACCGGGGAGTTCTTCATACCTTGGGGAAGAGCCCTCCAGTGATACCTCTTCCTTGGGGCCGCTCGGTTGATGGTAGGCACCGAGAAGGCAAAACGCGGTGCGTCATCCGGATGTAGGGGAATTTGGAAGAAGCAATCCTTCAGATCAATAACTGCCAGATTCCAATTTCGGGGCAGCATGGCAGGGGATGGCATTCCTGGTTGGAGGGATCCCATGTCCTCTATAACGTTATTAATTTGTCGAAGGTCGTGAAGGAGGCGCCAGCGCCTTCCGTCACTCTTTCGAATGACGAAGACGGGCGAGTTCCAGGGGGAATTCGTTTCCACGATATTACCCTTCTGTAACTGCTCCTCCACGAGCTCTTCGAGCGCCTTTAATTTCTCCTTGGATAGCGGCCACTGGTCAACCCACACTGGATTATCCGTTTTCCAATTCAGTTTGAGGATTGGGCGCTCCTCAGTGACCGCTAGGCAAAAAACCTGAGGGGGGTCTGGGATACTAATTGTGACCCCCCATTGGGACATGAGCTCCCTACCAAGCAGGGGCCGTTCATATTTGCAAACGAAAGGGCGCGTATATGCCAATTGCCCTTTCGGCCCCGTGAATTTCACCATGCGCGCTGATCTCTTAGCCGATTGAAAACCCCCTACTCCGGAGATATTCGCCGGCGCGTCCTCCAAGGCCCAATGTGACGGCCACTCCCGGGTGGGAATGACCGTGACATCTGCTCCTGTGTCAAAAAGAAGACCTTTATTAACGGACTCATCCCCAATGGACATCGTACATTGTATTATAGGTTTTTCTTCTGTGATCCGATGCACTGCGTTGACTGAAAGTGGCCTTTCCTCAGGGTAAACCTGATATTGATCTGGCCTGGTGTGTGGAATTGCCTGGGCCACTATTTGTCCCTTTGGGTGGAAAGCTGGGGGATGAGTGGAACGCAGCCAGACATTGAGGAACCTGGGGTCACCCTTATAGGTCCCCGGGTATACCTCAATGTCTTGCGGAGTGTATTTACAGTCCCCAACAACAATGAACTTACCTTTCCTTTGAAACGGCCAGTCCAGAAGGTCTTCGCAATCCACGCGAACTGGGTACCAGCTGGTATCTCTGAGGTGCGCACTGTGAGTGAGCCTCAACCTGTAAGGTTTACAAAATGGTGTTAACATCAAGTCCGGGAAAGTTCCCTCCTGGGAGGGGTGAAGGAAATGCCAGTCCGAGATAGTTGTCTTGGTCCAGTGACCCCCAAAGGCGTTGACTGCCTTCTCTTCTGCACTGCCCACCCTGTTGGGGTCATCATGCCGGGTGGGCCCGCACTCCCCCCCTAGTTTTTTGAATTGTGTTCGGAGTCCTCCTGCTGCGGCCGAGGCTTTGCCAGCAAGTTATGCGGGCATTGGCTCACAAAATGCCCTTTTTCATGGCAGAGGTAGCACTCGACCCGTGCTCTGGCTGGGTTCGACGCTGCCAGCTTGCGGGCCTGTGGGCGACGAAGAGTCGCATCTTCCGCAGCATGCACCTGCCGAGTTCCCTGCTTGCTTGCGGTGGTCATATGTTGAAGCAGGAAAGGGACCTTTTGCTGGCAAACTTGCAGCATCACCTGTAGAGTCCGTGGGGGTTCTGGAGGGAGACTTAAAATCGCTTGTTTGCACACATTATTAGCATTAGCAAAAACAATCTCCTCCAAAATTCTCTTACGGGCGAGCCCGTCCGTTACTTGTATTTCTAAAGCCCTAGTCATCTTGTCCACGAAATCTACAAATGATTCTGTGTCCCCTTGTCTAATCTGGGTGAATGGCGGCAGGGGTGCACGAGGCTGCATCGTGAAAAAGGCTTTGCAGGCCAGGTCTCGCACCCTAGGCAAAACTGCTGGTGGAATGAGCAGTGCCTGAATTTGAGGGGACTCGAAGGAACCTTCTCCTTCCAGCAATTCAACAGTAAGGGGATTACCTCCTTCATCAATTGCTGGGAGTGGCAGGTGCGGCAGCTCTTCCCGCAGGGCTTGCCTAAATGCAGCAAGCCATAATTCAAATTCAGCCGGTGTCATCAGGCAAGAAAATAATTGCTTTAAGTCTGCAGGAAGGGTTGTCGCAGCTGCTAGGTCTGCCTGAAGGAGGCCGCGGAAGTACGGGCTCTCTCTCCCAAACTCTTTGTGCGCCTTACATAAATCTCGAATTATAGTTTGTGAAAATGGCTGCCAATTCGGTTTAGGGTCGCCACCCCCGCGAGCCCTTCGGTAGGTGACAGGCGCAGCTGAGAGATGCACTTCCTGGTTTCCATCGCTGTTGTCTTCCGGTTCCCTACCGTGGGAACCGGAAGAGGCAGCGTGGGAACTACCATTCCAAGATGGCCTCCTTCCGGGGTGGGGAGAAGTGCCTGGCTCCGCCCCTAGGGCGGGCCAGGGGGCAGGAGTGGGAGGAGTGTCAGCGTGGGAAAAGGGAGGGACCGAAGGCGGGGTTTGGGCGGCCACAAAGGGAGGAGACATCGGGTATGTGGGAGGAGCCATGGGTGGAGCAAGGGAGGGAACAGAGGGGGCGGGTGTGGGAGGGACCAAGGGGTAAAATGGGTTGGGCAGATAAAAGGGGTTGGGCGGGTATGAAGGGGTTGGGTCAAGGAAGGGATTGGATTTCGGGGGAGGGGGACGCAGGGGAGGGGTAGGAGAACGGCGCGAACGGGCGCCATCTTGTGTGTCGCAGGCGCCATCTTGTGGCTCCTGTGACGCAGCAAGATTAAATCTAACTTTTGGTCGATAACGTGGGGAAACAGGGGAAGGGCTGCGTCCCCGGGCCGCTTGTCCAGGGCGACCCGAGGATTCCTCAGCAGTCCGGACAAGACTGCTGAGGCTGGGGGACCGGGAGTTCTGGTGAGAGCCTGGGCTGGCAGACCTAGGGTCTGCGGCTCTCCTCAGAATTCCCTTCCGAGGAACACGGGGATTGGGAGAAGGGGAACGGGAAACTGGGGCGGGCGGTCGCGTTGGCTTTTCATGCAGGGGAGAGCTGTTAGCGATCGTTTTAAATTTGACAATCAAAAACATAAAATCTTGGGGACATTTATCCGAATTGGCCGCCTTTTTTTCGATCGCCTCCCAGTAACGGGGGTTCCTCACAAGCTCCTCAGACGTGTTACTGAACTGCACGGAAAGCCACCGCACCAGCCTTTTTAACGAACCGCGGGAGAACTGAACCTTGTTCTCCTCCAAAACTCTAACAAGAACATAATAAACTCCTTTCTGGGTGGTCGAAAGCGAGGCACCCATCTCGCCGGTGTTGAAAAACCACCCTCACCCAAGACCGGACCAACTAAATCTCAAACAGAAAACCGTAACTGCCGCAACTTAAAAACCGGGCAACCCTGCACTCGCTAAAGCCACCGATCCTCCCGGCGCGCGGCACACGCAACGTCCCCAAAAACCCGACTCTCCCCCAGCTCCGAGCCTCCCTCGAGAGCTGGCAGGAGCACTCGAACGAAACAAACCCGAACGAAAAGAACTGAAAACCGCCTGGGCACGACCAAACCGGGAGCGAAAACAAAAGCGTTAACCCCCCGGTCCTGCGCAGACTTCTCCTCGGAGCCCTCCCCCGTGGCTTGGAGAGGGGGTCCTGATCGCGTGCCCCCGACGGAGGGTACTTACCTGCGGTCTTGGGGAACCCTCAGCGCACAGAAGACTTCGCCGGGAGTGCTGCCGACGAAGCTGCCTCCTGGATCTGCGAGGAGCGCTCCTCCGAAGAGGCTGCTCGACTCGCAGCGGTGGGACTGCCCTGGATCTGAAACTCTTCGGTGCTCGCGCCTGGTGCAAGCACCGCCAATCCTTACGGGGACCACAAAGAGGGAAGACAAGAGCCTCCACGGAAACTCAAGGCTTCTCCTCAGGGTCCCATCTGGGGTACCAGCCACCTGTCGCGGTGCCGCTACTAAGCCCCTTGGCTTCACCCCGAGCCAGCCCAGGCACCGGAGCAAGCGGAATCCGAGCTGCCCCTCAGCGGAACGAAGGGGTCAGCCCTGTGGGTTCTTGTCCCTGGGAGAGGCCGGAACGGCAGTAGGATAACTGAAGCGACGCGCTAAGAGCGAGAAAGGAGGATCCAGCCAGCCAGACAGAGGAACCACAACTTTAATCCAACAGAGCACTGTCCAGACCGAAGTGGAACCAGGCTGAACTGGAACTGGATCCCGAACAAAGAAATGCACCAGCTTATATGCTTTCGGGGTAGGGGAGGAGAAATGGGAGTCCCTCTTTGCGGCAACCAATGGAACCTTGACACTTGGGAGATAAGGGGAAGGGTTGCAAGCCTTGAACCAATTAGGGGATAGGGGAGGGATAACACAGTGGCGGGAAGAGGGGAAAAGGTAACATGTGACCAAGGGGAACTTATGAATTTCAATTAAGGGGGGGGGGTGTACAGAACATACAGCATTGTACAGAACATACAATATAGGACCCACCAGCCTTTCATCTTTTCCACATATCTAAATCCTTCCTACTTGGTAAACCACCCATATATCTTTCAACTTCTCTCTGCCTCAAAACCCTCTTTCCTATATCCTTCTTTCAGCACCCTCTCCTTCTTCCTTAAGTCTCTCTCTTTAAATCCTCTCCCTCGTCTATCCTTCTTTTCCTTGTCACAGTCCTTCACAGCACCTGCTTGTTCCTGCTTACACTGTCCCAACTTTCTTTGTGGAGTCCAACTGAGGTTTAACATACTGAAATGGGGAAAGTCCAACCATCCACACCACCACAGAGGAAATGAAAAAATTAAAATACATGACTGAGAAAGACAGGAACTTGAGCTACAGAAACTACTTGCAGGAGAAATCAGTCTTAGAAACTTCAAGTTATAGTTTTCGCAACATGCTGTGTACACTGAGACAGGAAAAATATGTATCTTGAGTTATAAAACATTAGATTTTGTATAGATCTATAGGCCTCATTAGCTGAATTGAAAAACAGAAAAAGGTACCTAAAACCCATTGACAGCCCTCTCTACTTATTCACTTCTCATCCTCACCTGGCATAACCACAATACATGACGGAGTCTAAGGATGCAGGGGTGAGACAGGCATTAGTACCTGTTCTGTGGGATGAGGCCACCTGGTTCACATAATCATATTTCTGTGGAAAAATAGCACAAGCATATGTGCTGTGAATATGCCAGAGAAACTCTCAGACCAAAGGAATCACAGGAACACCTGTGCAGAGTAGTAAGAGGCAAATACAGCAGCCGACGGAGTGTCCAGATGAGTGAGCAGCAGGGTGGTCCTAACAGTACTGCACTAAAACTGCAGTAGTTCTGAAAGGTCTCTTTCAGTGTCTGCATGGATAATTGCTCAATTTAACTCATTCTCCCCCTTATCACAGTAAAATTTTCTTTGCTATGTGAATCTTTTATCTTTCTTAACAGATAAAATCCATCTGATCTGAAGTGAGCTGTCTTCTGAGGAAATAAGATTTCCTAGGCTGAATTTCAGTGTGGAGTCTACCAAGAACATATTAATTTTATGAACAGTGTATAATAATCTGTTATCTTGAAGAGTGTGCTATAATTTCTTTATATGGAATATTACAATTTTAATTGCTCGGGAGCCTGACTTACTTGTACAGAAACAAGTAATCATTGTAATTCTGCTACTGAATCTTAGTGAACTATATAGCAAAAATTGTTGGAAGACTGATACTGATACATCTCCTAAAAAAAATGGGTAGAGGTGGCAAGTTTAGGGTTTGTGAGATTCTAGGGTGCCTCTGAAGATGGTAAAATGACAATCTGTGAAATTCACCAGGGATTTTTTAGTGATCAGTACAATGAGACAAATTTAAACTTAGCTTTCATGTGTAGTTGCTTTTCCATCCCATTTCCTTGAAAAGTGAGATTCAGGATTCAGTGTTTCTGAATAAACTTGCATGTACACCTTGAAGCCCAAGAGAAATAATATGTATATTGACCATTTTGTTTTCCTCTCTTTATGAAGTTTTTTGTTGGGGTTTTTTAAGGTTGTTTTGTTGTTGTTGGGATTCTTGCTGTTGTTTTTTGAGGGGTTTTTTGTGATTTTGTTGGTTAGTGTTTGGGGTTTTACACAGGGACTCATTTTAATAAATTGCTCTCTTTCACAAGCTTTGTGCAGATTCCTGTAAAGGCCGCTCCAAGTGATGACAAACCTGGTTCATGCTAAAGCAGAGACAGAGCTGATAAGCTGGTATAAGCTGATAAGCCCATATTACAAGTGGGCTAAGAGTACAGGGCATGAGAGCAAACTGAAGAGCTTCACTTAAGAGAACTCTTGAGACAAAAACTGTAATTTAGAGAGGGTTCCCACAGCATCTCATTGCTATCTCAAAGAGTGATGCGGGTTAATGAAAGGCACAGACGAAAGAGCAAACTGAGATCTAATAGCAAATGCTTGATGTGTGATGTTGATGCCTTTAAATGAAGGGATGACAGGTTTTGAAGTCACAAGAGCAAAAAGCCCCACTCCCATTATGAAAAGGCTGTTGAAGCTGTGAGGCCTCTCTCACACACCGACACAGCGATGCTGGGATGCTTAATCCTGCTATCCACGTGTTCCCTTTCTGGAGAGGTAGACAACCTGCCCCACACCCATCCCAAACCCAGTGACTCAGGCACAGTGTGAACCTGATTCTGAGTCAGACTAGAGGGTTCAGTTTTGTTTGTCCTGCTCCAGCTAGAACAGGTCTCACGGTAGGTCCCCATATATCACCTTCACAGTATTTCCACTCCTAAGGGTCCATCTCCCCTTCTTGGCCTTACTTTCCACCATTCTTCTATCTACTTTTCATGTCCTGTTTTTCCTCAGGTAACACATGAACCCATAATTTTTTCTCAGTTAGTACTAGTTCTGGTAACAAATTCATTATTTCTCATCTTGTTTCCTCGGAAAACTTATCAGTGTATGGTATCGCTGATGGTTACCTGAGAGCTGCTTGCCTTACAACACTGTACTCCCACCAATGTTCCCAACACTCCCTTCCAATTATCTGTGAAATTTGGCATTTTTTTCACATCCTCCCACTTAACCACCTGTGAGATTCAGGCACCTGTCACAACTCTAACTTTTGCTTGCTTCCTACACAGGTACTTGTTATGTTCAGCAGCTTCTGGTGTCCTGTCCAGCAGATTTTCACTTCCTGCTCCGTCACTTATCCTGAATCAGGTCCTCCTCATCTCCCTGAGAGTTCACTCACAGTCTTGACAATGTGTCCACAGTGACTGATGTGGCTGTCCTGGTCCAGTCCATCTCCCTTTGCTTGAACAGGGCACATAGTTTTGATGAGCTGGAATGGTGTCTTGCTGAAATTCTCAGAACCTTTCTTCCACTTCAGACCCCAGGTTAAGCACGTATCCTTTCAAAGGGGTTGGTGGTGGAAAAGCCATGTCATCACCTCCTTAGTTTAGGGAAGCAATTATAAGACAACTTTTAATGTCAATGATCTTTTTCATACTTGACTTCCCAGATGATTGTTTGTGATGGGTTCGTAACCTTCATCTCTATGAAAGACCAGATTCCCACATCCTCCACTCATCTGCCTGTCATCAAGGCTCTGAATTTCTGCTGTTCCCTGCAGTCACACACATCTCAGAGACAGAAAGACCACACAGAATATCTTCCACATATTGATGATGAGACTTTGTATCACTGAACCCCTACTCTCAGGCTACATGATGAAAAAAACCAGCAGGTAAGTAAAACACAGTAACTTTAGGTTTATCCCTACTTTACAGCACTAAGTAAAAAGGCAGAAGGTACTTATGTATACATAAGTATTTATGACTGATATCAGTGCACTTAACAAAACAGGACAGATTTTTCTGAATTTAAGAATCCCTAGACACTGCCTACTCATTGCTTCTGCTTGCACAGGCCTCTTGTGAAATAGAAGTAAACAACGCATTACTCAGGCCAATATTCTCAGGTGAACACCTTTCAATAACTTGCATGCTCTTGAAACAAACCGTTCTTTAATACTGTAGAAAGCTGAAATAGCTGAGTGAACTATACAGACTCATTAACAAATAGACAAGGGCTCTATACTGAAATTAAAATGAGGTGACAAAAGCTACATTTAAGGTGAAAGAGAGCCTCCCATGGTACGGTCTTGTGGTGCAGCAGTGCTAGTGAGAAGCTGTGTGGCAGGTCAATGACATGGACATTCATACTGATTTATCTTTACTAACTCAGCTGTCTGATATATTGTTATAGGTTTTGTTTTGGTTTTGGGTTTTTTTTGTTTTGTTTTTTGTTTTTTTTTTTTTTTTGTCTCAACTGTTTCATTTTTAAGGAATGAAATGATGGCTAAATTAACATTTCTGTGGAATGATGGCTAAATAAACATTACTGCATCACTTATTCTGTCTTATCTCTTTCTAGCTTCTTTTAGTGCACTCTTCTGTGCTCTAGAGAAATATTCCAGCACCTCCTGTATCCTTGATGGATAAAATGTAAGCACTCAGTAAAGTTATCTCTGAATCTCCAGAGTGTTCAAACATCTGGCACCAGGATGACTCATTCAAGGAGTGCTGTATCCCGAAATCAAATCACACAATCTGTCATTTTTGATATTAAGCAATTAGAGAGTGTTCAAAGGAGGACCATGAGGATACTGAAGGATTTTGAGTGGAAGCCTTATGAGGAGGGACTGAGGACACTTGGTATGTTCAGACTGGAGAAGAGGAGACAGGTGAGACATTGTGGTTCTCGACATCCTCAGAAGGTAAAGCAGAAGGGCAGGTACAGATCTCTACACTCTTGTGATTAGTGACAGGACTCAAAGAAACAGCATGAAGCTGTGTCAGGAGAGGTTTAGGTTGGGTATCAGGAAAAAGTTCTTCAGCCAGAGGGTGGTTGGGCACTGGAACAGGCTCCCCAGGGAAGTGGTCACCGCACAAAGCATGACAGAGTTCAAGAGCATTTGGGCAATGTTCTCAGGCACAGGGTGTGACTCTTGGGATGTCCTGTGCAGGGCCAGGAGCTGGACTTCATGATCCTGATGAGTGCCTTCCAACTCAGCATATTCTGTAATTGTATGATTCAATTAAAACAGCTCATGATAACTGTGTGTGGAAAACTCCACCAGTTATGCCAAAATTGCCTAACCCACAGATTTTCACAAAAAATAAAGTCATCTCCCTGTCTCATCTGCCTTACAGTGAACTCTACAAAGAACATGAGACATGAAACCTCCCCTTCCTCACTTCCTCACTCCACACCCAACCTTTCTGGAAGGCTCACTGGCCCTATGGCTTGACTTAATCCCACATTTTCTTCTTCCCAACTTATTGTTATGTATTGACACACAGTTCCTTGAGAGCAGTCAGACAAATCTACTGCTTAAAACTCTGCATCCTTCTTAGCCTATAAATACATCAGAAGAAGTGGCATAACAGAAATAAATAAATTGCTCCCTGTGCTCACTGAAGATAGGGCAGAAAAAGCAATAGGCTATAATGCAGTAAAAGATACTTAGGATGCTGACAGGCTTGTGGCAGAAGATTAAAATCAGACATCTAGTTTTCATTTAGCTTAATATACATGACTGAATGCTGTGATAAGTCAGCAGGTGATGACTTGTGGTATCAGCCATCCCCGCATTAATGGACAGCAGAAGAGACAAACACTTTAGTGCTTTAACAGCTTCATCTGCCTGATTTTAGCTGCCAAGACAAATCTGCTACAGCCCTTAGTTTAACCATGAAATTAAAACTTAGCATTAAGTACAGTCAAACTTTGGAATGATTTCTGAAGGATATTTGCAGAAAATATATATGAAACCTCTGTAAGGAACAGGTTACATAAACACCACTTAGGAGACTTTGATCCTGCATGTGATACAGGCAGAGGAAGCCAGAGTTTGACTCAGTGAACTCATGGATACTTGTTCCTTCTTCTCCCTGTGATTTTGTGAGCAAAACATGTAATTCTGACAAAATATCATATATCATATGGGCCACCAAAGATTTGTAGCCCTTTTTGCACTTTTGAGTCATTCAGACTTGAGACACACTGAAAACTGAAGTGAGTTTATTCTTTGTTACAATTTCATACATAGTCATTTTCTTATCAGCTTGGAAGGGTAAAATTAATTCTAATTTTTTTCCAATTTCTGTTGTGAACAACTACACTTTCCACTTTTTTTCTTCTCCTTCCAAGATTCTTTATATTAAAATGTAAAAATATTAACTTTAAAGTTTTGCCAAAACAATTCTAAGAAAGGCTAAGTTTATATATTTATTGAACTGCAAAAAAGACAATATGTTGTTTCTAGTGTATCTAACCTTATGTAATACAATTTTCAAGATTTAGATCTTTGAAGTAAAAGCATTCAAAATTAATTTAAAGTTAAGGTTTTTTTAGCACTGTATTTTCTTTTCTGTATAAATAATTACATGACTTTTCTGATTAATAATTTTGAATCAGAGAGGAAAAAAAAGAAAAAATGGTCTTATTTTTCTCCCTAGAATTAATATATACATATATCTCATTAATAAAATAATATTTTATTCAGTGCTATTTGGAGGGCCATATAAATAATGTCATTATCTCAGTGGTTCCAAACAGCTAATTTAGAAGTAAAACAATTGGTGACGAGAAAGACACCGTAACAAGTGAAGAATGAACCCTTGAATTGGACAATCAATAACTACAGGGGTGAAAATTGCCACTTCAGACTGTTATTGTAGTAGTGTGGTGCGTGAAATACATTTTACATAAACTGAGGTTGGTTCACTATGGAGTATATGAAGAATCAGGTTAAATTTGTAAATGGCTTTGGTATAAATTGTTTAACTATCAATATATCTGATGATATAATTATGTTCATAATGACCTCACATCTACCAGTAAACAGGATTTTTTTTTTTAATAAATACATTTCTGGTTGTTGGCTTTTTTTGGTCTTGCATTTGTCCTTTTTGTTCGATGTTTCTCACACTTATGTGCATGTGTATGTGTGTGTGCATATATATATACATATAAAAATATATATAAAATATATACTGTGCACAGTATAGTTAGCTTTGTTTGTAGTCTTGTTTTGGAAAGTGCCAAGTTTTATTTTCATAGCTGTTAAAATGAATATCTTAGGCAGAAGGTAAAGTACTTGCCAAGCTGATTTGCTTGAAATCAGTGTATATATGGCCAAAGCTATTAATGCAAGTAGTGGACTAAAAGCTAAAAGCAAAACAGTAAAAGCATCTCCACAGACATACCCAAAATCCTTAAAAATATCACATAATTAATAATTATCTAAATGTACAATTTGGTTTGTGGCTTATGCAAAGTAGTTCTTCCTGACATTTCAGTTTATTACTTCAACCTGAGTTTATCTGCTGAAATTTATGATTGTATATTTCTATGGTAACCCTGGAGGAGGGAAGGGAAGGGTGTCCAGGGAAGAGGAAGCAAGGATGCTACAAGAAGGAAAACAACATGAAAGTGAGAAAAACAGCCAATGGGAGGAAAATAAAAAAATCTAATTGTAAAAGCTTTTAGAGGAGACTAGACCTACACACACACAAAAGCAACAACAAAAACTAATCAAAACAAAACAAAACAACCCAGAAAATTTTCTATGGCCAAATATTTAAAATAAAATCAAAAAGACCAAACCTATTTTGAATGGAAGCTCTGAATGCCCTTACTCTGGATAAGCCATGTTTTTTATTATCAATACACATTTAATCTGGGGACTGTAGAAGAAGAGGTGGGCTTAGAAGAAGAGATGCTGGGTTTAACAGATAATTCTAAGTAACCTTAGGTCAATATCTATGCTTGCTGTGTAGCTGGAAATGAATTGAAAGTTCAATCTGAATTTATACATCAAACTAGAGACACCTAGGCTTTGAGTGTTGCCCTATATTGCTACAGGAGATGCAGTCAGCTCCAAAAGGTGATTTCATCTCATCAGATGTGTTCTTTTCTCAACCCTGATTGTTAGAGGGGACCAATTTTTAATTCAGGTAGGTGAGTCAGGCATTTAAATTTTTTTTTTTTTTTTTTTTTTTTTTTTTTTTTTTTTTTTTTTTTTTTTTTTTGTGCTAGTGGGAAGTTACTAATCTTGTGTCACTATCTGAATGAATCAATTTGCTAGTAACAGCTAACTACTGCTTTAAAATAATTTAAACATCCAAACTTTTTTTAATAGATGTTGATGTAATTTAGGGTTGGGAAAGTGAAGAAAAGAGAAGAATAATCTTTGGAGTGACCTACAGAGTTTTTGACTTAGAACAAGCTGACTATACTGAGCTCTGAAGTACTCAAGATAAATGTAGACTCTCACCATGGTACCAGGTATTTAAAACTCACTAGCTGCTTAGAAAGGAAGGAGTGTCTCCACAAGAGCATGTTCTCTGTTTTCAATCCTCTTACTACATGGTCAGTGTCAGAGAGGTGATGAGTATGATGCACTGTGATACATGGAATTAAATTAAATTGTGCACTTTTTAATATATGCCATCACAGCTCATCACCTCCATATAAATTTACACCTGGGTGTTCATGAGGCGTGAGAATAATGGAAGGCAAGTACTTGTCAATATCTCAAAAGAGAGAGTAAATAATTAAAAAACAATAATTATCTTGTATATGTTCTACTCTCGGTAATTTTACCCTTTTCTTTCCATGACTATTATAGCAATTTGGGTATTTATATATATTTTTTTGCTAGATGTAGGAGATCATCAGGGATATCACATGTGGCTCCCAAAGAGTGTTAAACAGAAACATTCCCAAAATAGAGGAATTCTAACATTAACATCACTGTCATCAAGTATCAGGCAACGCTTTCTGGTCCTCTACCTTTTCAGATTTTTCCCAATGAATAATTTAAATGAAGCTGTTTTTGCACTGCTAATTAAGTTGACTAGTGATGTTTTGCTTTTCAGAAAGAATGAACTTCATGTTTTGAAAGCAGTGAAGACTCTAGCAGAGTCCACCTTCTTCCTGATACCAAAGTCATTGCTTATGTGAATAAATGCTTTGTTAAAATGTGTGAGGAGGTGGAACC
The DNA here is from genome assembly GCF_021018805.1 of Prinia subflava. Taxonomy (NCBI): domain Eukaryota; kingdom Metazoa; phylum Chordata; class Aves; order Passeriformes; family Cisticolidae; genus Prinia; species Prinia subflava. Next base: position 29,927,867 of record NC_086249.1, read on the forward strand.
AGGTCTTAAGTCACTGTCATTCATCAACACCAGTGCCTGACTACTTGTCTTTTTACTATCTTGTATATAAAATCTCAGTGATATATAAGGTAGGGTGGAAGGGAGGAAAAGTGCACTAAACAGTTCTCTATATTGCTTATTTCATGAGAAAAAAAGAGTGGAATACAGAGAAAAATTAGTTCCAAAACTATTTAGAACAGAATTCTCCTTAAATAAATAACTAGAATCCTAAAAGTATACATACTTTTAAGTGCTCATCTTAATTATCTTTTGCTTCTTCATCAGACAAAAAAGAACAAATTCATATTTTCTGCTCGAATGACTTATTTTGTACTTCTATGGAACAAAAATAAAACAAAGTTTTCAAGGCAAAAAATAAACTTTGCATATCTTCTCTAAAAAAATATAAAAAACATGTCTATTGTATATGACTAGAATCATATCACCCACTACCTCACTAAATCAGTATGGCTCATTGTGAACAAAAGTATTCAAGTGTGTTAAGAACACATGGTCACTAGAGTAAGAGAATGTACAAAACTGTAGATGCCATATTTTCTAATGAAGTCCTTCAGCAAAAAAGTAATCTAGCTGTTTCTGTTCATTTCATAAGTTTCTACAAGACAAATATATACAGAAAAGCTGGTTGCTTATCTATTATCACCTGGAAAGGAACAGAAAAGCCAAAACCAAGAGCAAACATAATGAAATCTTCAGGTATCAAATTCCTGAAGTCTTGTTTTATTAAAAAAATGTATCATAGTCATGCCAGGAGTACAGCCTGGTTGTCTGTCACATCCCCACCCCTGTGGAGGTGAATTGCCATGTGCTTTCATGTCCTCTTGCCCCCTTTCACACATACACTTGACCTGCTGCAGTCCATGAGTTTCAGTGATTGGCGCTGCCTGCAAGAGGAAAGCAGGAGCACGAGCCAGAGTTCCCCAGCTGATGATCTCGGTCACGAATGGTTTGGCAGGTCAGGCAGCTGGGCTTTTGTACCATTCAATCCGAGCCTCAAAGGGAGGTTTCTGGATGTTGTACTCCTGCTGCTGCTCCCCAGCCTCAGCAGCTCTGCACTTCACTTCTGGACCGTGGCACTTGATGCATCACACCTGGCAGAGAGCTGCATTAGTGCCCACGACACGTGGAGAGAGGGAAGTGTAGGATGCACTGATGGAGATGGCAGCAGCCTAGGAGTATGTAGGCTTCTGATTCTCTCTGACTTTATGGCGTACTAAGATACTGATATGAAGGCTCAGGAAGGAATCTCTGCATGCAGCTCAAAACCTCTTAAACTTTAAAAAATGGATGTTGTTTTTCTTTGTTGTGTTTTGTTTGGATTTTGAGACTTTTTTTTGGTTGGTTGGTTTTGATGCAGTTATGTCTCCATCATAAATAGTGAAAAAATGTCTATGAAGATCAGAATCATCTCTTTATTTAAAACATTGTTTCATATTCACTTTGTAGATTTTCTTTTCATAAAAATATTCTGAGTCATACCAGGTACAACATTTTTTCTGTTTTCTTTTGAAAAGAATTGCAACAAAGTACAAAGTACTTAGCACTCTGTTTTTTTCAAATTCCCAATACCTGTAAAGATGAAAAGCCCAGTAACAGTCTCTGTAGACTTTGTGTCTACTCAGCCATTTTTGTCATAAGCACTTTCATATGATTTACCAGAACAGTCTTTAATTAAAGTTCAGTGACACACGCACCATACATATCCCTTTTATACCTTTCTGCACTCTGTACACTTATACTTTTTGAAGTATAACTAATTTAAATTTTATGCTCCTGTCCCTCTAAAACAATTAGCTGCTTTTAGATGCTTTCAGGTTTCTGGACTTCTTGTTTTCACTGATCAAAACCTTACATTTCTGGAGTGAAACACAAGCACTGTTCAATACAGCATAAGCTAAGCTCCATCCTGCAATATACTGCCCATTACTCACCAGGGCACAACAACAGTGCACAGAAATATAAGGCAAAAACTGAAGGTTGCAGTTCTGTTGATAACATTCTGATGGAATACCAACCCTCAAAATAAAATACACACTCAGCTCAACAGTGACTCATACATTTGAAAGTGAATAGGAAATTTGTGTAGGCAGAAAGTAATGATCAATATGAGAATTTTACAGGAGGAAGGAACTTTACCATTAAGCCCTGCTTAAAGTCTGAAAAGGCTTTGAAAAATTGTGTGAATTATAAAGTAAATTATATTGTCCCAATTTTTTTGTTAATAGACAAAAAGGGTAGTTAGTCATACTGTTGCTTTTTTTTCCAGTTGCAGAAATTCACATTTTTACCAAGTAGCAAGAGAGAAAATCCTGCCAGGAGAAATAGAAAATAAAAGATTTATTCCCAGACTGCGGTCAGTTCATGCAATGCTGATGGTCTGTGAAACCACACAAACAGATCACAGAGTACCCAGAATTCCATTATTAAAGAAGAACTTTCAAGTGGCCCATCTGTCTACTGACTGTGATTCCTAGCAACAGCCTATGACCAGCAGTATTCAGGACAGGGCAAATCAGAAGCCAGTACACTGTGCTTTCACTTGGGTCCTTATTTCCCACTTAAGTTCACAGCATGCACTCCTACTTCCCTCAAAAGACAGGAGAACGATCTGTTCTTCACCATTTTCTTAAGCATAAATTCCTGGTATGTGTCTCTACCACCCCTGTACCCTACATGAAATTTTGGCAAGATTGGGTGGGGCTTTGAGCAACCTGGTCTAGGGAAAGGTGACCCTCCCACTGTAGGCTGGTTGGAACTGGGTGATCCCTAATGTCCCTTCCAGCCCAACCCATGCTATGATTCAAAAAAAAAAAAAAATTATTGTCACCTAAACCCAAAACCAAGTAAACAAGAAACAAAAAACAACCAAACCAAAAACCCACAAAACAATGAATAACCATTTCATAACACTAAAATTCTGGATTAGGATTCATATTTCAAGCTTTGATAAGAAAATGGACGTCTTTTGAAAACATGATATATGGAAGTACTCTCAAAATGCAAATGACTACACAAGCAAAAAGCTCTTGATGTTTGACTCTACTTTTAGATGTCACTTTCTCTGATTTCAATGCACTGAACCATTTTCTAGCCTAGTGCTAAATTAAGTGAAAAGGTGTAAAAAATATATATTTACTATTGAAATACACTTAGAGAAGTGGAGTCCTTTGTTTTTATTTTTCCCATCAGATAAAATCTTCTTTAGAGAATAAAATTTTCTTGTGTGTTTTTGACTTTCACAGTTTTTCAGTGACATTCAAAAATTCAGAGGTTAGAGAATGAACATGGGGAAGGTTTATTCAATGCAACTGGGTTTAGATCTTGTCAAGCATGAAGGTGTTGTAACATAAAAGTAGAGGACTGCTGGAAAAATAATGCTTGAATTGGGAAAAGAGTGAGACTTCATCTCTCTTAATTCTTTTATCCTGCCATGAAAATACAAAGAAGAAAGTAAAATAAAAGTGTTTACAGAACGAGTGTCTTTCATAATGTTTCCTGTTGATTTTAGTGAATAATTGTAGGTTGAGAGTTTTAACTGGCAGTAGAATATCCACAAAGAAAGATCAACCTAGCAAGGAAAGGGTAGGAGGATTTGTTTTGTGCTTTATGTCTGATTGTGCAAAACATTAGAGGTGCAAAGAAAAAAAAAAAATATATAAATAAATAAATAAATTAAAAGTAACTCCTAGGAATCAACTTCACCTCACATGGACAACCTCCATTATTCTATATTTTGTTTCAAATTTAGATCACAGTGAAGTGAATACTGTACAGTGAAGTACAGAATATCTCTGACCTGTCTTTGCAATTTGTTGCAGTCTTTGATTACTCACACTGTCAACTTTTTTTCCTAAAATCTATTAATAATTTGGAGTGTTGTAGCTCATGTTCATATCCTGCAATATCTTTATGGTGCACCTCAGAAGAATCTGGCTCTGCCTTTTCTGCACTTGGCTCCTGAATTTGAAACCAATTTCCTTTCATTTTCTCCTTTCCATACTGGCAAAATCAGGTCCCTTAGTCTTTCCTTCCTTTTCCCTGAAAAGCTTATGTTCCAGACTCCTAAGCAGCTCTGGCTCTTCAGTTACTAATTCCTTTATTTCAATATTTCTTGAGTACTAGGGAGACCAAAATGGGAATGATACTTTGGATGCTGCATTCTTAGTGCCAAATGAAGAAGAACGACTCTGGCCTACTGGCTACACTATTTCTCATCTCATTTCTCTTTCTCATCTCATTTCTCTTTCTCATTATTCTCGTCACGTCTGCCAGGACACACTCCTGATTAAGGTTTCAGTTGGCCACTAGGACATCTCAAACCCTTTCTGTTAAAGTGGTTGCTAGCCAGTATGTCCCTAGTATTTGCAAGATGTTGCATTCAGCTTTGTTAAACTTCATAAAATCTCATCTCTGCCAGCTTCTCTTAGTTTGATACCATGTGAATATGGTATTGCACTTCATCCCATTTTACAGGTCAGCAATGAAGGCATTAAACAACATCAGTCTCAATATCAGCCCTTGAAAATGACTAAGATTCCTTTACTTTTCCCAACCGTAATGTTACTATACCCCATATATGGAATCAGGACATAGTGTGGATGTGATGCCTCTTCAAGATGAAAATAATGCCACAGACTGTAAACGTATTATTTTATAAGAAATCATTGATTACATGCAGAGCAGTTATTCATTTGGTCTTCATTTTGTCCCTGCCATACCAAATACAAATTTTCTCAGTACTGTTCAACATCCTTTCACCAATAAGAAATTACAACCAACTTTTAATCACTTGTTTTAGGAGTTTGATGTTTCAATGTTCCATATGTCTTTTGTTGATGAGGTTCAAGGACCTTAGTGAATATGCTCAACCAAATGGAAGAGTTATCCTGTCATTAGAATGCTTACTGTATGGGATATGGGAGGACAGTTATTGATACTGTTTTCTTATTCTAAGCATAAATAAGCATACTGTACCTTTCATAGGTCATGAAGAAAAGGCAGCAGAATGATAAGTCTGAGCTAATAAATATCAACTAATGGTGTCACAGGGATTTGGGGTATCTTGGTTTGAGGGCAGAGTACTTTTTAAAATGTTATATATACATATAATTTATACAGTCAAGACTGGTTAAACCACAGTGTTGAGCCACGGTTGATTTCCATCTTCATGTATTATGTTCTAGACAAGCCAAGGCTTCTGGCACAGAAGTTCTAATTTGAATTAGGAACACTTCCTCATGTGGGAAATTACTGCAATGTGCCAGAGAACATTCATGGCAAACTTATGTTACTGTTGGTAAAATAAAATGACTCCTCAGATGCAGAATAAGCTACAAGTATGAAAAGACACTTTGTCAGTATGACTGAAATTTCTCTAGAAAATTCTGTTGATTTAACTTGTAAGGAGCAGTGTAGGCTTGACCTTAGGGATACATTTTAGATTTACATACCCAGCTGTTTTTTTGTGTGTGTGAATTTTTATGCATATATACATGTATGTGTATGCTTTATTCAGAGCAATATTGTATTGTTTGGTATTTTTAAAGTACTAAAAGATTTTTAAATTCAGAAGTGCCTTCAGCATGATGTAGCATAGTGATAAGAGTTGCAAGTCTAGGTCAAGCATGGAAAATTCCCACAACTCCAGTATCTCCAGTATCCATGTAAAAACATGTTTTTAAAGTGAAGAAATTTTTTAAATTTATTTTAACTGATTCTCTTGTAAGAAACTGTATTATAATTACAAACGTATTGAACCTTTTTGTTGTTGTTGTTTCCTTTTCCTCAGAAAACTCCACTTTGTTCCATTTTGTGGCCTGTTTCATTGCTGTGTCTGGTTAATGCAGTCATGTTTCATTACTCTATTGACACAGCAGAACACAGTGTTACTGGTGCAACTGAATGTGTCAGATCAAAAATATGGTACAACAGCCTGGGAAATTAAACAATTTCTTTTTCTTTCATGTTAAAAGAAGGCAGACATTTAATAAAGCTCTGAAAACATTCAGTTAGAATTATATTTAAAACTTCAAATTTGTAATCTGTTATGGTTCATGTGCAAAACATTACATTTCCAGGCAAACACAGTAAAAGTGCAGTTTCTGCTTTGTGGTTGATAAGGGAAATACTCAGAAGTCTGGCAGGCTTCCCATCCTTGGGAATATGTGACTTAAATCTGATCCATTCAGTAGGTCCCTGTTCAACATCTACTGAAGTCATGCAGCTCCATGTGATTGCAAAGGGAAGAGAATTGCCACTTCACACAAAAATCTACCTCAGTGGCTCTCACTTCGAGGCAGATGTGCAGAATGAGCTGCATGCAAAATTTAAGAAAAATAAAGAAATTATGTCACTGCAGGGATACAGTGATTTAAAGATAATGCCCAAAGTGGTACATCTTTACTGCTACCTATGTTGTGGAAGGCTCTTTGTCCTTTATCTTAAGGAAAAGTTGAATAGTTGCAGAAAAATGTGAGATGGTGAATTACTTTCTTGATGGGAACACCACAAAAAATAAAACAAAGAATGTTTTATTCAGTGCACAGTATTTCGGTTTCATGGAAATGGTTTTTTAGGAACTTTCTGCTTTTTCTCTCTGTCTGGCTATTGCTAGATTTCTGAGACAAGAGAAAATTATGCTGATGGCAGAAACCTTTAATATATAAATGTCCAAGAGGAATAATGTAGGTGGCAGAGTCATGGTTACAGCAATGTTGCATTTTCTCGTGTGACTCTAAAATGACCTTATATATGTGGGACTCCAGGTGGATTACAGTGTTGAAAACCTGCTGTTTCTGTTCTCATTCTGGATAAATCTCTAAACTAAGATACTTTAGGCTTCAAAAATGTGCCTCAGCAATGTTGTTACTGTATTCACTGACACTATCTTAATCAGATCTTCTTAGCTAGCACTTTGGAAGCTAGTGAAACAATAGAAATTCCATCAGGATTCTTTTCTCATTTCAGTTCTACTTATTGTACTGAGTTGATGTTTTGCTTTTTTTTCATAAAGACACACTAGTATTTGCAATTTTCTCTCCTTCTTTTCTTTTGGAAGCAAGCAAACAACAAACCTCGAGTATTTTACCAAACAGTGAACAAATTCATTTTCCAAGTGAATACTCATCAACAAGACTTGGCTTTCTTTTGCTTTGCTATATTGCAACCAGTGTTGGAGTTACAACCACTACTGGGGTTTTGATGGAGCCACAGTCTCTCCACAAACAAATCTTTTTCCTGGTTTTTTCCCTCATGTAGCTAAAATGCCAGCTTGTTGCTAAACAAAGGCTGGTGGGTGTGCATCCCCTCCTCACTTGGGCCGTTCTTATGCAGATCAGAGGTGTCACCATCACACAAAAAAAACTCTCTTCCTCCCCTTGGGCTGGGGGATGCAAACCTGGCCCCATCAAAGCACACTCTGCTTTTGCAAATGGCCAATTTTTGAGTCATTAACCTTTAACATTTCGATCTCTTTAACACCTGACACACCTCAGAATAAATTATACCCACCCAATTTCTGTAAGATGATTGTAGCTGGATGTGTACTATGGGCAAGGCTTATCCTTGTCAGCCACCTTCCGTTTTTTCACTAAAAATAAGGAAATTATATAGGATAAGGATAAACCATGCAATTAAAGGAATGCTGTCCAAATTTTAGTAGCTACAAAATGTTATTCCTAAACCATTCACCAAAGGATCCTGTTCCTCTATCATCCTTTAGATTAATTTTTCTACAACTAATTGGCAGTTATTGCTTTATTATTAGAATTAATTTGTTTCATTATTCTTTAGTTAATTAGATGTTAATTTAAAATCAATTTAGTTGGAAACAAAACACATTAGTGTACAAAACATTAGATAATTTTTTATCTTGATTTAAAAGGTAATAAAAGTTGACCCTTCCCAAATACTAAAAGGCCAATAAAGATTTGGTGGACTGGATTGGATACAAGCTGTTCACACTCTTTCAAAGTTAGTTACGAATTAAAGATTTGGTCAAGACAGCATTTCAAACAGATGAGAACAACCTTTGAAGATTGTCCACTTTTTTGTACTTTGCTCATCAGAAAGTCTTCTTTCTATACTCCCTTCCTCCCTATCAAAAAGCTTTTGAAAACTGACTGGTGACTGGAAAGAATGTATAGGTAAAGTTCTGCTTATCCTTGTCCTTATATGTCAGGCATTCACAATGATAAGGTGAAATTAGGGAGGTGGGAGCAGAATTACTGCCTCCTGTTCCCTCACAGGGGTGCTGGAATGAGTAACAGATGTCCAACCTCTTCAGAACTTCATAGCATCTCCTCCCTGTGAATGTCTCAGTCAATTTTGAATAGGTGGTAAGAGGCTGTGAATAACCAAGCTTGACTTTTTCATCCAAAAGATAGGATGTTAAAAAAAGACCAGCAATGGGATGAGAAATATAGATGCTGTACTGTCTAGCACCTAAAATGAGAAATTCCTAGGTCCCCCTTTCTGAAGCACTAACCCTTTGCCTAGGAGTAGATTTGGGGTTCGTAATATTGGAAGAGAAGGAAGGTTAAACTTGTGGTACTGAAAAAATCACACAATTTTGAAGTTGTTTCAGACATTGTTTCATACTACTTCAGGGACTGAACACCTGCCAATTCAAAATTGTAGTACTAATCCACCTGTCAAAATTTTATAAAACTATTGAGATCTTCAACAAAGAAATACAATCCGTATTTTTTTTTCCTTGGGTTAAATGTACTGTGAAATTTATGAGATGTGCAAAATTTTTCTTTACAAGCATTATAATCCAACAAAGACATTTCATGTACAGCTCTATTTGAAGTAGATAATAGCGTCTGCCATGATATACACTGCTGAAGAGAAATATATGCTTTTAAACATCAGGAAGAAAATTAATTTTCCTGTATACAAGAGCTTTGGGGAAACATAAATGACACTTCATCATGTTTGGTTGTATTTTTTTTTTCTTTTTTAATGTAATTCAAACATTTCAACAACTAAAAATCCTGTCTAAGTCTAGGGTTTTTATGTACATTCTTTAAGGTGATTTTATTCCCATTAGAGATACTTAGCATTCACAAAAGCCTGTTTTCAGTTAAAAAACCTTGTTAAAACATGCATTTAAATTTCTAAATCAAGATTTTCATGTGATTTCTCTCTAAATAATACCTCAGAAAAAGACATGGAATTAAATTGAATTTGGAGTAACCTGATGAAGACAAGGCCATTTCTACTTTTAATAGGAATAACAAATCTTCTTAAAAGCACCTGGATATTGTCAAACACATAATGTACTCTCATATTAGTTATAGTAACCATTTTTAATATTGAAACATACAGTCTGAATTAGGTAATCTAATGTCTTAGAAATAGATTTCATATAATTAACTTATTCCTCTTTCCCTGGGCATTTTGACCTGACATCCTCTTGTGCTCTGCTTAAGACCAACTTTGGAAATTTTATTGTTTTAAAAGGTCCTTTCACTTTCTTAGTGATAAAGAGATGAAGTACACTGTAGTGAGGAGAAAGCTGCAGTCCCTGAGTTTCAGTCTCGCAATTGCAAATCAAAACTAAAAGAAATATGTCACAGGAGTCATCCTTCTAGCATCTGTAAAGGCATTGGTTAACTTCTTTCCATTAACTTGTGACCCCAACATTAAGCAAAGTAATGCAGGGGCAGCTGTTGACCACTAAAATGTGGTTCATTTTTCTTCCTTACCTTCCATTCTCCATGTCGAACTTTCATAAAAGATCTGTAAAGGAAATATACAGCATAGTCTATGTGCAAGTTTGCATGGAGTATGAATGAGCATGTGTATGTGCTTAAAAATAGCAGAAGAAAAGTTCCAGCAGGGTTTAGACAAGTGGTGAATGTGCAGCTTGTGAAGAGACTGAAAGCAGCCACCCATGGATGACAGCAAGGCATTGAGCTGAGTGTTGAAGATAAGCTACACAGGAGCTAAACCCACAGCAGAGTTGTGGAGTAATCTCAAAGAGATGCTGCTCAGCATGGCCCCGTGCCTTTGTCAGAAGCCTGAAAGGCTGCAAAGAGCAATGCCACTCCAGAGGAGCCTGGAAGATATGAAGAGGAATCAAGGTGAATAATTTCTTCTCCTCTCTTCCATCCTGTGTAATAATGATCAAAATATTACAACAGACATATCTCATATTTTCACATGTGAGTATGAAACTGTGAATGCCAATTTGGTATTTGCTATGATAAAAATAATCTATTTCCTCTGTAACACCTCTTCTTAATTTTGCATATTAGTTAAACATTCACACAGAGTCAGATTGATAAACCTGAAGAGTTATGATATAAAATGGATTTTTTTTCTGTCCTCATTGAGTTCTGTGTCACATCCTCTGAGGAATTTACTTATACATTTACTGCACTTCCAAAATTAATTTTTTCAGTCTTTGCTTCTCTGGACTGTCAAGAGTGGAGAACAATTCCATGACAGGAAGAGGACAATGTTTGAAATATAGATTCCCACACCAAGTAAGAAGAGTTTGTTAGAAGAGTGGAGCTTTTATGCTTGTAGTTCCAATTCAACACAGAACTCTCCTGCCCATGAACAGTGAGTTTATGAAATAAACTTCTTATAATTGCTCTGAAATTCTTGAGTAAATCATTTTTCTATCATCAAAAATATGGCTAAACATTAAATGTTAAAAGTTTGTGAAGTGAATTGTGTAGGAATGAAAATGAATCAAATTGAAAACTGTTCAGAACTTAAAGTCCAGAGGACTTTTCTTTATAACATAACATTGCTCAATCTGCTGCACCATAGAGAGTTTTAAGTGCTCTTTTTAAGCATCATCTGTAGATTATTATCAAATCAAAAAATACTTTATTATGAAGTATTAGATCACTGATTTATCAGGTAAAATGATCAAGTTTCATCAGTTCTTCCTGTCTCAATATTTGGTAATAATTTTTCTCCTAGCAACAGCAGGATCAATATTTCTCCTTTTAGCAAAGTTTATCTGTTTCTTACTCAGCAGTGATGTACCTTTCTGCCTATGAAATTAATTCTTTAAAATTAGAAAGCTATTAAACAATTATTAAACCAATCCAATAACTGATAGAGGACCCAGAGGGAAAAATAAAATACTAAGGAACAGTAAAACTCTGATGATATAAAGATGATCAGAAGCAGAAACACACATACTTATGAGTGTTTTTATCTTTCCAATAGAAACTCATGCAGTGCTATAAATTACAGGATTAGAAAGCAGACAAATCTCAGCTTACTCCCACAGAAGATGTATTAGTAACAAAATCTTTTGAAGAAAGTACGTAGGTATTTTTTAGGGTTTTTTTTAGGGTTTTTGGTTTTGTTTTTTGTTTTGTTTTGTTTTTGTGGGTTTTTGTTTTGTTTTGGTTTGGGGTTTTTTGGGGTTTTTTTGTTTGTTTGTTTGTTTGTTTTTTTGTTTTTTGTTTTTTTTTTTTTTGTTGGTTGGTTGGTTTGGTTTGGTTTGGTTTGGTTTGGTTTGGTTTGGTTTGGTTTGGTTTGGTTTGGTTTTTTTTGCATTTCCCAAATTACCTGTGAAATTCTCACTCCTAAAAGAACATTTTTGACAAGCAAAAATGGCCTGGCCTACTTTAATAACATAGCAGCGAAACCATTGGATCTACATCCATGTGACAGAGGAAAGAATTTTGTCCAAATGTATACCTAAGTTTTTATACTTTTAAGAGTTGTGGAATCTTTTCTTACAAAAATTTGATAATGGTTAGTATATTTATTTCTTTATGTTTATAGCAGTCATTCAAGCAGTCATTTGCTTGAATATTGTTTCAAGCATTTCTGCAATGAAGCTTTCACTCAGTCATATGCCTGGTAGATAGCTTTATAAGTCTCTCAACACACTCAAGGAAATAAAAGTTCTTCAGAGACTTCTTCTTACATGCATTACTGCCACATCTAGGAGGAGAGCAATAGATGTTTGATGTGACTCAATAATATTTATATGACAGCTTCCAAGAGGAAGTGCAAGAAAACAGTTTCTGTGAATGATGAAGGTGAAAGGGTTTAAGATATTGTCAGAGCAGCAAGACCAACATCCTTTTTCACGAGATTGCACAAGATCAAACCTTGCACATTCAAAGTGGATCAGAAACTCTAGTGTATGACACATCTTGATTCAAAGGAAGATTCCAGGTTGGCAGTTTCATGAAATGAAGCAGGTATGAATAATGCAGACAGCAAATGAGTAATTAACATACATTTTATGTTTATTACTCTCTCCTCTGGCACATCGTTAGAGGCATTCTTGAGCTTATGCCTTTTGATTTTACAAAGTCTTGCCAGAAAGTATGTTCCTTGGGAAGTTCTTTCTCATCTAGAGAATCTGCTTTGGAATATTTACACAACCCACAATATAAAATCAGCATCTCCCCTCAGCCAGATTTACTGTGTATATTCTTTGTAATTAGTGCTTTGGACCTTCTCATGTCATGCACCCCAAATCTCCCATTCACGAGTCTCCTTTCTGCAGACTGGTGCTTCGTCCTAAATAATACTCCTATTCCCTGCCATTTCCTGCTTTAGTCTACCTTCACTCCTACTTTTTAGCTTCAGTCTCTCATCACAGCATTACTTTTTTTTTTTTTTTTTACAAGGTTTTTTGCCAAACCTTTTTGGCAAAAAGTCTTTTCATCTGTTCTCCCTTCAGAATTGCTCTCTGCTCACCAGCACACCCACAAAGGCACTGGACAGCGTTTGATCTGTCTGCTTTGTGAAAGATAATTTCAACATTAAGAGAATTTGTATCTTAAACCCACAAACTGACAGCTTATGAAGTAACTGTATTGATTACTGTGGTATTTCTGCTTGCTTTTTTTAAGATGCACTTCCTTCACAATGTTTAAAGTTCTCACTAAAAATCCTGCTGGAGTTATTAAGAGAGTTTTTTAAGAATTTGACCTCATTTGACTGTACTTAAAGAAATTGAAAGGAAACACTAATCCTTGAGAAAAATGTTAAGTATGGATCACATTTTGCAGAATGCATTTGTTGTTGCGCTTCTTTTTGTAAAAATATGAGCATACTGTTAGTTCATCTGAAGGCCATCAGTACAAGTAATACAAATGTTTCACAGCTTTTATAAATCTCTAAGTTGCCAAGGTGCATCTTCAATACACAGAAAAATTATTGACTCTCCCAAGGCAAACACTTTGGCAATCAGTTTCAAGTCACAACCTGGAAATATTGTCAAATATTTATCTGTTATAATTATCAGAGTTTTAAGACTTAAAAAATTATGCCCAAAGGATAGGGAAGAGCTGACTCAATAAAGCAATTTGTGCCAGAACAGTAATGGAGGACAGAAAAGTACAAAGCTATCTTCAGAATTCCACAAATATTCATGCTATCCATCATATTCTTTAACAGGCCAATTCCAACTTAACACTTTTAGTTCTTCTGGCCGAGTCACAGGGGTAGGAAAACTAAAGCATAAAGAGGTAGTGACTGGAGAGAAAACTGTGGATGTTGGAGGATGAGCCACAAGTTCCACAAAGAGAAAACAATTAAAAGAAACTGTCCCTCAGCCATAATACTCTCCTGGATTGTGTGCTGTGTTCTGTGACCTTGTCCTGCTCCCTGTCACAGCCCATAATCATCTCACTAGGGTATTTGTTGCATTCAACACTAGAAGAACCTCTCTGAACTGGTAGAGTCCTTGTTTTTCAAGGAGAGCACAATGTAACTCAAGGTGGCTTCAGCTTTCTATTTCCCCTCACAAGCATTAACTCCACACCTCATACAAAATGTGTTGGTATTTGATATCCATTGTCACTGGAGCTACCTCTCCCTACATTAATATCAGGTTTTGTTGCCTGTCTTCTCTTTCGTTATGATTCCTGTATCATTTTCCACCCCTCACACCTTTTTGCAGCATCTTTATCAACTGTTAGCAACCTGGTCTGCTGAAAGGTACATTGCCCATGGCAGTGGGGTTTGAAAAAGATTATATTTAAGGTTCTGTCCAACCCAAACTTTCTATGATCTTCATTTATGACAATTCCCCAGAAATGTGTCTTGTTTCAGAAACAAAGATCTCAGTTTTAATGAAACACTTAAATTTTGTTCAGATTGTTCAGATCATTACTCAAGAGTTCCATCAGAGACCACCATGTGCTTGCTCAGACTTCCTGCACTTTATAAGCTAGCACTTTATGATCTGGGCTTCTGAGATTGTCATTAAAATAATAATGCTTTATTGATCCCACGATTCTTTTATTTATCTTGCTGTTTCCTGGTTTTAATTACAACAATTGAGAAACTGTCTGAAGTGTTTCATTTGTCAGGTTAAATAACACCAGCTGTTTGGAATTAAAACATTCAGAAGATAGGTGGACTAGATTGTATTTAGATAAAAAATGTAACCTAGTGTTTTCCCTCTAAATATTTCCAGTAGATAAAGATTTTATATTGGAAATTGTTATTTAAAAAATCCCAACAAAACAAGCAAAAACTCAAACCAAAACAAAGAAATAAATACAAAAAAACCCCACCCAAAACAAAACAACAATAAAGCCAAAAAACAACTAAAAACCCCAACCTGAACTCTAAATAATTTTAATGAAAGGATAAGTGTAATATAATTTAGGCAGAATCATTTTAAATTGAACCATATATGCCAGTGTATAAGATACTCAGAAGTGCTACTTTTGTTGTCACCTTTCGCTGTGGCCTCTTGCCACTGCAGTTTCTCTTGTTACAGACTCATTTCGTGCCAATGCTTCTGCCACAGCCTTCTGCATTAAAGGTGGTGGTGAGTAAAGCTGCAATGGCACCTGAGTGAGAAAAGAAGACAAAAGTAAACAAAACAGATTTCAGCAGGCACTGCACTAACCTCATTTCTTTTTTCAGGCAAAACTTTTTTTGACAATGCTCAATTATACCCAAGAAATTATGATAAATCTGTCATCTCTTTTCTTTTCATTCCCCCCTCTTCACAATAACAGAAAACAGGGAGCTGCTTGAAACCTCAAGAGGATGCAGCTGGCAGATAGCTGAGCAAGATGTTTCTGAAGAGTTGCTTATTTTCTGAACAATTGTCTCAGGTCAACTGAAATTACTTAAATTAATCCTAAAAAGGAGACTCTTAAAAAATTCTGAAGTTATTATTTGAATAATGAGCAATTTTTTCAATATTGTGCTCTGATAGTTCCCTTTTGAAATGTTCCTGAATTACTTTCATAAGGGTGGTGAGACAGGGAAGAAATCTTGATCTACATTAAATTTATTTATTTATTTATTTATTTATTTATTTAAACTGAAAGAATATGCCATTCCACTTGTTTGGGTACACTTTAAACAAATAACTGAATAACATTTATTCACCATTCTCTATAATGGTTTGTGCAAACCCACAGGAGGGTGGACACAGATGAGAGAGGCAAGAACTGGCAGCAAACTGCTCCAGAGCAGAGTCTACAGCTCATTTCATCACCAGGCAAGGAGCAAGCAAAGGAAAGGGGTGTAAGGTGCTTAAAGAGGGTTTAGCTACAGATGTTCTGTTCCCTGTGCTTTCAAAACAATTCCATGTGACTTTGAACAAATTGATGATTTCCAAAATTACTGAAGTGATTGAGTGATTGAGTAAAATATTTGTCTCCAAAATAATTTTCAGTTATTGTTTAAGCAAATTGGTACCTAAGTTTGTGTTCTGTCTTGCTACATTTTCTGTATAACAAAGTGACACAGATATTCAAATATTTTGTTGGGCTGGAACTATCAGCTTTAGTCATGGAAGAGCAACACAAACCCCATTTCATGCTGAGTACTTTTATATAGTCAGCATGTTATATGTTTCTTTTGTGCAATGCCTTCCCTTTTCCTAAAAGTTCTTCCCTCTTTCTACACTAAATTCTAGATAGATGTCAGATGGTTTTATAGAAATGACCAAAATATTATTTTAACTTTCTGGAGAGTATCTCACTCACTGGCCTACACCTAAAAACTATTTTTGACACACTGAGCCCTCCTACAAAAATTGACTCCTGCTGATGGAATTCCTAAAGATTGGCTAGGCTAAAGAGAAGTGCCAAAGACAATATGACTCTTTGATTCAGTAATCAGCACTTTCTCCGAGCTGGAAGAATCTGGGATTAATTGGTTATTAATGGCTCTGTCTGAGTTCAGGAAACAGTTCCTGCAGTGAATACATCAACATTTCTTAGTGAAAAGAATATAAACACAGGTCATTCTCTTTCGGTGGGGCATAAGAAACACTTGTTAGCCTTCTAACATAATTCCTGTTTAACATGGTATTTTTTAAATCTCTCTCTGAAGTACCTGACTGTCCTCGCTCACCCTGTGAGGAGCTCTGATGCATCGCCTGCGGACTCATCCAGTCAGGCAGACACCAGGAAACAGCTCTGAGCTGTGCTGCTGATCATGAAAATATTCCTTCTGTTTGTTCAATACACGGAACCTCACAGTTCTTTTATGTATTAACCTCATTTAATTGTGTTTTCCTCAAAATGACTAATACCTACCCAATTCCTACTGAAATAGATGCTCAAAAAGGGTTCCTCTCAAACCAGCTCCTTTTCTGAATCTATTATCTATCAAAACAAATGTAGTAGGGTTGAGGTTTGAAAGTGAGTTGGAGCAAGGATGGGAAAGCAGTATGCAAATAGCATATAACAAACCCAGGTTTTTTTCATGTGTAATTGTCTGAAATAGTTGAAATATAAGAAAACATTTCAATTAAACTATGACAGATCTCCCCAACCTGATTGTATGGAGTTAGTCACAGCATGGATCAGCACTAAAAACTTGAAATTTTTGTGCCTTCATTTCAGCCTTTATTACTTTTTGTGAAAGAAAGACTCTCTCTAGACTCAACCCATTAAAGAAAATTATGCATGGATTTTCCATCCCTTTCAATCAACTAAGTATGTTCACATCACTTTGAAAGAGAAAATTAGTTTTATAGTACAAGGGTAATGATATGATAATTGTTTCTTATGAGTATATAACCTTGAAAGATATTATAATAGGGGAATCTCTGTGTTCTTAAAACCAATTTTGTGTCAACTATTTCTTGGCAAACATTACTGTGATCCAGTGTAGCACAATACTTCTTTTGTTTAAACATGTTTTCACATATCATTAGACATCATTTCCTTATTTCTCATGAAGATATTTTATTTATTAGTTTATTGCAAGCTTTAAATTTACAATTACCTCTGAAGATGCAACAAGTTCTTCCTAGAATGATATAAGCAAGCTTTACACAAAATATTTTTATGCTTTCTCTTAGTTTATCTTTCATGTCCTTTATTTAATTTATCCTTACACTTTAAAAGAAACATTGAATGGAAGATATTTAACAGCAAAGATGAAAGTTTGAACAACTCATTTACATAAATCCTTTTTCCCTTGATAGATTGGATTTATGTATTTTGATAAAATGTTTATTAGGCTACACATCTACACTGTCATTCTGAACCTTAGAAGATATAACTTGGATTTCCAGAGGTAGGTAAATGGAACATCTAGCTCGTTTTCACAGTATATCAAGAGAAGAGTATAAATTTTAGAAAGCGGGGTGAAAAAAAGGCTGAGAAATAACACATGTAATTCTTGTGGAATTTTTTAAATTAAAAAAAAAAAAAAAAAAAGATTGCATTTTTCACAACATACAAAATTAGTATATTCACAGTTTGGTAGAATTACTCTTCCTGCCTGTGAGCAGGAGTGTAGTTCATACAGGCTTTTCCACATAGGTAAGTTCTATTTGAGTCAGTCAGAATGAACCAACATGAAAGTGCTGTAATTTGCATCTGTTTACTTTAGAGCTTAATAATCATAAAGATAAAAGTCAAAATTGTAGTCCAGAAATTGCAGTTGTCTAGTGTTCAAAACTTCATAGAGTCATAGTTAATTAAATAACTTTGTCCTCTATATGTTTAGTAGGCTAGTAATTTAATACAGTAATTTAGCAGAAAGTTAAGTGAGAGTACAAATATTTGGTGGAATTTAAATATCTATTTAACTTAAAATTGGCTGTTACAGGTAATCATATTAGGTGTTTTTCCTAGTTGTATTCCTGCTGTGCTTAGCTGTAAAAAGACTAAGAAACTTCTTCGTGAAATGGGGCTTATGAATTTTAACAATGTAGTATGTTGCAGAGACACATGCTAGATTATTGACATGAGAAAGATTAGGTTTATTCACATAGTCTCATTTTTAAATAGATCAGCCACAGCTGGATGAAATGCAGCTTACTGTCAACCTCTGCTGTAATCGTTGAAGGTATTGAGATGAGCTGAGTCCACAGTCAGTTTCTTTTAAAGCAAGAATAAACTAATCCATTCTGTCAAAAATAAAGATATTAATTACTTTGACCTCTCAGTATGAAGCAGGTAATGAAAGCAATGGAGGAATAAAAGAGGAGAAAAAAATGGCACAGGAACAAAGTGTAGAATTGTCACTGAACTTTGATTTAGGCGCCAGGAAGCTCTGAGCTTTGCAATTTGTGTATCTGCAGAACATGATCTGGTTCCCAGAACCATGCCCACTCCTTCCCAGGGCACTTAACACATGTGCAGCTTCATGTGATATCAAGACAAAGGCCTGAACTTAATACAGCTCCCAAGCAAAGGTGGCCCATGGCCCACACCCTGATATAAATTATCATCTGCCATTAAATCTTGATTTTCATTGTGTAGGAAAGTAATTTATTTTAACTTTCCAAAAGTAATGTTATTCTGGCATTTTTCTAGCAGAACCTATTGCCTAAGCTTATCCTGGGGTATAAGATGTTCCTGAGGAAACATTCCATAACTCTCTGTATTGTGCTACAAGAAATTTCTATTCCTTTGAAAAAAACAGTAGCTATTTATTTATTCAAATCACAATGTAACACCCAACTTTTTAACTTGTTTTCTATTTCATGTGCAACTAATCTATTTTAAGTTTTGTCATCTAAACTCTCTTATTGTGCCAAAACAAAAACCAAAGGATGTTGAAAAATTATGTCACTAAAATGGAGCTCAGAAAAGCAAAGCTACAATAATGTCTTAAAACCAGATTTCACAATTAACCTGTACTTTCTGGGGTTATATACTATCATAACTTGCAATACCTTTCTGCTGGACTACAGAATGAAAGGAAACTAAATGGTTCTGGACTTCTTTACATGCTGCCAGAAAGACATCTGTACTAGGTTTGGAAACATTGATAAAATTAAAATAACAATAACCTAGCTCCAAAAAAATCCCTCTTTGTTAAGGTTACAGAGAACAAAATTACTCTTCAAGATGTAGGTCCAAAGGTGTCACTGTCAGTTGGGGATGAAAGAGAAGAAAATTAAGTGTTAAAATATATTTTCTCAGAAAGAATTTCAGTTTTACTACAAATATGATTTACGTTTTAAAAATATATGAGCCCAGAAAGACATTTAGCCCCCAAAACAGAATTTCTTTCTTCTACTGAGAAATATTTTTATCCATTAACTATACTGACATAAATTGAATACACAATAAATCTACCAAATACAAATTGTTATCAACTATAAACACAGTCCATCTACCAAAATACACAATACTGATATTGGTGGTTTTTTTCTTTCACTTCTTCTTTCCTCAGTTATTCTTGAAGAGGTTATTTACATTCCTGCAATTTAATTAGCAGCACCTCAACAGAAAAGTATGTGTCAGTACAATTTAGTAGTAAAAGTCAATGAAATACTAAATGCCTAGATAGTCTGGATCAGTAACAGAAGGTGATTAGAGTGAACTTGAAGAGAAGCCAAGATGTAGATGACATTGTGAACAAATTTTTAAAAACCCTATTTTTCAACAGGACAACATATGGTTTCACATGGATTTCAGGGAAAAACAAACAACCAAAAAAAAGTGGATTACGTAATTGTTATTGCATGGCAAGGTGCCTCTTTGTAATCACACTTTATCTGGTAAACGTGTGCTGCAGGATTCACATCAATTATTCACTGACATGGAGAAGGTAAGCATACAAGCAGTGATTGCTTTAAAGGATTTGTGTGCACTGCAGGAATAAACAGCCTGGAATGGCCTGAATCCAGTGAATTTGTCCTGCTCTTTTGGCTTAGAGATGACACATCACTAGGAGTGATAGATAAGAAATAGATAAGCAGGAATACTGTTACTAATCTAAGTGATTGTGCTAGATGTTAGGGTATTACTCACCAGTGAAAACCTATGTGTTCTTTTACACATATGTAACAAAACATCTTCTTCTTTCCTTACTGAGCACTCCCTCATTATAAACTGTGATCGCATTTTAAAATATTCTTTTCTTATTAAAGATCTCATTAATGTGGGAAATGTTCACTGCATGTGGAGACCATTGCTAGAAATGTTCTAGCTTCAAAATGAAGAAGCGTGTAACTGCAAGAGTTAAAAGTAGGCCTGTGGACACATGATATATCAGTTTAATCATTCTCTAACCAAGAGGGATCAGTTGCTTTATGTCAGATAAATTAATCTATAATGGCACTTTTTTATACACTGGTTTATATCTCTGGTACTATTACAATTGCATGGTAGTATCTATGTGCCCAGATCAAAGAATTTCCAGAAAAAAAAAAAAAAAAAAAGACAAAGAGTTCTTTCTGAAACACAAAATAAAATGAGATGTTAATAACACAGGCAACAATAGCAGCTGATGCACATAGCCCCTATTACCAACCACTGACAATGTATATGGAATAATTATTACAAAAACTTGGGGATTTTTAAGAGCAAAGAGAAAAATTAAACCATTTCAAATATCCTGTCCTTGATGTGAATTTGTAGTCAAGACCCTGTGTATAGTTGACAATGGGCCAATTGAATAGCAGTGTTGAACTTTGCATTTGAGCTTCAACAAATCAAGAAGGTGATTTGCTGTGAACAGTGAAATATTTAAGAGCAAAACAAATAAACAAACAAACAACCCCCCCAAAAAACAAACAAAACCACAAAACAAATCAAACAAATCCCTACAACACAAAAACTGCCCTACAGTAGCCATGCCAGATTAAAACTTCCATGACAGAAAAGTAGAAGTTAGTTCAGAAACCAATGAAGACTCATGAGAAAGGGAGATATCTCTGCAGAATAATTAGCTACTTCAAAGTAGTAATTTTTTTTTTAAGTCTTTCTTTACAATTCATTAGGGTTTTAAACAACTTGTTTTTCTTTTGTCCTGTTTGACAGAACTTGGATTCCATTTTTTTTATATTATGCTTCTTCATTTAATAGAAAAATATTTTTTACTGGTAAATGTTCAACTGAGAAAAAAAATACTCAAATGTCTTAAATGTTTAGATTCTTTTTTCATTTGTAGCAAAGCACACAACATATTCAATGTTTCTTACAAAAAGCATATAACTTTTTAGTGCATTGCAGGAATCTTGATGAAAATTGAAACACATTTACAGAGAAAATATGGAAATTATATTAATAATGATAACTAACAATGTAATCTATGAGTGTTGATATTACTTACATTACATTTCCACTTTGCACTGCAACAGTGCAAATACCAGTGTAAACAACAAGAAGGATTCAGGTATGCCAGAGAAGCCAACCATCCTGTCTGCCTTTCTGATAGGTAAGGAACATAAAACTCGACTTTTAAACAGAGAGCAGGTCCATGAATTTAAAACCATGAAAGAAAATACTATGTATCATATACTTTTGTTTTTCTTTAAGCGTTTAATTAATCACTACAGAGCCCACATAAGCACATAAATGCACATGAAATGATGTATTACTTTTCTCTTTAAAATGTGTGCAAAAGATTAAAAACCCACCTTGGTAAGCTTGCAGTGATTTTGGTGATTACATAAAACTTGAATAATATTTTAGGAAAAATACTTTGAAAGTTACCTGGTTTTTTGCCAAATCTGTTGTAAAGCAATTTTTAATATCTGCCATGTCCCCCCAAAAAGTGTTTTTAACTGAAACAAGGTATTACCATTAAAATACAGAGCACTGTCTGTTAGTCTGGTGTCCATTTCTTGTAAAGTCTCAAATCTGATGTAGCAGTGATCAAATATGCTCTGTACATTCCCTAGAATGTTAGTACAGAATTTTTCAGCAGCTCATTATGTGTACTAATGTCACAACAATCAAAAAAGGGTAATGAAGGATCCTTTAGAGATAACATTTAAAACCTAATATTTTATCTCCAATAAGGAGAAAAGACTAAAACAATCCAAATTCCCACATAGTCTACAGGCTAGGAAGCATTGGATGAGGTAGAAAACTCCAATTATTACATTTCTGAGAGGCATTTGTATTCTGATTCATGGGAATTTTCATTCATCACTGGGGACTAATTGAGTTTTAAATGTAGATACTCCACTGTCCATCCTCCAACATTAAAAAATATTGTTGTAATAAATCCCAGTAACAATAACTGTCTGAAAAATAATCATTATTGTAGCTAATATTACATTGTTAATTATAGTTCTTCCTTTACTTAAAAATATGACTTTAGAAAAATCAAATAATTACTAATCAATTTGTTTTATTTAGAAAGTTAAAGGTTAATTTTCTTAAATATACTGAAAGTAATAAAACACTGTAGATGTACTTATGATACAGAATACCCTAAGAAGATCAGTTTATTCTGCTGATGGTATCTTGCTGCACCTCTTTATCCTTCAGTTTAATTAGTGATGCACAAAAGCAAAGAAAATAAATCCATGCCATTAAAAACTTGTATGTATCTGGATTATTTTCAGCACTATAAGTCATTAACCAATAATGCAATGTAATTTAAAAAATCTTAGGCCAGACTTTCAAAGGAATTTAGGTACTTGAGGTAGGTTGGATTCTACTACAATTTTCAGGAATTTAAGCATCAATCCCTCGGAAGAGTCAGTGACATTTTAGATTCTGCATGCTTTTGAAACACCATTAAGTATTATTTTACATGTTCTGTTACACAGATGGTTTAAAAAAACCTGGTGGCTTATCAATCCCACTTGAAGTAGAGAAGAGTAGCTTGATTTTATGGCCATGGGCTCACAAAAAAGTAGTGAATATGGGCATACATGGTGTTGCAGCTATATCATGGAAAATGCTGTTGCATGACCTTTTTCTCATCGTCAGTAACGAGCTGTCTTGCTACAGAGGTACCTGTGAACCACTCTACACTCTACAGACACAGAAATAGATGCTGAAAACTGCACTGGCTTGTAATTTGTGTTAATGATTTTATTGTAATACTGAGTAAGGGGGCATTGATTACAGAGTATGTCAAACAACACAGCAATCAGCTTCACATATGTAAAAAACAGGTTCAGGCATTAGATGTAACTTGAATGACAAACATGTCATAAATAGCTTCAAGAAATCAAAAATAGTCCTTTTTACTCTACTGAGACAGAAAAACAGAAAATCAAGCACATCCTCTCTCCCATGTGTTCAATCTCTTCCTGTTATTCTACTAATTTACTACTCATTTACCTTTTTTATTTTTTCTCTGCCCTGTTCTATTATAAATTTTGGCTGCACAGCATTCAAATGGAACTCTGTGTAGTGCAGCAGATGAGTTTTTAAAGGTAGCCTCAGTCCCCTGCTCCTTGACCATAAGAAAAATCTAGCCTTATACTGACACTGTTTCACTGCATTACAGACATCTTTTTAAAACATGATGCAATTGCTCTTTTTCCATGAAGAGATAGATAGATGGAGAGTCAGATTGGAAAACAGATTCTCTGCTAAAAAAATAATCTACTAGACATCTTAAAATTCCTCATTTCCCATAAACTCAAAGTAATTATTTTGCAGTGAAATACTCCTACAGCTGCAGTGGAAGTATTCTGTATTCTAGTGGCATTTTGAAAAGGTGATAGTGGTGACTGGATGGAAATCAAAGTATAAACTGAAAGGAGAAATAGCTGTATGGTTTATTTCAGGATAATGTTTGTACTAGGATGCTCTAAAAAAACCTCCGTTAATAGGTAGCTCCATTTTCATATACAATACTATTATAATATAGTCCATTTGCTTTTGTAAACATACCATGATGCTTTGGATGACAGGTAATTCACAGGTTCAATATCCTTCACTAATTGAACCTGGATGAAATAGGGAGAACACTAATCAGAACCGGTTTCAAGTGCTGCTCACTTGAGGGAGGGAGTGAAAATGGTTTCTTCTCCCAAGAAGAAATGTTGATATTACATTAAAAAGACAAGCCCTGTGATATCCTGTGTCTCTCAGGAGAAACAAGAGTCTAATAAACTGCAGAGTATTTCCCTGTTGAGGTAGAGCACCAGGAATAAGGAGCAAATTTTAATGAAACCACTTGACTGCAGATGTATCGGATAATGGCTCTCTTCCCACAGCACTCAGTTCCATTCTCCCAGACTTATTTCTGTTCCCACTACAGAAAGGCTGGTTGCCCATCTTTCCTCAGTTTGATAAAGGCTGAGTTAGGTGCTTTGGACCCAAGTCTGTAAAAACTCCAGATAAACTTTAATTTTACTTCAGAGATAATTTTTGAGGTCAGACCATTATTGTCAGATTGTCCGCTTTATTTGTTAGAAAGCTGTGTCAGAGTCTTTAGGAAAACTTTATCAATACATAAGTATATAAATCATAGATATTATTCACAGAATTACTGGAAAGGTATATTTACCAAGGAAAAGAACATATTTGAAAGAACAGACAGTGACAGTACAAAGAGAGACATAAGTGAAGACAGTAGTAAATTTTTGGAGGCAGATGTAACGCAGTGACAGTAAAGGTGAAGAACAAACTAGAGACCAGTCAAGCTGAGGAGAGAGCTTTGGGATTTCCATTCAGAAGGCAGAGATACATTCTAAAAAAAAAAAAAAAAGTTGAGTACCAATTGTAAAATGTACTATTTGTGCTATTTTTTCACAATTCATGATTAAGATAGAGATAGAATGTGAAGCCCTGAAAATTGTATGGGAAGCCAAACCAAAAAAATAAAGTAACAGGATTAAAATAAATACCTTTCTTTGGCATTTTCTAGCTAAAGCAAAGTCATCTCTTTCAGTTAATTAGGAACAAATCAACATAAAGCAGCACATAATAAAACAAAATTGCAATGGATACTTTAGAAAATCAAACTGAACTGGTATTCCATTCAAGATTAGGATACTTAGATTTATTGTTCATTAAAAAGGGTTTAATTGTGACTAGATACATAAACTGCCATCACAGCCAATGGACATCAAGGGCAGATGCACAAGAATTCATTTTGTTTTTCTGAGGTATTCAGGACATCTACATGGGGCTAGTATATAAAAGCAGAATAAGTTCCTGGATCTATGGAGGACGTGTACATTCTGGAATGTTAAATGGAGATCAGCCACAGAGCTCTTTCTTTATGGCATACTGCAATAGTATTTTGAGAGATAACTCAACTAATGGTCACATTTTCCAACAACATAATTCTTTTAAATTGAAAAAAAGTTCGAAATTCTTTAAGTCAAAGTGAAAACTTTTTCAGCGCTAAAAAAGGTGAATTGTAACCTTGTAAATCAAAGTTCCAAGAAAATTGAAAACATTGAAACAAAATTAATTTCTAATTACCCCTACCTGCACTAGTTTAGCTGAAATAATCAAAACAACCTGTTCTATTCCATACATATCTCTTACATCCCATTCATCATCATTATTTGTAAAGAGTGGGTTTGCTACATCCCAAATGCTTCACAGGATCACTCAGTCCAAACCTGTTTTTTCAGAATTCTGACAAGCAGTTTAAAAAGAAGTCTTGCACTTCACTCCTCTCTCAATATTGTTACCAATAGTGACTCGTTTCCTTTTACTTATCATTATTAATAGATATTGTTAAGGTCAATAACTACTAGTTATAATTTCATGGTTCTTGGATACCTTAGACTAAACAAGGAACCTTGTTTAGGTTGTCCTAGGCTAGGTTGTTTTTCATGTCATTGACTAGAGTGACAAAATCTCAACACTGACATTTTACAAAAACAAATTTGAACAAATGTCTTTGTTTGAAATTAACCTGAGAAAATATTCCAACTCCTTAGAAAGACAGCTCATCTACAACTTTCAAGACTGATTTCAATGAGCTTTCTTTCATTTATTTGTGCTTTCTTTCATATTACTATTTGAATCTCAAATCTTCTAATAGTCTTGATATACAATAACCTTTTCATTTACAGCAAGGAAGAATCTGTTACCTTGGGATGATTTTTAAGATAATTTCCATTGCAAATACTTCCTAGATAAACTTTTTAAAAAAGTATTAATGAGAAATAATCACAAATGCTACAGAACTGTTTTGTGTTTAGTACTCAAAGATAAATAAGAAATCTGTCCTGAGGCAGATTCTGAAGCAAAAGGTACACTATTCTGCTTTTTTTTTGAGTTGACCAAAGTACCTGCTGCATAATAAGTGAAATGAAAGTTTTTCTCTCATTGCATAACTTTTAATTTTATTCATTAAAGAGATAGTTTTGTTCTTGACACAGAATTCATAACATGAAAACAATTCTCTAATTATTCTCTAATCTCTCAGTTGAATGAACAGTCATCAGAAGACCTTGAATTATTTTAAAATAAAGTGATCTTTTGTGGAAAAAACCCCAAAACCAAACAACCAAACAACCAAACAACGACAACAAAACCACAAAAAAAACCCACCAAAAAACAAAACCAAACCAAAACCCACTTCATTCTTCAGGGAACTTATTTACCAAAAAAAAATTTTTTTTTTGAAACTAATAGTGTAGTTTTTCCATTTTGACAGATTCTGAAGAGGTTTGCAGTTTGAAAATTGCATAAATCTGGGAGGTCTCTGCAGAATATAAACCAAAATAATTTGTGATGTATTAACATCTTTGTAATTCACGTCTGTAGTTTAAAAGGTTCTGATCTGCATGTTAGGTATTTCCAGGGAAACTGCAGTATTTATGCAATTCTTAACAAGAGCAGCATTAAAAATATACAAATGCCCTAAACCACACTAAAATCCTTACATAGACATTTGGAAATGTACTTCTTGGAGAAACACAGAGCTGAAGTTAGATAAACAGTGAATAAATTAATGTTTTTTCTTTCACATGTAGAGTAAAAAATGATGAATGATGACTCATAATTGCTTCAGTTTCCCTTTCTAAAACTTATTTGGATTATAAGGTCTAGAAATCTGCTGTCTGGTGAAATGGGGTAGAGAAATGAGTGTCCTGCTTAGGCATGCTCTTGTAAGCAATTCCTTTTCTCAATCAGTGGGGAAAATATTGGTGTCTGAGCTATGTCTTGAACATCATCTTTGACCCCTTGCTTGTCCTTACAGCTTGGCTATGTGTGTGTGTGTAAAATAATAACTGCATAAAGAAATAAAAATTTGCATTTTGTTATAATCTTTCTGTTTGCTGCACCACACTCTGGTTCTATCAGCTACATCTTTTCTTCTATTCATTATGTCTGCTTCACAGTGAATCTTCTTAGACTATCACTTTGTGTCATCCTCTACAGGTTCTCGTGTCTCCACTGCACACACAAGTGTCTGGTTGCATTGGTTGAGCCCCACCAGCTGCACGTGGTTTGTAGCTTCTCAGGACAGAGGCTGACCGTGTTCCATTTCTGTGAAGTTCCTAACACGAGATGCTCTTATAAAGTATATATTATTATTACTTTTGACATAATTTTAAGAGTGAGTTTTTAAATTAAACTTCATAGAAGCTGTGTGCTTATCTCACCCAAGGAAGAGTTAGTGATCTCAAAAGTGTCTGGAGTGAGACATCTATGCTCAGGATTGTTGGTTATCTGATGAAACCATCTCACTGACAAAACTACTTCTCATCCTGTTCTATTGCATTCTTGTGTGCTTTTTTCTCCTGCATGTGAATAGCATAGCTAACTAAACATCCGCATTTCCCTTTTCAGGTTTATCTCAGCTTTTATGAATCTGATCTCACTAACACAGAAGAAAATGTAAATAATTTTAAAGCAGCACATGTGAAAGTGAGCGTTAGTGTTATTTAGATTAATGCTACTTCTAGCTGGCATTCACTATATGACATGATATTTTGGACTTTCCATTGAGCTCATTGTTATTACACTAATGATCTGTTTCTAAACCATGTTGATTTTTTTTTAATTGTTTCAAGCAGAGTAAATGAGAAATATTTACACATCTGTCCTTGAGACTATCATTACAGGCTAGAATCAAACTTTATGCTCAACCTGGAGAATGATGTGATGAAAAATATTCCAGGACCAGTTCAGAAGCCACTGTAAGACAGAAAAAAAATACCTTCTGCAGATTTTTGTTCATTTTCAGGTTGTTTGTCAACAGAATAAATTAATCATGGCCTATTATAACTTTAATTTTCTTAGGGTAAGACTTACCAGACAAACACAAAATGTGTTTTCTTTGCTCACAAATGAAAATTCTTCACTTTATGAACAGTTTTTATGACATATAAGAAACACAAGATACAAGATATTGTATTGAATTGTGTGGTGGAGTGAATGTATTTCTTCCTGCTCCAAGAAGTAGAGTATTCCAACTTAGGCCTCTGCCACTTATTTCAACTTTGACATGTAATCTTTTTTTTTCCAGTTCTGGGTTTCATTTGAAAAGAAGTATGTAGTTTGTCATCATTAAGAGATCTGATCTTCATAAAGTCTGAACAATTGTGTGGTTCTGGCTTATACCTGTCAAATTTCTACACTGCAATTCCTACACACCAAATTCCTTCACATCCAGTTCCTACACACCAAAGCCCAGACACAAGAAAAATGTAAAAGGCAGGACCAACATTGTTGATCATTTCAAGATAATACACTGTGCTGTAAATCACAGATAATACCATGATTTATCTTCCAAAGTGATATTTAAGAATGCTTGCATTACTCTGTAATGAAGAAATAACTGAGCTTAAGCAGGAGTGTTTACAGCTGAGGGAGATTTTTTTCATTTGTTGCCATCTTCCATCATTTTGCTTCCATCTGATTTCACATGAGTCACTTTATCTCAGTGGAATGAAATCCAGGAAGGAATATGCCTAACCTCAGGTAAAGTCTGTAAAATCCAGAAATAAAATTTCATATCTATTTTTAAAGAATTCATATAGGAGCAGAAATAACAGTTTGGGAAATTAAACCAAACCTCTCTATTATTCACCCTCTTCAGTGGAGCAAGGGGAGAAGGACGATGAAAACCTCATGGGGCAAGAAAAGGACAGGGAGATCCTTCACCACTTACTACCATGAGTAAAACAGGCTTGATTTTGGGGAAATTTATTTACTATATTGCAAATTAATAACAGAGTAGGATAGTTATACATAAGAACAAAAGTAAAATCATCTTCCTTTTATCCCTCTCATTTTCTCAAGCTGAACTTCACTCATAATCCTTTTTTCCTGCCCCTCACTCAGTGGCATGCAGTCCTTCATGAACAGACTGCTCCAATGTAAGTCCCTCACAGGACACAGCTCTTGCAAGAAAATCTACTTTTGCATGAGCTCCTCTCTACAGGTTGCAAGGTCCTGCCCAGAGCTGGCTTCCTTTTGAGCTCTTCAAGAGTCACAGCCTCCTTTGTAGGATGTCCATCTGCTCTGGTGTGGGGGTGTCCGTGGCCTGCATGGTACATGTCTGAGACACTGTGGATTTCTGTGGGCCCATGGAAGTGAGGAATCTCTGCTCTGGAGCCTGGGGCACATCCTCTCTCCTTTTTTTTCCTCTGTCTTTGGTGTTTGCAGGGTTTTCTCTCTCACACAGGTATCGTTCAGTGCTTTTTACCTTTTGTTAAATAGGTTATCACAGAGGTCCCTCCAAAGCCGCTGATGGGCCCAGCCTGGGGCAGTGGCAGTGCTGACAAGGTGTTACCCTGGTACCTGCTGGCACTGGCTCTGTCAGACACGGGGTGGCTCCTGGTGTCCTCACAGAGGCAGCCCTACAACACACCCCGATACCGAGAGCTTGCTTCATAAAACTGACATGCAGTCACACTTCCCTCTTCAGTTTACTACTCCATCAGTTTAAAAAGAAAAGGGGTTTAAAATATGACAGATTTTATTACTAGCAGCGGATAAACAGATGAAATCAATAATTCTTGTCAACCACAGAACTAAACCTGTTTGGAAGAGTAAAGGCCAAGTTTCTGCCTCAATTAGAGCTGTTACTCTGTCCCATGAATTCTATTCCTGGATTTCTATTCTTAGCTTTCTATTTTTGTATGAACTTGAACAAGTCACTTGTCTTCTCTCTGCTTAGTACTTGACAGAAGTTCTTCTGAGGTTAAAATCATTATTTAGTACATGCTAAGATTGCTATGTGGAAGGTCACTGCACAGGAATTACAATAATTATTTTTCACCATGAATTTAAACATGTTTACATTTTGAAATGAAATGGAATTCATTAATAATAAATAATACAATGCATAGAAATATTATGTTATGCATGATTAAGAGAAAATTATCTTTGTATGCTTGGCTGGTGGAGTGAAATTTGAAGGAGCATTTCAATTAAATATATAGATGCACACACATTTACTTGGCACCTGTTTCACTGTTAAAGGAGAAGCTGCTGCCTGAGCATCCTCATACTGTTCAGAGAGTCACACATACACCACCTGAAACTTTAACTGCAAAGACCAGAGTCCCTTCAGAGCAGGAGGCTGCAGAAAGCCAACTACTTGCTCATACACACACTCCCTCTTTGGGTTTGACCTTAGGTTTCCCATAGCAGCGAATCAGGCACCAGATTTATAAAAAATAAATGAGTGCTACAGCAGCAGATCAGCTCAAGCTGGGTGCATGCAGGGAGGGACACAGAACAACGAAATCCCCAGGAAATTATACTCTTATGAGTTCTGCACCCATCCCTCATGAACTGGGGTCCTTCAGCATCTTGTTGGATTCTTTCAATTTGTCTGTGCAGGCAGGTTGTCCAGTGTTCTCCCCTCATGGAGTTACAGCTTCTGCTGGCAGCTGTAGTGTCTTGTTGGCGCTGCTGCTGCACCTGCTCTCTGGTAGGACATGGGAAACTAAAACAGCCGTGGATCTGTGCTAAGCACAACTTATCTACAACCAAACCATCAGTGCGCTGTCAATCTTTTTCTCCTACTAAAGACAAACTAAATCACTGTACTAGCTACTAGGAAAGTTACTATGCAAATGTATTCCTGTAATCTAATCCAGCTGAAAGCATATCTGGGTGTACATTCACAGCTTGCAGCCTAAAGCTTCACCAAACCAAGTTCCTCATGCTAAGGCAAAAGCATATTAAACACACAGTATTTTAATTGTGTAATTCATTCCATATAACATTTATTTAAGCTAAACAACTAATATCTCTCAATGTTCACTTACTGATCATTGCACATTCCTCTCATTCACTTCTTAATTAGTACATTGAAGAAAAAGGACAAATATCAATTGGCTTCAACAGAAAAGGCTTTTTATTGTTTTTCTAGCTCATGCCTGTGGTATGCAGACCTACAGCATGTCATGGAATCTGCAGAGCAAGAAGGCTGAAACTCTCTGATTACCTTCTCAGGTACAACAGGAACAGGGAAAATGTGATGTATCTTCTTCGCTTATACCTTATAGTTGTTACACCATTTGTCTTTTCTCAAAACCAAACCAACAACAAAACAAAACCAACAATCCAAAACAAGAGAGAAACAAAACAAAGCAAAAACACATGGACCATAATGCTGTCTACTTTGAATAACAAATTTTCTGAACAGACTTTCTTTGTGCTGGTATAAATTGCAAGAAATCAGCTTTTTGCACAAACACACTCGAGCAATGCTTATGAAGCATTTTGCATTTCAAAAGAGGAGTCAAGACCAAAGAGCCATAAAATAGCTCCCTTTTTTTGGAGTAACTCTGCAAATACTTGTTTGAAAAACAGTATTTCAGATTTACTACTTTTCATGGATCTGAGGGAGTTTTGTTTATATGTGTCATTAATCCACTTTGACTCAGGCTTCACTTCTTAGGAATATTCTTCCCATTTCCTTGACCTTCCAATTTTTTTGCTTACAAACCTTATCATTCTCCTATTGATAACAGAGCTGTTGTCACTGTCTTCAATGAACTTTTAGCCTGAATGTCACTGACCTCAGTGATTACATCAGAGGCTGAAACAGTTGCTGGGTTTTCTCATGCCTTTGAAAGTACAAATACCTCCTACAAAAGGCTGGATTTTGTTAGCTGAACAAAGAGATACACACTAAAGGCACGTCACCTGTGGTACTATACAGTTGATCATCTGGTTGCTGCTCTGCTCCAAATTTAGATTTAGACTGGTGATATTAAAGTTTGAAAAAATACATTATCTGAAAGTGTATCCCCAAAGAGAGATATTTATGTACAAGAAAGTCCTACTGTAAGATCTTTTTTGAGCTTTTATTGATTGCTGTTGGAAGTAAAAAAATGGCTGGATTTACCTTCTTACTGTATCTTCTGATGGGAAACTGTATCTTTACTTGCACAGATGTTAAAGGAATGAACAGACAGGTGACAGACAGGAAGACAGTCATTACACTGCAGATAAAAGACAAACTCCATGCATGGCAACACTGTAAGACAGTTGTTTAGAAAAAGTAGAAAAACGAGAGTATGGTTAAAAAAGGTTAATTCAAATCTCTGAGGATAGCTTACAACTACTCGGAAAAGAATTTGATCAGAATTCATCAGCTTTTGCAAAAACTCATCAGCTACTAAAACAGTTGTTTAGTATTATTTTCCCTATTTTTTTTTTTTTTAATTACAAAGACAGTTTAGGAGAAAACTGACCAGATGAAATCTTCACTTAATATCTGTTCCTATTCTGGGTCGGGATTTCAGCTGTTGTGCCCTTTACTTGGAGATCTTCCATTCATGCAATAACCAGCTATTTCACTGGTGAGATCTAGCATAAATCGTACCTGTCCACTTCATTAAAGAAAAATATCTAATCATTTAATACTACCAGCAAAACTGTAAAAGTCATCTTTTCTTTATCTGTGGTATTCATGTGCCAATAAAATATTTTACTAACTTAAAATATTGTGTGTACCCTAGATTGACAGCCTAAAAACCAAAGCAATATATCATCATCCAAAATTTCTTACTGAATGAATAATACATTGAAAAATAATTTTATATTAATTAAAAAAAATCCACCTTCAATATTTATTTTTTAATGATCATCCTTTTCTACTAATCCATAAAGGTTTGGAGGTTCTAAGGCAATATTGTTATGTACAGATCTCAGTACCCTGAAACCAGAACAGAAGCAGCCTGTTGTTCAATGTTAAGAAGACTGCAACCCTGAGGAAAGACTAATGAGGGTGACTTTTGTTTCCATACCTAGTGAAGGTGATATTTGTTTCCAGGTACTGGGAGTAGCTATTGAACAGAAGCAATGACTCCAGGAAACAAATATGCAAAACTTTCAGTCAGCCAATCACTTACATTGCTCTAACTTCCTATACAGCAACGGGATGACAGGTGTATGTATTTGTGCTTCCCTCCTGAAGTAGTCCTCTGCCAAAATCTTTCTTTCCCAAATGTCAGTCTATTATTTTTTTTCTATTCTAAAAAAAGTATAATTTTAGGAAGGGTTCCTGATTACATTTCTTGTTATTAGCTGTGTCATAGATATATATTTGTTAGAAAAGGATAAATAGAAAATATTACAGTAACCTGGAGTCTGCAATAGTTTATAAAGTAATTTGGGCTTACAATGTGTGATGTAAAATGGTTGAGGTTTTTTAACCTCTCCTATAAGCATGATTTTGAATTTTTGCAAGTGGATTAATCTATCTACATGACAAAGTGCTCAGGCATGTAAATACCTGTGACCTGAGCTGAATTAATCTACTGTGATTCAATACCAGAACTCAACTGCAACTAATAAAGATTGATGGCAAAATGAAAGTTTCTGATCCACCTAATGAGCTTATTGGTGCATTTAGAACTATTCATGTGGCAAATCTTTTAACATTTACATTGGTATGTTTCTATTTGCAAACAGCAATTCTGATGTTTACATTCACAATTAAAAATATTTTGAATATATCGATTTTGTTCCACAACTTCTGTTATTTGTTTGAAACTCTCTGATAGTTTTTCATGATTTTTTTTTTTTTGCCTTAAATGTTTGGTTTACTTGAAAATGAGATGATAAGGGTAAAACATATATTTAAAGATATAATTACTGAAAAAAAGAAATCTGTTCCACTAACTTTATGTGAATCATTTTAGTCAGTAATAATTACAGAGAAATTGAGTTTCACACTTTTCATGTTTAACTAAAGAATAGAGCAGAACCTGCATGACTATTGCTTTCTTTTGCTTAAGTGTGGTTGGAACTGAATCTACTCAATTGCAGCAGAAATATTCCTGAAAATTCTGAACTGCCAGATGTGGTAAAAATCTTTTAAAGTGATGTGTGATAAAATGTCATGTATCTGGCAAAATCTGCATTTTTTTTTCTGAGCTGCTAATCACACAAGGATTTGGAGTAAAAAGTTTTTTTAGCAAGCCATTAGTTCCAGGAGGACAGATGAAGGAGGAGGAACCACTTATGGAAATAACTGAAGATGGTAGGATTCTGAGGAAAAGGAATTTTTGTGGAGCAGCAGACATCTCAGGAGCCAGAGGTTAACACAGAGCTGTACAATAGACATCAAAGCTCTGATTCTTGAAGCAGTAGCTGCCAATGTGCACACGTGCAACCTCCTGTTAAAGTCAATGGAGATAAGACAAGCAGTAGAGCTTAATACAGTTTACCACATGTACAGATTGAATTCCTGTTTTCTAAGGTAGGTAGCAGTCAGTATTTCAGACTTCCATCTGCACAGGGGTGGATGCTGTGACTTAGGAAACTGGGGACACTTGAGTCAAGCCTTTCAGGCTAGAAGGTGAAGGCCAGTCAGGTGAGGAAGTCTGGGAAACTTAGCTGGTCTGTATTTGTCTAGCCCAAACCAGTTTTTTCATCCTGTTTGTAAAGTTCACATTTCCTCAACAAATTAAAGGCACAATTAATGTTTGAAAGTTGTCCTTTTATGAAAAAAGCCTGTGAAGTGGGTGACCTTATACAAGTATAGTGTCGCTGTGGGTTGAACCTGGCCGGATGCCAGGTGCCCACCACAGCTGGTCCATCGCATCCAAATTCCAAAGCCTCATTCTCATCTCTTTCCTACATTTCTCCTGAGGGTCAAACCTTAGAGTTTGACCCTCCAGAGGGTCAAACCTTCTCTTCCCCTTTATCCCACTGCTTTAAGAAATTTGTTCAGCATTTTACCTTATTCAACAGGAGTGAAGAGCCATGAGCCTGCAGTAATCAGAAGTATGATTGCAGCAGTGGTAAGCTAGATCAAAACTAGCTCAGGCACTAAGTACACATTATATGGGCTAACCCCAAAATCTGACTGCTTTAGGGTTATGCAGCCTGTAGGGATGGTGTGGCTCATTCGAGTGACCACAGCTGCCGTGTGGACTGACCAAAGGTGGCTTGAGAACTTGTACAAACATACAAAGATACCACAGCTCACCTGCCCAAAAGTTCTACACGCCTCCTGTTTGTTCCCTAGTGCAGTGATGTAGAAACAGAGCAACAGGTAGGTCCTACACCAGACATGATGTTGCTATTTCTTTCTACTGTTTTAGCAGAAACAAGAACTTTTAAGAAAATATACCGTAATGTATGCAGTGTAGCTTGTCTGTTTACCTCATTCACTCTCCTTTGTCTCAATAGATATTTGCATATAAATTGCTTGGAAGAATATATTACCAACAAAGGGTGGTGGAAAAAGAAATCTGAATGAATTGTAAATCCACCAGAAGTTTTTTTCCAGACTTAGAAATTTATATGTAAAATGAAAT
The DNA here is from genome assembly GCF_021018805.1 of Prinia subflava. NCBI lineage: Eukaryota > Metazoa > Chordata > Aves > Passeriformes > Cisticolidae > Prinia > Prinia subflava. Next base: position 29,963,718 of record NC_086249.1, read on the forward strand.
CTCTTCACAAAATGCAGTTCCTTTAACTTGCCAGTACTCCTGCAAAGGAAAATTGTATCACTGTTATAAAAATAAAATACCACTGAAAGCAGAAATATTAATAAAACAGGGAAAAGTTCTTCTCCTCGTTCTGACTTGGTAGTTCAGTATTTATAAATGTTGTAGTTATTGAAGGGTAAAGCAGATTGCTGTCATATTGATTCAGTTAAAAAAAACCCCAGCCTTGAGTGGAAAAGCAGCATGCAACAGCAACAAGGTGAGGAAAAAAAAAAAGAAACTGGGTTCTGAGAGAATCTGAGGAGGAATCTAAGTTGAAATAGCACAGTCTGAACAAAAAAGAGTCCTGTTGAAGCAAAAAATACAGAGGCAAAAGAAGAGTTGTGCATGGGCATATATAATGACACACTGTTTCTAACAATTATTTCCAAAGCTTTTCAGTTTTATATATACCACACAAATCATATTTATTAAAAGAGGTGTTAGAAGAGTTAATTAGAGTGAGATAGAGTTAAACAATTCCAGATAATTTCCATAGTCCGGCAATCAGTGAAGAAAGCAAAAGAAGAGATATGTAGATTAATAGCAACTAAAAAAAAATATGATTTACAAAACTCAGAAGGCAAAGAGAGGAGGACATGTTTTATAAAGTCTTGATTTTTGTTTCATGTACACACATATATAAAATATATTGATAATAGGAACTTGTTAATTGTTTATTATATATATTACAATATATATCTATCTTATAAAAATAAATAAATGCTTCCTAGCTTTCTTTGCTGCTTGTTTGCCTTTTTGAGATTTGGGAATGCATTTGAAAATACAGAGTTCAATACTAGTCCATTGGAAGACCTGAACCATTTTCTTTAAATGAAGTCCAAGTATCTCCACTAACTATACATGTCCAAGGGCTTAAATTTCAAATTAAAAAAATCTCATGTCATTGTAAAACTCCGAATAAAAAGTGAGAATACTGAGTGTGTTTTATTAAATTAGAAGAGAACAAAGATGTGTTACCTGGATAATTACAGTTTTGTCAGCCAGCATTAGTGTGAGGTTGATGGCTGACTTGGACTTGACTACTAAAGAAATAAAGTTAAAACAAACAAAAATCACAAAACAAACAAACAAACACCACTACCCCCAAAAATATATATATATAAAATGGATTGTGACAAGCTCGATTTATCTACTGCTTCCATCTGCCTATTTGTTGAAAGATACTGAAGATCACCTGTAAAAGGTTATAGTGGTTTGCAGACTGTAGTGGGAACTGCAGGATGTTGGGTTTGGGAACACAAAATATTTTGGTCATATTGTGTATATTTAGAGTTGTGTTTATCTTACACCAAAATTAATTTTGTAACCTGAAATCCTTAAGCAATAAGATTTCTAATCAGTTGTTTCAGGGCCTGGTTGTATTTGCCTGACCATTTTTATAAAAAACTTGGGAAAATCGTAGTACATATATCAATACAAAGAATCATGCCTTACTGAGGAATGCTGCCAAATATCTAATGGATAGGAAGAAAACACATCCCTCACTCTATCTCTTCTCTTCAAGAAGGCTGAAGAGGAACTTTTTATGATGGCAGTGACAGGACAAGAGGAAATGACTTTAAACTAAAAAAAGTTAATTTTAGATTAGATATTAGGAAGAAATTCTTTACTGTTAGAGTGGTGAGACACTACCACAGGTTGCCCAGGGAAGCTGTGGATACCTGGAAATGTTCAAGGCCAGGTTAGATGAGATCTGAGGAGCCAGGTCTAGTGCTAGGCGATGGCAGGGGTGCTTGGAAACAGATGATCTTTAAGGTTCCTTGCCGCAGTGCCTCCTCGAACCACTGGCTCTCGGCCCAGGCTAGCCCAGACACTGGGACAAGGTGCAGCCTAGGGTCAGTCTGCACGCAGGGCGAGCAGAGCTGATCCCTGTGGGCTCTGTGTCCCTGAAGGGGCTTAGGAGCAGATGTTCGAGCAGCACAGCAGAGGAATAAAGGAGGATCCGGATCTGGTGCAGCAGAGAAGGTTTATTCGCCTAGCTCCGAGCCCAAATCTGGACCCAGATACTGGTCGTGCACAGAGTTTTAAGGGGAACAAAAGGGGAGGAGAAAGGGGAGGGGCCGGCAGCCTCTGGCCAATGGGATACAGTCTCTAGGGAAGACAGGGAAGGGGAAAGGCACTTCGGACTAATCACAGAGAACTGGGAGGGGAAAACTAAAGGCGGGAAGGATGACTGACAATAAACTGTGAGGTCTAAAAATATCTCCTTGTGAGGGAGAAGGAGAGAACAGAGGAATATTAATTAGGGGGGTAGGGTACATAGAACTGAATTGTACAAAGAACCAAATTTTACATAAAACATCAAATTCAAAAAACATGCACCACCACAGTTCCTTCCAACCCAAACCAATCTATTATTTTGTGATTCACCCCCTGGTCCGTACATTGGTGTCATCAAGGAAAGTAAGCACAAATTACTTTTGATCAAGGACCTCTCTTGTGAAATATAATTTTTAGTAATTTGATTGTCACAGGTGTTAGCAGATGATACAATCAAAAATGTAATCCTATTTTACTACAGCATTAGACAAGATTTAGATTTCTGGTTGAGTTGGCAATCATACATGTGCATTTTTGAAAGTTTGGAAAACTACAGAGTAAGCATACATGTGTTAGGTAGATCAGAGAAAGAAAATGATCAGAAGGCAGCATAGAGCATGTTGAGTTGGCTGTGAAGGGCAATATATCAAAATCTATCAAAATTCCCCTTAGAGACTGAGGATTTCTGTTATGCTTTCTATCCTTGTATCAGATAAGATTATGGTAGTTCTGCTACTTAGATTCACTTTTGGCAAGACAATCAAAGTCAAATTCAAAGAAAAATGAGGGACGAAAGAAAATACAGAAGATGGACATACATGTTTATGTTTATATCTTCAGTCTATCAGGGCCTTGACAACAGGCTGGCAACAGATTTTACTTTTATACTTTGGTTCATCCTCCATTTTCCTCAATCTGAGATACTCTGTTTGGGCTTGTTTCTTCTTATAGTGAGACAGAATCCATCTACTCCTCTGCTGGTGGTTAAACAGTCAGACTTTTCTTTTTTTTCCTAGTGAAGAAGAAGAAAAAGAGAAAAGAATTCATAAGTGAAACAAGAGCAAAGCAGATCCCACAGGACTCTCAGCAGGGCTTCAATTAGTTGACACTACTGTGGGCTGCCCATTTTTAGTCCTGTTAGAGCATCAAACTGGTGGTCATGGAGGTTTTTAAATCATAAAGCTAGAACCTGCAGAGAAATACAGAAGCCTAATAATTTTCCTCTTCTCAGAAGTATTTTCCCCAAATTTTCTCCATGCTTTGACCACATATAAGTGCCCTTTTTTCAACCTGTTTAAGAAATGATGGATGAGACATGAGTCCCAAACTTCTATAAGAGTTGTAGGTCTTTTTTGCCAATTAATGTAGTCAGTTACCTTTCTTTTGCACCTTCTCTACATAATTGCATTGTTGCATTGTTGTCACAATGATCATTTTATACAAAAAAATTCATAAGCTTTTGTTTAGTTTCCTCCTCTGTCCATGTCAAACTAGTTTTTTGGCATAGGCTGTTAGCCTCCCTTAATAAAAGGCATTTCTGTATTCTGTGCAAGAATAACTCTCTGGCCCTGAGACTTACTCTTCTTGTACCTTGCCAGCAGGAAGAGACTTTGTGCGTTGACATGTTGCATGATCTCCTACATAATGAAAATGCAGCAAATGTGCTCGCACTGAAAGGAAATGAAGAATGACAAAAGGGGTCCTGTTATGTAAATGCCTTTAGCTTTTGAAATGTCACTTTCAGTTGTCATGATGAAACTCTGAATAAAGGAGGCAAACAAAAGACCTCTAACGAGGACATACAGAAAGTATCACACACTGGGAGTAGGTTTCTGCAGTGTTGATTCCAGGGTCCAATATTAGGAGGGCAGCTGCACTACTGGGAAATGCTATCCTCAAGATAAGATATTAAAATTATTTCCCATCTGCTTATTTTTAACATCACTTTGAGATGATAAAGATCTCGTGACACTGGCTCGAGGGACATGATGGTAGTGGTGGTAGGGAGGATAGGGAATAGGGAATAACTTTGCTTCCAGCTCTAAAAATCAACTTTTGTGAAATATTATCATTACAAATTAATTGGTAGTGTAACAAACATTCATGACTATACAGCATGCAAGATGTTACACAGGCCATTCTGGTCTGTGTAATAGGATGTACCAAAGCTGTTTAATTGTGAAGTTACCCATGAAAGTGAAAAGCAACAGTGTGTTGATATACTTGCAGAACCACACCTTTCTTTGAGTACACTTCTGCTTGCTTTAACAACAAATTCTACATTAAATCAGATAGAGTTTAGGAAGACCAAAGAAAAGTTTTGAAGATAAGATGTGTATTTAAATGTGATGGATTTATGTGAAGATTGCCAGACAGATATTTCAGTCATCTACTTTCTTAATACATTTCAGTAAAAACATACCAATTCAACATTTGAGCTGTATCTGGCAAGTATAAGCTATAATAACTGCAACAGAAATATAATTAATCCCAAAAGATTATTTCCATGGTCTATCCAGGGCTTCATTATGTAGCATGCAAAGCTTCTGAAACTCTACCTGTCACCTGCAGACACAGTCCAGTGGGTAGGTGGTGAGACAGTGTGTCAGAACTCTCTTACTTTAGGCACAGGCTCTGAGATAGCAAGGATACACAAATGTTTTGATTGTTCTGCCTGGAGAGGCACATGCTGCCTTTCAACTCCCCAGTTAACAAAGCCACATTCTCTGTCTCAGAGTTCAGGGCAGAGGATGAGAGAAGGGAGAACATGCAGTAAATATCATGAAAGGGGGTACCAGAGTCAGATGATGTGGAAATACAGAGGGAGGATCTAATATACAAATGGAGACAGAAAGTAAGAGCCAGTCATACCCTGGAAGCAGGAAAGCAGACAGAAGTAGCAGTAAGGTACTTTCCACAAAATTATTTTTTAATTTGTTATTATCTTCTGCTGGAACTCAGCAATATTTGCAATTTAGTACTAATACTGTTCCTAATAAAATTAACATCTTCACTTTTAGCTTACTGCTTCTAAGAAACCAAAAAGTTAAAGAAAAGGTACAGAGAAAAGAAAGTTGGTTGTTCAGTTATAATCTTTTATACATTTTTAAGGTCAAAGCCAGATTTTTAGTCTTTGGATTTGCATATTTGAGATGAATCTTATCAATGCTGCTATTATATATATGTGTGCTACCTAGATACAACATGACCATGCACTTATACATTGTACAATGAAAACAGTGAAAATTTAATTTCCCAGGGGTCTAATTATTGATAAAAAATCAATGTTTTAAACTGTTATCTATAATAATTTCAGTTTATTAAGTGTATTTACTCAATTTTGATGAATTTTAACTGTTAATTATATACAATACAGAACGGTATTAATTTGAAAAGATAATCCTTGGAAATCAAGACCACAATAAAAACTCACATCAAATGAGTCCATAAATGCAAAAATATGCTTATTACTTCCATGGATTTGTATGTTGATTGAACTACAACTTCATAAACACTTTCTTTAATGCTCTGTGTTATCTTCATGCTGGGAAAGATACATGGGTAAGTTATTGATGTGTAACTCATGCAAGTTATTTAAAAAGAGTAGCTTAATTGCAGAATGTAAATATTGGTTTGTAGCTCCATGAAATAGAATATTTATGAAGCAGTCATTTTTTTAAACAAGAAAAGTCTCAAAAAAATATTAATCAAAACAAAAAACAAAGTCCCAAATTAACTACATTCTATAGAGGTTAAGTACCAATGAAGACTTTAGCTTTAATCTCAGAAACATACAAGATTAAAAGTATTATTCTAGAAAATAAGGGACATTTTTAGTGAAGGTAGGGATTTGAAGCAGAAGTTCTAAACTAGCAACATTAAACTCTAGCAAAACTGAATTAACATTCGCGAAAACATCAAATGAATGAAAGGGTTGATTCTGTCTTTAAATAGATTCTGAAATACTCAAAGTGAAAATTACCAACATATACATAAAATTATGTTCAAAAACCTGAAGAACTACAACTCTTCTGTACATGCACTAGCAGAGTCTCTATTCAAAATGTCACTGTGAGCCATGGAATATAAATAGCAGCTGAAATGTCAATCTATCCAAATACATGAACATGCAATATTAGATTCATAGGATTGTGGAATATCCTGAGCTGGAAAGGACGCAAGAGTTATCAAGTCCAATTCAAAACTCCGCACAGGAAAATCAAAAAGTTAAAGTTTATGTCTAAGAGTGTTGTCCAGATGCTTCTTGACCAGTGAGAGGCTAGGGGCCATGACTGCTTACCTGGGGAGTCTTTTTCTGATTGTTGTTCATACTTTCAGTGAAGAACTCTTTCCTAATGTCCCATTTGAAGTCTTCCTGATTAAAAAAATATTGAATGTCTAGAAAAGGTATGAATGTTTGTCCTATAGACATATATAGGTGGGTAAGTACTGTCCCAACATTATACTTCAAGCCTATAATTCAATCTCCATAAGGTGGTAATACCAGTATTAAGGTTACTAAATAAGAGTCTAAATCAACAGAGAATCTACCATCTCAGCACTGTTGGGAAAATGAAGAACATCACTAATAGGACAGGGAAGGGCTTTATTCCCTTGCTATCCAGAAAAATTTTAGTTCTTTTAGTTACTCAACCAGATTATTTTTACAAATGATTGACTTAATAGCTTCATGAGTTTAATTTCTACCATGAACTTTTACAGTAAATCAAAACCTAATTTAGTTAAATTAAGTTGTAGGAATCACAGAATCTCATCCAGCAACTCCTGCAACAGGCTCATGTTCTTTTTTTAACCTTACACCTCCTGGAAACTCCATCCTTATCACTTGTGAAATGGAGGCATTTTCTTTTCACAAAAGCTTATTTAATTTTCAATTATGGTGGTGTTAAATATGTACCTAAATTCTCTTTTTTAATATGTACAGGAAATAAAAAGATTACAGATCCAAACCCCACTCAATGCCACACAATCTATTGAGGAGCAATGGCTATAAACCATGGAAATTTTCAGTTGAATATAAGAAGAAAAATGCAGAGTAAATGGGTAGGGGATGGAACAGGATGCTTAACAAGGCTGTGAAACCTTCACCCTCAGGGACTTCCAAATTTGAGTGTTCAAGGCCCTCCTCAAAGTGATCTTAATTTAAAGTTAGTACTGCTCTGAGCAGGAGAGTAGCCAAGCAGTCTAGATAGCCTCTAGAGGTCCCTTCCAACCTAAATGATTACATGAATCTATGATTTTAAGAGGTGATTCTTGTTTGTCTTCTGAATTATCTATGTTCCAATCACTGGCTATTTTAATATGTTCAAGCTCTGTCCGCTATCAGAATTGGTTTTTCCCCACGTATGAACTTGTAGACAATGAGTTCATAATCTTATCTTGGTTATATTTTGCTAGTTTCCCAAATCTTGACCTTTCATTGTAAATTTTCTCTATAATATTTTCATATATCCTTCCCTTTTAAAGACAATCACCAAAAAATGTATGTAGACATGGTAGCAAAATTCTCTCAAGTGTTGTTCACAATACAGCCTCCTTACTTCTATTTAATATTTTTCTAGCCATACATTTAAAAACCTGTTCACCTACTTAGCCATAGTGTTGCTCAGGGAGATCACGTTCATTTAATTATTTACTATTTCCTCTAAGTATGTCAGTTTTGCTGAACACCAGGATGCCATTTCTCATCCTGCAAGTGTGAGCTACACACTTTGTTCCTTGCTGCATGCCCTTTCATTTGGCTTTGTTAAACATGTGCTGTCCAAAGAAAAGTAATTTCCTTCAGCAATATAATTCAGTTGAGTTGGTCTTTGCCCATTATTTCTTGCTCGCTAATTATCCATTATCAGCAAATTTGATCAGATAATTCATGAAGAGTTTGAAAAGGAAGAACTAACTTTTCAGAGTCATCTGATTATGCATCCTGTTGACACTAATACTTCATTTGTAATTACTTTCTAAAACATCTTTCATAGCTGATATTTAAGCTTCATTGATTTTGCATAACAGTATCTTCACCAGAAGGAAGAAAGACAAGGAAAACTGCTTTATGGAAGTATAACTGCATTATGTCAATGCAGTTATCTGCTGCAGTTATCAACCAAACCTGTTGTTCCAGAAGAACCCACATTTGTTTGACAAGATACATTTTCCATGCGGCCAAGGTGACTACCATTTTAATCTCTGCAGATAAAATCCCTTTGTCAAAGTGCCATCACTGTCAAAAACCCCAGCTTAATCATGTTATTTACCCTCCCTGAATACTGTTAGACGAGGTAACAAGCTTAAAAAAGAAAACATTCCCTACCTCAGTATCTCACAGAGACAGTCATCAAAGTAAATATTGAAACATTATGGCCATAAACATGAGCTTTGCTTACACTCCTTTGTTATTATGAACATTTTAAAATTATGAATGAGATGAACATTTTTTGTACATCCTAAAATATAATAGCTTCATAGACATATATCTATAATGGTGATGTTATTTATATTTTTTTGTCTTTTTAATGTTTTTGTCTCCTTTCCATTCATTCATTTATTCATTCATTGGGCATGATAAGCAACATATGAAGAACATAATCTTTTCCATTTTTTGAAAACAAGCAACTTTGCTTTTATTATGTAAGATACAATAATTAACAATTATTTAAGTGCCCAAAATATTTGCATAGTAAACCCAGAAATGTTTATTTGAGATCATTATTCATTTCTAGATTATTGAGACTGAAATGAACAACTTCTTGATTCATGGGGACAAAAGGGCAGCCTATCCTTTCCTTTACGTATTGGTATAACATTTCCATACCTGCTAACATGTAAATGCTGACATGTAAAATAAAAAGAAATATTTCTTCTGTGCTGTAGTGTCCAGTATTTCTATCTGGGATTATCTGGATCTGAGTTAAAATCATGTTAGTCTAGTGGTGAATGTATGAATCCACTGCAGAGACTGTGGCTAGGTCACACCCCTCTCTTGGCCATGTACTGTAAAATGGATTTGCATGTGTTCAGCAGCCACTTGATTGTGGTGAAAAGAAGCCTAGACAGTAGTCTGAAAATTCCAGAAAAAAAGGGCAGACTCACAATAAAAATGACAGATGTGGCATGAATTTTCAGTTGTTCAGATTTTACATTTTTTTAACTTAATTTTGTTATTAAATATCTGGATCACAAACTGCAAATTTTATAGGACTTGTCTAAACTCCCATTATTCTTTGTTTTGCAAGCATCTCTGGCAATTAATACATATATATTGGAATGGAATGGTTATCAAAGATAGGTAAAATATAAATGTCCCAACCAGTGTAACAATCAAGGTACGAGTAAATAAATTAAAAAAAAATCTATATCATAATTAATGTTTTTATAAGGTTTCTAGCATTTTTAAAGACAGGCTTTTAAAAGGTTATGGTGTCAGAAAGAAATTAGGTACATAAAATGGAGTATTTTAACTACATATAAATAGGAAAATTAATTTACATCTAATTATTTTATCCCTTTAAATTCAGTGTAGCTTTGTAGGGAAAAAATGGCTAAATTAACAGTGTATAATTTTATTGATGCCCTTTTCCATAAAGGGATAATTTGAATGAATTTCTGAGCTGGTGTATTAAGACACAGCCGAACTAGAAAGCAGCCAGCTGACATTCTGGGACGTTCATGTAATAGTATATATTAGGCTAAAGCAGCTACCAGATATATTATCCCAAAGCCTCTTGAAGCTCTTAACACTGGATCTGCCAGGAATATGTAGAAGAAAATCAGACTAGTTATTTTCAGGGATCTACCTGGAATTTCAATTGAAATCTTGCCGAAATCTTGCTGAAATCTCCCTAAATCTTTATCTTTCTTTTAATTGTTGCTTAAATACTCCAGTAAATTGGTGTAATCTCACTGAAAATATATTTCAGCTTTCTGGCCAGCATAGCAAATAATCATCAAAAGGCAGTTATTAACTATTCTAACTCGTAAACCTGATGGCCAGGGGACAAATCTGGACACATTATTAATTTCCTTTATATGTATTCAATGCTGAGTAAAACATGGTTTTGCTCCAGAAATGCTCCTAATCTGAACAGACTGACATGGCAAACAAATCAAATACTCTGTTTCAGATTTGAGAATTTATTGGAGTGACTTCTATGAATATAACTTATTTTAAACCAACCAATAACTTAGGGTCAGTGTCACAGTTTAATTCCAGTAGGCAGCTGTCTAGATTTTGGCTCAGATAGAGTTAGATTTTTTCCTAGTAGCTGGTACAGAGCTGTGTTTTGGATTCAGTATAGGAATAATGATGATAACTTACTGATGTGTTGGTTGTGCCTGAGTAGTGATTACCATATATCAAGGACTTTTCAGTGCTCTGCCAGTGAGGAGGGGCACAGGAAGCTGAGAAGGGGAGTGGGTGGGACAGCTGACCTGAACAGGCCAAAGGCAGATTGCACACTACAGAATGTCATGCTCACCTTAAAAACTGGGGAAAATGGCCCAGAAGGTACCAATCGCTGCTGGACATGGATGGGGCATCATTTGGCAGGTAAACTGTACTGTGCATCACTCAATCTTGTGTTTTACTTTCCTCTCCCTCTCCTTTTCATTGCAAATATTATTATTCATAGTAGTAGTAGTAGTAGTACACTCTTTCACTTTGTTTTAATTTTTAGACTGTTCACATCTCAACCTATCGAGATTTCTCCCGATAACTCCGAGGGTCCAGCCAGCGGAGAAATGGCTTAATAAAATAGCGAGACGGCTTCCCAGGATATGCTTTGTAAAATAAAGTTTTAATAACAGCAAAATAATAAACGTTACAAAATGAAAAGAGATAAGCCGAGCACCGTGTACCAAGCAAAGCTACACAGGCTAAGGCACTCCCAAAAAGCCTCGTGTACCCTTATGCAGGCCCTTTAGTACTCGATGGTCTAGGTGGGCTTTTTTGGCTCTTGGCCCAATGAGATGGACACTAGACTCTGAGGTGCACTTCTAAAGTCCTATCACTGTGTCTGTGTTGGGACTGAGCCAATTACAGCGAGCAGGCTATAGAAAATTCTAGCTTCACTTCCTTATATGGAAACACCTGCTCGGGTACAGAAATGCACGACTACATCTCACCCTGTAAAATCATATTAAAAAAAGAAAAAAAAGAGAAATAGTTACTTTGAAAAAATTCTCACTTTTGTTCATAATTGTGATTGTGTCAATAACTTATTGTTATTTAACAATTTGGTTTATAGTTAAGCTATAGTTTTATGGATTACAAAATTTTAAATTTGGTACTTTCTTTTTATTAGCCAATCTTTAAAATTAATATTTAGTCTCAAATTATATATGAACCTTATTTTACTTTTTGTTTGGGGAGATTTTTTCAAGTGAACTATATTTTCTTTTTCTTCTACATAAAGATTTGATAATAACTTTTAACATACAACAACGAACAATTTTGACATGACAATAATAACTTCAGAAATTTTAACAGTGCAACTTTTATAAAACTTAAGTCTTTGCTTCAAACGTATTTCAGTGTCTATAGTGCTGTGCTGTGTCAAAATGCAGAAGTCTTTTTGAAGACACAGTCTGTGGTCACTCTGGGTCTTTTTGTATGCTCTTCTTGAGGTGTGTTTTGCTTTCTTTCCTTCTTTTGTAGTTGTGACTCAACTTCTTTTGCAGGAACTTTCTTAGAGTCTGTACCTGTGGAGACAAACAAAACCTCTCTCCCTGCCATAAAGGACAGGCTTTAAAATTTGTCTTGTTTTTAGAATTTTTATGAATATGAGAGATTAAAAAACATATATATAACTTTGTTCAACCTTTCTATAATAGAAAGCACTACACTCTTTCCTATTTTTATCTTTTAAAGAGCATTTTTAGCTGTTTGTGTGTTTTTTAACAATAGATTGGCTTTTGAATGAATTAGTTATAATATGTGGTAAATTTGATATGTTGAAAAACTTCTGTAATTTTAAGAACTGTACATTTAGGAATGAGAAATGTTTACAAGAGATGTTTTAATTGTCTTTTTTGGTCTTTTTCTCCTTTATGTGTTGAGGTAGAACATACTTTAAAAAGTGTGTGGTTGGACAAGTGAATTTGTTTGAATTGTTTAAATGGTTGATATTGTATGATACTTGTTTTTAATTTTGAGGGTTAACTTTTGCTGCTATTGATGGTGCAGTTAGTGTTTGGTAGTTTGGGCATGGTTGCACAATTGTCTTAATTTGATTTTGAGATATATGCGACACTTTTTACAAGAGCTGATGTATTTTGATGTATGGTTAAAAGTTTGCTGTTACTTTGCTATTTGCTATAAAGCTTAGGAGTTTAGTGTTTGCTTTAACATGTGACACAATACAGTTGCTGTTGAGAAAAAAGGAAAAAGATTAGTATTTTAATGTGAATTTTACAATTGATTAGAACTTTTTCTTGAGAGGTCTTCGCTCCCTCTACCAAACTTGCAACATAAAAATTTGTAAACATAAAATATGAACTTTGAAAAACATGTAGACAGTTGTTCTTTTTTGGTTTTGAGATATAGTTTTTAGACTTTCTTAAAATCTTATTTTTATTTTTTGGTGTTAGGATTTTACTACATGGTTATGAGATTTTAGATTTTCTTGACTTATTTATAAAATGAATTGTTTTTAGAGGAGTATGAATTTTGAAAGGTTTTCAATTTAATTATAGAGATGAATTTAATAAATTTTTTCTTTTTTTTGTAATATTTATACGGGCTATTTTTAAAAACTTTTGAATTTTGAATTAACTATTTCAATTAAAGATATGAGCAAGCAAAATATTTTTGCAGAATCTTTTCCTGTAAAGGAAAAATTATTTAGGAATTCGCTTTTATAATTAGTTTGGAATATGAATTTTTTGGGCAAGTTATTACAATCTTCTTGCTTAATTGACAAAACAGAAAAGAAAAACCTTTTGTATTGGAATTACTTGGTAGTCTTTTTCAGATCTTAATGAAAAAATTAACTTATAAAGTTCTGGGTTTCTTGTTAAAACTGCAAAATAAAAGAATAGGTCAGGGTTTTAAGGTATTTTGAGCTTGCTGCTTTGGTGGATTCTTGTGGTGGTTTTCATGACACTTCTTTTGGACGAAGTCTACTTTGTATCTTGGCTGCTGGAATTGAACTGTTAGCTGTCTCTGTTCTGTTTTCTTGGAGGGTTTTAGACGATGATAAACTTTCACTGCTTCAGTCTTGCTCTGTCCTTGTTTTTGTTTTGTTTTGGTCTCTTGTCGCCAGAGCCGGGCTGGCTCTGGGGTGCTGGTTTCTTTCCTTATGTTGTGCCAGGGATCTATGCTGGCTGATGAATCCTCTGAATCATCAGAGAAACTGCAGGACGTGTGGGAAACTTTCTGATTTTTCATCGGAGTTTGTTTACATTTCTCCGGCATGGGCGCCGCCATCTTGGGGAGGGCAAGTTCCGGGATGTCACATCCGGTTCCCACGCTCGTCACAGCCAGGGCGTGTCTGTCCAGGCTGTGGGTGCCAACCCGGGGCGGTGCCCGAGGCTTGGGACCACCCATGGAGGGGGAGCCTCCCGTGCTGGAGTGGGAGGAGCTGAGCGACACATCAGATGGGGCGTGCCGCAGGGTCGGGCTGTACTGAGCCCGCCCACGTGGAGCTACAGTTTCTGCCTCAGAGATGGGGAGGATTCCACGTTTTTCTTTGTTCTGTGAGCCCGCGCTTTCAGGGCTTTGTTCAAAACTCGCGCGCTCAAAATTAACGGACTGGGATCGCCCGAATCTCGTACTGGGTGACTGAGGGGGTGGGGAGGGCGGTTGGAATGGAACCCTTGCCGGCTTGGCCACGGCTGGCACAGGTCCCACTCTGGGGGTCTGAGGAGGGCTCGGGGGAGGGCTTTGAGCCGCCCCGTGCCTTCTCCTCGGGAGTAAATCAAACCGTTTTTTTCTGGGACTTGGGGCATCAGAACTTGGATTTTTATCTTCATGTCTAAGGTGAGCAGGAGCCTTTTTGCATTTTACTTTCTGGGCTCCTTTTTTATGGTTGCTTTTAGAGGCTTTTCCCAAGGTTTCTCTTTCTGCAGTTTCAAGTGTTTTTTCACTGCTGAGCCTTTCGCCTTCTTCTGTTACAAAGTCTAACACAGTTTTAAAGATGGGTCTTAATTTTAACACAGATTTTTTCTTTGAATTATACAACTTCAATCCTATCTTGTCCCAAAATTCCACTGTTACTGTTTCAGCTGTATTAGTGTCCGGATACTTCTTATAGACCCATTTCACAAGTTTTTTAAGTTCTTTCCTCTCAAACTTATAGTCTTGAATAGTCAGTTTATAATTAAAATAACAAAAGGTGTCTCGCTGTTCTACGGATTGCCGGGTCCCCATTGTCACTCACCAGAATGGCTCTTGTGATCTCCCGGCAGCTCTTGGTTGTCTCCGACTCTCTCAGGTCACTCGGTGATTAGCTGTTCTCCAGCTCTGCTAGACTGCAGCTTCTCTCTTCTAAAGAGTAATCCACCTTGTACCAGAATCGGTGTCTGGCAAAGACCCCCTCTCACCGGTATAGGGGTTCAGTCAAAAGGCTCCCTCTCAGCCTTTTTGACCCAAAAATGTGGTTTTATTTTCACGACCAAAAAAACCACCACGAGCTCGCTTTTAAAAAAACGAAACCAAGAGCAAAATGGCCTAGCTGAACATGAGGGCTTTGTCAGCAAACATCGATTCAGTTACCCTAATGTAGGGTCCCTGTTCGAAGGTGCCATTTATCGAGATTTCTCCCGATAACTCCGAGGGTCCAGCCAGCGGAGAAATGGCTTAATAAAATAGCGAGACGGCTTCCCAGGATATGCTTTGTAAAATAAAGTTTTAATAACAGCAAAATAATAAACGTTACAAAATGAAACGAGATAAGCCGAGCACCGTGTACCAAGCAAAGCTACACAGGCTAAGGCACTCCCAAAAAGCCTCGTGTACCCTTATGCAGGCCCTTTAGTACTCGATGGTCTAGGTGGGCTTTTTTGGCTCTTGGCCCAATGAGATGGACACTAGACTTTGAGGAGCACTTCTAAAGTCCTATCACTGTGTCTGTGTTGGGACCGAGCCAATTACAGCGAGCAGGCTATAGAAAATTCTAGCTTCACTTCCTTATATGGAAACACCTGCTCGGGTACAGAAATGCACGACTACATCAACCCATAGCTTTTATTTTTTTTCCTGGTTCTGCTGTATGTCCCACCAGAGGAGGGAGGAAGTGAGTGTGCAGCTGTCTGGTACTTAGTTCCTATCTGGAGTTAAAACATGGTAGGAGCTAATTCCTGCACAGCCACTTGTTTCTCCCCCACAGCAAGATGGAGGTAGATTTGGGAGTGTAAAAATAAGAAAACCTGTGGGTTGAGATCATAAAGACCATTAATTAAAAAAAGTGTCTGAATGAAAAAAGAAAACAGAGAGGGGAAGGGAAGGAAACTCCAAGGAAAATGGGTGATGCAAAAGAAAATAATTATTCTGCACCAATCAACAGATGCCCAGCTAGATTCAGAGCAATGTTAGCCTGACAGCCTCCTCTCCCCAGTTTTATTGCTGAGCAAGATATCGTAGATTGTAGGACACCCCTCGGGTCAGTTGGAGCTGCCTGTCCCAGCTGTGTCCCTCCCAAACATTTGTGCACCCTCAACCTCCGAAATGGTGGGATGGGGTGAGCAGAGAAAAGGCTTTGATTCTGTGTAAGCCCTGCCCAGCAGTCATGAAGACATCCCTGTGTTATCAAGACTGTGTTCAAAACAAATCATAGCCCTATATCAGATACTATGAATATATTTAACTGTCCCAGTCAAAACCAGCACAGTCACCAAGTGCTTTAAGAGTGAAATATTACTTAAGTATTTACATTAGGAAGAGCCATTACACCAATGGTTTCCAGGAAAGGATGCCACTGACAACAAGAAAAGAAAGAGAAGCTGTGCTAAAGTATGATATTTTTGCTGCAGAAAAAAACAAGCGTGGCTTGCCCAAGTAAGAGGAAATTTACCTTTCAATTTCTAATGTGCACGCCAGGTTTGTGCTGCTAAAGTATTAAAATCCACTCAGCAATGCCTGTCTGCAGGAACTGCACATTTGTAATTAGAAGGAGATTAAGGTAATTTTCTACTCTCTTGTCTGCTGCCCACTAATTTTCTTTCAAAAGGAATAGCAGCACACTTCAGGAATCCAAGCGCACTAACCACTCGGATAAAAAAAGGGCCCAGTAAATAGTATAAGTGAATGTTATCACATCTTTTCATCCTAATCGAGTAATTGGATTGATCTGTTTCTTTCTAAAAGTGACAAGGAAGATAAAGCCTTCTGAGATTAGAGTTTCTCTGGGTTACCTTTTCAATCAAGAAGGGGATATAGATTGTCAATGCCTTAATATTTTCAACAGGCACTGTTCATTTGTTTGTCAAAAAGCCTGGGATTCATCTGACCATGTGTGAATCTGTATCTGAGCTGAGCACTAAGCTCCTCATCCAGCAAAGAGCAAGAAGCATTTTAGCAGGCAGTTAACTAGGCGCAGCACAGTAATACAAATCGTGCCCTAGTATCTTTTGTCTTCTTTATTCCATGAATAGTAAATCAGGCTGACTAGGTCAAGTGCTGATATCTATACTGCGGTTGTCTAGATCAACTTTCATAAGCTGATAGCTCTGTAATGGCATGCAAGGTGCCCTAGTGCACCTAAGGCATTTACACAAGGCTCAAAAACATGATACAAGGTCTGTGGGAGATTCATGTTATTCTCCAGTGATGGATGAAGGCTGTAGTGGGAAGTACCCTTGACTTTGTATAAAATCCCCAGTTGTCTAAGTTAGGTAGTCAAGTTCCACTTTTAGACTTAGTGAGTCCCATTCAAGTGACTGAAAGTGTCATATTTTGAGCAATTAGCTTCTCTCTTCAGTGTTTCATAACTCTTGTTACTTGTTAAACCACACAGCTGAAAAACACTGATTCAATAACAACAGTATGTAAATACTATGGTTGCATGGTATAGCATACTAACAGGATTATTGTTCCAATTTTCAAAAAATCTAATTTTCCTACTGGAATAAACTGCTGAGCTTTGAAGTTTATCCACTGCGCATTTGCTCAAAACAGTGTGGCATTTCTACTATTTCTTCATTATCAATGGCATTTGTGATTTTATGTGACACTGACAGAAACCATGGGACAAATATTTTACATTTCCTTTGGGATTTATCAGCTACTTAACAACTGAAAAAACAGGAAGTAATCTACCTTCCACAGTCCATGCTTATTGTTCAGCCTGTTGGATAAATGAATGCATCTCTTGAAACCTGTTAAAAAATTAATCACTTTTAGGATGCACAAGACAATACTAGCTCCAGTAATGCATGCATTCAATTGGCATAGATTACTGTAGAATAGTTAAAGACGGCTGTTTCTCCAAAAGCCAGAGATGGTAGGACAGATGGATAAGCAGAGGGGTGGCAAATTCCTCAGAGGGCTTTATCAACTGCTTGCCATATTCAAAAGTAGAAGGCAATAATTTACAGTGTAGCAGAGCTTACATTATATAGTCAGTGTAAATAGTTTGACTTGTAAGCTGTTCGAGTTTTCTAACACTTGTATTAATACACTTGCTCTCCTCTTCTGCTGAGGAAACTCATCTCAACATATATGCTTTAATATCTGAAAAATGCTATTTCAAGCACCAGTCTCCATCTCTACCATAAAAACCAATCAAATAATCATTTTAAAAAGTTCACGAGTGGACAGTACAAGACCCTGTAAATAGCGTAAGTCCATGTTATATCCTTTCATATCATTTCTATTTCTGCCATGTGGCAAATCTTTTGCAATTTATCAGATTCTATTTCTGTCATTTTATGAAGTAGAAGAATGAATGGGCCAGGCTTTTTGTGCCAAGAGTTCTCTCACCAAAGACTGGGGTTTCAATATAAAATTATAGTTTATAAGCAAGAAAGCAAGCAAATGCGATACTCTGCAATTTTGCAGAGTACTTATTCGTGACATAAGTTTATTATTGTTCAGCTATGTACAAAATAGGTA
The DNA here is from genome assembly GCF_021018805.1 of Prinia subflava. Taxonomy (NCBI): domain Eukaryota; kingdom Metazoa; phylum Chordata; class Aves; order Passeriformes; family Cisticolidae; genus Prinia; species Prinia subflava. The sequence goes on from NC_086249.1 coordinate 29,981,881, forward strand.
CTTCTTTATTCAGTGTCTCCTTATTAAAGCAGCTCAGTGGGTTCTCCCTCTTACTTAAACTATGATTCATGAAGTCACCCTAGTTGCTGCATAGAGGTAAATAAAGCTGTGCACAGAGGATATAAGCTACAAAGCACACACAAGAATCCAAACAATAGAGTAAATGCACATTACCACACTAACACAGCCTCCCAGCACTCCATGCACTCAGGAGTGTTTAAAATTATTGTGGTTTGCTTTAAAAAGCAAGCTACTTGAGACTAAATATAGAGCATACATATAGTGATGCCAGTTCAGTCTCCAAAAATTGAAATCATTCAGTTTTATTCCAGGTGTCCCTCAACATTTACACCTGAAAACAGGTTTTTATTCCTTAAAACGTGGATGATAAACATCTACCTTTTTTTTTTTTTAATTATTCAGTTGCATTATTTCTTTAGAAATTGTGATTTAAGAAATTTTTGCTTCTCAGTTATTGATTCATTGTTCCAGCCCATGTTCATCCTGGGTGTATTTGTGGGAGGATTTCCACTATATCTCTTCAAACAAAGAATCTGGAAATATGTTTTAAAATAAAAGCTAAGAATTCTCTTGTATTGGATGATTTCAGTGACTAAGGACTAAAAAAAATTCCTAACTGTGACAAAAACTCCTTCTTTTTCAAGAGGTGTCAATATTGAAATAGGAAAATACGTCCTTGGGATAGAAAGAAGAAACCAACATACATTTTGAAATAGAGGTGCAAGAACCAAGTATAGATGAAGATACCCACCAGAAGGCTCAAAATAATTTATACTTTGAAGGCATTTCATACTTTTTGGAGGATGTGAAAAGGAACTCAGTGTTCTCCAGCACTGGCACTTGACAGTTGCAGAGTACAGCTGAAAGTTCCTAAATACCCTTTGAGACACAGAGCAGTTAATGTAGCCTGGAATGAGGACACAGGGAAAAAGAAACACTAAGAAAGAGGAAAGAGGAACAACAGATGGCATAGCTGAAGTACAGTCAGCAACATAAACTGCAAGGGAAACAAACAAATCCCAAAGGCTGCAGGTAATAAATTTGCACAGTGGGGAACACACAGTTCTGGAGAAACTTCAGTCAGAAAATAAACTGTGCATCAATCCAAAGCTTTCTGTATAGTGCTAGTTGTCCTAGTAGATTTTCAACAAGCTTTAGAATTTTTTCCCCCTACAAATCTGCTTTGAGATTGCAGGGCCCTGCAGGAGAAGAAGACTTTTCCTAAAGCCTGAGGTACCCTTGCAGAGCCATGTCAAAGCCCTGTAGACTGAAGAAGACCCATTGGTAGGGACTTCAAACACACTGTTGACTGTCCCAAGCACTGTTTAGGCCACTTTGCCATGAGAAAAGCATAGAATGGAGTGACAGGATGGTGCTGACTCCAGGCTAGGGAGAGGCCATGTCTCAGTGGCACATCCTGGGTAACACATCCAGACAAAAATTCCCATTGTGGCAAACAGTGTGAAGAAGCAACTGCTCAGACACATATCACAGTCAAAGATCACTCTAGGTTATGGCACAGATGGCATCTGTGACCACTGAAGTTCCCTCCAATATGCCTCCATGGAACTCAGACTGTTCTAAGCCCCTGTGACAGGAACTTGAGATAAGATATAATGGTGGCACTATTGTCCAAATGTTAACAAAGCTGGGGGAGAAGGATGCATTATTGATAATGGACACAAAGAATACAGAATATAGGGGCCACAGGGAAAACCAACTCAGAAATTGTGTTGAAATAAACTCCCACTCAATAGAAGGTAATTCTGGAAGGGGCAGAGTGCAACCACCAACCACAACCCATGGACTAAAGAAACCCACTTACTCAAAACAAGAGGAAAACAGCATAGGACTAATTAGCATTAGAAGTGGGGAATCCTTTAACCAGTAGAATAAGAGAAATATGCAGCCAATGAGCATTAATTTCTTTGTTTGTTAAACTGTATAAATAGAGACAAGCTTTGGACAACCTTGGGACCCCCATAGAGAAGAATCACAGAAACACAGAACCACAGAATAAATTGAGGTGGAAGAGACCCACAAGGACCATGAATTCCAACTCCTGGCTTTACACAGCACCATCCCCAGGGATCAAACCATGACTGAGAGCATTCTCCAAATGCTTCTTGAACTCTGTCATGCTGGTGCTGTGACCACTTCTCTGGGGAGCCTGTTCCAGTGCCCAAACACCCTCAGGGTGAACACCCTTTTCCAACCTAAACCTCCCCTGACTCAGCCTCAGGTCAATTTCCCGGCATCTTGTCACTGGTCACCACAGAGAAGGGATCCACATCTTCCCTTCCTGTGCCCCTCATGTGGCCCAGGATGAAGAACAACCAGTGACATGCCACTGGATCCATGGGTATAATCTGCTTTATCTGTCTGTCTCCCCTTCTCTCTCCCCAATTTCTTTTCTATTTCTTTCTTTCTTTAAGTCTGGAGAAGAGAAGGGTCTTACAGCATGTTTCAGCATCTAACAAGGGACTTTTTGCAAGGACATGGACAAGGGTTGATGTCTTTAAACTGAAGGAGACTAGGCTTAGATTACTAATTTAGAAGAAATTCCTTGTTGTGAGGGTGGTGAGAAACTGGCACACGTTTCCCAGGGGAGCTGTGGAAGCCCTATTCCTGGACATGTTCAAGACTAGGCTGGATGGGGCTCTGAGCAATCTGGCCTAGTGGAAGATAAACCATGGAAGATATCCATGGTGAGGAGGTTAGAACTTGATGATTTTTAAGATCTCTTCCAACCTAAATAATTCTATGATTCCACGATTTTCAAGAAATATAGTATGGTGGAGACAACGTGTTGGTTCAGGCTCGGCTGAGGATAGCTGTGCTTGGCAGCAAATGTCTGTCTTCTGCTAAGCTCTGAGGCAATTCCCTGGTACCACATAAGGTCATACAGGATCAGCCATTTTTTGGAAAAAGGAGCTACAAAGTTTAATCTCATTTCATGATGAGGGGATTCTCATGTGAAACCTGCTTTTCAATAGTGTGAGAAAAGACTCAAAGCAGGAATCCTACAGTACTGGCATTTTTTTTTTTCATTGTGGGTAAGGTCATGGCTCCCCTGTTTGTAGTTTATACTTCAGTGCTAAGTAAAACACTATAATGATGCAAAATTGCAAGTGATAGGGTCATACCCATAGACAAAATTCAGGCTGTGATTGTGGAGCTATTGAATGAGATGACTACAATCTCAGTCACCTCATGCTCATAACAGGATTAAGAAATGTGCCCCAGAAGTAAAAGGACATTGCTGTGGCTAACATTATCTCAAGTTTGAGAGCTCACTTCTGCAGGTAACTAAGAAGAAGCCTGAAGGAGGAAATATAGCTGAGATAAAAAATAAACTAAGAGCACTCAAAAATCATGCATTAATCTGATTGCACTGAGCAGATTAATATAAACAAAGACAAAAACATATTAAAAGGAAATGAAGTTAGAATAGATGGCCAGGTCATTAAGTGACAGGGCATAGAGTTGGACATTAGAAACAAAAAAATTGAAATCACAACTAATTTTGAGTGCACAAATTAGAGTGGGATTTGTATGTTTTCTTCCAAAAAAAAGAATTCACAGAACAATATCTTCACTACATTGTCTTCCAGCAAGGACAGAGTGGATTTGCTAGACTATCCAGTACACCTGCACAGGAGTGGCAGTTGGGGCACAGGACCTGAAGGAGAGCAGACATTTCCAGATCAGCTTCCAATGGTCAAACAAGATTCCCTAAAGATCCTCAACTGGCACTGGATGAATCTGCTGAAGCAACTGATTCGAGCCCAAATGTCTACTTCAAGATGAGCTGAACATCTACCTCCAACCTTAGTCGTGTTGGAAAGATTTGACCCCAGCTGATGGCTGCAATTTATGCTACTTCACACGCACGCATCTACATGCAGACACGTAGATATCTCAACACAGAGCAGAAGCCAGCCCTGTAGGAGAGATCTGAAAGTTATGAGAGTAGGAGAATAATTCAGTTATCTAAAACACCCACCTAGGGATCTACAGGGTAGTTGAGCCACTTGTAAGGTGCTGACGTATGACAAAGTAGAAAAGATTTTCCCCATTCTGGACTGGCAGCTGGAGATGAGGTGAGTACCTTGGGACATCCCAGTTGGTACTAAATACCTATTTAGAAAATTGAATTGACCATGAAGGTCTATGACATTGATACCTACATCTCACCTAATCTCATGGATTGCCCTAGTGAGCAGAGCCTGACACTTCTCAAGTGAAATTTATTCTTTTGAAGCAATGTCTAAATTGCTCACTGGTCTAAATTGGTCACTGCTCTGAGCTATGAATGCTTATACCTTCCTACTGGCTATAAAGCAAATTAAGATGATTTAAGGTAAAAGTAGATATTGAAAAAGAGATTAGCTGAATTGCAAGTTTTTAGCCCAGGCTACAAGGGTAGCACCACTAAAGATTAAGAAGAAATGAGGTATTTAGGGTCCAGCTTCTGCACTGTTGAAAGCAGTAAGGTTTTGGAGACTTAGTTCAATAGGAATAAAATTGGAGTCTTATTTTAAATCAACATGAAAATCCTCACCAAATGGCATATAGTAAAACTGATAAATGCAAGTATACATATATATATATATAAAGAAGATTATAGGAAATATGAGTTTATACACTTCAATACCTTTGAAAAATAGGATTGAATAACAACAATGTGGACTTTGAGCTGGAATGTCTAGCAGTAGATGACGTTTGTACAAGTTCACTAAGTGGCAGAAAAGACCCTTATGTCTGCAAATAGCCAATGTACTGCTGTTATCTAGATGATTAGATGAAAAAAACATGAAACTACACACCACCTAATTTGGCTCCAAAAAATGTGGTAAACAACTTTCAGTGTTCAAGAGAACATTGTGCAGAAAATCTACACAGTAAAACACAAAAAAACAAGGTCATATAGTGACGGGACCAGAAGAGATGGCTCTAAACTGAAAGAAGATAGGCTTAGATTAGATATTTGGAAGAAATTCTTTACCTTATGGATGGTGAGGCACTGGAACAGATTTCCCAGAGCAGTTCTGGAAGCCTCATTCCTGGCCATGTTCAAGACCAGGCTGGATGGGGCCTGGAGAAGTCTGATCTGGTGGAAGATGTACTGTCTCATGGAGTAAGGAGTTGGAACTAGATGATCTTTAATGACATATAAAATATTCTAGGATTCCAGGGGTTTAAAGGGAATTAGTTTAAATTGAAAATCAACTAATCAAAATTTTAAAATGTATATAAAACAGTGTTTTAGTATAGATTTCATGTGCCATTTAGAGCTAGTCCACAGTTCTCCATCAAGATTTTTTGACTGAAATTAGAGTTTTGACTAAACCAAAATAATTTCTCAAAACTCTCCTTTTTCTTGAAAAAAAACCCTAGGAAAATAAAGTTTCCAAAAATGTGAGGTGGGATTTATCTCACTTAGCTTTAGAAGTTTATAGCATAAATGTGTTCACCTAAGCTAATTACCTTTAGCTTCCCTTTTAACAAATTTTTGACATCTACTGTAGAAGGAGATGAACTGCACCTCAGAAAACCTGTTTTTCTCTATTATTCAATTAAAGCATCATATGGCAGGCTCAGATGCAGAATTACACTGCCTATATATACATCTGATAAAATTATTCCCATTCCAGGCTTCTAAAAGCACCTCAAAAACAACAACAAAAAGACAACCCTGAAACATTTTGTAATTCAGGTGCATGTTCTCCCATGCTTCTGTGCCTGACACTCCTTTACTGGTCTCCCTGCTCATCTGTGTCTGTGCAATCTCCAAATAAACCTCTTTCCAAAAGGGAGAACAGGAATCACAACTGGCAGTACAAAGTGACTGTCCAATATCTCTACATTTTTCCCTTGAGAGGAACATATTTTCTGTCTCAGTTTAACTGACCATTTTTCTGTTGAGAACAGTTCACTTTCCATTTTCTTAGGATGATTTTGTATTTTTGTATAATTTCACTGCTCAGTATGAAAAGAAAAAAAGAAAAAAAAGCAACCCCAAATTTCCTTCCTTGCATTCCTAACATCAGAGGTATTCTTGATTTTAGAAACACCAATTCTTGGAAACATTAATGCTGCTGTTGAGTTGCTTTTGGACCCACAGAACAATTTGACAAGAGAAAATCTGAACTTGCAAGATGAGCTAGAGACTTTCTTTTAGTTATGAGAAGCAGAGATAGTTGTCTCTGAGAAACATATATTTAAACTTCTATGGAAGTCTCAGAAATTACTTTTTCAGTCACTGTCATGCAGTCAAAAGGGGGAGTCTATATAAGATGGAAGCAAAGGAGAGCCAAACATTTAAAGCAAATATACCTAACATTTACATTTCTGGTTTGAAGTCAAAATCTGGAGAAGCCTGCACAGCTCATTTCCAAACAAATAGCATCACTGCTAGCTGCTTTCTTACCATTAAATAGAAATTGTCACAGGAGATACACAGGAATGAAAGTATTTTAAGTAAGTAATAAAAGGAAAGAGTATTTCCAGGAATGAAATCTATGATCAGAAGTTACTTTACGAGCATGATCCTACCATGAGATTTTAAAGTATAAAGAGCAGAGGAGAATAACTGTCTAACTTAGCAAAAACACATGTGGAGTCCTGGTAAAAATAGAAGGAGGTGTTTTACATGTACTGAAGAAATGTTGATACTTTTTGAAGTGCACTTTTATTTATTTATTTATTTATTTATTTTTACAAATACATGTTTGAATGTGCTTCAAATTTAGAAAGATACTATCCATGAACATTTCTCACAGGTGTTTTCAGTGTCACTCATTTCATGACCTGAAATCTCAAACTGTTCCTGTTGTCGAACTCTGGAAAGACTGGGGACTAGAGTAACGTGAGACTAACTAGTATGGTTTTCAGCACGTACTCTCTTTTATTCTGCGAGATGGCTGGTTAAGTACAGAACGAATAGTTTACAGTTAGCAGGTGCACGGTGATAGGCGGTGAACATACAGAAGTATGTAAGCAATCTAGGATTAAGTGTTCCAATGAAACTGTTGCTGACATTACAGAATTGTGTCAAATAAATGATCACACGTTTTATTTTGTCCATAGAACCTTGTATCTCCCATAATAATCTTGCCAATCCACCTTTGGTAGTTGTGGTTTGATGTTAAAAAAGCAGGGATACCAGTACAGCCTAAGAATAATGATTTAAAGGTGATATGTAATTGAGGTGTTAAAGCAGTCTATAAAATTTAGCCAATGGTTCAAAATGGTTGGAAGAAGATAAAGTAATGATCTTGCAAGCTGTTTACACTTGCCACATCTGCTAGTAAACTTAGAATAATATAATTTCAGTCTTGCCTTTGTCAGTTTTGTGTGTGATTAATTTGAATTAATTTCTGTCATTAAAGAAAAAAGCCAACAGCCCCTCCTTCATGCCCCCCATCAATCAGCTATTGGATTTCGTAGGCGGGAAAGCACTGAATTGAAGACATGGTTCATTTTTGCACTTCAGTCTGAAGTTGTGGTGTTTTAGTACATTGTAGATTCCGACCTTACAAAAACATCCAACTGAGATCGGATTAAGATTTCTTCTTCTTTTAAATTAAGCCTTCTGTCAGGGATAATCCCATAGCAAAGAAATATTGGATAAATATATCCATCATGTCATAGAGTTAACTATTGTGAGCAAGCTGACACCACTGTAATATGTGTATGATTTGTGACATTACTACTGTTTTCTGTTCAAAACAATGGCACTTTAAATATTGAAAGCCACAGTATTCCACCATAACTAAAATGCAGCTTCATAGAAAAAGAATCTTTTCCTAAGTTAGCAAGGAGAAGAAAAAAAAGCCCTGTAAATAACAGCTATATCTAACAACTGAAATATCTAACAACTGAAACTCCTGCCCAGAAACTCTGCAAATCTAGACACAGGTGATCTTTCAAGAACATACATGAAGATTGTGGCCACTTTATACTTCCTCTGCTGTTAAAGCCAAGTAGTTATAACTTATTTATTTATATACAAGCCTGCAGCAAGATCTTTCTCTTACCATAATATCACCTCACAGGACTACATTTCTCATTAGGCACCTTGTCTAAATTTTGTTGGGATAAAATCAGTGCTCAAGCCTGACATTCTGCAGCAGACACGTTGTGTTATGCAGCTCTAAGTTCACTTTTCACTTCCATTTATCTATCTGGGTACACCCCCCTTTTAGAGAACTGTCCAGTTTTTTCCTTGTATTGCAAATTTAGTTACCCATCAGGGAACTAAAATTTACTGCGTGTATCATGTAAGTTGCATATTTTTTCACACCAACAAATGCATTTTAACAATGCACCCTGCAGATATGATCATGGCTTGCACCATAAAAGTATGTAGTTCACAACATACATGCCTGTTAATATCAGTGAACATATGTTCAGAAAAAAACAATTAATTAGTCATTAAATTTCTGTGTCCGTACCAGAAGACTATTGAGTGCAAATGACATTAAAACCCCTTTGAGTGACCCCAGGAAATGGATTTATTTGAGACTGCTTTTCCAGTGCTCTTTTTCTCCTTATGAGAAATTCCAACAAATACAGTGGCAGAAAAAGAATAGTAAAATGAAGACCTGGGATTTCAATGCTGAATGAACAATGACCTATGATAGATAACCAGAAGCTTGGTGTCTACTGCCTTTTTGCTGGTCTGTTACTTGGCTTTCTTTATTGTCTTTTGGGAAAAAAAAAGGGGAAAAAAAAAGAAAAAAAAAGAAAGGAAAAAAAAAAAAAAAAAAAAAAAAAAAAGAGAAAGAAAAGTGAATGTCCAAGCCAAGCTTTCTGAAGTTCTCTAAAAATTCATATTTCTGATAAGGATATGATAAGGATAAGGATGATATGGATATGCCATGTGGCCAGTAGGTGTTCCTCTGTAAGGAAGTCTGTCTCCAGATGTAAGGAGAAGCAAGGCAGCAGTGCTGATGTCAATAGGCTATGTGGAAGCAGTGCTGTGCAAATAAGGAACAGGTTGTCATTTGTGGAATATGCAGATATTTCTTCTCTTAACCTTTCTCAGTGGATGTCTTGCAACCCTTGCCCATGGGATGATGTTGTGGGGTGTCCTGCTCTTGCCACCCAAGAGCCTGAGATGAATGCTGGTTGGAGGGAGTTCAAGCCTAGAGGGTGTCTGGCATTCCACTTGGCTTGGCTGCACCAGCTCCCTGGAGTGTTAATTGGAACATGTCTCTGTTAATCATGCATGTATATTTGGGTGGGAAAGTATGAAAATGTTTTGCTGCCATGGTTTCATGTACTCATTTCCTCATTTTGCTAAACAGAACTTTTTACTGTGATGTTATTTGGTGCCCTTTTCCCTCCATTGGATCATGAAACATAATGATAACCTAGAAATAACTTGGATTTTTTTTTCATGGATTATTTGCCATTGCACCCAGTGATCCAATCTGTAGTGAAAAGTGACTCTAGAAAGCATCCTGAACATCTGATAAATAACAAATGGTCCATGCCCAGGGCCATTTCATTTTCCATGCTAAATTAAGAACACTATTTCACCCCCCTTCTTTTAAGAGCCATCACTGAGGGTATATCCACTACAAAACCTCAAATGTGTAGACTTTCTGATCTTTTTGTGTCACGTACTTTAAGCTGTCTAAAGATTGTGCCCATCCTAGACTCAGGTGTTCAGATAGGGTGTAATTAAAGAAATGGCTCTGAGTATGGCTAAAATCAATGCCTGGGCATGAAGGGTTGACTTTTTGCTCCCAACATACACTCTTAAATATTCTTAAAGTTAAAGGGATCACTCATGGAAACTGATTTCTTTGTTTCCCCAAAGGTAATACAAAAGATTAAAGAAAGAAGAATGAAACAGGATGACTATTTAAATCCTACATCTTTCCCATGGAGGAAGTGGAAAGTTAGGATGAACTCAAGTGCCATAAATTAAAAAAACTGAGTGGACATTTCAAACTCCGTGATGGGTTGATGCTCCTTTGAGGCAGAGTGGTGAGTAAAGCAGTTGATGAGAAATGAGGAATTCTGGCTTCCCTGCAAAAAAGGGCTGTGTGCCTTATATAATAATATAATTATATATAATATAATAATTAATATAATATTAATATATTAATATATTGATATTATAATATTATAATATTATATACAATAGTTATAATTTTGGTTTTAATAATACTTCAGTATTATTTTGACATAATGAAGATAAAAATACTCCTCTACATTTTCCTAGCTGCTGTGTGCATGCTAAAAAACAGAAGACAAAGGCTAAATTTCGTCACAATTTTTATGAATATCTGCAAGTCTTTTTACATCTGTGCATATGTATAAAGATGTATTTCTGTGTATCTCTGTATCTGTGTAATATGCTGTGTATCTTCAGAAATAGCTAGTATCTCATGTTAATAGGTGACAGTCTGAGGCTAGTGCCAAAGGAATGTAGGACAAAGGTTGGCAATTGCATCCCAAAGGCGGTAGCCACAGTAAGAAATGAGTCCTGAAAGAAATTGGTCATCTGCCTTTCAGTAGTTAAAAGAAAAGCAAAGCCTTTAGGCTCAGATTTCTTAGAAACAGCATTTAAAAGAATGAAAGATACCCAGATTTCTTCTGCCACCTTGGATTTGACTTGTAGGAGCAGGAAATTCAATTAACAATTTAGTGTTTTAGTTTACTATTCTGTGACTTTGCATCTTCTCTTTACATTGATATTGTATCACATATGCCAACACAGTTAATTTTCTGAAAAAAATTCTCATATATCTGACTAATTACCGAAATATTTGGGCTGTGCAGGTAATGAAGGCAACAAAGCTTTCACAGCTATTTGCAAAACTATATCGAGTACATTTATTTGAATTTTTATATAATAGCTCACCTTTTTCCTCTAGATTCAAATTAATCTTGATAGCAATAATTAATTTTCAGCTTCAAAATTTAATAATATATTGGGGTCAAATTGTCATTGGATAATTACATTTCATATTTTGGAAATTTATGAAGTAAGTTCCATGATTTTTTGTTTCTGTTTCTTGAAGCGCAGATACTCGGAGCCTGTTTTTCACTTCCTGCTTGATGGTTGACTAATTATTATTTTAAAAGTGCACCGTGTGTTCATTCCAATGGAAGATCCATTTGGATAAAACAAGACCTTTTGTTTTTCGTCCCAGAGGTTTTACAAACTTTTCATTATGCAGTAATATAAGGAAATGAGTTTCTGTCTTGAGGGAGGCTTGGGAAATCTTCACCTGTAGCTATTACCAATGTTACTGGAGCATGGCCAGATAATACTGTATTATTGTGGTAAAAGAGGTTAGTAAGAGATTCAGAGTGTGTGATCTGAAGTCAAAATACATTTTCCCACTTGAGACACATTACCACGTGGACCCGATTCTGGGCAGAGTCACACTAGCACTGATATTTCTCTGAAAGCAGTATAAAAATTCTGAGCTATCTGGTCATATCTGATCTCAGTCTAGATTTGTGGAAATACATACAGATCTGCCAGCTCCTCAGCTGCTCTAAACACTTCAGCAGTGCCACTGTGCTCCCAGCATAGTCTTCCCATGGTGGAATCATAATGTCCTTAAGTAGCTGGAATGAGTAGCAAGGTAACTCTAAAGCAAGTGTAGCTCATGTTTTGAATTTGGAAACCAGCCTTCATGGTATTGCAAGACAAATTCAGAGTAGCCTCAATGGGACTACTGAGTACCAAAGGTAAACACTGCAGACAAATAATGCTGAAATGTTAGTAAATTCCTCAGTGAAAGAAATGCAGCAAAACTGAGAAATGGCTTTACTGATGCTCAGAGTCTTAGTGTCTCTTCAGATTTGTGTCTCATCAGGTCCACTGTTCAGAGAAGGTGGAGTCTTTATAAGGGGTGTTTCTAGACAGGAACACATATTGCAGAGGTGTACTGGGTAAAACCACTAAGCACATGAGTACGGTAAATGCTGACCTTTATCTTTTATTAAATTTAATGCTATGCTGGTTTAAAATTTTCCTCTTAAAAGTTTAATTGGAGATTAAACGTTCACAGCTGGAAATGTTTCCTATCCAACAGAACTTTAGTCATTATTTATTTACGATATATCTGACCCAGGCTGCAAAATCTTGCCTTGAGTTTGGGGAGAATCAGCTGTAGTCTTGCAAAGGCAATTGCTGTTTCATCAGATTCTCTGGTCCTAAGGATTTTCTTTTAAGCTCTTTTAACTTGGCTATGTTGAAATATTTGTCAGGCTTCCATTAGTGTGTGCTGTACTCATGACTACTTAGACATCATAAAAGTTGTCTTTTGTGTTTATCATTGAAAATAGGGTTATATTGCAAACACATTAAATATTGTTTTTAACTTATTCCACATGACACCACATGAGGAAAAAGATATGGACCTAAAAAACATGAAACCATTACTTACATGATCAATAGCACTTTCCTGTAATTATTCAAAATTCTCTGGTGCACTGATATTATTTAGTTACTTAGGAGCCTTTAGTGCAGTGAGCGTAAAGCCATGAGAAATTCTTAACAAGGCTGTAGTTTACACATATAAAAAAAAATAACTAAGAGGTAGAGAAAAAAGCAGAAATATGATAACAATTCTTGATACCACTGAATTTAGGTACTTATTTTAAATATAGGTTCTTGCTGTGCTTTATAGATGAAAAGCAAATAGTGAGGCTACTTGCTCAGGTTGATTCAAAATTTTAGTGAATGGGAGCTTTCTGGACATCACTTTTTCTCTCCACTGTCAGTGCAATGAGCTGCAAGGACCAGATTCTGCTAGATGCTAAAGGTTAAGTGCAGTGAATGGGGTTTAATGTCTCTGTCATTTGGGAGGAGAAGGGGAAAAGGTGGTGTGACAACTGAAGAAGTCCTCTAGAGCTTATGTTTTCTCTTTTGTTTCAGCTGACGGCATAAAACAGTCTCATAAATGGATTGCTCTTCATCTTAACAATAGCTAATATTCTGCATGCCTACTTATCTTAGCTGCCAGAAAGCTATTCTGGACCTTACTGCTGGCTGGAAAATTTGTCCTCATTTGGAGTCTAAGCTCATTCAAGGATATTTAAACAAGCTTGTTCTTGTGCCAACATTGTCCTTTAGCTTAAACTGTTCTGATTTTTTTTTCCTTCTTTGGCATTTATCTCCCTCATATATTTATGGCAAGCAATCTTGATCTCTCTTGACCTCTGTTTAGTAGAACAAATAAACCCAATTCTTTTGGGGCCTGCCCACATCACAAACTGCAGTGCAGTGCAGATCCCTACACTTCCATCAAGCCAAGTAGCTCTGGGCCAAAAGACACAGACTATAGAACAATACCCAAGGCAATTATTCTGCTTCTTCCATATCTGACCCAAAAGAATAAAATGCAACTGGAAACCACATAGGTTGTGTCATTTAGAAATGTCAGCTCATGCTATTACAACACTCAAGCACAGTGCTTCAAACAGATTCACCTTAATTTTTCATAAAATAGGGTCCCACTTGTCTTACTCATCTTTGTAGACTATCTCATGCTTGCTCTGCTGTGAATAGATTTGCATAGGACAAATACAATTAAAAGTTTTACATGTGGTTTGGGCATGATAAAAACTTTGATGTCATGTGCATGTGTACTATTGATCTAGAATTATAAGACAACTTAATGTTAAAAACAATTTCTTGTGGGAATAAGAAATACAAAAAAAATTAAGGGCAATATTCATTTGATATCCAATTTAATTTTCTAATATAAATTTTAATATATACATTAATAAATATCTTCCAGCATCCCTGATTCTTGTTATTTATGTTTTATCAGAAGTTTGATAAATTTATGGGGGCTTTTTTCTGCCTCAGTTTGTCAAAAAGGTTTAGACTGATTTTTCTAGAATATAAAAATGTCAGGAAAATTGCTCCAACTTTACTACGTTTAAAAACACATGCATATTCTTGCAAGTTATTGTAGTCTACTTTCCCTACTCCAATGTATGGAAGCAACTGCTTGTGTATAATACCAACACACCGACACATTTGCATATACCCCACCCAAACCAGTGATTTGCCCCAAGATATAAAAAGTCACCAAGATATAAAAAAATCACATCAATAAAAAGACCATTGGAATATAGCCCTCCTAAAATAGCAAAGACTTAGAGACAGGAAAATGACACATTCTCAGCAGCAAGCTCTTGTGACAATCTCAGTCATAACAATTAAAATACTTGATGTGAAAGCAGTGACCTCTTCCACCAATCTCCAGAGGAAGAGGATTCTATCTAGTTAAATGAATTAAGCAAATTTAAATTTGAAAAAGAGTGCCTAATGCTCTGTGGCAGTCAAAGATAAATGATTTTCAAGCTACAAGAGATAATATATGATCTCTATGCAGAAGAAGCAAAATGATAAGATGCGTAGCTGAGTTATTAAACAAAAATGAGCCACACCAGTTACAGGGTGTTTTCCACTGTCTGTTAAAAAGGAGTGGTGGCTATTGAACTGCATTGTGCAAGCATGGTCCCAGGGTTTTGTTTTCTTCACATACTCATTGATCTTAGCAACACAAGATCTTGTTGCACTGTTGGTGACAGAACTGCAGCTCCCAAGCACATTGTGTCCAGAAGTGCAAAGCAGTCAGGCAACCTATCCCCAGCATTTTAACAGCTCTCAAGTGGGACATTCCAGCCTGAGTTTGAAAATGTTAATTCAAACTCTTTGGGTTATGTTTTTTAACACTTTTGCAGCAAAATTGAGATTGGGTTTGAAAAGGTGATACGAGGCAGCCCACTCCTAAGAGGGACAGATTTAGAATTTTTCAAATATGTGTGTAGGAGCACAACCAAAACAGAGCAAATGCCAAGAATGCAGCTGGTTTTGCCCCTCCTACTCTGGGACTTTTGCACCACACTCTTACAGCTTTATTGTCACAGAATTCAGCTAGGCATAGACTTTTTTTCTCTGTTGACACAAATGGGCACAATATGACCTTCACATACAACGGACATAGGAAGATGCTTATGCCCTCAGAAAGAAATAGTCAGGTAAAATTTCTACTATATATGATCTCTAATTCCAACAAAGTTGAATTGTAACCCTAGACTTGAGAATTTGAATGGCAGTCCAAAAATCTTATAGTTAGAGATATGTGAGGAGCTTTAAATTTTGGAAGGGCAAAATTGAAAAACAAGTATATAATCCAAATGGTTTCAACTAGATACTGGGAATAATCCCCAGAAATTTTAAAAGAAGAAAGGGTCTTGAACAAAACCCCCTCCACTTGCTGTATAGCTTCAGTGGTTCTTTGTGGGGTAACAGTTCAGTAACGAAGAGCACAAGTTCAGACGTGAGAAGCAGTGATATCTGACATGCTGATACATAAGCATGGCTACCAGGAGCTGTGCATGCAGCTATTTGGCGTGAGCAAGAGGCCATTGGACAATCTATTACCAAATCCTGCAGTGCTCCCTGAAGATAAAAAAATTGACAATTGCAGACTTCTTGCTTCTTGCCTACTGATTTCCTTCCCATTTAATGAAATTAATATTTAAGTACGATATAAGTGTTTTGATATTTTCCAGTTTTTACCCCAAAAACTTTAAACTTAAATACCAAGGAAACAATTGTTTGAGAATGTGGCAATACTAATTATTACTATTACATCTTGTTCTTGTATTTTGCCTTATCTAAAGTACTTGCAAAAGTAATGGCTGTGCATTCAACCAGTTAAATTCAGTAATATAATTTCTTCTTGAACAACAATTTGACTTTTAAAGAGAACATCTTGTTAATAGCCTTCACCAATACTATTTTGTGAGTGTCATTAAGTTTATTTGGCTAGTGACAATGTGAATTTTTGGCAATCAGGAGCATTTTTAAAACTATATTATCATTACAACGCATCTATGTTTCCTACTTTAATTTCATTCTGCCATAAGAGCAAATTGACAATGCATTAAGTATCCAATTTAAACCAGCTGAAAATGAATGCATTCAAACTAGTAAAAACAAAGACAACAGCAGGCTAAAGATTATGGAAATTGAAATACTATAAAACAATCTGCATTTTGGTGCTACTGCAGTCCTTTCTAAATATTCTGACTGTAACCGTTGATTTATATTGTTATTATTAGAGTAGATATTTCCCATTTTGATTATCAGTAAACTGTTAAAGACTCAGTTTAGAAGTGCATGTTTTCATCTTTTCACTTTTGAATGAGTAGTGCATGTGTTTCCAATAGCACGGGAATACAAGGATAAAACTAAAGATGCAAAAAATTTTGAAAAAGTCAAGTTTTAATCCTAGTTGTGTACATATTTTTCCTGAAGATAATTACTTCATAAAAAAATATTTCACTTAAATTTTAGGAACACTCGAGGCAGAAACATTAGAAAGTTTTTTTCACCAAAATTCTTTTTCTATATAAAAAATTTAACCTTTTTTATTTTTTTTTATTCTTTTTAACTGCTTATTTGGGAAAAAAAGTTTTTTTTTTTTTCTCTAGTTAGGAAATAGATTTCTGAGGATTAAAACCGGAACAAAAAAACCCAACCAACCAACCAAAAAAACCCCCTAATAACCACTAAAAAAACCCACACCAAACCGAACCAAAACAACAAAAAAACACTAAAAAACCCAGAAAACGAATGACCAATTCTACAAAAGTTCTCCTGATCTCTTCTTATTTTCAAATAAAGGAAGAAAATGGAACTTTTTAAAAATAAAATAATAACACGTGTTCAAATTTAACTTCTTAGCTCTTTGGGTAGTAAGTCTAGCATCAACTTTTATCAAAAAGAATCATAGAATTGTTAAGGTTGAAAATACTTTAAGATCATCAAGTCAAACCATCCATGCTGCATCACCACCACGTTCACCATTAAGCCATGTCCTCAAAGGCCATGTCCAGATGTTTTGTGAACACTTCCAGGCACCTTGGCTCCACCTTTTCCCTGGAGAGCCTGTTTCAGTGCTTGAGAACTCTCTCAGTGAAGAATTTTTTTCCTAATATCCAATCTAATCTCCAATATAAACCTCCCCATGTGCAGCTTGAGTCCATTTACTCTGGCCCTGTTGCCATCCCTGGAGGTATTTGGGTAACCATTGGGCTCAAAGATCTTTAGGATCTTTACCAACCAAAATGATTTTCTGGTTCTTTTTGCAAAGCAAGGTGTGTTAACCTGGCTTTGCCTCCTTCCATAAGACCCTCTGGAGCAAGGATTGCACAAGCCTTTGTTCAGTTACCAATGACAGCTCCTCCCTTAACCAGCCATTTATCTATCACTGCTGGCTGGCCATCGTCATCTACAAAAGCCCTCCCAGCCACCCAACCCCTTCACTACCTGGCTCAAAGTGCTGAACTGAGTGAAGAAAGCGGCAGTTTCATAAGGGGCTTATGGGCCAAAACCTCTGATTGCCAACTAGTGTTTGTTTATAGGTGGATTCATCTCAGTAAAAGCAAGTATAAGTAGTAATGTTAACAAAAATCTGCCATAAGATTTACTTTCAATATAATGATAAAAAATGGATCAATGAGCATGTTCATAAGCAGTACCATGTTCCTCAGGATGCAGTCTAAGAACTTGAGGAAGGCCATGGTCTAACATTTTCTTTTTGTGATATTCTTCTAATTTCTCCAACAGGTTTTTCCTGAAACACACTGTAGCTCATCACTTCACCATCCATTTTCACTTTTTTTTTTTTTTTTTTTTTTTTTTTTTTTTTAGAAGGCTGAAATGGGTGAAAGGAGGAACTAGAAGTGAAATTTTCTACCTGTAGGTCTCATTCTAACATGTGGCCAAGGTGGACAACAACAATTTGGAGTTAGGTAGCACTCTAGGGCCATGTGTTTTATATGTAGCCAGAGAAACCTTAAAAAAAAGTGACATTCAAGAGATAGGAAAGTCAGATTTTCTTTCTATTAAAATATAAAATCTTTTTGTTTACTTTCTACAATCACTTCTCTAATTCTTCTCTCTGAATTGTGACTTGTTAGTTCAGATTAGAAAGTTATAAAGAGATGCTTAGAAAAGAAAAACTGACATCTCCCACAAAGGGCCAACCCACCAGCAATAATATCATAACAAGAAGGAATATCTGCTTATTTGTCTTGGGAGCATGTGTTGATTTCATAGGTTTATATGGTTTCATCCAGAGTAATAATAATGTTATATATCAGTCTATAAAATTATAACGAGAGACAAGGAAGGAGAATTTTTCACAAAGATGGAAATTCAAACAAAACAAGTGCATAGATAGAGAGAGTGGAAGATCAGACTAGGAAAAAGCTGTGATCACCTGGAGACTCGATGAATATATATGAATTCAAGAACCTTGATAAGCACTGTATGGCGCTTCAAGTGACAACCCTTACAGAAAATTCAAAAAATGCCAAAGATGCAGGGGGGCATGAAGGGGAAGTCAGGAAGTGGATGAGAAATACCTAGAGTTGTCTGCTGGCACAAAAAAAGTAAGCAGATGTGGAGAACAGTACACAATCAAGGGCAGGAAAACAGACACAAGCCTGCTGCCTAGTTTATTTATGCCAAAGTCCTGAAAACTCAGGGTTTCAGACACTACTGCTAATGAGGTAAGAGCTGGGTCTCTGCAGCTGTCACTATGGCAGGCAAGGGAGAGAGGCACAATGACATCCCAGTACTGTTATTTTAGCTTCTTATCCCAGTTAAGCTCTCTCTTATGGCTAGGATGAAAATATTCTTTCCTTCTACAATTCTTAGGATATTTAGATTTGCCTGCGGTAGTCTTACCCTCAAAACATGGTGAAAAGTTGATGTTTGCCCTATGTTAGTGCATTTACAATAGTAACATTGCAAGGGAGAAAAGTCCTAAACAAATCTAATAATTAATTCGAATTTTTATTAAAATGCAGTTTAAAAGGATTTGCATAAATTTTTGAATATTAGCCTTTTTTTTTTTTTTTTTTTTTTTTTTTTTTTTTTTTTTTTTTTTTTTTTTGTGCTTATCTTTCTTTTCTATTTTTATGGAAGCTTGTCAAAACACAAAGTCCTTCACTGGGAGTACTATGACTTACAGATGAAGGATTCTTTCTCTTTGAGTGCTACTGGTGATTTTTTAAATTTTTGAACCATCTGTGTTATTAATGCTTCTTTCTCTTTTTTTCCACACAGTCAGTTACCAGTAAACATTGCAAAAGCTTGTACATGTTTTAGGATGAAAATTTGCGATTGCAAAAAACCCTAAATAATATTTAAAAAGTCATTGATCATGTCATAGGTAAAAAGTTTGCTGTTTCAGAGTAGATAGCCTAACACTAACTCAAGTCCATACAGGTCCAGACAGAGATCAGCAGTTTCTCAGACATGTACTGTTAAATTAATGCAAAACCTCTGGCTTCCTGTTAAATTGATAACCACATATTTTATGGGTTTAAATGTTACAGAGGATTAATTTATTTACCATATATTTAGCAACAAAATACAATTTAGCAACTTGCAGTTCATGACATTAAAAAAAAATTCTCCTTAAACCAACTCAGAATTAACTAAAATTTGAATAACTACACAGATAAATCTATAAAATCAGATTAGTAACCATTGAAGATTTTTTAATCCTGTTCATATTTTTCCAGAGAGAGATGAGTGCTGACAAGAGATTAAAACATTATTTATGAAGCTCTCACATTGTAAATAGACATCAACAACAGAAAGTCACAATAAACAGAGTGAGTCATAGAAGATACTTTTTGTGGAGTTTCCTGTATATACAGATTCTAATTCACATTACTTATTCAACTGGATCATATCAGGGTTTATGTTAAACTTGGGACAAAAATTGGAAAAAAAGATTTTCACACCCACAGTTCCACTAAGTCATGTAATTTTTCCATTTTCTTCAATTTATATAATTGTTCACTCACACTCATATAAACAAAGTCCATACTAAAAGTCAATAAATAGAAAATATTTTCAGAAATGGGAACTTTGGTGAAATAACATTGCCTGCTTAGTGGAAAGTACATTTTTTGAAAGGTATGGCTATTTAGAGACAGTAAGAGTGATCTGTGAGAGTACTAAGTATAATTACCAGGAATAAAACTGATACCAAAGACAGAAAAAAATACTTTATTTGAAAAAAATTACTTTCCAGTGATAGATTTAAATTTATTTAACAAATTTGCAAGGGAAATATTCAAACTCTGTCACTTGAGACATTTATAATGAGAAGAGGTAGCACAAGATATAACGTAGGCAACAATCCTGTGTTGGTCCTGAGGGTTTGAAGTACTTGAACTGATATATCTTCTTCATTTCTAATTCCTTTGATCTATGGTCAGGGGATAAGTAAAAGGTGAATGAAACTCAGAAGACTGATATTTCTGATTTAGGTGAAAAATAAAGCTCTGGTTACAAAATACTTTTATATGCATACAGAAATACACATATACAGATTCATATTCATGTTAAATTGCACACATATATGCAACTTTTTTCTGGAATATTAACTATATCCTAAAAAAATAATAAACAGGAACCTGTATTTTAGCCAATAAAAAGTCACTACATATAGAGAGATTATAAAATGAGTCAAAAGTAATTAAAAGTTTTCAGTCATCCCAGAGAAACTGATAAATACTTTTATCCTCTGTTGTTGCTCAAAGGAAAATATCACTTAGAAATTACTAGATGTTCCAAGATAGAAGCTCCACGCTTAGTGTATGTATGAAAGATGCAATACTAAGCACATTTTCCCAATTAGTTCAGGTCCACCTTGTTACTTTAAAAAGGAAGATACAGCCACATGCATGGATGTCTCTGGTCCAAGGCTTGTATTAGATGTTTAATGACTCTTTAAAATATGTTATAAATTTAAGCATTGCCTATTGCACTTATTCACAAGTCCTAACTGGACAGATTTTTAACTTGCTATTTGTTGGCAGAACAGAAAATGTACCCACAATTGTGAAAAATAAAAATGTGCCTTTCATTTAATATTTAGATAATAAAATGAAACCTGTATTTACATTAATATATTACTGATCTTTTCTCTGAGGCCACAAATGAAAAGTGCAAACAGCCTCAAGTTAAGCTGGAGGAGGTTTAGACTGGTTATTAGGAATGATTTCTTCTCTGCAAGGGTTGTCAAGCACCAGAGCAGGCTGCCCAGGGAGGTGATGGAGCCACCATCCCTGAAGGTGTTTAAGAAATGACTTGCTGTGGTAGCTGTTGGTGTTGTTCATTCAAAGGTTACAATTGATGTTCTTGGAGGTCTTTTCAACCTTAATGATTCTATGATGAAACAATGAGATTTTATCTTTGTGTGTGACCATACTCTAGAGCTTTTACTCATTGTTCCAAAATGTTCACAGTGTTCAGGCTGGACACACCCTGCAGGCATTCCTGCCAGGGGTGGCTCCATGCAGGAATACTGCCTACAAACTCAGGAGACCAGTGTGCCCCACTGGCCCAGTCTGTAGCACCCTTTCATACCCTTTTGCTAACCAACGTGTACCAAAGTCAACATCAACCATCACAGCTCACCATCTCTGGAATGTTTTAATTATGCATTTTCTTCATAATTAATATTTTTATATTAGGATAATTCTGATCTGGTGTTATATTAGGAAAAAATCATGCTGCCCAACAGAGACCCTTGGAAGGAAGAGAGGGTGTGTGTGTGAGGGGAAGCACGCACTGGAACTCCTAATTATCTTTTGCTGGACATGGGTGAGACAGTAAGATTTATATTTGAAAACAGAAGACACAATAAAGAAGGAAACCTTGCAGGTTTTTTATGATGTCTAGGTCCTTTGGGATATTAGGAAAGAAATGGCTCATTGTAAGGTTTGTTTTCCTCACATTAGCTCCTGATTTGTTTCATAAATTTTATATGTATATTGGGTCTCTTGAGTGCACAGATGAATATTTTTGAGAAATAATTTCTGTTTTCTGGAAGGAGACTAGAGAATGCTTTTTTCATGCAACCTGTGGAACCTGACAATTCACATACGGTTGTTGGAAACGAGAATGAAAGACAGAGGGAACACATATAGATCTGAATGTAGATATCCAGTATAATTGCATCTTATTACAAGATTACAGCAAAGAGATTGTATCTTGATATGGCAGTAAAACATTCTTTAGCTATTAGGGGACATGAACAACCTTATTGCCCAGGCAAAACCCATATCTATCAGATGGGAGGTCCTAATGTCTCTGCCAAGTAGTGGAGGAAATTGAATTCTGGACACATTCAGTTTTACTAGGAAATTTAGAAACCCTTTTATTGTGAAACATTGGTACTACTAGGTTTTATCACTTTGGAATGAGTGAATACTTAAAAGAATTTCAGTTCTTGCTTTAGTTTAATTATCCTCATAATATTTGATGTGGCCAAGGAACTTGGTTGGCACTCAGAGGACTACGTGATTAGAGAGATTAATGAAAAGGAAAATCTTCATGATGAATACTTGATGATTCTTAATTCAACTTGTTAATTGGGTCAGTAGTGTTTGATTTCAGGGTTCAGTTTAACCCATTTCAATTTTAATTTCCTGTGTTTCTGAAATGCACTTCACGTGCCAGAACACATCCTGCTATTAAAAGCAGGCATTGAAAGAATCCCTTTCAATGTCTTCATGGTAGAGTGAACATGAAGAAATTAGAGGGCATGGTAAGTAAGCTTGTATTCTTTTCTTAGTGGATATATTTTTAGATCTATTCATTGAGAGATGGAATACATAAGAATCAGCATTTGCAATGCTCTCATTTCCCTTTTAATTATTTAAGATTAGAAACCAGAAGAAAAGCGCAATCTACTTGTCTACCTATCACATAATAGCACATTTTCTTGCCCTCATACCTCCACTCTTCTGTGTTTGATCAAAGCTCATATTATTACAAATGTCATTGAAATGTTGTCTAATATATATATATGACTTGAGAGAGCTTTGTTGACTTATATCAACTTATGATGCACGTATTTTCTACTATTAGGTCAATCTTCTTCCTCTTCTGAAACCAAAGACTTGTAAATAAAAATCAAAACACAAATGCAGGTTACTGCCCAACGCAAAATTATTGTGTCTTTATGCAGTCACTGCTTATGTTATCAAACCACCTTCCTGATACAGCAGATGGTTCCCTGTAATACATTTTCAGTAACAGTGTTCATCACTTCTCCTAAGCAGCTTTTTCACAGTTTAATATTAGGGGAAATTAGGCTGGACCCAACAGCCTGAGAGAGGTGAAGTGTCCCAGCTCCATGCCCTCAGGTCCAAAAAGTCGTGAAGCTGAGCATGGACCTCCAGCTGGAGCAGCAGAGCTGGCTTTAGGGGTGCCTAGCTGTGGGCATGCCACTGAGGAGACATCAGACTTTACACAGCCCTGCAGGGAGTCAGAGAGACCACAGGCACAAGCTGAAACAAGAGACTTTCAGACTGGATAAAAGGCTATGTTTTCTCAACCCAGAAGGACAGTAGGGCCTTGGTGGAAGTGTCCTTGACATTCTGGGGAGTCTCCCTCTTTGGAGGTTTCCAAGTACTAACCAGATGAAGCCCTGAGCAATCTGCTGCGGTCACTTGTTTGACCCTGCTGTGTGCAGGAGATTGGACTTGTCTCAAGTCCCCCGAGAGATCTTCCAAGAGAAATTATCTAGTGATCCTAAATTTTTCTGTTTAGTCAGGGACTTGAATATTTGCTCTGTTTCACTGCCTGTCTCATGTCCATGCCCCATGCAATTCATTTGGTTTAATTATAATACTAAATTATAACAGACTACGCCTTTCTACTTAAAAAACCAGGAATCTCTTAAAGTTCCAGAAAACTTAGCTGACTCCACCAAAGAGGCCCATAATGTACAGTATTCTTTGTCCTGCCATAAGCTGAAGGACACAGGGCTTTCTGCATTTATCTCCGGTGGGTCAGACTAATCTGTTTAATCTATACCTTATACACTGTCGGTAAAAGTGGAAACCCAGTAAAATGAGGATTTGTATGCACTTTCTGAAGCCTACTATCACCCTAATATCCGAAAGTTGCCCTGATTTTTTTTTTTTAATTATTTTAAATTTTTATTTATTTATTTATTTTAAATTTCTGACTAAGAAATTTGACCCTAGTACTGAAGAGTCAAAATTCTGATTCAGGTTTCTGATTACTCACCCCTTCGGAATAGTTCACAAGTTATGTACAGATGACTGTGCTATCATGCAAAATACCTAAAGACACAGTGCTATCTCAATTCATGAAAATATTTGCATAATATGGAATTGCTTTGTCAGAGCAAGAACAACAGAATCAATCTCCCTTCCAACACTGGACAAATGTGTTCCCAGTTGACAGAGATGTGCTAGTGGAAGTGATTACTTCCAGTTCTTCATGATTTCCAGCAGAACAGCTAGTTTCTTTCATTTGCTTCAGGCAAAAAACAGGCTTCCCTAAACAGTGAATTTTGGTGGATCCAGCTTGTCTGGCTGTTTTTGCCTGAAGTGCATTACAGGGTATACTTATGAACTAAGCTCACTGACAGATCAGTGGTAGCAATAATTTCCAGCAGGGCACTGGGGGACAGCAGCTAGAATAGTGATTTATTATCATTGCTTGGTCTAGAAGAAACCACCTTTGGACTGGTTAAATTTTAAGTTAATGAGTTTATAATTCCCTTTTCTGGAAATACTAAAAATGTCTTTGTGGGGATTTTTTTTCTCCATAATCTTCTCCAAATTACAAGGTAGGATTTGCCTGTTCTTCCATAGTTTGCTCTATTATTTTAAATGCTGTAGGGAAAGATTGTCAAATTTATTTTTATTTTAAAACTTCTTCTGAATTGTTTCACATTGTAAAAAGTGAAAAATCCCTTCAACATCCAAAAAGCAACACCAAACCTTCTTACCTCTGCCTGGTTCACCTCACTTGACTCCTAAACCTCAAGTGTATTACTATCAAGAAAAGTATTTTTTAAAGTTGTAAATTGTCTTCTGATGTTATCACTTTTCTAAATTCCCATGCTGATATAACTGTATGAAAATCAATTCATCTGTGTCATCTTGGATTCCATTGTAATTTACTTTCTAAGATTAGATATTGCTTCCAAAATATCTAATCCTGAGATTGTTTTAATGATTCTTTGCTTATCTATTTGTAACATGGGTGAACTTTGCCAAATGTTTTCTATCTCTCAGATGAAAAAAAAAAAAAAAAAAGGTCTTCTTTTTCCACTTATAGAAAAGGCAAACGGCAAAAGTTGTGACAGATGTACTCAAAACAGCCTCAGAGAAGGAATTCAGCAGCCTGCAGTTTAGGCTGTTGTTTTGTCAAATACTAAATACAGGTTTATGGCCAAAGGAGCTCTAGCCATCCTTCAAGACAAAGTATTATGAAAGGATATGAGATCCTAGAGGGTGGTATAAGACACCCAAAAGATTGGCTCATAAAGAGAAAAATCCACACTGAGGAGGGGTGGTAAATGAACAACTGAGCACAGTGCTTATGTCTCCCTGTGACTGCTGAGCTTGCCTGGACCTGTAAAACACAAGTCTATTTTCAGTGCAGGTTAAATCACACTATTCTGAGATGGTGGAACAATACTCCTGCCTGCACAGCAGTGTTAAGAATCATTACTAGGGGGAAGAGTTGCATGCACAATCAGATCTTCAGGCAAAACTGTCATACAGATTAAAACTAACTATGGATCTGGTTTCAGCTGTTTCAGTGAAAAATGCGACTACTTGAAAATTCCTGTTGCATGTTGCAATGGATAAGTCAGAAAAAAACCCAAAACCATAATGGATGAGAAGCTGAAAAAGTAAAATGTTTCTTTTCAACATTGTGATTATTTTTCCTCCCCAATTAAAGATAAAAAAATGCTATACCTGTGCTGCAACTATTCAATTGAAAAAATTTTGTTGCACTACAAAGAAATGTATCTTTTTCTTGTTGCCATCATAATAGGAAAAAAATTAAAATTTGCTTGTTACAAATATTTCCTTTTCACTAACATTGCTTTTCACTAGCATTGTTAGTCAAAGAATTGGCAAAATCAGTAACTGCACAGCTGTACCCTGGTTACTTCAACTCCCGGAATTTCTCTGCTTGATAAAATAAAGGACAGGGTAGAGCATGCAGCAGAGGTGCCCTGTTTATTTCCATCTCCCAGCTATTGGGGACTGAGTTCATCATGAGATGAAAACTTCACAATAACTATATCTGGGAAAGGTGACCCAGAGAAAAGTAAACTTGAAACAGGCACCTAATTATTATCCAAAATGGAAATGTAAGCTGTTTCTCAAAGGCCTTGTCAGTTGAGATAAAACATATAGCTGTGATTCAAAAGATAAGAAAGCGATGCAGGGAGCTACAGGGCCATGGAATGATATGATCTGAGCACTGACAAAGGAAAATTATTTTAGTGACAGTTGCCAGATGAAGGTGAGGGCTGCAATAACAGAAACAAAAGGTTATAAAGTAAGTCTCTGCTGTAGTCAAGGTAACAAAATTTGACATGCCCAGCAATTTACCTATCATATTGAAGTGTTATATTTACCCATGGAAGAGAGGGGAAAAAAAAAAAAAAAGACGAAAAGAAAAAAAAAGATGTAGGGTGGGGAAGAAAATAATAACCAAATCATTCATGGTAACTTTCAACCTGCACGTGTCTGTTTAATTAGTGATAAAGGCTTTAGAGCTGGTACAAACCTGGTCAATTTTATAAAAAGCTTTTTATTCAGTGCTTGGTGAATTACTTCTAAAAGTCTGAATGCTATGAGAATTAATGATTCTTGAAAGAACTGGTTTGGATCTCATGTGATAGACAGAAAATCTATTCTAACTAGGCACTTGCATCCAAATAATCTTCTGTCACAGCTATTAGAGGATTGCCTCAAATTCCCTCCCAAAATACTCCTGTTATTCCTCAGCACTCTCCAGGCAGCTAACCAGGATAGCCAGAATACCTTTCATAATTAGTCCTCTTAATACCTTTTCCTAAGAATAAAGAGAAATTCCCCCTCCTCCATTAGAAAACTGTAAACCAGCTATGGAAGTTAATTCAGATGGATGAGACAGTTAATGTACTTTCCATAACAGCAAACCTGCAGTGGATGCCTTCCTGATGAGTAGGATTTGATAACTGTGGTGTACAAGTTTTAAATATTCACAGAAGAACGAGGTTTGAACTAAGGCTATGGCTATCTTTTGAAACTGAGGAAGAGGGCAAGCCCAGAAAATGCTTGATCAACTGTGGGATAGTGTTACCTTTATTGTTCTGAATTTGTTGATTGCCTAAAGAAGACCTCCAAGGGTTTAGATTTCAGGACTCTCCAATGAGTTTTTACAGAGTAATTTGAGGGTGATTTTAGCTAAGAAAAGAAGAAAAGAAAAAAAAAGAGGAAAAAAATAGTGTATACTATTGCTATTATAATAATTGTTTCTATGACATTGACCAGCAAAAGACACAGGCTGACATGAAAGACTCTCAAACCTACTTTCAAACTGTCCCTAAAAACAGCTTTTAAAATTCTTTATGTTTGAGAAGCTTGACTTCCTTGGAAAAAAAATTACTTTTTCTTTAATATACATGAACAACACCTACTGATATTTCATTATTTCATATTTCAGTATTCTTCTGCCTCAGCTTATAAAAAGCCTTTCCTCAGCTGTTAAGTTTTTTCAGTGCCATAGTTTCTTTCTACATGCAAAACAAGTCCAAATAGTCCAAATGTCAATATAATTTTCAACCTTCTGTACATACATGCTATGATTGTGCCAAAAGAGGATTCCTGCTCTTACTACTAATGCAGATGCATTCTGTATTGCCATATTCCCTGTAGCATGACTAAGGTGCAATTCCACTAAGAAATTTGTGTTTTATTACTATTTCAATTTATTTATTATCACCGTTTTACTCTAAAGACATATGCACAATTACCAGTTTTACTTTGGTCATCATTCCTTTTAGTTTTCATTCTTCTCTTGTAGCTTTGATGAGGGTAGAGAAAATTAGGACTGTAAATGAGATAGTAAATTCCTCTGAACAGGAATTATTAACAGTACATAGGTTTTTTTCTCATGAACCCACTATCCCCTTATTCTCAGAGTAGATGCTTTGGCCTGCTACATTTCTGTATATTTTTCCCTCTTTCTTTCTTTTCTTTGTTTTTTCTGATATTTCTGTGATTATTAAAGCTATTACTTCTTATGTCATTGTAATAAAATTATAATTTATTTTAAATAATGAAAATAAATACTCAAAAGAAATTTTGTATTAAGTATGGAAATATTCCCTGCCTGGCTAGTGTAATTGTAACCACCAAATTCAATATTCAACAAAAAAATTTATCATCGCAAATTTAATTAAAATATGTTTAGTCAATGTAATGATTGGTATAATCAGGCACATAGAGAAAATGTCTACCAGCAAACATATCAAATAAGAAAAAATCTGCTGCATTTCCATTAATAATTTTATTTTGTAAAATTGTATGGGTTAAAATTCTCCGTGAAAATACAGAAAATTATCATTATTAAAGTTTTTGTAATTTTACCATTACTTCATTGAAATACCCTATGAACTGAGAGTACTTTTGACTTAAACACATGCAAGTCATTAATATAGACTATAAGATGTAGAGATATACCACTATCGGGACATCAGTTTTAATCAGCACGTACAGCAAAACAATCAAAAACTACTTTAACACAGAAGGAAAAGTCATTAGAAACTTGTCCTCAACCAACATGACGCAGGAAGTTCTGAAGCAGAGACCAGGAATCTCTGCATGTACTACACTGAAAATGAAGCAAGACAGAACAGAAATCCTGCAGACCTGTTCACAGTTCAGGAACCTTTGGAAGTGTGTTGTGCCCCACATCCGAAGGAGAACACAAATTGTCCAGACAGGTCACAGATCTTCAAGACTGTGCAAAACTATTTTTGGTGTGCAGTGGACACTACCTTAAAAAAATCTTTAAACAACTGAAATGAGTTTCAGTGAGTAAGAACATTTTCTCTATGAATAGCTATGTGATTTCTAGATCTGAAACTTTATTTGAATTTGCTCAGAAATCAGTTTCTACTGATTACATGGACAGCAGTAGTTGTTCTTGAGTGATAATGCATTCAGATATAATTTCCATGTGGAAATTCCCAACTTCAAGCCAGGTAAAACGTAATTTAGATGGGCAAATAACAGGCTATTTAAAGAAATTGAATTGCTCAAAATGAAAAAAAGAATCAATATATGCATTACCTAAAACCAGATTTAGAACTAATGATCCTAATTTAGAATTAAAAGAGAATTTTATAAGTTTGCCTCAAAATTTAACACTAATTTATTACTCATCAAGCAATTGTGAAATTTCCCGAAGTCAGCTTGCAATGGTGATCTAATTTCCTGAGGTGCTGGGCCAAGTCCATTGCGTAGTGTCATCAGCATAGGGATGACATCTGGTATCTAGACTGTAAGTGCCCCTGCAACTATCACTGCTATAAAATAGATGTGTGGGGAGAAGGGACAAAAACAGGCCAAATGACTTATGATTTTTCATTTGCATGGTAAATCACTTGAAGTTAATTTGATATTGAGAGGAAAATCTACTTCTTAGCAATTCTACCAGTTGCTGAACATCCACTAATAGCTGAGGTAGAACATGTGGGGTTCAAAACGACTTTTTGGAAATGCTGCAAAGATCATTCCTGTATTCATGCAGAACTAATAGATGGATTCTGAGTTACTTGAATAAAGTCCAAACAACTCTTTTTTAAACACTTGAGGTTTGATTTTTTGCTCACTCACCTAGTTCCTGTTTAGCTTGAGTAATACTAGGCTTAAAAACCTATCATGTCAGCCAAGATGACAACATCTGATATTGGGTTATGTGAGCCTGTATAAGTTGAAACTCCTCAGTAGTGAGCAGACTTGATGACATAAATGAAGCCTGGAAGTTTTGGAGAAAGACATTGAGAGATTGAGGGTTGTATAGCAGCTGGCTCTTAAGAATATGCATCTGAAGAGGAAGAAAATAAAATATACCAGATGGCAGTGGAGGCTCCACAGCAAGAGAGACAGAAAATGAATTTTTATGAGACTAGGACTTATCATTACTCAGTTCTCTCTGTGACTGAAATAGAAACAATGTTTGTTTTCAGACAAATTCAAGATTCACAACTCAGCTTTTATGCAATCCATAACTTTATAGGAATCATTAGTTACTGCAGACTCATATTATTTCCACAATAGCTGATACACATTAAGTACAGGGTCTGCAGAGTAAGACCGATGACTCTAAGAGGAACATTTGGGTATATTTCATGTTTATCTTGATGATAGCCCACCAAAACCATGACGATCTGAATTCAGTTTCCTTAAGTCTCATTTTTGCAGTGTGGTGCAGTGCTGTGTTGGGTAACAAAGCAGACTTCAGTCCTCTGCAAGACGCCTCTAATGAGGAGGTCGTGTGAGGAAGGAAGAAGATTTTTGTTTCAAGTTCAGCAAAAGAATTTACAAATCTGCAATAATCACAAACATTAAACAAGTTGAGAGAAAGCAAAACAAAAAACAAAACAAAACAAAACAAGCAGAAGATAAAAGTCTTTAAGATTGAACCTATTTATTAAATAGGTAAAATGATAAAGCAATTTTGCTCTTTATGTTTTAGGCTGTATGTTGTGAAAAAGTAATCTTCAGGTGGTAGATTTCTATGAAGATATTACAAAAGCACTCAGGGTTCTTGTCTAAATCATTTTGGTGGTAGTTGGACACACAAGGATGAAATTTTGCCTCACTCTTATCACTAGCAAAGACCTTTCTTTCCTTTCAAAGAAACTACAT
Source organism: Prinia subflava (assembly GCF_021018805.1). Lineage (NCBI taxonomy): Eukaryota > Metazoa > Chordata > Aves > Passeriformes > Cisticolidae > Prinia > Prinia subflava. The sequence continues at coordinate 30,012,694 of NC_086249.1, forward strand.
TTCATCTTGAATGCAAGATGCTCCCTTATTATCCATGACTTTATTTGGTAATTCAGCCCCATGTTTCTAAATCATCTTACACTTTTCAATGAGCACTTTTCAGTTATGTAAAAACACTGTCAGTTGAATAATCAACAGTTTTGTTCTCTACTTTTGCAATGGAAGGAGACCTTCTAAAAGTAAGTGTTATGTTTTTCAGTCAGCAACAGACACAGACTTCATTTTATTGACAGTAACTGAAAAATGACAGTAACATCAATGTAATCAACAATTTTTCTTTCTCTTAATCTCCTGGAAGGTGTGCACTTTTCACAGAAGTGTCAAAAACATGCTTGCAAAATGCAACCAGAACTCTAAGACAACGAGATCAATTCAATGCATTTTTCATTTATAATACATCAGATAAAGCCATGTTAAATGCTTTTGGGTCAAAATATTTTTAAAACTGACAACATTCCTTGTTGTTATTATTGTCCTAATTCTTTTTTAAAGAGCGCTGGCTCAGTAAAAGATATTGTAAAAAAGCCAGATCCATATGGTTGTGTTTTTTTGAAGGCAGTTTATAAAAAATTATATTCAGCCAGTGCAAGCTGTTTTATGTATTTAGAAATTTAATTTTAAAAAATGTTGTATAACTCAGGAATAGTTCCAAATGTGGCAGATAAGCAAAGAAATTAATATTTGGATTTGCATATTTTGTGTATTTACTCCAATTTCTGAAATATCAAGTGCTAGTACTACTCTTATTAACCCTTTCAGAATGCAAAAATACACAGGCTTTGAAATTTATGCTTTTGATTCTTCTCTCCTTGTTATAGTAGAAGCCTATCTAAATCTTCTAATCAGAAAAATGAACCAAATTAAATTCTTAGAAACCTCTCAAACATCAATGAGAGGTTCATTTGGTTTATGAGACATTCACAGACCATCCCTGGAGTCAGGTTGCCCTCGTTAGAAATACACCACTGAGTGCAGACTGCACTCATATGGCTGCAGAACTCACATTGACTAAAGGGGTCATTGGATCCTATTTGCAGGTCAGCTTCTATTTGTGAGACAGAATCCACCTCTCTACTTTTGCTAATGGCATGTCCAATCTCATTGGGAGGGCTTTGGAAGAATACCAGGTGGCAGGGGAAGAGTAACCAGCAGCTCTGTGAGAGACTGATAAGCAGGATCATAGAATCATAGAGCAACCCAGGTTGCAAGGGAAAAATGTCTTGAAATGTCTTCTATTCCAGCCTTTCATGAAAAAGGAAGTCTAGACAATCTAGTACCCAGCTGGTTCTTGAAAATCCCAGATAATGAGAACTGTACCACCTTCCTGGGGAGGCTGTTCCCATGAATGAACACTCTTCTCACTGTAAAATAAATTCTTATATTAAGATGAACAAAGCTTGTGGGGGAATATGTCAGGAAGGAATGACAAAATCTACAAAAGGTGTTTAAATAAGGTCATCTCCGATACTTAACGTGCCAGCAAGGAAGGGTCTACAAGGGACCATTAGGGAGAAATTTGCCAAACCCTCTCCAGCATCTCCTCATACTGGGGTGCTTCTCTAAAGGGCCTGCACATCAATGCACTGGGGAATAAACACAAGTTATCAACTTGTTAATAACACAAGTTAAACATGAGTTAAGAGATACCATGTATTCATAGTGCTATGATCTTGGGGTGGTGGAGATGAGGTGGGATGGTTTCCATGACTCGAATCTTGCAATGAAGGGATAAAGACTCATTAGAAAGGACACAAAAAGAAGTTGTGGAAGGGCTGTTGCCTTTTATGTGGTAGACCCATGTGGAGTGCATGCAGCTCTGTCTGGGGATTGATGAGGAATCAACAAACAGCTATGGATGAGGATTAAAGAGAAGACAGATAAAAGAAGCATTATAGTAAGTGTCTGCTGTAGACCACCTCACAAAGGTAGAACAAGTGGTTCAGACCCTCTACAGATGTCTGTGTCTTGCCTTGTGGTTCATTTAGGAGACATCGAAGAGTAATTGCCAGTAGTAACTGAGATAGAAGGGGTGTTGAGCCTTTACCGCGTTGGTTGTCAGTAGATATCCAGTCTTATTTTTGAGGGAGAGTGCAGTTTCAAGTGCTGAGGGAGCTGGCTGATGTCATTGGAAGGTCACACTTAGTAGTCTTTGATTGTTTATGGACATTGGGAGAGGTGACCAAAGAGCACAGGAAAATGACTGTAACTCCTGTCTCCAAGGAGGGCAAGAAGGAGACCCAAGGAACTACAAGCTGGTCAGCCTTAACTCAGTCTCCAGAAAGATGATGAAGCAACAAATCTTGGAAAGAATTTCTAGGCCCAGTAAGGACAAAAAATTAATCAGAAGTAGCCAGAAGTACTTAATTGATTAAACAAGATGAAGTAATGCGTGGCCACCTTAATAAACCTCTACACTGAAGTGACTGGCTTGCTAGATGAGGGAAGAGCAGCGGATACTGTGTGTCTGGAATTTGGGAGGCCTTTGACACTGCCTCCTCTGAGATCACCACAGATGAGCTGCTATATGCGGTTTGTATGAGCAGACCCTGAGGTAGATTGAAAACTGACTGAATGTCAGACCCAGAGAGTGGTGACCAGCAGTGCAGTCAGTGGCCACTAATTAGTGGTGTAGCCCAGGGGTCTCTACTGAGCCTAGTCCTGTTCAAGATCTTTAATCATCTAGGTAACAGGGAAGTGTGTATTCTCAGCAAGACTTCATAATGCACCAAACTGAGAGGAGTGACTTTTAGGCCAGAGGGTCATGCTGGCATCTAGAGGGATCAATTTTCTATTAATTTGAAGGTAGAATGCTATTTCATTTCAGTTTGTAGTCATAGAAAAGTCTTTCCCTTTATTGTCTTATCTTAAAAATCCAAGGTTTGTGATTCTACACCAGATTAGACTATCTGAGTATCCTCAGAATGGAAACTATCAGCTTTTAAGATCTGTGCTCACCGGACTTTTTTCCTAATAAATCTCAGAGCTTCGTTAATGAGTATCAAAGTTTCTTCTCACTTTTCAGCTCTGTCGTAGTTAGCAATCTATGAAGTTGTCTGCTGGCACAGGGAAGTGTATAGATTCCAGGCATTAGAAGGAGCACCTATTGTTTCAAGACTAAGAATCTGTCTTTAAACAATATAATTTCTCTGAATCATATTTCACTGAATTTCCCCCCATGCTTCTGCTTTATTTTTTTTTACTTCTTAATTCATATTGGCAACTCAAAAGAGCAAACAATTTTTCTCAGGAGTGGAGATTCTTATTTCAATGTTCTGAGTCTATCTGTGAATACAACGGCAAATGCATCAAAAAAAAATGGAAACAAATTATTTAAAAGATTCTATGAGAAGAAATCACTAAAATTCAGATTCTCTGAAGAACTTTAACATATTCTTACAATGGGAAGCTTGGCGTTGAATTATTTTTAATGTTAAATCCTTCTGGGAGCAACACTAAGCCATATCAAGCCAGAAATAATCTATCTTTGTACACTTTAGCATGTTTTTCTAAAGCAAAATGTTTATATGATCACACTGCCTGTATCTGTCAATCCTCTCCTACTAGCACTGAAATCAACAACTGGCTTTCAAGTACATTGAAAATAACAGATGAGATCTTACAGAGACAAATTTTTTTCAGGTTTCAGGAATACCATTAATAATAAATTGGCATTTTTTTCCATCAGCACGATCCAACAAAAGGAGAAAAGCAGTTGTAACTGCTCTCCTCACCTGCTCCAAGAGCGAGCAGCCATCTGGCCAATCTAGGAGAGCACTTACTGAGAACCTTTAAACCAGACAGAACACGTGCTCTCTCTGACCCAGGAAAATAAACAGTGGATTGGAGAAAGCAAAAGGCGCTCTGAGAATGAGCACATAGAAGGGGGCTGAGAATGGATGGATGGGGATGAACACAGAGGGGAACTGGACTAGTCCCAGCTTGCTAGAAACAATTCTGTAGACAATTAGGGGCCATTATTTCTAATTACTTCAGGATCAGCTTGATTGTGTGGGGGGGTTTATGTGTGTCTGTAATTCTTAATTGTCATTCAATAATTGTGCATTATTTCATTGTTTTCCTCCATGTTTATTTTAATAAACTTTTATGATTTAATGACAAGTTGACTAGTTGCAAAGAATTTTTTTAAATCTAAATCTAAATCTAAATCTAAATCTAAATCTAAATATAAATATAAATATAAATATAAATATAAATATAAATATAAATATAAATAAATATATTAAACATAGGTTTGGCTAGAGTAAAAACATCAATTCAGAAGTCTGTTTCTCTGCTCTTGTGCAGGAGATGAAAAGGAAAGAAAATAAAAAGAAAATGCCTGGTGTTTTTAAACTATGCTTAGCAGATGTATCTCTAAATCACTTAATCTTATTAAGTGCCTTGTTATCCTCATTTTTTCCCCAAATAAAAATCAGTATCATGGCACCCCTGGTGCAAACCAGCTCCAAATCAAAGACTAACTGCTGAGCTGTGAATGCTGGGCTTTCATGAGCAAAGCAGGATTCTGTTTTCTTTCCTTCTAAAGGGAAAAAGGGATGAATAACATTTGTTTTAGCTTCCTTTACTATTGGTCACCTCTGAGTTTACACTATGCGTGGCACACACAAGCTAAGACTTCTAAGAGAAACGTAATAGACCTCAGCTGTGTGGTAGAAAACATTCTTATTTAATCTTGCACCATCTGAGGGGAGAAGACCTCAGTTAGTGTAAATGGGAGGGATCCACTTGGGAAAAAAAAATTACATTTAATGGGAGGAAATTCATGGCTGCAAGTCTGTGCGCTACAGGGGATTAATATTGTCTAAAAAAACTTTTATGATCTCCTTCAGCAAGAGGAGGGTTAAACCAATGTAAAGTCCATCAACTATGAGAAACTATGAAAGGAGAATTTATCTAGTGGGCAAGTAATCTAGCTCCATTTTCATCAAAATCTTGATGTGAACATATACAACTTCATTTCAAAATGCTCTTTGTCCAGCAACAACAAAATGTAGGACTTCATGAGTTACTTTGCTGTTGTCAGGCCAGTATCTTTCTCTATGGTTTTAATGGAAGCAAGAATCAGTAACACTTTTTTCAAGTCTACTTGTGTGTCAGGTATTACTGTCTGTTTCTTACAAAGAAAGGTGGGGCAATTCCCACCTCAAAACTTCCTATTATTGCATTTAATAAGGATACAATTTCAAGGGTTTTCTTCCTTGTGATAGAAAGAATATCTGACATTTTAGAGCATAACATTGTAATGTTGTCCCAGCTCAAATTCTTTCTTTGTTGTATTTCCAGTAAATATAAAGGCTATAGTAATCAGACTCCTTCAGCCTATCACCTGCTGGGTTTTTAAAATATTTTCAGTAAATTTTTTGTCCATAAATACACCAAGAGAAAAAAAAAATACAATGCTCCCATTAGGTTTTTTCAAATAAATTTTAACGTGTGTCCATACACACTTACAGAGGTTGTATCCTTACATCTCTTACAAGTGTAATTTTATGTCAAACATTTTAAATTCTTTTGACCAACAATAACAGATTGCAACTTAGTTATGAGGAATATAGTAAATAATTAACAACAACAACAACAGCTATAGCTGTTGGGGTTTTATTTATTGTTACTATTGCAACTATTAAAATATTCCAAACTGTAAAGATGCTTGCTTTTGGACTGTATGTATGATTTATTCCAGGAACATTGTCACTTCACTCACCAGTACTACATCAACACAAGTGGAAGGAAGAATAAGAATCAGTAGTACATACTGAGTATGGCACATATCAGAAATTTGCAGGATCAACTTCTGTGCTGGATCAACTACTAAGTGTCCCAGGTTATTAATTTCTTAACACCTTTAGAGGCCTTTGATCTTAGCTGTTAGATCCTTGTGAACTCATATTCATGAGTGGTTTCAGTCCTCTGGGTCCTATGCCTGCATTTGAAAACCTTGGCTTCAAAGAGCTTCCTAAGAATCCATTGTGAGAAGAGCTGCCCTGTGTGTCTGGCAATGTGCCATGGACAGTAGCACATCTTGCTGTCAGCCTTGCTGTTCTTATGGGTGCACCATTACTGTAGGCACAAGAAGGTCTCACTGTTACCTGTGGTTTGCCTGAAATTCAAGCATCTTAGGGTTTGGTTTGATTTAGATCAAACTTTCCAAGGAACAAAGTAGATATCTGCATTGCTAAATGCATCTATGACACCCAGCAGCCTTTGGTCCTCAGTGAACACAAGCAGTGACACACACAAACACCCCACAGAGCCAGATGCCTTTGTGGCACATGAGCCACAGCCATACAACACTTGGCCCCAGATCTGTGTCATACACGGTGCCCCCAAAATTTTGTTTTAGCCTGAATGTGCCTCTGACATAATGAGAAATCCGTGTTTAGTCCCAGGGGAGAGGTCTTTATAGCATGACAATCAGGATGTCTATTCCTTGCCCCAAGGCAAGGAACATGAAGTTGTGCTGATTGTGAAGGAGCAGTGCTCACCAGGTAATGTTGGAGAATGTTACAAAATAGAAAAAACCTAATTGACTGCAGCCTTCATCCACTGTCTTAATTGAAAACAATTTCTATAGAAAACTCACTCCTTAAGAACAGATGGATTTTGCATCATGGGGAACTGATTGAAAGCACTCCAAAAGAGAGTTCAGTAACAAATTAACATTTATGCAGTGTAGAAGACCAAGGGATCAGGGTTGAGGTTTTAGCTCAGAAGCTAGACTATTTTACAAGCCTGACAGATCTCAATTTTCCCATAAGCTAGAACACTGATTTTCAGCCAGATTTATTTATCAGACCAATATGTGCTCTTGCCTGAATTTTGGATATTCGCTGCAATATGTACTAAATTCATACAAAGGGAAATTGGAAAGTATTCTACTTTGGCCATTGCAAGTATTCTGATTCCTCATGGAACATCCCTAGGAGAGTTTTTAAGCTTCCTAGGATTTTCTTTTCTTTTACCACTTTTCTTTCTTTATAAATATCTCTATTATCTATGGAGAAGAAACACTGTATATACGTTAGATATTGTAATAACTCTTCATATGAAAGATGCCTGTAGAATTTATCTCTTCAGAAAAATGTTTTTGATGGGGTTTGAATTTTTTGATAACTGTTTTTGTGGTTTTGTTTCTCTGTTTTTTGTGTTTTTTTTACTTTAAGACATGAAATTACAGAATAGGGCAGAATAGTGGATGGATGTGAGGGCAAGCCAATGTGAATATATTTACCAGACAAATATCTTTCAGCAAATCTTTAATCAGCTTAACAATACTATTAATTAGTGAAGAACATTGATTAGGTAAATCAATACAATTCTTGTTTAACAGTCCAAATTTTTTCTCTGGTTATACCTAGGTACTGCTGCTTTTAACAGGCTACTGATATTTGGGTTTCTTACAGAATTTGCATTTTTTAATTAAATGAAGGGAAACTACGAATTAGCATTTGTCATTCCTTACATTGATATATTTTGTTTCTGACTCATTCAGATACAGAAAAATGCTAGTCTCAGTCTTTCTTTTAACCACCTTTTGCATAATTTGCCTAATTATACAGATTAATACAATTATTAGACACTTGAATAAAGTTGTCATGTTTCTAGACTGTATGCTTTATTTCTGTTCTGTTGAAGTTTAAGGATACAAATACAAATAATTTTACACCACAAACAATGGCAGGTGTTCATCTATATGTATGTGGAAATTATCAGACAACCACTAAATAATGTTATTATCAACTTTGTATTATACAAAATTTCAGATGTTTCCTGTATAAACTACAAACATATTTTTCAGTATTACCCGAGGATCTTTCTGCCAGCTTTATGACTTCTCTGCAGGGTCTTCTCTTTTTCTAGTCTTTCCCCTCCTCCCCCATCAAATATAGGATTTTATTTTTGGGGGATTTTTTTCCATTCACACACTAATGAGAAAATACATTTTTAAACCAAAGCTAATTTTTGTTTTCAGATGTCAATTTTTATTGTTTGCAACAGGGATTTTTAATGTATTTTTTATTGTCAGCATTATTTGAAGCTTAAATATCAGATGGGACTTTCATCTGTGTGCCATTTTATAACTAGACTGTCTCAAAGAGAGTAAGTTCTGTCTTTCACTTCAGAGAGACCAAAGCTCCATGTAAATTTATTAAAGAAAATATTAAAATAGGCATCATCAAACAAGGACCACTCCTCATCAAATCTTGAAACACTGTTATTCATCATTACTATATTTTACAGACCTGCAGTTAGATCCTGTCAATATGAAAGAGTAATTTTCCATTTGATTTTATTTAATGTTGAGGGTGAGATAATTTTCTAGCTTTGTAATAACATCAAAAAGTAATCAGACTTGTCTGGCAAGATTTGGTGCTTAAAACCCATAGAAAAGGACCTTGAAAAACCTCAGTCCTCCAGGTGACAGGGACATGCACATTCCCTTTATTCACAGCCAACAAACAAGACTGTTTCACCTGGAATGTTATGAGCTTTTCGGAAGGAGTAAAGGGCTTTGTGTGCGGTGTGGGCTCAGGAGGGAAGAGTTGAACACAAGACTTTCAAGGGCTTTCAGCAGAGTAGCAGGACCTTTCTTTGTGCCTCTAAAGAGGGGCAAATGAGATGGTAATGAAATGTGTTAAATCTAAACCGCAAAATGCATCTCCACACAGAATCACATCACCCCGCCATGAGATAGACTGGAAATCTCAGAGAGCATTCCAAATTTATTAGCAAGGTTAAAAAAACCAAACCAAACCCAACCCAACCCAACCAAACCAAACCACCAAAAAACCAAAACCAAATCAAACCAAACCAAACCAAACAAACAAAAAACCCAAACAAACAAAAAAACCCAAACAACCCCAAAAAACCCCCCAAAAAACCTCATATAGACTTTTTAAAAAGACATGAAGCAGATATATTTAACAGGTATTTGGAAACAAAATTAGAAGCAAGATATTTCTATAAGAAACTTCATTGGTTTAGTTAAAGGTAAGGGGATTGCAAGTGCTCATGGATTAATTTTTGTTTCCTACATTCAAGCAGAATATTCTAACCAACAAGATATAGACACAAGGCTTTTTTTCAACTGTGCATCCAAAGCAACTAATTCCTGTTATTTCAGTCAGAGCTAAGAATCCAAAAGCCTTTGAGGATCAGTGTTATAATACATTAAAAAGATTTATCTCCTAAGCTAAACAGTCATGAAGAAAACTCAGCAGGAAGAAAGAAAACCAAAACCAATAAAGCTGATAAAAACAATGAAAGATTGGTAAATGTTTAAAAATTATTTATTAGCGTTTCTTTACAATTATCAATTTTTCAGTCACCTAAAGGCGTACCATTAAAAAATCCGGGTCAAGAGAGCCAGTGAAAGTAGCAGTTCTCCCATCACACTTGCAACGGAAATTAATTACTTATCTTAAACCAATATTAAAAAAAAAATTAAAAAACACAGGCAATATAAAAGTATAAGAAATGTATCCATGAAAAAAATCTTTATTTAACAGGAAATAGGAAAATGGAACACAGCTGTATGACAACATAAAAGACAATTAAAAAAACCCCTACAGATTCTATAAAATTGCAAAACTTTTTTTTTCATCATGCAGACAAGAAAAACGGTATCTTTTTTGATCAGAAAATTTAAATAACTGCTTCCAGAGATACCAAAATACCATTAAAAAGATCTAGAAATACTGTATTTATCTATTCACACACCTACTTTCAGATGACACAAAACTGCAAAAAATTGTCATACACTGATGGTGATGATGCCATTCAGAGAGAGCTCAGAAGGCTGGAGAAATGGGCTGACAGGAGCCTCATGAAGTTCAACAATAGAAAATACTCCTTTAGTTGGGGAGGAACAAACCCTGGCACTAATCTCTGTTGAGGACCACTCAGCTGGAAATAAGTTTAGCAAACTATTACCTAAAGTTTGATAGAGGTGCTCTATCCCCTCAGCCCTGGTGAGGCCACAAATGGAGTTTTGTGTCCAGTTCTGGGCAACCTGGTTCAAAAAAGATATGGATATTAAATACTTTTATGTAGAATACATTTGTATTATTTGCGGTAATTTCAATGCTAGAACAGAAAAAAAATAAGTACACTTTATACAGAAAGGCACAATATAGGTCTAGGAAATGAAGGAAGTTTCACTTAGGTGGAAGAGAAACACTTTTATGGTGAGGTTGGCCAAAGACTGGAACAGGTTGCACAGAAATGTTGTGGAGTCTTGGTCCTTGGAGGTATACAGCACCATACAGGAAATGGTTGCATTAGAAAATGCTCTAGTGCAGCTCTCCCAAAGTTCCCTCCCCCACCAGCTGTTCTTTATTATGTGTTTTTGTGACATATTTACTTGGTGACCTCCATAGATTATGAAAGAAAAGTGTCTACTTCTTGAATAAATAGGGTTAAGATATGAATTTTAACTTTCATTTGGAAATTATGATTTAGTTTTGTCCCTTGTATTGTGCAAATAATGCAAATGTTCATCCACCTCTAGGTTGGGTCATTGTCTAAGCAATGGCATTAAATGTTGTTACAGATTGTGAAGAAATCTTTCATGCCATTTGATTAATAATATCTCCTTTGAAATCCTAAAATAGTAGTAACTGAGACTCCTAAACAGTGAGGGTGGGATTATTATGAACAAATGAACAAGTCTGTACTTGGCCACCCTGCATTTCCTTTACAGTTAACAGAAAAAAAAATAAACAGGATATGAGTCCCCTGATGAATTTTACAAGTTTACTTCAGGACAGGATTAATTGCTGCTTATAAGTGCCTCAAGAGACTCCAGGATGCACACAATTTACATTAAAAAATCATCTTATTATCAATGGTACCAGGAGCCCTACTTCTCCCTCCCTAAATCTGAGATTTGGACAGGACACAAAAAATTCAGATGCTGATCCCCCAAAGGGTTTATCTTTCATGTTCTAATGAAAACAGAGTTAGCCAAATACCCAAATCACTAACCAAAATGTAATCAAGATTTTAGATAACAGAACTAAGTCAAGTTCTTTGAATGATTAGAAGAAAGTTTTAAGAACACCTTGTTCTATTTTAAATACCTATATATGTAGATATATATATATATATATATAAAATATGTATAGGCATATACAATCTGGCAATTCTTTATTAGTGTGTACATTTACATAAAATGTTTCAATAGTAATAATTAACCCCTCATTCTTGTAGGCAGAGATCACATCTAGCATTTTCTCTTTTTGACCTCTTCCTTTTGCCCACAGGTAATAAGAGTTGTGTAAAAGAAAACCTAATTCTCAGAGTTTTGATTTCTGTTACACTTTCTGCTACCAGAAGGATTCAACTGAAGGATTTTGGTATTGCAATGCCTTGCTCAAAGGATCCTGAGCTCCTGGGATGGAATTCTGAATTAGGTGACTGGGGGCTGTTAAGGGGAAAAAAAAATTCATGAGAGGCATGCAATGAGTGGAAGGCATAGATCATCCAAGTAATAAAGAATGCTGATGACAAAAATATCTTTTAGATCCTAGCTTTCCCTGAGTCTCAAAATCCAACTTCAGGCTATGGAAAGGCACTTGTTATCTTTGACTGGAAGTTGCATGTCCAAAAAAAGCTGCATAATTAGATACTTGAATCTTTCTCTCAGAAATGGATACAAGGATCATGCTTCTCTTTTAACACACTGGTATGGCTAGAGAAGAAAAAATTCCCTATGTTTTTAACTTAACAGTATTTCCCTCATTGTAAATGGGAGAGACCTCCATTCATCTCTCTGTGAGGGCTTTAACTCAACTTTCTTTCCATCTACTAGGTAGCCAACTGTAATTCAAAGCTGTACATATGTGTAATAGCAACTTTAGAGAGAGAGAGAGAATGCATTTCTCATGCTCCAACTGTAATATTTTGTAGGACATGTAAAAAGGTTCGTAAGGTCAAAAAAAACCCCCAAAAAACAAGCTTGACTTTATAAGCATGTGTCAAAGAGTAAGGAAGAGGGAAAGAAAGTAGCAGAAATATAGAACTGAATACCAACATCTCCTTTCAAAACTGATTATTTATTTCATCCAATATGTTAGTGAAACATTTAATCAATTCCTACAGGATTTTAAATGGACAATGAGGCTGTAGCTATGGTTAAATCTGGCAGAGGATAAATACGATGATGGATATCAGTAAATCAAGAACAGAGAAAAATTAAACAAAACAAAACAAACAAAAACACAAACAAACCCCAAAACCCAACCCAACCCAAAACTTCATATTACAAAATACTTCTCATTTTCAAAATAATAAATCTCTTTGCATCAAATTCAAGAAGCAGAATTAGAAAGGGTGTCTCTTCTTGAACATCACTAAAAACCTGCAAAATTTTGTGGAAAACAAGGTTTCTGAAAGGTTTTGCCTCTACATGATTACATCTTCACAGTTCCATCTGCAAACTGCATAATAACCCATTCTTAGAGTGACTGGTCTCTTTCTATGCCAGGGCTGCACATGCTGTCTCTCTTGAGATTTCTCTTTCTTTTTTCAAACTCCACGATCTTTTGCAACCATCAAAATCACCCTCAACAAGAGCAAGAGGCCTCTCTCTCCTTTTGGTACAGCTTTTGGCAACACCTCAGCCTGATACCTAGGGTGCAAGACAACGACAATGAACAGCAACTAGGAGTTAGACAGGAAAGCTTAAATTACAGGCAAAAGTAGGATGGAAAGAAGGCAAACTGCTCTAGGCAAAAATCTTCACAAAAGCATTATGTGAAAGAAAAGGAATTCCTAAAGTGCTACTTATGTTGTCAGCTGCTGGTGTTAATGAATAGCACAGTCATAAACACAAAAGACTGATGGCCAAGGGGAGGTTGTCTGCTGTAGACTCAGATCAGTATAACACAAGACAAATACAAGATGTATGTCCAGGAGATACACATCTGAGTCAAATAAAATTCAACCTGTCAACTCTGAAGACTTTAACATAATTTTCAGCTGGAGAACTCACACCAACACCCTGGAAACTTTACACAGATACCTTGGAAGAATTTGGCCTTATATGAAGAGAATCCACATTTGTAAGGGAGCCTGCTTGAAGGCAAGACTTTATCTCCTTTACGAATGAATGTAATGTTTTATGCCTTGTGACAAGTGCAAAATCACATCCACTGCACACAGGCCACCTATTTAAATCAAAGATGTTAAAGTTAGCGCTGCATCATTTAATGAAAAGTGTTACACCAAAAGGTTAACTAATCCTGAGTAGGTCATGGAGTTAATAACCTAAGAATACTCATTGAATTAGCTTTCCAAATTTATCATGTCATCCCCTGAGTAAAATTTCAAAGTAAAGATAATGAGGCTGTGGGGAAGAATAACAGATGTGGAATATGAAAAGCTAGTAAATTGCATTTCATGCACTCATAGAGTTAAAGTAGAAAAGGAATATACCATCACACTTACTGATCTCCACACAGCTCCTTATTACAGCAACAATTTGAACTAGACTAACAAACTTGAAATGTTTTTTCTAAAAAAATCTTGTTTTCTACCTTAGAGGATGCATGTGCTCTTGAAGCAACTTAGATTATAAACAAGCTTACAAAGGGGTCAACATCAAGTAGAGACCTAATTTTCATTTTCTCTCCTTAGAAATTGAGTCTTTCTCACAAAAAGTAGGTTAAAAATTCTGTGGGCCTATCTGCAAAATTTTGAATTTCTGAGCTAATACTTATATACCCCCAAACTATGTACAAAACACCTGTTTCTGAATTCCATCTTCTTCTGTATTTCTTCTGCATATGTTCCTACAGATACTTATGGCTGAAAAGCATCTGGTACTCAAAGCTTGCAACCAAGGGAAGCTCTTCTACAGTTTTGGAGACTGGCAAATCTTTCCTGACAATAAATGAAACTAGAAGATGTAAATGAATGTAGAACAAAATTAAAAATGTTGGCATTTATCATACCATGATTCTAAGATTATACCAGATCGTAAAGATTAAAAACTTTAGGGAAAGACCTGGAGGAAAGAGATGTTTAACATGAACTATCAAGGGTGCAACCCGAAACATGAGCAATATTTTGAATGTCAGTGTGGGTTGCTGAACTCAGTACTAGAGATCTGGTCACAGTTGCTGAGCTCATTTTATTCTTTTAATTTTAATGCCATCAAAATGAGGGCAACATATGCATCCATTTTAGTCCTAGTGATAATCTTTGGAATGGAAGTCAAACACACTTTCCCATTAAGTGTTAACAGGATTTTAAGAGCCATCAGTGAAAGCATGGCAACTCACTGCAACCATTTTTAACCCACAGGAGATGCAAGGTCACTCACCACAGGTCAACAGTTTCTGCTGTAAGCAGAGTTGAGTGAATTACCTGATATTTACAAAAGATAGGAGCATACAAAAGGAGAATCATGGCAGCTCATCAGCCGAGCAGTAAATTGATGGATTTACAGTAATGTGCCTGCCTTCTTTAAATTAGTGTATACTTTGAATACAGACAGACTTTCTGACACTGAATTGTGAGGTGGGAAGGTATGGAGATAAGAGTAAGAAAAGCACATGCCAAGTATCTCAGGGCACAGAGGAATATAGCAAAGATAAGCAGGTTCAAGAAGGCATAGACAAATATTGCAGTTTAGACTTGATATGAAAAACAGGTGTCAGGGACAGAACAAGTGCAGCAAGTAAAAAAACATCTGCAGTGACAAAGGGGAGAGATGGTTATAAGTGGATTGATATTTTAAAAATAAAAGTTCTGTTTGTCCCTTTTGTTTACTTTGTATCATGTAAATGATTTTTTATCTCTATTTGAAATAAACTTTTTTTTTTTTTAAAGGTAGGATCTGAAACAAACTCTTTCACAGTAGAAATATATTCCCTGAACTGCCATGTCAAAAATATGATTTCTCTGAGAAAACATTCCAGGAAAAAAACTGCAGCATGAAAAACAAACAAAAACTCATTTATCTCATTTACAGATTTGTTTGCTATTATCTTGTAAATAGATTATTGTAAATATCTTGCAGCTCTAGAAGTGCTTTCATTATCTTCATTTTTCTTATGTATCTATTTGTCAAAGAAATTAATTTTTTATGTTGATTTTTCTAAAATCTAAGATTATTTGAATACACTTCAAGTCTTAATATGAGTAGAACATATCTTGTAATCTTAAAACCTTCAATTTAATTGAAATTCCTAACTGCTACGATCTATATTCTGTCCCTACTCAGCTGTTTCAACATGTATCTGATTTCTGCTTTTTTTACTGCATACTAAAACCTGAGCTCTCTGCACAGCCCGTTTCATTCAGAATGTTAAGAGGTGATTATCTCAGGCAGAATTATGCTTGACAATAAAAAAGTAGAATCTCAGGTAAATTTGTGAACTATACTCTTTAGTAATTTTGTCCTGTTCTGACTGGAACGTGGACATAAATTTCTACCTGTTTATTCCAAATTTTGAGCTAGTAGGCTAAAAATGTTGATGCTGGAGATATTAAGAGAATCCTGTCATAACTTCTAATTTACTCTAAAAATGTCTGAGCTGGATTTTGCTCTAACTTTTCAGTCATTTTATAGTTTCTAAGACTACCCTTGACACTTAGATTCTCAAAAATTAAAGGTGGTGATAAACTGTGAGCAACAAATGGAACAGTAACAGTCATAAACATGGGAACTAAACTCAAATCAGTCTTCAGGAGATTGTCTCTGCCCCTAATATCTAGGCCATTCCCCTAAAATATTTTCCTAACCTGAAGCCTTAAATTCTAAAGGTTACAATGACTTTTCTGGTTGTCCCCTGTTATGATGATTAGAAATTTTTCCCTGGAGTCCAGTATTATTTTTTTAATATATGATTTCACACTTTACTGGCTCCAAAAAGAATGGAATTAAATACAACTCCTTTCATGTTTTCTGTTGATTTGAAGACTACAACTGTATCTTCACTGTCTTCTGCTTAGATTAAATGCCGGTTTTTTTCAACCTTACTGTATCTTCTAAACCTCTTAACATTCTTGCAAAGCTCTGGATTTTTTCTAACTTGTCCATATCTATCTGGGCATCTTAAGAAATAACTCATTTTAAGGGGAGTTTGCATGGTATTTGGCCAGCATCTGGGAAAATAGTACCTTGCTATTCTTTCTCTGAAACCATTGTAATAGAAGTTACCATACACTCTAGGAGAAAGATCAAATGCTATCTAGTCAAATAGCCTTTACAGACCGGAATACACACTCTCTAAGGAAACAGTTATTGGAAAGCTATAAATCACACCAGAAAATTGACATGGACAACCAAAATCTGTATCAAAACACAACACAAAACCCTGTACCAGTGGCACAAAATCCAGATGAAGACTGGTCATTAGCGGTGTACTCCTGAGGCTAATGCTGCAGCCAATACTGTTCAACATCTTCCTTGATGACCTGTAAAACGGGATGGAGCACATCCTAGGCAAGCTTGTGGGTGGAGCAAAACCAAGAGCCCTTATTGACAGACTAGGTGAGTGGAGCTGGAAAAGTGAGCAGAGAGTTATCTCATGAAGATTAGAGAAGAGATATTCCAGTTCCAGCCTCCGGGAGAAAAAAATTCATAGACTGGTTTGGAAGAGACCTTTAAAGGACCTTTTTAGTGAGATCTCCAAGCAACTGAACAGGCTGGGCTTTACCAGCTGGAAAAGAGGCTGACAGAGAGGGATGAGGTGGACAACAAGCAGAGCAACTGCCATCAATTTGTGGCAAAGAAAGCCATCAGCTCTCTGGTCTGCTTAGGCAGAAATGTCATCAGTTCAAGTGAGGGGACCCTCCTTCTCTGCTGAGTCCTGGTGAGACAGGTCTGAAGAGCTGTGTCCAGTGATGGACAGTCCAGGATAAGACAGACATGGGCCTTCTGGAACAAGTTTAACACGTGATTACTAAAGGCTCGGAACACTTTCATGTGTTGACTGAAAAGAGACATAAGAGAGTTGGGAATGTTCAGCATGGAGAAGAGGTGCCTTAGGGATCTCATCCTGTGTGTTGAAAAATCTGATGGGGGCAGTGTAAAAGACAGACTCAGCAGCATCCACTCACAGGAGAGTAGGCAGTGGGAGCACTTTAAAAAAAAAAGAAATCCCATCTGAACACTTATTTTTTCATATGAAGGTGGTTGAACACTGACACAGGTTGCCCAGGGAGACTGTGAAGTCTTTAATAATGAAATATTTAAAACTCGAATGTTCCTGGCTAACCCGCTGTGGGTGACCTGGCATAAAAAATCTCAAGAGGTCCTTTGTAACATAATGATTCTGTGATTCTGTGAAATAAGATTCAAAAGAGTGAACATATTCTTCTCTGAGAAGTATGATAAAGAGAAAGGAGTCTGGTGACAGAAGCAAGAGAAGCATTAAAAAAAAAGTAGCAATGGAGAAGGGTGGAAAGGGTAAATGAGCCCAAGAGCAAGACTTTTGCCCAGCAGAAGCTCCTTGGAGATTTTGATTTGGCTTGAGAGAATTTATTTTTAGACGATCTACTCTTACCATCTGAAATGCCCCAAAGTAGCAACTATCACCAATGACAATATTGCAAACAACAGTAACATGGAAGATGAATGTAAACTTGATAATTTTTTGTGGCTTACTTTGTCCTTTTCACTTCCCTGATTATATCAGTAAGATAAGATTAAATATTTTTTCAGGTCTTATCAATATTTTTAAACCAGAATTATTTCTTTCTTTTCAAGATTCAAAGTGAGTCTTGTAAGACACACATATATTTATATTTTTTAAAGGAAGAAAGGAAAAAAAAATAGTAGAAGTTAAACACATAACAAAACTTGTAGCTTGAGAAAAAAGACACAATTGCAGAAGTAAATCATATCAAGCCCCATGTTGCCAACTGTCCTCACTTTATTCTCTACAGGAAATGGAATGTGAGTGGAGAAGAACAAATGTTTGGACAGCCACAACTGCATCAAAAACTGCTGAGTTTCTATGAAACAAATATTCCACAGTAGATTAGAAATGGATAATATGCACCTCAAATCTACATGGTGAAGGAAAAGAAAAAGAAAGAGAGAAGAAAGAAAAAAATACTCATGAAATCTCTTTGAAACGGAACAAAAGGTTTACGTGAACTGCCTGCATTTCTGATGAAAAAATGCAGGCATACTAACCCTTTTCTGACAGTGATAAAAACCACAGCTGATGTGGCCTAAAATACAATGAACCCTGTTTTTGCTTTGATTTGTTCACTCCCTATATTGTTCAGTTTCTTGCCTTTAAGTAAAACCCTGCAGGTTTTTTCTTGTCTGTAAGTAAAACCCTTCTTTGGAATGATGAAGTTGAAGAATGTGCCTCTGGCACACACAGATTTACTTAAAAAATAAAAATTAAAGAACCAGTATTGGTGGTTGGATTTATTATTCATAACCTAGCATAACTCCCCTCCACCCCATCAGTTTCTAAATTAAATTCCTTAAATTGACATTTTTATTATGATCATAGTTTGACCTCTTGGAACCTAGACAGTCAAAACAATGAAATCCAGTGTACAGCTCCAAATAATAAATGTGAACTGCTACAAATGCCATGTATACTGATAGATATATTTGAATAAATCTTGGCAAGGCAGTTTAAAATGTTGCTTTCCTTAGGTGTCTTCCTTTTACCTCTACCAAATACAGATACTGACCTAAAGTGGAGCCACAACAGGAGGAACGTGAATGCTCTAATTAGTGATTTAATGTATTCCATTCTGCTACCATTGGTAAAAGGAGCTTTCTTTACCTGCTGAAAATTTCCCAGAACAAAACTGTTAGCCATTTAATCAAATGCATCCACAGAGAAATCCAGAGTTTCATCCTTGTACCTGCATCACTGATCATAAGGTTACCAAACCAGGCTGTTTTGCTTCGAGTCTGTCAGACAAGGAGAAAAGCTCTTGACTACTCAAGAATCATCTACAGTGAATGTCAGACACATGAGACTACAAACAGTTATGTCTCTACTAAACATTGGGAGTGAAAGTCTAAGAAAAAAAACATCCTACAGAAATCCATGAAGAAATTATTTGCAAACAAATATTTAATTTTATATTTGGAAAAAAATAATCTGTTGAACTCCTTGTATTGGAGGTATTAAGTCATGTGTCTTCATAACAAAAGATGCCTGCACATGTTAGTATACAAAGGAATCCCTGCAGTTACCTTGCCATCCCTCTAACCATTCTGTCCAGAGATTTCAGAAACAAAAATAATGTGGCATGGTACATGGAGAACCAATGCTTGCAGTCTGCACCTAGGCAGATTGAAAAAAAATATTGCCAAGCCTGGAATTTGTTTTTTTTTTTTTTAAGTTGGTGAGGATATATGCATTATTTATTCAGGATAGTTAATAATTATTTTTCTTTAAGAAATAACAAGATCAATTGAAACTATCTATAAAGGGAGAAGTATGCTGTTCACATTGTGAACACCAGAAGTCACTGGAAAGGGAATTGCCTTGAGTCTACAGGACATTACAGACACAGATGAAAGGAATTGCAAAGAATACAGGCAGGAACCTGAACTTTGTGGAGGGAGACCCAGAGATGACCTGAAAATGAGAGCAAAAGCCAGACCATCAGGGGAGCAGACTGCACTTCCTGAGGACCAGAGGTAACTGAGAAGATATTTCTGATACCAAGTAATCTGGGTCAATTGCAAGAAAAGGCCACAAGTAAGAACTTGCCTTCAGTCATATAACAAGCAAAAGGCAAATTTCCAGTCACTAATTTTCAAATATTTTGGTGTATACTCAAATAAAATCTGGTTAAGTATTGTTTTAAGGTGGGTGTATTTAAAACACTTTCTGATTTTTAGTGAATTAAGAGAAGGTCTAGAAAATTCTGTCTCAAAGTTATCCTGCTGACTCAGAATCCTATGAAAACAAATGAGGGTTTTTTTCCTCTACTCATAGCAATCTGGAAGATATTAATGATGGCATATGGTCCATTGTTCAGCACCATGACAGGTTTTTTCCAGATTATGACTTTGCATCAAAGCATGACTTACATGCTGAGTATAGCACTTGTTCTTAATTCATTAATTTGTATGGGTCTGAAAGTATCTAGTGCTTTTTGTAGCTGTTTAGAAAATCCAGAAATATAATGGCCTAGCATAAAACCATTTATTTCCCTTTATTCTGTTTTCTAAAAGCACGAGGTAACAATTTCAATGCCTGACTCAAAAGAACAAAATAAATGTTGAGAAAAATATTATCCCTTATATTCTTTTTTCTTTTTTTTCCCCTTGATTATTTCTTACATGAAAGATTTCATGTCTCATCCTAGAATAACTCTCTTAAACATCTAAATTAATTGTCATTTCTGCAATAGTCATCTGCACATGAGGAGAGACTAGAACTTGTGTCTCTGTCATTTTTATTTTTTCAACAAAATTTCCCATTCCAGCAATTTGGGGATTTTTAGGGAAAAAAACCCAAAACAGCAAGATTGACCAGTGAGGAGTTTTGAAGAAATATCATAAAAAATATATTCTGAAAGAATGAGAGAAGTTTAAGAGAAATTTTATGTCAGTGTTTCTGCAGTTATGAAGAAAGTCATGCAGAGTAATACTCGTTTTTACTTACAGAGGTTACCAACAAGTATTCCAGGGCTGCAAAACATCATTATTTCATTTTATAGATAAAAAAAAAAGTTGGTTTTCTCTTCCTTTTTGTCGAATATCTAGGAATTTCACTCCAGAAAGCCACTGGATATCAGATATTTATTTATGTCAGGGTTTCTTCTAGAAGGCAGATATCCTAATTCCATCTGCTCCTCTGGGAAGTTGGAGACCATATACAAAAGCCATCAAACTTCAATATATAATTGCATATGATAATTTTTATTGTTACAATTTTGGCAAGAGTTTTTATTTTCCTTTAGTCATTCCACAAGGATTGAAATTAATGATGGGAACATTAAAGTATTTGATACAAAATGTGTTTGGAAACAGATGTATTACTCATGAATACAAATAAAACTATTTTTCATAGGACTTCCCATCTGGAGAAGACAATTATTTCATGTTCTATATTATATCAAACTTCCACCATAGGCTGAATTTGCAACAAGACAGAGGCACTATTAGCTCTCAGCATTTCCTTGAGTTTGAGTGCATTATGATTTAAGAACCAGTTATGTCCCAATCCAGAAAATCACTGCACTTATATTACAGCTGCAGAGAGTTACACAGAAATCTATGAACACCATAAAAATCACTCTCAAAATGGAGCCTTTAATTTCTATCTCTGGACTTGGGAAATTCAAATAACAATTCAGAATATAAAGAAGCTGCATTTTCTAAACACTTGAGTACTTTATCTTGTTCATGTCACTTAGCCACAACAGACTCAGTAAAAGCATTCTACTCTGACAGGCAGAGCAGACCAAACCGAGGTACTGCAGAGGATTGAACAGAGAAGGCTTACTCTTCCTTAGTTTCATGATCATTGAAAAGCAGACCAGTTATAAAGTTCTCTATTGCCAGGATTTGTAAATTGCTCTTCATCATAAAATAGCTTTTGGTTTCGTCTAAATTTTTTATTGATTTTGTTTTTCTTTAAATTTCCTGCAAAAACACAGAAGAAAGGTTTCTTATTATCTGAACTAACTTCTTGTGGGGATATTGTCACACTGATGTCAGATTATTGGAGATGGACTGTTAAACATTGGTGAATTATGTTTTCTAACTCAGATCAGTGGACTGGATACTCAGGTGATTTAAATTCATGTAGTTTTGGTAGAGCTAATGGTCCAATGCCTATTTGAAACAGTTAAGAATACTTCCTGAATACTGTATCCTCCTTCCCTCAAAATCCACTCATGAGCTGCCCCTCAGTCACCTCAGGGTGATCCATGCATTTCCAGTATCTAAGGGACAGCTCTGGTATAACCCCATTGCTTTTCCTCAGTTGTTGTCACTCTTCACCAGTGAGATAAAGCTATGTGATAAAGTCTGTAGAAAGATATACTATGTAAAGTTACAGAGAGAAAAAGACATGCTGAGACAAGTATTGTTAGCAGCTCTGGATTCAAGATAGGAAATATCAACATGAAAAGATATAAAATCCTAAGGAAAAATAAAGGAGTCTATTGAGGATTTGTAAAACCATCAGGTTGAAATGATGTTTCAGTGTTGATGGGGGATGAGGTGGTGGCTGAGAAATAAGTATAGAAACCTACGGAAATTAACTATTCTTTCCAAAAGAAAGGCCAGACAAAGTCTTTGGAATGGTGACCACATGGAACTCATTAAATCCCAGCTACCATATCTTTGTGTTGGGCAATATGTAGCTGCAATATGCATTTAAATGGAATATGTCCTGCTGGCAGATTCTCCTTACACAAAGCTAGATATTTCAAAATAAAATCTCTTAAAAGAATAGCAGCAAAATATTTTAACATCTTAGGAAACTATTCAGTTCTGGGTAATTCTGGAATCAAGCTCCTTTCCTTCCTTCCTTCCCTCCCTCCCTTCCTTCCTCCTTTACTATTTCCTTTCTTCTCCTTCCTTCTCTTTCTTACTTTCCTTTCTTTCTCTTTTTTGTAGAAAAGCATACTATCAGTGTGGTGTTGATTCTGATGTTATTTCAGTGGGATTACATAGTAGTTATTTTATTATAAAATACTCGCTTTATGATTTTCCCACATTTTATACATCCTTGGTATCTTTTACTTCATCATCCCAAGCAAAGGCTCTGCATCATTTACTTCATTGTTTGGTGTTTGGGCTTATATTGTGTGATGTCTCAGTCAATAGAAAATTATTTATAGTTCTTTAAGTGTTTTGTATGTGAAGTACATTTAGGCTTCACACCTTCAAATTCAGAATGCAGTCAGAAGCCAAGGCCAGTCTGACTATTATAAAGCACATTGCTTCAATAATG
The DNA here is from genome assembly GCF_021018805.1 of Prinia subflava. Lineage (NCBI taxonomy): Eukaryota > Metazoa > Chordata > Aves > Passeriformes > Cisticolidae > Prinia > Prinia subflava. The sequence continues at coordinate 30,035,622 of NC_086249.1, forward strand.
GATTGACTCTCTTCTTTTGCTGTTGCCAATACTCCAAAACTGAGACAGAATAGATCTTTGTTTCTAGGGGAAATAAAGAACTAACCAAAGTAATACTGATTAAAAAATAGCAGTGCTGTCTTACAACAGTGAGCATATTGAAATGGTACACTGAAGGATACAGAGTGAAAAAATGGTGGGCTTACTAATTTCCCCTAATATTTCCCAGTTAATAGTTTAATTCTGCATTTAATGAACTTGAAGAGTCACCATAAAGATTCCAATGAGAGATGAGGGACAGATGTTACATAATCAGAAAAACTATCCTAAATTTGATTCACAGATCAAAAAGTGCAGAATTTTAAAAATTACATTTCTTTTTAAAATATAAAGAAGTAATAGAACCCATTATCTGTTTCACAGCCAGGAAAAAACTGCTCAGTTAAAAGAGGTGAGAAGATCATGAGAGGAGGAACATTATAGCTAACAAATGAGACTAATAATTACTGAAACTGCCTCTTTCTGCACATTACCAATTTTACCTTTTTAAAATTTTATTTATTTTATTTCATTTTATTCTACTTTATTTCATTTTATTTTATGAAGTCACAGCCTTTTCTCTCATGAAAGGGGTGGAAAACATGAAGCTGGAGGGAAACTGCTTCATTTGGCTTTGGTTTCTTTTGGAGGTTGTAACCTCCTAGGTCTGAGCTAACACTTAAATCCAAGAAGACACATCAGAAAATTTTACATATAGCTTCAGAACAGCTTCTATCTCAACTTGAGATCTGTTCAATTTGGAAGGAACTTACTTTGTGGACATTAGGTAAAGTGTACTTGGATAATGATCCAACTGGTAAACTTGGAAATGAGGAGCACTGAAACCTGTTCTAAATTTTCTGTGGTGTTCTCACAGTTCATTCAGACACATTCCTTTAGTTTTTCCTGAAGTTTACTACTCTTCTTTACCATTCCTTTGTCCTCTTCTCCATGGCATGTAGTGCCCTTCTGATGAAGCATACAAGCCTCCAGTTCTCTCCATCAAGTTAGAATCTTCATTATCACATCTTCATTATCACTTTCCTGGACTCATCTACTTTCCCAGATTTTTCAACCACTCCCAAAATTTTCTTCCCATCCCTTTTCTCTCCCAGTATAGATACTTCAGTAATGTATGCCTGAACTCTGATTCTTTGCTGCCCCTTAGCTTAATCAAACAATGTCTTTCCTTCTTTCATGCTGCACAGATTGGTGCCCAAGGTTCTCCTCAAACCATGTTTGGAGCATCTAATGGAGAAACCATATTATCTTACCCAGTGTTTGTGATTACACTTACCTGGTACTTGTATCAGATGATCATGTTTATCCATAAAGGGCAAAGTGTGTATGGGAGAAAGTCAATTTGACAAATTGTCTCTATTCCCTTCCACTCTTTCTCCTGCTAGACCCCTGTTCTGTATTGATTCTCTGCTCCCAGGTCAATTTCTTCACATGCTTCTTACACTCGAGTAGTTTTATGCCGCATCTCTCTACCCAGACATTTCACTGCCTCACAGTCATTCTTTCAAATATTAAGACCTTTAAAAATGCAAAGATGTAACAGTAGATAAATAAGGCCCAACAAGATCTGTTAGAATAGGCTATCATAAGCAGGTAGTGAACTTTTAAATGCCATTCTGGCTGATGACTTAATTTCTTTGTTTTGGCTCATATACTGAATACTAACATTACTAATACTCCTGTGAAAATATAGACAAGAACAGCAAACACTTCTGACATGAAATTGATAGGATGGATATTCTTGTAGATGGAAGCAATATTAACAGCTTTTGAAAGAAATTGTGAGCATGTAGATAGCCAAAAGAGTGTGCTTGGATTTTTCAAAAGTTTTAACAAGATGTTCACTCAGACCTTCAGCACAGGCTTCTAAAAAAACTGAATGACTGAACAAAGGTATTTTGTAGGTCAGTGAGTGGCTAAAAATATCAGAAATAAAGAATAGAAGTTTATGTCCAATTTTCACAGCAGGCAAAAGCTCCTGGTAGGATAACCTAGGCTCTGGAACATAGGACATTTAACAGATGTTATAGAATTCTCAGTAAATCATCTGGAAAAGGAGGCAAATAATTATGTGATACATTTTACAGATAATATAAATTTAGGTGTTTTTCTACTAACCATAAGGGGAGTCTTTAGGAAACATTTTCCACAGTCATAAATTGTTTTAATTTGGGCAAATGCAAAGAGGTTTACTGAAAAGATGAACCTGACAAGAACAGTCAGTTCTTTGGCTATGCATAAACCAACCTTAACTTAGCTATGTGGGTTTGAAGAACAAATTGTGCCTGACACTGGTCCAGTAAATTTCAAGATTAAGGATAAATATGTTCTTCCCAAACAGCTTGCAAAAAAAAGAGCACTTGAAAATGTACTGGAATTGAGCTTAGAAAAGTGTCAAAAATGACACAATATCATTAAATGCCCTCCTCTTCTACTGACCTTAGGTTTCAACTTTAAGACTCTCCCCATATTTTTTCTTAAAAAATATTAAATTACTATGACTTCTTACTATTCATAAATGCAAAACTCATAGTTATGTTTACTTTGTTAAAAAATGTCAAAGGCGGCTTTCTGCAGAACTGTGCCTTGCCTAAGCAGCTCTGCTGAGGGTTTCAATCGTTGTTCTCTGAATGCCTACATGTTAACATTGCTACTGTGATTTAAGGAACCACAGACCAGTGTTGCCATGTCTCACACAGCTGCCTAATTCAGCTAGCTCAAAGGTAAATAGAGTATTTCTGGCATGGCTGAAAGCTGTGCTGAATAAAAATGTTTGTAGAGTATTGCAGTCAAACTGAAGAATTAAATAGAAACGACTGGGTATGATTGAAAACTAAATAATTAAGATACTTGTGGTTAGGTGGCAGTAAAAGCTTATTGTCTATATCATCTGGTTTTAGGTGGGTTTTGGTTCAATTAAGTGGTACTAATGGAAAAGAGGACTTCAATGATATAAGGACTTAGTGCTATCCCTCTGCCTGGGAGTGACATGAATGCAGAAAACGCCAACCGCAGTGGCCCCCACCCTCTCCACTGGAGAGAAACCTTCCTGGGCTGACACTGGGCACAGGACCAGATGGCAGGTTGTGAGCAGAAGATTACAGGCCCTAGAACTGAATGACAGGTTTTATTCCCAGTGCCACTGTAGTTACAGAGAGTTTTCAAAGTTCAATAAGCACAAGTCACATAACTTGTGACCTAATCTTGCCAATTAGGAAAGAAAACCTTTAAGGATAGTAAGTTGGGCTAGAAAAATACAGACTTCCAGGGCTAATGAGGATTGTACTGTATAAATTGAAGCATTGCCTTCTTTTAATTCAAAAAGAATAAACATACAGTATGTTCCTGCTTTTTGTTGTTGTTGTTGTTGTTGTTGTTGTTGTTTTTGTTATGAGATACTTCAGCAATATAACACACAAGCTTATGATAAGAGGTGAAGGAAAAAGCTAAGTTCTTCATTGAGCAGATAGTTTTGCTGGTGTCTGTCAATGCTCAATAGCTGCAAAGTCACCCACAAAACCAATATCTGTATCACACAAATTCTTTATACAATCAGTAAAAAAACCCCAAAACAAAGTCAAAGAAAATCAGGTGTATACTGTTTTGCTGACAGATCAGTAGGAAAATCAGGGCCTGGAAGAGTATCAGTATAGCAAAATCTATACACTTAGTGATAAAAAAAAAAAAAAAAAAACAAAAAAACAGACTAACAATTAAAGCTTATATAATATTAGCTGTTAATTTTTCAGATTTATAATGTGTATTTAAAGAAGATGTTAGTTAAATGTGAATGAATCCTGAATAAAACCTGAATTTCATGTATGGCTATATGACAAATTTTATGTTGTCTTCAGAATATGTACCATTAACTTTTAAGAGAAGACCTGTAGTGTAAGGCAAGATGTAATCAAAGTAACCTGAACTCCTGAGTATTCTTCATAAATAAGTTGCTACCTTCCTCCAAGTTCTATGTAATTTTCAGAATTTTCCCAGTAACATGTCAGTATTTATCTTAACTGGAAGTATTGTTATCAATGAATAATAACATTGTCTTCAGTCTTCTGTCGTCACTTTTAGTGATCCATAACACTTCCAATTTATTGATTTAGAAATAAAGCTATAATCCAAATTGTGCAAAAAGGTGATGAAATCAAAATTAAGAAAATAAAGGCTCATTTATGAAAAGTTTATTAAATTGACTGAATAAATATATTATTACATCATTTCAATATATAAACACTATATTTGAAGGAAACAAAAACCCACCCTGGCAATCTCTGAGAGGAAAAAAGGAAAATCATAAACAGGCAAGTCTAAATATCAAATAAGACCTATAAGCATTAGGAGGAAAACTGACAATTGTTTTCCTAGATTATAATGCAATAATTATAGAAATAAATGTGTTATACTAAAGGTAACAAACAAAAAAAAAAAAAAAAAAACAAGAGGGGGGAGAAGGGAAAGGGAAGGGAAAGGCAAGGAAGTAAAATGGTTCAGAGGCTAAGATTTTTCATACTTCACTTTAATGTAATGAAAAATTACTAAAACAAATGACTTGAATAGTTCAGGCTGTCAGAAGATGGAAAAACCACGCAGCAGCACAGATGCAGAAAACTGAGCACCAAATTGACATTGCAGAGGAATCAGTAAAATTCTGACAAGCCTTCCTTGGAATTTTACAGAAGAAAATGAGAAATGGCAAAATAATATGATGGATTCATCTCAACACCACTAGAGAAATCTAATGTACAACCCAAATTTCAGAGAGCAGAGCATGGAAAACAGGAAATATGTAAAACCAAGAAGCCCCTACATTTGTCTAAAATTAGTGAATACAAGAATAATGGATCTATTATCCAGAACAAAAAATTGTTAGTTACACAAGCAAAGCAACAATACCTGAGCAGGTAATTCCCCTTTGTTGAAGTCTGCAGAAAATTGCTAAGATTCCCTGAATATCTGATCATGTGGATTCTTTGCTCAAACTAAATGGGTGAAAAAAAATGAGCCAATTCACTCTATGCAACATCTGCCTCATGAAGTGCTGCAATTATTACTCCCATGCATGTTTAAACCCTTAGCTACTCTCACTTTTTTATTCTACCTGTTCTGTCAGGATTATTATTTCTCTTGTTAAATCTCACACTGAGAATTTTTTATAGCTTGCTCATTATCCATCTTTTGTTTTTTCTTTTTCCTTCAAACGACGAATAATTAGTCTACCCTTTTCACTTTAATCACATGTACTACCTACTGATATTGTTGACATATCACAGTGTTTATTTTATTTGGATGTTTGTAGACTTTTCACAGTTCTTTATTAGATTTTGTTTTTCTTTCCTTGGCCCTATAATCTGTCACAGTATTTTATTTTCAGAGGTATTTATCTATCTATCTTACTTTTCAGTAATAAGATCCCAAAGCTCACATCTATATGAAAAATAACAGATATAATGACCTGAAATGTAGACTTAAAACACGTCCTTCTCGCTGAGGAATTCCTGCAGAAGAAAAGCCAGTATTTCTATGTACTGTCAGCTTGGCTTTGTATTAGGCAGAAGTAAATGTTATAACATTTTAATAATAATTTCCTGACTGCTTCAAGTAAGATGAAATCTTTCTCTCTATGTTTTTGCCATTGTCCCAATTTGCATTAAATGCAACTATTCACCATTATAAATTTTTTTTCTTAAAACATGACAAGTTGCTCTCTAAGAGCTGTCTAAGACATGGCCACTACCAATACCCTTCCTGCCAGTTTCTTGTCTCTCCACCCAAGCCTCCAGCTTGTTCTTGAAGCTGGTGAGAGATTGCTCCCAGGTATTCAAACTGTGTGTAGAAATACATTCAAATCTGCTTGATGACCAAATCTATTTTTCTTTTTTTTTGGTTTATCATTATTAACTTTCAGCACAATATTTCCTGTTACTAACTCCATTTCTCTGACCATCTTTATAACTCCCTGTTCAGTCCTTTCAGTATTAAGTCAAATCAAAGTATTTCTCCCTCAGTTTCATATAACTAAGTCTAGTAGATGACTAATTTTTTTACTTTAATCCTATATTGACATCATAAACAGCAGAAATTTTACTTAGTGTTCCTATTATACTTTGTGAATACAAATACAGCATTGCATCAACACGAAGATTCAAATAAATACTTATAGCATAGAGATATTATACCATAAAGAACACTCTTGTGCCCTGTATCCTGTAGTACATGCAAGCTATTTCCCAAAATCTGTAAAAATTTAAAGGTATAAATGAAGCTTATTCCACAATAAGTGTATTATATTACTGATATTTTTAACTAAAAAAGGTGTTTTTCTCTCGTTATACTATCATCATAAATGGCAATATTTATCTATTAAATAATATATTTTATAAGTTGTAATAACATAGTAAATACCTCACTGTCCATTATGTTTTATTTTCCAAATGGGATATGTGATTTTTTGCATTTTGTTTTGTTGTTTTAATTCTCTATACGAAGCAATTTTGTGCAGTACCTAAGTTAATTGTGCATTCTTTAGTAATTCACCACTACAATATTTCATGCTTTATTGCTATGAGTTTGCTTCCTGAATCTTCAAAATTTGCATCTCCAGACATTTTATGTGGCTAAAAATTGCATACTTGGACTATGGTACTTCCTGTCCATTTAATATCATACAGTTAGGGAAAGGAGGGGGGTGGGAGTGTGAGGAAAAGAAAGTCTTTAGAGAAGAGCTGTGCATACTGAATTAAAGGCTACCTGATGACAGGGAGAAAGAGAGACAGGAATATGGTGGTGAAGATGGGGAAACACAAAAACAAGCCCAGTTTTCACAGTTCCAGGAACTGGAGATGGAAGGATAGAGAGTAGTGGGGAGACTCAGATTGCTGCATTGGTTTCACAAACCCATTGCAACTTTGGCAAATAGTTTAATCAAACCAGCCTTGATTTCTTGTTTATTCAGCTCAGTGTTACGAAGGAGTTTTAAATGACAATTTAAAATACTATTTTTGGTTTTTACTCATTATCACATTGTTTGTTATCCTGTCATAAAACTCACAGAATAACAATAACACTGCCTGGATACAGGTTTTCTGACAAGTCAAAAAGGAAAATTTCTTAAACAATATTTTACCAAAGGCTGGGCTATACTTTTGGCTTTATCATCCTTTTCACCACAGAATGATTAAAGGTTCTTATTCTTAGCTTTTAAACGTTCAAGTCACTCCATATTTTTTGTCACTTTATCAAAATTGTGACTATTTAATCATATGATCATCCCCATTTTTCCAAAATTTATTTGCTACTTTTAAAAATAATGGGGTTTTATATATTTTTATTACAGAATCATCAGTAAGCGCACACTTGGTCACTGTCCTTCAGATTCTCTAAACTGTGAGACCCAGCAGTCTGCTAGCTTAACTCGCAAAGCCGTGAGAGCTCACAGTTCATCTGGTGTGCTGAAATCATTACTCTCACATACTGTCCCTGCAGCATTGACTAAAAAAATAATAACAAGAATTCAAATGAGAAGTGAAGTCATTGCTTGTTAATTCTTTGAACTCTTTGACTGAATAAAAAGGTTGATTGCAGTTGAAACACATTAAAATCTTCTCCAGCTCTTGGTGCCAAGTCTCCTCATGCTGTAAAGGAGAAAAAAAAATCTACTCTCTAACAAATTGTCAAATAAAGAGAAATTAACTGACATAATAAGAGAGAAATTGTATTTGATGCCAAAACTGTAACTTGGCCCTTGCTATGGGAAAAGATAAAGAGGGTACCTCCCCACATCTGGCACACCAGCAGGTAGGTGCAGTTTAAAAATGCTGGTAGGGAATAAAGCTTCAGCAGAAAAAGCAGTGGCAGAGCATACTAACAGACTCCCAGGTTTCAGTGTCAGTCTGGTGTATGGATGCAGGCACAGCATTATCAGTGCTTTGGGAGATCATGAACACAGCTCATTTCTCTGCCAAAATAGAGCCAGGAGACAAAGAGGAGATCCTATGAGTCTGGGACTGATGCAGGATCAGACAGGGTGTGCCAGCAGGTCACCCAAAAGTTGCAGGCTGACTCTTAGAATCTAAAGCTAAATCCAAATCTACATACCATGCTCGTATCTTTGTGTTCTAAATAGCAAAAATCCTTATGCAACTTCTGTTCACTTCTGCTGGTACACTGCCGCTGTGTGAAAAGCATTGGAGACAGATGGAAATTAGCTATTTCAACATGCTATCTTCATCACCTATCACCTTCAAATAGTTGGCTAGGAATGAATAAAGATTCATACAATATAGTGGGAAAAAGAAGATTTATGTATCTTCCTCAGAAAGGATAACAAGCAATAACTTTAGTAATGGTAATTGATGCGCTTAGAAAAAAATATGCCCATACAGTAAGTGTTTGCCATAGTGCTCCCATTTATAAAGTTTTATCAGCATGCCTAAATTTACAGAGATGTTTGGGAGGACAGTGCCTTTAGAAATATGCTGTATAGAATTCCAAAACACCTTCATTCAATTTGCACTGCTCCTCTTCTGAAGTGTATACCAAGAAAGGGATGGAGATAAACATACTTGACTTATCCAAACATAGCATAAAAATGGCAACTGCACAAAAAAAGAGATGTTCAACCCAATGGTAGCATAGAGCAAAAGACCCTCAGTCAACTCAGTTATGTTCAGCTTTCAAAGCAAGGACCACAAAGGGCCTGAGAACACAATAAGTAAAAAAAAATATTTTCAGCTGCTCATATTCATTGTCTTGTCAGTACTTCCAGACACAAGAGGAGAAGCCATACATGCCTCTCATGAACACAGCAATAGCAACTGGAATTTTAAAAGAGCCAAAAATAATGTCAAATAAATAAACTTTTTTAAAAACCCACTTTTATTTTAGCCAGAAGGCCAGAGTTGTATGAATGTCATGATTTAACCCTCATGGGCAGCTCAGGCCCACACAGCTGCTTACTCATCCCCCCACAGCTGGATGGGAGGGAGAACTGGAAGAATAAAAGTAATAAGGATCATGGGCTGAGATAAAGACAGTTTAATAGGTAAAATAAAAGCTGTGCACACAAGCAAAGCAAAATAAGGAATTCACTCACCACTTCCCACAGGCAAGCACACATTCAGCTGTCTACAGGAACACAGGGATTCATGAACAGTGAAAATAAAGGTCATCACTTCAAATGTCCCAACTTCCTCCTTCCCCCTGCTTTTGATGCTGAGCATAATGTCATACGGTATATGGTATGGGACATTCCTGGAGTCACTTGGGCTCAGATGTTCTCTCTGTGTTCCCCCCAACTCCTTGAACACCCCCAGCCTTCTCACTGAGGAGGTAAGAGGAGGAAAAGGCTTGAGTCTGTGCAAGCCCTGCTTTGCAACACCTAAAACCTTCCCTTTGTTTCCTGTGTCCCACTCTTTCCAGCACAAATCTGAAATACCAGCTACTGTGAAGGCAATTAACTCTATCCCAGAACAAAACAGGTCAATGGGTGGGGATAAAAATGAAAAGTCTGGTAAGCCAATATCACATGAAGACAAAATGCAGTCCATGGAGCAAAAGATAATGAAGATAATCAGCATCATTTACAGCAGTTGAAACAAAGATTGTTTTAAGAAGTGCAGCTTATAAACTATATTTATATGAACAACAGTTCATATATAGTCATAACAGTGCAATCACCATAGAAAGAGAATACTGTGTTCTATCAAATATGCTGCTGTTTGCTGGGATAATTACATCACTAATCCTTTATAAAGATTTTGTATCTTTAAGGGTCCCCATGTGTTTCATCCTGGAGACAGGAGAGCAATTTCATCATTCACATCTTATTACATCCTTCATAGCAACATCTGGATACTAACAACCTTATTTAATCTAGAACCCTTAACATCATATTGGAACTTGCACTGTTTCTCTTTCTTCATTAAATAATTATTTTCAGAGTACATTCAATGAGCCAAAAGAAATTAGTATAAAAATACAATTGCCATGGTTTTTTAGAAAATATAACAAGAGAACAAAAATGTTGTGATGTGCTTTGATGGGGTGATAAAACAACTTGATAAAAGCAATTACACACTTCCAGTAAATCAAAGTTTTTGACATGATGCTATATAATACTGTATTCTGAGAAGACATGAAGTGTATATAATCAGTTGGTAATATGCTTTAGTTTGTATTCAGAGATAGAAAATGCAGATAATGGTGAAAAAAATCAGTGCTAGAGTCCAAGAGATTTGGGAGCACTGAGATTTCTTCAGAATCTGATACTACTCAGTGTTTTAATCAGTAATGATATTGTGTGTATCTGGATGACCAAATAAGATCTTAGCTAATGTGTAGTACAGCTCAGTGGAAGCATTAAACAATGAGAATTAGGTGTTTTTACAAGGTGTTCCAGATCCCAGGTACAAGGTCATAGCTGAGCAAAATACCTTTCAGAGCAGCATTGAGACTTAAAGTTGTTACATGTGGGAAGTATGGCAGGCTTCAGAAGCAGAATGAGAAATTATTTCCTGGAAAGCGGCAACTTGACAAAAAATGTTAAGAGAGAACAGGGTCAGTGTGGAAGCTCAACATGATGTTCAGTGAATGTTGTCACTGAATTTCCAAAGGAATATCAGGAAGGGAGCCAGATAACATATGTATGAAGCATTTGTACGAATCTGAAGATTTCTTCATCCGGTTTGAAGTCTGCAATTCATGGGCGTTATGAATTTGATGAAGACAATACAGAGGACTCAAAAAATGACTCAGTTGTACCTAAACTAATCTCTGAAGTGGGATGATTATGGAATCCATTCTACAAATTTATTGAAGATAAAAATAAGTTATTTGATCGTTCTACATATAGACTTAACCATAGAAATCATATCTGACAGGAAAAGATGTCTAAATCGTGCAGAAGAAGGCATAAGAACATGCACTGCATGGGAACTAAAGTTAGACTTATTCAGCCTTGAAATAAGATGCAGTAAAATGCATTGGTGAAGCTAATTAACTATTTGAACAACTTACCAGAAGCAGCCCATGGACTTACTACTGTTTGGAGTCTTTAAAAACTGATTAGGTAGTTCTCAGAGAAACATATTTTAATCCAGTTTCTGGAAGAAGTTCTCCAGTTTATAGAGGCAGAGCATAGGGCCAGATGGTGCCTTCAAAAAGGAATGCTGGTCCCTTCTGTTCTCAGTGTCCTTGAGCGAGAAAAATGTATCTTTTATTGCTGTCTTTTTCAGAGAAGCACTCCGAGTAAGCATTTCTAGGATTAGTGAGCTGGAGGATTCTCCCATGGCAGAGCTGCGTTTCCAGTCTCATGCAGTGTGTAAGCAGCAGGCAATAAAGTTGTCTGGTTGCTCCCAGAAGACCATGCCTTGCCTCCAGAACCTACATTTTGGGGGATGATGTAAAAAAGGAAAAAGAAAGATAAGATTTTGTTGCTAAGTCAAGACTTATGTTGGGAGGAAAACAAACAACTTTCACTTAAAAAAATAAACCGCAATCTTTTAGATTGGCAGATATTTTATTTAGAACTTATCAAGACTTTGCATTGTGGAAGTCCAATAAAACCATTTTTTCAGGTATAAACATATTATAAACATATTATAAACATATTATAAACATATTATAAACATATTTTGATGGGTTGTGTCTATATGTGTTTAAATTTCCAGATAGTTGTATTTGCAATTTATAGCATACCAAAAAAGGCTCAGCAAATATAGGGGTTACAAAACTCAACTAAGCAATGCTCTAACAATCTATTGACTATTCTTTCAATTATTAATTATTATTAATTGAGATATTTGATTTTCTGCTAAAACCTACATTCAAATTCCTTTTTTCTTTCTTTTACTATTGAATTGCCATGAGCTAAAAGGAACTCCTGCAGTGCTTCTTCCAGGATCGTGTGTGCTTTTTATCAGACTTTGTTCATCAGCACTGGCAGCATGTTAATTAACTCAGCTGTGAATGACCCCCTGCTATTTTACTGGGTTTTCTACTATAAAATAAAAGAAGGACCAGAAGAATAGAGAAAACACTGCTTTTGTAGCCAACAGGGAATGGGAAAGTTCTTCTTTCATGATATTCTTTCCAGTGATGGCCTCTCAGTGGATAGTCCCCATACTGTAGTTTTTTTAATGCCATCAGTTGGAAGAGGATAATATAAAGTAATATCACTTCATACAGACATAAAACCTCCTAAATATTGGAAAGAAACTCATTGGTCTGTGATTACTTTATTTTCTGTACTCCTCAAGTGAAAATTCCACTCTGAAGAAGCCTGAGGAACAACTGTTAATGGAAGTGTAGTAGAAACTCTGCTTCTACACACTTACCTTTCAGTTATTATCCTACTGCTGAATTTGCTCATATTGCTATACTGACTCATTGTTCAAAATGAAATTTAAACCTACACAATTGTCATTGTGTAGCCTGAGGATACACACAGAAGGACCACCACCCTGGCAATGTCTAGGGAAAAAAAATTAAAAATCCAAGGAAGTTTTTTAGATTTTAGAAAGCACCTTCCACTCTGCAATGCACCTTACCCTAAATGAATGAAATTCATGTAGTGAATTTTTTTACATGTAAGTGAATTCTAAGCACTATCATCATAATGTTTTACATTCTGTGATGTTACATTTTTCTCATTATTCTACTGAATCCCCTCCTGAGCTCTTCTAAGTGATCTTGTTTGTTTTTTGGTTTGTGTTTGTTTTTGTTTTGTTTTGGGCTTTTTGTGGGTTTTTTTGTTATTTTCTTTTTAAATTTTGTCCGTAGATGTTCAGAAACATGCACCATTTTTGAGATGCTCTTGGAACTCTCAGTTGAAAACCTTGTGAATCCACGTTTTTCATACTATGACAAGTTAAAATATCTTTGAATCAAAGATACCAATATAAGTTGATATAGACAAGAACTAGAAAAACTTGGTATCAAGAAAAGATGCATTTCTGTTTCTTAATTTTAGCATGAATTGATACTCTTGAAAGACCTTACAGTCCATATGAAAAATTTTAGTACCACGGAATAAACAACTGTCCTCCCCTCCTGGTTTGAATTTCCTAAGGAAGAATTTCACCTGTAAACCCAATTCACCTCTCATTTACTCTACTTTTAAACTGATATAGAAATGTTCTTGTCAATGCTAGTAACTTATCCTAAAGGGACATAAAGTAATTTCTTTTGGGTCATCCCCCCACTCCAGTCTTGGGGAGTACACAAACAGAATAGCTCACTTGTTTTTGCATTCACAAGTCTCTCACACAGCAAAAAATAACAAAAGGAAGCTGTATGTGAAAAGGAGCAACTAATTCTCACATTACTATTCTGAAAACCTGCTAATTGCCTCACAAAGCTCAGTTGTCTCACTTCAGTTTTCAGTGAAGACTCGACAAAAGATAACACGTTTCAGAAAATAATTGTATTATATTATTTGGGATAATAAGACTAATTATACTATGCCTTTGCATTGTTTTCAATAATGTAAAAGACAAAGAAATTCAATTTCATACATCATACATGGCAAGTAGAGACAATGGACTATGTTTTTTAATGTAATTATTTAGAGTCCATTGTACAGTGGGAAGCTGTGAAGATTTAAAGAGTACAAATGTCTCTAAACAGTATCAAAGAAGTATCTTCCCGAAAGACAAGTCACCACCACAGGAACTTGACATAAGCACTGTAAGGCAAACAGGAAGGTGTCAATTCCAGGCCTAGTGGAGGTGAAGGTTTGGAATTAGCAAATCGGACAAATATTACACTGTGCACACTATGGGAAAGGAAAAAACTGCTTACACCCATGCCAGCCCAAGTTGTGGGAACATCTGGGATCACCCTGTGGATACTCAAAACTTGGATTGAATAAAGGTGGTACCTGCAGAAGAATGACTCTGGATCCCTCACCACTGAGAAGACCAGGGTGAAGAAGGACCAGCAGGATACCACAGGATCCATTGAGTGGTGATATCTTTCTGCTTAATCTGTCTGTCTTTCTCTCTCTTTCTGCCCCCTTTCCTGCTTCTTCCCATCTCATTACCTCACATTTACTGTTAAATAAAATCCATATTATTTGCTTTGGTGTCTTTGTTTGCATCTAAATTTGGACAAAGGCATCTCTTAATAATCAGATCATAACAGAAGCTTAAGGAGAATGTAATCCTCTCAAGCCATTGCACAAGTAGGATAGTGAATAGTCACCATATATAGCTTCAATGTCTTGTAGGTAGTACTATATGATGTCTAACATGAGAAGTGGTCTTCTAACCCTAACCATGTGACTTGGAACTTGTCTATATAGTAATAGGAGAGAGAGTGCATTTGGCTGAATAATATTTACAAATAAGGCATATCTCTTAAATGATCAACTATAACTTGGTTAGTCACAATCATCATGACCATTAGGCAATGGGTTTTTCACATATTCAAGATTTTCTTATAAACAACTTACAACAAATAAGTAACTTTTTTTTTCTCAGTGTCTCCCCCCACATAGTTGTCAAACTAATGGAAAATTATTTAGAGAGATAGAGACTGAAAATAATTTTTCCTGAATTTATTTTCAGCAACCAGAAAGAGTCCAATTCCTTGAAATAAGAACTTCTTCCTCTCCACTCCTGCAAGGTTTTGATTTTCATTTGGCATTAAGAGTAGGACATACTTGATGAAGTTATTTTCTTTTCTGTAATCTTGCTTGCTGAGCCTGATGTAGTGTGCATTCAGACTATCTCAGCCTATACAGAACAAGAATGGTATATGATCAGTTCATTCACAAAGTATGGAGGGAGAAAAGCGTCATCATCTCCCTGAGACTGTTTGAATTTCTAATAAAGGCTCATTTCTCATTTGCCTGAGACTATTTGAATTTCTTTCTAGTGAACAAACTTAAATTGCTGTTCCATACAGCATTCTGACCTGGACTGATGAGATACCTCTCTATCCCTCCTGAGGCAGCTGATCAATTCCACATAAAAAGTTTCAGAATATTTACTTCTGAGAGATTTGGAAAAGCCATCACTTAAGGCCTTCAGTTTCAAAGAATCAGAGAACAAATATGCCTTCCATCACCAGCTCAGAAAAATATAACACTGTCAAATGCAAAACAGAATTTGTTTCATGTTGAAGAGAGACTGAAGACTACCACAAGCTATGACAATCATGATAGTTAGGTTTCTGGTTTTGAAGAAATAAGTTCCAGTGTGCACAAATAAAAGAGAAAATTGAACAAAATTTTATCAACCATTGAGTGAAATAATTTTTTTGGCTACTACCTTTTGCCATTTGGAAAGATTTTTTTTCTTTTAATCTTGCAGAATAAATATTGTTTTTTCTTAACTTCAGAATACTGAAGTTTATCTTTTGCCATTTATCTTGCTGAGAGGCTGAAGCCTAGGTCCATCCTCTGAAAAAACTATTTTAAAATTATCTCAGTGGAACTGAGTTTCCTGTGAGCCTCAACTCCTAACTTGTAACTGTGAGAAATAACTTTCCTTTTTCAAATTAAACTTGTGACTTGTTCTAAACAGGAATATTGAACAGAGATAATTTCATAACTTTTAGAGTAAGTGGACTATTGCGGATAAACGAAACAATAACATTTCTGCTGATAGTTTCCTAAAAGTGTGGAAAACCTAGGAATTTTAGGGCAGCTGACATTAATTTTGCTAATTTTGCTTTATGCCAAAGGTAGCTATTACTGGTGAAGTCTAAGCATGTCTCACTGAGAAGAGTCTTGTGTGAACTGACAGCCAAAGGATAGATTTCACATACTGCAAACAGAATTCCTGAGCTGAATCACATCCTTATTTTAATGAACCATAACATTTTCAGAAGAATATGTTTGATAAAGGAGCCTGATGTGCAAAATGTCAGTGATATCATAAGAAGTATGTACATAGAGGGACAGGCAGGAATCACAGAGATTAGATAGATAGAGAGACAGACAGATAGATGGATGGATAGATAGATAGATAGATAGATTAGATAGATAGATAGATAGATAGATAGATAGATGAGTGTGTGTGTGTCTTTATTTCCATTTTATTCCCCTTTGACATGAAATAAGTAATTTTAAAAAATATTGGTTGGTTGGTTTTTTTGCAACAGGAAAGATCAAAGGATAGGCAATCTCTGATTCCCACTACTTTATAGTATTGAGAAAAAATACATGCCGAGAATATTACATATATCTAACAGCCCTGTTGGTATTTCCAGTCAGTATTTCTTTCAGAACCCATGGACGTATTTCATCCAGCCCATATGCATCACAGTCCTTGTGGTTATTTGTTCACTTGCCTCATACAGATGTGTTGCACAAACCTGCAGTAGAAATGCTATAAAAGTTATGAGAACAAAGGAGAAGAAGCACTATTTTTAGACCTGCAATAATTTTACTGTGGAACTGTGTGTCATACACCAAACTGAGTGCAGTTAATAACTGAAATTTATGTGGTACAGGGCTGCCACTAATTAGGTTAGTTGTCATGAAATACAAGGTTTTAAATGTTTTTTATATGTGTTTGCTTAGTATCTATAAATTTTAGGATGGGTTCTTTATTACTATGAAAATTTTGTTTCTAGGAAGTCAATCTGAATAAAATTAGGTTTAAAAAAGGGATACTTTCTGCAATGAAACAAATCACTGGGAATCAATTATAACTAATCTGTAAAGTCCTGAAAAGAACACCTTGATTCCTTCTGGGTTAATATTTTAATCAACAACTCAAAAAGCATTAAATAGACTCTGATGAAGTTTTTAGAAGGCATCAAAACAGAAGGAAAAACAATTAATAGAAAAGTCAGGTTTGAATCAATTCATAACATGTTGGATGCATGTTTTGCTAAAGAGAAATACAGATATGCACACCTGAGTTGTTGGGGGTTAGATTTGGTTTTGTTTTTTTTTTCCCCTCTTCTCACAGAATTTTTTCCCATAAGTTTCCAAGAAGCCTTAATGACTACTTAGTCAGAACAAAAAGAGTGCTTGAGGGATATGGCAGCACGAAGCTACACCTATTGTTTCTGAGTCCCTGGGAGTGTCCCTCAGAGGGGAGAGAGGATGAGCTTTGGGAAAGGCAAAAAGACAGATCTGGGGGAGGGGGAGGCACTCTTGCTCTCAGCGCCGAGGAGGACGGTCAGGCTGCCCTCTGCCTCTGCCTCGTCCTGGGAAATCTATCATCATCTGCTGTGTACCCGGGAATCCTGAACTCGCTTTCTCCAGCCTCCCCCCACCGCCGCTGCTTCTTCGGACCTTTGAGGTTCCCCTGCTACTCTGTAGCCCTGCCCTGCCCAGCCCTGCCGGGACACCCCTGCTGCTCCAGCTGCCAGCGCAGAGCTCCTCATCTCATCCACCAGCCCGGGACTTTTCCTTCCTTCCAGTTCGGCCTCTCGGAGTCCTGCAGGGGCACCCAGATCAAACTGCTCTGGGCTTTTGTAAAAGAAAGCCCTCAAGGTTCTTGGTTCTGTTTATTATTGATGCTGTAGTTGTTGTTTGTTTGTCGTTTTGTCATATATACTAGTAAAGAACTGTTATTCCTACTCCCATACCTCTGCCTGAAAACTCCTTTAATTTTCCTTTTAATTGGAATAATTTGGAGGGAGGGGATTTGAATTCTCCATCTCTAGGGAGGTCCTGCCCCTTCCTAGCAGATATCTGTCTTTAAACCAAGACATGAGTATGTAGGGCAAATACATAAGTTTTTGAGAAACAGATGTCTAGGGAATGGAGGAGGCACAGGGAAGGTTCTGAAGTACCACAGTTGGTAAATAACTGAACATGATATTCCAAGTGGATATTTTGAACAGCCAGATTAATTTGCTGTTGGAATATGCAAAACACTAAACACTGAGTATCTTTAAACATTACATTTTTTTCTTTATTTGGTTGTACTCTGACACCCCAGGAATCCATAGTGAGTTCTGACATACATTTTGAAAGGTTACTGAAAAAATGAAGGCTCAGAGGAGAACCAAAATACATGAAGGATTATAAAATACATTCCAATGAAACACTCAGGTAGTTCAGTCTATTATATTATCAGAGAAATGGTTATGACTGTTATGAGTGCTTACACTTGTTAATAGAAAAAAAAATAGGCATTTGCTAATAAAAAACCCTTAAATTTAGAACCTAATACATTACAGTCATATGGCAAGAAATTGTAGCTAACTTCAAAATGAAATAAGTTGCTCATTTCTTTTAAAAGTTAACATACTTGACTACTTAAATACCTTATCAAGAGTTATGATGACTCTGATGACTCTCTCTTTTCAAATTAGAAAAGGATTTTTTTTAAGGCAAATTAACCATAGATTTTGAACTTCTGACAGGATTTAACTCAGGGAATACAGTATATTGGAAAACAGATTAGCATCAAAATCCATCCTTCGTTATATTTTTCCAACTGGAAAGTTATGCTTTAGCAATGAATGTATAATTCTTCAGTTTTCTCATTGTAGAAACAATTCCAGTTTCATGATCTCCAGATGTCATGTGATAGCCAGTACACTGTCGTAGCTGATTCACAGAAATATGGATAGATCAGAACATTGTATGTTTGTTTAAGTCAAATATTCCACCCTGGTTTTAGAGTGTTGCACTTGTAAGTAAACTACACCACTAAACAAGGGTTAGTCATTTGTATATATTATGTATTATATTGTAGAATAAATGTAAATAATTTTTAAAACCCCACAACCAGTAAATAGTATTACTTCCCAGAAGATTTCTGTCTTATCCAGGATAATTAAGCATGTGATTTCAGAGCTAAATAAAAAATCTGTACCTTAGGGGATAAAATTCATAATTTTCCCTACTGGGCACTATTTTGTCTCCGAAGTTTACATTGTAAAGATATTTTCAGTTGAAAGTTTGTTTTTTTTAACATACATTGATTCTGAAAAAAACAGGTTTTTATATGTTAATATTTTCTATGCATCAGACAATAAGTATTCTTCATGTTTAATATAGGTTTTTACAGTGTACCCACTCCCATCATAATTGAGGATTTTTCTTTTGGTACTCATTCTCATGGTATTGGAGGGTTTTTTTGGCATTTTTAGTTTCCTTAATACAAACAATAAACTGTGATTAGAGGTATCACCAAAGCTTGTAGTGAAGATATTTTTATGGGGAAGTATATATTCAAGTATGCAGTCAAATTTTGTAAGGACGGAAAAGATTTTAATCTAAAGAGTTTCAAAAAGATCCATTCAACACAAAATCACATTCCAATTTACCTGATTGTCTGTGATTTGGTTTCATTTTGTATCTATACAAAGAATCACATTGGCTTTAACAGAATCATTCACCCATCTCAAAATTTCCCCTAGAGATATGTAAATGAGAAAAAGAAGATTGTTGTTTCAAAACAGCTGAAAAAAACAAGCTTGATATCCTTCAATATTTTTTATTCCACATATTCTTTTCCTTTTCTACATTTTCAGTGCATTTATCTTTTTTCAATATCTACAAAATCACTTCCAAACTGGACAATTCCATTCAGGGACATTTGTTGTAGTTGTGACTTTTATTATAGAACCACTCTTCACCCATTTTCTAACTTTTTTCTGATTTTTCTTTTGTGAAATTCGAACACATCCACTCATATTAAGTATCTGCATTCTTTCACCAGCCATCTGTTAATTTGCCATCAAACACCAAAAAAAACATTTGTTTTTAAAATTTTACATATTTTCGTACTGCTTTGACTTTTTCAGAGCTGACAGTCTTGAAAATAGCCTTACTGGTGAAATTATCAGCACAAGTTGTGTTTCTTAAAATATTTCAAGTTTTTCAAAATTTTATAAGGATATAAAAAGTTGGGGTTTTTTTTTGTGACAACTTGAAAGAATGATTGAGTTATACAATGTTAGATTCACAGAAACATATTTAAAGGTCATCTAGTCCAACCACCATGGACAAGAATATCTTTCACTGCAGTGGGTTGCTCAGTCTTGTCCAACTTCACCTTGAACATTTCCAATGATGGGACATTCACAAGTTGTCTGGGAAATCTGTTTCTGTGTCATCATTAAAAAAAATAATTCTTTCTTATATCCAACCTAAATCTACTTTCTTTCAGTTCAAAACCATTGCCCTTTGTCCCATCATTACAGGTCCTGATAAAAAAGGTTTCCTTCATATTTCTTATAAGTCTCCTGTGGTGGTGGGGTTTTGTTAAGCTGTTTTGAGTTCTATATCAATGGTTCTTCCCTGTTGCCCCCCACTCAGTGCATCGGGTGCTGTCCAGACATGTCCCTTCTTGTCTACCTCTCCTACCCCTGCCCTGTCCCTAGAAGCTTCAGTCAGCTGTCCATCTTTCCCCTGACCCTGCCCAATGTTATGGAAAAATCGCTGTCCATCTGTCCTGGGACCAATCACCTGCTTGTTCCACACCCCCACCCCTCAGGTTTAAAAGTGGGTGCGGGCTTTGTTCTTTGCTCCTTTTTGTACCCCCTCTTGGGGAATAAAGGTCTCAGAGAAATCGTATGGAAAAGAGTCTTCTCTAGTCCTTGCTCTGAAGTCTGGACACTGCAACACCTGTTTGCCATGGAAGAACAGCCTTGTTCTGTTACCTGAATCTGCTGGCAGATTTGGGAACAGTTCTTGGCACAGCTGGGAAGCAGAGCTAGCTGGGATTTTACTGGCTGTGTCAGTCTCCTTTAAGTATCAAATAGTAGCAATAAAATCTCTTCAGAGCCTTCTCTAATCCAGGCTGAGCAGGGCTGGGTCTCTCTCAGCCTGACTTCACAGGAGAGGTGTTCTGCCCTTTGATCATTCCTGTGGCTCTCCTCTGGACCTACGCCAACGAGTCCACGTCTTTCTTGTGTTGGAACCTCTGAACTGGATGCAGCACTTCAGGTGGGGTCTCCAAGAGTGGACCAGAGGGGGAGCATCACATCCCTCATCCTGCTGAACACACTTCTCTCACACAACCCATGGGTACAAGTGCCCATTGCGGGCTCACGTACAGATTTTCACCCACCCGTACCCTTAAGGCCCTTCACAGGGCTGCTCCAGGGATTTCATGCCCAGTCTGTACCAATATTGGACACTGCCCTGACCCAGGTGCAGAACCTTGCACTTGGCTTTCTTGAACTTAATGAGGTTCACATGAGTTCACTCCTCAAGCCTCTCAAGGTTGCTCTCAGGGACTCCCCACACATTTAGCAAATCAGCTGCACTACTCATCTTGGTGTCATCTGCAAACTTTCTCAGGGTGCAGTTTATCCCACTGTCAGTGCTTGTGTTGGTTCCCATACTGACCCTGGGAGGACAGCACTTGTTACTGATTTCCATCTATATATGTGGTTGTTGTCTGTAATCCTTTGGATGTAGCCATGCAGGCAATTCCTAGCCCAGCTGACAGTTCATAATGTTGTGGTTCAGCCAGAGCCAGCAATTAAGCCCCACACAGCCACTCACTATCTCCTCCTCTGCTGAGATGGGGGAATGGTAAAAGTGAGATAACTCATGGACTGTGGTAAAGATAGTTCAGTAGGTAAAGCAAAGGCCATGCACACAAGGAAAGCAAAACAAGAAATTCATTCACCACTTCCCATGGGCAGGCAGGTGTTCAATTATCTCCAGTACATCAGGGCTCTGTCACACACAATGCTGACTTGGGAAGACAAACACCTCCACCTAGGACATCACCCCCTTCCTCCTCCTTCTCCCTAGCTTTATGTACTGAGCATGATGTCACCTGGTTTGAAATGCCCCTGTGGTCATTTGGGGTCACCTGTCCCAGCTGTCTCATCTCCCAACATCTTGAGCACCCCGGCCTCCTTGCTGGTGGGGCAGTATAAGTAGAAAGGTCTATGATGCTGTGGAAGAGTTTCTCAGCACTAACAAAATTATTTTAATATTATCAACAGTGTTTTCAGCCCAAAATCGAAAACATTGATCCGTACTATCTACTACGAAGAATAATCAAACAGCACATTCCATCAAAACCGTAAGTTTCTAATTTAAAGATAGCTACATTGTGAAGGACTGCATCAAAGTTCTTACAGAACTCTAGGTAGATGACATCCATACCTGTTCTTCTCTCAAGGGAAGCAGTGACTCCATCGTAGGCCACTACATTAGTCAGGCACAACTTGCCCTTGGCAAAGCTATTATGGCAGTCTCTAATCATCTCCCTGTGTTCCATATGTTTTGACATGTCTCTGAGGGGATCTGTTCCATGATCACACCAGTTAGAGAGATAAGGCTGACTAGTCACTAATTTTCCAGGTATTCCTTTTTACACTTTTTACAAATGGGAGCAATAGTCTGATTTCTCTAGTTATGGGGCCTTTATTTGAATGACACAGCTTTTGAAATATGATGGAAAATGATTAAGCATCTAAACCTATATCTTATTCCCTCAGGATCCTACGTGCACCTCATCGAGTCCCATGGACTTATGTCTGTTCAGATCTCTTAGGTGATCTCAAACCTGACTTTCATTCATGATGGCAAGACCATTTCTAGTGGCACGTTAGACCACATTAGGCTGGGCATATAAAATATGTTGCTAATATTATTGACTATTTTATTGTTCTCAGCAGAAAACCATAATGCTAATTATGCGAAATGATTTTACCAATTATTTTTTGTTTTCACCCCAATTATTTAAGATGGTTGCAAAAACAGAAAGAATAAAAGCAGTCATTTCCGATAAACTCAATATTTAATACTAAGATAATATTAAATTTTTAAACATTTTAATACATATGATTAAGGGTTTTGACTTGGTTTCATATTGTGAAAAATAAAATTTAAATAAAAAAAAGAAAAATAAAAGAAAGATAAAACAAATACTTTGACAATAAATAAATTCTGAATACTTCATCATAAAAGCAACTTGATACAACAGAACATGAACAAGTTATCCTAAGTAAGAACACACATTGACTAATCTGCTATAAATATCCATAATACATAAATAATAAATAAATATTTGTGTTCCTAGTTCATGACAAATACAGGATAATTGAATTCAGAGCATTCTTTTCCTGCTAGGGGCTATGTTAGCTTGAATTACACCGTATTTGCTTTGGGCGGAGTTGCATCTACCTGATAAGTTACCACAGATCAACAGATGTATGTCAGCTTTCTACTCACCAACATGTGATAAATATTCAACGTCCTTCATGTGTTTCTGCCCTTCATGCAATTGAGCAGCTTTTAATTGGAATTGCAATTGTCACTGAAAACCAGTATCTTCAACATATTCATGCTTTTTGGAACTATTGCTGGGCTTTGTGAGGCAAAGTCAATATTTAATTTCATCTTTTTTTCTTTTTTGCCTTTCTACTACATACTGATTTATGTTTCAAAATTCCATCATGCTAATTTACTAATTATTTTCTGGGTGGTCCTCCACTACATCAATTGCCTGCTATGCTAATCGGACTTCAGGGAGTATCTTTCTTTCTAGTCATTGCCAATGTCAAAGTATTCTAGAGGGGAGATGATTAGTGATGTAGCTTCATTGGATTTGAAATGTACTGAGGTCTGATCTCCCATTCAGGCACTAAACCTTTGAAATTTTGCTTCATGTCAGAACAGTGCACCTGCTCCTGCTCAGGGGCATGGATTGAATGAAGGATTTACAAACCCCCAGAGAAGTTCATCTACTTTATCAAGCAATCCTGTCAGTTTTTCTGCAGAGTCAAACTTCTAGTTATATAATTCTTATGTTTCATCCCTCTGGTTCACCAGTGGGTAAACTAATTTCCTACCTAATGGAAGGATTTGTGACAGCTTAAATGTGACATGAGGCTAATGAATTGAACTAGGCTGATTTCAAAACTCATTCCAACAAGAAAGACTTTATGACCTACGAATTGTTTTCACAGCTACAATTCATTTTTAAAAGCGTATTTAGCTTAGCTCAGAAAAAGTCTTTGAAGTGCCGTATCCAAGCCTGAAGTGACTATTTTTATTTTTTTATTCTCTCCCCATCTCTCCATCCTCACTCCCACTGATATCTGGACTGCCTTTCCCTGGTTTCCTTTCACACTTTGCAAATATTGTCTTCTGCTGTACTCCAGCTGGCAGGAATTCAGCAGCTCTCAGTGTTCACATTTGGAATCCATCCTGAGAAGATGAGGGATTGAAGGCACAGAAAGGAGAATTGGACTATTTTCCCTACATGCTTCTGCAGCTGATCCCACACTTCTCAAACTAATTCAGTTACTGATTTCTGAAGGTGTCACTGCTAGTGTTATGAGTAAAGATGTGCAAAGACAGACCATGTGAGCATGTTTCACAATTCCAAGAGATGTCATGGGGGAAATGTTTGCATGGAGAAAAATGGCTACTAGGAAGAACTTCGTATTTGCTCTTACCAAGGTGAGAGTTACTTTGTTGAGCTTAAGGATAGTGCAACAAAAGCTGACTGTGGAATCATAATTAGCTAATAAAAATAAAGAACTCTATTAAATATTTCTTTCCAGCTGCTCAGCTGAAGTCAGGTTAGTATATGCTTTTTCTGTAAAATCACTTTCTGTTGAGAACAGACTGAAATAAAATAAAATCATTGTTCCTCATAGAAGTCAAACTAAGAGTAGGATGAGAAATTGTGTAGATGCATGCAGCCAGATAGTTGTAGTCAGTGGCTCTATGCTGCAGTGGAGGCCAGTGATCAGTGGTGTCCCTCGGGGCTCTGTCTTGGAATCCGTGCTCTTTAATATCCCTTGATATTAACATCCCTGGACTAACATCAACATCAAGTACACAGAGATATTGAGTGCAGCCTTGGCAAGTTTTCAGATGACACCAAGCTGAGCAGTGCAGTTGACAGGGCAGAAGGATGGGATGCCATCCAGAGGAACCTGGACAAACTTGAGAAGCGGTCCCATGGGAACCTCATGAATTTCAACATGGCCAAGTGCAAGGTCCTGTACCTGGAGTGTGAAAATCCCAGAGAGGAGTACCGACTGGGTGATGAGCTCACTGAGAGCTGCTCTGAGGAGAAGGACTTGAGGGTTCTGTCCAGTGAAAGATTGGACATGAGCCAGCAGTGTGTACTCATAGCCCAGAAAGCCAGCCCTATAGTGGGCTACATCACAATAGGAGTGGCCAACGGGGTGAAAGAGGTGATTCTCCTCTATTCTGCCCTTGTGAGAGCCCACCTGGAGTACAGTATCCAAGTCTGGGGTCCTCAGCACAGGAAAGACTTAGACCTGTTGGAGTGGGTTCAGAGAAGGGTCAAAAGGACAGTCGGAGAGGTGAATAATCTCTCATGTGGAGACAGGCTTGTGTAGCTTGGAGAAGAGAAGGTTCTGGGCACATCTCATTACACCCTTTCAGTACCTAAAGGGGCCTTATAAAAAAGGTGGAAAGGAACTTTGTACACAGGCAGATAGGACAAGCAAGGATGGTTTTAAACTAAAGCGGAGAGATTTAGATTGGATATTAGGAGGAAATTCTTTACCGTGATTGTGGTGAGGCACTGGAACAAGTTGTGCAGGGAAGCTGTTGGATGCCCCATCCCTGGAAGTGTTCAGTGTTAAACTGGGTGGGGCTCTGAGAAACCTGATTTAGAGGGTGTTATCCCTGCCCATGGCAGGGGGGTTGGAGCTACATGATCTTTAAGGTCCCTTCCAATCCAGATCTCTCCATGACTATGGCAAGAAATCTCAAACTGCAGTGAGCTGATCCAGTCAGCAGCCAAGCATCCACAGAGATTCTTGTTTGGGTCTCTTCTGAAGGACAGTGAAAAATGGAACGAAGGCAAGAAAACCCATGGACTGAGATAAAGACAATTAAATAGGTAAAAAAAAGGTTGTGTTCACTGTAAAGAAAAAAAAAAGTAATAAATTTACTACTTCACATCAACAGGCACATGTGCAGTCATTTCCTCGCAAGTGGGACCTTGGCACAAATGACAATGGTTGGAAAGGCATGTCCCCCATTATATATATGTCCCCCATACCTCTTCCTCTTCCAAATCACTTATTGCTGAGCCCAGTGTCACATCCCATGGGATATTCCTTTGGTCATATCAGGTCAGCTGTTTTGACTATGCCTCCTTGCAACTTTTTGCCCGCTCCCAGCTGACCCATCAGGGAGAAGCAGGAGGAAGGGTGGACTGAGGAATAAAAAAAGCCTTAAAGCTCTGCAAGCACTACAACTTTAGCCAAAGTGCTGTTGAGTTCTCTACACTGTTTTAGTCACAAATCAAAAGTTCAGGACAATTGAGGCTGTATGCAGAAAGTTAACTTCATCCTAGCCAGACCCTGCACTCAAAATACATTTGTTAAGTACCAGATGAAAAAAGAAATAATGCACTATCCTGCTCTGCTTAATTTCCCCTTGTGATATTAGCAAAGTAATCCATTTATTACATACATTTCTGACAGGTGTAACTACGTAAAGCTCTGTCACACATTATAAGCTCAGTTCTACCCTTTCAGCTGCAATCTGAAAATAAAAGCACATACTTTACAGAAGATTAGCACATTCCCTCTGAGATGAAATTCTGGCAATGTTGCCACTCAGTTTAGTATCTATGTCTGTATTATTTTTGTGTCAGGACTTAAGCCCTGTTTGCTGAGCCCATGAGCACATCTTGGACAATATCTACACTATTAAAACCAAAGGCTGCCTCAGACCTTGTGCATTCTTATTGTTCAAACCGGTCAGAACCGGTCGGAAATGGTCGGAAACGGTCAAAACCGGTTTGAACCGGTCATAACCGGTCGGAACCGGTCGGGACCGGTCGGAACCGGTCGGAACCGGTCGGAACCGGCTTGAACCGGTCGGAACCGGTCGGAAGCGGTTTGAACCGGTCGGAAGCGGTCGGAAGCAGTCGGAACCGGTCGGAACCGGTTTGAACCGGTCAGAACCAGTCGGAACCGGTCGGAACCGGTTTGAACCGGTCAGAACCGGTTTGAACCGGTCGGAACCGGTCGGAACCGGTTGGAACCGGTTTGAACCGGTCGGAACCGGTCTGAATTGGTCGGAACCGGTTTGAACCGGTCGGAAGCGGTCAGAACCGGTTTGAACCGGTCGGAACCGGTTTGAACCTGTCGGATCTGGTCGGAACCGGTTTGAACCGGTCGGAACCGGTTTGAGCCGGTAGGGACCGGTTGGGACCGGTCTGAACCGGTCGGAACCGGTCGGAACCGGTCTGAACTGGTCTGAACCGGTCGGAACCGGTTTGAACCGGTCGGAACCGGTTTGAACCGGTCTTATTGTTCATTCATTCCCCTTCCTCACACTGTGAATGTACGACACTACAAGGATGGGATTCAAGCCTAGGTTCAGAAATGTGAAGGAAAATATGTTTATGTGCTATAGGTCTTAATTCTCAGTATAAGTAGTAGAGATCCAGGGATTAATTAACTTGCCTAGAGTCATATGAGAGAACAACATGTATCTGAAAGGCCCTAGTGGGACCCAGAACATATGACACCTGCATCCTTTTTGACTGGCAGATGGAGGTCAGCATGAAGCACCCAGAATTCTACTAGATGCCCTATTTAAGCCACTGAATCAGGTCCCGAGTGTTCATGGAGACAGGACAGCTATTCTGTGGTCTGGGAACTGAGTTATTTTCTAAACCTTCATGAGTGGAATGCCCTTTTTGGTACTCTAAGGTATCTGAAATACCTGAAGTAGGCTGATTCTTCTATCAACAGATTGAATAAAATCTGTGAGAAATGAAGGGGCTTCTTCAAGTACCAAAGACCAGATGAAACACACAATCTCAGGCCATTTCAGACTGGTGTGCACTAAATCTAAACCCTGCTATTTGTTTATTACATTCAAAATCTTGCAATGTGAGAAAATAAACCACACATGATGGTTTATTCAGGGCACTGTCAGGGAATACCTGCATGTGCCCAGGATGATGGTCAGGGGCTTGGTGGCTCAGGTGTTTTTTAATTCAGTTGTGCTTGTGATAGTAAAGGCCTTGAGATAGAGTAGATGGATAGTGACAGTAGTGGATTAGTAGTGACCACTACTAATGGTCAGCATTAGTAGTGATAAAGGTATCGACCTCAAAGATTTGGTTCTTGCAGTCTCAGGACCTCCTAAGAGGACTGAGGGTTGTTAGGTAGAAATAAAATTCTCTTGATCAGGAGGGACAAAATCTTCTTTACAAGCAAGGGAGGTCAAACTGGTAAAAAGAACTTTAAAATAAATAGTAGAGGAGGGAGATTATGACATACAGTCAAGTGAGGAGGTGGTGACCCAAGTTGGAAAGCACAGGATATTGGGTAATGTGGACAGGAGAAAACGTGTAATCAATCAAACAAGACCCATCTCAAACACATGTACAAATACAGAAATGCCAGAAAGCACAGTGGTGCTGACTTTCATGCTATTTGTTCCTGGAAATGTGCACACTTTGAAGTGTGTATGTGCTAATGCACAGTACGAGGACAGTCAGGAGGAATTAGATGTTTGTGCACATGGAATGCATGGAGTGCTGCTAGGGATGAATGCAGAGGCAAAACAGATTTTATAGGTTAAAATTGGCATAATAGAGCAACACTAAGGTTGGTTTCTACTACAGCTCACATGATCACGAAGAAGAATCAAATGACATTTTCTTCAGGCAAATGAAAGAAATCTTATGTTCACAGGGACTGGGTAAAACAATCTCCAGAGGTCTTTTCTAATGTCTACATTTCTGTGATTATGTGATTCTGTGAAGGAAAGAATTTATTGTTAATGTAGAAAAAGTCTTTACAACTAATCAAAATGCAAAAATCGCTTACCATTATTCTAAATACTAAAGGTCATCTAATGGTCATACTAACTGTCCTATTCAAGACTGTTTAATTTAGGAATCAGAATAGGGACTGGTGTTATGAAGAGTCACCAAGATCCCCAGTCTTATGCTAGAAGACTGACAATACACATGGTAGGGTGTCTTTTCTTCTCAGTTTACTTGGGGATATTACTGTCATGCCAAGAACAAAAAAGAATTGTGCAGGAACCTCAACCAATCCTAGAATTCCTGCAATGTTATGCATGTGTGGAGTCTAAGACTAGTATGTGTACTACTGAGAAAAATAAATAAAATAGAGCACATTTAAGTGTATATGAGCAGAAATCTATGTCTTGATGACTGCTTAGAAGTGTTACTCACACTGCCAAAATAATGGGGATGTCCTTACTACACAAGAGAGAACAATAGCTAAAAAATATCTTTCCCTCTTGTATCCAGCAGCACAGACATAAAAATTTAATCTTTCTCATTGTAGAGAGGTTTGTTATACTTTGAATAGTTTATCTCACTGGAAAGGCAGTTGTGTCTTCACTACGTCTCTCCCTGCTACAAACCTTGAACTCCCTGAGGAATCCTGCAAATTGTAGGGAGCTACGCTTCACCTCTATTTCTGTATTCAAACAGACCGGTCCCATTTCTTCCTTAGACCGAGCCAGCCCTAAGAAACTGTCATCCCATGGTGGAAGATTCAGTAAAAGTAGCACAGAGTAGCATAAATGTTTTGATATTTCTGCTTATCTTGATATAGACAGAAATTCCATTTATTGGAGAAGAGGAAAAGGTATCTCTAAGCACCTTATCATTTACCACAGAAAAAATGGTAGGAATAAAAAGTCTATGTAGCCATTTTTAAATTTGAGTAGAGCAATAGAAATACAGAAGTTAGCCAGAACATGAGGCACAGGTCTACCATTGAAACCATCTCCTTGTTTCAGAGCTACTGGCATTTAGCAGGGTTTTTTTATCTACATGAAAGAATCATAATTTTCCCAAGATATAAAAACATTTCCAATCATTTTTATTTTAGAATGTTTCACCTCCCACATACAGATACTCCTATCTCATTACTTAAAAATTTGCAATATGTTCTTCTCCTCACTGGGTAGCAAAATACTTCTACACCTAAATGTGCAAGTTCTTTAGCTTCCTTCAACATTAACTTTTAAATTTTCCTATGAGTTACCTTACAAAGAAGCAGTAATCAAGCAATATTTAATGCTGACCTTAGTTCTGTCCCCCAAAAGTCCTGCCATCTTATAAATTCCCTAAAAAATTAGGATATAATTTCTGACAACAATTTTACTGAAAGCTATCATCAGTCCTTTATTTCGTCCACAAATGATGTAACTACACCTCATGTTAGTCAAATATTGCATAGATCTTGTTTTGGTTTTTAAGATTGTAAAGTTTTGTGATTTTTTTGGTTTGATTTGGTTTTTACTAGCTAGATTCTGCTTTGCTCCTATTCTGGCACAAGCTAAAAATGTGAGGGCTGTGGTAACTGACTTTTACACAAAGAAGACCATTTCTTGCTCTATCAATATTTCAATACCTTTTGTTTTTCTGTTTTGGCAGAATTGACATATTCTCCTTCAGAGGGAAAGTTAGGTCTTTGGATTCATATGATGAAACCCATATTAGGACATGTCACAGTGCAATTAAAGCTTCTGTTTGATAAAAGTTAATCTAAAGGTCTTTCTTGCTCACTTTGTTCAAATTTCACTTTGACCATGATGTTTTCCTTCATTTTATACTGCCAGGAGGGATGTATTATGCTTCCTCAACTAAGGTCTTGATCAAGGGGCCATTTATAGGGTTCATGGAACCTTAAAAATTTTTTATCATAAATTCTTTGTGATCCTCTTTATTTATCTGATTTCCTTTAAGAATGAAAGATTTCAAATAAAAGTAGAGTGAAGAAGGAAAATTCTGAGTATATTTTAAATGCTTCATTCCTACATCCATTCTCAGAAAAGCCAGCTGGAATAATGAAGGTGCAAACATAAATGCAGACACATGGGATTTCTTTAAAGAACACCCAATCCAACTGAAGCCCATTTGCCTTTGACTTTTCCAATCTGGTCTCTGAAATATTTTCTTGTTTTGTAAAATAAAAGATATGTTAATGTCCTTTGTTTCTTTTATAAACTTTAATTACTGTTGATTGAACAAAACACATCAGTTATGCAGATTTTGAAGAACCATGGAAGGAACACATGGAACAAACCAAAACTGGATGAACAAACTACTTTGTACAGGAGTTTAATTCTCTCCGGGATCTACAAGAAAGTGTCCTTTTTGCCCAGATACCATGAAAGTAAATAACTCCATACAATAAAAATAATAATAACTGCAGCTAATGAATAGCCACCATAACTATACAGAACAATCATTCACAATAATTATTTTCACTGCTGTAGCTAAACTAGTAGCAATGAGGAAAGCATTTTCAGAAGGCTTTAGGAAAATGAAATCCACAGAAGTGAATGGCAAGATCAAAAACCACTAAAATAAAAAGACAGAACACCATGGAGGGAAATTCTTCTAGTAGTCTTATTAAATTTCTTTATCAAATAAGCTAGTCAGTGATCCTACACAACATTAGTGTCCTAGAAAAAAAATTATTACTATCCAAACTTTTGTTTGTTCATTTGTCTATATGGCCTCAAATAGTGAGGCCATAGAGACACCTGAAGACTCTACCTTCTCATCTCTTTATGTCCTGTCCCATAAAAATCATCTAAAATCTGTACAATGCCGACATCTGTCTTGAGATTGCCAGGGTGAAACAGATCACATTGCTTTGAAGTCAGCATTTACAATGTTGTCACTCTTTCATTATTAGATAAGTATAAAATTTTGCTAATTCACATGAAGCTTAAAGCTTCTTTTCAAGAGATTTCTCCAATCTCCAATTTTGAACTCATTTCTTATTCATTCATTGCAGCTAATTACCATGAATTCCTTTGTTATTGATTATAACAGCACTAATTATAACAGAATCGTTTGGTATTAATTTTAATAGCACTGATCATAAAGAATTCATTTGACGTTTGTAAGTACATCACATGTATTTTCTCAGCATACAATCACAATTTAAAGGTTAAATTGTGTAAAGGTTAAACTTTTGCATATGTACCGACTACAGCTCAAGAGATGGAGGACCCAATCCAGTTGTTTGGGATGGAATTTTTTTCACAATCAGCCATATCAAGAAAGTGAAACCAATTTTGATGGGTGTCTTGGTATCTGGTATCTTGGTATCTGGTATAAGTTTTTAGTACAAAACTCAAACAGATTTTCATTATTCCTTGGTGATCAACACTCTCTCTACTTGTACATAGAGCTGTATCTTCAGATGTATAAGTTTCACATATGAATTTTAATGAAGAGTCAGCTTTCTGCTATTCACTAATAATTCAGAGTCAGGCAATGAAATAAGTCTTTCTACATCTTTCCAGTTGAAGATTAATTGTGTATGCAAAGATAAAAACTTCACAGCTTTTATTTAACTAATATATAGTAGTTTCAGTGTAGATCTAATGTTTTCATCAGGCTGAAAAGTCTCATCCCTTGAAACTACCTGAAATTACCAGAATAAAATCTCATCACTTTTCCAAGGTGGTTAATTGGTGTACATCAGCTTAGTTATATTAGAATCTAGGGTAAAAAAGCAATACAAGAAAAATATGTAGCAATCAATATCATGATGTGATATGATGTACTGACATTGGAAATTGGACTTAAGTATAAGAAAAGCTTCTTGGCTGTGAGAGAAGTTAAGCACCGGAACAAGTTTCCTAGAAATATGGTGATGTTTTCATCCTTAGTGATACTTAAAGTCTCACTGGACTTGGCCCTGAGCAGACAGCTTCACTTGAAACAATTCTGGACAGGCAGGTTGAACTAAAGATGACTGGGACCCCTAGCCACCCCAATGATTTTCTCTTTTTAATATGCAGGGAATTGGCACCTTCTCCTGCACAAAATCAATCTATTTTTACATGAAAATCAAATGGAACAGGCCATCTTCCAAATCAATTAGCTAAATGAATTACCTGGAACATGCCACATGTTAAGTAGTCAGTCACTATTTTCCCTTTCACGAAAGTTCCTGTTACAAATTAAGAATCAAGCTGCTCAACCCCCCAGTTTATTTACAGAAAGCAATATTTTGAAGAGTACACTTATAAACAGGTTGTAAGGCCTGTTTTGGAGTGCTTAATTGATCTTGGAGTGTTTCAGAGATACTCTACTAAGACTGAAGAGGGAAAGAGAATAACATATTAGCAAGGTGCTCATTGAACACCCTCTAATCATTTCTTTATTGGATATCATAACCAAATGTAATGCCAGTAATCAGTAGCTCTTAAGAGACCTCAATGCGATATTTTTTACATGTGTAAACAAGGAAATGACTCAATATTGATGATGTTTATGTTGCTGGTAATACAGAAAAGTCATACTATAATAACATTTTATAGAGAAACTGATTAGAAGATATTGACCTACTGGATGAACTGAATGTTAATCTAAATTTATTTTGAAAATTAAGGGGCATTAATAAGTACAATCACATCTCTGTTTAAAGAAAAAAGGGAAAAAAATTAAAAGGATCACTTTGTCTATGTTATTTATCTGATAACCTAACCCAAATAAGAAAGGATGGAATCTATCTTGTATCCCCATTAATGTCCCAAGAGACCTGTTATACTAAATATCAAAAGAGACTCCAAATTAAATTCTTCTCCTTTTCTATATGCCTTTTTACCTTCCCCTGGGGTATAGAAGCATGTAGATTTTCAAAATCACCTGCATCATACCTGACTCATTTAAAGCACTCAACTAGTAAATAGTGGCAGTGGTGGGACTGGTATTAAATAGCTGTTCTCTCTTAATAGTCAACTTATGATTACACACAGTGTGATATCCATGCTTTTTTCATGAAACTATAAACATGTATTTTCAATTCTGTCTATTCAACAAGCAGCTGCCCTACTTCTGCCATAGCTGAATCACCAGGCTAAGCATAACTTCTGTTTATGAATTTTGAATGTCATAAACTCAAGCATCACCCATGATTCTAGGAAAAAATGTCATTGTCACACAAATACTTGAATATTAGTTATAGTTATTCTTTTTGTATGCACAAAGATTCTCTTATTTTCAGAACATATGAAATCTATTATGTACATAAAGATCAAATTTGAATATATAGACGTTTTGAGAAAACACTAGATCATTCTTACATTTTCAGAAATATTTTCAGGTGTGTCTCAATATTAACTTTAATATTATTGATGCATATGATGTGGCTTATAGCTTCAAGAGTTCAGCTATTGCAATGGTCACAAGACCATAAGGGAGTCACAGGTTGTACAAATTTCTGTTCTTTTTAACTGACTGAGTTTTCCAGTACATATTCTGTTCTTTTCATACTTGTTGACTTGGCTGGACACTGGCATCCACCAAGCCGCTCTATGACTCCTCAGCAGGACAGGGAAGGGAGAAAATAAGATTTAAACAAAACCCCTCGTAGGACGAGATAAAGGCAGTGTAGTAAAGCAAACAAAAAGGTCAGAAGTAAAAGCAAAGGAAAACAAAAGACTTTATTTGCTACTTCAAATCAGCAGGCAATGTTTGGCCACTCCCCAGGAAGCAGAGCTTTAGGACATGTAGAAGTTACCCTAAAAGACAAACAACGTAGTAACAAATACCCCGGCTTTCTCCTTTCTCTCAGCTTTTATTGCTGAGCAGACATGGTCTGGTACGGTATGGAATATCTCTTTGGTCAGTTTGGGTTGGCTATCTTGCCTATGTCCCTGCTCAACATCTCACCCAGCCTCACCCCCAGCCTACTGGTGAGGGAATGTTGGAGAGAGAGCCCCGGTGCTCTGTCAGCACTGCTCAGCTGGAGCCAGATCTGTGGGGTGTTATCAGCTCCTTACAGACACCAAGGCAAAGCACAGCCCTGTGGGGGCTGCTGTGGGGAAAGTGAACTCCATCTCAGCCAGACCCAATACAATGCTCTCTGTTATTGATTTCCCCTAGTGTTAGTGAGAAAGTGAAATAATCAAAATATAGGAAAGCATTGTAGTCAGCTATATAATGCTAAAAACAGCACAGGGAAAACAGGGTGTAATTAAAACGCAGAATTCCCCCTGCACCAGCAAGTGATTAAGAGCTGTGTTGTGGAAAGAACAAAGATAAAGGTATTCCTAAGAAAGACAGCAAAAGATGGTTCTGCTTATTACACTAGAGAATTTTTTATCCGTAAGTAAAGACTATCCTGCTTGTAATGCCATGCTGACAGGGTTGCCTGGGTTTTTTTTTAAGCAGTCTCTAGAATGGATGTTAGATGTGTGAAAATATAAAAATATTGATCCACCTGTCCAATTTTTTAAATGAAATTTCAAGGTGGTATTAGTTCCTTTTGGAAGGCTTCTGGATGGCTAGTCAGAAAATCAGCACCCTTCATTGGAAAGATATACACCTTTAATTTGGGATGTAATCATTGGGGTTTTGATTTAGTGCCTGAAATTCAAGTTTGACATTTCAATAAAGAAATTTCAAGTTAGATATCCAAATACACTCAAATATTCTGATTTAATAAATGGTGAGCTGGCATAGCGTTGCATCTTGGATTTTGTTAAGGTAACATTCTAGCTTCAAGTTTCCCTTTACCCATTACTATGATATGGAATTTGACTGAAAGTACTGCTAAGGTGATTGAGGTTTCAATTTACACCTGCCCAACTCTGCTTTGAAGTAGAAAGTTATCCACCTTCTCTGCTTATGATCTTTACTAAATAAAACCCTAAATTTTATACCAGTTATAGTTAGTGAAATTGTTCTATTTCTTGCTGCTACCTCAACCTAAATTCCCCCATGATGTAGATCCTAAAGAAATAAACAAATCTCCACAGAAAAATTCAGGGACCGACAGTCTCAACATATCAGCTAATTCCTTTGTTAAAGTACAAAGATGAAACCTAAAAAATACTTCTATTGGACTACAGAGTATTTAACATTGAAATCAGCACCTGAATTTGCAGGAGAAAACAGAATGGAAGCCACCTTGTAAAATGATCGTGGGTGAAATCTACACTTCATCCTTAAATTCCACTAAGCTAGCACAAAGATAGCTACTGTGCATCGGCTAAATAATATGGCGTGTCAATTGAGGTGTCTTATATTTCAGAAGCACACTCTGAAATTTCCAAAGGCGAGGATCACTTTCATAAAATCCACACTTTAAAGAAAGGTCACCTGGATTAGGTAATTCATTTCATTTGATGGTAGTTTTTAGGATCTCAGCCTCACATTTCATAGTGTTTTTTCATTCCTGTTAGGGGTCTGGCAGACTTTCTAAAACAACAAGCTTCCTAAACATAAGATTGCAAAATAAAAATAAATTTTATTTTTAAAATATTTTTTTTTAAAAAATAATATTTTTAAGAAATAATATATAATACATTAGATATGTAATTTTTAAAAAATAAATAAAAATAAATTTACGAAAGGATAATAGGAAAGAACCAAAATATTAAGAAGGCAATGGTTTCTATTCAAATCCTTATATGCCTGTTATCTCTGAAGGAAAAAATACCATTTCTCCTTACTGCTTTTTCCTCCATCTACAGCTTTTTCTCCAGTTGCAGTTTGATTACAGTCAATTTTACTCCAGGGAAATGAAAACACTGCATCACAAATCAGGTGCACCTACATGATGCAGTTTTAGGGTATTCCAATGACCTGCAGTGACTAAAAGTAGGTATTATCACCCATCCTTATTTTAAACTGGATTCACAAGTGGAAGCACTTGACAAAAACCTAAGACCTTTGGCCTGAGTGCTCCCAGCAGTCAATCACAAAACCGCACAGTATTGCCAGCAGGTCACTTCTCAGCACATGAGCAAGGTTAATTGCATGTGGGTTTATAT
This sequence comes from Prinia subflava, assembly GCF_021018805.1. Classification (NCBI taxonomy): domain Eukaryota; kingdom Metazoa; phylum Chordata; class Aves; order Passeriformes; family Cisticolidae; genus Prinia; species Prinia subflava. Next base: position 30,072,346 of record NC_086249.1, read on the forward strand.
GTTTAAACTACAAAAACACCCAAAGTATAGAAACCTCTGTAATTTCAGTTTGGGTTAACCTTGTAAAATCTGTCTCTTCAGTCATCTTCCATTAAAAGAAAAAGTCTTCCAGTATGGTTTAATTTAAGCTTTCAGGGACATCTAACACTCAAACTGGATGAGAAAAGTTATGCTATGTTTGTATCTGTTACATTGCTAATTTTTTTAAAAAAACTAACACATCTAATTATTAACTTTTCTTTCACCTTTTTCTTAGCAGCCTTAGCTGATTTAAGATGTCAGTAGTTTAGATTAATCACATTTGTTTTTTCACAATTTGTGTTGTGACTGGCAGAATTGTCATTTTTACACAATTTTTACAGAACAGCCTCATACAGAACTCATATACCCATGTCTTGAGATTTCAAAAAAATTACTCTTCCTTTGTAATCCTCATTTGGGACTAGAGATAAAGTAGTTATTATTTTCAATTTTTGGGGGAAAAAAAATTCTTGGCCTGTTCCTTGTCTACAGATATAATCTGGAGAAAATCTAGTATCTAATGTCCCTTGTTCTGTTAAATAATATTTCTTTTTGACTCAGTAGCCTAAACCTGAGCAGCTTGGTGCCCTTCACATGTATTTTGACTTACATCTTCTTTACTTTCTGTGACCAGTTCAAAAGGTTGTAGGTCTCCAGAGAATCTTCTGTCATACTTTCTGTGTCTTTGCAGATATTTCTGCTTAATAAAGTATTTCAAATGTCAGTATGTGTTTAAATTTAAGTAACTGAACATTACCCCAGGAGTCAGCTCTGAATTCAAATTGGGAGTTTACAGATCTAATGTAAATTTTGTAATCTATTTATGTTCTGTTTTGATAATTTTCTACATAAATGTGAAGTATAGAAAAATCATTTTTTTAATCTTAGAGGATATGTGAAAATTGAAAAATACGCTACTGACTGTAAACTTCAGTGGTTAAAGCACTGTAAACACCTAGTAAAGATTCTTTTGATGTCACAGACCAGATCAATAAAATAAGTACATCCTTGTCTTCACTAAAATTCACATCAGGCAGAGTTTTGCCCTCAAATGAGTGTCCTCAAAAATGGAATTGAAAAGGCAAATGTTGTCTTTTTAACAGAATATAGCAAAGGTAAAAGAAAAAGAATCATGTTTCATTTAATATTGCAAGAAAATAAGACTCTTCATTAGTATTTGGATTTTTCAATGGCTTTCTGCAATAGTTAATATATAAGATATCATGATTAGTTATTACATTTGTGAGTTTTCACATCCATGCTTAAAATCAGTGGAATATGCAGAGGAACATCAGGAGACAAATTTAGCTCATTCATTCCTAAAAGAAGGAATATGCAATTAATGGCACTTGCTAATAATAAAGTTCCTGGGAAGGGCACTGAGGGAAATTAAGAAGGTAGTGGATAATCATATTTACTGTTGAAGGAAAAAGTGTAATATATGTGGCAAGGAAATATGAGAAGCAGTCTCAAAGAAAAATGGCATAGTTCCAGGTTCAATGATATCTTCAGCTTCTGTCTGTGTCTTTTTGAGGATCCTTCCAAGTAACATGTCTGGCACCTGCATGTCTTGGAATGGCATCACATGTTCATTCCATTTGTAGAAAGAGTTTTATATATGTAAAATGTATTAAAAAAATTCTTCATCTGTTTAGTTTGGAAACTGCAAAGACCATGAAAAGTAACACTCATGATGATTTTTTATTTCTTTCCCCCCTAAATTGTATTTGTTTCACTAGTAGAAATAAATACTGAAATAAAATAATATCTACAAAATTGGTATAAGTCACGCAGGCATATTATTTGAGCAATATATTTTATATTTCCTTAAAATAAATAAATAAGTAAAGTATATACTTTCTGGATATGATTTGTTTTATTTCAGTGTCTGTAGTTAGTTGAGCGGAATCTCACATAGTCAAAACTTTTCACTGCCATAAGGTCCCTGATGAGAGCTCCAGACTGCTGGGTAAACAGCTACACTCCACTTCTTTGCAGGTATTAGCTTATATTACCCTTGTCAATCTTTTGTTTTACCTGATTGTATCAGCTAGTCTGGCTTTTCAGAAAATAAAAACAAACAAACAAAAACAACACACAGAAATAAAAACCAAAACACACCCATAAGAGAAAGCCCTAAAATTAGCTACCTCTTTGATTCAAAAGGCATAACAGATTTGTATGTGCCAAATAAAGAGATGGACACAGTGAAAATAATTATATCAAGACTACATAGCCATTAAAAACAAAGCTTCAAAATTTTTTATAATTGATCTCTCAGATATTCTTAATGAACTTACAGTCTTACAGGGAGGACAATTAATAAAATGAATGTACAATAATAAACAATAAAGTTCATATAGTCATGCTGAATTTTTAAAAAAGATACACCCCCTCATGTGGATTTTGAAAGGAATTATTAAGACTTCTGGATGTTAAATATTTCTGACAACCAGGTTATTTATTTAGAATACTATTTAGAAATTACCTTTTGTACTGATTCCATTTTAAAACAGTTCCTCAAGAATTCATATTTGCTATTTATGTAATAGCATTTATAAATGCTATCAACTCTGTGGCTGATGGACTCCTCATAGGCAACAACAGCATCGTCAAAATCTCTGATGGCCTCCATTTCTCTGCTCACATAATGGTACAAGTGTGTGAAAATCCAATTTTTTTTTTTGTTTTCTGCTCATCTTGTTGTTAAAAATTCCTTAAGAAGGCTAGAATTCACAAATACGTTTTTCATCTAGATGTACACAAAGTTGTTTTGGGATTTTTGGGGGAGGGGATGATATTTTCAAATGCTTTCCATAAAAATGAAAAATGTCAAAATATTATTTATATTTTAAAAGTTAGACTTAGCTACAGAACAGCTCCATAAAGTAGCACACTTATTTTTTGGACCTCCTGTTGTATATTTAATGCTCTTTCTGAAAGGTAGAGTCACAGTAATCCAATCACAGGTTCCTTGTCCTCAAAACTTCAAACTTTCAGGTTTGCACTGTCATAAATGCTCCTGAAAGGAGACTATAACTTCACAGAAATCAAAAAGAATTTAAGCATTTCTGACAGCCCCTTCCATGGAGATGATATTGTCCTACTGCAATTTTCTATAAATTGAAAATAGCACATACACAGAAAATACAGAAAAGATTTATCAAATATCCGTTTTCCAGCTCAGCATGTTCCGTGGTTCAGTGATTCTGTGATCCAGAGTTTATGCCACATGTTTTTCAATGTCATGGGTAATGGCTCTGACCTTATAGTGAAATTATGAAAGCCTTACCAGGAAAAAAATTCAAATTTTAAAATTTCAATCTGAATCTTAAAAATATTTCTAAGACATCTTGAATTCTGAGGTTTTCTTAAACACATTTAAGCAGAAAAAATACTGTCGTTTATACCACTTAAGATTCAGAATAAGATTCAGTCAACATGAATACTGACATCAGGGAAAGGGCATGTTTCTAACATAACTGAACTTAGAAAAACGCATAGAATTCAAATGTTTTGGGCTCCATTGTAGAATATTTTTTTCTTATTCCTGGAGAAACACAAAAATTATGCTTAATGATCTGAAGTCACATTATCTACATAGACAATGTTTATGCAGTATAAAGAAAGAGTAGAAAAAAACCCCTCTAGGAGTTGTTTCTCCTAGTGTTCACGTGTACATAGTATGAACCAGATTTTGAATTTTCTTTTAATTTTACAAGCTAGGAAAAACTATTAAATTTGACCTGATTATGCCAAATTTATACAAATAAATAATTTACTGTGTGGAAGCATTGTCTCTTGCTCTCTGTCATGTAGAAACTAAGGGTCATTTTGAACAAAAAAGCACTATTTTGAATTTCCTTCAACTATAGCACAAACCCATTATACACCATGGATGCAAATTAACTAGATCTCAATGGAGATTAAAAAAAATACCACATTTTTCTACAAATATCATCCAGGTTTCACTCATTCATTGCTGCAGATTATTCAGTAGGATATTTTGAAGAATGAACTTTAATTCAGTAAGAATATTTAAAGTACTCTTTTCAACACAGGTTTTTAGCTTTAGATACTGAGAGCACAACCTCACCTTTTCCACAAATTGATCTGGCAAACCATTTTAAAATGGCAGTAAAATGAGTTATGAAAATTTGTATAAAAAAACAGAACAAAAAGAACTCTTTCTCTTTTTTTCTTTTTAGTTCATGAACAGAGTCAATTCCTAGACCAATCGTGTTTCCAAACCTGGTCTCTTTTTCTTCTCTTCCTTTTATTTTTTCACTTTGGAGTTACTATTTTTGAACAAGAACCCTGGGAAGCTGTGTATAATAAGTGATGCTTGGTTCTGAATTTCTTCAATAGAGATAACTGAAACATTTACACCAAAACATTTTCTGAGGACTTCTGGAATAAATGAGCAATGTTACACAAAAGTAACTACAGTGTGAAATCTTCCTGGCTTCTATTAATAAGGCCACTTTGCTATGACATTGTTACATACAAAACAGATTTCTAAATAAATTTATTTCCAACTTTTTTCTGTTTCTTGTAAACTAAGGTGTAAAATTCATAATGGGATTGTTTATTCAAATTCTGAGTGAAAGACTCTGGCTATGTGTGATTGGATGTGTTTGAAGTTTCAGAAGGTATTACAAGTTCTGTTTTATGGATGGAACCACCACTCAAGGAAACAAAACTACAGTCCAAAACAGACAGGAGAACTCTTGGGTTCCTTAATGTCAGGAGTGTCTGAGGGAAAAAAAAATACATGCACACTTCCTTAAAAATATGTAATTTGTTTTAAAATAAACCACTATATTTTTAAAAATATGTCTCCCAAGTTCTAGGATTTACTTTAAAATAAACTGTACAGAATTGCTCTAAATGATAAAAACTTAATTTTAATAAAAGGAAGATTTGAACAACTAATTTAAGTTGTCTGCCTTGAAGATGAGATTTTAACATTTTTAATGATGAATTTTACAGCTTTTTTCCTTTGGGTACTGGAAAAATGTCTCCCAACCCTATGTCTAGGCTATAATGCCAGTAAATTTGACTAAAATAATACTCTGTAAATTTAAATGCAACTTACTGTAGATATGGCTAACGTGATTAAATGTTCCTATCAATCATTAAAAAGTAACTGGTTTTTTTTCAGGGTCTTGTCAATGTCAAGGAAATATTCTGAATCAGTGTGTCCTTAATAGTGTGGGAGCCCAAGAGGCCCTCCAGGAGAGTAACACTCTCCCTTGGAGGAAAAGTATGCTGTGAGCCAACAGTGTTCCCCTTTGGGGAGTCTCCCTTGTTCATGTTCAACTTTGTTAGGGCAACCTCCCCAGAGCAAAACCCATGATTCCTTGCCCCTATGTTAATTGCATCTTCCCTATTGGTCCAAGTTACATTTCCCTGTCATCCCGCACCCTGATTGGTGCACTTTTGGATCCTTCCCCTGATTGGCCAAGTTCTCAATCCCTGTTCTGATTGGCCCGAGTGGCTGGCCCCGCCCCCTTTAGTCCCTATATAAGCAGGGCACTTAGTGCCCTCAGGGTTCTTCGGAGGTCGTCGGTTCCAGAATAAAGAAAGCCCTGAAGGATCCATCTGACTCTCGCCTCTCCTTTCTGCGCCGCCTGAGGAAGAAGAAGATCTGCCCGGCTGAGCAGTTCCACCTGCTCCCCCTCAGAGGGCACTGCTGGCCTCCGAGCTCGGGTGCCCCGGCAACCGTGCTTCACAACTGAGCTGAATCACTGGGGAGTGCCTGTGCCTCTGAGGCAAGGAGCGTCCTTTGAAGGACGACTCGCCGCGGAAGGACGCGGCACCCCGTAGACCTGCAGCGGCTGACCAGAGGGGGTCAGTGGCCTTCGGAGGACACCGCCAGGCCACGTCATGATAGACTAATGCAAGCAACAGAAATATTTGATAAAAGATTATAATGTGACAGGTGCATAGCAAATAAATTTTGCATTCTTAAAACAATTTTACTAAATGTAAATAATAGGTGAATGTGAATGATAGTTTTTTTTGTTTTGGCTTTGGGTTGTTCTTCTGTTTTAAGTAAACCACAGTACTTATCTTCATGTCCATGGTTAAGTCCAAGAAGCATGTCTCACTGTTGGATCTAAAATTTCAGCTAGACAACCTCCAGCAACAGTCAGAGGATTTATTCTCTGAACCTTTTTCCTTTCAAGCCCAGTTAGGCCTTAAATATCTGGGAATGTGTAGGCTATACATGAAGCAAAGCTTCTAAATTCAGATTTAGATCAAGTTCTAAATAAATATCTATTCATATTTGTAGGGTTTTTTTTCTGAGATCATTTGACAGAGAAAGCAATATGGTTTCAGTGGAAATGTAGAATTCTACACAAGCTAGAAAGGTGTGTTTAACCCCTTTGCAAAAGATGAAAAGGATGTAATATTAACACAAGAAACTGGCATGTCTTTTTGCTGTCTGAAACAAAATAGGTACAGAAAAATTTGTGCCTTCCCCAGTATGGAGCCTGTAAATTTAACTCTAGAAAATATACCTTTAAAGCAGGAATGTAAAGAAAGGTCACCTCAGACACAAAGCTGATACACATGAAGGTTGGTACCATGCAAATTGAAGTTTCCTATGGATGTTCACAATTGCCCTGTGCATCATGAGGATATTTTCAGTTCCCTTCTGAACACAGATGGTATACAAAATCTTTTCAGTTGGCATCTCATAGAGCTGTTACTCTAACTGTTTATAAGTGCTACAGGTCACCTATTTTTAGAAGAGGTGGCAGTATTTAACCTTCCTCTGATTGTCTATGGATCCTGACAACCACAGGGTTTGTATGTCTGTCTTAAGAAGTTATTTTTATGCAAAAATATAGACTGTCTGGCAGATATTAAATTTTAATAAAAGTCTTTGCTCTAAATTTTTGAAGTTTCTACTTCAGCACAATTCATGCTTGAATAAGGTAATTTAAAAAATTAAAAAAACAAACCAAACCCCACAACCCCCCAAAAGACCAACAACAAAAAAACCCACAGCAGCCACTAAACAATAACTAGGGGAAACAGTGCATTAAGGAAGAACTTTTGGTGGATTTCTTTCTTTTTCAATCTGCTATGATATATATCAAGACAAATATTGCTTTCCTGAAGTTATTTGCTTTCTAACTTCCATTTCCTATAAAGGCCATTAAAGAAAGATAAATAATTTGTCTAAATAAAGAGTCCCAGTTCTATACTCTACAGGAATAGGAAGCCATAAGCCGTTTCAGGAATTACAAGAAAAGGTCAGAGCATTTTCTTGGAAACTCAGTCATAAAGAAGTAGTCTTAATAAGAGTCACACATAAATTACTGCAGAATTATGCCAATGCTAAAATGTATTTGTAAATGTGCATGCAGTAAGTACTGCATATCTAATGAAATAAATGTTATTGCATACAAGCTCTTTGCTTATGACAATATATTTATTACTCTGCTGAAGAGAGCTAAGTGTTCTGGGCATTGATCACTGAAGAACTTAATTGTCTTGAACAGCTTTCCTTTAAAAACAATTCTGGGTTTTTTTTGTTTTTTTTTTTAAAGTAAGCAGTAATGACAAATGCTAAATGCATGAACAGTCAATAACTGAGTAAGAGAGCATTGCAGACTTGAGAGAGAAATGCTGGTGCAGCTTCTGACTTACCATAGCGAAGTATTAAGAAATACCTTTCCAAGACTGAGGAGTCCTGTGAAAAAATATCCTATGGCAAAACTAAGTTCACCGGGGAAAAACAGGGTGTCATGCAGGGAAAAAAAAAGGTATTGAACATAACATTGGGTTTAACAAACTTCTGTCAGATTTTGTATCTTTTTAAAGAATGGTTTGGGTTGGAAGAGACTTTAACAATCCTCTAGTTCCACACTGCAGGAACTACTTATAGTCTTAGTGTAAAATTATTAGAACTTGGGAAAACTTCTATTAGGAGCTGTATTTCTATTAGTTATAAGCAATAAGAAAAGTCATTTAATAATCAGTTGCATGCATATATTGTTACATCATAAATCTCATAAATAGTCCTTTATGTTTAACTTGTTTTATTAAAATTAATGTGGTTTTACACCTAAGTCAGTGACTTTGAACAATTCCCAAAAAAGGAGGCATGACCAATTTTCAGATTAAGAGATTAAAATCTAAGTCTATGGCCAAAAGGATTTAGTCAATATAGTAACTGGTGCCTTCTTGGCTACTTAATTGACCATGTGTAAGAGTCGGTCTGAAAATCCCTCATCTGCCTCACAACTGTCAGAGGCTGAGACCCCCATGGACCCTGGGCCACAGCACAGGAGAGATCCAAGTTTTTCCTGCAGCTACTGTCACTGGACCAAGACGCCCTCCTCAGGGACCCATGCATGAAACAATGGGGGACTGTTACGGTTTCTGGCCATGTTTGCAAAGGGATGTTCCTGTACTGACCGTACTTGGTAAGACCTGAGCCGCACCGCTCCCTCTATTGTGAGAGAACACCTGCGATGCCCACGAAACATCTCCCCCTTCCTGGCATCTTGCCTCTCGCTTCAAAAAGAACTATAACAACCCCACCAGGAGAGCAGGCTTTCGAGGCCCTCCCCGGCGGACGACGGATCTATTGATGCGTGCCACGAGGACTGCGAAGGTGGTCTATTGGTACCAGCGTCACAAGGACTCATGTCTGTCAGTCGGTAGCTATACCACTCTTTTCTCTCTTCTCTCTCCCTCTCTTTCTTTCCTTTCTTTTCTATCACATAACTGTGTGTATCAATAAAGATACAATTGATTTTACTTGAACTAAGTTATCACTGCCTCTTTTTGCACTCTGAAATCAAAACGAACCATCACGACCATCCTTTGGCACGTGACACCATGTACAATGAAAAAAAATAATTTCTTGTGAATAAGTTTAGTGCCATGGTATCTGGAAGATCTGCTCATGACTAATAAATGCAGAGGAGGAATTATGCCTTATATATTAGGCATCTATGGTTGGGTAACTAAATTCTCTCCTGGAAAAAATCTTGGTTCAGCTAGCTAAAAACAGCCTTTAGAGACATTTTAATTTCTGTGGGGCATCCTATCTGGTCTTCAGCTTGTAGTCTGCAATTGCACAGGACCTTTCAAATTTCTTGTGTGGTATTTAAAATTAAAAATACCTTTGCAAATTCTCCATACAACATGTATGTCAACAAGTGGATATAGGATATATTCCTAATAATGTACTTTACCATGTGTCAAATCATTCCATATCTCCATTCTAGCTCCAGCTCAGAATTAGCTTCATGTCCACTGCCTTATACTTACACTCCTATTGAGTTCTCCTATGAGAACTTACACTCCTATTTAGATTAGTTGACACTGATATACATATGTTTCTTAGTCTAGAATAAGTCTCATTTGAACTACAAAATATAATTTAAACCTATTTTTCCCCTTAGCAATATCTATTCTGTGATAATTTTATAGTATGTTAGGTATGCTAAGTTTTTTAAGATGCATACTCAAAATTCAATGAACTCCTATAACAGTCCATAAATAAGACTGGCATAAATTTTCAACTTTTTATATTTTGATTTTTGTATTTTAATGGTTTACATGAAATACACAGGACCATGAAGAAGTTCATCCTGTCCAAAGCAATACCTATATTTGGAACTTCAGTATGACAATGCATGATCAAAAATGCTAAAATGATTACCCAAAATCACTCTTTCTCATTTTGTTACCAGTTTATTTCACACTCAGGGTCAGTAGAGCTCTCTCAATTCAAGTAAAGTCCTTTCTATTGAAGAAAATTTATGAACTTCAGTAATTTGTGCAAGCATAAATGGTCCTCCTTTAAGTCCAAAATGAGTAACACCTAATTTCAATCTTTCTGCAGTATGTTATGCTAGGTTGAAAATATTCTTCACAAAGTTTTTTTGAAAGAAGTATGACTAATCAGAAAGATTTAATGTCACTTGAGATGAAAAATTATCTTGAACATTGTTGGATTTTGTTCTCACATTATAATGAGAATATAAAATTGCTCAAAGTGCTGTTCTTGCATATAATCAACTCTTATTTCCCAACTAGTAACCTCTTTAATCAGAATCAGTCACAAAGTTCCATGCTTAGAAGTAAACATAAACATCCTGTTTTTCACATGTGTTGGAGTTCCTGAGTTCAGCAGATGTTATGGGTGTGTAACACCTCTATGGATCAGGCCTTGAAACACATACTTAAGTACCTAACAAAAGGTGACCTTACTCTCATAGGAGGCTGAGCACCTATATTGAAGGTAATGAAGCTGCAGTACTTACTACATCTGAAAATTAGATTAAATTTAGCTGCATAACTTTAAATTTAAAAGCAAGCCAATTTCTGATTAACATGAAGAGAATCTTCTTCTTCCAGCTCTGTCATTACTCTCCTGTCATCTGTCTGCTTTTTTCTTTCCTGGATGTGGATCACAAGGGAGGGTGTCTGTGTCTGAGTGGATGTGTGGATTTTGCTTGTGTGGGGGTTTTTTGTCTTTTAAACTTTTCCAGCTTTCATGATTTTTTGATTGTTTGACTTTTAACAATATTTTCTGTTGATTAATTTAGAAAGACAAGCATATTCCTGGTTCCCTCAAATGACCTGGCACTAGACTTGAAGTGAAAGTCAGAAAAAGATGGTACATATCCCCTCTGGTGAATATCTAATCAAACTCTCTGTACAAAAGCAGAATCATTTAGAGTAAGTTATTTGAAACCCAGGTTTTGAATGCCTGAAAGGATGGAGGATCCACAACCATTCTGGGCAAACTCCTCCATTGTTCAATCCCTCTCAAAGTTTTTTTTTGTTTTGTTTTGGTTTTTTTTTTGTTTTTTTTTTTTTTTTGCTTATGCTTAAATAGAATTTCCTGTATTTCAGTTTGTTCCAACTACTTCTTATTGTGTCACTAGATATTCAATGTAAGTGTGCTTAAAGATCCGTAAATCAAGGTTTCCATGGTGTGCATTACACAATGAGTCAAGCAATTCAAGCAGGTAAAGAAACTCCTGGAAATATTGCTTAAACAAATCCCTCCAGACAGCTCATACAAAGGAAAAAAAGTACATTTATTTTGGGCTGCTGCTGTGCCTGAATACATGAAGTCTCACACTGTGTGGCAGTGTACAAGTTTAAAAAAATTCTTTGATCCTTACCTAAGAAACGTATACTCCTTTTCCCTTTGATCCTTTCCTATGTGATGATCTTAAGAAATTGCATTTAAAACTCCACAGATGTCAAAAAACAGTGTCTTACCTAAATTTGTGGCTAGATCTCCTTCATGCACTATAGATTAGTCAATGCTCTCTGGATGGAGCTTTCCATAAACATCTAACAGACTTCTGTAGAATTCTGCTGCTCTGTTATATCCACAGTTTGTATTTTTAGTGTACTGGGACACTGTCAAGCACCGAGAGGGTTGGAATCTAAAGACTCTTTTCACATGAGATAAAAGCTCTGAGTTCATGCTGATATTCAATCTTAAGAAAGTCCATTTTGGGAGAAAAACATTTTTCTTTCCCTGTGACTGCAAAGTTCCCATTTGAACCTGAAAAAAAAAGCAAAGATTTCATATTTATTGTTCCATGTTCCTCTCCTGAACATCGAAAAGACTATCAAATTCTACTTCACCCTTTACAATTAAGAGTGTAGCATAAAATAATGGCTTACTAGTAAAATGGTGCAAAGAATCTCAGTCTATTTATACGGAACCTTAATAAATCTTAGTGTTACAACTGATGTCATGATTTAAATGGAAATATATTATAAAATGATGTCATATAGTGAAGTATTTCTACATCATGACTATAGAGAAACTAAATTTTTTGAATGGGGGTCCTGTGCAATTTTGATTTTGGATGGCACCTATCACAGGTGTTGGTCTCTCTAGACAATCTCTAGGAATGATTTGTGTAAGAACACACAAGTTGACTAAGTATGCAAATTAATGACATTTTCCTTTTCTATAATGCAGAAGAAATAAATTTCTGTTTGTTCTGTTCTAAAGTTTTTGAGACAGAGCTCCCAAGGCACTGTTAGAGATTCAGGAAAAAAACCAACACAAACACAAGCAAAAATAAAAACAAACAAAACCAACAATAAAAACCCCCTCAAACAAAAAAAAAAAAAAAACACCAACCCAAAAAACACCAAGGCAAAAAGATCACCCAAAATAAATAAAGTCCAAACAATTTGTCTTCAAGTTCTTAAACACACTCCACCCCTGCAGCAACATAACCCAATATATTCCATTTCTCATTTCCGTGAATCACATATTTATAAATTATCATTACAATCCACATTTATTATACAATTGTCACAGTTTTTACAAACTTCATTCATATAAAAATAAAATAAAATAATCTCCCACCCCTAAATCAAGACAGCATTATTACAACACCGATTGAAAGTGGAAAATTTACGTACTGTCCACTCCTTTCTTCACCACAGTTACAACAACCAAAATTCCCCATCATCATTCCCCTGTTCACTCGCTAGCTGTGTCCAGTCCATGTTTTACCCATTTGCTCTCCCAATCACTATGCCTATCTCAAGCTCCTCATGCCCTGTGCTGTGCTCCATAGAGAACTGTGGTTGCTGACCTTGGCTAGACGCCGGGTGCCCACCAAGCTGCTCCATCACTTCACCTCCTCAGCAGAAGAGACGGGCAGAATATAAGGGGAAAAGAACCTCGTGGGTCAAGGTAAAGGCAGCTTAATAATGCAAAAGCAAAGGCTGTGCACAGTCTGGATGTTGACTGTAAAACTGAAAAAAGCTCTGTTGCAATCCTTTTGTCCAGAATACTGGAATTATTGTTTCAATTTAAATGCAGATACAACTTCTAACAATGTAAGTGCTTTGTTCCCCTAGGCCGAAGGGACTATGCAAGATAAAGAGTCTGAGAGCATCTGAACCAAATATGTTTCTTTGGTCTATTTTATATCCAAAGAGAATACTCATCTCTTGACCTTTCACATGCAGGCCTGAGAAAGTTCCCTGCAAATATATTTCTCTGAATGTACAATTATCTATTTTCAACTGCAGAGAATAATGAGTCCCATTTTAAATTATGCAAGTCTGAATTGCAAGGGGCATTGAAAGGTCATATCCTGTCCCTCAAGATAAGATAATTAACAATGTTCTGTACTTGTGGTACAGTCTAAGAAGCATGTTATGCCTCTGTATTGTGATTCCACATTTGAGCATTTGCAAGGCAGTTTCCATATTGACCCATATGGCTTTTCCCAGTGTTGAATACATTGAAAACAAGAGTGATTTATATGATATTACAACAGTTCAAAATCTCTGAGCATATCTAGTTCAAGATTTTTTTTTTTTGTGGTGCAAAAGTCTAGCATCACTCACAAGCAACAGTATTTTCACCCTTTGCTCTTTTTATCATCCTTGGTGACAGCAGTGGTTTCCCAGAGATGCTGTGGAGTCCAAATGTTCAAACATTGTCTGGACACAGTCCTGGGCAGCCTATTGTAGGTTACACTGCTCAGTCAGCAGGGTTGGACTAAAGGACCTCCACAAGTCCATTCCAGCATCAAATGTTCAGTGATAATGTGGTTCTCCACTACTATTCCATTCCAGTTCTATTCGCTCATTCAGTCAAGGCTACTGAGAACATGGAAGGCAGGTTCATCTGCTCGGCTTTGGGGTCTTCCATGGGCTGAAATGTGAATATTTGCTCAGACATGGTCTTCCATGGGCTGAAAGACAACCTCATCATCACAGATTTCCACACAGGCTACGGAAGAATTGCCGCTCTTGCACCTGGAGCACTTCCTCCTTTCCTTCTTCAGAGACTTTGAGATCTGCAGGGCTGTTTCCCATATTTTTTCTTGCTCCTTTCTCAGCTCCTGCACAGCATTTTTTATAATTTCTTAAATATGTTGTGACAGAGGCACTACCAGCATCACTGATGGTCTCAGCTTTGGCCAGCAGTGGTCTGGTTTGGAGCTATCTGAAAGGTGAGGCATAAGCCAGTCCCTGGTCTTTTCTCACAGGAATCATCCCTGCAGCCTCCTGGCTACCAAAACCTTGCCACACAAACCAAATAAAAGGGAATTGTTTTAAATCTACATGTACTCTTGCCTGTACAATCAGTGAGCTTATTTACCTGGCCATCACAAACAGTATCCTGATTTCTGGTCTGTTTCTGGATATATTTAAGAATGTATAATGATGTTTTTCCCATCTGATTTCAGCTCCTGCTATCAGAAATGCATATAGAATTTCTTTGCCTTAGGTCACATAGATTTTATTCTTTTTGCTGTTTAACCTCTAGTTTATGTGCTAAATGAAAACCATTTTCTACTGGATGGCACTTGACCTTCAGTTATCTCTTTTCTTTGTTGTGGAGCCTGGAGTAGTAGCACATTCATGCTTTTGTGCAAAGCCTATCTGTTTCTTCAGTTTTACTTTCCTTGTGATGTCACCTAATTAGTCTCTGCCTTAAAGTATTATGTGGTTTTGCTTTCTTTTTTTCCTAAACAATTAGGCTCAATGAAGGTTTGGGTTTTTTTGCTTGATCCGGGATTTGTTTTAAGCTAATACTTTGAAAGACTTTTTACACAATACAAACATTTGGAAAGCGTACAACACAAAAATATAAATTTTTTCACATAGAAAGGTTTTTACCATATTTCAAATACAACCATTAAAAAATTCCATATACGGAGATCTATATACTGTTACACTAGTAATGTGATAGAGCAAATAATTTTGGAAATCCAAAATCCTTGATATTTCCAAACATACTAAGGTCAAAAAGGTAGTTGGCCTGGATTTATAAAAGAGAAATTCAACCAACCTCACAGCCTTCTATAATCAAATGATCAGCTCAGTGAAGATCAATGCCTTTAGTTATACTTGCATAACATTTTCATGGCCAAAATTAGGAAATACAAACAAGATAAATGGACAGTAAAGACCTGGCAGGAGGTTGTGCATCTAAGGGTAGAAAACAGTTCACCCTTAGGGTTGTGACCAAACACAAGGTCCAGCTGGAGGCCAGTTACTAATGCTTTGTCCCAAGGGTTAATATTGTAGCCAGCAGTGTTTAACACCTTCCCTGATCACCTGGATGCTGGGACAGACTGCACCCTCAGCATGTTTGTAGAGGATACAGAAGCATACAGAGGAGTGTCTGATCTATCAGAGCAGTGAGCTGACATTCACTGGAGCCTCCAGAGGTTACGTGCAGGAATCTCATTACATTCAAAAAAGGGAAATACATCAGAGGAAGAACAATTCCAAGCACCAGGGCAGGCTGGGGTCAATCAGCTGAAAAGCAGCTTGGCAGGAGAGGACCTGGAAGTCAGGGCTGCCAGCAAACTGACCACGAGCCAGCAATGTGCCCTTGGAGCAAAAAAGGCTGACAGCCTCCAGAGCTGCATGAAGCAGAGTGCTGCCAGAAGGCTGAGGGAGAAGTTCCCCTGCCCTGTTGCTTTACTCAGCCCTAGTGAGAAACACCTGCAGTGAGAATCATCTGCACTGCTGCATCCAGTGCTGGAAGTGATCTGTGGTTCAGTAAGGCACAGAGTTCTGTGATTCTGTTCCTCACTGAAGCAAGTCTAGCACAACATCAAAAAAGATGACTAAGATATTTAAACACCTAACACACAAGGAGGGGCTGAGAGAGCTGGGAGTGTCCAGCCTGGAGAAGAGAAGGCTCAGAGGGGTCTTAACCCTGTGTTCAAATAGTTGATGGCAGTGGGGAGTAAAGATGGAATCAGACACATTTCATGATGCACAGTGACAAGACCAGAGACAATGGGCATTAACTAAAACATGTGGAATTGCATTTAAGCATGAAGAAAAGCTTTTTATTTTTGTCATGAGAGGCTGATTGAGTACTGGAGCAGGTTTCCCAGAGGGCTTGATGTCTCCATACTTGGAGACAATGAAAACCTGACTGGACACGGCCCCAAACAACCCGCGGTAGGTGAGCCTGGTTGACCAAGGTGGTTTAGCTAGATGGTCTTCAGAGGTACCTGACAACTTCAACCACCCTGTGATTCTATACACAAATACTTCTAGTTGTCAAATACTTAGGGTATTGAAAACACGGTGGTTGGCAGGCATTTCCTGTTCACTTTAAAAAGCCCTAGTATCCAATGTCTTTGATACAGTAGGAGTGTTTCCTTTATACTATACCTTAAACTATAATTTGTACTATAGCAAAATAAGCTTGCCTTACAGACCAGGGATTTACTTGGAAGACTCACTTGTGTACCGCTACTATAACTTCTTTGACTTTTTGTTAGCAAAAATGCCCAAAGAGACTCACCTTTTTGCTTAAGTCCCATGTAAAACTTCACATTCTGGAGGCAGTTGCTGCATTAGAAGATTTATTCATAAGCACATAAGATGGAAGACAAAAAGAGAAATAATAAAAATCAGACCCAAGGAGAGACTTAGCTAGGAAAAAAAACATCTTTGAAACTCTGATTTAAGTTGATTCTCTTGTGAAGCTCCACACTCAGCAAATTAAACAACAGATTACAGCTGATGTCACTATTTTCTCTACAAAGGTCCAATATTTTTATTGTTCTTCTCAGCACCTTGTTATTAAGAATTTCACCTGACTACTTCAGGCCTAATATCTTCACCCTAATGCTACAGATGTTGTTGATTCTCAGTCATCTTTCAAGTTTAGCTACTTGTACAACTCATTTGCACAGAAGCAGCAAATTAGTAATGCTCCACTACAGTAGTTTATTGGAATTTAATGTACTAGTTCCTCTACATTGGCTTAGTGAAACTGTTTCAGATAATATTTAGCAATAGCTTTACTTTTGCAAGTATCAGTCACTTTGCATCTGTTGTACTATTCTGCATGGTGTTTCAATAGACATTATTTACTGAAGTTTCATAATGTTCTATTTAAAATCTACTGAAGTGACATTAATTTTCTTTTTTTTTTTTTTTTTCAAATAATGACAACCAAAGTGCTAAATTTGAGGGCAGCAGCAGTTGTGTTTTTTCTTACAGACTAATTCTGCTGATTAATCCTGCACTAGAGTTCACAAGGGATGTTGTGATACCTAATGGCTAGAGAAGGACTGTGAATCAAAATTAAATCTATGTATTTAAACTGCTGAATATTGAGATAGCATTTTGTCTTGTCCTGCTTTTTGTATCTAAATAACTCAAATAATGAGATACAACTTTATCTTGACTTAGGCAGAGATTAAGCCATGACATCTTGATTACAGTCATGAACTGATCAACAATATTCCTTCAATTTTAGTTTTCCGTGCCCATTTCTTTGAAAACATGACAAGCTTTTGCAGTCATGCACGCTGTCAGTGTTGCTTGTTAGGAAATATATCAAGGTCTGGATTAATCACATGCAACATTAGAAATCTATCACAGAAACATCTTTATCTATGGTTTTCCCTCTAGGCTCTCTCTATAATCAATGGGAAAAGAGCAGCATTTTTCAGAGTATGACTCATTTGACCTATTTCATCTGTTTTAGGTCAAGATGAATCATGATCTAGAAGTGCTTATTTCTCATCACTGACCAAACTAAAAATGAAGATATGGATGGGATCAAATGAATCCTTGCAATGTGTTTGATTTAAATTTACCTGAGATTACTTCACTGCATAAAGGCAGGACAGGAAGAATTAAAATATTTTTTAGTTAAATGGGGAAAGTAGTTCACACTGGTCATACACTCCAAAGTCTGGATAGAATACTCAACTTGCAGCTGATTGTTCAGGATGTACCAAAGTTCCACATTTCATAGCTTTATGGTGTTAAACAAATCCATCTTGCATTTTGGGATGGTGAATTGTTATAGATTTAAAGAAATTTATGAGTTTGATTTTATAACCATGAATACTAGACTAAAAAGGTAAAATCTTTCTACCATATCAGGAAGATGTTATAAGCAGTGGATATTATCAAGCTACCAGATTCAGAACCAGTTCGCAGGAAGGAGAACATGGAGTTTTATTCAAGATGAGAAACAGAGAATAACATCAAAGAAATGCTGTGAAGAAGTATTATATCTTTAAAAAATATCTTAATTAAAATACTTCTAAGTATTCAACAATTTTTCACACTTTTTTTCTGCTCAATATCTTTGAAAAACATACAGCTCCTTATTATTTGCACAAACTTTTTCGCTTCTCAATGTGGTTTTTTTTCCTGTTAATCATGTGTTTGTGCGCAAGAGAACACACACTTGCCCTTCTACAAGTTACAAAGAATTTAAAAAACACTCTTCTATCTTTTTATGTATAATTGAACTAGAATTTACTTTGCTTTCTTTTCTCGTACTTCTCTTTGACAGTTTCAGTGGCTGCCTGAAATAGTTTAGCTACTGCCACACCAGGGATCCAGTGTTTTACAATTCAAATATCTTTGAGTTCCTGGTATTTACAAAAATAGGTGTGCCTGCTTATCTGCCATATTTGTCCAATGCACACACACAGACACACATACAGCTCAACTTTCCTAAACAGGACTCTAGGAGCAATATTTTAGTTTATTTGTTTTTCTGTAGAACCTGAACTCCCCAAAATAATGCAATAAAAAATATTTGTTTGTCAAAAAAATCTACTTTGAAATAATATGTGAAAGAGAAGTGTGAGATATATTAAGAAATGGAAGAAATTCTTTCTATTGAGGGCACATTGTCAGGATTAAGAGACATATTCAGTCCCTTTTCAGAAGAAACAGAATTTTTAAGAAGTGTCTTGACTGCTGCAGAAGGGACATGCAGTAGGGTAAGGACAAAGGTGATTCTTTTTCATTGCTGTAGATACTGATTCACCTTAGTCCCAAAAATCTGCTTAAATAATGAAATATTGATGACCATATTGAAATATTGTCAAAAGGAATATAACTGCATAAAATCTTAAAGGACAGGAATGAAATTTAGATTAAAAAATATTCCTAATGTCTGTGATGTAGGAAGGAGACCATTCTTGTAAAGGGGTAAAAGAAGAAAAGATTATCACAACTAATACAACTAAAGATTACCCCAATTCCAGTGGTTAGAGCAGTCATCTGGGATATTAAATGTTTGTGATCCATTCTCCTACATATGGACATTTTCCCAATGAATTCAAGAAAAGTAGGATGCTTGGATAGGGATGTCAGAAGATGGCTTTTGAAACCAGAACGTGTGTGCTTTTCCTCACTAAACTTTCTGTATCAAGACTTGATGTTCAGGGTGGTAACTCATGTAAGTTCAGCCTTTAATTTAAGGTAAAAATAAAAATTATCTCAAGGACCTGGATAAATTTGATAATGAAATCTTTTTTTTTTTTTTCTGAGAGACAATTTCCCTTCTCAGTCTATATTGTACAGTAGAAAATCTTTCTAAATTACATTAAACTTTTTCTCTGTAATTTAATCTCACTCTTAATCCACGTGTTATTAGTAACATTGTGCCTTTTCCTAACTGATTTATGTAAGAATTTTATCTTGCATTCATTGTTTTTTGAGATCTTTTTGGTTTTTTTACAGGTCTTTTTTCTTCACACTCCTTTGATTTTTCCTGAGGAACAGATAATTTCAGCCTTACTGTTTTCAAAAATTCATTTGTCTTTTACATTGGATTCAGTTCTTTGGTCACTTTTGGTTCACTCTACATAGCTTTAGCATTCTAAATAATACGATTGTATCCCAAAGGGTGTGAAATTTGGATTACTTCATTTTAGTAGTTCCTGCTCTCAGTAATCTTTTGTATTTTTAATTAGATACTACATGCAGAATTAAAAAAAAAAAAAACCTCTTAGTACAGGTTGTAATTTCATTATTACATTTCACTATGTGCTAGATAAGTTTCAAGATTGAGCAAAGCAGAGAGAACTTGGATCTTTATGAGAGATATTCAAGTAATGTTTTCTCAGGTCTCAGGTGGAGTCATGCACTTCACTCCTAAGAGAAAACAAACAGTATACTGTATTGTTATAACAAAACTCAATAGTGAATGCAATGCTGGTATAATGAGATTTGGTGGTAAGTTACACAAGTATTTACTGCACAGAGGACAAGGTGAGACAAAACTGTGAGAGAAATCCTCCTGTTGAGTCCTGAGGTTCAGAAAGGACCCCCTTGCATTCTAAAATCCTTCTGGATTCACTCCAGGTCGTAGACTTGCAATGGGTTTTTTTTGTGTAAAGAATGATATGTGCACAATCGGTCCTTTACATCATTTAGAAAAGGTCCCAAAATTTCAGCTTGCCTATTCGAAACTGACTTACTGAGTATCTGATGCAACAAGGAATCTATCACCCTGGGGGAGCAACCTTGAGAGGTGTCCCTGCTGCAGGGGAGATCCTAGCGTGCAGCCTGCAGCCATGAAGGAGAGTTAAACAGGCCCTGGGCCCTTATTACATATGATGTAATACAAGATGATTGTCTAATGTTTGCCTACGAGCCATATTTTCTTTGGTACATGCTCAGATTAGCCCTTGGCTGTTGCATTTCCCATCTCCCCGGAATCCACATCAAGAGGGATGCAGCCATCACCAAGACAAGTCACATCCATAAGGATTGCCACTGGTGGTGATCACCTGAGCAGGGTGATGGGAAACAAAGGTCTGGCTGGGGGACAGGGAGCACATCACACTCAACAGGTGCAGACTGCGTGGTACAAAGTCTTTCCAGACTCTCAATCTGTGCACCAAAGGTGAGACCAGGACATGCAAAGTAAGAATTGTTGAAGCCTATTTAATAGTTACTGTAATCCTTTGATTTACAGAATCTACTGTCACAGCACAATTGCTGAAGAAAAAAGGCAAAATTCATTTCACTAGGCATTTCAAAGAAAGAAGAAAGTGTTACATTTTTACTAAGTTTCTGCACTTCTAAATGAAAAAAAAAATTGTATTACAAGGAATGAAAAAAAAAAATCTCAATTTCTTCAGACCTAAAAGGCAAGTATTAAAATTAAAGTATGGAAAACAATAGTATTTTTTCTACTAAAATAAATCCAAAGCATATCTTTAATTAAATGTGAAAACATTTTTTCTGTAATACTCAACCCCACTAATTTTCTCATGGAGATGTAATATTTCATGTAATGCAGATGCATTTTGTTATATCATTGATGTCTTCATAAAATTCTCAACAGGAACAAAAAAAAAAAAAAGCAACCACAGAAACAAAAAACAAAAGAAAACAAAACCCCAAACCACAAGGCAGAAAGAAACAGTTTTCCTCAAAGTTTGCATCTTTCCCATGGGATAATGGCTGAAGAGAAATGCAGAAATTGGAGAGAGAAGTTTATTGGTTCCTCCTCTTCTCAGCCTTGAGCCTGCAAACAGAGAGTATCATACATTGATGATTCTAGTTTTGAACTATTGTGATTTTTGTATTGTTTTTTATCTTGAAATTCTCAGTCAGCTTTGAAGAAAAGGTTATAGAAAGGTTTTCTTTGTCTTCTCCCTTTCTGGAGCTACATAGACTGTTTTTATATTCACGCAAAGACTCTGTACATTATCTTTTATGTAGATATAAGCATTCTTAAAAATTAGATTTTTTTTTTCTTTTTTACTTTTATTCCTGGTATTTTGCCCTCCAAACCCATCAAAATCACCCACATGAACACAAAAGGGACCCAGAGAGCAATAGATTTGTCTAAAATATAATTTTTAATGGCCTATAGGTATCAGATTTGGAACCAATCGATAAATCTTTATTTTAACACATTGCTAGATTATAACTGGAAATTATTTTCATATACTTCTTGAAATGAAGCTTTCAATGTTCACACTGAAGGGAATTTAAAAACAGCAAGCCTATTTCTTTTCAGAACTCTGAAACCATGTATCAAATGACACAGGAATGTAAATGAAAGGCAAATTAAAGACTCATTTCCTGATTTTTAAATTTAACGAGGAAACTGCTTCAGCAAGAAAGAACTGGAGCTACATTAATAAAATATGAAGGAGGAAAGCAAGGTGGAAATATTAAAACTTTTTTCCTGATACATGCTTGAAAAATAAGTGATCTTAATGATCTTACAGTTTTACGGACATTCTGGCTGCATATTGCTACAGAATAATATACAGCAAAATTTAAAAGTAAATTCCAATTTTGAGTGTATTGAGAGGCCTCAAATATATGATATATCTCAGTTCATTGTCATTGTTTCGGGGTTCCACTGGAAAAGCTCTCATGGAGTGATGACTCTGCTGCTAATGCAGGTAAATTATTGTTTGAGAAAGCGGGTTCTACACAGGTACATACTACCCTCATAAAACTAAAAATGAAAAGCAGTGAGAAAGAAAGAAAGAAGGGATTTTTTTGCTAAATCTGGTCAACCCATTCCTAATTAGTTGTGGTATATTTCTGGACTAATTAACCTATACATAATGCTCCAGGAGAAAAAAAAGAGAGTGGTCAGTATGACATCTATGCATTTACTGATATCAAAATAAGACACAGAATTTTTTACAAGATTCCTGGAAACAACATTCATCAAAGGCAATTAAGAATAAAGATGTCATTGCTGGTTCAGGGAGTCCATAGTAGGATATTACCTGATGTTTGGGGAGGGATGAAGAAGGGAGCTCCTCTTTGCTTAGCTTCATATTTTTCTCCAGACCATGTTTTAGGTGTTAGTGGCAGCTATTGGGCCAAGTGGATCTTTAATCTGACCTGTTACAGCCATTCTTATGTTCCTATGTCTTCAGAAGCCTGTAAGAAGGAGAAGATATCAGAAGCCAGGAAGGTGCTAATTAGTATTTATAATTAAAGAACTTGAGAAAAGGGATGTAAAGAAGTGATACAAACCTCAAAAGTATCATGGTAGATCCCTGGATGATGATGCAATATTCCATTGCAAAGAAATAACACCTGGTAGAAAGAAAAAGTGGGAAGTTCTGTATAGCAAAAATTAGACCTTTACTCAATCTCTTATGCAACACCAGGAAAAGGAGAAAGAAAGAGGAAAAAAAATCTATTAGAAAATAAAACAGAAGGGTGGAAAAAAGAAAAAAAAAAGTGTTAATTTTAAGTTAGGACTGAAATACCTTCAAAGAGAATACAAATAACTGTGATTTAGAGCCTAATCTTAACAAGGTCAATCTTCTACTGCTGTGACTAGTAAAATCAAACATACCCCCCTTGCTCTAGTGGGGACATTTCCTGACTAATTGGACTAATTTCTACCTATGGTTCTGTATCAGAGTTAGGGCCATGAGACCCTGAAAGAGACCAAAAAAAAGAGAAATGTTTTATTTGGACAGATACTACAAATATTACATAACTTCCAGAGAATTACCAAACAAATTTTGAAGGACAAATCAGAGTGCAGTATTCATAATGGAAAATGCTTTAGAGAGAGTGAAAAGGGAAAACAAAACAAAGGGATGCTGATGGCCAAGAATTTCACAACAAAGTTGTTTGCTTTTTCCTTTTTTCACTTCACTTCTGCAAGTTAGACTTCATAATTTTGTTTAAAGGCTTATATTTCTTTTTAGCATTGATTACTCTGACTTCATTGTTCCTAATTTTTCCCTTGGTTCATAAATAGAAGTTTAATAAAATTCCATTCTTTTTAAGCACTTGATGTTGACCATATTGCCATCCACTTAATTGTAAGGAAATGTAAAGAGACAGGTATACCAGAAGCTTTTATTAAGGTATCAAAAAACAGCAAGCTATCTACACAAGCCAATTAAATGGCACTGCATGTCCCCTAAGTAGAAAGCACACAGTGTTTCACATAAGTTGATATTTTATTCAGCAAATAAATCAACCCTTACACAACACACTCCACAGAACTAATCAGGCACAATATACTCCATATGGATTAGCAGTCCATTCACCCCAGGTATATTAAACAGCATGTAGAAAGCTGCTTTAGCACTCTGTAAGGTAACACTGAAAGATGCTTCTTGGTATTTCACAATCCAATAAATTGTGTGTGCACTAGTAACCCGTCACTCATTGAAGCTACAATATGTGTGATGTATTCAAGCACTTCTTACTTTCCAGACCTCTCAGGACCATGGATTCATGTGATTTCACAGAATACTTTCCATCTATATGAATTGGGAAAGAAGTTCGTGAATGTGTAAGAAACTCTGGTGGATCAAATACTTCAACTTTATAGAACACTAAAGAACATAGATATATTTCATTTCACACATATAGAGCTGGCAAAAAACACAGTTTCTGTTGCACAGAATTTTTAATTCAGCTTTTGCCCATAAAGTATTATTTTATATCCAGAATCCTGCTTGTGAATGTAAACTAAAGCCAAACAGCTTTAGGGTGCCCAGATGCACATGCTCCAGAGAGTCATCAGGAATTCAGGCTGAGTCCTGCCCTGTTGTGGGCTTGGGAAAGCTCTTGAAACACGAGGTGCTTTGAATCATATATATTATATATAAAAAGCTAGCATTTTCTTTATTGGACTCTTGCATTCAAGTATTTTCTCCTATTTTATTATAATGAAAGTTATTTTGGATGCAACTTCAGCTGTCCAAATAAGCGCTCCACCATCACTCTGCAGCTGGAGAGAGGAGAAAACAGTTCTCATTGGGGCCTTTTATATATTTATATTCTATATTAGACAAAGAAAGGAAGGATTCTTCCATATAAAGAAGAAAAGCAATGGTTACAGTACAATATTGAAAAGGAAAAGGGATCAAGCAGAGCATGTGCACAGTAACTCTCAGAGCATTGTGATGATGTGATATGTATTGTCAGCATTTTCCATATTATCATAAAATAAAAATTAAAAAAAAAAAAAAAAAAAAAAAAAAAAAAAAAAAAAAGGTCTACTGCCCCTTCAAATGAAGGAAGAAGGATAATCTATTTCTTTGCATGTAGGATGGTGCAGACAGATTATGGTTATCACAATGGCTCTGGCCCTGCTCACTCCCTGCAGAATGAAACTGTCAGGATTCTGGGAGCACCAAGGACCCTGACTGTCCAACCCTGCCCTCTCACCACCCTGTCCACTTCAGCCCTGTTCTTGCCACAGCTGCATTGTGGAATTTTCCTCCCCCAGCTCCTCCCAGCCCTTTCCTGCCTGGCCAGCCATGGGCCCCACCGAGCCCATCTTCATCTCCAGGGAGACAGCTGATGCCCAGGGCTGTGGCTGCCTCTGGCACCCTCCTGGCTGCCCTGCTCTTGGCTGGGGCAGTGCAGCAAATCCTGGCTGCTGGGCCCTGCCATTGTGGGGAGACCCTGACCCTCCCAGGGAGTCCCCAGCCCACAAGGAGTCACTGTCTCCCTCTTGTCCCTGTCAAAAATACCATTCCTCACATATGCCCACAAGGACAGGTAAAAATTCTCAGCAGACCATGACAGTCCTCCAGTACTGCCAGGCAGAGTCAATCTTCCAATGTCAGAATTATTATCACATGTTTGTGACAATGAGAGGTGGCCAGTTTCCACAGAAAAGAGTGTAGCTTCTTCAATCAGGTGTGCTGGCATCCCACTCACATTGGAGGCACGAGGGTCAAGGAAACCAACACTGCATGGAAGTATCAGCTCAGGCAGAAGTTCTGGAGAACTGCTTGTCATTGCAAATTTGGGAAATAATATGATTGCATATTAATTATTCTGTTTCAGAAACCCTGGAGGTTTTGTCATATAAATTTGTTTGATATACATCTTTGCATGCAGCATCCTTTGATATTGCAATGACCAGTGAGCCTTCTCTTGCAAAGGTCCACAGACTTTTTCCTGCTCCCTTAGCAGCAATGCTGTAGTTCAATGTATCTCACTGCTTCCATAAACACTAAAGTGAACCACAACATAGGCTAGACAAGCCTCCTGCACTGGCAGGAGCTGAATTTTGAATCTGAGAATCTTTGCTAAGTGCTCTTTGTTTTGTGTGACATTAAGGAGGCCAATTTGCCTCCCTGTATCCTAGATTCAGGGAGTACCAATAAGGTCAGTGCAGGCACAGGTCAGCCACATTTGGAAGGTCTAACAGGTAATTTTCGTGCTGTGATTTGGTGGGCTGAACTCCACAGCTAAAAGCTCCTTAATGGTACAGAAAATGACTGCCCTCGCCCACATTTCTCCAGCCAGATTGCTGCCTTTTACAGAACATCCTGCTGCAATGCCAAGTACTTGCCAAATGCCCCAGCAGTGGAAACAAAAGAGCTTCAGTATAACATTTCAGGTACTGCCTCTCTATTTTTCCAAGACTTACATCTTCCATGTGTTTTGCACATAAAACTATCTGGAAGACTACAGAATCTTCCCAGAGCCAGAAGCAGTTAAAGTCAATGTAACAGTCAATAAAAGACTTATGCTCTTGCAATTTTTTTATTAGCCTCTCCTATGCCTTGTATTCTCCTATTTTTTCTAAGTAGTACACTTGTAGCCTCACCTGACTGAAGCAGGTGATCCATTAATGGTTGTAGTCATTTATTTAAATGCAGTGCCAAGAGGATGCAGAGCACACAAGGCAGCAGAAGATCACTAAGCTGGCAGCTTTCACAAATCATTCTGTCTAGAGTAATGAACGGGCTTTGTTTCTTCCAGCCTTTAAAGATTGCAGCTTTTGACTTCACCCAGAAAAAAAGCTGGTCCTTCAGTTTGTGAATAACTACCACCCTTCCACAGAGAGCAGCCAGAACCTACTGGAACATGGAGTTTACAGCAGGATTTACTTGTGCACTTTGGCAATCACAGGAACACTAGAAAAGATCTGCTGGGATTAAAGCTATGAATACAGAAGTAGCAGATGTGAAGAAAATAGCATGTAAATGTATGATGGGTCAAGATGTAAGAACATGCTGCAAGCAATGAAAAGATGCTGTAGGAGAAGAGAAATAGTTTACCCTCTGCATATATTATGCACACTGTGGTGAATTAATCATTCTGTGAGAGAAGCGATGCTTAAGGAAACTTGCTTGGCTCTGAAATCTGGATTCCATTTTGGCACAGAAATTTGATATGAATATTTGCAAGGTAAATTATATGGACAAGATTGAGTGCCTTTTGCTTAAAAAAAAAAAAGCAAAGAAAAAAGCAGCACCTGCTAGATACAGGTTTTACTGTCTGAAAACATGAATGGGAATCAAAAGAATACAAAACTGCATGTTTTTCAGGTTGTAGCTAGCTTGGTACCTCATATGTAACTTGATAAACAAGCAATGGTCATGCTACTTTAGTCACTGAAGGATAATTAACTTTGCTAAAGTGTGTGTGCTTCTGGGTTAATGATGTATTCAACATCACAGCTAAAGACAGCTCTTGCCCAGCTGCTTGGTGTTCAAAACACTCAAATGGATGAACATGCTCAGTGTAATCTATTTCTAGTAGTTTGCAGAACTGAGCACTACAAATGCTGAGCTTTCTTAAACTGCTCAACCTCCTGGATGAAAAATTGCTGTCCTCTTTACTCTCTGTGCCATCCCTTCCCCATCTTTAAAAAACAGACAACTGTCCTGCAGCTAGAAATAAAAGTATCTGTCCTATTTTATTATCAACAGAAATTAGCGGCACCTCTCAAGAAGAGAAGTGAAATGCTTCTTGAAGCTACATGGTCTATATTTTATTTTTCTGTGATTTGTCAGTACACTTTCTTATACTGCTATGTATAAGCTGCTTTAAAAGCTGCAAATTTAAGTGTCACTTTAGCTTACCCAATCCAACACCCTTTTCAGGGTGAAACAACAATGCCATTAATGAATGGTTTGCAGCACAGTGCTAATGCCTAACGTGATGTCTTTCTAGTTTTATTAACTCTCTGAAGACTGTGTGTACAATGAGTTGGTTTTAGCAGTAAAAATGAAAAAAAAAAAAAGATATTCCTCTTAGCTGCATACTTATATATTTTAACTTCTCAATTTAGAAGTCTGTCAGTACATATCTTTTCCTAGAGCACAAACCAAAGAATTACAAAAATGTATAGGAATTAGATAAAAATAGCACATAATTTATTGAATTATTGAATATTACTGAATTATTGAATATGAAGACTAGCCAAATGACAACACAGACCAAAGAAAGACTTGAAAAAGTATGCCTTTGTGGAAATGAAAATTTGGATGGGGAAAAAAGGAATGTGATTGCAATTAAGAAGTGGGCAAACAGTAGCCACTTATTTCACTGATCTACCACTTATATTCTCCCCTGACCTGGAAGTTACACTTACTAAATTCACTGAGAAAACCATCCTCACCTGAGCCTAATGTCTGACATTTGCACTGTTGCAGAGTATTTGGAAGTCAATTATAATGTACTTCTCCTGCTTGGTCTTGATGAACAAGGCGTGCTAGCCTCTAAACAACATCTCCTGCAAAGTGATATCTGCTTGGTGGAAAACTGAGGTCATTCAGTGCCTTTTCTAAAACAGACCTTGATCTCAAATACGGCATGCGCTGTTTCTTCTGCCATCAACAGTTTTGCTGCAATATCACCATCAATCTAATTAGAGACTTCCAAATTTGTAACAGTGTGAGTTTGCAGTAGTGTGAAATTCAATTAGAAGTGAGCTGGAAGTTCATCACTAAATTAATGCTATTTATTGAAAATTCATTAATTACCCTTGAGTTGATTTGCTACAAAGACCTTTTTTGTTTCATCTCTTCCAAATCGGCAGCCTTTTTTAAAATTGCCACCTGCACAGTTATGAACCATCAAGGAGAGGCTTCTGTAGTACAGATGGATTGAATGGATTGCAGTATGATTTTCATATGCCCATCAGCCATGACAAGAATACAAGGGGTTGTAGAATCCAGACCAATAATCCAGGGGAAACTGTTGAGAAAACAGATAAAATATCAATGTATGATGGCTCATACTTAGAAAACCTGTAGTTTTCAAGAAAACAAGGCAAAATAAGGTTCTCTGGGGCAAAAACAATAAACCAAACAAAACTAAAAACAACAACAAAAAAGAAAAGCCACAGCTATTATTTCTTAAATTTACACAGACACATGGATAGCCTAATTATGGGAGACAGAGCAAGATCAAAGGTTTGTTTAAGATATACTGGATGAGATGAGTTGTCATACAGCAAAAGGAGATCAAGCTTGGAATTTGAAAGCAAAAGAAAACTAAGAAAGGGAAAGACACTCATATAATTTTTTAAAAATAAACTTTTAGTAGCTGCACTATGTTAAACAGTAATCAACCATGTTTTTGAGGTAACTATTAAAGAAGAGTTAAGCAGAAAGTCTTACCAAGTTATCTACTCAGAACTTTCCTTATTGCATTGCAGAAGAGCATAGTGATTGATGAGCATTAGGAGTTACATTGAAAATACTGTAGTTTACAGAAATCTATGTTTTAGAAGTTTATGAGTGTAACAGCCCAGGTAAAGTGAAACACTCTTGTACATATTGGTTTATAATAAGCTCATATGTAAAATTAGTTGCATTCAGATTAAGATTTTTTACTCACATAACCATTTTGGTAACAATAAGCTAAGTTTATATTACCTTTATTTGAATCACTTTTCTATTTTATTTATACTATGAAATTAATACAATTACATTTACTATAAATATATTTATTTTCTGTATTATATATAACTATATAATGTATAAATATGACGTGTATTATATATTTATATATAATGTATATTCATATATATTTATTTTGAATCCATTTATTTTACATTCATATTTGTGGAATAAATAATGTGTTTTCCAATCCAGCTTAATGTTTTTTTCAACTCGTACAGCATAAAAATCCATACACCTATATGTTAACACTAGCAGTTACTCTATACTTCTGAGTTGCTAATGTTCATACTGTCTCAACAGACTTGCTGTTTACTGTAGTTTCTTATTTATAGAAGAGATTTTATTGATTTTTTTTCATTGTCAAGCATATTTCTGGTTGAAATACAGAACCTAAAAGAAAGGTGGAACAATTAATATCACTTTCTACAACCCCTGCTCTTTTCAAGTAGTGTTAAATAAATTATGATATACTCCAAGATTTAAAGCCCAGCAAGAATCCAAAGCCTTCTACAGTCCTTGTAATGTTGTAATTTAAAGGCAAACAGCTCTGTCTCCATAGGCAACACTTTTGAAGCTTCTCATCTCAAAGAGAATTTAGCCTTTTAATTGAAAAGGCAAGTTTTATTAAAATCGTTTTGATCAAACTGAAGTAAAAGCAGAGCTTTACAAACTGGCCTCTTGTAAGTGGACACAAATCTGTGTGTATGGTTATGCTTGAGTAACTGGAAATAAAAAAGAAACAGTTTTATAAAAGGCAACCATTATATTTCAAGCATGTAAACAAAAATCCTATGACACGTGTTGTGAAGCTCTCCTGCAGGTTTTTTCTAATTGGGTAAATCTCTGACTACTGCATACACTGTCTGAGTGTATCCACACACAAGTATTCAAAAAATGTGTGGGTATTGGCACCTGGGGACAGGGCTTAGTGGTAACATGGCAGTGTTGGGGTAAGAGTTTGACTTGATCTTGAAAGTTCTTAATGATCTTATGATTCTGACTCTATATCTGTCATTTAAAGGGAAGTTTTTTCTCTTGTAGTTTGTGATATATAGTTATAGTTACAATTCAGAACTGCCACTGGTTTCAGAGAACAAGCTTATCAGGTAACAAAGATGTAAATCTGTCAGGTATTTTAAATGAATCATATTCTGAAGGAAGGCTGAACATGTAGCTTTTGCTTCAAGGAATAATGCCTTAACCCCAAACTTTTCTTGGCTGGGGTCAACATTAGAAATTATTGCATTTTCCAGAGGAAATGTCCAACTTTTGGCAAAATGAAGTAAACAGGAACTGATTTGATCTCAGTATATCAGCCTTAATCAGTTTGCTACACAGTTGTAGAATAGCTTAGCTCGGCTGGCACCACTGGAGATCAAACAGTCTAACCACCTTGTTCAAGCAGTCAGACACAGAAATTTGTCCAGGATTGTATCTGGTAAGGTTTTAAAATTTTCCATATTTTGAAACTCTACAAATTTTCCATATTTTGAAACTCTCTGCAAAACCCATTATAAAACTAAAAAATGTTTTTCTCATATTTAAATGGAATTCCCTATTTCTCAATTTGTGCCCATTACCTCTTGTTTCATTATCAGGCACCACTGAGAAGAGTCAGGCTCCATCTCTTTTCCTTCTCCCATAAAGAACTTGAAAACATTTATAAGATGGCTCTGAGCTTTCTCTTCTCCAGCTGAATAGCCCCAGCTCTCTTGGCCTCCCCACATATGACAGATGTTCCAAGCTCTTAATCATCTTCACGTCCCTTGAGTGGGCTCTTTCTGGTATGTCCATGATTCTTTTGTACTGGGGAGCCCAGATCTGGGCACAGCACTTCATATGTTTCCCACCAAGGCTGAGCAGAGGGTGAGAATAGTCTCCCAATGATCCATAAAGTTGTCCTCCAGGGTTTTTAAGAATCTTCTTGGCCAGGGCGTACCACCTGTACAATACTCTCATGCTCTTTAAGGTTTCTTCCAGCCAAAACCATTCTATAATTCTTCTATGAATTACAGTAAATGAAACTGTATTTAAAGTATAGAATTATTGCTTGTCCAATTTCTAAACCCATGCCATCGGGCATTTATACAAATCTATGTGATTTAGGCAGGTTCTTCTTATTCTGTTTTAATTCACAAAACATCTTGGAAGTACTCATGGAAAGAAATAAACTGAAAAATGACTAGAAAATAAATTCAGGGCAGAATCATAGATGATTGAAAGTCTAACAATGTAAAGGAGATTAAACATTCAAAAGATCATGAATAGGGAGTAATATGAATAGAAGCAAAATCAGAGTTCAGTACATCATCTTTACTATATACCTAAGTGAATTTCAGGTTTTTATCTGAATTTTATATGTTAGAACGAACATAAGGAATTACTGCAGAAATCACCCACTTCCAGAGCAGCTGCAGATTCCTTCTTGCATTATTTATTAATTCCCAAAACTGTGTTTTTGTTTTTTTTTTTTATTTCAGTGAGTCTTTTCTCCACATGCTTCAGAAGTCAGTAAAATAAATTCAATCTCTTCTTCTCCATAGGAGTGACATCACTAGCTGAGTAAGATTTCCTGAGACTAGAAAAATTGTAAAGAAGGTTTGTCTCAATAATCTCTTTTTAACTCAGGTAGAACAGAGTTGAAACAGTTCCAAGACAGCCATAAGTATTTTTATTATCATAAAAATTGAGAACCAGAATTGTCAGTTGGGAAAATGGGAACAATATTATACACGGGAGTCAGTTTTTAAGGAAAAGGCAATTACTTGCAAAGTCACTAATTCGATCTATGAGTCTTCTTTCAAGCCCAATTTAGGCAACCTTTTGACTCTAATGTATACTGGATGAAAATGCCCTTTCTGCAATCCAGTGACTCTGAGAACAATTATTTTCTGAATACTCTTCTTTGTAATATCTAATATGTCTTTTTCTTCATGTCACTTGTACGAGGATTTATGGAAAAGGAGGTATTTCTTCCTTCTCTGGATATTTTTCTCTTTTGAAGAGTCTATATCTGAGGAGGTCAAGATTAATCCTTTTTTCTTAGGGTAGAATATAGAGTCAGAGGGACTGATCTTTTGTGTTTGTGACCAGTGTAAAACATTACATGGGTTATGTGTGGCAACAAAGGAATAGAGTTTATAATTTCCACCTGTTCACCCAAGTTTTATGTCCTTGCATGGTCACTACATGATTACTGACATACAGATCCTAATTTAGAACTTCTCAAGGGAATCTTTTAATGACAGAATGAACTTTCTGAATTTCTCTGGGTGTACTGTCTCAAGGCCCAATCAATCTTATTTTGATACAGCTAAGAAAAAGCAGCATTCCAATCTTTTTTAATGGCACACACCTATCTCCATTTTGGTCCTTGATTCAGTTTATGTGACAGCAGAGACATACCATGAAATGCTGCAAAGATAACTCACTAACTCCACAAGGATTCTAAGCATGTAAACCCCAAACAAACAACATTTTGCATGTACCTGTCCCCCTTAGCAGGATCCATTCAGCTCACTGACATTGTGTTTTAACCAAATGCCTCTTAGTAACTTAATCCACTGCATTCTTAGTGACACTTAGAGTAATATCATATCCTTTACATCCTCTTTTATTCCAAACCTTAATTTTCAGAGCAATGAATTATATCATAGAAGGGGGAGTTGGACAGTCTTGCCTCCCCCATGTTGATGGTCAAATCTCTTTGGAGAGCCTTGCATTTGGCACATTCCCCTTTAAAATGTTCACCCTGATTCAATTTTGAAAATCAAGCATTTCAACATAAAACAACTTTGAAGTGTTTATAAAGGAAAGAAAATTGGGGAGGGGGAAGCAGACAAGAGTTAGCTTCAGAAATTATGTTTCAGCTTGGGGTACTAATGCTATGAAGACCTAGGACAACTTTGTCTGTGAATGTGTCAGGTTTATGATATGTGAAATTCACTGCTTAACTACTAAACTGATGGATATTAACTTAGTGATACTGTTACCTAATAGATATTAGAGTGATTTATTTTCTAACTGTAGTGCAGTGTTTTTAATGTGTATCTCTACAGGTCCCAGTACAGTGAATAACAACTGTGATTGAAATCACAGTTTTAATACTACTAATAATGATGCAGATACATTTAATGGACTGTCAAATGTGGATGAACCTCTTATTTCTGTGGGATGTTATTATCGCATTAATGCCTACACCTGAAAAGTTTTAATGGTATGTTAAACCTGAAGACCTGTTTCACTATTAAACACAGATCTAAAAATCCTAACTATGGTTCTAAATAATGGGTTTCATAAAATATAACTTCACTTTTATAAAGTGAGATCATTCTGGGTTCACTATCAATAGACGACTAACACAGAATACAGGGAATGTTGGAGTACTCCACTCCAGCACCTCACAAAATAAATCCTTGGAAATGGAATCTCAAGAAAGAGAGGAGGTTGTTGATAGGTTCATAGGGGATGATTTTGACCTTATGAGAAACAGACCCATAATTTATGAAATAGATGGAAACTCCTTACTGCAAAATGTAGTGTGAATGAATGACTAGATCTAAGCCATCTGCAGTGCTGCACCTCTGTACCTCTACGGAATACAATTCTGGCACCACAAATGGCTGTGAAAGTGGAGTAGCCACACTCAGGCCATGCTTTATCACTGCATTTGCAATAATGTCAAGCAGTTTTTTCAAGTAAATAAGAAAATATGTAGATTTTTAAGAATCACATGTTAAGTTGAGCAGGCCTTTAAGTTTTTAATTTCAAAATTATGTTTTAATTTTTGGATATTACTTTGCTTTTCTAAAATGCTTTCAGGTTTGGGAGTTTTGTTTGTTTGTTTGTTTGTGTTTTTTATTTTTGTGGGAGTTTATGTTTGTTTGGTTGGGTTTTTTTTCTGATTTGTTTTGTTTTGTTTTTGTTTTAATTTGTATTAAACAGTAGCTCCTTGGTAAAAAAAAAAACTCCAAGATTTTCTGAAAAACAACAATTCAAATTTTCAAAAAAAATCCTTATATTTGTGATGAGATTTTTAGCTTTTGTTAAAAGTTTTCTATTGAAAAGGAAAATACACAGAAATCTAAAATCATCTGAAAGTGGAAATAGAAAATGTACAGTAATCTTTTGATTACAATGGCAAAAATATTCAATATAAATGTTTCCATAAACAAATGTAGTTAAAATCATTCCACAGCTGAAATGACTCAATATGTTCTAATTCTCAGATACTTCTTGGAATTCTTAGGAAAGCTTGGCTCTGTGAGCTCTTGTCTCCTGCAATCATGTGACACAACTCTGTCCTCATCAGGGACACACTTGCTTCTGACACATTTTAATTGGATTCTTTAAGTCTTGACACAGGCTCCAGCCCGTCAAGGTCTTTCTTGCAGTGAGGGCCACACAAACTGAGCACAGCATTGGAGGAGTGGCCTCAGCAGTGCCCAGCACAGGGGGACGGTCACTGCCCTGCTCCTGCTGCCCACACCATGGCTGAGCCAGGCCAGGATGCCACTGGCCTTCCACTCTGGCTCATATTCAGTCCCTATCAAACAGCAGCTCCAGGTCCTTTTCCACTGGGCAGCTTTCCAGCCACTCTTTCTCCAGTCCATAGCATTGCACAGGATTGTTGGGACTGAAGAGGTGAGCCCAACACTTTGTTGAACATACAGAGGTGGCCCCAGTCCATTGATCCAGCCTGTTCAGATCTCTCTGCAGAACCTTCCTTCCCTCCAGCAGATCAACTCTTCTTCCCAGTTTGGTGCTGTCTGCAAACTGTCTGAAGGGACAGTCAATCCCCTTGTGCAAATCAGACAAAGACACTAAACAGGACTGGCCCATACTGATCCTGGGGAACACCACTATATATTCTATAACAAGGGAAGTTGTGCCCTACCTAGCCTTATCTTATCTAGCCTTAACTAAGTGCATCATTTACCTCTTTTCTTCTATCTGAGGAAGTATAAATGTTCACCTTTCCTTTCAGCAGCTACCATCCAGCAATATTGGACCAGGGAGATGAAACTGGAGGTCAACTAATTTCAGGTTTTCCTACTTTTATATGTATATTTACTGAAGTCAATAATGCCAGAGTCCAGACCTATTCCTTCATTTACAAAGTAGACTAGCAGAGATGATAGAAGAGGATGCCTTAAAAAAATGCAGCATGTTAGTCTGAGGGGTTTTTGGTTTGTATTGGTTTTGAGGGTTTTTTTAAAATTTTGTTTATAAAGCATGAGTCTTCACATGGCATAGAGATCTTGTGCCAAACATGGACATTAATCTACCTCTGTCAACATACCCATATTATAATACACAGGGGTGGATACGTAAGTTTACCCTATCATTTAATTCTCAACAAACTATCAAGAAGGAAGAACATAAACTGCTTCAACTATAGCAAAGGAAATGTTGAACACTATTAGCAGAGATTTGTTTGTTTACCAAAGCACTGCGTAATGACTCTGCCTTTAAATGTCATTTTTATGTCCAAAAGGATAAAAATAAATTAAAACTGTTTGGCTTTTTTATTCTTTATATTAATTAATTTTTTGACCATTGGGTAATTGCAGTGATTTGTTGCTCTTAGAGTGCACTGTGTTCTCATACTAGGACTGCTGAGAAAATATCCCCTGTACACTTATAATGAACAGGCTCAAATTGCCCTGAAATGTGACACATCATTGTTTCTCCCTTTACCAACTGAAAATAGGAACATTAATACATTTAAGGTTGGCTGAGGAGAACTACTGGCAACTCAAATGCCTTTAGATCAAACCCTTCCCCCACTCTTCCCGACATCAAATATTACTGCAGCTGAGTAAAATAAAGAACTATTCCTGCTCTTATTACGTGGCTATCTAGTGGTATTGAGTTCAAGGCCCCCTGTGTTACCCCTGTGAGATTTACAGACTAGGAAAGAAACACATCTCCAGAAACAGTGACTGAAGCTAGATCAATTCAAGCTGGAAATGAGACATTTATTTTTAATCAAAAACTATCAAGAAGCTAGACTCCATGTCTTATAGTTTTCCAAGAAAGCTCAAACTTATTTTTGTAAGAGGTTACTATTTATTCAGTTGTCAATTATTAGGCTAAATTCAAGAATAATTAATGATTTTTTTTGCATACAAAAATATCCAATATGCTGAATTGTTGGAGCCTCTGGACGTAAAATCTCTGAACAGGAGTTCACTATGTAGATAGTGGATGACAGGGTGAGATTATCATCCCTGATTTACAGATTAGGAAAATAGACTAAGGAGGCAATGCATTACAGATTTATATTTTAGTCCAAGAAGTTAACTTTTTTCTTCTGCATAACATTATTGAAGTTCGCCCTTTAAAAATACATATATTTAGGTGTATAGAAGTCTCTTGCATGCATCATTGTACAGTTTTTTTATCTCTCTGGTATTTGAACATGACACCTGACATGTAATGTAGAAGAAAGGATGTTGAACCACCAAGTCTGTGATTTAAACCTTGCTCTTTTTCTTCCCAGATATCTTGAGATTGGTGCTTACTGTCACATCATTACTGTCTGATTTCTTCTTCCTGTAGCAATAGAATCTCATTTGTTTATGGATTTCACCCTCACTCTAGTCAGCAGACTCCCTGTGCTCATTCCTTTTTTAGACAAATTAGTGTCAACATTCTTCCTG
Source organism: Prinia subflava (assembly GCF_021018805.1). NCBI lineage: Eukaryota > Metazoa > Chordata > Aves > Passeriformes > Cisticolidae > Prinia > Prinia subflava. The sequence goes on from NC_086249.1 coordinate 30,109,460, forward strand.
AAAAAGAAGCTTAATATTCATGTATAATTGTTCCTGCTGTGTTGAAGATATGTGTGCAACATTTGTTGTAAGGTTCAGCTTAGGAATTTAACAGCTGCATGTGTGAATTCTGGCCTAATCCCCACAGTCCCTGCCAGTACAGCAACTACAAGTCAGCATTTGCAGGCGTACAGCTGTCCAGCAGATATGACACTCTCTGGGTAGCTATTGCCATTAGGGATATTACAAGTTGAAATCAGCATTTCCTCATAGGCCAGGAAGCTGAAGTCTAAGACTCATGCATGCATTTTTCTTCCCTTGTATTTTTTAAATTAATACAAAGACCCCAGGCAGTCCTATTGTTCCTGCTACCACACTCTGCTGCTTCTCTGAATCATTTAGTATTTGGCTACCCCTTCTCCCTGCAGGTGTAAAACTGATCTACATTGACCCTAATTGGCTTAGAAAGTCTGCCAGGATCACAGCATAATATCACCTACCTATTTGCTTACACTGTGTTATTATATTAGATTGTAGCACAGAGCAAAAACTAATCAAATTTAAGACTTTTCAGGTAATGTAAAAAAGAAGAAAAAAAAAAAAAAAGAGTAGCAATGATAAATCTAATTTAAGAAAAGGTCCCAGATGGATCCTGATTGACCCAATTAACTGAGGACCTAATTTGGGAGCCTGATTACTGTAGGCACTGGCTGTTGTCAGAGGACAAAGAGAAGCCTCTATGGCTGGTTGAGACTGTCTTAATTCCGAATTGTTATCTCCACCTCTGTGGAGGTGCCTTTCCCTCTCCTTAGCTGTTAAAGGTTCCGTTTCCAACTAAAATGCCTCTGTTAGGTAGGTAAACATGGGTGAGACAAATCAGGGCTTAAACAGAGGTGAAAATTTGAGTGGAAGTAATTGTGTAAAGAACATGAACAACAGCAGTATGACTGGATTCCATTTCACATGTAGCTGATCCTGAAGTTTTTGATGATGCCTATCAGAGACAAGAATTCTATTGACCTCTTCCCTGTGTCCTCACCGAGCTTGATGTAACCATCCATGCAACTGACTTTCAGGTATTTCGGCAAAACTGAGTCTTCTGTTAGACAGAGATTTTTTAACAATTTGTTTTTTCTTTTTTTAGTCAGAGATTGTGAGAGAATGAGATGTTAAATGTTAATGACTCAAATAATCAGCCATTTACAAAAACAGCAGGGTACTTTGCTGAGGCCAGATTTGTACCTCCCATGACTGAATGGGATGAGGAGAATTTTTGGCTGTGTGGTGATGAAACCTCTGATCTGCATAAGAACAGACCAGGTGTAGAAGGGGTGCTCTCCCATCACTGGAAAATGACCACGATAAACTGACCTTTACTTAGAAACAAGCTGGGTTTTGAGCCAGGCAAGGGAAAAGGACAATAAGAAGCACATCCTGTAAGGTGAGGTAATGCTTTTCATCATGTCGATATCCTCCCAATGAGGCTCAGGTGCAAAATTCCTCCCTGGAGGAAGTATTGGGATATTCACATGTAGGCCGGAAAGTGTTTATCCCTTCTGATGGGGCATAACTGGTTCCACTACACTGGCATAAAAGGCAGCTGTCGTGTCTTAGAAGGACTCATAAACTACCAAAGTGTCCCCAGACAAACTTCTGGGGCGTTCTACCAGAGGACTGCAGATGAGGCACTGTGTTACATCAGACAGTGTAAAACTCCACTGCCATGGGAGGTACCTGGTCATTCCCACCTGAACTTGAGCATGTGTAACCCATTAAAATTTGTATTTTGTGGTCTTCCTCCATCCCCAGTAGCATCATCTCAACCAACAAACATTGAAATTGCAACAATTGAACCTTGTCACTGCATTCACGGATGGTGATATCTTTCCACTATGTGCTCTTATCCTTTCTTTCTCCTTCTTTCTTTTCCTTATATTCTTATTATTTTATAATTTTATATTGTTATATTTCTATAGATAATAATCAAAATGCCTACATAGCTCCTTTCAATTGCAACTAAATTGTTCTAAAATAAACCCACCATACCTATATAGATGATATAGATATAGCTATTAGAAACACCAGTCATTCAGTGCCATTTCACTCTATCCTGACCCAACAGATCTATTGAAAAGAACCTGAGTTACCCCACTTCAGGGGCAGGTCATAACAGAGAATGTGCATCCATGTACATCAGAACTGAAAATGCTGGGCTAAAGGTTATTTTTGTTATGTGGGTCAGTTCTCTGGTTACCCACACTGGGAAAACACAGACAGGAATAGGTCTCAAATTTTCACTCTTATGTAGGTTTCCAGGCCTCAGAATTTGTGTGTGAGACAGAAACATTTGTGTAAGTATTTGCTTTGGTTTAGGAAATCAGACAGGATTTGAACCAGAGGCCACATCACACACCAGAAACTCAGGTGTTAACAGTGGCTAACCCATGCAGAGGCAATCTTCCACAGAGTATTAATCAAGGCACAGATTGATAAGCCAACTGAAGGTCATACTCCATTTGACCCCACAACTCCCATTTGGGGTCAAATAGGAATCCTGTTAAATAGGAAGCCAAGACATTAGTTTCAAAGAAAAGAGAGCAAAGTTTCTAGGTGAATGGGAAGACTGAAGCTATTTGAAGAACAGGTATCTGTCACTTCACATTGATTTTCCACTGGTTGCTATACTAACCTAGCTTCATTGTGCTCTCACTTTAGATTCATAAATGGAGTAATTGTGCTAAGGTGGCTTATGATCCAAACATAAGCAACAACAAAGATGTGTTGTTTATGCTCCTGCCTGTAAAAACTTGACTTCACTTAATAACAGACTTATGTTACTTAAATACTTTAATTTTAAAGTTGTTTGAACATTTTGAGGACTGGCTTCACTTGACTGAAAATGACTTTGCACCTCTAGAAGTTCAAATGGGATAAATGACAGCAGCTTAAAATGGTTGAAAATTGTTCCCTTGGAAAGTATATTTTCCTGATTCATGAACTAACCAGTGAGAAGAGGGAGAAGTGACTTATTGTGAGCTACCATGCTGAGACCTGTTTTATGAGCTAACAACATACTGAGGGGAGAAAGCCTTATTTTAAAATCAATGCTGGGATAAGATCCAAGATACCTTTATCTCACATTCCTTCTCTGTGGAAGAAAACCCAGAACCATGGGGTAAACCAGAAGAAGTAGGATGCTTTTGAAAGCCTCTACATAGGTATTCTAACAGTTTATTCTAGGAGTCTTCCCTAACTATAGGGAGAACCTCATCACTGTGTTAGGTGCCAGATGATTCTGGATCTCTGCTCACTGAATGGGCAGCTGCTTGGAAGCAGCCACTTCAGTACATGTGATATGAGGAACATGTCTGCATAGGTGCTGTAATTACTCAAAGTTTCATAGTCGATTCCTCTGACCTCTCACACTGCAGTTTTCTTTTTTGAAGTTTGTATTTGTTGGTAAAGGTAGGATTTTTTTTTCTTGAGAGCATTTTGGCTGCCACTACCTATAGACATCATTTGCTTTCATTCCATTACAAGGAAACAAATACTTTTTCTACAGTTTGCATGCCGTTTGTCAAGTCTATTTTTCTGTCAGTTAAGAGCAGCTTCAAGAACACAGTCAAGAGCAGAATATTACGAGACTGTGTGACCAGACACAGCCCAATCCTGCTCATTTAGCAAATGAGGTAAAAAAAAAGAACCTCAACAACTACCACCAAACCAAACTCACAAAACCCCAATAAACCAAAAAACCTCCAAGCCACAGAACTTCAGCACTCCATGGTTTCCAGAACTGAAATATTTGACTTCACGACTTGAAAGTTCTTTTACTATATTCATGTGCGTGTAGTAGGAAGGATGTTACATAAATATAGATTATTCTATAAGCACACTGAATACAGTAAAACAAATGCAAGTTTATGCAAAACTATCTTTAACAGAATGCTTTTGCAGTTCACACAAAACATAAAACCCTATATTTGGACACAAAGCATCTTCTGCTGCAAGTTACACTGTAATTTAGGAAGAACATAATTTTGTGATTTAGAATTGGGAAATTTATTATAGCCTCAAGTACTGAATCTCAAAAATAAATATTCAGCAATGAAACGCAAGTGATTTCACACCATTGATCATGTGGTACAAAATGCAATCAGTTGGCTTTTAATAGGCAAAAATATAATTAAAGGAAATTATATGCAATCTTTCTGTTTAGTACATCTATACACGCACACACACAATAGGCAGACTGATAACTCTTTAACTTATAGCTATCTCTAGAAAATTATGGCACAAATGACTTCTTATTTGTCACATAATGAGAAAACTTTGTGCTTATACAGTGATTTCAGTTCAAAACCTTTCTAAACTGTGCCAGGCAGTGCCTCTATTTTGGATCCTTTAGATGTCAAAGATTTTATAAGACACAGAAAAGCTTGAGGTAAGAAGCAAGCAAATGAACACCCCGAAGTAATGTCAGAAGCTGTGACAGAGCCAAGGAGAAACAAAGTAGTGAAGACATCATCAAGGACCAGGGAGCATAAAACATCTGTCTGTTCACATCCATCCACTGAACTTAAGAAAATCTATCCCCAACACACAATAGTCTAACTCATTCTTAAATGCCTCTAATGACAAAGACTCAGCAAACTCCCTAGAAAGCCTTCCTTGTGCTATCAATTAATTAATTATTCAATCTATTAATTATACTAGTACCAGTTTCTGGTAGTCATTTTCTAAGTGGTTTTACATTGTTGTTAATTATATTGGGTAATTTTACTGGAAAATTCTCCCGATCTGATGTTCTCCATCAGACAGGAGTTCATCTTTTCAAACTGTTTTGCACCCTCCATGTGACAATTTCTGCTGGGCTGTGTTCCTCTGGAATTTGTGTATAACAGTGCCAAATGGGACTGTGTGAAAATGCTTACCAATGTCAAGATATATCAAGTCTTTAGCTTTTCCCTTGTCCACTAGGCAATTACCCTGCCACAAGAAGAACTTGGATTGATTTGATATGACTTTTCTTTTTTTTTCTTGACAAATCCATGTCAGCTATTCCCTATCACCTTGTCTGCAGAGTGCATCCAAACTAATTAACAAGCTGTTCCAGAATATTTCTGGTATCGAGGCTAAGCTGATGCACCTAGGTCCTACCACCTACCTGATTTTTAAAAATAGGTAGAATGTCTGTCCTTCCTCATTCCTTAGGGAATTCACCTCTTTCTCATGTGTTTTTTAATCACCAATGTCTCCTAGATTTTGTCTGCTTCTTTGAGCAGAAGAATATAATATATATATTATATATATATATGATATATATTTTATATATTTTATATATATTATATATAAAAAAAGAAGAATATTATATATGCTTTCATATAATATGAATTAATCTAACTTACTTTAATATTGACTGGCCTAAGTCTATGTCTATAGACTTAGCATTTCCAAACCCAGGTTTTAAAAACAACCTGAGTTTAGGTTAAAAAATCCACTTGTAAATTTTTGTACAACATTAACAGACAGTGCATATAGTATCCTTCATAAACTGTTGAATATTCTGAACATTGTATTTAAGTGACATTCAGTTCTAATTGTGAAAGGAAGTTGAATTTGGAGAACTCCTTTCCTGTCTGTTTGCTCCTGCTCTCACGAGTGTGTGTGCCAGCACAAGGCTGAATACATATTTGTCTTGGTTGGGAAAGACAGGTATCTGTCAGGGAAAACTGGAGTTTCCCTTGGAATGGAGAATGTAAAACCCCCTCCCTCCAAATTATTACAATTTTGCAATTAGGAGCTTTCAGGCAAAAATATGGGAATAGGAACAACAGTTCTTTACTAGGAATATTAAAAATACAAATGCAGTAGTACAAAAAAAAAAAAAAACCAAACAAGCAAACAAACAAAAGTCCTAGAAAATCCTGATGGAGTCAGAGTTATAACCTGACATCCTGTTGGCCAGGGTGCTGGGAGCAGTACAAATAAATCTTCCTGGAGTAGCAGATGTGGTTCAGTTGGAGTAGAGATGATCCTGTAGAAAAAAACAAGGTCTAGTACTGGCGAGGTGGGTCCCCTGGTTTTAACAGCTGGACTATTATCAGAAGGCATCCATCCTCCTCCCCACTGGAGTTACAAGAGATAAAGAGAAAAAAAACATGTCCCCAACTGGTTTCAACAGATGAAGTAGAATACACATTTTTTTTTGTTACATAACCCAAGACAGTATTATACAGATGCAGGTACACAAACAATGCACAAATGCACATGTACCCAGCAACTCCAATCAACAGAGAGCAGTGCCTTTACTGGAAGCCATAAATGCACCAGCAGCCCTCTCATCATGGTGAACAGCACTCGGGTCTGACCCTGAAGCTCCTCTTCAGGCGATACGGGTTGGAGCTTGCTTTCAAACATACACATGACTTCACTTTCACAACTCATGGACGTATCTGAGGGTCCCTCGGGCCCTGGCTCTGTGGGCATGTCCTGGAAAAATGCCTAGACATATGGACAGCCAAAGGAGGCTGTGACCCTCTGGGAAGTCCCTGGTGGAGCAGATTTTCTGGCAGGACTTGTGACCGCACTGGGGACAAACATTGGAGCTGTTTGTGAAGAACTTCAGCCACCGGGAAGGACTCACATGGAGAGTTTAATAGAGGGCAGTCTTTTGTGGGAGGGACCAGAGAGCAAGAGTGTGAGTTGTTCCTCTGAGGAGGAAGGAGTGGCAGAGACAGCATGTGCTGAAATGACCACAACACCCATTCCATATCTACCTGTGGCACTGACGGAAAGGAGGTAAAGAAATTGGGAATGAAGTTGAGCCTAGGAAGGATAGACAAGTGGACGGAAAGTGTATTTCCCATTATCTTACTCCATTTTGAGTGGCAATAAAATAAATTAATTTCCCCAAGCCAAGCCTGTTATGCCCATGACAGTAACTGATGAGTGACCTCTCCCTGACTTTTATCTCAACCGATGAGCGACTTGTTATATTTTCTCTCCTCTGACCAGCTGAGGAGGGAAGTGGCAGAGCAGCTTTTGTTGGCAACCTGGTATCAAGACAGCGTCAAACCACCACAACCAGATGGACATACGGGAGAAGATCCTGCTTTAATGAAACTGGCCTCTTTTATCATCTCCTTTCCATTATCGCACACCCACTTTGAATAGATTTTCCTATCCAATTTGATCTTTTAATTTCCCTACTTTTAGCCCCTCCCCTAATCCTCACATGGAAAGGTCCACATTCTCTCATTTTCTCCTGAATATTCCACATTTTCTTACCTTGCCTGTGAGACCCATGATGATCTTGTTTCCTCAGTGTTATCAGCCTCTAAGCCTCTAAGATCTCTAAGGCTAGGCTCCAGTGGTCTTTACTGATTTGTGAGCTCCAGGATTTGGTATTTTCTCTCTTATCTCCCATTTCTTAGTTTCTGCATCTAGATATTTAGTTTATAATTTCTCCTCTCACTGCTGGAGGAGTTGGTTTGTTTGTTTGATTATATGGACTAGTTGTTAATGGATACCACCATAAGTCAGTTGTCTCTCAAATCTAGATATCCAGAAATCTTTTGTCCTATAACTTTATATTAATATAAAGACAGAGTTACTAATTCTTCAGGATCTTAGTTTGTTGATTCTTTGCACTGTGATGGTTGCATGAATGACTTTCTTTCTACAAGGACATAATTATCTCTAACAATTAAAGCTTTCTATAACTTTATTGTGATTATATTTAATATTAGGGATCAGAAATAAATCAAAAACCTATATTTGTAAGATTTTATATAAGATAACCTGTCTTTCTTATTAAACTATCTATCAACATAATGTTATTTAGTTACAGTTTCTTCTGAAGTTGTCAGAGATCGATGGTTAACTACTGCCTTTAAGAGTTTCAAACCATCTTGGTGAACTTGTTGTGGGCTATCATTTTATTTTCTTTCTATTTATTTCACTCTAAGAGTCATGTTGCATTGTGATACACCAGATTTCCGCTGTGAGTAACTTTACAATAGAAATGCAAAATTTTTGAGCACATGAAATGAATAGAATAAATAGAGATAGCAGCATATCAGAGCCTGTGAGAAATATGATTTCTCACTAGGATATGGTTTCTCAGACTAAAGGCAAAATAATGATCAGCTCTTAAGTGTGTAACTTCAGCCATCACAGTCAACTAAACAGACTTGATGCATCTCTTCAGCACCCTGCCCCCTGAGATATGTCAAAATGTAATTTTGTTATATTAGTTCTATTTGTGGCAAATTTTTTTTATAATAAAGGCATTTTATGAAGAAATGTTAGGGTCATGTGAAGCCCTGCATATAAGGGAGGATGTATAGAAGAGAGTTTAGCACATCTTTGTTCTAATAGACAGAATGGGTCTGCAGATGAGATGCAGCCCACACTGAACAGAGTTAATGAGGTGCCAGGGAAGGCTATAATCCCTTCCTAGGCATCTTCTTTATCATCTCAATATCCATCTGTGACTCACCATGTCTGGAGGTATCTATAGAAATGGATTTCTTAGGACTAGGCAGAGTTAGGTTAATGGTTGAACTCCATGAACTTTGGGGTCTTTCCCAACCAACATTTTTCTGTGAGTCTATTCTTCCCCTCAGTAACTCCTTTTGAAGCATAGTAGCTTTCTTTTAGATGAAAAAAAGAAATCTGTCAAAAACCTATAAGCAATGAGGATTCACTATAAACAAGGCATTAATAGATTTGTGATTTCTGGTGTCTACAACTGCTTTTATTCATTATGTACTAAATGCATGAGAGGGTCTGAAATAAGTCTTATGAATAAAGCAATATTAGGAAGTTTTCATGTAATGTATAGCTATTCCTTATAAAATTATACTAATTATTTTTATTTATCCATAGTGAATTCTTCACCCTTTTGATCCAACAGAACTCTGTGTTCAGAGTCAATATGAATCCTCCACAGTTCCCTATAGCTCAAAACCCCTTGGGGATCTTAGAGCAGGGTGTAACTTACCTAACATTAACCATTCAGACATCAGGTACCACACCTAAGAGATTTGTGCAGGCTTTCTCAATTGCCAAGTATGTTCTAAGGACACCTTGTCCTGGGTATCTCAGACAGAATCTTAGTAGTTGATAAATTACTTTCTAGGGGTGTTCCTCTCCCTGCATGGGCTATAGATGGAGCCTTGTCAACTAGCCCAGACAGGTAGCTTAACTTTCATAAGGTTAAATTTAAGGAAAATCGATCCAGTCTTTGTGACTAGCAATCCAACATTTTTTTTTTATTTACTGGATTACTTCATTAATTATAAAGTTTTAGGGAGCAGTGAAGTTCATTAAAAAAAAAAAAAAGTAGTCAAGCAAATTATTTTGTTTAGCCTTTTAATAGGAATATCACCCAGCTCAGATTTTGAAGATGTAATACCTACTTTTCAAATCTGACAAAATATAAATCCCTAAAATACAGAATCTCTTTTACTCCAGTTTATGTTGTTTTCTGAGTTTGGGGGCATCATGCTCTTAATATTAGTGCTGCTTCTGAGAGGGTAAATGAGAGCATAACTAACTGTAATTTCAGTATCAGAGACATCCAAAATAATTTTGCTTTTACTCCTTATGCTGTCAGCTTTGACACCAAGTTTCTTATCCTCACTTCTTCCTGCTCTGCAGGCTGTCATTCTTATTTGAAGAAACTTATACTTTTTCTATCATATCATAAAAAGGAGAAACAAAGAAGGTTGATAGAAAATAAGTTCACTGCTTTCTGCTACGATTTACTTGGTTGTAGTTACTATGATCTCATATTCTTCTCCATGACCTTCCTGATGCCAAACTTGCTTCAACCTGGCATTCTGGTGTCATCAGCATTGGCATTTACTGAAGAAGCACCTGGCAGTCAAAAGGTACATTCCTCTGTCTGTGTGGGCTTGTTTTAAGTGAGAAAGGCATTGCCAATATTCATTTAATTGTCATCACTTTTGCAGCAATCATGAGTTGATTTGAACACACAGAAATGACAGATTGAAACGCTTGTTAAAAAGTTTTGTTGTTTCATATCCTTGCAGATATTTGGTATAAGCATAATTTCCATGTGTCTATTACCCAGAAAAAAAAAGCTGAATGAAATTAACAAGAATGGTTTGAATTTGCCTGATTAAAAAGAGAAAAAAGCAAAACAAAAAACAAAACAACATATCACTAGATTATAAATTCATCTAATTTGATAACTCGCTGTGGGGTTAGGTTTGGAAATGCCTCCCAATTATCATTCTTATTCTTTTAAGAGTATGCTGTCTGTTTCCGTTGTCCTTTTTCCACACAACTTTCCATTCTGAATCATCACCTGAATTTGCAAATAATGAACTAAAACATCTTACACTGTAAATGAGAGCAGCTCCACTGAAGTAGAAATATCATTCATAATTTTTATGGACTTACAGGGCTGAAGTGTAGTCTTAGAGTTGACAAGGTGACTTTAAAATCTGCTAGTTTTCTGTTTCAAGATGGTGCAATGCATGATTTTGATGTTATTAAATGATGGTGAAAGGGGGTATTATGTATGGACAGTGGACACATCCAGCCATTGATGGGTACTGGGACATGACTCAGAACTAAACATTACAAATTGTTGAATATTTATTGCCAAATGGTCCTTTGGAAATCCTCGTGGGGCTGTCTCACAGTAGTGGTCACTCTCATCAAAATGAATTATTAATTATTCACCTGCTAGAAAACTTGCATGATGATAGCCTTGTGAAGCTTTTCTTTGGGAAGAAAAACAGTCACAAATTACAGTATCATGGTAAGCCTGAGAAGTTCCAGATCTAAGTCATGTTTTAGTCATGTCCCAGTTCATAATCCACATTTCTGCCCATGTCACCAGCAGGGCTGGTTTCTGTTTGCGTTCTCAGAGAACACTCAGCATAGTTTGATTGCAGAAAACATAAAGCTGGGACATCCTATCCTTTACTTGATCAGCTTTTATTTAGAGACACGTGGAAAAAGTGTGTGTTATGTGAGTTAGCTGTTCTGGTCTTGGAATACATGCATCCTGTGGATATGTTTCCTAATGGCCACACAGAGGTGAAGCCTAAGGAAGTGCTTTTGCCTTTTTTTTTTTTTTTTTCCCTTAAGCTCAAATCATTCCACTTTACATGGGATCGATGCACATTCATTTGGCACAGAAGACAGAACGAGTCTGATTATAATGTTTGATGGATTCATCTGGGAGACAAAAATGACCAGGTACTCCACTTTGCGAATACTTTCATATTCAGTATTGATTAGATTAATGAAGAGTCTTCAGGTCTCTGTTTTCCTTCCCAAAGGCTTTACATACCAGGCTCTAGAGTGAAGTTCGAGTTTCCAGTTTATAAGTGAAAAAAGAAAGCACATTAACCACATGGAATGGGATGACATCTGCTTCATCCTTCTAAAAACAAAAGTCTTGTGAATGGCACATGTTCCATTCCAATAGTGTTCCAACTATTTTCAGCTAATTACTCACATGCTGAATAATGAAGACTCTTTATGATATCTAAAGAATAAATATGAATTAAGTACATGAAAGAGCTCAGAAATAAAAGTGAATCTCAACTGAAGACAATGTCCTGCTTCCAGACGAAGATCTAGCACTTGCATTTGTAGGTGGATTAAGGACTTGCTGCTGTTCCCAGTGTTAGCTGTGATGCAGGTGATGAACCAGTTGGCTTCCCCAGCATTCAGATTACCATCTTGCAGTTTGAACTCTCTCTGAACTACAGAGGTAGCCAAAGCACCTCAAACTGTGCTGTCGCTAGACACTTAGCTTTAAAATTTAGCACAGCAATAATCAGAACTGTCCTTTTGTTGATCCACTCCAATTTGAACTTTGTGAAAAGGGGAAAGGGAACAGTCTTCTGTATTTAATTACAAATTTTTTCTCCTCTTTTTAAATATTACAGAACTTAATTTATAGAAAATCCCTTGAAGGCTGCTTTCTGATCATCCATCATGTTTTTAAGGTGCTCTTAGCTGATGCCCCAAGAAAAGGAGTCACAAGGAAAATATATCTGACATGATATGGAAAGCTCTAAGCATGTTGTAACCCACAGTTGTCCTTTCCTGGACAAGACAGAAAAAGTTATTCCAGTAAAATATATTTTTCAAATATAAATTTGATCTTTAAAAGCTAGCAGATAGATAACTGAATGGAAAAGGATAACATCCTTAAATGTTTTGTTTACACAGGGAAACAATGACATGAAGCTTGAGCCCTGAAACAATTGACTGCAACGATGCAAAACAACCACAAGGTGGAGAGAGACAGAGCAGAATTGCAAAGATGAATCTTGATATAAAAGCAGATTTAAAATTATACAGCATTCCCACTGGAATTTTCTTCTGAAGGGGAAGGCATTGGCTTAGTCAACAATTGTTACATGATGGTTATTGATTTGAATGGATGATTTTGTCTTAAGGCCAACCTCTGTCAAAAACAAATGCATGGTCTGCTTAAAGAAACTGCTCCGAGCATGCAATGGCAGCTAGAAATATGCTAACAGGCAGATTTAGCTGAAGAAATGATTAATGGAGACTGCAAAGACCTTGTAAGAAAATAACTTTTGGTTTTAGAAATACAACAGTTCCTCAAAGAACACACCAAGAGCCTGTCCTTTACTCTTCACTGTATTTATTTTCTCTTCCTCATATTTCTCAGCACAGAAAATATGTCAGAGGCCTTTTATTATTAGAGAAAGACCAAAAGGTACAAGTTGTATAGCTGACTCAGGAAAATCTAAATCTTCCTTCATTCTGTGAGTCTCAAATTGTGTGAAAAATAATTATCATTAAATTGTAAAGATGTTTTAATTCAAGTACACCAAAGGATTTTCTGTATTCAGTCCTAACAAAGAAATAAAAGTGCCTAGGGAATTGTTTCAAATCCTCCAAAGAGTATGCTTACTTGTTGTATATTTGTATATCATTTTCCAGATTTCTGTTATGACAATAATTTGGGATGTTGGATATGTAAAGTTATGTGCATTTATTGCTTTGTAGCATACTGTGCATTCAGTTGGTTGCCAAAATGCATGTATTATTCTGTCCATGAACAGCACAAATGGTCCAAGTAAAAGCAGAATCATATAACCTCTATTTTCATGAAATGAGTCACCAGATCCATGATCTACATGCATTTTAATTTCTAAAGCAGATAACCTTGTATCTTCCAGAGACAGTTGCTATCTCATTAAAGAGAATAAACAAGGTATTTTGTGATTTGATTCCTTTAGGAATAAGGATCATACATGATCATGCTCTTTCAGTATGTGCAGGTGTTAAGTCTGGAAGTTCTCAGCAATTCTCAAACTCATTGTCAATTTCAGATATATCAGCATTCAAATGTGTTGGTACCTACAAACCTCATGAAAATTGGTACCCAAACACACAAGTTTCCATGGAAAGAAATTATTTGGCATGAGCATTTGCCATGCAAGACATTGAGGAATCAATATGGGACAGCTCTATTACGAATGACCTAGAGTAAGAGAAAAATTCAGGTTGACCTCACACCTTATTAAAAGTGAGAATCTATTCTTCAGTCGAGGTTCTGTCATGTGCAATCAAAAAGAAAAATAATTACAAAAAAAATAGACTCCTACCTTTCAGTACTCCCAAAATTTTATGAAGCCATTGCTTCCTCCCCTGCCCCCTCATTCCTGATGCCTAAGAATATGTAGATTCTAGTGGAAACTTTAATTTCATTTATTTATAAATGGAATCAGCCATAAGATACAGGTTCAGAGAATGCAAGGCTTCCTTAGTTGATGACAGAACTTCTTGTTTAGTGCATGAATTTAGTTTTCAGTGCTTATCACTTTGTCAGGCTATTTAAGTAGCAGCTACCACCTAAGAAGAGTTTATCAAAACTATGATAAAACTGTCATAGATTTTGATAAAAGCAGTAAAAGCAGATAGAATCAGCAAAATGGAATAAGCTACTCTCAGATCAGCTAGGAAGAAAGGATATTTCAAAGAGTATTTTTACACTGAAGCAAAAGAATATACAGAACATCCTAAAAATCTTCAAATCTTATCTTTACATGATCTGTAGAAGGACAGCTGTGCCTGTATCCTGCATTGACTTTGTTATCCTTCCTATAAGAAGCTATTTATCAGCATTGTCACAATAATAATTCCTTCCAATATTTTTCATGCATCTAAAACTCAGAAGAATGGTTTTCAGATAGATCTTTGGAAGAATCTAGATCTTGGATTATCTTTTTCTTAATAAGAAACTCACTTTCAACTACTTGTTTACTTCAAAAAATAAGATCTTAAATGTTATTTATGTCTGGCAGTAATCTTAAAGAAATTTAAAAAAATATTCATGGACCCAGTTATTCTGAGACTAAGATATTTTTTGCATTTTTCTGGACAGTATTTGTTATTTGTGGAGTGCTGTATATGTTTCATTGAATTGTGTCTTTTAGAAATATAAAAAGATTCTACCCCATTTTTAGCTGACCCTATGACAAGTGAATTGTCAGTGAATTTCATTCACTCCTCTTCAAAACACCTTATACATCTCAAGTTTACAAGTTAGACAGTCTTTGATACTTAGTACAGTGTTCATTATTTCTTATTGTCAGTCCATTTAATATTCTCGGAATGTCTTTCTCTGTCTTATCACATGCTGCTTAGTACCTATTTCTACCCAAAAGATTTATGCAATCATTCCTTTAAAAATATAATAATATTGTTGCAAGGAAGGAATAACGAAAATTTTAGGACAGATATTCTCATACATTTCAGTCTCTCTCCTATCTTCTCTCTGCTGATTTCCAGGACCTTCCCATCACTCCTCTGACCTCTTTCCACCCCTCTCCCATGTGTGCAAAGAACTGTCAGGAAAATTACCTGTGGCCTAAACTTTTAAGAGCTTAACTCGTCCCAGAAAGTGAGCCTGGTGTCCCCCAGGGAGAGAAAATGCTGTTGTTACAGATGCTTCACTACATCCATCTGAATTAGCTCTACACACCTTTTTACAGGGTAGAACTCAAGGGAGAAGACAAGAAGCAAATTCCTCCCAAACATGAGGGGCAAGCACAAGGTAAATAAACAGACTTTCATGCTAAAAATATATTCTGCTCTTCACAGTATTGTCAGAGAAAAAAGACAGAAGGAAGTGGACAGGCAAGAAAGAGAAAGAAAGACAAAGGACTGATAACATGTTTCTGTGCTTTCTTTTCTGCTCTGGGCCCAGCATTGAACTAAGAACTGATAGAACCAAATTTGCTAAAAAAAAGAGAGAGAGCTAGTAACTACAGAAAAGTCCCAGTATTTTTGGTCTATGCCACTCTAGGCTTAGTCTTTTTGTTGTAGGGATTGACTCTTAAAAATGTTATGGACTTGTGAAATATTTCCCTATAGAACAGATTCCTGTTTTTCATATAAACCAGATGCCTTTTTCCTAAAGAAATGCAAATAAACTTTAATATCTACAAATGTGCTTTCATTCACTCCCCTTTCCCAAGTCAAGTTTCAAATAAACATTCCTTTCCCAAGAGTTAAAGAGTTGCTACTTAATCTCAAATTCAGTGTGGTATATATCCTAGGTATATTTATGTCTAACCATTCACATTTAGAAGTATTTATTGTACCTTTTATTTGTGTATTATATGTGTCCATGTGTATATCCTTGGTGTCTGATCCACAGAAACTGTAAATCCTGTTCTGCTCCAGAAACAGAGCAAGAGGTTTTGTACCACACAAGAGATATGCTGCAGAAAAACAATTGGGTATAATCACTTGCAGGTATATAAATGCATTACTATAGCATTTTTTATATATTCAGCACATTTTGAAACTAGCTAGCTTGTGTCCTGGCAGCAAGGAGCTGCTGCAGCAACAGCAGATCAAAGCAGGTTTCAGATGATTTCATGAGGTAACACAGATTATTTCACTCCAGTGCTTCAATGGCTGCATCTGACTATCTAGTCCTATGATTCTGTAAATCTTCTTGGTGAATTCATTGTCCTTTACCTCATTTTGAATCCTATATGTTCAAGATTTAATGTGTGAGCCTGCCTAAAATGAGGCTGTGAAAATTACAACAAAAAATATGTGGATTAGATTTTATTGTTATAATTTTAGTGGTTTGAGAACAAAAACAATCTTGTGGACTGTGTATTTGCATCTCTTTTTACCATCATGAAAGAGTGAAATTGCAACAGGGTTAAAGGTAGGCTGTTGTAGATTCTATCTTTTTAAAATTATTTTTAGATGTAAAGATAAACAATAATTGAACTGACATTTCAGGAAGATGTTTTTAAGGCATTTATTAATCTGGATAGCAGGAAAATTCAATTTCCAATGGCCTTTCTCTTGTGTAGCCTTTACAGACATTGAAGTCCATAAAGAAGAAATTATAGAGCAATTTGGGAATTCAGCAGCAATAGACCTGCAGAACTGGATGATATTTACCAAAGAGATCAGAAGAAATGCAGTGAAACTGGCACTAACACAATATAAGCTTACAGATCAGAAGTACTCCTAGCTGTAAAAAGGTCTTTTTAAGCTATCTCTTTTCTAGGAAGGATAGTCCATTGAGGATGGAGAAGCAGAATCTGGCCATTTTAGTGTTGTATTTTCTAGTTTTCTTGTCTCTCTAGCTACTATTGGTTGCATTTGGAAAACCCATGTTCCAGCCCCTGTTTCAATCCATGCTTTTTAATGTTTTATCTAAATTTGGAGCAAAATCCAAACCAGTTAATCAGACACTACAGGACATTGGAGTGAAAAACACAACATGATAGCTCTTCCTGGGTCATGTATCTGTAATTCTATAAAATTTGATGATTGGATATGGAAGTGGAGATCAGTGCATTGGATCTGTTTACTCCTTTGCTCTGAACAGACCAGGTGTGTGTAGAACTATGAAAAATGTGTAACTGAAGTCCCAACAGCATTTTTCAAAAAAGTACACAAATTTAAGGGTAAGTGCATGGCCACAACAGCAGAAACACACAGAAAGGCTGTTCCGCATTCCTGATTCATGGTTTGTGGAGGTTTATATGACTGTGTTTCTGAAAGTGCGTCTGGAAACCCTGGAGGTACATCATATCTGCTCCATGAAAAAGGCAGGATATTCAGTATCACCAGGGAAAAGACTGAGTTTGGGATTTGCATTTTTATTGACCTTTTTCAGTTTTCGTATAATTTCAGTGGCAAATTCATCATATTGAGTGACTGAAGTTCTTCAAGTTGTACTAAACTTTGAAGGCTTTCAATACACTCTGCTACAATTTGTAAAGCAGTTCTACTCCCAGTTAGCATCAGTGCTGGCACAACTCATCCATGGAGAAGCCAGAGACAGAGAGCTGGTTCATACAGGAGACTGCTGTAATGGAGCCTTTACATAAATGCTTAACTTCAAGCAGCATAATTTTAACCTTATGTTTAAATCAACACCTATACAAGGAGAAGTTTCCTGGATCAGAGAAAGATTACTAGTAGCCTGAAGAACCTGGAAAGCTTGAAGATTTCAGAGGCTCCTCTCTCAAAAAAGAACTATACTTACACCCTGATAAGCCATATACACGTGCAGAAAAACTTAAACATCATATTTATGATTTTTTTCTTTTGGTTATTATTAGCAATTAGGATGGATACAGACCTTAAAATCTCTGCTTTCTTGATCTTAATGGTGTCTAGCTTATTTTCTTAAAATCAAAATTCACATCCCAAAAAGCATCTGGTTCATACTGCCCCAAGTTTATGGAACTTGTAGGCAAACTTGTAGAGTAAAGGGAATTTTTTTTTCCACCTCCTTGCCATTTAGACTGTTGCGTAAATGGCACTGGGGCATTACATTTTATGGTTGTTACTGATCTACTCAGACATTCCTGTGCCTGCCATTGCTGTGTAAACTAAGGTCAGATTGAAGTTTCTGGTTGTTTATTTAGGATTTTCTTTGTCCTGTAAGAGTTAAAAATGTAAAATTTGTTTTGTTCTATTCAGCAAGTTCCTGTGCAAGAATGTGTGAGTGCAGGTATTTTCTGAATATTACAATACTAAAAGCTTTCAAAAAAGTTTGATATTGAGAAGTCTAATATTAAAGATAGTCTACAACCTCTAAGCTCATCTAAATCCTATGTTATCTAGAAAGAAATATGTCTAAAATTACAGCCACAATTTTAACCCTATTTAACCTAAACTGAAAAGCTCATGCCAGGTAATTCTAACTCTTAACACAAAATTTGAGTTTAAATCCAATTCAGAATTTCCTGATTCATTCATTCTATCATAACCTCTAGAAAGTAAAGAAACAATAAACATTAGAGGATTAATATTGAAAGCCTATTAAGAGAGCTGGCTCACTCTTAAAAAACAATTTAGTGTTTCATAACTGGAATTGGATTTAGTAATATTTGCCATTGGGAACGAGCTTTTGCTTCTACAAATCTAATTCCAACATACAAAATATGCATCTCTTTTTATCTCAAATGCAAATAAATTGCACCATTTAGGCTCTGAATTTAATGAAAAAGATGTTTTGAAGTCTTAATCATAATTACATTCCAGAACTCCAAATAGAGCTTTACATGTGCAACTTTGTGCAGACCTTGACTCAGAGACTGATTCAGATTTGTTTCTGGTCATCAACTGTTTTCCCATGGAGAAGATTTTGTTTGTTTGTTTGTCTGTCTGTCCATCTGCAGTGTGAAACTCAACTAAGGTTTGACATTTGGTGTGGGGTCAAGTCACTTGAACCTAAAACTTCCTCTGGCTCCGTTCAAATCAGTCTTTCACTTTATGAGCTTGCCCCTCTTCCAGATGGAACAATTTTGGAAACAAAAGGTAGTGCTACAAATGCCTAGCTAGAGACAGAGATTAGTAACCAGTTCAACATTTTTCTAAAACATTTTTGCTGCTGTAACCCCATGACCTCACACATACAATTCATTCTCTAAGGCTTTTTACTAGAGTCTGTATCAGTAAGGTTAAAGCCGTTATCTACGGCTCTCTCTGGTGCCTTTTTTCAGGCACCAGAGAGAGCCGTAGATATGTGGTAGGAAAGCAACCAGGTAATTACTTCTTCTGGTAATTCTGTCCAGAGCTTTGTCTAAAAACAAATTTCTGGAGATGTTTTGTTTGTGGAGCTTTTTGCTGATTTTAATTTATGGTTCTGTCTATTTTTATTCTTCTCTGATTCTATTTAATTTGAACCTAACTCTTCAGCACCATTCATGGGGACGACTCATTTCTACCTGCAAACACTGGCCATTAGGACTTTAGTGAGAGTTTCACTCATTCTTTATCATTTCTTTCCTACATGCTATGTACTATATTGGGTTCAAGACAAAGGAAAATTAGTCCTCGTATGATTTATGCTTGTACAGGGACAGATTGTCCTCTGGTGTAGCTCAATGGTTACTAACAGAGACATGCCAATTTAGCCTGCTGAGGATGTGACTTCCTGCAGTCAGTATGGAAGTAACTGTAAGCAAGATGACTTCTAGGAAGAATTGTAAGCATTCATCATTTAAGAATGTCTTTGTGAGATTAAAACAGGAAGAATGTATCATTTTAATGTTTATGTTTTCTTCAGTCTCTAATATCTGCACTTCTCAGATTGTCTCTCTGCATATAAACACATTTCTGTGTACACATATCCAAATACACTTATAAACAAATATCACGTCTGCAGTGATCTAAAAATACTGACATGAGTGACAACCCCAGAGGGAAAATAACAAAGAGACTGAAGAAGTCTGTATCCCAAATCGCTATATAATCTCATTATAGCAAAACAGAAAACACTGAAGGAGAATTCTCTCTGGAGAATAGCAGCAGAGTAGGCAATGGGCAGGTTATACAATGAGATTTTCACTTCTTTAATGTGCTACACTGTCTTAGCATCTACACACTACTTTTCTTGTGTGTGTCCTCAAGCAAATGATTACTTAAAGAATCTATTTAAAAATAACAACAACTATTGCGAACTATTATGGAACAATAACACAAAGCAACTCATATTTTTATATTTCCTTTTACGTATGTAAGAAAAACAAAATGACCTTAAAAACCTTTATTTTTCCTAATTTTGATATTAGGGGGTTTTTTAATGCAAGTAATATACACTATAGGTGGAGAGAAGCCAAAGCAATTAATCAGAGAACTCTCTGATGGCAAAAGAAAGATCAATCACTAGAGAAAGAAAGGCACAAAAAAGAAAAGGAGTTTGATGAAGAGAGGCCAATTCTTTATCCTTTTCTTCTTATTCTCAGTATGAAACAGAAAAAGGAATAATTTTTCTTTAAAGTTTAAAGGAATCACTTAGTGACCAAAGGGTAAAATGATAGAAAGTCTCAAAGTAAATTATATTCATTATAAAGTGTTAAACAGTCACTCTCTTGCCTGGTAAGGAGACAAAAAAAAAAAGTTGTAATTCTTTGAGGTATATATGCTCAGATTAAAACATAGGACCATGTGAAAAAGCGTTTAATCATTTTAAGCAAGTTTAGTGGGCATATGTCCCATTCACAAAAGGCACACAATAGCTGGCATCCCTCAGTGATTCCTGCTCTGCTAAGGATGAGAACAGATTGAATGCAGATGAAGATCAAACCAGCCTCACATCTCAAGAAGCGGTGGGTGAAGGTTAGAAAATGTAGACAGAGCAGTGCAGGAGAGCAACAAAGCTGTTGTACGTGCTGCCAGGCAAAGGTTTTATGAGCTCGGCGTGAGACTTATTGGTATTTACTTCACAAGCAGAGCTGTGAATTGCAAAACAAAGCATGCCCCAGAGATGCTCTAGAGGAAAACTTTCAAACTTGAGTATGCCTGGAAAAGAAAAAGAAGAATGATTCAATAGGGAAAGCACTAAGTTTGATATATCTGATCACAGTTCTGTGCTCAGTCACAGGCTTTCTGCTTCATCAGGTCAAATATAAGGTTTAGATTCTTGAGACAGATATATATAGGTACAAAAATATGGAGTCTGCATATAAAACTTGCAGTACCTACATTTCTCTTACAGGATGCACATAATGCTGCTTAAATCCTTAGAACAAGTTGCAACAGCAAATTTTAAAAATTTTTGCCCAGTTGGCCTTCATATGTATTAATACTAACAATTATCACAGCCACACTTCTTGTCTTCTTCTTCCTCTACCTCCATCCACTCCAAAACACCACTGTAGGACATGTGACCTTCATTGTCTGCCTGGAGGTCAGAAGTCTAATTTCAAGCTTCTTCCCTTCATGAAGGGATGTTCTTCTGACTCTCAGCTGAATGCCTTAGCTAACAGCCTTTTTACACCAGTGACAAGCCAACATTTATTACACAGATGATTCTAGAAGTTAAAACACTTGTTTTAAAAAGGAGATGGAGTCAAGATACATAATTCTGGATGTGAGACAGATAGATTTGGTGTTAGTCTTTCCTTTTGCCTGCTGACTCTTTCCCACATTTCACACACCTCCTTAGAACCAGATTAAAACTTAAAATATGTTACATTCATACAGTGAGAGTATCACTGTATGAATGTAACATATCATTTCTGAGAGTATCACTGAGACCCCATCATTCTTACAATTCAGTTGTATCACATTTTCACTCTAAGGGCCTTCAAACCTTATGTCTCTTATATATTTTTCCTCTGCTGTACCCAGTATAAAATGTTGGTGTAAATTTAATTCTTTTAAAAATAGTGGTTTTTTCCACAAATTTTTGTGGATCCATGGAAAAATACTGCTAATTGTTATACGAATTACTGGATTAACACCCTTTTCTGTCTCACCTACTTCATGAAATTTCTGTGTATCCATCACCAAGAGTTTTTGTGATCTCTGTTGACAGTGATTGTCTAGGTGAATTTCTGGAATCTTCAAAGCAAGGAACATCTTGAAATGACTGTGATAAAGGAACACATCAAACCAGTTTTTACACATTACTTTCCTGGTAATTGCTCTCCTGATAATGGCACGGACAGTGACTTTCTGTAGCAACTCTAGATGAACTAAAGTTAAATTTAGGGCTATTCAGCTGTGGAACTATAATCCAGAGTAATTTATGTGCACATGCTCTAACTCCAGCATCACAAACTTTGGATGTTAAACTGGCACTGTCTACAACTTTCTCACAGGAGAAAGCTGAGGGGCAGGCACTGATCTCTTCTCTCTGGTGACCAGGACAGGACCCAAGGGAATGGCCTGAAGCTGAGTCAGGGGAGGTTTAGGCTGGATATCAGGAAAAGGTTCTTCAGCCAGAGGGTGTTTGAGTACTGGAACAAGCTCCCCAAGGAATTGGTCATAGCACCAAGCCTGACAGAGTTCAAGAAGTGTTTGGACACTGTTCTAAAGCACATTGCGTGACTCTTCAGGCTGTGCTGGGCAGGGTCAGGAGTTTATTTTGATGATCCTCCTGAAAAGGTGGGCCCCTTTTCAGCTCGGGATATTCTGTGATTCTATGATACAGTGGCACACTGGAAGCCTTTTCTTAAAGCAAATACCTGAACTCTGTGTATACACATAATATTTATAATCTCGTGTTTAAAAATTTGGCAACATTATACATTAAATCTACACCTACCTCCACATGGCTTTTGATTTTTCACAATGGGAAGAAGTTTTGATATTCTGTTGTTGTATTTCTGTTTCATTTTTATGACTTTTTCCACTCTCAGGATTTTGTTCGGTGTGTCAATCTGTCAGTTCACACAAAAAGATGTATTTTGTGAACCTGTAAAATTGCAAACTAAACCTCTGAAGTTTTTCAAATAATTACAAGCACTGTCTCTTTTTTCTGCTTTCTATTAGATCTGGTTTAGATTTTGACACCTTTTGTTTAAGTATTAGGACCATAAAATTACAACAGACTTCTAGATTTTACTCTGCAGTAATTCTATGCATCAGTTTCCACATCCCAAAAGCTTCAAGCATCCAAAGAGATGCAGTAATTTACCAAAGACCGTATGCTTTACTAAAGGTTTTTACATAATGTGGAAGTCTGAAATCTAGAGCACAGAATTTTCTATTCCCAAAAAGGGTTTCCAAATTTGTTTGTTAGGAAAAGTATGACTTTTGGTAAGATACCTACATCCAGTTTCAGTCTAGGAAATTCTAGCTTCAGTCTTTATTTTTAGCATATTTCAGAATTTACATGTGCTGAGAAAAGATTCAGTGATAACTCTCAGAATATTGTGTCACAAAGGATGGTCTAGCCAGGGGAATATAACCATGTCAGCAACAAGCCAGGCTGATTGCAGATAAGTGGCTGCTCTTGACACTAAGCAGATTAAAATAATTATGGGATATG
The DNA here is from genome assembly GCF_021018805.1 of Prinia subflava. Classification (NCBI taxonomy): domain Eukaryota; kingdom Metazoa; phylum Chordata; class Aves; order Passeriformes; family Cisticolidae; genus Prinia; species Prinia subflava. The sequence goes on from NC_086249.1 coordinate 30,132,738, forward strand.
TTTATCTCAGTTAAAGAATTTAATTCTGACTGTTTACAAAAATGTCTGTTATAAATGCTTACATAGCTTTCACCTTCCATTCAGTATGGACATACTTTGCGTTGTATGATTCAATAATTTTGACCTGTTGCATTTATTCTGGGTCACAGAGAGAAAGAGTGCTGCTTCTCCACTGGGAGAAACCTTCCCAGAAAAAAATACACCAAGAGCTACTTGTTCTGTATAGTTACCTGGGAGGGAATACCATAATGATCTTGCTGTGACTGGAATCCAAATTCTCAAATGAAGACTCTGCAAAGAAAGGCAGAAAATGTTCTGTGAAAGAAAGAGCACAACCAGCAGCAAGCTGGGTCTGCTGTGGTGCTTTTATGGCAGAATCCCACATGAGATTGATAGGACCCAGCTAGAAGCATAGGATGAGGCCATCAGTGCATGGGAACAGCATTATTCCAGCTTATGAAGAACAGCACAAATAAAAAAAATTATGATAGCTATTTCATTTTAAAATTCGTCTTACAAAAATGGAGATAAACTGGACAAAGAAAACCTGCCAGCCTTGTCATTTCTAAATGATATTTAATAACAAAAGTTGTTTATTTCTTTGGGCAAATCTCTACTTCTCTTGTGCTGTCTCACAGGAAAATGGGTGATTTTTCTCAGTCTTTGACCAGCTCTTGGATTTTTTAAATTTTCTTGCTTTATGATGCTCAAATATTTAAACCCTGAATCGTATTATCTACAGCCATCTGGGATTCTAGGAGTCAATTAATGAAAAATTGAGCACTCTTGGGAGTGTTTTCAGTGAGCTTGGTCTTCAAAACTCGTCCAAAGCTTTTGGGTCCAAGATAATATGGATTTTCCTATGCCAAAAAAGAGATATTTTTACAAGGTTGGCAGTTCCAAAAATTTGATCCACTTGAGCTATTACAAAGGGGTATTGTTCAGTAATAACATTTGCAATAAATAATAAAGGACTACTCCTTTATTTCCACTCTTTTTTTTTTTTTCATTATTTTTTTCTTTCAGTATTTGAGACAGGAGAAATTAGGAAGGGGACATTAAATAACAACAAATTATCAGAGTGTTATTCCTTCATTTATAATCAAAATTATTACATTGGAAATTCTTAAGAGGTTTTACCTCTTAACAACATGTTCCATTGAAAAATATCACAATTGAAATATGCCAATTTCAAAGGCATTGGTCTTTACTTGTACACAAACTCTACCACTGGAGTCCAAGAGATATGAAGAATATTAGAAAGCAGAAAAAAATCGCAAAAAAGAAGCTTCTGTTGCAGAATCAGTATGCATTGGAATTTGTGAAATCTGAAATTGTGATTTTAACAGCACCATAGAAATAAAAAAAAAAAAAAGTTGTAATTATTTGAGGCAATCTCCAGAGATGTAAATAAAGTCAAAGAAAACTAGAGTACATGAAAAATGTCCTAGAAACACTGTAAAATTCCAGAGGAGTGAAGTATCTCTAACACCTATCTAATCAAAACTACATCTATTGTATTTCTGAACAGAAATAACAAGATGTCTAGCTGAAAATAATTAATTGGGAAAAATCTCTACATAAGTCCCTATTTTGGAGCAATTATGTCTAGCAGATCACTCAGGAAAACAGGTGTAAATTTGCATTGGTAGGGGATATTTCAGAGTTTTCTTTTTTGCTAGTGAAGCAAAAGCCATCATACATATTCTGAAGGTTTTCATGGTCTAAAAGGAAAAATCCTTGTGATGAGGGTCTATCTAAATTTCATGTAATTCTTCTCTTTTAGTGATTATTTAACAAAATAGTATCAGAATACAGGTCTTGTTAAGAGAAGTGTTTTGTTCTTTTTTTAACTGGAACAAGCTACTAAGACACCAGAATATCTAGTCTTCTTGGAAGCTGTACCAGTATACAGTTACAGCAAGGTCAGGTGTTGTAAGGTTCACCAGCTAAGCTGAAAGTAAAATGTGTTTGTTGGGCTCTAAAAATAGCATCCTAATGACCAACTTGGGTTTTAAAATACTGATATTTATTTTTTGGATGTCAAAGGTTTTGAAAGACACAACAAAACACAACATTCTTGAAACCAATTTTCAGAATGCTGCCTCCCATATAAAGCAGAAGAAACAAATCACTTTGTAGGCATACAACTGCTCTGATGACCACCAGTTAATAGACAAGCACTGCTTTAAATTTTCAGGTGTTTTAAAAGAACTAATATTTGCTGTGCACGTTAGTAAATGCTTTGCAATAGTTTTTGTGGTTATTCTGCATCTATTATACCCAATGGCACTGCTGTACCTTGTGCTCCTAAGCAGCTGTGAGCATCAGATCAGTTCAAACACTCCCCAGCTGCTCTGTACTCTGCCTGCCTGGGCAGGGAGCACAGCAGAGCTGAAGTGAAATCCTGCATTAGTCTTGCAACGGTCTGACATTGTACACCACAAAGCATGGATCTCTTTCTCATTTTTGTTATGGGCAAAGGTAAAAAGTATTGATTTTAGGTGCCGTGTGGATATTAAAAAAACCTTAAACAACACAGAAAAGTGTATATTCTGAAATGCTGCTTTCCATATAAATTTGTTGGCTTTTTGGATTATATATTTTTTTTCTTTTTTCCTAAAGACAAGCCAAGTTTTGGCAAGTATTTGAAAGAACAGACAAAAGTAGTTGTCTCAAAAACCCAAACTTGTTGCGTATTTTTGAAGCTGCTAAACAGTAATTATACAGTTTTCTTAGTGTTTTATTTCAAAAAGGTGGAATTTACATTGTAGACTATTTAATGAATAAAAAATAGGCTAAATATACTGGTTTTGAAGAAAAAAAAATCTGTATACATATTGTCTGTCAAATTATTGTAATTGCCATTGTTTTCCTTGCTGCAAATTACCCATTACAGAATATAAATAATGCCCGCACAGAGTTATTCCAACCATGGTAACAATCTCCATACTGAATGCCAAATCAAGAGCAAATCATTAGATTAATATTAATGTAAAAATGAGGCAACGTGAAATTGAACTGCAGTCCCATTTGTTTACATTTCACACATTCATGAGGGTAAAATACCCTTCTCTTTTCTTGCTATATCTACCAACTCTATCTCTTAGTATGCTAAAAAGAAGAAAAAGAAAAATCCTAGCTTTTTGCAATTTATTTTTATGCCACAGATTGAAAATCAACTTTTCTGAAAAATAAAAACAAAAATTTAAAAATATTTAGAATCTTGCCACTCAAGTGTTTTCCATGAACTTAAATTTTGTTTACATCATTCCCTTTGATTTGTTTTGTGGAGTAGCTTAGAGTAAGCATGAAATCAAACAATGAGGACTACGTAACTTCAGGAAACACTAGATGAGTAAAACAATATATTTCCCTCATGATTACAGGTAAAACCTTATTTTGTGAGACAGTAACTGCCCTCAAGTCATGATAACTTCCAGTATACACCTAATTGCAATGCAAGGATCAAATGGAATGCAAAATTCAGCCCACAGTGAACATATTAATATTATTTCCACTTATGAAGACAATATTTTCTTTCTTTAATTTCCTATTTCATGAAATTTAAAGGGTGTCAACAAATACCTGTCCCTTTTGAAAATTATAATTAATTTTCAAAGATGTGGACCTTGAGATGACAAAGAAGTCAGGAACTAGTTGGAAAATTTTCAAGATATGACAAGAATATTAAATCCCAAATTCTGTTAAAAGTAAATATTATGTTAGGTTCTCTGGAGAACACTGGCTATAAGTTCATTCCCATGTCTCCACTTTTGTATGTAGAAGAGAATTTTTAAAGTGGCTTGGATGAGGACCAAGTGGATTATGGTAGAGATATAAATTAAATATGTTAAATTTATTTTAAAACAAAGAAAAAAGGACAAAAACAAAATAACAAAAACAAAACACCAAAAACAAAGCCTTTTTTTTTAAAAAAAGAAACTTTGGCCACAAGTTTGAGATTTTCCATTAAAGATTTTGAGGGCATGATACCAACATATTCAGTGTTGGGTACCTAGTATAGGAAAAACATTGATGAGCTGGGGGGAGTTCAGGGGACACCATGGGGACTGTGAGGGCTGGAGCACTTTTTGAGTGAGGGGAGGGTAGGGGAGCTGGGCTTTGTCAGCCAGGAGCAGGATGGCTTTAAACAACATAACAGCCCCCAGGAACTTAGTGTGAGTAAGCAAGATGCCAGATCCATGCTGCTCATAAAAGACAACGCATACAAGTGTACACATGAGTGGTTCAGGGTGGCTGTGCAGAGAAGACTGGGGGCTCTGCTCCCCAGGAGAAGTGCCAAGCCATGGCACAGATTGCTGAGGGAGGTAGTGCAGCGTCTCCATGTCTCCATCGTTCAAGATTTTCAGGATACGGCTGAATTCCAGCCAACCTAAGCCCATAGCAGAGCCTGCTGTGAGCAGGAGCTTAGACCAGAGACATCCTGAGAGCCCTTCCAACCTCAGCTATACAGGGAGTTTAAACAGGTATCTTTTCAAAGTATAAAGTACACAGAAATGCAGGAATAATACTATAAATTAAATCACTCAGGGCAATTCTTGCAACAAAATACAAATAAATGATGTAGGTATTTCCTGCCTTTCTTGATGAAGTCCACAGCCTCTGAAAGACTTGTCTTGACCAATTTCAAAGCAAGGTGTATTTCCATCTTCAGTAAGAGAGAAGAGGTGACTCCTTTCAAAGGAGTGTGCAACAGCTCTAGACACGACCCTTACTCTATCCACATTAACAGCTCTCTGGAGCTATTCCTTTGCACAAGCATTTCCTGGTCTTGTTAACCCTTAAGTCTGTGGAACTAATTGAACACAAAAACTTATGGCCTTATTCAAAGTTGATTTTCTTTTTTTTTCTCACAAAATGGGATGATATCAGTATCAGAAGTAACATAATGGCAGTTGATTGATCTTTTCTGCAGAAGAAAGAATTATGTGGGAATCTAAGAAAAAACCTTTCTCTCCTATTCTTATTCAATAAAGCTTGAAATGGAGCCTGAGGAAGAGCAGATGAATTTATGTTGCTGCTATCTGAAAGCAATGACTTCTATAAAGCTTACAATGAATAACAGGTGTTATTTGTAAGAGAGAACAGAAGGTGAAGTTTGATACAAGAATGCTAATTACTCTCAAAAGTGTTCAAATATAAACATTTTTGTCTCTCTCTTTATCGTCAATAGAAATGATTTGATAAATGTCTTAAACATGTTAGTCAGATAAGTTGTCTATTTAGACTTCAATCTCTCCACATTATTTTTTTTCCATTTAGTTCAGAAATCATTGAATATGCTCAGACCAAACATGATCACTGGGGCTGAATTCCTGATTCCACTTAGGACAACGTAAATGTTAAGCTACATACCTAAGATCACTGTCCAAATTCTTCTCAAACACTGGCAGGTAGGGACAGGGCCATGGATCACTTCCCTGGGGAATTTTTTCCTGTCCTAGACCACCTTATCAGTGGAGATGTTTTCCAAATATCCAATCTGGACTTCCCCTGACACAGATTTAAGACATTGCTCATTTCCTATCATGGGACATCAGAGAAGCACCTCCCTCTTTGCTCCCCCTCATTAGCAAGTTATAGGCAGCAAAGAGGTGATGCCTCAGTTTTCTCTAAGCTAAACAGACCCGTATCCTCAGCCTCTACTCCTAAATGACACCTTCTAGTCCTTTGTCCCTCTTCCTTGACCTCTTTTGGACACAAACTAATATTTTTATACCCTTCTATCATGGAACCCAAACCAGCACACGTACTAGGGGTGAGGCTGCACCAGTGCTGAGTGCAGTGGGGCAGTCACCCCTTTCCAGCAGGGGGCTGTATGTGCCTAAGGCACCCCGGAATGCTGACAGCTCCTTTGGCTGCCAGGGCACATTGCTGACTCCTGCTGAGCTCCCCATCAACCACATCCCCCAGATCTCTTCCCGCAGAGCTGCACTCCAGTCCCTTGTCTCCCAGGCTGCATGTACATCCAGGGTTATAATTTCCAGGTGCAGAACCTGATATTTGTCCTTAATTCATGCCACTGAAGGTGGAGATATGCTCACAAATAACCTCAAACACCTGTGTAAGCACTTTGTGGTGACATGTGCCAAAGATTTTTTTTATCTGTTCCATTGAAAGCTTTTTTTTAGATCTCACCCAGCATCCTCTTCAGCAGCTCACACCACTGATTTTGTTTTTCCCTATTTTACAGATATAGCTTTTGTTAGAAGCTGAAACACAAACAAAACACTATAAGAAGAAAGAAATAAGGTTAGGAAATTATATCAAAAGTATTGCATTTTTTTATACAAAACATGAGGATTACCATTTTCTGTTATACCATTCCACTTCAAACAGAGGAATGTGACAAGAGCATTAGAGCTTCTTCAAGGAGGAGTCTTGGACTATGTTTTTTAAGGAAGGCAAAAAATGCCTGAGGATATGATGTATGTATGAAAAACTACAGGTGGGGTAGCAAAAGTGGTGCAAATATTTCTATTTACTCTTTCAGATGATGAAAAAGAAAGAAACATTGCACTTAGTACAGCCCTCTGGGTTTTCCTCCCTGTCTTTATCTAGCCTATAATTAACAGGAGAAATACTTTCTACCATCCAGAGATCTTTGTAGCAACAACAAAAAATAAAAACTTAATGTTTATAAATTATTTAAAAATCACAATTTCTACCAGATATGGGTAACTGACAAGAATTAGGAAAACTTAAATTTTCCAAATATGATAACACCAGACCTGTGGTTTTATGTTGCCCATTAGATTCCTATGCCACTAAGCAATTTCAGAAAATCTCTGTTACAGACAATTAGAAGCTAATCACCACCAGGAAGCATCTCCTCTCTAACTCCTGTTCCATTTTAACTCCTGAAGAATTATGATTCTCCTCCTTTCAAAAGCATTAATTCCTGATAGAATTCTTCTTCTAATTCACATGCATCTCCCAGTTTTGCTTGATTTCCATCTCTCTCTTGTCCTGTCTATATCCTGTTGTTATGATCTACACAGGCAGGACTCAATTTGCTAAAAATAATTTGTTCCATTTGGATTTTTTTTCTATGTTATTGTCTGCCTTCTCATTTTTGATCTGTAGTATAGGGCACCTTCCATTTCTTTGACAATATATTGCTTCACAAATCAGCCTCACTTATTTGAGCTCAATTGACTAGCCTCAGAAAGCTAGCTGTGAAAAGTCCTTAGATTTCAAATTTCAATCCTTATATTTCAACAGCTTTTATACTTCTGTACAATTTTACATTCTTCACAAACAATGGGGAAAGCACTCATTATTGGATCAAATATGTTTGATTAGAACAATATCTCAGTCTCAGCTTTTGGCAAAAATAACTATGGTATTTTTCTAAAACACATTCTCATTATTGTTTTATATATATGTGTATTTATACATGTGTATAAAATTATAAATTTGTTGCATAGTTTCATTCTTTGGGTGATTATCTCACATTTTCAAATGCAACTACATCAGAAACTTATCAGTACTTATTCATGTTCCAGCACAATGGGCCTGTACACTACTTAAAGTTCCCAAACACTCTGAAAATATTATTTACCTGTTGTTGTGATTGGTCACAGATCTTCATACTGCAAAATTAAAAATGTTAGAATGTAATATTATAATCTATCATAACTTTGTTGTACTGTAACAGAAGGCCTGAAGAATTCTATTCTTTACAAAACATGGTATTTTCCTGTAAAATCTTCACAAAAAATAATGAAAAAAACAAGCAAGGAAAGTATACGGGAAAAAAAGTGGTTGATATTGATATTGCTTATTTCTGCACACTGAATTGTAAAAAATGTTCAAGAACTGCTGCTCTTTGAAAAAAAAGTGACCTCCTGTAATACTGCGAGAGTCAGACAGACCTTTAGTGAACTTCTGAGCAAATAATCATCATGTGAGTTGAAAGTGCCTAAGGTCAGTTTTAACTGAAGCACCACATTTCTGTAGAATTTCAAGTGAGGTTAGAAGAATAAATTCAGAATACAAATACTGTAACTCACACCTCTCAGCTAGGGAGAGGTGTCTTTTCTCCTTCCCTCCTCCTGCCCTTCTATCTTTCTCTTTCCTCTTTTCCTTATTTCAAACATACATATTTAGGTTGCATAGTGGCAGGTTTCCAGGCAAAGAAGAAACTCAAGGGGGAAAATTTATTCATCAATTAATTGCAGTAGGAATACTATATAGTACCTGCTCCTAAATTCAAAGGCAAGAAAGTCGTTATCTGTGAAGAGAAAAAGTAAAAATATGCTGAGCATGCCTCTCCATGTTAATTATCTTGGTTACATCTACAACCTTGCACATTTGTATGCTCACCTTGTCATTCTGTAGAATCTGAACCCCTGATATTGAACAGCAGGTGCAGGGGGAAAGAATAAAAGAAAGTTAAATCAAAGATAGGATTGAGTGTCTTGTAGTGATGCCACTAGGAAAACAGGAGATCTAAAGTCAGTTCTTGATTTCGCTGTGTGTGCACTGGAGAGCAAGTCCCATTTCCTTCTGCTAATCTTTCTCCTTACCCATAAAACACTGATGATACTTTACTTTATTCAAACTTTTTTTTTTAGTCAGTTTGTTATTTAGTCTATGAACTTTTTGGGGGGAGAGATGTGTCTTACTGGAGGCTTATGTGGAACTGAGCACAAAGGGACTTGTCAGCTGAGAATTCTCAGCTCTAGCAGAATACTGAAAAGCAGTAACAGGCAAAGCAGAATAAAGATGTTCTTACTTCAAGTATCAAGTACAGACAGGTATATTATCACTGAATTTAAATGGGCAACTGAAGGGAGAATAGCAATCAACACAACAGTAACAACTTGTCTTTCAGAGAGCTTAAAAACACAGAAAGCGATAGAAAGATCTTACAGCTATTACATAGTTCTGATCTTATTTCCTAAACCTGAATGTCAGTGGTTAATGAATTGCAATTTGATTTTATTTATGTTGTACTTCATATTTCCAAGTGTCTGGGTTTCCCTTTCCTATATGTATCAGTGTGTGTATGCATATATGCATGCATACATCCAAATTCATACAATATATACATGGTGTATCTACATTCATATTTAATAAAAGTTTGTTTCTGACTAGAACAAGAGGCATTTCCTTTTAATTTCTTAATGAAGACACATTAGATGTGATGAGATTACAGTGGTTGATCTGAATAGTCTGCCTGCAGTTGCTGAATGTGTTGAAAGGTCAGCAAATTCTTAACTGCATTTGAGCTTCTTTACTTTTGAGGTCTGTTAAATAATTTCAGTGGGACAAAGCTTTAGACTGACTCATTATGTAAGAAAGACGTGGTGCATTAGGAGTAGCCTGTAAAATAATAAATGCTAGTTTCTTTTCTAGCTGATAAAAGTTAAAAGACAGAAACAAATTATCCAGGCCTTCTAGAAAAGGGGAAAATACACCAGCACAGTACTGCTGCATGACAAATTGTTATTTAATAGGAAATTTCATAGGCAGCAGAGGGTTAATAACGCTTAAGTTTTATACACCTACAGCTGCCTTTAAATTTTGTAAGGAACCCACAGGGTAATTTCAACATAAAAATAAACAGGTCTTATAAAAATTATCTGTTAAAAATTTAATTCCGTGTTAAACTTACTGACACAGAAATATGAAACGTTCATCTCAAAAGTGCTTTTAAACTTTGATTTTTCTGTAATTCAGTATTTGGTAGTAAAGGAATGACCCTGTTCATAAAATCAATGTTGATTTGGCAGCAATTTTCTGATTGCTAGCTTACTTGACTTCTTTTTCTACTTCTTTTTCTGGTTTTAGGAAGCTCAGGAGTATGTCTGAGGTAGACTCAAAACTAAACACAGAGAAATCCCAACTATTTCTAATCAGAGTTCAGCTCTAGTGTTGGGACTGAGTTTGCAGTTTCCAATCGTGAATTTTGATTAATTTTGATTTTTCCCTTCAATTAATGCAGCTGATAATATCCTCGTGTTGTGAACAGTGGCCTACATGGTTAATGTGGTACATAAGAATTCCCTTTCATATCAAATTCAGCCTGTTCAGATCTGTGTAAATAAACATGTGAATAGCACTTACAGGAGAAAAAAACACAAATCATAAAGCACCGAAAAGTTAATTAACTTTCCCATCTTTTTGTCTAAAGAAAAAAATACTACTATAGTGCTTATTCTGCTAAAGACTTTATTGAGGTTCAAGCAGGGTTCACAGTTTTTGTGCTGTACCTTGTTATCCTGAACAAGATATCCTGAGTATCTGAATTGCTGACAGAGAATGAACTGCATGACCCCAGAGGTCACCTGCCAATTGTTGTGTTGTTTTTTTAAAAAATCCTTCTCAATTTGGTCTCTATTTTTTGAGCAGGTCTTGGGAAATCTCAATGCAGACATGTTTTAACTACAGTCCCCAGTACTGCATTGGGAATAATGCCCTGTGCTCTGCACAGACAGGCCTGTAAAAACATGCCTGGAGCAAGTAAATCATCCAGGTAAAACCAAAACAAAATATGCCATTTTTCCAAACACTTTTTTTGCTTTTTTATAAAAATTGAAGGACAAAATTAACCAATCCCTTTGATATTTTGCTACTTCTTTTACTTTTCAAGTTTTTGGTGGTTTCTTCCCCCTAATTTAATCAGTCCTGTAAATAAACATATTTGTAATGCTGTTGTTGTTGACAAATCATTGATTTTTTCACTGGACTTTTTCTTCATCTCTAAAACTCTTCTGTTTATTTTACAAAGATGTAATTTTTTTTCCTTAACCAACCTGAAATTCTCCTTCTCTTCCCATTTGCCTTAGTGTGTCTTTATACTAAAACTCTATTAAATACACTCTCATTAATATTTTAATAGAAATATAAATATATTTACCCCCAAAGTACTTTGATTTGAATACTATTCTCAGAAGTATCCATTTTACTGTTTAAAAATGGAAAGCTGTTCTCCCTGACGAAGTAGATTTTCCACCCTGATAAAAAAAGGTTACAGTACCCACCCCACATCAGGTGGTATTCTGGACTCTCCCACTGCAGTCCCAGGTCCCAACCTCCATTAACACTTTGTCCTTTGTCTCCTTTCTCCTGAACCATGGGATTTCAGCTCCTGGAGAGCCTGAAAGTACCTGGAAAGAACTTTAGCCAACTTAAACATAGCAAAAGAGAGACAGATAAGGATTGCAGAGAACTGCTTTATTAGAAAACCTGTGTAACAAAGAGACCAGCAACATGCTTGGTGGTGCAGAAGTTTTAATAAACTGCAAAAACAGTCTCATCCCCTCCTGCAAGCTGGGTAGCACCTGGAAGTAAAGTTTCACAAGTGGAGAAATACTTGATGTGGCTCCATTCAGGTGTTACCCAGAGATGTCCAGGATTGCAGAATTTGGCATTGTCAATGAGACTTACAAAGAGTGGACTTTCGCAAGGTTACAATTTGAGATCCTGCTATTACACAAATAAATTTTCATTGTGCTCTAGAAAGCCTTTTTTTTTTTTTTTTCCAAAAATGCTGATCAACTCTTCCTGATCAACAAAAGTTAAAAAAGGATGATAGAAAGCCTAAAGAGAGTATGACAGTTTAACAGAAGCCTTGGAAAGAAGTCACAGGATAATTTAATAGTTGTTCTCTTTAAAGGGCTTTGTAGAAAATATCTGTTTATTTATATTTTAAACTCTGAATGAGCTTTTTTTTTTGTCTCGAAAAGCTGGGTCTGAGAACTGCCAAGGTTGAAATATTTTAAGGAGAAAAAGAATGCAGTTTATAGTAAACCTCAAAACTCCAGTAGGTATCAAGGATACTTGGTCTAGAAGATAAGACAAAGGTCCAAAAATTATAATCTGTTTAGCAGTTAAATCTGTCAATCCTAAAATAACAGAGGAAAATTTCTAAAAATTTTTTGATTAAGAATTCATAGAACGGCTCTGTGAATTTCTTCAATATTGTCTAACAGAAAAAAAGAAAAAAAAAAAATTAAACAAGGAAATGGTGCATTCTCAAAAATGTTGCCATTTAATCCACCTTAACATGCAATGACCACAGGAGTAAAGTATAAAAATTCTATATGAGAACTAGATATGGTATGTTTTTTCCCTTCATCTGAAATTACTATAGACAGAAGATATTTGGCCATTGTGTAGTGGGTTATGTGCAGGGCAGGGGGAGGATAGAGAACTGCAGATAGGTGAGGAGGGGAAAAGAAGGATGACAATGTCCTATGAGCCAAGAATCATCTGTAACATGGGAGACACACGTGGCTTACTTCAGAACAGGGGACTCAAGGAGTAACCACATCCTGACTTCACAGCTCAAGCACTCAAATGCCTGCAGTTGTAAGGCCAGCTTGTCTTTTCCAAATGACCTCCAGTCTCTACACATTCTAAGAATCCAAGTCTGCAAATACTGTAAAAGAATGGTAGTTGGGTTTTAGAGTGGTGAATTTGATTTTTAATTTGATTTTTCAAAAATAGGGCAAAGCCACTTCTCTGCCAAGAAGGTGAATAAGGAAACTTCAGAAAACCCTAAGCACCCACTGGAAAAAAGGAAGTCATAAGCCAGGAAAAAAAAAAAAAAAAAGTTTAATTGCTTAAGGTAATTGCAGTGGGTAGAAATCATAGACACAACAAGTTGTCTCAGCTACAGACACACTTTATGTGGCACTGCTCTGCTTAGGCACAACTGGTTTGAAAATGGACCTGTTGTCCCAGCTGTGGCACAGCTGCAGAGGGGAAGGAACAGCAGAGAGATGCAAGAAGCAGGAGTGGGCTGAGGAGGGGAAAGGTACAGAGCCAGAGCTGACTGTCAGGTAGCAATTGTTAAACAAACCCCAAATCTCTTGCTAAAGTTTCACTCCAGCAATCAATTTAGGGCACTGCCTGGAAATGGAAGGGGATGGGGATAGAGTGGGAAGGAGGAAAGAAGGAACAAAGGTAGGAAAAAGAAAGTCTTCATCTGTCTTTTCTGGGACCTTGCTGGAGTCCCTTCTGCAGTGAACACTGCAGGGACACGACTTTTACGTACCAGATCAAGGACGAGTCCAACATCCTATGTTAGAAAAGGACCAATTCTAAATGCTTTGTAGCAAGACAACAGCAGATTAGATTGTATCTCCAAAGTTCTCATTTACTCCCCTAACAACTCTGTGGCAAAGCTATTTTCATCACTTAAAGCCAACATCTTCCCCCAAAAATAAAGAGGTTAGAAACAAAGGTGGTAAAATAAATTGGATTTTAATCCTAAGATTACAAGATGCATTTGAATCATTAGCAGCCTTTTTTAAAGAAAGCTGATAATTTTAAGAAAGTGTACAATTGTATGAACAATGTCAAGGAAAAGAAATCATTACCAAATTTATAATATGACTGGTGACAGGACTGAATTTACAGAATAAAACTATCATTCCAAAAAAAGGGACATATGTTTGTTCTTTGTGACACCTAGTCCTGTAAGCAAGTGAAATGGTCGACAATGTCCATGTCAAATTATTGTTTTCAAATTTATTAATTTTCCATCATCCAATGGAGAGTTTACAGTGATGTCTCAGACGCTGGCTGAGGCCTAGTACACTACTAATTTATACAAGCAGCATGTGAAGAATCTCTCTAAAGCTCCACTGTTGTTTCTCATCAGATACTTTCCTCTGGATATGGTCTTATGTCTTTTAGAGTAGAAAACATGGGCATTATCAGGTCCTGAGAAGCCTGATTTTAGAAAACCAAATCAGAGACACAGTCCAAAAACCTGTTAATAAAAGCCCCTGTCCATTCTGCAAGGATGTAAAACCTGCTGCACATTTTGAATGCTAGAGAAATCCTCCTAAACCTCTGTTTAGGCTTCTGACTAATAAGGAAAGTTTGCTCAGAGAAGCTCATTGACATTAATGCAAAACCTGATACCTTTAGAACAAAGGTGTTACGTCAGCAAAAAGTATCACTGATTTATATTAACATTTAATATTCTCTAGCTTCAGTGATGGAAGTGTTCCTTTCAGAACAGAGGGTCCTCTGTACAATTATCCCCTTAGATATTCATCACAGATGTCCTTTGGATATGCAGCATATGTTGAGAATAGCCATGCCTGTGTCCATGAACACACACCCTCAAGACTACACACTGCACATTTTACTCCTAGGTGCAGGTGACATCAAGGCATTGAAAACAACTCATAAGGAAAGGATATTTCCACCTGACAAAAATGTTCCACTGGAGAAAAAAAACACCATGAAAAAAAGCTGCAGGCCTATTTCCCAATTGTCTCCTAAGGCTAGTTCAGGGTTTCTAGCCCACTCCACGGAATGGGACCTTTGCAGGCTGTCGAGTGCTAGCTTCCATGTAAGTTGGGAAAGACAGAAAAAAAACAGATTCTGAATATTTTAAAAAGCTGCTTTTTTACTTTTCTGTTCAGCTTTATCTGAGATCTTCTTTATGGCCACTATCAGTCTGGAAGAAAAACATGGGAGAAAGGAAGGATACATTGATTATTTTTCCTAGAAATTTCATACTTTAAATAAGCAAGCTGTTTCATAAGAAAACATGAGGGGTTTGTGTGGGGTTTTTTTGTTTTGTGTTTTTTTGTTTGTTTGGTTTGTTTTGTTTTGGTTTTGTTTTTGGTTGTGGTTTTTTTTGTTTGTTTTTGTTTTCTTTGTTTTGTTGTTGTTGTTGTTGTTGTTTTTTGTTGTTGTTGTTGTTGTTTTGTTTTGTTTTTTGGTATGTATTATTATGTCATTTTCTCAGGTAAATTAAAATGCCATGACTGTCTGCAATTCTCTAGATTCTCTGTGTAGGACCATTACATCAAGCTTATAGTTTCAAATTTTAAGTATTTTCATGCAGTTATAAATATTCTCTGAGCCATAATGCATCTAGTTCTACCCTATATCTTAGTATTTCTCCATTCTTTATTATATCTTAGAACTCAAATTCTGCACTAACTGGAGACTGGAACAGAGCAAATATTATTTAATACTTGATTTTCAACTCGGTTTGACAAATAAATAGAATATTACAGATTATATTTGGCTGGTTGAAAAACAAGTAGGTTCACTGAGAATAGTCCTAAACTAACATTTTGTGCAACCATGAGGGTTCAGAAACATTTTTTACCTGACATTCCTTCAAATGAGAACCTCCTGGTTTAGTCCTCAGACTGATCCACCTATCTACAATCTCTTTTTTTATTGATACACATTTTGAGATATTTTGTATGTAATGTTGTTTCCTTAACAAAATAAATCAAAGCCTATCTTCATTAATGTCTCTGTCTTTACTCACTTGGCACATAGAGATGATAAAATGTCACATGCTCTGTTAATGCTGGGGGTGCTAAAGAACCTCTGACACTATGCTATCAAGTTTAACAAGAGTAGGTAAAGGTTTTCCATCCCCTGGAAAATTCTGACATTTCAAAACCTTGAGTAGCATGAAGTGTAATGACCCACAGACTTCCCAAAGTTTTCATGAAAAATGAAACCTCTGAATAAATCTGCAAGTCCAGAATTTGGCTTATCTATACGTGCATAAGCATGTATTCAGGTAGGGATTCTACAGAACTGTTGAGATGAAAAAGAAGAATCCTGGAACAATTGTTTTTTTCCAATCCAATTTTATTTGTTTGTTTTTGTGTTGAAAGCTGTGAGATTGAAACTAGGCAAAAATACTCAACAAATAAACAAAACCAAACTCAAACTGAAAACCAAATTAGGGCAAAAAGGGCTGCATTATAAAGCAAGAAGCTTTTCTTAGTTTAAAATCTGAGACACAAAATGTATTTTTAATGCTTTAAGCTCTCCTTACAAAAGAAGTCATGCTGTAGTAGAGTTGATTTAGAGCATAAATCTTACTGAAAAAGGCTTATAGTGCAGGTGAAACAATTTTCTACTGATTCATATTTTGAGGGCAAACTGTAGGTGACTTCAGGAGTCTTAGTCAGCACCAGAACACTCAACACAGCAAGGACAAGGCAGCACCTGCAGTCCTCTCAGTCAGTGCTCCCTCTGGCCACTTCCAAACTGACCTGCAGCTGTAGGCTGGAGACTTTGCTTCTTTCCCAAAGCATAGAGGTAAAATATTTGATAAACACCTATCTGGCCTTTATGCCTGAATTTTCCTTTCAATGAAAATCACATTATGAGATGAAGGGTGAAGAGGACTACCTGGGCACTCCTGAAGCCCTGGTTTGTTATGTACTGTTTCTGTACTCCTGGAAAGAACTGTTTCTATCTGGTGCCATAAATGCAGGCAGTGGGTGCACATATACATAGACACAGAGAAAAGGAGGATTTTCCTCTTAAATAAAATCTCATAACTTTGGTCCAAAGGTCAATACTAAATTGGTGTATTAAGTCTTTAATTTAGCAGGAAAGATACAAGGAAAAAAAAATCCAAACAAACTAGCAAATAGATCCTATGAGGGTAGTCACACAACAGGACAGGTGTCCAGAGATGTGGTGTGTGAAGCCTTCATCCTTGGACTTTTTCAAAACCTAGCTGGATACAGCCCTGGGCAGCCTGCACTAGAAGATCCTGCTTTGCACAAAGGATTGGTATGCATCTGTTACCTGGAGTAGATGCTTCATGTACTTGTAATCTTGTAGGATTAAGCCTTCTGATTTTTATTTTACAGTTGTGTTTCTTAAAATAAATGCAGAAGATGGATAGACTCATTTTTTTTCCTCTACTTCCTTTGCTGATCACAGTAACTTCTTAGAAAGAAGCCCTCCTGGCAAATCTGAATAGAAAATATAGGTGTTGTGCACAAGAAACTACTACCAGTAAATCCAACATATTTTTTGGCAGAAAGCAGGACAATTGGGAACAATAATGGTTTCTCTTGGTCAAGTAGGGGAAAAATTAAAATGTTCTAGCAGATGACTGACTGAAGATTCTGGTTTTAAACCATCTTTGGAATCCGTGATATTCTTTCATAGAAGCAGGAGTCAAATAAGAGAATGAAGTTAAATAACAGACTGACCCAAAGTGCATAATAAGGGGACCACATACAACTAACTCCACCTACCTAATTTGGATTAATTTAGTAGTCTTTGTGCTTGATTTCTTTCTTGGCATTTTGTTTTTTTTCCTGCTCTGTTATTCTCCTACTCATTAGGAGAGTGATCAGTCCTCCTCCCAGAGATCCCTCCTGAATGATGTTGCTGATTTTTCACCAAATATTTAATAAAACCAAACCAAAGAAAACAGAATGTGCCAAATGTACATAGTTTGTGAGTTTATTCCAGAGGAACAGTAGTACTGACATGTGGGCATCAAGCTCCTTTCTGTAATGCACATTCCAAGTTTTCCCATGCAAATCTGCAACTGTTGGAAAGACACTGGGCACACACACAAGTACCAAGAGATGCATTCTGTCTCTGCTTTGTTTTCCTCATGGCATTTTAAAGAAGCAGTTGCTTTCACTACATTTCAGATAATTCCTCACAAGCTTGGTCTCTTCCACAGTTCTCTCTCTAATTTGGAAAAGTAAAGGACTTGTTGCCCTTTCAATTTTACAGATAATTCCATAAAAACTGTATGAACTGCCTTACTCTGAGAAGATGCAAAATGATCCTAGCAATAATTACGTTTTTTCTCCTTGATAGGTACAATGGAGAACCCAGTGAACTTTGACCCTTTTTGTATCTTTGAGCAAATCATAAGGTCTATCTCTCTTTAGCCCTGTAATGATGGACATCTTACTGCTACATGGATGAAACCTGAATTAACATTGAGTCCTGTAAAAAGCTAGAGCTCTTTCTTGGAAGTGCTGTAGAAATTATTCGCAATTGAAGTCAAGAGAAAAATAAGAAAAACTATTCACATATAGGTATCCGAGATCTTTTATACTTGTTAGCAGTGGGGCAAATTCCTTGGAAACAGCCACTGGTGCTGAAATCAGCAGTCTTTTAGACAAACCACGCAAAGAGTTCTGTAATGATTTAAAGACCAGATAGTTAGCAGGATCAGATCCAGCTGAAACACAGACTTTCAGCCTGTCCACAGACTTAATTTAAAGTGATTGGAGGCGTTGAGCCTGGAAAAGTTTTTCTGAGAGAGGATAATTCTATCCAAAGGATTTTGTCTTGTTGGTAGGAAACAGAAGAGAGAAAGGACAAAACTCATTCCAGTAGTTTCCACTTGCTATGCTGACCTTTTAACTGAAAATAAAAGATGAATAGCTGAATTATTGCTGCCTTTTCCAACCAAGTAACAGATACTTTCAGTGTTTTAGAGGAGATGAGAACACCCAAGAGATACTATTTTACAGGTTTAATAAATCAGATATTATACATGCGCCATAGTGGTGACAGATTTATTCTTGCTTTATTGTGCATATCAACTTTGTAAGAAGCTCCTTTTGCCTCAGAAAACAGTGGCGGGTGATGTTCAATTAGTGGAAAAAGAAGGAAGTGTCCAGGGCATTTTGGCATATGTTGGAATTTCTCATTACCTGTCCAATATGTAGATCCTAAGAAGATATAAAATTCAATTAAATATACAAGTTTGGAGGACTAATTGAAATAGATGCCTCTCCACACATTTACGTATACTCTGTGAGTTACCAAAGACCAGCTAAAATATGTACACCAGTAAAGCTCTAAGGTGTGGAGTCACAGAATCACACATTCACAGAATAAGCTGAGTTGGATCATCCTCAAGGATCATCAAGCCCAATTCCTTGCTCTGCACAGCACCATCTGCAGGAGTCACACCCTGTGCCTGAGAGTGTTGTCCAAATGCTTCTTGAACCCTGTCAGGCTGGTGCTGTGGCCACTTCCCTGGGGAGTCTGTTCCAGTGCCCAAACACCCTCTGGGTGAAAACCCTTTTCCTAATATCCAGCCTAAACCTCCCCTGACACAGCTTCAGGCCATTCCCTCCAGTCCTGTCACTGGGCATCACAGAGAAGAGATCCGTGCCTGCCTCTCCCCCTGAGGAGGAAGCTGTAACTGCAGTGAGGGCTCCCCTCAGCCTCTTCTTCTCCAGGCTGAATGCACAAATGACCTCAGCCACTCCTCTTACAGCTTCCCCTCAAGGCCCTTCATCCTCTGCATTGCCCTCCTTTGGACACTTTAATAGCTTTATAACTTTTTTATATTATTTTTATGAATAAGGTGGAGAGAATGGCTCATGCAAATGAGGAGGAGTTATTAAGCAGGGCGGGGAGAAGTTCTGTTAAGGTTTACAGTGTTTTCGACATGTACTTTTGCTGTTCCAGTATGGCTTTGAGCCCTTTTCTGTTCTCCCTTCAATCCTCCCTCCCCTTTTGTGGTTGCTGCCCGGCAGCTCTGGCTGACAGGGCTGTAAATCGCGGGCAGGGCGAGCCCCTGGCCCTTGTGAGAGGCGCAGGGAGTGCGGACACTGTGGGAGGCCCGGCAGGGTAACATGGCCCCACCAATCGGGATGGGAGAGGGGCTCCACCAATGAGCGGCACGGGAGGGCTGATTGACAGGCCTGGGAGGAGCCAAGGGTGCAAATGTGGGCAGAGCCACGGGCTGTGGGCGGGGCCAGAGGGACACATAAGGGCCGCTCATGAATATTAATGAGGCTGAGGCACGCTCAGGGTATAAAAGGAGAGACGCCATTTTGTGAGCTGAGCCTCTGATGAGCAGGAAGAGTGTTACTACGTTCCCAGCACTGTCCCCTGTTGCCATGAATTTTCCTGGTTTGCTGAGCGTTCATATTAAAGGAGAAACGTGCAGTTTCTCACGCTGGTGAATTGTAAACACAGGACCATGTTTTGTAAATATTGGCAATGTTATGAATTCCTTCTCCAAGACAAGGGGAGGTTGAATGACAGCCTCCTGGACCAATGTGACAGGAGAGGTGGCGATACCCTTCTCCAATCCATGGTCACCTTGCCACAGGTATATAATGGAAAAATAAACTAAGGGCAGGTCTTCTGCCCTGCTGCTGTTGTTGCACCCAGATCTCTGTCCCCAGTCTGTGTTCCTGGTTGGGCCTCCACGGTGATAACTGGCGCCCACGTGGTCAAGTTGCAAGCTAGTGAGGAAAGAAAAAAGAAGAAAAAAAAAATCTGCCTTCTACAGCTGCAAAAAGAAGAAACCCACGATGTTCTCAGAGGAACGATTGATGATGGAACTGCTCCACTCCCTTTTGTTGTCCTGTGACGCTGACTTAACCAGGAAACACGTGAGAGAACTATTTAGCTGGGGAAAGAAACTTGGAATTTTTTATACTGCTGAAAAGGCACTTTATATTGGCCCATGGAGAACCCTGGGAAAAAGCCTTTTCTCTGCCGTCCTTGACGGAAACTCTAAGGCAGGCACTCTTTTACGGGCATGGACAACAGTCTTCCCACTTTTAAAAGAGGCTGGGGAGGACTTTGAAGTTGATTCTGGGCTTTCGACAGGAAGCAGCACTGGCTCCCCTGTGAGCTCCGTCGCTTCTGACGATGATTGCTCTGATGCAGGGTTAGAGCCGATGCAGGAGACCCCCACCCCCATGTCGGGGGTTGGGCGCGCCCAGCGGGGTTTTTGGAAGGGCGGGGAAGCCTTTTTCGGTCCGCTCCCCGCGCGGTTTGCCGGGCGGGGAGCTGGGGTGCCGAGGGGGCGGAGCGCTCGGCCTCGGGTCCCACGCCGAGCGCGGGGGATCGCCCGCGCCGCCCCGGGCCGCCGTGCCGCGGCGACCCCCCCGCTGCCCGCCACCGCTGCGGGGTCCGCCCTGCAGCTGCCGCGCAGAGCCGCGCCGCCTCGGGCCCCCTGCGGGGAGCCGGGGGGGCCGCCGTGCGCGCTGCCCCCGGCACTGCCGGCGCTGCCCCCTGCCGCCGCCTCCCCGGCCCGCCCCGCCCCGCCGCGACCTGCTCCGCGCAGGATTCGGCAGGCGAGCCCGGCGGGGACGGCCCCTCCCTGCCCCGTCCCGCCGCCGCGCCAAATGCTGTGCGCGGGGTCGCCGCCGCCGGTGGTCCGTGCGGTGCCCGCAGCGGAGCCGCCGCCGCCGCCCACCGCGCCGCGCCCCGCCCCACGCGTCCGGTGCCGGTCCGGCGCCGCGGGGGGAGGGCTGGGCACAACGCTGCCCGCTGCTGCTGGGTCACCCGCGCTGGACAGCCCCCCCGCGCCGCCGCGCGGCCCCGCCGCATGCCCCCTCCGTTCAGAGGGGACGGGGCCGAGCGCTGGAGCCGCAGAGCTGCTGCCGGCTCTGGCCCCGGCCACCGACCCATCGGCTGATGGAACAGGAGCTGAAAGCTGTGGCCGATCGGCCACGCCTCCCTGCCCAGCGCGACAATCGCCCCCCCGCTCAGAGAGGAGTCTGAGCGAGCCACTGTCCCCCGCCCACCCCCCCTACGGGGCCGGGTCGGCTGTGGGAGATGATAACGGGGCAAAAGCGTTGTCTGATGTGCACGCTTTCCCTGTCGTGAAATCGGATGAGGCTTTTAGTCCGCAGGTGAACCAGGCTGCTGACCTAAGAGAGCTGCTGCCTGAAGATGCAGCTTTGCCCGAGCCAGTTCAGGGAGCTGTGGACGTGGGTCCACAGCATCATAGCCATGATGACCCATCATGGGCAGTCCCGCTTCCCTTATCAAGGGACGTGGCAGAAGATGATATAAGCTTCACTGAGGCAATTCAATGGATCAGTGCAGAATTTGAGGATCTGATCTTTCCTTATGTAATAAGAGGTCTTGCAACAATGATGCTTGAACCTCAACAGGTTTCTACCTTTGAAAGAAATTGGAAATTCCTAGCTGGACAAATGGCTGTCAAAAATAGCCACCTGCCTCGAGATGATCCCTTGTTTGGGGTCGGAGTTGACCTACTTATGGGGAGGAGTCAATATGCTTGCCCTGATGTGCAAGCTGGTCTTTCTTTCAGGGTTTTAGATTCGTGCAGATACATAGGGATATCTGCATTGATAAAAACCAAGTTATCCTTCTCCCCAAAGGAAGACTTCTTAGACATAGCACAGAAGCCAGAGGAAGCTTTTAATGAATTTATATCGCGTCTGATGCATTTTTTAAAGACGAGAGTCGAGGATATAACTTTGACAATGATAATTTTGGAGCAATTAGCAAGAAGCCATGCTAATTCTGCTTGCCAGAGGCTCCTGGAAACCATTCCAGAGACTTCTACTGTCCTGGAGATGGTCCAGACCTGTGCAGTTCTAAACACCTGTGATTGTATGGTGATTACCCCAACAGCTGCTTCACAGCCGGCAGAAAAGAGGCAGAATGATGGACATGAGACACAGGCAGATATTCAGCCTAGTGGAGAACAGGAAAAGGAGGCACAGAAAGTGACTCCCTTGTTTTTCTGCGCACAAGGTGTGGGTCCAGACCATACTGCAGAAACTTGCAAAGCAGTGGGTCATGCTGAGCCCACGCCAAACCCGAAAACTCGGAGGCGAAGAAAAAGACGAAGACGTCAGGGGGACGAAACAGTTTCCCAAGCTCTAGAACAAGAGCAAAATTCTCTGGCTGGTTTACAGCCAGCATCTCAAGTGTAGGAAGTGTTGATGTTGCCACATAGCTATGGTCAGTTTTCCTTGGACCTTGCAATGGGTTTCTACGTCCACATCCTATGTTGCATGCATTCTTTGAGAAAAAGTCAATTGCTCAATTTGTGTTTTCTAAGTTCTCTATCCTCAGGTTCTGGGATCTTTGCCATGGAGGTGGCCGCTGAAAGTCTGCTGAGCTGCCTCAGGTGCATTGGACTGATCCCGTTTGATCCTGAAACCTTGTGCACCCTGTGCCACCCTAGTGCCACCCATCAGAGAAGCCTCTTCGAGATCTGATTGACATGGACACGGACTGGCATCCTCTCTTTTCCTATATGGCCTCCATAGAGACTTTGGATCCTGTGGAGCTGCTGGACAAGGACTGACTGAAGCAGTGTGATGCTGAGAGCCAGCGGACTGTTAATCATGGACTTAGAGGAATTGTTTGCTATGGCTCAGTTTTATGTATGGTAGCCATTGTGACCTCTGTGGGGAAAGTGCACGTTGTTTGGGGGTTGTGGTTTTGGGACAGAACTTTTGGGGTTCAGAATTTTCAATTGAGTGGTTAAATCTTTCTTGGAATGCTCCTGCCTTTTGCACCGTATATTCCCTTGTATCTTATAAAAATTTAAATATATGAGGGTGTTGGTTGAATTATGTTAGACTATGCTCGAGATATTTTGAGCAGGTTATTGCAAGGGGTTCAGGGTGAAACCCTGGGTAGCAAAGGCAGAATCAGACCAACATGTAGCCCTCACACTGTCACCTAAATGAAGGTCGGTGAACTTTATACAGGTTTTTTTTTCTTTCTTTTTTCCTGTCATAGAATTGTTCATTTTTCTTTTTTTGTTTTCTTTTTAATATACTTAAAAGGGTGAGATGTTGCCATGAATTTTCCTGGTTTGCTGAGCGTTCATATTAAAGGAGAAACGTGCAGTTTCTCACGCTGGTGAATTGTAAACACAGGACCATGTTTTGTAAATATTGGCAATGTTATGAATTCCTTCTCCAAGACAAGGGGAGGTTGAATGACAGCCTCCTGGACCAATGTGACAGGAGAGGTGGCGATACCCTTCTCCAATCCATGGTCACCTTGCCACAGGTATATAATGGAAAAATAAACTAAGGGCAGGTCTTCTGCCCTGCTGCTGTTGTTGCACCCAGATCTCTGTCCCCAGTCTGTGTTCCTGGTTGGGCCTCCACGGTGATAGTCCCCCTTTGCTTTGTAATTTTAACTGGTTCTATTTAAATTCTATTTACTCATTCTTGCCTGAGGTTTAAGTCGTTAATAACATTGTGGCACCCAGAGCTGTCCCCAGCACTGGAGGTGAGGCTGCCCCAGCTCAGAGCAGAGGGGACAATCCCCTCCCTTGCCCGGCTGGCCATGCTGGGCCTGATGCCCCCAGGACAGGGTTGGCCCTCCTGGCTGCCAGGGCACTGCTGCCTCATGTTCAGCCTGCCACTGACCAGGAGCCTCAGGTCCCTTTCCATGGTGATTCTTTCCAGCATCTCATTCCTCAGGCTGTACACCCAGGGTTGTCCCTGCAGAATCAGGTACCCATGTCACCTCACCTTGCTTCCACTGGGCATCATCCTACTTCTTTTTGCTGTATTTGCTAGAGAAGATTCCTGTTCAGCCAAGCTGGCCTTCTGCCTCATCTGCTTGACTTCTGGAATTTGGGAATTCCCTTCTCCTGTGCCCTTAGGAGGTTATTAAGAAGTGACCATCAGTGATGGATCCTAGTACCTGCAAAAACTTGTTCCAAGGGGACCTTACTCAATAATTCCCCAAACAGGCTGAAGTCTGTTCTCCTCATGTCCAGAGCTGAGATTTTCCTGGCACTTCTGTCGACAGAGATTTTAAACTTGATTGCTTCACCATCTCTGTGGCCAAGATGGCCACCAATCTCCACTTTGCCCACAAAATCCTCTCTATTGACAAGAACCAGATCAAGGTGGGCCCCTTTCTGAGTCAGCTCCCTTAAGATGTGTTCCATAAGGTTGTCATACAGGTTCTTTAGGAATCTTCTGCCCCAGATTGTGCCATCTAGGTGATGATCCTTGGTCATTTCTGGCAAGTTGAAGTCCCCCATAAGGACAAGGGCAATTAAATTGGAAGTGTCCCTTAGTTCCTCAAAAAATAGTTTGTCAGGGTCATTGTCTTGTCTAGAAGGTCTATAGAAGATTCCCATGGTGATTTCCACATTATTTGTTTCCCTTTGATTCTTATCCAGAGACTCTGAACTGTGCCATTGCCACATGTGAGCTCCATACATTCTAACCCTTCTGTTCCATACAGTGCCACCCCTCCACCTCTTCTGCCCCGCCAGTCCCTCCTGAAGAGTGTTTAACTGTCCAACAGGGCACTCCAGTCACAGGACACATCTCACCAGGTTTCACTTATGCCAGTCAAATCTCTGGGACTGTGTGGTAGCTTCAGGCACCTCGTGTGTTCCTCATGCTGCAGGCATTACTGTAGAAACTTTTCAGGTGTGCTACGCTGTAGCCAACATCTCCCAAGGCATACTGAGGACTCCCATTAGTGCTCTTTCCTCATGTTTGCACACACTGTCTCCTTGCTCATCACTGGCCAGCCTGGTTTTGTCCCTCTCCCCCTTCCAAGCTAGCTTAAAGCTCTGTCAGCAGGTCCCACTAACACTCCTGGGCTAAAACTCTTTTTCCCCTCTGCCATAGGTGCAACCCATCAGGTGTCAGTAGACCACCTGTTGAGTAGATTATCCCATGGCCAACATCACCAAAATATTTCCTCTGACAACCTCAGAGCCATGCATTGACCTGATGGGTGGATCTCCCTGTTCCTATAAATATTATTTCTTTTTACTGGGAGATTCAAGGAAATCTCTTCCTGTGCTCTTGATCCTTCTACCAATTGTTCCAGGGCCCTGAAGTATCTTTTGATTGTCCTTGGACTTATCATTGTTATTTTGTCATTGACAGCTTGAACAATCAATGGCAAACAGTAATCAGAGTCCAGAAGAACAGAAGAAAATTTTTAGCAAAAGCATGCCATTTCCAACAGCAAAACAGTGTCACAGCCACACCACCATATTTTTCCTACAAGAGAATGAGTGGAAACAAGATGCCATAGTTAATAATGGGAAAACTTATCCATATGATAGCTACCCAGTAAACTGGGTGTTTTCAAGTGTTTCTGTCATTCTGAAGATCGCAATCTTACCAAATATACAGAAATACAAAAACAAATTAAAAGCATTCACAGTAATTTCAAAGGAATAAGTAAATCCCTGTGATAGCTTTATTTGAAAATTGATACCTTTCATGGTTTTGCAGGAGTCTGTCAGTACATGTTGCCTCATGTCCATATATCAGATTATTAGAAGAGTTAATCATCACATCCCCTACCAAAAGCCATAATCCTTCATTTGTGATTGCACAACTGTTTAACATCGTAAGGAATCATATTATTACTGTGTATTGCAAATCTAAGTGAGAAATAAGTGGCAGGAGATGGGATTTCTTAAAGGAAGAAAATTGTCTTTAAAGATCAGTGTCAAGGAAGAAGAGGTATGAAACAGGGCTGAGAGAGTGTAGTTAGAATTGTCACCTTTTTTCCCCAAATGTCACTGATTCATTTTCCCTGTACAGTTCCCTGGAATTTACCTGTTTATCTTGTTCTGAATCCCACAAAAGGCTGAGAGTCCTACCAGTTTTCTAGTTTTACCTCTTTTACACTGATCTGCAAGCAAGGGCAGCTGGTTTGAGGGAAAAAAATAAGATTATTTATTTTGTGAATACTTTTACTTCTGAGAGTACTAACAAACAGGCATCAAACACAGTTTCCACTGAGTAACTGGTAAATCTCACACTGACGTCAGTGAAGTCATACATTCCTAGCTGTGGATTACAGTCTTTCATCCACTCTGAAAAAGTAGTCTGATGCACCATGTGAGCATCAAGCCTTATCTTTCCCTGTGTCAGAATCCAACCTATTGATGTGAACAGAGGGACGAGCAATGTCCTCTCAGCCCTTTTTTTTGGCTGAGTGACTTAAAGAGACAGAGGTTGTCCATCCACAAGTAGCAATTCTGCTGTGTGCAAATCTGAAGAATTTCTGTCCATTTCGTATAGGCCAGCACAGAGCTCTAAAGTCATAATATGGTACACAGAGGCCCTTGTATACATAATAATTTGATTACTCAGGTGGTCCCACATAACATTCTGACACCATTGCTGCCTCATTAATATAAACCTAGAGGGTGAAACAGATCCTCAGTTTATTTAATAGATGACAAATCTTTTTACCAGATAACATTAAATCTCAGATCTGAAAATTAAAAAAAAAATAACTATATGGATCAATGTACCAAATAGAATGGTCCTGTGTTAGGTACTTTCCCTCATCTGGCCTTTTTCATGTTTGTGTTTTCAGTTGTGCTGTGACTCACAGGCTCATTGTGAGATCTGCAGTTGTTGAGGCAAATGCATTATGCAGGTCCATTATTCTCAGAGTTTTGTTTTGATTTAGCTTTTATTTTATTTTATGAGAGTAGGACACTAACAATAATAATGTTTCTGAAAACTTCTAAGTGCAAGTTGTTTTGTGTACTGAATCAACAAACAACATTAAAAAAAAATAAATAACAAAAGAAACCCCAACCAAAACAGAAGGACAAAAATCTGTTTTAAAAGATGACAAGTCAAATCTAGAAGGGAGAAAAAGGGGAATCAACTCAGTGTAACATCTGTTTCAGAAAAAAACAGTAAAATTTAATTTATTTTCATACAGCTTCTTTCGAAAAAACCTCTCAAAACATTTTATAGTAAAAGATAAAATGACAAGATAGCTTGTAACAAAAGAGGTTATTGCAACTCTCTCATAGACAGCAAATGAAGGAAACTGGATGCAAAAACAGACTGGTCCAGGAAAAAGGAAAAAAAAAAGATGCATATTTAAAGGAGGGGAAAAGTATTATCCTTGTAAAATATAACAGAAAAAAGAGATAAATAATAATAATATGAATGAAGATTATGAGCACAATGATGGGGATGGGGATGAGGACAAGGATAAGAAAGTTTCTCCTTGTATAAAAACTTGCATCTGTTATATTTATGTGGTGGCTAAATTTCATGGCCTAGCGGAATAGGTAAATTCATTTTGCAAATGGGAAAACCTAGACTAAAATAATACTTTAATAGGACTCTTCCAGGAGCAGAGGCAGTTTCCTACTCACAGCAGCTGGAGGATGAGAAATGAGACTGCCAGTACATGTCAGAAGAATAAAAAACCCTTCTCTGTTACTCTTGGCATATCCAGTACTTTCCCATTTTTTTGTTGTAACAGTGTGTGATACTTTTCAGCAGGTCCACAAGTGCTAGAATTCCAGTTTGAGTGCTTGAATTATTTATTGGAGGTACAATTTTTGCATTGGTCTGTCATCTCAGAAGATCACAAAACAAGTCAGTGTCAGGGACATGGATGTGACTCAGGAGCTGTCCCCAGTGCAGAGCTCCAGGTGCCTGGCAGATGACATCAATTCAGAGAAGAAAGGGACAAGAAGAGGGCCTGGGAAAGCCAACTCCCATCCAGTTTTGATCACAGAATAGCATACGAGGACTGTTTAATGATTTGACAGTGGAAGATAGAAGTACTCATATTCTCTGGAAATGAAAGCAAGGGAAAAGAATGCTGGTTTTAGAAGACCATGTTTTCACAGAGAAGGGAAACAATAGAGAATTAAACTAAGAAAAGAAGATGAATGCAAAATGTTAGAGTAAAGTGTGATTTTTTTTTTAAATTGTTTACATGCTAAATATTTTTTGACAGACATTTAGACACCCAGTATCTGTACAGACAAGAGCTTAGCACCGTGCCTATGTATTGTCTCCCTTTGGAGGACTAGGAGACTACAAATTCTTCATTTTTAGTCACCGTGTTTTCCCTGGCATTCAGCTTCCATGGTTTTACTCTATTTTTTTCCTCACGCATTCATCTTGCTTTGTACCATAAATAATGCATACGTGGCTTGCCATCTAGCAATTTGTTGGCATCAGAGACATTCTTGCAAAAGTGTTAACTTCCACACATAGTTGTACATTTTGAAGAATATGGATATTTTCCTGTGATTGAGAAATATGGCAGTGCTGACAGGATATTCCCAGAACAGTGTATACATGGCAGGGTGCTTGGATCACACCTGCCAAGGAAGCAGGCTCAGTGCCAGCACGCTATATGCACTCCCAACTTACTGAACTAATATAAACCAGCATCCCCACCCTGCAGTTGGCAGCCCTGGGACAGTCTGATGCACCCAGTTACAACTCAGCTGCTTGCCCATATGCCACCTGTTATGTGACAGACCTATGGCGGCAGGAATGAGACTGAAGAGAACAGACATGCACTGACATCCAAATATTGCCTTCAAATATATTAATATATGAACACAAAAACATTGATTATAAAGAGTTCTTACTTTATTTTGTATGTTCTCACTCTTTATTAAATATGTTCTTTTTAGTATATATGCTTACTGGTAAAAATTGATGATGTAAAAATTAGATTTATGACTTGATTTGTTTTATAGCTGTATTTAGTGTTCTTTTTGTATTTAAAAAACACAACAGTAGATATTGTAAAATTTCACATTTTATTGCGCCATAATGTTTTCAGATACCAGAACAGATTGTAACTATGCAGAACTCAAGGTAACATATTTTAGACTTTGTCATGTAAAGCCACTGCTTTGCTTGTAAGAAATGTATCATTAATTATACATTTACATAATTATGCTTTAAAAGAAGCACAAATATTTTAGCATTCTACTTTTTTTCTGTAGTTTCCACTTGTAAGAACACAATTACTTCATTTTAAAAGTTGTATTCTTTCTTCAGAAGGCATGTTTTAGGCAGGCAGTAATTATTTTGATCCCTTCTCTCTATAAAATAGTGATAGATTAATGAGGTTGCTTTTCTTAATCTGCTGTTTGTTTTATTTTTCAATTAACTCCAAGGTGACTGTAAATACCCTGTTTAAACTTTCTTTTAGGCTGCAAATTAGGGTCCATAATGCCTTATGATTTCATAACATTTGTATATTCAGTAGTAATTTGATTGAAATGTCCTCTAGAAATGCCCACTACAAAATGTGGTTTGTGTTACTAATCTGTGGGAACAGTAATAAAATAAACTGTAGGTCAATGTGAATGAGTGTGACAATAAGTATCCCTCAACATGGTCTACAGGCCACTGACAGCAGATGTCACACAGGCAGTACTATTCCAAATCTTGGAATTACAGGCAATATCATGGCTAACCCCCTCATTGCTCACAAAAGAATTGGGGAAAGGAAGCCTTGAGCAAAATACATTCAGATTCCCCAAAAGAAGGCAAATGTAATCTTCCAGACCCAGTTAGTATGTGGTACTGGGCTTCATGATGCTCTGTGCAGTATAGTCTTCGTGGGATGACTGTACAGGACAATTTCTGCTGTATTTTCTCATGTTCTCAGACATTCTGTGACAAGCCTTTAGCCACAGTTGAAACTGAACATTCCTGCTCAAATTCCAAAATTCCCATTCTTTCCTGGATATAGAAGTGAGGATTTTTGAACATTTGGAGTTGCCTAGTCTGGAGAATAGGAGGCTCAGGGAGACCTTATCGCTCTCTACAACTGCTATAAAGGACGTTGTAGACAGGTGGTGGCCTGTCTCTTCTCCCTAGTTACAAGAGACAGGGCAAGAGAAAACAACTTCTGTTTGCATCAGGGGAGGTTCAGATTGGATATTACGAGAAATTTCTTTCCTAAAGAGTTGTTAAAAACTGGAACAATTTGCCCAGGAAAGTGGTGGAGCCACCATCCCTGGAGCAATTTAAAAGATGTGTAGATGTGGCACTAGGGGACATGGTTCAGTGGCGGACTTGGCAGAGCTGGGTTAATGGTTGAACTCGATCTTAAATGTCTTTTGCAAACTAAACATTCTATGATTCTAGACACTGGCCTCTGGGAAGGAAATCAGCCCTTAAAAGGAAACATGTGCCTAAGCCATTCTTCCACAACTAACAGATTTTTGAAAGGACATTGACTGGATGTCCATGGCATCCATTGACAATAAGTCATAAAGATTGCGTGCAAAGATGTGAAAAAGGGAAATAACTGAAAGTCTGTACAGTGAATATAAAACATGGAGATAATTACCCATCCATTTCCACATTTTTCCATCTGGCTGTACATTGTTTGAAATTTAAACTCTTACCTGAGCTCACTTCATGTTCTCTGTGTGTCATGTTTTCTTCCATTACCTGTATGTTTTGTTGTGGAGCTGGAATCTTGTGAGAGCTGGACGCCCCTCCAGAACTTTTTTATAAATATATACAGAGCAGTGTTTTCTGCAAGCCCCCCCAGTATTGCCAGATGCTGTTCCAACCACCATCAACCTGTGTAACATTTAGCTGTCCTAAGTACGTGCTTGTCAAGTTTCACCTTTTAAAATTAAATGCAAAGTCTTGTCAGCATCTTTCATTGTCCTTCCAGGAGTACAACAGTCAGGCATATAAAGGCATATTGATAATATATAAATACCAATAATTCAATATTAATTCTACTTTTCTCTTTGTGTTAGCACAGACCCTGCCTGATGTTGACTTTAATCAGTCCACTTCCTTTAGTACAAGGTGACCATTCGTATAATGTAATGCCATGTTTAGCTTCCCTAATCACACACACCTAATTTTCCTGACATTGATTTTTACTACAATTTTATCCATAGAAGGATTTATACAGCACATATCTCCTACATCTTTCTGCCCAAGAGATGATAAAAAATATAGCTTAACTTAATTGAAATAATAGCACACTATTTACATTAATAAAAAGAAGTATCTAAATTTCAAAGTCTCTTGGATTTGAGATCTGAATGCAGGAACTGGCAGTCAGGCTTGCTAAACTGTAAATTCTCTCACATGGAATGTAACACTTCTGGGGAAACCTTTTAGCTCTTCTGTCATGGCATTTCCCTCTGTACATTTATTTACTGTATCTGTCTCACAGAAGTGTGGGGAGAATCAATCCTTGTACAACTGCGGTTAGGATATTACTAAAGAGGAAGATTTGGAATTCCAAGGGTTTGGCATGATCTCACTGTACTCTGCATGGATAAGACGGTGGGTTACACAATCTCCTAATGAACACAACAGAGCACCTTAGGTGCACTCACAGTCACTAAAGCCCCTTGTTCTTTCCCCAATACAGAAGGGGCAGACAAGGGCTAGAAAATTAAATTCATTTATTTTTGGCTTTGCTTGATCTCCTGAAAAGCAAAAAAGTGTTTTTCCCCACTTGCCTGTTCTTGCCATCATTTCTAGCACCAAGACAAGACATTAAAATGGTAAATTGAGCACAATAATTCAAGGGGTGTCTGTGAAGGCAACAAAAGATAGTCAGGTTTTCCTCAGAGACTTCCCTCTCCTTTGCTATCTCTGGTGGACAGTTTGATTTGTCCTAAGATAAGAATGCAAGGTGGGAATTACAGGTGGATCTGTCTGGATGCTCACATAATGAATGTATCCCAAAGAAGGGGGAGCTGCGATGATTGTGATTGACTTTGGTACACATGGGTCTGCAAAAGGGTCTTCAATGCTGCTGAAGACTGGGACAACAGAGTAAACTGTTCTCCCAAGGTTGTAGGCGGTTCCCAGGTGGATCCATTGGCAGGGATGTCTGCAGAATATATCCAGCCTGAAGACAGGGAGCACTCACTTCTGCACAAGTGAGTAAAATCGCTAAGATCTAGTCATATACGAAGTCAAAATGCTGAAGTAGCAGCTACACAGGTGCTGTTGCTTTGTCACCTCGCATCCTGCAAAGCCAAAACCTGTAAATTTAAACATTTCTACACTGACCTGCTTATATTAAAACAATTTAGACTGTTTATATTATATACTGCATTGGCAATATTTAGATACTGTATTAGCAATAAATCTAACATAATCATTCACAGTACCAAAATGAAATTTCTGAGAAAATAGCTGAGATCATTTAGATGAGCATACATACTTGCACAACTGTCACTTAATAGGGAAACAATTGCTTCAAAAGCACCTGAGAAGCAGCAACACACTTCCATATACATTAATTAACTTCTGTGATGCAAAACATGATCAGGTCATGACTGCCACATGAAAATGCCTAATTTTACTGACAGTCATACACAATTAAAAAGAAAATAAAATAGTGTCATTCCTATCAAGTCCCCAGTCATTAAATCTGTTTAGTGTTTCTAAAGTGGTGTTATATTGATTTAATGATGCTATTAGCAATATCTGCAGAGAATATATGAATATAAGCAATTACTCTTTGGGATATTCTTTCTTGGTAGAGAAAACACCTAATTTCACTAATTGCCTCTATTTCTGTTTCTGTTAACTGTACACTGTATACATGTTAATAATGTTATTATCAGTAGGAGTGAATTTTAATTAACACTCATGTGTAGAAATTTAATTAAAACTAAACATATTCCAATAAGTTTATTTTATTAAATCAATCGCATAGTTATTTCCAGAGTTAAAACATTTTTCCTAGGTATCAATTAACAAAGAAATCTGCAGCTCACCATGAAAGGAAGTTAAAAAAACCTGCACATGAAACAGATATCTAAAGACTCTATCCCTTACTAATACCCAAAATCAGACTGTTACATTAAACACTACTATGAATACATAATAGGAATTATTACCACGTAGTCTTCCAGCTCAGAAAGCATAATGTATATTTTTATAAATTCAGGAGAAGTAAGTATGAAGAACTGAAAAACCAAATCACCCCCACCCAAGGGGTTTACAACAGGGCAAGAAATTGAATCCAGATCTCATGAAAATTGGCTCAGTGCTTTGACTACAAGACGTTAGAGATACAACTGATCAGTCATTGAGATCTTATAGACTTGAAATGCGAAACAATTTCAGAGTGCAATTTCAGGTTCTTCCCTGCATAAAACCACAGAACTTGGAAGAGGTGTTTCATGCAATGCAGGGAATACAAGCTATTCTGAAAATCTGCTGCTCTTTTTTTTTGCTTGTTTTAATCCTCTCACCATCAAGTGCATATGACTAATACTGATATAAGGATACAAATATAAAACAAATTATTCCTGTAACCATGCTGCAAGTACAAATGTTTGACAATATACCTGAATTTTACTAACTGATTTTTAGGAAGATTAGATTTTTTTTTTTAAGCTAATAAAATGAATGTGAGCCCTTTTTGACTCTGAAATTCTGATAAGGTCCTTGATATTTGGATCAGCAATGGTTGTGTATTTGGCTGATTTCCACAATACCTTACATGATTTCAGAAAATTTTTAGAACAATGAATACTCTTCTTTGCAGGTTCTGGAGCAAATCATCCCTGGAAGTTCTAGGTACTTTTTAAAACCCAAAGTAAAAGCCTAAAATGAATTCTTTCCTGGTTTGAATCACTAGTGATACAATATATATTTGGGACTACGTTTCTTGTGATTCATTTCACAATATAATCAAGCTAGGTTCAGCACCACTATTTAAAAAGGGACTACAAGCCTTAGGTGTGACCAACTTCTCACTGTCTAGCACAGGTTTGGTTTTATTGGCACCTTAGTAATCCTGATCAATGCCATTTGACTCCGGCATGCTCACAGCAAACACAATAAACAATCCCACACACTTCACTGATCCTGCTGCACATGTGCAGACACGTGTGCACATGTGGAAGCTTCAGCCACGCTTACACTCAGAAAGTTGTCATGAACAGATATATGGAGACAATATGACTCTTCTTAAGGTACAGGAGATGACAGAAAATGGCATGCTGCTATTAAACACACTTAACAGCCAAGACACACGCCTTTCACTCACTGTCAGTGTTGCAGTCATTCCAAGTGGGCAATGGCAGCTCTCACACATCATCAAGGAAATTGTCAGTAATCCCTGGAGACCATCTCTGTCATAATTGGCACTGGTAGAGGAGAAGGATGTCAGGGAGAAAGATATTAACACACCATCCTGAGATGGCAATAGTGGCAGTTAACACTCCTTCAGACTTTCAAAACTCCTGTGGAAGTCATAGCATAAATATGAAGCACCAAGATGACATTTTTTACAGCTGCTTCTCATAGTATCATGACATTTAAAGTGCATACTAAAATCTATCAACTACATTTAAAACATAATTATGCCGTAACATGCATTATATACCTAACATGAGCAGGATTAGTCTATCAGTGTTTTGAATTTTTAATGCAGACAATAGAATACAATGCTTTCAAAATGCTATTTTTAAGTTTATTATTCAATTAACATGTATAGTCTCCCTAAAAAAATAAAACATTTTGAGGGCACAAAACATTTTTACTGTGCATGCAGAGTATGCAGTTTGATCCTTAACAAATTTCTTCTGCCTTTAAATTATGTTATTAGTATGCTAAAAAAAAATCTCTTACATGTTGTCATAACTCTTTATATTTCATGTACTGGGCTATACATCTGCCAAATGGTTTTGCTTTCAGTCTGTTCAATTAAAACCAGAAATATATTTGTCCAGACCCTAATCCTATGCTAATATCTTTTAGAAAAGATTTGAGTTACTTTTATTATGCTATTTCAAATTTTTCCAATGTTAAAGGTGCTTTACAGTAATTGGTTGATGTTTCAAAACAATAACTGGATTCCTACTAAATACTTAACACATCCTTTACCTTATTGTTCAATTGTAGTTCGGTATTGGGTAAGAAGTTTTTTTAAATTTTTTCTTGAGATAGAGCATTAAAATAAAGTTCTGAGGGGGATCTGTCTCCTGAGTTCCTTACATACACTCTTATTTTTTTTTAATGGAAGTAGAAACTAGAAAGCAGACTTTTTTAAAAAAAGAACATTGAGAACAAGATAAAAAACAGCAACAAAACCCTCCCCATTTCCTTACATGTCCTTACAGAGTGCTGTATTTTCAAAAACAAATCCCAAGCTGGCTATAAAATCTGCTTTCTCTGTCCCTGAGCCCCTTTGTGACTTGCTCTCTACCACTGCAATTTCCATGCTAGCTGTCTCTCTCTGTCCCTTCTTCTGCTTTTGGTTTGGTGAGACAGTTAAAGCTTTTCACAATCTTCCCTCCTCTGGAATTTTGACAGCCCTTGGAGACTGGCAATACCCCCCCCTTCAGATGATCCCATCCAACTGAGCCTCTGGGGACAAGCAGCAAGGCAGCCATCCATCTGGCTGGGGGGCCATTCCTGGTTAAAGGAACGTGTGCAGGAAAAAATTGATAGTTACCCAGCTTGTCACATCTTTTTCAAAGAAGACCAGTATAAGACAGATTTTTTAAAGCCCTTACATTGCATCCTTTATGTTAACACTGTGAAAGGAAAACAGACAGATATCCCTTTCATTGCTAATAACATAGCTGATAACTTAATACAAAAAAAATTATTGGAGATGTAGCTCATAGTGTGTTTGGAGTTATTCTTCCTTGATATTTCTTATTGGATGTTTCCAAGTGAAGCACTTTTTAACTTTGCCAAAATTGTGTATTTGGACTGAAATTCTCTCCACTGGATGTCTGTCAGGTAGAAGATTTATTTAATTTTTTACAAACATTTCTGCAAAAAGTGATTCAGGCATTTCTGTACAAAGCTAACAGAAAAATGCTCTTTCATTGATGTTAAAGTATAACAAATTCAGCTGTTACTTTGTGAACGTTTAAAGCAAAATCTTGACCTTTTAGCAGAATCTGGTTTTAAGCCAGAGGTATTTCTGATAGCATTCCAGTGATAAAGCTGCATTTGCTCCATTCTGGAAACCACTGAAAAATATCCCTTCACTGCAGCTTGGAAAGTTCTAAAGGTTTGACAGACACATTCCTCACAGTTTCTGTCTTCCACCGTAGAACTTTGACTTGTCTGAGCAAGTTTGACACCTGGAAAGTGACTGAGTATGATGCAGAACACAGTTACAAAGATCAAGGAAGACTCTTCCTGAATTTCAGTGCCAGTTAATGTAGTCCATGGATTGTGAACCTGTGAACTAATTAATAGCTTATTTTCCTAGAGCTATAGGTTATTTCTTGATTGCTGCTCAAGTGACATGGAAGCAGAGGAAATGTGAAAAAAAAGCATCACAACATCTGAGTCAAGGACAAAAAACAGATGGCAAGAGACAACTGTTGAGGGGAGGAGCAGACTGGGACAAGGAACCTGGGGGAGTGCGAGAAGGTTGAAGATGGGGAAGAGAGTGTAATTAATAAGCAAGGAAATGGACTCTGGGAAGAGGCACATAAGGAACATGGAAATTAAAGCTGTGAAAACTACACAAGTTATAAATTCTGACCAAAGACAAGAAGAGTATGAAAGAACAAAATGAGGAAACAAGTAGGGAGGTAATAATGGAAAAGTAGGATTTGTACTGAAAATTTGAAATGATTATTGAGACAGAGAGGTCTCAAATGTGTAAGGACATAACTTAAACATTTGCAGTGACAGACAGATTGTAATACTAGTAATATTTCTGCTAGTAAACACTCAGAGAAGCAGAGAGAATGGATTAAGTTCACATCCCAAACCAAGGCCTGGAGGAGAACCAGATGCTGAAAACACATTGCTGTACATGCTTAATGGAGCTACACCTTTCTGGGGTATGATTTTATGCCTGCTGTCATCTATTATTACTTGTGTTAGGAGAGTTTGGAAAGCAGATTTAAAAATCTAGTGTATTTTCTTTAATGTCTATATGATTCTCTAAATGATGGGATTTCTGGTAGTTTGTTGTTTGGTTTGGTTTGGTTTGGTTGGTTGGTTTTTGTGCATGTGGGTTTCTTTTTTCTTTTTAAAGCTGGAAGTTAGATTTTGGAATATGGGTTAAAATGACAGAATTTTTATATCAAAACATTGAAAAGTAAGTGATAGCATCAAAGTTTCCTATATTCATTCAGTCCCCCCATTTCTGCTCTAGAGTTGAATTTTTGCTTTTTTGGACACATGAGAAATTCATATTTGAGGACAAAGGAATCAGGAAGAAGCCACCAAGAACTTCTGGTTTTGACTTTCTAGCCACCACAATTGTGTTTAGGAAATTATCTTTCAGCTCAGCTCATAACCCTTGAAATTCCCTTGAAACAGATCAATTCACTTTAGTAGCATGTGTAA
Source organism: Prinia subflava (assembly GCF_021018805.1). Classification (NCBI taxonomy): domain Eukaryota; kingdom Metazoa; phylum Chordata; class Aves; order Passeriformes; family Cisticolidae; genus Prinia; species Prinia subflava. The sequence continues at coordinate 30,170,339 of NC_086249.1, forward strand.
GCATATTGTGGTAGCTGTGATCACAATACTAGTAAGACATCATCTGCTTTAAAACTGAATAGTTTTGAATGTTGCAGATGGTATCAAGACATTAACAAAGTAGGGTATGTTCCTTGGTATTGGTTATTGGTGCAGCTGTTAAGTTAACAAAGTCAGTATATATTCAGTTTTAATTGTAGACACATTTTATTTGAGCTTTCATAGAACAGCTGTGAAATAAGTGTGATAATTAATATTCTGTGGGTTACACTAAAACATGTATATATGTATGTTATTAATTAAATGTTATAACCTTGGTTCAATTTATTTAGTTGTTTTTTTTTTTTTCCTGAGATGAAAGATCATCAGACATTTGCACTTTCTTCAGAAAACACTTAAAGGTTTCAAAGTCATCTTCATTTGTGCTTTCACCTGCCAAGTCACCATCAATAAAATTTATTATTAGATGAAATCAATTTACTTTATTATGTTAATGCCATCTTTACATATCTGGATTTATCAGGTACTCAGCATATTAATAAAGGAATCAAGCAGGCTATTCCAGTTGTACTTGAAGAAATAATTAGATCTTTCTTTTGTATTATTTTCATATAGGGTGCTCCAGATACGCTATTCCTAGAAACCTGTCATATAAAAGAAGAAACATCAAAAGCAAAGTTAAATGATTAATCCTCTTGGGGTGGAGGTGGGGGGGTAAAGGGGGTTGCAGGTAATGTTGCTGGGTAAACCAGGAAATGTTGCTTTGTGCTATTGTAATTGCAGCTACTAGTAACTCTCAATTTCAGACATTCCTGGTCAAATCCTTTCTTCTGTGAGGAACACGGCAAAGTAGAATTGTCAGCCCTTCTGGGAGACTTACACTTCCACTATAATCTGAGATTTTCTCAGACTCAAGGAAGTGATTTATAAAGTTTTACTTCTCTCCTGCCCTTTTTCTGTTTTCATTTGTAAAAAGGCTTGTTTGCTATGTTCGGTTTTTTTGTTTTCAGATGAGTTCACAAATTCAGTTATACATGCTTCACCAAATAAAGACTTGATAATAGTGTCACTCAGGTTTCTTGGGGATAGGGTTATTCAGCTTTACTTATGCATTACATTATTTATCATATGGCCTTGTACATTGTGTAACAATCCACATTTCCCCTTTTCCCTTGTGTCACTCTGAAATGCTCAAGTGACTATTCCAGGAAGCACTGAAGGTCTGAAAATGACAGGAACTTTTGTTCTTCCTAGTACTTCTTTCACCGAGTCACAAATCTTCTGGAACAAAGGATAATGCTGTATGCTGTTGGATACATAAGTTGCCTATGTCATAAATTCTAGATTTCCATTACATTCCTCAACAAAAAATCACCTAGGACTGAAGGCTCATTTAAAAATAATGAAAAGCTTAATTCACTACTAGTATAGTTATAGCTGCACTAGACTCCAAAGGAAGTTTGCAGTGACAAGGATTTTCCCACATTAAATCCCTCTTCTAGTGTATTTCCATTGAACCTAGGGTGGGAGGGAGAGAAAAAAAATATTTGTTACTGCACAGTAGGGCCATGGGAATTCTGCTCCTTATTTCCCTCATTAACAGGAAAATACAAAATAAATATTTTCTTTTGCAGTTCTGTCCATCTTTGGAAGGCAAAATGGCATCCAATTATTTTTGAAGTAGGCTGCAAACCTCTGGTCTATAAGGGAAGAATTCTGTGTACTATTGTTAGATACTTAAACAAAAAATTCTTTTTTCTCTAAGTAGCAACATAAATCAGAGGAATCTGGAACCGTTCAACATCTTTGAAAAAAAATCAGGCCATTTATATTTAGGTATTGAAATAGATGTTAGGAAACTAAATTTAGAATCTACTCCTGTTCTGCATTCAACAGTCATGGACTCTGACCATTCTATAATTCAGTGGAGGGCAGTTTTTTCATCCTTTGTGCTCATGGCTCTTTGGAGATATGGGTTAGAGAGATAGGAGGTTTTATCTTTGTTGCTACTGAGTTTTCATTGGTGCTGGAATATTTAGCTATAATTATAGGGTTTTTTTGGTTTGGTTGGTTTTCTGGTTTTTTGGTTCTTTTTGTTTTTGTTGTTTTTGTTTTTGTTTTATTTATTCTGTGGTGCTGAGAGAACATCTCCTTTCCCTTTTCTTTTTTCCTCTACTTTGAGGATTATGCACCAGCACATCACCTAACTAGTTCCCTATTACAGCAGCTCATGTTGCCATGGGATAGCTGCAGTGGTAAACAGATCTGTTCATTCTCCACTCTTTACTCCTTTGTGCATTTTGCTCCCATGTGCAATAGGAACTTTGCTCCATCTTTTCAAAGGTAGAATCAGTCTCCAAGGGATACTAGATCCTTCCTGTGCATGTGTTGAGGACCAAGCTGAAAGGAATGAGGAAAATTATGGTTTTGGTTTTCCCAGCATATTAACTAGTAGCTGTACAACAGCATCAAAAGCAATGCATTGTATTTTGTAACAGCTTACCTAGGTATGTCCATCATAAGGTTAGGAAAGCCAGGAGAAAATAAGAATCTGCAAATCCCTTCTCATCTTTATTCTGACTCTGGAAATACAAAACTGTATTGCACTTGCACAAAGCATGCAGAGAAAAGAGGAAGCCCAGCTGATGAGCAGTTCATCCTTGCTTCTGTCACTAGCCAGGAGACTGATTTTTAAGAACCTCTTCCTCTGATTTCATTTTGAAACCATTTCCTCACAAAACCAGTAACATTCAGAGGAGCAGCAGTGTATGAACGAGTTGATATAGGGTTAAGATATTCACGTCTGTCACTTCCCTATGTCTCTCCAGAAGTCTGTGGCTTCTGCAGAGGCAAGGGAGTACTCAATCTGTCCCCTCCTGTCAATAATTGAATACCACAGCATTGCTACTTAGCTCTCTGATGATCATTATTTCGGTAGCAACATACTGCTCATCCCTGGATATATCAAAATATGTAGGACTCAGACCATTTTCTCTTCAACCAGGCAGCAGTGGAAATTTACACTGGTGTTGTTCACCAAGCAACAGAATGGCCTTATCATCCTTAAGGTGTTTGACTAACTGCAGTGCAGTTCTGTCATCCTCTCAGGCCATTGCTCAATGAAACAATACATTCCGTTTACAAGTTTCTCTTACAAAATCAAAACTACCATTGTGGCATGCTATAAAGCTGTGATACAAAACATGCTTCATTCTGCTGCTTCAAAACTTTTTCAAATAGGTTAACTTTCTCCCAGTCTTTATGTTGGACCAGATGTCATCTGTTTGCACTTCTGAAAATTTAAGAGGCTCAAGTCCCCAGAGCTTGGGGTTTTATTTTTAATTTTATGCAACAACTTCTTTCCATTGCTAACGTCTCCAGTTTGTTAATTATCTGCTATAAGTGAAAGCTTTCATGAGAGGCTCTGAATCTTTTGCTGTTTGCCGAAGGCCTGAAGAATTATGTGTCAAATTTACACACAATTCTGCTTATCCCTCTAGAAAATTTTCTTATAACTCTAATTATACAGCCATGAGGACTCTATACAGATGTTCTAGGGGAGGAAAAAATATAGTGGTTGCCACTAAAATTATACAGCTGTGTACTAAAACAGGGCCAGTGTCCACCTTTCAAAAACTATTATTTTCAAATACTGTCCTCCAAGTACCTGAGAGAGCTTCTCATAAATGGAAGGGGAAGAGCAAGAGAAGCTTTCATTATCTCTAAAGATACACCTCAAGTGCTGTTGCAGACACAGATGAGGGGGAGAAATTTGTGCAGCTAATTCTTTTCTTCAAAATTCACTCCTTATCTTATATTCTGCAACTGGTCAAGAAAGAACAGTGAAATATCCCAATAGTAATGGTACTGCTCAGATAGCTCTCTGTGTGGGAAAGAAAAAAAAATACATTAAGCTCTTCTTAAAAGAAGAGAGTCTGAATGAAAAGAAGTAAAAAACAAATGAGAAAAGAGCTCAGAAATTAGACTTCAGATGTGCTGCATCTGTTTGCTTTTTCACTGCAGACACTGAGATAGAGAGAAGTGTTGATTGACAGATAGTCAGACAACTGGAGCAGGTATGCAAAATGCAGCTAGGTTGACTTAAAGTGTATAGCAATGATAGCACTGTAACAAAGTACTCTTTATGCTGATTCTAACTCACTGTCCATACACTAAACACTGAACATACATGCCATAGAGCAGCTCACAATCTTAGAGGAGTGGAGTAGAACAGGAACTGACCTTGCAAAAGATACACACAATCACATGGAATTTTAACCTCTTTAAAAGCTGCATGCCACTTTCTTTTCGAAGAGAGATAAAACTGGTACTCATACAAATCCACTTAATTCCTGATTATATTAAAGGAAAAGATACAAATACCTCCTTGTAGAAATAGTGCTGATGTGAAGTGAAAAAGAAGGAAGTAAACATTAAAAGTGGCCATTCATAAGAAAGACGAACTTTGGCAAGAACTTTGAGTAAAAGTAAGCTGAAAGAACAATACTGTGTAACCCACTGTGTATGGCATAGGTTCTGTAAAGTAGTTTTTCAAGGTAAAAGGTAACCCTATAAACTTCACAAAGGGTGATAAAGACCATAAAGTCATGTCTTTATGGCTAAAAACAAAAACAAAAAAAAAAAAACAAAACAAACCTACAAACCGGCATTTCCTTTAATTCTGTTTCTACCTATAAAAAGAGTGACCACTGAAAATCACCTCCTCACAAGTAATTACTCTAATTCCTCACGACTGTCATAAATAGATACAGTACGCAAAAAAAAAAAAAAAAAAAAAAAAAAAGAAATTACCAAAAATGCTTCTGGCTTTAACATTCACTTTGGAAATATTGAGAAATGGAGTCTCATAAGTTATTCATAAGATCAGAATTAATGCAGTCACTATTCCTGGCTTCTGATTAAATGCTGCCTTGTAACCTAGTAACACTGGAAATAATGACCAGATGATAATTTTCTGTGAACTGAGTAAATGAAGAGAAGTTTGACATGTCAGGTTGCAACATTACTGGCCCAACAGTTGTGGAGACAATTGTCTTCTGTGTCTGTATGGGATAGTGTATCCAGACAAAGTCCATTTCTAATGATGGATTCATTCTTGCTCTTCCACCATGATAGTTAAGACAGTGGAAGATGGTGATGAAGGAACAGAAAATTGCAATCTTAGAATGATAAAAAAAAAGGTATTGAAAGTAAGGAGTTGTTTTTTTTTTCAACTCATCCTCACTGACAGTAGTGGACAGAATTCCCTGAGCATGATGCTGAGCTGTAAATCCTCTGATAGACTTCCATATATTATACAGGACCACAAAAGTATATAAAACTGTGTCACTCCTCACTAGGATCTTATCTTGCTAGAGGCTTCAATATAAGAGACAAGCAGAGGACACAGAGAAAAAAACTCATATTAGTATTGCCAATTTAAGACCAGAGTTGTGTAAGAACTCCCTGAAAATTCCAGAATTAATCCAGGATCTTCGTTCTCCTGAATCTAAACTACTTAAGGGTTAGTTTTTAAAAATTAGCCAGAAACTACCTGGGATAGAAAAATAAAAATAAATGCCAAGAAAAGTTAGTAAGGAAAATGTACACACATACATACACACATATTTGTACACCACAGAGGTTCAGAACGCATAAACCATTGAAATGGAATCACTGAAGCAGAGAAAAATCTCAGAATAGGAACTATCCAATAATTACTCAGTTAATGTGTAAGTTAAGAAAGAGTCCTAACTATTTGTGGAGGGCAAAGGGGGAAAAAGGCAATGCAAGAAAAACAGAGAAGGCCAGAAGAGCATTAAATTTCATAGCAGAAGTTACCATTGCCACAGGGGAGAAAAAATTTTAAAAAAAGAAGAAAGGAAGGATTAGGATCAGTCTGGATCTTGAGGACAGCCATTAGGGAGAGGCAAAAGAGTGGGAACGCACTAGATGCGGGGATGGATGCGAAGCTGCCGAGGAGAGCCCGCCAGGAGCCGATGCGGCGGAGCGGCGCCGGCAGCCTCTCGGCGGGGCTGCGCGGGGCGGGGGCTGCGGGCGGGAGGCGCGGGCGCTCCGCGGGGCCGGGCCGGGCGGGGCCGCGCTGCCGCCGCTCCGCGGGGATGCGGCCGAGCTGAACGCGGGGGGACGGCGAAGGGAACGGCCGGGGAGCGGCTGCCGGAGCCGCGGGGGTGCTCTGGCCGGCCCCTTGCTGCCTGCCCCGGGCGTGCCTCCGGCCGGAGCAGCCGCGGTGTAAAGAAGGGCAGGCTGTAGAGAGGGGCAGGCTGCGCTGGGCTGCGCTGCGCTGCCGGCAGCAGCCGTGGCTCCCGGGCTCCCGGCTCCGGCTGCAGAGGGGTAGGGAGGGTTAGAACCGCTGGAGAGAAATAAAACGCGTTCAAAAAAAAAAAAAAAAAATTAAAAAAAAATAAATTAAAAAGCCAATCCACCTAGAAGGAGGATGGGGAAGGGGATGAGAAGGAGAGAGGAGAGGACGGCTTCAGGAAGTGGTGAATGGAAGAAGCTGGTGTCATGGGCTAGAGGAGCAGGAGATCAGAGGACAGCGTTCGCCAACTTGCCCTCTTGCCTTCACGCTCCAGGGCAGAGGAGTGAAGAGGAGAAAATCGGGGAGGAAGGTGGAGAGGAGCAGCAGGAGGAGGAGAGCGGGAGGAGGGGGGGTCCTTGCGCGCTTAGGGGTAGGGGCGAGCGGCGAGCAGCGGTGTGAGATGGCACTCACATAAACACACATCCCCATCATCTCTACATCCACACGCGTCCAGGCAGGGGCGGGCAGAGCCTCCGCCGGCCCCCCGGGAGCAGCCGGGGGAGGCGCCTCGGTCCCCCCGCCGGGAGGGGGCACGGCGGGGCCGGGAGGGGCTCGCGGGAGCTGCGGGCGCGGATGCCTTCACCTGGGGCTTTCCATCGCTGAGCGAGCCGAGCAGCAGAGGCGGTCGGGTCTGGAGAACTACCTCTGGATGGTTTAAAAAAAAAAAAAAAAAAAAAAAAAAAAAGAGGAAAAAAAAAAGGAAAAACCCAACTCTGCAATCCTCTGCTCCCCCAGGCTCAGCACCATAAGGGACTGCTATATTTGAGGCTGTCAGGAGGATGGGAGAGAGACACTGAGAGTCAGGGCGAGAGAGCCGGTGCCACAGCAGCGGTAAGTGTCTTTGCCGTTCCGCCAGCCAGGCACTGATTTCCCTGGTTAGACTTTGGAGTGTGTGCAGATTATTTGTTGTAATATCCATCGCAGCATCTCTGTGAGCAGTCTACTGTGAAGCCGGCAACGGTGAGAGATCCCATTTTTGGGCTGCAGGTTTATGTGTTTTGCTTTTTTTGTTTTGAATCTTACGTTGAAATTGTCATAATTGAGCAGAAAAGTTGAAGCAGAAATTACTGTGATCTGCTATATGCTTCCTGTCATTTAACTAGGGAGCAAACTACTGCAGTGAATGAGTTGTGAAGAGAGATGTGAAGCTTTTAGTAAAAATACATACTCCAGAGAAGGAACGCCTATTCAAATGTGCTAATTTTTTATGTTTGGGAGAGCTACCATGCTAATGCTTGAGGGTGATTTAGAAAATAACCGAGTGTATTGAGTTTATAGTGATGCATTGAAAGTTGTGTTGTTTTGGAGTTTTGAATGATACTTGGCTTTGGGATGAACAGTTATCTCTGGCATTAGAAAAGTACAGTGCCAGGACTCCTTGCTGACAGGCAGAGGAGATGGAATTACATAAAGCTGCACCGATTTTTCCTCTCTGATGTGAGGACAGTTAATAAGGCTATGTTGAATGTCTGTGAACTGGCTAGAAGATGAACTGAGAGTTATTGGGACATAGACCACAAAATTGTCTTTTGAGGATTTTTAAATTAAAAAAAAATCCATGACTGCATCTGTACTTCTTCAGATGTTTAGTTGTATTTCTATTAAGCTCAGAAACTTCATGTAACAAAAGTTAGACAAGATAATGTAATGTGAGTACTTAGGACTTAAGTTTTCTGTGTGTTACAATATTTCAGAAATGTAGCTTAAAGGTTTTTCAAAGTCCATTTTTATTTTTTTAAAATGTAATGCTTCCTTGGAATGACATAATTTTAGTTGGTTTTTGGTTTTTGTTTTTCAGTGAAGGAACTGGTGTCAGTTTTTGGGTGGGGTTTTTTTGGTGGGTTTTTTTGTTTGTTTGGTTTTGGTTTTTTTTGTTTTTGTTGTTGTTTTTGTTTTTGTTTTTGTTTTTGTTTTTGTTTTTTTGAGGAGTTCTAGCATTTGTCTAGACTTCAGTGAGCTATTGATGAGACCCTGAAGTTTGAAACTACAAATAAATTATACATTCACTATTAGCCAAAAGCTAAGGGGGGATTCCTGATAATTAAAATTTGAATGACATTTTCCAATTAATAAAAGTGCCTCTAATTCTTGCTGAGTTATAGTACCACTCCTTCAGAAGTATTTTATTGCAATCAATATTAGTGCAAGATCAGATCATTCTTATTATTATTACAGGAGTTATTGAAAGAATTAGCAATAGCTGGGCCATTACTTTAAAAAGCTATCAAAAGTTCTAGTAGAGTTTCAAAAATATATTTAATAAATTGACTTCAGATACTATAACACTTACCTACCAAGTTTCAAGTATTTCAAGTAAAAAAAAAAAAAAAAAAAAAAAAAAAAAAAAAAAAAAAAAAACCCAAAAAATCCCAAACTCCAACCTCTCCCCAAAACCCCTTGTCTATTTCCCTCTGCTGTGAGGGAAAACACAAATGCTTGTTTGCTCATTTGAGATATGCTGAAAGGAAGACAGAAAACTGAGATGTGAACTATTGTTACTGAGGAATGCTTTATGTACAGTGGCGTTCAGTAGAGATATACTGTTGATATACTATGGGTATATTTAAAAGATATGGTTAAGAAGACAAAGTTTGGGAAGACAACAAATATGTTAAGGAAGGTGAAGTGTTAAGCACTCTTGAAGGTGATAACAGCTAAGTAGTTTTATAAGTGGACTATTGAGCATGCAGCAGTTCTGTTTCATACACTTACAAAGCAAATGCCCATGCAAAAAAGTCAGGACTCGCAGACCATGACATGAAAGTGTGAAGAGAGCTATATGGATAGTTGGGAGACAAAAAGTGTAGGTTTTGTTTTAGTTTTGTTGATCAATATGAAGCTGAAGGACATATTTTGAATTCTAGGTAAAAATATCGGGGGAAGGGATCTTAATTTTATTTTATAATGAGGGGAGATGTACTAAGAATGAAAATAAAAACCTCTCATTGGCTGAATTCTATTTGAGAATTTGGAAGAAAGCAGCTTTGAAAACAGGTCTTGAGGAAAAATATCATAGCAGCTAAGATAAAAGGTGTGATTAAAGCCTCTGCTGTTGGAAAACACTAAAGGGCAGCTTTAAGAAATGCATAACTTGGAGGACTGCTAGCACAGATTCAATACAGGAAGGTCATAACTGGCAAATTTGCTTGAGTCCCCTGAATAAGTTGCTGACATGCTGAGCTATTGGGGAATCAGTGATATGATTTATGGGAGTTTCAGAAAATGTCCAGTTCTGTGCTCCACAAAATATTGATTTGAAGAGTAAATTTTTGAAGGAGTGCTGGAATGAATTCAAACCTGACTTAGACATAGGGACCAGAGGGTGTCAGTAAAGGTAAAGAGCTCTGGTATGGAAAGAGGAGGTTAAAGTATGATGCTTTAAGTGACAGTCTGAGGTCCAGTTTTCCTCTCAGCTTGTAACCAATCTGGTATGTACAAAAAGGCTAAATCTGATTTGCTAGAAATATAGAAAAATCTGTTTCACAGAACAGATTCAACACACTGGAAGTTTTCTGATTGGATTGATTATAGAAATCTTTATTTTAAATAATTAATGCAAGTCTTTACAGAAGACATCATAGAAATCTGTATGTTAAGAATATACATACCAAGGAATTGAGCCATCTGAGGTGATTGGTTCAATGGCATTCAAAAAAATCTAGTTCTTCTGACTCATTTTGTCTTCTGCTTGTAGCCTGCAACACAGACTTTAGTTCCTATGAATGCACTGCATATTTTGCCACTGTTGGTCTGCTCCCTCCTTATGTTCCTGCAAAAGCTTCTGCGTTGCACTTTCTCTCAGTTTCAGAACAACCTCAATCATTTGAACAGTTTCTTGTACTCTAACATGCTAAATAAAATCCACCACAGTTTATACTGCATTCTTAATTTCCTGAGAATCAATGTGAAATATACATTTGCTTGCTAATACTATATTGGTAGGTACTTCACAGTATATTTTCTTCCTTCTATGGATGGCTTCTCTGATGCTTTCTTCAGGGTTTGTTACACCCTGGATTACCAACTTCTGAGCACTTTACAAGGGAAAAATACTCTTTCTGGGAGTGATGGAGTCCCTACAGATTCTATCTCTCTCAATAACACTCTATTAGGGGGTGGGTTTGAAAATGATGAAATTGTTAAAACTTTATAAGATTATTACCTTCTTCTTTTGCTTAAAGATTTCAAAGCCTCATAATGTATGTATGTATGTATGTATAGATGTGTTTATATACATACATATATATAGAAGAGCAATGGTTCTGTGTCTTTGCAAGCTGGAATAGCAGCAACAGTAACATTTTCTAGTTAGTGGAAGGAAATGTAATCTGTTTGTTTTTATAATTAATTTCATGGCTGATTTATAAAAATATCCCAAAGTGTGTGGACCATAAGAAAATCCGATCTTTGCTTATGTGATGGTTTCTAAAAGGAAGTTCAGGATGATTTCTCACTGTATTTCATAAAGGCAGCAAATCAATTCTAAGGTGTTGCAAGTGGATATGTAATATGGGAAATACTGTGTCAGATTCTGCATGTTGTGAATGTGATAAGACATTAGAATTTCCATCCATGCTGCAGCTGATGTTCTTGATCACAACGTGCTCATACTTATTCTGTGTAGTCATCCACTCAGGCTAGCTCCTAAGATCACAGAGCCATGAGGTTATGTCAGAATGATGCGTGCTGTCATGTACTAGTTACACCACCATAGCTCACTTCTTTACATCTCCTTCAGGACCAAGCTTACACATCAGTCTTGGGGAAAATTGATAACTCTTCCCCATTCCCATACCTAGAAATAGAAAATACATCAAACTCTTTCCATCCATCAGAAACCTCTTTTGGGAATTTCCTTTTTCAGCAAGCTCTTAAAGGTTTTCTTGTAAATGGTGTTAAAACATGATGCTGTCTTTGGAGAACCTTCAGCTGCTGAAACTAAAAGCAGACAAACTTTGCAGGTAGTTCACTGTAGTTCCTGAGAGGGTTAAAGAATAACAACTTTTCACTCAACATACAGGGACTTTGGCTTCAGTCTCCTTGTGAGTGAAAAATGTTTAGTTTTTAATAAAGATTTACTATATATTCATTGGTGCTCCTCGTCTTCAAATCATTTTGATCAAGGCTTAATATATGGCTTTGTAGTTGATGTTGGCACAGTGTGAGGCCAGTCTTTTGGGTGTTACAAGAATTCACTAATCCCATTTTATTGTTGTTTGGTTTATAGTCTTCATTGAGTACACGATGGACATTGCCCTGTGCGACATTCCTGCTACAGGTTGCAACCACCCTGCTATGCATTCAGCCAGATGGGCATGTAAAGGAAGAAGATTGTTTGGTCATAGTAACAGAAGAAGCTGATCTAAAGGCATAACGTCCTTATAATAATATTTGGAGAAGCTATTCAGGCACTAGGCTTGAAAAGATGTAATTCTTGCTTAGCCATGAAGAGACACATTCAGAAGATATGTTTGCTGCACTATTCTCCCCACAGATGTGCCCTCAAAACTAAATGGTAAATGGCAAAGATGTTAACAGAAATTTACTTTTAGTAAAGGTGATTAATTATTAACTTATTAATTATTAACTATAAATTACTAACACATATATCATATGTTCTAAAAGATGACCCATTGTCCCTGTTAGCTTACTACACAGAATTTCATATGCCATTTATGCTTGGTTATTCACAGGTCTCCACATAGACATGAAGTCTAATGAACAAAACCACATCCAAATGAGCAACAAAGTCACAGTACATGTTTTACCTCTTCTTTTGAGGTGATTCTCACAGAAAATATTTTCAAAATGTTAAGTATTGTAGACACTCCAAGAAATTACTCTGGACAGGCTGGAACACTTGGGCGATATTCAGCACTGTCAGTTGGATGAAGTCATTCAATTTAGTGATGTTCATATTACTATGATGTAATCACGATTATTATTTGTATTTACTTTTATTCTTGTGATGGCTTGCATTGGTGGCAAGATATACAGAATGGATGAAATAGAAAATACTGACAACTTCAGGAACTCTCTTGTTCCAATATAGGAATTTTAGTATGCATAACACAAAAATGCATTTGAAGTTCTGGACATAGAGATAAATTAAAATTCCATTCAGTTTGTTTTTCTTATGCTTACTAATTTCTTTCCTATAAGCATTCACTGCCTGGAATATTGTACTACAGCCTTCTTTCTGGACCTAATTAATGATAGTAAGCTTTGTATGTATAGTGTCACTTTAAAAACCTACTCCCTCCCCAAGTATATTTCTTTACCTTCTATGTAGGTTACTTTGATGTATAATTTAACAATTGTGTATAAAAAATTAGATTTTTCTTATTGCTTTAGCTTGTAGGTACATCTGTTCACATATGTTTAAAAAAATGCAAATGCCACTTCACAATGCGGTTGCCTTAACCATCTAATTCACATCACAAGTCTATACTAATATTATTTAGATTAAAACTCTGATTGCCCTAGATAATATTTTATCATCAAGGTCCTTTATTCCATTATAAACCTTCTCATAATAGTGGCAGCTAGACATGGTAATCATAAATCAAGATTGTGTTGCACTGAGAGTTGTAAACAAAAAATGTCCAAGAACCAAAGAACGTATGGCCTAACTCAAAACCTTCCTTTTTTTTTTTCTTTTTTTTTTTTCTGTTATTTCTGACCTTTGAAGAGTTTATAGCTAAGGGAAGACATCTGTGTTTCACAACCATGCTATCATGATCATGTACAGATGTCTTCAAGATCACCTCCCACACCAGAAAAAAGCCCAGGATACTATCTGCAACACTATGACATGTGTAATGATCACACATATAGGCTACAAAAATGTCTTGAAAATCTTTCTGAAGACTGTAGCAGCAGTCCACAATTGCTTCTGAAATGTGTACTTATTAGACCCCTTTTCTAAATTAGCTTATTCCTTGTGTTACCAAAACCTCAGAAAGATCAAATTTTATTAAAAACAGCTTATGGACTTTCACATGACATTCTTTTAAAAGGTAAGTTCTCCTTATTAAAACTTTCTATTTGTTTTGTCATTCCAAAAGTAATGAATAAAGAAAATAAATAATTTACTTACTCTTGTACCATGACCTTATTCTTTGTTTGGCTTTTGACTTTTGCACATCTGAGGTGATACAAGGTCCTGATTTCTCAGTCTCATTCTGTTCAAGATGTTCAAAATGTTCTTATTCCCTTGTAACATATGCAGTGTCATGTATTGTTGCTGCTTGCATAAAACTCAGCTCAGGGAATCTGGGAATAAAGCCATGACTTCTCTGATGTCATAAAGTCTCTCTGATGTGTGTGTGCACAGCTTTTCAACTGAAAACTAGTTGTGTAGTATTTCCTCTGTCTGGACTTAGGAAGATATTTCTTGGACACTGAAACAGCTTCAAACTGAGGAAGACTGACTGTTACATGTTTGAGAAGAGGCATAATTGAAAATGTGTTCCAGATCAGATAACCAGAGAGGATAATTTATTAAAAGGCCCATTGGAATAAAATTTAGAAAACATGATATATAGCTGAAATGTCTGCAGTTTTGTTTTCCCCCTTGCATATCACAACTGACTGATTGCTAAGATCTAAGTATTTATTTGTCTTATCAATCACTTTGTGCCTGAGTCATTCACTGATGGGCATAATCCCCTGTTTGTGGCTTCAAAAGGCATCTCTGGAGGAAATTTGAATGTCATCAGCAACGAATTGAGACATTACTGAAGACATCAGGTAGGAGGAAGATGTTTGCACAAGGGGCATATTAATCAACAACTGGAGAAAATAAGCAGCATCAAAGCAGAGCAATTCAGCTGAATTTGGATTAAATTCTAGCATGTTTTCTGCAAAGTAGAAGCAAGACAGCCTGATTGATTCAAACCATGAAAAATCCAAAGTTCTTCCCTAGAAAATAAATACAGGTTGAGAAAATCAAGAAGCATTAAGTGTACTGGAGCACTAAAGTTTCTACATTCAAAAGGTCATTTCTTAATGTCTGTTATCTCTGTAAGTTTTCATTAAATATCCATAAATTACTATCAGGATTCCTTCTCTGTCAATCTTTGCAAAATTGTTCCTTTGAAGCAGCACGACTTTAATTGCAAAGGAATGTAAAGGAATTTGCCAAGGATTTCTTTCAAAGCTTACAAAAACATGTTGAAATTATAAACAATATGTGCATGATTATATAGGATTATAGGGTTTGTGAATGGGAATAATGTGTGAGAGAAAGAGGAATTTATCACAGTTTTTTTTGTTATTTTGCTTCTACAGAAAATGATTAGTAGTTTCATATGTCACATTCTGCATCAAGTAAAAGCTGGCATATGAGAAAATACAGTCAGTTGAGCACTTGTAATGTTTATTGAAGATAATGTTTATATCAAAAACTGCATGCTAGTTTCATGTATTATCTAAGATTAAAAAAAAAATAGCAGGCTTTTTTCCTGAGGATTGATTTAAAGTCAAAACAATGAGGGTTATGAAAAACCTCTCTAAAATCCGGAATGGACATGCTTGCTCTTTGGAACCTACAGTAGAGTAACTGAGAAGCTCAGGGGATCCCAAGAGTTTATCTAAAAACTACCTGTAGGTGGTATAATAAGATCTGGAATATTTTGCAGTGCAAAAAAACAGACTGTAAATAGCTCTATGCAAGGCAGTGATTTTGGACCTTTTATTATTATTTCTGGGCTTATAGAGCTGCAATGATCTAACAGCAAAGCAAATACAAAGGGTTAACTTTTAGTGAGACTAACCTTCTTTGAATTGGCTAAAAAAATATTCATCCATTAACTTGAAAATATAAATTAAACAGAACAAAATCAGTTTCCAGCATCAAGCCCACTAAACATAGAGTTGTTTTACTTCTTTATCATATAGGGCAGATTTTAAGGCAACTTAGATCTCTTAGGAAGAAATCCTTTTTAATTGTTCAAGAAAACAGATGCTGTCAGATTGTGGACTCCTGTTGCAGGAGATTTTTATTACTTTCTATTAATTTTTATTTTTCATTTACTGGTTACTAGTGTATAAAGATATTATTTGATTTATGTCTTCAGTTGTAGTTATTACTTCTTACTGTAGTCTGTTTATTGCCATTTTCCTTTGATTTCCTCATGACCTGAGGTTTTCCCACATGGTGGCTGGCATGAAATTAGTTTTCCTAATTTGTATGCTTGGTTTGCATTTTCTGTAATTTGTATTTTATTGCTAATGTCAGACACGGAAGGAGATGAGGAAAGTATTGAGAACACAATCCTTCATCAGTTCCCATTGCCACATATAAAGGCAGCAAATAAGTGTATTCTGTTAATGCAGTAAAGTCAGAGTCCTCGTGCCTTGAGATACATTAAAGAGACTCTCTAGCACTCCAAGAACTGCCAAATTAGATGATGCCAAGGGAAAAGAAAGAAAAAAGGAATAAGAAAAAGCACTTTCACGTAAAATTCACACTGCATTTAACAAGCATAAGAGAAGAACACTTATCCAAAGCGGAAAGCACAGGTCACTACAGCTTGAGTTTAAGAGCAAGGCTTTCCACTGGGTGCCTGCAAACACTGGCCGGGTAGCGCAGAGATTGTGAGAACCATGCAGTGATGAATCCCCTTTTCTGTGCTTGGTGCTAAGTGAGGGAAAGAAGGAGAAAGTCCACGTAAATGATTCCTCTTTTGATGAGTCACACACCTGCACCTGGAAATAGATAGTCCCTATATTAGTGTTGTGCACGGTCACACAGCACACACACAAAATGCTGTTCTAGGTTATTGAGGTTTTTTGATATATTGGCTAGAAGCTCTCACCCAAGCACCATTGAGAATCAGGTATTGTGCCTATCATCCTGTTAAGTTGTATTTCTCATAAAAATACTTTAGTTACCCATATGAATTGTTCTGAGTATAGAGTAGTAGCTTTTTATAGGTATATTTGTTCTCACTCAAAGCATGCATTTGAAGAGTATCTTTTTGAATAAATATATGGAAAGTAAGCAATTAAAATCTATTAGCCACTAGCAACTGCTGACTGCTGTCTTCATTGACAGTTTGTGCATCTCTTCAATGCCTTTTCTAAATCTCTTTCCTCATTGCCTCAATAGGGTCAGATCCTAACGTTTTGCCTTGTTGCAATTGTCATCAGGCTTTTTGTGGCTAGTCTTTACTCAGAAGGACTCAAAACCATCAAGAGAAAAATACTCTGCTGGCATAAGCAAGTGCAGCAATGCTAAATTTGGTGAAATCCTGACTGCTCATTTTAAGATCGCTTCTCTACCTTGAATTTTCCTGCAATCCTCAACTACTACTACTCTGTGAAGCACATTTTGCTACTGGCAGTGACTGAGGAATTCTAGGTTGGATTTTAATTCTGTTACCAAATGGATTCTGGCTATGCTAGTGACAAGCAGAGAAGCTCAAAAATTACTCATTTTTGTCCTGTAAGTGTCCATCTGCAGCAATGATGATTTTCTGCCTAAATATTTTATTCTTCTGTGAATGTGCAAAAATATGATTTTTCCCCCTCCTGCCGGTTCTGCTGACAAGCAGAACTTTTTTCTACAGCTCTATAATTAGGCTCCAGAGTCCTGTGGAGACACACAGCAGAGTGGCAGGCTTTATATTCTGTAACACTCAAAAGTTGCAGTTCACAGACCCGTGTGCTTATATCTATCCCACCTCTTTGCAAGCTATAACTAGACTCTTCCATTCCCTTTGGATCTGTCCCCCTGTGTCTAACAAAAATGAGAATTTTGAGTGTTTCTAGCCCTAAACTGCAAATCAGCACTCGACCACTGTGTGAAACTTTTGGCAGACTGGAATGGAGTTTCAGTTCATCATGGAAAATACCAGCTGAGGAATCTTGCTTCAGGTAGTGAAATGAAACTATCAAAATTTGTATTAAAACATATAATTCTAATCATGTTTTCAAACAATTCTTTTCAGAATGAATGTGAATTTTTGTTGTGGTTTCCATCACATTACATTATCCTGATCACAAACCCCAATTGTGATGTTCCTATAACAAAAAGCAAAAATATAGTTGTAAAGAAATGGATCACTGGTAGAAGTTGTATGTGAAATATTATATATTGCTATTGTATGGCCTTTGGAGAAACCTTCCGTTTTCCTTTAAGAAAACCTTTAAACTCTTTAGTGTTAAAACATGCTACTTTAGAGAACATGAATCTTTTCTACTTCAGGCCAAAGACAGCCACAAACACCAGTAAATTAGTAACATTACTTCTACATCTTAAAAACGGTTAAAATCTGAGATTTCACAATTACTAATCTCTGCAAACCATTTAGAAATATGATCTGATATGACTTTTTTAGCTTTGTATTGGTGCAGTTTGGAGAAAAAGGTTTTCATGTTATAGCTAATGAGAGTTGCTGCTTAATCTTAGCACTGCTAACAGCAAGAAGAACATTTCCTGTCCTTAGCTCATTTTTTGCAGGTTTAATTAATAATGTAGACAGTTGAGTCTGCCTCCTTGAACTAAAATAATTAGCAGAGAGTAAACAAACACTTTAGGTTTCATTTTATGAATGGTGTGGTGCCATTTTAAATATTTAACATTTTGATCTGAATGACCAATCAATTCTTGAAAAGCGCCAGATTACCTGGGCAATCCAAGCAAGAAAGCTGAGCTGTGAGAAAAAGTAGGCTCCTGTAAATGCTTCTGACCAGCAAGGGCTGTAAGAAATGATGTGTTAAAAAATGTTAAAAATGAGGGTATGAAAAGGTAGGAGCTGTCAGAAAAGGAATGATAAAAAACTCAGAGAGGGACATGAGAGGATATAAAGGTGTGTAATGCAGCTCAATGACTAACTGATCAGTTAGATCTCCTTTGAGGTCTTACAGGAGACAAGTGTCTCATGCACATTTAAATCGCAGGTAGTGATTTATTCCTCTGTATATTCAAGGCAAGAATAATGAAAAAAAAGTCCCTCTTAGTGAAATTTATTGGCTTTTTCTTCTAAATACTGATGATGTGGGGAAGAGAAGACCCAGACCCTGCAAGGAAAGCAGTCAGAGCTTATGAACATGCTGAAACCAGTAGTGATTGCAGTTTTGATCTAGGGAAACATGTACACATGTTCTGAGCAACTTCATAGACAATCCTAACCTGAGCCTACACATATAAACCTTGACTGCATTTCAGTGAAGCAATCTTAGGTGTAGTCCTGAACAAGTACTTTGAAGAAAGGAATGCTAATTACACTTAATTTTTACTTTGTGGCATGGAATAGTACTTTTGAATTATAACCATTTTATACTTCTATCAGAAATATTCAAAAACGTGTTCCTTAATCTTAAAAGTGTCTATATTTTTATAGATTATGTCTTGTTAACCCAATATCTCTTTTCTATCAGGTTTTATCTTATTATAAAAATCACATAAACATTGAATATCTGATAAACACATCATAAACATTTTAAACAGTCTCTTTGATTCAGTCAAATGTAGTTCCCTTTCAATGGCATAAAATATTCAGAAAACAGGTCTCCTAGGTTTTTTTTTTCAGGAGACTACATAAAGATGCAACCCATAGCATGTGAGGCTGGTGAATAATAATATTTTCTGGATGATGTAAACTCAAAAAAAAAATTTTTTTGCAAGGCTTTAACTGTGCCTACTTTGATAAATTAACTCTCCTACTGTAGCCCATGATGAGGCTTCTGAGCTGTAACTTACAACAGTTTTCCCTCCAACTATTTTTGTTAATCATGATCATATTTAGAAAGAGAGCCTTAACTGTTTTTCATATTTCACACTGGATTTGCTGGATTGACAGAAAAAACCCACAAAAATGTTTGCATACCTATTGTGTTTGGTACAGAAACCACTGCACAACATTCAGTATGACTCCCTGGTGTGCCATTTGTGTATGGTTACTTTCTAGAGAAAGATCAAGCTTTGGTTATATTTTTCAGTAGGGTATACTGCCTTCAACATTTTAAAGATGATGCTGCTTTGAGTAGGAGAAGTTTGCTGGAAGTGTTCTTTGGAGTGGCAGGAGGTTTTGATAGGGTTTCGATACAGCCTCTGTGGGAAACTGGCTGTATCTCACCCTCGTGCTGGGGTGGAAGATTTTCATCTCTCAGTGACACCAATCCAACAGCACTGAAGCATTAGAAGTCTGAATCAATGTCACTATTTTTTCCCCCTTTGGAAACAATCAACAAATTATCATAGTCATTAAAGAAAAAGAGAGACTTACATGAGCCTCCATATGAAATGATTTGATTTTTTGTTTATTCATTTGTAAGAATTTTTGATGACCACATATGGGTGCTTATTTGTTAATGAAAATCCAAAGATGAACGTGAAAAAATGAACACTTTATTTTGTTTAAATATTTTGGTTTTTTCACACTGTTTTTCTTTTCCAGATTAGAAATGTTCTTTTGATATATTGAAAATAAAATTCCATGCCTGAATGGGATTTTGCTGGTGATTGTCATCAAACTGTAAACTCTATTTTTAATCCAGTTAATCTATTAACTGGTTCTGAGCAACCAAGGACCTCATTTTCACACTGTATCTATTCTCCCATCTGTAGAAACTGATGATGCAAGCATAAGGGAAAGAGTCAGTTAAGTGTTCATCGTCTCTTCATGGCTTTTACTGTGTCACAGAAAACTCTAAAACTGGCAGCAAAAAGCAGTTAGAACAGATCACTTTGTTTCCAAGGTAATAAAATCCATGAGCTTTCAGAATAAGCAGATTTATTGTATGATATTTAATGTTCATGGCTGACTAAGAAAAAGAAGGTAACAGCTTTTCATGGGAGATAAGGTGTACCTCTTTTGGAATAGCAGTTTACAATTTTTGGGTAGTTTGCAGAGCCTGTACTAGATGAGGTGTGAACCAAGGAGAGGGGAAAGGGATCTTTAATTGCCCAAGACTGCCAAGCCAAATGACTCTGCATCCCAACCTGTTATTTCAAATGCATGTGTGCATAAGTGCACAGGGAAAAGCAATGTTGGATTTTTTTTCAGAATTGCAAGTAAAATTCAAAGATTTTGAATTGTAATTGTCACTTGTGATTTCTCAGACATGACTGTCCTCAGTAAGGGAGAATGACCAGCTAGGAAGCAGTCAGTTTTCAAGCATTCAGTCTCAACTGGGATTTTTTTTTTTTGTCTTATTTGTAACCTCTGCTACTAGTATGTAAAAATATGACTTGGACTTTTGATTAATATGTTTTTTACTGCACCATTAAGCTTGTCTAGTTTACCATCAGCATGGGGAAACTCACAAATACAACATTTTTTTCTACTCTCCAAATACAAATAAACTAGCTTGTGCAGGCATCCTCAAGGACCTGCGTTCTGAAACACATGTATAGAAGTTAATGTTCAGAGGATATTTATGGGAAAATTGAAGTAAATCATGTCAAGGCTCATATTACCAAGATGCTGAATTGGGGGAAAGAATTTATTGTAGTGGAGTTAAAATATCCCTCCAGCCAGAGAAAGAAGATACTCCAGAGCACTGGACTGAACACAGGTGCCTTGTCATTGAAACCTCCACGGTTTTCAGCCTGTCCACTGTGCCTCTGTGAGTGAGTGTTCCCCTTGGAACTGAAGTTTTAGGAGAGGAATTCACAGCACAGTAGATACTGATGATCTTTCTTAGCTCTCATCTACCTCATTTGTCAATATGATGAATCTGTGTGTGCTCAAGGTTTTAAAAGATAATGTGGCCTGCTATTGGCTCTGATGGGGACTTCTTTTTTTAATAGCACGGAATGTTGCGGTTCAGAGTAATTTTATTTCAATATGCTCATTTGTCATGTAAACAGTGGTCTGTTGCCATTTAGTCACATACATGCTGTTTTGCTACAGAAGCTGTTCATCAAAGTGTTGACATTTCGTTTTAGTGCACATTTGGAAAACAGATATTGTTGGTGGTGGTGATTGTTGTTGTTTTGCTTTGACTTGGGAAATGCCATACAGAATATGAAAACTTTGTGCATTTCCAGGAGTTTGCTCCCAGACAAAAATTCCCAGACATTTTAGAAGGAAAATTAGCCGCTTCACCCCCACCTTCTCTCACACCAAAATGCAGCCTGAAATAATGCAGGCAGAGTTAAAACCAGTAAAGGAAACATTTCCTCACAGAGCGTGAAGCCAGCCTAAGGACTACAGTCACATAGTTCATAGATTGAATTTTTGAAAGGGCTGGATAATTTTATGGCCAATAATAATATTTTTAGTTATGCATGCTAAGTGAGGTATAATTGGATTTCTTGCTTCATAACATCAGCTACAGGGTCACCACACCACTGCAGGGGCCGGGAAGGGATTTATATACACACACCCACATATGTTCACACCCATGCACACTTCTGCATGCAACAATGGATTTCAGTAATGTGTACCAGGGAACTCTTTGATTCATTGTGCATAAAGCAGTAACTCTGAATAGTTAAGACCAGCATCTACAACAAGAACCATGCAGAGGAACTGTAGTAGTTGCACTACATGTGGAGCATGCCAAACTGTGGGCACTTTGTCCATTTTTTGAATGGACAATGGCAAGTCTGAACTCAGTAGCAGGAGGAAAAGAATTTGTCTAAAGAACAGCTTTTAATATTCAGAAGGCTTCTGGCAATATGAAAGCCTCAGTTGATACCAGAGTGCCAGCTATTGGCTGTAGACACAGCCACCAAAATATGATTGAGTTTCATCAGCACATCCTTCATTCCTCTATCATGATCATTTCAGAAATCAACAGGAATAAAAAAATAGGGGAGTATATCATGGATGCAAGTTTTAAAATACTACTCTTTTAGTAATTCTCTAGGTGAAAATTAAAAATTGATTTGAAAATTCAGAGGATAATTGCTGCAGAGAAAGTCTAGGCTATGAGTATGACAAAGTAGCACACAAAGCCTTTTTCTATTTTACTATTTTTCCTAACGTGCTCTATGTTATCTACACTGGCATATGAACCTATGGAAGAATAGGCTAATTAGTAAGGTTATTAAAGGTATCATATATCATTATCAGCACTTTTGGCTACCAGAATAGGATCTTGAAACATTTTCTATCACTGTGACTCACTGTAGAATAGGAGAAGGGTTAGACACGAGAAGGAACCCCATTAAAATCTGTATGTTCAGCATGCAGATGCCTAGAGCATTCCAGAGGCAAGCAGTGATGACCAGGACAAGCCCTGTATCCCTCTGAGGCCACCACAGTTTGACCCAGTCATTAACAGTGCATGTCACCGAATCTCCTCTTTAGAGACATGTTTTTTAAATAAAAATACGACACTCATTCTGTTGAAATGCAAGAGGATAAATTTCATTACTGGGCTATCTGTAGTTTGAGCCATTTCCCAAGTCTGAGTCATGGGTTCAGTTTTGTGAGGGGCCAGGGAAGGGGTAAACACACAGGTACCTTGCCATAGCATGGTTAGTGATCCCTGATTGTGCAGGAAGGAATTAGCTAGCTGCTGCTGAATGAGACAGAGGAAGCTTCCAGCTGAATGTTAGAGGAAGCTTCATTGCTCCTAAGAATTGAATCACTGAGAGGGAGTCCTCCGTTCTGCTGCCAGAAATGTATTTGCTAAACAGAAAATAATGAAAGAGCCAATAGTAGATCCAGGCACTCCAACACAAACCTTAAGTTTCTATGGTCTCACAAGGTTTTATTTAGTTTATCTCCAATTCCTGTTTCATTCACTTTAGAACTAATAAGATATGAACTGCAGTTCATACCTCCAACAAATCAGCCTCTTGCAGATCGCTTCATCCCTAGCCAGCCTGCCTACAATGTATTGCAAAATGTGACTGTAGGCAGCACACTCATAACTGGAAAACTACAGCTGGAAGCCTCCCCTTTCACTTACGGTCTAGCCCCCTCACACAACGGGAAATTTGTTCAGACTTTTACAATAAACTCTTAAGTATACCAGGAAACTCAAACTAAGAAAGTGAATGTGATCTTACATATCACAGAATGGTGAAGTTGGAAGGGACCACAGTCGATAATCTGGTACAGCCTCAAGCAAATGTAAATTATGAACTGGATCATGCAGGTGATATTTAAATTGTCTGAATAGTGGTAGACAAGAAAAAAGCAGCAGTATAATTACAGAAGAGCCAAAGAGAATTTTATTATCTTAATGATAGGCTTGATATCAAGAATTATTTGACTATGATGAAACTATTAAAAGTATGTTAAACAGAAAGAAGTAGGCCAGCGCATTATTATAGCAAGGTGAGTCCAGAGGGCAGAGAGGAAAAAAAAAAAAAAAAAAAAGGAGAAAAAGGAGAAAATATCTGTTTAATTTTATCTGGGAAAACTTCTGACTAGTCCCATTGAGAGTATTGGAGAGTCAAGGGGAAGCCCTCCCAGTTCTGTGACAGGATAGGGCAAAATTCGTCAGTATGTAGATATTTTTCTCAATAAGAACAATTCACTTCAAAAAGCATCAAAAAGAAGGATAGTTGTAGGATAGTGCAGAGGAAATACATCAGTAATGGATAGAAAATTTAATTTATATAGAAATAGTAATTTTGTTTGTTTTGTAGAATCTTTTTGTAGGATTTGTAGGATCTGCACTAGGAAGAATGTTCAGGAAAGCCATCACCATAGTCAAAACCCAAACAGATTGGAATACATGTCAGGAGAACTACTACAAGAAGACAAAAGGATTAAATGACATTTTTTATGACAGAAGTACAAGGGAATTCTGTATGGTATTTCAGACTACATGGTCTGAATTCTGTTGAATTCTATTCTGTGTAATCCAGTGCTCTCTATTCTTCTTAAAAAATTGGGCCTCCAAATTAAATGCTGTGTTTTGCCTAATTGTTACTGAAGGCCAAAGATAAAGCAGAGCATCTGGAATGGTATTATGCAGATTCAAACAAGCCCATGAGCTTTCATTCTATTTTAATTCCTGTAAAGTCATCATTTAAAAAGGAAGAATGGGAGTGAAAAAAGCAACAACATGGAAAAAGCAACAGAGTAATCTAATTACTTTATGTTCCTTCAATTATAAATATAAACTAGTTTATGCCATCCAACATTTTCATTTAAGAGAACTATTGACAGGGAAATGGGTTGTATGTGTGTTTGTACTGGGTGTCAGTGTAGCAGTGTCATTTTCTGTGTACTGGTGGTCCAGAGGATGATGGCAGATGTGTTATGGAAGGGTTCTGCAGCCCATCCCAAATGAAAGAGGAACTGTGTTTCCTTTGCAGATTTTCCTGAGTGTTTTCCTTCCTTCTTTTTTTTTATGGTTTTAGCGCTCCAAACCATAAGTCATTTCCAGTAAAAAATATAAGTTTGTCCTTTGTGTATGGAAAGCATAATTAAATTACTGATGCTTTAAAAGATGGAGTTTAGATCCTGTTAAGCAGATTTTTATTTGTATTGATGAATTCATTTGACATCTGCTTACTACCTAAAATATTGCTGCTATCATCTAATGACCAGACATTCTGGCTCCATTCACTGGAAGTGTCATTCAATAGCTGCTCTTTAGCACTAAATGTTGCATTACACACAACGACGGAGTATTATGAATTTAATATATTTTAATTATTTTTCTAGTGTCACGATTGAGCGTTATGAAGCAGGTGTTCTAGTAAGAGTCAAACACAGTGCATTATCTACAAAGCAATTTTATTAAAACAGTTAGAAATGTTTGTGGCTGAAGTGTCTGAAAGCTTTAAAATTCATGTCGGGATATTATCCTCTGCCCAGTCATTTCCTTTGAATACAAATGCATGCAAATTTTCATTTCTTAACACATAGGAATTTTTCAAGAGAAGATGAATTTTCCTTAGGTCCATTTAATTTGCAAATTCTCTATTTTAGCATTCTCTCTGCCATTTCTGAACACTAAAAAAAATATCCTATAAATCAGTGGAAACATTGCCAGGAGTTGGACTGGCATAAAACACGACATCTTGCTGGAAATTACATTATTTTTGTGAGGTTCTGTGTACATTCACTATGTGCTGATTCCACAGTAAATGAATTGGACTCCAATAAACTTGCAGTTTTGGATTAAGAAGAAAAGTTCTCAACAGGAGTTACAGCAATAAATGCCTTTTTAAATATGAGGTACAATAACTGAATTACTCATTAAGAAATACTATTTGATTTGGGAGATTTAGTCATTCTTTGCAGCAGTGTGAGAACATTCCCCTTGGACTTTTGCTTAGAAAAGACTGACATTATGTTTCAGGAAAGGAGAGAAAATTACAATAGCCCTACTCTTGAATCAAAGTTAAAGGCCTTCTTCTTTAATGTACACAAGGATAGTGGAATATTGGGGTGGGAGGGAAGGAGGAACTTGGACTGGGAGGGAAAGGGGATGGTGATTCTCTAATAATGGTGCTGCCAGAGAGCTGTGGGAAAAGGCAAGAGGCCTAAGGAGTGACAGAAGGATTGTTTGCATATGTCCTTGTGTTAGGTGGGTGTTTTCAAAGATTTAGCTTCAACACTGAGATCACAAAATCTCCAGGCAGACCATGGGACATAACACTACACTTTGCACAACCATTACCTAAATCATACAAATCATTACATAAATCATATGGTAACATTAAGGTGAATTATATAAATTATTGTAGGAAATGTGCAACATGTTCTGTTGGTTTTTTTTAAATTGAATTTACTTGGGAGTATTTTATATTTAAAAAAAAATCTGAACATTTAAGGGGTATTTGGTGAGGACACAGAGCTAGGCTCCAAACCCCAAATTCAGATACCGAATATAAGTGGCTTTCAGAAAGGCTAAGATGCCAGTGGATCTCTTTGTCTTCCTTCAGTGGCAGATGATGTCTTTCTGCTATATGTTTGAAATAGGTTTAGCTGACACAGCATAAAATAATACATTTCTGAAAATATAACTTAATTTATTACATCTTCACTACAGTATTTTATTTGACCTACAGCATGAGAGGGGGTGCTGTGTCCCAGCATGTGTCCTTCCTCTAAATTTCATTTCTAAATGTAAAGGCAGGAAAGATATTGAAGGAAAGCTAACAGCCAGTTATGCTGGGGAGGATCAGGGAAATATTTACTTAGCCAAATGCAGGCAATTACTGTGCCAGCTTTGATATTTCAGCACATCACCTATAGTAACTTTCAAAGGATGCAGTCCATTCTAGATGTACTATTTTCGTCTCTTTTCTCTTGGTGTTTCCCTTTAAAACTTTATACACACCTAGGAATTCCCAGCATCTGTTTGTACTTTGCAGCCCTCTCCATCAACCTAATTACTTGATCCTACCTTCAGAAAGATCTCATTCTTTATGCTAATTATTAATTAATTATGAGTGGAATTTATACTTGCATAGCAGATCATTTCCCAGCAGCTCTGGCTAACAGGAGAGGTCCCAGGTGAATGGAGGCTAGCCAGTAGGACGCCCATCTATAAGAACCAGTATGACGCCCATCTATAAGAATGGCAGTAGGAGGATTTGGAGAACTATAGCTCTGTCAGCCTGACCTTGGTTCTGGGGAATGACAAGGAGCAGATCATCTTGAATGCAATGACATAGAACACATGGGGTAACCAGGGGATCAGGTCCAGCCAGCACAGGTTTATGAAAGACATGTCCTGCCTGACCAACCTGATCTCCTTCTATGATAGGGTGACCTGCTTAGTGAAGGGAATACTCTGGTTATTGTCTACCTGAACTTTAATAAGGCCTTTGACACCATTTCCTGCAGTTCGCTCCACAGTGCTTGGCTTGGACAGGTGTAAACGTTGTTGAGTAAAAATCTGGCTGGACAGCCAGGCTCAGAGTGACTGGAGTTCAAACCAGCTGGGGGGCAAGTCACAGATGGTGTTTCCCAGGGCCCAGGTTTGGAGCCAACCCTGCTTTTGTCATTTTCAACAGCTTGAATGAGGAGATCAAGTGCACCCTCAGTTTGCAGATGACACCAGGTTGGGTGGAAGTGTTGGTCTTCTGGAAGGCAGGGAGCTTCTACGGAGGGATCTGGACAGGCTGGATTGATGGACCAAAGCCAACTGCATGAGATTCAACAAGGCCAAGTGCTGGGTCCTGCAGCTGGGTCACAACCCCAGGCAGTGCTACAGGCTGGGGGTAGGGGCTGGGAAGGCTGCCCAGTGGAAAAGTCCCTGGGGGTGCTGGTCAGCACAGCTGAACATGATCCAGGCTGTGCCCAGTGGCCAAGAAGGCCGATGGCATCCTGGCCTGGCTCAGCCATGGTGTGGGCAGCAGGAGCAGGGCAGTGACCGTCCCCCTGTGCTGGGCACTGCTGAGGCCACTCCTCCAATGCTGTGTTCAGTTCTGGCCCTCACTGCGAGAAAGACCTTGAGGGGCTGGAGCGTGTCCAGAGAAGGGCAGCGGAGCTGGGGAAGGGTCTGGAGCACAAGGGCTGTGAGGAGGAGCTGAGGGAGCTGGGGGTGCTTAGACTGGAGAAAAGGAGGCTCAGGGGCACCCTATCTCTACAACCGCCTGCAGGAGTGTGTAGCCAGGTGGGGTTGGTCTCTTCTCCCAGGTAGCAAATGATGGGACAAGGGGAAAAGGCCTCAAGTGGCACCAGGGTATATTTAGATTGGATATTAGGAAAAAATTTCTTCCCAAAATGATTATCAAGTGTTGAACCGGGCTGTCCAGAGAAGTAGTGGAATGATCATCCCTGGAGGTATTTAGAAGACTTATGGATGTGGTTCTTAGGAACATGATTTAGTGATGGACTTGGCAGTCCTGGGATAATGGTTGGACTTAAGGACCTTAGGGTCTTTTCCAGCCTAATCAATTTTATGATTCTATGATCTCTGGAAAGTAATTGCACAGGGTTTTTTTCCACTATTTATCCTTGTATCCAAACAGGTTTTGCTAACAAAGAAAAATACATGCAATGCTTTGCTTTAAGGTCAGGATAAATACTTTCTAGGAATTCTGTGGCCATTCGTTGTATCCTCAAAAGGAGATTTTATTTTAAAAAAATTCCAAGGTTATAGTGAAAATACTGCAGCATGGGAAGATGGAACGCTCTACACTGGCCAAGGAGAGATAGAGTCTACAAAGCAGTTGCAGTGGGAATTGTAAAGCCTTTGAGCCTTAGCCTCACTGTCTGTGAAACAGATATGATAGTTATCCATCTTTAAAATCTCCAGTGCCTACATCTAGAGGAATGTTTGTATTACTGAGACTGAGCTGGTGATGTTTAAATGCAGGTAGAGTCACATTGCCTGCTTTCTCTGACAAGCCTAGTGAGATGCATGCTAAGATGGACAACATGGGCCCACTGAATTCAGTAGAAACACTCCCAATGTATTAATTAGGCTTTAATTCAAAATATTAGCATGTGCTAGATTTTAAAAATTGGCTGTAGCTCTGCTTTCTATTCATGAATTCATGTCAAGTGTTGCTTTGTCAAGACAGTGCAGTGTTTTGTTTACAGAACAATTTTCTCAGAAGCAGTAAAAAGTGCTTGACAAAATAAAAGAACGTTCTGGTTAAAGGTGGTAAACCTTTTTCAATATGTTGCTCACTGTATTTTGTTTGAAATTTTATTACATGAATTTATGTGTTGACTCTAAAGTGTTGAAATCACTATTTGAAATGAAAATATGACTGATTTTTTTTCTCTCCTGTTGTATTTGATTCTGTATTTCACATTTTCATATTTTTACATCTTGAAGTGGTTCATTCAACAGTGTAAATCTTCCTAAAAGAAATTTCATATGTTCTGAGATATTTGCAGAGAAAATACCCCCCTGCAAGCAAACAAAAGGCAAAGGAAAGATTTCATGTCTTACTAAATGAAGTGATTTTTTTTACCTTAGAAATAATTTTAGTTTTCATTAATTAGCACTTAGTGATTTATTACTTAAAAGTAAACTAAAAGGTTTAGGAAAATGAAATCATCACCTTTACTACTCAAATATCAGATCTTGATTCCCAATTTACTTGTTGTATGGAGCAGAATGAAATCAACATTGTATTTAAAATTTTGGATTTAGATTTTTAAAATGTGTATTTAGGAAGAAGTTCTGTGCAGGTTTGAATTGTGTGCATATACATGCATATATACATAGTGATTTAGTTTACATGTAAAAACCTACTCCTTATTTTTACTTACAATGACAGGTTCATGAATGATACAGGAATGAACTGCCCTATCTATAATTTAGTAGCATAATAAAATCATGCATGTAAAGTAATTTTCCTCTTAAAAAAAGTGATTTCCCTCTTAAAGAATAACTCTCTTCAAGTCTTTCATTTTGCCCAAAGCATTTTACAGTCAATGCACAGCTACAGCTTGTACTTCCTAAGATGTCATACTGTTTATACTGGTCCAGAGACTGAATGGAATATGACCTAAACTACAAGAGGGACCAGATGCTGCGATGAGTTCTGCATATATCATCTCTATTGCAGTCATATGTATTCAGATCTATTAGCTAGATCTGGATTTCAGAATCATGGCTGTGGCTCTGATATTTGGACAAAATCCTAATTCAGTGTCTGACCCATCAGCTGGAGTAAGTCTTCAATTTATGTGGAATCTTGCATAATGTTGACCACCAGACATTATTTTTTGCAACTTAATAACATCTCTTTTTTCTTCAAATACCTCAATAAATCACAATTTCAATTGCATTTTCTGAGATTTTGAACTGTGATTTTGAACTGATTTATTGCATCTTGAAAATATTTTGCATTAAAGAAAATGTTTTGAGTTTTAATAGTTTGCTTTTTTGGCTAAAGAAATAAGCATCATATTTTTCAAACAGCAATACTGAAGCTTTGAAGTCTTTTAGTAGATCAACTTCTTTATTGAAATAACATAAAATTGGTCATGCTCAGAAACATCTTTTCCTTTGTTAAATAATAATCGGCTATTTTCAATACTTCCATAATATACCAGTGCCTTCTTAGTTACTAAGAGTTTTAAGACTGCAGTACAATTTCTCTTTCAGACTGTTCCATTTATATAGCACATCCATTATTTGCATTTTAGAAGAGGAGGAGAGATGATCTCATAATTTACACCAAAAACACCAAAATAATCATGCTTAAAATATGTAACAAACTGTAATAGATAAATATTTCTAAGGCTTCACAATACAGAATTCTAAAAGAGAGAAATAACATACTCTCAGGACATAATTAATCATTTTTTCCTTGTAAAACTCTGTGAATTCTGTAACTTAATTCAAATTTAGAGTAGCAATTGAGAGAAGCAATTAAAGAAATCTATATGAAAATACATATATAGTATGCAAAAAACCTAACTATATTAAACCCTTCTTCCATCACAAGATGTGCAACAAAACCACACCAACTACGGACCCAAATACTGTAAAGATGAACACTGCCAACAACTTTGAAGAACACTGACACTTGTAATTCAGAAGTCTTTGCTGTTTCCTGGTTGAGTTTCTCTTTCACCGTTGCAGCTATGTACATACAAATGGATCAAATGAGTATTACCAGTCATTCAATACTAGTAGTTTCCCTTTAAAAGCTCTAATACGTTTTCCTATAGTCCAGCTGTAGTGTTTATGCATATTTAATCATGGCAAATGTTGATAAAATCAAACAACAAAGCAAGGAACATTTGGAGAATGTCTCTTTTTTGCCTATATTTAGGTTTTGTTGTTTAAAGTATTCTGTGCAGCATAGGCAACCATAGCCATCTCCAACTGGGAATCTTTTTCTATTTCAAATGTTAAGCCTAGTATTTCTGAACAGTCCTCACTACCCCTCTCATCTTAAATCAGAGAAAACACTGAAAGCCTTAAAAAACACCAGATGGAGGATTGTTCCCTTCCTAGAAGTATTTTCTTTCCCTTGTAGGTTGTATTGCCTGTTCTGCTTACAACCAATGTGGTAAGACTCCAAAGAACAAAAAGCAGATCTTAACTTTTCTGAAGAACAAAGATACTCAAATTTTTCCTGTACTAAGAAGTAGCATTGATTAAAAATATGTTAAAGGATATTTATTGACTGCTATGTTACAGAGCAGACAATATCATTCAGTCTTATTTTGCCCTAAATGCTGAAGGCAGTGCTGAACAAATGGTGTACATTAAACTAGTAGGGAATGAAATGTACATTATACAAAAAAATAGATTGTTGGTACTTAAAGCTCTTGTCCTCAGTTTCTCCCATTTTGCCTTGTTTCTAATCAATTTGAAATGGCAAATACATTCTTTAAAGTCTCTTAAATGGCATGGTAATGAGTCTTTGCAGAAAGTGGCTTAGGTAATCTAAATGTTACCTTATATCTTGACAGATATATGCTTATTGTAATTGCTTACTTTGTGTCCTGTACATGGAAAGACTGTGAATCTCAGAAATAAAGTACTATGTAATGAATTAGCTCCAGTGATAACTACCCTTTTTATTGTACGGTAGAGTAAACAGCTATTAATTTAAAACACATAAATTGGAAATCTGAGAACCATATCACTCGCTGTAGTGGGATATATTTCTACAGACTGTGATTACTTCCATAATTCTTGAATATATAAGAATTGCTGTGAAGCAGAACAGTCAAACATTCCCATTAAGAGGCATCAACTGCTACCTCATTAAAGGACAAAAGACTCTGTGGTCATGGGAAGAATCTACAAGTCGTTCCATTTCTAAATTAAAACCTGAAATAGTTTAAGGATAATGAGAATAAAGATAAAGGTTTGCAAGCTTATTACTTCCTATGAAGAAATAGCATATTCAGCATGTGTTTGAAAGGGTTGAAATATTATGACAAATCCCTGTATAGCTTGAAAACTGTTCCAATTGGCCTCTGAAAAGTGGGCATGCTTTTAATTGAGGGTACTTTTAAGAAAGGGAAGAAAGAAAACCCCAAAGAAATTGAAACCTGATTCAGTAGTCATAGAAGGATATATGCACTGAAAGTTATTACACATTTAAAGAAATACTATTTTTTCAGTTCTTTAGGGTTATTCCAGAGTTTCTGCTTTGGTTACCAGTAGCTACCAGTGGGTGTTTATGACATTAGTTGCTACTTGGCTGAACACAGAGGAATTGCAGGGATCACAACTCTAAAATCTCCTTTTCTAATCTTCAGAGCAGCTAGCTGCCCACTATTTCGGTTCTGAGCTGCCATCAGGAGACCTCTGGGGTGCTTCATTCACTCAGCAGCCTTATTTTAGGATCCTGATTTGGAAAGTTAGGATTCTGAGATGGGAAAGAAACATGTCTTGTTTATATACCAGGTTATCTAACTTAGGCAGTTTGTGTATGATCCTGAAAATCTTAATGTACAGAGTTCATTTTCTAGAAGGGCAGAACGCTTGCAAAGATTTACTAAGTAAGAATTTTTCCCTTTCCAAATTGTTTCCAAATTCAAATTTTCAAATTCCTTCCCAATTTCCCTTTCCAAAACTATACACAAAACTCTTTTCCATATTACTGGTTAATATTTTTTTTCCTTTAAATTTATGAGCATAGATCACCACACAAGTTATACCAGTACGACAAAATCAAATGAAAGAAATTATACAGCCCATGCATCATGTAGAGGAAGTCACCTGTCTTAAATTTTAGTGTAGAGTTCTGAATATCTTGAAAAAAGGGTAATGCCATTTGATGAGACATAATGCCCATTAGGCAAGCTCTTTGACCAGTCAATTTTGTTAACTTGCTCGCTTGGATTTGCACAGCGAAGGAGCAGCTTCAGTCTTGGACTTGCTGTGATGCCTCTCCTGGATTTTCTTTTACTCTACTCCTTTAGTATGCAGTGCCATGCATTAATTTAAATACAGTATTTGTTAATGACCAGAACATACCAGTGAAGCTCATTATCAGAGACTCCAGGATGCACATAGTCCTCTGCTGACTCCTTACTTTTCCAGTCCCAGGTCCTGACTGGGGGCTGTCCAGCTCATTGTTAAGACCTGTTCAACTCCTGCCCTAAAGCTCTCTCCTTTCAAATTTAGTGCAAGGGTCTGAATGTTTTTTTGCCCTCAGGCTCTGTTCTTTCAGACTGATCATCAGGGTTTGAACCAATGTTGCCTCTGGGTTGTCTCTTTCCAGTTTCAATTTCTGCATTGGATCTCTTTCGGCCCTCAGATTTTCACCTTTCAGCTTCAGTATTTGGGTTTAAAGACCCACAGGCTATAAAAGACTTTCCATTTTAATATTTTCTTGTGTCATTCTTCAGTTAGATGTAGTTGCATTGCCCTTATTGATGATCCCTGCTTTTTACATTTCTCAGTATTCACTGAGTTGCTTTGCACAGGATATTACTGTTATCTCCACTTCTACTTTTATTCTGTGTTGCAATATAGTGAGAATCTTCACTGATTATCTATTTAAGATTTTTTTAAATCACCTGCAAATTTTGCTTGTATTTGAACATGAAAACTGACATCCATTTATCTCAGCGATAAAAAAGCGTAAAAGTGCATATGGACACATGCAGCCTTTCCAGGAGAATTTTTTGTCTGTTTGTTTTCCCCCAGAAGTAATTTACATCTCTGAATACTTGAAGCTCAAATTGCAAAGATATTTGTCTTTGTTCCCTTCACAAAGTCTTGCATTTTAGGTTCTTGAATTCAAGTATTTAACATCAGATGCTATTTAACTCAGACCTGACACCTGTTACAGGAAGCTTATTGAAAATACTGAATGAATTTCAGTGGGACAGGAGCTTTGGAGGGACAAATTTTTCAAATCAGTAAAAATGTTAATAGGATTCTAAATTGATTTATAGAAATACTAACTTATGTGCATACTTTGTTTTTTCAAGCTGAGGTTCATTAGCTGTAAGGACTGCATGAATTAGGTTGCAAGCAAGCATGGTTCAGAGCATGAGTTTTGATTACTAGTATTCAAAATGGATAAATCCATATTGTGTGTGCCAAACACAAAAGCTCTTTTGGACTGTTACTTTTTCAGTTGGGTTGGTTTTTATTTTTTAATTTGGTGATAACTTCCTACAGGAGGCAACCTCTGGAGTGTGCTTAGCCACCTCCAGAATGCATTTCATTCCACTTGCCTCTACATGTTTGACATAGTGAAAAACCAAACTCTTTAAATCTAGAGCTACATTCACATCTACCTTACAATAACAGAAGCCTTGTTTCTTATGGGTTTAAGATCACTTGCAACAGCCCCTTGGGGCATTAATGATTGATTGGAGACTGTTGCTTTTATTTCCCTTTATTGCAATCACTTTGTCATGTTTCATTGAAGTAAGGAAGAGCCAGGCTTTTAACTTCTTGATGTGTTAAAAGAAAAAAAAAAAGAAAAAGAAAAAAAAGAAAAAAAAGAAAAAAAAGAAAAAAAAAAGAGAACAAACCAAAAAAAACCCCAACACTTAGCCTTGCTAAATCTATTTTTTTATATTTGTTAAATTTTACTGCAGGTAGTTTAAAAGGGTCATGGGTTGTGTTTTGACAAATAAGTAGCTCCCAAACAGTAAGCAGTTATTACACATGATGTGTTTCACAGCATGTTTCCATAGAAATATTATTTGTATTGCCCATTAAAAGTTCAGTGTCATTGCTCTTTTATCAAGGTAAGCTACATCACATTACCTCACGTATTGTATGGAATGCTGTAGGAGAGGAATGACACTTGAAAATAACATTGAGTACCAGAAATGCAGTTGTTTATTACCTTACAGTAATCTGCAAATGTATTTTCTAATACTTGAAAATATTTAAAATCCAAGTCATGTATGTGGAGAAGAAAATCCCAATGTCTTTTTTATCTTCATTTTCAACAGAAGTGAATAGTGCAAAGCTATGGGGGGAAAAAAGCCAACAAACCTGAAGTAGTCCTAAAAAAAAGAAATCAATTAGAGGGTTTTGCTGATATATATGAAGCATGTGATGTGATTTTCCTGATTGAATACACAGCAAAAGGCAAAGTCATTTTTCCAAAAATATATTCTGTGAGACACCTTGTGCAATGAGGTTGTATGAATCACTTCCTAATTAAAGTAAGATTTCCATTTTGAGCAATTATTAATTCTATTTAGAAGAACAACTAGTGTGTGTTCAGCAGCATAGTGTCACAAGTATACAAAATGATAAATGTGAAAAGATTTTTTCAATTGGTTTTGTAGGTAAGCTAATTTTACAAAAAAAGTCTGAAAAAGAGTGTTTCTGAAGTGCTAATAGGCCTTTCAAATTCTGTTTGGTCTTGTTCAGGGTCTGGAATTCGAGAATTCAATGTGTTTAACTTTTATTCATTTTTCCCCACACCAGGGTATTCGTTAGGTTTATGTATGTTGGACTAGGCTGTGTCTTTACAGACCTCTCTTTTTGATATTCTTTGAAAATACCTAAATGACTGATATCTCCAGGCTTTAACCTCTCATTAAAACCTCAGACCATTGTGCTTGTTTGTCATATTTTCTGTTTCACAGGTGATTTTTTCATAACGACCACTATTCTGTCTTTTTTTATCCAACATTTTGAATTGAAGCAACTTCTTTTATTTATGTTCAGTCATTGCTAATGAAAAAAATACTATTTCAAAATGTTCTCTTGGACTCATTGTAAATTTTGAGCATCTGATATGGATTATCATGGGACCTCTGTTTATCTATTTGACATAGTTTAAGAATGATGTTCTCCAGTATAATACATCCACTAAAAAAATCCATGGGCTGCTTTGCTTTCCTGCCCCCTCCAACTGGAGCCACAAAAGGCAAAGATTACAGTTTGGGATAAAAAAAAACTTACTGGAAACAGCAGTAAGGTAAGAAAACTAAGAGTAACAGCAACAATATTAATAATAAAATGGATAAGAAAAAATAAACTATTTACACTGAAGCCCCTGACAATATACAAATTCCGGGCTCCAGTTGCCAGGTTTTATCAATTGGAAGGAAGCCCATCTCCTCAGAAAGGAGAGAGAGTCACTTCCTACCACCCCTGGCAATGGCATGAGGTGGTATATGATAATACCCAGGCCCTGGACATGTCCCCTCCTGTCTACTGCAGAAAAATCCACCCTGTCCTGTCTGGAACCAGGACACTGTCACAGAACAGATACAATGGACCAAGCTACTCTGACATTATATACATTTATTTACAAACAAGATCAGACTTTGTTTTACTTGTCCCTCTTATACTAAGGAAATACCATGTTAGGACACCAGATTAAAAAATGTTTTAATTTACTTTCTCAAGATACGTACTTCTTTGTGTTACAGTGCAACTGTCTCATTTTATGGCAGGCCTTTTTTGATGAAAACCAACACAATTCTACTGAAGACAATTTTAAAAATTGCTAACAATTAGACAGCAAAATTTTCTACATCTGCCTTTCTTTAATGAATAAGAAAGAGCAGTTGGACAAAGGCATTAATCAAGAAATTTATCATAGAATATACACAAAATCTGAATACTCAAATTTAAAAAATCAAACATTCTTGTTCATGTCTCTCACTACTGCTAAATCTACTGCTAAAAGTTGTGCATATGACTGCAGAGAAATTAAATTACTTTGTATGGAAGCAATATATACAGCTTTTGACACACCAGATTAAGGCATGTAGTTCTTTTGTTTCAATAGTTATAGCTGAAACAGTAATTTAATCTTTAATATTTCATTGCTCTTAAGACATGGTGCATTCAAGGGTATCTTGTTAATATTCAATATGTGGAGAAAAAAAGTGCTGATATAACTTTAACTATGTTCTAATATACATTAATACATTAATATATTAATATACATGCTCCTATAAGAATTCATCAGTAGTTGTTTTCTTGGTACATAAATTTACAAAGATGACAATGAAAGCCAGTCAATAGCAACAATGTGCTCTCTTGTAATCTATTATTTACTGTTACTTTACACTTCTGTAAATGATTCTTTTGATGCTTTTTCTCAATTAGTTTCATTCTTATAATGAAGTAGAACAAACTTGAAAATGGTGCCTTTGTAGACTTCTTTGAATCACATGGGTGTGTTCATCTATCATGGTGAATTACAAAGTCCCAAACAGACACATGACTAAACAAACCAGTGGGTGGATATTTTATGGGTGAATATTTTATATGTACTTCAGAAAGATTTTTTTTTAAATTTTCTTTTTAAGAATGCCATATGATTTCACCCTACTTCATTCTTCTGAAATAGCTGAGACTTTACACTTTTCAATTTAATTTTAGCTATAACAGAACACAACCTATTACTGTCAGAAACAGGATAGTATGTTTACTTGTTTACTTCTGCACCATCTCTAGGCAGAAATATCAATTCTATTTTCCACAGAAGCAACCTTTCTTAAGGAATATGCCCTGAAACAAAACATAGACTCTTCTCTAGCAAAGGGAGCTGGAGTTAAAAAATACTAAATTTTGGTTACACCTGGCGTAATCACTGAGACATGGGAGTGAACTGCATTTTAAGTAAGCGATATAAATACATTCTTTTCCTAATACCTTATAAGGAAGTAGCAGTTTTTCAAAGGTTTAGTACAACACCACCCATGTGCCTTTCATTTGCAAATGCTATCTATGATGATAAAGTAATACAAAATTAAGGGCAGGACAAGTCCTGAACTAAAAAATTATTTAGTTCTGGCCCTTTATTGCATGAGATCAAAATATGAAGTTCAAGCGACAAACAGATGGACTCAAAACAAATTGGTCTGCTTTGAAGGTAGCATTGATTTCTCCCTGTAGCACTTCTGCTTTGTCCAACACTTATAAAAAAGATAATCTGTTTATTTTTGTCTTTTTGCAAATATCTAACAGATTCCTTGCTATATGAATATCAAATATTTCTGTTATGTAGCTATGTATGTACAGAAGAAGGAAATCTAACAAAAGAAGACATGTACATTGTGGATGTCTCCATCTAGGGTAGTTTCCCTGGACTTGCCCTACATTTATTTATTGATCATCATCCATCTCACTTTAAGGCAGTTATTGAAGACAAAATTAGATGGATTATGTTCTAAAAGTGACTATTTTTCTTCTCTTCTTTAGAAAGGGAGCCTAGGGTTACCTGCAAGCATATAAATGAATAGAATTAGATGTGAGCAGTTAGGTGAGATGAATATCCACCTTACTTTGGTGAAGTTCTTTGTGGGATTGCATTTTATGGAAATGGTTTGCTCTGGCTCACCCTTGGAAAATGTATGGTTTATCCCCAGTCTGTATCCTCCCTGCAGTATCCTGTATCTGTAACCTCATTGGCTGGAGAATGTTACCGCGCCCCTTTGAACCTCTGTGATAAGAATGCTAAGGCAGAAGGCTCTGCCCCTCTTGCCCCTCTACCCCTGGAGGCCTCCTGATGCTCCCTTTCCCTCTCCTCCCTTCCCCCCCCTTCCCTTCCCCTCTCCCTCAGTGAATAAACCCTCACCTCATCAGCACCCACCGGCATCTGAGTCTCCTTGCCTGCCAGCACAGGAACACCACGACCCCAAAAGACCCCGGGGGTCTCCGGGGGGCACTCCCCGGGGACCCCCCATAAATTTAAACAACAACAGTTCTTGTTAAAAGATTTTTTAGGTATAAATACTCATTAATGAAAATTAGAATAACTTTTTTGACCAGAAAAGCAAGCAGTAAAAAATAAAGCAAGATGGTTGGTTATACAATGAAGAGAAGCTATGTTTTTTATCCAAAAAGACAGAAAATTTCACATCCTTGAGATGACCATAGACAAATAATTTTAAAGATACTGGTAATATGACATTTTATCATATACTTTTTTTAAAACAGAAATTTGAATTATTGGGAAGCATACACACTAAGAGTAGGAATGAACTGATACTGAGCTCACTGATACCGAGCTCAGCTTTTGACCAGACTGTTCTCCTTTTGAGCTCAACAGGAGACTGTGGGTAGGGAAGGGAAGGATTTCCATTGTGTCCACTAGAACTGATCCTCTCATTTCTGTGCAGAGCAAGCGCTGCCATCCTCAGAGGGCACACTTGCAGCACTTTGCATATTAAGCACCCCAGGCATTCTTCTCTCCTTTTAAAAAAGTGTCTAAATTTTTTTTTCCACTGCCATGGCTTCATCATCTGCAAAACAGACTTTTTTTTGGTCATTTGCCTTCTTCTACCATAGCAATGTGTCTTGTAGTGCCTCTGGGAGAAGAGCTCCTTAATCTTACTACACTGCAATTTATCCTTTGAGGTGATGGTCCCTATAAAATTAGAACATGTATTAAACTAAATTTAAAAAAATACTTATCCTCTGAAAATACTGAGGACTAAAGAAACTACTTGAATGCAAACCTGAAATGATTAATCATAAAAAATGCATGAAGAAAAATAAAGTTACTTTAAATAATCAGAATTTCAATACATTATATTTTTCTTTCAACTTATTGAAAATATTATAGCTTAATTGTTTAGAATATGCTTTACTAAACATGGGGTTTGAAACAAAAAAATCTGAACAAAACCCCAAATAATTATCAATGAAATTCTAAAAATAGTCTTCTGGGACAGTTAGGTTTTTAAATTAATTTTTCAAGGCATTTTATTAATGCCTCATCACAAAGGTGGGATTTTTTTAATATATATGAGTGTTTTTCAGGAAACAAATAATTAAATGAAATTTTAAATGGTAAGAATAATAAAATAGCTGACTATGGTAGGATTACCTGGGACATGACTATCTATTGATATTAGTCTGGCATAATGACCTGTTGCTATATCATCTTGCCTATCTTACTATGAAGTGTCACCCCAAAATTTTCTTTCTATGCCCAATTTCATGATCTTTTATCTGTGAAAGTGACAGAAACACCACTTTCCCCTTCTTATTCTAGTTAAACTTTTTCTTCATGAGAAACACTTCCAGATTCTCCTACACCAAATACAGTATCATAGACAATTTATGATTCTATGATTCTTGGTAACACCACTGTATAATGTGTACACCCTAAAACTATCTGCTTTGAGTAGCTATCCATTCAGGTATTTGGAGTTAACTTTTGACAGCTCTGAGTTATGAATAATTCACATTCTTATCAGTATCTCTAGTAACATATCTATAAACTGAAGAGATTTGTTTTAACTTTCTCTTAAACTTTTTAAAAATTCTTCTTTCTTTGGCGCAGTTGAGCGATCTCTAAAATATTTATATGTATATAGTTACATATTTTTTTTACTTACATTTATGCATATATATTTATAATAAAGAGAAGAAAGTTATGGTTGTCTTTACCAGATGGTCTGCCTTTGTTTTTATTCTTGAAGTAATGTGCATGTTTTAAAATGTTAATATGCATCTTTGCAGACCAGAAAAAAAAATCTCCATATTTAACTAACCATCTCCTCTGAAACAAGTTTTCAGTGAATGATCTGCAAATTTTCAATACCTGTTGATACAACTGGAAAGATATGCACTAAAATTTCATCTGGACTGTTGAAGTTTTAATGAGTCAGGCAGCATAGAAACAACAAAACATTAAGATCTGCCATGAGGAAAATAATGCTACCATTTATTTTTTTACTTATCACAACCAAGCTTTTTAATATTTTATGTACTTGCTGTAAATAAACCTAAAGCTTTTCCTTATTCCACACTTAACTGGTTTAGACACCAGAAGAAACTGAGCAAATGCTCTCATCTCTGTGTGGTGTATGATGGATACACCTCATGGATATTCTGAAAATCCCAGAATTGTTGGAATTCAGCCAGTTCACTGCTCCATCAATTGCTGATAGATATTCTGTCATTGTCATGCCTTATCTCACCATGCTCAATGCTGTTGAGTTCTCAGAACATATTTCAGCAGTAAATTATTCAGCAAGCAGAGAGAAATATAGAAAACCTTTTATATACTCAAAAATGGGCATTAGATATGCAGGAAAACTGATTTTTTTTTTCCTTGTAGCATCTGAACTTAACTCCTCCTTTCTATGCAGCTCTCTTCCTGTGTATATGCTGAGAGACAAAACACCCAACCATACCCTTAACTTTGTTGCAAGTCACTGCTGAGATTTGTCTGGATTGTATCTGTCCCACAGGTAGAGGATGCATCTACAACAGCATTTTAATTCTAAAAAAGAGCGCATCTTTTAACAGAATCTCTTTGTCATTCCCCTGAACTCTGCTTTGAGTAACACCCCAGAGAAGGCTTGGAGAATATGAACTGGGTGTCTGACTGGAGAAGCTACACTTGTCTTTCAGTAGCACACTTAATGCAGTGTAGCTGTTAGTAGGCATTGATGAATACAAACTTTCTTACACAGGTAGAAACCAAATTTGTAAGTAGCTCTTAAATTTTTTCTCAAGCTGTGATTTGTAATGTAGAGGGCAATGCAAGAGCTGCACCAATGCTAGTAAGTGACACTGCTGCTACCTACTAGTCCAGCTGTGTTTTCTTAGCTGATTTGTTTGTTTCCACTAAGCAAAAAAAAGCTCCAAGAATTTGAGGTCTTTTCCAATTCAATTGGAATTCAGGTCTTAGCAATTCAATTGTTGTATTTCTTAAGATAAGAATCTTCACCAGTTATTTTAAAGCCATTGGTATTGTTTTTTCTTTGGGTCCTAGTCCTTCCACCTATGGTTATGCTTTCACTTTCTCCATTGTTTGCAATCTCACTTATTAATATCTTAAGATCACGTCAGTTCATTCAAGAATAGCACAGTGTTTTATTTTGTCAAATCCTTGCTTAATTTTGCGTTTAAAAGAATCACAGAAACTGTGCTGTGAACTCAGCCATATAATGAATTTTATGGAAGCTCTACCAAGACTGGTGGTATTTGGAATTTTAGTTTAATGGAAGAATGTGATATTTTTGTATGAGACAAAGTTCTTTGTGGACTTTTCTGATATTTGTTTTCAGTGTGGAACCTTTGAATTTTTATTTATTTCTTTCTGTGTTTCAAGAAAGTAATTTATTCAGGTGTTGTATCAGACTATATTATAATAGCAGTATGTAGTCTGTATGATATTGTACACATATAGTTACAAAAAAAAAGGTCAAGCATTGATGTAAAGGTTGAAATGCAATCAAGCAATAGAAATTAAATGTAATTGTTAACATACCAAAGTTGGTCTGTATTTGTTAAGATGCAAATAATGAGATGCTTCTGTGGGAATTAATGTGCAAATGACATGATATGCCAAAGTCAATAATACAAATTTTATTTATCAACAAATATGAGGTAGAGAGAGAGAAAGATATATATAAGTTGGAGGGAAAGAGAGAGATCAAGCAGAAGATAGCCACAGTCCATGTGTCCAGAAGTGTCCTGTTGGTCTTTCTTCACCCTGGGCTTCTCTATGGTGGGTGCCCTGAGGTCATTGAAAATTTTTCACCTATATATTTTAGCAGGCAAAGCTGATTTCAGCACAGTTGCTGAGTTACCTTTCCTTGTGGGTCTTTAATTCATTCTTTGTGTCCATTATCAGCCATACATTCTTCTCCTCCAGGTTTGTTACAATCCTCCTAGGTCTGAGATAACCCAGACAATAGTGCCAGGTTTATCTTATCTCTGTGGGGGCTTACCCAAAGAGGCATTTTGGGGTGGGGAGCAGGTGGTTCTGTGATGTGTTGGTGGTCACAGATGTCCTCTGTCCCATAACTTGGGGTGATCTTTCTTTGTCTGTGATATGTGTATGAGCAGTTGCTCCCCTGCACAGTTTGCCAGTGGGAATTTTTGTCTGGATGCGTTACCAGGATGTGCCAGCCAGACCTGCCTGTGCCAGGCCCGGAGTTAACATCATCTCATCTCTCCATTCTGTGCTTATCTCATGGCAAAGTCCTTCTGAGGCCTAAACTGTGTTTGAGACAGACAACTGTCTGCAAGTCCTTACAGTACTTTAATAACAAAAAAGAAAAGCTTAAATAATTCTTTTTAACTTTCCTCAGATCAAACTTTTATTGACTCAAAATTAGTCATTTTTAACAGGCCTGATTTTTGAAACAAAGCTGTTTCACCAAGGATTTTTCAACCAACTGTATTTGAGAGCAGAATTAGCAACACTGGGAAAGATTTTTTTCTAATTGATGACATAGACTTGAATTAATTAATTAACCTGTAAACAATTCCTAACTTTTTACCACAACCATGGAAATTCTACAAAATATGTTACCTTGAATATTTCTTGATTTAGAGTACATCAGTAATAACTTTATACATTATTAT
Source organism: Prinia subflava (assembly GCF_021018805.1). NCBI lineage: Eukaryota > Metazoa > Chordata > Aves > Passeriformes > Cisticolidae > Prinia > Prinia subflava. The sequence goes on from NC_086249.1 coordinate 30,213,717, forward strand.
GAAACCAGAAGGTACTGGGAAGGGAAGCTCATAAAAGACACAAAGGGACAGTGTTTCTTCATCCTCATATTTAAGAACTAATTTAGTTGTAATATGTTAATTATAGTATCTGATAGTAACACAGATATCTTATAAACTAAAACAAAGATCTGTTCCACATGCACTGTTACAGTGCAACCAGCTGTTCATTTTAGAAGCTCAGGAAGATTTTTATCCTCTAATAGTTCTCCTTGCCCTTACAAACATTTTTCTTTTGTGTATTTTGTAGTTGCATTTTCTCTGCATTCTCAGGAGAGAGCTATATTTTTAAAATTATTTTCGTCTATTTCACAGATTCAGTTATGTTTATTTTTTTACAGATGTTGCAACTAAGAATTGAGTGATACCTCAGCAGTTACAGAGATATTTGTAACTTACTTTTGTTTTATACTGAGGAGGCATGAACATGAGTGTCAGTGGTTTCTATTGCATGAAACTGAGAGCTGGATTTTGCTCAGCTTAGAGCAGCTGTTGGCTACCTAAAGTATTTGTTAACATTTTTAGAGAGACAAACATGGAGACTTTGCTACAACTTGCACTTTTGTAAATCACAGGTTTGAACTTAACAAAGGGTATGGAATTATAATAAAAGTTTAATGACATGAAGCACTGTGGACATGATCCATCTCCCACTGAAGCTAGAAGGAGATTTGTGATTGATTTGATTGGAAACTGGAACTGTTCTTATCCGTCATCTATCTCATCAGTAAGTAGGAGAATTGTACAAGCTTTTAGATAACAGTGCTGATACATTTGATGCTGAGGTGTTCTGCATGTTAATGCAAATTTGCTGATGGTGCCATTTTGTAAATAATTTTTAGTATCTTTTTATTTATTTAGAAGACTGTGTTTTTAAGACTTCCAAACCTTGCCTTTGTTCTGCCAGTCTGAAGAAATAAGGAGAAATATATAAAATAATTTATATTTCAAATATAAATTTATTATAAATTCTTGCATTAATTGGGATTTACAGAGTAACCTGTTCTGAGGATCTTGACTCCTACAAGAAGTGCATTTTGATTGCATAGACAACCTCCCAATTTTCTTTGAGGGGAGAGACACATAGCACCAGTGCTGATAGATTCAGCAGCAGTCCAACAGGCCCTTTGTTAGACTAGATGTATGTGTACATGCAAAGACAACATATTGGATTTTCCAGGTTCTAGGAAAATCAGAATCACTACTAAACAGAATTGTAGCTGTATAAAGAGCTAGAAGTTGCAACACCTACACCACAAGTTGTCTAGGGCCTAAGCCAGCCACTCAAGATCAAGATAAATGAACTTCTCCTGGAGCTGGAGCTCAAGAAAATAACCTTTGAGTTTGATGGAGACTAGGAGGCAATACAAAGCTTTATCACATCTGGATTTCATAGTATCAGTCACTGCTGCTTTAAGGATATTTGAAAAATTCACAATGAGAACATGATTTGGCTTTTCTTGCCAACACTTCCTCCTAGCGGCTGGGAAAATACAGTGACTATATAGGATGTGTTTACTGGAGGGAAAGATGTAGAATGAGAGAAAAGTATGTAGACAGGAAACAGCACCAAAATTTGTCTTATGCAATTAATGATAAATACCAATGACTGAATGACAAATAGAAAAAATATGCTACCTACTTTTTTTTTTTTTTTTTTTAGTGCTTTGATAATATTCATGAAGGGACTTGAAACTTCTGCTATTCCTATTGAATGAAAAACAAAAAACAGCTATCCTTTCAAGAAAATTATAGAAAATAAATCCCTCAGCAGACCACAGTTTTTTCCATCCCTTTTGTGTTCTGTATGAAGTAGAACACTTCAGAATTAACTGTGGAACAATAAACACACCAGTGTAAACGGATGGGAATCCTAGTTCAACAAAAGAGACTGCTATAATAAAGAGAATTTCTTCTTTCACTGAACAGATCTCAGAATACGTTGCTCTTCTCCTTAATAAATGAGAGAAAAATTTCATCAAGAAAGGGGATGTGTTTTGAAGGAGTTTTATTGGTATTATTTTGAGGTAGAAGTAAAGTACTGGGCATTTCTAGGAACAAGGGAAAAAAAAGCATTCAGTGAAAACAAATATTGACAATGTGACACAGTATCTCTGCAAGTTCTTATATTAAAAAGAAATAATAAATTAAGATAATAGGAATGTGGGTATGGACATCATCTATTCCAACTTCCATGTAGATATATATGTATATTTCAAGATCATAATTGTCACACATTATCATCATTTTTTTGTATAAGTAACATAAAAAGTCTTATCTGTTGACTCTCCATTATAAACCCTAAGAAAATCAGATGTATCCAGGATTACTTGAATATATTTGGGACTTGGAGTACACTATCACTTGTGGAGTTTTATGCTGCACTGAAAAGAAATACATTTGAATATTTAGTTCAGATTTGGAATCAGAGAAAAACCAGAACATCAGACTGTGAATTGAAATAAGCTGACCAGTTTTTCTTCCAGATTTTCAAAATAAAACCCATCTGAAAAAGAAAAAAATTAGAGAAAGGCAAACAGATTGATGTAACTTGAATTCTCTATTAGAAAACTCTACTCAAAAGAGAAGGAGTGTAAAGAAATATAGAAGAGATAAAAATTCCAGATAAACTCTAAAAGAACCATAGAATCATGAAATTGTTTGGTTTGGAAGAAATCTTGAATATCATCTAGCTTCAACCCCACTGCAGGGGCAGGGAACCTTCCCCTAGGCCAGGTTACTCAAAGCCCCATTCCTCCTGGCCTTGAACACTTCCAGGGATGGGGACATGGGGCTGTTTACAAACTACCAGGGATTATTATACTTCTCCTGGATCAGGAATTAGGTCTATTTCAATGGAAAGGCAGTGTTTGTAACCAAATGCAAGTAATTTGTGAATCCTTGCACTTTAGTAAAAATATTTCCCGTTAAACTTTGTACGTTTTTTCAATTTTTTCTCATTCTCCGATGAACACAATTCCCTTCACTATTCAAAATTACGTTTCTGTCATGGATGATGTCAGTGTTAACCCTCATTACACATTTTCAGTTATAGGTTTTCTTGAATGGAACTGAAAACAAAAGAGGGAGAAAATCTCTGAGCAAGTGTGATAAAAGCATTATTAAATTGTTCCTTCTCATTCTGGTGAAGTCACACTTTTTTGTGAAGTCACACTTTTCTCTTTCCATATTATACTCTATATCTGTACTCTTTAATGGTATTTTACAGAAGAAAAGTTTTTTTTTCTAAAATTTTAGCTTGCAATAAAGGAATTTTAAATGTGACCTTCTATTTTTTGTTTCCTTTTATTTTCCTCATGAGTATGTCTTCATGATCATGATCTGGAATATTAAAGCTGTCTGACTCTAAGCAGTAACACTATTGACATTTATTATGGATTTTCAACAAGGAAATGCAGGTGAAACAATGGCATTTTTTACATACCAGTCCTTTTGACATATGTCTTAAACCACAGATAAGCACCTGTAAAATGTTCAGACAGAACTACATGCATTTGGCACACCTATGAGCACAAATTTTACACCCCTGCATTTTCATGGGTTAAAAAAGCTTTTAGTAATTGTGATGAATTAGAAATCTTGGGCTTTTGTAAATTTTCTTACAGATAATGAATCTGTCTCCGATGGCTGTTGACAATATATTCACATCTGATTAACTGATATCTTTCTTGAGTTACAAGAAAGATACTCAACTCTTTCTTGAATTGAGTTGTTTATTAAAGTATTTTTATTTATAGAGAAATGCAGCTGTTTCCGAAAGGAGACAAAGTTCTGTCTATGAGCTTTAGCAGTAAAAAAAGCATGCTGAAAGGAATTTAATATGTGTTACATCATAGTTTTATTTCTCAGGTTACTTGAACTTGGAAATAGTTGATCACAAATTAGTTACCTTTCTGTTGTCCTGAAAATGTAAAGGAGTTTTTCTGTGATTATGTTAAAGAATTAGAGTGAAAATAAAATATCACAGTGGTTTACTGAACTCACTGAACTTTTAACTCTAGAAAATCTGTTCTCAATTTCTTTTTCCATATCTGAAAATAATTCCAAGATTCGCTCTGACTCTCTAGTATATAAGGAAAGGCCATCCTGTAATATCAGTGAATTAATTCTGCAGTTTACCACAGCATCAGCCTAATTTAAAAATATTTTTAAAGTAGGAATGACAGCAAGAAGTGAACTGAGGAATTTAATTCCCTTTTAAACAAATCCGAGTATACTAAATGTCACAAAATGTTGCTAGAAGAGAAGGACTTGATATCTACCAAAAAAACCCTCAACCAACAAACCCATAAAAACTAACAGAAACTAATGGCTGGAAACTGAAACTTATCTGATATAAATAAAATAAACCACATTTTTTCTTTATACTGTGTTTCCTCAGAATCTGCGTCACATAAGTAGCTGAAGACTGTCTTCAGAAGCAAGCAGCATATTTCACTAGTAGCAGCTCTTGCTGCTAGTATCAAACTGACTGTGGTAACTGACTGTGATCTCTGGTGTCCCCACTACAGCTATTCTGGAGAATTTTACTTTGTAATAGATGCAGTGCAGGACTGTGAACTGCATCAGTACCTACCAGGCTAAGCCTCCTCACCTGCAGCAAAAGCATCTACTTGATACAAATGTCTTTGGACAAGATAAGTTCTTCAGCCTGTATAAAGCAAGAGGTCAGGTAGTAGAATTGCTTTCTGTCTCTGAAGACTGGAACTCTCACTCACATAAACAGCTCGTGTGAATAAATATCAGACTACTCGGGGTAAGCTGCTGCCATGCTGAAATGTTTGCAGGATCAAGACATAGATGATAATTGCCAAGAATAATGTCTTCGCTGTAGCCAAAGATGTTTAAAACACTGTTCATCACTGTAATTACAATATCTATATAGGAAAATGTCAGAAAAACATGCAAAGTTATATTTGAATCATGACTTGGAGAATTGGTTAAGAAAAACAGACTAATGTGAAAATAATTTAAATATCTGAAGATATTAAGTAATTGTATAATCTCTTCCACTCTGAGATATCCCTGTAAACTAAATCTCACTTTAATATCTCTACTAATTTTTAGGAGTTCTGTTTTCATATATGAAGTAAGTTTGTAATGTGCTTCAGGAATGTAATTACATTGACAGCCTACTGTTAGCATAGTAATTTAAAATCCAGAGGTGGAAGAGAACAATACAAGAACAGCTTGGAAAGATAGCTATGACCAGCAGGTAACTGATCAGAAATACTAATATACTTTTATTTATATGGTTTGAAGAAGGTAGCTAAAGGGTGTAAATAGAAATAGAAATAATAGAATAGAATAGAATAGAATAGACTAGACTAGACTAGACTAGACTAGACTAGACTAGACTAGACTAGACTAGACTAGACTAGACTAGAATAGAATAGAATAGAATAGAATAGAATAGAATAGAATAGAATAGAATAGAAGCGAAGCCTACAGCAGTCAACTACTTCAACTGTTTGCAGGATAGTTGGAAAAAATTGGGAAACTATAAATTATAAGACTAAGGACAGATAATTTTGGGGATAAAAACACCAAAGGCATAGAAAGATTGCAACACTTGAACGTAAAATATACATCTATAAAATTTAAAACACAGAGAGGAAGTCACACAATGGCAGTTCCCTAGTTTAGCAATAGTGATGCTAGCAATAATCTTAAAAAGGTGTGCAAAGGAGTAGAGACTGATTTTATATTACCTTCCTGGTCTTCAGTTAAATACAACAGAACAAAATAAACATATATTAAAAATGTCACTGGGAAAAATAAAAGCAAAATTTTATACCAGCACAAATATAGCTACAAAGGAGATGTTACAGAGAACGTAATGTGAGACTGACTGGAGCAGAAATGTCAAAAAAATCTGAAGATTGAGAAATGTCAGAGTAGAGATGGGGTTTTCAGCAAGAAGGGGAGACAGCAGGATCCGATTGTGCCATTGTGCAAAGCAAAATAGGGGAACACATTGAAAACAATCCAGGAGGAGGTCAGAAAGAGGAAGGAAGAACAGATGATCATATTAAAGCTGAGGAAAGACAAATATTTCAGCAATGTAAAAACAAGCACAGAGATTAAAAAATATGTTAACAATTATCCTCGTGTGGTCAAATGTCAGTGTGTATGTCAATCAGAAAACCCGAGTAAATGTGCTGAAAGAGTAGTGTTTAAGCACTGCTTTTTTTTTGTCTAAATCCTCCAGGCATTAAATAAAGTATGGGTTTTTTTCTAAATCTTCCTCATCTCTTGCCCAAGAAGTTCTTTATATATTTTTGGCTGGTTTAAAGCTATTGCTTGTAGAAGCCACATATATTCAGGGTTCCAGCTTTGCATCTGAATCTGTGCAATATGGGAAGTGGGTGAAATTCTTGCAGGCTTAGCTAGGAGAGTGGGAGCAGAGAATCAAGCCAAAATTAGAGGTCTGGAACACTTGCCCTGTGAGGAGAGGCTTGGAGGAACTGGAATTTTTCAGCCTGGAGCAGCGATGCCTCAGGATAGGCATAAGAGTGCCTAAGCAAACATCACTGATCATCAAGGAGATGAGGGCTCTTCTCAGCTGTGCAGACCAGGAGGATAAGAGACAATGGACATGGACAGAAGTGTGAGGCACACTGAGCCTGTAAGGAGAACCTTTTCCCCACGAGGGAAGCTGAGCAGCAGCACAGGTTGATCAGACAAGTGGTGAAGTTTTTGTTCTTGCAGGTGTTTCAAAACAAAGCCCAGAAAAACCTCATCTGATCTCATGGGAGTCCTAGTACTGAGCAAGAAGCCAGACTTCAGAGGCCAGACCAGAGACCTTCAGAATACTCTTTGGACCTGAATTATCTTGTACCATTAGTCTGTGATTTAGGAAGCAACACTCTCACACTACTGCCAGCAGTGACCAGGCAGCTGCTTGGAAAACTCCTTCCTCTGCCTCAGTGTGAGCTGAACGATGCTTATTACCTGCTTATTTTGATGGCCAAGTTCAGATATCTAACAATTCTACAATGAAAAGGGAACAAATACTAAATAATCTTTTCTTCTTTTGGGTTTTTTTTGTTTTGTTTTGTGGTGGGTTTTTTTTTGGTTTTTTTTTTGTTTTTTTTTTTTTTTGTCATTAAAAAGTATAGTTCTTTCTTATTCTACTCTTCAATATATGTTTTTGACCAATATAAATATGACTACTTACAACTAGTAAATATGGGTTCATTAAAATAACTTAAGATCTTCTGAAAACAATGTTAAGACATTAACTAAGACATATAAAACATCAGCTATATAACTTAAATATATAAATTGTGAAATATATATCAGCTACATAAAACTTAAATATTTTGCTAAACGGATTTCTTTAAACTTAACTTTCACTGGTTTTGATGTGAAATTATTCATTTCTACATATGATATCTAAAGGTATAATTGAATATATCAGACTGGGAAATGAATAACATGATAAAAAGAATCTTTATATAATTGGAGTGCATTGGTTTCAAAAAATAATTGGGACTGGATAAAAACTATTGGAATTACCAAAAATATTCTGCTTTAAATAAAAATCTGTTCATTTCCTTGCAAATATTTTGTTTACAATACAAATGGTCTGATTTCAGTAGCAGGGATATGTATTCATTGAAGGTATATGAAGTTTCTATTTCAGGCAAAACTTATCCACAAATATTTCAATTTTCAGAAAAAATAAATTAAAATGTTTAAATCTTAAAATTTTAAAACTTCAGTTAATTGAAATTCTACAGTTGAGTAGTATTCTCTTTCAAAGTACAGCTTATGAGAATAAAAATGTTTTGTGTAAATGTACCATTTTAATAGTTCAAAATTAAAAAAAAATCCACTCATTGCAACATTATTGTTTATTTCCATTTGTTACTCATGTAATAAATGGGAAAAATATGTAGTTTTCCTAAAAAAAGAAAGGTATTCATAGCATTCTGAATGTATATTTTGGTAGTTACAAAATATTTACATAATAGCAAATTGATAAATAAACTAAATAGGAATAATGAAGACAAAACAGAAATTTTAGATCCTTAAAGTACTTGATTGTTTTCCCATCTATTCTGAATTCTTGTCATATTAAATGAGGATTAAATTCTCTAAAGACTGGATTTGAGCAGGTATAAACTGTTGGAGTATCAAACAAGATGGATTGATACCATTCCCAGTACAGATGCTTCATAGGCCAACTGGCAAGCCCCAGATTCTATAAACCAGATGTCTTTATTTTCCTTCTCATTTTCTGGTAATACAAAGAAGTTCTCTGGGGATATGTGATGTACAACTTCAAATGGGAAAAGACAAAAGCTACAATACCTCTTATGGAGGAATTCTCAAGGAATCCAGGATATAGCAATAAATAAACTCCCATTTTTTTTATTATGGGGACATGGTTACTCCTTAATGTACTCAGATTGCTTTAAAATATTCCAAAATTAGATTATTCCAGAGGTGAAACAAAAGGCGAATTGTTTCCTTCTTATTAGAAGTTCCTCTTCCAGTTCCTCATGGAATCTGAATGAACATCAGTGATTGAGGCCATGATATTTAAGATGTACAGATAATTCCAATAAATTAGCTAGCTTTAAGGCACATAATGAAAGAATATTCAGAGCACTGTTTGCAAAGTACTAGTGCTATAAAAAAGCATTTATAATAAAAATTAGAAACAACATTTTTTTATTGCTCCAACCTCACAGTATTATAATGACAGAAAAAGTTTATAGTTCTTAAACATAAAATAGGAGCAGGATATAATATAATCATTGGGGTGGTAAGATGTGTCCTGCAACTTCAGAAAATGAGATTCAAATGTTTAGCTCTGTGGATGAAGTCATGTGATAACTACTGGAAGAAAAATGGGTGATACAGTGTGAAAGTACCAAGTCCAGAGTTACCAGGACTGTTGACACTGTTGTAGTCAGTCAAATCCAGCTTGTAGGATACACTTCCTTCAAATTGTCCTGGATATTGAGCCGTGAGCTGCAGTTTGAAAGTTTCAAAGATACTGGGGTCACAGAATCATTGATTAGAATCAATAGAACAATTAGAACAATTTATGTTGGAAGACAAATTTTCAAAATATCTGGTCCAGATCCAGGTCAAAGCTCACACATCTCCTCACTGTGCTGTGAAAAAACTTGTTCCTCCTTGTCTTTTGTCAGGGCTTTAATTCTACTCTGTCACTGCACAGCTACTAAGAGGGGAAAGAGCTTTTCCTTCTGTCACCAAACATTCAAGCTTCTGGCTTCCTGCTTCCTGGCAGCCAATATCCTCTATTTTTTCAGAGACAGCTTCTACCTGTCGCTCCTTGCACACACTGTGGGGTTCAGGTTCTGCCAAGGGATCAGCCGATTCCGTGCCCATCCCTTCTTGATGGTGTGCAGCTTGCTCACCTCTTCCTACAGCTCCTTCAGCTGGTGACTTCAACCAGTGTCTCTCCCACAGGGAAGGTGGCTAATGTCCCAAACTCAGGGAGTTGCACCAGGCATTGGGGACTGGGAGGATATGTCAGGAGCTCTCATTCAAACTGGCCAGGCAAATTTGTCCCTGCTGTGTGACTACTGGTGTCTCACCAGTCATGGCAGTGCCACACACAATCTCTGGGCATCACATTGCCATCCCTGTTCACTGAATTCTCTGGTTGTTGGTTCTCCAGACAATAAGGTGAAGTGTCAAAGGTGAAAATACTGAAATGCAGTCAGAAAATACTGTTGGTCAGAAGAGGAGGGCATGTCCAGGGAACCACAGAGAAGCAGGATTCCAGTTCTGCAAAAGTTGGAGCTGCTGCTATTGCTGTTCCAGACAGTGGTAGATCTACATCTGCCACCAAGGATGAAAAATTACTAGAGAGGGTAATTAAGTCTGTGAGGATGTGCCCTACATAAACCCAAGCTAGTGCCAGAAATACCAAATTCGGATTTCCATTCAAATATATCCATGGATAAATATAAATATGTCTATATTTAGAATGGTAGACTGAACCAGAGATCAATGATTTGACTAGCACACACACTTTATTGAAATGATTTAACTATCAAAATCTCATACTGTGTATATTACCCTTTCTGGTAAACAGTGACCACGGGTTCAAGCTCATCAGCATTTCTGAACATGGAAAAATATTTGATTCAAAATTACTGCATACAATAAATATGAACTATGTGTAAAACTTTTAAACACCTCATAAAAACAAACAAACATAAGACAGAGGAGAGAGGACTTTCCTGTTTTTACAGGTCCTTTAAACTGTGAATATAATATTAAAAATAATTAAAATTATGTGTTAAGATCAGCATTTTTCTCCTGTCTTTGATGTTGGGGTTCCTTGTTTTTCAGCTTCTGCTTAAAAAAAAATCTAGCGTAAGACATTGGTTTATGTTTGATTTGTGACTCATTTTGGAGTTTCAGTCTCTCCTCAGGGTAATGTTTCTGCTTACTAAATTTAATGCTTATTCTCCGTGAGAGAAATGGAATTTCTACTTTTTTTAACTTTCATCCTCAACATAAAACTACAAGATAGGGAAGTTGTCTTTTTTCCATATTTTTTTAGTATTTTTATCACTCTTTGCACAGAAACCAAATAACTATTTTGTTAATTAGCTCCTTAGCACTAACAATATATTCACCTACATTTTTCTTTTCTCAGGTCTTACAGATGCATATTTTTCTATTGGACTTTCCTAGAAAGTACTTGCAATGTTGTGTACTATGCTCTGTTCATACCTTCTAAAGTTGGTGTTCCAGTTTTTCTAGATCTGAGTATAGGAAGAAAAGAAATTACAAAGATTTTTTAAATTATTCTTTGATAATTTCTATACAGTTATATAGAAATGGTCTGCAGTAAAAGATAGGAGTAGAAACCCTAGGAAGAAGGCTCTTCTCTTAAAATGCGACATAGGAGACATAAAAGAACTCCTGAACCCCTACAGTGATGGGGGAAAATGTAAATGAGGAAATGTATAGTTTGATTTAAATTAAAAGAATGCCATTGATCAGTTCAAGTATTTTTGAAAACAAGCTTAGAACAGAGTAATAGCTGCAAATATCTGAACAGAATTTCAGCAAGATATGGGTAGAGCTGGTAAAATGAAATTCAAAGTAATAGATTTAATATTCTTTGTGTTCCTCAAAGAATATTTAAATTTACTACTCCTTCTCAATCTATATATCACACTATTGATCAAGTAATAGTAAGATCTTTATTTTCCATGATTTCCTTTCTTTACTAAAGTTTCATTTGAGTTTAAATTTTCCTGGTACCAGAGGTCCACACAGTATAAGAACTGAGGATGGGAAGAAAAATCTACATGTCTGAAAGTTCTTTGTGAAGAAGTTTTTCTTCTGTTTTCACAGAGCCACACAATGTGTAAGCCCCAGTGGAAGCTCTGAAAATCGTATTTTTTCTCCCAGACTCCATCATTTTAGTTCCTGATTTGTCTGCAGTACCTTTTCCTCAAAGGTGTATTGCTGTTTCTCTTTTACCGAATGAACCAGGGTGAGCTGTTGGCTTTGATTAAAACCTTTTAGGAAGACCACATAACACTCAACAACTCCTTTGAAACTCTGGGTTATGAACGTGGAAACACAGCAATCTATTAAATGGTCAATAGAAATAAAACTTATTGGACATTGAGCTTTACCCAGGTCTTGGCAGAGAGCAGAAGAGCATCACTTCAGTGGACTCAGTGTTGATACCTGCCAGCTGAAGTTGCTTGCTGTGGTTTTCTGTGCTCTTTTCTCAGTGGCTGATCATTATGAAGAGCCCAAACAGTAAAGCATTCATATTTTTAATAGATCAGCTCAAATACATTCTTCTATCTGAAAGAAAATTACCTTGCTAATATACCAAATTTGCTACTTGTTTGTTTTTGGTTTTGTTTCTATAAAGAGCTGTCTCAAAAGATTTTGCCAACAATTAAGATAGAACCAGAATAAACAAAATGATAATTATTATATTAGAACTTGAAAATCTTGTAAATCCCAAAACAGATGCTGCTAGTCTGAAATAAAAGCAAAGCTTGAGCAAAGCTAATCCAAACTCATTTAAACACTGTCTGTTCTGCAGTCACTTTATGAAAAGCCTAGATTTGGTTTGGGAAGATCCTGGTGTTGTCTCATTACTGTCTGAACCTTTATCATGATACTGTACCTTTCTAAAGAACCATGAAAAGGAAGGGAAAAGAAAATATTATCCTTTCTGGTTCAATTCTTTGCTACAGCTCTAGCACAGAGACAGTTTTGACCAAGTTTGCCTTTTAATGCTTTCTCTGTAAAGTATTCCCACAGTGAACAGAAATAACCCTTTCAGTCTTACATTTTAGGGCAAAAATGACCCTGTCTGTGCTGATGCATATCAGCTGATTCTCATGGTCATCCTACAAAAGAAAAATGTGATGCGATTCCTAAATTGTAGCATAAGCATAATAGCAGTCATATTTTTATGTTGAAATAAAAATCTTTATCTCACATTACTGTGATCACACTTCAGTCAAACAACATACTGGGCATGATGCAGGTTTGTCCATCCCATATCTGTGCTTGATTGCTAATTTGAAATTTCTAATTGCATTCTTATGATCTTGCTTCCTGTCAGACTGACAGCTACATAACATGTAGGAGGAAAGCTAGATGAGAAGGCTAATTATGAACTAAGGCTGTCAGGAGGGTGAGAGAGAGAGGAGGATTATTTTATATTTTTTAATCAATATTATATTTTCTCTTGCACCACCCCCAGTAGATTGTGTCTTAATGAGATTCAGTCCTAATCAATGCACATCTAGTCAAATTAAAGGTCAGATACTGCTTGTGCAGGGCATGTAAATCACAGGAAAGTCTTTGGGATGCCTTCCTTTCCTTTATTCTACAGAGTAATAAAAGACAGAAGAAGCAATAATTTCTCTACTAGAAGAGAGGAGGGTGCATCTTTTTTTTTTCCTATTTTCTGCAATGTGTGTAACACAAAGCAGCAGAAAGGCAGCCAGCTGTGTTCCGTGTTCTGATTTTCTGATTTTAGTATGGTTTGCTGACTACAACTTCTTTCTTTTCTAAGGAACTATTCCATGTGTTTCTGCTCTTACACATGCTCAATGCATTGATTTTCCAACACAGTTAAATGCTATTCACACTGCACACATATTTTCATATATTTTTGCTATCTTGCTCTTGGGCACAAAACACATATTTAGCATCATGCTATAGAAGAAATATTCTTGTGGGTCATAATTCACCCTTTGCTGTTTCTCAGACACTTTGAAAACACACTGCAAAATATCCCAATGGTTACACCAACAAGGCCCCAGAAAAAACATATGTAAGAGCAGAGTTTACCCAGGTCAGGTTCTATGCTGTGTAGATAGACCATCTGTTCTATGAATACAATCCTTAAGAGAGTAATACACATATTTTCCATGCAAACTGGCTTAATCGAAGAAAGGGCCTAATGATACCTCACTTTAAGTTCTATATCAACCACTATATAGTAACATTTCATGAGGGCTTTTTTTTCCATTGTAAAATTTCAGGAATTGCTACTATATAGTATATTTCTGGAATTGAAATCTCCTGCTTTGTTTTCTTTTTTGTTGATCTGGTTTCTTCTCCTGATTTAAAATAATACACCATACCCTGTTGATCGTCATTCAAGAAACCTGTATGACTGGTCCTGATGGTTATAAGGCTAAAAGCAGAGATGGAGACATGGATTCACAGTCATGAGACAGAGAAGTTTAAGAGTTCTCCCAGGCCAAGAATCTGTATAGAAATATGATCAGAAGCAAGAGAGGTTTACAGCAGAAATCAAATTATAACAGGAATAAGAAATCAGAAGCAGCTGCCAGCAGTCACAGCTAAGATACAAGAGAGAAAACCAAGGAAAAAGCCACAGTGGCACACAAAGTAGCCAATAATACTCTGTGCAAGGAGCTCTCATACACAGCTAAGGGACACTAACCATTCCCTCCTGATCAATAGTGCACCATTTCTGTTGGCTCTATCAGCACTTCACTATCTCAGGCTAGCAGGACTTTGAGTAAATGCAGGTGGTCCACTGCAGAGCTGCATTACTGAACCTGCACCCAAAGAAAACCCTTTTATTTTTTTTTAATTTCTACCAATAGTTATATAAATTCAATGATCGTTCATACTGCATTTTTAAATCAGTAATGGTTGATATCAAAGGGTAAGTTCAGAACCCAAAACAACAAGCTAAGTCTATAACAATTTAAATCAGTTTGCTCAGATGGATCACTCAGAAAGTGGCTGCATTTTTATATCAGAAAAGACCTAATAAAAGTGAGCCACAGTCCAAATTTTCCCTTCACAATATAAAGTGGTGGGTAGAAAATGGAAAACAATTCTACTATCAGTAAAAGTTAAGGACAGTTTAAATGTGTGTTTTCTTGAAATTTAACTAATGAGACAGCTAATGACTACTGCTAGAAACTGTGCTGAGTTTGCTTACTGCAATTTTGCCTAATGTTGAGATCAAGTTCAGGTCTGGCTCAGGAGGAAGCATGTTAGCTGTGTATTGTGCTTGTAGTTCCAAGCACTGATTTCTATTTTTGTCTCCTGAGTTTAACACATCCATTTTTTCACACTTTACTTATCTTCATTGCCACCCTCTCATCTCCTAAGAACATTCAGCATCACAGTTTTGGTGAGACTGCAGGGATCAAACAAGCCACAGAAATTAAAGGATGCTACTCCCTGACCTGCTTTGCTTGATTCTCAGTTGCCTCTGGTCTCACCTCCCAGTTAGCCATCTGCCCAGACAGGAGAAAATGTCCTGGGATCTAATGTAGAGAGCAACCATCATTATTTCAGATTTCTATTTAGGAACTGCAACTAGAATGCTAAGGGAGTGTTACTCCAAACCGGGCAGTGTTACAGATCTCTTCCGAGCAGATGGGCTGCAAAACAGCAAACTTTGCACGGACCAGCTGCAGGCTTTCATAACAAATACAAGCTGCTGATAGCAGTCTAGACAGGCACAACAGCTAAAAACGTGTCTCCATAATGTAATAGCCTGTTGTAGAAATGAAGATTGCTTCTTGGCATTCCTACTTAAATTTATGTGCTTATTAATAGAACTAGATTGTTATATACTCACATACGCTCCCGTACACAGCCCGTGCTAGTTAACACAAAATGGATGTAAAATGCTACCAAGGTAACTAGCTAGGAATTGAATATCACAAAGAGATTTTTTTTTTCTTTTTGCTTGTTTATTTACCCACAGGAAGGTACAGTTTTCTCAAATTCAGATTGGTAATGGAGTAGAAAGTCTGAGAAAAATCAAAATGTCTTGTGCTGGTCAGTTAAGCCTGAGAACATTTAAATTTTTAACTCATGTAAAGTATTTAATTTTGGAACATCAAAAATTCTGAGAGTGAATTTTCTTGTCAGTACTCTCCCTTATAAAAACTGTGAATCACTTGTAGTTTTGAGGTGTTTTCAAATTTTTCTTCGTTGTTTTCTTTTATTCTATATGGCCAGCAGAAATTCTGTATCTCTCAAGAGCATGCTGTAGAGCTCCTGCTGACAGAAATACAACTTCAATATCATTTCATGAGAAATACAACTCTGTATGTATTAGCAAAGATGAAAAGTAAGGATATCAGAAACATCAGAACAGATATTTCTCTTAGCAGTGTGATACTCAAAATACAGCTTAATATTAAACCTGATTTTAAATGAAGCTTAGCAGGACAGCTTATTCATTTTGATTCAGAGGACTAAGAAATGCTTAAAAGTATCTTATTGAAATGTGTTTTGAATCAAATTTATTCAGAATTACAATTTCAGGGAAAAAAAAAAAAAAAAAAAGAAACCCAAACCAAAATGTTAGTATTTTACAGAGTTGGGATGAAAATCAACCTCAAGATCTGGAGTCTCAGAATTTCACAATCTTGCTACAACAGTCTGATTTAGCATATTTTTTTTACCCCCTGCAAACCCCTTATCATGTATAACTTATAGCTAAAGTGAGAATGTTACAAGGATTTTGTAGCTCTCCTACAAGTGATTTTTTATTCTGAGGAAAAGTCAACAGAGCCAACTCCTGTCCTGAATGCTCTCCAGATCTTCCAACACAGAAAAGACACGTCATAGCTGAAAGAAGTAATTCCATGGGTTAATTGCTGTGTAGGAACATGGTTTCTATTTTCTCCAACTCTATATATACTTTCAGGTAGCTTATGATATTTGGTGATATTTCAGTTAACTGAGGTAATTATTTAAGTGATGCGGAATAAGTGAATCATAAATTCCACGGACCCCGCATTTCTTGGATGTAGAGACTTCTCTCACAGCTGCTTACCCCTTTGACTGTGTGCAGTGTGGTGGCTGTGTCTTGTGTCCCCAAGTGCTGCTGATGCCTTGCTGTGAGTGCCATGAGGTCAGGCATTTTGGCTGGCCCTGCACACCATCCCACACCGTGTGCTCTGTGTCCTCCATCCCTCAGAGGTGCCAGAGTGGTCTAGACCAAAGTGCACCTGTATTGTCTAGACTTTCTTCACACTAACGTGCCATCTGTGTGTAGTAGACATGGCAGGTTTGGTTTTTTAAGACAGCTGACCTTTAGTCCAAACACTATGAAATAAATGAAAAATCCAAGCCTTTAAATCAAACTCTTAGTCCCTGTTTTTAAACTTCAGAGAATTAGCTATTAAGAGTTGAAAAGACTGGTGTATATATATTTATGACAATATATTATTGCAATAACAAAGCAGTTAACTAAGCTTTTTGGCAGAGTTTTGAGTCAGATTTTAGTGAGTTGTTTTAGCATATTCAAATTTGAAGAACATGTGATATATTTTTGTCCATTAAACCAAGAAAGGGAAATGATAAGCAAAAGACATCACTAGAGTCTAGATTTCCTCCAGGTCCTATGATGCTGAGACTTAGGATATTTATAAAGTGGATTATACAAAAATATTCAAACTTTGTCTCCAGATGTCTTCTCAGACTAAAAGAGAGAAAAGACTGCTGAGAAAATACAGTGTGAAACACTGCTTTAATAATGCTAGATGAGAAGAACCCTGTTCAGAAATCAAAATGACTTTGCAGTTTTGCAAAAAGAGGATAAAGAAATGTGACCAAAACCTCAAACTGCATTTAAAACAAACAGAAAAACCCTATCATAAAGCAAAACCTCATAAATATGTTAGTCTTTCATTCTGTTTTGTTCAGTACATGATCGTTCTAAACAATTCTGCTTTTAAGATTTTCTGTTTGAGTGTCTTTTTTGAAATTGTTTTGCATATAATATTGGACAGATCTGTAACCAATTCTGTGACTAACAGAGATAAGAAAAAAAAGCACCTTATTTAATAAAAACAAAAAGGGAAAAGTTGTAGTCTTTTAATGTCTTTGGAAAAAAATTATTGCTACAAAATCACACAAAGAGTTTTACATGTAAATAACACAATAATGTCCTAGGAAGGTTACTTGAGCTTTCCTTGCTTTTCTGTTTTGTTTTGTTTGAAGATATTCTTCTATTCAGACTAATGGTTTAGACAAAAAATGATTTGCTGTATGAGCTCCACAATATTTTTATTGGGTTTTCCTGTAACAAAGCAAGTGTAGTCTTCTGGTATTTTCTAGTTACATAACCAGGGAAGAAGAGTTAATTAGGATGTAAGTACTTTCAATCATTCAGATTTGTATAAGCAAATCTAATAACTCAGTGTTATTAAATATGCTTCTGCAGTGTTCTTGAGCATCAATCACAGAGAAAGAAAAGGGGGGAATATTACTTATTTAAATTTTTCAGATTAGTATAAATAATGCAGTGAGAAGAGTGCAGATGGAAAGCATCACATGTTCCCTGCCTCTTCCCTCTCTCTCCTCCGTTGTTTTTCAGTGCCTCAGCAGAGGAAACTGCTAGAAAGAGGAAGTTTTTTACTTGTTTGGAAGCTCCCTGAAGCCAAGGGGGAGACTCCAGCCTGTCTTAGTGAGTCAGTTACTTACATGCCATGAGACTGATATCTGGCTTGCACGAGTTTGCATCAATGTACCTGTGAGAAAGGAAAAAATATTGTAAAAGAAAGGAGAATGAAAACCTAAGCAGTGAATTTCCTACCACCAGCAAGAGACCTTCAAAGCAGGAGTTGAACTTTATAATTCTCTCTGTTGGGTGTACTGTGATACTGTAGTCCTTTTCCCGTTTTAGATGAAACAACCCTTAGCAAAAGAAAAGAGGCAGCAGGATTCAGGGGAAATATGACTTTTTCCTATTCTGATCTCAGCTTCTGTGATAAAAACACAGGAATAACCACAGCTGGCTCTCCAGGAAGCACTTAAATGCCTTTGTTTCAAGGCATTCTGCATTTAAGTGCCCTTAGATGCCTTAGATGCCTTGCTATTATCAAAGCATGGAAAAATGCCTGGGAGTTACGTGACAAACACAGTTAACCTGCCTGAAGTGAGTGATTCCTAAAACTCAGTGCAAAACTAAATGCTTTCTCAGTTGCTTTGTTTTCTAACAGATGCTCTTGTTTGAATTGCGTGTTTGACTCTACTCATGTTAATTAGGCATAACTCTGCATCTGAGTCCCCCAGGTCAGTGTTTTATATGCAGCATTTTTCTGTCATGTTGTTGGTTTTCAGCCACCATTGTACTACAGTCAGTTTATTCGCATGCGAGGCGTATTTGCCATAAGCGAGCGACTCAGTTCCATTAACAGACCTTGCCCCTGACAAACCAACAGCTGTGGCACTCCTCGTCCTCAGAGCACCTGTGACTGGCTTTCTACATGCCTGGAAATCACTGTACACATTTCTCCCATTTGGCACTATGAATACAAAACTGGCTGGCTCTGAGAGCAGTAGCACTGACACATGCATGAATTCACTTGGTTGTAGGACAAATGCACCATTCTAGGAATGGTTTTCCTGGAAATACAGTTAAGTAACTGTGCATAAATGCTCTGAAACACCTACAACTGAACATTAACTTATCAGTTTTGGTACCTAACAAGCAAAAAAAAACACCCTTCGATGTGCATGGTTTCCTGATTGATTATGTGTGAGATCATTACAAAAATAATAGTGTCATAGAATGGTTTGGGTTGGAAGGGACCTTAAAAATCATCTAGTTCCAACCCCCTTGCCGTGGACAGGGGCACCTCCCACTAGACCAAGTTCATCATCCAACCTGATCTTGAACACTTCCAGAAATGGGGAAGCTTCTCTGGGATACCTGTGCCAGTGCCTCTCTGCTGTCACAGTAAAGAATTTTTTCCTAACATCTAATCTAAACTTTCCATCTTGCAATTTGAAGCCAATGTCCTTTCTCTTGTCACTATATGTTCTTGTCAAAAGGCCTTCTCCAGCCCTCTTGTATCTCCTTTTAGGTACTGGAAGGTGCCATAAGGTCTCGCTGGAGCCGTCTCTTCTCCAGGCTGAACAAATAGGGTCTCAGAAGAGTAGTCACCTTCCTTGACTTCCTGGTCATGCTGCTTTTCATGCAGATTCTTTTGATACAAATATTTGTGACAGAGTGATAGCAGAGTAAATCAGAGGATATGACTCAAGATGTTATGAGGATAGGAAGAGGTATATCAGCATCCTGCTCTTTTGCTCAAGACTAAGTATCTTCTTGAAAAACCGGCAAGAATGATTTTGTGGGAAGAAAGAAGAACATATCTGTGATCCAGGGAATGAAAAATACTAGCACTAGAAAGACTCTTGTCTCAGAAAATATGAAAGAGAAGAAAAGTAAGAGAAAAGTTTCTGGAAGTTACCTATGAAAGAAAGAGATTTATGAGTTTTGTCTGATCTTCATTTAACTGATAAATTCAGATTTTAGATGAGTCAATACGGGGTACTTAAAATGCAATTTTTGAGGTAGCAAATGACATTAGTGGGTTTACTATGATAAAAAAATCAAAACAATCTTGCACCTAGAAAGGATGCGAGGAGCTCAGTAACTCATGAACTGAAGCTTTTCTGAGGTCTGTGGATACTATCCTGTGATATATCTCAGTTAATAACTTTGTAGTTTCTGATGCTTGTCTGATGTTTAGCTCTGGAAAGAAAAGTCAATATCTTTCACCAGCAATGGTGTGAGTCATACTCTTTATTGGAGGAGTCAGTTCTGTGTGGGAGTGAGACTTAAATAAATGTTTATATGGGGAAAAACAATTTTGTTGTTCAAATCTAAAATATATGTTCTTTCAGAAGCCAGTTAGCGATGGCATTTTAAAGTATTTTTCTTTTCTATACAAATCCTCTATGAAACGCCATTTATGTGTCAGAGATCATAAAATGGTACCATTTCATTGCAAACTTGTTTTTTTTCCTTAACCGTAAAATCAAAGGTCTTTTAGATCAAAGCTTTTAAGAGACAGTATGACAGATAACAGAGCACAGTGTTTCTCCCTAATGTTCTATGTTTAAAGATACTCACTGTACAATTTCCTAGAAAGATGAGATTTTTAGAGAAAACTAATTAACTTTATCTTGATTAGATCAGCTTCTAAAGTTAAAAAGTTGAGGTTATAAAGCTGATGTAACTTATGTAAACCACATGAAATATGCTGACAAAGTGGTCACCCTGTTCACCACCTTTCAGTATCCAAATCCTGCATATCAAGCTGCCTTGATCATCCAAGCACAGTTAGGATAACTACTTTTGTGAACCATAAATTAAGGATCACTTCATGTTATTAAAACCTTGTTAACTTTGCCTTTCTTTTGCTAGTCACACAGTGGGGTTTTGCACAATAGTTTTAAAAAGTAAAAGAAAACATCTGAGATATTTATCTAAGTAGTGGAAAGGTTTTAATTACTATAGTTTTAATTTCTCAAGTCATTAATGTTTCTCAAGTTATTTAAGAAGCAAGAGAGTTCTTTGGTTTAATGACTGAAAAGCTAGTTCTTGAAGCAGATATACTTCTATAAAAAGAACGGATGACTTGTAAACAGTGATTGTCCTGATTCCAGAAGTCACTGAAGATTGTGTGTCCTTCTTTTGCACAGAAAATCTCTCTCCTTTACATCTTCGCAGAAATCATATACAGCCTCTCTCCTCCTCTGATAATTTTGTCTGGTTATTGTCTAAAAGAATACCTTTTTCTGCTCCAGTTATGAGCTGAAGTATATAAACAACCTGGCATACTGCATTTGCAATGAAGAGCTCTTTATCTAGCAAACACCAAAACAAAATCATGTGTTTCTTTTACTTTTCAGCATGAGTTTCTGTCAGGAGGTCTGATTGCTTAGGATTCATAGGAGATGGGAAATGCACATTGTGAAACGGTAATTTGTTTTTCTATTTTGAGTGTTGAATTTTCCAAGAAAACAAAAAAAAACTGTTGAAAAAATAATATATATGCATGTGAGTGTGCCTGTATGTATATATGTATATGTGTATATAGTACATGCAATTTTTAAGCAGAAACCATTCTCTGACTTCCAGAGAGACTGCTTCTATAAAAATGTGAAGGCATCCTGTATCCTGGAAGGCTTCACATCAAGCTGAGATTTGGCTTTAGACAAAGGAATTTGTGTTTCAGTATAGCTACAGCTGTCCATCCATCTTTCTTTGGAATTCTGCTGCTGCACTGGTTAAATAATGGATAAGGGGAAGAACTCTGTCTTGGCATTTTAGAGTTCACCATAGAGTTAGTCTTAATTGTTTGTGAGATTTACTCTGTCCTTGCAAACCTAACCTTCCCTGGCACCTTCCAGGTTTAGCACAGAGAAAAGTGCCTATTTTGACATCCTCCCGAGGAGCTTCTCCTTCTACTGATTACAGTAAAAGCTTGAGATTATCCAACCTTGGTTAAGCACAGCCTTTACAAACATTCACCTTCATTTATATTCACAAATTAAATTATTCACAGCCATACCTCTGAAGAACAAAAAAGCCAACATGTTTTATAATCTCTTGTGACACTGAATTGCACAGACTCTGCTAAGCATAAGGAGTTGCCCCATAAATGTTTAGCACAGAATTTGCTTATGAATGAACTTGAGGATCTTGGCAAATGCTGGACATGGTCTGGACTGGATTAAAGAAATGTTTATTTAGAAGATGTCCAAAAAGTAGCTTTAGGTCCTTGACTGAGTCTGTGAGGGTCAAACTCAATTCTCCGTTCCAAGCTTCCTGTGAAGGAATGGTGTGACTCAGAATATGAAGTTAGTTATGTATCATTCAGCTCTTATAGTACTGAACTGCTTAGGCTCCTAAGACTTGCTTTCTTTGATGGCTTAGATACTTAGAAGATTATGTCTCATTAAATCATTTTTTAATACAGTTTAAAGTGCTCTATAAAGTTTTGGGCTATCAAAACAGTAAAATTATCTGACAAAATCCTGAGAAGATTGTGCTTGCCCACTTAGTCACAGCATGAGGAAATTCCTATTTCTGTGATTAATGATGACTTACACTGTTAAGGATGGCAGTCTGAATTAGGACAACTATATTAAGAAAAAAGTCGTGAGTTTATCAGGAAGAAATATTTGGCTGTTCAGTTCTGTACACAAACTTCACAGCTTATGGTTCCTATGGGGAATGCTGTTGGCAGAGTTAGGCTTGTCCCTGGCCTATTGGGATGGGACTGACCTTAGCTGTGAAGTTAATATAGTGCAATTAATAAAGCAAGAGAGAAAACTAATACAAAGAAAGGTAGGGAGGATCAGAGGCAATAAACAAGGAAAACAAATTATAGAGTAGAAAGCAATAGGAGAGTTGAGGAGGAAGAAATGCCTGGTTTTGGAAATGAGCAATCCTTCTCCGTTTCCTAGGTCATTGTATTTCCCTATAAAAACATTCAATTAACAGTGCAAACCTAAATTTTTCACTAATTTGTAACTAACTATTTTATGCTGAGAAAATGCAGGGAGAAATTCAACTACATACTGGCAAATCAGATAAAAGGAACCACCTTCCAGTGACATTTCTCCTTCCTATAAAACTGCTGTACACGTGTAACTGCTGGCAATAAAATGTCAAGAATGAGAGAGAAAAGATCCTTGCTATAATAGGAAAAAAAGTTGATTTTTTTTTTAAAAAGGACAATGTTCTTCACTGTTATGGGTCCTAATTATGAACAAACCAGACTTTGACTGAAAGCTGAGACTTTCATCTCCTGTTGTCAGAAAGCATGAGACTACATTTGTTTTGAGAGATAATGAGTTTGACACAGAAAGCTCAGCCTGGTTACCTTTGAGCTCGGCAGCATATGGTCTAAAACTCCAGTAATGATGTGAAAGCTTGAATTTCCCATGAAAGGATGTGTTCCACTCTTGGAGGAGGCTTGCTTATCCAGCTGTCCATGAACACCACTCAATACTGTTGCATGTTTCTCGTTATTAACAGAGAGTGGTAGAATAAGTAAATTGAATTTTGAATAAAAAACAACTGCCTGTATATTGCCTGTGTAGGAAAGATGTAAGCATTCAGTTATATAAGTTTTTGGCCTCACAAATCAGTCTTTGTTTGCTAGTCTTCCTCACATACTGACTTAAGTATCCATCCTTATGTGTCTACTTAAAAATCACTGACAAATGTGATGCTTAATGGACTCAAAGAAAAAATTGATAAATTCTGAATCCCAGTCATTTTATTGGAAAAAAATAGTATTGTAATCAAGCATAAAGTTTGTGGTTATAAATCACTTTTTTTTGGTATTTTAAGATAGCATTTCATTAATTACTCAACATCACAACAGCACTTCGTGAGGAGAGCCATGGGCTTATTCTATGAAATAGGATAATAAATGGCCTTCTAGAGTAACATTATTGATTTAAATGGCAGCATAATGAAAAAAAAAAGATTAAAACTAGACATATTTTGTTTTATAGACCCTTTCAGTCCTTTGGAGTCTGCACAGGGACATTCTGTGAGTCATGCTGTAGTCTCATGGATTCCCAACATATGGTAACACTAACTAGTTTAGCCAAATCAAAAAATTTAAGATTATGTCATTATCCAGATAGAAAGGATTTAACAGTGATTGATTTCTGTCATAGTGAGATAATTAACCTTACCACTTACAATATGTAGTTATTCATTAAGAGCATCTCACACCAATTGCCAGAAATTATTAAGCTGAACCTCATGATACTCGTGAAGAAAGAATAATTATCCCCACTTTGCAGGTGGAAAAGCTGATTACATACAGATGCTCACAAATACCTTACATCCATAACATACAGACACCATTACACAAAAAGAGATAAGGATATATTTTCCTAATTGATTATCTAATATTTGGTATTATATCCATGCTGAAATGATTGCTTAATTTTATGAGGTGCTGAAAATCTTTCATTTCCCAGTCAAAAGAATATGGAGATGAAGCTTTAAGACAAAATGGGAACAAGCTACATCCAAGTAGCTTGTGAAATTCAGGTTTCCTTTTGAAAGCGTTGGAAGATGTCTAAAAAAACCACACAAGAAATTTCAACAGAGCTCTAAGTCTTATTTGAATATTGTAATTATGAGTATTGGTTTCTATATGTCAGAGATGTAGGTTAAGAGAGTTTGATTATACATAGATTGCAATGAGAGTACAACACTACCTAACTTTGAATTCTATCACCTTTATCTTGATTTTTAATTATTTTTATTCAATAAAATATGACATACTTGATCCATTTGAAATAAACTCTCTGGCAGTTAATTTACATCTGTTAATTTGTGTAGGGCCAGAGTGATGCTTTACATTACCAGTAAACAGAGAAGACGTGGAGGTCACAACTGGGTTGCCCACTAGCAGTACTCTGTGTTCTCCAGATCCTGCTAGGGAGAGGGGAAAACCCATTACCAACCCAGAAAATCCATATCTAGCTTAATAATAATGAGCAGTTCTCTTTCAGTTTGCTAAACCTTTGTAAAGCCCTTGTGTTTGAAAAACATAATCACTCTTAGATAAGCTAAGCATGGCAGAGTTGTCTCACACGGAGTGCTACTCTTCTGGTTTATATAGATTTAGACAGGGGAAAGGCAGTGAATCAAACTAAACCCAGTCTTCAGTGGCCCTACATTTTAATCAGCATTTAATCCCCCAGTATTTGCAGGGATGCTTTTGTAAACTAAAGTAACAGACAAACAAAGAATAACCAGGGAAAAGTTTCAGGGCTATCAAAGTGAGTTAGGAGAAACATGCATATGAGGTTTCTTTATAGGAAAAAAAAAAAAAAAAAGAAAAAAAAAAGAAGAGGTTTCAATTAACTTTTCAATACTTTTCAATAATTTTCTTTTCAGCAAGTTTTTGTTCCATTAATTTCATTTATTTTCTCATACAATTATTTGACTCAGAAAGATACAGTGTACAAAGTATGGCTAAAAATGCTTCAGTCATTAGGTGGGCTTAAGAGCTGAAGACAAGGAACTTGTGAAAAAAAGTCTTGAGAAAAACACCCATTAGAGAACAGTCTACCTGATTTAATGATGTGTCAAATAGGATAGAAACCTTATTGAGTCCCAGGGTTTAAGTATTTTTTCAAGTTTTGTTTGAGATAGTGAGGTATAGTGTGAAAGCAAAATGCTGTGAAGGTGATAGACCATAAAACTGGTGATGTGAAGGAATGAAAATGGTCAAATACAGATGTCCTTGCTTTTGCTGAGTAAATAGGAGCTTACTTGTCCTGCTGAGATTATTTGCAGAGCACAGTTTGTCAGTAAATAGGTGTGAGAATCAGCTGTGAGTGAAAAAACTGTCCTGGATGTGTCTATGGAAACCAAATTGTATGTCTTGCCCAGTCATTCCTGATAATGTGTAAAGTTAGAAAATACCTTTATTTGGGAGAATCTTGGTGTAAGCCTTTGTAATATCTGATGAAGAACAGGTACATCAGAATCATTGATTTCTTTCTCCATAAGGTAATTAACAAAACCATTAATAATCAAGCTGTCTGCTGTACCTTGAAGGCACAGAAAGAGGTGAGACCACTCGGCCTCATCACAGATAATTGGGATCACACTCCCTTGTAAGACCTTCCTTCTTTTAGTGACCCTCTCCTACTCCAGCAAAGGGATGGCTATGAGCAAGTGAGGACATTAACCTCTTCTCCTCTCACTGCTGGGTCTGAGAGCACTGAGTGCTGCAGCCAGGGCTGGCCTTGGTTAGCTTTGGACCACCAGTGTGAGGATGGGAGCAGGACTGCAGCTCACCCGAACATGGAAAGCAGGATGACTCTACGTTTGGATTCAGGCTTGACACAGTACCTGTTTTATCAATACCTGTTTGTTCCCATCCTGGAACATTAACTCTTTCTCTGTGATTGCAATAAAGTCAGTGTTACCCTGGTGATTTCAGAGAGAAAGAGGAAAGCCATCAGAGGAGAGAAATGGTTTTGTTAATTGAGTCTGCTACCTCCTAGTTCTTGTGTCAATATGAATTCAGTGGTTTGCCAAATTTTTCTAAGGAGATTAATGATTTTGGCTGCCTGCTTTAGGAAACTTTTAAAGCCTCTTGGACTTTAGGAAGAGAAAGTTATGCTCCACTGAAGTGCATCAGGCTGGCTATGTAAAAGCCACATCTCTGAATTTGCACCCACCCAAATATAAGCATATATATTTGTACATGTTCCTTTCTTTGCTACAGTTGTGCATTAGGCAGAACGTTAGTTTGCTGCTTCCTTTCTTTGCTTTGCTAAAACTGGCAGTCCGAATTGCTAGAAAAATGTGTATTTGCTCACAGATCTAGCTTTTTTGATAGAAATTAACTAACTTCATATTTTCCCTGTAATAGAAAAATCCAAGAAGCACTGTTCATGGTAAAACAAATGAATCAATAATCTACCTCCATGATTTAATCTGGGAAACAAAAAAGAGCTGCAGCTCATATTGACCTACATTTTTTCACAGCTCTGAAAATACCATTTTTAGAATTTTCCTTCCATGACAGGTTTCCATACTGAGCTGGAATTCAGCTTTGAGATTTTTACTTGCTCTGAAAGCTTTATCCTATTAAAAAAAAAAAAAAAAAAAAAAAAAAAAAAAAAAAAAAAAAAGTTTATCACCATTTTTATTAGTTCTCTTCCTCCCCTAAAGATTTATAAAAAATGTTAAGATGTTTTAATTAAAAGCATATGAGAAAATATGTATTCTTAATTACTTCTCAAAGCACTAAATACATTTCCTCCAAGATGTTTGGGCGTGTAAGTTTCCCCAATGCATTCTTATAAGACTGAAAAATAAGTTCTGCATAATAATTTATCACTGTAACTAGAATTTTTATTAGTACCATGCTACTTGCAAACAGATGAGTAAGTCTCAAAATAATTAAAAATTACAGTTTGTGTTCTCTATTGGGTTGTCTGTAGATCACCAAAATATCAACCATTTTTTGGGTCAAGCATTCTGATTAAAATTTAGATACTCTGCCTTCTTTTTTCACACAAACTCATGTCAAAGGAAAATTATTGTATTTTGATTCTGTGAACACTTCATGTTTAATTCTAGGTTTGTGTTAAGTCCAATTTATTGTGACAGAACTATTTATGTGCTTCTATCTAAGGAATGAAATAAAAGCTTGCAAATCAGTTAGATAAATATATTAATTAGTTAGAAGACAGTCCATAAGAGAGCACAATCAATAGCCTGTGGAAGGTAACAAAGTACCAGCTTTCAGCCCTATGACTGACTATGCAAGCTGAAATATTTCACATCCAGAACTCCAACTTTGGACAGGAGCACTATCTTCCTGTTAATATCTGTCCATAAAAAAATATAAATGCCTGAATAGCAGTAGAACACAAATTCTGTTTTTTTCTGTTGCTGTGATGTTAGTGTCCCACTCTCTGGGTTCAAGGAACTGACATAAAACAGAAACGTAACTACGTCTGTAAGTCAGCATTTAGGCTTAACTTTTTGCAAAATGGGAATTCTGGGATAGATAAATGCACATTTATGCTAATACTATGATTCTTCTAATCTGATATGTGAGTGTTAGCCTAAATATTATTTGGTACTTTTTGAAGGATAACTTTTGAGACAGCGAGTCTTTTGAGCTTTTGAACTCTCTCTTGATGAAGTGTTTTTAATCCATTTTCTTTCCCCTTCTCAACCTTATTTACGTCTGAATTGCCAATCACTTAAATTTCATGGCTTGCACTAATTTCATAATTTCTTCTTTTAAACACTGCTCATACAATTGGTCTAACATTCCATGTAGCACATGCTTTTAAGGTTGTACTGGAACTCAGGGTCAGCTCTCACCCATCATGTTGCACAGTTTTTGACCTTTAATACAGAATAACCTCAGAAGAATGAGAACATTCTGTTGGGAGATTAACAGATCTTCAGGGACTTCAGAGATACAAGCTCTATCAGCAGAGGGGCTGATTACTTGAATGTCTTATTTTGGTGAGAAAAAATATTTTTTTCTTGTGAAGACAAGTTTATTCAGAAAATCCCCACCTTTTCTGCTCATCACACCTGAATCTGAAGCAAAAAAATTATAAATATTGGGGGAGATATCAAAGAAAACCAAACCCCATCCTTTTCTGAAAGCAAATGCTTTGTTCATTGTAAGAAATCATGGATAAAAGTAGTGAGAGCATCTGCTCTGCCTACTTTTTCCTCTTCTGTCTCCATCTTCGGCCTCCCAAACAGGTTTTTTTTTTCGTTTTGTTTTGGTTTGTTTTGTTTTTTAATTTCCTTAACAAAATGGCTAAAGACAATGCAAATCTGAGTCTTAGTCAGTTTTTAACCTTACCTGTAGGAAACTTTCCTAGATCCTTCTGTTCATATCTAGCTTGATTAATTTCTGTAAAATACTATGTTTTCTGCTTTAGTGTCTGCATTGAGAGTGGGAATGACTGTCCCCTGCCTCTGCTAAAGAAGGATTTAGCTTTCACCTTTCAGTGACTTAGAAATATTTTGGCTTCTGAAACTTATATTTCGTTATGGAGACAGAGGATGGTGGGATGGCCCATATGGATGCATGCTTGGGCTATGTTTATGTTATATTGTGTTGATGTGATAAAACAGACATACACATATATAAATTTACGTATATAGGTATGTGTATGCTCTAAGGATTGACAGACTTGATGAGTTCTGCTAAGAAAAGATTGAATGTAGGTCAATATACAGACATCTGTTGGCAGACAAATGTCTAAATTGCAAAGATATCTTTGAGTACAATGATGAATGCATAATTTTAACTAAATACTTGCCTCAGTGATATCTCACTGATTTAAAGGGGTTTTGCACTAGACGTCTTGGAAATCAAGAACACAGTTGTACAAGAATTATCCACAAATTCATAATTACTTTTCATGTTTTCAATTAGTACCTTGTAGTATAATTCTTATATGAATCATTTCAGCATTTTCCTAATTTTACATATGAATGCAAATCCAGTTATCAGTGGACTGTTCTGCTGAAGACGGCTAGGTTTAAAACTTATGTACCTGAGCACTTCATGAATGAATTCTGTTTTCTTAGGAGATGCAAACCTCTCAAGAATTCAATCAAATATCAATTAAACTTTGCTGAAAACTCAAACCTGTGTAAGTAACTGGGGATCTGGACATCAGAATCTGAACAAGACCTGTTTTCCTGAGCGTTCAGCATAGATTTGCTGTCAAGACTGAATTCAACTCTTGCTATTTAGATCCCTGTTCAGTGAGATTTTTTCCTTATATCCTGCACACCAAATCTAAAAATTGCTTTTTAAAAAAACCTATTTTTAACAATACTGTAAGTGCCCTCCATACAAAATTTGAAAGTAAGATTCAAAATATCCATTAACAAGGTAGCAGTTGCAGCACGGGACTTGCTCAAAATATGAACTCACATTTCAACAGAGTGGATGTGATTGCTTGCTGCTTTTGTCCTATGCACAAAATGTGGCTGAGAATGTAGCAGTGCAGAACAAAGGGCAAATTTTAAATAGTTTGCAATAGTTTGTCTCTACTGGAGAGAAATGTATCAGCCAAGAGAACCACTTTCTGTAGCCTAAGGGCCAGATTTCAGTATTCAGTTATTAGGCAACTTGGAAAAAAAGAAAAAGATTGCATAGAATTCTTGTAGCTACAAAGTTTGCTTCTCATCTTTCTCTGCAATTACTGTAGCCTTAGCCTCTATTCCCACAGCAATTAACACATTAACTCATTTTGACCATTTTTATTTGATTTTTTTTAAGTCTTTGAAACAATCTCTGCAGACAAAACTCAATTGACAGGTGGTTACACATTTATGGGAATGGTACAATTTGGCTTTCTGTCTCTGCAGGTTTTATCTCCTTAGTCATTCTTAGCTCTGTGCACATTTGGCTTCTTCTGTCTTCCATCTTTCATGCTCTGCTGAGTTGGTGTCTCTGTGTGGATCATCCCTTGATTATATACCTCACAGAGCCAATACACATACATTTCCACTGCTGATTCACTCTGTGCATGTCTGATTTCATGCATTTTATGGTTATTTTATTCAGAAGACTGCAGTGATTATCGCCATGTTAATGTTCTCATCCAGATAGTAATACAGCAGGTGACTACTGGTAATTAATCATCAAACTCTTTATTCTAACAGAGGAGCCTTTTAATACTGTGTAAGTCATAACCTGCACATCCATAAGTGTTGTGCGAATATGTCAGAAATAGCCAAGCTTTTCTAGAAAATGGTGTCAAGTGTTGAAAATCTTATTTTAAGAATTTATGGGGTGTCCTATCACAAGTTTTGTAGATGTCATTCCCATTAAAAACACAGAAAATGTCATGTCAAAGCCCCCAATCTAACAGTGGTGTTGTTACTTTTGATAACTGGTACTCTCCCTTGCAGATAATCTACAGTTTTTCCAATGCATAGATATGTTTGCTGTTGAAAAAATAGTGTACAAGCAGCCATTTTTTAAAAATCTGCATCTTTGAAGGCCATTAATGTCCATTCAACCAACCTCTCACAGCACTTAATAAGAGTATTAATGACACACAGCTGACAGTAACATCAATCATTCAATGTTTGGGCATTACTAATATTTCCCATTACACCCTGTATAGTGAATTTACTGTTACAGCAGCTAGGAGAATGAGCAGAGCAGTGTCACATTTACAATTTTATCCTAAACTTTACGTAGTACAAAATGTATTTAACATGGCACTGTGTTATGAGGAGTGATGATGGCTGTGTGTTAGAATCGATAGCAACATCTAGAGCAGCCCTTTCTGTGTCTTCCAATCATCATGCTGGTTGATTAATAATGGTAAAGGAGTCTCAAAGTCTACAGCATTTAAGGAGCTTCCAGAGAACCCAGCATCAGGAAAAGTGAAAGGTTTGACTTGATTCATCTGTCTGCATTTTTTCCAGATGTGCTAGGGAAATGAGATATCTTTCAGTCATACTGGAGAATTAGTGGTGATGGATATTTTCCTGGTAAAACTAAAAGACATTTCAGTCTTAAAAACAAAACAAACAAGCAAACAAATAAACAAGGCCCCCCACATCCTTCCAAAGGTATTTTAATTGCTACAAAAACATGTTTGGGGCTGATTATATGTCATGAATGTGCTGCTATTCAAACAAGTATTGATATGGGCTTGCAAGGCAATTTTTTATCATCTGAAACAGGTTGTTGAGAATAAACAAAGTATTTATTTCTCAACTAAAATAGATTTTTTAAAATTTATTTTCATTTCTATGCTCTGTCAGCAAATGCAAGTATGTTATCACATGAAACACATAGTATTTGTCCTACTTCTCACAGATTTTGGAGAACTGTTATGGTTAGTTTTAGGATTGGAAAATTGTAGGCACAAAAAAGAAAAAAATCTCAGGGAGCACATTTCTTTGTTTTAGAGGATTGTAATCAGAAAGAAATCCAAAGCTTTTAGTTTTTGGACAACCCTTTGGTCCTAAAAGATGTTGAGCATCTTGTGATATGGCCAGGAATGGAAGAGCAGCTCTTTGGACTCACACATTTCCTTTGCATGTGGAGTAGGATTTGTTTCCCTTTACTTTGGTTTTAAGGATGAAGAACTTCATTTGACCTTTCTGTGAGAATATTTACATGGGAAATTTCTATGGGAAAACTTGGTAGAAATATTTAAGTACAAAAGATTGCAGATAGACAACAAGTGAGGTTTTCAAAAGTGCCAAGGCATCTAAATACATTAGAAAATCAGGCTATGATCCCTGACTACATTCTAAACCACTTATATACTTTAAAAGCTAATCTTTAACCTCCATGTGTGAGATTAATCTCACCTAACTTGAAACATGCTTCCTTAATATGGATGTATTTCTCTAAGCTAGATAGCATGGTGACTTTTTATAGTCAGGGAAGAGAAACAGTCACCTGTGAGACACCATTCATCTAATTGTGACTTAGAAATCTAAACCAATTCAGATGAATTGAACTCTAAAAATGCCTGTTTGTCTCCACTCTCTGTAGCAGAATTCTGTGGTGTCAGTCTGCTACATCCTTGGCTGTATCACTGACCTATAAAGTCAGACATCTAAATGTCTTAACTATCTTGTGTTGGATCAATTCCTAATAGCCAAACAGCTTAAGCAAGCTGTGTCCAAACCTACTGCCAAGACAAAAGTCAAGTTTGAACCTCTCCCTTCTGTGCCTGGGTTTCTCCCTGTGGAAAATGAGTAAAATAATTCCAGAATGATAGTTTTGAAAAACAAAACAAAACAAACAAACAAACCAAACCAAAACAACAAACAAACAACTCCTCCCCCAAAAAACCACCAAGATGGCAAGATGGCATTAGTGGCTAATTGATAGAAAGGTGATAATTTTCAAAGTTTTGTGCAATATAGAACAGTTGATTTGTTTGTAAAAATAAAATGTGAGGTTTGTTTTGTTTTGCTTTCTAGACAAGGTAGTTACTTTTGTATGTTTTTATTGAGTGTTGTGAAATAATTTGCTGAAAACCTTGCCAAAAAGACTAGTGGTGAGTTGGTCAAAACAGCCTGGTCTTGGGTCATTTAGTACTAATGTAGTTGTCAGGAAGAATCTGTTGCAAATTCTGATGTTGTTGCAAAATAATTCTCTGGCTAAGGGAGAAAAAATAGAGATGGTTACCAAAAGAATGACATGAGGAGTGGGGGTTGAGGGGGTAGATGAGAACAGTGTATATCCAACACTGTAGAAAAATAAGTGAGGTCTTAGAGCTGCAAAAATCTACTCTGTACCAAGGCCTTAAGACATCATCTTAAGGCAAATTCCAAGCCACAGGCATTTCACTCTGCTTATTATCTTCCCTGAATATAGGCTGTGCACTCTGTGTTTGAAAGCATTAAAGGCAAGGTTTTGTGGAAAAGTGGCCCTGCAATTTAAGGTTGATTAATGGCATATAGAAAAAAAATGAAAACAACCTTTCATTTTTTAAGTCTCTCATCCTTTCTGAGCTCTTGAAATGTTTTTATATATATTTCCAAAGGCTTTTACTTTCAGCTCACTCCTTACCTACAGGCCATGGAACAGTGCAAACAACTGCTGCTTGTGTTACTGTCCTTGAAAAATCCATCTCCAATTTCCTTCATGTTTAGGTCTGTATAAAACAGAGATAGATCCATCTTCCAGTAGATCTGCCTGATGAGCAGTGTGGTGTCAGGTGCTATAGTCAGCAACACCGACTCCTACTCTTTACTAGGACGGCTTCTGTGATGTAGCAACCTGTTTAGGATATTAAAACAGTTGGAAGACCCCAGTCTATAGTAATGCCTCAACAAGCTGCAGCATTGTCTTTCTCCTACATGTTTTCAAATATACCTTCTCAACTGTTTCCTCTGTTTATAAGAATCTTGCTCATATCTTCAAAGACCTGTAAATTCTAGCCAAATTTATAATCCTCTTATTTTTACTTCCCAGCCTTTCTGGGCCCATAAGTACTTTCACCTCAGTGTTCTGCTCTTAGCTGACTTTCATGAGATTACCCTCCCTGGTTCTCTTTTTTTTTTCTTCTGGAAAGGACATTTTTATATCTCCTAGGTTATTGATCTTCCCTGTAAAACCTACTCTGTTATCTCTATTTTCTACAAACAGTATTTCCATTCCTTTGTTGCTAGGTTCTCAATTTTACTTTTTCATTTGTTTCTTTCTCATCTCCTGTTATCCAAACTGTGCAAATATTCTGATTTTTTTTTTCTCTCAATATCTTTCTATGTAGAACTGTTTTACTTGTCTCAGCTCAAATAAGGTCAAGATTTGATTCCTGCAATCTGAGTCTTGCAAACTCTAAAACTTGATGACAAGCCTTGTACCATTTAATGTTTTACTTAAAGCTTCACTTCCTAAAGGCAATTGAGAACAAGAAACTCTAAGCTTTTATCAAAATTACTAAAACCTTAGCCTTCAGGATTACTCAAAAAGACTGAACTCACAAAAGAGCAT
The DNA here is from genome assembly GCF_021018805.1 of Prinia subflava. Taxonomy (NCBI): domain Eukaryota; kingdom Metazoa; phylum Chordata; class Aves; order Passeriformes; family Cisticolidae; genus Prinia; species Prinia subflava. Next base: position 30,248,063 of record NC_086249.1, read on the forward strand.
ATTAAGGACTCATACAAAAAAGCAAATAAAAACCTAGGCTATCTCTCTTTTAACATTTTACTTCTATTTCCATTAAAATGACAACCAGCATCACTTTTGAGAAATAAGAGAAATCCTTTCTCAGGAATATTTCAAAATGAAAATTAGAGATATACTTACTAATCAGAAAAAAAAAAACCCAAACCAGAAAATAATAGAAGTTCACACTTATATGAGGAACTCTTTGCAAACACTGTCACTATAAATACGAACGACAACAATAAAATGAAGTTCTTTTCATATGGATCAGAGAGCACAGTGAGTATACAGTTATATTCAAATTCAAATTAGGATCATTCTTTATTGAAGATGGGAATCTTTATCACATGGGGCAATTTTAGAGAAGTGTGTGAAGCTGCTCAGGAAGCCACCTCTAACTCTACATAACAACCTGGGAAAAATAATGTGGCTGTTATCAGGCACCATGAAGTCAACAGTATTTCTGCAGATTTTTAAGAGCTGTGTAAACTGGAATCAATTTCTGTATTTACCTTTATTGATTCTACAAGCTTGTGAACATTGCTACCTATTTTGTTCTGCCAGTAGATGGTGATATTTATATTAACTATTTAGGTAAAAGGGAAAATATGTACAATTACTTATTTCAGTATACATTCCTCATATTCCAGATATGTTTTAACAACACAAACTAATTTCAAGTACTTTGGGTGTTCATATAAGTGTAATGTATTGTGCAAACATTACATGGCTGGCTTTGACATCATTGTGCTCACTTTGGGCTTTAATGCCCAAACTTTTATCATGTTTTGAGCTAGCAGTTCATTTACCTAGTTTACATCTTTGGATTGGCTGAATATTTCTTGGGGCTGTGTGTGAAACTGAAAGGACAAAGCAGGATTTTGAGAGGTCATTTTCTGTACCACAGTCAGTTGCAAATGGAAGCTAACTCCTCATACATTCAGTAAAATTAATCAGGTTTTCTCTCTTGCTACAGCTCCTGCCTGTTTACTGCTAATGAAATTCTAAAAGCATTCTTAAAAGTGTTGCAGTTAGAGTTCAAGGATAATTTAGAGTATATTAATGTATGCTTAAATTGCCCTTGGTCAGCTCCAGCACTCTCCAAAGACAAACTATACATAATTCACTTCAATACTTGCAAGCATATCATAGAACATTTCAAAACTTAAGATGGTAGTAGACATTTTTCTCTGTTAATTACATCAGGATGGTTGTAAGTTTGTATTGCTGGTAACATATTAACATTTTTAACACACTAAAAAAACTCTACGTATATATAACCTTCGTTTAACAAGATATTTTAGTACAATTCTAAATTGCAGCATTTATGTCTCACTGACTTGAGGGGAAATTTCCACAGGATAACAGTTTAGCATATTCTTTTGTTTCTTACTTGGCTATGATTTGGGATCAACACTAAATTCAGTAGGTCTTATCTTTAAGGTTTTGTTCCTTCCTAGCTAGATGACAGTGGTAGACATAAAATGCTCACAATCCAAATTGAAGTAATTTGAGTCTCCCAAGATGCATCTGCATTGAAAGAATTGAACCCTCCAGGGTTTTGGCTAAAATTTAAGCTTGGAATTTTTTTTGGAAGTAAGAATAACAAAATTCAGAGCATGAGAAATAATTATCTTGGGTATCTGTTCCTTAAAAATGTGATAGGAGAGAAAGCAATAACAAAAAAAACCCTACTCCCATTTCTATCTCAGTAGTCTGTATTTTACTTAAATGTAAAAAGTAAAATAAGTATTCCGTTTCTTTGAACTTCTCTTTATCAATAATGTGCATTTTGTTGAAATACACAGTATTAATGAAGAAAATGCAATTAATAAAGTTTAGTTTTTACATAGCTACTTAAAGTATAAATAAACATACTTTTACTGCATTCAATGACATGAAAACTTAGTTGTTCCAAATAAGCAAGAAGCAAAACTATGGATTTAATTGCTGAGATTTGAGTTTTTAAAAATATTTATAATAGAATTAAATAATGGTTTGGCTTTAGATTTTTTCTGAAATTCTCTTTTTTTAAGAGGAATCTTTACACTATCTTCAATCAAGCTTATGAAGCTGGAACTCCATTGAAGAGAAAAAAGATGTGTACCTCTAAAAAGTAAAAAAGAAAATAATCTTTTATGCAGGTATGTTTAATCATGCAATGAAGAATAAGTAGATTAATTAATTTCAAGCAAAATATTCATTTTAATAATATAAATTCTGAAGGATTCAAAGGTTTTGTTTATGCTAATTTTCTTCCATATAACAAGCACCTCTCTTTTGCTTGTGGAAGAACCCAGTTGGAAATATAAAACATCATGTTAGTATTAAAATATGATAAAATACACCAGATGGAATTATCAAATTGCTTGCATATATATTTATCTTGCATTAAAAGATAAATATAAGAGCTTCATTAAAAATATTACTCATCTAAAATGTATGCAACAAAAGTACAGCAGTCGTCTGGTTGTAGAAGAGAGAGAGACTGCTGTTCTTTGACAATTATTTTAAGATAGGAGCTATTTATTTTAGGAAGAGGAGCTCTTTATCTCCCCTTTGGTTACAAGAGCTGAAGTCACTCCCACTGTCTCGGGGTATGCTCAGGACAGCGCTTTTAGGAGTGTTCTTATGGACCAGAGGTTGGGATCTTCCCAACAGACAGTACCTGCACAGCAACTATGTTTTTGCACATGCAAAAAAAATTATTATTACAGTACAGTGCACACTTTATTGCTTCCCAAACCATTATTTTTGACTACTTTCACTTTGATGCTCTAAGTTGCCAATGATCCATAACTCCTACCATCTTCATATTGATTTGAGTTGTTACTTAGCATAATTCAGTAACTCTAAAAAGGCAGACTAAAGCTACCTGACTTAGAGCCATAAGAAAACCAATAAGACATCAAATAATAAGCCTTAGAAAGCAAATGTGCTGGTTTTTTAAGCTTATTGTTTTAGAGGAATGAGGAAATTGTGGAAAGGATCAGTAAAAAAATCACCAAGGTGTCCAATTATCCAAGAAGGGAACATTGATTCTGATATGGAAAAGGAGGCAGGATGGTCATGAGAAGAGTAATAGAGGAAAAGCAGGGCCTTTTTTTTTTTCTTTTTTGCATTTGGGCAGCAAAATTTGCTCAGTCTTCCTCTCAGAGTGTTGCAATTTCTTTCTTAAAGAACTGTAAGAAGAAATCTTAAGATCTGTGAACAACCAGGAACTTTAGGTAACATGGATAAGTCAAAACTATTTTAGATGTTCCCTCTAGATATAGAAAGAATTTTTAAGTTGGGGAAGGATAGAGACAGGCACCTGTCAAGCAGCTCTAAGAAAGAAGTGTAGTTCAGGATAATCCAGACTGGATTAGCAAAGCTGTAGAGACAGGGAGGAACTCAAGACCCTAGGAAGTACAGGCAGCTCTTTCAGTTGCTTTAAATCATGATTTTAAATGCAGAAAGAAAAATGAATGAGCTGATGGTGACCTAAAGAGGGTTTGTTATATTCACTAAACCATCCCATGAATTTAAACCCTACAAACACACTAATCCAGTCTGGAAGAGAACTGGACAAATAAAGCAATCCTAACACAGCAGGTAGGGAGTTAGGGAAACAAGGCAAAAGATACAGCTGAAATAAAATAAGCAAACATTCTGCCCTAACACTTATACTACGTCAATCGATAATTCAAAATTATTCAATATTTTTTTTTAAATTTGAGAAAAAAAGTAAACATACTTTATAATTTTTTTAAAAAAATCAAAGAGTTATAGCAATATGGAAGTGTTCAATTGTACTTAGATCTTGTACAATTTAAGACCTGTGAGACAGCTCTGCTTTTCTTAGAGTGGTTGTTGACTTTTATTGTGAGGTTTTGCTAAATATACAAAAATGGGTACAGATTAAATCAGATACTGATTTAGGATTAATGTGTGGCATATTATCCACTTAACAATTGTGATTACTCATTTTCAGAGATGAGATTGTGATTTTACATTAAAGGATAAATGAAGAAAGCAAGTGATGTAAACCAGATCCAATCTCAATTACTGAAGTGATCATTTCTTTAGAGACCAATGGCGATGGAGGAGGGAAACTTTAAGTGACTGACCAAAACTTGATTTTCTTATTTGGGCCCAGCAAAAGACTGCAGTTTAGCTTAACCAACTTATTGACTGGGACAAGGATGAAGTTCTTAGAAGTTACAAAGCTTAAAAGACAAATGAAGACAAAGAATTTCACAAAGAAAAATATTTATTTCTTTGTATTTTATAGGAAGCTTACTGTATGTTTTGCATCATAGGAAGTCTTGGCATTTTTTGTACCAATGTGTCTATTAAAAAGTCAAAAAGAACAACTTTATGAGGATAATTGGAGAAATCTGAGGTTGTTTAACAGGAGTGTAGGAGTCAGAAAACGCTTTGAAACCTTTTTCTTAATAGATGCAAAGTATTCAAATGATGTCTCTTTTTTTTTGCCTTCAGTGTTACGTATACTGACATAGCACTGAGACATAGTAATGGAGGTCAGGATCCTCTTCTATCAGAATACACTCACAATGAATCAAAAATATTCCCTGCACCTGGAAAACCTAAGTTCCAATTATTTAGGATAAATACTAATGAGAATGAAAGGTAATAAGGTATCTCTTTAAAGTACTGAGTAATTTTGCCCATGACTCACTGAATTTCTTTGGAGAGGATCCAGTTCTCTTGCCTTCCAGTTAGATTTGTTTCTTACTGTACAGTCATATAACAATACAAAAAGAGGAAGTGAAAATATTGATTTTGCTCAGAGGCCTAGTAAAAAAGGAGAATATTACAATTTTAGTTTATATTTCCATACCAAAATACAAGTGCCACTTGGGAAGACTCAGTATGCCAAGGCTGTTAAATAATAAAACTACTAGACAAGTAAATATTCCTCAGAGAATTTCACTACACAAAACAGTTCCAGAAGCTGGATTTGCACATTTCTTTCATCAGTTAGGCTCTTCTGTTTCAGAAGTGCAAGTATATTGTCTCTGCCTTGTATATATGAGTGGAAAAAGCAAACAATACTAATGCACCTGATTTGGAGTCTGATGTTAAGCTAAATCATGTCACACGTACTGTGTGGACAGTGTTATCCACACATGAAAAAAATGTGCATTTGTGGCTTAATCAGAAAAAACGATCTTAAGACTGCCTTAATTTATACAAAACAACAACTTTTATGAGCTGGTTTTATTTACACTTATAATACCATAATGCAGAACGTTTCCTCAACATGTTAAAAGCAGTATCTGGCAGTTACTGTTAAAAAATTAACCTGAGCGAGGTGGAACATGTATCAGTTATATCAGTTACATCCATGTTTGAATGCCTTCATCTATTTTGTAAGTCTCTGCTTTATTTCTTCTTAAGTTAGAAATCCCTCTATGGGAAGACTTTAGGATGTCTTCCTGGCTTACCCTTTCCCCATTCCTCATGAAGATTTGAGACCACTGGCATTAGATTTCATCATATTTATTTTTCATTCAAGATTTTGCATTATAGACATAGAAAAAGTGTATCTTAATCACTAAAGTAATGCTAATTTTATCTGTGTAATTTATGCAAAATAAATGCATGAAATAATGTAAAATAATGTTATAGGCATATGCTCAACTATTAATGTCAATATAAACAAAACTCTGATCTTAATATTGTTAAATATAACTTACACAAATTGTATTTCTGTGCGTGAAAATGTTGAAATATTTTATATTAAAAGCCATATTATTTGATAGTCATACATAAAATAAATAGTGAACAAAATATAGAGTGAGCAAAATAAATAGCAAATGAAATTGTTTAAATTATTTGTAATTTTATGTTTTACTCTTATATAACGTGGCACACTGAGCAGGCCTGACTTGGAGTAATTTTTGAGATATTAGTCAATGTTAGTTTTGCCTTCTGTGAGATGCTGTTACCATAAATGTCAAATGGCAGTTTGCATAGACAAATTAGCATGGACAAAGAAAAGCAGAAAGGGGATATTACTATCCCATTTCACAGAAAAACAAGAGAAAACAAACCTCAAATTAGAATTATTCTCTTAGCTCTTTGTACATATAATATAGACAGCAACACCATGATTAATACTATATACTATTTTAATTCTTGATAGAAACAAACTGACTGTAGAGATGTGAAAGGCATGATTCAACCCCATGTATTTAACGTGCTATATTAGAATGAGATTAATTTATTACTAAAATGGGCTATTCACATTTATTAACTGTAGTACAAGGCTAGAGGAAGGCTTTCTACATCTGTCAGGTTAAATCCACTATGAGAAAACTGGTGGATGTGGCAGATGTGAAAAAACACCCATGTCTTTTAATTTCTAGTCCAATATTCCCACTGCTGGACCTGCTTTTGCAAAAAAGAGATTACTAATTTCTGCTCCTCATGAATCAGAACATTTGTGCATTTAGATGCACAATGGAATCTTAGCTAAACCATCGAGTATACAAGCTCAAGATTTTGAGCTCACAGGCAGGTCCCGTTGACTTAGGCTGCCTTTCATATCTCCTGGTCCTGCAGAAGGTGACAGGTCCTGGAAGAGACCCATTGCATCCCGTGGTAAGGAATGTCTTGAAGAAAGGTAGTATAAGGTGAATGATTTACATACAAAGTGTGTCAATTGCCATGTTTAAGTACCAAGGTAGAGGGGTCTGTCTCAGAAATGGTTCCTTCAAAACACTGAATACATTCTATTTTTCCTTATTTTATCTATAGTTTTCCCTGCCATGTCAATTGCTATGTTGATTTTGATCACTACTATGGATTAATTGGTAGCCTTATCATCATAAGCTTTTTTTATAATCCACATCTATGTCACACAAAATTATAAAAAATAAAACATATGAAAATATTTTTAAAACACATTGAAACATCTTACAAATACTCAGACTTAACTCATTTTAGCATAATTGAATTTTTCATCACACAATGTAAATACATTCTGGCTTTCCTGCTCTTTTTCTGTAGCTCGTGTTTCTCCTTTTGCAAATAAATGTGTGTGTACACATGACATATGTAAATGTGTTTTGATATCATTTTACATGTGTAGTGATTCAAATACAGTACTAATATGGATATACAGAAATATCTATTTCTGTATATAGGAGAAGGACCATATGAAAGATCATTGGAGATGACCAAAAGAGGAACAAAATATTGACATAATTTAAATTTATATTTTGATATTAAGAACTTCTATGATAGAAGTACAAATGCTTTGAATATTTCTCAGTTTCTTATTTCTTCCTGATTTCATATATGAAAGAACATATAAAGTAAAAGGTACACTTCTGCCAGTATTTCTTGATGAATAAGAAGCAGAAAGAATTTGAAGTATTTGATAAAACCTTACCTACGACATTTTATGTTGATTTTTTTAACAAAGAAGTACATGTGAAATATGAGTAAAATCTTTAAATTATTTACTGTTTTAATCCATCTGAATATTTAGAGTTTACATTGACATATTCATCAGATAATCACAGGGATTAGTATCTCAGATTCATTCAGAAAACATATTGGTATTACCTGTAGTACACTTCCAAGTGGTGATATTATGTAGTGATAAATATATTTACTTAAAAAAAGAGATACTGTTTCATTCTTTACCATCTATATTTCAGAACTTAATGAAAGTTCTGACCATGTTACACTGCATATACTAATACATTTTTCCCCCTTTTGATATGCTGAATTGAATTGCTTATCAAATTATTAAAATAGTTCAATGATGATACAAAACCAACCCCTGAATCTACATGTCTCAAATCTGATTTAGTTTCTAGTGCTAAAACTACTAAATTAATTAAATTAATTTCCTGTGCAATTTTTCTTCACATCCCCATTAAAAGTAAAGTGGTTTCATTACATAATGATGGAAAGTGTCAGGAAATGTGAATATAATTCTGACAGATGTGGCAAATGTGAGAAGTGAGTAGCACAAGATAAATATCTTTTCAGATTAAAACTGCACCAGAAAAGTGTTTTCATAATAATAATAATTATTATTGTTATTATGACGGAATAAGCATAAGTGTAGACACTGGATTCTACCACACTACCCCATCTGCTGTAAGAAATTCTTTACTTAGTATTTTACATTCCATAAATTTATAGTTTAGAGCACTGATGGCTTACCCTGAAGAGCATGTGGCACTGAGCAAGAGTATACTTTCCTCTCCACAGCACTTGCAAACAAAGGTATTGGAGCATTCACAACATCATTTTAGAAATGGGAGAAGAGAAACTGGAAGATAAGATGCATTGTGAAATATTCTAAAGGCGAATTTTTCTATTTATTCTATACCGAATAAAAAGGGTCAGTCCCTAAAGCTGAAGTGTTTAATAGGCCCAAGTACCCTTTGGACACTGGAGGTTAATGTTAAATAATCACTAGAAGTCACTATGAGCACACAGAATTTTCCAGATCCAACCATTTCTTCTGGAGATAGCTGTGGTACCCTCACAAGACAGGCATGGATGCACTCCTGCAGCACAGACTTCCTGTAAACATTTCACTGCTATGAATGAGATGGAGGCTTAAAACATTTGATTCAGGTCCTATGAGGAAACTAGAATCCACAGAACTTTTAGGGGGTTTTCTGCTTACTGTTTCATTATATACTTTCTCTCTTCATCCTCAGCATTTTATTCAAACTCGTTTCTTGATGCAGTTCTTTCTTTTTCAGCAATATGTCTGTCTGCTTTTTGGTTTAATCCTAGGGCAGAGAGATCTCCTGATTATATTTCATCATCCCTACTTTTTTTAATTCTAGCTTCATAGCAGTTTATTATTCTTAATGTAAATTCACACAAATATTTGTTATTAAGTATTTCTTTGTTAATTCAAGTCCTGGGATAAGACTTGTACTTGTTTCACAAACTCCTTCGTGTGTTCATTCTTAAAGACTTCAGATGAATGAAGTCTAGGACTAGAAAATATTTCTATAGAGCTGTAGGAGTTTAGGTGAGGGGTGTTTGTAGGTATGTTTTGGGGGAGGTTTGAGATCTTCTTCTGATAGGAAGCTCTCTTCCAGCAGAAAATTTAAAAGATTCACTTAGATAAGCTATTTTCAATTAATCTTGCATATGGAATTTAATTTTTAGTTAAATATGTGAAAGTAAAGATCAAGAGAGATTATTAAGCATCACTCACCCACTCCTATTTGTATGTGAATTTTATAAACAGGATTTTATATTTTTGGTATATTTAGTCTTTCATCAAAGGAATTGCTTTGTTATCATAAGAATTCCACTGATATTGGTTTCCAGATACCTTTTTCTACCCCAGTGTCATTACTCATGATAATGATATCATTTAAATTATTTATACTGATTTGGAGTGTGTATGAATATTCCTAATACAAAAATAAAGAGTAAGTATAGGGAAAATGAAAGAACCCATATGGTGTTAATAATTTCCTAGGAGGTAAAGATTCATAGCAAATATTTATCCCAATATTTAAAGTATTTTCTGCTGTTTAACAAGTAAAAGCAAGAACAAGAATCTATAGATTCTTGCTGTAGAAGAAAGCATAAAAATCCATAGAACACACCGATAAGAAAAACAGATGTCAACACTGTGTTTCAATAATTTTGACTGCAAGTAATAAGGCAAAAGTGACAGAATAACTTTGATGCTGAGATTTTAAACAACCTATTTCCTTCATACTGGAACACATTTTCAAGTAGCTCTGCATTGCAGTGTATGTTTTGAAAATTAAAAGGAACTTATTGGAAAATTAACTCCAACATGACAGGATGTCAGGACTAGAGTAAGACAGTCTAGTCTGGTAGGTCTAGAAAGATTTCTTCTGTAGAAGAAATCAGTTTGTGGGTGAGAGACTATTCTGAAGAGGAACCTGAGTGCCTGAGCAGCCTGCACACTGTGCCAGTGGCAACACTGATGCACATCCTCAGCATCCCCAGTATTCAAGGTGAATTGTCACGTTCATTTATCTAAAAGCTGAAGCAAACTCAGTCTTGGTTTCATGGAACTATGAAAAGAAGTATGTAAAAATAAGTAAAGTACCCCAAATGTGTCTATTATCTACTGTGATATAACTGTAAAGGAAACAACAGAATGTTTATTCCCTTGACATATTTTAACCATTCAGGCAAAATAAGCAGGTATAAGGACTGTCAACTTGAATACAATAGAAGCAGGGCTGAGAAGTTGTTGTTCATATAAATTAGGGCAGTATTAAGCCAGTTTTTTCTGATTAAGCCACAGATGCAGAATCTTGTAACGTGCAGGTAGCACTGTCCACATTGAGCATCTGACATGGTTTAGCTTAACTTCAGACTCAAAATCAGGTACTCTTGTATTGCTTGCTTTATTTTTGTTTCACTAATATATACTAAGCAGAGACATTATGCTTACACTTCTGAAACAGAAGAGTCTTACTGATGAAAGAAATGTGAAATCCAACTTCTGTTTTGTGTCGTGAAACTCTCTGAGGAATATTTACTTGTCTAGCAGTTTTATTATTTAATAGTCTTCGCACATTTAGTCTCCCTGAGGGGCCCTTTTTTTTTGTATCGAAATATAAACTAAAATTGTAATACTCTCCCTTTTTAACAGACCTCTCAGCAAAAAATCAATATTTTCACTCCCTCTCTTCATTCCTGACAACCGAGAGGGTATTAAAATTTCTATGCTGACTTTTTTATTGCAGTCTGAATTACTCAGCATTTAGCTTTTGCCTCATTTTGGTACCCTCTTCAATGGATTAATGTCTGTAGATTACCTTGGAAACAACCAGAGATTTGTCTAGCAAACTAAAAACTGGAAGATTTGTACAAAGGGATTCAAGGTTACTAATAAAATACAATTTTTAACAATTTTTTTCATTTAAAAAGCTCTGCTGTTGTCTAATTCTTTAGTTTTCCAAGACTGGAACTTCTGTGTGTGTGTTTCCTCTATCAATGAGATTCCCAAATTTCTCTGTTTTGGCGGACACCCACAGCACCCCAGAAAACCTCCATAAAGCTGGTAGTTTCTCTGTATTAAATACTAATCTTTCCCTATTCCTGGTATGATCTCACTTTAAAAATATGAGTTTTTGAAAGAAAGTGGAGTCAGGTGTATCTTTCTCATTTCTTTACCATATGATTACATTCTCACTGGAGTTCAATGAAATTTAAATCCCTACGCTTGTTTGAATTCAAAGCTCCCTGGTTTGAATCCAGCCTCCCCTGATAGTCCCTCAGCCACTGTCAAATATTCTGACTGCTTCAAGGCTACAGAATTTAGTCCATTTCATTGACTGTATCAAGGCTATGGTGGCATTATCTTCTCAGAAACCGGATTTCAATATTTAATCAGTGAGTGTCATTCCTTCATTAGCCACCCATGCTGACTAACATAATGGCTTTTGTGAAACTCTCAGCTCTTAATTCTTACAAAATCCTCTACAAGGATGTCTGGCATGTAAGACTCAAGTATGACTTCTCCCAAATGAGCAAGACTTGCATTTACCTTTACTTCATCTCTACAGTTTCTTAGTTCTACAATGGAATTAATGCTACTCCCTAAGAGATATATTTCAGAGGATGAAGTTCTCAGACACTACAGTAGTGAAGCTATCTAAGTTTCTTAGTTAGATAGTATGTTGTTTCACTAATTTGAATTGCATATGAATCAAGCAACTTCCTAAAATTAAGGCTGAATTGCACCCACAGCTGTTAACCATCACACTGCTTGCACTACTTAGCTCCTGCTTTGGCAGGGTATTTATCATGGACCTAAATTTGAGTTTTAATGAATTAGAGTAAATCTCTTTGGTGCTTAGGCACATTCTTGACTTCTTTACTGAACAGAGACTTGCAACTGAACAACAAACAAGCTAAGTACACCCAGCAGAATCATTGGGCTGTTGTTGCATAAGATTGGAAAGCTGACTTTGGCATGAAGACCTGTTTACTTAATTAAATCTCTTAATAAGTAGACCTCCTTTATGACTTTTTCATAACTAACAAGCTTAAGTACTACAGATGATTTTTTTTCTTCAATATTATTGAGTAATTAACATTTAATTCTAATTAAATCCTATCATTTCCTGTTTTGGTTCGCACAGAGACCCAGTTCCAGAATGCTCACTGCAAGCTGCCTTGCTTCACTAAACAGGTACTGCAGAGAAGTAATGCTGCCCCAGAAGGCTTCTCTGTGTATTCAATTAGAACACAAAGTTGCTGACTAATTTACACATGTAGATGTGTTTCATATGGAATAAATGAGTTTGGTTTGGATTAGTATCTATTTCAACATTTGTATTAAAATACAGAAGGACTAAATCAAGGCAGGGATGTAATTCCTCTTCTCCCCTTCCTTCACTGGTAGTTTAAAGTGAATCAAAAATGTAATATTTAAACATCGCAAAAGCTAAATCTGGCATAAAGTATTACAGACAACAACAGCAAAAAAAAGCACAGAATTTCTGTTTTATTTTATGTGCAGTCTTTCATGTTAGAAATGAAGATAATTTTTTGTAACCTAGATTTCTACAACTATTGTTGGGTAAAATATAACATTAAAAAATCAGTTTTCACTGAAAGCAACACCTATATACTTCTATTTAATTTATAAGTGATTAGCTGAATCCTAAATAACCCAAAATTAATAGATATTTTAAAGAATATTTATCCTAACTCAAAAGGCATTGGACAAGATCCTACTTTTCTTATATCTTTCAATTTCTGTGCAAATGGATGGTACTTTGATATGCTGACAAGTTCTTGGATAAGTGATCTTGGATAGACATAAACAAGTCAAGTGTTCAATTAGAAGTTGATAGGAATTGTTAGAAAGATCTGGCTCCAGGATGCCAGTGGACTCTGGGCCTGCAGAATCAGAGAAAGTCTTGCCACCAAAAGTGCTACCAGAATATTTAAATCCTCAACCTGGTCCCTCTTATAAGAGTGCCTGAAGTATGAAAATGTGTCTGCAGTGGTAATTTCCCAGGGCTGCTGTGTAGCAGCTCCAGAGTAGCAAACTCTAGAGCATATTGCACTTCTTGCCATGAAGAGATAAACTTCCATGCCATCATTAAAAGAGGTTCAAAATAGATCCAAGTTCTTATTTCCACAGCAGGAAATCCAGGTGCTGTAAAGAAAATACAGTCTTGGAGCTTCCAGATTCATACAGGCAATTTCTGGCAGGAGCCACAGAGGTTTGTGTGTAGAGTCAGTCATCAGTGCAGGGCTGTTGGAAATCTTTGCCCCAGTAATTCTGGAGCTGCAATTAATGGTTGAGGAATCGAAACCAGTGGCATGGCACAGCTCAGCTGTGCTGTCTAGAGCCTGCCCTTCATTTCAGAATATTCTACTCTCTTATTTCATGACTGGGCACAGGGAAAAGATATGAGATACATGGAGGTGCCCATGCACCTGCTAGCCACTCTCAGAGCTAGCATCTGAGATGCTCATCACAGAACCCCACAGGGCAGCACAGCTCCCAGGTTAGTCATGATTGCTTCTGCCTCAGCAAAGCTTTATACAGTAGTAGTGGTGGTACTCTACCAGAAATCATCAGCAAATTTCTTTACCTATCTGTCTTATCTTTTTATTTTTTCTATTTTTTTTCTTCGTCTTTAAGATTACTCCATCTATTTTGTGAACAGTTGTTTTTCATATCTCTTTTAAATCCACTGCAAATTCTTTGAGGCAGGCATTAGTCACTCAGCATGTTTTGTAAAGTGATGTGTACATTTACAGTCCTCTCTAAGCAAAAAAACAAAAAAAATCTTCAAAGATTTATTGAAAAAGGTAATTTCTCCTAATAGGATAAAATATTTAGCAGCAAATTTCTCATTTAATCTTACTAGATCATGGGATAATTCCCATAACTGTGAGATTACTGACACCACTGTGAATATTGCTGTTTTAATTGTTTGCTAATTAGTAGTTCATGGGGAAGACCAAATTGCTGCTTGGCATGCTGCATTGTGGCACAGTTTTGGCCCCCCTGTCTCCTACACCCCATCTGTTCTTCCCCTCTCCACTTCCACTAACTGTGAGCAAGGGACTTTGCTTGCTCATGGACTCAGATGAGAAAGCAAATTTTGCCAAGAAATATGATTTGGCTATTCAGGACATTTAAAGCATAATTGAAGAAAACTTTCCTCCTCTCTCTTCCCTAAAATAGTATTGCACTGAAGTAATAAAACCCCTCTAGTGCCAGCTTTCAAGGTTTTAGACCAGAGATACAAGCAAAGAAGTAACATCATGGGGGAAACAAAAACAAAGAAAAAGAATAAAAGGTCTGAATAATAGGTTTCAGACTAACAGAGTAGTTTACTTTGCTGTTTCTATAGCCACAAAGTGGTATGCACATGAGAAAACCAAAAATGACAAAATGCAGGCAGCAACAACTTCTTCGAATAAACATGAAATATCATTGACATGAAACAAGTCCCTACTCCCATCTCATGTCATTTATGTCATTGAGATGCAAGAATTTTATTTTGAGCTCAAAGATCCAATTGTTATTCTCCAAAATCAGAAAAAAGAACTGTCATAAATGTGTGTGCATTGTACCTTATACCCTGACCTTTAACCAAGACTTCTTTAAAAGCTGTAAATAACATGGCCTGTCAGAGGTGAATCTCTACAATGAATGAATAATAATAAAACAAGTAAAAAGAAGAAAATAGACCCCGTCCCAGTTAAAACCAGGACGGTCTCTAATTCAAGGCAGTGGCCTTCACTTTAGTCTGACAAGAATCTCCTGTTTTGTGAAGGATCATAAAGCAAAGGTACACTTGGCAGAGGCATTGCTTTTATGAGCCATGGGAACTTCAGGTGAGGCTCAAGACAAAACAAGAAAATGTCTCAGGATGGTAACAAAGATAATTCTGAGTCTCTTTCTGATGAGCTGTTAAGTTCATTAGCTGTAGAATATGATTATTGAATGAGTACGATGCAATATTGCCAATTTTTTTAAAGTGGCTTAATAGTTGCACCCCTGTCCTCCATTTGCTCATTATTATTCCATCAAATTACATCAAGAGATGTAACACTTGGCGACAGATGTGAAGCAACACATATCAAAAGGAACCATTTACCATTTAGTTGTGGTGTTGACTTTGGGGGATTCATGCTTTGCATAAACTAACATATACTTTAGACAGTCAAGTGACTGGGACACCATCACTAATAAATTTAGACTTCTGGGTGACAAATGCATAATTTGGGAAATTTGCTCTTTTTTTAGGGGGCAGTGGGTTGTTTTGGTTTGAATTACAACTTTTTTGAGAATGCCCGTACTTTGTCAGGAAACTGAAAACAGATAAGCAGACACTGAACTTTAAAGATGTTTTAGTGCACTCTGAGTGCCAGCACAGACATTCTACATTTATTGGAGCTGATGTTTAGGAATTCTCTCTTTTGTTCACTGGTCATGCCTAAATGTCTTGACAACAGTTCCTACCTATGTCCCATAGCATTTGCCCTGTGCCAATTCCCACATTTAGAGCTTTTAATACAGAGAGAGACATTCTTCCCAAGAGATTATCCTAGCCTATCTTCCTAGCCAAAGACAGAGCAAAGGCACTCACGCTGTTCCTGCTGCATCTATTCACTGTGTGTAACAATGTCTTCCATGGGGTAATGCAATATTACATCAACTATTCAGAAGGAATTGAAAGAACGGATCACCCAGGATTATACTCCTTTCTTTTAGATAAATCTCAGGTGTGACAATACTGTCAACAAGCAGAAGTGTTTTTATCCCCTGCAGGTTCAAAAAGAGACAGGTTTTTTTTCTTCCCTGTTCAACATATGTGCTGAACCAGCCAGCAGTATTAGAAAATGCTACCGGCTTAAATTCTTGACATATGCTGGTGATGCACAGCTGTACCTATTGTTTTATCAGGAAACAGAAAACACTGCCATCCAGATTCTCATTGCCTGTAGAAATAAACCACCAGCAAATATTAGTGACATAAACATAAGGAGAAGTTAGAGGAAGATGAAATGAACAGGGTGTTTCTGCAGTATCCATAGATGTAATGTCTCTCAAAGTCATGAATATTTTGCACTGGGTAACAATTGAAAAAAAAAAAGTATCAACAGTTGGAGGAAAGATGACATTTTGAGCACTTCTGCCTCACAGGAAACACTAAGTGACACAGATATGATATAAAAAGAAATACTTAGCATTTCTTCTCGATGTTTTTTAATAATCTCCTCTCTAGTTTGACCACTAACAGGGTGGAATGACAATCAAACACCTCCTTCTGGGGTTTTACTTCCACCAGAGTGCTGATGTTCAGTATTGAGAGTGGTGGCCAAATCAGTAGACTTGGGCTGCTCCCAGTAACAGTGAGCCACAACACTTCAAAAAGTGAACAAAATTTTTATTCCTTGTATTTTATATCAGAGTTATTCAGATCTTATACAGTTAGAACTAGCGAATGTCCTAAACTCTACTTAGTATGGATTGGCAGAATTATACATGCAATTTTCACAAAAGCCCCGTTTACAGTGCTGAGAACTGGGTATGGATTTATTCAAACAGAAATCCAACAAAGGTTCTGCAGTTTCCCTCAGAGTATACAGATCTCTTATTCACATTAACCTTCTTATGTGAGAAGACAAACACACTTCATGAAACTCAAACAAGACCTTTACATCGATCAGAGAGTTTAATTCTAACCATTTACCACAGATTAAGAATCGGATTAAGAATGTATTACCGACAATATCCAGCTGGAAGTATGCACATGCAAAACTGGGTCATATCAACAGCTTTGGCCAGCGATTATGTAGATAAATGCGATAATCTAAATTGAATACTGGAGTGTAGATCTTTTCCTAAAAGCCATATTTGGAATGATTTTAATATTGTTGCCTATTTAATCAACTGTTGTAGCTGCCCTACTAACCATCTGTCCTAAACACATGCTGGATATCTGGTGCTTGGATTAGAGAATCTTTGAAGGCTCCAGATTTTACTAGTCTGGAAATAATTTGGGTAGATGAAGGCTTTATTTGCAGCTAGAAGAAGGAAATATGAGTTTTCCTTGTTTTCTGAAGTTTGTGGTATTCAGGTATGTACCTCAACACAAAATGGTAATTCAGTATAGATTTGACTATGTTGTTGCACAAAGGAAAAAATAGCCCTGTCAAAAGCAACCGGTTTTGTCTCAGATAATCTACTATGTGACCAGAGTGGTTTAAATTCATTTGAAGTGGGTCATTTTTCTAGTCATTTTAATAACAAATTTCTGATTGAAGGCCAGCTTCTTCTGAATACTAAGAGATATAGAATAGTTGTTAGTCCTTTCTCAAAACAAAGTTTGTGGCTGAGTAGCTATCCAGAATACAGAAATATAGAGTAGTTTTCTCTGCCAGAGGTCTGAGTACAATGCAGTGAGGAGAAGCAAAATAATATCTTGATTTAATAAAATCAGTTCAACTGTTGAATGTGGTAAGAAAAAGTCACAATGTCAAGTGAAAATTGCCAAGCAATATGTCAACCTGTATAATCCAGTAATAATGACCTTTTATCTGAAAGGGTTTTAAAACTATAATAGTAGTCATGGTTTTCACAGAATCAGCCAATCATAGTAGAAGGAAGGAAAGATTTGTGATACCAAAGGAAATGGAATATTGTTTAATAGTGAAAAGTTTCCTCTTACAAATCAGTTTTAAGACATTTACTCTAGGTGCTAATAATTCAGTCTTTCAAAAAACCACTTTAAATGGTCTTTTCCATGTTTGTCTTATGGAATTTATTAATAAACAGAACCTAAAGAGTTTACTGACTTCACAATGGAAGATAGTGACTCAAAAATCAATTATTGAATTCCAATTGCAGCCAATTGTGAAGATTATTTAGAAAATAAAAAATAAAAAGAAATATCATAATTATTTATTCAAGGATTAAAAATACTTCATCAAGAGTTCTAGTTTGTTACTATAAATCAGAAGATAAATTCTGATTCAAATGAAGTAAAAATCACTCATCTTCTGAAAGAGGAAAAGTAGAGTGGCAGAATAAAGGATGTTTTTTAGCAGTAATTAGTCAGTGAATCCAGTTTTCTCATTTTTCTCATTGCTGCAGACTTTTCTTTAAACTTTCCTGAATGTTTTCTAGTTCTAGTCAGGAAGGCTTCCTCGCTTTTTTTACAAAGTGACTGTCTAAGTGTTTGTATTTTAGATTTCTTCACTCTTTCCTTCATAAAAAGTCTTAACTCCCTGGCTACCTTTTCAGTGCCATATGGAGCAGACACACACATTTGCAGACATCAACTTTGCTTCCTGGATGTGGGAACATAAGAGATCTCTTTCTGTGCTGGCCTTGCTACCATTAGAAGAGGATAAAACGCAGTTTCAGGTGGACCATGGAGTATTGCCAAGGACCAAATCTTTCTCCCTTTCTCTCTTTCTTTCTCTCTTTCTTTCTCTCTTTCTCTCTTTCTTTCCCTCTTTCTCTGTCTCTTTCTCTCTCGCTCCCTCCATCTCTCCCTCCATCTCTCCCTCCATCTCTCCCTCCTCCTTTTCCTTTTCCTTTTCCTTTTCCTTTTCCTTTTCCTTTTCCTTTTCCTTTTCCTTTTCCTTTTCCTTTTCCTTTTCCTTTTCCTTTTCCTTTTCCTTTTCCTTTTCCTTTTCCTTTTCCTTCTCCTTCTCCTTCTCCTTCTCCTTCTCCTTCTCCTTCTCCTTCTCCTTCTCCTTCTCCTTCTCCTTCTCCTTCTCCTTCTCCTTCTCCTTCTTTCTCCTTCTCCTTCTCCTTCTCCTTCTCCTTCTCCTTCTCCTTCTCCTTCTCCTTCTCCTTCTCCTTCTCCTTCTCCTTCTCCTTCTCCTTCTCCTTCTCCTTCTCCTTCTCCTTTATCTTGTACACATTGGACAAACAAGGTCCTATCTATGACAAGGGCATCTCAGTTTACTCTCTGGAGAGTTAGGAGGAAAAAGATCAGGTGAGTTCAGTAACAAGTGTTTAGGCTGAGTTCAGACTGGCCAGAAGACCAAATATATTCAGTTTGTTCACATTATGTCCAACTTCTAGACTCAGGGAATCCTGAAAAAGGACCATTTTCAGTGCAATGGTATTAACAGTGTGGACAAAATTTGGATATCCAGCTTGGACTGAGGAATACATTTTGTGTAAACAGCTCAGTGGGCAACTTTAGATGATCTGTGTGTGGTGAGAGCCTGAGCCAAGAAGCCAGAATTGCCAACCCTTTGCACAGCCAAGGGCCTGGGGACCTGTGGCCTGGCCAGGTGACCAGACACCCAGAGACACAGCAGGAGCCAATGACCCCCAGACCTTCCTGCATTTAGACTGTCAGGGTATCAAAGCCCAGGGTTTCCTTTGTTTGGGGTCTCTCTTCAGAGGCATCAGCTTGAGATGCTATTTTGTTATGGAGTTATTGCACCAAAATTAGGTTGTTTTAAGACATCTGAGACCCTGCTGTGGGAAATCTGAGGTCAAGATGGTAAGGAAACTTGGTCTAATAAAACATTACTTGTTGATGTGGCTCCTGGATGGTCAGACAAGGATCTTTCTTAGACATGGAAATGTGTATGAATGGAATCAAAATCAAATCAGTTTTAGTTCTACCAAAATGAGAAAACCAGGAAAATTGTACAGTAAATGTGTAATTACCTGTCTGTGAGCCTCCTAATAGTTTCCTTTCTTTGGAAATGAGCAACAGAACCTTAATCACTCTGATGTTATTGTCCTGTCCCTTTTTAAGGTGGACTAAATTAATCTGAAATCCATCCAGCCTATATAATTACTTGAATTTTGTATCTCAGAGAATCTGGACAGAATAGGATTATTTTATTCTCTTAGCAGACACAAACATATATATCTGATCTATTCAGTGAGGGTTTAACACCTTTACCTCGTCTAAAAATTGATTGTTCCTCTTATAAGAAATAAATGTTTGTAGATTCCCAACTCATTTCACAGAATCACAGAATATTCTGTGTTGGAAGGAGCCCACAAGGATCATGTAGTGCAACTCCTATGTGAATGGTGCATATGGGGGATCTCAATCTAGAATAAGACAAATTATATCCAAAAGGGATCATTTCTCTCTGTTGATTATAGCTGAGTAACTGCTGTACACAACAAACCTGTATATGTCTAGGATAGGCTGATATCAATTCATCCCACAGCAATTCAAATAGGCTCAATATCTTATGCTAGTAGGAACTCTAACACCTCTCACAGTTATATTGTAGTGATTGAAAAAGGGAATGGAAACCCTGTGGTGAGGGAGCAATAGCTGAACAGGGTGAAAAATGTGGGGATCCAGAAATATCTGGGGGTTAGAACTGACTGCTCTGAATAAAGTGATAGAGGAAATTGGTTAGAACTCATGATGGGGAAGTGGCATCTTTGTAACCCAGACAACTGAGTAGTCATTTGTGGTACCCATTCATTGTTTCTATTTAATCACAGAACCTTAAGCATAAATGTCAAAGCAAATTTTAAAACTGAGTTAAATGCAGATGACTGTGTGATCTGTCCCATCACACAACCTGTGAGGCCAATTAGCACAGACATAAGTTTAATTGACACATTTACTTAAATGTCTCTATTTAATTTAACTCACTGAAGATAACAAGGAAACATTACAATTCCATCTTTTTCATTTTACATAACAAAGTCTTTGCTATCATTGATTTCTGTGCAGTATTAACATGAGATACATTCAAGCTAACACAAGAAATATGTTCTATGAAAGATAAGACAGAAGCCTTTCTGTATTCTACTGTTTACTTTTGATGGATAAGGCATTCAAGACAGTAGCCTTCATTTCCCTTATTTTCAGTTCAGGTGTTGAAATTCATAGGTGGGCACTTATTCAAACAATTCTTCATCACTGTTATATTCATTATACTTAAAGTAACTGCAAATGCAGAGATGGAAATGGGAAGCAGAAGGGATAATTAAGTTCCTAATGTGGAAGCAGCTATACAAGGGATTGGCACAGGGAAAGTGGAAAACTTGTCTATATGATACAGGGCAGACTGCCAGCATTTTAGGTTATCTAACGATCAACTCCAGACACTTAACACTCACAAATTCATATTAAAAAACTAAATAGGGCTTGGCAATGATATTTTGTTCATTGAAATGTTGTGCCACACTGGAATCAGCACTTGAAATAACTTGTTAACCAGTTTCCTGAAGCAATAAACATGAAATTAGAAATGTTCAATAGTCTACATCAATCATAGGCTAATATTACTGTCTTGTAAATGAGTTTAATAACCATAGTCTAGAATACAGGTAGGAAGTGCAAACATGAACAAAAAGTAACCTTTAAGAGGCAAAACGTGAAGGAATAAAACAAGAAAACTTGGGACCATACTTACAGGACATGATAGCAAGTGAAAATCAGTGGCTTAAGTATTCAGGTGTGTTAACTTTATTAAAAAGAGAAAAATATACCATGCCCTTCCACAGGACTGAATTACAAAATTATATTTTATATATTGAGACAGGAAAGTAAGATATTCAAAGCAATTCAAATTAGAAATGCTGAATATGATTACCTACTCCATTATGCTTGGTGGGAAAGCTTCAGCATTCCTGTGCACTCACCATGTGTATGCTCACTCACCTTCTCACAAGCCATCATCTCAATGCAGTGATGTTGCCAGCTGGAGATGTCATATATGTACTAATCATGAATGAATCCAAGGTTTATACTTCTCCTCTCCTCCAGCTCTCCCCTAGAAAAGGTGGACAAGAGAGAAGGAATGACTGCTAGGACTTTCTTTAGCTGTTTCAAGGTGTAGTGTGTTGATCCTGGCTGGATACCTGGAACCCACCAAAACCTCTCTATCACTCCCTTCCCCTACTAGACAGGGCATAGAAAATATAATGAAAGGTTCATCAGCTGAGATAAGAACAGAGAAAGATCACTCACTAAATACCATCACGGGCAAAAACCAGATTTGAATTAGATATATTAATTAAATATACTGGTAATAAAATCAAAGCAGGATAACAGAAAGTTAAGACAGACCATAAAAACACCTTCCCCCTCCAGACTCCCTCCTTCTCAGATATACCTCCTTCCTCCCCAGCAGTGCAGGAAGATGGGGAAGGAAGGTTACAGTCCATAACACATTGTTTCTCCTGCTGCTCAGGAAGAGGAGTTCTTTCCCTGCTCCAGCATGGAGCCCCACCCATGGAAGACAATTCTCCATGAATTTCTCCAGCTTGAGTCCATCACAGAGCAGCAGCTTTCTACCAACTGCTGCAATGTGGGTCACTCTTCCACAGGGAGCAGTCCTTCAGGCACAGCCTATTCCTCTGTGGGTCTCCCACAAGGTCAAAATTCCTACCAGCACATCTGTTCTAGTGGGGGCTCTTCTTTCCATGGGTCTGCAGGTCCCTGCCAGGGCCCAGCTCCAGCAGGACCTCCCATGAGCTCACAGCCTCCTGTCAGGTACCCACCTGCTCCAGTGTGGGGTCCAGCTCCTCCAGGGGCTGCAGGTGGATCCCTGCTCGACTATGGACCTATAGGCTGCAGGGGCACAGCTGCCTCACCATGGGCTGCACCATGAGCTGCAGAGGAATCCCAGCTCCAGTCCTGGAGCACCTCCTGCCCCTCCTTCTGCATTGCCCTTGGTGTCTGCAGGGCTGCTTCTCTCACATACTCTCACTTCACTCTTCTCTGGTCTCCATTGCATCTGTGCAATAACCTTTTATTTTTCTTCTTCTTCTTAAATCTATTATCACAGAGTGTTACCACCATTTCTAATTTGCCCAGCCTTGGCCAGAAGCACATCCATCTTGGATGTGTCTGGCATTGGCTCTGCTGGACATGGAGGAAGCTTCCAGTAGCTTCTCACAGAAAGCACCCCTAGAGCAACCCCTGCTACCAAAATGTGGCCATACAAACCCAATACACCAATGCCCCAAAATTCATAATATAATTTTCAGATTACTGAGTTGGTATTAATGAGCCCTTTCACAATTTTTTTTTCAATATGATTTTTGTTGTAAACAGATTCCTCACCCAAAGTTTCACCTTTTTAAAGGTAACATGAGTAAACTTGTATGTGATTATCAGAAATGTGCTAGATCAGAGGTCAAAGACTGTAATCTCCCAGCTACTGGGCACAATCTCATCTCTGCTGGAAAAAAATCACACTGCAGATGAAGGATGTCTATCATATGATCAAAACTGTAGTAACTGTTGTGGTTATAAACCACAATTTGTTTAGATTTTCATTCCAAAACCACTCATGATCATAATATTAATTTTGTCTGCAGTTCTTTGGTTGCCCCAAGTGAGCACATCCCCTTTAATATCACTTCAACCAAACCACTCTCCAACTGACTCAGCCAGAACAGGAGGAATGCAGTATAGTCACATGTAAGTCAAATAAATCTCTACTTAATTTTTTTTGATGTCCTGAGTTCACTAACAAGTCTTAAGCTATAGTATCAGTCTAAGTTTATATCATTGACATTAAGGCTTTTACCATTAAACTTGCTCATTAGTAAATTATCGAGGTCCTTGGTGACATTCAACCTGTTCATAAAATAGTTGTAACATTAATAATTCATGGAAGAAATTCATGTTTTTGTTATCTTTATTAATTCTGCAGTCTATCACAAAGAATTTATTTTCAGATTAGTGAAAAACAAGGCTACAAACTGAATGAATTAATTTATTCCAGATATTGAGATCCCATAGCATAGGTGAAGTAATACTTAAACTCAGCATATTATTACTTTTCCTTTTATAACTGAATCATACATTTTAAAGGAATTAAGATCACTTTTAATTCTAAGATAACAATGTTGGATGACTTTTTTTTTTCAAAAGGGCAATTCAACTTAAAGCAAATCTTTTGTCACCTGGGAGATATAACCTCTGAGGAGCTGCTATGCCTATAAGGAGAATCTTTTTTTAATACAGTCATGTCTTTTAGCTTATCTCACAGAGGATATTAAAAGGAAGAAAGAAAAAGGCTTTCTCATAACTATATTACAAAAAACAAACAAACCCCCCAGACAATAAGTTCTCTTTCTTTGTTTGATTCGCAAGGATTTATTAAAGTTTTATCCCCATCATTTCCAATATTGGTACACCTGCTTAACTGTAGACAAGGTTTCCCTGTGGTAGGGTAACCAGGAAAATATGAAAAAGGCCCTCAGTAGATTTCTTATTGTTAAGAAAATGTCCTTAGTAATCATCTTTCTTTTTCATAGTGCTTTGCATTTAAATATTTTTTTATATATGTCAAAAAGTGATAGCTGGTTCTTCTCACAAATAAAGAGCAAACTAAAGCAAACAAAACTATATTGCTTTCCTTTTAGCTAGTTACTTTCATCTACCCCAGAATAACTATGACATTTAGAATATGTGGAGATGTTGAAGAATTTACTTTTTTCTTTTTTCTTCTTCTTTTTTTTGGTTTTTTTTTTTTTTTTTTTTTTTTTTTTGAGAATAAAGGCTATAATAAATTTCATATTGTAGTTTTTTTCAACATGCTTTTTTTGGATGATCATAGCTTTGCCTTCTGGCCTCAGAATATATGATCATCTGAGTTTCCTCTTCATCCTCTGTCTCCTGGGGCTAGAGAGAGAACAGATATCTTATAATGATATTGTGCCCTTTCAACTTTATTTCAATGCAGCCAAACACATCTTCCAAAGCTTCAGGAAAGAGCTTTATGATTGTTTATTTACTTTTTTTTTTTAACAGATGCAAAATTTACTGTGTCTTCTATTCCTTATGTCCTCTTTCTTCAAATACCAGAATACACTCTCTCCTATAGTTTAAGGATACAGCAAAGGATGAATGAGAATTTGATAGTCACAGAGAGGTACACCTCTTGGATGCTCATTTACCAGAATATAGATATATATATTGTCTACTCTGTTTAGGTTAAAAATTGGCTAGGTTACAAATCATCTGCATTTACACAATCTAATCATCTCACTGCTTAAAACTTTTAAGTTGTTTTTGTTTCTTTAGACTTCATAAAGACGTATCAATGTGAAACACAATAGCTGTGTAAACACTGGATAAACTTGAGATCTCAGCTCTCTGTTCTTAAAATCTTGGACATCCTTATCAGTTTGTCCTTTTGGAGGATAAGAAGCAAAAATAAATGCAGTTTCTACATTGTAACATCTTCTAAAAGAATTTATTAAAGCAAATCTGAGTTAATGATACCTGAAAATAAAGACTCTAATGTAAATGTCTTGCAGAAGGCTTAGCATTGCAAAGGAGGTCCAGGAGTACTCGTCGTTTCTTATTTATTTATTTATTTATTTATTTATTTATTTATTTATTATAAATATTCGAGTATACTGTGTTTACAGAATCCTATTTTGTGCTGAGAACCATCACTTTATTTAGGCAGCAGGATGTTTATGAATATTGGAAAGTCTCCTTCTCCAGACATCCATGGATTAGAGAGGTCAATGAATGAGTTTTATGGGATTCAACATGTAGCATTGGTGCAGATCCAGAGGCCAGAGCAGGCCTCTAAAAACCTGGCATTCCATATATCTGGCTCTGAAAGAGTACATGATATATACACTCCACATCAAACTACGGCCATGCATCCATGAAGCAGGAACATTTGTGCTCCACAACACATATTGCCTATTTCAGCCTAATAAAAGATGGTTGCATTATCCTTGCCAAAAGCATACTCTGTGTGCTTTGCAATTGAGATATCCTGAGCTGCCCAAAATGGAACCATGGATTCAGCATTAATAAAGACTGGGGGGGAAAAAAGTACATTTTTAATAAAAGTAAACAATTTTTTTTTTTTTTAATAACATCTAATGCTCTTTTACTAGAGTGAGGTGATGCCAGAATTTGAAAATACTATTGGTGACAATTAAACCTCAGTAAGAATGTTGTCCCTGGTTATCGTGGAGTTTTGAAAGATGACTCATATTTGTGTATAGTTAAAATTTGCATGGTGGTGCTGAAATATTTGTGTAAAAACATTTTGAGGTCATGTCACAGCAACCTGAGAAAACATATGCTCTAAATATTTCCTGGTTTTGTTTCTCCTTCTGACTTATGTCTGGCTGGCTGTAGGTTAGGGAATAAAGAATGGATATGCAAGACAGATTCTTCTTTTAAGTAACCGAATATAAGTTACTTTTTTTAATTTTACTTATTATTCCTTAATTTGAAAGTAAATTAAAAAGAGGTGACTAAAATGCAGTTATGTACATGTGGAGTAAACAATCAGCTTTGGAGAATACATTTTTATTTTTAAAAGTTATTGAAGAAAACATCTGTCTTTATCATTTGCATTAGCACATATGGTATTAATATTTTGTATCAGGTAAGTTACTTATGTGATCAATGTCTGTCACAGAGCTGTATTTTACATTATGTGTTTAAAAAAAATCACACACTGGAAAGAAATTTCCCTTGATGTTATGAAATATGAAAAGGGGCAGTTTTGCTTATTGGCTCTTCCATCTACAGACAGAGTACAGAATTTAGTTAAAGGCAGAATTACAGTGCATCTCTCTCAAGCAAATGTATGTTTTTTGTCATCAGCACAAAAAAGCAAGCACCAAAACAAATGACCAAATCCATATGCTACTGACACTTATCTTTGTCACTTGGGTAGCATAAATTATACTGAGTTAACTTAGCATATTTTAAAAATAAATGGATTTTTGTTCATATATTTTTTCCTCAGTGTTGTTTTTTGTTTCATCTTCCACTAATGGGAGTTCATTGCTCTCAAGTGGCAACAGAATTGGAAAAGCATAGTAAGCTTTTAAAAATTGTGCACTCTTGCAGAAAGTTGCACTTCTGTGTCCCTTTTAGGAGGCTTGGTTTGCAGGGTAGCAGATACCAGCCAATTACATGCACAGCCTGCCCAGTCTGCCCACTCACTGAGTCCTGTCTGTTGTAATGAGCTTGATCAGACTTTAAATTAGGTTTTAACATTTTTATGCTGATTAAATTATTCCCTTGTGTGTGATTCGTGGTATAGCAAAATAAGGATTGAGGAAAATATGCCAATAATTTTTGCTATCAGTTCTAAAGTACCAATTGCATAAAAAAATAACATCTGCAGTTGCTGATAGCAATATTTCCTCCATTCTATGTCTCTGTTTTGCCTCACTTGACATTAGATATTCACTAGATATTCAATAACCTAGAGGCTGTTTCTGCAGGCATTGATACATATTATGGTTTAAAATAATGAACACAAGGATAGCTTACATAAGGAGCTTGCAGGATTCAGATTGCTGAAGGACTTTAGGAACAGTGTAGGTAAACTATTTATTGAAAATGCACAACCAGAGTTAGTTTTGCTGGCTGAAAAAAAAAAAAAAAAAAAAAAAAGTCAGCTACCTTCCAGCACTACTTTTCTCTGTTCTGTGATTCTATGTTTTCTAGCTTGTTAGTGGAAACAAAGCTGTGGACATCCAACAAATCCTTGCAGACCTCATAAACCTCACCACCCAGGGCCTAACTTTTCCTCCCTTTGCTTAAGTAAAAATCAGGTTCCAAAGCTTCCTAAGGTCACAGCTTTCAGCATTTTACTATCTACATAATTATACATATTTTCCTAATACCAAACCTCCTTTTCCCTTTTAAGCTCGTTTGTTCTTGTCCTGTCCCCAGTGAGCATGGTAAATAACTGCTCACCAATGAAAGACTCCTCACATTGGCATTAGATGAAATAATGAAATACAATGACTAACAGAGTCCACCTGATGCCCTCAGAGCTCCTTCCAGTGTAAATTCCCTTGCAAAAGATTTCATATATCTGGAGAAATACTGCTGTTATTATTAGAGTTTGAAATTACTAATTCCTTGAGTGGAATTAGTAATCTTTCCTTGGGTTATATTAGTCATCTTCTAGGGTTTTGAGGTTTTTCTCCCAATTTGTTTTTGCTCCCACAGAACTCTTGCTAATAAGATGTAGGTATGAATCTTATATAGTGATGTGTAAAAAACACATGCAGTAATTTCCAGCTTGCTAAAACTTATCTGTTTATTTTTATCATATCTTTGTGTATATTAGCTCTCTCACTAAAACAGGGAAAGAATGTGTATTTTCAGTATATATTCACATCTTAAAAAACTCTGAGAATCTTTGTAAGATATATGTAAGTGTCCTATTAAAGCACTCAAATCACTGTAGAATTTTCTCACATACATCAATTGTTAATCTTTGCTTTTTATACATAATTTGATCACTGCAGGGAAAATGGAAAATTCTTTTTATTATCATTCTTGACAGTATTTCATAAGCTGGAATACTGTCTTTATATTGATGTCTTTTCAGGGCTTCCTTAAAAAAGAGGCCAGACAAAATTAAGAGAATAAAACCTAGTTATAAATACTGAAGGGCCTTCAGGTACATTTAGGGCAGACAAAGCCCACCCAGGGGCTACACCTAAATATGGACAGAATGTCACAGGTTTCTGCATTTTTAAAGGTTTAGTCCATTTGCATATTGAGGGTTAATCTTCCAATTAGAGCTTCAGGTAATGAATTCATTTTACCCCAAGTTTGTTCTCCCCAGCTCAGCTTTTTTTTACATCTCTCAGGCCCGAGGCAGTAAGGTGTCCTTGATCCCCAGGCCTAGAGAGGAATTTTGTCTGACCAAAATGGGAGAAGAGTGGCTAACACTCTGTATGGAGTTTAGAGTTATACACTAAGGAATTGCGGGATTACAAGTATATGAAAAATATAAAAGCTAAAATCCTAAAGCATCAATATCTTCTTGAACCTCATCTTAAAAAAAACCCAGTTTCTTCAAGCTTTTTTAGTAGACACTTTGTCTAAGCTTTGGTTTAACATGTGTGGTTTTCTTTGTCCTTCTCTCTATTTTTTGCATCTTATTTAAGTGCAGTGTCCCCAGAATCTGAAGTAGCCCTAAATTTGAAAGGCACAAGAATCAACTAGAATTTACATTATCTCCTTGTCATATTATATAACTAATTTCTATTAGGCCAAACCAGACTTAGTTGCTTTTTTTCCTGCAACTGTGGAGCTTGACTGACTCATCACAACTGCCACATCCTTTTGCATCTTATAACTGCTTCACTTTTTATCTGTGCACTTTTTTCTTCTTTCTTTGCATGTTTCCTTATTGAATACTGTATTTGTTTTTGAGCTTTTTCCTCAATTTATCAAAATGTTTAAATCTTATCCTGTTCTACAGAGTGTTCATAAACTCTTATAGCTCATATCGTCTAAAAATGCTTTTAGTGTACTTCAATCATTGCAGTCAATATTGTTTTTAACAGGTGTCTAGAACAGACAGATAATATTGTTTCACTATATAACCTGGATAATAATTCTTTGAAAAAAACAGCCTTTGAAGACAAGTAATCTTTACAAGTTTTGAAAGGGGACTGACACTGAAGAATGGAATATCTGGTGTTATCAAAGCTGTTTGTATAAGGCTTGTGAGGAGTTTATACTGTCTCCCTTCCAGATTTCAGCTGATTTCTAGTTATACCAGCTCACAACGAGAGTTGTAATGTTACACTGCCCATCAAAGTCAGGAGTTTTTCACTTTCTAAAGCATTTACTCCTCTGTGCTGTTGAAGGAGTCATTATACTTGACTCTTCTATCTAGTACTGCAAAATCTGATAGTGTTGCAGGATTGTAGAGAACTAGACATTTACAAATCCTGCTTGATATCAAGTAAGTTTTTAGGGAGTTCTAGGTTTTTGCTTTGGGTTTGTTTGTTGGGTTTTTTGTTTGCTTGTTTGTTTTATTTATTTTCAGAGAGAGGTTATTTTGCTTGTAAATGGAGCAGAGCTGATTTGTATATCATCAAGGGACAAGGGTGGACTGCTGAGATGCCTTTTCCTGGAGTTACTTTTCACAGAAAAATTGGTCTTCAATGCTTTTAGAGATTCTGCTATTGCCAAATATGGGTGGTTTTGGAAGGCAAAAGAGTAAAGCGTGGCGAAAATATGTTAGTTAATGCCCGCATGTACTGAAATTGTGTCAAGAGAAGCCATATTGTGGAGGGAGAGAAAATCCCAAATCCACAGTGAACGCAACCACTCAATTAATTCCTTCTGGACATTCATGTAACTTGGAATTCAAGAAGCAACTCTTTCTCTTTGCAAGTAAATTTTCTATTTTTCAACGGCTCCTTTTTGCCTCGCTTAAGCTGTTGCAGGTAAAAGCTGCCCTCACATCCCCAGCTATGTTGAAGTGGAAAGAGGAATCTGTTTTCAAGCCGCAGAAATGATCTGAGAAGCTCTAATGAACAAATTTCTTCTACCACTGAGTTTCATGTATTTTATTTGTGTGGTAAAAAGATAAGGGGAGGGTGGAAATTCCTTTTCAGCCCACTGAGCATTCTAAAGGAGCCCTTTTGCAAAAATTGGAAGAGGTGTCCTCAATTCAATTATAGTAAGAGATGGCAGAAGCAGTTGGACTAGGAAGCACAGACCCCACTGTAGAGAAAACATGGCAGAAAAGACATTTTTTAGCTTTTACTTAAGTTTTGGTTAAGATCACAGACTTTGCACATCGAGCTGCTGCACTGTTTTCTGTAGACTTAGGAACAACAAATGACTATCAATACAGTAATTTAAGTAAAAATGTAGATGTAATTTACCAACATTTCAAACTAAGAAAATGTCATATGATGTTGCTTGTTAGGTCACCAGATTGTCACCTGTTGTTAATTACTGAGAAGTGTCAGGGTATATTTTCTGGCACCCAGTGTCTCACTACAGAGTCATTGATTTGCTGTATGGAGCTGACTCATGGCCAGCACAAGACACAAGCAGAGCAATGGTACCTTAGTACAGATGTAGTGCAATTAATGTCATTAATAGTGTCATTCCACAGGCTGGGCACTGAAGCAACTTTACTTTGTTAAACTCTTCTGACCACTATAACCATCAGTAGCTGCAAATCACTGAAGTGAAGCGTTCTTCTCTACTTTATCTTTTCCACAAAGTGAAGACTAGTGACCTGGCAGTAATTCAGATAAATGAGCCTCTCTTGGCAAAATTAACCTGTAAAAGTTATATATAAACAGATAGACACAAACAGTCTGTATAAAGTGGTCTTTGGAAAAGTGACAAAACCAGCATAAGAGAAACTATTTGTACACATCACTTCACTATCTTTCATAGTATTAGCTGACTATGCTTTATATGCTGTCCAGTAAATTTCTCCAGAACATGTAGACATGGAAGACTAAGATGTAAGCTAAAGATTGAATAGGAAAAAAAAATTATTTGTATTTTTTTTTTCTTGCTAAGTAACATATATTTTAAAATATTTGTCATGAGCAAATTTTAGATCATAGTAGGGATCCAAACCTCTAAAAATATATTCCTTTTCCCCAATTTTCCAATATTTCCTTCACATGCTGTGCTTGTATATCTATGATTCTGTTCCCCTCAGGCTTGAAATATGTAGCTAAATGATCATTAGTTTTTAATTTAAAAGAAATTGCCTAAAACACTTTGAATCTTCAGAAGTGTTTGAGGTTTTGCATATGAGGAAATTATACTGAAATTCTTATAAAAGCTTTTTCTTTCTTTTTTTTTTTTTTTTTTTTTTTACTCTCCATATGGCCCATGCTTTCATGCTTGTCTTTTTATTCCACTCACCTTAGTAAGCTTAGTAAGCTCATGCTCAGATTTGGACAATCTGCACCTGGAGTTCTGATGGGAAGCATGCTTAGATCTCTTATCAAACCAGTTAAGAACAGGCCACCCCAGTGTAAACAATGACTTGTTGTGAGACATGCTTGTAGTTCAGATTGTTCTGAAAATCATTTCAGAATTAGGCATAGGTGTTCACTTCTGGCCAGGAAAATTTTTTGCCAATATCAAAATATTCTAGTGCAGCACATTTCTTTTTTTTACAATTCCAAGGAAGCAAAGTGATTGAAGTAAACATGACAAGAGCAGTTGATTCATGTGTTATGAAACATTTTCCCCATATGAATCAATATAAGTTTCTAGTGCATTGTAGTATAGATAATTCATTCTCAAAGGATCAGCATATTAATTTCTTTCTTGGATTTGAAGCAAAGAAATGCTTCAAACTTTTAAAGTGTGATAAACATTAAGAATACTTTACTCACATTGGAAAGATGAATATTTTCTCCCATGGTGAAGGTGTACTTATTACTGTTGGAGTCAGGTGAATAAATAGCTACAAAATTCTAAAACTGGTGTTGTCAAGAGAACTAACATTCAGTTTCCCCTTTTTTCCTTTATTTTTCTTCCCTACAATTCTATGGATGATAGCATATGTCACTAGGATGATGCATTTCTGAATCATACTGAAATAAGTGCCTGCTACTGCAGAACGCTTCAAAACTGAAAATGTATGAGAACAAACTCCTATAAACAGGAAGACATGGAAGAAGACTTTGTGATCAGAACACAAACCAACTTTCAGGAACTTGATCAATTCTACTCTGTTTTTTATCAACAGTCATCTATTATTCTGTCTTGGAGCATAAGCACATGAGTTCCTCAAGAGTTAGGCTCATTTGCTTTGCACCTGTCAGCAAAGCTTTTACTGCATTTGCAGAGCTGAATTTTATGTAAGAAGAGTTCCACTCTTGGTAAAGTTGTCAAAAGAACGTCAAAGCCATTGTGTGCAAAAAAGAGTAAGATGGGGAGTAATGGAAGAATGGATTTGAAAATTAAGAAGGTCAGACTGTATCACAAAAACATTTGGCCTTAGAAGAAAAGAGTGGACATAATGTTGTGCATTATTGACTGAAACAGAAAGATGAGAAGTTTTTTTTTCCTTTCTCATCATATAGGATGGTATGACGATATTTTCAATTAAATTACAGTATTTGGTCATTGAAAATCACTTGGTTAATTAGTGATCTTCGAAACATTTGTGAATCATGTAAGTCTCAGAAACACACTGCTGTTGTGTATCATTTAGATCAAAAATGGAAGATGACCCAAAAGAGAAATGAGGAATTACATAAAAATATTTAGGAGAATAATCATAATCATCTCAACTTGGGAAGGTATATTTAATTTTGTATTTCAAAGTTTAGGGAAGTCTCTTACAGAGGGCAAGAAGTATCCACCAAGGAAAATTCTCTGTCATGCTGTTTGGTTTTGGTTATGGTCCTTCCTACAGCTAATGTTGCATCCTAGATATTGGAACTTACCAAATTGTGAATCTGGATATTTGTTTTCCTGTGAAACTAAAAATAATATTATATTCTTCTCTTTTTCTCATCTCAGAGTCTTCCAAATTTTTTGGAATACACAGCATTCCTGAGTGTTACTGGAAGTTCTATAGGTACATTTACTTCCATACTTAGCTATTAATAAAAGCTATATTAATATCTGTTGAGGCTTCAATTTTTGTATGTAAAAAGAGATTGTTAGAATAGAAATATTGATTAGACTGAAGAAAAGTTTCTAAATTACAGTAATTACATTTTCTGGATGTATCCCAGATATTGCCACATCTGGAAATGGCATGTTCCTTAGATGCATACTTGTGCATCTGGCATAATGGTGTTTGTTATTTTCTTTTGCTTCTGAATACAAAGCCTGGTTCAATTTGCCATGTAGAAATATTAAGCTATTCAGGAGGAATATTCAGCTTTTTTCTTGTCTAAAGAGTGCATTCTTTTTTTTTAACTGAATTTGAAAATTACTGATCCAACAGTTAATTACATTTGCAGCTAGGTAGATGACAGACATACCACAGTGTATGTAAGTGTGTTTAGTGTATTTTAAGATGGATTTACTTTAAAGGAATAATTACATAATTTTCATTATCACTTTGCTTTTAAATTATGCATCAAACTTTGCTAAGTTCAGCATGCCTTAAGCATTAGAAATTCTATTTTCAATCATAGCTTAAAGGCATTAAGAACTCTTTCTTTTGAAGGACTTGAAGGTCAATTGTAGCAAAGCAATGTCACTCAGGCATGAAAATGTTTTTATGATTGCTAAAGCTCCGCCTCAATGTCTTGTAAGAAAGAGCTCATGGCTGACCATGGGAGGCCATGGCAACCCTGTATTGTTTTTATCATGTAAGAGACCAGAATTTGAATTTGATTGTCATTTGATTGTCATTTTATTCAGTGAATATCGAGAGGAAAATATTTTTCATGCCCTAGGGCCAAAGTTGCTTTTTAGGACCTTCTTAAGCCAGTACTTGACACACCAGGAATGTAAAATTCAGAGGGGGATACCAAGGCATTTGAATATTTCCAGAGGTGAAGGTGATGTATTGCAACTGTACTCAAATGAAAGAGCCCTGAGGTGAAAGAAAAGCAGAAACCAGCTTTGGAGACTGAATTCATGTTGACTGTTTTTAAACCTAATTCGTAGTATTTTTTAGCTTTCTTACAACTTAATCCAAGTAGGTATCAATTGTTATGAGAAACTTTGACAGTAGATATAAAAATGAGTTGAAATAAGTAGACTTGATTTACTGAAGAGGGATGTTTTTTCCTTTCAATTTTAGTTTCAAAAAATATTATCAGAGCATTCAGATTTGTTGAGGAAGCCTGAGTCAGGATTTTTGTCTAAATTTGTTGAATTCATTTTTTTTTTCCACAATTTAAGCTGTTTAAAAAGTTCCTACATCTGTGTATATAAAACCAGAATTGTGTTTGAATTTAGATATAATAGAATATTTTAAAACTTTCTTTCAGGAAAACTTTTTGAAATAATGAAGTCTGCCTAATTGAAATATAGCAAGGCTTTGAAAGAATGTAATTCTTCTCAAAGGAGAATCACTGTATTTTGCAGTACTTGAAAGCAATATAAAGTTCATTCTTGTTAGCTGATTGACTTGAAAATAACCTAAAATCTGTTTACTTGGAAAGATACACAGGAAAATTTTACTGGTGATGCCATATGGAATAATTACAGTGACAACCCTCAAAAGGGTAAAGGATCTGTTTTCTACAGTCAGAGCAGTAAATTAATACCCCAAGGATTAACTCACCAATGTCTGAAGTAATCAGTGGTGCAATAATTGTATCACAGACACGGAATTTGACTCAGCTAAGCTGTCACTGTCCTTCTGCCACACTGGATTGCTGCTGGAAATGCTGTCTGCTGAGGACGATTTGGCACAGGTCTAACATTTGATTGTGTTCCAAGCAACCACCTTGACACAGGTATCTGGTCATCATTTCAGGACAGCCTTTAGTATAAGTCTTTTGGTGGAGCTATCGATGGAAACCACACAAGTCTGTGAGTGCTTGGTAATAGGTAATTACAAAATGTTTGTCATGTAATAGTTTGACATATAAACACTGGTGTTTTTAACTATACATTCAGTGTTTCATGGCACTTTCAGGCAATATTCCCAGTGAGTCTGAGGAAAATAAGACAACTTTCATAACCCTATATATGTTATATATACTTTGCAACAGAGCATTGTAAATCCTCACTTTCTCAGGGAGCAAAATGAGATGAAAAAAGGACAGAATTTTGCTCTGCTAAATTCAAAACTAAAAATGTGTTTGTTTTAGTGAGTGTGGCTAGTTATTAACTTATTTGTAAAAACAGAAATGGTCTTTTAAAAGTCAGAATTATTTTAAAGCTGAGAAAATATTTCAAACTTTTTGAAATTTAATATGCTGTATAAAAATATATGTTTTATCAGGATATTTGACTTCAATTTTTAAAAGACTGAATATCAGAGACTATTTTAGTAGGAAAGTGAATTTTTTGTATGAACACAGAAATCTTGAATGTGTACAAATAAACAGCAGACTTGGAGAGCGTGTACTCTTCAAATAATCAGCAGATGATTCACTTTCTGTATGGGTTAAATGTACATTCTCATGCTGTGTATTGAAGTGGTTGTAAGAACCCCTGCATTTACTTTTGCACCAACTCAGCTGTACTGCTTTCAAAGAAAGATATTTTTGTTTATAGAAACCTTAATTTTGTTAATATACTATATACAGTGAGATGAATGCAGACATTCTGTCTGCTTTGTGATAAAGCTAAATTAATACCCAAAGGATTAACTTTCAGTATGCAGTGTACTGACTACTATTTTAGAAATTACTATTAATTGCTTTTTAAACGTGGTTTCACCAAAGACGTTGCTTGTGATGGGGGCAGGGGGGGGAGTGCAGGAGAGGAGAAAAGCACTTCTAGTCCCACATGAATAAAATATTCAAACTCAGCATGTTTTTACCACTGCTACATCTGCTCTAATAATTTCATTGAAGTGCTGGGGTCTTTTTGATTGCTTATTTGTTGTTTTTATCCTCATTTTCTGAAAAAAGTTTATTTGCTATTTGCTATTCCATAACATTTCTATTTTTCATCAGTGCTATATTAATGAAAGCAGAACTCAAATTCTGGTGCCAACTGTATGCTAACAAAGTAGCCTCTCTAAAAGCATCTCATCTACCATAAAAAATTACAGTGTAATTTTACAGAATAATCTTTAGTTAATTTAAGTTCTTTCTTCCTTGTGAATTTTTATAGGAGGTGTTGTCTTCTGCTGTGGTTATGAGCTTCCTGAGGTCAAGGACTTGACATTGGGTCAATGCCCTTGGTACACTTAAACAAGAAAGGAGTATTGGATTCAAAGAGTTTCCCTTGTAAACATATGGCATGCTATCTGAAGATAAGACTTCATTATGCATAAAAGGTCTTGAGCAAATTACAGAACAACCTCATGAACTGTGCTGCAGTTCTAGAAAGTATTTTTTGATCCAGCATTGAGAAACAGTTGCTTAAAATATATGCAAACAATGGTTTTAGCAACAAATTATTAACTGAACTTAAGAAACAAATTTTAAAAAGTCCAACCACCTCTAGACTTGAAGAGAAAATATCATATTCACATGCCTTCAAACGTGCTGCTCATAAAGTATAACAATAATAATTTAATGTCACATTCTCATTACTTAAAAAAAAGGAATATTGCTAAATTTTTCATGCATCAGTGAAAAAGGCAAAGATGGCTATTTCTACTGAGGAATATTTTTACTGAGGGCCTGTATGCAGATTTGACACACCTGTTTGAAGCCCTGTTATATACAATCTGACTCATATCAAGTACTTGACTGCCAAGTGAATATGTAATAAACTCAGGAAATAATTAAAATATATTTCCACACAGAAGATGAGAGGGTGAAAATAATTTGTCTATTAAACTGAATCACACTTCAGAAGATTAAGAAATGCAATCTGTTAGTTACAGATCTTGCTCATATTGATGTATATTTGCCTTAGGCTTGTGGTCTCAAATAAATCTGATTTCATTTCACCCTCTTATTTTGGCCTAATCTTTTTCCCTTCATAAAAAGATATACCTGCATTTTAAAATCCTCATGTACTTTGATAATGATGACCTACATTTAACACAGCCTATCTTTTGGGTTGATTTGTACTTTATTTAAGCATTTGCATGTATTTTTTATGGAATAATTTTTCTTGTCGCCAATACTCAAATCCAGGATAATTTTTGAGCTGTAGCTTCTGTTCTTTGAAAAACTTCAAACTTTAGAAAAAGTTTATATCCACTTCTTGATTAAGTTCTTCTATAAGGAAAGGGTACTTTCAAAATTCAGGTTTGTTATATTCATGTAGTTCAGTATTTTAGAAGATCTTATTACCATGAAGGGAGCATTTTTCTCCTTCACAGAACATTTTAGTTGTGCTGAGATACATTGTGGAACCATTGTGGGCAGAGAAGGCCAATCCCTCTGAAGTCTTTGCTTTTAACTCCTTGTGTTCTCAGAAGCAGGTCCAACCTCACAGTAGCTACTCTAAGTGCCAGCATAAAACCTGACCACTGATTAGTTTGCCCACATCTTCCTAGAAAACTCACTTCCTCCTCAAACCAAGACAGTTATATTCATGTAGTTCAGTATTTTAGATGATATTATTATTATGAAGGGAGCATTTTTCTCCCTTTACAGAACGTTTTAGTTGTATGAGATACATTGTGGAATCATTGTGAGCAGAGGTGCTTGGTTCTAATGTGGTAAAGCATCATGTAAATTCTGATTATTCATTTTTTTTCTTCTCTTAATCTAGTACATCATGCTGACTTTGATACTTGTGGCAGGCAATCCAGTGCCTTTCCCCAGGGGGCACAGCCAGGCTGTGCCAGCCGTGGAGCTGCTGGTGGCTCTGCTCTTTGCTCTCTCCTGCCTGCACAAAGTGACCAGGCAGGCACTCACTAGATGAGTTTGCCCCGGCTCTCCTTGGAAGTAATTTAAAAAGATATCTCAAAGGCAGTATGTGCAGAAGATTTTGCACATGTTCAAAGGACAGACATGTGATTGCACTCTTTACTGGCTCAGTTCCAGAGCACCTTATGAAACGTGGGCAAATTATGGAAATAAAAATAGAAAGAAAATTACTGAATAAGGCTCAAAATGCTTTGTAAGTATGCAGTGGCACGATTGTTTTCCCAAAGTACTGAAATAAAGTAGGAATTATGTTTCATGTTACCCCTTTCTTCTGAGAACAATTTTTTTTTTTAAAGGGACAAAAATTTACATATTGTAGTAAAAGATTTTTCAGAATAATGTGGGGTTTTTTCTAAACCTCATAGGTAGGATAAATACCAAGTAACTGTACCTAAATTTTTGAGAAAATCTTTGTGCTGTGAATTTTCTATATAACACATGTAATTTGTTTGCAAATTGAACTTGGTACCTGGAGACTAAATTAATTTATATAATACGTACCCATCTTTCTCATGTACACTGTTTGTGAGTATTGCTAAGTATTTTCAAAGCATGAACTCATACTTACTGTATAGCCAAATGCCTTCTATTCCATTTTTCAAAATGTATTTTTCTAGGTACATAAAAATTGTCAAAATAGAGATGCTTGAATGACAATACATCAGGAAACCTTTTGTATATGGCTTTACCTTAGTCCATTCCATCCCATTCGCATAGAAATTTTCTAAAATAGTCCAGATTTCTTGCTAATCATTGTTGTTAGTGAATATGTAGAGCTTCTCATAGAAAAATAGAACCCACAAATGCAGATTTGGCAGAGTGGTGATGGAGAGACAGACAGAAAACTGATCTTCCATGACTTTTGTGAGCATAATTTGATTTTTTGCTTGTCTTTCAAACCTACCTCACCTGATGCATACTTGTATTTACATTAATTAATTTTTGATTAAATGACATGTAGCAAAACTTTATTAAAAATGGTAACCCTCATTAAAAAGAAAACAAGAATGCTAAGAAATGTTATCACAGAGAATGGTCACTTTTACAACAGGATAAAAAGAAATATACGAATGAAAATATAACAGAAGGGTCATACCCATAAAGTGATTATCTTCTATAACCTTTATAGTTGCACTGGACACATAAAATCACTAAAAATCAATAATATTCTGAAAGAAACCAGGTGATAATTACCTACAATGTTGGATCATTCTACTGTATCATACAAGTTTATTTTCTGTGTATTACCTAAAATTATATGAAGACTGAAAATTGCAGTGCTCAGGCATTAGGAATTTGAACACAAAGGATCTTACAGGGAAAAAACCAATTTATCACATAATTAATTACTACTATAATGCTTACCATAAATCTCTTGGATAAAAATAACATTCAAGAAGTATTCTTCATATGTTTCTTCTCTCTGTAATTAGCATCCTAAATCTCTTTATAACTACACAGCCCTCCTGCTGGGCTGTTACAGTGCACCCCAAAAAACCCAGAACTTTATGGTTTAAATGAACAGAGGATTTTTTTACCCAAAAAATAAAAAACATTGAGACAGCTAAAGCATTTAAGCTAGATTTGGTCCTTAGACATGAAAAAAGCTAAATATTTGGAATGATTTGTGAAGAAACTGGATATTGATAAAGATCTAGAAAAAAATAAAAAACAAACGAAGTTACAGGTTGGAACTATCCTAATGAAAAAAAAAAAAAAAAGACACCCAATCCTGAATTTTCTACTTTTTCCATCACATTGCTTATGAAGTTTAAATGAGACCACACCATACTGAAATAAGTTGTGGGACCTATTGGGGACCTACATAATTTTACAAAGTGTAAACAAATTATAGCCTGGACCTTTGGCTTTCAGATGTAAGCTGTTGAGGGCTTTCAAAGCTATTCTAAAAGTTTTCTGGAAGAGTTGTGTCATTTGATGTAAGTAATTAGGGCACTTACCAACTATGGATGAGATAATGTTTTTTTCCTGCCAGTTATGAGCAAAGCATAAAAATTTGGTGCAATGGATAAAAATAACAGTGCTTCAGCACTGCAGTCACAGAAATGGCTACAGTATACTTTAGATACACTCCAGTTTGCTCTGAGGTGACTATTTCAGGTGACACAGACAACCCCCAAGGCCAGGGCTGCAGCTTAAGCTCCAAAACCCACAGGTAAATTTGCCCAGCAAGAGCTCACCCCAATGCAGTGCAAAAGGAGAGGCTGATGCTGAATCTGCATTCTCTTGGGAGTCTCACAGGCACCAATGTGCTGCTCTTGGTGCTCATCCCTCTCTTGGACCTGACTTCCAGGCAGTGCTGAGTTACTGAGCTGAATTCTTCAGGACCAACACACACCTTCCCAAAAGCTAGAACAAAGGAATTTTTAATGTTTTGTAGGTGTTACCATGCAGGTGTTCCCAAATTATCAAGCAGGTATAAGTGTACTAATTTGGTTTTCAAAATTTCAGCTAAATGCCTGTTTAAGAACCTTAATGTTTCCAGGCAACAAAAGAACTGATCAGGATCTCTACACTAATTTTGTTTGCATGTATTAGAATACACAAGTGATGTTCTATGATTTCCATTTTCCATTTCCATTTTTCATCTCCACAAAAAAATAGTGGTGTTGGGTGGGGTTTTTTATGTTACATTGGAAATAAAAAAGATTTTAGGGAGATGATTCTCAATAAATTTCTGGTTTAAGGGAAAATTCAAAGCTTCTCAAAAGAAAAATGTGTGTGGATGATCTAAAGAGACTGAAAAACACTCTTTATCATCAAAATAAGTCTCAAGTGTGTGCTGTAGTATAGTGACTGTCTTCAGAGAAAATGGCCCAGGTGTAAGTAATTACTGCTTTTACTATTTTTCTATGTGAGTTTGAACAGGGAAATATTCCAATGCTGCCTTATCTTCTTGTGAATGTCTTTGTGTTGCACACCCTGTATCAGTATCTGAGTAGTTGATCTATTATAGTTCCTACAACAAAAGAAAAATTTAAATTTCTATGCCCAGTAAATAAAAGAAAACAGGATAAGTGGACCAAAACCTCTTTTGATTTTCTTGATAAAGAAATTCCCTACTGCAGCAGAATGCATTGCAATCAAAATTTTCCAGATTATCTGTATTTTGAAGCTACTCTATCAGAAGACTCTACAATTCATTTTTGATATCTCATATACCCTGTGTAATGTTGCCAGCCTCTACAGCAGACTGTACATGCCTTTAAAAGTTAATGTCAGGGAGTATGCTGTAGAATGTCTATTATTATCTGATTTTGTCACTAAAAGCTATTAATCTCAATTTAAAAAAATGGGGTTTTGATAATAAACAGTACCCCATTTTTCTCTCCATGGTGCAGCTGCAATTATTGGCACAATTTTTCCTGGTTTGCACAAATAATAATTTAGGAAATAATTAAAACCTCTGGTAGATTAGCTCAGCTGATCAGACCATGGTGCTAACAACACCAAGATTGTGGGTTCAATCTCTGTACAGGTCATTTACTCAAGAGCTGGACTCAATTCTTGTGGATCCATTCCAAATCAGAATATTCTGTGAATCTGTTAAATAAAAGAAAGGTGAAGGATAGCTCTGCTTCCTGGAAGAGAACATTGAGGTTTAAGAATACAAGGGTGTCAGAGAACCACTGTAAGGACAGCAGCATTTTTACCTCTCAAATGAAAGTATAATCTCCATGAAATATGAAGCTGAGATTAATTTGGATATGGCAGACCCTGAAAGCTGCAAACAAAATTTACTATGTGGCACTAGTAATAGTATGCACTCTACTAAATTTTTATAACCTTCTTTTAAAGCTGAATAAAGACATCTTACATTCTGCTTGTTTATTAGATATTTGCATCAGTACAGTGGTGAGTTTTTCAGCAGTTTGAAGGGGGATATGTAGGTGATTCAATAATTCATGGCTCTGAATGATAGAACTAATATAGTAACCTTCTGAAATGTCAGTATGCAGTGTGAAGCCTATTAGTAAAAGGTCCTCTTTTTCACGGAGAAGTTAAATAATTGTTACTCAGAACAAAAGAGTAAAAATCTAAACATTTAGAGACAGTCAAGGATTCTTGAAAGACTTTTCTCTTGGTATAATTTGGATAAATTCATATTTCCAGTGCAGCAACTGTTTATCTTTACTCCAGACAGTGAGGGGGTGAGATGCGAATCATGATGTCTCTTGTTTGTGTTGGCATACGGAAACCAAGGGGGGTTGCTGATGATGGATTCTCCATTTCCACTTGGATTATTAACTAGGACTCAGCAGACTTGCTTATGATGTCATGCTTCCCATTTATCCATGGCCAGGCATGACAAAGCAAAGTCAATTCTAATGCCCATATGCCAGATACAGTTTTAAAGAAGACATGTAGTTTTGAAAGGATCATAAGCCAGATGATTCATATGCATAATGTGTACATTTTTGTTACAGATAGACAAGATAAACCTCATTATTTAGATTTTTTGCAGGTGAAAGATGAGAGTAAGCAAGCGGCTGTCTATAACTCCTTTAGAAAGTAATAATGGCCACATGTAGTGTGACTATAATAGACTGAGAAAGTGAACAAGACCAATCATGAAGCAGTGGAAGAAATGCCAGAAAGGCATCTAGTCCAAGTCTCTTGCTTCATAGTCTCTCTGGAGTGCTTCAGTTGTGAAGTGGGGAAAAAAATTCTTTATTGGAGAAAAAAAATTAATCTATGCCAAAAAACAAAATTCCAGTAAATGTTTAAATATTTTTACAAATAAGTTTAAATAGCAAAGAGACTGTAACTGGCAACAGTTTCTTACTCAGAAAGGTCAGATTCCCTAGAATGTTCAGGTTAATGAACCCATATGTGAGGTTGATGGCTGCTCTGAGTCACCAAAGTAGTGCTTAGCAGTTAAAACACCTCAGTACCCCTTCCCTGATGCATGGGAAGTGCTGCTTATTCCATTCTTTTACTACTTGCATCTAATCATAAGCATTTTCCCCTACCTAGTTCATGCATTCATTTGGATCACAGTTGCTCTTAGCATACGGAATATCTTCAGATACACAATTATTCCAGGCTGAGTTTGACTGAATAATGTTACTCCTCAGCTTCCTGAGCAATTTTTTGTTATCCTGATTTTCATATCTTTTTTAATTTAAAATCTGTTGTCTTGGGTTTGATATTTTTTTCCCTAAATAGATGACACTACATTACCTTTAGATAATGGCCTTACCTCACATCTTAAATTCTATGGTAACCAATATAAAACATCTGGATTTGAAGCAACGGGGTGTATTGCTGCAGATACACAACATAAGATTGTGTCAGGAGCACTTCCTAATAGCTGCTTAAGTGGTAGGAATACAGAAATTATGTAGGCATAATAAGATACTTGATATTACTTGAAGCACAGCAACAATTCTTTAAATTGCTATCCATTAACTCCCTGCAAAGTCTAAATCATAATTTAATTGATTTCTCATAAAGCATAAAAAATATTACTGTATGAACAAAATGCCAACTTCTTGAATTGGAAAAATGCAAGTAAATTAAAAATAAACAAGCATCAATGAAAAAAAGTCACATAATTTTAAATGCAGAGTTTTTGTTTACTTTTTAGAATAATTTTAGATTCTTCTCATGTAGTTCTCTGCAAATGCTGGATATGTTAGGAGAATATGGATAGCTGGATGTTACTGATCAAAGTACACTGTAGAATAATGTATAAAATGTTTACAAGTGATGTATTTTCCAAGTAACTGTCAAAGCTACTGGAGTATTTTCTTACCTCAAATTGATTATTTCAGCCTTATTTTACAATTTCAGGTTTCACACTAGTTAAAATGAACATTTTACTTCTATTCCCAAAGATTTCTGGGGTTTTTCTAGCCAAATAAATTTAGTAGCCAAGACGCATTGCCCCTAACATCTCTGATGTAAATCTCCATCCCCCAGCACAGGTTGGTCCATCAAGAATGGACCTTGGAACTGGGTTTTATGGCATAAAATACCGATTGTCACAGGCCAAAATTGTCTCGGGAGGATGCCCAGACACAGAACTTATGCAAGTCTGCAAGTGTGCAGCCCCAAGCTTATGCTTTAGTAGCACACACATATATTCCATGTGCCTACTACAGTCATTCTGAGGAGTGAAAGTGTCACTACAACCACAGCCTGTGTCTAGAAACTTGATAGATAAGTCAACATCACCAGCCTTAAGAGTGTGCTTGATAGGGGTGAGGGTTATGTCACAGGGATCCCTCCCTTCTGGATCACTCAGGTTGATACTGTGGGATTGACTAAAGATCTCAAAGGCTACTTATGAAAATTAAGTAGAGTAAACAAGCAACAATTACACAGAATGTGTAAGATAGCATATTTTCCAGGATTTTTGCTGATCTCATCCCTAAATAGCAAAAAAAAAAAAGTGTACTGGAGACTAAATTCATCCTCTCAAAGGCTTCTAAAAGGTTGATGGGCCTTCTGAACTGTCTGTGAAGACTCAGACTCACATCCAGGAGGCCGTGAAAAGCATACTAGTGAGTTTTCCAACCTGATTTTGAAAGTGATGATGCTGTCATTACATTAGCATTTTAAAGACTTGAACACATTTTTAAAAGGGATTACATAATATATAATATGCTGTC
This sequence comes from Prinia subflava, assembly GCF_021018805.1. NCBI lineage: Eukaryota > Metazoa > Chordata > Aves > Passeriformes > Cisticolidae > Prinia > Prinia subflava. Next base: position 30,292,907 of record NC_086249.1, read on the forward strand.
ATCTAGACATCTCTAAAGTGGCAAGATCTCTTCAAATGTTTGGTATGCATCATTTATCTCACCTAATTTTAGACACTGAGAGTGTAGAAATCTGCATGTAGATTTTCTTTTGAGAATTGAACAAAATGATTGAGAGTAGCACTTCCAGGAGGCAACTCACCTGACTTTAATTTTAGACTTTGAGATAATGATTAAATGTATCACTACATGTATGAGGATATAAAACTCATTAAACATCTCAAGAATTTTCATTGATCGTTATACTTTGCCTATTCTGTGCTGATTATAAATATTCTCTCTCTGATAGAAAAGAAAAAGGAGAAGGGAAGGGAGGTTCAGGGAAGGGAAGTTCAGGGAAGTTCAGGGAAGTTCAGGGAAGTTCAGGGAAGTTCAGGGAAGTTCAGGGAAGTTCAGGGAAGGGAAGTTCAGGGAAGGGAAGGGAAGTTCAGGGAAGTTCAGGGAAGTTCAGGGAAGTTCAGGGAAGGGCAGGGCAGGGCAGGGCAGGGAAGGGAAGGGAAGGGAAGGGAAGTTCAGGGAAGTTCAGGGAAGTTCAGGGAAGGGAAGTTCAGGGAAGTTCAGGGAAGTTCAGGGAAGGGCAGGGCAGGGCAGGGCAGGGCAGGGCAGGGCAGGGCAGGGCAGGGCAGGGAAGGGAAGGGAAGGGAAGGGAAGGGAAGGGAAGGGAAGGGAAGGGAAGGGAAGGGAAGGGAAGGGAAGGGAAGGGAAGGGAAGGGAAGGGAAGGGAAGGGAAGTTCAGGGAAGTTCAGGGAAGGGAAGGGAAGGGAAGGGAAGGGAAGGGAAGGGAAGGGAAGGGAAGGGAAGGGAAGGGAAGGGAAGGGAAGGGAAGGGAAGGGAAGGGAAGGGAAGGGAAGGGAAGGGAAGGGAAGGGAAGGGAAGGGAAGGGAAGGGAAGGGAAGGGAAGGGAAGGGAAGGGAAGGGAAGGGAAGGGAAGGGAAGGGAAGGGAAGGGAAGGGAAGGGAAGGGAAGGGACATAATTATGGAGGAGATTTTGAATCTTTTCTTTTTTTTTTTAATATTGAACTACTCTCTATTCAGTCAAGAAGTTTTGACTGACTTGACCCATAATAATTCTGAAATCAATTTTCACTGAATAGCTCCATAAGGTAGAAAATTCTATATTTTTCCAAATGTTCCTTTGTATGCTTAGAATTCTATACAATACAAATTGATACAATAAACATTTCATTTCTGATCAGAAAATTTCAATATTACACTTGGGTTACTTTGACATAAAATAAGGCCAATAATATAGCTGAGTCATGTCATTTTACTCTGTGATATTATGAATTTACTGTCTTGCTTTTGAAAAAGCTTGATTAAATGGATTGTATATGAAGAAGAATGAGCCAAACCCCAATCTGAAACTATGTAGTCAAGGAGTTAAACAGTTGATAAGAGTTCCTCAACTGCAGTGAATTATGAATTCTTCTGATTTTTAAACAGAGTCTCTTCTAAACCACGAACAGAAACTGTAATTAACAATAATGTTGCCATGGGGAAAAAAAACCATGACCTCAACCATACACTAATGATCTTGTAACACTGGCCTAAAGCACATATGAATTTTGCTTTTCTGGAGTTAGAAATTTTGTTGCTTGTATTTCATACAGGCACTATACACCAGTAAGGCGTGGCAAAATAACTGGTTTGTGTAAAGTACTGGAGCAGCTGTTTTGCAATTAATTGCATCAAAGGTCTCTTTCCTTAACTATGCATTTCAGTGCCATGTAGAAAATCTCAAGCAGAAGTACTAGGTAACCATAAGGCTCTCCTTTCATTTAAAGAAGTTGGAACTTTGTCTAATAGGCACAGTCAGATCTGTGGTTCTTCCTATCAGTCACCGAGTCATGCAAATATGAAGAAATGAAGACAGAAGTTTCTTTTAAATTTTATTCTTGCCTCTAATTGGCAATAGATGGTAATTGATTTTTTTTCTGGACTACTGGGAAAACTCATGGTCTGTAATGATTAAAAAGCTATTACAAAAAAATCCAGAAATCTTGATTGCCATTTTTTTCCAGACTCAAAATTTTACTACAAAACAAATACCAGTGTTGCAAAATTATTGAAATGAAGACAACTTTTAATAGATGCATTCAAGAGATATCCTTTCTGCAGAATATTTCATAATCTTGTATCCTGGTTATTCTGGACCTCAGAAGAGAAGAATGAAAGTCTTTATGGATAGAGGACTAAGAAAAATAAATACATATTTTAAATAATACATCTTGTATGGCTTTTTGCAATTTTATTTCCAAAATACATATGGTTTCCCAACTGCCACTGATGACTGTGTCTAGAATTCTGTGATTTTTATAGGAATATTTGCCTTACATAGTATCAAAGAAAAGGTTGATATTCCCAAAAATGTAAGTGGCTGACAGACACTATTTGCAGAGGTTACACAGGATTCTTCTTCTTCAGATCACAATAACCGAGGAATAACTATCCCTGGAGCTGAATGAGTTTCATAAAGTTAAGAATGTGAAGGAGACAGAGAGAAGCCAGACATACCTAGGTGAAAAAACTTTGTTGCATGTTGAATTAATAAATCTTTTGATATACTTGTTTGGTGATTCACAGAAATAACTGTGGGTGATGTTTGCTTCAACTGCTGCTCTAAACTGTTTCCTGTTTTCCAGAGGAACTAGAAGATATCTATATTTGCCAAGTGAAAACTGAACATATGTAACACTAAGAAAAATCACAGTGCTTGCTCACTTACTGAGTTATTTTAAAATTTCAGAAAAGAAATTTCAAATCATATCCGTGGTGATAAAAATAACAAAGAATGCAATTTCAGGAAAAAAGGGTCTTTTAATTTGAATAAAAAAGAACATTGATCAAGGACATTTTTACAAACTGGTGTATTCCTGATACATTCAAAAGAAGATAGGTAGATATCACTGTGCAGACTTTATTACGTTATGACTCAATATTGAATTTTTGGCTAATAGAGCCCAAAATATTTTCTTTTATAGATAAAATTATTGATACTGTAAAATTGGAAAAAGCAGTGTTAATTGGAAATATTGGCATATGTACTTGCTGATAAATTAGCCAGTGGTTGCTTTACCTAAGTGAGTTCTAACACAATAGTTGTTTCTTTCTTCTCAAAAGAAAATTAGGTAATCAGAAGGAAAATCAAAAGGTACACCAAGCATGACGTTCTCCCTTTTTTTATCTTCTTATTTTGTACATGTTGAAGCTGAAACAGCAAGGAAACCAAATTAAAGCTCATGTAGCACTTTGTGGTGGGTTGTCCCTGGCTGGATGCCAGATGCCCACCATAGCTGCTCTATCCCCCTCTCCTTAGCATCGTAGTGGAAAGTTCATGAGTTGAGATTCAGAGAGATTGCATCACTCACCAATTACCATCATTGGCAAAAAAGACTTGCCTTGGGGAAATTAGTTTAATTTATTACCAGTGAAATCAGAGGAGAGAGATGAGAAATAAAAACAAATCTTAAAAACTCTTGCCCTCGCACCTCCCTTCTTCCCAGGTTCAGCCACATTTCCAGTTTCTCTCCTTCCTCCCTGCCAGTGGCACAGGGGGATAGGAAATGGGGGCTGCAGTCAGTTCATGACATGTTTTCTCTGCTGCTCCTTCCTCTTCCCAGACAGGACTCCTCACACCCTTCCCCTGTTCTAGTGGATCCCTCACGTGTGGGATAGGACTCTGAATTTTTCCATCATGAGTCCTTTCCAGGGGCTGCTGTTCTTCACAGGCTGCTCCAGTGTGGGTCCCTTCCAAAGAGCACAGTCCTTCAGGAACAGCTGTCCCAGTGGAATCCCCAGGGTCCTGCCAGCAAGCCTGTTCCAGCATGGACTCCTCTCTCCACAGAGCCACAGATCCTGCCAGGAGCCTGCTCTAGTGCAAGTTTCCCATGGGGGCTCAGACTCATTTATGCATGCACCTGTTCTGGTTTGGGGGCTTCCACAGGGTGCAGGTGGATTTCTGCTCCCCCATGGCCCTCCATGGGCTGCAGAGCTGCAGGGGAATCTCAGCTCTGGAGTCTGGAGCAACTTCAGTTCCTCCCTCTGCACTGACATGGTTGTCTTCAGAGTTGATCCTCACAGATATTCTCACTTATCTCTCTGGCAGCTTTTGTTCTGAAGATTATTCCCCTCTCCTTAAATCTTTTATCCCAGACATGCCAACACTGTCACTGATGGGTTTGGTCTTGTCCAGCAGTGGGTCAGTCTTGGAGACAGCTGCCATGATCTCCACTGGACATGAAGGAAGCTCCTGGCAATTTCTCACAGAAGCCACTCTTGTAGCCCTGCCACTGCCAAAACCCTGCCATGTAAACCCAAAACACACTTGGGAATCCTTTGTGGTAACCATGCTAGTTTTAGCAGATACCTAGACAAGTATTTGTAGAATGAAGTAACATTTTTACTACAGAGAATTAAAGAATCATAGAATGGTTTGGTCTGGAAAAGACCTTGAAGATCACCTAGTTCCAACTTCCTGCTGTGGGCAGGGATACCTTCTGCTAGACAGCTTGCTCAAAGCCTCACCCAACCTGGCCTTAAAGACTTTTCCCTAACCTTCCTTTTATCACTGACATACCTACAGAAGCTTTTTTTGTTGCCCTTGATGTGTCTGGACAGATGTAATTCTATCAGGGCTTTAGCTTTCTTTAAATGATCCAAGAAAAGCATTTGGAGATGCACTTGAGACAGCTATCAAAATTTATTTATGAAATTAAGAGTGAAGGGCCATTATAGACTGAGGTTATAGCTTTGTAGGTTAAATAGTTCTGTGAACGTTATGTAGGAGGTCATCTTGCCACAGATGGCAATTGGACTGTGAAATGATGGAACATTTAAAAAAAAATACATTGAAGTGTCCTGAGCGGTATTAATGGAAGTTTAACTATCCAAGCAAAGAGAGGAAAATAAAAATGAGAGGAAATAAGACTGAGGTTATGTTTGCGGATGTGGCACACAATTGATTTTAACTGAATACGTGCATCAGCTTAAAGGGAAGGAAATAATAATGGCTCTGGCATTAAGTAATTCTGTCAAAGAGATACAGTTAAATAAGCTTGTACTGCAAACGGATAAAGGCACAGAAATCCAAGAGAAGAATATTTATTCCTAAATTTCGCAAATTTTGAAAGCTAAGAAAATCAGCATAGTTTTATCAATAGTAGGAAAAATTCATTATTCCTATGAGTAAATGTCAAGTGTTGGCAAAGAGCTCTTGAGACAAAGAGGAGAAAGGGAGGAATATTAGTGAACTTATCCCAAAATCCCTTTTTACAAAAATGTCTGCTGAGTAGAAAACTTTCTTAAAAGCTCACACCCTCTAATGTGCTTGGGAAGTTATGGATTTGTGGAGACAAAGATCCCCTTTCTGAGACTAGTGGCTCAGCCTTGACAAGTATCCAAGTTTGTCAGTGTCTTCCTAAGGTTAAAAAAAAAAAAAAAAAAAAAAACCAACTTTCCTTCTTCCCTTACTGCCAGCACCTTATTTGTCCTTTGTGTGGGGGAATTAACAATGATCAGGGAAGGCCAATCACTGTAGTAATTTACCTTGGGTGATTTGTTTATTCACTGTCTTATATGTGTTAGTGTGTTTTATTTTGTCCTATTAAGAAAGGGGTGTCTGTGGAGAGGAAGGCAGACTACTTCCAGGATCAAATGAAACCCAACTCCTTCCTGAAAACATTTGCAAATTCATAAATTGCTTAAAGGACCTTTCGAGTGCAAGGTGAGACATGCAGGAAGAAGAAAAGAGCACAGTGAAAATTCAGTGAGCAGAGAAATGACCTAGGCAGTCACAGGTAACCCTAGAGAAGACCAGAGGGCAGATGCATATTAGGGTCTTAATGAGGAAGAAATAAGAAAGAATTCTAGGTATCTAGATGAGTCCAATGGGCGTATTTGTTTATCCACCTTTTTTATAAATGTATCATTCTGTTGATTTCATTATTTCTGTTCAGGAACTTTATGCTCCAGTTGTGTCACCATTACTCAATGGTGATGTGCAGACAGACCTCAACAATTTTTCAAATGACATTCCTGTAATAGAGCTTCTCCTGGCATTTTAGAATGAGATTCTAAAGAGTATGGCATATGAACTGAGCTACTGAGGTCGTGTCAGAGGATTTTACTTGTGTCCACAAATTCAAAGGCTCCAAAATATTATTTATCAAAACTATATGAAACAAAATTCTATGAAGAGAACCTGGCCATGAGTCAATCAGAAGCTAAAAGTCCCTTCTTCCAGGTCTGCCTGTAATTCCTGATTCTGTAAAGGCAACATACATTATTTTTTTCTGTTCCAAAACTCTGCTTTAACTGACCATGGCAGATTGTATTATTTGTTGAAAATGAAATCCCAGAAGTAATGGACTATCCAAAAGTTGACCAACACTATTTTCTGGCTTTTGACTTTAAAAGTAGGCTGGATTCATACCTCTACATTAATCATTAACACCTCTGAGAAGAGTGCAGAACCAGCTTGATAAAGAATCAAATTTTTTTTTTTTACTTCTACAGGAAGATCTTATTCATTCTTTTCTCTTATCCACTTGGAAAAAATTGCACCGAGTATTTTATCTATTAAGTCCTAGATAATCAAATTAGGAATCAAATTAAGTGTACCTTAGTCCAGATTGATTCATAAAACCTTGAGGACCAATGTCAGCTTAGATGGTCTGTGACATCTATGACACAGATGTACATCTCCCTTTAATTCCTGATAACCACAGGGGGGATGAAAGCAGCCCAAACACAGTCATGGATGTATAAATTTATTCCAGGAATATACTTTTCTAACCAAAGCTAATCAGATTTCACAAGGACTAGGTTTTTCATACAGACATATAGATTAAGGCTGAGACTTACAGGAAAAAAATGGAAGCAAAATGTGAAATATATTTATTTAAGATTTTTTTCCAGTTTAGTCAAAGACACAAAAACCACAGAAGGTTTGTGCAGTATCTGAGGTTCTGTAGCTCACCCATTTCTGCCATAGCATTCACTTGTTTACCTAAAGTTCTGCTGCTATAGATATCCAAGAATCAGTCCAGTTAGTTATTCTGCATATATTTGCTTCAAAGCTCATTCACAAATATTTCAGGTTTTAAGTGCTTGTTTTTTACACTGAGATTTTTATGAGCCCTTTAAATAAAGGTCTTTGATAATTTTTATATGCTTATCTCCTACTGGACTAATTCAGTTCACTATCTGATACAGCATCATCATAATTTTTATTTAAAGATAACAGAAAAGCAGGAGGCATGGACTTTTCACTTATAATCCAAAAACAAAATCTTTGAACTACAAAGTAATACAGTTGAGACTTCAGGGTTTTTTTCATCTGAAAGATAAAATAGCTTCTGGAATTTGCCTAGTCCTAGGCTTAGGCATCTGCTTCATCTTTTCTTCAGTCTGAACCTCTGTATGAGAGGCAACAGAAGAGCCTGGAGGACAAAAGGAGGACAAACAGCTGGAAACTTGACTCGCTAGCTAAATGGCTAAGAGAGCCAGCTAGCAGACAGCAGACCAAAACATTGGTCTCAACATCAGCTCTTTTTTGCCCAGTAATCTAATATAAAAAAGGTCCAGGGAAGTGATGCCAGACCTCAGGTTGGCTTCTATCAGATGCAAACTCTATTTAATAGAGTCAAGAACTGTAAGCAGACAGACAGCTCATATGGGTTTTGGTGCTTCATTTTCATGTGCTTCTATGTCTGTTTAAAGAGACACCCAAGCGATAGAGAAAACCAGAGTCAGGAGACAGCACTGACAAAACCTGCATACTAACATGAGTTTCTACAGTCTGCAGCAAAACTGAATAGTGAATTTTGCCCCTTCCAATCTTGTACAGTGTTAATCAAATAAGAAGCTACATGCATCAGTAGAAGACTTAAAAATCACACAGAAGAGACAATTCTGAATTGAGAGTGTTCCATGAAGTTCACTAAATGCAAACTAGCATCACTATACGATACTTATCTGTGTCAGTTCTCAATATCTTTACCAAAATTTCACAGAAAATGTGGAACTAATCATTTGCTTTGAACAATGCAAAGCTTGGATTTTCTGCTTATTCATGCTTACTGCCTAGGTAGTTATGTCCTGCTTAGAGGCAAGACTCATATGGCTGAAGCCCAAGGTCAAGGCTCAACCACATCAGCTTAAAAAAGATTACTTACTGTCAAGAGTAAGGCAAGAGGATTTTGGTCTTTATATTGTATCAATGTTAACTGTATGCAAACAATACAGCGAGAGGTTTATTTGTGGGGTCTTGACAGGAGACCTGCATGAATTGAAAAAATGTTTATTTTAATACCCATTTCTTCAGTTTGGAGAAACCCTGTTCACAAGAAATAGAAGTTGTGGCATTGAGGATTTTAGAATTATTGATAGATGTTTTTCCCCATGGTGGATACTTTGAAGTAAAAAAAAGAGCCTGTGTTATAATAGGTATGTTCTGAATTATATGGCCAAAGGAAGTCTGAAGTAGTGTCACTGGCAGAACGGAAGCTTCAGACAAGGCAAATTAGGGAGACACTTCTGTTGAGTCACAAAGTTCAGAAAGGAGAGCCTTGCTTTCAAACATGTTTCTCAGAGAGGAGTGTAGGAGCAGCTGCATCCAATCCTAGTACCAGGCTTAGTCAGCAGTTTATGTCTAGAGGATTATATAGGTGTGGATGAACCGCTTATGTGACTTTGTCCTGCAGGATTAGGGAGGAGAAACCAAACACATTCATATGAACCAAATAGAGTATTTCTTTAAATTGATGATGGAAATGATAATAGGGCAAAATATTTTAATTGGAATTACTTACTACACAGTATAGATAGTTATAACTATTAATACAGTGAACTATTTATTAAATCAATAACTTCAAAGCTAGCTTAGTAATTATTAAGCAACAACTGTGGGCAAGACTCTTTTCATAAGCCTTGAGGATTAACCTTGAGTGGTGTCTCTCACTCATGGGAGGACTCTCCCGACACACTCCTGGAAGGAGTATGTTAGAAGTTCCCAGCATTTAAAAAGTGGGACTGGGTTTTTATGATACAAAGTGATTGACTGCCAACTCTGCCAGCTCAGCAACCTTTAGATCATTTAACAGTACTATTGTTTCTTAGTTCCTTTGTCAGAAACTTTGTCTGCTTCTTACTCTCCTGTGCCAGATTCTTTCAGGAAACATTGCTCTTCACATCCTCAGAATGTTTAACTTCAGGATTGATGACAAAACCTGGTCTCAGCATTCTTCAACATCTCCAGCCATCGTTGCTAACTTTTCCAAATAGTGTCAAATTTTAGGTGTTTTACCCCCACTTAGGCAAAGCATCTTGCTATAAATAGCTCTATAAATGAAAAAAAGATATTATGGGGTATAAGAATACATTTAAACATGTGAGTATATCAGTGTTATCAAGCATCAACGAAACAAAAAACCTAAATTGGATCCATGCAAACACATGCTGTCTGTATTAGATTGGCTTTGGAAATAGGTGTGCCTGATCATCTGACATCACACATTGTGAGGTTTAACCCTGCAAAGATTGATGTTGGCTGTATAACTAAACTTCAATACAGGCAAAGTAATTGTGGACAAGCTAGAGTCAAGTGCTATTGAGGGGAGGATGAGTTACACAACTCCTTTAAGTCCTTCTTCCTATAACTGTATTCATTCTTCACATTCTAGTGTTCTTTATTCTTTCATCCTACTCCTCCAGTTTTTATTTCACATCCCCTATTTTCACATTATATTTCCTTTATTTCTTTATGTCCTTGCCTCCACATTCCAGATCCCATACTGCCACATGCCCTATGACACTCTTACTATGTCCCATCCCTTCTCTTGCTTTCTTTTTCTTCTTCTTTGGGAGCAATTTTAACAGAGTAGGAATACTGACAGATCTCCTACTTCTAACCTGCAAGTTTTGCTGTTCTGTTTCAGGGACGTGGGTTAACTCATCCCCTGGGCCACATCTAGGCTGCTGCTTGGCCAGATCCACTCTGTAGTCAGGTTGCATGAGTAGAACTTGGCTGAATGAGCAGAACAAAATGATTAGGTTTGGCACCCCAGGAATTGTAATTTCTACTTCTGCCTTTCACCCCAGCACTAAAGATTCAGCCCAACTTCTGTGATATTCAAGCTAGCATAAAGTGCAGCTATTATGGAATTCAAGCTATCATTTTGGGGGGTTTGGGAGCCAGATTAAGGAACACTTGAGCAAAACTTTTAGTTGAAACTGCAGAAAAGAGAAGTTGAAAAAGAACAAATAGATGGTAGAAAACAGAAGAAGTTACAAGTAAACAAGGAAACCTATTCACATCTTATTCATACAAAGATACTGGGATATTTATTGGACTGTAAATAATATCTATGGCTTTAAAGGGAATTCTGTTTCATGAGAAAATTAAATATTTCATTTCATAATAGTATTTCAAATATCTTGCCTGATATTTCTAAATCCAGTGTCCATAAGAGACTGTGAAACAAATGAAGACTGTTTACAAAACTGAGATACTTATCCTCGTCCTTTATCTTATTGCACCTAAGAATATTGAGAGTTAATTAAATAAGAACCAGAGTAGTGCCTGACAGGTTTTGGAGTTTTAAACAGAGCCTGAATGGTGTTCAAGGTCATTAGTTGTAATGAGATCATCAACCCAAATGCCCTCTGCAGAACTTGTTTCTGTTTAGCAATTGTGTTTTACATGTAGTCATGTAAACCACATGCTGATCATCAGCATACAAATAATGTGCAATTTATTTATTTCATTAAATATACCTTTCATGATGGCAATCACTTTTCAAGTGATATTTTTCTCTCTAAGTCAGGTGGGTAAAATATTTCTGCAATTTTCTTGATGTTTCTCACTACGATGCCCAGATACAAAGGGTTTTTTTTTTTTGAAAATGTGCTGCTTAATATTTTGTTGTGCTCTTCTGAGGGCCAAATAACTATAGTGGAACTTGGAATTAGTAGGAATTAACTATTACTGACTTAAGCTAATTCTGGCTAGAAAGTGTTTATTTTTCTCCTTCTGGAAGCTCCAGAGAGAGGAAACAATATGGAAGTAGTAGAGCAGAAGTAACAGATGACATTAATTGCACAGAAAGAATCCTCATCCTCAGGAAACATCTGTCTCAGATTGTTCCCAAAGTTGTTACTCCATTCGTATCTATTATTTTAATCCCAACCTGTGAAAAAGTGTTCAACACTAAACTGCCTGATGGGAATATTTGTGGCTTTCTTCTGTCCTTGATTGTTCCTACAAAATGTAAAGCACATTATCAGCAGAAACCCCACTGGAGCATGGAATATTGTACATATAATTGC